>NC_044331.1:27316179-29816179 GCF_007399415.2 Gopherus evgoodei | reverse complement strand
TACAGCTGTATTAGTACAGCTGTATAGGGCCAGCGCTGCAGAGTGGCCACACTTACAGCAACCAGCGCTGCAAGTGGTGTTAGATGTGGCCACACTGCAGCGCTGTTGGGCGGCTTCAAGGGGGGTTCCGGGACGAGAGAGCAAACCGGGAAAGGAAACCAGCTTCCCCGTGGTTTGCTCTCTCGGTCCCGGAGCCACCCAGCAAACCGCAGGGAAGGAGACCTGCTTGCTCGGGGCTCCGGGACCGAGAGAGCAAACCGGGAACGCCGCGGTTTGCTCTCTCGGTCCCGGAGCCAGCCAGCAAACCGCAGGGAAGGAGACCTGCTTGCTCGGGGTTCCGGCACCGAGAGAGCAAACCGGGAACGCCGCGGTTTGCTCTCTCGGTCCCGGAGCCACCCAGCAAACCGCAGGGAAGGAGACCTGCTTGCTCGGGGTTCCGGGACCGAGAGAGCAAACCGCGGCGAAGCTGGTTTCCTTTCCCGGTTTGCTCTCTCGGTCCCGGAACCCCGAGCAAGCAGGTCTCCTTCCCTGCGGTTTGCTGGGTGGCTCCGGGACCGAGAGAGCAAACCGCGGCGTTCCCGGTTTGCTCTCTCGGTCCCGGAACCCCGAGCAAGCAGGTCTCCTTCCCTGCGGTTTGCTGGCTGGCTCCGGGACCAAGAGAGCAAACCGCGGCGTTCCCGGTTTGCTCTCTCGGTCCCGGAACCCCGAGCAAGCAGGTCTCCTTCCCTGCGGTTTGCTGGCTGGCTCCGGGAACGCGAGAGCAAACCGCGGCGAAGCTGGTCTCCTTTCCCGGTTTGCTCTCTCGGTCCCGGAACCCCGAGCAAGCAGGTCTCCTTCCCTGCGGTTTGCTGGGTGGCTCCGGGACCGAGAGAGCAAACCGGGAAAGGAAACCAGCTTGATTACCAGAGGCTTCCTCCTTCCACGGAGGTCAAGAAAAGCGCTGGTAACTGTCTACATTGGATTACCAGCGCTGGATCACCAGCGCTGGATCCTCTACACCCAAGACAAAACGGGAGTACGGCCAGCGCTGCAAACAGGGAGTTGCAGCGCTGGTGGTGCCCTGCAGATGTGTACACCTTCAAAGTTGCAGCGCTGTAACTCCCTCACCAGCGCTGCAACTTTCTGATGTAGACAAGCCCATGCTCTCTTTTGGAGGTAGAACCATTCCCTTCTCTGCCTGCAGCTGGAGACACTAAGCTTTACCCAAACACCACAAGAGCAGAGTCTCCTCCTCTCTCGAGTGTTTTCCAGCCTCTGCCAGTTCAGGAAACTTGGAGCCCAAAGTCAGAGCAGCCTACTGGCCAACTTTATTATTATGAAAAGAAGCTTAAAATAACATACATTATTTCATATCTTGTATCTGCAGAGTTTCACAAAAGACTTGGATAAATATTTTAAATTAAGAACTAGTGCTTTTTAATTAATATTTCTATCAAAAACATTTTTACCACTGTTGCTTTTAAAGTCCTCCAGCCACTTTGCATAAGATATTCATAGTTTCCTGACCCTATATGATATGATATAAAATTACTATCAGTGTGCTGTAAATATTTAAAGGTGAGTTGACATCCAAATTCGGGATTCTCCACAACTATTTTAATGAATTGTTATGTTGTATTCCTAGCATCACCCTTGGTGGATTTGGAGCAGATCGCTTCTACTTGGGCCAGTGGAGGGAAGGTCTGGGCAAACTCTTCAGCTTTGGTGGACTGGGAATATGGACACTAATAGATGTGCTACTGATAGGAGTTGGATATGTGGGGCCTGCAGATGGATCTCTCTACATTTAAGTACACACAAAACATGCTTCAGAGAAGGATCAAATTTGGGAAAAGGCCTAAAAAACAATGTAGAAATTGGTCCTTAATGGTAGAACTAGGAACACATTCCCTGTGTGCACATATTTTAATGTACAGTATCTGTACTTAGCCTGCCTTGAACTAAGGTAAAATAAATGAATGGATCACTGAACAGTGTTTATTTGTAATTAATTTCCTTCGGCTTGCAAGTACTGTTTTTTTCTATGAAAAAAGTTTAAGTTGCACGGCTAAACAAGTTGACTACTGTTCCTGAAGAAAATATAAACTAATTAAAATATTAAATTAAGAATTGCTTACTTCATATTTGTGTGTTGTCTGAATTTAGCTCTCTAACTAGCTTCCCTAAATATGCTTGCAAGATTTTTTTTCATGTTTATGGCAAGATAAAGTGCTTGTGTAAACCTAAACCTATTTGGGCATATGTAGATTGCCAACTATTGTAATCTTAATTACATGTAGTTTCTCTTCTGCTTTTCACTTGGGGATATCACAAACTTAATATTTCTGCTGTCATTGTAAAGAACACTGTAGGACTCTTTCCAGCGTGATGGAGTTTCTGCTTGGCCTAGACCTCAGAGAGCATTGTATATGGCTTAATTTTTGTGCTCTCAAAATTACAGGGTATTAAAATTTAAATCCAAAAAGGAGATCTGGTGATTAACTTATCAGCTGAAGATTTGGTAACAAAGTATTTTCTTATTGAAATGTTGTCTGATGTTTACTTGTACTAACCTTCAGTGACATTATGGAAACATTCTAGAAGGCTGTAACATTTGTTTTCTGATCTTTTTTTTTTCTAATTAGGCAATTCATATTTTCAACTTTTTTTTTGTTTTTTTTTTAAGTCTTACCTCTCACCTACATGTCCTCTTTCCAAGGTCCTCTGTAGCAATCCAGTCTTAAATCATGTGGCAAGACTCCTTGGCTTCTGCAGCACTAACTGCACAACACTGAAAACTGTCAGTTGGATAAACGTACATTGAATTAAATATGATGAAAATTAATGGAAGTAGTGTTTTTATTTTATATTCAGTTTATTTCTTGCTGCCCCTCTTTCAAACTATACATGCATCTGGAAAGGGGAGAGGAGGAAAATAGTAATGCTCTTGGCAGCTCTGCCTGCAAAATATACTTCACCTGTGTAAGCTGCTCTTTTACAGTTTATTGTGCAGATTCTATGAGCTCCACTATATTTGGCTTCCCCTTGCTAGGACTTGAATATGCTTCTAGGCTCCATTGGGCTTCTTTGGCATGGTTCCTCTTATTTAAGGGGAAAGAAGTGGTGATATAGTTCAAATGCCACCATTTTTTTTAGCACAGTGAGATGTCACTCACAGTAAACTACAGATCTGTGTTCCTCCCAGTTCTTACAGGAGCAATGAAATTAGTTCAAATGGCAACTTTAACGAAGGTATCCATTGACAATATTTTCCTGAGATGAATGGTTAGGTCACACCTGTCAGAGCCGTTGTTCCAGAGTTTCCACAGAGTTACTGATATTGCTGAGTTGGGAACACACAGTTCACATTTTTGAGGCTTTGTGACTAAACTGGCACTAACTTTTATGGAAGCTGAAATTGTGGCGAACAAGATACCAGTTTCAAAGAAGTGCTGTTATAGCCTAATACTCCAGACCAGCTCAAATGAAGCCAAGCCTATAAGCAAAGCATTACGGAGCATTACCTATTGACTCAGTGCTTTGGTGTTGAGGTCGTCTATGCCTAGCCAGCTCTCCCATTGGGTGTTGATTGGTTAAAAGTCGCTGCTTTCTGTTTCATGTCTTGATACTTCTCAAACTGTACCTATCAAGCACGGTCATTTATCCTCAAGAAAATAACCCGGGAATCTGTTTGCTTCTCCTCCTTATCTTGCTGTGCCAGCTCTAGTCTGTCTCCTGTTCTCATGGAGCAGTGGCGTGTTGTGTGGCACAGGGATGGCAGCAGTCATGCCCACCAGCCTGTACCTCCCTCAGGGAAGGAGCTCCGTTAATTTCAGTGCCTGGTATATTGGCCACAAAGCAAACCGACATGGTGGCAAAGGCCCTGCCAATCCCAGCCCAGGTGCGGGAGCCTCAGGGAGAAGCCTGCCGCTGTCGCCCGTCTGGAGGAGGAGGAGGGGCTGGACACTTGTGGAAAGCAGCTGAGGGCAGGGACGCGCGCTGCCCCGGGGTGGGGGGAGCGGCGGCGTCTGCAGCAGTGACGCTGCCATGTGACGTGCTTCACTCTGTCCGGCAGACAGACTATGGCGTCCGACGCGGACCAAGAGCGGCAGCTGCGCTTTTACAGGGAGCTTCCTAAAGTGGTGAGCGCTGCGTCAGGTCCCATGGGCCGGGCACCCGGTCCCCGCCCTTTCTCCACGTTCCCGGTGGCTGGGCTGGTTATTCCCTGCAGCTGCCTGATGGCTACACTTGAAATTAGTGTGAGTGTAGTCTGAGCGCCAGCGCTGCAGTAAACCACATCCCTTAGGGGTGTAGCTTGCAGCGCTGGGAGCCGGGCTCCCAGCGCTGCGGCACTGATTATGAGGCTTTACAGCGCTGTATCTTGCAGCGCTCAGGGGGGTGTTTTTTCACTCCCCTGAGCGCAAAAGTTGCAGCGCTGTAAAGTGCCAGTGTACCGCGCTGCCCTCGCTGGGGAATGCGCTGTGCTATGTGCAGTGAAGACCAGCAGCCCAGGTGTCTGTTCTTCGTTATGCATCTTTTATGTCTCGCCCCACTTGCCCGGCGGGGAATAGAGTTTGACAGCATTCAGTGCTACGCTGGGCAGGGTCTGACTGCGGTTCACCTTTCTTCTAAGTGGGGGTGGGTGGTCAGTGAGAGTTCATCCGCAGAGTGGCTGGGGCAGTAGCCCTGCTCATGTCAACTCCTCATTTGTAAAGCCACCTACATTTGAGGAGACGCAGGCACCCCAGAACATCGGCCAGCACCTTTTGGCTCTTGTGCTGGGAGCTCTGTAGAGTGATTGCAGTCGAGAAGACATACAGATTAAGGGCTGCAGCCTTTTTTTGGCTTCCATAGTTTTTTTTCCTGGACCCAGGCTGTCACGTTGCACTGAACATTTTCTTTAAAGATGGAGCTAGTTGTACTGCCTTTAAGGGGGAAAAAAAGTCACTCACATTGACAATTCAATTCTTCTACAATGTGAGTGTTTCCCATCTTTATTCGGACAGCTTCACTCTGTCAACTCTTGTGCCTGTAGGAGTAAATCTGCCCTTCTTGCCTCTGGTTGCAACAGAATTGGGGTGGGACGACAGGAGCTCAGCCATCACAATGGTGCTGTATCCTCTGTGCACCAGCCTACAGATCCTCGGGGGTCTCTGTCGACTGTGCTCACTGCGTGTTTTACACAAGTGAAATATTGCAGCTCTGATGTGGAGCCGCTTCTGCTGCCACTTTTACAGGGTGAGCAGTTCCTGTCCTTCACTCTTTTGCCTGTAGGACCCTCTGCACCAGTGGTTCTCAACCAGGGGTGTGTGTATCCCTGGGGGTATGCAGAGGTCTTCCAGAGGGCGGTACATTTACTCATCAAGACATTTGCCTAGTTTTACAACAGGCCACATAAAAAGCACTAGCGAAGTCAGTACAAACTAAAATGTCATACAGAAAATTTCTTGTTTATATTGCTCTATATACTATGCACTGAAATGTAAGTACAGTATTTATTTTCCAATTGATTTATAATTAAATGGTAAATGAGAAAGTAAGCATTTTTAGTAATAGTGTGCTGTGATACTTTTTGCAGGAACCACTTGTAATTGCAGCGTACAGATCGAATGAATTGTACAGCTACTAAAAGCATAATTGCAATTTGAGGATGAGGACAAAATTGATCAGCTGTAGGTCTTTATTGGCAGTGTATTTGAACAAAAGGAATTTCTGCCCATCTCTGGGCTTGGCACACTTTACAGCACTGCAACTGGGGTGTGAAAAAACACCTCCCTGAGCGCTGCAAGATACAGCGCTGTAAAGCGTCAGTGTAATCAGGGCAGCAGCGCTGGGAGCGCGGCTCCCAGCGCTGCACGCTACACCCATAAGGGATGTGGTTTACATGCAGCGCTGGGAGAGCTCTCTCCCAGCGCTGCCGCTCTGACTACACTCACACTCCCGCAGCGCTGCCGCGGCAGCACTCCCGCAGCGCTGCCGCGGCAGCACTCCCGCAGCGCTGCCGCGGCAGCGCTTTGAAATTCCAAATGTAGCCATACCCTCTCAAGGAAAAGGTTCAAGCAAATAGCTCCTGGGTTCCTAACAAGCTGCAATACAACCCATTGTGTCATGTTTATTTGTCCAAAAGTACTCAATTTAATTGATTTCAACCACCGATAAAATGTTTAAAATTTTTGTATAGCCTGACTCTGTACAACTCTTTTTCATGGTCTGTAGATTTATTTTGCAAGCAAATCAATTCAACATATTTCTTTTTTTTTGCCTTTTTTTTTTTTTTTTCTGAGGCCATCTCTATAAGTCTGCTTCTGATAGCAGTTTTGGCTGCATTCTAACGGGTGTGGTCTGGCACATTCCTGCTATCATTGTTTGCTATATGTTCCTGGAACTATTATCAGCTCAACAATTCTGGAGTTGTGTACAACAACTTTCACGTCTACCACATCTACCATTTGAGTGTTTATTCATTAAAATTGGCACAGGTACATGATCAAAACAGATATTATTGACACCGTCTTTTTCTACATTTTGATGCTTTCATTGCAAAAAGATGTTTTGAAGGCATCCTTGCAAAGTATCTTGTCTTTTTGTGGGTGGCAGATTTTCATAATGAATTCTGCAAGGCGTTTTATTGCATATTATGTGGAACAACCATGCCTTTTATTAGAATTAGTTTCTGGACTTGATTTCCAGAAGTGGTAAGTAGCCAGAGCACCTATTAATTGGACTTGTGTCTGTTCAGCACTTCTGACAGTCACCCCTTCTATGTTTTATTGTACATTTAGTAGTATGATATTGTTTGAAAGTGTTTTACAGCAGTAAAAATGTCATCATATTTATCCGTCAAGCATTTTGTGAAAACATTTTGCCAATTTTTGCTCTAATAAAAACAGGTGCCAAAAGGGGAAGGGGCAGGAGAGTGAAGATGTGTGGGACAAGCTAGGTATTTTGCAGACAGATTTTGAAGTAAGATGGAGCAACACAAGAAGACTGTTTCAAATGACGGGCAGCAAGATTGTGAGAAGGGACAGAGATGAGGGCGATGCTTAATGAAGTGGAGAGCTGAGTACAGGGCTTTGGAGCTGTTCTCTAGCTCCGCTCCAGCTCCAGGCAAAATCCTGCAGCTCCACTGCTCTGGAGCTGCTCTGCACTCCAGCCCTGGGCTCTGCTCCAAAGCCCTGGCTGAGTAAAAGGTGACTGTGTTCAAGAGAGAGGCTGGAACAAGTTGTGAGTTCTAAATGCAAGGAGTACAGTTCAATTGTTAATTTTGTTTCCTGTTTATAGAGGGAAGTGAGAGCTCACTATGCTTTTATGTGCTCTGAAGAGTATGAGAAAAGAGAGAATATGTCTGGGTAGAAAAAATGCTGCTTTTTTGGTCTAATTAAAAAGAAACTGTGAACCAATTTAGGCCCAGATTTGACCTGTTATAAATTGAGTAAGGAATAGTGCTCATGTTCTAAATTATTTTTAAAATCTTAAAAAGTAAGATTTGTTGTCCCTCCCCCTCCCAAGGTGTTCTGCTGCAGTCGTTACCTGAGACTTCAACACTCTTCATAGTGGCACCTACAGTCTTGCTGATACCACTGCTAATGCTCGCAATGAGACATAAATAAGACAGTCTCATCTGGGGCACAGACCTATAGAAACCCAAGTCAAAACAGTTATTATCTGCCAAATGTAGAGACAGGATTGGTAGGGAAATGTTTTATTTTCAAACAACATAAAAGAAAAAAAACAACAACCCTGAAATCTAATTGAAATTAAATATACCCTCCACTCCTCTTGATTTGTTTATAACTTAGGAGCTCCACGCCCACTTGAATGGCTCCATCAGTTCTGTTACTATGAAGAAACTTCTGGCTCAGAAACGATATCTTCAAATCCATAATGGAATGACAATGATTGACAAGGGGAAGAAAAGGACTTTAGAAGAGTGAGTATCTATAAGTTACAACCTTAATTCCACCCCACCCCACCCCCAAGTCCTTTATGAAGACATTGAAACCAGTGGAATCTGTAAGCTTGCACTGTGTGACTGTAGAAAACATAATTAAAATTGAAGGTTGCACTATGTACTTTAATCAAATTTTCACATAAAACCATTAAGAAAATTATTACTTTTAAAAAATGTCCTTAGGGGAAGATAGTTTTTCATTTCTTAAATCTGTGAGGTCACTTCTTTCTTGTGTGCAAATGGAACATGTATCCCTTGTTATCTTCGTTATTAATTTGTTTTCCTTTTAATCAAATGATAGAAAATATTTACATAGAGCATGGGCTCTTTAGAGAAAATCCAGTCATGAAAGATTTCCTAGTTGGACATGAATATAGCCAGTAACTTAACACATAGGAAAACAAAGATTCTTCGTAAATGCTTTACACTATACATGCTCTACATTTAATCACTACTGAATCAATAATTTTTAAGGCCAGAAAGGACAATTATGATGATTCAGCCTGTGCTGCAGCAAAGCCAGTAAATACATGTTATTTAGGCATGGGTTTGCAATTGAGAGTGCTCATCGCACTAGCACACTTTTATATGCTTAGCCTTTGAACTTTTGTGTTGTAGATGTTTTCAGATGTTTAATATCATTCATCGGATTACCAGTAGGACTGAAGATATATTAATGGTAAGTTGTACAGGGCTTTGTTTTAAAAAATCAGAGCATTTTTCTTTCAAAAACAACTCCTTGCAAAGGTAGCAAGAAAAGTTATTGCACTTGTATCTGTGCCCAATGTGTAAAAGCCAAATTGAGCTGACTGTAAATTATTGAGCTCAGAGATTCAGTAATATGTTACAATCAATGGCATGTAAAAAATTTCTGTAAAAAGTGAGAATTTAGAAATGCCAGATTCTACCTGACATTTTCGTTCTTTTTTCCTTCAGAGCAGTGAGCTACCAATATTGGAAGTCAGTCTGTGCTCTCAGATGACTGAACTGATGATCACTTATGAATGTGATATTCATTCATATTTATCTATGCTTTAATTTAGCAGAGTCTCCTAATACTTCTTTGTCTCAGTGTATATGCAGAGTTCCTTACTAGAGCTGTACTATGTTCACTTCTGGGTCCAGCACAGAGAGGGAGATCTGCTGGTGGGAAAGCCTATCTCAGGATGTGGAGTGGGGCAAAGTGTTGTGAACTGTTCCTCTCCAGAAGGGGTTTCAGGCAGCCAGTACAACCCTCCAAGTGGTCAGGATTGCCAAGAAAGAGGTCATTGCCATCGGTAGGGCACTGAAATCCCCATTGGCCAGAGCAGCTTTTGATACCCTGGTACAACTGGACAGAGATGTAAACACCGTGGGATTTAGACAGTAACTCCTATTAATGTTATGTAACTATATTTCCATGTTTCACACTGAAAGCTTACCTGCATGTCTTTATCTTTAAGATTCATCCAGTGTAACAAATTATAAATCTTTAATTTCAAAATATTGTATATGCTGTTTTTAACCAGGTAACTAAAGATGTTATTAAAGAATTTGCTGCCGATGGTGTCAAGTATCTGGAGTTAAGGAGCACACCTAGAGAGGAAAATGGCACTGGTACAAAGTGTTCTGTCTTTTAATTAGTATTCTGGATTATATTATAGAACCTCTCACATTTATAAAGTTAATATTAACAATATGTTTTGGAAAGTACCAAGTGAATTATGATTGACATGTAAATAACTGCTGGAGTCACTTTTGAAATTCAGTTGATTGAGTAAATGTGGCAGATTTAGAAGCAAATCAGTGAATGTCCCACTGTCAAATCTTTCATATAGTGACAAATTCCTTTTGTAATTTCAGTGAAGCCCGTGGAATTGCTCCAGGAATGATTTTTTCTTAACCTGTATATTTATATAAAAATATAAATAAAAACAATACACACACATATGTATATTCAGTGTTATAAATATAATTATTTGCAGTGAACTGAATAATGAAAATGATAATATGGATACAATTTTCCTTTTAGTAAGATTTGGTGGTTGAGGGAGGGAATTACACATTGAGCTAAATTCTTTCCTGTCATTACTTCACTATCCAGTGATAAATTTAGGCTATTCAGTTTAGTCTGATATCTTATTCTATTCGAGCTCTCCTGTTGGCATAATAAAATCACCTCTGCTCTGTGCACACACGTGCTTATGTCGATGTAACTTATGTCACTTGGGGGGGATTTTATTTGTACCCAGGAGTGACGTAAATGATGGCGACATAGGCTGTAGTGGAGACATAGCCTTATTATAGTTTTGTTTCTTATAATAGCTGATACATTTTCTTTCTTATTTCTCTTAACCTTTTAATTGTTTTTAAACAAATATTTTAGTGGTGCATCAGGAAACCCTACTGTTAGATTCTTTTGTACAGTTATTTTTTTTTTTCTCCACAAACTCAGAGCAAACAAAATCCAAAGGGAGGCTTCAGAGTAAAATTACATTTGTTGGTAAAACCAGTCCTATAGAAAATGTAAAATCACAGAATAAAATCAAGGTGCAAAATGAAACTACCATCCCAAAGTGCAAATAAAATATAAGATCAAAGAGTAAAATGGGGGGGAAAGTTAAAATGAAAAATATTTTCATGGACAATCTAGGATTTTATCAAATGTAATTTTTTATAATCAGTCCACTTATATCTACTCAGATCAGGTGTGCATATGCTTGTGTGTGTGTGTTATAGGTATGACGAAAAGGACATATGTGGAAGCTGTACTTGAAGGAATAAAACAGTGCAAAGAGCAGGATTTGGATATAGATGTCAGGTAAAATAATGTGAAAATCTTCTGATTTAGGATTTTGGTATGAGCCTGGTGTTTGGCCCAGGTTGACAGATCATGAATGCACAGGAGGAATTTGTATAGCAATCAGATGATTTTTGACTTAAAACCTAGCAAACCTAGCAATTTAGATATTGAAATGTATTTTATTATCCCTATTACTAAATAGAGAGCAAAACTGGCTGAGATTTCTAAAGTCTCCATTCTCTGCAATGTTTTATAGCAAAAGCAGTGCCCTCAGGAAATACCAGACTAAAGGCCTGTCTGTCACAAAAGTTGTATCACTTTAATCATACAGATACAGGCATAGTTAAAGCAGTACAGCTCTCCCTGCCTCCTTCCAGTGCTGATGTAGTTATACCAGTATAGGGAGCGGAATATACTACAAAGGTATAGGGCACCATTATACTTGCATAACTGTATCCAGATGAAGGGTTGTACTAGTTTTGTTAAAAAAATCAGCCCCCTACCAAATTAATTATACTGATACAATGACTGTGTGTAGATCAGGCCTTAGAAAGACACTACAGTTTCTATTAGTAATTTAACAGATAATATAAACTTGAATTTTAAACCAGCTATCGAAAGTGAACCTAATAATCACCAATATAGATATGTGTCTTCCCCTCTGTTATGGAATTTTAGTGATATTCTTTGAAATAATACAGTAATCACAATGAGAGTGCTGCAGCCCTTGACTGGCTAATTACTGAACCCCGAACTGTTTAACTAACATGCTTACTTTGATTCTCTAGGAAAGCTGCTTTTACTGTGAAATGGCCTGTCAGACTTTTATCATGCATAAACCCTGGGCAGTTTTGTTCCTCTTTAAAACAAACAAAAAACACCCACAAACAAAAAATCAACAAACACAAAACTACCAACCATAAACAAATAAAAACTACAAATATATTGGACAATTTTAAAAAAGTTTACATTATTTTAAAATGACCAACCCACCCCAGTGAAGTTAATGTAGTGGAAAAAAAAGCCCACACTGCACAGACAGTACCTGTGTAGCTGTATGCAGGAGCACTGGTTACCATGTACAATTTTCTTCTGAGTTTCACTTGTTTTTGAGAATTGAAAAATCAAGGAGAAACTCAAAGGATGTAAACCAATAACAAAATAAGTTTATTAAAACCTCTCAGAATTGTTTGTAAGTTGGAAACTTGATAACTAAATGGTGTAAAACCCAAAGAAGATAAACAGCCACTAGTTAGGGATCCAGCTTTCCTCTGTGGGAACTATACAATTATTTTTTGCAAGAAACTAATAATACAGATTAAAAATCTGCTCTGAAAAGTTGTCCTTAGTTCTTGACCTCTTTCATGGGCCTTCTGTAAACTATATAAGATACAGGGCTACCTTTTTAAAGAGTGTTGCAGTGGTGCACCTGCAGAAATCCACATTGTGCAGCCTGAATGGGTAATTGCATCCCCCACAGGGTCACTTATGTGTGAACACAGTTAACTTTTTGCACTCTAAAATTCAAATATGTTTTTCTGTTTGCTACATGTTGCCTCTGAAAATTTGGACCATAAAGTTTTTTTGTGGCAAAATATATTGCACCTTTTAATAGTAGAGGTGTAATAATAACAAACTAGGTATAAATGTGAATTAAGATACATATATCATTTGTATACATTACATCATAACAATATAATGATATGTCACAGTTGCCAGCTTTTATCCAGCCAGTTCGGAGGTGCTTTAGTATCTTGTGGATTGGCCTTAATATCTTCTGCCTGTGCCTGAGATGTAGGATGTTGCAGAGGCCTTGGCTACACTCACACTTTACAGCGCTGCAATTGGGGTGTGAAAAAACACCCCCCTGAGCGCTGCAAGATACAGCGCTGTAAAGCGTAAGTGTAATCAGGGCAGCAATGCTCGGAGCGCGGTTCCCAGCGCTGCATGCTACACCCATAAGGGATGTGATTTACATGCAGTGCTGGGAGAGCTCTCTCCCAGCGCTGCCGCTCCGACTACACTCACACTTCAAAGCGCTGCTGGGGCAGTGCTCCCGCAGCGCTGCCGGGGCAGCGCTTTGAAATTCCAAATGTAGCCATACCCAGAGGTCAAATTCTAAGCTCTTTGTAGAAGGGAGGGACTGAATTGTCTGAGCTGGTAGGTCTTGCTGGCTAATCCAGAAAACAGCATTGGTAGTAGCTTCAGAGAAAGAGTTGATATATGAAAGTCAGACCGTTGGTATGCAGGGGCTAGTAGCCAGATGGGGACCTGATGCCAGTATAGGCAATGGCTGAAAGGATGATGCCTGTCCAGAGGACAGGAGAACTTTTTGCTGTGTCTTATGTGAGATGATGTATGTTTTTTAAGAAGTGTTTAGCAGTCCTTCTCTGGAGATGTAGCTTACCAGATCTTTCCTTTTCCAGAGCCTGGAAAAAGTTGTTTTGGTTTTATGAAAAAGGAAGAACCAAACCACACCAATAAAATTATTAAAAGAAAATGAAAGAAAATCAGTTTATCCCAAGAGAGAGTTGAGTTCCAGTTCCCTGTGTTCAGCTATATATGCCCAGTCCTTTGTTTCAGTATTACATTTTTGCCGCTAGAGTGGAGGCAGTATGTCTGGAAGGGAGATGCCATGAACATAACGCTGGAATTAGAGTGGGTATGCATCTGGGCATTAGAGATGTGTCATTCAGCCACTGTGATAACAGCGCAGTGCACTGGTATTGTTGTGTGCTTCTCTGTACATGCATAATTATCCTCTTTCTTGCCATCAGAGCTTTACCGTAACAGTTGTGACAAAAGAAGCAATTTCTATTTAAGTTATGAGTGCATTGTTGCTTTTGCTGGTAACAGATTTTCTTTGTCAGTCACCTGCTATTACTGTTTAGATTTAATGTAAGATGTACACCTCTGCTCTAGGTTTTTAATAGCAACAGATAGAAGAGGGGGACCTATCGTTGCCAAGCAAACTGTTAAACTTGCTGAAGAGTTCCTCCTTTCCACCGACGGGATTGTGGTAGGGCTTGACCTCAGTGGTGATCCCACCGTAAGTTACTTTCCTTGAAGATGGATACTTTTATTATTGTAATGATTATAGTATCAAATTTTATTTTTACTCTTAGTGCTTTGGATAATTTTCCTTTGGGGGCATTAACTGTTAATGGCAAGGGTTAGGAACGACTATTTCCCCCCATCTAAACCATTATATAAATGGGTATAGATGCATTTTGGAGTGCTTTTGCCTTCATCTGAAGCACCAGATATTGGTCAACACTGAAGGCAGAATATGTTGTTGCTATTATTATTATATAATTTCTTTTAAGTAATACCAACAATGTTATATAAGGTGTTTTTCAAACATAAAAGAAGGCACATGATCTAAAGACAGAAAAACGGGTAGTAGTAGTCAAAGTAGTACTTGGAATGATGGCTCTTGCCTGGCAAACTCTATCTTCCTGTTTTTAGTCATTTTACTTGACTTGGGAATGTATGAAGGAGTTGAGGGGATTGGACAGAAAGTTGTTTTAGTTCTTAACTACTGCCCTTTACATAAAGGTCACCATCAACTAAAATAAACACACTGATGTGTTGTTACTAGTAACATTTGCTGAACTGAAAAGAATTAGGGAAATACATTTCTCTCTATTATCTCACTGTTTACTTGTACATTTAATAACACTTGGTCTGTAGTCAGTTTCACTGTTTCCACTATATAGTTATTCAGTAAACTTGCTGGCTGTTGGTTAAATGTCTTGCTCATATTCCTGATGTGAAGATAACAACTCTTGTCTCTAACAAAAAATTGAAAATGTACAAAATGATACACAACTATCAAAAAAGGGAACTTAAAAGCAACTTCTGAGCCCAGGAAAGCATCCACTACTACATTGCCTCTGATGAAGTGGGTATTCACTCATGAAAGCTTATGCTCCAATATGTCTGCTAGTCTATAAGGTGCCACAGGACTCTTTATTTCTTTTTACAGATCCAGACTAACGGGGCTACCCCTCTGATACTTTGCTCTGATTGTATCAGATTGATTGAGGTTGAAGCATATTGAGTAATACTGAGAATAGACACAAAATGAGAACTAAAGCTGATTTACAAGGCCCCACAGTTTGGTCTATGGGGGTGTGAATTGCAGTAGGTGTCTTTTAGTTTGCACCATCAGCACTGGTTGGTTACAGTGCAACATGCCAGTTTGCACTGCAGTTCACATCCCATAGTCTGAACTGCGGGGTCATGTAGACATAAAATACAAGCACCTAATAGGCTGCTGTTATAAAGAAAAGAAATTGAAGAATATAGTTCTCAAACTGAAGTGAAAAAAATTGATTCACTATATTTGATTATAAAAGAAAAATTATTAAAATTAACTGCTTTTAAATGAATTATATTAATATTCAGAAACTTCATCATTACTGTATAATTGAAAAGGTTTTAATAAAAAATACCTCCTGATTAATCATGCATTATTGTTTGGATTTTTCTTCAAGGCAGGACATGGCAAAGAATTTTTTGAACCCCTTTTTGAAGCAAAAAAGGCAGGTCTGAAACTGGCATTGCATCTTTCAGAGGTAAATTCTTAATGTTTGTGCTAACCTTTTTCTGCAGCCACCTTTAAATAAAAACCTACTGTAACTAAAAGTAACATTTGTGGATTTTCAGTTTTTCAGGCCGAAGTAATGCTAGTTTGTGGCATTTTGAAGATGTGGGGTTAGGAAAGAGAAATTTAAAGTAAACACTCTATATGTATTTTGAAGGGAAAAAACCCATAAAGTACCAAAAACCAACCATCTACCTAACTTAATCAAGTAACCTTGACTAAATCTCTCTTACCTTTCTAGGGATGTTACAGTCCACCAGAGAATCATGCAGGCCCCACTCCTGTGACTTCTGATGTCACAAAAAATGTTTCAGTGGTGCTATTGTCAGTTTTGAATTTTGTATTAATTTTGGATAGATCAATACAGTAGATGATATAATACAATAAATGTTGAGAACCACAGAAGGAATACCAGTAACATAACATACCCTGCCTTAAAACATGCAAGGTCCTTAAATGATTATTAAATTATGGAAACAGATAGGACCTCAGTATCATAGGGAAAACCCTGATTCAAGAGCATGACTAAGCCTTGCTCATTAAGGATTATTGGAGGAACTGTTGGCTGTCATTTATTGTATTATATATTTAAGAAGTATCAGTATTAATTTGAAATTTACACATACATTGATTGATCCATTGCCACCCACCTGAAGTATATCTGGAATATCATATAGTAGATATTGTTATGTACCTGTTTTACTCACATGAATAGTTCTGTTGACTTTTTTTAGCTCTGTAAGTGTATGTGAGATGAGGAGAATTTGGCTTATGATCTCTAACATTGAAGATCCATCTAGAGTTTGATTTAGCAGGCCTGATGAATAATGAAAACCTTCTAATTTCTGAAAGAAATAGTGCCTTTAGGAAATGAAAGATGATATTATTAATGAGTTTTTTGCATGGAACTCTTGTGCAGTGCTTTGAAAATGTACTTCCAAGTGCCTCACCTTCTTCTTTCTGCCTCTGTCTTATTGTGTAACTTCTCTGTTCTGCAGTCAGTTTATCCATTTGTACACTGGAGATAATTGTAACCTTCCTTCACAAGGTAGTTGAGGCTTATTTCATTAAGGTTTGTAAAGCTAATTGAGGTCCTCCAATCAAAAGTATTTCAGAAGTGCAAATAACTAATGTAATCTGTCCTTTTATCTGCTTTCCAATGAGTGCACTTCCATCTTCCAGTTCCTGCATCTCTTCCTTCTCCAAAACATAATAACTAACACTAATTAGCACACACACTTATTTCTCATTTTCTTTGTTGATAAAATATACAAATACAAAAAACCTAGAACCCAGATCTGATCTGGGGCTGATGTATAACTTTGATTATTCAGCTGAATTATGGTGGTGTTACAGATTCTGTGCGTGGGGGGTGTATTCTGTTTTAGATCCCAAATAAAGAAGAGGAGACCAAAATTCTCCTTGGTTTGCCTCCAGACAGAATTGGACATGGCACATTTCTCAACTCTGCAACAGGTTCAGAGGACCTTGTGCAGCTTGTTAGACAGAATCACATACCTATAGGTAAGCAAGAAGATAAGAAAATTGCTTGGTAGCACTCAGGCTTTGATACATTATATCTTGCAAATGATGCAGTAAATCTGAGTAGATTTATATCTCCCAGAAATAAATATGGAAAGATATTTGTGATGTGGAAATAAATGGATTCTGTGAGAAAATAACTGATACCTATGGTGTTCTACTAATGCTTCTGCTTCTCATTTAAAACAAAATTGGTCATAGAGTATTTTTAAACGTTTTTACTGAGTGCCATTAATTAAATGTCTAGGTATTTTATATGCATATATTTCAATATACACAAACATTCTTTCATCACTATTCTAAATATTGGTGCTTCTTAGCAGTTTAATGCCAGTCTTGGTGTAGAATCAACAAATAGTGGGAAAAGGACAACAGAAAACAGAGATCGGGAACATTAAAACAGTACAAAATTGCCATGTGTTTACACCTGTTGCCACCCGGTTAATATCAATAAACTACACCTTAGTAATTTGTGTAGTGAAATTTCTTTTAAAGCTATGTAAAAGGATTTAGTAGCATTTGTGCAGACTGTTCAAAGTTTTATATCTGCTTCAAATACATAGGGACATAAGAATTGTGATACTGGAGCATTGATCTGTCCAGTCTGATATCATGCCTCTGGCATTGGCCAATAATGGATGCCTCAGATGAAGATAGAAAACCAAAACATAACATACTTGACCAGTTGAGCAGTGCATGTGGTGTATGTATGTGTGCACCAGTTCTTCAAATACCCTGAATTGGGCACACAACTAGTGAACTGTGCACCTAACCACCCATTTGACTGTATAAATCCAGGTATTTTCATGTGTGCACAAATGAACATTTTGTTCCCATGTTTGAATATGTTCTTAACTGGCATATACAATATATTGTAAGCATCATGAATCACCACAACTTTTTAAAAAATTATAAAACAGGTAACACTGAACTATTCAGCTATGGATTGAAATGTGTACATTAATCTACCCAAATATCATCTTTTTGATTCTGTACCTATCCTTGTTTTTTTCTTTTAATTCAGAGTTTTTCCTTTTATCACTTAGAACTTTGTATGACATCAAACTTCAAAAGTCAGACTGTACCTTCCTGTGACAAACACCATTTTGGATACTGGTACAACATTGGCCACCCTACTGTACTTTGTGTAAGCCATTTTGATTGTACAGAATACACTTAGATGCTGACCATACAGAACATGGAAACTGAGTCACTGGAGCCAAGTTAGAGAAACATACCTGTTACTATCTGTACAAGAGCCAACTGGACAGGGAATTTCTCTCACCTCACATATAAGAAATCTGATACCTTGTTTAGGGAGAAATATATAGTAATAATCTAGGAAAATTCTTGTTATTCAACTTCTAGTTTTTGTTGAAGAAGCAAATCCCAGTAGATTAGAAGTCTGATTTACATGAAATTTGGGGTCTATATAGGTTTTGGTATGAACCAGGGAACATTGCATTTGAACATCTTAGCCCCTATATTTATATTTTTAAATTGTAATTCCTTGTAATTATTACTTCCTTATAATATCAAATATGTTTCTGTTGCATTCAGAGGAAAATATGGGACTCCTTCTGTAGGTAATTAGTCCTGATCCCGTGAGATGCCAGGCACCTCAGCTCCCATTGCTGGCATCTATAAAAACATCCATGTTAGAAAACATCACAGTGGCCAAGTTAAGTAAGGGAAATTTAGGAACCTCTCTTCCTTGCATGGTTCATAAACCCACACAAGAGCCCTGGATTAGGGAGCAGGGACCAACTTCGTCCTTAAATGATCCTAACTTGAACATTTCAACTGGCAACGCTTATCTAATTGTTATTATTTATCTTTTGTATTATGGTAGCAGCCAAGGACCGTAATCAAAGTCAGGGACCCATGGCACTAGGCTCTGTTGTACAGGATGACACAGACCCTGTCCGGAAGATAAATATTCTTGTATAAGACAAGGTGCAGCTAGTAAGTGGGGGGTGGAGGAGTTGGGAAGGCCAGAGGCGGAACAGGGAAGGGGAAAGGATAACAGTTATATGGTCACACATTTACATAAGTTACACGTGTGAAAAACTTGATGATTCTGAATCATCGGAATTGTTTTGAAATAAGTGCCAGTAATCCCCACAGGCCTTCTGTCTAGCCATTATCACTTCCCTGTAGGCATCATGGTAGAAGTGGTCTTGAGGAGGAGTGGCAGGAGCAGCTTTATGGATTAATTTGGAGAGGTGCTCCATGTGTAGTAGGAGACATAGAATAAAGCACAAAGACTGGCTGTTTTTATAGACATCATATATTTTTATAAAAGAACTGTTCTTTCACTTAGCCTTCTTTGTTCAGCATATGATATTTTTGGATGATATATTGATATTAATTTACAATCAGTTTCACCTTACTGTATTTCACAGTTTACTGCAGCTAGTATTTATTCTATCAGTCAGTACTTAATTAAAGATAGACTAAGTACTAGCTGCAGTAAACTGTGAAATACAGTAAGGTGAAACTGATTGTAAATTAATTTCCTATTTTTCAAAGCTAGACACACTGAATGATTGTTCTTTTTTTTTTTTTTTAAACCCCCAGACTGACGATAAAGGTGTCTTTGCAACGGATCTGTCTCAGGAGTACCATATGGTTGCTAAAACATTTAATCTGATGCCATCACAGATGTGGGACCTCTCCTATGAATCAATCAACTATATCTTTGCTTCAGACAGTATAAAATTGAAGCTAAAGGAACAATGGCATAAACTGAAACCAAGTCTGCTAAGTAATTAAACTATAGTTATAAATAGATGAAAACAGAATATAATAGCTCAGTTAATAAGGATGATCCGCCTAAGCGATTCTGTCTTTGGCCTTTTAAATTTTTATACAAATATAGGGTCCAGTCCTGCAGCCTCTGATTATATGAGTTAAGGGCTACAGGAACAGTCCTTTATTTAACCAGGATGAGAGAGAAGTTCCTTTCCACACTTTGTCTGAAAAAAGTCTGTCAGTGAGTAAAATTCCAGATTTTTCATGTACTAAATACTATATTCACTGTAGAGAAACTAGTTTTTTTTAATTACCATATATACTCGTTCATAAGACAAATTTTTTTAGTAAAAAAGGGAAGCATCAGAGAAGGGGGTCAGCTTATGAACGGGTACAGAGAGGGAGAGGTGGGACACAGTCCTTCCACCCAACAGAGGAAGCAGGAGAGGCAGCAGAGCCAGAAGGGAAGAGGCAGGGCCAGAGTCTCTCTGCTTCTGGCCACGCTGTTCTCCCCGCAGTCTCCGAAGCAGCTGCAGCTCTGGGGCTGGCAGGCTGTGGCGGTGCCGCCTGGCCCCACCTGCCATAGCAGGCTGCAGCTGTGCTGCCTGCCCCAGCATGCTGGAGCAGGCTGCAGCCATGCTGCCCGGCCCAGCCCACTGGAGCAGGCTACGGCCGCACTGCCCGGCCTGGCCTGCTGGAGCAGCTCCGGCCAGGCCAGAGACATCCTCACCTGGCCCACCCCAGCTAAGGTGGGAAGAGATGGGATGGGGAGAGTGTGGGGGTCCTGGGCTAGGGGTAGGGTCATGTGGGGAGTGGTCACAGGGGTTACTCCCCTGGCCCCCAGCCTCTCTCCCCCGCCTCTCCAAAATTTCCCCACCGGTTGCTGTCCCGGCCTGTCAGGGTAAGCCGCTGGTAGGCTGGGACACTTTGTTTACTTAGGTTTACCTCCATGCCTGTGGATGCTTGAGGTAAACAAACCATCTCAGCCTGCCAGCGGCTTATCCTGATGGCCCAGGAGCCAAAGTTTGCTGACCCCTGAATTATAAAGTCGGCTTATGAATGAGTCATAAAAAATTTCCATTTTTACTTATCCATGTGGGCAGGGGGAGGGTTGGCTTATAAACGAACTGGCTTATGATCGAGTATATATGGTACTTTTTGCTCAAATGTGTTGAAATATCACAAATATTGGAACCATCATCGTAAAATAACGTTGAGTAGGAAAAGAACATAATACACATGTAGCAACAATGTGCTAAACAGTATGTATATTTTTTTTTTTATCAATCTTCAGTAGGCTGATTGAGCAGAAAGATATGGACAATCTCAGAGAGAAAAAAATACTTGTCAATAAGATCTTCACACTCAGTTAAGAGACATATTAGACTGTTCTTGCTGATATAGATGTCTGACCAAAGCTTTCTGTGGGTAGTTTTAATGAATACGCTGAGACAATAAAACTGAACTACACTATCAACACACTCAGAATTAACAGTGTATTACGGTGTCTCTGTTACACTAGCAAGCAGAAAAAAATTCTAAAACCAAAATCAACAACTGTGACATTTATGGGGTTTTGTTTTGAAAATGCTTTATTATAATTTAAAGTTTTTCTTTCCATTTTTTTTTAAAACAAAAAATAGCTTTTTTGATGCTGTGTGTTTCTAAAACCACTACTTTTGTTTTTGCTCAGGGTTTGTAGATTGGAGGCATGTAAATTCTGCAGCAAATTATGTAAAGTTGTATCATTTATAAGAGATGCTTTCCTTCTACTAAGTGATACCATGTCTGTTTTGACACCACAGGGGGGAGCTCTTTAGTTTGGGAAACGAGATGTAGTTTTTGTTAGTGGTATTAATTTATGCATTGATAGATCTGTCACTCTTCGGGAGAAGAATCATTGACAACACAATCTTGCCATATGTGGCTCCTATATCCCTTAAGAGACTGTGTTTTGTGAGTAGTTTAAGTAATTTTACTAGGAATTGGGATTTAACTTCATAGATTAGGAAAGAGATTCCACCGTGTAGAACTGGTCCTATTACTTCAGGAAATCCCTTTGCTGTCTGAGTTTCAGGAGACCAGACTATTAATGGACTATGACAAACAGCATTTTTTGCAGTGCTAATGAAAGTAGACTGTACTGAATGTTTTGAAGATATATAGGCAATCTATTTGAATGAGTCACTGGCTATGCTGTTTCAAGTGTTTGTTGACTCATGAGAATCGTCATGGGTAATGATTTTTTTGTATCTTGTAACAAGGCTACTAATATAGGTTATGTGTTGCCGCTGTCAACAGTCACTGTCACTTCTACTCTGCGTGATCCTGCCAGGTACTCAGACAATTGGGCCCTTGAAAATCTTTTTAGGAGGGGGAGATCTTGCAACCGTCATGGGGATGCCTAATATAGTGCCTCCAAATATTTGTGATAGGCTCAGATTCCACAAGCCTAGTGATGGGATCCCAGTCCTTGGTCTCTAGATGTCAGGGCAACTTGCTGTCGTGGCTGAGCCAATTGGAAAAAGGTTTATGATGATAAAAACTGGAGATAGTTAGAATGTTTATGTGGCAGGATGAGCTTTCTCAGCTATGTCATTTAGAATGAAGCCTCTGGCTTTCACTAAATGATGAGTGACTCGGTAGAGGGATAGTTCTTTTCTGCTGAGAATACTCACCTCTCATGTGCTAAGAAGTCAGTTCAGACAATCAGTTATGTGACCTCCTATCAGCAGCTGGACGTGGGAAACAACCACAACTTTGTGATGTCTGCTCTGTATAGAAGGAGCTGTCCTGGCTGAGCTCTCCAGTTCTTTTCTGTGTCCCAGTAGGAGATCTCTCTCTGACTTCTGAACTAGGGATTTAGTTGTTTATTGTGATCCACTTTCAGGTAGCTGCTGCTTATATGTATGTGGGGAAGAGCAAGACCTATCTGCATTCTGCTCCCACATCCCCCAGTCCTGAGGCCAAGGAAAGAGTGCTCTAAGATGAGGAGCTGTGGTTCATGTGTTTTTAGTAAATAATTCCCCTGGCACCCTATCAGCCATCCATGATTGGGATCAGTTGTGCCCCAGCCATAAAGTACAAGTAATTTGTATAAATTGCTGTGTGGGTGTTGTGTGCCCACTGGCAAGCCAGCCAGAATATGATTTTAGAGTGGAACCTCAAAGTTACGAACATTAGAGTTTCAAACTGACCAATCAATCACACATCTGATTTGGAACCAGAAATACACAATCAGGCAGTAGCAGAGACTACCCCCTCCACCCCCCCCAGAAAAGAAAAGCAAGTACAGCACTGTTTTAAATGTAAATTACTAAAAAAAAAAGCATTTTTCTTTTGCATAGTAAAGTTTCAAAGCTATATGAAGTCAATGTTCAGTTGTAAACTTTTGAAAGAACCACCATGATATTTTGATCAAAGTTATGAACATTGCAGAGTAATGAACAACCTCCATTCCTGAGGTTTCATAACTCTGAGATTCTACTGTATATTAAAACTGCTGTTGGGAGATGGGGTACTCTGGAGAAAAGAGCAAAGGGTTAGAATCTGCGAAGTTCTGAGGGTAAACCTCATCTCTGCTGTTGATTGGCTGTATGGCCTTAGGCAAGTAACTTCACTGCCGAGTTTCCAGGCTGTAAAATGGAGATAAATGCTATCTGGTTGTTTGTTTGTTTGTTCAGCATTCTGAACATGTAAAGTGGTATGTAAACCTTAAGTTTTGTGCTTTTAAGTTTTGTGCTTATCAATGCACACTTGTCCCCAAGCGAAATCCAGTGAGTGTCAGAAGCTAGCCTTCATTTTCTATGTAGCAAATCCTTTCCAACCCTTTTGAAGTGGGTAGGTTTCCAGGGGACTCTCCAAGCAGTATTCGATTTATTTTTCTTTCCACCTCCCATTCCTCTTTGTGCAGAGTGGCTTACCAGTCTGAGGCAAACTCTTTGTATATTCTTTCCTTTAGCTGGATCCTTCTAACTGGCTTTTAAAATACAAATTAGTTTTGTTTCCAAGTTAAAAAAAATCATTAGTCCAATTGTTTGTTTTGCTTTTTCCACTGAAAATAAAAAAGTAGACAAATAAAAATCTGTATGACTTTTGTTTTAAAGTAAAACCGAGGTAATCATGCATGAATTGTCATGTTGGTTTTAGTGTTTAAGGCTCTGATCCTACAACTTGTTCTACATGGGTTGATGCCTGGATCCCCATGGATCTCCACTGAAGTGAATGGATCACCATGTAGATGCATGGGTCTGACCGTGCAAAACAAGTTGCAAGATCAGGGCCTTAGTGCGTTACAGTTATACACAGACTTCTGTAATAATGAATAGTTCCTTGCCATGAGGATGTGTGAATATATGTGATTGTTTACCTCATCCATATCTAGATCCAAACCATTTATACTACACTTGGGAACATGGGATTTACAAGTACATTAAATTCATATCCAGTGTAGGTTGACATTAAATATGGATGATGGACTTTCCACATGCATCTGTTTTGTATTGAAAAAAACCCCACACCATTAAAGTAGTAAGGAAAGAGATGGATTTCACTACAGTCTGACTCTGTCGATCTTTATTACTACTCATTCATGGCTCTGTCCTCTTCCCACTGAAGTCAGTAACAAAACTCATTGATTTTAATGGTGAAAAGTGCTGTGGTGATATCCTGGGACCCTGCATGCTCAAAGAGAATTTTCTTGGAAGCACATGCCTTGTTTTGAAAATAGGTTAATAAAATCTCCTTGCTTATCATTAATGCTACTGCAATATTATGATTTTGTCTAAATGCACTCAGTTTTAATACTCTAAATAGTTTAAGTGCATTAGATTCTTTTTCAGGGAAAGCATCATATTTTTTGCCACATCATCATCCATCCTCCCTTCTACTTGGTCATTTCTGATATTACAAATAGTACTGGTATTCACTGTTATTTATACATAATAAATGTGTAAGGGGTGTATTGCAACTTTGAAAATGCAAAAGATGTGCATATTCTTAGTGCTCTAAGGGTAGAGGCTGAATCCTGAGATCCTTGATTTCAATGGGAGTGTTGCTGGAGTGAGTACATTTTAAACAAGAGCCTCAGTATTTGGTGTCCCAGTTTAGAAATACTCAGATTCCCTGGATCTACATTTAAAAAATAATCCTTTTATTTTAGTCTCAACATACATACAAATCAATTTTTAAAAAAAGTTAAGGATTTAAGCCTGGGTCTAATAAAATTTGTTCTTGTTCCTCCACTAGATATCTATGTGGAATGACAGAAAGTTTCATGCATACATGTGTAATGTAAGGAAAGGGCTTGAACGTCTATACAGACTGTGATACCAGTAGCAGGGCTTTTTTATGGCCCTCCATTGCACATGCACGATGCTGTGCTAGCAGGAGATACAGCTGTTACACCCATTCTATCATGCATATGAACTGTCATGTCTTTAAGAGCATGATGGATAAATAGGTGCAGGATTGACTAGTATCCTGATTGTTCAGTCATCCAAAGTGATTACACTGTAACAAGCAGCATTTGGACCTCAGTTTTGAATATAGTTAAGTGGAATACCACAAGGAATCCAACTGAACCAGAGAAGAACCCTTTCATGGATATGTGGGATATGCAAGTAAGTGATATCAAAGTGTAGTATTCTGTATACAGTTTGGGCAGCACTTTAGGATGAAAGGAGCTATATAAAATGTAAGATACTTTGGCTCACATTAAAAATTATAACAATTCGCCAACAGGCATGGAAGGGAGACTGCAGATGTAGGACATTTGTCACACCAATCTAATTACTCTCCGCTGTATATTTTTCTATATTCTTATGGTTAATTTTTAAAAGGTACTGTAAGAAGTAAAAATCAACACTCCTTCTCATTGACTGAATATTTTTCATGGCAGATGAAGGAAAGAAGCTACAGTAGACAAAACTTAACAAGGCACCCTGGATTTGTACTGGCTGGTTAGTGAAACAGGAGGGACACAGTAGCTGTGATTAGCTGTTTTGGGCTTCATTTTCTTCTGTCCTTTCCTCTAACTAGCCCAGAGACTGAATCGGTCACACACTGCAAAAGACACAAAGCAGATACAGCTCATGTGAAGTAGGAAGATGGTGTCAACTCAATTTTTACAAATGTACTCAATGGAAAATTTCCCCAAGAACTTAAGTTTAATCACCCTTTTCTAGTCCCCACTGTGATTTACCTATAGCAGTGTCAGTTGTCCCTTAATACTGGTATGTTAACCAATGTGTTCTGGCAGTATTTGGTTTAAGTTACATTGGCCTTCTATTATGGCAATAATATTGGCAAACTCTTGGATGACAGGAGAGGCCCCAGAAGACTGGAGAAAGGCTAACGTAATGCTCATCTTTAAAAAAGAGGAACTGGGAAATTATAGCTCAGTCAGCCTGACCTGAATACCTGGGAAGCAACTTGAGCAATGTATAAAACATTCTATTTGTGAATACCTGGAGGATGAAGGGGTAATCACTAGCAGCCAGCATGGATTTACTAAGAACAAATTATGCTAAACCAGCTTCATTTTCTTCTTTGTCAAGGTAACTGGTTTGGTGGATAGAGAGAATGTGGTGGACATAATATACCTGGACTTTAGCAAGGCCTTCATTACATTCTGATAAGTAAACTGAAGAAATGCAGGCTTGGAAGAACTATCATTAAGTGGATACATAATTGGTTTAACAACTACAATCAAAGATTATTAATGGAATAATGTCAGACTGGAAGGAGGTATCAAGTGGGATTCCACAGGGATCTGTTCTGTGTCTGGTGGTGATTAACATCATTATTAATGATTGGGATGTAGGAATAGAGAGCGTACTAATCAAATTTGCACATGACACAAAGGCAGGGAGGGTTGCAAACACTTTGGAGGATAAAGCTAAATTTCAAAGGGATCTTGATAAGTTGGAGAATTGAACTATCGACAACAAAATGAAACTCAACAAAGACAAATGTAAGGTGCTGCACTTAGAGGGGAGAAACAAATGCACTAATAGAAAATGGGAGATAACTGGCTTGGCAGCAGCACTTCTGAGAAGGATCTGGGAATTGTGGTGGATCACAATCTCAACATGAGATGCTATTGCAAAAAAAAAAAAAAGTAAATGCAGTTTTGAGTTGCATTATCAGAGGCATAGCATGCAAGTTATGGGAGGAGATAGTATTGCTTAACTCGGCACTGGTTAGGCGTCTGCTCGAGTACTGAATCCAGTTTTGGTCACCAATTTATAGAAAAGATGTAGAGAAACTAGAAAGGATCCAGTGGTGAGCTACAAAGATGGTCAAAGGGATGGAATGTAAAGACTGAAGGAAGTGGGTATGTTTAGTTTGGAAAAGAGATTAAGAGGGGATATGATAGCAGTCTCCAACTACTTGAAAGGCTGCCATAAAAAACAGAAAAGTTGTTCTCTCTTGCCACAGAGGACACGACAAGAGGCAATGGTTTCAAACTACAGCATAGCAGATCTAGATTAAATCTCAGGAAAAACTTCCTAACTATAAGAACATTAGGACAGTGGAAAAAACTGCTTAGAGAATTAATGGAAGCTCCTTCAGTGAAGGTTTTCAAAAGGAGGCTGGATAGCCCTCTGTCTTGGATGGTTTAGATACAACAAATCCTGCATCTTGGCCAGAGGTTAGATTAGATGACCCTTGTGCTCCTTTCTAACCTTCTGGTTCTATGATTCTTGTATGTCCATTATTTGTATGTAATAGTTCCTGGCTTTATTATTCATGTTATATACTTTACTTGCTACACAGTCCAGCCAACCCTGTATTTGAGTTGCAATGATTCTTCCTGGAGGCGGGCAGCAGCTGTTTCTATAACTCTGGAAGTTTGTTGGTTGAGCGAGCACTGGCTGTAGAAGTAAGATGTCACTGACAAACTAAGTCCCTCCTTGCTACTTGGGAGGGACAGCTCCACTGCACTACACACAGGTGATACAGGATACAGTGGTAAATACAAAGTGTAACAAAGTTCCTCCTCTACCTTGGTGGGTCCTGCGCTTATTGGCGGATTTGCTCACCTCAGTGATCTTCCCCTCTGGTGGAACCCACAGTCTGGGTCAACTCCTCCCGTGTCTGATCAGGAGTTGGGAGGTTTAGGGGGAACCAGGGCCAGCTCCAGGCCCCTGCGTGTCAAGCGTGTGCTTGGGGCAGCATGCCGCGGGGGGCGCTCTGCCAGTTGCTAGGAGGGCAACAGGTGGCTCTGGTGGACCTCCTGCAGAGGGTCCGCCGGTCCCGCGGCTCTGATAGAGCATCCGCAGGCATGCCTGCAGGAGGTCCACCGGAGCCACGGGACCGGCAGACCCTCCGCAGGGATGCCTGTGGGAGGTCCACCAGAGCTGCGGGACCAGCAAGCAGCAGAGCCCCCCCCACGGCACACCGCCGTGCTTGGGGCGGCGAAATGGCTAGAGCTGGCCCTGGGGGGAACCCAGACCCAGCCTCTACTCCAGGTTCCAGCCCAGGGCCCTGTGGATTGTCGCTGTCTATAGTGCCTCCTGTAACAGCTGCATGACAGCTACAACTCCCTGGGCTACTTCCGCATGGCCTCCTCCAAACACCTTCTTTATCTTCACCACAGGACCTTCCTCCTGGTGTCTGATAATGCTTTATTGTCTGATAATTCCTCAATCCTCCAGTAGCACACCCTCTCAGCCTCAACTCCTTGCACCTCTTGCTCCCAGCTCCTCACACGCACTTCCTCTCTTCTGGCTCCTCCCCACCTGACTGGAGTGAGCTCCTTTTTAAACCCAGGTGCCCTGATTAGCCTGCCTTGATTGATTAGAACACCTGCAGCCAATGTAGCTATCTCCACTGCCTTCTAGAAAGATCTTAATTGGCCCCAGGTGCCTTAATTAACCTGGAGCAACTGCCATTTGGTTACCATGGTCCTATTGGCATCCAGCGGGGGTGGGCGGGCAAAGCCCACCCACTTCTAAAGGGCCTCCCCCCAGCCTAAGGGGAGGACCCACAAGTCTGGGACACCAAGTAATTACGGGGGACAACTAATGAAAAAAAAACAGGATTGGGAGTGAGGTCATAGGGCTAAACGAAGGGAACCTGATGGGGACACTGAGCAGAGAACCCCGGACAACGCCCACTGCTCCTCGAAGGCGTCAAGGGAGCCAGTGGACGCCGCCAGAGGAACTCTGCCCGGATGCGTGAGCAGACGGAGGAACAGAAATAGGCCCTACAGTCGCAGGAAACCCCATCGGCCAACCTCCTCTCCCTGGTGTTGTAGATGGCCAATTTGGCCAGGGCCAAGAGGAGGTTGAGAAGGAGATCCTGCGACTTTGTGGGGCCACGGATGGGGAGCGTGTAGATAAAAAGGTGAGGGGAAAAGTGCAACCAAAAACGCAGGAAAATATTCAGGAGGAGCCGGAACAGGGGCTGCAACCTGGCGCACTCCAAATAAACATGCGCCAAGGTCTCCTTCTCACCACAGAAAGGGCAGGTGCTAGGGACAGACGTGAACCGCGCCAAGTACACGCCCGTGCTCACGGCTCCGTGAAGGTGCCGCCAACCGATATCCCCGGCGGGCCTCGGGACCAGGGCAGAGTACAAGCTGGCCCACCGGGGCTCCTCACCCTCGAGAGGCGGCAGGAGGTCCCGCCATTTGGTATCGGGGCGGGACGCGCGGATGAGGCAGTGAAGGGTATGGAGCACGAGCGAGTACAGATGTTTCCGTGGCGCGGTCTGGAACAAAACCGGCTGCAGATCATGCAGCCGGCTGGCAGTGAAAGGGTGAGGGGGCCGATTGAGTCCACGGGGCAGGGGCCCAATAAAAATGTCCATGGGGCCTGGGGTGGAGGGTGGGCGGGGCGTGCCCTCTCGCAGGACCCGGTCGAGGTAAGCCCGAGCAGCGGGCAGTAAAGCGGCCTTCACCTCCTGAAGTACGCGCTGGGGAGTACAAGGTCTGGAGAGCCCCATGCGCTGGGCGAGCGTCAGGGGATCCAGCCAGTCTCCCCGGTTGTAGTCCAAGAGGTCTCCGACCCTGGTGACTCCCGCCGAGACCAGCCTCTGGCACACCGTGGGGGACTCCGCCACCTGCACACGAAGCTGGAGATCGTGTAGCAGGGGCTCCGCGAGGAGGTCAACCCCCACGGTGGCCGCCACGGACCTGGTCGTTGAAAAGAGCTTCCAAGTCCGGAGGAGGTCTTGGTAGAAGACCGGCAGCCCGGAGAGGTCTCGCGGAAGACCTCTCGGATGGAAGTAAAAGAGCTGCCGGTTGTATCGGAGCCCTCGGAAGCGGCAGAGGAAGGCGTGCGCCAATACGCTCCACGCTGGACTACCCGCACCAAACAGGAGCCTCTGCAGGGCCTGGAGGCGGAAGACATGGACCTGAGCGTGTAAGCACTTCAGGCCCTGCCCCCCCTCCTCCAGGGGCAGGTGGAGGACCCCTGCAGAGACCCAGTGCGTCCCTGGCCAAAAGAACTCCAGAATCGCCGTCCGGAGGTTGGCCAGGAAACCCGGGGCCGGGACCAGGGTGTTGAGCCGGTACCAGAGCATGGACAGGACCAGTTGATTAAGCACCAGTGCCCTCCCCCGAAGGGAGAGGCACCGGTTGGTTACCATGGTCCTAGGGATTTGTTTAGCCTGGAGCTAACATTACTGTAGCCATCTGGCCTTGCCCCATCACAAAAGCCTGTAGTCTTTTTCTGGCTGCTAATAGGACATTTCCTTGTTGGCAAAATGCATCAGATCTGGAACCTTGAATGCTAATCTCCACTGCTTCACTGTAACTTTGTCTGCACTATGCCACTGCTAACACCTGCTTTGAGCGAATCTAATTGACATGGTGTTAAAAATAGCTCTGGCCATGAGAACGTTGTCAACACTTGGGCCCCTACCTTTGCTAATATCCGTGTAGTTGTTAGCAATGACAGGAAATTTTTAGAAAATGTCCGTAATGTAAAGGCCTGAGTTGGAGACTTATTCCAGTCCGTTGAAAAGCAGAGGTAGTTCAAGGGAATCATGGTAAGGAAATCTATATTGAGGATATTTGCTGGCTTGAGTGCTAATGGAAGAATGTACGTGTTTGACTATCATAATAACTTTGTGATTCTATAATAATCAGACTTGATTAAGTTAATTAGATTTCTGGTACCTGGGATAGAATTTTTTTTTTTTAAACTTGGGTCTTAAAAGGTTTGAGTCCCTTTGCCGCGGCCAACCAAGCTCTGTGTTTATATCCCAAGTAAGTCCCAAAATAATCTAAATTGTGTTTGTGTGGTTATTAAACTTATTTCTTATACTACCTTAGATGAGCTATAGTTAAGGTTGGAAGGATTAGAGTTTTATTGGTAAATGTCGATAAACTTTGATTTCACCATATACTCACAAACCAACGTAAAATATTTCTAGCAGTGATGATAAAAATTTAGATATGCAAATTAAGAAAAATGCTGCCTGAGAACTTATTAGACTTTGATTTAAAGATATTTACTTTGTGCATAGTTTTATTTATAATATAAACAAACCCCAAATTATTAGCCAGCATGCTTAGGTTTTCCACAGACAAATAAGCAAGCATCTTTATTTGATTTTTAATTAATCAATACAGTAGAACCTCAGAGTTATGAACACCAGAGTTACAAACTGATCAGTCAACCACATATCTCATTTGTAACTGGAAGTACACAATCCAGACAGCAGCTGAGACAAAAAATAAAACCCCCAAATACAGTATATTACAGCGTTAAACATAAACTACTAAAAAAAATTGAGGGAAAGCAGCATTTTTCTTCTGCATAATAAAGTTTCAAAACTGTGTTAAGTCAATGTTCAGTTGAAAACTTTTGAAAGAACCACCATAACATTTTGTTCAGAGTTACGAACATTTCACAGTTATGAATAACCTCCATTCCCGAGGTGTTCATAACTCTGAGATTCTACGGTATGAATATACTGTTTGACCTTTCAACAAACCAGGGAAGAATTAATATAAAAGAGGCACATTTAGTTTAAATTCATAGAGGAATGATGGATTAGTTTGCCCATTTGTAAAATAACCATTTTTTGTATATTTTAAATTATCATGTATATAACTGGTTCTTAGTAATAATACCTAGACTACTGCATGAATAAAAGAGTGTGTATGTATGTGCGTGCACCCCCCAAGGTATATATAAATATAATATACTATATATATTTGTTACTCATACAGGTATTATCACTAAGAACTAATGAAACAGTACATTAAATGAGCTCGATGGAAGTAGAGAGATTTTTTTCAGAAAGTGACTTAAAATTTGTACTTTACTAGCTTACCTCTTTATTCAAAACTGCCTTTAATACTAATACTATTATGTGACACATGGCTCATGCTAAAAGTTACTCTTGCTATCATGATATAAGCTTTTTTTCCTTTTCAGTTTAAGAATTTTCAGAGCAGGGAGCTTAATGTTTGTAAAGCACTGAGCATGCTTCAGTTAACTACAAATAAAATTGAACAGCTTGAAATAAATTAGTTTGAGTTGTTATCAACCAAGTTAACAAAACTATTAGTTAGGTACATGTTTTAAAAACTTATTTCTATCCCAGTAACTTTCACCTTTCTCCCTATTTTTTCATAGCTTTAAAGATTCATTTGAAATTTGTTTTGATGGTTGGTAAAATCAGACTTGTGTCTTATCACTTTTGAAAATGCTACTCATAGCCTCTTAGAACCATTTCCCGCTTGACTTTCTAATACTAATGTCATTTGCAAGCAGGATTTGACCCATAACTGGAAGATAAAACAAAGTGAAATGTTCCTCACCAAAGGGCTTGCCAGCAGTCCTCCAGGGTTTGATGGAGTCTATGACTTTGATGTAGCTGAGTTGTTTTCTGTCCATTACAGGACCACAACCTGCAGAAGGGAAATACAATTTCTTAGCACATTTTTTTGTACTAATTACTAAGTACCCAGTCCTGCAAGCTTTACTCATGTGATTAGTACTAGTGACTGTACTGGGACTCCTTCTATGTATAAGGGTTGCAGAATTGGACCCAAATATTTATTTCCTACTAATTTTATATAAATGTTGATGTAAGCAATATGAAAGAGAGAAAATGTTCCTACAGAGGGAAATGATGCATACTGTCTTTCATTTGGTTTTCCAATGTTGGAAAACAGATGAGATAGCAAACGTGGTAGAATTTGGTTTCACTAATTTAAAAACAAAATGTTCATTTGATCTTCTGCTGAGATTTTGTACAGTAAGTCAGGGTTTAATCAAAAGTTGATTATTTTTTACCTGAAGTGGAAACGAGGTTAGACTGCATGACTTGGGCTTGGATGTTCTTTGTATTTGTCCCATTTTGATTCATCAGAAAGTTTCTCCTCCCCTAGAGCACACAAATAGTTAAAACCTCATTTTGGAGCCTGATTCAGTTCTAGTGACTTCAACAGGGTCAGGATTCAACTGTGAGTCCCCAAGACAGTAAGAAATATTTGTGCTTTTAGGAGAAAAGCATACTTACTAGATCAGTAAGATACATGTTTAATTTGTTGTCCATCTTATGATCTGAAAAGGCTGTTGGTATAGAAATTAAAGATAGTCTCTGAAAGTAAGAAAAATATAATAAAAAAGATTAATAATCAAATAATGCTACAGGTTCAATTATTTTCTGTAAAATAGTTCACACACATGCTATTTCAAATATATTTTAATTTTTGTGCATAACAAAGTACTTATTTGTATTCATAGATAAATATTTGAAAAGAACACAGTATTTTATTTTAATACATACTGATTCTAATATAAATTTGAGTGTCAATCTATTTTATTATAAACTAAATTGTACCAAATTTCACCAAAAGAAACAAAGTTACTCACCCAGCACAGAAGGACATGATGTAATCAGCCTAGGTGTTGGCTTGAGACTGGGTTTTATCTGATTTCTGTACTAGTTTCAAGTAATGACTTCACAATGTGGTTAACATGGAGTCTGTGACCTTATGATGTGTGAAGCAGCAGTATCATCATTTGATACTTTAAACTGAGTTGCTGTATTGTAAGAGTTATTACTGATTAAAAGCTGTCTTAAAAAGAGGTTATTAGCACAGAGGTGCACTAATTAACTAAGTAGATCATTGATATAAAAAGGAAGGAAGAGTTTAGATTTGGAAATATGTGTTCCTAGGAACAGGCACAAAAGGGACTGTAGTAAGTAGAGGCCCTGAGATATAAACCTTGGTATCAAAGGCCAGGTATGAGGCCTGAACTAAAGTAATGTTCAAGACTTTTTTAACATAAAGCAAAGTTAAGCTGTGAGCCAGAGGCAGGCCCTGCTCACAGAAGCTGGCAAGAAAAGGGCTGATGCTGCATAAACATATATCCACATAGTGTATTGAAGCATAAACACGGTACCAGAACACTCTATCGCAGGGGAGTGAATAAAAAAGAATTTCAAAGTAAAAAACTGAAGTTAAGCGGGTTAACACCTAGAATTGATGCATTAACACATGGAGCTGCCTGGAAACAGTTAACTGCAGCAAAAAAGAGCACTCCCACTATCCATTTGGCATGCACACAAAAGCAACAGACACTGGGGGAACAAATTTAGGTTTTACAAGTGCAGGTAACTACTCCCAATCTCCTCTCAGAACCAGGATAAAAACCAGGGGCGCAATTCGCAACTGTGCAGGTTCCCAATTGCTTTGACCCACGGAACCACACTCGGTGCTCATATCTAAAAATAGAACCTTCTTTCTCAAATATTTTTACATACTGCTTAAGTTTTGTCTTTTATATGTTTTCTCAGGGTATGTCTACATCTAAAATTTTGCAGCGCTGGTTGTTACAGCTGTATTAGTACAGCTGTATAGGGCCAGCGCTGCAGAGTGGCCACACTTACAGCAACCAGCGCTGCAAGTGGTGTTAGATGTGGCCATAGTGCAGCGCTGTTGGGCGGCTTCAAGGGGGGTTCAGAGAACGCGAGAGCAAACCGGGGAAGGAGACCAGCTTCGCCGCGGTTTGCTCTCGCGTTCCCCGAACCACTCTGCAAACCGCAGGGAAGGAGACCTGCTTGTTCGGGGAACGCGAGAGCAAACCAGGGAAGGAGACCAGCTTCGCCGCGGTTTGCTCTCGCGTTCCCCGAACCCCCCTGCAAACCGCAGGGAAGGAGACCTGCTTGCACGGAGGTTCGGGGAACGCGAGAGCAAACCGGGGAAGGAGACCAGCTTCGCCGCGGTTTGCTCTCGCGTTCCCCGAACCACTCTGCAAACCGCAGGGAAGGAGACCTGCTTGTTCGGGGAACGCGAGAGCAAACCGGGGAAGGAGACCAGCTTCGCCGCGGTTTGCTCTCGCGTTCCCCGAACCACTCTGCAAACCGCAGGGAAGGAGACCTGCTTGTTCGGGGAACGCGAGAGCAAACCGGGGAAGGAGACCAGCTTGATTACCAGAGGCTTCCTCAGGTATGCTGGGATACCTGCTTATTCCACGGAGGTCAAGAAAAGCGCTGGTAAGTGCCTACACTTGATTACCAGCGCTGGATCACCAGCGCTGGATCCTCTACACCCGAGACAAAACGGGAGTATGGCCAGCGCTGCAAACAGGGAGTTGCAGCGCTGGTGATGCCCTGCAGATGTGTACACCTCCTAAGTTGCAGCGCTGTAACCCCCTCACCAGCGCTGCAACTTTGTGATGTAGACAAGCCCTCAGCTTGCTAGACTTGCTGCTGCTGCCTATACTTTCAAATGCCTTGATGGAGTTAATCTCTCTTGGCTCAGGTCTCGCTACTTTCCTAGGTTGCTCTTCACCCTCCCTTTTCCCCCCCCGCCTCTCCTCACTTCTGCTCTCTCTTTGTTTTAAAAGTTAAAAGTTATAGTTTTTACAGAAACCTCCACAAGATAAAGCAATTGAAAACAGAACAAAACAAGAAACAAAAAGAAAAAAAGGTAAAAACTTTAAATCCAGTAAATTAATTATTTTAACCCTTCAGGAATGCAACAGCTGGAATTATTCCTAACTTTCTTGAAGATATGGTTGCCAAGCAACAGAAGTGCACTCTCTGCTTCTAATCCTAACCACTAACTAACATTTGAAACATGGGCTTTTCTTATTCCATACAGCAGAGTTTTAAAATAATGTTAAATATAAAGTAATGCAAAATTCCTTGTTACCAAATTAATACAATACATTTGGCCAGTATTAATATATTTTTATCAAATTCCTGCTACAAGTTTTCAATAAGGTAATAACTTGTTATTCACATATTTAACCCTTTTTAATTTTATTTTTAGTGGTGTTATTTTGTATAGTTATGAATAGAATTCTGGCGCCATTTGTTTTTAATTGTAAGTTTGTCCTGTATGTCCTGTGTGTGTGTCTTGTGTCTATGTTGTGTGTGTCACGTGATAATTTTTTTTTAATTATTTTTATTTTTATTTTTTGTTGCAACAAAAGTCAATTTTATAACCTCTTAAAAAATATATGAAATGTGGTACCACACTATTTTAAAATCACAGTTGGGGTATAATCATAGTATTTTTAACACCAATTTTTTGTGCAAAGTTCAAAAAGGTTTCAGTTACAAATATATGTACATATATTTCTGTCTCAACAAATAATGCAATTGCAAACAAAAATAATTCTCTTTTATCAATCACAGGGATTTTTTTGTTTTTGTTTTTTAATTTTTTTTTAATTTGTTATTTAAAAAAAATGTAAAGGGAAACTTCAACATTAAGGTAAAGATAATATTAACAAAATGTCAATTTCTTGTTTGGGCTTTTCATAAACTTGTTTGCACTTTTAAATATAGTTATAAGAATGTCATAACCAAAATGTTTTAAAATAACAATTTATGCATAAAGCTAACCAAATAATTTCAACAGGTTTCCATCTTTGGCTCCCAAACATAACAAAGCATCGTGAAAGTATACCCTCAAATACCCTCAAAGTATTTGCATATATCTGTATTTAAAATTTATTTTGGTTTAATTTTATAGTTGGTTTAATTTTATATGCTTTTCTTATGTTATGTTAATGGGAAGCAATGGTTGTTAAGGTCTGTGCTTCTAAACAGTTAACAAAAGTGAAATTGGTATCACAAGCAAATTAACTCTAAAAAGCTAGTTAAAATTAGGTTACTAACTCTTTTGCTGATACAAAGTGTTCAGCAAGGGAAAGCAATACACCTTCCCATGGAAGATTGTGAGCATTTATTTTAGCCATTAAGCATTACATTTAGTATGAAATATTAGTAATGCACCCGAACTGAAAATTGAGCTGAGTCCATTGTCAGGGAGCACATATGTTCTGGCTAGCAGCACCTTAGCAGCACCTTGGACTATGTTTGCTGGGGAGCTGGAGACTGTGTTTCCCTTCGACAAGAAACCTGACCGACGTGCCTTTGTACCTTACTAGAGTCTGTGGTCATTGGGGGTTCCTTTCGGGTCTGCTGTGTCAGCTATCTTCGAAGAGCTGGGACAGCACACAGAGGGAACACACGCACGCAGCCGAGTGATATCAACATTGAACAGAGCAGAGCACCACACCGGTAGCATCTGACAAGAGTGACTATAGTACTATGGCAAAAAGAGGAAGAATAGCTTTCCTCCTTAATCCAGGAAAACCCACTAGACCAATTTATTGGGAAATATCACATTTGTGACTCTTCATTTAAAAAAAAAACACCTATAGTTGTTTTGTGTCCTCAATTTCCTGCTGCCAGGGCCTATCACAAGTGAACACTCCAAATTATTTCCATCGGTCCATTGTATTCTCTCAGCTTCATGCTTACCTTGCATGTTCTACAACACTGGATGCTCAAAGCTTCACCACAGGATCATGTTCTTTGATGCTGTTGACACCATCACACTATGTAGATAGCGTAAGAGTAATTTTTTTAAATGTTAAATAGTTCTTGGCAGAATTTCATCAGTAAATTGTAACTTATTTGCAATATGGTATATTAGTACTCAAGACCATAAAAGGAAATTGATTTATAAGCAAAACACACTTTGCCCTAATTTTGCTTAGCTGAAGTATAGAAATTATAGTGTAGTTAAAACATAAATATGTCAAATTGATCCATTTAATTAAGGTAATATGTACTCAATGAACCTTCCAGCCATTCAGAAGGGACTAAAGTCTGGGGTTATTTATTGAACAAAACTGCCATTGAATTTAATCATTAGTTCTTAGCAATGTTAAAAAAAACCAACCCCAACACATACTAACTAATCAGACTGATCACTACAGCCTAAGAGCTTTCTCCAAAATAACCAAATATAGAATGTGCGGTTGTAGATACAAAAAACCAAATGTTACCCTTAATTACACAATTGTTTCGACTCCCCGTGATATAACAAAACAGTTAATATGCCCATCATATTTAATGGCTGAAGTAAAAGTTATCCAGACAGAAAAAATTAAATAATTTTTAATTCCCATTCTTCAACTGGTATTAAACAAATTTGCTTACAGGCTTTAGTTCCGAGGCCTGAACATTATTTATTTGTAAGTTTGAGCATGTATAAAATATGAATTATGGAATGTTGAAGTGTTTGGTAACTTTTGTTTTGGCCTTTTTTGGAACTAAGATGGTAAAATAAGTACATTGACTAAAATAGTCATATTGTGGAATGCTAATGGGACATTACACTGAAATTTTACACTGAAAATAGCAATATGTGAATGCAATTATTACTCTTCAAAGATGGCCATTGAATTGTGAGCAGACCATCTAGCAGGCCAGGGCACTGGCAAAGAATGAGTCTACATGGCAGCTCCATAATCTGCATAATCAGGGTTTCCACAAAATATGTTTCTCAACCAAGAAGTATATGGTTGTGGTGAAGTAAGGAAAATGACATGAAATTGGCCTGGATATCTTGTTACCTGGACTCGAAGTAAGTTTAGGACCTTGTTAGCGACCTTGAGACTAGAATCTGGTATCTTTACTCACAAAGAATAGTATCTCAAACCATGAGTAAGCTCACTGAAGTCTCTGGGACTACTTGTAGAGTGGGGCAATACTTAGTGAGAGTAAACAGCAGAATGTGGCTCTAGCTAATTATGAAATTATATCACCCTTCTTTCATTTCTGTAAGGAAAAGTGACTGCACTTCAGCTCCCTGACAAAAGGTTGTTGCAGTCGAGGATGTTATAGTTTAACCATGTTTTAGCATCTGAAATAAATAGGCCGCTAATCAATGGGCTAGTATTCCCTGCTGACTTTAGTAGTGTTTTTCTAGGATAGTTTTCTGATGAGGTTGTCTGTGAAATAGTCCTTTTTAATGTGTGAATTAAAAAAAGGACCAAGTTACTGGCAGATACTCATTGAGCAGTGAGTGGAACACTTATGATGCTCATTAGTTGTGTTGTTGCATCAAAAAGTTTCAAGCAAAACCAGCTGATTCTGAGTTGAGATTTCATATTTAAAGCATCAATGATACACAGGAATAAACTGTACTTTTGAGGCCTGCATACTGAGTGAAACAATGGTACAGCAGCTCTAGTAAGCTTTACTATTTTTACTTGTTTTCTCTGTAAGCATATATTGCCTCCCCACTCAAATAGAGAGGAGTTTTTTTGCTAGATAAATGTTTGAGAGGAAACTTGACTTTTTTTTTAAAAGGTAAAGATACAGCAACTTTAATATCAGTTATGCTACACAAAATGAAGTTAAATTTGTTTTTGTTAGCTATAGATAACCACTTAAAAATGGACTCCAAGCCCAGGGACAGTGACTGCTATTTTTCCTTTTGGATTGTAATAAACACAGCGAGGCTACTGCGTAAAAAACATTATTTCACATGAAAATGTTACTTTTCAGTCTGGTTGAAAAATGATCATGCTACTGTATTTGACAGAGGTTGGAGCTCACAATTGGAAACTTTAAATTACAGCCTATTGCTCGGCAGAACATGTTTTTTGTAAGAATGGCTATGTTTTGTCAAAACAAGAGTTCATCTAGCCCAGTATCCTGTCTTCTGACAGCGGCCAGTTCTAGAGGCTTTGAAGGGACTAGACAAAATGGGGGCAATTATCAAGTGATCCATCTCCTGTTCTCCGGTGTGAGGCTCTTCTAGCTGGATGTTTAGGGACAGCTTGAGCATGGGCTCATTCCCTGACCATCTTGGTTAATAGGGACTGATGACTCTATCCTCCATGAACGTAATACTTTTTTTTTTAAACCCAGTTTTGGCCATCCCACCATCCTATGGCAATGAGTTTCACAGGCTGACTGGGCTTTCTGTGAAGTACTTTTGTTTGTCTTAAACCTGTTATCTATTAATTTCATGGGGTAACCCCTGGTTCTTATGGTATGTGAAGGAGGTAAGTCACTTTCCTATTCATTTTCTCACCCTCATTCATGATTTTATAGTCATTTATCATATGCCCCCTTGCTTATACCACAAATGCTTATTCAAACTATGTGGCATCTCAGAAAAGCTGTGCTATGCTTTAAGATTTCCTACTAAAGAGCATATCAACTCAAATCCAGCCAACTGGGCTATGAGTAGTTTGACAAATTTAGGATTTTAAACAACTCCATCCACAGGACCCCTTCCCCAAGCTTCCTCCCCACCCACTTCATGGATGAGGTATGTTATTCTCAGATAAACAAATAGACCTCTATGCTAGTGTATTAATTTATATCAGCCTCAAAGGGACCACCAAGACAAGTTGTTAGTGTAGGTACAGCTAATTTACTCCCTTTTGCTAGAGATGAGGAGAAACTGTTTCTCTATGAAGCCACCACCAATAGCCAACTTGTTTGCCTAATTTGACTACCTAGTCCTCAAACTTAATTTTCATCTCAATTGCTCGTGTTCTTTAGTGAAGCCTGATTTTCTTCAGTTCCCTGTTCTACGGGGTTAGCCAACAGTCCCAATTTTTTAAAATCGGGTAAGTAACAATATCTCCAAGATGGTTTCTGCTGTTATGGGGACATTTTCTGTAGGATGAAGTTTAGACCTAGAGACACATTACCCTGCTTGACAGGAAGAGTGAGCTATGGCAGCTTCTTAGGAATACATGCATTGCCCCAGATGAAGTGATTAATCTAATCTGGACTTCTGCCAGCTGCAATGGCTTTTTAAAAAAGTGAACACTGTGTGCTCATACCTGTGCAATCCTGAGGAAATAGCTGAGGTATTGATATGTACTTAGGCAAAGCAAAACAAAACATGCACACCAACTGTCTTCAAATATGGTGAATGCTTATGGCTTTGTTGTCTGGACTCTTTTTGAAGATAGAAATTTCTGAGAGCCATGTTATTAATGAGGTAAACTTAGGGCTTGTACACACCAGTGCTTACTTCAATATAATGTAAGTCACTCATAGGTGTGGAAAAGAAACATAAGTTACACAGATCTAAGCACCAGTGTGGAAATTGCTGTTGGCAGGAGAAACTGTCCCACTGACATAGTTACAGCTGCTTGGGCAGATGGAGTGATGCTGACAGGAGAGCTCTCTTCTGTCAGCATGGAGTGTCTGCACTAGCAGTGCTACAGTGGCACAGCTACATCAGTACAGCGGCACCAATGTAGAGATTTTAGTGTAGACTAGCCCTTAGGTTGCCTATATACATTAATGTAAGGTCTAGCTTACATGCAGGATTCACTCTAAACTGCACTGGTCATTTGACATTGTAGTAGGGAGGACCCCCGCTCCTGCCCTGAAGGGGTTAAAAACAGCCCTGGGAAGGGGCTGTGGCTGGAGAAAGCAGCCTTCAGGCTGGGGCAAGAAGCCTGGGCTGATTGGGGAAAGTAGGCTCAGCTGTGACCATGCGCCAATCAGGCCCAGCTGGCCCCTATAAGAGGCTGTGAGCCCAAAGCAGTCTCTCTTTAGCTATAGAGGGAGATGGGCCTGGCTGCAGGGAGCTGGACATAAGGTACCTGAATGAAGCGGGGCTGGGGAAAGGCAGAGGAGCTGGGGAGCTCTAGCCTGGAAAGCCCCAGGCTGCATCCTAACAGTGGGCTAACAGGTACTGGGAGTTGCAGAGGGCAGTCCAGGGGTAAGCCAAGGCAGCAGGTCCAAACCCAACCTTGCCTGTGATGAGCAGGCTGATACTGCAGTCTGCACCAGGTGTGGGGCTAGACAATGACTGGCAGTAGCCATATACTGAGGCAAGGTGGGAGTTCCCTGGGGTGGGGAACCCTGAGAGAAAGGGGGTTACTGCCAGAGGCAGCACCCCATGTAAAAGGGCACTGGGTCCAGGGGGAGAGACTGGGGCCAGAGGACAGGTGGATCACTGGCCTGCAGAGGGCGCTCCAGGCTGGAAATTGAGCTAATTCCTGGAAGACACCAGCAGGAGGTGCCGCAGGGGTGAATCCGGCCTGTCCACACACACACACACACACACACACACACACACACACACACATGACGTCCTCACACAATAGGTAGAGCAAATCATGTGAAACTTGAAACCTAAACCTGGGCCAGACAGGGTTGGAAGATGAAGGTATTCCATATTTCAAAGAAAATTGTTCAGCCTACTTTATAGGAAACGCTTATTTAAACAATTTGGTTTAGACGGTCACACACTTTAGAACCTTTAGTTTTTATCTGATAATTTTGAACATTAGAATCTGATACCTAGAAAACAGTTTTCATTGCTCAGCATTTTTTATTCACATCACAGAAAATACAGTTTGGTCCTATTATATAGCATCTTTGGAAGTTTAAGCAAAGAAGTGTAGCAAAGTGTCCGACATGACATTACAGCTTAGTGTTCCTTTCCACAAACTGAAAATACGAAGCCTTCAAACATCTTAGTAAACAGACTGGAGATGTATTGCTTTGAAATGCTATCATACAACAGCTAAATATTAAGTGTTTACACATTGCTGTTCAGAATCATAGGTTTGCACAAAAATGCAGTTACATAAATTGTTTTAAATACCTGGCATAAAAAAATTTCAATGTTCAGCTCTTTTAAACAAAAAAATAATGCAGATTAAGTGAAAATACAAATGAGTCTCTACATGAATACAAAACCTTTAAAAATTAAATACTGACTTCATTCAGTCACTTAAGTGCTAGTTTTTTTACCAGGCTTGAACAAAAATAAATTGATTTGTGAAACTCGTTTTAAAAAAAATACCCATGATTTATTCATTCTTCATAGGTTTACTCCTTTCACATCCATTATGGAATCCCTTAGTACCATCAGGACCTTTGGGTAACCGCAACACTCCGACAGGTAACCCATCTGCATTTTGTATTTTCCGGGCGAACACTGGGCTACTTACTGGACTTTTTTCTTGTGTTACAGTTTGAGCTTGTTGTCTTCTCTGAACCCATGGGCTACTAGAAGGTGTAATACTGCTATCTGAAGAGTAATCTGCACATTTCCGTGAGATTTCAGGGCTAGTGCTAGGGTTAAGTTTGCCATCTTCAGCAAGCGGAGACTTCCTGGACACTTTGCGCAGAGAAGATGGGCTATTCCAGGGGCTTGACCTAGGTGAAACATTAGGGCTCAGGTGGTTGTTCTGATAGGTGGTAGGGCTCAACTTGTTAGAAGTATTTGTCTTGCGTCCAGACAGTGGAGATGTAGGATTGCTCTCTGGATCAGAAGAGCTGTTTGCTGATGATTCATAACCAACATACTGAAGTTCCTCAACCCTTTTATTCAGGGATCTATTTTTGTTGAGAGACTTGCTGGGATCTTCATCATGGTTCTTATCTTTCACAACCTTTTTCTTTGGAGGCTTCATACCTATCAGGATAACTTTCATGCCATTTTCATTACTCTTTTCAATACACATGATTTCATGAGCTTTAATTGCTGCATCTACTTCTTCAAACTCTACTATGGCACATTCCTTTGTTCCAACTTGGTTGTATCGATTACTGAATCTCTTGACATCAGTTGGAAGATCCTTACCAGGTTTGAGAATGCGAACTGATGAGATTACACCAAAAGTAACGAAGGTCTTGAGAAGATGCTCCATCATCTTTTCTTGCATGCATCCATTTTCTTGATCCTGGCTCAGAGCCTGTAGCTCAGATATCAAGTGGATATCATACACAAGCAGCATCTTGCTAGGCAGTGTCTCACTAGCAAACACTGGAACTGGAGTATTTCTTCTAACCTTTCTGCTATCTTCATTCAGCTCAAGAATGTCTGAATACTTCAAGGCATAAGCTGTGATTCTCCAGTCTCTGGTAAGATGTTTTACCTTTAAGAAAAGAGTTACACTTTAATGCAGCTCACTAAAACCACCAGAACTATACTGATGCTGTCACTGTGAGCATCAGTAAGATGTTGTGAATCTCCTGTTCCTTTTACATGATTGAGATCAGAGTCATCAACTGCAGACTTACCCAGCCTAAACAAGTCATCATTTTTGTGGCTATTATAATGTCTCTTCAAGAGTTCTTAGAATCTTTCTACTCCCATCTCATCCTAAAGGCATGGTCATGCTGCATATTCAACAGTTGCTTCGCCTGGTGCCTCAAATTCTAAACAGGTAGGCTCCCCTTCTGTCCCATTAACTTATTTTTGTGCTTAATTAAAAAAAACAATTAAACAGAGTCCCTATCCTCTAATAGTTAAATAAGCACTTCCATAGTGCCTGTCAGAGGATTATAGGCAAAATATCAGGCCTAGGACCCACAAGTCCTGACTCTCAGGGCACTATAGCTTTTGGACCAAACTGTACAGCCAAGTTCTTCAGTCTGTATAGGTTAAGACATGAATCTCTAGTCAGTATGGTGTTGGCTCAAAAAAAACCCTGTCATTTTAAAAGTCTCTCCCCTAACACTAGGAGTTCCTAAGGGGGCGGGGGGAAAACAGATTAAGATCTTGCTTGGTAGGAAGGGATGCTTTTTCTAAATTTCTTTCTCCCGTAGGCTTAATGGACATACACAATTTCTTGGGCAAATCAAGAAGTTTTGTCTTTTGATTATTTATACAACATTTTAGAAGAAAAGAACAAATGTAACAGTAGGATGTTAACTGTATCAACCTTTCATACTGGCCAAAAAAGGCAGTGTACCATATCTGTTCAATAGCTCATTAAGTTGGATAAAGTAGATTTAAAGGCCCTTCAGAAATGAAGCCTACCTTTTTGAAAGACGTGAGTAGCTTAACACTGACATAACCCATCTTATTTCTTCTCACATGCTTTAAGAGGAAAGCATCTTTCTCAAGGTTCTCATCTGAGAAATAATATTCAACCTGTGTTACAAGTTTCTGGATCAGCTCATTATCTGGGGGTTTCCAGTCCTGGTCGAAGTCATCACCATCATTCTCCCCGCCACTAGAACAAGACAATTAGGTCATTTTATAAACTGATCTTAGTATGGTCATTGCTATCTTACTTTTCATTAGCTTTATCAGTAAAAAGCAAGTTAGCAAACTGCAGATGCTTGTTTAGAGAATGCTGTGCTAGAAATATAAATTTGATTCACTAAACTAAGCAGTGTTAACCCATCCTTCAACTCCAGTGCTGAGTTTTGTTTGGCAATTGATCTTATCAGATTCCATCATCTCCCCTGTACAAATGTAACAAACATGAATTTGGGAAAAGGAATGGGGAGAACAAGCTGTTAAATTAGAAACTAAGAATACCAATTTAAAGCAGATTGTTTCATCACAACAAACAGTTTACTCCTCTGAACAGAAAATGACAGCTATGCCTATGGGGACAAACATCTAATTTTCACTTGTGACCTAAGCAACCTAAAACAAACAACTCAGAGTGAAAGAGCACATGCATTAACTCACAGAACCACATGGGCACCAGAGCAAAAAGCACAGACCTTTTTGTCAAATTATTTGATAAACAATGAGTAGCTTCAGTCAGTTCTCCCCCTGCAGTAGGATGCTTGTTCAGAGAGGGACTCTTTCCAGTTAGCCTAAGGAGCCAAAGTCCTCAACTAATGGTAAGAGCAGATCTCACAGAACAATGAGTCATGTACTTTAGCATTTCACAAACACTGCACCACAAGTCCAAGTCTTCAGCCAGCTTCTAACAAAATAAGATGGTGCTATGCAAAGCTTATTTATCTATCATTGCTTCCTTTTTCCATCTGAAGCTGCTAAACAAAATTATTGTAGATTTTTTTTCTTGTGAGGACAGTTGCATAACAAGCAATGAGCTAGAAAACAATGTCCTAACAACCTGCAGTGCACAAATGTAGTTGATGTTAAAGCTAGGATTCCAACAAGCATTTAAACATTGAACAGGAATAAGATTATATTTTATGCATTTGAAATGTTATTTCCATACCAAACAAAGGCACATATGCTAACCATACAACAGAGAGGCTAGAGCTGACAGTTTCAGATCCAGGGTTTTGGGACAGGATGCATTCTTGTTCAGTGTCCATCTTATTTTTGGATGTGTACAAACAAGTAATAATTTAAAGTGCCTTCCCCCTCACCCCTTGGGACAGACCTTCCAAAGTCTGACTCTCTTTGCCTAAAGTTCTCTAGTTTAACAAGACATCTCATCCAAAATAGTAATTCTTAATCCAGGGCACACTTCTCATGGACCTCTGTCCCTCTACCATTCCCAATGCCTGTAATTTGAAGTACAAATCTGGGCAAATTAAGTGACCACATGTCATTGGGGAAAACAGCTCAACCCAACAGTACATTTCTAGAAGTTATATCAAGGTTCACAGAAATTTAATACATAATTATACATGGGATATCCAGGTACAGCTATGTGTCTTATTTATTAAAGATCTGATTTGCAGTGGGGCCTCATCCTGGAATTTACTTGAGTCCACAGCTTCCTGGATACATTTTAGATTTAAATAAAAATGCCTACCCAAAAAGCTGTTAGCACCATAAATCACAATGACAATAAAAATAGATGTATTGATAAATTAACTCAGTCACCCAAGTAATTCAAATCAACAGAAAAGGCCCCTAGAACATCCCTTCTTCCTTCCCCCCAATTTGTATTTGGCTTTTGCAACAAGCCCCAAATATGATCATATTCATGCTATTGTGGACCAATGGAGGGAACAAGTTCCAATGTCCTGGGGTTTTCACAGGAGGACCCTTTGTTGGCTGCTCACTCTTAAGGTAAGAGGGAACACTGTGCACTTACTTGCCTGACAGAGCCTATCACTTGCAAATGCAATCTTGAGGAACCACTGTCTGTACCCACCAAGAGATTTAATCACATGAATTTTTGTGGTTTTGTATACAAAGGTTCTACTTGGGTCAGTGGAGTTTGCACACATTACTTACTGCTCACTCAGTGGTGGACACAAAGTCAAGCCCCTAGAATAATATACTGGAACAATTCTAAAAAAGGTCTCCATATTTTAAGACCCTTTTAGCCAGCTAGGTGATATTGGAAGTACAATTGAAAAGGACAGGGGGAAAAGAGAGAGAGAGAGAATTCTTGTTTGAAAGCTAGGTCTTAAGCAGGTGGCCATGAGGATAATAAACAAAATTTTGTGCCCTTTTAGTAGTTACTTTTAGATAGGGTAGCAGAGGGGCATGGAAATGAAAACTTATTAGCATCCTAGTCCAAAGAATTGACTCACTTTGCCACTAAAGATATAGAAAGTTATTTCATTTAATTAGAATCTGGATTTTTAACTATCCATATCTTCACTTGGCTACCACTTTGGAATTATTTTAACCTTAAATTTAAGTACAAAACATAGCTATCAAGGTTTTATGAAGCAATTTTATTAGCATGGACATTAATCTTAACTCAGTAGTTGCAAATGTGGTAAGAGCCTCATGCTTCAAAGAAAATCTTTTAATGTACAAAGGTCAGTACCACCCCCACAATATCAAAAACCTGAATTCATGCTAACTGGTCCCATTTTCCCTCAGGTATTAGGTATATGCCAGAAGCAGGATACCTCATTTCCTGATGCATTGGTCTGAGCTATACTGCACTGCTAGTTCTACCCACCTCAAATGCCAGATGCCTTTTCAATTCAGTTTGACAAGCCTGTTTCACTTGGCACATTAAGTTTACAAGGTTTAGAATTTTTAGCTCTAATTTTCTATAATACTGAACGTTGGCATTTCTATTTACAACCAGCTTCCTGCACTTGCTCTAGCTCTGGTGATCATAACCTGAAGAAATCACCATTTTCATAATACCAAAAAAATAAAAATATTTAAAGGTTCAGGAATCAATGTTAGAAGGTCAGGAGGATTTTATGTGAGACACAAGTGTCTTAATAGATGTATAATGTCTACAACTTGCACTGAGTGTTTCTCTTTCTTTGAATTATCTGCTTGGGCAGAATGAAAAACAAACTTATTTAGGTTGTGACTCATCTGGAGATTACTCATACAGGAAACCAAATGCATCTGTGCACTGCGGGTAGAATGTGTCCTCTGGATATCAAAACTCATAGGACTATCAATATTAAGCTGCTTGGATACATTCTAACCTCTTGAAAAACCTCAGTGAAATCTCATTTGAAAGTGACACTGCACTACAGTAATAAGCTTCGTATGATAACAGCAAAATTAAAAGCACTGAACTGGGGTGCCACTACTTTAGTCACTGAAGACAATAAGAGTTTGTTATCTATTTAAATGGATTCAAGATTGGGCTCCAAGTAGTGGGAGCAGCACTAATTACTGCCTTGCAAGTTGTAAAACTGTCCTTTCTAAAGCACTTTTAGACAGTCATATCATCACAAAACATTCACCTTTCAGGCTGAAGATTTCCAGCCTTAGTCTGTGCCCCATTTTAAAATTTGAGCAAAACCAAATAAGCTGTTTTTGTGTAAGGGGAGGAAAACATTAGAAAAATGTGTAACATTTTTAAACTACTCATCAGACAAAATAGCCAAGGATTGAATATTGCAATTTGCCTGGAAATAGTCTGCAATGAGGTGTTCTCTGCCTTGACCCAGAGGAAATTGGTTTTCAGTTGCTACGTTACAAGATCCTCAAATTGCAAACTGAAAGTGCTGTGATGATTTGGAGAATCTGTCTATACAGTTTATGATTCTGGTTGATGTGAAGCTGTTCTTAGGAAAACTGCTGTATCATGCAATGCGTCGGTCTATGGGTACGTCTACGCTACAGGGTCTACACTGGCATAGCTACCTCCCTGTAGCAAAGCTGATAACCTCATAGCCTAGACACAGCCTACACTGATGGAAGGGGTTTTTCTATCAGTGCAGGAACACAACCTTCCTGAACAATGGTAGCTATATCAACGGAAGCATTCTTCCATCTGCACAGCTGCAGCTACACCTGGGGTTAGACTGGCATAGGTTTGTCAGTCAGGGTTTGGAGTTTTCACACCCTCTGACCAGCATAGTTATGTTAACTTAACTTAAGCATAGAACAGGCTTAAGAGTATTGCCATAGGCCCACAAGGCTTGTTGCATGTCCCTCCCAGACAAGAGACAATGCGGATCATTAGAACTCAGTGGAAACACCTGAATGACAATGGGTTGGCTGAGGCTAGTAGAAACTCTTCTTACATGTCTGCAGGGTTCTGGCACTTGGAGACTGTAAAGTTCCCAAACAAGGCAAAAGCCTGGTCTACACTTAATTTAGATTGATGTAGCTACATCACTCTGGGGCTACAAAAAATTCACCCTCCTGTGTACTGTAGTTAAGCTGACCTAGCCCCTGTGTAGATGCAGCTAAGTCAACAGAAGAATTTGTCCATCAGCCCAGCTAAGGCTGCTCAGGGAGATGGATTACCTAGATCTACATAGATAGAAAGACAACTTATGTCCATATAGGAAGCCTTTATGCCATAGTCCTGCAGTGGGACAGGTACAGTGCTGCAACTTTGCTGCTGTAGCATCCATGGCATAAATGTTTAAAAAGGACTCATGGTAACAAGACTCAGAGCCATACAGTTACCTTTAGGAAGAAGAGGAAGAGATGGGCATATTCTCATGGGTGGCAGTGATTTAGCTGCAGGGCCAAGGACAGAGAAAGCAAGCTGACCTAAAGATTCCAGCAAAAGTCAAAGTAGGGGCTGCAGCAACTATGGGACACCAGCTCCAGGAAAACTCCAGAATGGAGAGAGAACTGACACAGGGAAATTAATGTAGGGTTTCTAATTTTTGTACAAGGCCGCCCAGAGGATTCTGGGGGTCTTCGGCAGCGGGGGAGTCCTTCTGCTCCAGGACCCACCACTGAAGTGCCCTAAAGACCTGTGGTGGGGGCCCCTCACCACCGAATTACCAGTGAAGACCAGGCACTTCGGCGGCGGGTCCCACTTTGGCAGTAATTCGGCGGTGGGGAGGTCTTCCCTGCCAACGAAGACCTGGAGTGGAAGAAGTTCTGGGGGCTCGGGCCTGTGAGTTTTTGCGGGGCCCCCAGAACGAGTGAAGGACCCTGCCCCAGAGGCCTTGAAATTCTTGTGGGGGCCCCTGTGGGCCCCAGGGCCTGGGGAAAAGTGCCCCACTTGCCCCCCCTCCCCCGGGCGGCCCTGTTTTTGTACAGATCTGTGCGTTTCTTCTGCAATTAAAGTTTTGGGGTTTGGTTTTTTTTTTTTTTGGAATCTTGTGCAATTTGTGTTACATCTATTATATTCCCCCTTGAAAAGGTAAACTGCAGACCCAGAACACTCACATGGTTGGAGTTCTCAGAGAGGGTGAACATTTGTATTATATTAGAATTGAGTGTGATGTTGCAATAAAGACTACAGAAATCAGCACATAGAATGGGCTCAGCCATAGCTTATCTATTTCCTGGTTTTTGAGTGCTTAACTATGCTGTCCAATTTCTCTTAGCATATTAGATGGCACTTAATGACAAACAGCTTTTACACTTGAGTATTCCTTTGTGTATTAAAGTTGTCTTTCTGTTCATCATAGAAATAGAAATGTAACTTGAAAATAATTAAGTTAAAAGTAACTAGATTTCAGGTACTAAACCTGTCTATGGTCCTTGGCCAACTTTTGTGATTCTATTTTTTTTTGAAGTGTTTCATGCAAACAGTAAACAGTCTTTAGAAAGTCAGTCAAATGAATAAACTAAAAGCATATGGCATAGGGCAGATGGACAATGGCATGGATTTAGAGCAGAGAGAGAAGTTCCCTTTCAGCTATAGTAATTTTGGGTGTTGGCATGAACAAAAGTAGATAAATTCAAAGAGTAATATTTTGGTTTGACTGTCTCTTTAAGCCATTCTGTCCCCCATAATCTATTAAATATAGATACTGTCAAGTTACAATAATTATAAAGCATTGAGAGGAACTAATGTCAATGCACATATTTTCAATGTTCATATTTTGCTGCCAGTTAAGTGGTCAGAAGCTTTCAACTGTAACTGATTGCTGAGTTATTAAATTAGTTCTATTTAAATTATGACTCAGAGAGAGCGAGCTTTCTCTACACAAGTTAAATAGTTAAGTGGTAATCCTAGATTACATCATTTTAATGGCTAGAGGTTAATCTCCAAGATTACAAACCAGTGCTCAGAAATAACTAACCAGTAATGTGATTACTGTGCTTCTACTTCTGAAGAAATATCAGGTCTTCTAATTCAACATTCCATTCCATTAAGCATCACTCCTAGTGCAAAAGTTATCCAAATCCAAAGCTGTCTGCTTTTTGCAGCTTTCCTGGCACCAAACAGGGATCAGTTATGAGCGTCAATTCCTCTTTTCACTCCATTCCTCTTACCACTGCACAGCACACTTCATTGGGGGGTTGTCAAACATACAGCTAAAGGTAGCATAAAATCCCTCCTTTACCTGTAAAGGGTTAAGAAGCTCAAATAACCTGATTGCACCTGACCAAAAGGACCAATAAGGCGAGAAGATACCTTCTCCCCCACAGATTTGAAAGTTTCTGGTTTTGTTCTCTTTGTGTGCTCTCTCTGGGTCAGCGAGGAACCAGGGCAGGTAAAATACATCTCCTAAAGCCATACCTGAACTAAGCATCTAAGATTACAAACTGTAAGTAATAGGAAAGAAATGCATTAGATTATCTTTTGTTTTAGCTTGTGAATTTTTCCCTAGGCTAAGAGGGAGGTTTGTTTATTTTTGGGGGGGGGGGGAACTTTAAAGTTTTGCCTAGAGGGGAATCCTCTGTGTTTTGAATCTGATTACCCTGTAAAATTACCTTCCATCCTGATTTTACAGAGGTGCTGCTTTTACTTTTTCTTTATTATAAAGTTCTGCTTTTAAGAACCTGATTTTACTGTCCTAAGCACTAAAGGGCTGGTCTGTGCCCCCTTGTTAACCTATTTGGTTGGTATATTATTCTCAAGCCTCCCCAGGAAAGGGGGTAAAAGAGCTTTGGGGGATATTTTGGGGAAACAGGAACTCTAAGTGATCCTTTTCCTAAATCTTAGACTAACTCACTTGGTGGTGGCAGTGATACTGTTCCAAGGACAAGGATGAATTTGTGCTAGGGAAGGTTTTAACCTAAGATGGCAGAGATAAGTGTAGGGGCTCTTTTATGCGTGTCCCCACATCTGTACCCTAGAGTTCAGAGGGGGGAGGGAACCCTGACAGGGATCAACAAGAACTGAACTGTGGTCCTTGTTTGTTTACAAAACTTGTACTGCCTTAACTATACTAGTATAGTTAAGTGGCATAATCCAAATGTGGATATAGTTATACCAGTATAAATGCATCCATGCCTGGGGGCTGTAGCAGTATAACTATATTGGGTAAAATATCCCCCACTCTCTCCTTAACCAACAGTTATACTTATAAAAGTGGCTTAGACCAGGTCTTACTCAGTTATGAATTTTAAGTTGTCAGCTCTTATAGTGCCCCTCCGGCCAACAGCATTTCCTTGCCTATTTTTGGCCTCCCTGTACATACCAACTTTTCACCACTGCCATCTCCCCACAGTGTATTTGCCTTTGGCTTTCCACTCACACAGACCTGAAGGTGAACTGAACTAAGGACTAGTCTGGGTTTCATTGCAATGCAGAGCCCAAGAGTTCCATTAAGATTAACAAGGTGGATCACAATAGAACCTGTAACAGTGTAAGTAATTTTAATACTGCTCACTATTTAATAAAAATATACAAACAAGTTTAAATTTATTTACATCATTAGCAGGTTGGCATTTTAGCTAAAAAACTAATCCCGTACTATACACACACACACAAATGACAAATACTAAACTGGAAATGACAATTTACTAATTTAGAGGAGTTATAACTGCAACATTTAGCCATCTCTTACACATCAAGCATAATAGTGGTAGCATGTGAAGGAATAAATACAACATATTTCTTCCATCCATGATTAACTGGATTAGCCTACAACTCACACAGGCCTCATCTATAGTAGGGGAAATGTTTTTATAGCATGGTAGCTAACACATTCCTAGTGCAGAAAGGGCAAGTTTGTAGTCTTACAACCAGCTAAATCAAAGTAAACTTTTTTTTGACACAGCATAAAACATACCCACAAACCTTGCCTACAACCACAATGGCATTATCTATCCTGAAAAAATGAATAGTGTTATTGTCTACACACAAGTTGTATGGGTTTAACCAGACCAGCTCAGCCCCCTTATGTGCACAGTTATACTGGTATGGCTTACTCCTGTAGGGGAAGAAGAATAAATTATACTGGTATGAAACACTTTAATACTAGTATAACTGTTTCCCCACTAGGGGTATACTAGTGTAACTATCAGTAAAAAACCTCACATCCTTAACAGATACAGTTATACTAGTTAATCATCACTTAGCCCCAAGTCAGTCATGTTTAAAAATGTATTAGCTAGTCATACCATAGACCTCTCTCCCATTATAAAAAATCTGCACAGACAATACTTCCTAAAAGCAGTCCGATTGTCACAATCATATAGACAAGTGCATACTGCACTCCTTATGTTATCAGCAATCCTCAAAAAGATCATTATAGCCACAATACAGGAAGATGACTGTGCCTACCTAAGGCTTCATTATTACAGAACAGGATTTAATGTCAGGACAAGAAACTACTAGCACACAGAAGCCCTTCTAATTTCCAAAGAAGAGAGTTTTGCTAAGTGCATCCAGCACACTACCTGGCAGGAATGCCCCAGCTCATTACTACAGCTTTAATCTGAAGTAAAGCCATTGGATTGAGCTGTTTTGAGGCCTTTGATTCATTTATTTCTAGGGTAACTCCTTGTTGAGAGTGGCCAGTGCATCACACGCCAGAAAGAGCCAGTGACAATCTAATTGTGCTAATGAACAATTCTGGAAATAGCTTCCAATCTCGGCAGCACACCATGTAGCTCTAGTGTTTTGAGGCAACATTAAAGACTGGATTGGTTCTAATCCTCCTTTCTCCTCCAATCCTGGGTGAACTCTGCCATGTAAACATCACCCACTCAATCAGACTAGCAAAGTCCTCCAGCTCAGAAGGAAATATCTAATCCATGATTTACATGAGAGATTTGCTATGTGAGTACTGCAGAGGGTAAAGGATACAGAGTCACGGCCAGGGATATTTCACCCTCCTACTGTGCAATAACCTCCCCAGCAAAGAAATGTATTTGCCCTCTCTATTCATGCATTGCAATATATTGGCAAAGGATAATTTGGATCCACAGTTTCCAAACTTGTGCATGATTTCCCCCCACATTCCTTATTTAAGTCACTGAAGAGCCCAAGAGCACAGGGTTTGCCACCCAGCAGGAGGGAGAGCTGCATTTCTATGAGTCTTTAAGGGTATTAAGTTCCAGGGAAGGTTGTGGAATCCCCATTACTGGAGGTCTTTACAACAGGTTAGACAAACACTTGTCAAAGATGGTCTGGGTTTACTAGGTCCTCCCTCTGCAGGAGGCTGGATTAACTGACCTCTCCAGGTTCCTCTCTCCCAGCCCTACATTGCTCTGATTGACCCAGAAGGCTGGGAAATGCAATCTGACCACTAACTGCACCTTTAGAGACGTTTGGCTTTCCCACAATGGTTTTGCATGGGAATCTCTCCGGCAGGGTTCAGAAGGAGACCCCAGCACCTCTGCCGAACGGGGTGGGGGACAGGTCACCTCCTCCAGCCACTGCCCACTGCTCCTCCCCTACCTCGGGTTTCCAGCGCTAGTAAACCCGACCCGACAGTCCAGCCCCCTCCCCGTCGAACTGCCAGATCAGCAGGGGACCCCTCTCTCCCCTGCCTCAGCCCCAAGACAAGCCTCCCGCAGGTGGCGCCCCGCCAGACACGCCTCCAGCCATGCGCGTGTGTCTTGTGGGGCGGGGGCAGCCGTTGCCTGATGCGACTTCCATGCCAAGTTACACCAAGTTTCCTATTGGACAAGCGTCTACTCCCGAACCCTCATTGCATCAGGCGCTGACAGCCCCCTTGCAGCGCTGCTGCTGCTGCCCCCCCTCCCGTGCAGGCCCATCGCGGCGCTCGAGTCCCCAGGGGGAGCAGGACCAGGCATCCCGCCCAGGTTTAACACCCCACGGGGCGGGGCACGCTCCCAAGCCGCAGGGCCCCGCGGGGCGCAGCGCGGCCGGCAGGACGGGTTCCCCTAGGCAGGCACTAACTGCCCCCGCTTGTCCGGGGCTCCCCAGCACAGCTCCCGAACCAGGGGGCCGGGCTGGGCGCCGCTCACGTCCCGGGGCAGCGCTGTACCTAGATTTCCCATATCTGCCGGAGTCATCCTCGCTACAGCTGCCCCCGCCCAGCAGGGTCAGACCCGGGGCTCTGCCGTCCTCCTCCTCCTCCTCCGGGATGGCCACACGGATCCGCACCGGGCCGCTCCCTGGCTTCCCCGCGCCTGCCTCCCCGACTCCGACCGGGCTCGGGGCGCCGCCAGGCCCGTCCTCCAGAGGCTCCGGGCTCCGCTTGGCGACCCCGGGCTGCTCCGGATCAGAGCCCTGGGGGCACCCTGGCGGCAGCTCGGCCATGGGGCTCTGGTGCGAAGGGGGCGTCGGTAGCCGGTGCCAGGGCAGAGCCCGCCAGAGGCGGCGGAGCCTAGCGAGCAGCGATGCCCCCGGGGTGCCTGCAGCCGCCGTCTCGTCCTGCCGCTGCCGCCGCGCCTCTGAGCCAGTCAGCGCTGCTGCGGCGCCCCCAGCTCCAGACCCCTCCTGCTCTTGGGCGGCCGGCCCCCGCCTACCTTCGCGGGGAGCCGGGGGGCTGGGCCAGCTCTCCCCCTCCGCCGCTCCCCCGGGCAGCAGAAGGCAGAGGAGGTAGCGGAGCCAGGCGCTGAGCAACGCGTACATGGCCGCCCCGGCTTGAGCCTAGTGTAGGGGAGGAGGCGGGCTGCCAGCCGAGGCTTTTATACGCGGGGTCGGGGCGCCAGGCTGAGCCGCATGCCCCGGGTGAGGCAAAAGGGGATGGGGCGGGGGCACAAACTCTCGATCCCGGGCTACCGGGGGAGGCCGGGGCCCCTCTCACCCCACCCAAGGAAGGCTTGGGGGGGGTGTCCCTGGACGTGGGATCCGGGCAGGACCTCTCTCGGAACAGAATCTCCCCCCTGTGGGCCCCTGTTTCAGGCAGGCATGGAGTAGACCTCTCCCCATGTTGGAGAAGGGCTCTGCTGGGTGAGTTTCCATGAGAGGGGGCTCACTCCTCATTTGTCGGGGCAGGAAAAGGGTTTTTGCACTCTTCTAAAGCAGAGTCACGGCTTGCCAGCCTTCTCCTAGTCACAACCTCTGTAATACCCCTATCTATGCAGGAGGAGGCCTGGGAAATCCCTTCATCCAAGCTAGTAGGGTGACCAAACCTCTAGATGTTATCAGAACCCTCCTGATATCAGGTGGTTTGTTTTATATACACAACTATAATCCCCTGGCCCTGAAAAAAAAAAAAAAGTCCTGATTTTTCGCATTTGCTAGCTGGCCACTCTGCAAGCTAACAACTTTCAGTAGCTTCCAGGCCTGGGAATATGTGATATCCTGAAGTCAGTTTGGGCTTGAGAAGGGTAGATGGAGGGATGGCAAGCTAGTCAAACTCATTCACTGGATGTTTCTGCCAAAATTAGTATCAGCCAAATAATGTTGTTTTATCTGTTGCCATTAGGTTTCAGAGTTAACATTTCAATGAGATGACTGGCATCCATTCACGCTTCTTTCCTGGGTGTTATTTTCAGCTTTCTGAAGAAAGTGCTGCATCAGGTCAAAATAGATTATCTTGGCAACCATAAGAGGTAGGCATTTCTTTTTTTAAAATTTAATTTAATTAGAAAGTGATTGGCCACCAGGGAAGTGCAGCTATAAGGGTTCACTATATTCCAGTTGGACTTCTGATGATCTATCTATTCCTTGATTTGGATTCTTATGTGCTAAATATATTACAACATGCTGTTTATCTTAGCAAACAACTTTGAAAGCTTAATGTGATTTTTTTTTCATCTAATAACTTCATAAAGAAATCGCTGCATGCAATGCATAGCTTCCAGAGTATAATGTGAATGTTATACAAAGAAGTTTATGGTAACTATGAACAGCTTAAAAGGACTAATGTGGCATTGTCTTTTCCCTGTATTTCAATATATTGAAAATATCTGTTTTAAATTGTTTACATTCCATCTCAAGCCTCATCTTCTGGAAAATTAAAATGGTTTATTCAATAGCTGCTCAGGTTGTAAATGTTTGAGAAATGGCCTGAAGATAACAAACACGAATAAACGGAAATGACTGCATACATTTTATTGTTTTATAATGTAGGATCATAGATGTGCCCGGGGCTTCAGAGAGAGACTATAGACATGGTCCCTGCTCTGAACAGCTTAATTGTAACATGGGAGTTTCTCCATTGACTATGTCTTGCCCATCTGTAAAATGTATTTCCCTATCTCTCAGTGATGGTATGAGGGAAAATACAGTAAAGAATGATGCACTCTAATACTGCAGTGATGCAGGGCCATTCACATACCATAGATAACACCATGTTCCTGTGAGGTGAAGGGGTTGTATTCCCATTTTATATCACCTAAACTTCCATTTATCAAAACTTTAAAAATGATTATATTGATAATCTAATGTACTACACTCAAGGACTTCACTAAACTCACTCATATCAATGGCAGTTTTTCATCATAAGTATTTTACTTCAAAGGCAAAAATAACAACAATACCTCATACTTACATCCAGAGTGCTTCAGAAATACTAAGTCAGGGCTTGTCTACATCAGAAAGTTGCAGCGCTGGTGAGGGAGTTACAGCGCTGCAACTTTGAAGGTGTACACATCTGCAGGGCACCACCAGCGCTGCAACTCCCTGTTTGCAGCGCTGGCCGTACTCCCGTTTTGTCTCGGGTGTAGAGGATCCAGCGCTGGTGATCCAGCGCTGGTAATCCAATGTAGACAGTTACCAGCGCTTTTCTTGACCTCCGTGGAAGGAGGAAGCCTCTGGTAATCAAGCTGGTTTCCTTTCCCGGTTTGCTCTCTCGGTCCCGGAGCCACCCAGCAAACCGCAGGGAAGGAGACCTGCTTGCTCGGGGTTCCGGGACCGAGAGAGCAAACCGGGAACGCCGCGGTTTGCTCTCTCGGTCCCGGAGCCACCCAGCAAACCGCAGGGAAGGAGACCTGCTTGCTCGGGGTTCCGGGACCGAGAGAGCAAACCGGGAAAGGAAACCAGCTTCGCCGCGGTTTGCTCTCTCGGTCCCGGAACCCCGAGCAAGCAGGTCTCCTTCCCTGCGGTTTGCTGGCTGGCTCCGGGACCGAGAGAGCAAACCGCGGCGTTCCCGGTTTGCTCTCTCGGTCCCGGAACCCCGAGCAAGCAGGTCTCCTTCCCTGCGGTTTGCTGGCTGGCTCCGGGACTGAGAGAGCAAACCGCGGCGTTCCCGGTTTGCTCTCTCGGTCCCGGAACCCCGAGCAAGCAGGTCTCCTTCCCTGCGGTTTGCTGGGTGGCTCCGGGACCGAGAGAGCAAACCGCGGGGAAGCTGGTTTCCTTTCCCGGTTTGCTCTCTCGTCCCGGAACCCCCCTTGAAGCCGCCCAACAGCGCTGCAGTGTGGCCACATCTAACACCACTTGCAGCGCTGGTTGCTGTAAGTGTGGCCACTCTGCAGCGCTGGCCCTATACAGCTGTACTAATACAGCTGTAACAACCAGCGCTGCAAAATTTTAGATGTAGACATGGCCTCAGTGTATAGGAGCAATCACTTCCTGCCCACTGAAATACATGATTATAATTGTGTACCAAACTATACAACAGCATTTAGGAGAGAAATGAAGCTACCAACATTTTGCCACTTAGATGATAGGTGCTTTAGAATTCTCTGAAAGGTGGAATTTGGCCAGTATAACACCAGTCTGAAGTCTGGCTGTCAGTCAGAAAGCAGGGGGAGAATAAAATCTCTGATTTCCCCCTGCAACTCTGTGTGGATTTTTTTTTTTAAAATAAAACTTTTGCCATTGTATTTCCATGAATCAGCTGGCCAGCCTCCTCAGTCTAGAAGAAATTGGCTGGAGACTAGCATGTAATCACTTTAATAATCAACCAGATAACTTCCAGATTTGGGTCTCTCTTACTGCTTTGCATTATTGGATTAACTGACTAGGCAAGAGTAAAATTAGGTTAGGTAGACAGTCTCAGAGGTTCTGAGGAGAGCGGAGCATTTCTCCATTCCTAATCCCTATGGCAGTGGTTCATCCCATGGCCCATGTGACATCCTCAGGGCCACATAGTACCCCTGAGGGAGTTCTGCACCAAAAAATTAAAAATTATGTGCACAATATTTTAAAATTCTGCAAATTGTATTTGTTAATAAATGTGGCTCTAGCATGGCAGTGGGGGGCACAGGCCACTGGCTGCATTGAGGTGGGAGATCACCCTGAAGCCCTATCTCCCCTAGTGGAGGGACTCAGCAGTGAGGCAGCACCTGACCCTGACAGTGCAAGGGCTGGGCCTGCCCCAGAAACACCCTGGGGCCCCAACCCTCTGAGACAGGAGGGGGCGGACAGGCTCAGCCCAGCAGGAGCCAAGTGTGTGTGTGGGGTGAGAGGTTTCTGTGTGGGGCAGTCTGGGTGTGGGCAGCTTAGTGGGACATCTGGATGCACAGAGGCTCTCTGGGGGGTTCTGGGTTCGGGAGTAATGGGATTCTGCAGGGGAACCAGGTGAAGGTGGTTGGGGCTCAGCAGGAGGGGTCTAGGTGTAAGGGCTCAGTGGGGGGTCTGGGTGCTGGGGGAGTGGGGCTTGATAGGGAGGGGTGCAGGTGCAGCTGGTTGGAGCTCAGTAGGGTGGGGGCCTGGATGAGGGAGCTCATCGGGGCAGGTCCAGGTCCAGGTGTAGGGCTTGTCAGGGTAAGGGATCAATGGGCCTGTTTAGTGGGGGAGCCCCAGCTGCTTCTGAGGGGATGCCACATGCCTGGCTGCCACTTCCCCTGTGAGTCCCCCTTTCTTCCCCATCTCATCCCCCTCTCCCCCTGCCCCATCCCTCTCTCCTCACTCCCACATTCCCCTCCCCCTGCCCTATTCCATCCCCTTCTTTCCCCACTGCCTCTTTCCCCCACGCCTTTTCCCTCATCCCCACTTCCCTCATTTCCCCACTCCCCCTTACCCTCATCACTGGCACTCACTGTTCCACAGAAAACAGGAAGGCTCCCAGCACATAAAAGGGGAGCACAATGGACACTCAGACTAGGAGCTGGCGTTCAGCTGCAGAGTCAGTGGAGTAGAGGAGACACACAGTCTCCTTCAGCTGGGCAGCTCTGCACTTGCAGAAATGATGGGAGGAGGAGTGGTACATAATCCAGTGTGCCCCTCATGCCTCACCTCTGGTGGGGGATCATGCCCAAAAAACTGTGCCCTAGTCCGTCTCCCTCCCTCCCCCCACAGCTGTGCAGCTTTCCTTTGCTTCCCTGCCATTTTCTGCAGGGAATCACAGGAATTCAGTGGGGGCGGTGTTTTCTGCAGGCATGCAGTCCCGCAGAATTCCCCCAAGAGTAAGTTAGTACAGTGTACATATATTGGGTGGATGCGGGTCACATAACACACACAGAGAACTGCATATGCAACCCACAATGGTAAAGAGGTTGAGAAGCACTGTCCTCAGGGTTCATGTTACCATTTGAAAAAATTCTTAAATTTCAGGTTCAAATGAAACCAGTATGTCCTAGTGAAACTCACTCTGCCTTTGCATCAGATTATGCAGAAATAAAATTTCATATTGTTTTGGCACAAAATCATCAATTGACTCAGATTTTAAAAATATCTGTACTTTGGTTAGTCTTTTTGCTGAGTCTCATCTGAGTTCATAATGTAACCCCCTGAAACCCAGGTGAGTTTATCGGTGTTTCCTGCTTTGTTGCAAACATTTAACATTAGTTGTGAAGGCTGAGCAAAAATTCTCTTGTAATTTCAAGATTGGCTATAGAGTGAATGTGCAGGGTTTTAACTTTGCTGACATAGGCCATGGCTACACTCACAGTTTTGCAGCGCTGGTAGTTACAGCTGTGTTCGTACAGCTGTGTAGGGCCAGCCCTGCAGTGTGGCCACACTGACAGCTACCAGCGCTGCAGTGTGGCCACATTTGCAGCACTTGCAGCGCTGTTGGGAGTGGTGCATTGTGGTCAGCTATCCCACAGAGCACCTCGTCCCATTTTGGCGCTGTGGCTTGTGGGAAGGGGAAGGAAGTGTGCGGGTCTTTCCGCTTCCTGTTCCAACGCCCCGTGGTGCTTTGCTACACATTCCGAGCAGTTTGGCGGCATTGTGAGTCTGCAGCGCGATTTCTGAGATTTCTGTTACAAATGGAGCCTGAGCTGCTGAGGACCTTGCTGATGAATGTTGCCAGCACATCACGCATGGCAGTGGAGCTATTCCTTCAGCTGCAAAGTGACAGTGAGGAGTCAGACGATGATATTGAAACGCCTGACGCTCAAGACACTCAATTGCTTGTGGCAGTAACAGACGTGCTTAGCACCGTGGAACGGCGCCTTTGGGCTCAGGAAACCAGCACTCAGTGGTGGGATCACATCGTCCTGCAAGCCTGGGATGACGAGCAGTGGCTGCAGAACTTTCGAATGAGAAAAGCCGCTTTCATGGCACTGTGTGCTGAGCTCGCCCCTACCCTGCGGCGCAGGGACACGAGATTGAGAGCTGCCCTGCCAGTGGAGAAGCGGGTGGCTATTGCAATCTGGAAGCTGGCAACTCCAGACAGCTACCGATCGGTGGCGAACCAGTTTGGAGTGGGAAAGTCCACCGTTGGAATGGTGCTGATGCAAGTTTGCACAGCCATTAATCGCACACTGCTAAGAAGAACTGTGACTCTGGGGAACATGCAGGACATTGTGGATGGCTTTGCACAAATGGGTTTCCCTAACTGTGGATGGGCAATAGATGGGACGCATAATCCTATTGTGTCACCACCCCACCTGGCATCAGAGTACGTTAATCGCAAGGGGTATTTCTCCGGGGTTCTGCAAGCGCTTGTGGATCACCGTGGGCGTTTCACTGACATTTACTCAGGATGGCCTGGAAAGGTGCATGATGCACGCATCTTTCGGAACAGTGCCCTGTTCAGGAAGCTGAGGGCCGCGACTTTTTTCCCAGACCGCAAGATCACAGTAGGGGACGTCGAAATGCCCACTGTGATCCTTGGAGACCCCGCTTACCCGTTAATGCCTTGGCTCATGAAACCGTATACAGGGAAGCTTGACAGGAGCAAGGACCGGTTCAACTACAGGCTGAGCCGGTGCAGAATGACTGTGGAGTGTGCTTTTGGCCGTTTGAAAGGCCGCTGGAGGTGTCTTTATGGGAAGCTAGATTTGGGGGAAAGCAGCATCTCCGCTATTATATCCGCGTGCTGTACCCTCCATAATATTTGTGAAGGGAAGGGTGAAAGATTCAGTGAGGAATGGACCTCCGAGGTTCGACGCCTAGAGGATGAATTTGCACAGCCAGAGAGCAGGGCTACTAGAGAGGCCCAGGAAAGGGCTTCAAGGATTAGGGATGCCTTAAGGGAGCAATTTGATGCTGAGAGCCAACAGTAAGGTTTGGTGCCTTTGCTGTGCTCCTTTCTACCTTGGGGTACAATATTTACCACTTCCTGCAATAATAAAACGTATTATAAAAGCCATAAAATCCTTTATTCAAAGTACAGTACATAAAAGGCCAGGGGGGTTAGGGTGCTGGACTGTACATTCAGAGGTTTGAATATGTCCTGTTTGGATTACTGTTCAATGTCTGCTGCACTTCAGGATCACCATGCTGCAGAGTAATGGGGGTGGAATGCACAGGGTAAGAATTGTAGTTATCAGGGCTGGTAGGTGATCGTACAGGTGTTGGGGGTAGCTGGGGGTAATAAGAAACTGGCTGCTGGAGAAAGGTGTTTTGTGCAAATACTGGGGAACAAGAAAGAGAGCTTTGGGAGTGGTGTGGGTTACCATGGTACAGATCTGCCTGCATGGCTACGAGAGACTCGAAAGAGTCAGTTTGGCGAGCCAGGAGACTTATCATGTGCTTTGAGGGTTTTTTGGTAGCCAATTCCTTTCTCATGCTTTCTGTTTGCTCCACTCATACATTTTCTCTCTCCATTCCTGCGTCTTCCTACTTTCTCTGTTGTAGTGATTCATAACTGCTTTGATCAACTCCTCTTTTGATTTTCATGGATTTTTTCTCAAGTTCTGCAACCGACATGAGGCCAGTGATCCGGCTGCATTAGTCAAGGTCACTAAAAAAAACGTAGATAGAAACATGTAATACACAGAGGCTACATTGTTTATTATCACACAGTGAAGGAGTTTGTAGACTTTTTGTAGCATCATTCCCACGTGTCTAACATAACACAGAGAGGCCAGGGAAGTGAAGGCATGGCGAGCAATAGGGTGAGTGTTTCTGCCCCGACTTCACCTGGGAGGGGGAACTGACTGATGGCTCACTGGGGTTTATCTGCACTGGGTACAGGAGGTAGCTGGTGGCCTGCACAGGGGACAGTAGGGAACATGAAGGTGGCGAGCTGCTGGTGGGGGGGGGGCGGTCCGCGGAACTGCCGGCCTGCTGGAAAGGGGGGTGGGGAGACTGGAGCGCACCGTGGGGCTGGCTGGCTGCCTGCTGGAAAGGGGGGTGGGGAGACCGGAGCGCACCGTGGGGCTGGCTGCCTGCTGGAAAGGGGGGTGGGGAGACCGGAGCGCACCATGGGGCTGGCTACGTGCTGGAAAGGGGGGTGGGGAGACCGGAGCGCACCGCGGGGCTGGGGGGGGACCGCAAACCTGGCGCCCTGCACTCAAGTATCCCTAAATTCTCAACAGGGTTTCCTACTGCCAGATATATCACTGCTGCGTGTTACCTGGGAAGAGAGGGAGGGTCTTCTACAACAATGTGGATTCTGCCCTGGCCCCTAGGCAGCTTGCCTGTGTGCAGCCATGGTCCCCCCACCCCTCGCTGCACAGTGGATCGGACGAGTTAGCCTGACCGGGACAAGGACCACGGTGGCTCTCCCTATAAACTTGCAAAAGCACATTGCCCACGCTCTGGCTGCAACTTTTCAAGAGATTACCGAGGCGGATTACAGAGACGTGATAGAGCAAATCAATGGGCTATTCCACATTTAGGCATGCATGCAGGCAGCCATAACCCAAACCGTCCTCTCCCAAAACATAAAAATCTGCTTACTCCGAGCACGCTCCTCAGCTTCTTCCTCACCAGCAACTTCCAGCTGCTGCGACTGGCTAGCCTCCTGGCTTGAGAAGAGCTCCTGGCTGCATGCCTCTTGGGACTCCGGGATGTCTCCCTCCACCACAGTAGCCTGACTCTCAGCTTACTCTACACCCTCCCCCACTTCTCTCTGCTCTGAACTCTCCATCGTGCTCCTAGGATTGGCAGTGGGGTCACACCCAAATATGGCATCCAGCTCCTTGTAAAAATGGCAGGTTGTGGGGGCAGCTCCTGAGCGGCGTTTTCCCTCATGGGCTTTGCAGTAAGCACTGCGCAGCTCCTTAATTTTTACCCTGCACTGCAACGCATCCCGTTCATGGCCCCTTCTCAGCAAGGACTGTGATATCTGCCCATAGATATCATAATTTCTCCGGCTGGAGCGCAGCTGTGCTTGCACAGCTTCCTCACCCCAAACACTGATGAGGTCCTGCAGCTCGGAACTGTTCCATGCTGGGGCTCATCTGGGGCGTGGAGGCATGGTCACTGATTGATTGATTGATTGCACTCCACACCTGGCTGAGCAAACAGGAAGGGGATTTTTAAAATTCCCGGGGCATTTAAAGGTGGGGTCAGCTGAGCCCAGGGCAGTGGAGTGTTCATGATTACCAGAGAGGCTTATAAGGTATGCTGGGATACCTCTTATACCCCGGAGGTCAATAAAAGTGCTGGTGGGCGTCCACACTTGCTGACCAGCGCTGGAATCCCTACACCCGAGGCTCGACTGGGTGTACAGCCAGCACTGCAACCAGGGAGTTGCAGCGCTGGCCATGCTTTGCAAGAGTGGCCACATCCTAAGTTGCAGCGCTGTAACCCCCTCACCAGCGCTGCAACTCTCTAGTGTAGCCATGGCCTTAATCTTCAAGTGGACAACACCAGACATAATCTGTGAGTGGATGTTTGCCTTGAGCACAGTGCCCCCTAGCTGTAACAGAACAGATATGACATTCCTGATAATGGTTTTATGAGGGTTTAGTTGTTTGCACCTGATCTGTGAGCATAAGGGACCCTCTACACGCTGATGGGTCCCTGCTCACCTAGTAGGAAGATCAGCAGGCTTCAGGCTTTGTCCATAGGGAGGGAATGGGTTGGAATTATCTCCATCTTAATTGCAAACTGTTCGAAAAGTTAATGTGGTCTCAGGCTGTTTTAGCTTTCCTATGAGCCTCTCTTTCCTATGGAATCTCTCCTGTAAGGGCAATTTCTAGTGGCAGCCTGAGGCCTTAAGGGTTTTGTAATAGAGCCATACTAAAGAGCTGGGGAGAGCAGCAAGAAGCCCCAGAGAATAGAGACGAACAGAGTCCTCCAGGTGCACAAAATTACTGCCTATACAGCATACTAACCCTCAAAGGAATGAGGTTATCACCTCTGAAAAGATCTCAGATCCTGCTGGCCTGAGAAACCACTAAAACTTGGGTGAAGCATAGAAATAACATACATATGGAAACTTACATGGAAAGATTTTTACAGAACTTTAGCTCTGTAGTCCTGTGGTTCTGATTTTAGTGGAGTAATTTATGGTAAACACTGCAATCAAACATTACTATAAATTCAGAATATGCCTTTCAAAAGGGTTTGGACTCTTCTAACCCTTCACTTAGATAATGCAAAAGCTGTTTTTATATAATAATCTTTTATTTTCTAGGTTAAATCTTAGTTTGCTTCCTACTGAATTTCACCATCCTCAAAAACCATGAATTAGGGGAAATATATGAGAACTCTACAAATAATTATGAAAGATGATTCATTTAAAGAGGTGACTAATCTAAATAATCTGAATTTAATGAGTAAAAGGATAATTCTATATAAGCTAAAAATATTAGTTTTGTTTAAGTGTTTAACAAAATTGAAGTAAAAATATAACAGGGTTTCAGCATGTAATTGATTAAAACTAAGTCATCGTACACTGACTTTTCGGCTACAGGCTATTGTCACAGGCTGAATTTTTCAGAAGTCCCTAAGTAACTTAAAAGCTAAAGTCTCATTTTCAGAAGTGACTTAGCAGTTTGGATTCAACAAACAAATCCCTACCACAACTAGACACTCCATTACATATGCTTCTCTGGGAGAGTATGAGAGAGCAAACACCATATGACATTTTAGTCATGTTGCTTAATGTACTACTGGAAGATGCTCAGATACTACTATATGCAGGTGGCGTTAGAATCTATATCCAATAGATCTGAAATCAGTTTTGAAAGCTAGACAGGCATTTTAAAATATTTTACTCAGTCTAAAAGCCTGTGCAATAGTCCTTTTCATGTCTCAGTGGAGTTAAAGCACCAATCCTTATAGAAGTGATGACATTGGTCATGCATACTATTACTATGTGAACTTTTTTACTTTTTGGGAATAAGATGTAAGAAGTGGGGACTGGAGTAGAAATAGTTATTTCTTGCCATACATCTATTGGCTAAACTGTATGGAGCCTGTTTCAATTTGATTTTTTATAATATGCAATTGTACTTGCCTAGGTTACATCCAAGAAAGTGGCTAGTAAGTATGCTCTGGACTGGATAGAAATAACCTGGTGTATACTCGACAAAACAAGTATGGGAATACATATGGCATGGATATGGAAATAACCATATTTACCAGAAGCACTGGTATTAAAACTTTAGTGAGATCAAGAACTAAAAGCAGATTCTTCTATATATAGCCTTTATAGTGCACGGATGTATGATTCAGGGACTATGAGCTGAGCAAAGTGCAGAATTATACTTTATAAAAATGCTTCAGACCTGTCAATTCAATTAACTAGAGTCCAACTTGTAAAAGTAAATAAAAATTATTTTGCATTGTATTTAAAAATGTTATTGTACATTGCTGTTCAAAGTTATTGTTGAAATGAACTTATTTACAATAGTTTTTAAAAAAGTTACATGTGCAGTTTTCCTCTCTGCACTCAACATTCATTATATGTACTACAAAGTTCAAGTTTCTTTGCATACAAAACAGCAAAAGATTAGTTGGTAGAATAAGTTATCCCAGAAGCTTATATGTAACCAATTAGTATTAAAGCTGATTTGCAATCACCTGGCCAGGTAAATGTTTGGGTCATTTGTTTAAAACTAGATGGGTTATATGTCTCTGGTGTTTTTCTTTGTTGTGTTAATTAGTCCAATTAAAAATTGGAAATTGGAGTTTATTTTCATTTGTGCTTGGTACTATTATGTGTCCTCATGCCATATGTTAATAGTAGTAAGCTCTACTGAAACTAAACTCCAATCAGTGAAGTTCTGCATGCAGAATTAGCACATAGCCTTAATCTTACCATACATAAAATGTTTGCCTCTTACAAATTCAGTCTGCCAGATTAAGTGGCCAAATTGATAAAAGTCCTACTCCACAAATATTTCTTGTCTATGCAGCCCTTCTATTTCTAAATTGTGATATTCATATCTGGCTTTAACTTCTGCCAGGAAACACTCCAAATATATCATTGGTGTCTCTGCTTTGAGGTTTGCATGTCAAACTATTGTGACTTTAGGCTAAATTCTGTTCCCAATGAAATAGGGGGATTTTTGCTATTACTTTAGGGAAAAAGCCATATTTTTAACCTGACGAAACTAGTTAAAATAGCTCTAAAAGCAAATCAAAGAGCAATCTCCAGTTCATATGTATATACTGCATGTTCCTAAAGGCTGCCTTGGGTGTGACATCATCAAATTTCCATGTAGAACAGAATTTACAGAGCAAAGAGAATACATATGGATTAATGAGATTAGAACTACAGCCTAGAAAATTATTTTAAGATTCACTGTCTCAATATCTCTTCCTTCACCTGAACAGCTGTGTGTGTGTGTGACAAGTCACTCTGTTCAATTTTTCCATCCCATTCAGTATCAGTTTCTCAGTCACTGGAGTAAATTCCAAAAAGGGATGAAGTACTAGGAACAGACTAATCTATCTGAGTGGCTGCATCACAGAGTAGTTTACCAGATACTTTCACTTTTGCTTGAATACCTGTAAAAATGAGTGGGGGGAAATCTGGAGTAAGTTGATCACACTTGTGTAACTGCAATGTGATTTAATTGATTTCAAAGGAAATCTAAGGAACAGTAAATGGACCTACCTATGCTACAATGGAAAGGTCTTTTCAAAGAGACTTTTGTACTCCTTTTTAAGTATATGAATATCAGCCTCTACTGACAACAAACTTTCTTGACTGGAAGCAGCTCACTAGACTGATCAGTATCTAGTTGTGTTTGTTTAGTTTCAAATTCATATGTAATCTGAAATTGCTAAATACAGAAGTTGACATAACTCACACCTTGATCTTACTTGATCAAGTGTTACTGTGCTTGATCTCTCTTAGAGAATTCTAACAAAATAATTTAGTTTTAAAAGGGCTGACTCAAATTTGATCAGAAGTTGATTTTGGTTTTAAAAAGCAAAGCACAACCGATATCTCCCACTCCCCCCATATCGCTTGGCCCTGACGGAGCAGCAAGAGCCAGGGAAAGAAAAATAACGTCCGAGCCCGTCCTGTCGGGGCAATGGTACCGACGGGCAGGGAAAGGAAGAGCCGGGCCGACGGAGGGAGCAGCTGAGATTGATGTGAGATGAACAAGGCCCGGGCAGCGTAGAGAGCACAGCCCGCAACCGGCTCTCAGCACCGCGGCCAGCGCTCCCCTCCCCGCTGAGCCTGCCCCTCCGGGACCCGTGAGCTTAGCTCAGCCTGCGGCTCGCTACACCTTGCCCTGCCGCCGCCGAGAGGCGGGGGGACTAGCCGGAGCGCGAAAGAGCTGGACCGGAAGTGGTGGTTGCTATGGCGACTCGGGAGAGGTTTCTGCCGGCCAAAGACGAGGCGGTGGCCGGTCGGGGAGACTCGTTTCCATGGTGCCCAGCAAGTTCCGGCCCGGCGGCGGCAGGGCTGGGCCCAGCACTGTAGGTGTCGCGGGGGTGAGGGGAGAGGATTAGCCGCAGCCTCTGGAGGGAGGGCCCCGCCAGCTGCTGGTGCGGGGCTTGTGAGCTGGATGCCTCCGATCTTGACCGCCTCAGAGAGCTTTGAGCTTCCGCGCCCGCCATATCCTGCCTGTCTGCGCCCAGTGCGGGGGCAGTGCGCTAGCCCCCTGGGTCTTTTACACCAGTAGTGGCCATGGCTCCATCCCCTCTTCTCTCACAGGATTCCCCCCACCCATGCCCAGGCTTACTGTCCCTTCCAGGCCGTGCCGTGCCCAGCCCCACCCCATCCCACCTGCCAGGAGACTCCCCTCACTTTGCTCGTGCGCCTGTGAAAACGCAGGCTGGGAAAGCTGCTCCCCTTGGCAAACGCACGTCAAAATTTTATCGTTGTCAGGATTAATTAGTGTATTAGTGCTAAATGTTCGGATTTTTTCTTTTGCATCTCGTACTCCTAGAGATGGGGAATTGGGCAGGTAGTCACAGCGGCTGTTTGGTTGCCCTTGGATTCTGCTTGGTTGTACCACTGTACACGTGTTTCAGGGAACACTGCAACACAGTGATAGCTTAAAATTTGCTAGGTTGTATAGTACACTAGCAGCGATTATGATCAGGAGGAGGAAGTATATTTACATGTGTGTATGTTTCATACTGTGCCCCCTGGGTGCGTGAGCTGCTTTGTACATTTCTACTAAACAGTTGTGATTATTAGAAATGTTTTGGAAGGCTAGCTTTAAGCTTTGTAATGTAAATAATAAACATTAAAAACCTGATATCTGTCCCTCAAAAAAAGTCTCTAAGAGGGATATTTTTCCATTTAAAAATAGACCTAATGTAACTACCTCTGAGGACCAAAAAGAAGTGGTTATTTCAAGCTGGGTTTTTGTGTGTGTGCTTTAAGACTAAGACTAAGACTACATCTACATCACATACCACTTTCAGTGGGGTATAGGGTATGTTTGTACTTCAGTCACACCCTTCAGATGTGTCTTTATTTCACTGTTTGCACTGCTGTTTAAACCTCTGCTGGGGGGTATTTGAGTACATACTCTTCATGAGAGGTGGGCAAACTTTTTGGCCCAAGGGACACATCTATGTGGGGAAATTGTATAGTGGGCCATGAATGTTCACAAATTTGGGGTTGGGTTGCGGGAGGGGGTGAAGACTCTGGCTGGGGGTGCAAGCTCTCTGGTGGGGCCAGAAATGAAGAGTTCAGGGTGTGTGTGGGGGGATGAGGGCTCCGGCTGAGGGTGTGGGTTTAGGGGTGGGGCTGGGGATGAGGGGTTTGGGGTGTGGGATGGAGCTATGGTCTGGGATTGAGGGGTTCTGAGGATGGGAGGGGGATCAGGGCAGGAGATTAGGGTACGGGAAGAGATCAGGGGTATAGGCTCCAGGCAGTGCTTACCTCAAGTAGCTCCTGGAAACAGTGGCATGTCCCCTCTCTAGCTCCTATGCGGAGGCACGGCCAGGTGTCTCTGTGCATGCTGCTGCTCGTGGAGCTCCAAATGGCCAAGGTTCCTGGCCAGTGGGAGCTGCAGGGTCAGCGCTTGGGGTGAGGGCAGCATGTGGAGCCCCCTGGCTGTCCCTATGCATAGGAGCCGGAGGGGGGACATGCCACTGCTTCCAGGAGCCATGAGGAGCAGGGAAAGCCCCAGATCCCTGTCCCCGGCAGTAGCTCGAGGGCTGGATTAAAACGTCTGACAGGCTGGATGCAGTCAGTGAGCCATAGTTTGCCCACTCCTGCTCTGCATACTGCCAAAAGATGCATGCAGTGTAGACCAGAGTTCCATTTGAGTGTAAAATGGAAAGAAAGTATGGCGGGGGTGGGTCAGTGAGTACAGATTATGAGAAATGAATATACTTTTGTCCATTCTGACTATATTATCTAAAATGGACTTCTTTATTGGATGAATTATTATATTCAGAGAATTTCCCTCATTAATAAGGTTATTTGGCCTTTTGTTTTAAGCATTCAGTTTTTGCAAAATGCAGTCTGGTTTTTTTTTTCCCTTCAATTTACAGGTTAACAACTGTGGGCTTCATCTGGTTATCCAAACCTCATCAGTGGCAGAGAGAAATAAACCAGTAAGATCCAAATTCATTTTTTTTTAAATTACTGAAACATAGAATATCAGAGTTGGAAGGGACCTCAGGAGATCATCTAGTCCAACTCCCTGCTCAAAGCAGGACCAATCCCCAGACAGTTTTTTACCCCAGTTCCCTAAATGGCCCTCTCAAGGATTGAACTCGCAACCCTGAGTTTAGCAGGCTAATGCTCAAACCACTGAGCTATCCCTCCCCCCAAAGTTAGTTAATACAGATGCAAAAATACTCTTGTTTCTAAAATAGTTTTTAATATTTAGTTTTTATTATTTTGTTTTGTAATGATTTATTTCAGCCAATGGGGACGGTGCTATATAAAATAAAAGCACTGGAGTCAATCTTTGCTATGAACCCAGAATAAGTTTCAGCATCTTGTTGTGCCTCCCTTCTGTTTTCCCTACTGCTCTGGGTGGGAGTCTATCTGGTGCAGTACATGTTCTCCAGTTCAGCTATGCTGGCCCAGTGTATTGTGGAGGTGAAGTCAAGTCTCAATCCCCATCTTTTTCCTCTTGCCAATGTGCTTGAGGAAGTGGAAGAGTGGCCAAGTGGAGACTGCTCCCCCTCCAATGCCAGTCTCCAGGATGTGTTTGACTCATTATTATTAAGGAAAACTGATTTCTTGTTACTGTGCTCATGCCTACTACCCTGAAAATAATTGTATATTGCCCATGCAAGATTTGACATTGGAGGCTATCTATTTTAATCTACTGAATTATTGCATTTATATTCTAAAAATGAAGCTGATCTTCAATAGAATTATTCTTTTAATGGATATCTGTTTTATAACTAACATATTTTGGCTGAGATTTTCAAAGCCAGCAAAATAATGTAGACACCCAGTAGCTGTTCATTTTAATGGGAAGTGGTTGATCAAATTCTCTAGGCAGCTTTGAAAACCTCAGCCTAACTGCAGTACTGTTTTTACCTTCCGTCCATTTTCTTGATGATAATGAAATATTTTAAATGAACATAATATTGTCTCATCTGTTTTAGATATTTATAATATGCCTATTCAATAAACCTGTCATGTGAAGTCTTTCTGGTACTATATAGTGAAATCTGAATATTACTGCCTTCTTGAAGAGAATAATACATTTTAACATGGTGTAAATCTGCTATTAATTATCATTCCCCAGAAAAGAAATATCTAGCTTAAATAAATTATAATAACTGTGTACCAAATCTATACAGTTAATTGTAAAGCAATATGTGTGTTTTAAAAATTTTGTTTCATGTATGTCATATTTTAAACATTGTGTTGCAGTTTGAATTCAGGGTAAATAAAGACCAGTCGTCTTTCCACAACAGGCTCTTGCAACATGATCTGGAAAAAAACTATTCAGGAAAACAAGGTAAAGTTTCCTTTTCTAGTTAACGTCTATAACAGCCTTAATTATAGAAAGAGAAAGTGTGATTAGCAAACAGAAACTTATTTCATGCACACTTAAAAAATGATTATTATTTCTAGCATATGAAAGATGTGACTGTATTCTCATCTGGGTGCATGGCCACAGGGGAGACTAGCTCTAGTTTTTATTTTTTGTTTGTTTTCAAATTTGTTGTAATCATGTAATCTTGGTGATGTTTGCTGCTTTACCATGTAATGCTATTTACCAATACGTTATTTTGGTAATATAGTTTTTCATGTAATAATCATGTCTTGCTTTATAAAAATCATATAAATTGTCCATCATTTCATGGAAACTTTGTAATATTACATTTGTAGAGCAACACAGGGAATTTTGCACTGTCATAGTCTGTGCTGTGTCTAATCTTTGAATGATAGAATTTAAATGTTTAAAAGGCTGTTAATCCTTCGTCTTGGAAGAAGGTTATTTCTCGGTCTTCTGACACTTTTTTGAAGTACTTTGGAATCAGGAATTTTGTCACTTGCAGTACTATCTAGTTACCAAAACAGATAGGGAGAATAAAAGTTTCAGTGTAAACCTAGGTGTCCGACATATCACACTCTGTTAATTTGCTGCTTAGCTGGGGAACTAGCTCTTTAACACAGTTACAGTCCTAGTTTTGGGGAACTAATAGTTTTCTTTTGAATGAGGTTGGGGAAATATGTTAAATATGGGGACCATCTATTTTGATGATATCCCTTGGTATCAAAAGTAAGAAAGTAACCAATGTTCATTTTATGTGAATGTATTATGTTCAAGGGGTGTGTGTGTGTGTGTGTGTGTGTGTGTGTGTGTGTGTGTGTGTGTGTGTGTGTGTGTGTGTGTGTGTGTGTGTGTGTGTGTGTGTGTGTGTGTGTGTGTACGTACTCATAGGCTCCAGGAGCTCAAAAAATTCAGAGACTGTTTCTCCTAAATCTGTTGCAGTGTTTCAATAATTGGGATAATTGAATAGCTCTTTCACTGTGTGTGCCAGAAGAAGATTTTTGTTTGGTTGTTTGAACTAGACAAGACAGTTTTGAGATCAAAGTCTTGTTTAAAGAGGAGAATGATTCCAGTGGGAAGAAAATAAGGGTCATTTTCCTAGTGAATTTTTTTAAACAACAAAACATCTTGGCTTTTGGGAGGAATAAGGCATCTAAGATTTCACTGCCAGTTGTACTGAGGATGGAAGGAGCCATAAAATTCATCATGTTTTTTGCCATGTTGCTGCTGCCTGCAATCCTACAGGAATTGTGATTGGTTAGATTATAGTGATATGGAAGTCTCCAAACACCACTCAGTTTTTTATGCATGTGTGACATACCATGGTACAATCCAGACTAATGAGCAACTGTCACCCCTGTCCTGCGTTCTTGGGTGCCTTACAATGCATTGCTGAAGTTGTTCCCACCGGGGCTATTCACAAACAGCCTTCCAGCATAAGTTTCTGTTTCTGGCTGCAGCCTGCCAGACACACTTGGGTTACACTCCGGCTCTCACCAGCCTTGGTTTTATTGCTGGGTGACCCCAATACCCCCTGTCAAAACCTAGTCCCAGATTTGGACCTTAGCATCCAAAATATGGGGGTTAGCATGAAAACCTCCAAGCTTAGTTACCAGCTTGGACCTGGTAAAGCTGCCACCACCCAAAAAATTAGAGTGTTTTGGGGCACTCTGGTCCCCCCAAACCTTCCCTGGGGACCCCAAGACCCAAATCCCTTGAGTCTCACAACAAAGGGAAATAAACCTTTTCCCTTCCCCCCTCCAGGTGTTCCTGGAGAGACACACAGAAGCAAGCTCTGTGAATCTAAACAGAGGGATTCCACCCTCCCCGTTTCCAGCCTTGGAAAACAGAAGTACTGAGAGCTAATCTCTCTTCCCCCCTCACCCAGAGGGAATGCAAAGTCAGGCTAGTAAATTTAACACACACAGATTTCCCCCTGACTTCTTCCTCCCACCAATTTCCTGGTGAGCACAGACTCAATTCCCTGGAGTTCCCCACTACAGAAAAACTCCAACAGGTCTTAAAAAGAAAGCTTTATGTAAAAAGAAAGAAAAATACATAAAAAATGGTCTCTCTGTATTAAGGTGACAAATACAGTGTCAATTGCTTAAAAGAAATATGAATAAACAGCCTTATTCAAAAAGAATACAATTCAAAGCACTCCAGCAACTACACACATGTAACTACAAAAAAACAAACCTATCTTTTTGTACTTACAACTGGGAAACAGAAGATTAGAAAGCAAGAAATAGAGAAATCCTTCCCATAGCCGAGAGGGACAGATACAAGACCAGAACAAAGGACTCACACACAAACTTCCCTCCACCCAGATTTGAAAAAGTCTTGTTTCCTGATTGGTCCTCTGGTCAGGTGTTTCAGGTTACTTCTTTTCAGGTGAAAGAGACATTAACCCTTAGCTATCTCTTTATAACACCCCCTGTCTTAGATTTCCCTCAGAAATGTATGTCCTGTACTGCCCAGCCCTCTCTTGGACAGTACAAGTTATATTTATTTGGTTATTCCTTAAAAAGATATGCACACAACTTGTCACCCCCAGTGGAGTTACCCAGAAACTTAAATTTAAACACATTGGATTAGACAAAACAATAAAAAAGTTTATTAACTACAAAGAGAGAGATTTTAAGTGAGTACAAGTAATGAGGTACAAAACTCAGAAATGGTTACAAGACAAATAATGTTTACTAATACTTAACTTAACAAACTATATCAGATTCAAGCAGAGTTTCTCAGGACATGCTTTCAGCAGCCTGACTGACCAAACCCTGTATGTTGGGACCCCTCCCCCAGATATTTCCTTTGCTGCTTCAAGTTAAGTGAAGTGATAGGCCGGGAGAGAGAAAGGGGAGCCTTGGGATGTTTGTCCCTCCTTTTTCTAGTTTCAGTCTCTCTCTTGAGAAACATTTCCAGTTGGGCACTAGGAATTAAAGAATCTGTGTGGAAGGATATTCCTTTCTGGGTTTTTTCATCTGTTTGAGCTTCCTTTGTTTCACTTCATGCTTGATGACTCTGTGCTCTGCTTAATTTGCATTTAAGCAGTAAACACATTCCTTTGTTTAGGGCAGACCTGTGTGCCAACTTCTGTTTTGGCAGGAGTAGGGGGTTTGGAACATATGTTAATAACATAATACAGGGAAATTTTATAACTTCACATATAATGTTGCCACACATTTTATCAGGATGATACTCACCAACAAATTATGAGTTTTCAGATGATACCTTACAAGGCATACTTACAGTAGTGTGTAGGGTATGAATACAGCGGTGTATTCTGTCACAGCATGTCCAGTTCTTTTTAAAGAATACAAATAAACAAAATAGTCTTTAACGTAATGGTTTTGTAGACAAATAAACTACTGATTTCTAGATAGCTTATGTAGTTTATTTCATAGGTGCCGACTCTGTGGATCCTCTGCGGCTGGAGCACTCACAGGGAAAAAGGGTGCTGAGCACCCACTGGCAGTCCCTGGCAGCTTCCAACGCCCCTGCCCACCAATGGGCCCTATGGATCAGTGCCTCCCCATTCCCCTGCTACCTGCCATGAACAGCTGTTTCATGTCGTACAGGAGGCTGGGAGGGACGGGGGAGGAGCGAGCACGGGGCACACTTGGGGGAAGAGGTGGAGCGGGGCCTTAAGGGAATGGTGGAGTAGCGGCGGGGTCTGGGTGAGAGCCGGGGGTCGAGCATCCCCTGGCACTTTGGAAAGTCAGCGCCTGTGGTTTATTTTATTGTGCAATGAACTGCAGGTTTTTGGTTATTATTATTATTATTTTTTTTGCTCCAGGAGATGGAAGATTATTGACCCCTTTGGTGCGTAATAAGCAGGTGTATGTCCCAATAGCAGCCAATTTGGCAGATCTTTCAGGTCTGGAATTGAAACAAGGTGCAGGCTGTCTATCAGCATTTGGGGATTCTTCTGTTCATACTCCTACAAAATCCAGAACCCGACAGGGCTGTCATAGTGCTGGTCCAAATATTTCAGGTAACTATGGAGACTAGTCTGTTTTGACGGGCAGTCCAATTTTTTTCTTTCTAATTATGTGTCTTGTGGAAAAGTTATAGGTTACAACTTCTTATGCCACTCCAGCTGCCAGTATGTGTGGCTAAACAGAAAGCACTGGCTACTACTCCTTTTGTTTTTGTATTATGAGGATCAGAATGAGCCTTATCAATAAATTGTTAGTTACAGTTTTACATTAAAAGGACATCTTTTTTAAAATGTAGATTTCTTCTTCTTCTTCCTTAAATTTTTTATTGTCTATATTAACCATTGTCCAGTATTGTACTGTACTCCACACAGGCTTCCTGTTAAGTTTCAGATTGATTTTCAAGTCTTTGATCTTGCATGTATTGATCCAAACAGCTATGATTAAACTTATTTTATTTTCTCTTTGGTCCTATCTATTCATTATATTCCCCCTTTCCCCATCATTCTTTCTTTCTTTTTGGTGATAATTATCTTACTCTCCCTTTCTGCTCCCCACAAAGAAACAAAAACAAAGTTTGGGTTCCTCCAGGAATTTAGCATAAAAATTAGGGGAAAGTGCTGAAAGTGTTATATTTAAAAACAAGAATTCTACCTAATCACAGTGTGTAATCTGACTTTAGGCTTAAAGCAAGAAGGAATGAACTTTTTGATGTGTCAACTTTGTTGCTTCTTTCAAACCTTCTTCCTCACCCCAACCCCAATTTAAACTTATTTTAATTATAAGGGAAGGAGGAATTTGTGAGATCCGTTATAGGACTTGAGCCCCTATTCTTATGGTGGGGTACGGACATAGTGACCTATTTCAGAAGAATATTTTTTCGGTGAATCATTCTCCAAATAAGTCAGAGGTTTGCATGCTGCTTCGTTTTGTACGTGTTTAAATTAATTTTAAGCCCCTTCTCCCTGCCAATTATTTAACTATAGATTCCAGAGTAACCAATTAAATTACATCATCAAAATAGCCCCTCCTTTCTTTCACCATAACAGAGAGAGAGACATTAGGGCCCATTCCTATAAGGTGCTGTGAACTCCTGACCTTGTGAGTAATTCCATTCAGCACTTACTTGACTGAACCTTATAATGTTAGGCTGATTCATTTTGTTGTATTTTTAAAATTAAAATATCATCTTCCACACCCACATGACATGTTTCCCCCTTTAAAAATATGTCTAACTTCAGGAATAGCCAGTTAATGGCTCAGAGTTGGGGTGAAGTAAAATAAAATAATTCTAGTTCACCTCTGTTTCATTTGGAAGATGTCTTCCTCAGAGTTCAGATATTGCAGTTAAATCCATGAATGCAACCTGTAACCTGATGTCTGAATGATTCTGGAGCGTTCTAATACAAATAAAGGTAACTTTGAGGAGGTTCCAAATTTACAACATACTATAAACAATCAGTTGGTATCAAGCTGTGTAAAATCAACCAAATTAATAGTTATGTTTCTAAAAGCATATGTACAGTATGGTTGTAGTAACTTATAAATAGCACAAGAGAAAACATGGGTAAATATTAATTCTAGTCTAAACATTGGGTAGAGTCAGTTAGGTACCATGATGGAGTCCTAACACACGTGAACAATGGATATCTTTTAATTTTTGTTACATAGGAATATTCTACCTTTATTTTGCAGAATTAATAAAGCAACTTTTAAAATTTCTAATTCAAGTAATTTTTTGTATGATTTTCTAGTAGATAACATAAATTTTGGGAGCAGTGCATCAATCACAGCATTTCCCATTCTACATCGCGCTACTGATGAAAAAATACTGAATTCTGATAGGCTGACCCTTGAAAGGTGAGGAATGTTCAGATAAGATAAATTTGAGAATGGTATAAGTATCATGTTGTGTAGATGAGAAAAATGTGCACTGCACTTCAAAAGGATTTTTTTTTAATTGTGTCACGCTATCAGGATACTGAAAGCTTCTATGTAAAACTTCAGTGTAATTTATCATAACTTTGAAAAATATTCCATTCCTGCCTGGTCTCAGTTTGAGAGCTAACTTTTTTTCAAGTTTGACAGATATCTTTTTTTGTTATATTTGAATGGGCAAACGTTTGCATTTTAACTCCTATAGATTGCTTTGTAATCTGAATTCTGACATGCCAGAATCTTTAAACTAAAGACTCTGTCTGTTATTATTAATTAGTATTATTCAAGTAATGCTCAGAGGCTCCAATTAAAATTTGGCCCCCATTTTGGTAGATGGTGCACAGATATGAAGACATGGTCTATGTTGGTAGCTATTACTGTGGTGGCTGAGTACTACCAAAATTTGTTCTCACAACACTCCTCTGAGGTAGAGAGGTATGGTTATCACCTTTTTAAAGATGAGGAATCGAGGCACTGAGAGGTTAAGTGAGTTACTCCTGGTCACGTAGGAAGTCTGTAGCAAAGCCAAAAGTGAAACCTTAATTTCCTGAGTCCTAGTCCAATAAATAGACCATAACTTTCTTCCATATAGATAATTATTTCCCCCTAGATAAGATGCTCAAGAGATGTCCCAAAAGAAAAAGTATGCATAAAAATCATGATTAACTCGAAGTCAGGCAATGCAAGGAACGTGATCATGTGTCCTGGACGTCATTCTGCCATAGTAATATGCTTTGGAGAAGCTAAGCAGCCTTCCTTCCAAGACATTCCCTTTCCCCGTCCCTCCAACTTTGGTGGTGACACATCAGAAATGTTCTGATGTACATTAACACTAAAGCTGATGTTACTGATGCCAGAAAACAGTATAAAGGAGCAGGTACTGATGCACCAAGGGGTCTGAATGCCAGAGAGATGGGAGGTGCAGGAACACCCTAGCTTGGGCACCAGTGTACAGAGAAATATTTAGTAGAACCCTTAAGAAGCACAACGAAGAAAGCTAGTTCATGGATTGTTTGTGCTTTTACAAGAAAAATACTGTGCTGAAACATGAAGGGCAGGTGCTGTGGCAGGTATTGAAACACCGGAGAGAAAGCATGTCACAACGTGAGTGAACGTGTCAAAATGTGCACTGGAGCTCCCCAGCTGGTGTCTAAATCCTAGGTAGAAATTGAAGCCAGTGCTAAAAACTCGTGGAGTGCCCTGTAACTATCTTTTGTCCAACAGTTTGGAAAAAATGGTGGCAAGTCACAGCAGAATTTGTAAATTTTACAAAATCTTAATTTTATATGAATTTGTTTAAAGGAGATTTTTTTTCTCTTCTCTAGTGCAAACTTGTTTTGATTCTTCCATCCCTAATAGATGCCTTATAAGTGGGCATCCCATATTTACATTGTAAAAATACACCTCTACCCCGATATAACGCCACCCAATATAGCACAAATTCAGATATTGTCTGTTCCATTTTGTTTCTTACAGCTGTCCCCATACTCCATTTTGTTTTTGTTCTCCTCCTGTGGCCACCCTTCCCTGACTGTTAAGTTGCTTACCAGGGCCACTTCTCAAAGGGAGGGCCCCGTGAGTTGTTTAACAAGAGCCATTGCCCTTCTCAAAGGGATGGCCACTTGTGCTGCGTGCTAAATGGGACCACTGGGTTAGTCCTGTTATCACCTCGTTGAACCTGGGCTCGGTGTAGGGCAGGCAATGTCCAGAGCTGCAAAACCTATTGTGTTTTTAAGATCCTGGGCATGAATCATAGGCCTCATGTGCTTTTGAGTCACCTATTGCTCAGGACTTTGCCCAGACATGTTTCTGTGCTCACCTGCCTGGTTTTCCCTGTGCCTCCTCCCCTCTGACAGAGGGAGCCTATCAGGATTACTGGCGGGAAACTGCCTGAGTTTGCCTTTAAAAACAGACATTTTTGAAACCAACATCAGAAAGGTTCCTGCATTGCTGCCTGGTCTGATCAGCCAGGGGTTTTGGGGGTCCTTTCTCCACTCTCCTTTTGTTTTTGAGCATACTCCCGGTTTCCCCCCCCCCCCCCCCCGAAGAACGAATTGCTACCTGAGAGATGTCCTGATTATTGAGACTGTACCGAGCCTTCTGATGTTCTTGCTGCTTCTGCCTTTGCTGCTGCCTTGGGGACTGGTAAGAATCCCTCTGTGAAACTTTCCCTACTTTTATTTTATTATTTTAGCTGCTGGCTCTGTTTCCCCAGCACACAGACTCAAGCTAAACCTTGGTCTGTGTCTTAAAACCTCTCTTAAACTCCGCGCTTTGCTCCTAAAAATAAGTTTGTGCTGCTGCTAAGCTCTGCTCCTGTGGGCTTTGCCTCGGAGCTCCTTGCTTTCAGCTGTATCCCTTGGCTTCAGCCACCATCCCTTGGCTTCCTTGGGAGCTGTATCCTGGGCACATACCACTCTGCCCTCTGTGACTTCCCCGTAGCATAAGGTGCACCATAGAGTTTGTTTTTTTAGTTTAATAAGTCATAGTTTGTTAAAATTGTAGAGCTTGTAAATTTCACCTGCCTTGTTATAGTTTACTGTTTTGCTGCTCTGTATAGTTGCTTGTTATAGTTTTGCTTAGAATTGTGATATTTGTTGTTTTGCCTAGTCGTTGGTTAAGATAGATAAGGTTTTTGCTGCTTCAAATTCTTCTTCCCGCTGTCCTGATCTCTCCCTGAACTTTCCCGCTACAATCTCCCCCTCTGTGTACTTCTTCTGCATCACCCTCCGAACCTCCAAACTCCTTGCTGCTTCACCCCCTGTATAAACTTCCCAAACCCTTTGCTGCTTTTTTCCCCGCATCTGCACTCTCTCCGAACCTCCCAACTCCTTGCTGCTTCTCCGCCCCGCGTCTGCATCACCCTCCGAACTCCCCAAACCCCTTGCTGCTTCTCCCCCTGTGAAACTTCCCAAACCCTTTGCCGCTTTTTTCTCTTTGTTTCTGGTGTCCGCTTGTTGCTTGAACCTCTCTCCAGCCCTTCTTTACACTTCTCCGCTGCCCCTCCCCTACCGAAGATCACCATCATACTGCTCCATTGTCCTTACCCTGCAGGGCTTCAGAGTCCCTTGCGTCTTCCAGCCACACTCTCCTCTCAGCAGTTGCCACTAATCATTCACGCCCCTCCCCCCTCCTGTTCCTTGACAGATTATCTGCTATCCTAGCCTCACAAATTAAGTCATTACTTTTCTTTTATACCGTTACATTGCATAAATTCACTTATATTCACATTTTACTTGTAATTATAACACCCCATTGGTTGCTTCCACTTTTCTAATATAGACTCATAGACTCTAGGACTGGAAGGGACCTCGAGAGGTCATCGAGTCCAGTCCCCTGCCCTCATGGCAGGACCAAATACTGTCTAGACCATCCCTGATAGACATTTATCTAACCTACTCTTAAATATCTCCAGCGATGGAGATTCCACAACTTCCCTAGGCAATCTATTCCAGTGTTTAACTACCCTGACAGTTAGGAACTTTTTCCTAATGTCCAACCTAAATCTCCCTTTCTGCAGTTTAAGCCCATTGCTTCTTGTTCTATCATTGGAGGCTAAGGGGAACAAGTTTTCTCCCTCCTCCTGATGACACCCTTTTAGATACCTGAAAACTGCTATCATGTCCCCTCTCAGTCTTCTCTTTTCCAAACTAAACAAACCCAATTCCTTCAGCCTTCCTTCATAGGTCATGTTCTCAAGACCTTTAATCATTCTTGTTGCTCTTCTCTGGACCCTCTCCAATTTCTCCACATCTTTCTTGAAATGCGGTGCCCAGAACTGGACACAATACTCCAGTTGAGGCCTAACCAGCGCAGAGTAAATCGGAAGAATGACTTCTCGTGTCTTGTTTACAACACACCTGTTAATGCATCCCAGAATCACGTTTGCTTTTTTTGCAACAGTATCACACTGTTGACTCATATTAAGCTTGTGGTCCACTATGACCCCTAGATCTCTTTCTGCCATACTTCTTCCTAGACAGTCTCTTCCCATTCTGTATGTGTGAAACTGATTGTTCCTTCCTAAGTGGAGCACTTTGCATTTATCTTTATTGAACTTCATCCTGTTTACCTCAGACCATTTCTCCAACTTGTCCAGATCATTTTGAATTTTGACCCTGTCCTCCAAAGCAGTTGCAATCCCTCCCAGTTTGGTATCATCTGCAAACTTAATAAGCGTACTTTCTATGCCAACATCTAAATCGTTGATGAAGATATTGAACAGAACTGGTCCCAAAACAGACCCCTGCGGAACCCCACTTGTTATACCTTTCCAGCAAGATTGGGAGCCATTAACAACTACTCTCTGAGTACGGTTATCCAGCCAGTTATGCACCCACCTTATAGTAGCCCCATCTAAATTGTACTTTCCTAGCTTATCTATAAGAATATCATTCGAGACTGTATCAAATGCCTTACTAAAGTCTAGGTATATCACATCCACCGCTTCTCCCTTATCCACAAGGCTCGTTATCCTATCAAAGAACGCTATCAGATTAGTTTGACACGATTTGTTCTTTACAAATCCATGCTGGCTATTCCCTATCACCTTACCACCTTCCAAGTGTTTGCAGATAATTTCTTTGATTACCTGCTCCATTATCTTCCCTGGCACAGAAGTTAAACTAATTGGTCTGTAGTTTCCTGGGTTGTTTTTATTTCCCTTTTTATAGATGGGCACTATATTTGCCCCCTTCCAGTCTTCTGGAATCTCCCCCGTCTCCCATGGTTTCCCAAAGATAATAGCTAGAGGCTCAGATACCTCTTCCATTAACTCCTTGAGTATTCTAGGATGCATTTCATCAGGCCCTGGTGACTTGCAGGCATCTAACTTTTCTAAGTGATTTTTTACTTGCTCTTTCCTTATTTTCTCTTCTAAACCTACCCTCTTCCCGTAAGCATTCACTATACTAGACATTCCTTCAGACTTCTCAGTGAAGACCGAAACAAAGAAGTCATTAAGCATCTCTGCCATTTTCAAGTCTCCCGTTACTGTTACCCCCTCCTCATTGAGCAGTGGGCCTACCCTGTCCTTAGTCTTCCTCTTGCTTCTAATGTATTGATAAAAAGTCTTCTTGTTTCCCTTTATTCCCATAGCTAGTTTGAGTTCATTTTGTGCCTTTGCTTTTCTAATCTTGCCTCTTCTTTCCTGTGTTATTTGCCTATATTCATCCTTCGTGATCTGACCTAGTTTCCATTTTTTATATGACGCCTTTTTATTTTGTAGGTCACGCAAGATCTCAAGGGTAAGCCAAGATGGTCTTTTGCCACATTTTCTATCTTTCCTAACCATCGGAATAACTTGCTTTTGGGCCCTTAATAGCGTCCCTTTGAAAAACTGCCAACTTTCCTCAGTTGTTTTTCCCCTCAGTCTTGATTCCCATGGGACCTTGCCTATCAGCTCTCTGAGCTTACCAAAATCCGCCTTCCTGAAATCCATTGTCTCTATTCTGCTGTACTCCCTTCTACCTTTCCTTAGAATTGCAAATTCTATGATTTCATGATCACTTTCACCCAAGCTTCCTTCTACTTTCAAATTCTCAACAAGTTCCTCCCTATTGGTTAAAATCAAGTCTAGAACAGCTTCCCCCCTAGTAGCTTTTTCAACTTTCTGAAATAAAAAGTTGTCTGCAATGCAGTCCAGGAACTTATTGGATAGTCTGTGCCCCGCGGTGTTATTTTCCCAACATATATCTGGATAGTTGAAGTCCCCCATCACCACCAAATCTTGGGCTTTGGATGATTTTGTTAGTTGTTTGAAAAAAGCCTCATCCACCTCTTCTGCCTGATTAGGTGGCCTGTAGTAGACTCCCAGCACGACATCACCTGTGTTTTTTACCCCTTTTAGCCTAACTCAGAGACTCTCCACCCTTCCGTCTCCTATGTCCATCTCCACCTCAGTCCAAGTGTGTACATTTTTAATATATAAGGCAACACCTCCTCCCTTTTTCCCCTGTCTATCCTTCCTGAGCAAACTATACCCATCCACACCAACATTCCAGTCGTGTGTATTATCCCACCAAGTTTCAGTAATGCCAATAATGTCATAGTTTGTATTTATTTATTAGCACTTCCAGTTCTTCCTGCTTATTACCCATACTTCTTGCATTTGTATAAAGGCATCTAAGATACTGGTTTGATCTCGCCTCCCAGCTTTGCCCTGACCCTCCTTCCTCTCTGCCATTATAGCCCGTGCTCCCTCCTGTTTCCAACCCATCTCCCAGGTCTTGTTCCCCACTTGCCTGTGGGCTTTGCTCACCTGTCCCCGTCGAACCTAGTTTAAAGCCCTCCCTACTAGGTTAGCCAGTCTGTGCGCAAATAAGGCCTTTCCCCGCTTCGAAAGGTGAACGCCATCTGTTCCTAGCAGTCCTTCCTCAAATAGCATCCCGTGGTCGAGGAAGCCAAAGCCCTCCTGGCGACACCATCTTCACAGCCAGGCATTCACCTCCACGATGCATCTGTTTCTGCCTGGACCCCTACCTTCAACAGGAAGAATCGAAGAGAATACCACCTGCGCTCCAAACTCCTTAACCCGTACTCCCAGAGCCCTGTAGTCACTCTTGATCTGCTCAGCTTCACATCTCGCAGTATCATTTGTGCCCACATGGATGAGTAGCATGGGATAGTAGTCAGAAGGCCGGATAATCCTCGACAAAGCCTCTGTAACATCTCGGATACGGGCCCTTGGCAGGCAGCATACCTCCCGGGATGAACGGTCAGGGCGACAGATGGGTGTCTCCGTCTCCCTCAGCAGAGAGTCTCCAACCACCACTACCCTACGTTTCTTATCAGTGGTGGCAGCAGACCTCCCAGCCTTAGGGGTACGAGGCTTCACCCCCTTAATTGTTGGGGGTGATTTCTTCTCTCCTGTATCAAGAAGAGCATAATGGTTATCTTTTACCACAACAGGAGGGTTCGCAGCAGCGGTGGAGCACTGCCTGCTGCTAGAAGTAACCAGCTGGCTGTGTCCACCCTGAGCCTCCTCCTCCACTGGTGTGTCAGATACACCCTGAGGCAACTCCTCCTCCACTGGAGTGTCAGTAGTCCTGTCAACTGGGACAGCACCGTCAGCTGTCTCCACATGGATACTGTCCAGGAATTGCTCATGGACATGGATGTTCCTCAGCCTGGCCACCACCTCCTGTAGCTCTCCCACCTGCTGCCTGAGAGATTCCACCAGTAGGCACCTTTCACATTGGATGCCACCCCCAGCCTGGATATCAGTAAGTGGAAAGTGCAAATTACAGTCTTTGCAAGCCCACACCAGAATCTGGGTAAAAGCATCCATGCTTTGGTGCTCTGTCTGGCTACAGGCACAGGTGGAGGAGACAGAAGCAGTGCTGGCACAGGTGTTGCGGGTCCTCCTCACCATTGTAAGCCTCCCTCTGTCAAACTCTCTCAAATTCCCGTCTACAGCTCCCTGTCCGCTCCTCTCTGCTGTAAACAGAAAGGTTTTCGATGTGGCTCAGGTTATGAGTTCAGGGGACCAATGGGTCACAGATGAGACCGACAAGGGACCCCCCCCTCCCTTCCTACTCCCCTTCCAAACTCCCTTGCAAAACTCCCTGTTAGCAGCTCCTGTTCACTAAATATATATACTTTGCATTTGCATTGATACCATTGTGTTACATTGTGTATAAGGCCACCAACCACTTAATACATTCTGTCTAAAATTGTTGAACATTCTATCTAGAAGCTACCATTTTATTTTGCATTTCTTTTTGATACGCTTATAGACTGTACTGTACCCCATTGTGCTGAACCCCACTTACTGTACGCAACTGTTAGAACTCCCTGCACTGTTCAATAAGAAGAACCCCTCCATCATTGTCTATTGTAAACACCCTATACACCCCATCCCATCGTATTTCATTGTTAAATTCTCACCACTTCCTTTTTCCTTTAATAAAGAAATTAATTGGCACCCCACCTGTGTGGTAATTGCTCCCCAAGATCCCATATACCTGCAGGCAGGGACAGATATAACGCAGTAAAGCAGTGCTCTGGGGTAGGGGGTTGCGCGCTCCGGCAGATCAAATCAGGTTCGATATAACGCGGTTTCACCTATAATGTGGTAAGATTTTTTGGCTCCCGAGGACAGTGTTATATCAAGGTAGAGGTGTATTATATTCTGCTCCTTTTCATGTAAAGGTTGATAAAGTCCTGCATTAATGATGCATAATTCTTTTAAAAGTCAAGTTCCTAACTAGTAGAAAGATTAGAAAAATTATCTACACATTCAGGGTAAAACCCTGGCCCCATTGAGGTCAATGGGAGTTTTGTTATGGTTAGCAGGGCCAAGATTTCACCCTCACTTGTTAACTTGTCTGTTGGGTTTTATGAATTTCTGGACTTACATATCATGCTATGATGTCATTTCTGGCTACATAACTGTAGTGGCATAATTTTTAGAATAATAGTAAAAAAGCAAAGGCGTTAAAAATGAAATAGTAAAACAGTATAAATCCCCAGCCTGCAAAAGTTTATATCCCGGCATGCAGATACTCCCAAAAGGAGACTCATGAGTTCAGTGGGATTCCTCCTAGAAGCCACTGTCAGAGGGGCTGTAACCCTTTGCAGTACCACTCTCACAACTTGTTTTACTTTTGTGTATAGCCTAGATTGGTTTTGTTTTTACTTGTCATATTTAATGTGTATTGTTTCATTTATTAATTTTATAAAGTAAAAGTTCAATAAACCAATTAATCCCCCTCAAAATAGTAAAAACATAGTTTTTGATTGGCATTACAATAAATATGGACTGCTGATATGGTATCCAGGCAGCCAGTAGCTGTTGGAAGATGATAATGTTGACACAAAGGGGCTGATACTGAGATGATGACTCTGTAGTAACACTGCTGAGTAACAATTAAATAAATGATGATTAAAAGAAAGGCTTTAGGAAACATTTTGAAGCCTCTGACCATACTTGTTAATATAATTTGATGCAAAATTTATATATTAAGTTCAGTTAACTTCCCGTAATTCTAACAGTTCTTAAAGTAAATGACATTTAACAAAATAGTGCAATGAAATTACTTTATTCTGTATGTTTCATTATCAGAGTAGTTAAGATTATTAAAAGAACACTAAATACAAAACGAAAACAGAAAATTGAAAATTGTAATGATCTCTTCAGGATTCTGTGATATAATTTACATTTGTACACTATTTTTACAAATATATTTCATTCCTACTAGGGAGAGTTTGTTCTGTCACCTACTTTACCTTTTTAAATTTTCTAATGGTTACAAAATTATTACTTATCTTTCTTTTTCAGGCAAAAGCTGACAGTTTGTCCAGTTATCGATGGGGAAGAGCATCTTCGCCTGTTGAACTTCCAACATAACTTTATAACTCGGATCCAGAATATCTCTAATCTGCAGCATCTTGTTTTCTTAGATTTATATGATAATCAGATAGAGGAAATAAGTGGGCTTTCAACTCTGAGGTGTCTCCGTGTCCTCCTGTTGGGGAAGAACAGGTAAAAAAAAAAAAAAGACTAGATCTGTATTTATTATTTATGGTGTAGCACCTGTAGCCTGCATCATATCTGTTCTGTTTAAAGGTCCTGGTTGTCAGATTAGTTATGAGAACTGCAGAGTGTTTCATTCATCTCTTAAGACCAAGGTGGAGCATAGTACTGGGATTTTTCCAAATGCCACAAAACTCAGCATTTTTGCTATGGAATTTGCCATTTTGTCTGTGGCCAGGTGTTGAACAACTTTTATATCCTTGTGTTGCCAGGACCCACTTGCTGCTGCCTCTTGCTCTCTAGCTTTCCCCACAAGAGGGTGTTAATTGAATTACAGTGCATAATCCCTGCACTGTTTGATGTATCCAGGTAGCACGGAGTTGGAGAACCAAGAGCTGGAGTTCAGCTTGCAGCTAGAGAGTCAGTGGAGGGAGTGAGAAGTGTAAGCCAAGTAGAGAATAGCACAATAACGAAGTCCTAAGGAGTAGTGAAAAGGAGCTTCAGAAGCTGGCTACCATCTCCCTCTTTCCTGGCATATATTGGAGGAAGGAGAGCAGAGGTTACAGGAATGGAGCTAAACTACTTAGAGACCATAGTTTTAAAAAATTGTCAAAATAATACTGAGGAGTTGTAAATGAATAAGTATTTTTAACTGAGATGTGCATGGTTTTGTATGAGTAAGGGAGGATGCGAATGCGAGGTATTTCATGATGGCGAAATAAAAGTTTCAGTGAAATTTAGGATTTGCTGATGTGAAATCAGGTCCCATTGTGCCACTCTGCCCCGGGGAGTTGAGTATAGTTTTCTGATACAATGGAGTGGCTATACCACATTTAAATATGGAGGAGCAGACTAGTAAGTAGAACTAAATAATATGAATGATCTTGAGTCTGATAGTGCTTCTAATTATATAGTTTTGTTGACAGTGTAACAAATAAATTAAAAGTTGAAATATTAACAATTTATATTTATATTGTAATACGGGACAATGGATATTGCAAGGAGTGCACAAATTCAGATTATTGTGCAAGAATTTTTAGCAATTTCTGTTGATGTGCTCACTTTTTCAGTAAAATGGTTATTTTAAAAAAAAATAAATTAGTTTAGCTGCATTATTCTGAGAACAAAGGCTGGTTTAAGTTCACAGCTCCCAAAGTTATGTGGTTATATCAGAATCTCGGCTTTCATTTAAATGTAAAAATAATTTTCTAGCCCTCTGTTTTCTGGCACTCATTAAAGAAAAACTTGAAAATGTGACCCAAATATAACTTGTGCAGTGACAGCTGGTTGACTTTGCAGTCAGCCTGAAATGCAAGCTTCGAGAGAGGTGAACTGCATCTCAGTAGGGAGTTAACTTCAGGACCCACTGTCCTGAGGTGAGGGGGAGCCTGAGGTGATGGAAAATGGGAGTCTTAAGCTGCTACCCTCCTTTCTGCCACAACCATTCCAAGAGGAAGCGGTGGCCATAGCATAGGAGTGGGGGCATGCAGACAGAGCCACTGTCTCTGATGTGCATAGAGCATAGGTTGCTCCAGTACAGCCTGCTGAAAAGTGCATCTTAAACCTGAAGAAATTAACTAACACAATAGGGCTTGGCATCTTTGATGCTAACTGACTAAAGCCTAGGTAGGCTAACCAAGTAGTCCCATTTTGTGATATTTTTGTTTTTTTTATGTCCTGCAGTAATACTGAGGGGTGTGCTGTGGAATGAACGATTCTGTTCCTCTATAGTGAATATTACACCCCCCCCCCCGTTTTTTTAAGGATTTTTTAAGATCATTATGATTTTGTTGCTATTTAGTAACATCTTTTAAACATCTATTCATGTTTGCTATTGCCATTTAATCTGTAATTATGCTCTTTGAGAAAGGGAGTATATGTACTGGAATGTGAAATAACTATAATATTTGTCTGCTGAAGCTTTAGGATTATATCTGATCTTGCCAGTGATCTTGCATGGGACTTATACTTTTTTCTGGTTAGCTATTGTCAGGACGGCAGTATTGAACCCCATTCTGCTGAGTCTCTTGATGGTATCCCTAGCCTCCATGCCATGACAGAACACTGAACCATCATCCCTGAACTGTCCTAACACCTGCCTAAGCGCTCAAGCCTTTAGCTTCACCGCAGCCATGTGCCAGGCCCCTGATTGGCTGGGCAGACAGCATTCTCATAGGATATCTGAGCTATATAAAGACCCCAGCAGGAAGAGCAAGCTGTCTGAGCAACAGGCCATTTTGTTGCCTTGCTACTTTTGCATAAGCTTATCTTATTGCCTTGCTGCCTCGCCTGACCCTGCCTGGCTGCCCTGCTGTGTTGCCTGACCTTGAGTTGTCAGCTCATTGCCTAAACCTGCTGACCCAGCCCCTTGGATTGGACCTCCCAACTAGTGACCTCTGCGAGAACTCTGACCAGTGCCCTGGACTGCCTCTGATACCTATTGACCTCTTGGCTGCCCACCACCTGTGTATACTTGACCATTGCTCTGAACTGCCACTAGCCCGCTTTGGCCATCGAGCATTACAGCTATGGTATGTGTTAACAGAGCAGAACATACATTGCATATGCTAAAGCAGCAGACATTCAAGTATTTACTGTACAATTCTCAATTCTAGAACCGAAACAAAACCAACCAACAACATTTCCTAGGAGTGAACAATTGTTTTGTGATATGAATAGTTTGGCTGTCAAAAATCTTAAGTTTTATCCTAAAGATTTCTGTTAAGAGACCTGAACAAGTCTCTTGTGCATCAGATTAGGACTAAAATAAATTAAATACATTATTTCATAAATAAACAGGAAATTTTACTTATATATTCAAGAGTGCACCTGTACAATACGTTTTAAAAATCATAAAATTACTTTAGGACATAGTCAATCCTCAAAGGTCTTTAGAGTTCACAGTTTTAACGTTATGCCTTCAGCACATTTTACTGGTGAATAGTAGCCTAAAGCATAGTTAAGGGTGAGCCTATCTTTCAACTTTCATGGGCCTTTTTCCTTCATGATGTTACTAGCTATGATTTCCGATACGCTATTCATAATACTTACAGCTGAGGGATGCTCGTCTGTGCAGAACACTGAGATTGAGTGTTCCTGCAATGTAGGATATACATGTTAGCACTTCTGATTGGCACTCCCTGTTCCACCTGGAAATTTAAGAGAGAGTGGAGGCCTTTTAATTAGGAGTAAGACTTCTAAATCATGGTCAGGGGAAGGGAATAGGGAGGGAGGCAGAGGACAGAGAAAAGATTAAAGGGATGCTCTAAACAATATCCCACAGGAACAATATCCCATAGGAAATAAGGGCCATAACAAAAGAACAAATAAATGACAAATATGTACTCCTGTTGCTTAATGCACTACTGGGTAATGATCAGATGCTGCAGAGATGAGCTTGGTATAAGAACTTGTATAGAATAGAATAGATGTAGATGGACAGAAAATGCACATTTAAATCAAGGGAAAGAAATGTGGCAGATCTAAGTAGAGAATATGGCAAGAAAAATAAATTGTCTGAAAGAGAAGACAGAATGGAGAAGACAGGTAGCAGATACAAGTATATGCCAATGGCATATCTACTATGAGGATATTCTACTTTCTTCTGAAGCATCTGGTATTAACCCACCTGGACCTTTGTTCTGATCCAATATGGAAATTCCTGTGTTCTTAAGTAGGATGAGCAGGAAATAAAAAGTAAAGACACAGAAATAGAGATGCAGAAAATAAAGAAGGAAAAGAGAAATCTCAAAAATCAAAAGAAACCATGGAAAAGTGTGCTAAATTTTACAGAGACTGAAAATTGTGAAAAGAGTCTAGAACAATGCAATGCAGGATCACAAATGACAAACATCATGGGAGGAAAAAGGACCAAGAGTAAGATAGTGGTGAGGGTAGGGATGTGAATGTGGCATTCAGAACAGCGATTGATTTATAAATGGGAAAGATGTGGGGAAAGGAGAAGAGCTAATTTTTTAACAATCTGAATTTATTGTAAATTAATCAAAGATCTAATGAAGCTGCAGAATGTCTTTTTGGCTTATATAAGGGAAGCCCAGTTTCTTCTTCTTTGCATTTTGAAGAACAGAAATCCTAAACTTTTTCTGAACTACAGCAGGTTTGTTGCATGTGCTGAATAAAAAAGAACCAGTTAGTTAGTACAGAAATATCATTTTAGCCCTTTTTGTTGTCAAGTGGAGGAAATCAAATCAGATTCTGGCTACAGTTTTATCAGTGTAAATAGAAGTTTTCTGTTTACAGTAGAGCCTCAGAGTTACGAACACCTCGGGAATGGAGGTTGTCTGCAACTCTGAAATGTTCATAACTTTGGAAAAATAAAAAGGTTATGTTTGTTCTTTCAAAAGTTTACAAATGAACATTGACTTAATACAGCTTTGAAACTTTACTATGCAGAAGAAAAATGCTGCTTTTAACCATCTTCATTTAGATGAAAACAAGCACAGAAAGTTTCTTTACCTTGTCAATTCTTTTTTTACACTTACCCTTTATTTTTTTAGTAGTTTGTTTAACACAATACTGTACTGTATTTGCTTTTTTGGTTTTTGTTTTTGTATCTCTGCTGATGCCTGATTGCGAACTTCGGGTTCCAAAGGGTGTGTGTGGTTGACTAGTCAGTTCATAACTCTGGTGTTAGTAACTCCTGAGGTTCTACTGTAAATTGAATTAGTTTACATCAGTGTAACTGATAACAGATTCTGGCCCATCAGCATAGGAATGAATCTGTTTCAAAACTAAACCTAGAACGTCAGTTAATTTAAAGTATGTAAATATACAAATATGAAGATTTCAGTGGAGTAAATGCCTCTACAGTTTTAGGATTATGAAGTTAAATTTCATCCACTCTTAAGCACCGTACAGATAGCTGGATATAAGGTTTCAGGAAAAGATTTAAGCTTGAGATCTTAAAACTTTACTTTGCTTAGATGAGGCATGATATTTAGTGGAAATTCTCTGGATTAACTCTGAATTCTCCTAGGTATCAATTTCTGTACACTATTAGGTTCTCCTTGTTAATGACTTTTATCTGTGGGAGATGCTAGAAGTCATCTACTTCAGATCAATTCTTGTCTCAGATCTGGCATTCAGGTCAGGTCTTCTTTTGATTTTGGTCAGACTCGTTCAGGGAATACTGGGTGTTGGTTTTAAAGAAGTTAATCGCTTACGGACTTCTTTATAAATCATCTTTGGCACAGGAGTTTCCTCCCTGGTGCCTTGGACACTGAACTACTTTTCACTGAAATAAGGTGAGAGTTACCAGTTTTCCCCAGTAGTTTTTCACTGTCGCTAACTGCCAGGCTTGCCAGTCTGTTACTTGTGTTTGTCTCCTTTTGGATGGTACTATGTTGCGGGAATTCCTGGTTCTGACTCTTTCATCTCCTTTCTGAATCTTAAAGCTCTCTCTCCCTCCCCCCTTTGTCCCCTCAGCTCAAACCAAATCCCAGTTTCTCCGATGACATGGATACTTTTTCACTTTACTGATGAGGGTGGAATCTACATAAACATAAATCAGCTTAGTTTGAAAGGAATGAAAATAGAGAAGGGCCTTGGGTTATAAGCCACCAGGCACCATTCCAGGAAGTTTCCATGGAAACACTCATTAAAACAGGTGTTTTATCTGTTTTACCCTCATCTTCCCTTGGTGGTTTAAAAAAATTCAGAAAAACACATAGGAGCAACAAATTTAACCCTTTTCTTTCTGGAACTGGAGTGGTTGTTTCAAGCAGAAGGCCTTCAAGGATGTTACGAATACATTGACATGTACATCAGTTAAAAGGAGGTTTTTTACTTGTTGATACTTGGTTGAGCTATTTTATGTTTTATTTGTGAGATTTAATAATCTCACTAGGGTAAATTCGTCCTTGATATAGCTCAACAAAGATGATGGAACTAGGCCATAAACAGTAAATCTGGCCTATTATGTTTAGGCATCAGGTTTTATATTTTTTTCTCAAAAACTTTTTTAACTTTGCAACAGTGATAATAATACACACAATCAGGATATCAAATGTGATGAAACTGTCCAAAGTACAGTGCTTTTCTAAGAATATTACATTAAAACAAAAAAAAAATTGTATTGACATCCAGGTACGCACAATACAAAACTAAAACTTAACCTAAACAAAAATTAGAACCCTGTCCCAAATAGTTTTAAATAACCAAAAATTGGTAAAACTGTCTACAGATTAACTTTTATATATTTTGGGGGAACATAGTAATGCTTGTGTATTGGCTAAAAATAAGACTTTCCATTTTTAGTAAGAAAAATAGTTATTTTTTAAAAGTCAAAAGATTGAGTCTTAGAGGGTGAGTCCTCCATTTGTTCACATTAATTCAAGAATGGGACCCTTCTGTTTAATAATCATGTATTAATTGCAAGTAATATCAGTCAGTCTTTCCATAATAATTATGTCCCACGCTTCGGTCAGCCAAAATGAGGTTGAGAGCATTTTGTTTTTTCCCAAAATAAGGCTGTCATGCCAAGAGGAGAGGTTGCCTTTCCTTCTTTGCTGGAATATATTTCAACTGCAGCGTCCCAGGAAAACTCAACCTTTTTTTTTTTTCCCCCTTAAACAAGATGATACTTCTAGTCAGAAAGCTTGAGGAAACACTAATAGTCCCACTGAGTACATAAGTGTTCCACTTTTCCCATATTTATACCAATGTTTATCAAAGACTGCTCTATTTATTCTTTTCTTTTAATATTAAGATAGGCCAAAACTATGTTTCTGTATCCCTCCTCAGCTAAAACAGGACCATACCTGAACCATCCCAACTTTCATTTCTTTTTGCAAAAGAAATAACAGAAGAAGGTTCTGTAAAACCAAACCTATTCTATTTTTGTGTAATGAACTTTCCATTCTTGCTGTCTTCTCCAGATGTCCACTCTTAACAGATGTTGAAAAGGCACTTGCAGAAAGCCAGTTTTGGCTCTGACATGCTCCGACCATTGGCCATTTCCTTTCTAAATACCCATTGGGAGCACATTGCTCCATCAAGTTCTGTTCCATTTTTTCCAGCTGTTGGCGTTCTGAACCACTTTACATTTGCTTTAGTATTGTTCAGTGTTTTACTTTGTATTTTGCCTTTGTAGGAATAGTTTAGTCTTAATTTTGTTAGGCTTTTTATTTTAAAGAGTTAAAGCTGATCTTGCCAAAACCAGTGTAGTGCCAAAAACAGTATGTGATGTTGTCATAATAGATTTGTTACCAGCAAGCACACTACACTTTTTCAGTCCTTCCCTTCCACTCTTCCGGAAAAAAGGTCTCATTTGGACCTTTTAATTGTGTGCCTGAATTCTTTAAAAAGGTCAATATTAATTTTTCACTCAGTATATAGGCTGGAAGAAAGTTTTTCTCTAGTTATTGCCAGAATCTAATCTACAGAACAAGCTAATGTCTGCCTCAGACTTCACTGCAGCAAGGTGTAGTCACAAGTAAATTTAGCCACTTCTAATCTCATACCATCTATTTCTAGTCATCAAACTATCTTTTTTTTTAACTGCATATCAATTCATCATCTTAGAGTAGTAAATGTTGAAGACATTACAGAACATATACATGCTCCAATTCTTACAGCCATCTTTTCCTGCTGTACTTTTTTACATGAAACTTTTATCAATATTTCCATAAAAGTTTCCTACTGTAAATGTACACATGAGCCCATGTAATCTTGTCATTGAAGATTGTCTCTAAAAATAGTTTTAATATTTTGCATATTTCTCTGCTACAGATGAAGGTCTCTGTCTTTCTGCACACAAATTAGGCTGTTAAATGGCTTCCAGCCAGTTTAAATATTTCCTACAAGTAGTTCATCTTTAGATGGGAAGACAGTAAATAGACTGGATAGTGGATTGTTCCACATGGATTCTGCTGTGATGGTAGGAAATACAACTAGCAAGTAGCATAAATTTACAAAAATGTAGACCAAATCCTGAAACCTTTACTCATATGAGTACTCCTATCTAATCAGTAGGCGTAGTTGTGTCTCTAAAGGCTGTTATGATGGGATTCGGTGTTTGTTCAAGTCATTCATATCGAACATCTCCAGCAAAAGGCTGCACTTTATCATTTGCATTAGAAGAATCATTAAGCAAATTTTAGGTGGTTTATCCACCTGATTACCAAGGAAGTATTTTCTGATGTAAAAAAACCCCAAACCACTATAGAGTTGTCAGAATGTATTGTATTATTCCTATTTATTTGTGGGCCTTAGCTTTTTGCACTGTAGCATCAAATATTTTACTTATGAATTTTAAGCATGATGCCTAGTACTACATAAAACAACAATTTTTTAAGAGTGCTATGAAAAGTCAAAGTTTTCGAATAGTAATAACATCAGAGTTAAATGGCTAGAAAGAACCCTTTTTTCACCTTGTTCTGGTTTTTCTAATTTGTTCTTGAAGAATAATACATGGGATGTTTAATACAGTCTGCCAGTAGATGATGCTGTTGGCTATATAATAATCTATGGTGACTTGAGGTTGGAATCTCAGCAAATGGAATAGAACAACAACAACAACAAAAGCCATAAAATAGTAGAACTCCTCAGGGCAGGGCCGTCCTTAGGATTTATGGTGCCCTAGGCGGGATTATTAAACTGGTGCCCCTGTGCCTGTCTTGCTCTTGCTCAACACAAACATAAGCTTACAGTATTGGAAAACTTGCCATAGGCATGTTACTAAAACCAGTTTAACTTAATTAAGCACACTGTAATACTGATGAACTAACACTAAAAAGTTGCACTATAGAAAAAATTCTGATTTGACAGAATGATGCAAATAATATATTTTTTTAAATTTGTCAACATTTTATTGGAAATTTATATGAAGAGGTATTGAAACAAGGATTAGTTTTTAATTAAAAGCAGTCTTTCTGGCTTTTTTGGCTGCAAAATCAGTAATAATGTCATCGTATGACAAAGACAAAGTGATGTCTTGTTCGATTGTAAGAATAGCAAGACCAGTCAAGGTTCCTGACTCATTGTAGAGTGCAGATAGTTTTTAATGAGCTTTAGTTTTGAGAAACTCTATTCTCCTGATGCTACTGTTACAGGAATTGTCAGTAGAATATGAGTGGCAAGTTTGCTGGTATGAATAAACTGTACAATGTCCATCACTGATTTTGCATGTGGCAACAACTCAGTTCTTCGTACAGTTCAAGTCCATTTAAATCAAAATGATCACCATGCTTCAGGAGGTTCTGTAGGTCAGGGATCCACAATGTGGTTCCCGCGGGTGCCATGGCGCCCACAGGGGCTTCTCAGTGCACCCACATACTGGCCGGAGGACGAGCATCTGCAGAAATGTCGCCGAAATTCGGTGGCATTTTGGCGCCAATGCCTCTGGATGACACTGCTTGCCGTCAAATTTAGGCAGCATTTCTGCGGATGCTTGTCCACCACCACGGTCCTTCGTCTGGCGCACGCCAGACGAAAAAGGTTGGTGACCACTGTTCTAGGTTCTTGCACTTTGTCATTAGTTGCTCTTGTTTTCCTATTTCGTTGAATTTAGTCCCACTCAGCCTGCTGCTAGCTGAGTGAATAGAACCCCAGGCCGACAGCGGGTTGAGTGGCTCAGCTGGGGTCTCAGCCGCTGGCCTGCTCAGCCTGCTGCCAGCCTGGGGTTCCTTGGGGGTCTCCAGGCCAGCAGCAGGTGCTGAGTGGGGCTGGCAGCTGGGACCCTGAGTGGCAATGGGGCAGCAGCCGGAATCCCAGAGCAGCAGCGGGCTGAGCCATTCAGCCCACCACTGCTTGTCATCAAAAATCAGCTCATGTGCCACCTTTGGCACATGTGCCGTAGGTTGCTGACTCCTGCTCTGTACACTAGTAAGGAGATGAGCATATTACAGTTGTTGGAGGGCTCTATTTAGCAGTAACAGGCTATAGGAAAGTCAGTCAACATTTTTTGTTTCTCTGATGAAAACTGGCCCACTCCCTTCCCCATTCCAAAATTGTCACAAATAATTGTCAACAACTTAATTTTCTGTTTTTGGCTAAGATATTGATTTTTTTTAAAAAAAAATATATATTGAAATTGAATTCAGGATTCTTAGCAAGCATTTTTAGCAAAAAAATTTGCTCAATGACAGTCAAAATGGCAACACAGTACTGCTTTCATGCTTGGCTCACCCCCCCAGCCTGCTGGTTCAACAGCTGCAGTAGAAGAGGAGAGGTGGAAAACTGCAGGACCCCAAAATCCACATCTTGGAGTGCAGAGTGGTAACAGCAGCAGCAAATCCTCAGGTCTGATCACACACCAATGGGCACCACCGCCAGCTCAACGGACCATGGTGAAGTTAGCACAGCATCTGATCTCAGGGACGGGGCACCCATGGAGCCACAGCAGCTCATCCTGCCCTGTGCAGCTCCCCCCGGATGAGATGGATCACTGCCAGTCCGGGGGAGAGATGCACTCCCCAGCTAGGGTGACCAGATCCAGATGTCCTAATTTTATAAGGCCAGTCTTGATATTTGGGGCTTTGTCTTATATAGGCACCAATTACCCCCACCTAGGGTGACCAGACCGCAAGTATGAAAAATCAGGATGGGAGGTGAGGTGCAATAGGAGCCTATATAAGAAAAAGACCCAACATATGGGACTGTCTCTATAAAAGTGGGACATCTGCTCACCCTACTGCAACCCCCTGTCCTGATTTTTTGCACATGCTATCTGGCTATCCCCAGCCCAGCCGTGTGTGACCATTCCAATCCTGGCTGCCTGCAAGGAAGTGAATCACTTTCACTGTCATTCCTCAGCAGGTAGGCAGCCAGCCTCACCTCCCCCCCAGCACCTCACCCAACACAGCCCTGACAGCCCTCACGCCAGGGGAAAGAGTCACACTCACAGGTGAGCATAGGCAGCAAGTTTGTATAATTTTTGGTGGTGCCCAAAATGGTGGTGCCCGTCCTCCTCCCCCCCCGCTGTCGCCCTGTAAGCCGATATAAAATGAAGCTACAATGCGTTGGCACCACAAGATTACAAGGGTCAATTAAAAGTGTAAACTCAGAAGCAGCACTTGCCTGCTTCAATATACAGTATTATATTTTGTTGCACTTGTGAAAAAGTGGGAATGTTCTAAATGTTTTCTCTGAATACTGTGTGGGTGCCTCAGTTTCCCCTGCAAGGTGCCAATTGAAGGTGCTGGGGACAAAGAGATCAGAAGAGATCCAGAAGAGACACAAAGGCTAGAGGAGGGAGTGTCAGTTTGGAGCTGGCTGGGGAAATGGGGAGAGGCCCAGAACTTGGGTCTAGGCTCCCCACCCTCCAAGATGGACCTGACTGAGGGGTCCTGTTTTCTGTACCTACAAGCTTTGTTTTAGACTGTGATCCTGTCATCTAATAAACCTTCTGTTTTACTGGCTGGCTGACAGTCACGTCTGACTGCAGAGTTGGGATGCAGAGACCTCTGGTTGCCCCAGGACCTGCCTGGACAGACTTGCTGCAGAAAGCGCACAGTGTGGAAGGGCATGCTGAATGCTCTGAGGTCAGACCCAGGAAGGTGTAAGCATCTTGCTCTGGAGACAGTATGCTCAGAGAGAGGAGGCTCCCCCAGAGTCCTGACTGGCTTTGTATGGAGTAGTTCCAAAGCATCCCAGCATCCTCTTCCACACCATGCACTTCCCGGAAGTCCAAACAGGCACTGACACTCTCTCCTCTGGCCTTTGTCTCTTTTCCAGGCATTAGGAGGCCACCTGATCTCTTTGTTCTCCAACACCTTCAGTTGGCACCTTGCAGGAGAGCGACCCAGGCCATCAGTTGCCCGGGACAGGGTTTCAGCCATTCTCTGTGCAAACGGCATCACACTGGCACTCTAGGGCTCTACAACAATCACACATCCTTATCCCACCATCTAGATCCTTGAGAAATGCATAGGGGAAACTGAGGCACCCACACAGTATTCAGAGAAAACATTAAGAACATTCCCACTTTGTAACACCTGTATACTTTAAAGTACTATAAATACTTTATACTGTAAAATAATCAAGTATTGTGCTAAACACAATGATACTCCAAACTGACCACCAAATTTAAGTTGCATGTTTTTCCCCTCAAGTGAGGGCTCTGGGATGGGGCTAGGGATGAAGGGTTCACACTGCACAGAGTGCTCAGGGTTGGGGTGCTGGGGGCGCAGGCTCTGGAGTGGGGCAGGGCTCGGGATAAGGAACTTGGGATGCAGACAGGCTGCCCAGGGCTGGGGCCAGAGAGGACTCTCCCCCCTCCTTACTGGCAGAAGCAAGCTCCAGGGAAGGGACCCCTCCTCTCTCTCCTGCCCCCCACCCACAGCACACTCACTCTGCACCACAGTCACTGCACATGCTCCTAGTGACTCTCTCAGGTCCAGAAAGCCCACTCGCCTCCCCTATGATGGGTACCAGGGCGGGGGGGGTTGCCATCATGTGTGGCCTCCCCATCCCTGCTGCTGCCACTGAGTGCCGGGGGGGGGGGCGGGGGAAAGAGCTCCCAAGCCTGTGTGTGCCTCATTCCCCCTCCTCTCTTCCTCTTCCCCTCCCCCAGTGCTCCAAGAGGCTGCCTCCCAATGATCTCTATAGCCTTAGGCAAAAGCAGCCCAAACAAAGGAGAGAGGCACTGGCTGTTTTCTTTCAGCCAGGGAAGTTCCGAGGTGGGGGCAGAGGAGAAACCCAGCTCCAAATATTGGTGGAGCACATCCCCCAGTCTTGAATATTCCTGGTGCTTGAGCACCTTGAGCCCCTATAAGCTGCCACCCCTGCAGGTGAGTTCCTTCCCCTACCCCTTCCCAGAGACTTCCCAGCAGCCAATCTCCTCCCTCAGACTGTGCTGCATTCGGCTCTCTCTAGGACCCAGCAGCCCTGCTTTTACATTCTCCACTGCTTCCCCTCTGTCTGGGCTCCCTGCAGAGCGGTGCCCCCGGACCTTTTGGTACCCTAGGCGGCTGCCTATTCTGCCTATGGCTAAGGACGGCCCTGCCTCAGGGCTTTGAGTTAGGTCTTGACAAGGAGTGAAATGTGCTTGAGAAGTGATGTTGCCAACTACAGAAATCCTCTCCCTTTGCTTTTCCTTTGACATCTTGTATTACTTACAAGAAGTCCAGTAATACTCAGTTTAATATTCTTAGCGCTTTTCTGACTAGAATCTCCCTTCCTACTATTGATTTCCTTGAGAAGGGACAGGATCAGTTCTTTGCCAGTAGCGTTCTGCTTCAACCAGTAGGGTTTTCTATGGAGGAAGTGTTTCGTTTCCAGTTTCCCCCCCCCTCCTCAGAGGCTGAGCACTCTGGATCTGTATTACTGTTGGCAGCCAGAGTCAAGAGCTTAGGTCCCTGACTTTTATCGCATTCCCCCAAAGTGGCAGTGTGCTGCATTGAAGCTAGACCAACAGCCCAGCATTAGTTCCAGTTTAATAGTATATGTCATATTTTTTATACTGAAATCTATAGACATAATTTGTCCTGTATATTTTCTTTAATTAGCCTGAGCTGTAACACAGACTAAAACTGGTATAAATGCATCTTAGATTTAAAATTGTTATTCTAAAATTAAGGAGTCTGTCTCTGTAATAAGCCATTTGCTAAAACTGCAGTTTCAGGGTGTTTCTGTAATACAGTAGTCAGTACATTTATTTAATGTTTTAAGGCTGAATTAGGATGAGGATTTTGAACTGTTGCTTTAGATCTCATTACATTCTAGAATAGTCTAAGCAACAGGTTCCTTAATGGCAAGTTTGGGGGGTTGGTGAATTGAATATGTTTTTAATGGTAAATGAAAGAATATTTTTGTTCAAAGCAGGCAAAATACCCAACAGTTAATGTCTAATTTTTTTAAATAGTTTTGGCTTGGTGAGTAAAGTTCATGTGATGGCTGGAACTAGCGTTTTCTATCAAGTACTAAATTTGTAATGGGTGAGTTGAGGCATGAAGCTGGAAATTGTAACATAGCAATTACAAAAGGAGAAGGAAGCACTTAATCTTGCAGAACAAGAGACCATGGAAAATAAAGGAATGGTGGATTAAAATAAAAACACCTAGTATGGGTATAGATGGAAGATGTGAAAATTAGGATGTGTAGATGGTAAACCAAGGGAAGAAAGGAAAGGGTAAGTCAGCAAGTTAACCTTTGTTCTCATATCAGCCACAGTGAAATGGATATGGATGCAAGCTGTTCACTTTCAAAGTGATGTAAAATAAGTTGAATGTTAATTTTTGGTGCACCAGATTCTTTTGATATACTGGTAAATGCAGACCTGCTATAATAATGGAAGATCCATTTCCTAAGGCCTTTAATGTATATGAAAAGGCTGTTTCACAACAAAGTGGTCATTTGGGTAAACTTTATGCAACAGATTCAGATATTATTTTAAAATTGCAGAATTAAAGGTAAATGTAACAATCTCACAGAACTTCAACAGATGTAATTTTTTTATAATTGCAATAAAAAAGTGTACTGGCCCTTCAAGGTTTTATAGGTAGGTTCGCAATACTGTTCCAAGAACAGTACTTCTAGAATAGAGAAATAGTCACTGAAGAAAAGGAAGTGGCCTCAAGAAAGCAGTCTCGGGTTTGGGGGGAAAAAATCATACTCCTAAATGCTTTTAAATCCTACTCTTGCTGTTCCTCATTCCAGCCCTGGACAGCTGGACACCACTCTGCATCACCTAAAGTGAAGGATCTCATGAGAGCTTAGAAATTTTATACATTGGTTAAAGAATTGACTAGTTTCACTCTAGTCGACATAAATTGTGATATATTTATTTAAAATTAAAGCTCAAAAAAGAATTTTCTGGGAAAATGTAATTCTGCTTTGTGTATAGAGCTTTATCTACATATATAATCACTTTAGGGGATGTGTGTGTGTGTGTGTATATATATATATATATGTATATGTATGTATATACTCTATCAAGAGTCCTAAGTAAGTCCCAAATATTATTTTAGCTTGTTGGCAAGAAAGTATCCTGCTGAGTGAAAATCAGACCTGTACTGCATATGTATTCCTGTACTGAATGCATGACAGACACCAAAAAGTTAATACATGATTACATAATTACAGGCCATACTTGGGGGAGAAAGTATATCAGAAAACTGTAATAGTGGCACTTAGTGACCTTCTTTTGTTATAATTATCTTGATTTACTAATTGAGTAGTGTTTCCCAAAATAACTGTTAAATTCATTTTATAATTCCTATGAAGTAAATTGGGTCTGGTGGTGACATTTTGGCAGTTTCGTTTCAAACTTCCTAAAACAGTATTCCTCAATTAATCACAACAGATGTTACATTATTTTTTATAGAGAAAGATGTTATGTTTTACTCTTTCCCCAGGGGCAGTAGCATCCTGGTATTATGACTTTAGCCTTTATTCAACACCTGTATCATTGGGTTCCTGAAATGTCTTGAATGGGTATGGGCTATATGCAGAAGTTTATTCATTTCAGTTGGTTGACAGTTATCCTCTTATTTCTTATACTTGGTAGGAACAGATGATGAGCTAAATGTTTTTGTGGAAGAAATGTTAAAATACTTTAATCTAAAATGAAAAACAATTTTTGTCAACATTTAAATGTTTCAGAATAAAGAAAATCTCAAATCTGGAGAACCTGAAAAATCTTGATGTTTTGGATCTTCATGGAAATCAGGTACTGTACAGTAAGTACATTTGTTGTTTTAAACCATTTGCAAACAATACTCATTTAGACATGTTGCATCTCCAGTGTGGTTTCCTGTAGTATTGCTTTTATGAAAGAGGATTTGATAGCTTTACAACTGCTTTTATTAGGAAATTCACAGAGATTTATAAATTAATCAAAGGAAGCATGATGTTTATTTTGGATCTTGGTCTCTAATTTCTTATATTTGCAGAAGTTTATGAAAAGTAAAAAAATAAACTTACTAAATATGCATACAACTAAAAATAACAAGATCATTTCTGTTAGAACTACAACATACTCATCTAATGCAAAATAGCTGTGATGTAGCTAAAATAATATGCAGTCATTTTTATGGTAGAAGAATTAAAATGGTTACAGTAACCAATGAAATATTGCATCTGCTGTATCTCACCTTACAAATGACAAGGGTGACCTGATGTCCTGTTTTTAAAGGGACAGTCCCATTTTTTGGGACTTTGTCTTATATAGACACCTATTGTCCCTCATCCCCTGTCCTGTTTTTTCACAGTTGCTATCTGGTCACCATAAAGTACAATAATTCAAAATCTGTACAGTGAGTAATACAGGGAGGCAGTATTGTCTGTGATTAGTGCAGTGGCTTGAGCTTTGGGAAATCCAGGATATGTTCCCAGGTTTGCCACGAATATCCAATATGACGTGGGCAAATCAGTTTCCCTGTCTCTAAAATCGGAGTATGTAGTCATCTTTGTATATTGCTCTTAGCCTCTTCATTAGAGTAAATAGAAGCAAAGTGTTATAATAATAGGTATGTCTGAGAGAGAGGAAGGGGAAGGTACGGTTCTCAATACTTTTTCTGATGTATCCAGTGGAAAAGTGTGTAAGGATAAATAAGTCAGATACAGTAATCTTTTGGAAAATGTAAAATGTGTAATACAAAATGTTTAAATAGCTGCGCTGTTTAAAATAATCTGTGGTTATCCTGAGTCTGTAAAATCAATGTGTGAATACTCTGGATTCTTGATCTGACAGGGCTCTGTACTGATGTTGCTCCTTACTGTGTTACTGATGCACTTTGTAGAGAGTGGGGAATGGAAATACCTACATAAAAGCATTAATGAACAATTTACATATGTGAAAGCATTATTGTTTCTTTGGATTAGCTTTTTATTGAACTTTTAAGAGTAATAGTATGTGCTCAAATACACTGTGATGGGGCAATATAAAAACATAGTCAGTGTCTACTTTTAGAGAGGGCCTAAATTTTTAGGGAATTGTGTGTTTGAGAATTACCAGTTATGCATCCATATCATTACTTGTATATACTGTTATACACTTGCAGTAAATGCACATGCAAGTTAGGCATGCAAATGCACACACTGTTTTCTGGCTGCAAATAAATGTACACTTTCTTTAAACTTTTGATATAGATCTGTAGCCTAAGCTTTGATACAAAGAATTGTGCAGGCAGAGGTGGTTATAAGCAAAAATGGAAATTCGGAAAATTATTAATGAAAGTATATTTTTAAAAAATCAACAAATAATACACAACTCTTTAAAATGTTAATCTAATCAGATTCTTTCTTCAGATATATTTGTGAAATTCCCTTTAAATTTACTGGGACTTAAGTAAGTGTTGTGCACATGGTGCCTGATCCAGCTGCTGGTACATGAAGTCTATGTAGCTATGGGAAAATCTTGTACCAGGAGTTGGAATACTGGAGAAAGCCATATTGAAGAGGTTAATGAGTGTTACTTATCTAGTTGAGAAGGACTAACAATGTCAATATGAGGCTATTACATGGTTGGGACCTTCAAACGATATATTTAGCTTGCTGCTGTTTTGCAAGGGCAGTATGTTTCTCATTGAATAGACAGTGTGCAAAGTGTAAAACTATATTACATTAATGAATTACATCTCTCTGCCTACATCTCTTGGGAGTAGGTGAGGTCTGATATTAAGTCACAGTAACTTTTGTAAATATATTTGTCAATTTCACAAGGAAGCTATATGTTTAAAAATATTGTGTTATCCATATTCCTTTAATTTAGTACAAATGCACACAGAAGAAGAGGGAATTTTGCTTAAAGATCAATGGATACTTTTAAAACAAAAATGTTTATGATTATATAAACCATTATGTAAGAAAATAGGCAGATCTGCTATAACATGAAAAAGTGTATTTTTTCTAGTTCTTATTCTATTGCTATCTTGCCTGTGGGGTTTTTTTTGTTTTTGTTTTTACTAATGAACTAAGACTATATATTTTTGTTCCGTCTTGAGATTCTTGGGATCTTTCTTTAAGGTAGCCTTTGATTTTTATATTAGTATTGAAAATGTACTATTTCCAAACCAAACATGCCATAATAATCCCCTTTCAACCACAGAATTAAATTTCAAAACATTAAAAGAAAGTAATCCAGGACTCTGGAACACAGCAACTAAAATAACAAAACAGAAGGGTCCAAAGTCAAGTATTGCTTTATGGTCCAAAATTAAATTTGAGTTTTGAATATGCAATCTTTCCAGTAGGACTAAATACAATAATTGTTTTTGCTTTGTTGCAATGACTGATGACCTTGGCAAGTTGTCTCTTTAATATGTGACAAAATTCCGTTTGTTGGCATAGCCTCTGTAACCACACCTTTAACAAAGAGCCACTTTGTCATCCAATGGAGCTATAGAGAACCCAAACAAATTGGACACATCAACAATATCAAACATTTATAATAACTAATATATTTGTCAGAATAGCTACATGACTATTATGGCATTGATCCTGCCACCCTTACTTATGTTGATTAGTACCTTAATTTGTGAGGAGTCCTATTGATTTTAAGTCAGTGAGGAATGCAGAATTAGACCCTAGGTGAGCAATATTAATTATAGTCCAATAGTAATTCCTTTCTTAATATCATTAACTACAGTTACCTTCCACTAGAGTGACTTTGTTGAAGTAAAGTTGGAACACAAAGCAGAACTTTTCACATTGTTGCCTATCTCTTCGTGTCTGTGTGCATTTTAAATTGCTAGTAATTCCTAAGGCATATTCACCTCACCAGGACATTGAACAATGTATTGTTGTCAGGTGAAAACTTGTCTGGCAGAGAAACATACTGTATAAAAAGCTAGTTGTTGTTCACTGTTTTTGTTAATAAACAGAAAGTTTGTAAGTTGAGGAAGGTTGAAGTCTCTCTTATGCTCACAAAAAAACTTTGATCAAGCCACAAATGGCCCCTTTAAAGTTATCCTTTCTCTCACTCCGAAGACTTGGCTCAGTATCCATAACAAAGAATCATGTTCAAGGTGAGCCTGATTGCTAAACACTCTTGTCCTGAGAATATTATTTACTAGAGAATCTTGTTTGCCAGAATTCTGCCAACAACAATAGTACTTATCACTTAAAGTTGACAGAAGAAAGTATTTGTGTAGTGTAGCTTTCTAAAAATGGCAAACAGAGACAGAAGGAGAATAATGGCTTGATGTTCAGATGTGTTTGTTGAACTCAAGGGAAGATGAAGGTATTTATGATCTATGGGGAAAGAGTTGTTAGTTCTCATCCCTTTGTAAATGTTGTAATGACCCAGAAGAAAGGCCAATCCCATTCCTAGTGTCTGAATGAGAGAGATTGCTGCTGCTCTTCTTACAGACGTTTCAGTAAACTTGAGTGTCACACATGGCCCTGGTAGAGGTCCCCCAGCTGGACACTCATCAGTTTGCTGCATTTGGGTCCCATCATATTAGACCCATGTGTTCTTAAGCATCTCTTGGTCTGAATAGGTTCCAGCAGTACCTCTTTCCTTGGCCTCTCTGGCACACTTCCTGGGTACAAGTTCTGTGATACCTTTTCATGGAAATGGGATCATGCAGCCCAACTGCCTAGATGCCCACAGGGGTGGCTCTAGGCATTTTGCTACCCCAAGCACGGCAGGCAAGCCGTCGAAGGCAGCCTGCCAGCCGCCTTCGTGGTGCCGGCAGAGCACCCCCCGCGGCTTGCTGCCCCAAGCACGCGCTTGGCGTGCTGGGGCCTGGAGCCACCCCTGGACGCTCAGGGCTGGTGCTGACTCCCCGCCACCCATCAACTCCCCAATAGCTTAAGCACCACCTTTGCCAGCGCTCCAACCGTGTCGGTGCTCTTGTTTTGCAGTTCACCTTTTCAGGGACATGTGACAGTGAAAGCTCTTGCTTAGGATTTCCTGCTGTTGCACTACCACTGAAGCAGGTTCATGGGGGGGTTGTGACATACCAGGTTACAATCCAGACTAATGAGCAGTTATGTCATCCTGGCCTGCAGTCTTGGGTGCTTTACAATGCCTTACTGAAATGGCTCCCACCTGAGCATCTCACAAACAGCCTTCTAGCATGCAAGCCACACCCGGAGTGTCTGTGTGTAACTGCAGCCTGCCAACCACACTTTGGGTTACACTGTGTCTCTGACCAGCCTTGGTTAAATTGCAGGGTGACCCCCCAACACTCCTCCCCAGTCTCAGATTTTCCACCAAAAATGTATGTCCTGTGATACCCAGCCCTCTCTTGGACAGTACAAAATATTTTAAGCCCTTAAAGGGAACAATATGCCAGCGTATTATCTCAAATAGTTCTTCAAACACTTCAATTTAAAACACACTGGTATAGGTAAAACCAGTTTATTAACTACAGAGAGAGTTTTTAAGTGAGTACCAGTAGTAGGCATAAAAGTTGGAAATGGTTACGAGAAAAAGATAAGACATCTACTAGTGCCTGACTTAACAAACTATATCAGATTCAAGCAGAGTCTCTAACCACATGTTTTCAGCAGTCTAGGTCAGGACCCCTCCCCCCAGAGTCCAACAAACGCTTCCTTTGTTGCTTCAAGTGCCATGAATGCTATAGGTAGGGAGAGAGAAAGGGGTGCCTTGAGATATTAGTCCTATCCTTTTATAATTTCAGTCCCTTTCCTGAAAAAACATTTCCAGTTGGGCACTAGGAGACAAAGAGTTTGTGTGGAATGATGTTCCTTGCTGGCTTTTTTGTCACCCGTTTGAGTTTCCTTTATTTCCCTTCCTGCTTGATGAATCTGTTTACTGCTTCAATGTGTCTCTCTGTTCATTACCCTGCTAGATACTAAAATCAAGGACGGAACAGAGACACTGGATCTATGGCTTATTACAACAATCTGTAACTCACTAACCCCCTCTTGTCCGATGACTGCAGAGGTTTTAATAGGCCACTCTACCTTGAATGATCCCCTTAAAATATGTGCTAACTACTTATGCTAAACAATCTGTTCCACATAGCATTTTGCTGGGAGCACTTTTCCCAGCCCTGAAGAAAAGCTCTGTATAAGTTTGAAAGCATCTCTCTCTCTCTCACACCATCAGAAGTTGGTTCAATAAAAGATATTACCTAACCCGCCTTGTCTCGCTAATATCCTGGGACCCACAGGATTACAGCAGCACTGCATTCAGGTCAACATTTCATTTCTAAGCAATGTGCTTCCAAGCCTGAGCAGCCCTGTGAAGAGAGGGACTGAACACTAGTTCTGATCCTCTGTGTGACAAAGCAACAGCCTTTCATTAAATTGATAGGTATGCTCTTCAATATTTCATTAAATCTCTCCAAAGGTATTTTAGCTATAGACATAGTGGGCTAAATTCTTTCCTTCAGTTACACCCAGGCCGCCCCATCAAAATGGATGTAGTTGGCACACGTGTAACTGACAGGAAAATTTGGCCTATTGCATATAGAATAGATTTTATACCATATCATTTAATTTTAAACAATAAAATTATTGTTGGAATTGCTTTGTGTAGTCCTTTATCTAATTCTATGCCATGCTTTCCTAAATGAAAGCTCAACAACACAAATATAAGAAATATATGCAACATTATTTTAAGGAAACAGAGACCTCTTTTGAATGTACACAAGAAATATCTGTCATAAACTGATACTATCTTTGTGATATTCCATTATTGATGAGTTATGTGCTGCATAAAAATCTTTTTTAAGGCATTTTTATCTTGACTCTTTGAACGTGTCAAATTTTCTCACCAATAATTCTCAGGAACAAACAACATGAAGATCGGGGGTAGTATTGTTTTGTACATTTATTTAAAATCAACATTTCCCATTCTTATTTAAAACCTAATGCAAAAAAGGAGCTTGAGAAACTGATTATCAGTTACTTTGTTTATGGTCAGTAGAAAATAGTCTACAGGAAGTTAGATCTGTTTCATTTACATCTGTTAAAGGGAATACTTGTAATGGCCTAGAATGAAAAGGCAATGACTTATTATGTAAAAATAAAATAATGGCTAAAAGCAGGTATGTATATCTTTATGTAAAAAAAAAGTGTAGTAGGAAGGAGAGAAGGAATTCCATTACTGTTGATACAGGCTTTTGACTCAGAAAAGTTATAAATAACCTCTCTAGAAATTATTGATGAAACCCAGATTTCTGCAGTACCAGTAGAAGGTGGGACCATTTAGAACTTGTGCATTGCAGTTTGCTGTAGTTATAGCTAGACTGCCATTTGCAGAAAGCTGTGTACTTATGCTAACCATATGCTGTTGGCTTCAGTTTCACAAATCTGTCTGAATACACAGTTTTAAACAATAATGTTCACTGTGAATTTTGCTATTATTTTGGTGCCCCAATATATTAAGAGTTGATCTTTACTTGTGCTTCTAAAATATCTTTTGTTTCTTCAGAGAAGACTAATATTAAACTATTATACATCACTGAGGAGAAGCCTGTTACTATTTTTCTCATGTTACTATAATCAAATTGGTTCAGGGAATGCTTAATCTGATTAATGATGTTTTGGTTATCATCTATTGGCTTTGTACATATTTTCATTTAGAATTTTTTGTCATGAAATAAAACCTGGGACAATTGCTGAAATAGCTGACATACCAGTATTCTCAATTCAGACATATAACGGTAAACAATTTAACATTTAAAGAACCCTTAACTCTGCCTGGTGTAGTTAGTCATTGGTTGCGTGTGTTTGTTTCCGATGTACACTGTCCCAGCTTTGCACAGATAGCTGACACAGCAGACCTCGATCGAACTGCCCAATTAGACCACAAGAGTTGGTTTAGTTGTGAAGGTTTATTGTCAAGGAAGCACGGTCCTAGATCTCCGGATCAATGTCTACAGTTACACTAACACATGTATGCCTGGTGCAATGGACTCAGCTCAGTGAATGGCAGGACTTTCCATTCTCCCCTCAGCTGGCCAAAGACATTCCCTCTGAGACCAAATGAGGCAGTCATTGCAGCTCCCCAGTTAGCCCCAGTAATATCATAGCAGCAGCTGCTCACTACCATTTTACTGCTTCTTTGCATTCTGTTCACCTTTTTTAAGGTTCCCTTCACAATCATAAGGGCTCTAGACTTATTTTTTCAGTTAAAGCTTACATTCTGCAGAAATTAATGGCCTGGGTCGCACTAACCCAAGGAAGCTCCATGCTTGCCTCAGGCAAGTGAGTGAATTTGCAAGTCTGGTTTGAAGTAAGGCTCTCAGACAGAACATTTAAGAAGCAGCACATATTTGGCCCATATAGCAGAAATACGCAGAATCTCTGATGATAAAGAATAAGGACTGCTGATTTGACTGCACCATTCTGTGACCAGAAAAAAACATTAGTAACCTGGATGATGATGTGTAATTTCAGTGAGCTGCTAAAAATCCAGTAGAAGGCAACCTAAAACACATAAATGTCAAACTATTAAAAATTACATGAAAACTAATGTAGAATTATATTAGTATCTCCATTGCTTTAAAATGTGTATCTAACAGGTGTCTAAGCAAACTAGGCACAATACGCATGCTATTAATTATACTTCTCCTTACAGATTGCTAAAATAGAAAATATCAATCATTTGGGTGAACTCAGAGTGTTAAATCTTGCCAGAAACCTTTTAACCTATGTTGAAAACCTTAATGGACTGGATTCACTGACAGAACTTAACCTTCGTCATAATCAAATCACCTCCATGGTAAGTAATAAAACTCAATTAATATTTGTTGTCCTCCCCCCACAAAAAAGTTAGCAAAATACAGTAATATTATCATATGATTTGAACCATATTAGTGTTAAACAGTTCTAGAACTATATTATTTTCATTTGTCCTATGATTTTGTTGCTCTTATGCTTAGTTTTATGTGAAATGGATGAAACCAAAAATAACACATGGATATTTTATATAAATGATCGTTTATAACTGTGAAGCTGTCTTTATACTAACTGAAGTGCCAGAAGTGAGGAAATCTTGGAAGAAGCTATACAATTCTGGTGCATAGATTGAGTAGGCATCTAAAAATACAGTAAACAATATACTGACTAGTATCAGAGGGTAGCCGTGTTAGTCTGGATCTGTAAAAGCAGCAAAGAATCCTGTGGCACCTTATAGACTAACAGACGTTTTGGAGCATGAGCTTTCGTGGGTGAATACCCACTTCCTCAGATGCATGTCCTCATGCATCTGAGGAAGTGGGTATTCACCCATGAAAGCTCATGCTCCAAAATGTCTGTTAGTCTATAAGGTGCCACAGGATTCTTTGCTGAATATACTGACTATATCCTAAATTTAAAAATCATGGCTTTTGATCATATAAAGTGCTTTTTTAGTAGTTGCCTTTCTTTTTTTTTAATATGACAGTTAGAGAAAGTCAGTATGATCTTAAAAGAAAACTAAAAATACTATTTTAAACTTTGCAGATTCACTTAACATTAAGCAATGTTTTCAAAAAGAAAAGGTCATCAGTGTCCGACGTTTTGTCAGTGAGAAAGTACCTGAGTAATAATTAAAAATCTGTTAGTACAAAAGATATTGTTTCAGTTTCTTACTACATAACCTTAATATAAAGAAGTTGTAACAGACTCATAATACAATAATAAGAGCACATTGCATAAAACAGTGCTGTTTTGCTAAATACCTAGAACAATGTTTTCCCCTGCCTGGAAAGAAAGAAATGGAACATGATAACAAAAGAGAGAGGTTAATATACGCAGTAAGTCTTGCTCCAATTTCTTCTTTATTAGAGCTCTTGCCTTGAGTTGTGTCTTAGATCATGTCAACTAATCTGACCACTGGTATATGATTTTCTGACAAAAGTGAACTGTCAGTTTTGCTGAATAGAAAATGGAGGGTTCAGCTCCTATTTTCAGTTTTGTTTGCTTGGTTTTTTTAGCTTTTCTTCATAGTAATAGCAAAGCCCTCTCTTAGTCTATGTGGCTGAGCTGAGAGTTGAGAAAATGGGAAGTTTGGTCCTTTTAAATTCAATCTCCTTTATAACGTGTGCAGCCAGCAGAATTCTGTGTACATCTCTCTGGTCAGATATGACATGCAAATAAAACTTCCTCCTTGGGAGTGATGGAGCTTTCCCTGTAGGAATGTTGACTGCTTTTTTTCCAAGTTGATAGGATCGTCTTTTATAAGTAGATTGCAACTCTTAGTGCACCTAGGGGTTTTTTTTGTTAAAGTAAGTCTGAGTTACCTCAGGCACTGCTATGAATCTGGGCATTTAATCATTGACTTCAGCGGTGCCAAGATTTTACTCAGCATTTTTTTGTGAGTTTTTGATTATGTATTTGTTTTCTATCATTCAGTGAAGGATATTAAAAACAAACAAACCCCTAAATCGACAGTAACAAAAATGTTGATTGTGTAATCAAAATTTCTTGTGTCATACTACTGTTCAGCTTCATGCTTAGTCCCTGCTCTCTTTCCCTCAGGAATATTTTCTTGATTCTCCCAGGTGTCTAACTGTTCATGTAGTGTGCCAAATTATCCACTATTGTTTTTGTTCCTTGAAACAATGAGAACATGGAAATGATTGACTAGTGTATGGTAGATATTTTTGTTTCTGTAAATTATAGCCAGACAGTTAATACTCTAAATTTTTAAGAATTAGCATGTTTGGGCTATAGTGTCTGTGATATCTGTTCTTGTTCTCAATCTACTTTGGCTTGGTTAAAGAAAAATTATCTTGATGCTCAGTTCAGGCAAGTCTTGGATCATTTTAATTTTAGTAAAAATGCTTTTTCTTTGGCCTGTTTTTAATTCAAAGGTATTAGAAATTGTGTTCTAGAAGGTGTTGATTATTTAATGAATGCAGTATATTATTTTTATATTTTTACTATAACCTTTTGTCACAGGATGACTGGCACTTTTAATGGGAGATAGGGTCAGTCTACCTATGCCATAATTAATTAGCTGTTTCCCAATTTGAGGGGGTGAGATTATAGGGGTCAGATGATAGCTTAATGGACACCCGGGCCTCTGCAGGAATATAGGCCTAAACTGGGCCTGGCTGAACTGTGTTTTTTTGAATTGAGTTTGAATGTTAGCATAAGTGATAGGTCTAAAAGCATGTGACCAAAAAAGAGTGAGATCATGGGAAAGAAGAGCTTGTTTGCATTAAACTTCTTGTGACCCTTGAAATACCAGCATTATCTTATTTAACGTTTGGGATGATGTAATAGAAATAAAGAAATCTTGCTTAATTGGGTACCAGGTGCAGTAAATAATTGGTTATATATGGGTTGTTTAAAAAAAATGCTTAGTTCAGTTATTGGGAAGAAATATGGCAAAATAAAATAAGAAGAAAACCTTGAGAAGGCAGCTTAGCCACAAGTCTTGTCTTGACTGGGTTTAAGGACAGGACACAGCCTTAAAACTATTTCCTCTGACTTTAGCTAAGGTCTGATAACCAGCAGTGATATCACTTGTTTATTATAGTGTATAAAAGACAAGGTTTGGGGGAGTTTCTTTGTCTCCCATCATGCTGTGACTCCAGAGGGGTATGTTTTGGCCAATACTTATAACTGGATTGATATTAGGACAGGGGTTCTCAAAATTCATTGCACCATGACCCACTGCTTCCAACAAAGTTACACATGATCCCAGGAGGCGGGCCGGAGCCTGAGCCCTGCCACCCTGGGTGGAGGGAGAGGGGGCTAGAGCCCAAACCTTGCCACTCCAGGTTGGAAGAGAAGGGGCCACAGCCCAAGCCCCACTACCGTGAGTGGGGATGGAGCTCAGGCTTCAGCTTCAGTTCTGGGTCCCAGCAAATCTAATGCTGGCCCTGGCTACCTCATTAAAATGGGGTCATGACCCACTTTGGGGTTCCGACCCAGAGTTTGAGAACTGCTGTACTAGGATGTTGCGTATAAGTTTCTGTATGCATATATTTGTATTTTGAGTGTAATCAACACCCAAGTGGCCTTTGGTCTAATAAAGGAAATGCTTTTGTGTAAACTGAGTTGTGGTAAACCTTAGTAAATTATTAGGGAAATTTATTTCCAATAGCCTCATAAGAAGGCTGAGAGATCTATTTTGATGTGGAACCCAGAGAGTGGGCATGCTCTTGTGGAAGGCTCTGAGCCATGGTCTGCAGGAAGTTTGCTATACCAGGGGAACCAGGCAGAGGCCCAGTGCTCCGTACTGGAGCAGGGAAGGATGGAAGGAATGGAGCCCAGCAAGAGCTGAGAATGTACTTCAGGGGAACCAGTCTCGGGATGGAGTGCTCTATTCCAGAGCCAGAAAGACTCTGAGGTAACCCAATGAGGGGATGGGTTACAGGACCCAGAGGGCTGGTTGAAGAGGAACCACTGAAGGACAGAACAACATTTTTGTTTGTTGGGACTTGGTTAATGGGAGTTTTGCTACCCCAGAAGGGGATAAGTTTGTTTATGACTTGGCTGGAGGTGGACCGATTCGACTGAACTGACCGATTCGTATGTGGAGTTCTTGGGGACTCTGAAATATGTCTACATTGCAACATAAGCTCACACCTGAGCCCAGGCTCATGCCTAACCCTCTTGTATCTACACTGCAATTGTACTACTATAGGGCTTGGACCCAGGGTCCCAGGACTCTACGGCACTGGAAGGTCCAAGCTTGAGGTAAGCTGGGACCCAGGATGTGAGCCCTATTACTTTGCAGTGTAGATGCAGCTCCGCTTGACTTGGGTCCCAGTAGTCAGCTGGAAGTATCCCACAATTCCATGTGACAACTATCCAAACATCTGCAATCCATGCTATTATTTTTTGAAAGGAATATTTCTTAAATATTAGTTAGTCCCTTTTGGATTTCTTGTGCAGCTTTACTTTTTAAGGACAGTTTTGGTTTTTCTTTACCAGCGATAGCACAGAATCATTCTTGTTTTTGTTCCTTACAGTTGAATCATGATATAGGACTAAAATTGCAGAATTATCACTTAATTTTGGTACTAAAATGGATTAGCCTTCTTATGCATAGGTTGTATTCAGATAGTGCCATGGGTGGCAGTACCTAATATAACTTGACAGAGTAATTATGGAATAAAAATATATTATAACTTTTGTTGTAACTTCAAACCTTAGATAAACAGCAATATTGCTAACCCCAATATTTCAGAAATCGAGCTGGACACCCAAACACATGAGATATTTTTAAAATAATATATTTGAAGGCAATTATTTTTAAATTTCTTTTCTTTGCCATCTCATTTATGAGCCTTTAGTAGAGTTCTTCTCAGGCTTTATCTCTGATGCTGTGAGGGCTTAGAAACGTACTGTTCTTGATAGCTGAGACTCTCATTGGCCAAAGTATGGCCGTATGCTCAACTTGAGGGCCTTTGTCTGTCTTTCTGTTTGAAAACTGCATCTGACATCTGATCGGTTCCAAAATTTTAGTCTGAGCTGTATCCCCAGCTGGACCTCTTGCCCTGCTCTAGCCAAACTCCCTCCTAACCCCGCCCCTGCTGGGCTCTTGTCCCTGCAGATGGGCCTTTTGGCCTCCTCTCTTTCCCTGTCCCACTCTCAGTGGACCCCTCAACAAAATCAAGTTGTGTATCTTTCCACAGGAGCTCCTGCTCCATGACTCTAATAGATAAATCCCATAGAGCCACTGCCTGAATGAGCTAAATTGATGAAACAGAACTTCAGGTTACTCTGTAACTTCCTTACAGTACTTAGGGTAAACTTACACCCATGTTTGTGATGCTTGCAAGCTACCCCATGATAGGGTTGCCAGTTTTGGTTGGATGTATTCCCGGAGGTTTCATCACATGATGTAATATTTAATTAAAGATTAATCTTTAATTTCTGGAGACTCCAGGACAGTCCTGTAGGGTTGGCAACTGTACAGGGAGAAGCAAATAATTGTAGCTGTGGCAAACTGCTACCCAAAGAAAATACCTTCACATCCCACAGTATTGTGGTCAGTTAGACAGTGAGGATTTGGTAAGAATCACCATGCACGCAATGCTCTTAATATCTAGCCTTTAGGTATATTTTTGCCCTGCTCTATAGTTGCCCATGTCAACTATAATCACAACTAGAAGTCATTGAGACTAAATCTGATGGCGGGTGGGAATATGGGCCTAGCTACTGGAAAAATACAAATGGCCTGCCCCTGCACCAGTCTCCAAGCACTTGAACTAGATGTGTTCATATCCACAAGCTGCAAGTTAGAGAATGGGTTTTTACAGGGGAGGGAGATGCACCTAATGGCATAAATGTGTGTTGGATGAGTAATGACAAACCTCAATCCCTAATAAATGTGGATTTGTATTTCGCAAATACAGCTTGCTCTTATTTGCTTTATTAATATGTTGAATTAGATAGTATTTCAAGTATTCAAAAAAGTTTATAGTGGCATGTAAAACCACAAGTAACAATTTTACACTCTTAAAATACATAGGTTTTGGAAGACTGGACTCCAGAGTCTGTCTATATGTTTTTAGTGCATATGGTGTAGATTTTTATATAAATTATAAGAGTGAGTTGGTTGATAGGAGAGAATCCTTACTTAAGTCTTTCACTAACAGTACAGCCACTGCGATTTGGAAGCTAATTTATGAGTTTGCACTTTGAAACTTTAGTGCAGAATGGTCACAAAATCAAATTTATATTTATGCAGTTTGATTACAGTGTGCTTGCCCTGAAGCGTAAACACTGAGGCAAGCACCTTGGCTCCTTTCCTGAAAGCCTGTTAAAAAAGGTTAGCAGCAGTCTCATTCTCTTTAACGCTATTTACCTTGCAAGTGGTGCAGCTTGTTCTGCAGAGTACGTATCTGCACTGAAGCACTCCCTTTGAGTCTGCACCAGAGAGAAATGGAGCTGCATGTTCAACAGAAATCGATGTTGCAGCAAGGTTACAGAAAATAGAAATGTGTATATTTCATCATCAGGACAAGTAGAGAGGTTCAAAATATGTTCTCTTTCAGCTACTGAATTTATGCTTCTCTTTCTTTCTAGAAAGATGTGGATACTTTGCCCTGCCTCCAGCATCTGTTTCTCAGCTTTAACAATATATCTAGGTAAGGGAGCTACCAGTTTGCTTCTTATCGGTAACTTAAGTATAATATTGCAGCTGTATTAAGTTAAAATTGGAATACTCTGCAGGTGGTTAAATTTTTCTAATATTGCAGATTGTATAAAAAATATAAAATGTCTGGCTTATACAAAATGTGTGAAACCAAAGTTCTCTAAACCCTCATCCTTTAAATGTACAGTATATTTATGAAAATTCTACTGTTCAGTTTAAAGATGACCATACAGTTTATAGTTATGAAAATAGGATTGTAAATACTGTATAATTTTAGTGTTAATTTAAGTATCTGTTTAACAGTATATAAATTACCTTTATGTTTATATTCATCACTATATACATTCATTTCAACATAAAATATTGAATGAAAATCTGTTTAATCGATGTGACTAGATTATTCTTAATTTGTATTGCTTTCTGAACATCTTTTGTTACCTAAGGCTGCAATCTGTATTCATTATTATGTCACTCTTTCAAATCAGGCCATCAGAACATAGTAACTCAGCTTTCTCAGTAAGACTTCTGTTGTTTTAAGAACTAATGAACATGTTTCATTATAAATGTATAGAAATGTTTGTCATCTACATCTGTCTTCTCATTGTATTTTCAAATGTTACTGGATTCTGTATTTATAGACACCCAAAATTTAAAAAAAAAACTTGAGTTTTAAAAGTACTGCATGCACTCTTTTCCTTAGAGAGCAACTTATGGTTGCTCAATATATCATCATAGATTTCTCCATAGCTCTATATTTAACAGCATCAAATGATTTTATCAGAGACCTAGAAAAGGCACTGCATTCCTTTATTGTTGGAAAGACCGGATGCTTTTGCTGTACTTATTCTCTTTGTAGAGATGAAACATAGGAATGATTTATGTTATAATTATGGAAAGTTTTATAATACTAGTAAGTTAGAGTATTTTATGCAGACCTGCATTTTACTCCTTGCAAAGACCTCCAACTTACTTGTTTATGAGCCTTATGTTCTTAATGCAGTGATGCAGCATTTACCCCTAAAATTACTGGGTATTAAAAAAGAAGTTTTGAAAATAAAATATTAGCTTCTACTAAACTATAGATATTGCACATGAATTAATTTTCTTGTGCCTCTGCTTCAGGTTTTAAATTTGGATAGTAGCAGACACAGATTAGCATTTTATTTCTGTTGAATAATGGTTGGCTCCCAAATTTCAAACATGCTTTTTGTTTCTGTTCTGCCAACAAATGTCCTAGCCTGGTTTTAGCGGTTGGAGAACTGCAGTGGCTAGTTCCCCTGTCACCAGGAAGTATTGCTGCAGTGAGTGGTAATTACTTTGATTTTATGTAACTGACCTAGAAACTCATCCAGCTCTCAGCTTCCTCTCCCACAATGTTTTATACAAAATTATATTATTATTATTATTATTATTATTTATTGAAGTATACAAGGAGAGAAAAGGACCTAAAATGAAGCTTGGAAAATCCAGTTGTTTACATAATCTGTAGCTGATTTTCAAACAAATATCTTGCTTGCTTTTATAATGTATTCAGCGGGATTACAGTGAAGCTATGTCTGCACAGTTTGTCCCTTAGTGGGATATACATACCTTAGACATTGTCTTGCAAGTATGTAATATTTAGTTTGGTTTTTGGTTTAGAGTTGAATTAGTTTAAAAAAAAAAACCTGAAATCAGATGAAAATTGCTCTTTTCCACTGTATGTTTGGACCAACCTAACACTTTACTTGCCAGTCACCATTATAACATCTTGATGGTGGTGGTGTTTGGCTTGTTGAGGTTTTGAAATGTTGGCATGCCATTGAACAACAACATTTCACTGAGGAGGTGAAACAGCACTGAATGTATATTTTGTGTTATGTAACTGATGTGTGACATGTTTCGTCTCAAGGAAATAATTTTAAAAATGTTTTTATGACTGATTGTGTACTAATATTTTGCCTGATGCAGTTTGACTTGACCAAGATGTTTAAACTGAAAATTGGCAAGTTTAGTGGGAACTTCATACACAGTTTTAACATTGAGTATTGCTGTAGTAAGATCAGCAAGCATGAAAGTTCCCACTACACTTTGTATATATTCTCAAGACTTATTTATCTATTTAGATTTACCATATGTCTTGTGGTAAATTCTGAAAATATTTTTTCAAGAAACAATTCTGTATGTGTGTGTCCGAAAAAGAAAATTATTTCAAACAAACAACAATACTTATGCAATGATCTAAAGCATTTACCCATAGGTACCTGATGATAACTTGCTGCTTCTGCTAGGAAGTTATGTTGCAAAAGTCTGGTTGTAGTCACAGCTTAGTTTCCTTAGATTCAGTTAATCAGACATTGATTAAAAAAAATCACTTCATAAGATGTAATAATACGGCCTTTATGTTAAATGAGAATATCTCCCAAGGAGGTGTAGAACATTTTTAAAAGACTAATTTAGAATGAATTGTTTTGACATAGCAAAAGTTCACATTGGAGCATCAGTTTGGTGCTTGTCATATGGCAGCAAGAGCTGTTGCATCATGTATTTATGAACACTGACATGTAGGAATCGGAATGTCTTTGTAACATGCTTCGTTACAGATGAGGACATATATTTCAAGCTGTTACAGTCTTAATATTAATAAAAGAGTCTCTCCTCTTCATTTTCAGAGGAGGCCCCAGAATGCTACTATTCCTAAAGAAATCTTTTGTAAAGGAGTTCCCAAGTATTCATGTCATTAAGATCTCATAAGTTAAAACCAAACCAAGAACTGGTTTGGGGACTGGAACAAAGAAAATAGTGTCTTATTTCCATCCTCAGCCTGGACAGTCTGAATAGTCAGGCAAACTGATAGCAGTCACACCTGTTACATTAATTTAGATGGAATATAAGGGCTAAAGGTAACCCAGTGACAGTCCAGCATTAAACACTGTTAAACAAGGTTTGGGGGTTTGGTAACATGGCAAACACACCATTAAGAATCCTTTTAACCTTTTATTAAAGATCTAGAAAAGAAGGAAAAACACTTAAAACATTTAATGTGAAGTACTTGTTAAATAAGCCTTTCATTTTAACAATATTCCTTGTTCCCCTTCTCTTTAGCTGGAGAGTTTTTAGAAGGAAATCCTCCACCTCCTTGTTTGACAGTCTCTTTAGATCATATTAAAGAGAGTAATAACTGTCCTTTTGGGGAAAAGAGAAGAAGTTAGTTGAGATGAGCTGGAGTTGTTGCTGTTATTGTTAAAGTCCCATCCTGTTTCATCCCAGGCAGTGTTTGGGATTCAGTTGGAGCCTGTAGAGGTGGCGATATCATCTGGGTCCCTCTCTCTGGCATGGTCTGGTCAGGACCGGACTCTCAGGATTAGGATGACGAAGACCCTGGGTTCCAAAAGATGGTGGGTTTGGCAGCCATGATGGTGAAGCTCACTCCATTAGACAATTTTTCTCCCAAAAGTCTCTTTAAGAACCCACTAAGGGAATGGTGGGTGAAATAGCCCATCCTCTCATTATTTTGTCCACCAATTAGACCTAGTTTCCAATATACCAATTTTGGTTCACTGGTTTCTGGTTCCACACTATTTCCGATTACTGAGCATGATCTTAACAGGCCTTGAGTTATATCACTAAGCCTTTTTTGTTTGGACTAATTGAGTTATTTTTGTACTATTTCCCATCAACACTTGCTGTTATAAGTTTTTGTGACATCTTATGATCTTTCATGCATTTTCTACGGAGGCGGGCGAGTGCAAACTTTTTACAGTTGAGCTCACAATTAGGGAAAATATTGTAGGCCCAATTATCATTACACAGCTTGATGGTTCCTTATAAACTATTATTAATTATTTATTTGTATTATCGTAACACCTAGGAGCCCCAGTCAGGGACAAGGACCATCATTGTGCTAGGTGCTGTACAAACACAATAAAAATCATTTTTTGGACTATTGCTGAATTATCCAGACTTCTCATTTAGATTCCCAGGCAGAACTTTGAGGATTTTTTTTTCTTTTAGAGCAGACCTATTTAAGTTGTGCCACTAGAGCTCAGAGAGAGAGAGGGGTGGTGTAAACGTTTGCGGCCAGGGCTCGACCCTCTCTGGGGGGAGGAGGGGAGCCGTGCTGGCCCAATCCACTCCGGTTGGTCCAGGAAACTAGCCCGGCAGTCCTTGCAGTGCTTGTCCGTCCGGCAGGCAAGGGACTCAGGCCCTCTGGCAGGGCTGCCATACCAGCCGTGAGGCGCCGGGTCCTATGCTGAGGCGGACAGCAAACACAGAATCAGCAACCTCAGGCCTGGGTCAGGACTGAGTAGTACCAGTAATAGATTAAGGTCCAGCCCTAGGTCAGGCCGGGCAGCAAACGCTGAGTCGGTAAGCTCAGGCCTTTCATCACGGCTGAGCAACAGTAACAATTTTAAAAGTCCAGCCCTAGGTCAGGGCGGGGCAGCAAACGCTGAGTCAGTAAGTTCAGGCCTTTCTTTGGTCAGGGCTGAGCAACAGCAACAGTTATCGGCCTCCTCAGGCCAGGGAGAGGGGGAGTCTGCCACCCCGGAGTGGGGTATCAGGGGGGATGCAGGCCCTCCTACTCCACTGTGCCCTAACAGCGGCTTTCACTCCACTGATCAGTCAGTGGGGATCCTGACTGCAACACACTGACATTAGGCTCTGGCAACTCCGCAGCCTGACTGGGGTCGACTGCCCCCGGGCTGCTTCTGTACTCCCCCTCGGGACCTACCTGGGTCCTAACGTCGGCCTCTGAAGGGTCCACGAGCATAGGCTCATCGCGACCAGGGCTGGGTGGTAGGTCCGGGAGTTGCTCGGGATAGTCGGGCCAGGGTAGTGCTGGTGGCTCCTCCGGTTAGCAGCAGGGGCTGGGAAGCTCCGGCGGCTCCTCCGGTTAGCAGCAGGGGTGGGGAAGCTCCGGCCAGTCTGGGCGGCTCCCCTGGGTTGCCAGAGTCTCCCAATCTCGAGCTCCCTGAGGTTCGTCTGATCTCTCCGGCTGCTAGGGCCTGACTGAGCTCTGAGGGCTGGCTTTTATAGTTCCGGGTTGCCGCCTGATCCTTTGAGGGGCTGGCTCAGAGCTCCGTAGCTCCGCCCACTCTGGCTTCCGGCAGGGCTCGACCCTCTCTGAGGAGGAGGGGAGCCACGCTGGCCCACTACAGGTGGTAATTACTGGTATTTATTAATATGAAAACCAAGAAGGCTATTTTTATTCCATGTCTTGGACATGTAAATTAATTTGCCAATGATTGTAAACTTTACAAGGCCAGGACTGTCTTTTATTCTAGATCTTGTAAATCATTGGTTCCCAAACTTTTCGGCATCATGCCCCCTCTTTAATTTTCAAGAAACCCTCACACCCCCCACTTCTCTTTTACCATCATTTGACCCCCCCTTTTAACAAATTAAATTCGTAAATAAAATTAAAAATAAACACACATACTTGGTATAAAATTTTTTATTTAAAATTAAAAATAAGCACAAATAGTTTTTCTTGGCACAAAAAATTAATAAAAATGTAATTTAAAATAAATAGCATAAACAAAACAAATTTATGTGAAGGATGCTGCTGCGTTTTCTTCACAAGTTGGGAAATCCTAGGTTTGAAGGATGAAAGTGTGGAATGCAAATTGTTTTCGACGTCCATTGATTCCTTTGTTTAATTTTTATGATGACTAAACTTGAAAAGCTGTTTTCACAGAGGTACTCGACGAAAACGGAAGAATAATATGTAGTGCTTTACTTTCGGGTAAATTGAGAAACATTTTATCCAAAATTCCTTGAGGTTTACGCTTTCGAAAATATCTTTCGCGCTTGAATCATATTTCATTTCAAGTGCTTGTGCTTGCAATACTTCTGGCAATGAATCAACATCAATGTTGAACGGATTACGTGCTAATTTATGAATGGGATTGCCAGAAAAGTTGACTGGAAAATAGCAGGTGAATTCATCAGCAAGGCAGTCCAGATGAAACACAGTTTTGTTCTTCGCATCCTCTTTACAAAGTTCTTGGAAACTTTCATTTTCAACTAGTGATGAAAATGTTGGAAAAGACAAAAAGTTAGGAATCTGAGCTTGTGTTCGATGTTTCCAAAGCTTGATTTTTTCCCATAAACGCTTTGATGGCATTGTGGTGTGCTATAATGTTTGCAGTGTTGTTTCCTTGCAGCTTTAAATTGAGATTGTTCAAAGATTCAAACATGTCCACGAGGTATGCCAGTGAAAGTTAAAATGTTTGGTCTGTAAACGCACGATATAACTCGTCTTTTTGGAGTTGCTTGAGGAAAATTTCCACTACGTCTTTCAGTTCGAATAATCTCAAAAGCATGTTCCCTTTGGAAAGCCATCGTACCTCCATGTGAAACAAAATAATTTTATGATCCACTCCTAAAGAGCTGCAAAAAGTCTCATATTTAAAGTGCTGTTCTTCACAAAATTGACAACTTTGATGGCTAAATTCAACGAGTCATGTAGGTCATCTGGAAGGGTTTTAGCAGCCAATGCTTGTCTGTGTATGACACAGTGAGTCGTGGTTATGGCTAGATTTTTTTCCTTCACCAAGGTCACAAATCCAGAGCATTGATTGATTCTTAGGTGCTTATGTTGTTAACTGTTGCAGGAGATCACAGAACCAGATTTGTTCAGTAAGTGAAGGAGGAATTATTTTAATGCAGTTACTCTTTTCAGTCCACAAATATGTCTATTTAGGTTTTCAGATTGTGCCTAGCACCATTTTGTCTGGTCATCAGTAATATCATTGATGTAAGATTGTGAACAGTTTTTTGTTCTATTTACAGACATTCTTACATAACAAACTTTTAGAAGGAAACAAATTTTGTAATAAATAATGACTTTACTGAAAATACACTATTTATTTTTGGATTATGGAATTACCAGCGAGGTGGTCAGACTGTGTTGCAGACTATTGGCCTGATAATAAAGATGTTTTCATGCATGCATAATCCCACTGAAATTGTTGAGGCTGCTCAGATAACTAAAGTTACTCAGGAGGAAATGTTTATGGAGTTGATCCCTGTATTGCACTGTGTTTTTTCCAACAGACTGATCAACTTTAAAGGTTAATTGAGATACTTTTTATAATTATCAAAGGTCACGTTTTTCTTCTGCATCATTTGATCATATCAGAAACACCCAGCATAATGCTTGGATCTGCATTCTCTTAATTCCTTTTCCTGTTTTAGGTGGTTTTGACATGGCCAAGTGTAGCAAGGAAAGCCCACAATTCCAAAATATAGTTTTAGCAGGTAATTAAATGAGTAAATATTGTTTAATTTTAAACTGTATTTATTTGTAATTTTAAATCTTGGTGAGTATTCCTTAACTGAGTTTTGAATCTTTTATAGTTTATTAACTTAAAAATAATTTTAGTTCAGTATTATGTCCAACAAAAATCTAAATTGATCACTCTTAGAATTGCATAGTAGCATGTTTAAGCATTTCTTAGCTCAATGAAGCATAACCAAGGTATTTTACCAGACCTTAATTTTAAACAACATATTTGATGAGCAGTAAAAATAGAAATACATAGTGTTTATTGTTTTAAAATAAGCAATTTGATTATATCACTAAAATAACATTAAAGAATTTGATGCCATAATTTGACTCATATCTGCCTTGCTCATGCTCATTCTCACTTTGTAATTGAGTTGAGATAATACCTTAGAATATCTTTTAAAGTCAGTAAAAGTGATTATTGTGGAGTTCATTATGTTAATGAAACTAGTAGAAACATTGTGTACAAAATATTTTTGAAGTCTATGGTAAACTTAAATGGATCTAAAATTGAGTTTTTAATTTAGTTTCAAGAAAATTGTACATTTATTTTCTTTTCCCACTGACACAATTTCAATAAACAAGAGGATACATATTGATAACTAAGTCCAGTTATTGCCTGCATCTTCACATGCTTCCCCACTAAATCTTTTTTCTTCAAATATATTTTTCCTCCAATTTCTTTTTAACTCTGCTGTTATACTCTTAGCAATGTTATTGAACTAAAAAGTGGGCTGAAGAGTCCTGTTCTTCTAAGGCTCTAGCAACGTAGAGCTGGTCAGGACTTTTTAGATGAAATGTTTTTTGTCAGAAAATGCTGATTAGTTGAAACTGAAACTTGTTGAGGGAAAGAGGGTCTGTTTCACGGAACTTTTGTTAAGATGGTTTCTTATATCCAGATGGAATTTCATAAGGGGACACCCGCCTGAGAATAGTCAATAGCTCAGTGGCTAAGGCACTCCCTGGGATGTGGGAGACTCATATTCATGTTCCTGCAGTGAATCAGGCATATCTAGGATATGTTGGCTTTTCTGGGGTGTCTCTCTCTCTTCCCTCTCCCCCTATTCCACATAAAACTTTGAAAAGGTCTCAGTTTCGACCAGATATGGAGCAGAAACATTTTGGAGGTCTTGAAAATGTTCATGACACAGGAAAATAGTTTTCTGCCCAGCTCTGTAGCTAAGTCATTAGAGGAAGAGAGAGGTCCCCCTTCATGGCTTGCCTGTCATATAAGAGGAAATTGTCCCAGTGTTATGGTCCAATGCCCCTTACCATCTCTTGCCTCAGACAGGAAATTGAGCCATCTTCTGGGAAGTAGGACATTTTAAACTTACTGAAAAGTTGGTTATTTTCCTTTAGAGAGAAGATTGTATATATTACTGTTATTTAAAAAACTTTGTGTAATTTGTAAAGTAGCTTATTTAAACAAACAGTATATTAAAAATATTTTATAGTTAAGCCGGAATTCTTGATACCTTTAAACACTGGACATTGTCAACATTATGAATTTCACAGGGAGAATCTCAATCCTTCCTCCTCAAGATTGGCAAGACAATTCTTCCTCTCATGTTTTTTGCAGGCTAATTAGGAAAAATATATTTCATTATATGTCAAGAATGGCTTATTATTTATTATTTATTATCAAAGACAATCTTTAGTAGTAGTAATGTTCTTCTATCATTTGTAAATATTTTTGTTGTGTTACTTTGGTGACATCCTTGCAGAATCTGTTGTTAGAGAAGTGATAATATCAAATTCCACCCCCCTTAAAAGGTCAATTTAAACATGCATGTATAGGTCATAATCAAAACCAACAGCTAATTAGAGAACAATGGTTACAGTACTTTATTCGGTTGTGGGAAATATTTTACTGCTCATAGCCCGTATTGTTTGTGCATTTGTATTACAGATGGATATTTATGGCTCTTTGTAGATCACCAGAGTTTAGTTCATGAGGACTGGCATATCTAGGATATAGGCACATTTTTTCCTGCTCTAATTAGAGAAGAAAAAAAATTGAGCAAGTCATTAGAGCCTTCAAGAACATGTTTAATTTGGTATATGATAGTTTGTATGCTGTTTTTTCAATGGAAGTCTGAACCATAGTGCCCTTCTTTTGGGGAAAAAAACCCGCTTCTTCGAGGAATGTCCCTGTGGGTGCTCCACTTTAAGTGAATCTGCACCCTTGCTCTTGTAATCGGAGATTTTTAATAGCAGTGCCTTGTTGAGTTGCACATGTGTTGTCCCTGTTTCGCGTTATCTTAGGTGGTTACATAGCACTGTGTGACCAAACCTCCCTCAGTTCCTTCTGTATGGCTCTTGGCTTGGACTGAGCAATTGGCAGCACCTCTGAGCTTATCATAGTCTAGCTTTAACTTTAGAATACTGGTTAGTTATAGTTAATAGTCAATATTTTCCTACCCCACCTCTTCCTCATTCATTCTTTCTTAAAATGTTTTTTTATCTTTGGACTTTAATTTTCAGTTATTAGGATACCTCTTAGTGTGGTATAGTTACTCTCCCTCTTCAGAGAAACCTATTCTAAGGGGCATGCCCGGCTTCCCGGGTTTCAAACATCTCAGTTGCCAGTCCTTACAGTGTATCAACTGCCTTGGCTAGACACACATACCACAAGAGTGCTCACATTGCCACAATCTCAAGGCTCACGCTACGAAAGCAAGAGACCTGCACCTAAAAGTTTTCATGACAGGAAATGGCTGCACCCAGCGTCTGATTCAGGATCACAGACCCCTTCTGGGCATTTGTCTCTAACGGCGGCATCTGACAGAAGTTCTCCAACACCCTCTCAGAGAATGGAGCACTCCACCAAAAAGGCGACAAAGAAGCAGGTGTTGACCTCCCTTCCTCGTGAATCCGCCAAAAAGAGACATTCCCCAATCTGTCATACTCCATTGGTATAGACCACACCAAGACCGTCAACTACTGAGGTAGTGGGATCATCCAGTACCCAGGGTACTGTGTGAGCCAAAGACCCTAAGTGGGCTGGCTTGGAAAAAGGCACTAAAGGGAAACCTACCATCCTTGTCTTGGTACTGCTGGAGATGCTCAAACATGTGGCACCAAGCAGCTTGGCAGCACTACAGTTTATGGTGCCACCTTCTGCCTCCACAGCTCATAGTGCATGACCATTGACACCGACAACTGTGGTAAAGGCAGCGATACCACCGACAACACTCTTCTTGGTACCAGTGCTCTTGGTACTACAGCAATTTCTCTGCCATAAAGATCTTCTGGTCTCCCTGGCACTGGAATCTCCACTCCTTGGTACTGACCTCACTCCAGCACACTTGGTACTGTGCCAACTTACCACCCCACCCAGATTAGCTCCTCCTTTATCCATTGATGTCAACGATGATGATGATATAGGGGAAATATTGCCTTTCCACACAGCTAACAGACCAGGTCTGCCAAAGCACATGAATACTACCCCAGACCTGAAACTCAGGGATGGTACAGACACCCATGAATGCTGCCACCTATGCTATTTCCACCACAGTGGCCATACTGGGACCCATGGGCAACGTACCACCAACACTATCCTTAGCTTCCCAGGAGAGATTGAGGCATTCTCCATCACCCTCTGTACCTGGACCCTCTGAACCTCCAGAAGAGGCAGTAGAGGAATTGGAGAAGACTTTGGATCAAGAAGTCACACCAGCTGCCAATTTTTCATCCTCTTCTCTGGAAGAAGCTATCATGCCCCCACCACCCACAATGGGGGATGACTTTAAATAGGATTGCAGATTTCCTGGCAATACTGCTGGAAGAAGTGGTGGAGTCCCAACATAAGTTGCTGGATATTCTCCAGATTCAAGATTGCCTTCCCAATAAACAAGGTTCTAATGGATCGAGCCAAGACCATCTGGCAGATCCCAGCAACAATTCTTCCCACCTGCAAAAGAGTGGATAAAAAATGCTGTGTTCTTTCCAAGGGGATGGAATTTCTATTTTCACACCCCACACCAAACTCTCTCCGGTAGCAGAGACCATGAACGAGCTGGGGAGACAGTCCTATTCCAGATCCAACCCATATGACAGGGACTCTCTGGAAGCTACTGCCTCTTTGCCCCAGTGCAGATTTACCACTCCAGTCAATCTAATCACCACAAGTCAGCTCATAGACATTGGCCAGGATCTGCCTCCAACTCTTAGGGCACGTCAGTGATGAAATTTGTCGTCAAATATGCCAGATTGCACATGCGATGCTTGCAAGGCTGTCCCAGGACAGTATATATTCCACACAGACACAGCATAAACAAGCGTCTTATGATGCCAACCAAAGTAAAAAATTATCCACAGTGGTGGACTCAACCACATAATGTTGGCACAGGAGTTCCCTTCATACAGACCCTTCCATCAGTGATACAACAGACGTTTCTTTGCTGGGCGGGGCAGGGGAGAAGGCACACCTGCACAACCACATGATTCAAGGCTGCTGGCCCCCACTGGAATCAACACTGCACGTAAACCTGCTGGAGCTGTGGCAGTCCGCAGTGCATGCTCACACTTTCTACCCATGATCAGGGACAAGGTCATATAGGTTCTGATAGACCATGTCACTTTTATGTTTTATATAAACTGATAAGTAGGGGTATGGTCACACTTCTTGTGTGCAGAAGCCATGCTGTTACCCGGGGTTCTTTCAACCCAGAGCGCTTGGTAACTTTTACTCTGTGCGAGGAGGTGTCAGGAAATAAATCAGGGGAGACACGGCCGTCCGACCGATAGATGGCTGGCACAAACAGGACAACACGAGTGCTTTTACTTGAAGCTAAACTTTACTAGTCTCAAGCACTTACACATGTCCGCAGCAAGATTAGTAAAACACCCCCAACCCTTGATAATTACCAAAGCTGAGTGTGGCTCTCGAGTGGCACAGCGGCAATCCCTCCGCCTCTGGGGAACAGAAGATGCATCCAGAGGGAGAGACCCAGTCCCGAAGAGCCCCCCAAACAAGTCTCCTTATTTATACATTCGTGATAGAATGACATGTCCCTTAAGTAAGCAGTTTCAAGCAAGAGGTTCCTTCTGATTATTGATTAACCAGCTGTGGGTTTTCCCAAAACTTGCAGCCTTGAGACCTCAGTAGACATTCCTGGGGCAAATCCTACTCTTTTAAAACACATATATCAGCAACTTCAACACAATTCTTATCAGGAAGGACGTGGGGTCAAGCTGCCCTTTCGGTGGCACCCTAAACCCCTCTCCCCTCCTGCCTTGGTCAAGTTGGGACTTGCTTTTAACAGCTTGCTGACTAGACTGTCTTTAACAGTAAGCCATACTGGTTTCAGGCACTTTACTGGTTTGCCAGAGTCTCCCTGTACAATGCTACTGTGGAACTCCGCAATGCTGACATCTCAACCTCCTACTTACAGGATGCCAAAACACCACTACAGTTGCACTGAGCAGAAGATTTTACTAGGACCACAAGTAGGAAATGAACACCAGAGTACTACAGAGCATATTCAAACACTGGGGAATCTCAACTATAGACCTCTTTGTGACAACCCAAAATGCCAAGTGCCCACACTTATGCTTTTCTCGTCAAATGGGATGCACCCCTATTGTACATCTTTTTCCCCAACCTCTCTCCTATTCCAGAGTCATACACAAGATCAGGACTGACAACACCAGAGTCATTTTGATAAATCCCTCCTCTGCCGTGGCCCAGATAAATGTGGTTTCCTTACCTCTTGAAGATGGCTGTGCGCCCACCATGCACTCTTTCCCTTCTACCACATCTCCGGTCTCAGGATGCAGGCCAGGTCTGCCACCCAAACCTGGCAAGACTCCACCAGAAGGCATGACTACTCCATGATTCCAAGATAGTGAAATGACCTGTTCAGAGGAGGTAAGGGACATTCTTTTAAACAGCAGAAAGTCTGGCATATCTACCTGCACAATTGGAAGAGATTCTATACATGGTTCCAGAATAGACAAACAGTGGCAACTACCTCTCCTTTACTACTGGTACTGGACTACATACTGGAACTTAAGAAATCTAGTCACTCAATGAGCTCGATCAGAATATATCTCGCAGCAATCCTGGTGTTCAACACAAAGTGGACGAGTTCTCGATCTTATTTCACCTGACCATTAAACGCTTTCTCAAGGGTCTTTATAACCTTTGCTCTGAAATATGAGCCCCTACTCCATCATGAGACCTCAGTCTGGTGCTGCGATGCATTACTGGACCACCTTTTAAACCATTAGTGATATGTTTACTTCTCCATCTCATGATGAAGGTAGCCGTTCTCATTGCTATCACATCTGCTCGATGAGAAATGGGGCCCTCATAGCACCAACCCCCATACATGATATTTTTTCAAAAAGAAAGTTACCCTAGGACCACACCCCAAATTTTTACATAAAGTAGTTTCCTCATTCCATTTGAATTAGCCATCTATCTCCCATCATTCTTCTCAGAACCTCACAGGAATAAACAAGAAGCAATGCTTCACACCCTGGATGTCCGAAGGGTGCTAGCATTTTACATTGAGAGGGCAAAGACTTTCAGAAAGTCACCAAACTTATTTCTTTCCATCATGGAATGATCTAAGGGAGATGCCGTATCCAAACAGGCTGTCTAAATGGCTCTCCAGCTGCATTGACTTTTGCTATTGCCATCAACAGCTACAACCCCCACCAGGGACTTGCACACACTTCACCAGAGCACTCTCTGCCTCAGCAGCCTTCCTTAACAACGTGCCCATTATGGACAGCTGTAAATCAGCAATCTGGGCCCATACATTCATTATGCCATAGAGCAGCACATGTCATCAGACGCTTTGTTTGGACATACAGTTTTATCATCCACTACCAATGCAACTCCAGAGCCTCTCCCTTCCACCAAGAGGCACTACTCTACAGTCACCGAAAGTGGAGCACCCACAGGGACACTCATCAAAGAATGAGAAGATTAATCACCCTGTGCAGGTGATATGGTTGTCCCTGTGGGTGCTCCACTACTCTCCCTTCTCCCCTCTACTTCAGAGGATTTTTTTCACACCATGGACTCTGCAGTAGAGAAGGAACTGAGGGAGGGCTGGTTGCACAGCGCTGTGTAACTGCCTGAGACTCCTTGAGACAGGGACAGTGCATGTGTGACCCAACCAGGCACTGCTACTAAAAATCTCCAATTGCAAGTGCTGGGGCGCAGAGTCACCTAAAGTGGAACACTCATGGAGACAACTATCTTGATAACCTCATCTACTGCACAGGGTGAGTAACCTTCTCTTAAGAAAAAAAAAGTATACGTATATTTAGAATCTATTGTCTAGTCATTTTATGCTATAGAATGCAATAATGAAGAATAAGGGTGAAATGTTGTCAAGTATCAGAGGAGTAGCCGTGTTAGTCTGGATCTGTAAAAAATGACAGAGTCCTGTGGCACCTTATAGACTAACAGACGTATTGAAGCATAAGTTTTCGTGGGTGAATACCCACTTTGTCAGATGAATGTAGTGAAATTTCCAGAGGCAGGTATAAATATGCAGGCAAGAATCAGTCTAGAGATAACAAGGTTAGTTCAATCAGGAAGAATGAGGCCTTCTAGCAGTCGATGTGTGAATACTAAGGGAGGAGAAACTGCTTTTGTAGTTGGTTAGCCATCGCAGTCATTCACAGTCACAAAAAGCTGTAGGAGAACGCTTCAACCTCCCTGGACACACAATAGCAGATTTAAAGGTAGCAAAAAAACTTCAGGGCCAGACTTCAAAGAGAAAATGCTGAGCTGCAGTTCATTTGCAAATTTGACATCAGCTCAGGATTAAACAAAGACTGCGAATGGCTAGCCAACTACAAAAGCAGTTTCTCCTCCCTTGGTGTTCACATCTCAACTGCTAGAAGAGGGCCTCATCCTCTCTGATTGAACTAACCTTGTTATCGCTAGACTGATTTTTGCCTGCATATTTATACCTGGAAATTTCCACTACATTCAGCTAACAAAGTGGGTATTCACCCATGAAAGCTTATGCTCCAATACGTCTGTTAGTCTATAAGGCACCACAGGACTCTTTGTCGATGAAATGCTGGCTCTTTTGAAATCTGGCACAGAGCTTGTGTCTGTGTATCTCTCCAGGAGCACCTGGAGGGGGGAAGGGAAAAAGGATTATTTCCCTTTGTTGTGAGACTCAAGGGATTTGGGTCTTGGGGTCCCCAGGGAAGGTTTTTCAGGGTGACCAGAGTGCCCCAAAACACTCTAATTTTTTGGGTGGTGGCAGCAAGTACCAGGTCCAAGCTGGTAACTAAGCTTGGAGGTTTTCATGCTAAACCCCATATTTTGGACGCTAAGGTCCAAATCTGGGACTAAGGTTATGACATGAGTAGCAGCGGTTGGGATATAGACAGAATCCAGAAGCCAGTAGGAATATTATATTTTTCTTTTCTCTGCTAAGGGCTTTTTAGCAGAGAGAAACAGTTGGTTTTGAAAGGGAACCAGAGAGAATTTTTTTTTTCTGGTCTTTCTGGCAGTTTGTAGCTTGCATCTTAAGCAAGAAACCATTAAGGTGCTATTAAGAGTCTTTTGTCACACAATAGCACTCCCATTGAGAGTCATACCAGCACTATATACATGCAAATAAAGTGGTTTTTCAGGTTTACTTTACATTGAAGATTAGCTAAAGGCACTGTTGCTAGGCAGACTTCAGGAGGCAACAGAGAACCTGCAGTTCAGAAGATAAACACCGGAGGGCACCCCAACACAAGAAAACAGGAATCATGACTTCTAAGGCAAAAATTGAGGCCGAAGAGCAATTCAAAGAAGCTGAACACAGGCGACAACTGGAGCTGAAAGAAAAGGAAGAAAGCATCAAACTGGCAGCCTACCAAAGAGAACAGGCAGCCAAAGAGGCAGCACACAAAAGAAAACTAGAAGAAGAAGAGGTGGCCTACCGAAGGAAACAAGCAGAAGAAGAGTTGGCCCACCGCCGAGACATGGAAAAACACCAAAAAGAAATGGAAAAACACCAAAAAAAAATGGAAAAACAACAAAAAGAGAATGAAGAGAAGGAAAAACAGAGAAAACATGAACTGGAGTTGGCAAAAGCTGGGCTGCATGTGCCAGCCAACCCTAACAACCCGGCGCCAATTATTGCTCCACAGCACAGGAAATTTCCCACCTACAAGGCAGGTGATGACACCGAGGCCTTCTTGGAAAATTTTGAAAGAGCCTGTCTTGGGTACAGCATCCCCGAAGACCAGTACATGGTAGAATTAAGGTCACAGCTCAGTGGACCTTTAGCAGAGGTGGCAGCTGAAATGCCTAAGCAGCAAATGAATGACTATAAACTTTTTCAAACCAAGGCCAGATACAGAATGGGGATAACCCCAGATCATGCCCGTCGGTGCTTCAGAACCCAAAAGTGGAAACCAGAGGTGTCATTTCCCAAACACGCCTACTACATTGCAAAAAACTATGAGGCCTGGATAACAGGAAACAACGTTCAAACCTTGGAAGAACTGCACCTCCTCATACAAATGGAGCAGTTCTTGGATGGTGTTCCTGAAGACATCACACGGTACATACAAGATGGAAAACCCAAAGATCTCGCTGAGGCGGGGGAGATTGGAGCCAAATGGATGGAACTGGCAGAAAGCAAGAAAGCTACTGTCAAGGGGAACGATTACCCCAGGGGGCACACAGACCATAAACCCTACAACCGAGGACAGCCAAAGACCCCACATACCACCCAAGTAAAGCCACAGACACCCTACCCTTCCACCTCACCAGTCTCCAGTAACTCACCTCGGCCCAGTGACCCATCAGATGGAAGATGCTTTAAGTGTAATGAACTGGGACATATCAAGGCCAACTGTCCAAAGAACACCATGCGAGTGCAATTCATTACACCACCATCCCACCAAAGATCCCCAGGCCCAGATGCCTCTCAAATACCCTTGGAGCGAAGGGAAAATTTGAGAGTGGGCGGAAAGAAGGTTACTGTGTGGAGAGACACGGGGGCACAAGTGTCAGCTATCCACCAATCCTTCGTTGACCCCAAATTCATCAACCCAAAGGCCAAAGTGACAATTTACCCCTTCATGTCACAAGCTGTAGACTTGCCTACAGCTCAACTGCCTGTCCAGTACAAAGGCTGGTCAGGAATGTGGACTTTTGCAGTCTATGACAATTATCCTATCCCCATGCTACTGGGGGAAGACTTGGCCAACCAGGTGAGGCGGGCCAAGAGAGTGGGAATGGTTACACGTAGCCAAACCAGGCAAGCTTCCAGACCCATTCCTGTTCCTGAGCCGTCCACAGAGGCCCCGTCTGTGTTACCAGAGACCCAGACAGAGGTAGTGGACCCGGATTCCATGCCTACCACTGAAACAGCCACAGCATCTCCAGTCCCAGGCCCAGAACTGGAACAGCACCCAGCACCAGCGATTGCAACCCCATCTTCAAACTCAACCGCAGTGGGCGCCAGCGAGCCACAACTGGCAGAAGCAACAGACAGCCATACCCAAAAGGCTCAGCCAGAGCCTGAAATACCCTCAGGTGCACCAGCGGAGAGCGGTTCACCAGCAACGGAAACAACCCCATCACCTACATCGCTTCCAGAAGGACCAAGCCCAAGTCCACAGTCTGAGGAAGAACTGGTGACCCCAGCCTCAAGGGAACAGTTCCAGGCTGAACAGGAAGCGGATGACAGCCTTCAGAAAGCTTGGGCAGCGGCACGGAGCACCCCACCGCCTCTCAGCTCTTCTAATCGATCCCGGTTTGTTATAGACCAAGGACTTTTATACAAGGAAATTCTTTCTGGTGGACACCGGGAAGAATGGCAGCCGCAAAAACAGTTGGTGGTTCCAACTAAGTACCGGGGGAAGCTCTTAAGCTTAGCCCATGATCATCCCAGTGGCCATGCTGGGGTGAACAGAACCAAGGACCGGTTGGGGAAGTCCTTCCACTGGGAGGGGATGGGCAAGGATGTTGCCAAGTATGTCCGGTCTTGTGAGGTATGCCAAAGAGTGGGTAAGCCTCAAGACCAGGTCAAGGCCCCTCTCCAGCCACTCCCCATAATTGAGGTCCCATTTCAGCGAGTAGCTGTGGATATTCTGGGCTCTTTCCCAAAAAAGACGCCCAGAGGAAAGCAGTACGTACTGACTTTAGTGGACTTTGCTACCCGATGGCCAGAAGCAGTAGCTCTAGGCAACACCAGGGCTAACACTGTGTGCCTGGCCCTAACAGACATCTTTGCCAGGGTAGGTTGGCCCTCCGACATCCTTACAGATTCAGGGTCTAATTTCCTGGCAGGGACCATGGAAAAACTGTGGGAAACTCATGGGGTGAATCACTTGGTTGCCACCCCGTACCACCATCAAACCAATGGCCTGGTGGAAAGGTTCAATGGAACTTTGGGGGCCATGATACGAAAATTCATCAACGAATTCTCCAATAATTGGGACCTAGTGTTGCAGCAGTTGCTGTTTGCCTACAGGGCTGTACCACATCCCAGTTTAGGGTTTTCACCATTTGAACTTGTGTATGGTCACGAGGTTAAGGGGCCATTACAGTTGGTGAAGCAGCAATGGGAGGGGTTTACGCCTTCTCCAGGAACTAACATTCTGGACTTTGTAAGCAACCTACAAAGCACCCTCCGACACTCTTTAGCCCTTGCTAGAGAGAACCTAAAGGATGCTCAGGAAGAGCAAAAGGCCTGGTATGACAGACATGCCAGAGAACGTTCTTTCAAGGTAGGAGACCAGGTTATGGTCTTGAAGGCGCAACAGGCCCATAAGATGGAAGCATCATGGGAAGGGCCATTCACGGTCCAAGAGCGCCTGGGAACTGTAAACTACCTCATAGCATTTCCCAATTCCTCACTAAAGCCTAAAGTGTACCATGTTAATTCTGTCAAGCCTTTCTATTCCAGAGACTTACAGGTTTGTCAGTTTACAGTCCAGGGAGATGATGCTGAGTGGCCTGACGGTGTCTACTATGACGGAAAAAAAGACGGTGGCGTGGAAGAGGTGAACCTCTCAACCACCCTGGAACATCTGCAGCGGCGACAAATCAAGGAGCTGTGCACTAGCTTCGCCCCATTGTTCTCAGCCACCCCAGGATGGACTGAGCGGGCATACCACTCCATTGATACAGGTAATGCTCACCCAATCAGAACCCCACCCTACCGGGTGTCTCCTCATGCCCAAGCTGCTATAGAACGGGAGATCCAGAACATGCTACAGATGGGTATAATCCGCTCCTCTACCAGTGCATGGGCATCTCCAGTGGTTCTGGTACCCAAACCAGATGGGGAAATACGCTTTTGCGTGGACTACCGTAAGCTAAATGCGGTAACTCGTCCGGACAACTATCCAATGCCACGCACCGATGAGCTATTGGAAAAGTTGGGACGTGCCCAGTTCATCTCTACAATAGACTTAACCAAGGGGTACTGGCAAGTACCGCTAGATGAACCTGCCAAGGAGAGGTCAGCATTCGTCACCAATGCGGGGGTGTATGAATTCAATGTCCTTCCTTTCGGCCTTCGAAATGCACCCGCCACCTTCCAGAGGCTGGTAGATGGTCTACTAGCTGGACTGGGAGAATTTGCAGTTGCCTACCTCGATGATGTGGCCATTTTTTCAGACTCCTGGCCCGAACACCTACTACACCTGGAAAAGGTCTTTGAGCGCATCAGGCAGGCCGGACTAAATGTTAAGGCCAAAAAGTGTCAAATAGGCCAAAACAGACTGACTTACCTGGGGCACCAGGTGGGTCGAGGAACCATAAACCCCCTACAGGCCAAGGTGGATGCTATCCAAAAGTGGCCTGTCCCAAGGTCAAAGAAACAGGTCCAATCCTTCTTAGGCTTGGCCGGATACTACAGGCGATTTGTACCACACTACAGCCAAATCGCTGCCCCATTGACCGACCTGACCAAAAAGACCCAGCCAAATGCAGTTAAGTGGACTGATGAGTGTCAAAAGGCCTTTACCCAACTTAAGGCAACGCTCATGTCTGACCCTGTACTCAGGGCCCCGGATTTTGACAAACCATTCCTAGTAACCACAGATGCATCTGAGCGTGGTATAGGAGCAGTGATCATGCAGGAAGCAACAGATCACAACTTCCATCCTGTCGTGTTTCTCAGCAAGAAACTGTCTGAGAGGGAAAGTCACTGGTCAGTCAGTGAAAAGGAATGCTATGCCATTGTGTACGCCCTGGAAAAGCTACGCCCATATGTTTGGGGACGGCGGTTCCAACTACAAACTGACCATGCTGCACTAAAGTGGCTTCATACTGCCAAGGGGAACAACAAGAAACTTCTTCGTTGGAGTTTAGCTCTCCAAGATTTTGATTTTGAAATTCAACACATCACAGGAGCTTCTAACAAAGTTGCTGATGCACTCTCCCGTGAGAGTTTCCCAGAATCCAGTAGTTAAAAAGTGTTCTTAAAATGTAAAAGTCTGTTAGTTATATACTTAGTAGTATATGTAAAGGTGCATGTGTTGTAGTAATCTGTTTATTTTAAAGTTCTAGAAGGAAATCGCCGCCAGTGAGCTTCCCCACTGTCTGCAATTTGGGGGGCGTGTCATAAACAGATAGCTAAGGGTTAATGTCTCTTTCACCTGAAGCACCTGACCAGAGGACCAATCAGGAAACCGGATTTTTTCAACTCTGGGTGGAGGGAAGTTTGTGTCTGGGTCTTTGTTTTCTGGCTGCCTGTTTTCTCTGAGCTGTGGAGAAGTAGTTTCTACTTTCTAGTCTTCTATTTCTAAGTGTATGGACAAAGAGATCAGATAGTAAGTTATATGGTTTCTTTTCTTTGGTATTTGCATGAATATAAGTGCTGGAGTGCTTTGATTTGTATTCTTTTTGAATAAGGCTGTTTATTCAATATTCTTTTAAGCAATTGACCCTGTATTTCGTCACCTTAATACAGAGAGACCATTTGTATGTATTTTTCTTTCTTTTTATATAAAGCTTTCTTTTAAGACCTGTTGGAGTTTTTCTTTACTTCAGGAAAATTGAGTCTGTACTCACCAGGGAATTGGTGGGAGGAAGAAATCAGGGGAGATCTGTGTGTGTTGAATTTGCTAGCCTGATTTTGCATTTCCTCTGGGTGAAGAGGAAAGTGCTTTTTGTTTCCAGGACTGGGAACGGAGAGGGGGAGTCACTCTGTTTGGATTCACAGAGCTTGTGTCTGTGTATCTCTCCAGGAGCACCTGGAGGGGGGAAGGGAAAAAGGATTATTTCTCTTTGTTGTGAGACTCAAGGGATTTGGGTCTTGGGGTCCCCAGGGAAGGTTTTTCAGGGGGACCAGAGTGCCCCAAAACACTCTAATTTTTTGGGTGGTGGCAGCAAGTACCAGGTCCAAGCTGGTAACTAAGCTTGGAGGTTTTCATGCTAAACCCCATATTTTGGACGCTAAGGTCCAAATCTGGGACTAAGGTTATGACACACCCATGAAAGCTTATGCTCCAGTACGTCTGTTAGTCTATAAGGCACCACAGGACTCTTTGTCGATGAAATGCTGGCTCTTTTGAAATCTGGCAAAATTTCCACTGATTTTTAGTAGGGCCAGGCTTTCACATTAGGTATTTAAAGCGTTTAACTGATCAGTTTCCCTACATTAAAATATAGTTAGATGTGAAAGGATGCTGCTTTTCCCCTTTGCCAAGTAACTCCTTTGTTTAGAGCTTATGGTGCTCCGTCACATGGGTTCATTACTTGTAGGTGAGGTGCTTAGCCCATTATTTTGTTGTTGCACAGAAATGTGACAGAAAATGTAATAAGGCTTGGTATCATTTATTTTGTAAAATTCTTTGAGGCCCTCAGAAGGAAGACATTATAGAAGTGCAAAATGTAATTATTAACAAATCCTAATAGTCTTTTCTCCTCTGTTCTTCATTGCTTATATCATTTCTCAAATAATTTCACCAGCACGAGTTTCATTATCCAGTTTTAGCGCAGTGGGTATTACTAAAGCTTTTCGCACATAGTGCCATTCATCCATTCTTGGAGTGCACCTTTTATGTAGCTCATTGTGTTATAATTTTCGACAACATATCACTATGTGAAACCTGTTTTGCCCAGTTATTAATTTTTTTATACTAACATTTGTTTTTGTAAGTTGTTTTAAATTGGCAAGACTTATCATTGTGCTTATCATGATAAGCACAATATTTGGGGTTTGAGCATTGGTCTGCTAAACCCAGAGTTGTGAGCTCAATCCTTGAGGGGGCCATTTAAGGATCTGGGGCAAACGTGTCTGGGGATTGGTCCTGCTTTGAGCAGGGGGTTGGACTAGATGACATCCTCAGGTCCCTTCCAACCCTGATATTCTGTGATAAGACTTAATATAGTGTATTTAGAAATATGTATCTTGGGATAAAGAAGTAGCTTTTGTTTTGATTTTGTGAGTCACAAAGGACAGCATATCAAAGCAGTTCTTGCTGTATGGAATGTAGATGTATTTGCAGTCTAGTCATATGTGTCCTGTAGATCTATAAGGTAGATCAAGCTGTCGGTTGAGAAATGTGGAAAATGCAGCACTGAAACAAGTATTTACTCATAAAACTAGCAACTGGATGGAGAAAAGACTTTTTTAAAGTTTACCGAAAGAGGAAGCATTTAATACAGAAGATATTTATAATCTTTTATACTGTGATGGCAAGTATTAATTGCATGATTATTAGATAATAACAAGATGCTTTAATACTACCATGGTTTTCCATGGTCATGTGGCACAATTGCCCTGGGCTGATATTTAAATCATAGCACTTGTGTATATTAAAGAATCATAGTTTAAATCAGGGGTGTGCAAACTTTGTGGCCGAGGGCCACATCTGGGAATAGAAATTGTATGGCGGGCCATGAATGCTCACAAAATTGGGGTTGAGGTGCAGGAGGGACTGAGGGCTCTGGTTGGGGGTGTGGGCTCCAGGGTGGGATCAGAAATGAGGAGTTCAGTGTGCAGAAGGGGGCTCGGGCCTGGGTCTGGGGCAGGGGAGTGGAGTGCAGGGGAGGGCTCCGGCTGGGGGGGTGGGCTCTGGAATAGGGCTGGGGATGAGGAGTTTGGGGTGTTGGAGTGTGCTCTGGGCTGGGATCGAGGGATTCAGAGGGTGAGAGGGGGATCACGGCTGAAGCAGGGGGTTGGGGAGAGGCTCAGGGGTGCAGGCTCTGGTCAGCACTTACCTCCGGCTCCTACATGGAGGTGCGGCCAGGCAGTTCTGCATGCTGCCCTGTCCGCAGGCACTGCCCCTGCAGCTCCCATTGGAGCTCCAGAGGGGGTAATTGGAGCACACAGGAGCTGGAGGGGGACCATGACGTTTCTTTCAGGAGCCGTGTGGAGCAGCCCCCAGCCCTGCTCCCTGGCTGGAGCGCCGGAGGGGGGCCATGCCATGGCTTCCAGGAGCTATGTGGAGCAGTCCCCGACCCTGCTCCCTGGCTGGAGTGGGGCAAGCCCCAGACCCCACTCCCCAGTGGGAGCTCAGGGGCTGGTTTAAAATGGCTGGCTGGCCAGATCCAGTCCGTGGGCCATAGTTTGCCCACCCCTGATGTAAATAGTTAGCTTTTAAAAGAGGGGATTTATCATTCACAGAAACTCTGTAAGGATTTCCTTATAGACATTCTCCTGCACTGTCCTGTAGAGCCCTGCAAATCTACAGATATCCATTTTATATCCATGGATCATTTTTGTGGATTGTGGATCAGATGCAGATACAAATTTTGTATCCACACAAAGGTCTGCTGTAATGGGGTGGTACGACACCTAATACAATGTCTCGCCCAGGATTTGCAGGAGGCCTGGCCACCTGCATGGAGGCCTTGGACCTCTCCTACAGCTCTGGTCTCCAGTGTCTGCAATGGAGCCATACTTGCAAGGTCCTCTTTTGGCTGCAGCTTCTGTAGGGTTCACAGTATTTTTTGATGCCTTCTAGGAGGATGAAGGCACCAGAACCCTTTTTCTGCATGGAGTGGTCTTCCATACACAGATCGAAGCGGCAGCATGATATTATACCTTCAAATAGAAATGTTTTTGCTATTGTTTACATTGTTTATCTTAGAACATCTGGATTTTTCCACTGTTTGCTTTTCCTTTTTTGAAGGATTAGGAAGGGTGTCTCGAATCTGTCTCTCCACTTCTCAAAGGAGTCTTCTTGTATTTTCATATAGTATTTGTCTTTTATCTAGACCAGCACATAGCCAGGTTTCATTGAAATTTCGGCAGCCATAGTTGTACATAGAGGACATATAAATGTAAATAATAAGATTGCAAATGTCCTTCAGATGTTGGCAAGCGTAGGCTCTTATCTAACTAATGGCATTTAAGAATAATATTTATCAACTTCTGATATACTCAGACACATGAAATATGAGCAGAACTTCACTAATCTGCACACTTTATAATACACACAAACATTAGTGGTCTTTGCACTCTTCTGAGAAAATATATAAATAGATGAGCACTGTACTATGGTCTCATTACTAAGAATTTATTTGTTACAAAATATTTGAGCAGTGCATGTTCTTGCACATTATTATATATCAGAAAAAAAGATGTGTCAGAATAAAGGAACAAGGTATATTTTATGATTCAGGGATCCTGAATTAATTTATTATTTTGCTTAAATTCACACAATTCAGTAGTTTGAAACGGGAGGAATAGCTTAGTGGTTTGAGCATTGGCCTGCTAAACCCAGGGCTGTGAGTTCAATCCTTGAGGGGGGCCATTGTGGGATATGGGGATTAGTCCTGCTTTGAGCAGGGGTTGGACTAGATGACCTCCTGAGGTCCCTTCCAGCCCTGATATTCTGTGATTCTAATTAGGTAAAAAAATGCTGCCATATCTTATATTTTGAGATCTTGAAAAATTCCAGACTATTGTGCGAACTATGTAAAAAGGAATCCCTTCACTCACCACTGAATCAGCTTCTGTTAAAGTGAATTATGGCAGATGTTTAGCAGTGCTGAGAAGCTCTATATAATATTTTTAGGGCCATAAATTAAGAAAAGTAACATCTTTCTCCAATGCTGGTGGTGGGGAAATTTACTTAGGCAAAATGAAATATTCAAAGTAAAATTTAGCCAAGAAAATGACAATCATTCTTATTTTGGGGGTTATAATGCCTGCGAGTAGTTATGAACTTCAGTTTTCTGATTCTTCCAGGAGACAGTATCTTGTGAATACAGGGCTAACATCATGCTACAAATAGTAAATGCCTCCTGTAACTCCTTTTCTATTACTATTTTTATTATTTTATTTTAATTGACATCAACCAATATATAAGGATATAAAATGAAGATCAATAGTGTTCTCAAATCATGAAATTAATTGAGCAAGGATAGTTTTTATTGCAACTCCTTATTTTATTTTTTAAATTTTTGGTTGAAATATTTGTTTGCTATGTTAAGAGATCCTGTTTGAAAAAGCTACCAATTCCTAAAGAATTAGTGACAGAGGAGAGGGAAGCAAGAACAATTCATATTCATTTGTAACACACTTCTGATGTAAGCATATTTAGCGTTTAGAGAATGCCATTCTGTAGCTTGTATGTCTTTTTGAAGAAAATTGATTCCTCAGTTGCATTAAAAGCAATTCCCTTTTTTGTGTGCAGTTTTGACGACATTCTGTGCCTTGCTGATTCCTCATCCCTGTCTGATATCACCCTAGATGGCAATCCTATAGCTCAGGAGACATGGTACAAGAGCACTATTCTCCATCATATGATGCAGCTCCGCCAGTTAGATATGAAGAGAATCACGGTAAGGAACTTTTTGAAAAAGTATTCATCAGATGCTGTAAGTATTAAAATTGGCAAATAGGATTGCTAGGTTCTATGTATGGAAAAAATTGTACATTATATCTGCCTCTGAATTCAGATGAAACTTGAATATTACAATATTGTAACTTGTTGTTCTGTGCTACATGAGTTTGTATTTTTCTTGCTTAACTGATTTATTTTTATTAAACCATTTTAAAATATTTTTCTTCACCCATATTGTGACAGCTGTCCCATGACAACAGTAAAGAATATCAGAGGTGTTTTCTTCTAAACATTGAACAAAGAATGTTATTACAATAAGGAAAATATATTATCACTAAAACTACTGACTCCTTGGTTCAATATAGTGCTTCTGCCTAGAACCTTCCCCATCCTAGTCGTTCTTGGCTTCCTTCTGCAGATTTAAGTAACAGTACGTGTCCTCACAACCACTATACTGGTGAGTTATCACCTGTTGGAAAAACAAGCCCTCTGTTAATACCTTTAACTAACTAGGCCCACATCTTTGAGTTCGTCAGCAGTTATGTCTGATCTCTGCCAACTTTTTGTTCCATAGTTGTCTTAAGATCCACAGTATTGTTATGCGCTCAAGTCCCCCCTACCCTCCCCAAAACCATGAGATTGGTTTAAAATCATGAGATTTATTTATATCATTCTTGTTATGTGCCTTCTTGTTTTTGAGTCTTAAGGTTTCACATTTTCAAGCTTTTCCCACAATCATGAGGACTTAAAATTCACTTTTTTTTAAAATGAAAGCTGAGTTTCTCACATATATGACTTCAGGAGCTAGGTCTGTAAGAAAAATACCAAATGTCATGAAGCTCATGACAAAATTGCGTGGGCAACACTGAATTCAGGTGTTTGAAGTGGCAGCAGCATGTTGCACGGGTATACAGTGGGCAATATCTAGCTTGGTGTTTCTGAGTGGAGGAGTTTACTTCACACTAACAGGAAAGGTCATTGTCCAGCTTCACTTGTTGAACAGACCAGAACTCTACTTGGATTGTAATTTTTTTGTCCTTTATTGTATGGCCCATCTGAATATCCTGAATTCCCCAGTCTTGCTTCGCCTTGCAGACAAGTAATAGACCTGTCATTGCTCTTTTAGAAATTCCTTCATTTCTTCTGCAAGAAAATTGAAGCTATTTGTCTGAAAATTATATTTATGCTGCATATTCCCCTTCATTTCTGTCTGGCGTGTCATCTCTGCTGGCAAAGTTTTTCATTGAAATGAGAGCAGAGGCTAAGGGTAACATTTTTTAAAAGCACCTAAGTCCTGTTAACTTCCTGTGAGACTTAGGTTCCTAAGTCATGTATGGACTGTGAAAATATTACCCTGGGGCTGCAAGTGTATATCTCTTGTCCACACTAGGAGACTAGTTCCAGTTAAGAAAAACAAACCTATCCAATTGTTTAACCTGTAGATAAATCCCATCCCAAGAGCAAGTCTTCAGCTCTTCCCCCCTCAGACTTCAGTTGATAAAATAAACTGAACCTTTTTGGATGAAACACTTTGTAAGTTTTTTTTTTTTCTTCTTCTCTCTCAAAGCAGGAAAATGGCCCTTCTCTGTCATCTACCATTGAGAAAAGTAAATCGAAGATATCTTTTGTACAACAGTTTGCAGATATGTGAAAAAAATGTCTAAACTTGAATATGGTGCAGCTTTATAAGTAGGCGTCACAGAATTCATTTTTTTTTGTAATTTTGATAATATTGATGTTTTGGTTTTAAGCATTTTTTTGTTTTTAATCTATATACATTTTCATAGTTGCAAGAAATTATGGGGTTTGTGTAATGGTGTGTACAAACCTAACACCAGGCCCAAAGGAGCTAAAGGGCAATACTGGGCCCAGGTAGTCCTCCCCCTCCAGGCCTACAGAGCATGCTCTGGCTGGAGGTACAGGTTAAAAAGAAGCTCAGAAATCCAGGCAAAGAGAGGGAGAGCAAACAGTCTGAGGGACAGGCAGGCCCTTCTCTTGAAAGCCACACTGAAGGCTGAGCTTGAGATGGACCCGCGGTGCTGGTGAGCCCCACAGACGGTGTTTTCTATAACCTACCTCTCGCTCACATCTATTTTTGAGAACCAACAGGTCCTGAGAGGCTCTGCTCATTTGAACTCTGTTAAACTTCTGATTGTTTGAACTTTAGGGGACCATGCCCCAAGCTGAAGGAGCAGATAAATAGGAAGTGGTCCAGGGTGGCAGACTTGGGTTCTCTGTGTGGAGGACTTGGCTAGTGCTGTTTTCCACAGGGCCCTGGGCTGGGATCCCATGGAGAGGATTGGCCCTGGTTCCCCTACCACATCCTGCTTGAGAACTAGGCCCATAGGTGGGCTGAGGCCATGACGCCTCTGGGGTAGGACCAGGCATGTCTATCCTTCCCCATCCCTTTTTCTGCAACTAGTGACTGGAAACCAGGTACACTGAGCCCTAACCCACCCAGCCGCCCTGAACACCCTATTACCGGGTGGTCAGACAACAAAGGAGTTAGGCAGTAATTATTTAATGACAGTAGATGGTGAGATTCAAAAAGTTAAAGCTTTATAACTGTTAAAACACAAATTGTAAACATCGTGTCAAAATATACAAAGTAAGTATCCTTAAATCAAACTCTAATAAATTCTCAAGCAGCATTTTTCTTACTTTGCGTATATATAAATTTTGATTATTATCTATGAAAATAGTTTGTGTTGATTTGTGTGCATACGGTGAATTGACGTTTACTGACATTTACTGAAAAAAATCTACTCCTTCTAAGCCTACTTACTGTGGAGGAGTTAACCAGAAAGAAATGTATGGACCGTGCATGTATGTAATTTGCCCTTCCAACAACATCTGTTCAGTACAATACATATATTTTAAAAAGCTTTGACATGGTTCCCAGCTCTAAATGTAGACTTAACAGTTAAATATTTCAAGTAAAACTTCTTTGCCTCTCTTTAATGATATCCTAAAGACGTCTGTGGCTTGAAATGAACACAGCTATTATTGCTTGAAAAATTTTCCAGAATAGGGAATTGGTTCTATTTTATTCAGAATGGAATTCCCTCCTGGTACTGTTACATTTTTTCATTGAGAGACCTTCCACCTGTGAAGTGTTTTAGCACTGGTAGGGCAATGCTATAGAAAGACCCCAAACAAAATCTCCCTCGCAGCTCTGAGAAAAACAGACTTCTCAGGAATTTCCTAATAAATTATTAGAAGAAATAATCCTGTCCCTTAATTCACATAATTTAGGAAACTTAGAGGCTAGTATCAAAAATAATGGAAGATGCACCTTTTTAATCAAATACCATTTTTACAAAGAACAGTTGTAGATCAGGAAAACTTAAAAAAAAAAAAAAAAAAGATTGGCTTCTCTATCTTCTGAGGAGGCATGTCTTTGTTCATTCCTGTTTTACATCAAACCAAAATGCTATAACTTCCACTAGTGAGCAGCATGTTATCTCCAAGATACGGATGATATGAACTTATTGGGTTTTAGAAGTGTACTGTTTTATATTTTCTATGCATTCAGTCTCCTTATGAGTTTATAGTATCCCAGGCCATTCTTCAGATCTTTATGACGTAGGTAGTGTTACCAGATTTGCTTGTTACTTTGGGGTATGCTCATTTATTTGGGTTACTCTTTGGGGGGAGGGGAGGGGAAGGTCTATAATTCTATCAATGTACTGCTTGTGTCACTTGTGTTTTCCATATGGAGCTCTACTTCTCCCTTCTGCAAGTCCCCCCCAATGGAGCTATCCTGCAGGATCTAGGTTCCTTAGGGCTGGGTTCCTCCAGCCCCAGAACCGAATGAACACCCACACATACATTAACAGAGCAAGTCTGAGTGAATCGGGTCAAGCAGCACTTTCAAACTGCCCTCCTTATGTGTCCCAGATTCCGCACGTCACTGTCCCCACTCTCACATCACAATTGTACTGGTAGTAACCTACTTGATGAGCAAACCCCACAGTATTTTGGGCACTGCAGGGATCTTTAGCTCAGGTAAAAGAAGCATTGCTGCAGAGTAAATGGGGGAAGCTAAAAACACAAAAGATTAAAGTTCAGCAAGAGAGAGAGAAGAAGCCAGCTTAACTATAAGAGTTATTTATTGAATAATAGTGATAACTGCACAAGGAAGGCTAAAGCAACATAGCATACCTTATTTAGGGTTAATACCTAAGGTAGAAAGGAAAACCGAGGGGGGGGGGGATCTCACCCACTCCAGGAGGCTTGAACTGGTCGGAGTTCCCAGGTGATGGTGGTAGCTCAGGGTCTTGAGTGTGGAGACAGGCAGAGTCCCCAGCACGATCAGTCAGGAGAAGATGGAGTCCCAGTGGAACTGATGCAGAGTTTGGGTCTATGCATCAGAACATTTACTTGAACATAGATAGGCATCATGAGTCAGACAGGCTAGATACTGCACCCTGGTTCCCCAAGAACACAGAGCTGACCGGTATCAGTAGTTGTATTTTATTTAGTTCTAATATATTAACATATGTTCTTGAACATAAATGTATACCTATATAAGATATTAGTTACAGATTTTTAAACAGAACTCTCTGTTTGGAATATTTTTATATAAGACATGCTATGGAAATATGGGTGGACAGCTGTCTTCAACTAGCTAAGCTAGTTCACAGTCTCGAAGTTATAATTGGTTTATCCTTGGCACTGGATATTCAGGTAGTGGCATTCACTAGAAGCACCTCTGTGAATAATAATAATAATAATAATAATAATAATTAATAATAAACATACAACAAATAAAATAAAATAACCCTAAAGGACGAGCAGAACGTGCATCCCAGTGTGCTGTATTTATCATTCTATTCAGAGCTCATTTGTAATGTTCTCCAGCATGCCCTACCTCATGGCAATGGGTTCAGCCGCAATTAGTATTTGGAGTGCTACTATCAATGTTTTGCCATATTAGCATCAGGGGCAGCTGCTAGCATGGTAGACCTACAGATATAGTCACCTTCTTGTTTGTATACAACCTTTAATATAAAACTTTGGATGAGAGTAACGAAAGGACACAGTAATAAAATGCAAAAATAAGAATCAACAAGGAAATACAAAGAAAGCACCAGGGCTGTTACAGAGTGAAAAGTACACCTGCATCCTCAAGGGTGAGAGTGATTGTCTGGACCTGCAGGGAGGGAAAGGACTGTTGCCCCTTTAAGGAAAGTGCTGTTAGTCATTTAATCATGCTGTTAATAGAATACCATTTATTTAAATATTTTTGGATGATTTCTACATTTTCAAATATAGTGATTTCAGTCACAACACAGAATACGAAGTGTACAGTGCTTGTGGACGTATTTTAAAGTATATTATACTCTATCTCATTTTCCATCAGATACTGTGGTAATAGCTTAGTAGTAGTGAAGTTTAATAGGATAAGTATGTCATGAAGTTCTTGTTTATTTCATCCTAAAATAAGCAACTATCCTGTTGCTTTGCGTGCTTTCACATTACTTAAAGCTTAAAATGAATTGTTGTATTTGTACAGTAGTTTTAACATATCAAGATGATTTCTTGAGCTTGCCTAAATTCTCTGTTAGTGTCTTAAGTTTCTGAAAAATGAAAGTGAAAAGTTAAGTCTGATATTTCTTACAGGGCCTTTCTATTTTAGAGGGGACCCTCCCTCCCCCCCAAAAACCCCCTTTTCTCTGACAGTTTTGGAAGATCTTTTCATATAAACACTACAGGGGGTTATGAAATAAATAAATTACCATATATACTCGATCATTAGCCCATTTGTTTATAAGCTAACCCCCCAAGATGGTTAGGTAAAAATAGCAAAAACTGACCCTTTCATAAGCCGACCCTATATTTCAGGGGTTGGCAAACTTTGGCTCCTGGCCCGTTAGGGTAAGCTGCTAGCGGGCTTGGATGTTTTGTTTACCTGGAGCATTCACAGGCACAGAGCCCCTCAGCTCCCAGTATCCGCAGTTTGCCGTTCCCAGCCAATGGGAGCTGCAGGAAGTGGCCCCGCAGCTCCCATTGGCTGGGAACGGCAAACCGCGGACACTGGGAGCTGAGAGGCTCTGTGCCTACAGACACTCTAAGAGGTCCATTGGTAGAAATGCATGAAGAGATCAAATTACACAGTAGTGGACTAATACCAATGCTATAGTACTATCATTCATTTTATTTTTCTGATTGACTTGTAAGGCATAGCATTTTGTGAAATGTGTGGGTCAGATGTCGTGCTGGTCTGCAGCACTGCTCTTTCAGTATTCCTTTCAGGCCAATCTAGTCCACTAAACAAAGCCTTTGCAACTTTAAAAGGCTGCAGTATTGACATCAATAAATGAGTCGGCAAACTTTGGCTCCCAGCCTGCCAGGGTAAGCCGTTGGTGGGACGTTTTGTTTGCTTGGAGCATCTGCAGGCATGGAGCCCATTGGCTCCCTATGGCCGCGGATTGCAGTTCCCAGCCAATGGGAGCTGCAAGAAGGGACATGCCACTTTCCACAGCTCCCATTGGCTGGGAATGGCGAACTGCAGCCACAGGGAGCTGAGGGGCTCCATGCCTGCAGACACTCCAGGTGAACAAAATGACAACGTATTAAATATTCAATTCAATGATTCCATAGAGTTTAAAATAATCACATTTTGGTGTAGACCTGTTTATAAGCTGACCCCCGCTCTTTGATGTGTCACTTTTTTATCAAAAATGTTCAGCTTATGAATGAGTATATACGGTAAGTTTAAAAAGAATGCTTCTCAAGTGTTTGTGTTGGAGAACCTCTTTGCTTTTCACTTCATAGCTAACATTTCTTTGTTACTTGGAAAAAATGTGTTCTAAAAATACTGTGCTATGAGAATATTTCGATTTCTGTAAACAAGGAACATTTAGCCTAATATGGCTCTACTGTTATTTAATTGTCCTGATGCAAGACAAACATTACCAAATGCCTGTATTTAGGGACAAATATGTGGTTTTTTAAGCATTTGTAAGTAGCAATGTTATATGAAAAATATAGTTAATATAGTCTAGTGAACGGTCTACAGAAAATACCCTTTGCTTTCTCTCTTTTTAATTCTAGTTAAATCACTGGAACAAAAGGGGGCAGGAACAGTTTAACTATTAAAATGAATCTTTTGGACTATGATTCAGACATAAATTGAATACGACAGACTCATTTTATTTGTATTTTACTTACCAAAAAAAATTATGTAAAATTAATTGCCTGCAAAAGGTACTCTCAAATATTTCCAATTACAATGTTGGGATGTAATGAAATAATATGTTATGAATGCCCTCTGACTAAGAAGAGTACTTAACATATATACAGAACGTTACATTTTTCAAAGCACTGTATGAATGTTAATCTGTAGAAAACACCAAATTTAGTGCTTTATTATCTTCTATATTTTCATTACAGGAAGGTGTACATTTCCTGATAGTAGTTAAAAGAAAAAAACTGGCTTTGTATAGTGTTTAGTTTTGTTTTAGTGATGAATTTATTTGTAGAAACATTGTGAAAATATACCAGATAATCTAATATTGTGGTATTAGAATTACAGTCTGCAAAAGTGGTGGGAGAGGTGAAGAGAAAAACAGGGGTCTACAGCAAATAAGTTTATTCATAACTGACAGCCTTTGATTAGTCCAGTCATAAATGTTCTGTATTAGAACCAATATTTACTGGGGAGTAGATTCTCAGAGGCATTTTATGTTCCAGCTTTGTACTCTGCAGGATTTTTATTAACACTTACCTCTTAAGTGCCTAATCCAACCTTTTAAAGTCAATGGAAACACTCCCATTGCCTTTAATGGGAGTCAGATCTGTCACCTAAAGAAAACAAGAGCTATTCACCTCCAACTTTACAACATTTTTCTTATCCCAAAACTTTGATTGTTATATCTTATTGGACTTGTTCTGGGAAGTGATTAGCACAAGTAACTCTCACTGCGAGTTGAGGAGACTTGTAACCTGTTAGGATCAGGTCTTTAGGCTGCTTGAAGGACAGGGGCCATTTCAGATTGTGAGGGAGGGGGTGGCCAACTTTAACTGAGATTCCAGGGGCTACATTTTAGGCATCTGAAAACTTTAGCATTTTTTTGCAGATAATAAGTTAGAAATTAGCTGACAAGAGCACTGTATCTAATTCCCATATAAAAAAAGTAGGGCTGTCAAGCGATTAAAAATTAATTGTGATTAATCACATGATTAAAAAAATAATCGTGATTAATTGTGCTATTAATAATAGAATACCATTTATTTAAATATTTTTGGATGATTTCTGTTTTCAAATATAGTGATTTCAGTTACAACACAGAATGCGAAGTGTAGAGTACTCAATTTTATTACATATATTTGCACTGTAAAAAACAAAAGAAATAGTTTTCAGTTCACTTAATACAAGTACTGTAGTGCAATCTCTTTATCATTAATGTTGAACTTACAAATGTAGAATTATGTACAAAAAACCCCTGCATTCAAAAATAAAACAATGTAAAACTTTAGAGGCTACAAGTCCAATCAGTCCTCCTCCTTGTTCAGCCAATCGCTCAGACAAACAAGTTTGTTTACATTTGCAGAATATAATAGATTCATAGACTTAAGGTCAGAAGGGACCACTATGGTCATCTAGTCTGACCTCCTGCACAACACAGGCCACAAAATCTCACCCACTCACTCCTGTAACAAACCCCTAACCTATGTCTGAGTTATTGAAGTCCTTAAATCGTGGTTTAAAGACCTCAAGGTGCAGAGAATCCTCCAGCAAGTGACATGTGCCCCATGCTGCAGAGCAGGGCCGGTGCAAGGATGTTTCGCGCCCTAGACGAAACTTCCACCTTGCGCCCTCCCCCCTGAGGCACCTCCCCTGCGGTAGCTCCCCCCTCCACCCTGAGGCGCCCCTCCTTGCGGCAGCTCCTCACCCTCCGCCCTGAGGCACGCCCCTGCCACATCTCACCCCTGCCCCTCCTCCTCCCCGAGCACACTGTGGCTGCTTCACTTCTCCTGCCTCCCAGGCTTGTCACACCTAAACTGATTGGCGCCGCAAACCTGGGAGGTGGGAGAAGTAAACCAACCATGGCGTGCTCGGGGAGGAGGAGGGGCAGAAGTGAGCTGGGGCGGGGAGTTCCCCTGCATGCTGCCCCCCTTACTTGCTGCAGGCGGCCTGTCCCGCACTCCCCTGCCCCCAGCTCCCTCTGCCTAAATGCCGGGGGTGTCCAGGGCAGCCGAAGATCTGGCCGCCACAGTCACTGCTGAAGAAAATGGCGCCCCCTAAATCCTAGTGGAAAATGGCGCCCCCAAACTCCCTAGGTCGCCTAAATGGTTGCACCGGCCCTGCTGCAGAGGAAGGTGAAAAACCTTAGCCTCTTAGCCTTCCTTAGCCTCTGCTAATCTTCCCTGGAGGAAAATTCCTTCCTGACCCCAAATGTGGCAATCAGATAAACCCTGAGCATGTGGGCAAGACTCGCCAGCCAGCACCCAGGAAAGAATTCTCTGTAGCAACTCAGATCCCACCCCATCTAACATCCCATCACAGACCATTGGGCCTATTTACCTGCTAATAATCGAAGATCAATTAATTACCAAAATTAGGGTATCCTATCATACCATCCCCTCCATAAACTTATCAAGCTTAGTCTTGAGGCCAGATATGTCTTTTGCCCCCACTACTCCCCTTGGAAGGCTGTTCCAGAACTTCACTCCTCTAATGGTTAGAAACCTTCATCTAACTTCAAGTCTAAACTTCCTATTGTCCAGTTTATATCCATTTGTTGCTGCCTGCTTCTTAATTACATCACCTGAAAGTGAGAACAGACATTTGTATGGCACTGTTGTAGCCAGTGTCTCAAGATATTTACATTCCAGATGCACTAAAGATTCATATATCCTTTCATGCTTCAACCACTATTCCAGAGACCTGCATCCATGCTGATGGCGAGTTCTTTCTGATAATGATCCAAAGCAGTGTAGACTGATGCATGTTCATTTTCATTGTCTGAATCAGATGCCACTAGAAGAAGGTTGATTTTCTTTTTTGGTGGTTCGAGTTCTGTAGTTTCTGCATCAGAGTGTTGCTCTTTTAAGACTTCTGCAAGCAAGCTCCACACCTCATCCCTCTCTGATTTTGGAAGGCACTTAAGAGTCTTAAACCTTGGGACCAGTGCTGTAGCTATCTTTAGAAATTTCACATTGGTACCTTCTTTGCATTATGTCAAATTTGCAATGAGAGTGTTCTTAACACAAACAACATGTGCTGGGTCATCATCTGAGACTGCTATCACATGAAATATATGGCAGAATGCAGATAAAAAGAGCAGGAGACATACAATTCTCCCCAAGGAGTTAAGTGACAAATTTAATTAAAGCATGTTTTTTTAATGAGTGTCCTCTGGAACCATGGCCGAAGCATGAAGAAGCATATGAATCTTTAGCATATGCATCTAGCACGTAAATATCTTGCAATGCCAGCTACAATGGTGCCATACGAATGCCTGTTCTCACTTCCAATTGACTCAGTAATTAAGAAGTGGGCAGTATTATCGCCTGTAAATGTAAAATAACTTGTTTCTCTTAGCGATCAGCTGAACAAGGAGGACTGAGTGAACTTGTAGGCTCTAAAGTTTACATTGTTTGTTTGGTTTTTGAGCGCAGTTATGTAACAAAAAAACCTACATTTGAGAGTTTTTTCATGATAAAGAGATTGCATCACAGTACTTGCATGAGGTGAATTGAAAAATATATTATTTTTTATTAAAAATGACAAACAAAATGGTAAAGTGGGCAATGTACACTTTGTATTCTGTGTTGTAATTGAAATTGATATATTTGAAAATGTAGAAAACATCCAAAAATATTTAAATTTCAATTGGTATTCTATTGTTTAACAGTGTGATTAATCACAGTTAACTCACACGATTTATCGACAGCCCTGAAAGAAAAAATATATACAAACACCAATTAAAGCTATATTTTAAGATTATGTGTAAATTTAGAACAGAAAACCACATCTGAAAAGCGGAATTCTTTCAACCTCCAGCAGTGTGTGTGTACATGCGGGACTGTTTCAACTAAAGAACTGGCACCATGAACTAATAAATTTCCCCCTGAAGTGAAGAGTGCCATGAGAAAGTGGATTATGGGATTTGTAGGAACAGGTTGGGAGAAATCAGCAAAATGAACATGACTTGTCGAACTTCATTTTAGATATGTGTATTTAGGGTTGCCAGATTTCTACTGCATTAATTGCCCAAAGACACTTAAAATCTAGGCCCTCCACTGTTCAGTCTTTTTCCTCTGGTACTTTCAGGTGTGGTAGTGTAGGGGGAGAGAGGTCCAGTCATGATGTCATTTTCCCCTTTTATATCTTCTTCCAACTTGCAGGAAAGCTCTTTTGCTGTAACCTGGGTCAAACGGTTCCCATTGTGTAGTGCTGTCTCTGATAGGTTTCTGTTGTGCACAGTTCCTGGGGTAATCCTTCTGCTTGTGTGCATTTCCTCAATAAGCCATTAACATGGTTTGGCCTTTTTTATCATTGTACCTGAAAGGCTGCTTGTGACTGTTCTCAACCTCACGACATGTTTTAGTAGCACATACATATCATAACTTCACATACAATGATAGCATATGTGATCCAAAGAGATATTAATGTCTGGCAGGTCAAGACTTTTAGAATGAGGCATGCTTTGTGCAAAATATATCCTAATTATATGACAGTGATGAATATGTGGGTGCCAGGGTGTCTCAGACATGTGAAGGTGAGGGGCAGATCATGATGAAATCTGTAGCAAGCATCTTCCGACCAAAGCATGGAGCTTCAGAGCTTCCTTCTCCCCACCACTCCTTGAGCATGTTTGTTTCAGGAATGAAAACGTGCAGCAGAAGCTACTAGTTCTGCTATTGGCTCTGACAGATATACCTCTGCATTCTTTTTGCTGAGCAAATAATAGGCCAGTGAGGTGAGGGGAGCGACTACTCCTGACTGGTGAGGAGGAGGGGAGTGGAGTGAGCAACGTCTCTCCCAGCTTGTGGTATGAAACTCAGGGGGCTGGAACCTTCCCCTGCTCTCCCCCCCCCCCATGGCACCCCTGTTTGAGTAGCAGTTTTTTTAAGTATCTGAGTCTCTTAAGTTGTCTAATTGTTTGTTTTTCTTGGCATTGGCTAACTGGCTCCCTAACCTCTTTTATTCTTACTCACAATGTATAGTACGGCACAGCCTGAAATAGTTGGGATAAATTCCTACTTAACTTTGAGAAATTGTTCTCTTTGTTTGGCCTGTGTGCCTGGACAGAGGGCCTGAGGAAAACTGGAGCCTTTCTAGAAAAATCTTATTGTTTACTGTTACTGCATGCATGAAGTGTTTATCCCAGAAATGTGGTCTAGATTACAGAGATTGATTAACTATTTATTTTGTTTCATTTGTAAAATGTTAATAAATAATGTTCTAAACAATATTCAAATGTGTTATGACTATATAGACAGTTCTGTATATATCAGGGTGATAGCATTAAAATTACTCAATATGTGATAATAGATAACCAAGAGGAAAGTTGTTTAATAATTATATAAACACAAAAACCCTAATCTCTTTTTCCCTTCAATTTGGCTTATTGTATTACATTGATAGAACTATATTAGAACAAGAATCAGCACTCAAAGAAACTTCACACAATTGCTGCAGCTTGCTAAGATTAGAGGATGTGCTATATATTGTTGAAAATAAATTACTGGAAAGAACCAGGACAGAAAATCGAAAGCCCAAAGTAATAAAAGTAGATCTTCGTTTTTACTGTTCTCATACTTAAAGACAAAAGACTTTATAGATCTGGGCTTTTGCCTCTTTTTTGCTTCATTATGGTATAGGGGGAAAACCCTGAAATATTTTATAAAGGGTTTGGTTTGTTTATTTGTTTGGCATTGTTTTTTGTTTTGTTCTGTTTGTTTGGTTTTTCTATTTATTTTTCAGCTTAGAAAAATCAGGAAGGTCAAGTCTAACCTTCCTTGGGTTTTCTTGGGGATCCACTGGTAGTTCTCACAGCATGTTTTGTGAGCTGTAACACCTTAATTGAAGGTGGATGCTTCCTCGCTGCGTATAGCAGAGACTTGCCCCACCCAGATTTCATACCTTTATGCACATTCCAGGGGGCAGAGGGTGGGAGTCACTTGTGGAAAGCTGACCACCGAACACCTTTTTTACAGCAGTTTCTGACCTCCATCTCCCCCCTGCCCGCTCCATTCCTTGGGTAAACCCCAGACAAACTCTACCCCACTTTAGCTGTGGTGCAGTCATTCTCACAACATGTTTTGTGAGCTGTAAGACCTTAATTGAAGATGTGGATGTGCTCAATGTTTTACAGAGGTATGCTTCATTTAAAATGCAAGTCATTGAAATAAGTGTGTGCTAATAAAAATAATAATAAATATTTCAGTATATGTAAAAATATTTTTAAACCTTAGTAAGAAAAATATTTGTGTTTTTTTAATAAAACCACAGCAGAGTTTCAAACAGTCCAGCTAAACACTGATGCTCCTTTCAGTTATATAAGTTCTTTAAGTAAATATAAATTAACCACTGCTCCAATTTTCCATTATCTGAATTTTGAATGTAAAAACCAAACAGAATTTTTTTTTAAACAAGATAAACTTTCAAGCTCTCTATATATTCTAAAGAAGCAACAAAGGTAACGTTCATTTTTTCTCTCCCTTTTCAGATCACCTTTAAACTACAAAACTACTATAAATTCTTGGTATAAAAATTAATTGTGTGAACACTAAGTGTCAGAGGGAGTATATTTTACTTATTAAAACATTTCAATGAATAACTAACACTATTTATTTAGAACACAGAAAGCTTTACATTTCTACACCAAAAACGTTACAGCACACAGCATTCAGGTTCACATCATGAATAGAAGTGTTAGCTTTGGAAATTGTCAGATAAAGATAGAAATAGGAGTGTTACCAAGCCATGTTTAGTAGTGCCTGCATGTCACCCTTTGGTGAATAGACCACTGAAGATATATTTGCCTTTCAAACATCAGAATTTACAAGCTTGTCAATTACATTTTCCATAGGTTACTCCTGCTTTAGTAAAGTTGATTTTATTTCTTCATCTAGGAAGAAGAAAGGCGCATGGCCTCTGTTGCAGCAAGAAAAGAAGAAGAGAAGAAGCGAGAAAGCCACAAACAGACCTTGTTAAAGGTATTTTCTGTTCTAACACTAATTGAGATTAGATAAAATTCCATAAAATTCTTAGTTGTATTGACCATAATAAGGTAGATTCTGATATCTTGATACTGTAGTTTAATTATACCTACGTTTATTATTAACCTCAAGAAAAATGACACCTATGATAAGTCAAAACTGACATGATATCAGTTCTTCTTCTTGGATACGGAGCTTGCCAAAGCCAATTTGTGTCAGCCTCATGAGCAAAGTGGAGAGCCCTCAGATCACCATCAAATCTGGTCAGAAGGCAGTTGTCAGTGATGTGTGATATTGTCGGTCTTTGGCCACAGCCTCTCATTGGCCCCAGGTGTGAACACTGGCTCACGTTGACCCTGGTCCATTTGAAATCTGTTCAGAAGGGCCCATGAGCAGCATGGCAAATCAGAGCTGGGTACATGCATAGTCAGGGTCAGTTTTTGATGTCATGTGCTGACTGTTCCTCATGCCACAATGATATCACAGAGAAATCTGGGCAAGGCAAGAGGGCCCAAAGCAGGTGCCTTAATGAAAAGTGTGCTCTTGGGTGGTTGAACAGGTCTGTGTATGGTGATAGGCTAAGTTTTGCCCTAATTTTCTCAACCATTCTAGCTGTAATATCCTCAAGACAGATTGTGGAGAAGTGCTTGTCAAGCGAGCATAGACATTTATAGTGGTACTGGTGGTACTGGTGAGTACCCTGGATTACTTGGGTACCCTTGGATTACCAGCACCAGTGGAATAGTATGCACCGCTTGCTCCATTCTGTAGGTATACTTGTTGCCATATGTTTGTCAGAAAGAAGTAGGTCAAAGAAGTCACCTTTGCAGTTAGAACAGAAGGTGCTGAGGTTTGTGATAGTCTTAGTTTCTGTGGGAGTTCATTCCACGGTCTTGGGCCAGCCCCCAGGAAGTTGGTCTCCTGCACACAAAAACTTTGCCCTCACTGGCTGTGCAAAGTGAAGTCTAACACTCAGCTCAATAAGATTTCTCTGTCTGTATGTTGTGGTGCATAACTCACTACTGCAGCACCTCCTGCTGATCGTCTCAGGAAATTAGCATTTCTAGCCTTCGGAGCGCCCTCTGCAGGCCAGTGTCCCACTGCCATTATTCACTGTGTCCCTCCCAGGACCTGGAGCCCCTTGTCTTTGGAGTGCTGCACCCTGGCAATACCCCCACAGTCTCCCCACCCAGTGGAACCCCCAATCCTCTATCCCCACCTTACCTCGGTCATGGGCTACTGCCAGTCACCATCTAGCCCCCGCTCACTGGGGCAGACTGCATTGTAAAAGTCACTCATCATACGCAAGGGAGTTTGGACCTGCTGCCTCTGCCTACCTGTGGGCTGCCCCCTGCACCCCCAGGACCTAATTGGCTTTCCACTAGGCCACAGCCTGGGGGGTTTCCACGCCTGAGCTCCCCAGCTCCCTTGGCCTTCCCCCAACCCTGCTCCACTCCAGGTATCTTCTCTCAGCTCCCTGCAGCCAGGTCCCTCCCTCTCAAAGCTAGAGAGAGTCTGTCTCTGGCTTCTGGCCCCAGCCCTCTTATAAGGGCCAGCTGGGTCCTCATTAAGCCAACCTCAGCCTGATCAATTCTAAAATTTCAGCAGTTGTTCTAAGCATCAGTGGGCACAAGTCTGTTGATTTTTAGAGCACATTGGACCAGTGGAAAAGCCTGATTCGCAGATTGCTGCTGCAAGCAGAAGAATCTCTCATCTGCCTCTGCTGCCGACATATATCAGAGGCAATAGCTTAACTCTCGTATATCAGAGGCAATAGCTTAACTCTCGGTACAGGGAGATTTGTCAGTATCTTGAACTCTTAACATAAACCAGGAAGGGTTTGGAGTGGGATCTGGGGATCCAGGGTCAGGGGAAGTGGAGTGATTTTGAGAAAGGGGGACTGGAGGAAGAGAGGGGAACAGTGAACATGGAGAGAGAGCAGCAGGGACTGGAGGGATGACAGGGAAAGCAGAGTCCCACAGGTCGGGGAGGAAGTTGAGACTCAGAGAGGGCTGGGGTACTGTAATAGTGGTGAAAGAAGCAGGGACATGGGGTTAGTGGGGGAAGAGGACTTGGTGATTGAACGAGGAAGAGAAGCTGGGACCCAGAGGGAGGGAAGTGTGTGACTGGGAGTGACAAAGAAGTGACCCACAAGGAGATGGGAAGGTTTGGCATGATGATGGAATCAGGGACCCAGAGGGAAGAACTGGGTAGGTGGGTGAGGAAGCAGGGACCAAGCATAAGGGGAGTGGAGGTGAGGAGGAGAAAGTGGAGCCCTTGGGGGTGGGGAATGGAGATGGAGATGGGGAGGAGAAAGCAGAGATTGAGGAAGATAGGGATATGTGATTGGGGAGGAATGGAATTGAGGAGGGAGAAACGGGTGCACACAGGATATGTCTAAACAGCAAAGAAAAACCCGTGGCTGGCCCGTGCTAGCTGACTCAGGCTTGCAGGGCTTGGGCTAAGGGTCTTTTTCACTGCTCTGTAGATTTCTGGACTTGAGCGTTAGCCCAAGCCCTGGGACCTTACCACCCTGCAGGGTCTGAGTCCTGAAGTCTACAAAGTAATGAAACAGCCTTGCAGCCCGAGAACCTTGAGCCCGAGACCCATGAGCCCAAGTCAGCTGGCATAGACCAGACGTGGGCTTTTCTTTGCTGTGTAGACAAACTCACAGAGGCCCTGCCATGGGAAGGAGGAGGGAATGGGGGGATGCACTGAGACTCTGCCTTGTGGGGAAGAATGAGGAACAGTGGTCTGGGGAGAAGGGCTCTGTCTGACCTTGAACTTGATTTGATAGTCTAAGGGAAGGCAGAGTAGGGAGCAGAGGACAGGTTTGATATGTTCACAATAGCCAGTGTTGCTGAGGAGATGTACTAGTGTTCTATAGCAGTTGGAATTTTCTAAGTGCTACCAGATATGTTACATTGCTGTAGTCCAGCTGAGAGTTAATGAGGGCATGAATACCTGAGGCTAAGTCATTGTTTGGCTGGAGTCTCTTAGCCAGTTGGAGACTGTAGAAAGCACTGCTGTATGAGAGCTCTTTATTAGTGAGGAATTCAGGAGCACTCCTAAGCTACAGACTGAATTAACCAATTGTGGGGTGTGTACCTTTAATCAGAGGAGACTGTTCCACCAATATTGCCTCTGTCTCATTCGGGTTCAGCTTCAACCAGCTCTTCTTCATCCATGAGCTGATCTCATCCAAGAACTGGCCATCTTCGGGTAGTGATATAGTCATAAGTGGGGAATGATAGATGAAGCGATGTGTCATCTGCATATTGCTGATTTTTGAGTCCATGTTGTGTGACCAGTTCATGTAGATGTTGGATAGGACTGGTAAAAGAGTTGATCCCTGTTGGACTCTACACATAAGAGGTCTAGTAGTGGAAGTGCAATTTCTTATTACAGCTTGTTGAGTGTGACTCCCCAGGAAAGACTGAAACCATTTTAACACATTATCCTGGGCCCTTCTACGTTTATCAGATGAGACAGTAATGTCTTATGGTTGGCCATGTTGAGTACTGAAAAGATTTGACTAGTTTTGGGATAGTATTGTCCTGAAGAATCTTGCAAAGGAGTGACTCACCCATGACTTAGGGTACTGGCTAGGTAAGTTGTGGTTTGTCAAGGTAAGATTTCGTATCACAGGTCTGGAGAATGCGAGTTCATTGTCCACCATTTAGGAGTTGAGAAGAAAAGGAGTACCTGAAGGTGAGGTGGGGTGAGAAATATAATGTGTGTAAAATTGGACCTTGTTCAAACCAGGGACACACATGCAGAATTTTAACAGTAGGTATTGTAAACTGGAAGCTGTAGGTTTAAAAAATAGGAAAAAGTAAATAGATAAAGAGGTGGAGTTAATTGTTATATGGTAATCCAACAGTGTGTCTAGTATACTTCTGTTTTTCCTGTATCTTACCTATTAAAAGAGATTTTTCTGAGTTTGAATATGTTCAGTTCAAAAACAGGTTCCAGAAAATACCCCCCCCCCACACACACACATTCTAAAAATTAATACTTGCATAGTTTATTTTATTTTTACTATAGATGACTGATATGTTTTAAATTTATCTGGTTTTGAAGTTTTGATGTCAGTTCCTACTGGCATAGAGAAGGGAAGAGTCACACAGACACATACATCTGGTGGTTTGGCGATGTTAATGCGTTGGCCCACTTACTGAGCAACAGACATTTTTGAAAGTGTGATTTATTTTTATTTCCATTTCTTAAGCTTTGAGGTATGCTTCCTTACCGTAGGAGATGCTGTTGTTTCTCTTGATGCCGTAGATCTTTCAAACCATTTTGCCAATGAAAATTCCCATTGGAGGAAAGGGGCATGTATTGTTAATGTGTAATGCCATACTCGCTCAAGCTTGAACAGAAAATTGAAGTTTTCATTCTTTTTAGTGAAGGTTTCTTTCTTGTCTTCAAGGGGATAAAGAAGCATAACAGCCAACTGCTGTTCTCTTTTATTTGCTTCAAAAAGATGATTCTTATCTCTCTTCTATGTAAATTTCCATTCCATTCTTGTGTGTTTAGATTTTGTTTTCTCTGTTTCAGACTCTTGTTTTACTTGAATGGAACTTTCTTTCCCACAGATCTAACAGTGGGATTAAGTGGCTGTGAAATAATGTGCGAAGTGTAAAAATTCAGCCAATGAATGGAAATTTTGTGGAGTTATATTCAGCAATAAAATATGTTTTCCTCCACAAGCTTTCTCAAGAAACTGTAAAATTTTACCTTGCTTTCTTTTAAATGAAATATCATGGCATACTGCCCATTTAATAAGGTAACTCTTGCTGTTTTACAAAAGTGGCTGCCCTCAAACTTACCATGCTAATAACTGTTGAATTTTCATAAATGTTCCCATATTCATTTCACAAGTTCTAACTCACCCTTTTTTTTTTCTGTTCGTGCCTGTCTGTCTGCATGGTGGGTTTTTCTTCCTCTCCACCACTTGAAGGTGGAATCCAGTACTTTCTAGAAAAACCTGTCCCAGAATTCTCTGCCTCCAGAGGCTTGCACAGGGTAAGAGCTCCCGTTTGACAAGGTCTTATCTGACTATTTTCTGGCATAAAAATGATGAGTTGCCACCAAAACTTTAAATTTAATTGACTTTCAAATGAATAAGGTGTTGGGTGTGATATTTTAGTTTACATGCACTACAAGATATCAGCAGCTCCATAGCTGAAGGCTCACAAGAAGGCCAGCGAGCACAGAGGATGAAATAGAAAAGCAACAGGGACTCTCAAGATGGAAAGAATGCCTCAGTGATGTGTCAGACTAGGTCTTCTTCTAATTCAGTACTCCTAAATGTTCTCCCCGATTCCAAAAATTCTGGAGTCACAGAAGGGTCACCCTTAACCTGGGCCTCCTTCCTTCCACATTTCTGACCCGTTTTACTCTGCTGACCATTTACTCTGCATCATGGTCAGCAGAGTTCACCATGATGTACTCCTCAGCAGTACTGGAAGGGAGAAGTCACCCTTTTCTGCTTACTGTGGAACCTCAAAGGGAGCAAACTTAACTGGGGCACATGTGGCAACAGGCATGCAAGCTTTTTTCTATTTTCTATTTCTCCACAGCCTTTCCCAGGTTCCTCTTGTGCAAGCATGCATATTTTGGTATGTGAAAGCAGCTGTCATCCTACACATATGATTTATTCCCAGATTTTTCCCCATGATCGGCGTAAATCAAGAGTTTTCAATGAGCATTTCCTTTCCTTCCTTACTCATATTCTCAGAGAAGCAATGGTCCAGAAACTCCAACAGCCCCTCGCCCTTTAAAAAAAAAACATTACAGAGGCATCTTCAAAGGAAATTATATCATATTTGAAACCAAAACATATTTATATTGGATGTAAACATAACACTAAGAAAGCAGCATTTTGTAGCAGAGTACCCCTTTGTCATAACCCAGTTAGAAAGATTTCAGCATTTTTTTTTCTTTAAACAAAGGACATAGTAAGAAAAAAAAACCTATAAAAATAGTTTGTAGTTTGTAATTTGTGAAGAAATAATATCTCCCTTTACAAATGTGCGTTATTTTAAAAGACACAAGTCATAACTTTTGAAATGCTTAATAGGCAAAGATAAAAATAAGATCATGTCAATATGCAAAACACATTTACAATAAAATTTAAGTTTAAAAATAAAATGTATCCAGCTTGGCATTTTTAATTGATTAGAAAAACAAAGATAAAAATAAGAACTTAATATATTAAATGTTCATTTAAAGAGCAATTTTACAATAAAAATGAAAGTTTAAAAAGAGAAGCTATTCAAAGATTGGCCCTTTTCACTTTTGTTATCTGAAGAAACATATCCTCCTCCTTTTTGCTAAAACTGCTATTGTCATTGAAAGAATAATTTAAGACTTTCTAAATATTTAAAGCACAGAGGAAAATGTCACTGTAGATAGCCATATTTACATATGTGTTTTCCTAAAAAAATTAGTTTAAAAAGACAAAAGCCATGTGTCAACATGAAGGATTGAGTAACTGTGGTAAGGAGAGAGATGAGCATGTGGCATATTTTAAGCAGCATGTTTCCCAATAGCCCTCCTGCTTTTTTTGAAAACTTAACTTTTGCACAGAGACTTTTTATTCACAAGATTAAAATTAAAAAAGCCTTAAAATGTTTAAACTGGCTCTAAATGTGTAAATAAAACAACACACAAGCAGTCCTAATACTTCCCATAGAAAATAAAATAAAATGAATTCCAAATGGCTGCCATGCCAAAAGCATACACATCCACAAATGAAACTAGAGGGCAGGACATAATCAAAAGAAGACGTGGAAGCCTGTCAGTATATAGAATGAGTAAAGGTATAGAGCCCGTTACTACTTAATTTTCCAAATAGAATAAAATATCGCCATATGCAATGCTGGTTGCCATCATAATTTCATTTTTGTACTATCCTGATGAAATTATTCTTTTCAGTATTTATTATCCAGGCTTCCACTAGTGATTGTATTGTTGTCTTTGGAGGACATTCTGGTACTTTGAATAGGCAGGCCACATTGTGTTTGACTCACTTTTTATTTTTTGCTTTCTGTGTACATTGTTATTGTATATACACATTTAATTTAAAATTGGATCTGATGAACTTGTATCTTTTTTTTATTTCCAATTTTAAATGAGAAATAAATTCCCCACTGTAATGGATGCTGAGGTGGTTTACACCTCAGTGACATCAACCCATAATAGTCTTTCCAACCACCAAGGACTTGTGTGGCAGAGTTTATGCTGGCAGAAACCCAAGGTGAATCTGGCCCAATGTCATTTTTGGTTAATTATAACACATTTTATGTAATGTATTCTTATGTAGCTCCAGTCTTATGGATCAATATACTGTATGATAATTTTCATGGTGTGGTTACAAAATAAAATATCTGTCATATTTCTCAATATTTTTTCACTTTAATGGAAATCTTCAAGTGAAACTCATTTGTTTCCTTTTCTGAATAGCAGTTCTTCAAGTGATTGTTCACATACATTACACATTAGGTGCCGCATGCACAGACATTAGAAACTTTTTCCCTTAGCGGCTCCCATTGGGGCGGTAAGGGAGCTCTGCCACAGTGGCGCCTCATGCTGGTGCATATATTTCACTGCTGACCCAACCCCCCTTCAGTTCCTTCTTACTATCCGTGGTGGCGTTGGAACAGCTCTCTATCTCTCGCTTGCAAGTGTCCCTTAGCATAGTGATCAGTAGTTAGTAGTTATCAGTAGTTAGCACTTCTTAATAATAGATAGTTAAACTGTCTTTGTTTAGGTATTGGAAGTTGTCTCCAGCACCAGCCCTGGGCTGCGGGGAATGCCACAGGTCCAAGGCTTTAAGGCTTGCACCACATGCCACAAGCCTATGCCGATTAGTGACCCCCACAACTCTTGTCTCCTGTCTCCGCTGCAAGATCTGTAAGGCTTTAATCCAAGTACTATGAAAGAGAGAGACTTTTTCCTCAAGCATCTACTCATGGAGGCTGTGCTGCAACCTTCGTCCTCGGGCCATCCAGCCTCAGCGCCAGCGTCCTCATTGCGGAGTGTAGGTGTCAGTTTGCGATTCGGCGCTGGTGGGGCACCGCAAGCATGCCACACTGAGGCAACAAGAAAAACCCTGGCACCATTCAACCTCACCGGCATGGTCAAAGGGCCAGCCTACAAGCCGAGGATGCTCCCTGCAGAAGAAGCCGGCACGGCCCAAGCAAACAAGCGCTCAAAAGGGAAGCACTGCCACAGGACATGCTCTGGCTCTGGTGGCTCCGGCACTGAAGAGCCAGTTAAGCCCCGGGCTAAGCGCCTTGAGCATGGAGGACGGGCTGGAGGAGCTCCTAGAACAGCCCTCCACACCAGACACGTTTGAGGCAGCAAAGGGCCTCATTCAGTTATCGGCGGCAAGCCCTCTCCCTGCCAAAGAGAAGCCTCCGACACTGTCTCCTAGAGTGCCGTCAAGAGGCAAGCCAGCAGTGGTGCGCTGATTGAGGTCACCACCCCAGCACCGCTCCCAGCATCAGTCCCGGTCGAGCTTGGCCTCTGCAGATTCCCAGTTGCCCCTGACCCAGCGGGACTCAAGAGCACCGGATCCCAGTCAGCATATGACACTGGCCCCACCAGGGCACCGCTCCCCAGCGCCATCACCGTGCTGGCTCCGAGGCGACACAAGATCGAAGTCCCCTGGCCTGAGCAGAAGCCAATGATCCTGGTCCCGGGAGTATCGGTACCGGTCCCGGTCAGCAAGGAGCTGTTCTCCAGCCCCTCAGCGGCACCGTTCTATGGCACCGCCTTGGCCTTCCAGGTCGGCGTCCTTGGAATCTGAGGTGGACTCAGGCCTCTCCAGCTATGCCTGCAGGCCACCGGCAAGCAGGGAGCCCCAAGCCCCATGGCATCCCCAGTGGGGCCTGCCAGGGCAGTGGCCCTTTTGGACACTATGGGCCTATCACCAACAGCAGGGGCCTTCCTCCAGAGCCTCGAGATCCAGCATCCAGCTATCCAGCTCGGTTCCCGCACAAGCACCACTCTGTGCCCAAGGAGGCCATGGTATCCAGGCCACCAGATGCTTCTCCGGAACACAGGAGAGCAGAAGTGGCACTGAGCCCGGCGCTGTCCTGGAAGCAGTCTGTCAGGCAGGACCCAGAGAAGTCCTCAGCATGCGAGGAAGGACAAGAAGGGCTGGAAGATGAGATGCAGAAGACCCTCACCTCTTTGTCATCCCCAGATGAAGCCGTGGCAGGCACCATGGTGTCGGGGCCTCCTCCAATTGACCACAGAGCACACCAGGAGCTGCTCCACAGGGTAGCCCAGAACTTGGGCCTACAGGCAGAGGAAGCAGTAGAGCAGGAGGTCCTATGGTGGACATCTTAAGGCCCAGGGGCCCCTCCAGAATTGCACTCCCGCTCATAAAGACAATCCAGTCCAACTGCAAGACGTCTGGCAAACCCCAGCCTCTAGCACGCCAACAGCAAAAGGCGTAGAGCGGAAGTACTTTGCCCCTTCCAAGGGATACAACTTCCTCTTTTGTCACCCGGCCCCCTGTTCGCTGATCATCTCAGTGGACAATGAATGGGAACGACTTGGTCAGCAAGCCCCGTCTTCTAAGGCCAAGGAGGCTAAAAGTCTAGACCTATTCCGCACAGCATGTCGTAGACTCAGTGCTGAGGTTCCTCACAACCACGGCCAGATGCTGCCTGCAGCTCTTAGGACACATGGCGGCATGCACCCACATAGTCAAACATGCTCAGCTACAGCTCAGGACTTTGCAATTGTGGCTAGCCCAGTCATATCATCTAGGCAGAGATCCCTTAGACCTTGTAGTGACAATCCCTGCCCAGGTGTTGGACTCCCTGCACTGGTGGCTCAACCAGCAGGTAGTCTGCGAAGGGTTCTCCTTCGCCACACCGCAACCCACTCTGATGCGGGTAACAGACGCATCAGACCTTGGCTGGGGAGCGCACTTGGGGGACCTTTGGACGCAAGGCTTGTGATCCAAGGACGAAATGTTGCTCCACATCAGTGTAAAGGAGCTCAGGGCTGTTCGCCTAGTCTGCCAAACCTTGCACGCTGCTTTAGAAAATCACAACGTGACAGCTCTGACAGACAACACTACCGCAATGTTCTACATTAACAAGCAGGGCGGAGCCCGATCCTCTCCCCAATGCCAAGAGGCCCTTCTCCTATGGGAGTTTTGTATAGCTTGCTCAGTACACCTCGTAGCATCATACCTCCTGCGGAAGCGGAACGAGCTGGCGGACCGCCTCAGCAGGTCATACGGTATGCACGAATGATCGATGACACCGAATGTCTTGTAATTGATCTTCCAGAAGTGGGGATTTTCCCCAAATGGACTTCTTTGCCACCAGGGACAACAGTCAATGCCTGCAGTTTTGCTCTTTACAAAACCACAGTCCGCGCTTGGTCGCAGATGCCTTCGCAGTCCGTTGGAGCGGGAGCCTAAAGTATGCCTTTCCACCACTCCCGCTCAGCCACAGAGTTCTCCTCAAAGTTCGCAGAGACAAGGCGGTAATGATTCTCATTGTCCCAGGTTGGCCCCGCTGTTAGTAGCCGACCCGATTGCCCTGCCCCTGCACCAAGATCGGGTGGACTGCAGGTGCCTGCTTCACCTGAACCTGCAATCTCTGCATCTCATAGCGTGGAAACTCTGGCTGAACACAGCGGAGAGCCAGTGCTCTCTTCAGATGCAACAAATTCTCCTCAGGAGTAGGAAACCTTCCACTAGGGCATCATACCTCATTAAGTGGAAGAGGTTCTCCTGCAGGTGTGAACCAAAACATATACAGCCACTTCAGGCCTCCATTCCAGTTATCCTGGAATACCTGCTGCACTTTAAACATCAAGGTCTCACCCCCTCCTCAATTTGAGTACATCTGGCTGCCATTTCAGCATTCCACCCAGGGGAGTTGGGGCATTCTATGTTTTCAAACCCCATGGTAGCCTGGTTTCTCAAGGGGCTGGAGAGGGTGTTTCCTTGCTCACACCCTCCAGTCCCTCCCTGGAACCTTAACGTGGTCCTGACCAAGCTCATGGGACCCCTTTTCGAGCCCCTAGCCACTTGCTCTTTCACTCACCTCTCCTGGAAGGTCGCGTTTTTGGTGGCCATTACGTCCACAAGGAGAGTGCCCAAGTTGAGGGCCCTCATCTCAGAGCCCACTTATACAGTTTTTTTATAAGGACGAAATGCAACTTAGGCCACACCCTAAATTCCTCCCTAAAGTAGTCTCTCAATTTCACATGGGACACGACATTTGTTTGCAAGTGTTCTTTCCCAAACCACACACGGACCCAAGTCACTGTAGCCTACATACTCCAGATGTCCCTAGGGCCCTGGCATTCTATCTGGAGCAAACTAGACCTTTCTGCAAGTCGACACAGTTGTTTGTCGCCATTGCAGAGAGGATGAAAGGAGTCCCTGTCTCGGCGCAGCGGATATCGTCATGGATTGTGGATTGCATCTGCACGTGCTATGAGCTTGCCAAGGTGCCAGCCCCGGCAATCCTGGCTCACTCGACTAGGGCTCAAGCATCCTCAGCAGCTTTCCTGGCACAGGTTCCACTCCAGGAGATCTGTAAAGCGACCACCTGGTCGTCGGTGCACACATTCACAGCCCACTACGCAGTCCATCACAGGCCAGGGAAGATGCAGCGGTCAGCAGGGCTGTGCTTCAATCAGTTGTTCCATGACTCCTACCCTCCTCCTATGGTAAGCTTGTGAGTCACCTAATGTGTAATGGACGTGAACAATGGAAGAACTATTGTTCTTCGAGATGTGTTGTTCACGTTCAATACACTTCCCACCCTTCTCCCCCTCTGTCAAGAGTCTCCAACAAGAAGGAACTGAAGGGGAGTTGGGTCGGCAGGGGTATATATGCACCAGCAGGAGGCGCCACTCTGGTGGGACTCCCCTGCCGCCCCAACGAGAGCCACTGAGGGAAAAAGTCTCCGACATCCGTGCATGCAGTGCGCGCACCGAATGTGTAATGGACGTGAACAACACATCTCGAAGAACAACAGTTACAAAAAGGTAGGTAATCGTTTTTTATTCAGTAAACTCCTGGGCTTGTATCTAAGTTTGCTATATAAAATGTTAGGATTAGCTAAAGCATGGACAAAACAATTAGCCATAGAGAACAGCATTGGTTTCTTTTCACAAGATATAATATATACAGAAGGCTGTCAAAACAATGGTTTAGTCTGATAAATTTGAACTAAATTAGATGTTCATACTAATAAGGACTTTGTCTCTCATTTGTAGTTCACTTTTCCAGTGAAAAAATAATTCCTACCTTTCAAATCTCTTTAATTTCCAAAGAGATGTAATTCTGTTGGTTTTAATCTGAAACCCTTTGGAAGAGTAGTGTAAACCTTTGAATACCTTGCAATTTATGTTTTACTCATATGATTTTATATTATTTCTCGGTCTTTCTGTCATATGTAGTGGTTGCATTTAAAAAGTTTGTACTGGTTTCAAAGATCTTGTTGGCTCAACTGGTGTTCCCCAGTGCATGTATAGTATATATGTCTCAAATTAGCAAAGACTTGAAAACCAGTAGAAACATTTTAAATTCAACCTCTCTGAATAAACTGCTGTAGTTCACATAGACGTTAAATCTGATTGTGAAGACCTTTCCTGTTAGGCATCTTGAAACTCATATTCTCATAAGCCTTTAAAATATAGTTGACTAACCCCTGCTTTAGAAAGGGGGAAAATGAACCTTTCACAGGTGAGTACAGTAACTACAATCTAAGGATGGTGATGTGCTTTTCAAAGTTTTGGCTTTAATCCCTTTATTGTGTAACAACAAATGGGTAAGTTAAAAACAATTCCATACAAAAAACTCCTTAAAGAAAATGTTTAGGCTACATAGATAAGCACCCAAGTCAGGAAATGCAGAGTATTGTTTGTTTATATACTGCTTTCTCTTTTCAAAGTCATTAAGTTCTTCTCCTCACATCTGTAGCTAAATTATTATTTATTTGCATTACAGTAGTGCCCACGTATCCACCCTGGGTAGCCATTATGCAAACACATAGTGAGAGGCAGTCCTTGCGCAAAAGATTAATTTTCCAAATGGAAACAGAGCTTAAGGGACTTGGCCAGGGTCATGCATCCAGCAAGCATTGATCTGAGGTCTTTTGGTTCACAAGCTAAGGCCTAACCTAGAATTTTACAATGCTACATAAGCAAATCATTCAAACATTGTCTCTGATTTTTCCTATTTGCAAAATGGGGTTAATACTACTTTTCATTTCATACATAGGGGCTGGAATTAAGGGTCCAGGGGGTGGTGCAGCACCCCCTGGCTTGAAGTGGTTTTCATTATATACAAGATTTACAGTTTTTGGTTAATGGCTCACAGCACCCCCACTATACAAATTGTTCCAGCAACAATGACTTCACAGGGCTTTTTCTTCTGTGGATGTCAAAGTGCTGGACATAGATGTCAAAACATTAATAGCTCCATTTTACAGAACAGGTCACAGAATCTGTTCCTTACTACAAAGTGTAAGCTTTAGTTTAGAAAAATAATTTAAAGCTTCCAACCTTTTTGGTTGTAAAGATAACTTTTGAAATGTAAATCAATATGCTGTTTTCTTCCTGAGTCTGCAAACCAGTAGCCTAAAATATAGTTCTAAAGGAGCTGTAAACTGCTCCCCTTCACCTAAATCTAAATGAGCTGTTAAATCTGAAGCCAAATATTGGTAGGGTTAGGGTTAAGTCAGGGTGGGCAAACTTTTTGGCCCTAAGGCCACATCAGGTACAGAAATTGTATGGAGGGCTGGGTAGGGAAGGCTGGGGGAGGCTATGCCTCCCCAAACAGTGAGGCGTGGCCTGGCCCCTCCCCCCTATACAGTCCCCCAGAACCTCCACCCCCATCCAACTCCCCCTGCTCCTCACCCCTGACTGCCCCCTGGGACTCCCGTATCCTATCCAAACAGCCCTGCTCTCTGCCCCCTGATCATCCCTCACCCCCGGGACAACCGTCCCCTATCCAATCCCCCCTGCTCCCTAGCTCCTGACCACCCCCGGGACTCCTCCATCCAATCTCCCCTGCTTCCCACCCTCTGACCGTCCCCATGGAGCCCCTTACCCCCTAGCCAACCCTCCCTGCTCTCCCCGCTCCACTTCACCTGTGGGGTGGAGGAAAGGCGGGGGGCTCAGTCCTTTCCCTGTGCGTTTCCCGTGCTCATTTTGGCTGCTGTCCCTGGCAGTCGGGCAGGGCTTGCTCCCTGTCTGGGCTTGGCTGCTGGGGACAGGGGCCAAGCATGCTGGGGATGGAGGGGGCCCTGGCTTGCTCTGCCCCTGTCCCCCGCAACAGGGCTCAGGCCCCTTGACCGCCCCCCTGAAATACTCCCAGAACTCTCCCTGCTCTCTGTGCCCTGACCGCTCCGCCCTGGAGCACTATAGCCGTGCCACCCGGCCGGAGCTGCAGCCACACTGCCCAGGTGCTGGGGGAACTGTGACTGCGAGGGAGGCAGGGAGGGGGAGGGACCAGGGGTTAGCCTCCACCCAGCTCACCGCGCTGCCAGGTAGTTGGGCTGGCTCCTCTGCAAGCCTGCCCTGATCCTGCTCCCTGGCAGGAGCTCAGGGGCCAGAGGGAAGAGTTCTGAGGGCCGGATGTGGCCCACGGGCCGTAGTTCCCCCACCCCCCCATTAAGTATTTTAGTAGAAACATACAGCTAAAGTGATGACTCGTGGGTTTTAGATGAACAGTAGGATGTAACAGTGGGTAGGTAGATAGCTGGTTGTCAAGTGATTCTGTGGTGCAAAATCAGAAGTTCATGCAGGTGCCTGTGCATGTTTTGGAGTACCATTATAATGTGTTGTTTGCATAAAGCAGTGTCTAAAATGGGCAATAGTGTACTAAACCGAGGTTCAAATCATTTCAAAGTGTAGCCTCACATAGAGTTTGTGAAAAATTTAACAATATTTCAAGATGAAGAATTTCATAAACAAGTCGTGAAAGCATGCAATAATATATTGCAGTGCAGTAAACGCTGAAATAAGAATAAAACGATGGCAACAGTGTTTAGATAAATTATTAAACATTTAATGGCTTCATTGAATTCAGTCTTTTTATTGAGAGCTTTTCCTTGTTAGCCATGTTGACCAGCTGCTTTACTTTATAAGGAGAAGGAAGGTTAAAAATAACTCTCTGATTAGTAGAAACATTGTTACTTTTCAAAGTAAAAACAATCTGGAATTGAAAAACATGTAAAGTTCAGCGGGTTTTGATTTAGCCGTTGAATAAAATGTGGACAAAGAATAGCTAGCCAACCATAAAGTTGCAAAGGTGTTAGCAGGTCACTCTAGCTTGAACGGTTCCTTACAATATGTGCTAAATACTTGTGCTAAACGATCTGTTTCACCTTGCATTTTGCTGTACTTTTCCCAGACTTAAAAAGAGCGCTGTGTAGTTCCCTACAGATTTTTTTTAAATAAGACTGATATTCTGACAAATGCCAACCAGAGCTTGCAAATTTTAAATTAATGGCTCCATCTACACTGCCCTGCAGTTCAGAATAGAGGGGTGTGAATGTGCACCAAAGTGCTGCTCTGTAACTGCGTTATGTGGACATTGCCGGAATGAACTAATTTACATTAATATAATCCTCTTCAAACAGGATTACAATAAGACGGTGAACAGGAACCTTTCAGTTTGTTCCTGTAGCATCCACAGGGGAGTGTTAGATTGCAGCCCTTTGGTTTGCACTACTGTTCAAACCTCTGTAGTCCAAACTGCAGGGCAAGAGTATACATGCCTTAGAATCTTTTAATTCAAAGGGTCCATTTCTATGGCATTGGATTGCCAACTCTCCCAGTTTTGCCGGGAGTCTCCCCGGAGTGAGGCTTTATCTCCTGGAGGCTACTGAAGCCAAACTGGGAGATTTTAGGTGCTAAAAGTCTGGTGGCACAGCGGGGCTAACGCAGGCTTCCTGCCTGCCCTGGCTCAGCAGTGCTTCTAGAAGCAGCTGGCACATCCCTGTGGCCCTGGAGGGGGGAGCAGTGGGTCTCCGTGTGCTGCCTCCTCCCCGAGCACCAACTCTGCAGCTCCCATTGGCCTCGACCTGCGGTCAGCGAGCACTGCAGGGCTGGTGCCTATGGCAGGGGCAGCATACGGAGACCCCCTGGCCCTCCCCGCCTAGGGAGCCCCTGCTAGAGGGATGTGCCGGTCTCTTTTGGGACACGCCAAAGGTAAGCGCCACCCAGCCAGAGCCAGCACCCCTCACTCACTCCCACACCCCAACCCCCAGCCCATAGCCCGCATCTCGCACCCAAACTCCCTCCCAGAGCCCTCACCCTGTCCTACACCCCAACCCCCTGCCTCAGCCAAGATCCTGCACCTAGACTCCATCCCAGAGCCCGCACCCCATCCTACACGCAAACTCCCTCTCAGAGCCTGCACCTCATACCCCCTCTTGCACCCCTGCCCCGGCCTGGTGAAAATGAGTGAGGGTGGGGGAGAGTGAGCAATGGAGGGAGGGAGGGAGGATGGAGTGAGCAGGGGTGAGGCCTCAGGGAAGAGGCAGAGCAAGGGTGTTTGGGTTTGTGTGATTAGATAGTTGGCAACCCTACTATGGCAGCATGACTTAGATTGAAATATTATCAACTAATGTTTGACATTCCTAGCTTTCGTCAATATGTCATAACCTTGATTTTCTATAAAAAGAGATGGTGTTTTGTACTTAGTTCTTTGCAGTTTTTCCCTTTTATATAGCAGAGATTGATATCTATTCAAGTTTAATTAAGAAGCACTGTAACAGTGGGATGGCTAAGCCAGGCCAGTTAGATCTGGTTCAGCAAAATCAACCTAACTGAAACAAGCAATTAATTTACCTTTTGAAAACATGTATATTGTTTAAAGTTTCAGTCTGAGAACAGTTCAGAAGCAGGTCCATGAGCTAGTAAAATCAACAGTAACCTTACACCAGGAGTGGGCAAACTTTTTGGCCCGAAGGCCACATCTGGGGGAGAAATTGTATGCAGTGCCATGAACGTAGGGCTGGGGTAGGGGGTTGGGTTGCGGGCGGGAGTGCAGGGTGTGGAAGGGGGTCCAGTGTGCAGGAAGGGGGCTCAGGGCAAGGGGCTGGGGTGTAGGAGGCAGCTCAGGGCAGGGGGTTAAAGTGTGGCAGAGGGCTCAGGGAAGGAGCTTGGGGTGCAGTGGGGGCTCAGGGCTGAGGGTTAAGGGGCTCAGGGCAGGGGATTGGGGTGCAGGATGCAGGAGGGGTGCAGGGTGCAAGCTCCAGACCAACGCTTCTTACCTTGAGCAGATCCGGGGTGGGAGCGGCACGCAGTGGGTATAAGGCAGGCTCCCTGCCTACCTTGGCCCCACGCCACTCCCAGAAGTGGCCAGCATGTCTGGCAGTGGCTCCTGGGAGTGGGGTAGGGCAGGCGGCTCTGCTGCACACTGCCTTTGTCTGTAGGTGCCACCACCAAAGCTCCCATTCACCGTGGTTCTTCATTCTCAGCCAATGGGAGCTATGGGAGGCGGTGCCTGCAGGCGAGGGTAGCGCAGGGAGCCCTCTGTTCCCCCACCCTCCAGGGTCCACAGAGATGTGGTGCCAGCCTGCTGTGCCACAGAGCTGGCAATCCCACCTGCTGGATTGAAAGCCCTGATGGGCTGGATCCAGCCTGCAGGCCGTAGTTTGCCCAGCTCTGCCTTACACTTAAATCTCACAGTCAATGATTTCCACACAGCGAGCTGGATGTGTTAGAAGGCCAATACATGGACAGTTGTCTTGAGTAAGGCAACACCTCCCATCTATCAATTAGTGTTTGACTATGGAATATATTCTTCTGGTGCAAACCAACATACTAGCAATGCATTCGGAGAATTTCATATGGCTTTTATATCATGTTTCAGGAAAAGAAGCGATTGACAATTGGCAACATTGCTCGTCAATGGGAGATTCAGCAGAATCGAGTTGCCCTTGTGACTTCTTCAAATCAAGATAAAAAAGACAGTGACTCCTGTCAGATTAATGGCAGTGCCGCATATGAATTTCCTGAAGAAACCAGGTATACAAGTGTTTTCTTGGAAGTATATTTCCTAGCTAATGTTTTATATATAATAAAAATGGGAAACACTAATCCTTCCATTCATATAAGTATGTGTGTGTGTGTGTGTGTGTGTCTGTAAGTAGTGTATGTATACAAAGATATGTGTATTTATTTTTGGATTTCTAAAATGTGTCCATTTAGCACTCTACATAATTAAAAAAAAAACAACAATTTCAAGACTTACTGAACAATGTCTGCCTCAGATGGACTCCACCCCAGACTAATACATTCTCCCCATAGCTTGCTCAGGGTAGAGTCTGAAAAAAATAGAACAGATTCAGTAGCTTGAACAACTTCAGCATGGTCAGTCTGGGTGAAGTGCATGTACAAAATCACCCAGCTGATCTCAACAGTCTCAACTTTAGATTGAAGACAACTGGTCTTTTAAGTAGCCTGGACTGATCCCTATGAACAGGGTTTAGAAACTGCTGTCATTGGTGTCATGATTACAGAGTTAGCTGCACTTCTGTCCCCTTTCTTGTTTCATTGAGTGTCCCCCCACATTCTCTTCTCTCCCCCTCCTCCCCTCTTCTTTTCTCTCTTCCCCTTCCCTCCCACCCCCCCAAAAAAAAAAAAAAGGTCAGGCCATGTGCCTTTACCTCTCCTGAGATGGCTTTTCATTTTTCTCTCTCTTAGACCTGGCTCTGGGTTACAGTGTGCTGTCTTATCAGCTGTGCTTACCCCTGCAGGTCCAACTGGTTTTGGTACATGCATTCATTCCTTTGGGAGTGTGTGACCAGTGGCTGTGTCTAGTGGCCAGACAGCCTCCTGAATATCAAAGCATTGTTATTTTAATGGTAGGAAGGAATGAAGCATAAGAGAAAAAGGATTTTCAAACCACAAAATGTCTTACCTATGTGTGTCTCTTTTATTTGAGAGTCACAATTGCCTGATGATAACATAGGCAGGTGTAGCTTATTCAAACACCTAGTGAGTGTCTGCGTGTCAGTCTGGTTTCCCAGAACAGCCCCTGTCCCCACCCCACCTTCCGCTATCCTCCTAAAAACCAAGCCAACTATGCGTGCGCAGTCTCTGTCTCGGTTTCTCTCTCAACGGCTATAGTCCTTTTGATTTTTCTTGTGTTCCTGGGTCTTTTCCTGTCGAGCACTGTCTCTTAACAATCTGCCAGTGTTTACTGAGGGTAGTTTATCTTGAGTCATTGTTTTCCTTCTTGCTTGTTTTTCTGGACAATGCTCCTACTACAGAACCAACATATTCATACTATAAACGTCCCCAATAACCCGGTCAACACATAGTATTCATGAATTATTACAGAGCAGCTCCAAGTCTGTTATATAGGAAAACTTAAGTAGGTAGTCAGGAATTTGTAGCTCAAAAGCAATACCTTGACATGTATCAAGAAGCCTAGGAAGACTTTGGAGAATGGGTGTAATGTGCTCTCTACATCTAGCACCATTGTTTAAGCAAGCAGCTGCATTTTCCACTAGCAGTACCTTGCAAGTGATCTACAAGAGCAATTGTGGCTCCATAAAGAGTATGTTATAAATATGTAGCTCACAGGTGCTTTTGTGACAGTGGTTGGGTCCATATTTAAAAGAACTATTCACAAGAATGTAGCCAAATACAGACTGAAAAATGTGCCTGTGACCACTGATGACACGTAGGACTGAAGGAGCAGTTTGAGATCCAGAAGCAGGGAACCGAAGATTATTGACTAGAGCTATAATTTTCAATGGTGATTAAAAAACTTAGGAGCCTAAGTTGCATTGATTTCAATTATAATTAGACTCCTAAATGCCTAAGTCCCTTTGTAAATCTGAGTTAGGCTACTGTGTCACTTAAGTGCTTTTGAAAATCTTCACTATTAATCTTTTTTTCAAACACGTAGACAATACTTATTTTTTTTGTACATGCCTCTTTACCTTCATTCGGTATCACACAAATTTTACACTAAATTGGAATTAAATACAAAAAACCTGTGTTAAAACAGTGTAGATATTTTGAGACAATGAGCATTAAAAAGGAGAGAAGATCACATACAAAACTGTACCTAACTCATGCCAGGGTTTTTTAACAAAGTCCTGGCCCCAGTGAAGTAAGTAGGAGTTTTGCTGCTGATTTCAGTGGATCCAGGATGTCACCTGTGGTATGTAATATTGGTCCCTGTTTTGAGGTCCTCCAGGTGCTACAATACATGGCTTTCATTCAGGAGGGTCATAATGTAAAAGCCTCTCTCATAGCAGCTATGAAATCCACTTTCTTTCTCCCCCTTTCTCTTTCACACACGCACACATTTTCATCTTGGCCCTAAACAGTGGAGATAGTTATATAGAATGTAGATATTACGGAGACACTGATAGTTATAGCACCACAGGGGGGTGGAGCCAGGTTTTTGCCATTTGACAAGACCTGAAAAACTTCTCTGGAGCTGCAACAGTGGCTTGCTTTAACTAAAACTGGAAAGCACTCCTTGAAGGAGCGTCTGTGAATTTTTGTAAGGGTATTATGATCACTGATAAGTGATTCTGGAAAAATAAATGGTAAAATTAACTTTTCAGAAATCTTCCCTGGGATGTTTCTCTTAATTGTTACCCCTTTTGCACAAAAATTATAGCATTCTCAACTTCAAAATTCACACAAATGTAGACATGCCATTCACTTCCCTTCTTTCAAAGTCTTTTAGAACTTCTCTTCAAAAAACTTCACAATTTCTACTTAACTGGAAAGAAAAATGCTAAACAAAGCTGCTATTTTTTAGTGTGCATGAGAGAGTACCCTTTCAAAAATACTCTTTAGCAAAGGAGAGAGTGTGCTGTGCAAAATCAAGGACATCATGAGTTCAGTTTTTGCCTCTTCTCCTGGCTGTTTGGAATAACTCTATGCACTTTTCACCCTTGTTGAGTAAAGCTTTAGTTATCCTTCCCACGTTTTACAGATGAAATAACTGAGCATCTATGAGGTTGGACAAGATCATTTCTGGCAGAGTTGTAAAGAAAATCCATCTCATCCATTTTGCCATACTGCCTCTCAAGATGATTAGGTCAAAGCTATGTGTTAGGCCATGTTCTCTGTAAATGGAAGAGGGATTTCAAGTATGACATTATGCATGATATACATGGCGAAAGGTTGTGTATGTTGTATGACTTGAGAAGTACCAGTCTGGTTTTGTCCAGGACTTTAAGTGCATTTCCTGCAAAACAAAAGTGCATCATAGGCTTCTCCTGAGCTTTAATTTGCAGATGGGATGCTTGAGTGGAACTTCAGAAACTCTTCCATTTTCCATCCTTTCAGCAACTTATGTCCTTACCCCCTAGTCACTCAAAGTGTTTTCTCACTTGAAGAGCCCATGTATGATTTCTGCTGAATATAGAGTCCTCATTAAATTGAGGGCCTACTTCAGCCTGTTTTTTCTTCTGCATTTTCACTTTGATGCATTCAGTAGCTTCAATGAGTAAAAATTAGAGAACATGTTAAACACTAATACTCTGTAAAAGCAGCAAAGAGTCTTGTGGCACCTTATAGACTTACAGACCTTTTGGAGCATGAGCTTTCGTGGGTGAATACCCACTTTGTCGGATGCATATAGAAATTTCCACTACATGCATCCGACGAAGTGAGTATTCACCCACGAAAGCTCATGCTCCAAAACGTCTGTAAGTCTATATGGTGCCACAGGACTCTCTGTTGCTTTTACAGATCCAGACTAACACGACTTTTTTACTTCTGCATGTTAGCTCGGTATGCATGAATATGTGCTTGAGCATTAAATACTATTCCTGATTGCTACTGATAAATTTATGATTAGATATTTGTTCACTTGTTGTTGTAAATAAATCTCACACTTTTACTTTTGCATCCAGTTCCTTCAATAAAAATCTCAAAAGGACAATTGAACATCTTTACTTTTGTTAAATTAAAAACTTGGATCTTAAAAAGTAGTAGGTGAGCTGTATCATGTGCCATGCAGGTTTTAAGTAAAATTGAGCTGCTTTATATTGATATCTGCATTATATCTTTTTAGTTAGAATATTTCCGAAGATAGTAGACTATTAAGGCAGAGTTAGTTCAGTGATGTGTAACTCTGATACTCCTAATATAAATTCTTCCTTTGTACAAAAACATATATCAAGGTGTCCTGATTCCACTGCTGTCATTAGTGTTCTGCCGGAGTGCTCTCTGTTACAGCATCTATTTGTTATACAGGCCTAAAAGTCAGCCTGGATACAAGATGTTTGAAAAGAAAAAAGTGTGAACTCATTGGGCAGCTATAAATAGGTCAAACATATATATCCATCAGCAGTATTCTATATTAAATCTGTTCAAATGAAGGTACCAGTCTAATGTTCCAGGTATGCCTTGCAAAAAATAGTGGATGTACATATTTTCAAAGCATTCAAGTATGTTGTTTTCTACATAAACTTCAAGTTAGTTATGTAGTCATACAACTACAAAATTGTGCTTTTTAAATAATTCAAATTTAAAATTGATTACTTGGTTAAAAATTCAACTTTCCTCACAGTTTGCTACTGTTTATCCTTCTGTCTTTTCATATTTTGAAAAATCAGACTTTAGCTGAAACTTAAGTGTGCATGTGCAGATGTTGCATTTTCTAATATTGTATATGTATTGTTTTACAGTGATTCAAAGTCCATTACAAATATAATACAAACTTAAAATGCAGTCCCTGTTAAAATATGTTGCTATGGAAGATTATTGAGAAAACTCATGTCATATTCCATTTCAATATAATATGATTCAGAATAATCATGGGACACTGTTATACCTTATAATGTGAGATTATCAAGGGAGCCCATTACACTCTTTTTATGATGTGTGTTATGATGATGAAAAGATTTCAAGTTGAACAGGCTTCACAATTTCAAAACTAAATGAAAAACAGAATAAAAGACCACCAAACCGCTTTGGGTACGTCTACACTGCAATAAAACCTACGTAGCTGGCCCACAAGGAGGCAGGGTCCCAGTGCTCAGGCTCTAGCCTTAGCCTTGTCTACACTGCAAGTTTATAGTCCTGCAATCCATGCCCTGTGAGCCAAAATCAGCTGACAAGGGCCAGCTGTGGGTGTTTTACTGCAGTGTAGACATACCGCCAGAGTTTACAGAAAGCACAGCTTTGCTGCCATTCATTGGCTTCTCCTACTTTTACATTGGCTACTATTAAGTGTACGTGAGTAGTTTTAATTGAGGTGAGAGGAGAGGAACCTCAATTCCCGGTTGAGATCAGTTGATGGGTACACAGGAAGCTTGCTTTCTAGATCAATAAGTTATTGGGAAGTACTGAGATTGCTTAAAGTCTGGTGTGCCTTGAGGGAGAAAGGGCAGTTTATTATATCTTTACAGCATTGATTTCTCTTCCACTGGAAAGCTGACCTGCAAAGGTCCAAGATACTAGCTACCAGTAGGCATACTGGTGTCTGAATATGCTGGGAAAAGGAACATAGACCAAATTCTGTCTTGAGATTAGGGGTCGTAAAATAGTATTTGCTTTCACAAGAGGTGGCTATTGGCCCATTCAGTCCCACTTGTAATATCCTAGATAGGGCTAGTTGAAATTTATGTATTTTTTTAATTGGAAAAAGGGGGGGAAGTTTTGAAAATATTATTCCTAAGGGATCTATTCACAATCTCCATCTTTCCCATATTTGTCAAGGTGGGAACAGATTTCCAAGAAATGAATTTTTATTTTCAAGTTTGCTTTGCCTTCAAGCCACTAAGCATTGGAACAAACTATCAAGGGAAAGGTAGATTCTCCATCTCTTGATGTCTCCATATAAAGACTGGATGCTTTTCAGGAAGATATGCTTTGGACAAACACAAGTTACTTGGTTTAGTACATGGGTATTTGGGTGGAATTTTATTACCTGTGTTATGCAGGCAGTTGGACTTGAGGTTCTGATGATGCCTTCTGGCCTTAAAAAATCTAAGTCTGTCTTTTCAAAAGATCATAAAAGGAAGGTGTGCTCTGCACTTTTAGAACCATAGAAATTTAGGGCTGCCAGGGATCTTCAGAGATAAAGTCCAGTCCCCTGCATTGAGGCAGGACCAGGTATACCCAGGGTAGATTTACTTACTATCAATATTTATGTTAGAGATGAGAGAGTGAAGTCATGTCCCTGCCAGCAAATATCTTTTTGTCATCTCCTAGCAGTGTATTCTAGTTGATACATGATACTTGTATTATTGGAAGTTATAAAAGTAACTAAATGTGTAAGAAGATAAAAATGCATTAAAGAAAGAATATACACCCCACAATGTTTGCTGCTTGTAAAAAGCGGGATCAGATTTTTAGCTTGTGTAAACTGACATAGCTCCACTGAAATCATTAAAAGACATGAAAGGATAATTACAGCCCATAGATCTATTCTTTAATGTCTGTGCATCATCCCTGTATGGGCTATGAAAAGAATCTTTGGGTTTTCACAAACCTTAGGAGACCCCTAAAAATGGAGAGAATACAGTACTTTGACCATTTATAGCCCGGGCATTCACACAGTGTTGGAAAGGAAGTGAATGATCATAGGAGAAAGAGGGTAATACATTTAGAAAAACTTGAGAGAACAGTGCCATAGTGGGGTCTTGTGTATGTGTGATGGGGGAGAAGGATATGGTAATAGATGATAGCGTATACTGGAAGGGAACAAAGAAGCGGCTGAAGAGAGGCAAATTCTGAAAAGCAAATAGAATCCTGAAGCGAGAGGAAAAGTTAAAAATGATCTTAAATACTTAAATTTTTAGAAAATATTGAATACAGACTTACTAGGTTAAGGGGGGCACATTAAAAGAAACTGAGGAGTAGCTATTTTGAGTGAGCAAAAGAAATAAAAAGACCAGAGGAAAGGAAAAATGAGAAAGAAGATAAATTCTTTTTCATTCTTTTCTTTTATGAAAGTTTTCTGCAAAAAGGATATATATATTTATATACATAGTAGTAATTTTGCATATTTTATGTACTATGGGTGGAGCTGGTAGCACTGACTCCTATTAAGGTTGCTCGAAACATCTGTTTATAAGACCCCATTTCAGTGGCTTATAACTTTGCATAACTTCAATGATTTGGGGTGAAATTTTCCCTGCCGAATGTCTGCCTCAGGCGAAATATTTTGGGGGAAAATTTCAGCCAAAATGGTTCAGCTATTTCCAAGAACAAGGCTTTTTCTCCATGTTAAAAAATTCTTGGGACCTTTTGTTTGAAATGTTCAAGTACCCCATGCTTTGGACCAGGGACTTGAAATTTGGCAGGTGTTTCAGGGATGTGCCTTTTATTGTCCCAGTGAAAACCTGCCCAAATTTGGCCATTGTATAAGCCTCTGAAAACCATAGCAGTTCACACATGTTCAGTAGAGAGAACTTCAGTTTTAACAGCTAAAATCTCCAAAAACTCTGTCCTCACTGAGCATGCATCTTCCCCACAAACAAACTGAACATGCTGCAGGCCAAGGCTCGTGGGAGCACCCAGAAAAACTTTCCCTGTGTAATAGCTGCTCCAGTCCAGGGTGGGGCAGGATTCTTGGATGAATCAGGCTAATGAAGTAAAGGAGGCTATTGTCCATAGGACCCCTCCATCATTTGTTGCAGAAGTTGCAAAGCATGTAGCGAATGAGGTAAGGGATTGCAGGAAACGAAGGGAGGATTCATGGTTAAAGCATTTGAGTACTGCCCTGGAGAATGGGATTCTATTTCCACAGAGTTCCTATGTGATACTAAACAAGTCATTTAAACCATACTTTTTAAAGGCTATGACTAAACAATCGTGTGTTCCCTCATTTTCTGGGGGTCTAACTTCAGACCCTTGAGACCTCTTTGAAGAAGTGCTGAATGCTCACAGCTAGATCTGAGCAATATGTTTCCAGCAAATAGCACTTTGTGGAGCACTGCAATGAATTTGGGTCAAATTCATTGTATAGTTTTCCTTGAATAAAACTGTAGACAAAAATTTTGAAAACATTGAATCACTTCATTTTGAAAACGTCAAAACTGTTTTAGTGTTTCCGTTCAATCCGAATGAAAATTTTCCAGTTATTTCATTGAGGAAAAACTAAAAAAAATAGTTTCTATTTGAAACCAACCAAATATTTTTCAGTTCGGCTAATGAACTGAAAAATCAATTATTAACGTTAATGGGAATACTTGGCTCTTATATAGCACTTTCATCAGAAGATTTTAAATTATTTGTTTAGCTCCACTCTCAACTGCAATTGAAGTTAAGGGATTCTACATCTGAATATAATGGTAAGTATTCTGAAAGATCAGGTCCTAGCCATCTCAAGTTGGGCACTCAAAATTAGTGGATGCTTTTGATATTAATCTTTATATGCCTTAGCTTCCCAACTGTAAAATTGGGATAATAGTGCCACTCATTTCATGGAGTTTGCAAAGATAAATTAATGTTTGTGAAGCACTCAGTTACTATAGTGGAAAAGCCCATGAGGAAATTAATAATTTTATCTTCAGAGCAGAGTTTGAATAATGTGCTGGAAATAAGGCCTATGACCGCACATTGAACAATGAGGAAAAAACAACAGCTATTGAATAGCAGCTCATTAATTGATCACTGCCCATTCTGTGGACTGAATGAGGTACGGGCCTGTAGAAAAAGTTATACAGGTCTGTCTCATCTTACACTGGGGTTATGTTCCGCAGTCAGTGCGTAAAGTGAAAATCGTGTATAGTCAAAATTACATTGAGTGTAATGGCGGATGGAATCGCCCGCACTACAGGAACAGTATTTAAATTATTTTTCTCTTTTTTTGTTTTTTTTCTTGTTTTTGCCGACCGCGTAAAGCTGAAATCGCGCATGTTAAATGCCCCTAAGATGTGACAGACCTGTATGATCATATACATAAAGACTGTATCACAATTAATAATCACAGGAGGGGCAAATTAATGTTACACAGGCAAATTTAATTCTGACATTTCCTAACTTTTGAGTGCTGGACCTAGCAACTTGAATTTCCTTTTAACGTCTTTGTAATATTTTCATTCTAATATACAGTGTCTGTTATATGTAACACCCTGAGAAGCAGTAATCTGGCATTTTGTGTTTTTTTTATATTGTACAACTACTTAGAAGAAAACAATTTGTCTAATATGCCTAGTTGGATATTTAGGCCATGATTTGTCAGAGAACAATGTTTCTGATAATGCTGGGGGAAAAAAAAAAAAAGAGACGTAATCTCACATTCACATAAGTAACAGACAAAGGCTCAGATCCTGCATAAGGTGCACTGGTGTGGACTTCTGCTAATTATGTATGTTGATGGTTGCATAATTCTTTTAGTTTCATTAGTGGTGTCAGAGGCATAATCTCTACCTTGTTATGAAGGAATTCTTGCTACTAATTGAGTAACACTGAGAGTGAGTTAAAGTTTATCAAACTTCAAAGTTGTGATAAATTTTTAGACTATTTAGGAAGTTGGAGCACTATTCTTCATTCATTTTAATCCCTTTCCATCCCCTGTTGGCCCTATTGTTCTTTGTGACTATACACTTGCATAGTCAGTCTCCTCCCCTGTGAAATATACACTGCTCTTTTCGCATTAGAGAACAATGGTAAGATTTCAGAATTGAAGAGAGCACAAAGACCTGTTAAAATTTTTTAAATAAATATTAAAAGTAAAAGAGGACTGAATGAAACAACTCTTGCTGATTTCTATGACTCACATAAAATTGTTAAATTTAATTAAGTTGGGAAAAGGCTTCAACTGAATAAAACCCATGTCCAAATCAGGCTTTTAATTGTAATTCTTTATTACTTATTTCCACAGAGAAGGTGATACCCATAGTAATCTGAGAGGTATTAATGTCCTACTCTAAAGGCAGATTTGTTCCATGGACTTCAGAAAACTGCTTCAAAATGTAAAGAATTACGTCATTCTAACCCACCCTTCTTCCTTTATTCTGTTATGTCATAGTAGTAATAGGTCAGTTATTTCTAGTGCAACTTCTCACACATAGAAGCATAGAATATCAGAGTTGGAAGGGACCTCAGGAGATCATCTAGTCCAACCCCCTGCTCAAAGCAGGACCAATCCCCAACTAAATCATCCTTGCCAGGGCACTTATAAGAATGCCCATAAGTGATAGGAATCTGTGATAGACAAGAGATGATTTATGTCAGCCGTACAAAGACAGGATTACACAATTTCTAGTAATACTTATGCAACAGTTATACATTGATTATGCAAATGATGAACAATAGTTTTACCGTCCAAAGTTGCTGTCCCTGGTCCCAGATTTCTGCAGCTATTTGCAGCTATTCTTCAGCTGGTAATTTACAAAAATGTTCCAGTCTAGAATTGTATCAGTGGTTGCCAAATGATTTCCCACTCCCACACTTCCTTTGCTTGGAGTTCTGACTCTGTTTCTCAGTTGTGTGACCACAAAATGTTAGAAGTATAATTCTGCTTTCCAGATGCAATGCTATTTTTTTATTTTTATTTTTTGTTGCTATCTAACTAGCTAACCACTACTATAGCTAAATAACTGGATTTATTAGATTGCTTCTCTAACCTAACATCTCAAAACTTCATTATAATACCACTGTTAGCATTAGACACCTTGTTCAAACATTATTGTATCCTAATATCGATATTGCCATGTACAGCCGGGGTATTTAATATAATAATTCGACAGTATAGCCAACATAGCTGTAGAATATCCATATATCAGCTATTTTAAGATTAAAGCAGGGAGTGAGTAAAGTGGTGAGTCTGCATATTTTAAGTATGTACTGCCTCATAACCACAGGAGGTGCTGATTTATTGATCACCAGAAATTACGTTTACACAAATCAAGGTCCCTCTCATTTTCCAGTTCAGTGGGGAACAAGTTGCAACAAAATCCTCTATCCTAATTCTAAATCACTTGTGCAAATTATATCTTAATCAATACAAGATGCAAAATATTACAGCTGCAGCAGATTAACATTAATATGTTAATGGATTCACTGTTTGGACTGCTTGAGAAGACTCTTCTTTAATAGAATTTAAAAAATGTTTTCCATGCAGTTGTAGGAAAGATCTTGGTGTAATATTTTCTTTACTTACATTGGATAGTGGTTGTGAAGTTGGTTTATTTTTGGTAATTTCCTGACTATGAATGTTGTGACTTTTTTTAGCCAACCCTACTATAATAAAATACAATGTATAAAATAAACTTTCATGCTATTTTGAAAGTTATAATTTAAATTTGTAAAATCAGTGTTGTAGAAATCATACTGCTTATTTTTTTTTAAATTACAAAAATGTCAAATTATACTAAACATTCAAACAAAGCAAACTTTATCTGCACCTTTTAGAATGTCTTCATGCAATTCTGGGTGTCTTAACTTTTTGTATTGGTGATCTAGGCACAAAAGACTGATCTCTCCCTCTGTATGCCTAGTACCAATTTACAGGGCTCCCCCCTGAGTGAGTTTTAAGCTGTTCAGCCACTTCTTTTATTTTGAATTTGTTTTATTTCTATAAATCTTAATATTCTCTTTCCTCTACAAAACAAGAACATTTCTTCCAGACCAATCAGTGAAGGAAACATTTTTATCCTCTATCTGGCCGGTAGGTAATTAAATAATGCAATGAGAGTGGAGATGCTTCTGAATCCATGTCACTGTGATAAACTGCAGCGGTTGGCTTTGGTGTGGAGGGTGATAGTGTGAGGTATAAACTCTCTTACCTGATCAAACCAGTCAGCTGTTCTGTTTCTCTAAAAGTTCTTTCTCTTACGCTCTTTGCTAAAATTGAATAGGCAGTAAGGCTAGCCAGAAAACAGCAATTCTGTTTTGCAAAATATTTCAGTATTTTGAAGTTTGTTTTTGTTCCACATTGGGATAAACAGGAGACCTGAATTTCCTACTCACACTCACTCACACGTACATCTTGATGTTTATGGAAGTCACCTGGGAAGTTGGGGACAGAGGCTCAAATCCCTGCCCTGCCTGGTTTGAAGACGGGACTTGAATCTGGGTCTCCAGCATCCGTGCCCTAACAGTTCAGCTGTAGAGTCAGTCTGTCTGTGTCTTGTGTCCGCCCTCCCCACATCCCTTCATTCTCCCCCCCAAAAAAATAAAAAAAAATCTTGGTCCTGAGAAATGTTCCTAGTTAATTTTTCAACAAAATGGAATTTTTCAACACAGAAAGTTTCATCAAATTTTTTTGCAGTTATTTCTAATAGTCAAAGGGGAGAGGTCACAGTTGCATATCTGCAGTCTGAGTGCTGTAATCTTCTTTCTCAGAATGATACACTGTCTCTCAAGAGAAATGAAGCCAACGTATAGTGTGTGAAAAATTGAGCCCTACTTCTCCAGAAGTTAGCATGTTTGCTGCTGATTAGTTGGGAAGAAAAAAAAGGGGGTTCTTCCAGCTATGAGTCTGGGCTATAATTTATTTTAATGCCACCAGAATTAGTCACTTTAAAATGTTAGATTTCCTTCAGGCCAGAAGAAGCTGGGAAAGTTGTGAGGCTATTAGACTTAAGTATCTGGCTGATCTTCAAAAATTGAGTAGTGCTGGTCAATCAAAAGAGGTTTTGACAGGCTCTTTTTGAGGAGCAATAACCACGCCCTATCAGGGTAAGGACCTAGTTGAAATGTGTGGCCTGTGTGTATAGCGGACACAGATTGTCTTACTGCAGGGCTAAGAAAATGCCCTGTTGGGTAAAAATGATTCTTGCTTGGTAGAAATAAACCAGGCCTAAGTGATGGTCCCTGGAAGAATCAGTGGTGTTGGTTTTTTTTCTATCTGAAACCTATAAATGGCTGTCTACAGCACCTTGACATATTGTTGCTTCAATACAAATTGGGTCCAGGGGGGAAAACCCCAAAACCAAGCCTGGAGCTGGGTGACCATCACTCTGAGGCCTATTCTAAAGCCCATAGATTCTATGGCATAGAATTTAATGGAAGATTTCCTACTGATTTCAGTGGGCTTTGCATCAGGCCCCAAAAGAATAGTTGTAAGTAGAAAATACTTTTAGCAAGCTATTTTCCCATCTGTGTGTGACTTAAGATTGTAGATGATACAATGAGGTGTTCAGATAGAGCAGTTAGTCTTGGAGTTGGATTCACTGTTTTTAATATTAAATTAATCTAGAGTCCCACAGGATTAAATTGGGTCAGTAAGACCCAAGATGTGTAGGCAATGACTTAGTATTCTCATCTTTAAGTCAAGTAATGTCTTGGTCAGAAGACATGGCATAGGGTTTTTAAGTGGTGAATGATGCAATTTATAAGAAAAAATGAAACTTTATTTATTCAACATTTTTGGTTAATAGCATTATTATCCCTGTTTCTTTGGTTTTGTAGTCTTTGTGTTTGATCTTAAAACAGGGTTTGATCCTGCGAACAATTACCAATGTAACGGGATTAGTTGCATGAGAAATTATTCATGTTGGGTATATTTTACAGGTCGAGTCCTTGGTTTTGTTCCCTGAATTTGAATGTAAAGGCATTTGAGCAAATGCATTAATTGAAGTTTTGTTTGTAGCAATCACAAGCAACACAAAATAGTCAAACATTTGAGTCACAATTTTAAAATGATTGCTAATTTTGGGTGCCACAGAATTGGGGTGCCCAGCTCCAGTGATACTGTGCATCCACATTATTTGATGGCATTTATAGCATCTCTGAAAATCAGGGTCTAGGTGTCTCAAGTTGGAATCCCAAAATTGTGGATATTTTTGAGAGGTTAGGCTTTGGTGTAAAGTGTAGGAGTTTTCAAATATTAATATTCACTTCAATCAAATACCCCAAAAGATATCTTCTCTTTTATATTACATCTGTTTGTTTCCCCTTACAGGTCTCTTGACACAGTACTGAGCAATGATGTACAAGGCTTATCTGTCCTCGATTCTCACTTAGTCGAAGTGGAGGGAGACACTCTTTACTTGTATGGTTCTGGAGCTCTGGAATCCCTGGATCGAAACTGGAGCGTTCAGACAGCTGGAACTGTCATCACAGTCTCCTTTATGTTCATAGAATTTGATGAAATTGTTCAAGTGCTACCAAAACTGAAGATCAGATTTCCTAATTCTGCGGTAAAACATTTTCTCTGAGACTTCAGCAATCTGAATAGCCACAGAATCTATGGATGATCTTTATTAACACCTTATTTTGGTCAAGTAACCTTTAGTTTTCAGCTTATTATCACTTATGTATATGAATTTGGGTTATTTGTTTAACTCTTCAGTTTTGTCTATATTGTACTTTTGACTTGATAAGGCCTTCTTGATTGAGCAAGAGACTTGAGTGAGAATTCTCAAAGGGAATTGAGGGATTCTGCTTAGGTTGGAAATTTATTTCTGACACAAACATTTCTTTTGGCCCTTCATAAAATAGAAAAGAGTTGCTAAATTGTGAGATGGAAATACAATACTTTTACATTGTTGATCCATTATTTCCATGTATCAAGAAGTATTTGTTTGTGTATCAAGGCCAGCCTCTGAACAGCTGGCGACAGAAAGGTCAGAGGTGGTGTTGGTTAAGCAAAGAACTCTGTGGAGTTCTGTGGTTCTTGCTCAACCGAAAAAACGTAAATGTGCAAAGTCTCTGGCCACATTCCCTCCAGGCAATGTGGGTCTGTAAAATCAAAGCAAATAACATAAAACTAACTAGAACAGTATCAACAGGTAGGCTCATGTGCCTTCATAGTTCCCTGTCTTGGTTTCTGGTCAACAAACCTCTGTCTCTCCTTCTCATAAAGATACCCCATGCTTTTTTTTTGGAAGGTTCTGAGCTTAATTGAGCATACCTTGCTTCAGCTCAGGCAGGTATTTCCAGCTATGAATTCAAAATCCCAGCAGAGGTTTTTAACCCCTCAAAATCTCATTCCTCTATCAGGCTCATTGTGGTCTCCTTTTAGGGGTGCTACTGAAGCAGTGTTGGAAGGAGCAGAATAAATGAGGGATTCTATGACCTGTACAGCTGGTACAACCAGGAAGCAATCAGACTCTACATACTCAAAATATTTCTTGCTTATTTTCTTGCTTGCAATGTAGAAATATCCCATTCTTTTCTTTCTATGCAAAGTTTAAGCAAATCTTGTTGTTGCAGCACTTCTACAGAGGAGCATGGGGTTTTGCCCCCTTATTGCTAATGACCCAATTTAAACTCAAGGAGTCGTAATGATGGTATAATAAATATGTGTGATAAACCAATCATCCAAAAAACTGGGGAATTGAATCCTATACACCTATAACTTAGTCAAAACAGTTAAGGCTAAGGGTATGTCTACATCTACAATTTTGCAGTGCTGGTTGGTACAGCTGTATTAGTACAGCTGTATAGAGCCAGCGCTGCAGAGTGGCCACACTTACAGCAACCAGCGCTGCAAGTGGTGTTAGATGTGGCCACACTGCAGCACTGTTGGGCGGCTTCAAGGGGGTTCGGGGAACGCGAGAGCAAACCGCGGGGAAGCAGGTCTCCTCCCCCGGTTTGCTCCAGTGTTCCCCGAACCCCCCTGCAAGCAGGTCTCCTTCCCCGCGGTTTGCTCTCGCGTTCCCCGAACCCCCATGCAAGCAGGTCTCCTTCCCCGCGGTTTGCTCTCGCGTTCCCCGAACCCCCCTGCAAACCGCGGGGAAGGAGACCTGCTTGCACGGGGGTTCGGGGAACGCGAGAGCACACCGCGGGGAAGGAGACCTACTTGCACGGGGGTTCGGGGAACGCGAGAGCACACTGCGGGGAAGGAGACCTGCTTGCACGGGGGTTCGGGGAACGCGAGAGCACACCGCGGGGAAGGAGACCTGCTTGCACGGGGGTTCGGGGAACGCGAGAGCAAACCGCGGGGAAGGAGACCTGCTTCCCTGCGGTTTGCTCTCGCGTTCCCCGAACCCCCCTGCAAACCGCGGGGAAGGAGACCTGCTTGATTACCAGAGAGGTATCCTCAGGTATGCTGGGATACCTGCTTATTCCACGGAGGTCAAGAAAAGCGCTGGTAAGTGTCTACACTTGATTACCAGCGCTGGATCCTCTACACCCGAGACAAAACGGGAGTACGGCCAGCGCTGCAAACAGGGAGTTGCAGCGCTGGTGATGCCCTGCAGATGTGTACACCTCCTAAGTTGCAGCGCTGTAACCCCCTCACCAGCACTGCAACTTTGTGATGTAGACAAGCCCTGAGTGTCTATATTAAGTGACCATAGCATTATACATACTTGAAAAAGTTATGGTCACACCTTGCTGAAAATGTACAGCCCAGTTAACGCCTACTGTATTTTTACATGCTTTAATACTCGATGAATTTTCATCATTTTTTTCATAAAGAATACAGACAAGCTATGACTGTACACTTACTCTTTCAAGTGAAGATGATTGTAAATGCTAAGGTTTTCCCACTCGGAGGCCACCAGATGTCTGTATCACTAAGATCTCTTATTTTATTTTCTAGTTTTTATTTTAATTTATTGGATACAAAAGGGAGAGAGCTTCTTTTTAAAGAGGGGAAGGCATCATGTGCCACATTGTTTTGAAGAGGTATTAAAAGCTCTACACATCAAGTGAGCCCAGTTGCTTAGATGGGCCCAACAGCTGGTTATTCATGTCTAAGGAGAATAGAAATGGCATGGAATGAAGCTGATCTAACACTGAGCTTGATGTCTGTAACACAGTTGTGTTGCCTTACTATTTTGTGTCCTCCTCAGTAAATATAACATAATTCCTGTCTGTTTTTTTGTTACAGCACCTGAAGTTTAAGGAGACAAATATTGTCATGTTGCAGCAGTTTAATGCATTAGCACAGGTGCGTCGCATTGAACAGTTGACAGTTGATCCTCAGGGAAATCCAGTTGTAAACTTTACTCTCTGGAAATACTATGTTCTGTTTAGACTGAACCATTTTAATCTGCAGAAGATAAATGGAACTGAGGTAAGAAGAAGTAATATTTTTTTTAGGAATACAAAGAACATGTAACTTCCCTCTCAAAATTATTCCTATAAAATGAATCCTCACTAATGGAAAGAACAGATTCTTATTTCATAAATTTATATTGATTATATATTAATAAAATTAGTGGAGCCACTCCATTCATTCTTATGCAAAAGTAAAAAAGATGTAAATCTACTTCCCCACATAATTTACTTTGCTCTGCATTCGTCAAACGAAATCTGTTATTTTTACTTATGTAGCCCCCCAAAATACCTATTGTTCCTATAGCTCTTGGTAATTGGAGAAGACAATTCAACCCTATTCCTGAGTACATATGATAAAGAAACACAAATCAATGTGTCTATTTTTTGGGTTTTTTTTTAATTTTAAAGAATTCATACACTTCATCTCTTCAGTGTTTCTTGTAACAAGTTTTTCTCTGGTTTATTATAATGTGTTTGAAAGGAATTTAAATATTGGAACTGGATGTATGTATTTAGGGCTGTCAAGCGATTAAAAAAAATAACTGTGATTAATCACACTGTTAAACAATAATAGAATACCATTTATTTGAATATTTTGGATGTTTTCTACATTTTCAAATATATTGATTTCAAGTACAAAACAGAATACAAAGGGTACAGTGCTCACTTTATATTTATTTCTTATTACATGTATTTGCGCTGTAAAAAACAGAAGAAATGTATTGGGTGAATTGAAAAATACTAAGTACTGTAATGCAATCTCTTTATCATGAAAGTTGAACTTACAAATGTAGAATTATGTTAAAAAACAAAACAAAACCCTGCATTCAAAAATAAAGCAATGTAAAATTTTAGACCCTGCAAGTCCACTCAGTCCTACTCCTTGTTCAGCTAATCACAGACAAATAAGTTTGTTTATAGTTGCAGGAGATAATGCTGCCCACTTCTGGTTTACAATGTCACCTGAAAGTGAGAACAGGCGTTCTCATGGTACCGTTGTAGCTGGCATCGCAAGATATTTACATGCCAGATGCGCTAAAGAAGGTTGATTTTGGGATCTGTAGTTTCTGCATTGCAATTTTGCTCTTTTAAGACTTTCGAAAGCATGCTCCACACCTCATTCCTCTCAGATTCTTAAACCTTAGGTTGAGTGCTGTAGCTATCTTTAGAAATCTCACATTGGTGCCTTCTTTGTATTTTGTGCAATCTGCAGTGAAAGTGTTCTTAAAATGAACAACATGTGCTGGGTCATTATCTGAGACTGCTATAACATGAAATATACGGCAGAAGGCAGTAAAACAGAGCAGGGAACATACAGTTCTCCCCCAAGGAGTTCAGTCACAAATTTAATTAATGCATTATTTTTTTAACAAGCGTCATCAGCATGGAAGCATGTCCTCTGGAATGGTGGCTGAAGCATGAAGGGGCATATGAATGTTTAGCATATCTGGCATGTAGATATCTTGCAGTGCCAGCTACAGAAGTGCCATGCACATGCCTGTTCTCACTTTCTGGTGACGTAAATAAGAGGGCAGCATTATCTCCTGCAAATGTAAACAGACTTGTTTTTAGCGATTGGATGAACAAGAAGTAGGACTGAATAGACCTGTAGGCTCTGAAGTTTTTTGTTTTTTTGTTTTTGAGTGCAGTTATGTAACAAAAAAATCTACATTTGTAAGTTGCATTTTCATGATGAAGAGATTGCACTACAATGCTTGTAGGAGGTGGACTGAAAAATACTATTTCTTTAGTTAATCAGTTTACAGTGCAAATATTCGTAATAAAAATAATATACACTTTGATTTCAGAGACAACACAGAATACAATATATATTAAAATGTAGAAAAATATTTAATAAATTTCAATTGGTATTCTGTTGTTTAATAGTGCGATTAAAACTGCGATTAATCGCGATTAATTTTTTTGAGTTAATCATGTGAGTTAACTGCGGTTAGTCGACAGCCCTCATATATATATAAGCATACTTGACAGCTGGTTTTAGTACAGCACATTATTATTTATATAGTATTTTTTCACTCTAGGTACACCATATACATAAAATCTCAAATATTTTCTTCATCATCACTCCATGAAATGGAACCCTTGATTTTTTTACCTCTTACACCAAATCATTAATTGTTTAAAGTGCAAAGGAAGGAAGTACATTAATACTGGTATACGTCTGCACCTTGTGTGCCCATTTGCACCAGTGCAAAGTAGGTGTAAAAGCTACCATCTGAGCTGGATAAATTATACATCTGTCGTGCACCAAGGACTCAGTCAAGTAAGGTGCTGAGAACTATAGCCCTGATGCAACACTTAAATACATATTTAAATTTAAGCATGAGATTAGTCAAGTGCTTTACAGTTAAGTGTTTTGTGGGATCATGGCCAGGATGTTCAACACCTTGTAGGACTGAAATCTCACTTAGCATTTATGTAAATGATTATACCAGTTTCAGGATTACAGGGATTTGAGCTGTCTATATAGAGTGTAAGTCCAAAAAGTTGTACCTATGGATGTTAGGAAACTAAAGTGTAGTAGTTACATTTGTTTTTCTGTATTTCTCATTAACAAAATATTTAGCAGAAACAAAAATAATTATATTGTAAAAATCTGATGAGAAATAGTACATTAAATGTTTAATGATTTTAAATTGATCATTATATTTTGTTTTTAATTGACTGTATCAGATAACTAATAAAGTATACAGACATTTGAACTCTATAATTTACTCTTTTTTTAGCTGTATCCAGCACGTATTAATCATGCAACATAGGAAGAGAGGGTTAAAGAGCTAAACTGAACTAAAAGTTCCCACGAGGAGGAAACTGGAAAGCAAAAATGCCTCCTTTTAATTGTGCTATATTTTAAAAAGAAAACAAGTCATTAAACTTCTAATACTATTTTGGATGGACTTTTTCTTAAACATAAATAACCCCAGGAGAACATTTTGAAATAAAACAAGTAGCACAGTATAAGGTTGTTTTTTTTCCCCTTTAAATTTATTGATCATGAACTGTTTTAAAAGGTGCCTATTAAAAAGTTTGGATTTGTAAGACTGAATATGGCTTTTAAAAAGTTGCTTGTCAATTTATTCTATGTATGTATTTAAATGTTGTATCTCCACGCAACATTTACTGCACCATTTAAAGTGCAAACATGCTTTTAGATTTTAAAGAGTTCTTCAGCCTACAATAATAAAATATAAAAAAAATCCTCCCTGCTTATGCCACAACTCCTCAGAAAATGTCTAAGGCCTGGCCTACACTACGAGTTTATACCGAATTTAGCAGCTTTAAACCGATTTAACCCTTCACTTGTCCACACAGTGAAGCCCTTTATATCGATATAAAGGGCTCTTAATACCAATATCTGGGAGTAGCGCTGAAATCGGTATTGCCATTTTGGATTAGGGTTAATGTGGCCGCAATTCGACGGTATTGGCCTCCAGGAGCTATCCCACAGTGCACCATTGTGACCGCTCTGGACAGCAATCTGGACTCGGATGCACTGGCCAGGTAGACAGGAAAAGCCCCGTGAACTTTTGAATTTCATTTCCTGTTTGGCCAGCGTGGAGAGCTGATCAGCATAGGTGACCACGCAGACCTCATCAGCACGGGTAACTATGCAGTCTGAGGATCGAAAAAGATCTCCAGCATGCACCACACGGGAGGTACTGGATCTGATCGCTATATGGGGAGAGGATTCCGTGCTAACAGAAGTCCGTTCCAAAAGACTAAATGGAAAAACATTTGAAAACATTTCCAAGGCCATGATGGAGAGAGGCCACACCAGGGACTCAGTACAGTGCCATGTGAAAGCTAAGGAGCTCAGACAAGCCTATCAGAAAACCAAAGAAGCAAACGGAAGGTCCGGGGCAGATCCGCAAACATGCCGCTTCTACGCTGAGCTGCATGCAATTCTAGGGAGGTCCGCCACCATTACCCCACCCCTGACCATGGATTCCGAGGTGGGGGTAATCTCAGCCATGGCTGAGGATTCTGCGGACAGGGAAGATGAGGAGGAGGAAGAGGAGGACGAGCTTGCAGAGAGCACACAGCACTCCATTCTCCCCAACAGCCAGGACCTTTTTCTCAGCCTGACGAAATTACCCTTCCAGCCCTCCCAAGGCATTATCCCAGACCACGAAGCCATGGAAGGGACCTCCGGTGAGTGTACTTTGTAAATATAAAACATAGTTTAAAAGCAAGCGTTTTTTAATGATTAATTTGCCCTGAGGACTTGGGATGCGTTCGCGGCCAGTACAGTTACTGGAAAAGTCTGTTAACATGTCTGGAGATGGAGCGGAAATCATCCAGGCACATCTCCATGAAGCTCTCCTGGAGGTACTCCAAAAGCCTTTGCAGAAGGTTTCTGGGCAGCGCAGCAGCATTCCGTCCTCCGTGGTAGGACACTTGACCACGCCATGCATGTAGCAAGTAATCTGGTATCATTGCATGACAAAGCCTAGCAGCGTATGGTCCCGGTGTTTGCTGGCATTCAAGCAACATCCGTTCTTTATCTCGCTGTGTTATCCTCAGGAGAGTGATAACGTTCATGGTAACCTGGTTGAAATACAGGAATTTAATTAAGGGGACAGAGATGGCCATTCCTACTGGGCTGTTTGTCTGTGGCTGAAAAGAAATCCTTCCCTGCAGTTAGCCAAGCAGGGGGAAGGAGAGGGTGATTGGCACTGAGCTTTTTCGTGTTTGGCTAGCAAGGATCTTCCCTGCTACTAGCCACACGGGGGGGGGGGGCGCTAGCAGGGATCTTCCATGATACCAGCCATGTGTAAAGCGATCATTCCAGAGAATTGGAATGGGGGGGTGGTTTCTGCTGCTGCACGTTAACAGGAAAGAAGCAGCACTCAATGGGCTTTGCTTGGTATTTGGGAAAGGAGGGCTCTGGATATATGAAGGCTGCAGAAGCCGAAAGACAATGCTTTACCATGGCCGCATGCAAGGCGAATTCTGCTGCCCGGACCTGTGTCTGTGATCTCTAACACCAAAGCCGCAGGCACTCCATATTTAGATGCAAAATGCGACCTTGTACTGAAATCACATGTGCTATTTAAGGTGAATAGTGTTGTTCACCGTGAAAGAGTATAAGCATTGTTCTGTAAAATGTATCTTTTTAATTACTTCTCTCCCTTTTTCCCCTCTCTCATGCAGCTGCAAATTTTTCAAGCCTCCCTCCTCCGTCCCGAAGGCTATCTCAGATAAGGCAGCGAAAAAAAAAGATGCAAGATGAAATGTTCTTGGAAGTCATGGAAGTGACCCGCAATGAAAGAGCTCATCTGAATGAGTGGAAGGACTTGGTATCAAATTACAGGAAAGATGCCAGTGACTGTGAGGGGAGGAGGGACGAACGTGAGGAGAGGAGGGACAAACGTGAGGGGAGGTGGCGGCAGGAAGATCAGCACTGGCGGGATGCAATGCCAAGGCTTCTGCGTGATCAAACTGACATGCTCCGGCATCTGGTGGAGCTTCAGGAACAGCAGCAGGATCCCAGAGTGCCACTACAGCCCCTGTATGACCACCCTCCCCACTCACCATGTTCCATAGCCTCCTCACCCAGATGTGTAAGAACACATGGGGGGAGGCTCCATGCACCTGCCCATTCCACCCCAGTGAACAGTCCAACCAAAAGGCTGTCATTATTTTGAAAGTTTTTTAGTGGCCTTTTCCTTCCCACCTGTCCTCCTCCCAAACCGCACCCGGGCTACCTTGTCAGTTCTCTCCCTTTTTTTATAATTAATTAATTAATAAAGAATGCATGATTTTTAAATGAGAGTGACTTTATTTCCTTAGAAAGCAAGCTGTAATTGAAGGGGGAGGATGGGTTACTTACAGGGAATGAGTCAGTCGGGGTGTATGTGTTTGTTTCTCCTTGATGAAGCACAAACAGTCACACCGTACCCTGGCCAGTGATGAAACTGGTTTTCAAAGTTTCTCTGATGACAGAGTAGATTAGTTGAGTATTGTATGCATATTTTCTTGACATATTATATGCTGGTAAAGAGCATTGATAATGCATCTGTAGTTCCCTAAGTGCTGTTACCATTGCATCCTTTCATGGTAAATGTTACCAAGAACACACTAGAGGTTTCACTAAAGAGTAGCATTCTTATTTAACATTTGCATATAGCAGACCATGACTGCCTTGGGGAATTTTGCAGTAACTTAACACGATGCTGGGAAAGAAGATATCAGACAAGGAGAATGTTTCTTTGTATTGCTCATTTTTTATTTGAAATTGAATAGATTTTATTTAGATGTCGGGAGGGGTGAGCATCATTAGAAAGTTTGGAGGGGGAAAGAATTGGGTTTTGAACACAGATGTTTAAAGTACATAGTGTCATTTCATCAACAGTTTGAAATTATCTTATAGACACAGCTGTAATTTTATGCTAGAGCAGCAGTATAGTTCATGTTTAGAAAGTAAAGTATTAGGGGAAGAATTAATTTTACTGGACTGGGAAAGACCAGCCAGTTTCTGTAAAGACTGCCCCATTGTGCTGCCAAAGTCACAGACACCATGGCTTATCTTCCATCATTTAAGTGCTTAGAGACCTTTCACTTCTGCATCACAACTGGATCAGAAAATTTTCCAATATATCTCTGTAAATTTATACAATATGGTGAGGAATTAATCTGTGTGGGCTGGAACACTCAGGGGGGAAGACCTGGTCATTTAATGAGCAGTATCTTGAGACACAGAATATCATGTTGTATGCATCAAAGTTTCCAGAGTTTGTAGAAAATAATAAGTAAAACAAGCAAAAGTAACTTGTGTGATTGCTCTTTGAATATATTGAAGATGCCAATAAAAATAAATCTAAATTTTGAAAAAGTTGTAGGGATATATTGTTTCCTTTTCTTAAATATGCCTGGAATATCTCTGCTATGCAGTGTTTTATAGCACATATTTTAACTGATTTGTTTTGTGCTGGTCATTTCTGAACATGGGCAGGTTTTACTGTTTATGAAAATTTTCCATTCCTATTTTTTTCACAGGTTACTCAGAATGATATAGTAATGGCTGAAAGGCTCTTTGGCATTCTTGCACATGTAGCATCTTCTGAATTGCCCCAGTATCGCCTGCTTTCACTACTTGGAGAATCCAGGTAAAAAATAATTTTAAACGGTTTAAGAAGGAACGCTTTTATAGCCATAGGAATTATATTTTTTACCATATATTTTACCATAATTTTGTTTGTATAAGTGTGTTAAGAATTAAGTTAACAGTTAAATCAGTCCACCCTTCTTTTTGGTTTGGTTAGATTGATTGATTAATCAGTTTTTTCAAAAAGAACTTGATTTTCTTTTTTTTAATAAAATAAAGTAGTTAATAGAGAAAACACACAGAAAGCTCAATTACAAATTGATATGTGCAATGAAATTCTAGAATGATACAGAAAATAATCACAGAGGGAGATGCCACTTTGTATGTCAGTGGCTCATAGTTTCAAAGGTCCTGTACTTTTAGTGTGCACTAGAAATACTTACAGGCTTGACCTATATTTATTCAGAGCAACATTAATTCCTTACACATACAATTAGACTGTTTTGGGTATTATATTAACATAATGAAGAAGAGCAAAAGTAAATTTCATATTGGCTTGTATAAGGCCAAGTTTGATCTTACTTCCTGCATTTTACAGGTTATGAAAACTGTTGATAGTTTTTCACTGGGGACCACACAGGAGAGACTGCAGGTTTGGTTGGTTTAGGACACTCAGTGAATGCTACTTAGCACGTGCAGCTGCAGAGCACCCACTGTGATCTGAACTCTCCTTGCTCAAGTCTCAGAGCAGGGAGACTGGGATGAGCCCAGGTCAGAATTAGTACTCCATAGCCTTTCTGACACCGGATACCTTCCAAATCTTGTGGGGGCGGGGGTGCAGACCAGGTCTGGAGGGAGAATGAGGTTCCTTGCCCGCTTCTTTCTTGTTCCACGAAAGCCAATGCTTTTATTTTCTTAACTCTTATTCGCATCAGGCTCATGTGCTTTCTTCTGGTCCACTTCTGTGGTTTTTTAATTTTTTTTTTAATGTTCAGAAATATAAACATTTAATTTTAAAATGCTGAAATTACCTGAGGCAGAAAACTGACGGGGTGGGTGGAATACAAACAGGGCAATGTGGAACACAGGAGAATGCAGGGGATGAGAATAGGAAGGAAACAGATGTGGGGAATCAGCAGAGGATGTTATGAGAAGCAGTGTAGGAGTGGAATGGAGTTAGGGAATGCTAGAGGTGATGGCATTTAAAAGGTCCACAGTGTAAGTATCTGCTATGGTCTTCCCTACTGAGCTCTTCTCTTAGAATCCTTGGAAGTGCCGGGGTGTGAAGCCTGTTACTGTTTGGACCTTAATGAGTCCACATCTCCTTAGGACATTTACACTGAAGATTTTGTAACATTTTCTCAGGGACAACCGGTCCAACTAGTTCCACTCCCCAGTACTGCTGTCCTGCAACCCCCTACATGTCTTAGCAGTTCCTGTGCTAAGCTCACATGGAGTCTTGCTCTCCCATGCATTGCTTGTGCCCCACAAAGTGCTGGCTCCAGGCTTGTCCTCCACAACTTACCCACTACAGCGTTTTACTGGGTGACCAGATGAACTGTCCCTGTCTTCATGAGTGGGGCAACTGCTTCCCTTTATGTCCCCAACACTGCAGATATTAGTTGGCGTATGTTACTACCAAATATATATTGCTTACCTAAACCGTGAGAAATGTTTTGTTTTGGAAGAAAGATACTTTTACTTACATTAGTTTGTTTTGTTTCACTTCTCCATAGCAATTCTGTCACAAGCAGAAGTAGGTTTGCCTACATTTATTTCCTGAAGGTCTGTTCCGTCATGTACTGTTGTTTTCACATTTACAATATACAGCTAATTCTTTACACTTTTACTGCTTCCTCCAAGGATCTCAGAGTACTTTTCAAACATTTATTAAGCCTCGCTAGAGAGCCTGCAAGGTAATTAAAAGAGATAAGAGATCTCTAATTTTATATAAAAATATTGATTTCTTCATTCACCACTGAACTGCAGTCTCCGAAGCATCTATTTAACAATGTACAGCAATACTGGTTAGAAGTTCTAAGACAGAAAGCAAAGGCAGTTGAAACTTACGTAGGCAAAATATAATTAACTACGAATTTGGCCAGAACACATGGGTTAACATACTCTTATGAAAATGCCTTTATAAGTAAAATGAAAAATATTAAACAGATCCCACTGTATAAAATTATTTAAAAACCATAAATTTTTCTGTACATTGCAGAAATATTGAGCACTTTCTTCTTGATTCACAAATAGAATGTAGTCATACAAGTTGAACAAAGTCCTTGGGTATATAATGTACTATATATATGAATTTCTGTTAATAGGGACCGGATACAGGACATGATCGAAGATGTCCATACATATAAGTGTACTGTTTATCTGATTCCAGTGTCATGTGTTGGGCAGCGCTTACTGAGTTATATACTAGAGACACGGAAATAATTTTAATGGGTGTTTCATAGTTGAAATATATGACAATTAACAGTTTTGACATTGTAAAATAAAAGGTGTTTAAAAGTTTGTGGAATAGAAGTTTCAATGGTATTTTTAGATTTCTGTGAGTACTTTTACTTTAAGTACATTTCTTAAGTTGTATGATTTTTTTTTTTCCATTTTGGAGCCCTGTTATGGTATGTGTCAAAACAAGCATTTGTCTTAATAGTCTGCAGTTGTGATGGGACAAAATAACGGATGGATATCTCTGGGACCTTCTGTATATATCAAGGCTGCAGGATGCAATAAACCAAAAACTCCTAAACTCAATGTTTGAAGCAGCCAAAAAAAAAAGAGGGGGGTGTTACATAAAATCACTGAAAAGCATTTGTGCTTTAATAAAATCTCAGATAATTAAATCTGTAAATCTTTTTACTGTCTTTCTACAGGAAGAAGCAATTCTGTTATATGCTAGAGGCAAAGGGGAAGAGATCTGGGATTGTCAGTGAAGAAAGTAATGACAGCAAAAGAGTTGGAGGAGAAAATGCAAGTCAAGCTATACTGAATTATACCACAAGGGAGCTTCATACAGAAAAGCTTGAGGTAAACGTGTTAGTTTGAGGATCCTGTGAAGATCATATACTCTGAAACATAACAAATATATATTTTTTCTTTTGGGTAGCTTGTTTAATTTTTAATCAGTTTTCCTATATTTTATTTGCCTGAAATAACGTTATTCGCTTTCACCAACTGAAAGAGTTTACAGGGTACTTCCAGACTTCTCTGGGACCCAGTGACTAACATCCGTATTATAGCAATTGTGCCATGAAAAATCTGTAAATTTTAATAATCTAATACAGTTAAAAATATATAATGTTTTATTAAAAATAAGTATATAGACCAATTTCTGCTTTCAGATGTGCCATCATGGCTCCCACTGATTTCAGCCAAGGGCAATCTTTGTCATTCCTTCAGCATTCCTAGGCTCTCAGTTCAGTTCTGCTCTGCTTGTGAGCTCCCTCTCTGAGTTCTGACTGTGCATTGCAGACTTAAGCATATTTCAAGAAATTGTCATCAGACAGTCCTTTTAACTTAGCCTTCTACTAGCCCTGTGTACAAAGACTACCCATGAAATTTTATTATATGTCAGTTTTAGTGGGGGTCTTTAGAGTGTTAATTCTTACATATCCCTGTTTATCATATTTGTTTGTTTTTCAACCGCATGATCAGACAGTTCAGCTTACCAGTAGAAAAATAACTACTATGCCAGAAGGCAAGGTGGTCAGCACTGTGCCCCTTAAAAAAGGGTCTTACCCGTACTGTGAAACATACTTGGATCATACGTTCGAACTCGTACATGGAGTATGCAAGCATAGCCTTACTTGGATTTTCTCTCCAATTTGTTGGTACCATTCAAACTGGAATTTTAAACTACCTAGAATAATGGAATATGATAGGGATAAATAAGCACAGGTTTTATAAGGGTGTAGTGATTTCTCTCACACGTTAGAATCCTTTAATTTAGACAGGCTTTTCATACAGTGCCTCCCAAGAGTCTGGCAGAGACCTAGTTATGTGGAGAGATACATGTGGCATGTTAAAATAAGACTGAGATAGGAAACGCAGAGTAATAATAAATGATCATTACCAGCTTGGGAAAAGGTTAACAGTGGAGTGCCTTATAGATCCTTTACTGGGGTTAGTATTGTTCAGTACAGAATAGAGCCATGACAAAAATTGCTTAAATCTCGGTAGAGGAAATCTTAGTGCAGCCCAGATTTAAATAATAATAAAATGACAGACTGTCTTGTTTCAACCAAGCCCATCCTAGGTCTGCTTTTCTGGCTGCAAACCTCTGTAGTTAAGCAGGGTGAAAGAACATCTTTTCCCTCCTCTTCCTTTTGCGGGGACAGCCTTTAATAGCAGCTGTCTCCAGTCCCTGCTGAGATACAGTCTAGTACCCAGGTTTGTCCCTTGCTTACTCCTCAGGTTTATAAGGTGTATAAGTCCCTTCACAATACTGGTAAGTAAATCAATAGTACATACTCAGCTTGATTATTGCATTGACTTTGGTCACCTCATCCCAAAAAGGACATAGCATGGAGGTGTGATGGGAGAGATTAAAAATACCAAAGCTGTTTAGTCTTGAGTAGTAGTGATGGCTAAATGGTAAAGGTAATTAAAATAATTAATGGTGTAAGCCAGTGAGTTACTCCTGTTTGCACTTTACCAGAATGAGAGGATAATAATAAAATAATGCTTTGGTGTTCGTGATTTACATTAAAACTATAGATGTGTTTTTGTTACCAGTATAGTAATTCACACTTTATCCTTCATTATAATACTGTATTCCATATGTGGCTGCAGATTTTACTGGTTGTCACAAGGGAAAAGCAAGATAGGCAAGAACTTCCAGTTCCCGCGTCACATTAACAGTAAACTAACATACTAAATGTGATCAAGTCAGACCTAATTACTGAAGACAGTAGATGAGGTTTATTGATTATTAAGTTTTCAAACTAAGCAGCTGGAAAGCATTTACTCTCCTTTTTCTCCCATAAAAAATGGTCTGTGTTATTTTCATGGGCCAAGGCATGACCTAATGTTTTTAACAATATTGTAAATCAGATGGATTAGGTATTTAGCACCAGTATAACTATTCAAAGGATAACATGTTATGGCACTTTCTGGAAATCCTCCAGAAAAAAGAATTAGTATAATTGAAGAATGACTAAAATGTGGTGCCAGTAGTTGCTCAAAATGTATTTTTTTGTCATGAAGTTAGTTTCTAGAAGTTCAGGTGGCTTTTGTACAATGCATACTGTATGTTGTACATAGGCTTGGCAGAATTCAATGTTTATTTTTTTATAAATTTCAGTGGAAATATTAATATTTAAGGATTCGTTTCAATTTTTTTATTTACATTTTCACAGTTGAGTGAAATTATGGATTGTTAGCATCTTTTATTTCTATTGATTTAAATTTTCACAGTTGTGAGAAATTACAGGGGGCCAGACAATTATTATTTACTGACAGTAGATGTTGAGATTCAAAAAGTTAAAAGATCTATAACCATTAAAACATATTGCCAACATCACATTTCAAAATATACAAAATATATATCCTTAAATCAAACTATAATAGGTTCTCAAGCAGCATTTTTCTTATTTTACCTATCTGTAAATTTCAATTATGGTCAATAGAAAAGGTGAAATTGACGTTTATTGATTAAAAATGTACAGTATGCACACATCATAGAAAATACGGAAAGGTATATGTGTACCGATTTATTTCTCCCTACTGTAGTTTACTGTGCTGCTGTTTGAAATTTTACGTAGGCAAGCAGATATTTTTCTCTGTAAATGCATTTGCAGTTCCTAGATTTAAAAATGATCTAAAATGTAATAGTTTGCATAGTATGCTATCACTCCTATCCCCCGCAGCAACAAAAAAATCCAATTCTGTTAGAGAAAGTTAACACTGCTACTTCCAAATGGAATTTCAGAAAAAAACAGTTTGAGAGTGGTTAGTTAAATGGTTATAAAGTTTGGATCTATGGTCCTATTCATTTAAAAAAACTGGCTGTACGATTTTGCAATTAAATTCATTTGTTAGAGAAAAGCATGGAATGTTCTGTTTTTGTGCAGATCACTATTTTCTTTGATTCATTAAAGTTCGTTTGGCCCTTATTAATAAAACATTGTTATTTAACCCTTTATGTCTGTCTTATGTCATCTATAATGGTTCTCCCATCCAGGAAATCAAGGAGAGAGAGAAATTTTGCCAGACATACATACAAGACTTAGTGAAAGAAGCTGCTGACATCAATATGAAAAATGAGTCGTTGCAGAAGCTGTGGCCTCAGATGTTCATTGAGCTTGTCAGGGATGCGGTGATAGAAATACGTAATAAAAATTCCTACATGAAACTCTGCCTACAGCAGATCACTGATCAAAAATAGCAATGTTGATTCCTGCTGACTTGCAAGCTGTTGGTCAGTATTGTATGTTATGTTTCACAAAGACATAACAAAAGAATATAAAATTACCATCACTGTAGTACGCTTTTTAAAGGATGACTTTAAATTCAGTGAGCTCTGTTTTTACAGCTAATGTTTCTCTCTCTAGTTTTCAAAACAAAAGTTTTCTTTTATACAAGTTTTCTTGTATACAGTTCTAGCACTGCATCCTTAGCTAAAGTAATGACATAGAAATAACTTGACAGCTGTGCCATGGTTTACTAAGTCGTTTGCTTTTTGTTGTTGCTGATGCTACTGCTATAGTGCTAAAGCATTGGTTTAAAGGAAGACGTTCACACTCTGATGTTTGCCTTATGGTTTTTACTGCACGCTTTTGAGTTGTTTCCTTTTTGACTATTTGCTGCTGTGATGTAAAAATATTCACAGTTCAGAATATTTTTTTTTTATGAGCGGAAGCTAATAACTTATTATGTTTACACTCCCTGAGCCTAATCATTTAAGACTTAATATTATTTAATATAATGGATTGTAAAACTGCATGTTGTCAGTTCAGTATTGTTATAAAAGGAGTACATTTTACTGAAATAAAACTGACGATCCTCAACTAAACATACTGTGATGCCAGTTTTAATTCCAGATATTTTTCATTATTTTTCTATTATATGTGTATAAATGTGAACTATAATATGTAAAATACCAAAGTAAAATAAGGGGGCTTTGATGAATTTTATCATTGTTCTGTTAGGATACGTACAAAATATTTATATAATTTATTCTGCCTTCTGGCTAGTAAATGATGAATTTCCAGCTCACCCCACATTCTTTGAAACATAAGAACATGGAAACAATATATTAAATTCCATCTTGAAACATGATGTTTCCTTTTAAGTGCTTAGGGATGAATTTTTAAAGATATTTATATGCCTAAAGATGCAGATAGGCACAATCCCATTAAGTGCCTATGTGCTTAGTCACTTTTGAAAATCCTATTGGGTGTCTGCGTGTTTAGGTACCTAAATAAACAATGTACTGTAGATAGTTATCTTCTCAGCGGAGGTACAGTATAGCACCTCATTTGCTGGTACTGTTTTCACAGCACTGGCCCTGGCTTTTGAGCAGTTAAAAATGGCCAGACTTAAGAGTGACCAGATGTCCCGATAAAATTGGGACTGTCTCAATATTTAACCCTTTGTCCCGCATCCCGATCAATGTATGATCAGGATGCCATTTGTCCCGATATTCAGGTAAGGAGGCAAGTGAGAGGGAGGCACTGACCCTGTGGGTGCTCCAGCCCTGGAGCACCCACAGGGAAAAATTGCAACCAAAGTCCCCCCTCCTCGCCTCCTTTTCCCCTCTTTCTCCAGCACGCTGCGTTCTCGCTCCTTCCTCCCACCTAACAGCTGTTTAGCAGCTCTTAGCACTTTCCAGGAGGGAGGAGGAGGAGCAGGTATGTGGCACACTCAGGGGAGGAGGCAGAAAAGAGGCAGGGCAGGGGCAGGGACTTGGGGGAAGGGGCTGGAATGGAGGCGGGGCAAGGGCGGTGCAGGGGTGTGAAGAGGCGGTGGGTGGACAAGCACCCACCTGGCAGAGGAGAAGTAGGCGTCGTAGGAATGAGTGGTGGGTGGGAGGGTGAAGAGATGAGCGACAGGCGAGTGAGCGGTGGGTGGGGGACTGAGGAGGGATGCACCAAGCCAGCGGTAGCCGGAGGATGAGGAAGGGTACGGTGGGGCGGGGGCGAGCAGGGAGGGGGTGGGACCTACGGCAGAGTGGCAGCGGAACCTGGGAGAAGTGGGGGTGGACTGAGGGTGGGGCTGATGGCACCCCAATGTGCCCTGATATTTTAGTGTGGTGATCTTGTCACCCTAGCCAGACTCCTTGTGGGAGAGAAATGAGTAAACTCAGACTGAGGGATGTTCTTTTTTAGAGTTTAATTTTCAGTAGGACAAATCCTGTCTCCAGTGCCAAGCCCAGATAGTTTATGGTATGAGAGAAGGAAAGTCTCTACTCCCCCGCCCCCAGTTCTACACTCCACAACTGTGTAGCCCCTCTGGTTGTACCCTGTTTGGGGGGGGGGTCCTTGGAGTAGGAGATCCACCTATCCTAACCCCTCCAGGAGTGCAGAGAGACCCCCTATGCAAGCTCCCAGGCTCCTAGCCATACCCAACCTCCACAGAGCAAAACTGCACTGCTTCCACTATGCCCAGGGCTCTCCATGGCTGCTGAGGAAGGGAAGCCTTTTCCTCTTTACACATACAAATCCTGTTACTTCTAAGAACAAAAAGAGTTTTTTAAAAAATGGTTAAAAGCAGTAGAAAAGTTTATACGCACTGTAAGGGTCCAATGTGGGGGCTCAGCCCTCTAGGGCACGGCTGGGAGCCAGGCTGCCTCGCTCCACGAGTTGGGTGGGCTGTTGCCTTAGCCTGGGGAAACAGGAAACAGGAGCTAAGTCCCTCAGGCCGGGGCTGAGCAAACAAACAGGATAGAAGCCCAGGCCCTTGGGCAGGGCGGGGCAACAAGCAGTTCAGGGCTCAGTCCTTTAGGCAGAGCTGAGCAGCAGTTTGGTCAGTACAAGTCTACAAAGCCCTGGCTCAGGGTGGGGCAACAAACTCAGGTACAGGGCTCAGGCCCTTCAGCAGGCTGAGCAAGCAGTTCTAGGCTTTGGCCTCCTCAGGCCCAGGGAGAGGGGGAGTCTGCCACTCAGATGTTGGGTGGCAGGGGGGACGCAGGCCCTCCCACTCCACTGCGTCCCAGCCCGGGGCCCTCACAGCAGCAGGCAGTCCGCTGCTGTGTTAGTGGGGATCCTGGCCGCAACACACTGACATTGGTTCGGGGTCCCCTGGAGCCAGACTAGGGCCACTTCCAATCTCCCCCCTGTTGGTACCTGTATATCATCTGCGTCTTCCGCAACGTCCCACACCATGGGCTCCTCAGGATCCTGAGCGTTGGGTAAGTGGGGCTGGTCCTCAGGATACTGGACGCAGGGTGTTCAGGCAGCTCCTCAGGGTACCGGGCGAGGGGAAGGCCCAGCCGGTCCTCCTCAGGGTAGCGAGCACGGGGCCGGCTCGGCCGGTCCTCCTCAGGGTAGCGAGCACGGGGCCGGCTCGGCCGGTCCTCCTCAGGATAGCGAGCACGGGGCCGGCTCGGCCGGTCCTCCTCAGGGTAGCGAGCACGGGGCCGGCTCGGCCGGTCCTCCTCAGGGTAGCGAGCACGGGGCCGGCTCGGCCGGTCCTCCTCAGGGTAGCGAGCACGGGGCCGGCTCGGCCGGTCCTCCTCAGGGTAGCGAGCACGGGGCCGGCTCGGCCGGTCCTCCTCAGGGTAGCGAGCACGGGGCCGGCTCGGCCGGTCCTCCTCAGGGTAGCGAGCACGGGGCCGGCTCGGCCGGTCCTCCTCAGGGTAGCGAGCACGGGGCCGGCTCGGCCGGTCCTCCTCAGGGTAGCGAGCACGGGGCCGGCTCGGCCGGTCCTCCTCAGGGTAGCGAGCACGGGGCCGGCTCGGCCGGTCCTCCTCAGGGTAGCGAGCACGGGGCCGGCTCGGCCGGTCCTCCTCAGGGTAGCGAGCACGGGGCCGGCTCGGCCGGTCCTCCTCAGGGTAGCGGGCACGGGGCTGGCTCGGCCGGTCCTCCTCAGGGTAGCGGGCACGGGGCAGGCTCGGCCCAGTAGGAGCTAGGGCGCCAGCGTCTGCCCTTTCTGGCGGCCAGCAGTCAACTGAGCGCTGGGGCCAGGCCTTTATACTTCCTGTCCCGCCCCTTGACTTCCGGGGGGCGGGAACTGGCGGCGGTGGCTCTACCCACTTCAGCGTCTGTTTTGGCTCGGCCCTCTCAGGCACGGCTGGGAGCCAGGCCGCCTCGCTACACACACAGAGAAATGCAGCCTCTCTTTTACGGCTCAGTCCGGTGTTTTGACCTGCAGCCAGCTAGTAATTTCTCAAGCAAAGCTGCGGCTTCTCCCCTGCCACTGCTTCAAACTGTTTAACCGCTCCCTAAGGAGACAAAAAATGTTTGTTAAGGAAATGTGCCTGGCTTATCACCTAGAGTCACCATTGCCCGCCAACTGCATTATTTATGTATTTTTTCAATAGATTAAAAATGCATCCTTCACTGCTTCTCAAGGCATAGAGACTTTAAAAAACAGTTCACAAAAGAAAAGTCTAATGTCTTCCTCCCAAAAAATAAACCATCAGTCAAAAGCCTGCAGAGATGTGTGGTGCATGCTGCCCTAGAAGTCAGCGGATGGGAGCTCTGATGAGAAAGACAAATTCCAGAGTACAAGGACATCTCCTGACAACACCCTGCCAGCTGCTTCCAGACATTTAAAGGTAGGGACTATCAGTTCGAGTGCTCCAACTGACTTGAACGGTTAGGGCTCATCTACGTGAGAAAGTTGCACCAGTTGAACCCAGGTGTGATTTAGCCAATGTAAAAGCCTGCATGGACACTCTTATTTTGATTAAACTGGGATTATTTCCTTTTACTTAAGTCTACTAAAAATCTGCTAAACTGAGAGAAAATACTCTTAAACCAAAATAAGAATGGCCACTTGGGGGATTGCACTGGTTTACTAAATCAGCTTGTATTTTTTCCTTGCATATAGATAAGGCCTCAGCTGTCAGAGCACCTGTAGAGACTCAAAATATAGGATCTTCAATCAATACCAGTGCCTTGAAATATAGCTGAAAGTGACTAGAGGGAGACAATGTAGTCAGGGCTGATGCTAGCTCTTTGGGCTAGCATTAACAGGAATATTTTTGTCCCGCTCACAACACATAATTAAAAGTGAATAGGGGTCCCCTTTGAGCTGCTCGAGGTCCTAAGCAATTGCTTAGCCTGCTTATGCCTAGCACTGGCTCTGAATGTAGCCATGGGAGCATTGGTGTAGTACACTCTCCTCACCAACCCAGCTAAGCAATTCAGGTGCTACATTCTGCATCAACTGTTGCCTCTGAGTGGTCTGAAATAGCCCCATGTCGAGAGCACATTACAATGAGGCAATCTGAGGGTGACAGAGGCCTGGGTGACTGAGCACTTCCTTAACTTGCCAGCATAATCGCTGACTTCCCTGCTTCAGAAAAGGTCTTCCTGTTTTATGTGTGTTTTTCTGCTCTTTAATTCATGCTCTAGTTCACTGCTATTAAGTATAATACGTTTGTTCCTCAACTGGAAAACTATGATGCCTGGGAGCTTACCCTTTATATTAAATCCCGGCAGAATTTAATAGAGATTAAATCAGTTGGGTCCTATAGAAATTTTAAGTCTATATAAACTACTCCAGTCAATAGAATTTAATAGAGAATGATCTCTTTTCAATGGGCTTTTTGAACCATCCAATTAAATTTATAGCAGAGATATTACATATGAAATCATTAGGATGATCCAAAAATCCCAATAAGAAAGTTACTTTTCTATTAAATCCTGTAGTACTTTTCCATAAGGGAGAAGTCCATTCCCTACAAAATCATAACAAAAGTGTAGTTCACTGTAGAAATGCGGTCTGGGTATTGAACTTATCTGAAAAATGTGCATTTACAAAACGTTTTGGGTACATCAGTTCCTGTTGCAGCATGTCCATTTTGGGGGTGAAGGGGAAACTTCTCAATTCTGCTTCTACATAGGGGACAAAAACATCACCAGCTATGTGAAGGTGCAGAGCTCTTCCTGTGGTGTAGCCAGAGCAGGTAGGTTCTGTTTGCTCCCATTCAGCAGCAATAAGAGGTTGAAAACTCTTTAGAAAAAAAATTTGTAGGGCTGGAAGGAGACACCTTGGTTCCAGAGGAAGCCAGGGTACTAATAATATTAAGCCCTTAAGAAGTATGGTCCTACTTCAGTACTTTGTGGTGTGAGTTAAGGACCCTGATAAAGCTGAATGAAGTGACCCAGAAGATACAAGGGTGGGCTGTAGAACCTCCTTTCTTGAGCGTGCTGTGTTCACTATGAGGTGTGAATGCTGCAGGTCCACATTGCCCAAATTCTCCTCTTCAGTGACAGCTGTCATGGTAGGATTATTAGTTGGCTAAATAATAGTAGCTAATCAGTTTATAATGAAAAACATTACCATTGTATAACTGTTATTAATACGTTCAGTCACTTTCTCCCCTCCCCCCTAAATTTACACATGCTGTTTAGGAAACAACTGGGTTTGGACATTAGTGTGGTTTTAAAAATAAGAGAGCTTATAATTTTATCAGCAATATATTCAAAATTTTATTTAGACTGGATTATATGGTGTTAATATACACATTGAAATGACTTGATTCCATTCAGACAGAAATGTGTGATAGGTTACTGCAGCCATTGTGCTAATCACTAGAGGCCTGAGTTGCTGAGCACCCACAACTCCATTTGAAATCAGCATGAACAGCAGGGGCTCATCATTTGTGAAACTCAGGCACCTCTTTGTTTAACTCTTTCTAACATTCCATATGTAAACTCAGGTCCAGCTGGACCCGAGCTAACTTCATATGCAATATTGAAGGCCATGTGCCATCTTGAGAAAATACATTGATTTTCATTTCTGGAAAAGCAGTTTTTTCAGCATGAAAAGCCTAATATGTAATAGGCAAAAGAGCCTTGCTATTTGAAGTGATGCATACATACATAGATCTCCAGGCCAGAAGGGACCACACTGCATACCACAGGCCGTAGAATACAAACCAATAATTTCTGCAGTGGAAGAAAATTCTTCTTCTCAAGTAAGTGAACATTATTGAGCCTGATAACTAGTGGGTATAATTTGGGAAGATGTCGCTGCTCAACGTAAAGACTCCAAGTGGTGATGAATCTACCACTTGATTATGTCCAAAACTGTCTTGTTTGAGGATGGCTTAACTGAGACCTTTGTTTGCATGTTTCAATCACAATTCTGTTGCCTATGTCAATCTGAAATACTTCTAAAGGTGGAAGAGGTACAGTATGATCTTGACCTCTAAACCTTCTGAAAACCCACTTTGTCTTGGGTTATTTATGAAGCTTTTGCTTGATATGTTTTCTGAGACAAGAGATTTCCTTTGAGGACAAGGACAGATATGGCAATTTTTTGCTTTTACTCCATGTGTTAATTAGACGGTTATCTGAATTCATTTCAAATATTTTATTTTTGCTGGACTGATTCATTGTTTATTATGCATAGCTCTTCTTGCTGAGGATCAAGGTTTCAGTTGCAGAGCAATATTTTCTACACTCCTTTTGATATGGGATCTTAAGAAAGAACAGAGCTGGGGTACACTCATATATCTGGTCTGTACAGAACAAAAGGAGTGGTGATTCATCTGATAGGAACCACAAGACAATCCTGCCAGTTATGTGGAGAAAAGCGCTAGGAAGAGGTTTTATTTATGTGCAATAAAGTAAGTAAAGCTACTTTGCTTTCCAGGACAAAGGATTTAGATTTGTATCTTGAAAGAGATCAACTCTTTGTTCTCCATCCTGTTAGTCTCTGATATAATTCAGAAGTATCTTGGCTCACAGCTATGAGTGATTCCATTTTCATCACATTAATTATAACAAAAAGCCCTCAAGACCTTAAAACATTAGATTTCTATAGAAGGAGCTATACTGACGCTGTTGTACAGAAAACATCCAGACATAAATATTAAATGCATTCTACAAGAGAATTAGCTAACAATTACTTTGATATTCATTGTTTTCAGCAATGTATTTTTCATCAGTCAAATTGGTAGGTTATGTTGCTTCTTTCTGCTATACTTATGTGCTTGCGTAGTTGAACTACCAGTTCTTAAAGAAAATAAAACTAATTATTTGCTATTTGAAATTGTTCACTAAACTATTTGTGTGAAGAATTTGGTTTGAGAGCAGCTCAGTGGGAGTATTCGACACTGGAGTGGTTGCAGTTACTTTTGACTGAGTGAGCCATCCTGTGTCTTGGAACACAGTTTCCAGTGTAAATGTTTTTCTCTCTAGATGATATTTTTTGACAAAAGCCACATGTTTGTCTATTTCTTCTTCTTTTTTCTCTGAATTTAAATAATTATAGATTTAAAGAAAAATGTTGGCTATTTATATTTGTGTTTTTATAATATAATAACAATGGTTATATCTGATTCCTTGATGTTAATTCTTCCCCTTTTCTTCTTGGAGTGTGCAAGCTTTGGTGAATTGTTATACACACAGAACAAGAGAAAACTGGAGGCTGAGGGGAAAGAATACAATGGCTGTGACTGTTTATTATTGGGCAATCAGTGATTTGAACTAAGAAGTGAGTCTAAGCTGGTTATTCTACAAACTGAGGAGTGGGGAGGAAGGTATATGTTACAGCTTACTTCTGTGTAACTAGTACCCACTTGCAAATCACCTCTGAGTTTGGCTTTCTGAGCACAAGTCTAAGGAAGTTGAAGTGATGTCCCCTCCTGTCTCTCTCTCCTCCTTCCCCTACATCCTCAGGAAGATGTGTGGGGGGTTGGGTCAAAATAGAAGTATGGCGGGAAGAGCAGATAACCAGTTCGTGAAAGAAGGTGCAGGTAAAGAAAACCCCACACAGCTCCTTCTTCCAGTTCTCTGGCATGTAACTTACACTAGCTTCAACTTCCTTACTCTTACTTACCAATATATAACTTATACCACCTCATACATCACTCTGTATTTGGCCCAGCATTGTAAATGTGCTACAGCAGCCATGGGAAAACATCAGAATGTTATGTTACCACTTATGTTCTGAGTTGCCATATTTGCTGTGTATGTCTAGAGAGAGAGGTAGATGGACACCACACCTGGGAAGTACTGGTTCAGAAAGCCCTAGTAAACAGAGTGAGAGGTTTAAAAAGGAGGAAAGCATTTTTCTTCTCAGTTGGTGGTAACAGATAGACCTATTTCTTTGTCTCTTTGTCCAGCTTGTCCTCGTCTGTCCCTCCACGAATGCAAGTCATTCTGTTTTGTAGTGAGCATGTTCTTTCCATTTCTGTCCAAAGAGTTTTGTCATGGGATCAGCCCAGCGCATTTTCGGTCTGTCAAGTGGTCACTTGTGGTGTCTGGGGATCCGGTCACTGATGTGGGTTGTCCACCTATTGTCTTGTCTGCAGACTACATGACCCATAGACATATTGCAAGCTAGAATATCTTCAGCTAGTGAAGATTTTCTCTGTGCAGAGATGCAGAAAACAGCTCAGGCTAGGACACCTTAGTCAACGGTTACATTGAAAGCAATGTACCCAAGGAGTGCCATTATACAAGATAGCTTGACTTCACCTGGTGACTGCATTGACTCAAGGCCACCCAATGCACAAGTATGCTCTACAATTTGTTTGCAAAAATAAAATTAATTGGCTTTGAGTGTGTTTTGACATTGATTGGCTAAGGTACTGTACAAAAGAAGAATATAATCAAGAGAGTGGAACCAAATGAATCTCTGGTGCTACTACATTTTGGTTAATAGAGTTGCACCAGAGCTTAATCTTGCCTAGTTTGCTTATCCTTTGGTTCATACTGACCTCCTTGGCCTCCTTCTAATAATAGTGAGGAAAAAGTAGTTTTGTGTGATGAGAGAGAACATCTGACAGATGTTAGTCATGTTACTTAATCCACTAATAGAAGACGCTCAGATACTACAGTGATGAGAAAGGTATAAGAATCTATACCCTGGTATATAGAGTATACTCAGTATATCGATATGTAATTACAGATGCATTTTACTGAAGCTTAGTAAATTGTCACGTCTATAAATGTGAGAACTTTTTAGTTTCAGACAAATTATTCCCTTCAGTTTAGTATCCTCGATGTGAAATGCTGGGACATTAGTCATACTTCATTTTACACGACTCACATGTGGGGCTTCATATGAACACTGAACAGATCATAAACAAACTCATTCTCTTTCTGGAATGCTAGATGTGGATAACATAAACAGCAGTAACCTTTTCAAAGCTGTGAGAACTATACCTTTACTAGGATCAGGATAACAAAAACCTTTCTGTATGTAGTACTGTGCCTTTAACACTTAAGGACAAGGGAGGATAGCCCAGATTCACATATGGTTTCCATCTATTTATAATATACCATTGGACAAGTGATTGTAAAAGTTAATTCAAAATACATTCTCAAAGTGGTGAGGAAATTGTGCCTGTGAATGTTATGTTTGCATTACTTATATACATTCACATAGTCTAGACTTCTTATTTGGGTGTGCAAGTGACTTTATGGTATTAACATAATTTACACTCAGTGAAACAAACCATGGCAGCATATAGAGAAGCTCTGACTTGCCAATAATGAATCATTGTGGCTTTGTTAACTAGCTGCCACATCAAGTTAAAAGATTCAGAAGTGTGCTCCATAGCTAACATGTGTGCTCTCCCTGCATTCATGCAGCAGGCGTTGAACCACAGCGTATAGATGGGAAGTCCGCCACACCAATACATCTGTTAGTCTATAAGGTTCCACAGGACTCTTTGCTGCTTTTACAGATCCAGACTAACACGGTTACCCCTCTGATACTATACCAATCTCGAGTTTCCTGTGTTTCCTAATGGAGTCATAAAAGGATTTAAAACATGATGGGAACAAAAGAGGACTAAACATAACCTTCCCCCCCCTACTAATTCAACACACATCAGCAAGATATAATAAATATCATGCAACTGTCATAGTTAATGTAAAATACATATTTTAGGACTGTCAGGTCACCAAGGAGGAAGAAGCTACTGTGTAGATCTACGCTATGAAGTCCCTACAGAGATGCATCAGAATCCAGGCACTAACAATTCTGTAATAGTGGTGACATTAATCATTATAATCAAAGGTGAATTTCCACTGTTTTGTATAATCTGGAAGACAGGAGTTGGCTTGCCTCTTTGGAGAAAAGGGGGAATGGAGAAAGGATCTCCAGCTGCCTCATGGGTTGACTACTGAACACAATATTTATAAAAGCAATTGTATTCTCTGTGTGATCCTTTGGAAACTATGGACCCTGTAAACACATGGCAAATCTCATAAGTGCCAATTTAAGGAGGTGAGCATGAAAACCTCTCTTGACAGAATGGCAACCCCTTGGCAGGCATGTATATGTAAAAAATTTACTTGTGCAGACACAATGCTATAATACTGCCACCACTATTGGATTTATGGAAAGAGCAGCGAAAACTAGAACAACAAGACCATAAGATAGTGATTGTGAAGGATGACTTGCTTTGTGGAGATTTTATTTCTTCCCTTTGCTTTCAGTGTTCACCTTTTTCATATTGTCACATTGACCTACCATAGCTATATACAGAACATTCCATAGCCAGGGCATGGCTACTGTTTTTAAGAGTAGAACAGGGGTGGCCCACCTGCTCCTGAGACAGAGCCAGAATTTACCTATGTACATTGCCAAAGCGCCACAGTAATAATCAGCAGCCCCCCATCAGCTCCTCACACCCCTACCTGCCAGCAGCCCTGTGGATCAGCACCTACCCCGCCTTCCCCATGCCTCAGAGGCTCTGAGGAGAAGGGGAGGAGCGAGGGCATGGCAGGTTCAGGGAAGGGGGCAGAAAGGAGTAGGGGACTTGAGGGAAGGGCTGGAGAGGGGGCAGGGCCTGTGGCAGAGCCAGGGGTTGAGCAGCACTCTGGCACATTGGAAAGTTGGCACCTGTCGCTCCAGCCCTGGAGTCGGTGCCTATACAAGGAGCCACATATTAACTTCTGAAGAGCTGCATGTGGCTCCAGAGCCACAGGTTGGCCCCCCATAGTAGAATGTTAACTCTCTTGTCTGGAACTTGTAGTTCTAGCGCATTTAAGAGCTAAGCAATAAATGCAAAAGTTTGTTTTTATTCAGTTTCCCAGCTGAAACCAGAGACAGAATCTGTCATTACTGATGTGGACAGTTCTGTTTGTCTGGGCCAGTGGTACCTTTATATGTGAGTTGTTTAGATTTTAGCAGTGCAAATACAGGCACTGCTAAGATCCACCAATTCAGTGTGGCCCTGTCCTAGCAAAGCATTTAAGCACTTGCTTAACTTCTAGCACAAGTGAGTATTCCTATTGGCTCCAAATGCTTTCCTGGCTTGGGACCTATTACAGTTACTGTATGTTCACTTTGGGCCTTATCCAAAAGCCCGTAAGTCAATAGGAGTGTTTCCATTAATATTAGTGATCTTTGGATCAGGGCCTTTTTGATTTTAAAGCCTGTTTAATGGAGTTTTTAACCAATATGAAATGCTCTCGAAGATGGAGCTTGGCAGAATCTCAGTTATATTTGGTTTATTCAGAAATGGTTTACTTACAGTGGACATTTATAGTTATCCAAAAAAGTCTATTATTTATAGTTTATTAATGTAAATTATGACAATTCCTGCCCTGAGAAACGTAGAGTCTATAAAAAAGACTTTTCCCATGAAATGGTGCTGTATCTTTGATAATTAAATACAAAGTAGAGCGCTCTAGAAGAAAACAGTTTATCAAAACAACAGCACATGTAAATATCACAGAGCACTCATGTAGCTCATCTGGGAGAAACTATTGCAGCTTAACCTGAAAATATGTGGAACATAAGGGTTATTTACATTTCAAAATAAAATGGTAACAAGGAATATCAGTGATAGCCACTGAAAACTTCAATGCTGATTTTTATGATTGCAAAGTGAGTAGTATAATTATATCTTGATTCCATTGTAGGTCATGTTGGGATGCCCTGAGTATTAAAGGAGCTACTATATGGTGTATAAACTCTGGTTCTATTCTATTTGTTTGTAGACTGAAATTGTAGTAACTAAAACAAGTATTGTAACCCCAAGGAAAACTTCCATAACTCAGCTGTTGAAATGGTTTGCCACCATCTGTTTCCATTTGTTAGGTTATTTTATGGTTGTCAATTAATTCCTAGGCAAACAGAATATCATAAGGTTTAAATGCAAGTTCACAGGCCAATACAGATTTTAGAAAACAGTTTGTGTTGATTTGAATCCCTCACTGGGATTCAGCATCACAAAGCAACCCCTAAAACAAACAAGGCAGCTGCTATGGGGGGAAGTCGTGGTCCTTTTAAAGGCAACTGAGGAATCGGGGGCAAAATCAGTACTTGGTCCTGCTACTGAAGGCAGCGTGCTGGACTCGATGACTTTTCAGGGTCCCTTCCAGTTCTATGAGATACATATATCTCCATATATTGTTTGTTTATTTATTCATTTATTTATTTATTTATTTAGTAGCTTTCTTCTGTCTCCTTCTTATGTAAGTCACTTCAGTTTCACCCTTTGTACTAGTCAGTTCCAACACAACTAGTCCGACTTACAATCTGAATGTGCGTGAAATTTTCAGAGGAGCCAGCAAACCCTGGGACCATACACTGCCATGCTTTGTTATGCAGTGATTCCCGACTATGTGCTACTGGCCTGTATAATACCTATGGAGATGTCCCTGGAGGATTTCCGCTCCATCCCCATACAAGTTAACAGACTTTTCCAGTAGCTGTACTGGCCGCGAATGCCAGGGCAAATTGATCATTAAACAAGCTTGCTTTTAAACCATGTGTAATATTTACAAAGGTACACTCTCCAGAGGTCCCTTCTCCGCCTTCAGGGTCTAGGAGCCCGCCTTGGGTGGGTTCAGGGGTTACTGGCTCCAGGTCCAGGTTGAAAAACATATCTTGGCTGTTGTGGAAACCGGTTTCTCTGCTTCCTTGCTGTGAGCTGTCTTCAATCTCTTCATCATCATCTACCCTGTCCCCAAAACCCGCTTCCCTGTTGCATGATTCTCCACTGGCGGAGTCAAAGCACAGGGTTGGGATAGTGGTGGCTGCACCCCCTAGAATGGCATGCAGCTCATCATAGAAGCGGCATGTTCAGGGCTCTGATCCAGAGCGACCGTTTGCCTCTCTGGTTTTTATGTAGGCTTACCTTAGTTCCTTAATTTTCAAGCGGCGCTGATGTGCGTCCCTGTTATGGCCTCTGCCCTTCGTGCTCTTTGAGACTTTTTCTAATATTTTGGCACTTCGTTTACTGGAACGGAGTTCAGCTAGCATGGATTCATCTCCCCATATGGTGAGCAGATCCTGTACCTCCCGTTCGGTCCATGCTGGAGCTCTTTTGCGGTCCTGGGATGCCATCATGGTCACCTCTGCTGATGAGATCTGCACTCACCTGAACCTTGCCACGCTGGCCAAACAGGAAATGAGATTGAAAAGTTCGCGGGCCTTTTCCTGTCTACCTGGCCAGTGTATCTGAGTTGAGAGTGCTGTCCAGAGCGATCACAATGGAGCACTCTGGGATAGCTCCCGGAGGCCAATACTGTTGAATTGCATCCATGCTACCCCAAATTCGACCTGGCAAGGCCAATCTCAGCACTAATCCCCTCGCTGGAGGTGGAGTAAAGAAATCGATTTAAAGAGTCCTTTAAGTCGAAAAAAAGGGCTTTGTCGTGTAGATGGATCCAGGCTTAAATTGAGGTAACGCTGCTAAATTTGACCTAAAATCATAGTGTAGACCAAGCCTAAGACTTTCATCTGTAACAGTCACAGGTGAAGTTGAGCCTGGCTCTTTTGTACTAGTCTGAATTGGATTCTAGATAGGATTTGTATTTCTGTCCTTTTATGATTCACCTGAATCTGGAGGGATGTGGGGAACTCCCAATAAATCAAATGCAATGAAATAAACCAATTTATTTTTGTGTGCTTATGCTAGAATGTGCTAAGTACCTGACATTGCATTAAAACTCTTGTTGATTTAGAGTAGAAATCTCTCACTTTCTCATCTTACAAATTTTTAGTTTTCTGTTTTGGTCCTTTTTTCCTTCAAAATTCAATTAGTCAGATGATCCTTATTCAGAAACATTTGGATACCTGAAATGGGGATGCCAAGTCCTGGTGTTTTAATCTCATGGTATATTAATTTTTATGGCAATTTATTATACTGGTAAAATCTTGTAAAGCTTTAAGTAGGTTAGTGGAAAATTGAGTTCAGCAGCTCAATTAAAAATGATTTCAGCAGAACCCTGGATACATTTCTTTTTTTTAACCTATTTTTGGGCAAAGCTTTCCTACAGACTTGTTTCCATAATCTTTCATGGACAGTTCTGTGATATACTCAAGGCCAGGTCTTTCCTGTCATGGATTTTTCTGAAGGGACTCTATGTAATTTAATCTTCTAGAAATAAACAGCATTGCCACCATCCACTAACCTTGGTTTTCTTCTGAGGTTAAAGCTGCATAATATGCAAGACAGTATTTGGCTTCACTCCACTCTAGAATTGTTTGATAGTATTAGCTTTAAATCAGAAAAAGGTGGATCTTGCAAAGTTGTAACATCTGTTTCACCTGATCAAAACAGCGTGTCATTTGCGTGGCAGGTAATCATTGCACTGTAAACTATGTTCATGAACTCAGCCAGGGCAAACGGATTTCGAGACAGGATGATCTGCCGTGGAAAAGAACAAATCCCCTATCATACTGTAACACTGTGATCCAATATTTTCCTTGTATTTAACCCACATACTTGGGGCCACGGAGGTCAGCTTTTTCTTGCTTTAAAATTTGAAGGAAGAAAGGAATCAATTAATCTGCCAATTGAAATAAGCTTCATAAAAGTTTAAACTATGAATTTGCAGGCAGAAATTTCACAAGTATTTTTCTGGAAATTTAGAGACTGTTTAATTACAAAGTGGTTTGAAATCAAGAAATAGTGATGATATTTTTGGATCCTAATGTGAAATGTTCCATGGTGTGTTATAGTACAGAAGCTTTGAAAGGTCATGGATTTTGCATCTGAACCTTGAAGAGTAATTTAGCTAAAAATACATCTGGATTGTACAAACAAATATTGGTTCGGTTTTGTCGGTGCCTCTGCACCCCAGAGCTGGCTGCAGAGGAGATCTGGAGTAGATTGGCCCAAGCTGTATTTTTTTCCGTTGAGAAATATGTGGACAACCCCATAGCTCATAGCTTTCCATAGCAGTATTCTTTGACTGCACTCTCAAGTCATGTTAGAAGAAAGCTTTCTGCAGACCATGTGTTTAAAACAAGATGCTTCTGCCATGTGTCAGGTTACTAATTTAGCTCACTGGTGGGTATTCCATGCTCCGTTTACTGTAGAAAGCCTCTATTTGAGATAGTACAAACTCCCAATAACCAGTTTCTAAAATAGCTCAGAATGGATCTCACAAACCAGATTAATAGCCCTTCTCATTCACAGAAAGCAACCCTAAACTCCCAAGATATCAGAACTTTTAAGACCAGTATCAGTTATCTCCAGGTAATATATAGGCAACACTTCTGTCACCATTACTTCATATGAACCCTAAAGTCATTGCGCAGAACTGCATGTTAGTGTATACCACCACTTTACCTGCTTATCTCAGTGGAAACAGTTCTACCCTCGCTGAAATTCATGCATTTCAGCATTTGAATCATGTAAAAAAGCATCTTCACAGCTCTATCTTCAGAAGCACCAATTCAATTCCCATATATTCTCTCTTTTATGTTGAATAACTTACATTTGGAGCACTTCCATATATTTCTGTGGGGGCAACTCACAGAATAAGTGAATCTTCACTCATTATAGATAAGAGTGGCAGAATCTGGATCCTATAATGATTTCAGTGGGAGATGCATTCATGTAACTGAGGGCAGAACTGAGCCAATCATCTTTTAATGCTATCCAGAGATGATCATCTTGCCAACAGACAAACAACCTCTGGAATAATTTCCCCTCATATGGGAGGCACTGGACTCCCTGACATCTATGGTTCTCATGATGTTCTCAGAGATGACCATATTTCCTTCTAATTAAATAAGACAAGCCTACGGAGTTTGCACAAGCCAAAGGCTAGAACCAGAGACAGAGTCCTATAGATTAGATGGGGAGACTTCTTTATCACTGAATTAGATTAGGTGCCATGGAAAACCAGAAACTCAAACACCCAAAGAGCATCCAAACTGATCCAAAATGTCTGTTAAATGGGACCATTTGTTTTACAAAATGTGGCACTGCTATTCCATTATCCCTCCCCCAGACCTTTTAAAAAATGTAAATATATTTTCTCTGGCAGGACCTGAGCTTTAGACTGTAGATCAAACAGGTTAAAACGTTTTTCTGGACTCTTTAAACTTAGCTGTTTATTTTGATTGTTTTTTAATATTCCCATCAACAACTACTTATATTATATTTCAATGTGGTTTGGCCAAAAGTCTTGACATATAGTCAAAAGTCTTTATTACTGATTAAACAAAACAATAAGATGTATATTTTCATCTTGAAGCATGGGGTAGTCCTTGCAATATGCTGTAGATGTTTTCATCTTCACTCTTTTTTGGAAAGTTCCAGTGCTAAATAAGCATTGAACAGACAATCCATTGGCTTTAGGCTCAATTACCTCTTCCATCACCCTGCATCTCTAATGCGTTAGTAGGGAGCAAGGAAGGGAAGGGAATGAGGAATGGTGATCGCATTCATTTACCTAAAATGTGTTGCTGCTACCGCTAACAGTCTTTGTCTATCTTGAGTATATAGCAAAATTCTCCCCATTGCTGTAGCACTGGTGCGGCTCCTCTTGCATTAGCATTCGCAGATTGGCTGCAGCATCTTTCCTATGTGCATGGTTAAACAATGTAACGGTAAAAATGCAGTCAGCACTAGTACTCCCATCATTACTGACCCTGGAAGTACTAGTGCAACACTGAAACACTAGAAACTTGGTGTAGGGGTGCTGCCACTGAGAACTCTTGTCCCTCTCTGCCAACAATTTTCTTTGCTTTTCTTCCTTTTTATCCCACATCACCTGGGTTTCCAGAAGACTCCTATATAGGGAATCCTCTTAAGCTTCTATCTTGTTCTTCAGAATCCCAGCTTTAATTTTGTCTTGTAAAAAGTCTCTAGCTGTTATGGTGAGGAAGGAAAACTCAAAAATTCAAAATGAATGTAAATGATGCAGAAACGGGATGCAGAGAGCCTGGTGTGACATTGCACTCGATATGATTTTATAAATATATGCTAATGAGTGAATATAATGTAACTGGAATATGCTTCATGCAAAAGGTCTCTTGTAAAGTATCATTATAAAGCTTATAATCTACTTAGTGTGGTCATTCTATTTGTATAAATGTATCACTCTTGTATCTGAAACTAGAAATATGAAATATAACTTTGAGGGCCTATTGTAATTATGCAACGTGTGGCCCATTAATGGTGGTTTGGAATCTTGATGGCTTCCATCAACCAGGACAATTGACTGTGGATGGCTCTGTTTGCAGGCAAGCCTGCCTGTGAGTCAGGTTGGGAGGAATGAAGGCTTGAAGTCTTACAGTGACATGTGATCATGTCACCTGAACTAGAATCCATCTTTAACCTGGGGTCTTTCCATTGAGAGAGAGGGATTGGGAACCCAGAGAAGGGCAAAAGATTCCTGCCTTATGCAAAAGATATATAAATGGGTGAAACAGAACAAAGTGGGAGGGAGCCATCATGAAGAATCCCCTAGCTACCACCTGAATTGGAACAAGACCTGTACCAGGGGAAAGAATTGTGCCCAGGCCTGGAAGGTGTCCAGTCTGAGGGAAAAACTTACTGAAGCATCTCTAAGGGTGAAATTATCTGTATTCAGTCTGATTAGACATAGATTTGCGTGTTTTATTTTATTTTGCTTGGTAACTTACTTTGTTCTGTCTGTTACTTAAATCCTACTTTCTGTATTTAATAAAATCACTTTTTACTTATTAATTGACCCAGAGTATGTATTCATACGAGGAGGGGGGGAACATCTGTGCATATCTCTCTATCAATGTTACAGAGAACGAACAATTTATGAGTTTACCTTGGATAGGCTTTATACAGGGTAAAACGGATTTATTTGGGATTAAACCCCATGGAGTTGGACATCTGAGTGTTAAAGACAAGAACACTTCTGTAAGCTGCTTTCAATCAAGCCTACAGCTGGTAGGGGATGTGATTCAGACCTGGGTCTGGGTTTGCAGCAGGCTAGCGAGTCTGGCTCAAACCAGGCAGGGCACTGAAGTCCTAAGCTGACAGGGCAGGGGCAGAAGTAGTCTTGGAACATCAAGTGGCAAATCCCAAGGGAGTTTTCTGTGATCCAACCCATCACACCTGGAACCAGAGTTCTGAGAGGCATGAACTTCCCCATTCATCTCAATGAGGTGTTAGTTTAGGTATTCAGTGGTGATGATTTTACAAGTCAGCATTAAGTATTTCATCCCTCATGGAGGAAAGCAGAGAGAGGGTCATAGATCCGCACAGTTTCTGGTGGGTGACATCTCATTTTGATGCCACAAGTCATTGACGTTTGGATGATACCTCCACTTATTTCCCCTCCCTGCTAATTAAGCAGGAGCCAGCAGAGCCCAATGTTGTATTCAAGCCTCACAGAAGAGGCTTAAGCTTAAGCCAAGCTTAAGGAACATAGTGGATCCAAGCAGTACCATGGTCAGACTTTGAACATCTGCACACTTTACTGCAAATGGCATGTCCTTTTAGCAACTCACCTGGGTGGAGCTTATTCTGTCTACTCTCTCACTAACACCCTCCTCTCCCCACGTCGGACCATCACTTACTAGGGAAGCAAACAGGCAACATGTATTTTTTCCAGTAGAATATTTAAGAATTAAATGAGTGACCCATGAAGCCAGATTACATTTCAGTCCCACTTCTTCCAGAGTATTTTGTGGCACTGACAAAGCTTTTTCTTTCCACATGCCTCTGTGCTCTCCCAGACCCCCCACCCATCTCTCCCTGTTGTGAGCCCGAGTGCAGCTGATCACAGAGGTAAGATGTAGCTCCCAAAATGTCATAGCAAATCGAATTTCCCCTTTGATCTTCACCCCTTCCCCATGTTGTGACACACAAGTTCTCTTTCCCTCTAGGTCACAGGAAAAAAAGGCGAAAATGCTTTTGTCTTTTCACAGAACCACGCAGGGACTCTGATTAGCCCTTGCACTGAAACATTTACAATCACTCATTCCCAGGCAACTGCTGGACACAAGCTCAGATTAATGCCAGGTTTCCAGGACAGAGACATCACGTCTCATTACTGCAGGAGAGCAACTTGACTAGAAAAGCCAGCAATTGCTGTATGCAAAGCTGGAAATAGAGAAAACAGAGAGTTGTAACACACACTCTTGACTGTATGATATTAACTATGCTTTAGCTGTTTATTTTGTTCCTTTGGAAAATTCCAGTAAGAAACTGTATTGATTTCTCCGTCTAGTGCAGTGATCATACAATTAGTGCTTAGCAAGTTATCTGTAAAAAGAATGCAAATCTCCTAGAATCTCCTTTAGTCTAGGATATTGGTTAATTGTGAGGCAAGGGGCTTTACTGGGTGTTCATCTCAGCATGCTATTATGCTTTTGCTACCTGACATTTAGCACTGGGGGAATCACTCTGGTGTTTAGCTAGTGATTGACTTTGGTTTATAATGGACTACAGACCATCATAAGAAATGTGTCAGGGATTGTAAAAACAGGAGCACCATCAGTGAGGGTTAGCAGTGTTTAGCAAAGACATGTCTAGGCAGTGGCCCTGTCTGTAGGTGGACCAGAACTGAAGGTCAGATAGGGAGGTTAGAGAAAGGATAAAGGCAGCATGTTTTCATCATGTGAAAGATGAAATCAGTAAGGGTGATGGACTGGGAGAAGAAAAACTCATTAAAATTGGAGGAGACACTCAGGCCCCTCCCAACTGCCAGTTAGTGAAGGAAGAGAGGAAAGAGATGAGACCATGAGAGATTGGAGTAAGGGGAGATGGAAAGAAATCTTGCCATGCTTCCCTGTGTATTTGTTGGGGGGGAGGGAGAAGGTTGTAAATGATCACTCATCTCACAATGAGGCACAGCGCTCTGGAATGGGCACCTTTACTGGGGTGTTAATTCTCAGTTTAAGGTATCTTGCAAATTTTATTACAGATTTTATCTCAGATTTTCTATAACAGTATGTTGCCTCTGAAAGCACTTAACGTCAGCAAAATTAGCAAACAGTGAAGCTTTCCTCCCTTCTGTTTTTTCAAATGTTGTTAATATTTATAGTTTAGTTACCAATTTTATGAGAAAATAGTTATTCTTAGACGTAGGGCCAGGAGGGGTCATCAGAATCTTCCAGCCTGACCTCTTGCTCAACACAGACCATAAGATTTTACACAGTGATTCCTAACTCTAGCACAACAATTTATAATAGACCTAGAGCATATCTTTTAGACAGACAGACAGACAGACAGACAGTTGATTTAAAGATTCCACCTAGTGGAGAATCCAGCATATCACTTGGGCAACTTTTAGCACTTTGTGTCATCTCCCTTCTTCAATTAAAAGAATATTAAATAAAAAAGAGCATTAAAAAGCCTCTTAAGAGTGTACATTTCTTCTAGATCAGAGCTAAGCATCGTTTTCATGTCAACAATTTTCTCTGTAGTTAAAAGATGTATTAGTGGTAGATCAGTCAGCCTGAATGATGGGCAGTTGTTTTTAACTTGGCTACAGTTGCTATGGGGACACCAGGAATGGAATAAATGTCTTGGGAGAACAAAACTTAATGATTCTAATCTCCTATCCTGTTTTGAAAAAGAAAACGTAATTTTTTTTCTAGGCTAGGAGTCCAGGCAGCTGGGAAGAACTTTTTTGTGAGCCTCTCTGGGGAGCCATTTGTTTACACAGACACATCCTTTTTCATGCTTTAAATGTAACTCTCAAAATTGTAAAACTCATATTAAGATATGTGTAATCACTTTGAATGATGAACATGGCTAGATATTGAAGTGCCTAATTCTGTATTCCTTGTACACTCAGAACCCTCAGTGGAAGTTTTGGGCAAACAAGGAAAGTGGTATCAAGCTCAAAATCTGCTTCCAGGTGTGAATGGATCCTGCTTGATGTTGAAGGCCTACATGATTCCAGTGTTTGGAATGGTCAGCTCTCAAATGTTTTCCCCTGTCTATAGAACAGGTAAGCACAATGAATCAAACTTTAAATCCAGCTCTGAAAGATCTGAAGAGAGAGCCAGTAAAGTCGGCAGTAACATCAGAATGGCAGAGGTGTCTCCCAGATTTGAATTCACACGTAACTGCCTGAACTAGATTTTCGCGCTCACCAGGAGTGATTCCAAGTTATTCCTCCAGAAAGAAAAGGAATGAGTGTGAGTTGGCCATAGAAGAATATGGGGCTAGATTTTTCAGCTTGTGTAAATCAGTATAGCTCCACTGAAATCAATGGACTTACTCCCAATTTACTCCAGTTGAAAATTTGGCCAATCATCTTTCTCAATGACAACAAAATTGTGAAGAGAGAAACCTAGAAAGCCATGAAAATATCCATGAAATAATATTAATTAAACCCTTGAAGCATAGACGTGTGCACGGGGTGTGCCAGGTGTGCCCAGGCACACCCTAATGCAGGGCAGAGCTCTGAGGGGGGCAGGGCTGCGTGCTCCTGCAGGGCATGGTTATGGGGGTTGGGAGGTTGGATAAAGGGCGGGGGCAGTCAGGGGAGAGGGAGCAGGGTGTGCCCATGCTCCACAGCTGGGCAACGTGGGGTAGGGCGCTCTCATCTCGGAGGCAGCTCTCCCTTCCCAGGCGTCCCGGCATGCAGTGGAGAGCCTCATCAGAGGCAGGGCAGCTCCGCACACTGCCTCCATCCCCCCTCCCAGAGCTGACCTGGTTCCCAGCCCATTGGCCAGGTTCCTGGCCAATGGGAGCTGTGGGGGGAAGGTGCCAGAGCTGCCTGACTGCGCCTCCCCATCACCCCTCTCCAGAGAGCCCCTGCTTTGTGCCTCCAGAAAGAGGTCCCCTCCCCTGCTCCCGAGCTACCTACAATCTTCCCCTTTGCCTTCCCCCTCCTGCCCCCAGCTCATTGGCCAGGAGGAGACTTTTGGCCACCAAGGCCAATGGGAGCTGCACCTGTGGCAGGGGGCCTGCTTGCAGGTGCAGACTTGCCAGGCTGTGTCTTCACAGAATGGGGAGGGGTAGCCACAGGTGAGCAAACCCCGGTCATCATCATCACAGGCACAGCAATTCTCTGGATATTGAATTTCACTGAGGCAAGTAATTTAATCTACTTTTCCTTTCCAGACAGTTTGTGGCTTTTCCTGTAAGAAAACTTACAATTTCTCTGCAAAGAAGTCCAGTTATAGTTTTTCACTTGAGAAGTATATTTTCTGGTTGTTCATAAGCTCATTTATTTTGTTAACTCAGTTTCATAGGGAATTTTAAAAGTCACTTGAATTGTAACTGTTTTTTTTTCCATTGGTCCAAAAACACATGGAAGATGTGCAGATTTTTATTTCTGTGGGCCAAACCATGTAGAAATGTGAATGTCAGAGCTAGAAAAGTTCTGCAAGGGTATAGGTCCCTCAGGAAATTGCCCTCAAGTCATTCATTCTTCTGGGCATTCCATTCTATTGTTCCCTCTTACAGTGATAGAGATCAGTGTCTCCACCCACAGAGGAGATGCAGAAGACTTCTCTTTCTCTGGAGCTTCTCATGAAGTAAAGTTGTCATTACAGATTCTTATCTCTGTACTGTATTTAATTTTGATGTATTTATTAAGTGTTACTTAATGCACTATGGGAGTCCCCCTTCAGCCTTCTATATAAATTGATTCTCTTCTTTCCATATGTTTTGCCCATAGGGCAAGCAGGCTTCTCTGTCTAAACAAGAACAACAACGGTGCCATAACCAAAGTGTAATGGAGCGATTGATTGACATTGTTCTGTGTTTGGCCAAAAGTGGGAGACCATTCAGGGGTCACAATGAAAAAGCTGACAGTTTTGAGTAAGATTTATTTCTAAATCTTGTCAATATGCTCCAAAAATATGATCCCATAATGGCAAAGCATGTACAACAATCTCCTGAAAACGCTACCTATCTGAGTAATCGCATCCAAAATGATTTAATTGTGGTCTTGCAGAACGTTGTGCAACAAAAGATTGTGTCTTCACTAAATGGAAAATTGGTCTCAATAATTGCTGACAACACTACTGACTGTGGACACCATGAACAGATGTCCGTTGTGATGTGGTATTTTGACAATGAAAAACATAGTCCAGTTGAACATTTTGTGTCTGTTCACAGACTATTAACAGTTGATGCTCAGTCTATTTTTGACCAGTTAAATGACGTCCTGAGCATTCTTAAAATTAACTGGTCATCAGAGATGTCTGTCTGTTTTGATGGCGCATCTACTATGTCTGGATGTACTGTGGGGAGTAAAATACTTTATGTGCACTGCTATGCTCATTGTTTGAATCTCATTCTAGTAGATGCATGCACTTCAAGTAAACAAAACAGAACTGTCTTTGATTTTTTTGGTATTATTCAGACTCTTTATGTCTTCATGGAGGGGAGTCCTGTGCAACATGCAGTAATGGAGAAGATTTCACAAGAAGTAAGATCCCAGTTGAAGACTTTGAAGTCACTATCAAACACAAGATGGGCATGCAGAGCAGAAGCAGTGGCTGCTGTAAAACAAAACTACTCCATCATTTTACAAGCTTTACAAGAGGCTATCAAAACAACTCACCTTGCTGATGCTAAAATAAAAGCCAGGGGCCTTATCCATGAACTAAATTCATTTAAGTTCATCTTTGCCCTTCACATGATGCACCCTATTCTCCAGATGGTGGTAAAAGTGAGTAAGACTCTTCAAGCTCCAGATCTCAACTTACTTACTGCAATGACAGGGGTGAAAAGCTTGCCTAACTCTTTGGCTGCAATGAGAAGTGGCCCAGAATATTTTCAATTTATTTGCAATGATAGTGTGAAAATATGTGTTGAAAATGGTATATCCATTCCCCCAGTTAGGAAGAGAAAAACGTCCACTTGTAGTAATGACACATTTGAATCCCAGCATCACTTTGATACAAAAGAGGAGCAGGAGAGCATAACTTCATTTTACCCACTCCTAGACTCAATGATTACCAGCACTGACCAGCGATTTGAACAGGAGACTTGTAAAATTTGACTGCAATGGGAAAACTGCTGAGCTCAGACATTGGCAGGGACAACATGAGATTCATTGCCAACAAATTTTTAAGTGTCCTTGGGTGAGTCGGAAGCTGAAGTCGGGTCGCTTCAGGGTTGTGATGAATCTGTTCCTAAAGGTAGCACTACGAACACCACCAGAAAGTGGCTTGATTGGCTAAAGGAATCAGATCGGTCTTCCATGTTCCAGCCTTTTACAAATCTATTCTGTGCTTTGCAGTCTTACCTGTTACAAGCAGTTCATGTGAAAGAGCCTTTTCGAAACTAGCACATGTAAAAAACAAACTAAGAAGTACCATGTCCCAACAGCACCTTGACTCACTCATGATTTTCTACATTGAACAAGAATTGGCTTCGTCAGTTAATTACAACAATGTGACTGAGGAATTTAAGTCCATAACACCTGGTGAGTGATGTCTCATTCTCTAGGACAGGAAGATGAAGAAACCTTTATCTGTTTTGGTCAAATTGGGTTAGCTCATTATCTGGTTAAAGATAAAGATCATGAAAATTGACTTTGTATATGCCTGGTTATCACTACAGCAAAAATTTGATATTTTGTGTGTCATTTTTTAAGTTTGTATTTTTTTAAGTAAAGTTTAGTTGTTAATTTAAAAAAAAATAAGTTTAGTTGTTTGTTTCTTTAGTTTGTTTGTTGAATAAAAATGTCCTTTATGATTGAATATTCAATAAATGTTTGCCTTTTAAAAAAAAAATTCCCTGAATGCACACCCTAATGAAATATGCTACACATGTCTATGCCTTCAAGGGCATAAGACATGTCTTGAGGGTCAACATTTTCAAAAGGGGCCTCTGGTTTTGGGTACCCAAGTTGAGATGTTTTGGGCATTAATTTTCAGACATGCTGAATATAAGGAAGGATATACCAGAGAATCTGCCCTTTAAATCTATAGTCCTGGTTCCGATCACTCTTACACTGTTGATGTCAGTGGAGCTACTGATTTACTCTAGTGCAAATACATCAGAATCTGATCCTGCCTGTGGACACTTAGAGGGATACTGTTACCTGCAGGCACAAGGTACTTAGGTGCAGATTTGATACTTCATAGACTTTGCAAGCTGCAGGGGTGATGCAAACCAGACCTGGTTCTTTTTTCCTTTATCTTTTTTCTGTTCTTTTCCCAGCGTAACGCAGCATAACTTATAATGGCACAAAATTTCTTGAACAGAGGCGTGGCTAGCCAACTACTCAAAAACTGTCAATGCAATGTTAAGGAATGAACACTTAATGGAAAGAAAAGTCAGGAAGTGCTAAAACTCAGAACTTCTGAAAATTAGTCCCAAGAATACCTAAATTTCGGCACCCACCATGGATATCAACTCAAGTACATGTCAATATTATATATTTTCTCACATACACTTAATGACACAAACCGTAATATATGGAACTCTGTGTTTAACAAGAAGAATAATAGAAAAGAGTACACTGATTTTAGGCTCGACTGCATGGAGAAGCTCTAAAGACTCCCAGATCCTGCTGGAACCACTGTGACTTACAAGAATTGCTCTGCTTGCATGGGGTTTTCAGACTTTTTTGCACCCACATGAGAACTCTACTTTCCCGTTAGTTATTATTATTATTTATTTAAAATTTATGTTTAGGTAAATGGAGGTGTCTTCCCCAAAGAGCGTACAATCTAAAACAGCACTTGCAGCCAGGATCGCCGAGTTCAGTAAAGTACTTAATCATGGGTGATGGGTAGGGTAAGCAGATGTCCCAATTTTATAGGGACAGTCCTGATTTTGGTGGCTTTTTCTTATATAGGCACCTATTACCCCCCCCCATCTAGATTTTTTACACTTGCCATCTGGTCACCCTAGTGGTGTGTATGTATGGGTGTTTCTCACATGCTTAGAGCTAGGCTTGTGCTTAATTATCTTGCCGAAACAGGGCCTTAAAGAGCTGATTTTTCAACAAACACAAAGGTATTCCTGTGTTATGAGCTTGCGAAGTAAAACAAAATCAAAACGCTTAGTTGGCAGTTATCCAAAAAGATTCATTCTGTTAATGCTCAGAACTCTATATTCCAAAGAACCTGATAAATTAAAATAGTTGAACATAATTTCAGGTTGCCATAAGACAGCTTATCTTGCACTCCCCCATGGATGCTGGATTTTGCATGACTAATTTTTTTTATTTTATGTTATTAATAAGGCTGACCTACTATTGCAACCCCTGTCTGGCCTGGAGTACACGATATGGCATGTTTCCACTCAAATGCAGGCTAGTTTCCTCCTAATGTTTGTAAGCTGAGACTTTGTCATGTTTTGTCTTTTTAGAAGCAAGTATGTTAACGTGCGCAAACCGATTTCCACAAATCTAATTCTCTGTTTTATTAAGTGTTTCATTTGCAGAACGAAAATATTTCCCTTAATTTTTTTTCTTTCTTCCAGTTGTAACATTTATCAGAAAGCCAACAATTTAGACAATATGATAAAGAAATACATACTCCTGCTTCACATGCTACAGCCCTTGCCTCACTCTGGCCTTACTGGTAGGGAGGAAACATCTTTATAGGCATTACACAAAGCTCATTGAAGTCAATGCAAAGATTCCCATTGACTCCAGTAAGCTTTGACTCAGACCCTACAGTACCATGTTCAAATTTTCTTTTGAGCGACAGTAAATTCTCTGTATGGAAAGCCTGAAACAATCCACGTGTGAACAATGTTTGAAGAGAAATGAAAGGTCACATTTTTAAATGGTAGAAACTCAGGCTAGCAAAAAATATAAATGCAAACCTGCATTCATGAACACAAGCAGGTATTTGTGCATTTGCGTGAATTTTCTTTTTGTTTGCACACCTCTGCCTCTACCTTAAACAAATCTTTAAACTATAAAGATTTGGCATAAACCCAGAAATTCAGAAGGTGTCTAAAAGTCCATCTGTAACTTCTTCCTATAAAAGTTGTTTTGTGTGGGTGACACTAATGGAACAGAATTTGGGCTGGTGGTAGTGGTTTGTATATACATACCTATATGCTTTTATACTGAATGTATTGCAAAGAACTTTATCAAGTAATTATCAGCAAATGGAGCTGCAATTACGTGTCCCACAATGACACAGTCTGGAGCAATGGCATCTGTCTTAAGAAGAAATACAGGTCACAACACTTGGGAATTCCTTTTCTTAACAAACCTCAGGACAAGGCTGGTTTACAAACTCTTTTTGGGCCCTGGTTCCTGTTGGGTACAGGAAATCAGGGGTGCCATATGTGTGGACAGTGGGGAGGCAGGGAAGGCCATAGGTCTGTGCTGGGGGACACTTGCACACCCTATATCAGCTGCTGGAAATGCATGAGTGAACATTGGCATATACTTATGGGGCTAAATAGCTTTTTGAGAGTTTTGTTCCCCTGTGGGGTGGATGAAGGTCATTCACCATTCTTTCCTGGGACACTGCACACATTAAAGACAATTAACCCCATGGAGATGCCATGTTATATCACTACAGGGTTGGGTTTGTGCTGTGCGCGGTGGCAGCCGAGTTGTAATGCAGTGATTGTGCAGTGTTTTTGCCTTCAGTATTCACACTTGTTTACAGGAGCGGCCCTAGATTTTCTGCCGCCCCAAGCACAGCAGGCAGGCTGCTTTCGGTGGCTTGCCTGCGGGAGGTCCCCATTCCCGTGAATTCGGTGGCTTGCCTGCGGGAGGTCTGCCGGTCCCGCGCCTTCGGTGTACCAGCTGCTGAATTGCCGCCGAATCCGCGGACCGGTGGACCTTCTGCAGGCAAGCCACCAAAGGCTGCCTGACTGCCGCCCTCGCAGGGACCAGCAGAGCGCCCCCTGCGGCTTGCCACCCAGGCACACGCTTGAAGTGCTGGTGCCTGGAGCTCCGCTGCTTGTTTACAAACCTCTATTATTGTGAGCACTTAATCTCTCTTACCTGCCTTAGGAAGATTTTCTTTGGGGTGATATGCAGCTATTCTTTTTTTTTTAACTGTTCATTATCAGTGGAGCTAACTGCACTTTGTGGTTATTAACAGAACTAATCCTCACTAGGGTTGAAACTGGTTAAGGTTTCAGTGGGGAGGGAAAGATATTTATGCACACAGTAGTGGCAGGGCAGATGCTGTCTTTTCCTGTATTAATATTAGAATTGTATTTCGATTTTCTGCATGTGAACTAAGCCACATAGACATTCATCTACCCCTTATCTGTGTTGAAAACGGGTAGTGCTTTCTGTAAGCACATAACACTAACCACACTTTCCCCATCCCTCTGGTGTATCTTTGGAACTTCGGATAGTTCTGAACCTGGAGGCAGGGTGGGTGGGGAATGCACAAAAAAGTATTTGCAGTATTATGGAACCAGATAGTTATGCACCATTTACTTTCATGTGCTGTGAATTGTGGGACCCAATCCCAAACCTGAACACATCTTTAGTTCATCAAACGTAGGCAGGAGGGGCCACGCACAAGTCAAGGAGTCTATAACATTGATTAAAAGTAGTAGATGGAATGTGTAATTGAAAATGTTTTTAAAAAGAAAGGCCAACTGTAAATCTTAAAAAAAAAAAAAATTAAGGGAATGCAACCGGGAACACTGGTCAGATGTTGTTGTCTGTGCATTGTCTTCTTGGCCTTCTCCTGCCATGGAGGGGCGGGGGTGTCTTGTGTGACGAATCTGGGTGGTGGGCACTTGGGGTTCTGGGACACACGCCAGCTCATCATTGCCCTCCTGTATGCTCAGGGGAGTCACCCTGCTTTGGGTTTTGGGTGGAGTGTGAGGTGATGGGAGTCCTGCAGGCTTCCTGTTCTCCCAGACACCTGGGGGAGGGGAGTCCTTGGGGAAAAAAAGGATCCTCTGGCTCAGCAGCAGTCTGGGTGGCACCTGGAGGAGGAGCAGGTGATGGTTCATGGGCTGGTTCAGTGTCCCTGGCAGCAAGTGGACCCTGAACTCATTTGGCCACCAGTTCAATCAGCCTCTCCATTAAGGAACACTCCCATTCTCTGTGCTGTGCCTCTTGCTCCATGAACCTGTTCAGGGGTGGTGCCAGTCTCTTCCCAGTGTGGGGCCTGAGGTGGGCTAGACAGAAAATTGGGGAGCTGCCCCTCTCCATGGCCCTGCCCCTGTTCCTCAGGTGTCAGCCCCACCCCCACCCTTCCCCCAGGCCCTGGCTCCCGGCCAGGTTGGAAGCTGGAGCCAGGCAGAGTGGGGCAGCTGCTGTGCTGGCTGGTGCCATTATGTGGGTGATGCTCCCCCCTCCTCCTGCTCCTGTTGGTTCCCCTAGGGCCCCAGGTCTGTGGCTGCTCCTTAACTCCACACTGCCTTTTCACTGTTTGCAGCTGGTAACAGCCTCCCGGGTGAGGGGACCTTGCTCTGGGGTCCGCAGAGTCCTCAGGGATCAGCGACTGTGGGGCCCAGGAGGCTGGGATAGAGCTGGGCACAGCCAGCATCCGCTGCTGTCTCTGCTCTGCCTTCACAGCTGGGAGGTCAGAGAACAGTGGCTGCTATCAGGGGTGGATGGGGGCGCAGAGTAATGGTCAGAAAGAAAAGGGTTCAGTGCATTGTGGGAATGGAGATGGAGGCCTATCAAAACCTGTGACCTGGCTTCTTTCCCCCAATCATGCTGCACACTGGCATGTGTATAGAGCTGTGGCACTGCCCAAGGCATGTACTTACCCACACCCCTTAGGCGTATTAGCCCTCTCTTGCCTTCAGCACATGCTTCTGGGGTACAGAGGTGGACAATAGAGGGTACGGGACAACCACATGCATGGCCATGTATACAGTCACTAATGTTGATATAATTTAAGGGAGATTTAATTCTTTAGCCAGCAACAGAATAATTGCCACATTTAGAGAGAGAGAGAGAACATTCATAAAAATTAAGACTGATAATTCCCACATTCTTCACAAGGACCCAATCCATATTTGAACCAACTGGGTAATTTTACCTTTGCAAGGATGCAGGATTGAGTACTTGGGGAAAGTAAGAAAATTCACTGGTCTAAATTCTGACATCAGTTCCCTAGATATTAACACCATTGTGTTCAGTAGAGCTACTCTGGGTTTACACCAGTCTAGATGAGATCAGAATCTGCTCCACTCTCCTTATGTTCTCACACCTGACCCAGAAATACAAACCCATTGTTGCTTCCCTACTTGATTCTTTCCACCAGCTGAGTTTCCTTTTTCTGCGTGCTGCTATGCAAGTTCCAGGTAACCTGTACCACATCTTTCCCCCTTGAAGGACATGAAATTCACTTCAGGAGATATATTTAACCAATCCAAATATTTCTCACCTGTTTCCTCTCACTTACACAGAACAAAGAAAAGTTCACTTTCAAGAACAGATGCATACTTTGAAGAGTTTGAAGAAAAAGTAAGTTTCATGTGTTTTCTTTGTGCCTTAGGGGACCTTGCAGTTGTGCTCTCTCTTTTTTATTAATTAGAAAAAAAGGAGGATGTGGGGGATGGAGGGAAGGAAAGAACAAGAAAATGCTAATCAGGAAGGGAGTCAGGTGTTCCAGGGAAATGGGATCTGATTTATTTTGAAAAATCAGAAGTATTTCTGTCTTAACTCTTAAAGTGCACTTACTTTTAGCTTGCCTCTAAAAAACCTCACACTGCACAGTGTGTGTAATAATAATGATGTCTTTTCCATGTCCTTCCGTAAGCTCGGCTATCTTACAAAATTTGAGATTTTTATTAGGAAAAAAGGAGGAGTAAGAAACCAAGCAAAGAACATAAGTGTTTTAGCTTTGAACTTGTTGCTCAATGGCAGGAGTGTCTGTGTGATTTCACTGAATGCCACACAGGCGATGGCAGGTTCTCTGAAAGTGTTGATTAAATTCAGAAGGAAGCAATCCAAGGGCCCTCACACTGGGAGTGGTGCTAAAGGCAGCATATAGTTTTGTGGAGAAAACTATCAAATCTTTTGGAACAATTCCCTGGAAGGGTTTGTAGACTCCAAGTGCTGGACCTTAGGAATAAATACAGCTCCATGTGCTGATTCTATTGTTAGAGAAGAGAAATGGGAAGAAAATTAAGTGGGAAATGAATGTGTTCATTTACAAGTTCAGTATTATTTATGTTTTTATTTTAATTAGCAGGAAGACCTCCCACTGTGGGCTGAATGGTTTCGGTGACTGGTAATGGGTATAAAGCGTTTCAGCTCTGGTCCAGGTTGGCAGCTATTACATCATTGATATTATTCATATGTGTGGTATATTGTTGATCTCTGTTCACTTCTTATAGACAGATATCCATAACATCAAAAATAGCATCACTACTGCCCGTCTTGTTGGCAAAGAGAACAAATACACATCAAGACAGAATGAGGTGTCTTGGCAATAATAATAATAATAATAATAATAATAATAATAAAGGGCAAAGAACTGAGGTGTTTGAATGCAGCAATTTAACATTGAAAATGATATACAGTTAAAATGACCATGTGAAGAATTTGCTTGCATTTGAAGTCCTTAATTGTTAGATTGAGACACAATTGCTCCATCTTGCCATTGGTGAAGATCCATTAAAACAGGAACCCAAGCATGTAGGCTAGTGGTATTTTTCTTATCTATTTTAAATGTTTGCAAGAAAGACAACTAGTTTTAATAGATGTAGGGAAATTGACTGTAATGTGAACCTGTGTTCAGCAGTTTTGAGATTAAGAGATTAAAAAACCCAAAATGTATTCTTCCTTCAATATATCTGAGTAACTCCCATGAACACAAATGGCAAACAGCAGAGTATGCTTTGTAGGGGTGTACCTGGCAGCTGGTGGGACCATGTTGCTTAGCAGGCTGCAGGGGTTTGCTGTAGAGGTTTTGTCATTGGGGAAGGGTTTGGCGCATCTCTTACCGGAGGCATACCAGAGAGGATTAGTTGTCTTTGTAGGGCTTTAGAGGGTCTCCAAGTTCATCTTCAGAGGTCAGTGGTGGTCATAGCAGGGAAGCAGATGGTGGTGCTTTGGGGAGCCTTTGGTGCATGTTGTCAGGGAGTGCAGTGGGAGATGCGCTCTCAAAAAAGCAGGACCCATACAAGTCAATGGAAAGAGATCAGGCTCTCAGCACATGTCTAAAGCTAATCCTGGATGTTATACACACAGGCATATCAATGGGTGATCTGGACTCCATTGTCTCTGATTTGCACCAAAGAACAAGCATCAGAACAAATTTTTGTGTGTGTTTCCAGTTTTAACAATAATTGTCATTTCTGTTCAGTCTGTTTTCAATAGTAATAGTCAAAGTAACGTGCTGCACCCCTTTGCAACATTCCACTGAAAGATTTCAAAGTGGTTTAAAACTTAAAAAAAAAAAAAAAAGCAACCAGTGGCTTTTGGGTTCCTGACTTTCTTGGGTGCTTGGTATGAGATACCCAAGTCCTGACTTTTCAAAAGTGCTGAGAATCTGTAACTCCCATGGACAGTCCACAATTCAAATTGCACAGCACCTTTGAAAAATTAGGCCGTACATAGCTCAAGTTGGACACTCAACCCCAAATCTGGAGACACTTTTAAATATATCATAGAAATATCAAGCAGGTAGGAATCTCAAGAGGTCATCTAGTCCAGCCCCCTGTGCTATGGCAGAACCAAATATATGTAGACTATCTCTGGCAGGTGTTTGTCCAACCTGTTCTTAAAAACCTCCACTGATGAGGATTCCACAACCTCTCTTGGAAGCTTATTCCAGAGCTTTATTACCCTTATAATTAGAAAATTTCCTGATATCTAATCTAAATCTCCCTCACTGCAGATTAAACCAATTACTTCTTGCCCTATCTTCAGTGGACCTGGAGAACAACTGATTACCATCCTCTTTATAGCAGCCTTAAGCATATTTGAAGACAGTTATTAGGTCCCACTCTCTTTCTCAAGCCTAAACATGCCCAGTTTTTTAAATCTTTCCTCATATGTCACTTTCTTTAAATCTTTTATAATTTTTTCCTCTCCTCTGGACTCTCTCCAATTTTCCCATATCTATCTGAAAGTGTAGTGCCCAGAATTTAGTTGTGGTCTCACCAGTGCCAAATAGACTGGGGACAATTAACTCCTGTGTCTTACATATGACACTCCTTTTAATATATCCCTGAATTATATTAGCTTTTTTTGCAACTGTACCACATTGCTGACTCAAATTCAGTTTGTGATCTACTATAACTCCCCATCTGTTTCAGCAGTACTACCACCTAGCCAGGTATTCCCCATTTTGTATTTGTGCATTTGATTTTTCGCTCCTTAATGTAGCACTTTTACATTGGTCTTTAAGGAATTTCACCTTGTTCATTCCAGATAATTCTTCAATTTGTCAAGGCCATTTTAAATTCTAATCCTGTCCTCCATAGTGCTAGCAACCCTTCCCAGCTTGGTGTCATCCACAAATTGTATAAGCATACTCTCCATTCCATCATCCGAGTAATTAATGAAAATATTGAATAGTACCAGACCCCCAGTATCTTGCTCAAGAGCACATATCAAATCAGTGGCCAAGATAAGAAGATACCCCAGGTCCCTTGACTGAGAGTCCTGTATTTTAACCTCTGTACCAGGCTTTCTCCTTATTAATGGGTAACTCTATATTTATCAAAACTTATATTTCATCAGACAGAACTGGGACCTGATTGACATGGGGGGGGATTTTTTAGAAATGCTAATATTTGGTAATTATTTTTACAATTCATTAGAATTTGAAAATAGTTAATGAAACAAATTGAAATTCATTTTTTGTTAAAATATGAAAAAATATTTACTCATCACTTTAATTTGGACCACTAGATCAAGATCCTTGTTATTCCATGGGAAAAGGTGACATTAAAACTAGTAGAACTTACTTGAATGAAGATTTACTGAACAGTATTTACCTGAATTGGTGACCTTTCACATGTAATTCCTAGATTCTCTTCTACTGACTTCAGGGAGAGGAGGATTGGACTCATTAATGTGCTTGTTCTGTTTTTATAGTTTCTCCTGTAAATCTTTTTTAAATAGATGATTATTTATAAGGCTGAAAGTGAGGATAACAAGGCAGTTAAGCAATTCTAACCTCTGTCACTTATTACAAATGTTCTTTGTGTGTGTGCTTCTACCAGAAGTAGCATGGTGAAATGATTCTGTGTTGTTAGTGATTTAGTAACTTGGCTTTGTAAACTACAGTGAGGTGTTTTATGTTGCCATTCGATTTGAGAATAACCAAGCAGCTGTGAAGAATTTGGATGAGGCAGCTTCCTTGGCAACCAGGCTTTCTCCAGGTGTATTCTCACTTTAGCGTGTGCTGATTTTATTCCTGTCAGCAGAGGCTTGCTTCATGGCATGCTGTGCTGAGGAGACAGAACTTTATATGATGAGAACATCCAGATCAAGCTTCAAGTTTAACAAGCTTCCGTCTTCTCAGCTTTTTCACACAAGGCTCCCACTGATAATTTAGGATTGTTTATAAGTTTCAGACTGGTGGGAAGCAGTGGGTCAACATTCTCCTGTTCTACATTTTCATTGGACTGATATATCAAGGGAGAGATGTTTATCTATCTATCTAATCAATCAAAAGCACTTAATGGGAGTTTTGGGCTATAGAAATATTAAGCCCTATAAAATCTTGTTTGCCTGGAGGAATTTTCTAAAAATGTCTCTGTTGCTAAAACTAGTGCAGCTGCAATGTTGGGGGGCCCAATGTAGTTCAGTGGTTGCTGCCATTTTCAACATGTAGCAATTAAATTATCTCAGAAGCAGTCTGATCAAATGAGGAGCCCCGGCCCCCTCAGGAAGCTCAACCCTGTTCCAGAAGGCTATCTGTCTTAACGTACAGTGAGTTGACATGTGCCCAGGGTTTCAACCACACCAGTGCCTTCCCCATTTCCCCCCTGTGGGGGGGGGCCGCCCCACCATTAGTGTCCCCAACAGGGGCGCACCCTCCAGATTGGTCTGATATGGATTCTGGGACTCTCATTCCTGGCCCTGGCCTGTTGGTTACGCCGCAAGGCTCACTCCTGCCCCCTTGAGTACACGCTGAGATGTCAAGTATCAGAGGGATAGCCGTGTTAGTCTGGATCTGTAAAAGCAGCAAAGAGTCCTGGGATACCTTGTAGACTAACACACATTTTGGAGCATGAGCTTTCGTGGGTGAAGACCCACGAAAGCTCATGCTCCAAAACGTCTGTTAGTCTATAAGGTGCCACAGGACTCTGAGATGGACAATTTGAGCCTGCATGCTGCACTTCCCTGAGGCCCATGCAACCACCACACATTGTCACATTATTACCTGTCCCCCCAACCTCAGTCTGTTGCAAAACACACTCATCCCTGGAATCAGCTGCACCCCCATCTCCTGGGTTCAGTGTAGAAGAATGTTGTAGTTCTAGGGGGCCCAGCACACTTTGGAAGCCCTGCAGTGCTTTGGAACAACCTCAGAAACAACCTCACTGACCACTTACTGCAAATGGTTGTGCCAGAGCTTGCACCTTTAAAACTTTCTGCCCTTACAGTCCAAGGGGGTGAGTCAGTGCTTCAAAGTTGACCAACACCACTTTTTTGCAGCACTTTCTGACCTTGTTCCACCTACCCCCCACCATAAAGCTCTACTGCCTTCCTCCGGCAAGCCTGGGCAACGGTCCCTGCTTAGAGTGCAGGGCGGTCATTATCCACCACACCTGCAAAAGCTTTTTCTGCATCATCGCTTCCCAGAATACATTCCCCCAATCTTTGTTCTGAGATATATATGTTTACATTTAGCCAGGACTGGTGCTACTGTTTTTAGCGCCCTAGGCGCACAGCCATTTTGCCGCCCCGCTCGCTGGTCCGCGGCTCCGGTGGAGCTGCCACAGCCATGCCTGCGGGAGGTCCACCGGAGCCGCAGGAGCAGTGGACCGTCTGCAGGAATGCCTGTGGCAGCTCCACTGGAGCCGCGCGGGACCAGGGGACCCTCCGCAGGCACGACTGCGGCAGGTCCACCAGAGCCGCCTGCCGCCCCCCCCCCGCAAAATGCTGCCCCCCAATAATTCTGGTGCCCTAGGCAATTGCCTAGGCCGCCTACATGGAAGCGCCAGCCCTGCATTTAGCCACATTAAACTGTGTATTGGTTGCTTTTGTGACCAGGTCACACTGTATCAGTGACCTGTCCTCTTCATTATTTACCACTCTCCCAATTTTTGTGTCATCTGAAAATTTTTTCTTTGAAGATTTTGTTTTCTTCCAGGTCATTGATAAAAATGGTAAATACTGTAGGGCCAAGAACTGACTCCCTATGGAACCCCACTGGAAACACATCCATTTGATGACGATTCCCCATTTACAATTACATGTTGAGACTACCCTATAGCCAGTTTTTAATCTATTTCATGTGTGCCATTTTAATGTGATAGTCTAGATTTTTAATCAAAATGTCATACAGTATCAAGTCAAATGCCTTACAGAAGTCTAAGTATATTAAGTCAGAAAGTATGTTACATGTCTGAGCTGGCCATGCCCTACCCCCTCTTCCTCCAGCCAATATCACACAGTTATTGGGCTGTGCTGGCTCCACTCAGGATGTGTTAAGTGTATCTCTTTAGTTGATATTGCCAGAGTGAACCTCTGAGTGGGAGGATCGAGGCAGGGGCAGCACACAAGCTGCAAAATTACTTTCCTCTTTGCCAGTATGGATGAGTCTAGTGCAGGTTACTAGAGATAAGAGTTCGAGAAGTTAGGAAGTCAGTCTGTGTGTCAATACTAGGAATACTGAGCTGGTTTTGGAGCAGTACAATAAATAATTGCTTTAATAGAGAGAGTTTAGTATGATAAGAATAGAATTGTCTCCAGTTATTTCCTTGTGCACAGTAAATAAAACACTAGCTAAATGCAGCAGTGCTTGGGCTGAAAACATTAACAGTAATAATGAGTTTAGATCATGACTGGCCCGGCAATGGGAAAGAAACGGGTTCAGTGCATTGTGGGAGTCGGGGAGGAGGACTTTTGAAACTCTGGACCTGCTACACAGCTCTTTTCCCTGTCCACACTTTGGATCAGCATGGTAACAGAGCCATACCATAGCCTGAGCAGTGCTTAATTTTGCCAGGGGTGAGCCCTGACATCTCTCAGCTTGACATTTCATAGCTCTGGCACCTCTGTGCTTACCACATCAGTTGTGCAAGTGTAACACCCACAGCCCCCAGTTATCAGGATCAAACTGGGGCTCTCTGGAGCTTAGCGCATGAGCTCCTACAGCAGGAGCTAAAAGCCATGAGGTCCTTATAGCTAGGGCTGCAGAGCAGACTCATTTAACAATCTCTAAGTGGTCTCGGTGCCACTAGATGTGAGAGTACACCACACCCAGAAGGTGTGTAGGTTACACAAGTAAAAAAATTGCTTGAGCTCTGGCACCTAATTGCTTAAACCTCAGCACCTCTTTCATTACAAATTAAGCACTGAGCCCAAGGCACATACCTTCTATCCTTACTTACATCTCAGCTCATGCCACATCCCTAGAGGCCACTCACACATCCAGTCCTTGACCTCCATTACCGAAGTGCTCTGTCTGCATGTAAATAATTGGTTAATAGACAAAACACTGAAGTATGTGGAGCGGGGTTCCTGTGCATTATTTTTATATGGAGTTTTTAAAACATTCCGCAGAGAGGTGAGGAGAAGATGGATGAGGACAGGGCTATGACCCAAGGCCAGTGTGAAGTGAGGGATCTGCACACTGAAACATTTTGGAAAATGCTGCGGACTCTGTTCCAGGTAATGTGACTAAGTCAACCAAGATGCATCTAGGGTGCCTGCTGTTGTATCTCACTCACAATACAGCTCACTTCAGGGGAATATTTATGTGTGAATGGTTTGTACTGGAATTTTAAAAAATGGAAAATTTCTATTGTTTGGTTTTGGAAAAGCTTTATAAGAAGGATGGTTGTGTGGTTCCAGCACTGAACTGGGACTTGCGAGATCAAGATTCAATTCCTATGACCTTGGGCAAGTAACTTAATCTTTCTGTGCCTCAGTTCCATACCTGTAAAATGGGGATAATACCTCCTTTCTCCCACCTTTGGTCTGTTTGTCGATTTATATTGTAGGACCTTCAGGGCAGGCACTTAGCTGCTGCTTCTTTTCCATATGCCATCATCTGGAGTTGGGTTGTCAGGTAAGCATCCTCCACCCTCATCTGTCTGAGATGGCACTATATGGACCTATTTATCACCTTCTTTGACACAATCAGTCCATCACTTCTTCATCTTACCTTTGTGTCTTTCCTACCCCCTTCTTCACTAGGGCTTCTTCTTTCATCTTCTGTATGTGTCTGAGCCAGCAAGTCGAGCTTCCCAATAATCATTTGCAAATGGTGTTACAATATCCTCCTCCTTCCTGTGGCTCTGATTTTTGCAGATCTATAGATCTCTTTGCCAGCCAGCTGTGAGTAGTTTACAAGCTTGGAGTTCAGGTCATTTAGGACATTCTCTTTGGCCTTCTTCACTGCAGTGTGGCAGCTTGCTTTGCTTCTTTGTATGCGCTTTCATTTACACCCGGGGGGTTCATTTGTTCTCCTTTACACACCCTTCTTTGTCCTGCTTGCACAAACTTCTCTGCTGCACTTGCCCATAACTTCCTGTACTTTAATCTTGTTTCTTTTAAGCTTAGTTCCCCCCTTGTCCAACGCTCTACTGCAATCTTTGCCACAAGAGGTTTGTGTTGTAGCACTACCATCTTACTAAGTATCACTTTGCAGGCCATAACTCAACTCCATTGAGATTTCCTCACCATCATCATATCAATCTGGCTTTTGTATCCACCACAAATGCATGTGGCCACATGACTCATGCTCTTTTTGAACCACGTGTTACCTATCATCCATGGATTAGCAATACATGTCTAGTAACACTTTCCCTTCCTCATTCATTGTGCGTAGGCACTTATCGCTTAGGGTATATCTACACTGTATAGTAAATATGGGTCTGTGGGACTTGTGCTTGAGCATTACACAGCATTATAAACCTGAGTTCACAGTTGCTGGACCTGAGTCTCACAACCATGCTAACATGTGCTTTTTGCATTATGCAGTCCTTCTGACTCAGGTCTGCAGCTTGAGATGCATCTACACTGCAAAATGACGGCTTGGACCTGAATCACTTGGGACTTGAACTTGGACCTACCCCCCCCGGCCCCACGTGAGTCAGAGGACCTGTGTCTGGAGTGCTTGCAGACCCGAGTCAGAAAAATTGTGTGTGGACAGCTGTGAAGATTCAGCTCAAACCTGAGTCTGATCCAGGGTGAGAATGCAGTAGACATGTCCTTACTATGAATTTGTACAGGGCCTACCATAATGGGGCCTCAATCTTTGCTGGGGACAACAGGAGTTACTGTGTAATACAACTGCTATTCCTAATTTTTTTTTTAAATGGCAAATCTATACTATCTGATCCAAATGAGCTCTAAAACCTTAAAGTATTACAGAAAATATGGCTGAGTAGTGTCTTTTTTTCTTTCTTTTAATATCTGGCACAAGTCAGTAGCATCTGATGGCTTTGCAGCAGCCTGTGAAAATTGTTGGTAGTCAAAGTCCAGTTGCTAGTGAACAGCTGTTCAGCTCAGAAAAACTACCATTACAATTGCCATTAAATGGACTCCCTTATTAGTAGTTTTATCACAGAGGCATGGATTGAATGGACACAGATATTGAAATATCCCATGCATACTTGAAGAACAATTGCATTTGACCTCTTGCTAACACATTGTTATGGAAAGGCATTGAAACCAGTGTACATTCTAGAGATTAACACAACAGAGAGACCCCTTGTTTTGAGGAATACAGTTGTGCATTCTAGACATGTACTGCCAGAGGACCTTCATCTGCCATAAAATATTGTATATCCTTGTTCAAGCAGCTGACAGAAATTTTCTGCCTGGAACTAAAGCTGGCAAAAAGAAGGACTCTGGTATAAATATGCAATTCTTCAGAACGATGTATGAGAGCCTGAGGTTAGGAGTTGGTCTGTTGTTTTTTTTTTAAATGATCCTGTGATACACTGTAACATCTGGGAAATAAAAATATGAAAAGTTTCTTAATAGATAAATCTATAGAACTATTTGTTGTTGGTAGGCTAAATTCTTAGGGCCAAATTCTGAAGAAGGTCTGAACTGGGACTGAGTAAAAGCTCTGTAAGGCTTCAGGATTTGACCCTTGGAGTTTATCCTTGTTAGAGCAATTGTCTCCATCTTCTGGGAATGAGATTTGTTCCTCAGATAAAGGATTATACATTTCATCCTGATACTTTTTGTGTGACCATCTCAGTTCCCTTTGGATTTAGGTGAAGCTGTATTAGGGAGTATTTGAGTGAAGTCTATTCTTTCTGTGTCTTTTTTTCACCATCTCTTTTTTGGTGGTGGGAGGCTGAAGGGGAAATTCAGTCATATAGATTCTTTTTTTTTTTAAACCATTAACACTTCCCCTGGGTGACTGACACAATCGTTCTGAACCCTAATACTCCATGTGGGAGGGGCCATACTGCCACACTTACCTCTTTTTTGTTGATGTTGCTTGATTAATATTTTGTGTTCTTCCTGAGTTGGAAACTGTGAGAGGACACTTCAGGGATTTCTCATACTTTTCTGCCCCTATACCTCAACCTTGATCCTATGGGGACCAGCCAGGGCTGGCGAATCAGTGCCTTCTCTCACTGAAAGTTGGGAATCTCTGGCCTGGTCTACACTACGTGTTTAAACCGAATTTAGCAGCGTTAAACCGATTTAACCCTGCATCCATCCACACAACGAGGCCCTTTATATCGCTATAAAGGGCTCATTAAACCAGTTTCTGTACTCCTCCCTGACGAGAGGAGTAGCGCTGAAATCGGTATTGCCATGTCGGATTAGGGTTAGTGTGGCTGCAAATCGACAGTGTTGGCCTCCGGGCGGTATCCCACAGTGCACCATTGTGACCACTCTGGAAAGCAATCTGGACTGGGATGCATTGGCCAGGTAGACAGGAAAAGCCCTGCGAACTTTTGAATTTCATTTCCTGTTTGCCCAGCTTGGAGCGCTGATCAGCATGGGTGGCAATGCAGTCCCAAATCCAAAAAGAGCTCCAGCATGGACCATACGGGAGATACTGCATCTGATCGCTGTATGGAGAGACAAATCTGTTCTATCAGAGCTCCGTTACAGAAGACTAAATGAGAAAGCATTTGAAAAAATCTCCAGGCTATGATAGACAGAGGCCACAGCACAGTGCTGTGTGACAAGCGTAACGGAAAGCCAAAGAATCAAATGGACGCTTATAGAGGGAGGGAGGAGGTACTGAGGACTCCAGCTATCCCACAGTCCCCGCAGTCTCCAAAAAGCATTTGCATTCTTGGCTGAGCTCCTAATGCCTGAAGGGTCAAAAACATTTTTCTGGGTGTTTCAGGGTATATGTCATCAATTTACACCCTTCCCCCCCCTCCCGAAAGAAAAGGGAAAAAAAAGTTTCTCGCCTTTTTTCAGTATCACCCTATGTCTACTGCATGCCGCTGGTAGACAGGATGCTGCAGCACAGAACACCAGCTTCCCCTTCCTGATGGATAGCAGTCATATTGTACCATCTGCCATTGTCATCATCAGCCCGTGAGTGCTCCTGGCTGGCCTCGGTGAGGCAGCCAGGGGCGCCTGGGTAAAAATGGGAATGACTTCCGGTCATTCCCGGCAGATGGTATAGAACGGCTGGTAGCCGTCCTCATTATAGCAACTGGAGGCTGAGCTCTATCAGCCCCATCTTTCATGTCTAAAGAAAAGATTCTGTACTGCCTGGACTATCATAGCAGCTGGAGGCTGCCTCCCCCCTCATTTTATCTCACTAAAAAGTCAGTGTTTCTTATTCCTGCATTCTTTATTGCTTCACCACACAAATGGGGAGACACTGTCACGGTAGCCCAGGAGGGTTGGGGGAGGAGGGAAGGAACGGGTGGGATTGTTGCAGGGGTAACCCCTAGAATGGCATGCAGCTCATCATTTCTGCGGGATCTCTGGGGCTCTAACACGGAGCGGCTGTGCTGTCTGGTTCTCTAGTACACTTGCCCCATATTGTAGGCAGGACTGACTCTATTTTTAGACAAAACATAAAGAAGGGAATGACCTGGGAAGTCATTCTCATTTTTGTCCATGCACCACCGGCTGACCTCAGTGAGGCCAGCCAGGAGCACCCATGACAGCAGCAGACAGTACAGAATGAGTGATACCATCATCTCATCGCCAATTTACAATGGCATGGCAGACAGTGCAATAGGGATGATAACCGTCTGCTACCTTGCAAAGGCAAATGAATGCTGCTGTGTAGCACTGCAGTACCGCCTCTGTCAGCAGCATCCAGTACACATACAGTGACAGTGAAAAAAGGCAAAATGGACTCCATGGTTGCCATGCTATGGCGTCTGGCAGGGCAATCCAGGGAAAAAGGGCACGAAATGATTGTCTGCCGTTGCTTTCACGGAGCAAGGATTGAGTGATGACATTTACCCAGAATCACCCACGACACTGTTTTTGCATTGGGATCTCAACCCAGAATTTCAATGGGTGGGGGAGACGGCGGGAACTATGGAATAGCTACGGGATAGCTACCCACAGTGCAGCACTCCAGAAATCGATGCTAGCCTTGGTACATGGACGCACACAGCCGAATTAATGTGCTTAGTGTAGCCGCGTGCACTTGACTTTATACAATCTGTTTTACAAAACCGGTTTATGTAAAATTGGAATAATCCCGTAGTGTAGACATACCCTCTGATGCAACAGTAGCTGCTTATTCCAAAGTGTACGGCTATTCTGTGACATGGACAAATCTCTCTTGGGACTCTGGAGAGATTCTCCTAATATGGATCAGAGAAAAACACAGTGAATTTTTCAGTTAGCCAGTCTTTATCCATTTATGTTGCCTTTGAAAGGCTATAAAAGCCTTTGTTTGAAGCTCTCTATTCAAATCATATCATACTTGCACCCAAATGAATGATAAAGGCAGATGGATTGCAAACTCATTCCCCATGTCAGAGAGGAAAGAGGGGCCTTTCCTGTCTGATTTGTGATCAGCACAATGGAAAAACCAACTCTGAATCAGTAAAGCATGCTAAGAATATTTAAGGAAATGTGCTGAGACTAGCTTTAAGATTTCAGATCATGGGAACTGGACAGATAAGTCTGAATGAGAATTGACATAAAGAGCCTTAGAAATGTTTCTTCTTATCCCTTTTACAGCTAAAAAATTCTGAACTCTTGCCATTTAACACTAATTAAATTACAGAATGCTAATTCTAAGGATCATCCCGGGCAGAGGGTAAAGAATTAGAGAGGACTTCAAAAGTCGAAACCTCACCTTTTTTTTTAACCTAGCATGAAACTTCGTACAAATGTAGGGTTGGTTTGTCTGTTTATCTTTTAAACAAAGGCTTTGATTTTAATCTTACACCAGCATATGTGAAATCAGAATTAGGCCAATAGGCTTCAGTTCTTTAAGTTAGCATCATCAGCAGTAGAAATACCCCAATCTGTCTAAATACAGTGAACTCTGGGTAGTGGGCAGGAAAAGGATTCCCAGTCTACAGTATTTTGGGAATGTCATCTATATGCTGATTATTGGCTTAAAGGTTCATCTTTGAGATGTCAACTAGTTCATCCCCCTTATGCTGAGGTAAGACCAAGGATACTTAGACTATTCCTGACAGGTGTTTGTCTAACCTGTTCTTAAAAATCTCCAATGACAGGGATTCCACAGCCTCCCTTGATAATTTAGTCCAGTACTGAACTGTTCTTATAGTTAGAATTTTTTTCCTAATTTCTAACCTAAGTCTCCCTGCTGCAAATTTATGCTGATTATTTCTTGTCTTACCTGCAAAGGACACAGAGAACAATTGATCACCATCCTCTTCATGACAGCCCTTAACATATTTGAAGACAGTTATCAGGACCCCCCCTTAGTCTTGTCTCAAGACTAAATATGCCCAGTTTTGTAACCTTTCCTCATAAGTCAGGTTTTCTAAACCATTTATCATTCTGGTTGCTCTCCTCTGGACTCTTGCCAGTTTTTCCACATCTTCCTTAAAGTGTGGTGCCCCAAACTGGACACAATATTCAAGGTGAGGCCTCACCAGTGCTGAGTGAAATGGAACACTCACCTCCCACATCTTCTATGTGACACTCCTCTTAATACACCCTAGAATGACATTTTGCCTTTTTTTTTCTTTGCAACTGCATCATATTCTTGGCTCATATTCAATGTGTGATACCTAATCTATTATATCCCCACATCTGTTTCAGCAGTACTGCTGCCTAGCCACTTATTCCTCATTTTGTGTTTTGAGCATTTGATTTTTCCTTCCTAAGTGCAGTACTCTAAACTTATCTTTATTGAACTTCACCTTGTTGCATTCAGACGAATTCTCCCATTTGTCAATCCTGTCCTCCAAAGTCCTTCACATCAGAATGTGGAGTACAATTGTTAAATGATCACTAAACACTTCTGTACCCTCTCCAGGGCCGGCGCTTCCCTTTAGGCCACCTAAGTGGTTGCCTAGGACGCCAGGATTTGAGGGGGTGGCATTTTGCTGACCTCGGCGGCAATTCGGCGGCGGGGGGTCCTTCCGCGCTCTGAGTCGTCATCGGCAATTCTGCGGCAGGTCCTTCACTCGCTCTGGGACCCGCCGCCGAAGTGCCCCGAAGACCAGGAGCGCGGAAGGACCCCCCCGCCGCAGAATTGTCACCAACGACCGGGAGCGCGGAAGGACCCCTGCCTAGGGTGCCAAAAACCCTGGCACCGCTCCTGACCCTCTCCCAGCTGCTCTTCATGACGAAGGCTGTCTCTCACTTTGGACCCAAATGACCTCCTGTCCTACAATGACTGGCTCCTATCTTATTAAAATTGTCAATAATTCACACTGGGAAGGCAGAATTGTGAAACAGGAGGTAGAAAATGTTCATCAGAAAGAGATGAATACCAAATATATTTTAAGATTTCGCCACTCCTCCTCCTCTCCCTGCATACACAAATCCCATATTTGGGCCTTGCAGGCTAAGGTGTACCACATGATATGTACCCTTTGCAGAGATCAGTATGCCATAGAAAGACTGGTTTGCAAGTGATAAAGCGACTTAGAGCAGAGAAATGTCAGTGACTTCACTGGGACTGCTTCTGAGCAGGCTCTTGTGTGAAAAATTATTTTTTAGCATGCAAGCTAGATTTACATGTGCATATGGCCTCTTGTGCAAATAATCCAAGGGATTTTATGTTTTGTGTTACATGGTATGAATAAAACCATGTTAATTAAAAAAAACTTTAAGAACAGACTATGGTCCAGACCCACAGATGGACTAGATCAGTATAATTCCATTTGCATTCAACACAAGTGCACCAGTTTACACCAGCTGAGGATCTGGTCCTCTACTTCATTGTCTCCCTTTCAAGGTCAACAACAACCAGATGCTTGGTGAACTCAAATGTTAATTAGTCACAATGGCGTGTGGTTCAAGCTGGTATTTATGAATGGTACAAAACATAGTATCTGATGGACATAAACCTTGTCTACACTAGAAAAATTACCAGTTGCTGACATTGTGTGTTGGCAGTATTGCATCTGCACTGGAGATGAATGAGATTTAGTTGCACCCGTAGGCAAGGACAAACTGTGTTGAGCACCACTTTATAAACTGTGATTAAAACCCAGGGATGCTGAATACGTTCGTTCTGAGCTATCCTGGCAGTGTTCAGCGCAGGTACAGTGGGGACCAGGATAAAGAGAATGACCTGGGAGCAGAATGAGAAAGCAAATCTTCTGAATCAGAAGGGTAAAGTGGTAAACTGTTGATGCAGTTGGAGAACAATTTTATAGTCAATAAGCTAGCTAACAGGAAGCCAGTGAAGTGACTGCAGAGTGGGAATGATTTGCTGAGATAGATTAGTGGGAGTAAGTACCCTAACAGCAGCTTTCTGAACCATCTGCAGATGCCATTACATCCTACAAAGAAGTTAAGTGAGCAATAGATTACTAAAGTTAACATGCTGAGGTGTAAAAATAAAACAGTGAGTTGGGGCTTTGCTGAACTTTTGAAGTTGATGACAGTATCCCAGGGATATTAATATGTTGTGACAATTTAAACAAAAAGAGCTAGCAGAACGATATTGTACATTTGTGTGTGTGTACCAGTAATTGTTACCAACAACTGATTCTCTGTGTTCTAGCTATCAGTCTGTCTTAAATAACTTATCTAGCTACCTTTCTTTCTACACTGTGCTCCTCACCACAGAGTCCATCACAGTAGAATCTGTCACTAATTGTGTCAGAACAACTTTAGCCCTAGTACAGTAGTAGAAAGAATGCAACCACTTCTCAGAGTTAATTCCAATACTGCACCTTAACTTGTGACTTTTGTGCCTGGATTTGGCTATGTCCAGGACACAGTGTGTTCTATAATAACATCTACGGATATGTGATTTCAGAAATACCTAAGCACTTGAAATGAGTTTATGAACATGTGTTGGTCTGGTTGGATTTCTGTGTTTTAGTTTTTCCCTTTACTAGCTTGCTGAATCTGTCCTGGTGTTTCAGTCACATGAGCAGAATTCCTAGTGAACCTATACCTGTTTTGTGAGCAGTAGCTGTTATTGCTAAGAGCCAGCCACGTGCTCTAGGCGCTGCTCTGACGAGATGACAGCCTACAAAACATACACAGAAGTGCACTGGGAAAGCCAGAGGAAGGAGTAACTTGGTGGTTGTTGTTACTCACTTCTTGTGGGCATTGTAAATAAATCTTTAGGAGGAACTTGAATGTGGAAAGAATTTGACAAACTGGGTATGGGCAATTTTTAATTTGTATCTTTGCAAAAATATTTAGGATGGGCAACCCTAAAGAAGAGCGTAAAAAACAGAGCCACATGATTGGACAGCATGATGATAGATCAGGCATGGGCAAACTATGGCCCGGGGGCCGCATCTGGCCCTCCAGACATTTTAATCTGGTTCTTGAACTCCCACTGGGGAGTGGGGTCCAGGGCTTGCCCCGCTCTGCACAGCTCCCAGAAGCAGTGGCATGTCCCCCGCCCCAGCTCCTATGCATAGGGAAAGCCAAGGGGCTCTGTATGCTGCCCCAGCAGCTCCCATTAGCCATGAACTGTGGCCCATGGGAGCTGCAGGGGCGGCGCCTGAGGACAGGGCGGAGTGCAGAGATGCCTGACTGCGCCTCCACATAGAAGCTGGAGGGGGGACATGTCACCGCTTCTGGAAGCTGCACCCCTGACCACCTCCTCCACCCCCAACCCGCTGCCCCAGCCCTGATCGCCCTCCCTCCCTCCGAACCCTTCAGTCCCAGTCCAGAGCACCCTCCTGCATTGCCAACCTCTCGCTCCCAACCTGAGCCCTCACCCTCTCCTCACTCCAACCCCTAATTTCATGAGCATTCATGGCCCGCCATACAATTTCCATACCCAGATGTGGTCCTTGGGCCAAAAAGTTTGCTCATCTCTGTGATAGATGAACATCTGTGTTGAGAAATGCAGAGTATGCATTGGACCAAATAATTTGAGCTAGTCATATCCACTTCTGGGTTCTAAATCAACTGTAAGTTCTCAGGAGAAAGACCTAGGCTATGTCTACACAGCCTGCAGACGCAAGCCTCCTAACCTGGATTGACAGGCTTGGGTTTGTGGGGCTTGCAGTAGCACTCTAACAATAACTGAGTAGACAGAGTTTAAACTTGTCTCAGGCTGCAGCTCAGGCTCTGAAGCCTAGGGCAGGGGCTCTAACCTGAGTTGCAACTTCAAAACACTGTCTAAACAGCAATTTTCGGAGTGCTAATGAGAGTCTGTTGACCCAGGTTGGGGGCTTGCTGCCACAGGCTGTGTAGATGTAGCTTTAGTGTCACTGTGCATAACTCCATGAAAGGCTCTGCTCAGCCCGCAGTAGTGGTTAAAAAAGGCAAAGAAGCTGTTAGGATGTGTAAAGAATGGATAGAAAATAGTACTGAGTATTAGAATGCTGTTATCACCCCCCACCCCCGAATTCCAATGACCAGAAATAGAAGAGGTTCAGAAATGGGCAACAAAAGTGATGAAAGTCCTTGGGAGACTTCCATATGAGGAGAGATTAGGACTGCTAAATTTAGGGAGGACACAAATAAGAAAAGACGTGATATATATAATAATGAATGCTTTGAGAAATCCCATCTGTTTTTCTTAGCTACCCTTTTTATAACAGAAGAACAGGGGACTGGACTAGATGATGTCTCGAGGTCCCTTCCAATTCTGTGAACTAAACTAGGCTAAACTAACGAGACCATTTGATGAAACTGGAAGGCAATATATTTAAAATTATGACAAGAAAATACTTTTTTTTTTTTTGCACAACACATCATGACCCAGCGCAACCCATTGTCATATAGTACTACTGAAGCCAAGAGCTAAGCCCTTTCCTCTGAAGCATTGGTTCTAGTAATTGTAGCAGAGATGATACCAGCTTTGAATGAGCCATCAAACTGATCCAATGTGGTGAGGCCTATGTTCCTAGTGCCACCAAAATCACTTGAGTTAGCACAAATGTCTCAAAATAGTCACCTGACGACTTCTTTGAGTATATACTATAACTCAATCAACCAGAATTCATCCCTATTGTCACGCCACTAGTTTCAATGGAATTATAGGATCGCTGAATTTGGCTTCATATACATTTAAAAATGGATAAATATATATTCAGGGACATTTGATATCCTCATTACATTCTACCAACTCTTCCTGAAAGAACTGTAAGGTTCTACCATCAAAGTATAATCATGTTTTATAAAATTAATAATTAAGCATACCTTTGGAATACATACCACAATATTCACTCAATTGCTCTCTAGTTTTCAGATCAGTTCTTGTTTGACTAACTTTAAATAGACTTCCACAATACATCCGAGTGGGCAGTAAGCTACTGTCCTGCAGTTTCTAAAAGAATGTAAATATGGGTTGTGGGTTCTGCTATCTCTGATTGGTGACAGTCTCTGAGAGTGGGGTCCGGCTCATACTGAAGTCAGTGAAAATATTCAGTAGGAACTGAAATGGACTCATCATACAGGTTGGTGATTTGAGTGCAAATCAAGTTTACTCATATGGACCTTCTACTATAATTTTCGTGTATGTGTGTGTTTGTTTTAAAGGAGTTATATGAGCACATTGCTACATGCTCAGTCTTGCTGACAAGTATCAGAAACTGATGGATTTATATTCCTAAACGGCTTAAAGAATACAGTATCTGACTTGGGCATGTCTTGCCAGTAGGAGGTGGCTGGACTGATTATACAAGTTACCCATGCATGCCCGCTGCACATGTACACAGGTACAATACAACTTTAGCATTTTCAGAAAGCTGTCGTGATACATTGGATTACAGACAAACAAGATGAAATTTCTTTGCTATTTAAGAGCTTGACTCCCACTTACATTCCTATCTGTGCAATCCTAGTTCCCAGAAAATCAAAGTGAAAGAGAAGAATTAAAATAGAGATGTAAATTCTTCTTAATTTACAAAGATTACTCCCTTTCAATCTGCACACCCACACAGTAGAGTTATCCTCCTAGATTCTCCCTTACATTAAAGACGATTTGTACCATGCCACTGGAATAAAGCCAGTGTAGCCAGGCATGGGAGAAATCACTCCAGAAAAGGACAGTCCCCTAGTGATTCAGAGTTCCCTGCCACCAGGGCCAGTGCAACCACTAGGCGAACTAGGCAGTCGCCTAGGGTGCCAAGTGGTTGGGGGTGCCAAAAAGTGGTGCCTTGGTTCGGCAGGGAGGAGCCGCCTTCTGGAGGCACTGGAGAGCCACAGCGTTGGCTTGCGGGGTTGGTGAGCCCCAGCCATGGAGGAGCCGGTGTGGCACGGGGGGGGGGGAGGGCAGCCCTGCAAAGGCGGCGGCACGCTAGCGGGGAGCAGCCGCGCCCCCTTGCCCTGGCTGCGGCCAGGCACACCCCTCCCCGGGGGCTCCTGCAGGCTGCAGCAGATGCATGCGGGCGGCGCCCCCCGGCTCCCCCCTCGTTGTGCTCGGGCTCTGCGGCTCCCTGGCATGTGAGCCGCTGCCGCTGGCGCCCTGAGCCTGCTCTGGGAGGGGCAGCGGTAACTGACACTCCTGGAAGCCGCAGTGCCCGAGCGCGGTGAGGGGGGAACTGGGGGTGCACAGGGGTCACCGCCCGCAGCCTGGGCAGGCGCGCCCCCCGGCTCCCCCCTCGCTGGGCTCGGGCTCTGCAACTCCCGGGTGTGTGAGCTGCTGCTGCCCCTCCCGCTGCCTCAGCTCTCTGCTGGGGAGGGGCTGTGCGCGCGGCAGCATGTTTTGCCTCCATGTGGAGCCAGCGTCTGCCCAGCAAGGGCATGGTAAAGGGAGTCCCGGGGGGCAGTCAGGGAGCAGGGGGAGGGTTGGAGGGGTCGGGAGTTCTGGGGGGGGCTCTTAGGGGGCGGGGGTGAGGGGGATCGTAGCAGTCAGGTTACAGGGAGGGGTTAGATGATTTGGGAGTTCTGGGGGTCCTGTCAGGGGGCAGGGAGTGGTTAGATGGGGCATGGGAATCCCGGGGTCTGTCTGGGGGTGGGGGTGGGGGTTAGGGTTGGGGCAGTTGGGATAGGTAAGGAGGGGGGGTGTCTCAGGAGGGAGTAGTCAGGGGACAAGGAACAGGGAGGCTTAGGTAGGGGGTGGGGTTCTGAGGGGCAGTTGGGGCAGGGGTCCCAGGAGGGGGCGGTCAGGGGACAAGGGGGGCGTTGGGTGTTCTGAGGGGGCCAGTCAAGGGATGGAAGTGGGAGGGAGTGGATGGGGGCAGGGCAGGGCTCTCCTCCCTCTTTTTTGATTGATAAAATATGGTAACCCTAGGCGAGGGGGGGGGGAGTCAGGGATTGCTTGGGGGTCAGTCTGCATGCATCCACTGCAGCCTGCAGGAGCCCCTAGAGGGTGTGCCGGGCCATAGCCTGGGCAGGAGGGGCAGGGGGCATGGCTGCTTTCCGCTACTGGCACCTCTGCCTTTGCATGGCTGCTGCCCCCCTGCACTGCGCTGGCTTCTCCATGGCTGGGGCTTGCTGCTGCCGCAAGCCAATGCTCTGGCTCTCCAGTGCCTACAGAAGGCGGCTCCTGCCTGCTGAGCTGCTGCAGCTGCCCAAGCCCGGCAAAGCCAGTGAGTGGACTCAGGGCAGGGGTCCCAGGGTGGGGTGGGGAGGGCTCATGGGGGGGGCTGTGCACCCTCCAGGGGAGTTCAGGGGGCGGGGAGGGGGGAACCTGGTCTGGGGAGCAGCCCCTGGGCAGGCTGGCCCCTAGGGTCTATAAAGGCTCGTTAGGATTTGCCCCTCAAGGAACCGATGTGCAAGGGGGGGGCACAAGGTGGAAGTTTAGCCTAGGGCGCAAAATATCCTCACACCGGCCCTGCCTGCCACCCCACCTTCCTGTGACTAGCATATAAAGGAAAAGGAGAGATTGGCCAGAAGAAAAGGATCTCAGCTGGGGCTTCTCTGTACTTTGGTTATCTCCAGCCATCCCTTAGAGCTGTTTACAACTGGTGTAATTTAGAGTAGCCTATAGAATGTACTAAGTTATGCCAGAGGACCAACACAGAGACAGCCCAGGATAGGAGATGCACAAAGCCCCTTGCTATCGTTATGCGCTCCTCAGCTGCAACCAAGAATAAGGGCCAAGGAGTCTGTTCTTAATCCTGTGCCTTGCGTTGAATGCTAGAACACAATAAAACAGAACAAGTCAAGTCATGCTGGTTCTTTCCCTAATCAATACCTACAGCAGACAGAGTTGTGTCCAAAATATTAAGAGTTATAACAATGTTTTTAGTCCCTAAATAGGTTTAATTCCATGGCTCCCATCTCCTGCCTAGAGGCACAGATACTTTCTGATGCACTTAAACTCCCTGGCTTGTTTGAAGAGAGAAAACTCCAGTCTCTGAAGTCAAACATCTTTTGTGCAAACATGCTCTGTAACCTACTTAATGTCTGTCTCTTCCTCCTCAGAAACCAGAGACACTATTGGAGACTAAAAAAAGATTTCTCAAGAGTGTGTGATTTCTAAGACTAACACTAAGGCTGCCTATTAGCTCTGGTTGCATTTGGTGTGGATTCTGAGGTAACTGAGGGCCCCAGGGCTGCTTATTTCTGTGAATGGGCAGGTAAGCACAATAAGATTAATGTCAGGTAGGATTAAAACCTTTGTAACTATTGCCTCACAGGAATGCCTTTGCCCACAAAGAGCAACAGTGTTCCTGGCAGACTTGTAGGTAGGCTATGGTGCAGAAGGAACCCTCCAAAACCAGCATTAAAATTCGTTTATTTTGCCAATATCTACACAATGTGCCAATCACAATCTCTCCAGGCAAACTGTCAAGAAAATTTAAACACCCAAAATAATACTCCCAATTATTACTCACATTAAATGGGTGGTGTAGAGGCAAATAAAGGTAATAAGGAGGAACTTTACATTTTCATAACGAGATACATACATGGTCTCTTGTTTATAGACTTGCTTACACAGCCTGCATTTGAAATAGAATAATTGCATAATTGACTGTGTTCCCCATGTAATTTAAACCAAACACAAAACCAATCCAACCCACAAGAATAACCAATAGCAACTGGGAGTAATGGGCTGATAAGGACAAAGGGAGATTTTGATTAAATATCAGGAATAGATAGAGATGGTGCAAGGCTGATAGACTGTCTATGGGAATGTGGGCTTTTCTGTTGAGTTAGTCTGGATTCAGTTGCCAAAACCAGGCATAAAATTCAGGATAAATACTTTTTGCTGACAGTGGATCCTATTATTATTATGTAACCAGGATATAAAGCAGATGGGAGGTATCATTTGAGCTAGTGGCACCTAGCCAAACACCAGGGGAGGGTTAGTTTGGACATGACCTCAGGGTATATGATCTGCTGAGGACAGGGTAGGGGTTTTGGCCTGTGCGGAGACCTATTAGGCAGTGGAATAGTTTTCCAGGAAGAAACAAGGGGGTGGGCTCAGCACTTGAGGCATTAAAAACTAGATTGGATTAAACATGTACAGCATGGGAACAAATCTGAGTTGGCCGACCAACTCAGTAGGTCTTTGCCTTCTCCAGTTGCTCTGATTCTATGACCTAACTCTAGTATAACACTGAAATGGTTAATGTGATATCAAGAGAGCACTCAATATCCTATAACAGAATATGTATAGTATGTTGCAATTTAGGGATATTGCAAATATAAAAAGTGCAATTTACACAGATCAAATATCAGCATTTTTAGTCCAGACCTACATGTTTTCAGTTGGTTTGTACGGTTGATTCTACACTAGGGTGCTTGAGAAAGAACTTCTGCTGGCTTGAATGTGAGCGGTAGCTGACATTGATCAGCTAGACCTTTCCACCTCATATCTAACTCTTACAAGTCAGAGAACATGAATAACGGGTAATATGCATATCCAACCAGCTTCAGTCAGGCTTTGACTAATGGATGTATCATTAGAACAGAATCACTTAACAGCAAACTTTAAGGCCTGATTTCTTGGGCACATTTGCTATTCCTGGGCAGCGGTGAGTGATGGTTAGATGAAACTCTTGATCTTGGGAAATGATACCAGTGTCACATTTCAGTTACCCCTGTTAGGAAGGAACATATGGCAAATTAAGTACCAACTAGTGCGGTGTGTCGCTATGAACAGATGGTGATGGGGTTAGGGACCAGTTGTTGAAATGAATGCACTGCAGACTAAAAACAATTACTTGATATACTTAAGCTAGGAAGAATAGAAATTGCAGCCTGTAACATTTTCATACTGGCATGCCATGTAAGACGGCCAGTTCTTGGAGCAACTACCCCAGTGGGAGGGAAGTGAGGGAAAAGAGGATAAAGGAACTGTCAGCTGATCTTGGTGCAGTCTCTCGAGAGGTCCCAACTTTCTCCTGATTGGTCCCCTTCAATTCACCCACAATTAGACCAGTCTAGAACCTCTTAACTTAAATTGAGCCTATTAGCTCTTAAACTCCAAGGCTTGCAGTCTCCTTTTGTCTCCCTGCCAGTTTCTCAGAGGCAGCTTCGTATAGAGCTCTGCTATCCTAGGCTTTCATGCCTCTTTCTTCCGTGTTGTTCTCCCACCTCTATAGCTGGGCTTGTTTATTGATCACAGTTTATTGATCACAGGTGCATCTCTCCACAGATGGGCAGTTCTAACAACTGTTTGGGGGTGTGGTCAGCCCAGTCCGCTCCCTTCTGTCTGTGCTTAGTATGAGGCTTGCAAAGACCCTTACAGAAACATAAGAGCAAGTGATGAGAGAGAGTGAATGAGCTGGAGTTGGCACTCATCCTTGCTATGTGGGCCAGCGCCAGCAAATTGCCACAGTAGGTGAAAATATTTCAATAATTTATCATGTACATGACAAAACAGATGAAATTTATTGCATTTCACAGCTCTAATCAACTTTTACGTAATTAATATATTTTCAGAAAGTCTTTTTCCAAAGCCAAAAGACTGCAGCGTTAGGCATATATAAGTTTATCTCTGGAAATGCTTCAACCCACAAGAACTATTTTTTGTTTTTTCCATTTCAAACTGGATCTTGTTGCTCAGGATGGGATGGCAGAGGTTGCTAAGCGGGATCATCAGTCCCTGGATGACTATCAGCCTGTGGAAGATGTGGTGGGGAAGGAGGCTGACATATGTTTCTTCTGTCAGACAGTTTTTCTTGACTCATTGTTTTTAATTTATACTTCAGCAGCTGAGGACTGAAGTGCTGCTTGTCTATTTTTCAAGGTCTTGGCTGCTCCTGAGGAAAGGAGTTTGACAGGTTCTTGTCAAGCAGTGATATTTCTGGGTAATATTATACCATAGTGCTCCCCTTTCATATGGCTTAGTGCTTTATGGTATGAGCCATGGTGCATGGCTTGGACAGGGGAGTGTGTATGTGGTGGAGAAGATGTACTACACTTCCAGGAAAAGTTAAAGGAAGTTCCAGATGATATTTCCTATGGAGGCTTCCCCTCCTCACCTCAAACTCTGATACACCTCATGCCACACCTTGTCATTCAGAGTCCCAGTACTTCAACTGTGAAGATGGGTCACAAGTGTGGGAGGGCTATCTGGGACAGTGTGATGTGCACACCCTGCTGACTGACTCTGAGGACTCATTAAGTCTTGTGCTCATAGATGTTACTGACTGTATCATCGTGTCACTGAGCTTAGGAGAATAGAATGTCTCACCTAAACAATCTGCTTAGAGGTAGCAGCAGATCTCCTGGCTGTCTTTCAGGCAAGGGTACAACCTGAGAGGACTTTGTTGGTTGAGCAGACTGCTCCTCAGGAAGGGCAGCTAGGAAAGATGAAACAGGAAAGATATTCATACATGGAAGGCTCTAGAGCATTTTGGATCCTGAGGCAGTCATGCCATGAGAAGACCTCACAGGGCAGTCAAAAGATTTTGTCAATATGTGGTGCCCCCCTCCTTCACTTCACTGTGGACTTTCTGTGACGGTTTAATAGTTGAAGTCTGATAGGAGGTTTGGAAGGGCACGGTATGAAAGTCTGGAGGTGATGTCTGCCTCTCCTGTTCCCCAGAGCCATCATCAGGAAGTTGGCCTAAGTGAGATTTGGGTTCAAAGTAAGATAAGTCCCCCAAAACAGGCACTTCTTCCGTTATGGCTAAGAGTTCCTTGATGTAGGTAGAGTTGATGGGAAGGGCTGGAGAGGGGTATAGCACTAGTTGGCTATAAAGAAATTCAGATGTATGCCACAAGATATCCTCTGCTTTTGTGTGACATCTTCTTAAAAGTGCAAGTGAATGCCCATGTGTACCTTCTTGCAACAGTCCAGCATAGAGTGACATTGGCATGGATTACTGTGGCAAAATGCACATCCAGGAAACAGAGGTGCACCCTTCTGATTAAATGCAGATGGAGAAATGCAACCTATTGAAACTAGTAGTGGCATAAAGCATCTGTTTGTAACCTGGACAGGTTCATGAGATTTCAGACCCAGAACCTATCACTGGCCCAGGTCTGTTATTTAACAGTCCTGGGCCTTGGATGTTTTTAATTTGAGGAGGATACACCTTTAAAATGGAAAGGAGGGAATATTTCTGTGACAGTTTCTTTTTACAGAAATAAGGATTCTTGTCTGAAGCTGCTCAGAAACTTGGAAAGTTAGAAATAATTTTGGAGGTAAAGAATTAGTGAAAAGAGCACTGATGGCAGAATCAAGCCTGCAAAGTAAAAACGATGTATACATTGAGAATATTGCCCCGTTCCTTTTCCTACCTCTTACATTTATTCAGTAGCTACTGAGGAATGCACTGGATGGGTTGGTAAGTGGAGTATCCTGTCATGAACATTACACCACTACTTTATGATCTGCCTTGGCTGATGTCTTCCTTTTACATGGAGTATAAACTATTAGTTTTGAAATATGAAACCGTAAATGACTTTGGATCTGCCTGCCTGAGAAATGACCTCTCTCCCCATCTGATACTGCCTCAGTAACAATCAGTGAGGTGCTTGAGCTGGTTTATAAGGAGGCTGCTGGTAGGATCCCTCATTTTTAGCTTTAGTTTCCTTCCATTGGTGTGAGATAACCCAACCCTGCATGCTCCCAAGCCCATTTTTTTGGAAAGGCTTTTGACGGTAGCTCAAGTGTGTGAGATGAAGATGGGGTGTTTGAAGACCTGAAGGATGTTCTCTTTATGTATTTTGTGGAAGAGCTGTGTGTTCTGTAGTACCTGCTATGGAATTTTCTAATGTGTATTTTAATGGTTGTCCTGAGTAGTATTTTATAGTTTTGCCTAGATCCTGCTAATGTCTTAAATAAAATATTAATTTGGGTTCATGAGAATAACTCATACTGGGTCAAGCCATGAATGAGTTACTCAGGTTGTCTACAACAAGTGATGATAAAACCTTTGTGGCACATGATTATTTATGCACTCTCATCTCCTGCATAGAATATATACACCATACCCAAGATAATTGTAACACTTTTGAAATGACCAGGGTATTCCTGGTAAGACATCCATTGCTAAGACAGGGGATATGATTTAACTTGAACCTATTTTGCACAATGCAAAGGGTAAATAATGTTAGAAATGTAGGGAAGTTGAGAGGCATTGGTAAAACAAGGAAGAGGGAGAGAGGGAGATGAAACAATTACTTGTAAATCACACTCACAAGTTATTTCCTTGTTACCATGAGACTCCACTTACTCAGAAACAAAGCAGCTTGTGCAGACAGGTTCCAGCTTAATTAAAGAAGAACATTTTCATTGCATGCCTCATGGAGTACATGTAAAAAGCCCTCTTGCAACATAACCCCATTTATTGCCATGATCTATCTAATTATAGCAATGTTCTGCTTTCTGACCCCTTTTGTAAGGTAAGGAAGAATGATTCTCCTAAGAAACCTTATTTGCTACCAGATAAAAATGAGCTGGGCTCAACACATCAGGAAAATGCTTATATGCCCACCTCCTACCTAACCCTGCAAGGTACTGGATGTTTGCTGTGAGGTGCTGAACTCCCTCAGAAACTGAAGTGAGGGTTAGGAGCAATGCCTAGCACCTTTCAGGGCTGGGCTCCTATAGAGTAACTATCATGTTCTATGTACTTCCCACTCCACAAAATATGTTCATCTGCATTTGCTTAATAAAAAGAACTATAAAGCAATCTCCTCTGTATTCCTCTGCGTCTGATTTCCCTTGGCTGCTCAGCTTCTGTCCCTCTTCAGTGTACAGTTGTGCCTGCCTGGGGTCTGAGCTGGAGCTATTTTTCAGGTTCTCAAGAGGCAGACTGACTGTAGTGTTTTACCTTCTCTGATGTGGGTGTTAAAGTGCAACTGATGTCTTCTGGAAAACAATTCTGCCATGTCACGTGTTCTGGTGGTTTTTCCTTCTTCATATTTTATTGTTTGGGACACCAGCATGAAAATCAGGATATTTTCTAGCCTAAGAGATCATGTGCTCTTGCTGTATATTCCTTTCTTGAAATCATAATCCTCTGTGACACTATAATTTCTGCAGCAATTAGTTGTGATTATATAAGAAAAATTCTTTCAAAATCAACTTTTTTCCAAAAAATTCCATCTGGTGTCAGCAGGTCTTTAAAGGCCTCATTACTCTTAAGGTTATCAAAGTTTTATGATTTCTTTTTCCCTCCTGCTGCTTAATAAGTGTTTTGGAGCTTGGCTGTACCTTGTACTGACAATAATCCTGAAATTCCAAATGCTGTAATTATTTGCATTTCACAACTTTCACTGATAATACTTTAAATTTAGAATCTTGATACTCTCTTGAGTTACTTCAGCCATAGACATATTTTATGAATTAGAGGAAGGGAAGCTGGATATATTTTAATTAACACACATTAATTTATGAAGCGACAGTGATCTAGCACATTACTACAGATAGGGAGTCTGGTCCCACCATCCCTTGGAAAAATTTCCATAGATTGAAGATACTCAGCAAAACTCATGGGCCAAATTCTGTACTCAGAATATAAACATTCTAATGTAAACCAAGAGTAAGGTCTCTGAAATAGAAAAAATTGCACTGTAATGTGGATTTGACTAAATCATATCTTTTTGTCCACAGGGAAATTCCCCAACTTTTATGCATTTTCCAACTGTTTTCCTATTTTTTCCTAGTGTGAGAAGTGAGTTCCCCCTACTTTTTTTCAGAGGAGAAAATAGAGAGGAAAATAATAGAATGAGAGAGAAATCTTGAAAACCAAAAAATGGAAAACTGAAACTTTTAAATTTCCGAATGTTTTATAAGTGAAAACTTAGTGTTATTTGGAAACTAAAGACAATAAAAATTCTCATGGAAAACCCCAAATATGTTGGCTGAAAAGTTTCAAAAAAGGATTGTTTTTTCCTGTGAAATTTCGTGTGGGAAATATGTCTGGATTTTCAGACCACCTCTAGTCAGAGGTTGTGATGGAGTGGGGTTTGCCTCCTTGCAGAATGGGCACAGGTCTTGACTCCTTATGCACATAACATGTCAGGAAATTCCCCGGATCCCTGCCCCATGTGAACAGCTCCATATTCCTGCCTGCACAAACAGATACCCGCTCTCTGCCTCCCTCTGTGCAGGTCAGACACCCACTGGAATTAACTGTCAGGAATCAGGGCCTGCAGCACAGCCAGTCTTTGGTGACCTAATGAGCACAGCTGGCCTGTAGTAGGCTGCCTAATTGCCTATACTGCCTATTTAGTTGGAAGATTCAGCAGACTGGCTCTTAAGCCCAGGAGCAGCAGTTCACTCACTGCTGAAAGTGATAGTGCCTGCTTCTTCCTAACCTTGTTCCGAGCCCAGCCCTTACCTTGCCTCCATGTAACTCAGTTCTTGTTCCAAGCCCTGCCCTTTGGCTCTGGCTCTGGTATTGGGCCTCTGATTCCAGCTCTGACTGTGGAGTCTGGTTCCTGCCTGCTGGCTCCTGTTATAATTAACAGGCCTGACAGCTTCTCTGACCATTAGGCATGACCACCCACATCCTGGTCATGTGTCAGTAACTTTCAGAGTCAACATTAATTCCTCTGGGCATTTCGCTGTGGGTTTGACAGGGAATCATGCTGTGCAGAGCAATTGATCTCTCTCTATCCAAGTACACTCTTTGTGAAACCATGGAAGCCCAAATGTCTAGGATTTTGGGGCCACAGAGGGAAATGGATGGTTCCATTTAGCTTGAAGACCACTCACTCCTTCTGACAGATTTTTGGCCATTCTAGTGGGTTTTCTATTCCTTTCATCCACTCCACGCCTCAAAGTGGAGGTTGTGGTTTGGCAAAAGCTATTCGTGATGACAAGCTGTACTTACATGTTACATAGGCAGTATATAGACTATATATGGAGATGTATTTTTCTCCATGGATTTCTCAAGTGGAAATTGCATCCATAATTCATAAAGAGAACTCTAAACACCTATTTTGGCTCTTTATTAAGTTCTTGTTTTCAATTGCCCTCTGTGGAAATGTGCAGATTTTTATAAATGAGCATTTGAGCTTTGGGAAAATGTTACATAAAAGAGGCAGGATCTGCATATGTCAGTGTTGCAGCATGCAAGTATGGGATTTGTTCCAGCTGTGCTTTGTACCTTTGAACTGGTGCATGATGCAGCGAATGCATCTGCTACAGAAAGTGCGGATGAAATATACACGATAACATGCAAAGCAATATGAGAGTGACCTGTGGAACTTGTTTGTGTAGCAGCACTACTCCAAAATGGTATTTTTGTTTTGCTGCACAGCCATAAACAGTTTTATAGATACCAAGAAATGGTGCATCTGCACAGGCAGCTATATTTGTGAATACATATTCTAGTAACAACACAGAGCTACGTGAACATCTACCAATAACTGATCTATGGTATAACCATATAGTTAGAATGCCACTACTTTAAAAAATAACTTCTGGACCCCCCCTGCCCAATGACTTGTGGGGATTGCAACATCCTATTGCAGAACAATTCCAAGATGTCAGAAATCTTAATTTTTTTAAATTTCAAAATAGATAACAAGAGATGTTTGTGTTGACATTGGGTGAAAGTGTCTAAATCTACTTAATAAAACTTTTGCTGCAAGGGGCTGCGCCTATTTTGGCATCAAATTCTATTGTTCAGTCCCAGGGCACTGCCTTCTTTTTTAGCCTGATGGCACTGTCTGTGCCATTGTTTTCAGTGGAAATGCTATGGGCTGCAATTACCACACAACACATCAGTGCTGAGTGACTGCAGCTGTAGTAACTTGCTACTGGACACTACCCAAGTGTAACAGAGCAAAACTAAATAGAAATGGCTTGTGTGAACTGTATCTTTTTTCATTCCTATGTTATTTCATCAAGATTTGTGTGTATGGGGGAAGGCGGGTCCTTCCCTTCCTTTTGGAGATTAAGGGGCAAATTTTCTGCTGGTGTGAATTTAGCCTAAAATGTTCCTTTCAAATGCAGTTTATCACATTTTCCCCCCACTTGCCAAAGCTCAGAGCAAAGCCACTTCCCTTCTGGCTGAAGAGGCACCATATTTGCAGTCTATTAATGGCAGCAGTCTATAATCTACTACAGCAAAGCATTGTTACTGGGCAATCAGGGGCGGCTCTATGTATTTTGCTGCCCCAAGCATGGCAGTCAGGCGGCTTTCAGCAGTGCGCCTGCGGGAGGTCCGCTGGTAATGCAGATTCAGCGGCATGCCTGTGGGAGGTCCACCGATCCTGTGCCTTCCGCATACCTGCTGCCGACTTGCTGCCAAAACCGCGGGACCAGCGAACCTCTCGCAGGCATGCTGCCAAAGGCAGCCTGTCACCCTCACGGCGACTGGCAGGCCGCTCTCCGTGGCTTGCCGCCCCAGGTGCACTGGTGCCTGGAGCTGCTCCTGTGAGCAATGCAAGATGTCTTTTTCCCCACAGAAGGGCTAGCATTCAAGTACTGGAGTGAATGTCACCCTGGAAATACAAGACAGGTAGAACTTCTTCCTGGGCAGAGACCAGGGTTAGGAGTCAATTATGGGCCCTTTCCTCTGAATGAAATGAAGATTCAGAAGTTTAATGTAAGTAACTTTTGCTCACAGCCTAAGGTATGATCCATTGTGAGTCTTTCCATTGCTTTCAATGGGCTTTGGATCAGGCCCTACATTAGAAGGGTCTAAACAAATGTAGGGAATAAATTATTTTACTGTAATTACTCACAAAATTGAGAAGGCCACATCTGAAAAGCACTGCATTGAAAACCAAACCTGTATGTGATGGAGTGTACAAACCTCACGCTGGGAATGAAGGGGTTAAAGAGTTTCTCTGGGCCCAGGTGGTCCTGCCCCACTGCACTTGCAAGCCTGCACTGGATTGAGGAGGAGCTTTAAAAAGGAAACAGAGCTGCTCAGCAGAGGTGAGCTGATTTACCTCTGAGCTCCTGAGGCCATCCCAGGAGCTCTTGTTGCTTGAGCCCTGGCTACAGTGACTTCGCCAAGCATATGATGAAGGGACCTGTGACTCCCTGGAGGCTAGAGATTATAGTTCTATGCTTTACTCTGTGGGAGGAGAGAGGACTGGTAGGAAATGATCTAGGGAAGCAGCTGAATAGCACCCCAGGGTGTGAGTTTAGCTGTCTACAATTGGCCCTGGATTGGTGCCTGGTGAAGAGGGTGAGCCTAGGCTTCTCTATCAACCCTTAATGAGAGATGACTATAACTGCCTGTCCCTGATGTGAGGAACTAGGTTGTGTGGGAGAGACCCTGAAGATAAAAGGGTCTGGGCTATGTGATTGCAACCTAAGGGGGGAGACCTGAGGCCTCTTTCTTAATCCCAAAGGCTCTCCCATTGCTGGACTCTCTCTCTGCATACCCTAGTCTTGAATATGTCACCTCACCTGGTCCCTGAGTTGCTGGAGGGACAGACCACTGTAGGGTGAGTGGTAGTGAAAAAAGGGGATGCCTGGGATGAAGACAATCTGCCTTACACCCCTGCTGGACCACTAGGTGGTGCTGGAGGTGAGTGCCCCCCTTCGCATTTATCTTCCCAGGAGGGAGGAACTGAAGATCTCTTGGACATGAGAATGACGAAATATGGTGGTTTAGAGTAATCATCGCTTTTTCTCTCATTTGCCATAAATATGAATGATACAAAACCCCTTTTCCGCACAAAGAGCCAACTAGCATAGCTTGGATTTAATAAGTGATTGCTTTGGCTAAAGCATCACCTATTCTAAGAGGTGTGTATGTGCATCTTTGGCAAGGTTTGCACATGAAGTGAATGCTTTTCACATATAATAGCATCTCCCTACTTCCCTTATACCTATTTGATTTTGTAGCTGGGTTATAGTTAACCATACAGACGTGCTATGAGTTAAAGGAACTGGAAACTGGGATTCCAGGAATGCTGCAGCTTGAGCTAGTGCTATGTAGCTCAAAAACTATGTTTTTCTTCTGGCTCGTCTACAGATGTGTCCAATCAATGCTACTGGTCAATTTCTTTTAGTGGCTGAGCTGGCCCTTGAGAAAGTAGCTCCACTTCTATGAAGAATATAGGAATTAAGTTTGATTTAAGTAATAGATTGTCATCATCTACATGTTTTCCACAGCTTTCATTCAGGAAGATGAGCAATATTTCTCACAAATTTTACCTGGGGCTCTGTTTCAATTAGTACAGTTTAATCCTCTGGAGACTGTGGGAGAGTATCTAACCTATGCGAGTGTCATAACCTTAGTCCCAGATTTGGACCTTAGCGTCCAAAATATGGGGGTTAGCATGAAAACCTCCAAGCTTAGTTACCAGCTTGGACCTGGTACTTGCTGCCACCACCCAAAAAATTAGAGTGTTTTGGGGCACTCTGGTCCCCCTGAAAAAACCTTCCCTGGGGACCCCAAGACCCAAATCCCTTGAGTCTCACAACAAAGGGAAATAATCCTTTTTCCCTTCCCCCCTCCAGGTGCTCCTGGAGAGATACACAGACACAAGCTCTGTGAAACTACACAGAGTGACTCCCCCTCTCTGTTCCCAGTCCTGGAAACAAAAAGTACTTTCCTATTCACCCAGAGGGAATGCAAAATCAGGCTAGCAAATCCAACGCACACAGATTTCCCCTGATTTCTTCCTCCCACCAATTCCCTGGTGAGTACAGACTCAATTTCCCTGAAGTAAAGAAAAACTCCAACAGGTCTTAAAAGAAAGCTTTATATAAAAAGAAAGAAAAAATACATACAAATGGTCTCTCTGTATTAAGGTGACACAATACAGGGTCGATTGCTTAAAAGAATATTGAATAAACAGCCTTATTCAAAAAGAATACAAATCAAAGCACTCCAGCACTTATATTCATGCAAATACCAAAGAAAAGAAACCATATAACTTACTATCTGATCTCTTTGTCCTTACACTTAGAAACAGAAGATTAGAAAACAGAACTACTTCTCCAAAGCTCAGAGAAAGCAGGCAGACAGCAAACAAAGACCTCAGACACAAAATTCCCTCCACCCAAAGTTGAAAAAATCCGGTTTCCTGATTGGTCCTCTGGTCAGGTGCTTCAGGTGAAAGAGACATTAACCCTTAGCTATCTGTTTATGACAGCGAGACTCTATGTATTTGCTAACATATTCATTACTGCCTCTTGGCCAAGCAGACAGAAGTCAGGGACTTGCAGGTCAGCTTCCTGCAGAGGAGAAATCAAGGACACAGAGTTTGGGTATTTTCCTAGTGTAACGTCTTTATTTGCAAATATAGCCCTGTTCTGGAAAAGTGCTGGTCACAAACAGTGCACAGGAACCCCCGCAACCTCTCTCTCAGGCATCTCAGCCCAAACACCAATGCACAGGCCCCAGGAAACAATTCTCACCTCAGGAAATGACCATAGTTTAGAGAGTTTACGGCAGAGAGAAAAGTCTCTTGCTGCTAACCATGGCTTCCCCAGAGAAACTTCATCAGAAAACCAGCAATACAGCATATTTTCCAAGGCTTGCTTGCTTGATAAGGAAAAAGAACTGAGCACCACCTGCTGATCCCTGCAATAAGAATAAGACCTACATTTTAAAAAATGACTCGTGAATTTGGGTACCTTGCCTTTTCACTGCCCAACTTGAGACACTTTAAGGGTGCTCAGTCTGCTCAACAACCATACCCTGATGGGCATCCTTCAGGCACTGCAAACTGGCTGCCCAAAAATGGAGGATCCCAAAATCAGTAGCTGTTTTTTAAATGTAGACAGGTATGTACATTATTAGGCACACCCAGAAGATTTCTCCCAGTTTGAAAGTTCTGCTGCTTTAAAACTTTGCTGCTTTGCCTCTCAGACAGGTGAAAACTTTAAGCCTGGGAGGAATGCTTTGTTTCCCCATTGTATATCCCAATAATGACTTTTGTGCGTGATCTGGAAGAGGCCAGCACTCTGGGTTAAGTGCATGGTGTGTAATGAATAAGGGCTTTAAGAATGTAGCTAGATTGAGGAGATCTGAAGGCCCTAACCACCTTATTCATCCAAGTATACCTTGCACATGCCTGTATGAAATGCATCTTGGACATCTAACCCTGCGGGTTTCTTATCCTCTTCCTCCTATTACTATTCATGTGAAACAAATGCCTCTCCCTCCCTGCAGGGGATACAAGAGACTTTGTGGGGGCTAAAAGAGGCTTAACTCTGCCCTTTAGAAGAAAAAGCTTCCTTTAAGGGCCAAATCATGCGTTTATTTGTGGATGTGGCAAGCCTATTGGCAATGGAAGTGATGCTGTGCTGCTGCACAGGGCAGGATACTGTGCTCTGCAAGGGCTCCCTGTGTGGCCGGTTGGTGTGGGGCCTCACTGGGCCAGAAATGGGACTTTCCTTTTCTTTCATTAATGCTTTTGTATAGTGTGGAGGAAGGAGAGAAGACTGGAGCTTGGAGGTGTGTTGTGAGATTTGGAAGACCAGAGAACCAAAGTAAAGGAGACTCCCTCCCCAGCAATGTCTAAGGACCAAGGGTAACCCCACCTGAGGGGGAAGAGGATAAGAAACCCGCAGGGTTTGAGAGGGGCTGGGACTCAGAGCGAGGAGCAAACCCAGACCCCTCCCCCGCTTCCCTCTATCACCTTCCCGGACCACTAACGCGGCCCTCGGTGCCCAAGAGCAGGGGCAAGTGGTGGCATCTCAGCCCCCCTAAGAAAAGCGCAGGACCCACCATACGAACATCAGCCATCTTGTCACAGGTGGTACATAGTGTTCCATCGCACCATCACTGCAGAGTGGGAGAGAAAGGATGACCCGTGAGTGCTAACGCCCACCATTGACAGTAAAAGATGATGCAGATCTGCTTATCAATACATGCTTGTGCGGGAAACATGCATCAAAATGTTTTGTTTCATGCTAGTCCTCATGCAGTCAAAATATTTGAGGCCTAGATCAATGTTTTGATATTAGGCTTGCCTGCAGATTGGTATGCAGGTCGCTTATGCTCCAACTGTTTTCATGACTCAGGCTTAAAACTTGTAGGCATCTCCACCTCATGGGGAAGCAAGCACATATTTTTTCACTTACATCAGGCACGAGCTTGTTATTTATATTTTTGTAAACAAGCTTCTTGTGCTTCAGATTAATATCCTGATTGAATTGCTGGTACAAACATTAAAATATTTAGCAGTGAGTTGCCTGCGTATAGCATGAAATCACACGATGAGCAGGAATACTGTTGCCAGTGGTTTGTAATCTGGTATCTGTTCAGAGCCATAGCTCAGAGATTGGAATTCGGTGTTCTGTTTTCTAGATAGTTCCTCAGAGCATTGCTCAGGAATACAGCTGTTTCAGTTGCAGATCCTAAAATTTTTCTTCCTAGCTAAGGAACATGGTTGTGGCTGAGGCTGTAGTTTCAGTGAGTCTACCCATGAGACCACAGAGTCTCCCTCCTGAACTTTATTTGCTAACTGCCCTTACATGTAGATTGGAAGCAGCCCTAGACATGCAGAGACCTTCTGTCTGAAAGTTGACTGATGAGTTCAGTTTTAGGGACTCGAGCCTGGGTTCAGAGTGTTGCACACATAGGTAAAAATATAGTGAGCAGGACGAGCAGTATTAAGTAACCTAATTTTGCATTTACAAGAGCTCTGCTGAAGGTTACCAAGCTACTTCTGCTCTTATAAAGAGAGGAATATGTAGCTATGTGCCTCCTTTCTTGCTGTGGGTCACACTTAATTTCATGTCTCCTCAGCTGTAGCTTGTCTAATCACATCCTCTCCTTTTTAGACCTGTGTTTTTGAGAATAAGGGACTGAAGATTTAGGACCAATTTAGCAAAGTACTTAAGTCTATCCTTATTCAGCAACTCACTTAAGCATATGCTTAAAGTTAAGCACATGGTTAAGTGCTTTCCTGAAATAGTCTTATTTCTGCTTAACTCTACCTGCATCCACATGTAGCCTCCATTCACATGCACTAGATCAAAGCCACCTAGTGTTCTTTGCTGGTTACTGTGCGTGGACTGGGAGGCTCCAGGCCAGAGTGATTTTTTTTTTTAAAGGGACACATGTACAATAAACAAGATGGAAAAACAATCCATATTCCTGTATACATTGTGCCTTAGTCCATGCATTATAATGTGATTCATGCTAACACTAAGGTATATGTATAGATTTGTTTATATTTTCAAAAGCTGTTGAACGAACAAAGCTTGTCCTGATAGTTTGCTTTTCAAAAGAGATGTGCAAATGTACAAAACTTTGATATACATTTGCTTTGTTTCTCCTCCACTAATGAAGCCTGGTGTACAGAAACAGAAATCAACCATCCTCTCTTTTGTAAGATTTATCTGCAAATCTGAGTGTTTCCTTACAGAAGAAACTAAACACGGATCTCACTGCTCAGCCAACTGTGTGTCCGTTAATGGGCCAATGATTTGTCTCAGAAGTTAACCGGAATCTGACAAAGACTTCCTATTGGAGCCTGAAGCTGACAAGAGGCATAGGAACACAGGAAGTGCCATACTGGATCAGACTAGGGGAACAGCTAATCTACGATCCTGCGTCCCACAGTAGACAGTACAGCTTCAGAGAAAACAGTAAGAAACCCTGCCATAAACAGTCCTGGAATAAGCTACCTACAGGGAAACTTTTCTCCTAACCCCTGTCAGTTAGAGGTCAGCTTCTGGCCGGAGGTATGGGAGTTCATATCCCTTCCTAAACTCTTATTTTTGTTTTTCATCTTTGCTATCATAACTCTGCATATGGTTATCTATATAAATGTCCAGTCCTTTCCTGAAGCCTACCAAGCACTTGAACTCAGTGATCTCTTTTGGCAATAAGTTTGCAACAGCGAGACCTGCCCCTATAAGAGCTAGGGAACTTGGGCCAGCCTGCTCTGTTCAATTAACCCTGCCTATGCTATAATTAACTGCCTCCCACCCAGAAGCAGTGAGGCTAAGGGAGTCAGGTGTTACCATGGCAAATATATAAGTGTTATAAAATGAGCTGAGGGAAGCAAGGAACTCAGTCAGAGGAAGGTGCTCTAGGAAGTAAGGTAGATGTGTGAGGTAATGTCTACAGGAAGGTCCTTGGGAGTCCCTGGGGGAACTGCTAGCTAAAAAGGGCTTCTAGGGAATGAGCTTTAGGAGGCTGTGCTCTTCCAAAAGAGCAAGGAAGTGCTCTGCAGGGCCTGGCTGTAGACATAAAGAACAGGGAACTCCAACGCATGGAAGACTGTGAGAAGGAGGGACTCCAGGGAAAGGAGCTTGGGAGTGGCTCTCTGAACATAGCAGGAAAGTGCTGATAGCCTAGATGGAGTGAGAGCTGAGTCTAGAAGATGGGCTGAAAAGTAGCACATATAGGTCAGGATGTTCAGCAGTTTGGCCGTTTGTTTGGACTTTGTTACCCTAGAAGGGTTTAAAATTTGTCATATTACCAACCTTGTCCCAGGGTTGGCCGAGGGGACCCACCTCGAGGCAGGGAGTCCCTCCAGTACCACATTGGTTCAGAAGGAGGTGTGATTGGGGATGGTCCAGTGATAGTTCCACAAGCTAACCGCACACTGTGTGAACCAAAATTTATTTTGATCAGCCTAAAACTTGCTGCCTTTCAGTTTAATTGAACATTTCCTTCACCCGTAGGCAATAGAGGCTTCCTGCCTAAAAGACTGATATACAGTGTGTTTATACTAAGCTTCAGAGCTGTGAATAACAGTCAACTTTGTTTATGAGCTTGCTATCTTGTTCTGTTAGCTAGACAGCTTTGGGTGCTGAAATAAAAGTAACACTCTGAAAAATGTCTTTAAGAAAACTTATCTACCCTGGAACTCACATTTCAGAGACATAAATAGTCTCTCATAACTGTTAAACCTTTGTGATTTCATCTGCAGCATGGAAACCAGCCCAGTGGAAAAATCCTAGGGTGGACTCCTGTTTTAAACATATAAAATAGCCTGTAAACTAAGGGGTCATTATGTGCCAACTGGGATGGAAGTTGTTGTGACTGGGAACTTACCCAGCAAGAATTGAAAAGAGACAACCAAACTCATTTAATGTAGACAGAAATAATCCCTTTCCTAACCATAATGGACCTGACTCTCCTCATTTGCCTAAGTATAAATTAGGAATAACTTCACTAAAGTAAATTAAGTTATTTTGACTTTATATTACAGCAAGAGAGAGGAGAATCTTGCCTCCTAGCATGTGAAGGGTTGTAACTTAAAAAGTAGCTGTAAGGCAAAGATTTATGGGTAAAAGTGCATAGCTTCCATGGAAAAGAAAATAAGTGTAAAGTTCAGAAAGCTTTTTTAAAAAACAGTATTTCAGCCCATAATCAATAGAACTCTGACATGCGTTGGCAAGAATAGCAATGGGCTGACAAAGAATCCGGAGTAAATCAAACAGCATGAAATCAGGCTATCTATCAAAACTCAGCCTTTTTGTTTCATGACCGAGCAATTGCATCACTATTCAAAGGGCTCATTCTTGTGTCATGTGTGTTGTCTTAGGCAAATCAGCTCTGGAAATCCCCTTGGAAGGGGGAAAAAAATACCAGAATTTTGTCAAGATTTATCCAAAATCAATATTTGTGAAGCCATAATGCCATAGGAGGAGTCCTGGCTGTTTCAGGACCCTCGGCCTGTCACAGGATGTCAGAGGTGTTTTTACATCTTTCAACAGGCAAATGACTTACAAAGGCAGCTAATGTATGAACAGCTTCTCCCCTCAATGGCCCAGACCACATCGCTGCATGTAGAAGGTTCGCACCCCACCTGTACTGAAAAGTGGTTTAGCCACTTCTGTAGCAGCACCCTCTCCTTCCTTAGACCACATTGAGGTCTGTCTCTGGGGCCCCACAGAGGGGGGAGCAGCAGTGAGGAAGCTTGGGTCAGGTGAGGATGGGCTGAGGAGCTGAGCCGGGGGAATGTTTACATTCCCCTCGTATCATTCCCCGAAGTTTACTTGCAGAAAGCAGCGCTCTATTTTCTGCAGAGTTCCTCCACTGTGGGGCAGCCTCCCCTTTAAGATGTTCCCAGCCAGCCTTTTCACAAGCTACCATACTATAATTTCAGGGTATAATATTGGGGTTTTCTGGGAAGGGGAGCAGGAGGAGGCAACAGCATAAGAGATGGTCCCTGTTTTTTTTCTTTTTTGTTTGTTTTGGTTAAGTTTCCTAGCTCTATATTGTAAGTGGCAATAATGAAAAACATCCATCTTCTCTTGATGTGCAACTGTAAAGTTCCTTAGTGCTTGTGGGAGTCCCACAGACACATCAAGGACAGAGAGTGAGATCCCTAACATGACTTCATAACAAGAACAATACCGTTTTGTAACTAATTCTCCTCCTTGCTCAGACCACGTAGGACATGTGCAGTCTAATGTTTTCCTAATATACCCCACTAGCAGTTGGATTTTCATTTTTGAGTCAGAACTTCATGTGCTCCAGGGAAGTGTGAAAGGGGTCAACTTTTATGAATTTGCTGTAGTGCCAGTTAGATTTTAAAGCTGAAGTCTAGAGTTGCCAACGGGGTAAGTGTTAGCCAATATAGAATAGAATCTAAATTGGGTTCTCAACTTTTTTCTTTCTGAACCTTCCGCTCATCCTCCCACACCCAACATGCTATAAAAATTCCATGGCTCACCTGTGCCACAACAACTGTTTTTCTGCATATAAAATCCAGGGGCAGTGCAGGGTGTAGCAAGCAGTGCAGTTGCCTGGGCCCCATGCCAAAGGGGGCCCTGTGAAGCTACTTTGCTCAGGCTTCAGCTTCAGCCCTGGGTAGTAGAGCTCGGGGCACTGGGCTTCAGCCCCATTGGGTGAGGCTTCAGCTTTCTGTCCTGGGCCCTGGCAAGTCTAATGCTAGCTCTCCGGGGTGGCCTCCCTGAAACCTGCTTGTGGCCCCTCAGGGGGCTTTGGACCCCTGGTTGAGAACCACTGATCTAAAGGATAATGCCCCTCTATTGAGTTCATGGGGCATTAGCTGACTAACTTTAATGCTGGGTTCTTTTCAGGTCAAGTTTCAACTCAAACAGTATTTCTCAAATCGGGACTTGCATATTCTTAACCAGCCAACAATTTATGAATTCGCCCAGAACCGCATTAGTATACTATCAACAGTCTACAATCAGGTGTAGACACAACCAATGTTCTTGATTGTACTACACATGCAGTAGCCTTGCAAGCAATTTTCACAGACTAGAGTTGAGGCTCAATGGTTATACCTTGGAACAAGGCAAATTAGCAATATAATTTCTTATGATCATCAAACTCTCAGTTTCTTTAGTATCTAACACAATTATCACACTTCCGAGGATGCTTTTGTCTTTATGGCAATGATTTTCAAGCTGTGGTGCATGGACCCCTGGAGGGGCTTTGCAAATGAAATTTTTCTAGGGCTTTGCAAATGAAAAAAGGTTGAAAACCACTGCTTTAAAGCACTTTTAAGAGGGTGGTTACTAATTGTCTGAATGGGTTGGTCCAAAAGGGACAAGTTTAGAATACCAAAAGCAATTGTTTAAAGTTTTTGTTTTCTATCTCTTTCAGGCCAATTTACTTGGATTTAGGAAGAAGTTAAAATCTAAAATATGGTTACTTGAGGACTCACTAAAGAGTGCAGACTTAGTAAGATAATGTACAGTTATTTGTACTTCCCCTTCTATTCTTTAATATAATCTTTGAAATGAAATCTCACCATTCTTATCCCCTTAACCCTGATATGAGGAAGAGTCCTTTCCACATGACTGGTTTGGGCGTTGGTCAGTCAGGTGTAGCAGAGACCCATTAAGCTAAACTAGCAATGACTGATGAGCAATAGTCCAAGCACTAGCAGTGGTGGTCAGACAGCCAGATGTCAGAAAATCCATAGGAAAGAGAACTCTGCATATGTTCCTTAATTGAGCAACAGAAGAGAGGATTTTATTCAAGGAAAAAAGGAGTCAAATAAGCCAAATGAATTAAGCAGGCAGTTACAAAGCCCTGAAGTGAAATTTACATAAACTTTTTACTTGACACAAACAATATCCTGTTGGCTCTGAGAGAGCCAAAGATATCTCTCCTTAATCTGAGCTCAAAATGTCAGGCAAAGGGATCTATAAAGTGAGCATGATGCAATGCAGATACGCATTTATAAGATCAGAGTCCGTAGATAGGGTGGCCTTATCTCTTGTTTTTACTTCCACTGTCTGTAGCGAGACTCTTGACCTACAGCATGTACCAAATCTTATATTTGTGCTCCTTTTGTTTTTCTGTTGTATAATTTTAAATCATATTTGTATTATATCACACTCTAGCACAATATTTATAAATGGAGAATGACTTGGCATAATACTTAGTGCAGCCTGTCTGCCATCACAGAAGCATTCTTTACATCCTCCTTGTCTCAAGAGCTGGGAAATCTGAGCTGCAACTTCTTTGAAAAAGGCTGGGCACTGCTTAGCAGCAGAATTGCTGAGTGTCCAGGGAACTTCAGCTGCTCTGAAGGGAATTCATGTGAATGCTGGTACAAAAGAGAGAGAAACGAATCTCAGCCTTAGACCTTGGTGTCAGTTGGTTTCCTTGACTGTAAACATCACCTGTTTTTGATGTGCAAATGCAGCAGCACCTTGACAGCCCTACTGCAGTACTGCTGATATAAAGGAAGAGCTGTAGAGCTGAATATCACATTAGGGCCCGATTCATCCCTGGCGTAGTTCTAAGCTTTTACAGAGTTATGTCAAGAATGAATTTAGCCCATTGGACCAAGTCCTCCTTTGTGAACAGCATGGGTCCGTCAATACCTCAGCTGTTTTAAAACTTGACTGAAAGGGATTGTGTGACTGAGAGCCAAGTGATACCCAGGAAGGAGCCTTGTATAGTTGTCAGGGTTCCCTCCCCATTCTGAACTCTGGGTACAGATATGAGGACCCACATCAAAGACCCCCTAAGCTTATATTTCACCAGCTTAGGTTAAAAACTTCCCCAAGGCACAAATTCCTTTCCTTGTCCTTGCTGCCACCACCGAGTGATTTAAACAAATATTGAGGGAGGGACCACTTGGAGCCCTATCTCCCCCAAAATATCCCCCAAAACCTCTTCCACCCCCTTTCCTGGGTGTGGGATTTGAGAATAATATACCAACCGATAGGTTAACAAAGTGATCGCAGACCAAACCCTTGTGTTTTAGGACACTGAAAATCAATCAGTTTCTTAAAAGAAGAATTTTATTTAAAAAAAAGTAAAAGACTCATACCTGCAAAAATCAGGATGGAAGATAACTTTACAGGGTAAATAAAAAGATTTTAAACATAGAAGATTCCCCTCTAGGCTTAACTTCAAAGTTACAAAAACAGGAATAAACCTCCCTCTTAGCACAGGAAAAATTCACAAGCTAAAACAAAAGATAATCTAAAGAATTTCCTTGCTATTACTTACAATTTCTGTAATTTTTAGATGTATCAGTTCAGGATGTTTTTAGGAGCTGGGTTACCTGCTTGGTCTCTCTCTTTGGCCTGAGAGGGAACCAACAAAGAGAGCACAAACAAAACCTCTCCCCACCCCCCCAATTTGAAAGTATCTTCTTTCTCCATTGGTCCTCCTGGTCAGGTGCCAATTAGGTTAATTGAACTGATTAACCCCTTACAGGTAAGTGATTCTGTACCTCTGGCCCGGAGGGATTTATGTTACTGCATACATAAAGGTTGTTACTTTTCCCTTTATATTTATGATGATAGTGTTGTCAAAGAACTATTAGTGAGGCCTGTTCTGAGGAGTGAAGGGTTTTGTTTGAGATACTGTTAGGGTCTGGGACAGGTGGAGTGATGTGAGTCTGGGACCATGTCTGTGCAACTGCTCATCTTTTATGGGTCCCAGACAATATGACTCATCCAATACCCTACTGGATCATCTATAGGTCACAGGCTGGTGCGTCTAGAGAGGGTGGGAGGAAGTCTTTCACCATGAGCCAAGGGGAAGGACTTGACCTGGGAAGAGTAGCTGCTCTTTACTCTGGCAGGACATTCTTTTTGGTGTGCCTGGGTGGCTGCTGTGACACTGTAAATCTATACTCATGCACTTAATTTGTGGAGTTACTCTGGAATTACATAATCGTAGCTGAGACCAGAATTTGGATTGTAAAATGAGTGTCCTCTTTCATTCCAATAGGACAACTTAGGTCTTCTGTAACTTTCCATTTATTTATCACAGAAGCTCTTTCTCAAACATGAATATAGGGGTTGGAGGATCAATTCCTTAAACTAGAAAAAAAGAGAAGAGAACTGCACTCATGTAAGTGCACACCCAGTAGAAATTATTGCACCCATGTAATGGGGTGTCCCCAACCTGATGCTATGCTCATGGCTATATTAGTCCCATGGATCCCAGTGGGTGGCTTTATGCTAAATCGCGTGTCCTTTAAGCGTTAAGAACTGTGGGCCACTCCTCAGCTGGTGTACATTTTTATTCCTCGATTGACTTACAGTGACTTACACCTGAGGAAGATAGGGTCCTTTGCTTTACACTGTGAGCCTCAGCACTGTAAGTCAGAGAAAACATGGATTCTGTTTGAGTCTCTACATTCAGTTCTCACTGGATCTCTCTTGCCTTCTGGTTGTCTTGTTCATGCTGGTTTCCGGCCACTGATGAGAGGAAGTGCACACCCAATAGAAATTACTGTTTTTACCCTCCTGTGTTCTCAGTTAAGTCCATTAATGGCTATTAGCCAGGATGGGTAAGGAATGGTGTCCCTAGCCTTTGTTTGTCAGATGATGGAGCTGGATGGCAGGAGAGAGATCACTTGATCATTACCTGTTAGATTCATTCTCTCTGGGGCACCTGGTATTGGCCACTGTTGGCAGACAGGATACTGGGATGGGTGGACCTTTGGTCTGACCCAGTATGACTGTTCTTATGTTCTTTTCCAAATAATTGTCTGTTATTTAAGAGGCAATGTGATGTGATCTCTGGACTGGAAGTCCTGGAATCCACATCTCCTTCCCAGTTCTGCCACTGGCTTACTTTGTGGATTGGGGAAAGTCCCTTATCCTGTCTGTACCTAAGTTTGCTCTTCTGTAGAATGAGGGCAATAATACTTTTCCTTTGACATGAGCTTTGAGACCTCTGGATGTGAAGTGCTAAATACTATTATTCAAGTTTTCAAAGCAACAATTCTGTTAAAACCTATGATTATCAAGTAGTAATACTCAGATGTGGACATGTGAATTTTTGCCACTAATAAAGTGATTGATTAACATAGAGATTAAGAGGAAACCTGTAGAAACTGCATGCTCTGTCCAAGCCTGTGTAGGGTCTAACATTCCACTTGCTCAGTATCTGGCTCTGCATTATAAGGCCATGAAGCAGGTTTCCCAACCTTAACTATAACACTGATCTGTTGGATCCTCCTGCAGATCTAAAATGGGCTTCAATGTTGTTTCCTGCTCTCCAAAAGAATTGGAAATAGATCTATGGCATGTGCTTTGTCTTAAAAGTAGGAAGATCCTATTTCATATGTTAGTGGCTCACAAAGAGTATGGGGATGAGTTATAAGAGACTGAGACAATTTTAAAAGAGGGAAAACTTCAATACAAGAGATTCTTATTTTCACAATCTCATCTCCGTGTGGTGTTTTTTTCTCCTTCCCTACTACTAGAGGGAAAGGACAGGGAGCGGGGTCCCTGGCAGGGCAAGACGCTTCCTGGTGAATAGTAATGGGTACAAAATCTTTTGCTTTCCTGAAAAATCCCCTGCTGTTGTACCATAACATTTCTTGTCACTCCCCCCAGTATTTTTACCTTGGGCAGGAATCTAGTGTGGGATTTTCAAAGGAGCCCTGAAGTCCACTTTCCAGGCTGCTGTGACCAAAGCATTTCAATGAAACCCTACAGACACAGGAAACTTTTCTCTCACTGCAGCAGCTGGCCTAAGAGCTGCCATGTCTTCATGGGCAGGAGTATCTTCCAGCTGTGAAGACAGAAGGACCCTGCGTTATCCTGTGAATTTCAAATGGATTGCAATGTGCCCTTTAAATTAAGCTGGTGGATACTCCTGCCTATGACCTGATAGAAGGGATCTGGCTTGGTCATGATGTGCTGAGTGAATGATCACGTTTTTTGTGTGCCTAGTGTCATTGGTTTCACTGAGGCCTTCCCCAAAGGCATACTGGTTCAAACTTTCATCTATACCTAAGTCACAAGTTGAAGTGTCAAATATTTTCTTTAGGGATTACTGCAGGAGAAATACTTCTAAACTCACTGTCAGTTCTGGCCCTGGAGTGCTTCAGTGAATCCTGTTTTCCTCCTAGCACCCACCCTCTGCTTTTGAAAAGAATGGCGTCTGTTTCGCAGGGTCCTTAGTGTTGTCTATATTTTAGAAACACAAAACCATAATTGGAATGGACTTTTGCCTTTTTCTAAGCTCACTGTATGAGATTATGAAATCTCTGATGAAAGCTTTAGGATTTTATTGGAGCATGATGACAAAGGGACATTCATAGTAATAAACTTGTTGAAAATAAATTCTGCATGTCAGCTAATCTGAAGGACAGATATATAGCTATGGAAACATTGTTCCTCTTCCATTCACCAGCTCAGCAACAAATTTCCTCTTTGGCCGATGGAAAAAGTGATGGCAGAAACTAGGGGTTCTGTTCCCTTCCAGGCTCCTGCTTTAGCACTGGGGGAAGAACTCTCTCCTAAAGAGGAAAGGGAGGTGAATAGTGCAGAGGGAAAGATGAGTTGTGGCCCGAAATGATTTCAGAACAAGGGAGGGGAGGGAAAGAAACAAGAAGAAAAGTAAAATGGTGAGATGGGTGAGTGATTGGATATATGCTCTGTCCTCTGCTTTTTCTGATATTCAGATAACCAATGTTGTGAGTCTGTTATTTGTGACTGTAATTGTGAATGGTGAACTTCAAAACACTGAGCCTTCTTCTGAATGCTATTAACATCTGTTTCGATAGGCATTTTGTTCATCCCACATGCTTCTCAGCATATAAACTGTTGTTGGTTGCACTTCTTTGTCCTGGGCCACTCAAACAATATTGTCCTTCAGCTTGAGTTTTGACAAGATTAGGTGGCCCAGCTTCACATCAGCATTCAATTATAGACTAAATCATTTGTTCTCAACCTCAGGTGTGAGAGTGCTGCAATCAAACTGTGCCAGGGTGGCAAATGCTCTGCAATGAAGTACTCTGCTCTTTAGGAAAAGACTAACAATCCATTCTGACTGTGCAAGACCCAGGAAACAAGCATGGTTCTTGACAAAGAGCAGAACCTGGGTGCTGAGTAGAGAATAGAGTTCACTGAAGCCCTTTGAACAGCATTAAATGAGGCAATTGGCATTCTTTACCCAGGACAGAGCCAGAGTGGATAAACTAGAAGTAATGCAGATCAGAAAAGAGGATCTGTATACTGGCCTGTCTATGTGGGGAAGCTTTTAGAATGTTTGCTCACACTATACCTGGCTCAAGATGCTGTGGGCAGGGTCGAGAGCTAAGCAAGCAAACATTCTGCTAGTTATCTGGTACAGCTTTACCAATCTACTGTAGGGCTGGCCTCAATCTTCCTTTCTATCCCCCCTTTCCCTGAGCTCAAACTTCTAATCAGCTTGAACTGTGAGCTGGTTTAGTAAGGTGCATACTGAAGGTGTCCACTCTAGATACCACCAACCATGCTATACATGTCACCTATGAAGATTCAAAGGTCTCCAGGAGGGAAAGAAAACTGTATGAATCCCCTGACTGCACAGCCTAGCTCTGAGCACTAAATAGCCATCATAGTCCCCCTAAAGTTGCATATGGGAAGTAGGAAGCAATGCAACAGGGAGTCAAAAAAATCTTCAAAGTTTCTGCATTGTTCTTCAAATTTCTCCTTAAAACTCACCTCTCACACTATGGTGCCAACAAAACACTCAAGAGTGCTTAGGTAACCTGAATTGTGCTATGATAGCTGCTTATTATCCCTATTATAAATCTCTCATTACTTTGTGCTCCTTTTCTGTTTGTATCTGCTTATGTCATTTTTGCACTGCTTTGGGGGCTAGGACTGTCCTTTCTTGGTGTGGTGTGTGTACACAATACACAGCACAGTGGGCAACTTATTGGCCCTGCTGGGGCAGTGCTACTATAATACAAACGTTAGATCCTCCACCCCAAAAGTTTTGTAAAGAAAAGTAATCTGTTTTACTTTGATCTAAGTGCAAGTAATAAAATGGCTCCACCTAGCACCAGAATAACAGTGATTAACTTCCTAAGTTGCACCGAGTCTTTCCCTGTGGATATCTTGTTATGATACTGAGATCTCATTATGGGACACTTCATCATAAGGAAATATTGTTAGTAGTAGTACGGGACTGTAGCTAGGTTATAATTTAGGTTCCAATATATTTAATATGGTGTGGAGAGGCAGACAAATACTTAAAATCCATTGTACATGGATTTGAAGTTCAAATAGAACTCTTCCCTGTTTTTGTACTCATTTTGTGTTCCACTTTCCACAGATGTCAGAGCATGAATGTTGACAGCATCAAATTTCAGATTCCCCTGTGTAAATATTGGCAGAAATAAAAAGTTAACTTTTCTTTAGTGAGTATTCATGTTAGAAGTACTTCCCCACTCATCCATCCAGGAAACAGAACAAAGGCTGTGGTTTACCAGCTCAATTCTAAAACCAGGTAACACAACTCTTATTATAAATATTCATTAGTGCAAACTTGCAGTGATCTTTAATGACCAATCTATAAATAAGAAAAACTTAAAAGATTCTTGTAATGAATAAATCAGAAATCTATGGCTATTCCATGATCAGAAAAAGGAGCTAAAATAGTTGAATATATTATTTGTTGGAAATCATTCACTCAATTCTAATAGGGACTTTTTTCTCTTGAAATCTCGCAGGAAGAGAATGGTCTGTAAATGAGATCACAGCCACACACACAAAACACTTTGGAAGACTGTAGCAGCTAACATAATTGCCATGTATAAACTTAAATGGATGACTATATTGCTGGGAGGCAAGTATTCCAGCACTCCATCCCATGAAAGAGAGCTGCTGAGGGCATTACTGACTTGGCACACAGCAAATATGCTCCTTGCAATAAATTAATTGTCTAAGAGCATACATGTGAGTTATTCTGCCTGCTCTAGCCTTCTGAAGTGCCAGAGGACTCTCGCCTGATTACTCTCTTCTGTAATCTCTCAGGGTTGGTTGGCAGGTGTTGGGTGTGGTGTTACCAACCCTTTTCATTTTAAAAGTAGGGTTGGTGCTAGTTACCAAGGGTATGTCAACACAGCTGACATTAAAGCACAGGGAGCCCAGCTACCAGTGCTATAGCACTGTCTACACTGCAACTTTACAGCACTGAAACTTGCACTGCTCAGGGGGATGAAGTAAAGAATTTCTAACTAGGCCTGTGTGTGTGAATGGAATCTCTTATTGTAATCCTGGCTGAGCATTCCCCTTAAACCAGAGGCTGAGACAGGAGGGAACAGAGGAATTGCCATACAGGGTCAGACTTCTGGTCCATCTAGCCCAGTATTTCCCCTGTGAGGGGCTGCCCCAAGCATGTGGTTCCCAGGATTCTAAGCAAGTCCCTTACTACTCAGATTATTGTCGTTTTTCCTCTTTACTCCCACTTCTGCACATAGCAAAACTACTAGGAGCCTGGGATTCACCCTTCCATGGTGCCTGGCTAGCAGAGCTAGAAATCTAGCAGTGTTTTAAAATCACCCTGATCCAGGAGGACAGCACTAGCCCTGCTAGGTGAGAGTCAGGTCCCCTGGATGGAGGCGAGGGGGGAGAGATAACGAGGCGCTGCCTGGCTCTGACTTGCAGTCTGTTAAATGGCCAAGGTTGGTGGTAACTCAGTAGTTTCAGCCTATGCCGAGGCAACGGTAGTGAGCTGAGCTCGAGATGCTGTTCTCCAGAAGAGCCACCGGGTGGCAGCAGGGGCAGCAGCTCGTCAGCCGCTGATTGTGTTTCTCTGCCCATTCAGGCAGCAGGGAAAGGAGCGAGGAAGGGCGCCCGCGAGAGAGGCGCTTTCCCTGCAACCTGGGAACCTGCGTCGGATCCCGCAGGGGTTTCCAGCAGCCGCTGCCTGGCTATGCACTGGGCTCCCCGCTGCTCTCCATGGACTGAGGCTGCTTGGGCACCAGGCTTTGCATCAGCAGCACAGAGGGGTCCTCACCGTGGGGGGACTGGACGTGAACTCCTAGGGACACTGACAAGGTAACCGCTCTGCTTGCTCCAGCAGGTCTCCAGCCCTGCCCCGCTGCCCAGCGCCGCTGCAGGGATCCCCCCACTCCAGCCACGGGAACGGGAGAGGAGAGAGGCAGGTCACTTGGATCGGAGGGTGACCCGGTGCTTTTGATCTGAAGGGCTTTAGCCGGTGCGTACGGGGTGTCATTTCCCTCTTGGTAACCCGCTGAACGTCTCTCTCTGGTGGTGGTTTGAAGGGCTGCTGAGAGCCCCAGGTGCTGAGGCTGGAGTTTGCCTCTGTGGGACACGTTGTATAGTCACAGTTCCGAGGGAAATTGGCCAGTTTTTAGGTCCCACGGGGCGTAAGTGACTATTCAGCACCCCTGTCTCCCAATCTGCATCCGCTCTTCAGTTCCCCTTGATGTCCCCCACGGATGGCACAGAGTCCTGGTCTGCTAGCAGGCTAATGTGATCCTGCCCTGTAGGTTAGTTAATCTCAGATCACGTGGTTTATAGCGTTGAAGGCGTTCTGTCTTGACACATTTCTGATCTCATCTGGGGAGTTCCTGGCCCTTCTTTTATTGTTACTTGATTCTTTTCCTATAAGGAACCATTTCAGAGCTGCTTTCCCCTTCACACTGACTAACCTCGGGGTGGTTATAATCATAGTATGTAAGGAAGAGGGAGCCTCTTCTTGTTTTGGAATTTGTCCCATCTAGATAGCCCAAGAGCTCATTCCAGAGGGTTTTGTACAAGAGGTTAAGGGGAAAAAGTTAGTTATTTTTATGGAGGATGAAGAGCCAGTGACCGTGATCTCTTCAGTTTGGTAATAGACATGTTGGGCCATATCCAGGGGTCCCGCTTGATGCAGTGTGCAAATTGGGAAGGGTGGGTGGGTGTCTTGCAGCTCCCTATTGTACTCCCCTGATGCTGTGCTGTGCCAGGCTGATCCCTGGAAACTGTGCTAGAACAGCCTATGAGTTGCTACAATTTACATGGAGCTGTAGTGGCTCCAGGGGGCTGAAAATTCAGAGCAGGATTGGGGTAGTATAGAAACATCTCAAAATGCCACTTTTCCTCTGGCCGCACTATAATTGACACGTATAAGCTTAAATAATGACTATACTGCTGGGAGACAAGTATTTAGCAGCAAGTACAAGTGGTGTAAGTCACTCCTCCTACATCACCAGAGGAACCTCTTTACACTCCCTGAGTGATCTCCTCTGAGCTGGTAAATTCCCCTTAGAGCCAGATTATGCCAGCAGCATGGAGTAAACTGTACTGTAGAATCTGGCTCACTGTTACCATTGGGATGAGTGTTTCACAAATGACATTGCCATAGTCCTTTTCTCCAGGCCACTTTTTTTTAAAAAAAAGCCCTTAAATTAACATATCCTTTGCTAAAAATATAATTTTTTCCGTTAGTTTGAAGAAGTTTCAGGTCTGACATGGCAGAATTAAATAGTCACTGTGGTGATATTAACTCTCAACAGAAATAGTAGAAATCATCATTGTTTTCTATGCATCCTTCTACTGATAAGAATTTGTTCTTTGGATTGAAGAATAGTATCACTTAATTTTGCTAGTGTCTCAAGCATAGCACAATTACACAATTCTGTGGATGAAAGAAGCCAGTGCTTATTATCTTCCAACATCCCACCAGTCTTGTATGCACAGTGCTCTTGTCCCTGTTTTGTGTTCAGTGACAAGAGAATGCACTGGAAGAGACCAGTGCTTTGCTGAGTTTATTGCTGACCATGGTACCATCAGTGCACTCTTACCCACCTAACTGGTCCATCAGTCCTATGGTACACGTTTCTGCCAACCTGGAGTTCTTCCTGGCACAAGGTCTGGTGATGGATATGATTCCAAGTCTTTTAGATATCATCAAGGATTCAAAATGAAAGCTAAAAATGATGGCATTATCCAGACTTTTGTAATGCTTGACTCTTTTCTTTCTTTCTTTCTTTTTGGGGGGGGGGGAGGAAGGGGAGGTGAGCGGGCTTGTGAAAACTTCAAATATTCTGTTGTAACAATAGAGTTGAAATCCTGATTCTCTAAACTATGCCCTGGGAGTGAGTGTCTTCAGTGAAAAGAAGATATCCTTCAAGGAAAAACTGCCATAAAATAACAAGTATCAGGGGGCTAGAAAGACTAGACAAGCTGTTCTGACTTAAGGCACATATAAGATACCTCAAACCTAAGTATGGTCAGAATACCCAGCACACTTACCTGAGAACCTAATGCTTTAATCTGGCCCCTGAGTCTTGCTAGTTAGGTTTTAGGAACAGATCAAATCCTGCTCTTATTTACACTGACTTAAATCTGGAGTAGTTCCTTTGGCATCAAAATGCTGAATAGTGTTTGCACTAGCTATGTATTGTAGTTTTTTTTTCTCTTTTCCTACTTCACACAACAGGTTTGCTCACAACAGTTGCTTTAGTTGCAGAAAATTAATTAGGGTTACTAGTGTGCAGTGCTGAGTTTTATGATGGGAGTATAAAACATTTTGCGTTAGAGAACATGGATAACTGTGTCTTTTTTTTAAACCTGCTGTCAATTAAAATCAAAAGCTACAATAAAAAAAGAGACATGAACCCTTTGGAAGACTTGGAAGTGGCCCAAGAGAGTAACTCTGGAGATGTTGAAAATAACAGTTTATCTGCTCTCATCATTTTGGGCCCAATCCTCAACCCCATTACACTGGTTTTGTGGTGGTGTAGGCCCTGTGATCCCAGTGGAGCTGGGCAATGGAGTGTGGGTTTAGGCTCTGCATTTAAACAAAAATTCTACCAGAATCCCCTGCATTAAGGGCCTGATGCAAAGTCCACTGAACTCAAGACTACCCAGGGTTTTGGAACAGGCCCTCAGAGAACATTAAATTTGGGTAGGTAAGTGCTTAAAATCAAGTGTGCATGTGCAGCTTTAACAATGGCTTCTGCACTATTGTCATAGGCTTTAATTATGTAAGGCCATCAGTTTTGGCAAATAGAGAAAATGCTGTTCTCATAGGAAGATAATTGTCATATTGGCTGAGACCAGTATTCCATCTAATCAGTATTCTGTCTGACAGTATCTTGTCTGTCACCTTAGATGCATATGTAACATTTTGTAACTTTTCATTCTTTTATATTTCACTCCTGTTATCCTCGTAATGTTCCATTGCATCTTAACAAGCTTGAAAACTTACCTGTGAGAGCGCAAGGCTTTTCATATATGTGTCTGAACAATTTTCTTTTCAAATGACAGCATAGCCTGCCATAAGTGCAAATGAGGCGATGAGTCACTTAACTATGAAGTTAATTTGGCTGTGAATTTAGTGGCTATATATGCCAGCTGATTCCTATAGGCCAGTGGTTCCCAAACTTTCACAACCTGTGAACCCCTTTCAGTAAAATGTCAAATCTCGTGAACCCCCTACTAAAAATGAATATTTCCAGAGATTTTTTCCTTTAACTGAGTATAAATTAAAAGCAGTGATCTTGGAAATATAAAATTTATTTTGATGACATGCTTATTACACATTATTTATTATTATTTATCATTACAGTATTTTTATTCCATTATGAAAATGGCAATACTCTTCCAAGATCTCACTTTTGTAGCTTGTATCACTTTGAATAAGCCTGTTATAAGACAAGACTGTTATGTTTCATCAAGGAGTATCAGATGTGAAACCAGCATGAAGGTATTTACGAAGCCAACTTAAAGAGTTCCTCCTACATAAGCATTCAGGTCTTGAGCAGTCCAGGCAAACAATGCACATTACAACACAGCTTAATTTGTTCTTCATAATTTTAAAAACTATACTAGCTGCCTATTTAATTTAAAAAACAGCAAAAAATATCCACCTCTCTTTCATTTCTTATAAGGAGTCTTGAAGTTTAAATCTCCTCAGTGTGATAGATATCCTTGCTTTGATCTGCTTAGCTCTTGGAAGTCCAGGGGCTCTGGGCTTCTGGCCCCATGGTGCCCGGGGTCCGCGTCCCTAGGGACCAGGGGCGGCTCTAGGGATTTTGCTGCCCCAAGCACGGCAGGCTGCTTCCGGCGGTTTCCCTGCTGAGGGTCTGCTGGTCCCGCGGCTTCGGCGGACCTCTCGCAGGTGTACCTGCAGGTGGTCCGCCGAAGCCACAGGACCAGTGGACCCTCCACAGGGACACCTATGGGAGGTCCACCAAAGCCACAGGACCAGCAGACCCTCCGAAGGCAGGCCACCGAAGGCAGCCTGCCTGCCGCCCTCGTGGTGCTGGCAGAGCGCCCCCTGCGGCTTGCCGCCCCAAGCACGTGCTTGGCGTGCTGGGGCCTGGAGCTGCCCCTGCTAGGGATAGCTCTGTCCACCATTAGGGAATTTTTCCCACAAACCTCAGTCTGGGAACCACTGCTCTAGGCTATATAGTTAGCCTGTCGGATGTTGTGTACAAGCGGTTTATTGTGTATTTCTCATCTGAATGACTTCCCTGGACTGTTTCTCTGGCATGTGAGCCAGCGCATGATGCTGGAAAATGACACTTACTAGGGTGACCAGATAGCAAGTGTGTTGGGATGAGGTGGGGTGGGCGGAATAGGCGAATATATAAGACAAAGTTTCAAGTATCGAGACTGTCCCTATAAAATCAGGGCATCTGCTCATCCTGCACGTATCTGTCCTGAGGTTGTAGAAAAAAATTATGGTGTTATGTTATATTGAGAAATATTATATAATTAAGGCCCTTTAGCTATATCCTCAACTGGTGTAAATCTGTGTGGCTCAGTTTACTCATTTACACCAATGTGTGCGTAGTGGTGTTTTTTAATACTGCCTAAGGCTCTGGCTTTGTATCCTATGCTTTGGCATTTCCTTTTTTTTTTTGTGCCCTTACCCTAGCAACCTAATCATTCTTTTAACCTAGTTGTCTAATAGAACTTCCCTGGTTTGTTTTTTTTCTCAAAAAAAAGAGAGGAGAGAAAAAACAAAGGTAAATAGGAACTTCAGTCTCCAGGACTCCAAAACTCATCTGGCTTGCGATACCTGGCAAAAGGTGGAAATACTTGCCTACACAGCACTGCAATGCCCTGCCCCACCCTGCGTTCCAATCCAAGGCCCATTGCAGGGAATGGAAAGAACTATATTGTTTGAGCCACACAGAACTCTTCTTCAGGGCTGGGAAAGGAACTGTATACTAAACTTGGTAAACAGAGGCCCATTGGTGCCAACGGGCAAAGTGTTCACTGTTCTTTAGAAGCAACTCTTGTCTCAGACCTGACAAACTCACTACACCTGATATTTATCCATGGTATTTATCCATGAAAGGTTGCATGTGAGGGCTCTACTGACAGCTTATCTCTTGTCAACACACATGATTGTTGTGAGATGTGTGTACCAGTAATATTTTAGGAATAATTTAACTCTATTGAAAAATTATGCCCTTATGGTCTTGAAGTGAAAGTGATGTCATAAGCCAATCGTATGTGTCTGTGACAGCCCATTCAAGTGGGAGGGAGTTGTCACCCCTCCCCAACTAGCCGATTTTCCACTATCACAAAAACAAAGAAAGGTCAATGGAAAACCATCAAAGATGTACTATCAACATTAAAACCACTTGGAGGTAAAAAGGAGCATTATACTAGACAGGGGATCATCCTGTCTGTGAATAAGGACAAAAAACAGATTGTGTATCATAGGGTAGAGACAGATGCTCTGCATCCATTCACTGAGGAGACATCTTGTTGAGTGGTATGTTTCATGAAAGATTAAGTCCTGGTTCCTGGGGGGGCCAGCCAGCTCTCCGACAGACTGAACTCGGGGGGGCGGGTGGGAGGAAAACCTACTTTATTACATAGGAAATAAGTGTAGGCCCTAGTTTTACATTTTATGATTTTTGTTTTGTATTGTAACCATCTATTTCTATTAGTTACTCGTTTCTAGTGGAACCTCTATTATTTCTTAAATAAACCTTCTTATGTTTTGTTATGAGTATGTGTAAGTGCTGTGTGTACTGCAGGGGCAGTGATTTAAGGTTAAACTGGAGTACATGGCTCCTTTGGGAGCAGAGGATCTGAGATTTCTGAGTAGCAGCCAGTGTTGGGCTGGAGATCACAGGGGATTGATTCAAGGGGATTGGGGTGCACTTCTTGTTAACCTGCAAGGCAAAGACAGGACTGACATAGCCCGGACGACCGTGCTTGCGTGGCTGAGTGGCTGGCAGTGTTAGGGAGCTGACACCCAGGCACCAAAGGCAAGACTCTCCCTCGCTAAAGACAAGGGGCAACAAGGTGACTTACAGTCCTGGGTCTCCTGAGAACCATCACAGTTCCTCTTCCAATTTTGACTGACATTGGCAATCCAGTGGTTAATGCACTTGCCCTTGCACTCCCTCTGCCCAGCATTGGGCTCCAAAGCTGCCAACAGAAAACCAAGACGATTTTGGCTTTTGGGACCCTGTGAATTTAAGGCTGGAAAGGCACCCACTTCTACACTGGCTTCTATAGCTGCAGAATTGTGGCATTCTTGGAGCTCTGGTCAGTATTAATAAGCTTGGCAGTGATTGCCATTAAACCATCAACACTTGCCAACCTCTACCACGTAGTGGCAGCTGGAGATACCAAGTAGTGGTAACTGCTGGCAAGCGTTTGACTTCTTAATGGCAAGCGTTGTACTTGAGATGTTACAGTGCAGTGCAAACGGGGCATGAATGATCATTGTAAATAGGCAATATTGGCTGGATGCTTGGCTTGGGCTTTTACTTTTCAACACTGTCACTGACTTGCTCTGTGCCCTTGATCAAGTCATGTAGCCTCTTTCTCTGTTCCCCATATTGGATATTAATATTCCAAATATTAATATTCCAGAGGGATATTAATATTTACTGGCTAATGCTTTAATGTATTCACATGAGAAGTATATTAGGCATCAAAACTATAATGCAAATTCTTTTAATGTATAAATAAATCACATGATACAGTGTGTGTCCTTTGGATTTATTAATGTCTTTTTTTGAAATTGCAGCTTTAGCACTTGCCTTTTGGCTATTTGACATGAGCCTGGCAGTTCTGTGCTGCTACCTTTTGGCATCCCATTCCTGTATTTATCTTGGATATTCTGTTAACAGGAAGATTCCATACCCCTTATGTGGAAAGTCAGGTTTTAAAAAAATTACTTCTGTAAATTCTTAGTGGCTCCCACAGACACAGAGAAAACAATCTATTTTCTGTAAGGGCCTGATCCAAAGCCCATTGAAGTCAATGGAAAAGCTCCCATTGACTTGAATGGCTTTTGGATCAAGCCCTAAATGCATGATGTAGGAAAGGAAACGGTAACAATGAAAAGGAACAGTGCTTGGTTTGTGGCATTCATTTTTGTGTTTTACAGATTTGTTTTTAACTTAACAATCCCCACGTTTTACAAAAGTCATTGTTCAGACTTTATTAATTTTTCACCCAAATTTGGACCACTCATGTATTGAATTTTCTTAATACAATCAATATTTTCATATATTAGGTAGATGTATTTATGTTAATAAATTAGTCTAAGTATTAATGCAAGGCTGCCTGTTAAAGTAAGGCAACATAGCGGAAGATACACGTGTGTGCATATGTGTATGTTCTGTTAATGTGCACTCCATGAAAAAAAAAACAGCATTAAATTGCTTTTACTTAAATACTTTTTTACTTTCAATACTTTCATTTTTCCCTATTTGTTGCTTTTTTCTGTCTCCCTGTCCCCCTAAAACTGAAGTTATTTTTTCACTGATTTTTCTAATTTTTTTTTATTTTTGTTATAAACACAAATTCATGGGAAACTTCTTAAACAAAATAGAAACTGAAAATGAAGGGTCTTCTACACAGTGTATCAGAACTTCAAACACTCCTCTACAGATTGTCAGCCTGTGGGTGTCCTTACCCAGGCATGGAAGGTAGTAATTACACTTGTGTCCTCTTTCTGCTAGCACATGGGGTACTTCTGTTTTGCTGGAAAAGTAACTGTCAGAGCCAAATTAAAAACACACTTTGTGATTACTAATCGGGTGATACAAACTGGTGGAATGACTTGATAGAACAAAGAGATGTAGACAACAAAGTCATGTTCTCCTTCAGCATTAGGGCTGGATTCTCCGATGGCATAAATCTCTGGAGCTCCCTTTAGTATTTACAGCATGAAAACAATAATAATAAAAAAAATATGATCAGAAAGTAAATGGACAAACTCCCCACCTTGGCGATGAGCTGTGTCTAAGAAGACTTGGGTTTGGAGTTCTCCTGACTCAAAGGTATTCAACCCTCTTGTTACCCCAGCACAAGGGACTATCTGTGCAATGGGAGAGGTGTTAACCCCTTGTTTGCCACAACTGGGTAGTGCCCCTGCATCTTATGTGCTAGTTTTAAGGAGCAAACTGTTCTGTTTACACTTATTTATAGAGAGAAATGTATGTGTGCTAGTGAGACAGAAAGCAAGTCTCTATGTGGTTTGTTTGGAGAAACGGCCAAGTCTTAAATCTCTCAAAATAAAGGTTTCTAGTGAGATTACAGATGTTGCCATATAGACACTTCTGAGGCCCTGCTCTCCTATTGCTTCACTACTAATTTATTACTGTGCAGTACTGCCAACGCCATGCATAAAAAGTCATGTTAGTCGCCTCAGATCTTGAGATTTTAAATAATACATTTTGCTTTATAGTTTTTTGAGCCCTTAGGGTTGTTGTTGATCAAACTCTCTAACCCTCATAGCTTCAGAGAAAACTTACTCCTGTAATGAAAGCTGGGATGGTGATGTCATCCAGGGCTCCAGGAGGTGGTTCTTCCAGAAAATCTCTAAATATTGCTATACTTGTGATTAAACTCTTGAGAGCTGGCAGTTCTGGGAGAAATTCGTCCCTATGCAAGAGCTTAACCAGAGAACAAGCTTTACAATTGTCCTTTGCGTAGAGGTGAATTTTGCCCTGCAATAAGAGTAGAAAGGAATTGCAGCCTTCTGAGATTCCCCCCCCCCCGCTCTCTCTTTTTAATAAAGATGTTAATCGTGTATAACTCCATGTAACCCATGGGGCTCTGTAACTGGACAGTGTAATGCTATTTTGTAAGGTGCTGGATTTTCTACTGCTCCTTGGTTTAGTTCACTTTCTGATTTTGTTCAGTTCTTCACATGATTCCTGGACTTCTAAAAACCCTGCTGTTAATAAGACATGGCTGCTATTAAATCTGATTGTACATATTATAATACTGAATGGTTAAACTTCTGCACTTGCTGACCTCTCCTTTGCTGTGGAACCCACATCTGGGGATCACTTTAACAGCAGAGGACAAAGAACAAAGTTCAGCAGAGAAATCTGGGTGAATGGGACCTCGATGAAGAGAAAAGAGCTTTAGGGAAATACAAGTTGCACGGTAGCTCACCATCCTCCAATATTCCTCTGTCCTAAATGGATGTATTCCTGGCTCCCACTGCCAGAGGTTTGGGAAGGGAAGGGGTCAATGTAGCTGTTTTAAAAAGCTTTTCTTCGTGATGACTACTGGTTGATGAACACTCCATGCACTCCCTTCAGCATGCCAGCTGACATCAACCCCTCACTCTGCTGCATCCATGCAGATGCAGGGCTATGGTAGTGTTCTCTCTTACAGGGGAAAACTTCAGCTAGGTACCCTAATATTTACGATTCTTACTCAGGCAACACTCCCACTGACTGCATTTGGACTAGTGTAAGCTTAAGATCACTTACAAGCATAAGGATTTCAGTATTGGGTCTAGAATAGCTAAATAGTTAACTAAGACTGTATTTAAAAATTTATGGCATAGTGTGAGGTCAGCAATTCTGTGGGGTCTTATTTTTAAAAAAAAAAAAGACATCTAAAATTGTCTTAAAAATCCTTTAAAATCCATATGAGCACCTGTTCCAGTATCTCGCACGGTAACTGTCTCTCCCATCAATGCCTGATGTTCAACTCATGCTGAATTATTACCTGAGCAGTGCCCAGGAGGTTGGATACTCACAGAGTAAGGTGCTACTTAGCATGAATAGGAGTATTGCAATCTAGCCCTTCTTGAATTGAAGTTTGCTAAGGACCAGATTCCACTCCCTTGTACTTGTGCTGAGTAATAGCTACCTTGTTGAGCAGTCCCATTAATTATCTTAGTGGCAGAATCTGCCTCTGAATATTAATTTTTTTTGTATGAAAACCAATGAGAATTTATTTGAAGATAACTCTGAAACTTTCTGATTTCCAGTTCTTTCTCATGGCAATGCCCATTGCGTCAGTTCTATTTTTTTTTGAAGTTGCCAAGGTGGTGGTCATATACATCAATTGTATTTTTATTTAGGTATTGTTTTGTCTATAAGATATACAGTGTGATTGTTTTTTTTTTCCTTATCTTTAATCTGCCTATTTGGTTGGCTAAGAGAAATCAGGTGTCCAGTCCCACGCCAAGTAATTATAATAAAATGACATTCCATAAGCTGCCCAAAAGTCAGGATATCCTACAGGATGGACTCAATTATTGAATCTGGCAGCAGTGAAAACTGTATCTAATACTTCTCTAGTCCCATGGAATAGTGCACTGGATAAATGAACGTGGAACAGCGGGTAAACCTGTTTGCTGTGACCCCTTTGGGTCTATACATGGAATTTAAACATTCAGCTAGAGCTCCAAGGGGATTATGACTTAAAAGAAAAAAGGAAATTAACTATTAACTCTTAGGTCACTAGTACTGTTCAGGTTTGGCAGCCAAAGAAATACTGTGCCAAAGAAATACTGTGCTTTTTTTTTCTAGACCTGGATGAATGTCAGTATTGATCGTGTAGTAATACCTGACCATTAAAATGCAATTTCCTTTACTCCTTAATGTTACTATTATTGCTTTTAACTGTTAATCCATGTTGCTCAGCAAAAGTTAATTTTTATTATTCTTTGCTAGCCTACAGGTTAGGGGTTCAATCCAGTGAGGTGCTGAGCACTCTTATTGGGGTCAGGGGGTTGGGAGCACTCAGCACCATGCAGGGGAGATCTAGACTGTTGTAGGCTCAGGCCTTGGTTTATTACAGTGGTGCTGACAACGCTGCTCTAGTTAATTATCTCTAACCATCATCATTGCCAAGCTTATATCCTGTCCTCAGATCTGCTGTTGGCTGATGCTTAGCACAGCAGTGCTCTGCATGGGAGCACAGTTTGAGTCTGTGTTTTAACATAATTTGAAAAAAATCCATTTGGCAGTTTTGAATGATTGAGGTATGGAAAAAAATCTTAGAAAGTTGTGTGATGCTACTTCTGTACTCAGGGTCTGAGATTGGTTTAACTTCTTTTGAATATTTACCTGTGACTAAGAGTTTAAAACAAAAACATGATTTCAAAAGACTTTTCAGAAACCAGGACTTACAATAAATGTTCAGTAGTTTTTGTTTCTCCTAATGGAGATTTCACAAAGATGGGTTTTAGATACGCAAGTTTACTGTGCATGTGCAGCACCTGTATTGATCCAGTAGATCTTTAACAGTTCCCAAAGAGCCATTAAAATTAAGGGGGTCGTTGATCCACAAACTAAGTTTCCTTAAGCACATTGGTTATGCTGGTTCTGGCAGTGTTTCACATTTCTGCTTTCACATGCCCCTTTTCCCAAACTGCTATTGCATGGGTTAAGATGAAAGCTCCTGTGTCACTGGTATTATGACCCGCTTTCTTCTGACTTTTCTTAAATGAGTATACACAGTTATCAACAAACTCTGTAAATGAGCTTCAGTAAGCGAGGTGGCAGGAAAAGTACCCCAAAAATTTTCACCTTTGATACTGGGTGCCTCAGTGTGGTGGGAGTGGCAAATTTCAGATCTTAAAAAAATCTGACAGTCCTGCAAGTTTGGGTCAAACACAAAAATCAACTTGGACCCCTCAGTTCTCCTTTTAAGGTACAATAAATCCTGAAACTAAACCAGCATTTCTAATTATCCACAATGCAGTAGCCTCCACCACTACACATAATTTAGGGCCTTTTGCAGAACTCCATACTCGTGCAAAACTGCCAGGGATTTCAATAACTTTTCTTAAGTATTGTGTGAGAGGTTCTGAATAGGGCCCTGGATTGTGTCAGGTGAAAAAGAGGTCAGTTGTTGGCAGATGTTGAACTAGTTTGTGCTCAAGGGCAAATTATTACAGAGCAGTGACCCTCACCTGCCATCAGTTGAAACTGCAGGCAAAATACTCATCTGTATACAACTGAAAAAAGGGGATTCTCAATTTATTAAATGAGGAACTTCTTGAATTTGCAAGAAAGGGAACAGCAAAACTCAGCCCCAGTGCAAAGCCCTGGTTAAGGCAAGCATGAGACTTTCCACTGTGCTGGAAAAGAAAGATGAACATAAGAAAGGGCCATCTCTCCAGTTTGTAATTCCTCAAGAACAGTCGTGCATCCATTGTGCAATTTTTCTTTTCAGTGGCCCATCGTGTCTAAAGTTGGACACCCACCACGCTGAGGCATCCAGTATCAAAGTATGTATGTCTGCCATGGATGATATGCTTTACCTCCCTTTTAAAAGAAAGGAGGGGCAAATTTCAGATTTTCAAATCTACATGAGGTGTCCAAGTTGATTTTCAGGACTGTCAGATTTTTATTATATATATATATATATAGAGAGAGAGAGAGAGAGAGAGAGAGAGAGAGAGAGAGAGAGAGAGAGAGACTAATACTTCATTAAATATGATAATTCTATGGCCTGGGTTATAATTGAGTGCAGATTAGATGATTTAATGATCTCTTCTGGCCTCAAAATCGGTGAATACAGTAATAACCTTTATACTAGTCCTCAGTTTGTTAAAATATTTTTAAAATTCACATAGGAATGCATGCTCCAGAGACACTACATAATATTTTCCCTCCCTTTACGAGAGACATTTTTTAACATAAATAGATGATGTCCATTTAAATTGCACTTAATATCACAAATCTCTTGAGTTTAATAATACATCTTGTCTCAATGGCAAGTCATCAATTTTACCAGAACATATGGTGAAGTCCCTGTTATCTGAACTGATCTTAAGTTACCTCTGTACGTTTTTGTAATTTCAGCATGTGAAAATGCTGGTGTAATCCTGTATTTTGGATTTATATTCTTTTACAGTCACTAGCACTTAAATTAGTGAACTAAGCAGCTTTGCCCAGTGATAATGTAAGAAGGAAGGAGAATCCAGATTTAAGCTACATATTTTTATTGAAGGTTGAATGAAATAAGCTAAGACTTTTTAATTTTTGTTTCTGTTCCACACATGGAACTGCTAAATTTAGTGAGGAGCAGCATTTCGTTCCCCAAAGAAACTAACTTTTTGTAATTAGTGAATTGAGTGCTTATAAAAGATACTCCATTACTAGCACAGAAGGATAAGGTTCTGATCAAGACTTGTTGAAGTCAATTGACTTTGGATGAGGCCTTAAGAATCTCTCTCTCTTCAACAGTTAGAACAGGGGTCGACAAGCTTTCAGAAGTGGTGTGCAGGTCTTCATTTATACACTCCAATTTAAGGTTTCATGTGCTGGAAATACATTTTAACATTTTTAGAAGGCCTCTTTTTATGTCTTTAATATATAACTAAACTGTTGTATGTAAAGTAAATAAGGATTTTAAAATGTTTAAGAAGCTTCATTTAAAATTAAATTTAAGATAAAGAGGCCCCCGACTGATGGCCAGGACCCAGGCAGTGGGAGTGCCACTGAAAATAGCTCGTGTGCCGCCTTTGGCACTTGTGCCATAGGTTGCCTACCCCTGAGTTAGAACATAGGCATGTATGCAGTGTAGCTGTAGCCATGTCAGTTCCAGGATATTAAAGAGACAAGGTGGGTGAGATAATATCTGTTATTGCACCAACTTCTGTTGGTCGGAGAGACAAGCTGTGTGTGACTCAAAAGATTTTCTTCAGGTCCTGTCTCACCAACAGAAGTTGGTCCAATAAAAGCGATTACTTCACCTGTTACGTCACCTGTTACTTCACCTGTCTTGTCTCTCCAGTAACATAGGCATGGCAGTTCTACTATTCAGGACAGTGCTGTTAAGCCTGTAGCATCAGGGCCCCACAAGGCTTGGTGTAATATTTACTGATTATGTTGTAGTGCAAGATGATGCTGAAGAGAGGCAACCTCGTGCTGACAGAAAGATGTGTGGGGATAATAACTTGGAGGATCAGAATGTTTCCCATTTTTATTGGGCCCATGACCAAAGCTCACTTTGGGTTTCCCCTGTCTGTTATCGGAAACTTCCATCAGCCTAAATCTCTTCACAAGCACATCCAGTAGTTCTGGACACATTGCTTATTATTTTCCCTCGTCAGCCTACTCTGCCCATGCAATTTATGCAGCATATGAGTTTGTAGTGTATAGACTGCATCTTGGCTTTGCAGATGAGGGTTCCAATTGAGTGATCCCGGGTTGGTTTGAATTGACCATGCTGCTATTTAGCCAATTCTAAGGTTCCAACTTTGGATATACCGCCAGGCAAACTCCCTCTGAAGTCAAGGGAAATTTACTTATAGAGTTAGGGAGAATCTCAGGACTAAAATCTGATCTGGAAAGGACAACAACTGGGGCTTAAAGTGCAGTTTAGGCTTCATGGCCCATTCATTTCTTAGCTTCTTTATTGAGACTACCAATAAGGGTACCAATTAGGGTGACCACACAGCGAGTGTGAAAAATTGGGATGGGAGTGGTGGGTAATAGGCACCTATATAAGAAAAAGCCCCAAATATCGGGACATCTGGTCACTCTAGTGCCAATGTTTGGTGGTGGGTTTGTGATGTGACTGTTTTGTCCACTATTCCAGCTAAGACCATCAACTCATTTTCCTCAGGGTCCTGGACAGCAGCTTCAGACAACCTCTTTCCAAAGAGGGAGACTTTAATATTCAGCTTGTAAAACTTTTTAGCCCTGATGACTGATAACTTGAGAGTCTCAACACAAGGTTATCTATATTTTTGTGTCTGAGCCCCCACAGGATTGTAACACTCAGTGTAGTTTACATTTAAAATGATAGGAACATTGAGCGCACAAAGCACAGCAGTGAACCAAAATCTGGATGTGTTTAAAATCTTTTCCCAGACACTAACAGGATAGGAATAAACAGTGTGAGCCTTCACATCTGATGAGATCACATCTTGGTTGTAAAGGTCAGAATGCAGGTATAAGCCAGGGATGAATGGTACCAGGAGCAGCTCTTCTGTTTCAAACCTGCACCAGAATGAGAACTATGCACTGAAAATGTCCACAGATATCACTCCAGGCTTACATTGGTGCAACTGAGAACACAGTTTGGCCCTCTCTTTGCAGATGTGCAAATTCTGTGCCTTAAATATATCCCAGGCTGCCTTAAATACCATACTGTCTCTTCCTTTCTCTTTTTTAGGCCATGGCTACACTGGAGAGTTGCAGCGCTGGTGATGGGGTTACAGCGCTGCAACTCACTTTGTGTCCACACTTGCAAAGCACGGCCAGCGCTGCAACTCCCTGGTTGCAGTGCTGGCTGTACACCTGGTCTTCCTGGGGTGTAGCGATTCCAGCGCTGGTGATGCCGCACTGGTCATCAAGTGTAGACACCAAAAGCGCTTTTATTGGCCTCCAGGGTATTAGGAGGTATCCCAGCATACCTTTTCAGCCACTCTGCTCATCGTTTCACACTCCACTGCCCTGGGCTCAGGTGACCCGCCCTTTAAATGCCCCGGGAATTTTAAAAATCCCCTTCCTGTTTGCTCAGCCAGGTGTGGAGTGCAATCAATCAATCAATCAACCAGTGACCATGCCTCCACACCCCAAACGAGCCCCAGCATGGAACACTTCCGAGCTGCAGGACCTCATCAGTGTTTGGGGTGAGGAAGCTGTGCAATCACAGCTGCGCTCCAGCCGTAGAAATTATGATACCTATGGGCAGATATCAAAGTCCTTGCTGCTAAGGGGCCATGAACGGGACACGTTGCAGTGCAGGGTAAAAGTAAAGGAGCTGCAGAGTGCCTATTGCAAAGCCCGTGAGGGAAACCACCGCTCAGGAGCTGCCCCCACAACCTGCCGTTTTTACAAGGAGCTGGATACTATACTTGAGTGTGACCCCACTGCCAATCCGAGGAGCACGATGGAGAGTTCACAGCAGGGAGAAGTGGGGGAGGGTGTAGAGGAAGCGGAGAGTGAGGCTACTGGGGTGGAGGGAGACACCCTGGAGTCCCAAGAGGCATGCAGCCAGGAGCTCTTCTCAAGCCAGGAGGAGGCTAGCCAGTCGCAGCAGCTGGAACTTGTTGGTGAAGAGGAAGCAGAGGAGCGTGTTCCCGGTAAGCAGATTTTATTTTTAGGATGGAAATGTTTTGTGAGAGGAAGGTGGGGGTTATGGCTGCCTGCATGCATGCCTAAATGTGGAATAGCCAATTGATTTGGTCTATCACGTCTCTGTAATCGGCCTTGGTAATCTCTTCAAAAGTTGCAGCCAGAGCGTGGGCAATGTGCTTGCACCAGTTTATAGGGAGAGCCACCTTGTCCCGGTCAGGCTAACTCATCCGCGCCACTGTGCCGCGAGGGGTGCGGGGACCATTGCTGCACACAGGCAAGCTGCATAGGGGCCAGGGCGGAATCCACATTGCTGTAGAAGACCCGCCCTCTCTTCCCAGGTAACACGCAGCAGTGAAATATCTGGCAGTAGAAAATCCTGTTGAAAATGTAGTGATGATTGTTCAGTGCAGGTCCCCAACTGTCTGCCCTCTGCTTTCCTCACTGCAGGTCCCCAACTGTCTGCCCTCTGCTTTCCCCACTGCAGGTCCCCAACTATCTGCCCTCTGCTTTCCCCAGTGCACAGAAACCGCAGCCCTCAGGCAGTTCCCCTTCCCAGGTGAGGTCGCGGCAGAAACACTCACCCCTTGCTCGCCATGCCTTCACTGCCGTGGCCTCTCTGTGCTATGTTAGGTATGTGGGAATGATGCTACAAAAAGTCTACAAACTCCTTCACTGTGATAATAAACAATGTAGCCTCTGTATTAAATGTTTCTATTTATGTTTTTTTAAGTGTCCTTGAATAATCCAGCCCTATCCCGCCTGCGCGAAGACTACAGAACTTGAGGAAAAATCCTAGAAAATCAAAAGAAGATTTGATCAAAGCAGTTATGAATCAGTACGCCAGAGACAGTAAGAGGCTGCAGGACTGGAGAGACAAAATGCATGAGTGGAGGCAAACACAGAGCAGGAGAAAGGAATTGGCTACCAAGAAAAGCACAAAGCAGCTGATAAGCCTCCTGGCTCGACAAACTGACTGTATGCAGTCTCTCGTAGCCATGCAGGCAGATCAGTACCGTGGTAACCCCCACCCCTCCCAAAGCTCTCTCCCTTGTTCCCAGTGTTTTCACAAAACACCTTTCTCCAGCAGCCTGGTTCTTACCACCACCAGCTGCCCCCAACACCTGTACGTTCACCTACCAGCCCTGAGAACTACAACCCTTACCCTGTGCACTCAACCCCCATCACAATGCAGCATATTAATCCTGAAGTGCAGCAGGCATTGAACAGCAATCCAAACAGGACATATTCAAACCTCTGAATGTACAGTCCACCACCCTACTCCCCTGCCCTTTTAGGTATTGTATTTTGAATAAACGATTTCCTGGCTTTTAAAACATTTTTTATTATTGCAGAAAGTGAGAAATACCGTACCCCAAGGGAAAAACGGGCACAGCAAAGGCACCAAACATTACTGTTGGCTTTCAGCCTCAAATTGCTGCCTTAAGGCATCCCTAATCTTTGAAGCCCTTTGCTGGGCCTCTCTAGTAGCCCTGCTCTCTGGCTGTGCAAATTCAGCCTCTAGGCGTCGAACCTCGGAGGTCCATTCCTCACTGAATCTTTCACCCTTCCCTTCACAAATATTATGGAGGGTACAGCACGCGGATATAACAGCGGAGTTGCTGCTTTCCCCCAAATCTAGCTTCCCGTAGAGACACCTCCAGCGCGCTTTTAAACGGCCAAAAGCACACTCCACAGTCATTCTGCACCGGTTCAGCCTGTAGTTGAACCGGTCCTTGCTCCTGTCAAGCTTCCCTGTATATGGTTTCATGAGCCATGGCATTAAGAGGTAAGCGGGGTCTCCAAGGATCACAATGGGCATTTCAACATCCCCTACTGTGATCTTGCGGTCTGGGAAAAAAGTCCCGGCCATCAGCTTCCTGAACAGGGCACTGTTCCGAAAGATGCATGCATCATGCACCTTTCCAGGCCATCCTGAGTAAATGTCAGTGAAACGCCCATGGTGATCCACAAGCGCTTGGAGAACCACAGAGAAATACCCCTTGCGATTAATGTACTCGGATGCCAGGTGGGGTGGTGCCAGAATAGGAATATGCGTCCCATCTATTGCCCCTCCACAGTTAGGGAAACCCATTTGTGCAAAGCCATCCACAATGTCCTGCATGTTCCCCAGAGTCATGGTTCTTCTTAGCAGGGTGCGATTAATGGCCGTGCAAACTTGCATCAACACTATTCCAACAGTCGACTTTCCCATTCCAAACTGGTTCGCCACCGATCGGTAGCTGTCTGGAGTTCCCAGCTTCCAGATTGCAATAGCCACCCGCTTCTCCACTGGCAGGGCAGCTCTCAATCTCGTGTCCCTGCGCCGCAGGGTAGGGGCAAGCTCAGCACACAGTCCCATGAAAGTGGCTTTTCTCATCTGAAAGTTCTGCAGCCACTGCTCGTCATCCCAGGCTTGCAGGACGATGTGATCCCACCACTCAGTGCTGGTTTCCCGAGCCCAAAGGCGGCATTCCACGGTGTTGAGCACGTCCGTTACTGCCACAAGCAATTTAGTGTCTTGCGTGTCAGGTGAATCAATATCATCGTCTGACTCCTCACTGTCACTTTGCAGCTGAAGGAATAGCTCCACTGCCATGCGTGATGTGCTGGCAACATTCATCAGCAAGGTCCTCAGCAGCTCGGGCTCCATTTGTAACAGAAATCGCGCTGCAGACTCACAATGGCGCCAAACTGCTTGGAATGTGTAGCAAAGCACCACGGGGCGTTGGAACAGGAAGCGGAAAGACCCGCACCCTTCCGTCCCCTTCCCACAAGCCACAGCGCCAAAATGGGATGAGGTGCTCTGTGGAATGGCTGCCCACAATGCACCACTCCCAACAGCGCTGCAGATGCTGCAAATGTGGCCACACTGCAGCGCTGGTAGCTGTCAGTGTGGCCACACTGCAGCGCTGGCCCTACACAGCTGTACGAACACAGCTGTAACGCCCAGCGCTGCACAAATGTAAGTGTAGCCATACCCTTAGCCAGTAATGAGCATGTTATCTTGTTCTGCCATCCTTGTTATTTAGTGCTGCCAGGGAATTTAACCTTTCTTTTCTCGTCCTGTTTCAACTTGCTCACTTTAACAGTGAGGGGCAGAGGTGCAAATATAGGTTTCTTGAGGATTAAATAGCCGCTTTCTGGGTGATAGAGGGTCAGCAAAGTAGTTCTGACACATGCTGCTGCTATATTGATTTCCTAAATACTTTCCTGTTGATTCAGAGGAGAGACTTTTTTGTAAGACTGGTGAACTCAGGCCTGCCAGACTTTGTATTTCCATGGATAAAGATATTCAGTGTCTATTTTGTCATGTTGGGAGTGTTGGCCTGAGGCTTGTTATGGAGCAGAAGCTACTTATATAAATAAAACTCTATGGAGCAGTCTTCAAATAGGTATTCTTGATTGCACTCACATTATTTGTTGGCATGTAGTCAACCTGCCAGATGCACATGCAATTTGACATCACAAGCATTCAGTAGACTTTTTGTCACTCATGCAGGTGGCTCTGAGATCCATTTAGCCCTTCATTTTCCTCTTCTGATACTTCTGACAATTTTGCAATAGATTATTTGGTTTCACAGTGTTCTTCAGACCTCTAATTAGATCCATTATCATTCTGTAGGAACATAAAAGAAAGTCATAAATCTTCAAAATATTTTTGTTGTAATTTTGTTGCAGTATATGGGGAGTCTGATCAGACAACTTTTTAAAGAGGAAGAATTTGGAAACTCATCAAGCATACTGACTTGTTAAACTACTTCTTCATTAATTAATTAACTTTAGCAATATTCTGCAACAAGTCTGTTTGTTTCAAAATGCCATGTTCAAGCTCTAAAATGCCAGGAAATGTGAATAAACTATGCCACTGGCTGCTATTCTGTCCACGATCCTGAGTTTGTTCCATATCTTTATACTGGGACATTTTTGTTAAAAATGAAAAGCAATACACATCACTCATTACTAGGTAATTTGAATTTTTTTAGGAGCAGACTTGTAGCTGCATTTCAATCAGAATTGACATACTTAAGATTTATCTGACTACCATAGTAATGCAGTATTAGATGACCTGAAGTTAACACAGATTTCATGTGCCATTTATCATCTCTTCAATGGTACCTAAAGTCTACCCCAGATGGGTGCACAAGAAGCTTCGACTTTCTCTCCTGCACAGAGGCTTTTCATGACTCCAGGATGCTCTCTCATGCTACTCTTCAAAGGGTGTGGCAGGATCTGTTCTGGCACAAGCAGCTCTGCCCCTCTGATGGTGCTGTGCCTGTGTTGGGCACAGTATCTGTGAGCACTCCTACTGAGGTAGTGGACTTCTGCTTGACCCCCAGTATAGAACTGTGGCTTAAAGCCACAACTTGTCCTTCTAATGGCATTTGAGTTACAAGAGTGTCCGAGCAGTGCTAGTTTGGTTCAAGTGGGGCTTGATTTAGATGGGATTTGGTGGGGCAATTTGGTTCTTGCTGCCAAAATAAAGCCACTGACTTTCTTAACTGAAGGGAGAGGACTGAAGGGGAGAGGCATTCCCCTTATTTAATATTTACCACTTGAACCCCAGTCACAGTTTCTGGACATTGGTTAGTGCAAAATGTACATCAATAACTACTAGCTGTTAATGTCACTCTTCCTCCCCTTGCCACTTATGGCAGTACTGAAACGTGTGATAAAACATTTGTCACTAAAACTTGTGTTGAAAAGGATTTAATGAGTTATTTTGGGATCTGTGCCCATACTAATTTCCATTGGAGAAAGCACAGGAAGCCAGTGTTCTGTAATGCGGCACTCCATTGAGTCACAATGGGGTGCTCATTGTACTGTGCCGCAGACTACAGAACCTCTGTGCATTGCTCTGGCAGTCTCAACATATTGGAGCAGGATATTTATTTGGCCATGGCCCAGTGCTATCCATCTGTAAACATAATTTTATGTCTATACGTAGATATGCCAATAATCCAACACTGAATTGTCTTGATTGTAACTGTACTGAGGAAGAATTTTTAATTTCCTTGTTTAATAAATGACCCTTGTGTCTAAGCCGTATTAAATTCTCATTCAAATGTTTAATCCAACTCACAGAATTTTGTAAGAGAATTTCACAGATAATTCTTTTTATGGGCCTGATTCTTATCCCTTTTTCATCAGTATAAACTGGAGAGAATTCTGCTGAAGCTTATGAAGTTCCAGCAGTTTAAGTGACTTAGAATTGGGCCCCATAGGTTTTTATATCAATTTCTATAGAACCCTATGTGATACCTAGAGATCTCTATTGGGTTAATTTCTGTTTCATTCTATAGGACTTTCCTGTAGAAAAATGGGAATCTTTAGTTACTGTTTCACTGGCACCCCATGGAGCTGAGCATCCAACTCCCATTTAATTTCTTCCTTTGAAAATCCCCAGCTGGAAAGGGCAGGGTTTCAACATCACTGGACATTCTTCTGTTTTTCCACAGAGCAGGAGTAGCTCCTTACACTGCCTTGTCAGTGTCCACCAGCCCTGATTTAGGGATGAGAGGGCTCATCATTCTTCATGCCGGATTTCTCCTGGGTTTTTCTGAGACAGTCCTCAATGGAGGGCCAGTTTTAGTGGCTACATGACATGGATGCCTACTAGGAACTAAAACACTTCACCAAATAATGACTTGCGGTCACCACCAACTTGGGCAGCATTCAAAAATCTAACCTACAGACACATGGCTCTCTTCCCGAGTCCCCTGAACCTCCTTGGCCTCTGCTTACTGCTACTGCTGCTGCCTTACTCCCAGATTGTGAGAACTGATGATTGGGCCCTCGGAAGTATAATCAAGGCAACTTGGGCAGTCTGAACTAGTACATACAGTTTGGTTAAAATATGAAAATACAGCTTGCCTCCTGCCCCCCCTCCTTAATGAGAGCTTCTGTCTGGCAGCAGGAAGCTGCATTTTCATATTTTAACCAAACTGTAAAAAGAGAGAAACTGTCTTTGTCCTTATCTTTTGACTGGATATATCTGGTGTTGCTGCTCCTGAAAATTAGCTGATGGTGGTGCAAACATATGTTGTACTTGAATTTCCAGGTACACATGCCGCCAGTTAATTAGTTAGGTTTTTCTAATAAGATGGCTCAAATTTTTAAAGAGGCTGGTGGGCCTTTGGTTCTCATCCCAAATACACATTTGGTAATTTAGCCTAGCTCCTCTGAGAACTAGCATCCACCCAGGGCCGGCTCTAGCAATTTCGCCACCCCAAGCACAGTGGCACGCTGCGGGGGGCGCTCTGCCTCTCGCCAGTCCCGCGGCTCCGGTGGACCTACCGCAGGCATTTCTGCGGAGGGTCCGCTGGTCTGCGGCTCCAGTGGAGCTGCCGCAGGCATGTCTGCAGGAGGTCCACTGGAGCCGCGGGACCAGGGGACCCTCCACAGGCACGACTGCGGCAGGTCCACCGGAGCCGCCTGCCGCCCTCCCAGTAACCGGCAGAGCTTCCCCTGCAGCGTGCCACCCCAAGCACGCGCTTGGCACGCTATGGCCTGGAGCCGCCCCTGCATCCACCTCATGAGAGAAACAGACATTATTAATTGCTGTTGGTAAACCCATCTTCTAGGGGAGGCCCTGACTAAGCTAGCACAAAGGCTGGAAGACCTTTATAGTTCTAGGAGGCTTTGTCTTCCTTTGTTTGCATCTCACAGCACCAAATGAGTGCAGGGAAAGGCATTGGTAAGCTTAGAAACAGTTAGTAGCTGTGGTTGTAGAACTGCTCCAGCTAGAACCAGCACAGCAAAGCATTGCTTTGTGTTAAAAACAGCAATGTTTCTGCCATTAGGATGCATAGGGACTTTCCCTATTTATAAAAATGGGGGGAAATCAAAGTAAAATCCATCTGCCTTCATCCTAGTCTGTGTCATTCACCTCGGTCACTTCACAGCCTGGTATTTCCATCTTCTGGAGAAGGGGCATGTGTGACCTTTCTTCTGGTGTTATCTGGACCAGTGATCCGCTAGATCACTCCAATCCTCGACTCTGGGAGCCAGCGTTACCCTGCTCCACTGTGAGAACCCCCCACTCCTGGGTTGTTCCCGCACAGCCTCTAGCACAGGGGTCGGCAAGCTTTCAGAAGTGGTGTGCCGAGTCTTCATTTTTTCACTCTAATTTAAGGTTTTGTGTGCCAGTGATACATTTTAATGTTTTTAGAAGGTCTCTCTCTATAAGTCTATAAACTATTGTTGTATGTAAAGTAAAAAAGTTTTTTAAAATGTTTAAGAAGCTTCATTTACAATTAAATTAAAATGCAGATCTTATCAGTTTAGTGCAGTTGTTCTTACCTGGGGTGCATATGCCCCCTGGGGCAGGGCTGGTGCAAGGATATTTTGTGCCCTAGGCGAAACTTTCACCTTGTGGCCTCCCCCCCTCCCCCTGCACATCGGTTCATTGAAGGGCAAATCCCAATGAGCCTTTATAGACCCCAGGGGCCAGCCTTGCTCCCCAGACCAGGTTTCTCCCCCTTCCTGCCCCCTGAACTCCCCTGGAGGGTGCACAGTCCCCCTGCGAGCCCTCCCCACCCCACCCCACCCAGGTGGCCCCCGCCCCAAGTCCACTCACTGGCTTTGCCGGGCTTGGGCTGCTGCAGCAGCTTGGCAGGGAGGAGCTGCCTTCTGGAGGCACCAGAGAGCCAGAGCATCCCACTTGCAGCAGCAGCAAGCCCCAGCCATGGAGGAGCCGGTGCGTTGCAGGGGGGCAGCAGCCTTGCAAAGGCAGCAGCACCGCTAGCGGAGAGCAGCTGCACCCCCTGCCCAGGCTCTGCCCGGCACCCCCCGGGGGCACCTGCAGGCTGCAGTGGATGTATGTGGGCACTAGCCCCCATGCGCCCTCCCCGGCTCCCGCCTCGCCTAGAGTTACCATATTTCAACAATCAAAAAAGAGAGGAGAGCCCTGCCCTAGCCCCACCCTCATCCACTCCTTCCTACTTTCCACCCCAATTACCCCCGTCAGAACCCCCAACCCCACCCTGCTCCTTGTCCCCTGACTGCCCCCTCCTGAGACCCTCCCCCACCCTAACTGCCCCTCTAGGACCCTACCTGTCCCTTGACTGCCCCACCCTTATGCACACCTCTGCCCCCAGACAGACCCCCGTGGACTCCCAAGGCCCCATCCAACCACTCCCCGCCTCCTGACAGGAGCCCCAGAACTCCCGACCCATCCAACCCTCCCTCTGCTCCCTGACTGCCCCCTGGGACTTCCCTTACCATGCCGGTCAAACACTGGCTCCACATGGAGGCAAAAGTCCATGTGGAGTGCTGAGGCAGTGGGGTGGGGAAGCTGCAGGAGGGGCAGCAGCGGTGGTGGCTCACACTTCTGGGAGCCGCAGAGCCCGAGCATGGTGAAGGGGGAGCCGGGAGGCATGCCTGCCTGGGCTGCGGGAAGGTGCCCCCCCTGCAGAGGATGCATGCGGGCGGCAGTCCCCGTGCATCCCCTGGCTCTCCCATCGCCGCGCTCAGGCTCTGCAGCTCCCGGGAGTGTGAGCCACCGCCCCTCCCAGAGCAGGCTCAGGGCCCTGCGCCCCATTGGTTCACACTCCCGGGAGCTGCAGAATCCGAGCACGGTAAGGGGGGTGCCAGGGGGCGCACCTGCCATCTGGTGTGGGGTCCCGGCCGCTGGCCCCTCTCAGCCTGCTGCTGGCCTGGGGTTCCATTCACTCAGCTGGCAGTGGGCTGAGCGGGGCTGGCGGCCGGGACCTTGGCTGGCAGCTACGTGCCAGGCAAAATCGGCTCGTGTGCCAAAGGTGGAAACCTACGAACCTTCTGTCGTAGCTGATTCTCCACTCTAGAGTGCAGAAGGTGGGGGCCTGCCAGGATTCTAAACATTAATACTGGCCACTCCAGGCTTGTATTAAACTCCCAAGGTTACAGGTTCTCTCTGACCTTGAATGGGTAGATGCTGCCACCACCCAAATGCAAACCCCTTGGAACCCAGGAAGGCACACTTGGGAATTCCTTCCTGTGGGATACCTTCAAGCCCTTTCACCCCCCCTCCAGGGAAGAGCTGAGAAAGAAAACAAAAGAAATTAGCTGTTTTCCCCAGCTAATTAAACATATGTGCACACCTCATCACATCCTGTTCTAAGGTAAATTTTATTAAAAACAAAAAGAAAGAAAATACATCTGGAACTTAGGCTTTTTCTAGATTTTAAAAAGCCCACTTACAAAAACATCAAGAATAACCTTCTTGAGGTCCAGCTTAAAGGTTTCAAGCAAAGCAAAAAGCATTTGAGGTGAGCACAGAGGAATCCACACGCTAATAAGAAATAAACAGAAATAAACCTAATAGCATCTTTCTAAATATTTTCCTTATTTATGAGTAGGTTTTAGGTATGATCTGATGATTCCATACCTGACCAAAAACTTTTTACAACATAGTCCCAGCCATGCCTCTGCATTGTCCCCTCTCTCTGGAGAACAACAACAGAACAGACAAATGGAAGTTTTTCTCAATTTTAAAAAGTTCTAGCCTTTCTATTGGCTCTTTTGGTCAGGTGCCCACTCCTTCTCTTTTACCTGTAGACATTTTAACCCTTAACAGGTAAAGCAAGGGGAGAACAGCTACTAAGACGGATTTTTATAGCTAACTGGCTGGCTGGGTGTCCATAAAAGGGAGCAACAATGCTCAGGAGGCATCAAGAGCCTTCTGAAGACACCTGACATGACAAACTTTGCATTGGATACCACACAATCATATTATAAGGACAGACATGGGGGTGCTGGGTGTTCCCCTGAGATACAGTATGTATTTGAGTGAGTCTGCACTCCAGTGGGGTCTCCAGACTAGCTGCAGTAGGACTTCAGCGAGGGTATCTGCATTTTACAGCTTGGCAACTGCTGCTTTAAATCTTAGTCTGCTGTCTTTAAATAATTATCTGACACCACTCCATAATTTCCCACTACTGTGAACATTTAAATACTTAAAAATTATCTATTTTTTTATTTTAACATTGATATCTGTTGAAATTATAAAAACATAAAAAATGAATTCAACCAGGCCTAATTATACTAATCTGTAGGGTTGTGGAGGAAAGACCCTGGAATGAGAAATCTCTGGTGTAATAATAAAGCAGATCAGGTAAGGGGTACGTTCTGGTTAGGTGTAAGGGATAAGGCTCACAGCATGGTGTCTGGCTTAGGTGATCAGGAGTGAAGTTAACTATGAAGGCCAATATAGCAATTAGAAACTTTCCTTACAATAAATTCTCTCTCAAAGACAGTTTCTGGGGCCCAGTTCTCCTACCGCGGGATATGGGTAATTCTCACTGATGTCATCCAGATCTGGGCAAATCAGCCCCTCCTGCCCCCCCCAAACTACTGTGGTTGGAAGACAAAGTGGATTCTGGAAACTGTGGAGAAGGGGAGAGACAGAGGGAGGTTAGTAGAAAATATGATGATTAATAGAAACTGAGCAGGAATGGAGTCCACCAATACTGTCAGAAACCTAGCTGAAAACTCGCTTGGCTTTGGGAGAGACCAGACTCTCAGTTTTCAGTGATTAAGTGCAGGTATCAATCGGTGTTTCATTTATGACTTCACCATGAGGAGGTTTTGATCCATGCCATGATTTGATTGAGGATCAGTGTCTAGGTGGTTTGGGAGTCCTGTGGCCCGAAAGAATACTGCTGACAAATATAATGGTCAGATGTTCAGCCCTAGCCACTGACCTTGCACACTCATTTTTGCATATAAAGCTGTCTGCAGTCTCAGATGTGAACGTATGCCCATTTTTAGTCATACAAATAGCTATTGTGCGGGACATGTTGGGATGCACTGCTACTGATGCTGTGTATGTGTACATCAGCTGCATGCACAAAACGGGATTCCCTAAATCTCAGGTTTGCTGAAAATCTGTCCCTAAATGTCTGGGGAACTTTTAATTTTGGAAGCATTGTGTGATTTAGATAATTTACATTTTAAAAAAAAGCCAGTGGTTTGCAGTATGCAGAGTAATGAGTATTCATTTGACTGGACCCAGGGTTTTGTTTTCAAAGGTGGGTACCTTCTTAGAATGGCTAGGTTCTACAGAGGCTGATCTTGGGCAATAGCGAATGGGTATTTACACCTTGATTTTAAAAAGTTGTAACAGAGCTTGAGAAGGTTGTTTGAGTAGTGACTGTGTGATGGGACACCTAGATAAGTGACTCCCAAACATGTTTGGTTAGTGCCCCCATTTTGTGATGCACTGTTGCTTGTAGGAAGCTTACATTCTGCTGTAATTGCCTGATCTAACTTGTCTTTCTAGAGACCCGATCCTCCTCTGACTTGTTAGTTTTAGTTTAGTTTATCTGCATTGACTGAAGTAAAGTTACTCCTGATTTACACCACAGTACTTAGAGGTTTGGGGTTTTTTTTATTCATTTTGTTTTTTTTATTCTCCTCACTACCTCTCCTCCCATTCTCTCAGTTCTTTATCCCATCTTTTCTCCCCTACTTTCCTCCTCTGCCCCTCCTCCTCCATCTTCCGCCATGCCCTCTGAAGGTGTCCTGTAGGATCAGGACTGCAGAATGCATGCATGCTCTCTCTGGCATTCTGCTCCTCCTTGCAAGAATCAAGGAGCATAAGATAATAGTGCAGATTGCCAAATTAAATTAGAAAGAACAATGTCTACAGTCTTGGTTAATAGAGTGCATCTGTTAGCCTGTTTACTTTTCATTAAATCTTTGGAGTGAAAACAATTTGACCATGTGGAGCTCCTTCAGTTTCCTTGCACCTGTGCAGTGAATGTATCCATGTTAGATGGCATTGCATCAAGAGAGAGCTGCTTTTACAGGGAATGTCACTCATGCTGATGATCAGAGAAAAACATAATGGGTTCTTGTTTAACTGAGTGGCTCCTTAACAGAGAACTCAATCAAAAATGACTTATGGCAATTTAATATTTATTAAGACTTGTCAAGTAATATCACTCATTTCTCAGCTTTAGGTAACAGTTGAAGATTGACTGAGTAATAAAGCTCAGATGGGCAGACTGGACAGCATCTTTCAGTATGCTCAAGTGTCAGTAAAGTCATTGATGATCTCTTCTCTTCTCTCTCTCTCTTTCTTCCCCCCCACCCCCCATTCCCCAAGCTACCAGATTTACATAAGACGTGGAGACAGTGGAAAAATGTATGAACAGCGGCCATTCAGGAGTTGTCTGATACGCAGAGAGGGTGAAGTTGGTTGAAAGAGCAGAGAATTGGTCTATAGAGAGTTGTGGCTGCAATACAGGATGGGGAGCCAGAAACTCCTGTGTTCTAATCCCATTTCTGATAGTGACTCTGTCAAATGATATACGTGGATGAACTTTCTGCTTCAGTTCCCACTGCCCCTCCCCAAATATTAACCTACCTCACAGGGGTGGTTTGAGGATTAATTAAGGAGCTAGATTTTCCCTGACACTTCAGCAACCCCACTAAAATCAATAGAGTTGCAAAGGTGAAACTGAAGAGGTGAGGGGCTAATGTAAGAGTGGGTTAGAAGTTTGTTTTTTATCGGTAAGCATCAGCAGACATTGATTTCCCCTTATGCACAAACCAATGAAAACATATTTCCATCAATAATCATGGAAATGTACAGATAGGCAAAGTTTTTTTTAAAAATGCTGCTTGAAAATTTTAGTTTGATTTAAGAATATTTACTTTGTATATTTTCATATGCAATGTTGACAATTTGTGTTTTAACAGTTATAAATCTTTAACTTTTTGAATCTCAGCATCCTCTGTCATTAAATAACAGTGTGAGCTCCCCGTTAATTTCCTGCAACTCTGAACATTTAAATACATAAAACTGAAAAAATGCTTAAATCCCATAATTTTACATACCTGGTAATTTAAATTGATAAAAACAAAAAATTCTTAAAAAATAAACGTTGATATAACCAATTGAAATGATTAAAAAAAATCGAATCCTGCAAAGCCTGCATAAGAGGTGTCATAGAAGTGAAGAGAAGCTTATTGTCCAATAGGAAGCTAGGAACCTAGACACTTAAAACTTTTTCTTTTCTCTGAGCGACATCTTTGAGGATAAAGGTGTAGGATAGGAAATATCATCAAGTATACCATAAGCATCTAAGACACGTATGACTGAAAGAGTTCCTAGAGGCACATGCATCATAGGCTACAAAGGAACAAGAAGCAGTGGTCTCAAGTTGCAGTGGGGGAAGTCTAGATTGGATATTAGGGAAACAATTTCACTAGGAGGGTGGTGAAGCACTGGAAGGGGTAACCTAGGGAGGTAGTGGAATCTCCATCCTTAGAGGTTTTTAAGGCCTGGCTTGACAAAGCCCCAACTGGGATGATTTAATTGGGGTTGATCCTGCTTTGAGCAGGGGATTGGACTAGATGACCTCCTGAGGTCTCTTCCAACCCTATTCTTCTATGGTTTAATAGATTTGTATCATATCCTCCCCCTTAGTTGTCTCTCTTCCAAGCTGAAAAGTCCCAGTCTTATTAATCTCTACTCATATGGAAGCTGTTCTATATCCCAAATTATTTTTGTTGCCCTTTTCTGTACCTTTTCCAATTCCAATATGACTTTTTTTAAGAAAGGGCAACCACATCTGCATGTAGTATTCAAGACGGGAGTGTACCATGGATTTATATAGAGGCAATGTGATATTTTCTATCCACAATGACTCCAAGATATATCTTGAGTGGTAACAACTAATTTAGACCCCATCATTTTATATGTATAGTTGGGATGTTTTCCAATGTGCATTACTTTGCATTTATTAACACTGAATTTCATCTGCCATTTTGTTGCCCAGTCACCCAGGTTTGTGAGAATCCACATTATTGTAAAAATATAATACTGCACATTAGGATGTGTTGGAGGAATTTTAAGAAGAAGGGAGGTTCAATACCGGGAAAGTTGTCCCCCTTTTTTTTATTTTTATTTTTTATTTTTATCCTAATCATTTACGAGCATTACAATATAAATTATTCATTTTAGATGTAATGGCCAGATCTGAGTCGACTTAAACTGGAACACTCCACTGAAGTCAGTGGAATAGTGCAGATGTATGCGAACTGAAATGGACCTATGGCACTGCTGAGGATGTGGCTCAGTAAGTAGGGTGAATGGCCAGGTGTTTGAGTCATCCAGACTGAATTTGGTAGTAGGTATGTTGCATTTCAAAATCTATTACATCTGCACCAAAGAGAAAAGGAAACGTTACATCCCAAAACAGGTTTAGCTTTAGCTTTCTCTCTATTTGCAGATGATGTTTGATGGGCCATTCTTGACTCTCAAAGCCTATGGCCTGATAGAAAATTCTAGGCAGAGGATACTAGAAGTGGCTCAGCGTATCTTTTTGTGGGAAAGTGAAAAATCAGCTGGGTTTGTAGAGCTAAGATATTTTTATTAATAAATGTTGAGAAAAGACGTGTGTGTAAGTGTAAAAAGTAAAATCCTTTTCTGTTTTTGGCATGTAACATCATTTGGTAGCTTTCCAATCTGAAAATAAACAAGAAAAGCAATCCATCAATTTCCATGAGCTACCTGTGGTCCACTGCTGAAAGGAGTGGGTTCAGGCCAGTGATCTTAGTTTCAGCTGTAGCAATGGATCTGTAAAACCTTGACAGTAATACAGTTATAAGTTGGGAAACTTTTGCCAAGTGTCATAGGTAATAGCCATCCCCAAAGCATTTCCTTTCTGAACATCAGCACCAGTGTGATCACTTGTGTAATGGTAGAGGCAAACTGCTGTATGTGGTGATAAACTTTTCAATTGTCTCTGACTTCAAAGAGAAATCTTATCTTGTGAAAACACTCTTCATCTAGCAAGTGGTGAAAGGAGAGAATAAGATAAAGACCATTTTCTGTAAGTTATGTATCTGTACTGAGCAGTAGATGAGATTAGTATGGATCAAAGAAAGTTATGGGTGTGGGAAATTTCTTATATAGCCACTCATTTTTTGTATATTATACCACTTCTAGGACTACAATCAGACCTGTTGTCTCCGTCATCTCCTTGCAGTAACATCAGGGCTTCATTTTATACAACACTGATTTTTTCTTAAATGCTCTGAAATGCAGCCTCTCCTGTATTTTAAAAGGTTTTTTTATTATTTGATTTTCACCCAAGAAATCTATTAGGAAATTGCAGGGAAAACACAACCTATTTTAATGCCTTTCCCACTGAGCAATGCACCAGTTAGAGGAGACTGTCTTCCCTCTATCCTGTCCAGAGCATTTGACATAGAACCTCCTCATCACGAAGGATCTCAAAGTGGCTTATAAACTGAAGATGTTCAACACAAATCCCCACAGGATTTCCCAGTCTTTACTTGTTGTGGAATGTTCCACTGCAGCAAAAGAGGTTCCTCCCAAGTACAACAAAAATTAATCTTTTATATTCAAGTGTCTTGATTAGTAGAGACTGACGCATAATGTGTTTACATTGCTGTAGTTGGTAGCCTCCCTCAAAGTCATAAGCAACCTCTCATCATGATGAAGCTGTCAGAATAACTCCCCTTTCCTCCTCAGCTCTCCCCACATCCAAGTGTAATGGAATACCATGCTCTTAAGTGCCCAAACAGCGTAATATTTTCCTCATGCAGTTTGTTACTGAAAATTAGAGGCCTGCAACGGAGAGGAGTATGCAGTTTTCTCTACCTGACGCTTCTAGAGTACAGGAGTTGAGGGTGGGGAGAATACAGTATTCTTGCACACTTTCAGATGGCCATGTGATCACCAAATTTCTTGGTCCAGAGCCTGGTCTGTGCTACAGCCACTTTGCAATGCTGATGCAAAGCAGCTCCGAAGATGGTGTGGCTGACCATGAGACAATCTTTATAGTGTAGGGGCTGTTCCACTGATGAAGAGTTAGTGTAATGACTCCTACACTGTCTCCCTTCTTGCAGCAATTGCAGGAGATATAGCTGAGATAAGAGGCATGGCAGGGGCATGTTTATACCCACTTGTACCCAGCTGCTGTATTAGCATCTCGGGGCCATTGGCTTATGCCGAGGGAACAGTCTAGCATGCTGGGCCAGAATAGGGGGAGGACAAAGGAGGCTAAAAGCCGCCTCTGCATTCTGTGACGAGATAACTGGCTCTGTGGATGAGGGGAAAGCAGTAGACATGTTACTCCTTGACTTTAGCAAAGCTTTTGATATGGTCTCCCACAGTATACTTGCCAGCAAGTTAAAGAAGTATGGGCTGGATGAATAGACTATAGGTGGATAGAAAGCTGGCAAGATCATCGGGCTCAACAGGTAATGATCAATAGCTCCATGTCTAGCTGGCAGCCAGTATCAAGCGAAGTGCCCTAAGGGTCGGTCCTGGGGCCGGTTTTATTCAATATCTTCATTAATGATCTGGAGGATGGCGTGGACTGCACCCTGAGCAAGTTTGCAGATGACACTAAACTGAGAGGAGTGGTAGATACGCTGGAGGGTAGGGATAGGATACAGAGGGACTTAGACAAATTAGATAATTGGGCCAAATTAATCTGATGAGGTTCAACAAGGACAAGGGCAGAGTCCTGCACTTAGGACAGAAGAATCCCATGCACTGCTGTGGACTAGGGACCAAATGGCTAGGCAGCAGTTCTTCAGAAAAGGACTTAGGGGTTACAATGGATGAGAAGTTGCATATGAGTCAATAGTGTGCCCTTGTTGCCAAGAAGGCTAACAGCATTTTGGGTTGTATAAGTAGGGGCATTGCCAGCAAATCGAGGGATGTGATCATTCCCCTCTATTCGGCATTGGTGAGGCCTCATCTGAAGTACTGTGATTAGGGGCTGGAGCACATGACTTATGAGGAGAGGCTGATGGAACTGGATTGTTTAATCTGCAGAGGAGAAGAATGAGGGGGGATTTGATAGCTACTTTCAACTACCTGAAAGGGGGGTCCAAAGAGGATGGATATAGATAGTTGACAGAACAAGGAGTAATGGTCTCAAGTTGCAGTAGGGGAGGTTTAGGTTGGATATTAGGAAAAACTTTTTCACTAGGAGGGTGGTGAAGCACTGAGGGTTACCTAAGAAGGTGGTGGAATCTCCTTCCTTAGAGGTTTTTAAGGTCAGGCTTGACAAAGCCCTGGCTGGGATGATTTAGTTGGGGATTGATCCTGCTTTGAGCAGGGGCTTGGACTAGATCTCCTGAGGTCCCTTCCAGCCCTGATATTCTATGATTCTCCCTCCTGAATTGTGCTGTGTGCTTACCTGCTGCAGCTGGGCTATTATTTTCCACCCAGTTCAGATTACCTGCTGGAACAGACTTTTTTCCTTCATATCAGAAGGACATGGCAGGACGGATTACTTCAGATAGATCACTCTCTTATTTTTTTTAATAGGACTCTTCTAAAAAAAAACCCCATTGTTTGGATTCCATTGACCCACTTTGTTGTTTGGGGACTCCAAAAGCTGTTAGAAAGGAGCAATGCTTGGAATTCAGTGGGCTTCTTTCCATAGATCTAACTGCATGTTGGAGAGTCTTTAATACCTTCAGGCATTAAATTAAGATAATCTTTTTTTGCTGCTTGTTTTTTCAGAGTACACTGTTGTAACTCCATACAAGTGCATGTTTCTATACAAAGGACTAGAATCAATAACCAGAAAAAGAAACTTGGGTTGTTTTTTTTTTCTTAAAAAAGACTTCCTGAGGAAGCCTTTGTGAAGTCTCTATATATTGAGAGCTCTCTAGCTCTACTCAGTTTTATACTGGTAGTAAGTGACCTGACTGCAGAGGAATTACTCTTTTTATACTCTTGGGTGAGAGAGAACTGGACTTCTGGTGTAACTCACAGCTTTCTTCTTCATTGTAGCCAATTATCCATGGTATCTTCATAAATTGACTCGATACAGTTGGTACATTATATAAACTTCTCCTTTTATCTGGGATGCTTTTATTATGAAATACTTTAGATCCTAAGCACTTCAGAATGGAATACTTTGCAATACCATGCTCTCTTTCTTTGCAGACTGTATGGCTATGAATTGCCGTTGCTCAGTTTGGTAAAGCAAGAGTCTTTCCAATAACTTTTCATAATGGCTTTGTCTGGGATAGTTTCATTATTAGAATCAAAGTCGTTGCATGAAGGATCAACTTATGGGTTGCCCAGTGATGCTTTTGTGGTAAATTATTTCCCCATCTCTTTCATATCGAGAACATTTTTACAATATAATGCAACATTTCACAATAGCACAAGGGTTTTAAATATAACACATAGCTTGTCTATCCTTTCTTGATCTGAGGTATTATTATTTGTCTGGTTTTATTCTGTCTCCAAGGTCTTTTGAAGTATGAGGGCTGTTTTAATAGGACATAATGCTCAGTTTACCTACTTCAGAGAAAATTGTGGAAAATGTTAAACTCTGACTATTGTTTCTTTATGAAAGGAGTACAGTAAAGCCAGGAAAAGATCAGTCATGTGACAAAGGCATAGCCAAGCCCTAATTTTGACCTTTACATAAGCTTTTCTAAGAAGGTTGCTGTGGAGGACAACACAGACCGATTCAAACACCTATTAACGTTAATCAGAACTAAGACTGCTAGGCAAAAGTTGTTGAACTGGAGATGAGATTGTAAGTAAGTGCATATTAGCATTGTAAGAAAACCTCCAGAACTGTAGCTACTAAAAAACAAATGTTAAGATATTCTGACTTTCTAACTTTTTTTTTTTTTTTTAAGATTAAAGGGACACTATCAATCTGAAATCTAGTCAATTTCTAAAGATATGTTGGGAGTAGTTTCAGGTAGGACACTTTTCCCTGCCAATTCTGGGGGCTTCATAATTGCATTTCTGTGTGATTCATCTCAGACTTTTTTGACAAAAAAAAATTCTCCTCTTACTGAATAAGCCAAACATGCAAAATTTGAACATGAGCAATATATATGACCCAATAAAAGTCATTTAGAGAAGTGGAAGGGGGAACAAACATAAGCTTAAAATGCAAAGCTTGTTACAACCTTGACCATGGAGAGAGATGCATTTTCCTGTTTTATGAGAAGATTCCGTTCACTTTAGTGTTTTCAGAGCAACCCTATCGTCATTTTGGGAACTGGGTATCAACTTAACCTACCCTCCTCAGGACTTGTGGGTTTATAAATCTAAAACCTTCCTAATCAACTTGATACTGATATCATCCTGGTGGGTTTCCTCCTCACCTGATATCAATTAATTCAATCTCTGCTCATGATTCATGTCAGAATAATACATTTATCATGTAATCATCAACCCTATCATTTCATCTACTAAATCCACATTTCAACAATTAGCATATTTATGGAGTTGGAAAAGCTCTTCAATGGATTTTAGAGGCATATCATCATCTTCAAGTACAAATACATGTTCAGTATAACCTTCTCTCCGATTCCCATAGTGATGACTCAAAGGGTAGTGTAAGTTTAAATGAACTGACGAATGAACCGAAAACAATTCGTAAGAGAGCTACATCAATACTAAGGGACTTGGTTATTCCCAGTACAGTGAGACTGCCTCCTGTACAAGCCTTGTTTTAGATGATCACTTTAAAATCTGTCCAGAGGTTCCAGAAGCATTTTGTTTGACCTGAGTTGGGCAGCTGCTTTCTAGAATGATTTTTATAAGGGAGATTTTACTTTGTAATATTTATTTATGCCAAACAGAATTTTGTCTCCCCCAAATATGTTGGGCGGGGCAACCAGTTTAATACAGGTATTAGTAATATTTCTACTTCTCTTGTTCCAGGGCTTAATCCCTATCCTATAGGGATCCACTACATCATGAAGAAGCCAAGGGAAACTGCCTCCCAACAAACAGGGCCTTTGCACTGTCATGTGGCGCTGATTCCTCTTACAGGAAACCATTAGCTTAGGCTAGATCTGTTGAAAATTTTGACTGTAGTCATTCCTTTGCATTTTACAAGGTAAATGCTTGAGCTCTGATAATTTCTGCAGTAAAATGTATTTGCTCCACATGGCTAATGCAAGAATATGCTTTAACAATGGCAATCTGCAGCACAACACAACCTCATTTTCACATGACAGTGTTTATGAATTTTGTAGGAATTAGATCCCTGTCATCCAGATTTCAGAGATGAGTTTGGTTTTTTTAATTAATAAACAGTTTGAGTTACTGTCTATTCAAGTCCCCATGCAACCAACAGCAAAAATTCAGTGTCCCACAGCGTATATCGGATGTGCAGGGTATATACAAATTATCCAGCTTGATAAAGTTGCTGTAGTATACACTGCTTTTTGAGAGTGTTGTTAATGTAGTGCACTGGAGGTGATCCAAAGGACACGTACTGTGTATAGATTAATAGAGAGGAGCAACTAACAGGTAGACCATACTTTACTGACATGTCTGTCATTTTATTCAGACTATCTATGCTTTGAGGGATATTTGATTTTTCTTTTTAAAAGACAAATCTTGCTGAGTGTTATTTGCTATTGAACTTTCCTAAAGTTAAAAGGAGAGATTATAAATGACTAGAAAATACTTTTTAAAAGCCACTCAAGTTTCATAGCTACTTCAAATAGCCATTGTCAGTAGCTGGCAAGATACCCAATCCTACCAGAAAGATAAATATCAAGGGAAACGTAACTCGGCTTCCATATATTTAAGTCAACAAGATAAAATAGGTTACACAGCACATACCTATTCTGAGTTTATGTATAAATCTAGATGACAGAAGCTTCATGCTTCAGGTTAAAGTAGTTTTATGAACTTTCTTATTTCATATTTGTACACACAGATTAAAGAGGGAGGTTCTGTGTTTATAGCTAATATACAGATAATGGCAAACGACAGGATATAGGAAAATGTACAGATTGAAAGAGTGACTAAGTTTGCATGGGAGTTCATGAAAGTGAAATGCCATCTATTCACAATAAACAAAAGGTACAATCACTTGCAAAATTCCATGTGAGAGGTCCCATGAGATTTAAAAGATATCTAATAAATTAGCTTTCTGCATATTTTCAAATCTTGTCTTAGGAGGAACTCTTTTAAACTTACTTATCCTTATGAATATTGTGTTTTTTAACACTCTGTTGACTCCCCAGAATAGCTTCCGCTTTTCTTAACTTCCTGAGACCCTTCAGATCTCTCCAAGTGATTATGATGACTTAGTACTCTGGAGTACCAGATACTTTATGTAACTTTGATATGTGGTGCCAGGGCTCTATTAGTTTCTGTACAAAAGTATATTCTGTCCTGGATGGCTACTGTTCTCAGTCCCTGCCTTTTAGAGCAGTGGTTCTCAACCAGGGGTATGCATACACCTGGGAGTATGTAGAGGTCTTTCGGGGGTACATCAACTCATCTAGATATTTGCCTAGTTTTACAGCAGGCTACATAAAAATCACTAGCAAGGTCAGGACAAACTAAAATTTCATACGGACTATGACTTGTTTATACTGTGCTATATAGTATACACTGAAAAGTACAATATTTATATTCCAATTGATTTAGTTTACAATTATGGTAAAAATCAGAAAGTAAGCAATTTTTCAGTAATAGTGTGCAGTGACACTTTTTTATTTTTATGTCTGATTTTGTAAGCAAGTAGTTTTGTGAGGTGAAACTCGGGGTAGACAAGACAAATCAGATTTCTGCAAGGGGTAGAGTAGTCTGGAAAGGTTGAGAATCATTGTTTTAGGGCATTTCATTTGCAGCTATTGTATAATGCTCTGCTTTCTGATTCATTGATTAAGAAAAACCATGAAGAGGAGACTTTTTGGTGGTGGTTAAAAAAATCACACAATAGATCTTTCTTAATACATTCAGATTTGTCTTTGGCAATCTCCTGGATTATATGGGATGTGCAGCTTGTCCCATTACCTATAAACAATCCATATTTCTGGTATAGGGCACCTAACTATATCCATTTTAAAAAAGTTCTCATAAACCTTGTCTTTCTCTAGCCGGCTTTTAGTTGTCTGTCTGGTTGACAGAAGTTACTAGATCTTTATCTTTGAGCAGCAATGCTCTAATGCAGGGGTTCTCAAACTAGGGGTTGGGGCCCCTCAGGGAGTCACAAGGTTATTACGTGCGGGGATCATGAGCTGTCAGCCTCCACCCCAAACCCTGCTTTGCCTCCAGCATTTATAATGGTGTTAAATATATTTAAAAGTTTTTTTTAAAATGTATAAGGGGGGTTACACTCAGAGGCTTGCTATGTGAAAGGGGTCACCAGTACAAAAGTTTGAGAACCACTGCTCTAATGTTTCTGTTCACCGCATTGCATTTCAATACATAGCTACTTGTAAATGGCAAAACGCAGACAGGGCTTGATCCAGCTCTGAGATGCATAGATATAGATTCAATCCTAACATGAAATTAAATTTAGAACTATACTGTGCTCCTCTGAAGCAGATTTTCTAGATTCTCACAAACCTGCTGCCCCTGGGTATAATTTTTGGTGGTGCCCAAATGGGTCCAAGTCCTGTGTCCCCACACCTGCCTTGTGGGGGTGTGTATGGTGGGAGGGGGATGAGGACTCTGGCTGGGGGCGCAGGCTTTGGGGTGGGGCTGGGGATGAGGTGTTTGGGTTGTGGGAGGGGCTCAGGCTAGAGCAGAGGATTGAGGTGTGGGGGTGAGGGCTGTAGGGTGGGGCCGGGGATGAGGGTTTCATGGTGCAGGAGGGGGCTAAGGTTGGGGTGAGGGGGGTGAGGGCTCTGGCTGGGGGTGCGGGCTCTGGGATGGGGTAGGGCAGGAGATGAGGGGTTTGGGGTGTAGGCAGGCTGTCCCAGGGCTGGGGCCAGAGAGGAGGACTCCACAGTCCCCCAGCCCTGTCCCTGAGGGGAGCTCTGAGGGAGAGGGCCCCCTCTTCCCCCCCCCCCAGCATCACCCGGCACTGTCACTGTCACTACATGTATTCCTAGAGGCTAGACTCCTCTCAGGTCCAGGAAGCCCCTCACCTCCCCTATGGTGGGTGTTGGAGTGGAGGGGACTGTCATCACAGATGGCCTCCTCCCCCGCTGCAGCTTGTTTCCCCTCACCATAGCCTCATGGGGGATGGGGCTACCCCTTGCCCAGCATGGGGCAGGAGTGGTGGCTGCGGGCGGGGGGTGGTGGTGGGATCAGACGGTCGGACACTCTCACCCAAGCCCCAGCAGCTGCTCAGGTGAGGTCTAGACTCCATCTCCCAGAAGCCCCTCAGTGTCTCCTCCCGGTGGGTGCCAGGGGAGGGGAGGGCTGCCAATCATGTTTGCGCTTCTTTCCCTCCTCAGGAGCAACAGTTGCCTCAGCCTGCTGCCAGTGCCGCTCTTGTGTTGTAGGCAGGGACACTCTGGGGTCAGGGAGCGGCAGATGGGAGCTGTGGGACGCTACGGGGAAGGTGCCTGGGGGTGGCAGGCAGGGCCAGGGGAGAGACCTGGCTCCGAACATTGGTGGAGTTGGGCACCCGGGCCTTGAATATTCCTGGAGCCTGGGTACCGTGGGCCCATACAACTTGCCACCCTCGTCTCATTCATATTTCGAAATCCCACTTCTGCTACTGGACACCCAGTATGTTGACTGCAACTTTACCAGACAAAGAATCCACAGTGTCCCAACAATTCAGAACTTATGAACATGATATAATGGGCTAACAGAACTCATGTTTGTGTTTGCAAAACTAAAAGGCACAGATATAGAGCATTTTATAACTAGGAGAGGAAGGTCCAGTGGTTAAGGCACTGCCTTAGATCTGGATGATCCAGATCTCAATTCCTTGCTCTGCCACAGGCTTCTGGTGTGACTGTGGGCAAGTCACTTAGCCTTTCTGTGCCTCGATTTCCCCCATCTTTAATGTGGGGTTGATATCACTGCCCTACATCACAGGGGTGTTGTGAGGATATTTCTTTAAAAATCATGAGGCACTCTGATAACTATGATGATCAGGCCATAGAAATGCCTAAGATACCAGGACAGACTATGTGATGAATTCAGAGAGGATGTATTGGCTCTTGCATTTTGGCTGGACCACAGAGGAGTCTTATCTTCTGCAGTGTGCACTTGAATGCTTAGAAAAGATATTGGTACTAACATTTGGAAACCCTTTTAAAGAATCCTTGTCATATCCTAAAAAAAAAAATAAACGACCTAAGCCTGTGTGAGGCAGTTGTGAAATAATGGTATGGTGCTTGCTGGCGCACCAGTGGGGAACTGAAGCCACCAAAGTGCTGTAACAGAGGCATGAAATAAAAAGACAAGTACCTTTTTTAACACTAGTTATTTATATTTTGTTATTCAGACCAGTCCATTTGGCAGTCCATTCCTCAAGTCTCATTGACTACAGTGGGACTTAAATGTTTGCTCATATTTAAGCACATACTCAAGTGCTTTTGCTAAGTAGAGGTAGACCGTAAGTTTTGATCTGAATTGCTGCAAAGTCCAAAGGAGTTCAGCTACAGATGTTTGGTTGGGACCTATCTCTAGTTTCATTGGCATCCTGGAAACTATTGAATAAGTATTGACAAATATTTATTTTTCTCTATTTCTGTAGGATTTGTGTGTAATCTGCAATCTGGACTCTAACACACCGAAGGGCATTTGTTCACCCCAAAAGACTTCATAGTCAAGGATCATGGTAGACATTTTAATAGTATCTTTGAGGTAAGTTGTACAATAAATTTTTTTTTAATGATTTAATATGCTCTTGTCATAGTGCAATAAGAATTGATTGACTGTATATCTGTACACTTTACAAGCAAGTGTTGTTTTAACTATTTGGACCATTAGTAGTTTAATGCAAAGTCCAGTCTAAATGATCGAATGGTTAAGTGCATAGTTCACTTAGAACAATCAGGCAAGGACAATCTTTGAGAGGAGGGGAGAGGAGAATTGGAAAGTTCCCAATGTCTTGTTCCAGGAGGGCTTGTTTTCACCTTGTGTCAGTGTCCTAGCAGGATTTCTTGTAATTTGCAGATCTTTTTTACCATTTTTGGTGAGATCTAATGACTCCTATTTATAGTAAATGCCTTTTAAATAATTTTTGTTCTTAAACTTTGAATTGTATGCATTAAAGTTGAAAGTTGTATGTTGTTGGAATGATTGACTCACATGTTCATGACTGCTAGGCCATTGTGTGTTTTCTTTCATTTGTATGAAAATGGACTGGAAGTGACCCCTCAGGTCCAACCCTCTCTCTTCTGAATTTCAAATGCTAGGGTTTGGACCCAAATCCCCAGATCCAGACTTGCTTCTATCTTGAGCTTTCAGCTCGGATTTCACACTCCAATGGATCTTCTATATATTGCAGCCTATAACAGTGCTACCTTTTCTGTGGAGACTTCTCCCAGCCTCCCCTCACAAGACAGACCAAGAAGCCACCATGCTCAGGGAAGTCACTCACCATGGCTGCCAGAGGCACAGGATATGATACAGAGTGGCCCCACAGCTTATATCATGAGGAGACAACCATTCCCCATACCATAATCAATAATAGGGGAGAAACTCACTGAGGGGCATCCCCCCTTGGGTTTTCTATGGGGGAGGGGGGCCTTTTGGGATAGCTCAATGGTTTGAGCATTAGCCTGCTAAACCCAGGGTTGAGAGTTCAATCCTTGAGGGAGCCATTTAGGGATCTGGGGCAAAAATCTGTCTGGGGATTGGGCCTGCTTTGAGCAGGGGGTTGGACTAGATGACCCTCCTGAGGTCCCTTCCAACCCTGATATTCTATTAATTCTATGACAGTTCTCCCCAGATAAGAGCATTAGTGTCTTCAACAGGAAACCTCCCCCGAGACATTGATTTAAACAAAAGATGGCATTGCCACTATGGGGGAGTATTACTGTATTCTCTACCTAGTGTGAGATGGATGTTTTGGTTTGACAGTTTGATATATCCCTACATACATATATGTGCCTAATTTTGATGTGTGCTTGGTATTTTTTTGGCTTATTTATAACATCTGTAACAAATCTTCAGAGCAGGATAAACCTATTTTTGTAGTTTAGGGAACCTAGCACTAGTCAAGCATGATAAATAAAATTACCAACTCCAGAGAAGCGGCCAAAGTCAACTGAGTCAAAGTGAAATAACACAAAATTAAAAAAAAAAAATCACAACCCCTCAATCAACCCAGAGGCTTTCCTCAGGAAGGCTTAAGTATTCCTGCCAGATTTCCTATGTGCTTGAAACAGTAGGCTGATAACAAATATTTTTGGCAGACCCAAGCATATACACAGAGACAAACTATAAACTACCCTCATTGTCCCTGTGCACATGTTCACACACATGCTGAATTGTAATCCCCTTTTTAGAGACTGGTCAGGAAAAGCTTGGCACAGAATAATCACACACGTGCTAAGGAGTTCAATTTTGAAGTGGGAACTTTTAATCTGGTAAGTAATTTGCTTTGAAGATTATAGTCCTTGCTCACTTTAGAACTGCCACCCTCATGCAGGATTTTATTAAAATGTATTCATAGAAATGTGCTGCCCATTGACTGAGCCTGGCCTTTTGCTGTTCATGAAAGTTAGTTTCCCTATGCAAATGCTGAATTTCCTATTGTACCCTCTGAGGGAACAGGGAGAGTAGAAGCTAGACAGAGGGTGAAGACCTCTGAAAAAGTAAAGCGGGTATTCAACTGGAGCAAATCAGATGTTCCGAAACTATTCCGGGGATCATATAATATGAAGCTGCCCAGGGGTGTCTGTGATTTGTGTTCTAGCTAGGAGTTTGTCATATTTCTATTGAAACTTCATTGAAATGGGGCACTATGAAGGAGATCACCTGCCCATGGGAAAAAGCATATGTGGCTCCTGGATTACAGGACACATTTGGGAAAACAGCATGTTCCGTGGTTAGGGCACTAGACTGGGAGTAGGAAGATCTGAGTTCTGTTTCCAGTTTTGCCTTTTATCTGTTATATGACCTTGGGCAAATTATTTCCCCTCTTTATGCCTCTGTTTTCTCCCTCCATTTGTTTGGAAGTGCCCCCTCTTCAGGATGGGGATTGTCTCTTACTGTGTATGCAGAGGCTCTGGGTGCTAATAACAATAAAAGATGCAACATGGTTTTTAAAAGGGCTTTAAAATGTTCTTATTTAAAAACAAAGAAAACAAGACTGGCACTGCCTAATGATTTAGCTTTAGTTTTTATCCTTTTTCATGGTTATTGCTTTGTGCAAGAGGACTAGAACATGATAATGAGGTGGTGATAGGCACTATATAATATTATCCAATGGCCAGTTCCCCCACCCCCAGTATGTTAGTGAAGGCAAACAAATATCTTTCTAATGTAGAGAACTATTTTCTTGAGTTTTCTGTGTTTGTGGTAACGAAATGGCAAGTGCAGAAAAAGTATCTCTGTTTGATAGACCCCTGTGACAGTGTATATCAAGGCTTCTCTGCCCCTGTTGGAGCTGTCACTGCCTTGACACACCCTCTCGAAGGAGACGTATGACCTGGGAAAGAGGGGTAGTGAGTTTAGACCTCCAAACACTGCCTAGAGAAGTGACTCAAGCTTGATACTGGGGGAACCAGCAAGATTTGCACCTCTGTCAGTTAGAAGAGCCAGGAGGCAATCAGGACCTACCAGACAAGATAAGATGGCTTGCTTGCTTCTCCTAAGGAGGAGTGCTGGGTAGGGTTACCACCTTTTAAAATGCAAAAAACCTAGCATGCTCCCCAGAAGGCAAGCCCACCACAACTCCAACCAAAAGGAACTCCACACACCCACATCAACAGTCACTTTATAGTATCTAGAGAGAGAGCACCTATAGATAAGATTTATAACATCATTTTCTTACCTTGGTCGTGTTTCTCCAAGCTGCTTTGTTTGTTTCCATCTTCACTGAGATTCCTTTTCCCCTCCCAAACTTCATTGATTCTATATTTTTAAGTGTATACTTGAATGTGAACTTTCTGGAACTTTATACATAAAGAAAATCCGTTTAGTCTATTTCTTGAATTTATATTTGCTGTTTGAATTTGCCATTTGCAGCAATTTCTTATTTTTAATAGCAACATCGTAGCATTGTTAGCTGGACACAGAAACTTCTAACATTAGATATCCCAGTGTATTGTGATGATAATAATGAAAATCTTTAGAACCAGTTCAAAAAACCCTGGCAGATTAAATTCTGTTTCTGGCAATACATAAAAACAAACAAACAAAAAAAGGCCAAGCTGGTCAAATACCAGCCAGGTGGTAACCCTAGTGCTGGGTGAAGATGGGTCAGGAGAAGATTTCCTGGGACCTAACCCAGAATACTCAGGCCTGGGTCAGGACCTAACAACTCAACAGCAGTTTTGGTTTAAAGCTTGTGACACGTTGTTCATTTTTGTTGTGGAGTTTAAAAGCCTAGATGACTTTTTTAGTAGAATTTCTGTTAACTGTTTCAAGACTACGAAGCGATCACTGTATGAGATACCTTGCTCCTGATGAGATTTGTCAGCCCCCCTCTGAAAGTGTCTGAAACAATGTAGAATATTTTAAAGGATTGTGGAGAAGGGAGCTGTGAGTGGGAAATATAGTTGAATTCTGTCTGATCTGTTGGGCTTGTCTTCATGATGGGGTAATATGCCTTATGGGGTGATGATTTCTAAAGTGCACTAAGATGTTGCACATTAATTGATCTGTGTGTATCCTGCTGGTGTGCATTAAAGGTTACCTAGGGCATGGTGCACTTTAGAAATATCACCTCCGTAAAGCAAATTACCTGACTGTGTAGATAAGCCCTTAGTTTGCAGCTGGATTCTTTGTGGTGCACTGTGTTTCATCATCTCCATCATTTTTGTCTTTGCTTTTGAAATTCATCAGACTACTCGGTGTTCATAGGACCAAGTTAATTTTTACTGTAAATTCAGTGGCCTCAATCCAAGTGAATGCAGAGAGAGGTAAAAGTGGCCATAAATTGCCTGTCTGCCTTCCCAGATCCTAGGGCTTCCTAGGGGACACACCAATCTCTGGTGCAAATAAGAGCAGCCAAAGGACTGTTCTAATTTAGGCTAATTTATAATGGCCACTTAAGAGGCATTGTGATGGTGAGGCTAGACACAGCAGAGTTTCTCTGAGCTTCATTGTCATTGTGGTCTCCTTAAGGCTGGGTAAGAGTGTGACTGTAAGCACCCCTGTAGTCACACTACTGTAATAATCCTTGTGTAAAATATGCCTTGTGCGGTATGATATGAAAACTGACTCACCGATCATTAAAATTCTTGCGTGATGTACATATGCAGTGGGCACTGAGAGTTATAAATATATGCTGGAATTACAGCCAAAGTGCAGATAAACCAGATATGTCAGGGGGAGTTGGTAAACTGATCTTCCCTAAACAAAGGAATGTGTTTTCCCTACTGGGAATTACTTTTTATGTACTTTAAAGGACAATGAGAATGTATTTACATATCACATAAACATACCCAACGAGCTAACAAGGGGTGGAGGCAAACCTCATGCTAACAAGTGAGTGAGGAGACAGCGTGGTATCTACACCCAGCAGGAGAGGGAAGCTTGGTCTGGGTTTTACTTTTTGGAAGAATCCATTTAAAAGGTTTACTGGTTTATTAAAACAGTTGGCTGAATCTCAGATGTTAAGCAATTGAATCAACTGATCGTATACAGTATTACTGTATTAATGAAGTGTATAAGTGAGGTCTTCGCTGAAAGCTAACGACACACTAATTAATATTATTGTGAAATGTATGTATTAAAAGTATAGGAGGAAATATGGATACTTAATGATATTATGTTTTAAAGTCTGTGGAGAAACAGGTTCCCTCTCAGACAGGAGGGCAGGCAGCTATCTCCTGAGATTAAGCCAGGTGTGACCAAAACCGATGGAAGCTGCATTTAGGCAGAAATCAGTCAAGGGGTGGGAAGGCCACAGGAAGGGGAAACATAGCATGAAGTCATCCTGCCTCTTGGAATAGTCATTGGACTTTGGAAGATAAACAAAGACAGAAGCCATCTTTTGCATCTATAACTAGACAAACACACAGAACAGAGCTCATGCAAGCTGAGAAAGATGGGTCCTTCAACCAAGGGATGGTTGAACTGTCTGGAAACTGATTATAGGTGAGAAACTTGCATAGGTAAGGTTGTACCTTGATAGATTAAGTTTGACACTTTTTAGATCTGAGTTTTCATTTTTATTTGCTTGTAACCCTTTCTAACTTAATCATAGAAGTGTGAGACTGGCAGGGTCCTTGATAGATCATCTAGTCCAGTCCCCTGCACTCAAGGCAGGACTAAGTAATAATTAGACTATTCCTGACAGGTGTTTGTCTAACCTGTTCTTCAAAACCTCCAGTAATGGAGATTCCACAACCATAGGCAATTTGTTCCAGTAATTACCCTGACAGTTAAGTTTTTTTCCCTTATATCCAACCTATACCTTCCTTGCTGCAATTTAAGCCCTTTGCTTTTTGTCCTATCCTCAGAGGTTAATGAGAACAATTTTTCACTTTTCTCCTTTTGTACCTGAATTCCGTTAAAATCCTGTCATCTTTTGTAAATAAACTTGTTTTAACATTAATCTAAATTACCATTGCTGTGTTTGAATTAAAGTGAATCTTAACTCCGGTTAATGTGGCAAGCTGGTTGGTTTTGTGTCTTTAGAGGAACAAACGGACCTTATTTCTCTGAGCTGTCCAGGAGCGGGCTGGACATTACAGGGCGCACTGTTTTGGGAAAATTTGGGACTCGGAGTGTGCTGGCTGTAACTAAAGCTGGTGGAAGCCAGCGTGTGACGGTGTGTTGCTTCAAGCTGCTGGGGTCAGAGTCTGCTAGACCAGGGCTGCAGCTATACACAGACAGTCAGGGTATGACTCTCCTGCTTGTAGGCTGGTTGAGAGCTACAGCAACAATTGTGAGGCACCCAGGGTTTCAGGGTAGGTAGTGACACAACCTCTCAGTGGTCTGGATTGCACCCGTGAACCGAACCCCATCACAGAAAAATATTAGGTGCAACTGGTGTGCTTCTGACTAGCAATCCCCTTTGTGCAGCCTTTTGAGCACCACAAAATAGCTGGCAGCAGGGCCAAGAATGAGGCCCCTCACTGAGCTAAATTTGGACCCATATAGATGTGACAAGTAAGCCCCTTATTGATGGTGGATCAGTGTCTGCCTGGTTGGTGGAAGAAGGGCCAGAGAGGCTCAAAAGCAGCTTGGACTTTGGGGCCTGTAGCTCCACTTGGAGTGGGGAGCAGAGGTTGCTGAGATGCTATCTGCAAATCTTTCTCTTTGTTGACATGTCATGGATGGAGAGAGGCAGGGGGAATAGGCTCATAAACATTGAACCATGTATCGGGCACCTGGGTGTGGTGAGAGTCTCTGGAGAAAGTGACGGGTGAGTTGTCTTGCTGCCCCCAGGTCTTGTGCTATAAAGTCTAGTCAGTCTCCACAGCTGACTGGAGAGGAACCTGTTCCCTTGCAGTCGTGGAGGTTCTGTGCATGTCCAGTGCTTCCTCAACACTGTTTTACACAACCGTACTGAGGAGGGAGGAGTCATGTCCCAGGAAGGAACTAAGAAGTGGGGTTTGGTTTTGTTTGTTTACAGTTAAATTTTCCTTCGCACTTTCGAAAATCAGGGGAAATATATCTGGGCACCCAGAAATGGAGGTGCACAAAATTAATGGAATGCTTCTGAAAATGTTAGCTTTCATCTTCATTCAAGCATAAAGTGGGATACAGTTTGTAGTAATAAAACTGTGTGTGTGTGTGTGTGTAGTTGTGTGGCTTACCCAATACTACTCTCTTTATTATCATGCTGGTAAGTTGCTTGGTATATTTTTTGCCTTTAAGAAGGACACATGAACACAAGCATGCTGCAGAAATACATGTTATGTGGTCCAAGAAATGTTGTGTTATGTGGATGTTTCAGGTGAGACTACTCATGTCAGTAAATTTTATTCAAGTGCCTAAGCTTTTGTAGGCTCAAGCTTTAAGACAGGTAGCTGGGGTATGTGGTGTGGTTCAGTGATTATCTGCAATACATACACAATCAATATTATTTATTTTTTGCAGACTTCTCAGTTTCATAGTGGTATTAGGATTTCAACTGGTCATCCCGCAGACATCAATTGAGCACAGAAAGGTGAGCTACAGAAATTCGGGTTTTGTATTATTAGAAGTAATACGTATGGTGTGTTACTGTATATTTCTTGCACTAACTTGGTGCAAATACCTCTGCTTTTAGGCATTATATGCAGGATCTTTTTTAAAAAAGATGGGAGGCTGGCTGGCCCTGTGCCCTTGTGTTGGTTGGCATACTCTGTTGCCAGATGCAGATTGGATTCCCAGTCCCCTGCTGGGAGAGAGAGTGACTAATGCCTTCCATACTGGGACTAGTTTGTGGACTAGTGTTGGATGGGCTCTGTTATTCACTCTCTGCAAACTCAAAGAAGTGGCCTTCAAGGTGGGATCTTAAAGTGCAGAGAGGAGGGGAATGTCCCTGCTAAAATGACATCATAGGGAGGAAGTTTCCCCAACCAGCTAGCCTTCTTCCCTAGAGGCATGTTCTTCCTTGCCATGTCACTAAAGGTGATAATTTGACAGAGTTCACTTACTGGGCGTTTCACCATTGGGAGCACTTTGTGATGTAGTTTCTTACCAGTTTTCTGGGATGCTTCTGGTTTTACATGTTGTCCCTTACATGCAACAGATCATAGGGTTGCCAACCCTCCAGATTTAAACTAGAGTACTGTATATGGTGGATTCTCTGTAACTTGAAGTCTTTAAATCATGATTTGAGGATTTCAGTACCTCAGCCAGAGGTAAGGGGTCAATTTCAGGAGCGGATGGATGAGGTTCTGTGGCGTGCAATGTGCAGGATGTCAGACTAGATGCTCATGATGGTCCCTTGTGGCCTTAAAATCTATGAACTTCCCCAAACCCCTCTGACCCCACCTATCAACTGCCAGATAACAAGACTGTTGTTAGCTGCTCAGGCTAAGAGAGACATCTTTCTAATTAAGTGTAAACTCTCAGCTTTGTCACTGGGGAAGTTGTTCCTGCTTGTATGTTGAGATTCTGGTGTATGTTTGCTGAGGGAGTAACTTTGTCCCCCTGTCAGCAGCTTCTACGTGTATTTCTGTGTTGAGCTCCTTTTGTTTCTGTAGACAGAAATTGCAGAACAGCAGATATGTTCGGAGAGAGGTTTTCTGCAGTGGAGCAGTAACTGTTTCTAAAATTTTAGTGAATGATACAACTTAACATTGTTTGGCATCTTTCTTATGTACTCTTACAAGGCTTTATGGAATTAAAAATTAGGGTACACATTAAATAGGTGGATCTGAGCCAGTCTCCGGGAATAAAGAGACTGTTTAGACACTAGTCCTTATGCATGCGCCTTTGGCATATTCATAAATCTTTGGTGCTTTAGTCTGTGGTGCTGGAAATAGTATGACTGCCAGGGGTGAAAGTAACTTAAAAGTCTTATTGGTACGGGGACCCAGCTCTGGGCCCTCGGGCAGAAGGAGTGGGGCCTCAGGCGGAAGGGATGTGGTTGGAGCTCAGCCTCCCCCAGCCAGCCCTTCCATGTTGCTGGGGCTCCGGAGGTGATTTAAAGGGCCTGGGCCTCTGGCCACTGCTGCAGTAGCAGCATCTGGGAGCCCTGGGCCCTTTTAAATTGCCAGGCCACGGGACAGCTGCTGCTTTTGCCCCCATTCCCCTGGGCAGGGCAAAAGGGACAGCGTGGTAGCCCTTTAATGTCAGTTGTGTACGGGCCTATACTGGTGGCCACATCTTACTGGTACGCTGTGCCAGCTCGTACCAGCCCACTTTCACCTCTGATGATTGCTCAGTTTGCACCTTGTGCAGTTGTTTTTGGCTCTGAAAGGTAAAGACAGGAAATATACTCTGGAGTCCTGGATGTGAATACTTGGGTGAATGTTCTGCTAAAATATTTGGAAATAGTCCAGTTATTTTCTTACTCTGAAGTTTTCTGGAAAGTGAAGAAACTCCCCAAAGCAGCTGATGGGAATCCAATTTAATTGCACCTCAGTGCAGTTAACCCACTTACAGTGCAGCTGAGACCTTGTAGTTTATGACTTTATAGGCAGAGGTTTTGGGTGGTGTTTCTCTCTCTCTCTCATTATGGGAGGTCTTACTATTTTATTTTATTCTTTATTTCTCTTCCTTAACACCCTTTCCCTCCACCCCTCCCTCAAAGGTATCAGTGGTAGGAATGTTTTTTTCCTTCAAAGCAGCTTGGAATGGGTTCCTGCTGGGTTGGAAGCTTACATCATACTTTAGCTTGTTTGGAAGTAATATTGCTTTTGAACTAAAGTTCACCTGTAGTTTTCCCATGTACACTAACATTTGTTTTAATTAACTTGAGTCACTGCTTTGGATATGTTTCTAATAGGTTTCGGCTTATTGGCTGTGTTACTATTAGGAGAGAAATGAAAGTCTGGTCCTGCATGCCAACATACAGTAAAAAATATTTTAGAAGAGAAAAACTCTTCTTCAGCAAATCCTGCAGGAGCTGAGCTGAATAGGTTACTTTGCTCAGAAACACAAAAATAATCCATTTTTGGCACTCTAGCCTAAATTGAGCTAGAGAGGAAAATTAGCCAAATTACTTAAATAGTGCAGAAGTGCAAATGGAAACAGGCTGTAGGGACAACAGTGCTAATTGGGAGAGTTTTTCTTTTTGTTTGCAGTTTCTTATTCTGAACTTTTGTTGCCTTAAACAGAAGTTTTGCTCTTGATCAGAAAACATGTTAGTTGCAATTGAATTTCACTTAGAATTTTTGTGGTCACTAGAAACTGATGAGCATTGTTAAATTTATAGGGGCCAGACCCCGTGAACTAAAAATGAAGAACATATTCATGTGACTTTAGGAGCTAACATGCTGTTTTTAGTAGAGCTATTTGTACTGCTCTGCTATTAACTCTGAATCTGAATAAAATAGAAAGTTCAGAGCTGAGGATCCAAGGCCATTCACATCTCTCTAAGCTATTGTTCCAGGCTGTCTGCTGACTCAGGAACAGTTTTTACATTTGAAAATGTTCCTTAACTCAGAGACTTATCCGTAGGGTAAAGCACAAATGTTTGCATATTCATATATTCCATACATATAATATGCACATGCAGAAGAATTTACCACTGGAACAAACATATGGGAAGAATCCACGCTAGCCATTACAAATATAGTGAGTACCTCAAGTTAATTAACAAACTATTAGCTAGATGCTCAAAAGTCTAGTGAAGATGAATTATGGAGAGGTGAGAGAAGTTTTTTGTTTCTTTCTGAGTGAAAGCTTAGATTCTAGAGCATAGCTTGACAGCAGCAAGAGTTAGATTATCAGCAAATTTCCCATCCTTTAAGTTGTGGGATAGAACTGGTGGAAGCAAGCCACACGCTTTTTTTCACATAATGTTTGTGAAGAATGTTATCCCTCATCTTTTCATCAACACTTGTGACAATCAGGGATTATTGAACAGCTTTATCATGGAGCTCTGAAAATAGTTTTCATATACACAGAACTGTAACTACTTTAAGCCTAGCACCTTCCAGGGCCTACAGCAAGTGCTGTGACTGGAAAGCTGGAAGATTCTCCTTTCCAATTGTATAAATCTCCCGTTTCTAGACCAAGTGAGTTGTGAGATATTGGACCTTTAAATATCTCACAGGTACAAGTAATGATTGGCCTGGAGTCTCCAGGAATTAAAAAAATAATCTTTAATTCCTGAAGATTGTCATTTGATGAAGTTTCCAGGAATACATCCAACCAAGATTAGCATCCTTAGATACAGGACTTAACTTTGTCTTTCCTAGCCTTGGGGCCCAGTGTAAATTTAGGGGAGGGAAGTTAATCAGACTGCCTACATTGGGGGAATCGCTAGTTGCTTCTTTAGGGCTGCTTTAAGGCCCCTTTTTTGCTGCTGGAATTATGCAAAAGGGACTTAGCCAGGGCCATGGATCTGTGCTTATGTGTTCATAAAAATAAAATAAACGCTGTGCAGTGACAAGAGCATCATTTTGGCATAGCAGCATTGATCCTGCAAGGTACTGAGCTCCAACTCCTACTAGGGGTTGAGTGCTGATGGCTTCCGAGAAGGAGTTCAGCAGCCTAAACGATCAGGGACATGTGATCATCACTGACAGGGAAAGAAAGAGTTTTATTAAAATATTTTTGACAGATGGCCTGAATTTGGTAGTGACTTAACCTGAAGAAGCCTCTCAGTTCTAGAATCTGAGAGCCTGATGCTGATCTGCTTTACCTCAATGTAAATCAGGAGGAGTCAAGTTGCATTAGTGTAAAATGGCTGCAAGTGAGATCAAAATTGGGCTGCGAGTTTCTTTGAAAGTACATGATCTCAGCTGAATTCCCAGTGGACAACATTCTCTGTCTTGAACACTGAGCTCACAGCCAACAATGGATGTGCTCTTGGTGTGAAAGATTAGGCACAATTAGGAGGAAGTCTCAAGCTCTAGTCACACAAAGACTGTGCTAAATTGATTCAGAGCAGTTTACTTTCTCAAGTGTTTAGAAAATATTTAAGTCCCTTCAGATGTGGATGAAATCAGTTGGTGGGGTAGTTAAGCTTCTCAGGCATTGTAGCTCTCTGCAGTGACTCATGGATACAAAAGTCTTCTATTTCCAGGGTTTTTAGCCCTTTAATCTTCACAGGCACAGATGTTTTGGCTCGGTTTTTTTTAATACAAAGAACGGAAACCCAAACCATTTAATCTGGTAGTATTTACGCTTACCATGTACTGTAAAAGTCAAACAGTTTACTGCATCTCTGATTAAAGGCTTCCAAAAATGCATGGAAGGATTAAAATAGCAGAGCTCGCTAACCAGGCAGACATGTAGACATTGTGTGGTGATGTTTTAGTTGGCCTGTGCACCATTCTTCAGCCACTCATCAGAGATCTGAGCAACTGCTATCTAGAAGTGCTTGGACTAGTTTGTCAGGCACTCCTGAATAAAAGCCACAAATATTCAGTGTGTTTCTTGTAATTGTCATTAAATATTAATGCTGTTGTTCCAAGTGAACTTGTATAATGTAGACTCTGCAGACTTAACTTAAATTGCTGGCTATAAATTGTGTCCAATATATGCATGGCCTGCATTACATATAGTAGTCAATTCATTAGAAATCAGCTGGGATCAGATCTTTCCATGGAGAAGAGTAGAATGGCGAGAGAAATATACTGTGGCCTTGGATCAGCGCACAACACTGACAGTAGTGAAAAGTGAAGTGAAAAAATCATCTCACTGTTACTTTGCGTCTTCTGCTACTTGTGTCCACCTGTTCTCTCTCATTTTATACTTAGACTGTAAGCTCTTCATGGTAAGTTTTTTTGTTAGGCATTTGTACAAGGGCCTAGTGCAATGGGGCCCTGATCCCCGAGTGGGTCCCCATTGTGCTACTGCAATATAAATAATTTATATTGCCACTTTATGACCCAAAATTATTTATTTCTAAATATTTGGCTTGATTGATTCTTGACCTGACCCAGGAAAAATACGTTGACCTCTACTAGTCCTCTAACCACTACCGTACTTCCTCTCTTTCCTCATGACCTTGAGATCCCTAAATTGTTTAACTCCCAGCTAGCGTAGATGCTACATCTTGTGTGGTACAAAGAAAGAAAATATCCAGTGAGGCTCCTGAGCCACCAGAATCCCAGTTTAGAGAGAAGGGAAATGGTGCAATGTGTTCTTAGTAAGAAGTCTTGTTTCTAAGAAGCCTTAGAAATCGCTTACCCTCCTCCCTGGGTCTGACAGAGCTACCAAGTGATAGACTGGGTTGAAGAGTTACTTGTTCTCCCAAGGTTTTGAGGAGGAGAGGAGAGCGAGCTGATTTGAGGGAAATAAATGTTAGTCATCTTGGGCTAAATGCGTAGTAAGGATAACTCAGCTCACTGGCACGAGAAGCATGAATGAGCCAGTTGTGGCTCTCTGAAGAGTTGAGGCCAGTGGGGTCATGCAGAAATCACAAAACAGAGGTCTCTGCCCTTGAGTGCAGGTAGTGAGAATTTACTAGATTACTACAAAGATAAAGCTAACATGTTCATTGCTGTGTGAGGTGTTTACCCAAGTGTTTATTCCCATACCTGTTAAGTTTTTTAATATGACCAAATATTATAAAATATTAGGAATTTTTCATTTATGAAACATTACTACATCTTCAGTTTCATGCACAACCAGTTAGATGTGAAATATTTCTGGCTTTAAATATTAGTGTCATTTCCTCTTTTGGGACATTCTCACATAGTTTCAATAACTGCTGTCTAAATCTCAAGATGTGGATCTTGTTTCTTGCTTGTCTAATGGAGGCAATGTTAGAAATTGCACTGGATTTTTAATAGCTTATGGACTGCTGGTTGCAGTGAAATTTTTGATTCAAAGCCAAAGTGATTATACATATTGGAAATATATGAAGGCATCAGAAACTGCTTTTCTGTTCTACAGGCAACCTATGTCAACCCACCGAGGGCATATTTCATGAAATATAAACAAACGTTAACTATAACATGGCATAAGGGTGAAAGGCCTTTGAGAGCTCTGGTAAAGATCTCTAAGTATTATTAGTAAACAACGAAATAGTTTTAGGTTGTATCAATGGAATCTGCCTTAAAAGCCGGAAAAGTATTCAGATTTCCATAGAATAACTTAAAATCCCGAAATCCTCAAAAGTCGGGAGATGAACAATGAAGGGATACAGCTACCTAACTCAAGCCACATATTCTCCCCATATTATTAACCAATGTGACTTATACCATTCCACTCAGTCTCAACTTTGCTCCCTTATAATTTACATAAATATATGTAAAGTTAGAAAGATGTGAGTAGGTGATTGTAAAATCATCACTTACTGTTTCCACCTCTGATTTACACCACCCACTTAAACTTAACATTGTCTGCCAGTAAAATTTTCTAAAGTATATGCAGTAGTAAATATAATAGATGGGTTTTTGATAATCTCCTACTAATTCATTTCACCTTTTTGCATATTTGTACAAATTTTCTTTGAGGCAGTATTGGTACTGCATGAGTATTATTTATGTGTGTGCAGGGGTGATGGTGATGGAGTGTGTGGCAGTGGAAACTGGCTGGCTCCATAGCTGTTCATTTCCAGGCTTTTCCTAAGTCTTTTGTAAAGGATTCCCCCCCCCCCAAATATGTAATGTGTTTTAGGGACTGTTGTCTGGATTCTGTGGAAATGCACTTTTAACCTTGTCTGTCTTTAAAAAAAAAAAGTTTAAAAAGAAAAGGAAGATTTGTAAATGGAAAAAGCCAAAAGTTTAAACTGGGTTGGCATTTAAGATGAACAGGATAAGAGCCCTTCTTGACAGAGTTTGTGGCCCACCAAAGCAGAGCTCCCCTCCTCTGGCTGTAAGCGTAAGAACAGCCATGCTGGGTCAGACCAAAGGTCCATCTAGCCTGTCTTCCGATAGTGGCTAATGCCAGGTCCCTAGACGAAATGAACAGAACAGGTAATCATCAAGTGATCCATGCCTGGTCGCCCATTCCCAGTTTCTGGAAAACAGAGGCTAGGGACACCATCCCTGCCCATTCTGGCTAATAGCCGTTGATAGACCTACCCTCCATGAATTTATCTAGTTCTTTTTTGAACCCTGTTATAGTTTTGGCCTTCACCTATATTGCCATGGTTGACTGCTCAAGGGTGTGAGCCATGTGACATTCCCCATCTATTGTATTGCTATGATTCCTTAGGGACATTTTTTACAGTGAAATTTAATCCTGGAATGACTGGTTTTTGCACCCAGCACCAGGATTGAAATTCTGCTCCAAAGGGAGTTTTGCCATTGGCTTCATAAGGCCTAGGATTTCACTCAAGGACTCTTCTCCAGACTATAAACTCTCTAGGGTGCTGGTGGTGGTGGTGGTGGTTTGTTTTTTTTTCTTCCCCTCCAACCCCCCATCATTTGTACAGTGCCCAGCACAATAAGTCCCTGATCCCTTGTTGGCAACTTTAGGTACTATTGTAATGTCAATTATAGTTGCATATAACCCATTTCTAGATGCTTTGGTTTCATAATGTCTTTGAGAATAATATATAAAGTAATAAAGCACACACAATCTATCATATTAAATTTTCTTCTATAATATATGCTAAGATTGTACACATTAATAACAATGCTTTAAAGTTTACATTTTACTAGGAAAATAAGAGAACAAAATACTATATATGTGCAAGTTCTGGGAGTTAAAATTGTAAGAGAAACTAAATCTTGAAATCTCTTTATCTTTTTTGAGTGTTCTGTTTCACATTTTTAACATAGTATTAGGATGAGCGTGTGTTCTTTTCATTCCCCTGAGTTTCTCAAGAGAAAAACCAAGAGATGTGCAGCTTGCAAGCTCTGTAGCCTTCATGAATGTAACTTTGTCCATAGGGCCGGTCAAGAAACATTTTGTAAAATAATTCCAAGTTTTGAAATTGTTTAACATGAAACAAAAATGAGACCTTTAGAAAACTCATTTTTTAAATACTGTCCCCTCTACCCAAATAGCCAACAAACTGTTTGGGGTACTCACTCCAAATCAGGCTGAGCAGGGAGTTGAACTTGGTTCTCCCACATCCCAGACAAACATCCTGAACACTAGGTTATTGGCTATTCTGTCACTCTGTTCCCCTCCATCCAGAAATTCAACCCTGGACTTGATGAAACTATTGTCCATAATATTTCTTTAAAAATTTTCAGTCAGCTGTATGTGTCAATTCCTTACATTGCAGCTATTTGCTTTATGTACTCAGTATGCATTGCCAGAGGAACTTGTAAATTTCTCTGAAGCTAATGAATTTATGGAACTACTATACAAAAGTGCTGTAAATTCTTTGGTCTGGAACTCGGCAGCTGGCTGCGTCTTTACAAGACCCAATACCCCTTACTCTGAAGTGATTAATCCTCCTGATCTTACCCTCTCTTCCAGCATCAACAGCTGAGCCTGTAAATTCCCCTAACATACAGGGTTAATTAGCTGCCTGTGTACTACATCAGCCTTCATGTGCATGGTTAAGAACTTGAATTTATTAAGGTCAAGAAAGTGTGTGTTGGGGTTACTGGCCCCTTTAAAGGAAGATGGGCCCAGACCCACATGTGACTAATTAACTGCATCCCAGCTGAGGCTGTGGGGCTAAGGGTCAGTTGATAGCCTGAAAAGGACCTGGTTCTTATAAAAGCAAGCACTCAGCTGGGCTAGAGCACTGTCAGAAGGCTTCTCTAATAGGGGAAAAGAACCCAGCTACTAAGTGACTCCCAGGTAGATGGCCTGGAACATAAGAACTGAAGGAGAAGATAGGTGCCTGCAGGAAGTCCCTGAATCAGGGCACAGATCTGGAGGGGCTGAGACAGGGGAGGAACATGTCTCTGAGCACTGTAGCCAAGGGGGGGCAGAGGAGCTACTTTAGCTGGATATGTTGTCCAGGTATTTGGCTTAACCAATGAATTAAGGCAAGTCCCTGAAACAGACTTGGCTCTGGTTTTGGTTCTTTCCTTGACTGATGAAAGAGCCCACCAACCTGCACAAAACCTAATGTTAGGTTCTTAAATAAGTAACCTGATTCTTCTGAAGTGCTGAGCATTCAGCAGCTCCTACTTAAATCAACAGAGTTGCACTTGCTTAAGTTGGGGTTGAGTTTGGTCCTGAGTTCTAGTTCATGCTTCTATTTCAACCTGGTTAAATAGTTCCTTTCATCAGTTTCAACTTTTGCAGATATCTGCTGCTAGTTATACTTAAGATGAAGACTTCTCACAATATCAGTCCAGCATATTAAGTTTCCCTGACTGCATATTTCATAATGTTGGGGTATGTTCATAGCCTTTTCCTCTGTTGCTATAGAGAGAGAGAGACTTCAGTTTGTTAATCTTGGGCACATTTTTAGTCTTATCTTGGGCACAGATCAAGTCTCATGATTATACTTGGGTGGGTTCAAATACAGCTGAAGGCTGTGTGGGATTTGTCCTCTAGCTTAAGAGCTGTAAAAACACAAACACTCATTCTTTCAGTTTCAATTAAGAGATACTGGTGACATGGTCTTAATGACCCCTCTCTCAAAAAAGTATAGTTTTCTACCACAGAGTAGAGGGTGGTGTGGGATGGTGTCAGTCTTACCAGTATGAGGTTGGGAGAGGCATGTGAATTACAAATGTATAATGCAAATAACCCTAAATACATGCTGATAAATCTTTACTATTCAACTTCATTATGTATTCTGTATACGGGTCATTTCAGAAAAACTGTTTTAGGCGTTGTCTTTAGCTCCAAATAAGATAGTCATACCTTTGTAATTAACTAGAGTGATTTTATTGAATAAAAATGATTAAATAAAACACAAATGAATTGAGTTAGTACAGTTCCTTTTTACAAACTGTCACCAGCACCTCTTTGTTGTTCAGTTTGGTATCCACCTCAGCTCCAGAGGCAGCTGATGGCTTTGAACTTTGCCATACTCTGTCACAGCACTTAAAGGTCACAGCTGCATTTAATGCTCCAGACCCCACAAATGTGTTTTAGAAACTTTAAAATATTTTATAGGGACTTTTTTTTTTTAAATATCCCTGAACCTATAAAATGAGGTGCCTTAGTTACCAGGAGTCCCACTATACCAGGCATAGAGGGATTTATTAAATCCCTGTACACTTTAAGGTTAGAAGACCCTTTTCAGATCATTTTAGAGGTGTTTAAACCCACAAATTTAAAGTCCCAAATCTGAGTCTTTCCAGGACCAGTGTGTGCTGGATTCTGTTGGTGCCTGAGGACCTCCCCTTTTCTATGTTGCAAAACCCCTGTTTTACCTCTCACGAGGGCTACAAGAGACCAGATTTTAAACTTATGAATTTTTAATATGTTGAATCACACCCTGATTGTGCATTTGTAATTTTTTTGAGTGGTTACATAAAACAGCTGTTCAGGTGTCAGTCTAAGTTACGGTAGTCCCACATGCCCGAGTAATTCTCATCCAAACTATGGCTCGGATTTCCAAAAGAGCTTAAGGGTATTAGTGGACAAATCGTATTCAACTGGGTGCCTAACTCTAGGGCTTTTGAAAAGTCTACCTTTATTATTATTTAGTAATAATAAACTGTGTTCAGTATGCATTTCCCCTGCACTCTGCCCACTGCTCCATCTTTGCTGAGGCTAATTGAACAGTCTAAATCTCTGAGCTGCTTTGAGCAGCCACTTGCTTTCCCCCAAATATGGAATTGCCAACAATATTTCTCTTAGCTGATGCCCAGGACAAACAATTATCTGTTTGCTGTGACATATCTAATATCTCACAACCCAGCAGAGTAGAAATGGGAGATTTATACCCCTGAAAGAGGAAAATCTAGCCTATCTCTGTTTGCACTTGCTTCTGGCCCTGGAAATTCCTGATATTTTGGAGTTTAAATTAGTGACATTTTTATGTGTAGAAAAGCTATTTTAGGAGGGTGAGGAGGGGAGATTTTAGAAAATCCCGAAGCTGCTGTTTGTCTGGATTGCAGCCTTTGTTTCTGAAAGGTGATATTTTTTTTTCATGAGTAAAAGTATTTATTAATTTTACTTGTGTCTGAATTTGTCTGAGAGTTCATGCAAGGTGTTTCACTCGTACGGTATGTTTTCCTCTGAACTCAGTTAACAAGTATCACAAAAGCCAATATGAAGGAGTAACATGTGAAGGAAATCACTGACTCTGTTTTCTTACTCACATACAACCGACTGATCAGTCTTTAGTGTGTTCTGTTTCCCTGCTCATCCTCCCCTGTACAGGTGTGCTGCAGAGGCATGGCAGAAGACTTCACTCTTACCCTGTACCCATTTTCTGGTTGCATGAGAGCAGCTTCAGGCAGCCTGCTACCACACTGTAGCAGAGCTGGTGGAACTGGAGATGGGAAAATGTTATCTTTCTGAAAGGTTTACAGATCAGGGCTGCAGCCTGGAGTAGCATGTATTGCAGCAACATGAGGTCCCAAGTCTGGAAGCAGGTTGGCTCTGGGGGTTCAGGTTGTCCCACAACTGCATTACATGAACTTGGAACCCCACATCAAAAAAGCTTTTGGTTCCAGGTGCATTTACAATTAGACTGGATAATACTAGTTAATATACAATAGGAAGCAATCTTCTCTTTGGGAAGAGGGACTAAATGGCCTAATGGATTACTTCAATTTGTTGAATCTGTAGACAAATGGATTTAGGTTAGTGGAGAAAGGTACTAGTTTCACCATGTGTTTCACATTCTCCCCTGACACATATGCAAGGGAGGAAATAAATGTTATAAGAACTCTAGATAATTTTAACTGCAAACGAAAGGTCATAGTTATAAAGAAAACAAGGCTCCCACTATCTCTTGCTAGGTTCTTCCTTCAGACAAATACATATTACACAAGGGACAACTGAAGTCTTGAAGGGAGAGTAACAGACATGGTTAGAGCACAGGATTCAGAGCCAGGGACCTCTGAATACATAGGTCATCTTAGGCTACGTCTACATAACTCTGCATTTAGAACTGGGGGTTGGTGTGTGTGGGTGCATTTAGAACTGGGGGCAGGTGTGTGTGGGTGAATGGCAGCACATGCTAGTGTGCTGTATGGTAACTGTGGGTGTGAACTAAAAGGTACATAGTTTAAATTAACGTAGTTCAGTTTAAAGAGGTCTGTGTAGTCCAAACTGCGGTGCTTATGTACACGAGCCCTCAGACTCCAACTCCTTTGCAGCCTTGGGCAAATCAAAATCTGTTTTCCCAATCTGCGAACTGGGAATTATGCCCACTCAGTTACCTGCTAGGACTGATGTGAGAATTTAGCTAATGTTTTTAAAGTGATTTGAAGATGAAATATGCTATGTAAATGCTGTCAGATCTGCTATCTAAACTTCCCCTTTTCCCAGAATTTCCCCAACCTGTGTGCGTAAGTCTCATTAATAAATATACCAGAGTATAAGACATGTTAGACTTTTTTGTTTATTGCCTTCTGATTTAAATACCTAGATTAAAGCCCGTGGTGCTATCTCAGCAGTAAAATTAGACATGAAGGTGAGTGAAACTACTTTCCTGCTGCCTTTAGCCAGTCAAAGTTTCATTTTGTCTGAAACAATTCTTGCTATATTGAGGTCTGACAGACGGGAGGATCTTTCTCTGGCAGGTCAACACTTGTCACTTTTATGTCTGTTTCTCTTTCTACGGAACATAATGGATCATTTTTAAGTGGTTGTTTGAGCTTGTTTGCGAACTGATAGACTCTAATCATTGTCTGGATGAATGCCTGTGGCTTTGCAAAAAGTTGCAGTGAATCACCATAAAAATGATGACTAAGCAATCCAGACAAATTAAATTTGATGTTTCTGATGAGAATGAATGTTTACTTCCATGACAAGGAAATTTCACTGCAAACTGGGGCGGAGTGCAAGAAAGATGATGGATGATTATCTTAATCTAACGTGTGACAGTTTTATATTTATGATAGTGCTGTGTTAACTGAGTGTTTATATATAAATAGTAAGTGTTCAGTGAAGAAACTGAAAACTGATGAATGATTTAGTTGTTTGGTCATATTATAAGCCAGTGCTTTTCTATTATTGGAAATAGATGCAAATATAACTGCCAGAAACCAGTACCTTGTTGCATATTGTTCATAATTTCAACATTATGTAGTTATTTGGTTGTACAGGCAATTGAATTTAATAGGCTGATGCCAAATGGGCTACCCATGGAAAAAGAAATATTAAATACAGAGACATCTGCTCCTGTTTTCTAAGTAACATTGCAGAAACTGAGAACACATCACATTAATACAGATGCTTTTTATTATTTGCTAGTTACAATTTAATGCAGGTTTTTTAATGTGGCTGGTGATGAAAGAGTGAGAAGAACCTCGGAGGGGGGGAATGTTTCAGATTATATAAACCACAGCTGACAGTTACATAGTCCACCACAAACCCTGTTCTGGCTTGGGTTTTCATTTTGTAGTAGTGTATTCAAGCCATATTTGCAAACCACATTCCACTAAAGCCTTCCCATGTTTATAGCTATCTGTTCAGTAATGTGCTCTGACTGGCTGAGGGGGTTTGCAGTTCAAGCAGACTTTGACTGGAGACAAATATTTAGTTGTTAATCTCACCCCTACACATAATGATGCATGGAACAAAACCATTAATGGCAGTTATGTTATTAAGTGGCCATCCTTTGAAAAGAAAATGTGACTTAGAGAGAGGTCTGTGAGTCTATCTTGTAAAGATATGAGATGGCTGCATATTTGTACATGAAAGAGTATAAAAAATTATTCACGACTATTCCATCTTTACCATTCCAAGTGAAATGTTCTTTGGAGTGTATGGTTCTTCAGTGGATAGACCAGTGAACAAATTTATTGACAGGAACCGTTACCTGTAACAACAAGTTTCAGCAAACGTTACAAGATATTTGTGTAAAAAATGACTTCTGAATATCCATAACCATAAGTATTTGCCTTGGAAAGTTGATTAGAAGACTAAAGGCTCATCCATTAAGAGCAAATAAACTTGTCATGAACTATGTCTAATCAAAATGCCTTAACTCTTGAATTTCAAATATGAAATACTCTACCCAGTACTAAAAGGTCTCAGTCATGACCCTGGGCCTTACAGAGGAATTAGGAAACCCATTACTGCCTTTGCAGGCTATCCTCATTGCTAGACACTGTGCATAAGGAAGAACAGGCCTGGGTTGTCTGCTGCTCCTCATGCCATGCAGGTAAGCGGGGAATAGGCTGTGCAGCTGCGAGAAGTAAGCTGCTCCAGTGAAAGCTGCATCATCTTATTTCTCTCTCTGAACAGCACAGAAGTAGATTAATAATCCAGTTCCTGACCTGCTTCTGAAGTTGTAAGGTTACAATCCAGCCCATAGCAGATTGCATTAACAGAAAAAGAAGAGGATGCAGTGCACTTTTTCAGTAATGCAGCTTTCTTGTCGTCTTTGATTTTGCTGCTTCTGTAAAAAGTTTAGTCTGAAATGTCATGTAAGCCTCAATCCACCACATGCGATCACTATTGTTCAGTCACAAGCAGGGGAGAAACAGGCAGAGACATCTTAGTCTCTGTCACAGATAACAAAAATGTAACTCTAATCTTTTGTTGTCTTTCATTCACTGTGTGGTAAGTGACTTGAGGTTTTTTTATTTAACTAATTTCCCCTCCCATCTGACTTTGCTGTTGATGTGGAGGAAAAAAATAGTTTTCCATCTCCACGCTTCTGAACTTTGCACTGAGCAGCATTTTCCACCATGGAGGCCAAAGGGAAATCCAGCCCTGTCCAGAAAGTCCAAAAACAACTTTTAGTCTGAAGGGTGGATGGTTCTAAGAGGGATGCTACCTCCTGTGCTAGCAGAGTGAAGCAAATGTCTGACATAGCGTCTGAATACATATAAATTAATCAGCTCTCAGTCAGCGTGGGTTCAATTTCCATGAGGATGGAATGAATGGCTTTTAAAAGCCAAAGTAGAGCTTTCCTTTATATTGCAGTGTAATTTCTAGTTACCCTAATTCTGTTCATCTTTGTCCTCAGGTTCCCCAGAGGATAGAAGAACAAAGTTCTGAAGACAGTAGTGCAGGAATCCCAGGCATATGGGGCAGTTGGGGCCCCTGGTCTGCTTGCTCTCGAAGTTGCAGTGGTGGGGTGATGGAGCAAACCCGGCCCTGCATCCCAAACTATTACCATGACAGGGCTTATTCTAGACTGGGGCGACAGTACTCAACCTTGGAAAGAACTCTTGCACCCCAGCATTCCCACCGTCGTGAAGATCCATTGACCCCTTATTCTGTCCATGTCATCTCTGCCATCCGTACATCCGTGCCACTTCACAGAAACGAGGAGCAGGTTCAGAGAGGTCTTTGGGCTTCAATTTCCTCCACCGGCCGCAATGACAGCCATCTGCACAGAGGAACATTGAGAGGCAGCCGGCATTCTCAAAGGCACAGAACCAAGCCAGAGAGGAGGTACTGTTCTTGCATGTGTAATTGATTCCATAGCTTGGTGTGAATGGTGTGTTTGAAGAATGTGTCTCTTCATGCCAGATATTAAATTAATTGATGGGCAAATCTCAGGGAAGAATAGCATGGGTCTGTAATATCCACAAACTGTTTTGGAGGGCTGTCTCGAGAGAGCTTGTGATACTCTGGGTACGTCCAGACTACCCTCTGTATCAGCGGGTAGCGATCGATTTATCGGGGATTGATACATCGCGTCTCGTTGAGACGCAATGTAGCGATCCCCAAACGCGCTCCCCATCGACTCCAGAACTCCACCACAGCGAGTGGCGGTAGCGGAGTTGATGGTGGAGCTACGGCCGTCGATCGCGTGCCGTGAGAATGGGAGCTAAGTCAGAATAAGATACGTTTTCAGCTACAGTATTCCCATAGCTGAAATCTTCATATCTTACATCGACACTGCCCCCCGCCCCCAGTGTAGACCAGGCCTTAGTGTATTATACTTCAATATCTGCTGTTTATGTTCTAAAACCAAAAATGAGTGTGATAATTTTGCCTGCAGGCAAAATAAAACTGCAAACTATTTTAATATCTCCGCTTAAAATATAATGTTGTGATCTATTAATTTCCCCCCATGATCCATTACCCTTTGCCAACCTCATAGTAAACCTAGTAAAGGATAACTGCTATGCCCCTCAGGTACCAATCTCATCAGTCTATTCTAATTAGAAATAGTTTGAAATTTTGTCTTCAAACCTACTTGTGATGAAAAATGGCTTTTAAACCAAATTTTGCGTTCTGGTCAACATTTCCTGTCTTTCAATAAAAACGACTTTTTGGTTTTCTGTTTTTTTGTTTTTGTTCCTTCCCTTTTTCCTATCCCTTTTGCTTTTTCTATAAAAAAACTGATTTTTTTTAAATAAACGAACCTTTTCTTTAAAAAAATGCTTACCTTTCCTAGCCCTTATTTTAATGTCCACTGAAGTCAGTGTATATCATTTTAACAATTCAATCTCTAACAGCTCCCCTCTTCTGATTTAATATTAACTCTATGTTCCTGTCACTCCCCAGAGACAGAACTTCATTAGTTCATGCCAGAATCTCAAAGCTTAAAATATAGTTGAGAATGCACTTACCCTCAAGCAACCTGTGGCCATGCCCACCTTTGAGGCCTAATTTCTTGAGTAGACCTGTGATCCTGTGCTACCTTGTCAAAGTTTGCTACCTTGTCAAAGTTTGCTTTGTTTCTTTGCTCCTTCAATTTCAGCTGGCTTGCTGGTAGAGAACCTTTGTGCTTACCCTGAGATAAACCCAGCAATACACCCTTAGCTCTCCATTTCTGGGGAAAAGGGGCTGACTTGACAGCTTGCAGGAAACTCTCCCCAGTCAAACAGCAGCAGCATACTTGTTCCCCCTATGTTTGTCTCAGTGAGGCCTGCACATCAAAGCTTACTTGGAACCAGACTAGGTTCAGATGCTGACATTTCTAGTTCTGGGCAATTTCACTTTATTCTTGTTTCTCCAAAAATATAGAAATTAAAGACATAAAATATATGAATGTCCCTGAATCAGCAGTGCAAAGCCATTCTAAAACTGTCTGTCTGATCCAGCTTGTGGGGGGCCTTCCCTGCCCAGATGGAATCCTCTGGTGGGCTACAGCTTCTATTCATTTCTGCTATCAACCTGCTGGACTTGTCTGGTGTTTTTGTCTCCACTCTGGCTATCCCTAGCTGTCGTAGCAGCTCCTGGGGGCAACTGGCGCAGCTTAGAGCAGCCTCTGCAGTTGGAAAAGGAGATGAACAGAACATTTAGGAGAAGAGAATGGGCAGAACTCAGTATTGAACATTGTGTATAAGTTAGGATACAGTACAACAGCCTCGTAATATGGAATCTTAAAATGAGGATAAAGCCTAATTCAGCTCTGCTTTCCTGGCAGCCAACCAGGAAAGTAGAGAAATCAGCAAATGTGAATGGTCTGTTAATGCAATTGAGAATGTAGAAACACTGAACTATAAATGGCTAATTGGGTAGAGTTAGAAAATTTAAATGGGGGTGAGGGAGTGGAGAGCTTAGCCCAAATTTTGACCGTCTTTAAAATTTTAACTGGATTCCTTTTTGGAAGGGGCGAATAAACCAGTTTGGACCGTAGTGCTCTATTGTGGCTCTGGTTGTATTGTGTATATGTGGGGAGAGAGGTGTACTGCTCCAACAGGAATACTTAGAGCAGTGTTTCCCAAACTTGGGATGCCGCTTGTGTAGGGAAAGCCGCTGGTGGGCCGGGACGGTTTGTTGACCAGCTGCATCCGCAGGTCAGGCTGATCGCGGCTCCCACTGGCCGCGATTCGCTGCTCCAGGCCAATGGGAGCTGCTGGAAGCAGCGGGGACGTACTAATCTAGAGAAATTATGCAAGTGAAGACAAATGGCAAGCATAATGCCTATAGGAGATGTGCAGCAGCAGCAACTACAGCATCTCTTCTACAGCTATAGATGGCTCGCCCCTCCCCGCATTTGTGTCCTGCACATAACTGCAGGAAAGAGGGGCCAAAGTGAAGTCCTTCCCTGTTTCAATCATTTCAGGGGTTTGCATCAGTGCCAGTAGTTTTGGATGGTCTCTCTTCACATTACAGATGCCTTTTTTGTGGATATGCTGGGGGAAAAGAGCTCTGAAAACATGCTTTGTCCTCTCCTGATGACTTTGGGGCAGAAATTCTTCTCTTACTATACTGTTATTTTAGTTGAGACAGAATTATGTGGCCTGTCCTAATTGAGAGAAGAAGTAATTAAAGAAAGTGTCTGAATTTTTTTTTAAAGTAACATAGTACACTCAATGAAAATGATATCCACAGCATTTGAACTTTCTTCTTAGACTTTGGCAACTTCTGCACTATATATCTGGATGGTAGAATTTCAAATCTGTCTCATGCAAAGTGATGATTTGGTGCTGGCAGAAGCTGTCCCCATTAAGCATAAATTGTTCTGTTACTATCGTAATTAAGTAGTAGTCATTTAGGCCCTGATTCTCCTGTTCAGGAAAGCACTTGAGCTCATACTAAATGCTTTTCTGAATTAGATTCTTTCCTGGGTTGTCTCCTGAGAGTACTTTCGAGTCTCAGTAACTGATCACAATCACTTCAGCTCTTCTTAACCACCACTCAAGTATCAGAGGGGTAGCCATGTTAGTCTGGATCTATGAAAGCAGCCGAGAGTCCTGTGGCACCTTACAGACTAACAGACGTTTTGGAGCATGAACTTTCGTGGGTGAATACTCACTTCATCGGATGCATGTAGTGGAAATTTCCAGGGGCAGGTGTATATATATGCAAGCAAGAAGCAGGCTAGCGATAAGGAGGTTAGTTCAATCAGGGAGAATGAGGCCCTCTTCTAGCAGTTGAGGTATGAAAACCAAGGGAGGAGAAACTGGTTTTGTAGTTGGCAAGCCATTCACAGTCTTTGTTTAATCCTGAGCTGATGATGTCAAATTTGCAGATGAACTGAAGCTCAGCAGTTTCTCTTTGAAGTCTGGTCCTGAAGTTTTTTTGCTGCAGGATGGCTACCTTAAGATCTGCTATTGTGTGGCCAGAGAGCTTGCATATATGTACCTGCCCTGGAAATTTCCACTGCATGCATCTGACGAAGTGGGTATTCACCCACGAAAGCTCATGCTCCAAAATGTCTGTTAGTCTATAAGGTGCCACAGGACTCTTTGCTGCTTTAACCACCACTGTGCTTTGTTATATATAAGTTTACAATCCGTGGCCAGTTTCTCCACTTGCTTCTGGGGTACCGTAGAGTAATAGCAGCAGCCAGTCCTCCCTACCTCTGCCTCTCTATCTCCTTCAGGAACTTCCTGTTTGCTTATATAGTCCTAGCTTCTGGGGAGTCTTCCACGCTTTTAGCCCCTCAGCAAGATCTCCACTGCATTAATTGACCTCCTCTGCCAACTCCTTGTCTTTCAGTCGAAACTCGATTAATGTAAACTGGTGGGGAATTGAGTGACAACGTGCTGAGTTAGTTCCTGAGTCAGCACATGCTGTTACAGGATATCATTGCCATTTATTGTTCTGATGTTAGCTCTGTTCCCTAGGAAAGCATAGAGGGGCTTTTCAGTTAAGCACTGTTTTGATTAGAGCTAGTCAGCAAATGGAATTTCAAATTGGGATGAAAAGTCATAATTTATTGTGGAATGAAGATTCCAAAAATATTTTCTTTTGGAAAAACTGCAACAACCTTATCAAAACTCATCCCTCCCTGCTATTCCAGGTGTATTGCATATTTTTGTAAGTAGTGAAATTGAAGAAGAAATACTACCATAATAGGTGCTATGTGTATAGTAGGTGTGTGCAGGATTAAATCTTCTGTGGTGGGGAGCAAGCAAATTGCCTAGCACAGACTTGAGTGCTATAAAAATAACAGAACACTACTGGCCATCATGTACAGCCCCCAGCTAAAACCTCTCCAGCGCATCAACCATCTACAACCTATTCTGGAAAACAATCCCTCACTCTCACAGACCTTGGGAGGCAGGCCAGTCCTCGCTTACAGACAATCCCTCAACCTGAAGCAAATACTCTCACTAGCAACTATACACCACACCACACCACAGAAACACCAACCCGGGAACCAATCCCTGTAGCAAATCTTCTTGCCTACTCTCTGTCCCCATATCTACTCTAGTGACACCATCAGAGGACCCAACCATAGCAGCCACACCATCAGGGACTCGTTCAACTGCATGTCTACTAATGTGATATATGCCAGCAATGGCCCTCTGCCATGTACATTGGCCAAACTGGACAGTCCCTACATAAAAGAATAAATGGACTCAGGAATGGTAACATACAAAAGCCAGTAGGTGAACACTTCAATCTCCCTGGACCTTCTATAACAGATTTAAAAGTAACTATTCTTGAACAAAAAAATTTCAGAAACAGACTTCAAAGAGAAACAGCAGAACTAAAATTCATTTGCAAATTTAACACCATTAATTTGGGCTTGAATAGGGTCTGGGTGTGGCTGGCTCATTACAAAAGCAGCTTTGCCTCTCCTGTAATTGACACCTCCTCATCTATTACTGATAGTGGACTACATCCACCCTGATCAGTGTTGACAGGCCAATTCGGTTCTCCACTTGTGAGGTAACTCCCTTCTCTTCATGTGTCATTATACTATGCCTGCATCTGTAACTTTCACTCCATGCATCTGAAGAAGTGAGGATTTTTACCCATGAAAACTTAGGCCCAAATAAATCTGTTAGTATTTTAGGTGCTACTGGACTCCTTGTTGTTTTTGTGGGTACAGACTAACCCTCTGATACTAAACAATACTAGTGAGAGCTCATTGGAAAATAAGGTTTTCTTCCACAGAAAGATTGAACTTTTTGGTAAAAAATAGAAAACGGGAAAACTTTCAGCTGACCACTGAGCATTTTTATTTGGAAGTACCATTGTGGTGCCTCATGTGAGTTGTGGTTTGGGGGAGATATGTCCCCACTCTTCTCTATAGGCCAGGTTCTCTTGCAAGAGCACATCTTCCCTGATGCACTGTGGTCTCCTCTCTTTTTGTGGTGAGTCATAGGAGATATGGTCCAGCTGGGTAGCCTGATCCATGGAGAAGGATGAAGGCATGAGGCATCCACTACTCATTGCTATGGAATGGCAACTTTCAAGTGGAACCAGGGCATAATTCTGAATAATTTTTTATTTTTTGGTCTTAGACTTTTTTGATTGAGAAGTGGAAAATTTGCTGTGGAAAGCAGACTCCTTTCATGAAAAATTAGTGTTACTCGAAAACCTAATTTTTGACAGATTTTTTTTTTAAACGGGCCCTAATAAAAACCTTGAGGCTGCAAATAAGGGAGTTTTTAAAAAGCTGCTTTTAGCAGCACTGATGGTCACTGAAAAGTAATCCTATTTTGAAATGGAAAGACGCAGATTCTCCTTCAGAAATGGCTTTGAAAAATACTGGATGTTGTGACTGTTGAGGAAGCTGTTGACAATAAAAATAATACATTTTCTTTAAAATGTGGTGCAAAGCAGTTAAGCATCTCCAAAATACAGTCCTGCTGACTTGCTTTATCTTCCCAGGTCTTGTGGAGGGGCATTGATATTGGATTTTGTTCTTTTCTTTCCTTTCTCCCCCATCAATAATCCTTCAGGAGAATGCTTTTGTATTAGAGTTTATCATATGATCTTGAGGTCCTCTTGTTCCCCTAATGCAGGTCCTGTGTGGATCTCATAGGCATCAATATATAGTATTGGTATGTTACCTGCATTCCTTGTCTTGTTCTTAATACTGTTTTGCATACTGTGCAATCCTTACTCACGCTGAGTAGTACATACTTTTTCAAATACTCCGTAGGACTATTGCATGATTCAGTGGTACAACACAGCCCCAATCCAGGAAAGGACTTAAAGTTAACCACATGTATAAGTATTGGCCCTAAAAATGGAAGTTTTCTTGAATCGGGACCCATGTAAATAAGGACTGCAGAACTGGTCCCTGTATCTTTTAAAAGGAATTATGGTACTGATTATCAGAAAATTGATAATAAAAATTAAATAACATACATTTAAAAAAACAAACCAAAGTTGCTTCCACTCTGTTCCCACTTGAATGCAATTACATTATTTGGCATGAAATAAAAATTCTTGTGAAACTGATTGGAAAAAAATACTTTTCATGTGCAATGGCCAATTTTTAAACCTCAGTCTTGGCCATTCTAATTTGTTTTAATTCCAAAGGGCTCAAATTTTGTTGGTGATTAATGGGCAAGCCAAAGTCCATTTTAAAATCAAAGTTATCTTTGAGTTATACTACAAAAATGTCCCAAATCACCTCGGTTTGTCTTTTTTTACGTTTATAGTAATGTCTGAAAAAAACATTTGGGCAGGGGGCTTCTTTATGGTATGTTTGGATAGCACCTACCACACTGTTAGTGTTAACAGACTGCAAATAATACATTTCATTAACAATTGCTGCTCTCCTGGAGCATTGTAACTAGAATTTCTTCATAGTACATGTATTTATCCGGAAGCCATGAATTCAATAAGTTGAAAGTAGGGTAGGAGTTAAAAATGCTGCAGATCCCTTGGTTGCTAACTGTAGAATAGGGAGCACACTCGCTTTGTCTGGAGAGCTAAGTGCCCATTACAATTGTTTAACTGTATGATAATCTTATGTAATTATTTTACTTCTTAAAGCATCATCTCTGCCAGCTGAGGTACTTGGAGCACTTGGCAGTTAAAACAATAGGAACAGGAACAAACCAGCATAAAATCAGTAGTGTAAAAATCCAGGTACTAAAGCATCTAAAAAAGAAGCAGCCACATTAAAAAGGGGGCTGGACCATGCAGAAAGGCAGAGCGTTGAAAACGGAGAACATCTTTGCAATAGAAATAGCGTTGACAGACTAGTGTTTAAAGCTCTGAGAGCTCTGCATTTCTCACCAGTGAAACGGCGGAAATGAAGAGAGTTGAGGCCCCAGTCATGCAATTGATAGCACCCCACTGGCTTCAAAGGGTCTCGAGGTGCAGGGGCCTGCTCACATGTTTTAAATTTGAGGATCGGGGCCTAAAAGAGCAATTCAAATCCTAGCAGCTATGAAAGCGATAAATATTAAAGAACATGGGTAGTTCCATTGATGTGGATACTGCAAGATGTCAATTATCTCTGGCACCAGAAAGGATGAAGGATTCATCTTGAGTGGAGAAGGTGGGGTTGCCATTGCCTGCTCTCCATTGAGGGGATTTTCTGAGCTTGCTAAGAAACTGTGCAGAGTCAGCATATCTTTTAGTGGCACTCACAAGTTGGGCTGCAATGGCTACCTACACACCCCCATACAGTCGAGGGACAATTGCAACTTTTCTGTCACTGCTACTTCATCTCCCTCTGCAAGTGGAATTTTTACTGTGGAGCCCTGTGGCTGCATCAACATTGGCAGAAGCTGATGTGGACTCTGGGCTGAACTAAGCGCGTATGTGTATTTTTATTGAAAGAAGGGAAAATTGCAAATGTCAGTGAGATTTATGAGACATTAATGAGGTGGGTTGGTAACACAGACTTAGATAAACAGTGCAAGTTGAAAGTAATTACATCTTCCCATCCCCACACAAATGAAAAATCAGTCTCACTATAGTTTTGGAAACCTATTAATGAGGGAAGAGTTTCCTTAAGGCATTTCTGTATGTGGAAAGGGGGTGAAAGGGAGGATTTGTACTGAGGAAAGAATCCAAAAATTATCAACCTTTCACATTGCTACGGCTGCATTTCCTTTCTTCTGCTGCCAGCAGTTGAAGTGGAAAGTCTGCTGTGCTTCTTTGTACCACGTAGGTTCTGCCTGAGGTTGGGTAGTTCTTCTTTGAGTGCCTGCTCATATCCATTCCAGTTAGGTGTGCGCGCGCCGCGTGCATGTTCGTCGCAGATTTTTACCCTAGCAACACTCGGTGGGCCGGCAGGGCGCCCCCTGGAGCGGCGCCGCTATGGTGCCAGATATATACCCCTGCCAGCCCCTCCGCTCCTCAGTTCCTTCTTACCACCCATGTCGGTCTTTGGAACAGTGGAGTGCAGTTGCCTGACCTCCACTTCCCTTGCGATTTGCTCGTTTTTCTTCTAATTGTGGATATAGTTCGATTTCTTACAAGTATAGTTAGTGTTAGTCATTAGTTCTGTAATAGTTGTTGTAGATAGTTTGGGGGATTCGGGGATTAGTCCCGTCCCTTTCCCCGGTACCGGGGCCCATGCCTGGTTCACCAGGCTTCAAACCGTGCTCGGCCTGCCATAGGCCGATGCCCACAGGAGACCCGCACAACTCCTGTCTTAGGTGCTTGAGTGAGTCTCATCTTACAGACAAGTGCCGCATCTGTAAGGCGTTCAAGCCCCGGACTAAAAAAGAGCGGGACATTCGCCTAAAGCAACTCCTGATGGAGGTGGCTTTGACTAACCAGTCATCGGCACCGGCAGCGGCACCGGGAACAAGTAACTCCTCGGCACCGGAGCGCACGCCATCAGTGAAGATTCCACAACATCAGCCTTCATCCGCCCAAGCTCCCACTCGGCATCGCTCACTGTCACCTAGAAGCAAGAAGCATAAACCTCCTGCGGCGACTGTATCCACACTGCAGTCGGATCGCCCGGCACTGTCATCTGCCGCGGCACCGACGTCCTCCGCACCATTGATTCCGGCCTCGCAAAGGCCGTTGAGTCTGGTGCTTACCAGCTCCCTGGCACGCGCCGTGGTTGAGCTTACCGTGTCGTCCACGCCGGAGACATTCTCCGCAGCATGAGACTTGATCGCCATGACAGAGCCTGAGCTGCCTCGACCCCCGGCACCGCCGGTGCGGGTCCCTCAGTCTGTTGGCAAGCTGGCCCTTGTGAGACCTTTTTCGCCCGGCACCACAGAGCTTCGCCGGTCCCGGTCCAGGTCCCGCAGGCGCTCCCGGTCCCGCCGTCGATCCCGGTCCCGCCATCGATCCCGATCCCGTGGCCGCTCGCAGTCCCGGTACCGTTCTCCATCGAGGTACCGGTCGTACTCGCGGTACCGCTCGAGATCCCGGTCGCCGTCCAGATACTACCGCACCGATCCAGATCTAGACACTCGCGGCACCGGGCCTCTCGCAGCCGATCTCGGCACGGTGATTCCAGGTACCGGTCGACCTCCCGGCACCATGCTGGTCGCAGGTCCCGGTCCCACTCCCGGCACCATCATGACTCTCGGTACCATTCTCCGGCACCACATAGAGACGGTCCGAATTGATGCAGAGACACTCACCAAACGGTCTCCGCCCCTCCATGGCCATCTCACCATCCGTTGATCTCCTCTCATGCAGAATCTGCATCATACGGGGATTCGGATAATCACCAGGGCCCTCATCAGTGGCCTTTTTGGACACCTTGGGCCTACCATCAGAACCAAGGTGATCCGCATGTTCCACCGCGGTCCGCCCCTTCTGAACATCGGGCACCAGAATCCACTGTGAGCAGACCTCCCCCGGCAGGTACGGAGGAACCCACAGCCCATGTACCAGATCCACAGGATCCGCAGGACATCCCCCAGGACCAGGAACTCCAAGACCCGCTGATTCCCGGGTTTTCATCCTCTTCGTCACCGGATGAAGCAGTGGCAGGGACGGCTACATCTGGTCCGCCCCCCATTGACCTCAGGTCGCACCAGGACCTCCTGCGGCGCGTCGCCCTCAACATTAACTTACCCGTTGAGGAAGTTCCTGAGGTAGACGACCCGGTTGTCAGTATATTATCAGCGGAAGCTCCAACCAGGGTTGCCCTTCCCTTCATCCGCTCAATACAGGCGCGAGCGGATACCATCTGGCAATCCCCGGCATCAGTACCACCCACAGCCAAGGGGGTTGAATGCAAATATATGGTACCATCCAAGGGGTATGAGTACCTGTATGTGCACCCTCCTCCTTGTTCGTTGGTAGTCCAGTCCGTCAACGAACAGGAGCGCCACGGCCAGTAAGCCCCTGCGCCTAAATCAAGGGAGGCCAGGAGCATGGATTTGCTGGGTAGGAAGATCTATTCGGCGGGAGGCCTTCAACTCAGGGTGGTGAACCAACAAGCCCTCCTGAGTCGGTACAGTTATAACACCTGGGAGGCAGTAGGGAAGTTTGTAGAGCTCGTCCCACAGGACTCCTGCCAGGAATTCACAGCTCTCCTGGAGGAAGGGAAGAAAGTGGCGCAGACCTCCCTCCAAGCCTCGCTAGATGCCGCTGACTCGGCGGCTAGAACCGTCGCATCAGGGATTGCCATGTATATCGTGGCTGCAGGCGTCAGGGCTACTACCTGAACTCCAGTATATGATACAGGACCTACCCTTTGATGGCCAGGGCCTCTTCTCCCAGAAGACGGGCCCTCGCCTCCAGAGTCTGAAGGACAATCGCGTAATCATGCGTTTGCTGGGAATGCATATGCCGCAGACTCAGAGGCGATCTTTCCGACCGCAGCCCCAGCGCCCCTACCCCCCACTTCGTCCAAGGCAGGACTTCTCCAGAAGGCAAGGTCGTACCTCTCGCAGATGACAGTCTGGACCACAGGGGGGTAACAACTCCTGTCCTACCAAGCCACCGGCGGGACCAAAGCCAAACTTTTGAGGGTGCACCGGAGAGTACCGTATCAATTGCCTCCCAGGATCCCTTTCAGTTCGCTAACCGCCTTGCCGCATTCCTCCCTGCATGGTACCAGCTGACTTCGGACCGCTGGGTTCTCCGCATAGTGAAGTATGGCTACCCTCTTCAGTTTATTTCGACCCCTCCTTCCCACTCTCCCTCCTCGTCCCTCTTCAGGGACCCCTCTCACGAGCAACTCCTTCTGCAGGACGCGTCCAAGCTCCTTGCCATGGGAGCTATAGAGGAGGTTCCAGAGGAATTAAAGGACAAGGGTTTCTATTCCAGATATTTCCTTATTCCCAAGTCGAAAGGAGGTCTCTGGCCTATCCTGGACCTGTGAGGACTGAACAAATTCATAAGAAAGTTCAAGTTCCGCATGATGTCCCTGGGTACCATCATCCCTTCCCTGGATCCCAGAGATTGGTACGCTGCTTTCGACATGAGAGACGCATACTTCCACATCGCGATCTACCCTCTGCACAGAAGGTACCTACGCTTTGTGGTGAATTGTCAACATTATCAATTCGCAGTCCTTCCCTTTGGCCTATCCTCGGCCCCTCGGGTATTCACGAAATGTATGGCGGTAGTCGCCACCTCCCTCCGCCGTCGTCGAGTGCATGTCTTCCCATACCTCGACGACTGGCTCATTCGAGGGACCTCTGAGGCTCAGGTCACCGCCCACGTGAACGTCATCAAGGACCTATTCACACGTTTAGGCCTGATTATCAACCTGGACAAATCCACTCTGCTTCCTACGCAGAGAATAGAATTCATAGGGACCTTGCTGGACTCCAATATTGCAACAGCCAGCCTACCCCCACACCACTTTCAGACTTTGGTCTGCCTCATACAGAGGCTACAAAGCTTCCCAACAACCTCTGTCCGCGCCTGTCTCGTCGTCCTGGGGCACATGGCTGCGTGCACTTTCGTGACGAGGCACGCAAGACTGCGCATGCGTCCTCTTCAGACATGGCTCGCCTCAGCCTATCGTCCTCGCAGAGATGCTATAGACGTGGTAATTACGGTTCCACCAAGCATTCTGGGCTCCCTCAACTTGTGGCTGACGCCCTCCCGGGTGTGTGCCGGTCGTCCGTTCCACCCAGCACAGCCCTCGGTGTCTCTGACAACAGATGGTCCGACTGGTGTGTCAGACCTTCCAACAGCACCTACAGGGCCGTTGTGTTGCAGTCTTTACAGACAACACAACGGCCATGTATTACATAAACAAGCAAGGAGGGACACGGTCTTCCCCTCTCTGTCTAGAGGTGATGCGACTGTGGGACTTCTGTATAGCCCACTCGATAGAACTGGTAGCCTCCTTTCTCCCGGGAATCCGGAACTCTCTCACAGATCACCTGAGCAGATCCTTCGTGTCCCACGAATGGTCCATCCACCCGGACGTCCTCCTTTCAGTATTCTGGAAGTGGGGCTTTCCCCAGATAGACCTCTTTGCCTCCAGGGAGCACAGGAAATGCTAGGTGTTCTGCTCCCTGCAGGGTCGCTCCCCAGGCTCCCTCTCGGACGCCTTCCTGATCCACTGGGGAGGTCATCTACTTTATGTTTTTCCACCCTTTCCCCTCATTCACAGAGTCCTGCTCAAGCTCCGCAGAGACAGAGCCAGGCTAATCCTGATCTCTCCGGCATGGCCGAGGCAGCACTGGTATACCATGCTGCTCGACCTCTCTCAGGTGAACCCGATATTTCTGCCGCTCTACCCGGACCTGATAACGCAGGACTTTGGCAGACTTCACCACCTGAACCTGCAGTCCCTCCACCTGACAGCATGGCTGCTGTCTGGCTAAACCAATTTGAGTTGCGCTGTTCCACCCCGGTGCAACAGGTCCTCCTGGGAAGCAGGAAGCCTTCCATGCGTGCGACATATCTCGCCAAATGGAAGCGCTTCTCCCATTGGTGTGCCCAGTGTAACCTTGCTCCTGCAGGTGTATCGGTCCCCATTATCTTAGACTACTTATGGTACCTCAAGGAGCAGGGCCTGGCACTTTGTTCGATAAGGGTGCATCTAGCCACGATTTCCACCTTCCATCCTGGGGAATCCGGCAGTTCAATCTTCTCCCACCCGGTAGTTTCCAGGTTCCTTAAGGGCTTGGAGCGACTCTATCCTCCGGTTAAGTGCCCTTCTCCTACCTGGGATCTCAGCCTTGTTCTGGCTAGGCTTATGGCCCCTCCCGTTCAGACGCTCGCCTCAGCTATTTATAGCAGTCGTGGAGCATATGAAAGGCATGCCTATTTCTTCCCAGAGGCTATCATCATGGGTGACATCCTGTATCCGGACGTGCTATGACTTGGCCCACGTCCCGATCGGCCGTCTCACTGCCCACTCTACTCGAGCTCATGCCTCGTCCACCGCTTTCCTGGCCCAGGTTCCTATCCAGGAAACATGTTGCGCTGCTACCTGGTCTTCAGTCCACACTTTCACATCCCACTATGCACTGGTTGAGCAGTCTAGAGACGATGCCGCCTTTGGCTCAGCGATCTTACATTCCGCAACGTTTCGCTCAACCCCACCGCCTAGGTAAGGCTTGGGAATCACCTAACTGGAATGGATATGAGCAAGCACTCGAAGAAAAAATGGTTACTTACCTTGTAACTGTTGTTCTTCGAGATGTGTTGCTCATATCCATTCCACACCCGCCTCCTTCCCCACTGTCGGAGTAGCCGGCAAGAAGGAACTGAGGAGCGGAGGGGCCGGCAGGGGTATATATCCGGCACCATAGTTGTGCCACTCCAGGGGGCACCCTGCTGGCCCACCGAGTGTTGCTAGGGTAAAAATCTCCGACGAACGTGCATGCGGCGCGCGCACACCTAACTGGAATGGCTATGAGCAACACATTTCAAAGAACAACAATTACAAGGTAAGTAACCGTCTTTTCTAACACTGTACATAAGGGAAGGGGAGAGAGTATAGGTAATAAAAAGTGACTTTTCCTTTCTGAAGCTACCTATGTTGTCTCATCTGCTAGTGTATTTGGTGTGGGAAATGTAGGTCCCTTGGTTGGAACATCTAAACTTAACCTAAGTCCCAATAGGGACAATACAGCTGTTATGCCCTTAACCAATTTACGCCTCACTAACTATCTTCTGATGTGACTTACCTTGACTTACTCTTGTCAGCTCCAGTTTGTGGAAGTGAACACACATCTCATCGCCTTGTTTGAAACAATACAAACTAACTTCTCAAGTTGTTTACATTTCTGGACTAGAAACACAGCTCAAATACTTCCCCAGTGGCTAGCATTATTATTCTATTCTAATGGAATAAAATTTTGATGCATTGTTACCTATGTAGAGTCTTTGTATGTGAAAATAGGATTTGCTGCCTTACTGGATGTAAGTTCTTTAAAAGTATCCAGGTCAACAGCATCAGCATTATTCAGAGAAATCATTTCCACGACACTCAGGAGGCATGACAGCACCAGGAGGAAAACGTTTACTTTCCTTCTGAAAAAAATTCTGAACAGGTTCTAATAGCAATAAAGACCTCAGTGCAAGCTATTTCCTGGGACATGAATAGCTAACTGAGGTTACTTTGGCCTCAACTTGACTTTGTGCTACCCCATCTCCCATCCAGCTATTAATTCAGGAGGTACTGTGGGCCTCAATTGTTTTTGCCTAATTAATACTGGTTTTTATTACATTACTGTGAGCAGACTTTGTACAGTGCTGTCAAAAATTTTAAGAAGCCCCTAACAATTGTAAAGCACTTTGGAATGCTTTAGGGGAAGGCACCATTGCTGGGGTGAAATAAGGCAAACATGTCTCCCACCATAATTTGAATACCTTGTGGATGAACCCCATGATACAGCTGGAGGCTGTATGCATTTAAACTCCTGCTCTCGTTTCCCTCCTCCCCCCACACACTTTTTCTATTATGTGGCTGCAGCTTTGATATACACGATAGACAAGGACCTGAGCTGCAAAATTTGGAGACAGACTTTGAAAACAAACTCTCAGGATGTTGGGATTTGGGGTATTATTCAACCTGTTACAGAAATGGGGACCAGCTGTGAAAATTAGATCTGGATCTAGGTTCAAATTCTGATGCATCGCCTAGCCCTTGTAGTTAGGGGGTTTGGGTGAGCTCACCTTTACATGTAGTTATTGGAAAAGCAGAATAACTCTAGTGTAGTGCTTTACCTTAAGGTTCTTGATGGGAGGTTAAGAAGGACTCCAGAGAGTCTTTTTTACATTTTATTAGTTTTTCATTTTCTCGGAGTATAGTTTAAAAAAAAATGCAAAGGAGAACTCTGTATTAAATCTGAAGCTATCTTATATCTATACCAATGCCTGCTGTTAATGCTCAGATCAGTGGATGCTTAATGATGCAAACTATAATTAAGCCAATGAAAGTTGCCAATGCTTATTACCTCTGAAAAGTAGCCCATTTTTATATGGATTGAGGAGCTTGGCTTTAGGCACTCAAGTTTAAAATTATTAAGCAACCTGTTTGTTAGTGGTATAATTTTAATTACACTTCAGAAATTAATTATTCAAATGCCTGCATTGGGCTAATAGCAGTGAAATGTGATATTAATGTGCAAACAATGTTATAAGGGTCCAGAAAAGTGTGGTTACTCATAGGAAGATGGACTAGTGTTTTCCCAGGGGCTATAGATTAATGTGACCAAAGATTTGTCAAAGGTGGCTGTTCATCACTTTGAGCTATTGTCTAGGTTAATGTGCATATATCTGCACATATTTTTACAACACAAAACAGAGTCAAAGTTCTACCCTCTTTCGTTCATGTTTAAACTATTTCCTCCTGATTGATTTAAAGCTGGTGAAAGGCGAGTGTGTGGAATGCAAAGCTGTGCTGTGCTGTGGTATAGTACTGTGAGGTGATATATGGTGGCCTTTGCCTCAAAACAGTGGTGCAAATCCACCTGGCTCTTAAGAGCTCTCCCTTTCTAAGGGGAGTAAATGGCACTACACTCTTCAAGACTACTAAATCAGTTATTTTTATTAAAAATATGCTGTGTGTCAGAATCTGCTGAAATACTACAAAGTATAAGCTTGACAAAAGTAGACGGCGTTTATCTTGTGACTTAAGATTTTAAGAAAACGGCAAAAATTTGTGAGGTACGGTTTTTCCAGACTAAACTTTTATTTTTGAATCAGATGCTTTAAAAGTATTTAGAACACACAACAATGCAGAAGTAGTAAAAGAATTGGAGAGTGTGTATGAGTGGGAAAATTTTAGAGCAGTTGTAGTTTTGAATCATGGAGTTGACAATGCCAAGAAATAAAGCCTGGTATCACTTGCGTAATGGCACTGGTTCAAGATGAACATTTTTTATATGGATGGATATATATATATATATAAATCTTATGTTTACAGGAGTTTAAACATTTTTTTAAAAAAGCCCTTCACTGTATTTACTGCATACTGCTGCATCTTCCTTATTGAAAATAAGTATCCATCTTCCTATTTTTTTTTAGATAATTGCACTTTTTAAATTTTCAAATTGTTTAAAAAAAACAAAACAAAATTATCCAAAGCACAGGACTTGGTGGTGATCGGGGACTTCAACTACTCAGACGTCTATTGGGAAAATAAAACAGCAGAGCACAGATTATCCATCAAGTTCTTGGAATATATTGAAGATAATTTTTTATTTCAGAAGGTGGAGAAAGCTACTAGGGGAGAGGCTGTTCTAGATTTGATTTTGACAAATAGGGAGGAATTGCTTGAGATTTTGAAAATGGAAGACAGCTTTGGTGAAAGTGATCATGAAATGGTAGCGTTCATGATTCTAAGGAATGGTAGGAGGGAGAACAGTAAAATAAAGACAATGGATTTCAAGGCGGCAGACTTTAGCAAACTCAGGGAGTTGGTAAGTAAGATCCCATGGGAAGCAAGTCTAAGGGAAAAAACAATTTAAGACAGTTGGCAGTTTTTCAAAGAGACATTATTAGGGGCAAAAGAACAAAGTATCCCACTCCATAGGAAAGATATGAAATATGGCAAGAGACCACCCTTCCTTAGCCAGAAGATCTTCAATGATCTATAAGTCAAAAAAGAGTCCTACAAAAAGTGGAATCTAGATTAAATTACAAAGGATGAACGTAAACAAATAACACAAGTATGTAGGGACAGAATTAGAAAGGCCAAGGCACAAAACAAGATTAAACTAGCTAGACACATAAAGGGTAACAAGAAAACATTCTACAAATACATTAGAAGCAAGAGGAAGACCAAGGACAGGGTAGGCCTGTTAGTCAATGAGGGGGGAAAAACAGTAACAGAAAATGTGAAAATGGCAGAGATGCTTGATAACTTCTTTGTTTCGGTTTTCACCAAGAAGGTTGGTGGTGATTTGACGTCTTGCACAGTGAATGCCAGTGAAAATGAGGTAGGATCAGAGGCTAAAATAGGGAAAGAACAAGCTAAAAATTACTTAGACAAGTTAGATGTCTTCAAGTCACCAGGACCTGATGAAATGCATCCTAAAACACTCAGGGAACTGACTGAGGGGATATCTGAACCATTAGTGATTGTCTCTGAAAAGTCATGGAAGATGGGAAAGATCCCAGAAGACTGGAAAAGGGCAAATATAGTGTCAATCTATAAAAAGGGAAATAAAGACAATCTGGGAAATTACAGACCACTCAGCTTAACTTTTGTACCTGGAAATAAATAATTAAGCGATCAGTTTGCAAACATCTAGAAGATAATAAGGTGATAAGTAACAGTCAGCATGGATTTGTCAAGAACAAATCATATCTAACCAACCTGATAGCTTTCTTTGACAGGGTAACAAGCTTAGTGGATGGAGGGGACATAGACACGGTTTATCTTGACTTTAGTAAAGCTTTTGATACTTCTCGTATGACCTTCTCATAAACTAGGGAAATGCAACCTAGATGGAGCTACTAATAAGGTGGGTGCATAACTGGTTGGACAATGGTTCCCAGAGAATAGTTATCAGTGGTTCAGTCATGCTGGAAGGGCATAACAAGTGGGGTTGAGCAGGGATCAGGTCTGGGTCCAGTTCTGTTCAATATCTTCATCAATGATGTAGATAATGGCATACAGAATACACTTATAAAGTTTGCGAACGATACCAAGATGGGAGGGGTTGCAAGTGCTTTGGAAGATTAGGATTATAATTCTTCAGTTTGTCCTGGTCATTTTGAAATGGTCTGAAGTAAATAGGATAAAATTCAATAAGGACAAATGCAAAGTACTCACTTAGGAAGGAACAATCAGTTGCACACATAATAAAATGGGAAATGACTGCATAGCAAGGAATACTGTGGAAAGGGATCTGGGGGTCATAGTGGACCACAAGTTAAATATGAGTCAATAGTGTAACACTGTTGCAAAAAAAGCAAACGTCATTCTGGAATGTATTAGCAGGAGTGTTGTAGGCAAGACATGAGAAATAATTCTTCTGCTCTACTCTGCACTGATTAGGCCTCAACTGGAGTATTGTGTCCAGTTCTGGGCACCACATTTCAGGAAAGATGTGGACAGACTTTCAGAGAAGAGTAACTAAATGATCAAAGGTCTAGAAAACATGACCTATGAGGGAAGATTGAAAAAATTGGGTTTGTGGAAAAGAGAAGACTGAGAGGGGACATAATTTTTTCAAGTACATGAAAGGTTGTTACAAGGAAGAGGGAAAAAATTTGTTCATAACCTTTGAGGAGAGGACAAGAAGCAATGGGCTTAAACTGCAGCAAGGGAAGTTTAGGTTGGACATTAGGAAAAACTTCCTGTCAGAGTGGTTAAGCACTGGAATAAATTGCCTAGGGAGGTTATAGAATCTCCATCATTGGAGATTTTTAAGAGCAGGTTAGACAAACACCTGTCAGGGATGGTCAAGATCAGTGGTTCTCAAAGCTGGTCCGCTGCTTGTTCAGGGAAAACCCCTGGCGGGCCAGGCCAGTTTGTTTACCTGCCACGTCCGCAGGTTCGGCCAATCGCGGCTCCCACTGGCTGCGGTTCGCTGCTTCAGGACAATGGGGGCTGCGGGAAGCAGTGCAATCCAAGGGATGTGCTGGCTTCCCTTTCCGCAGGCATTGACTATGCCTCGATTCTATAAAACACTCCAAATTGCCTCTTGTTTTAAAAAATTAGATGTAACAAAGTATGGCAACCTTAAATTGATTTATAAACAACAACAAAAACCCGATCAAGCTATCCCCTGAATATTCCCAAGATATTTTCATTTAAATAGTAACAGAAAACTATGCATTTCACTTTTCCAGTTTTTTCATGTGTTCTAGTTCATTCATTTTTTTACCACGTGAACTCAAAAATATAATGTATATTAACCCAAAAGTATTGTGTATTAATGGCTTAGAATGGTCAAGGAGGAGGTGTTACTTGATTCAAAGACTGGGGGAGACAAAACGTAGCGTTTGCAATCCAACTGGCTCAGTAAAGGCCAATCATGATGATTTTGCATTATGTTCTATATGAGATACATCCTTAAGCATATATCTACATTGCAATAAACACCCCCATCTGACCCATGTCAGCTGACTTGGGTTTGAGAGGCTGGTACTACACAGCTATAAAATTGCAGTGCGGACTGTGTGATAGCTATTTGTTTTGGGGCACTGTTTAATGATGTACATTGGGAATACTGGAATCTTTGTTTTTTTTTTTAATTGGTCCTGGAAGGTTTCTACTGGGTCTAATTCTGCAATTCTTATACTCACAGTGACATCAGTGAAACTGCTAAGTCAATCAATGTGGAGGGGGAAGCACTGAAGCATGTGCTAAGCTTTAAATATTCTAGTCAATGGGATATAAGCATGTGCTTAAACTTAAACAACTACTTAAGTGCTTTGCTGAAGTGAAAAACTGCAAGGTAAAGTCTGTGCTGTGGAAACATTTTTAAAGGTGTTGAAATACACATCAACGTTCCAAGGGACCAGAAACAGTTGGTCCCTCACTATATCACTGACTGAGATGTGTTTAATATTTGCTGCTGTCACATTAGAACACAGATTCGTTTTAGTAAGGAAATGTATCTGGTTGGCAGCAATTTTATGATTTCAAGAATAAATGTGTTTAAAAATAATCCTCTCACTTACCCCCACCAAAAAAGCAACTGAAAACCATTTTTTATTAAATGTAGCATCTGATGGGATGTCTGTTAATAAGAGCGATAAATGTAGTGAATTTCAATTACGCTTTTTAGTTATCTATCCCTCTTCTCTTTCTATGATAGTTACTATTGCATTACTGCCTTTTGCTGCAAGGAGTAGCTGCAATATAATTCATGGGTCGGTGAGAATCCAAGAAGGTGCAGATAGTTAAGTTTCCAGGAAAACCTTTCAAATGAGGCATAGCCTGCTTTTCTTTATTCATTTAGGCCGCTTGCTGCTGCAGCGCTGCCAGTGACTACTTCAAAGACTCTTGAAACAATCAGAGGCCCTGCAAGGTCTAGGCCACATGTGCCCCTTGCTCCCTCCTGCAGTATGTATGCTGCAGTTTCAAATAAAATGGCTTTTATTGCCTGATCTTTGTCTCTTTCCTCTGCCAGCACATTTCAAGCTTCTAATAATTTTTTTTATTGCTTATCGTACTATTTTATGACCTATCACTTTCTGTAACTTCAGCTTTTTCTCCCTTAAAATAGTAATCAAACATTTCAAATCTCTCTCTCTCTCTGAAACTGAATCAGGGTGGCTCTGTTTTTGGCCCCCGCCAAGCATGGTGGGCAGGTGGCTTCCGGCGGCGTGGCTGCGGGAGGTCCAATAGAAGAGACTAACATCCGAATATCCTATAGCTCAGTGGTTAGAACACTTTCCAGAGAAGTGCAAGAGCCCTGTTCAAATTCTTTCTCCCCATCTTGTGGAATGGGGAACCAGACCTGAGTCTCCCACATCCGAGGTGACCGTGCTAATCGTTGGGCTGAAAGTTATCAGGGGGGCAGTGGTACCCTCCCTCTCCTCACTCTCCAGCCCCATTTCATGTGGAGTGAAGCTGGCATCTAGCTTGTACTCAAAAGGAATGATTTAGGTAAGCTACCTGATTCCAAGATGGGAGATCCCAGTTACGGATCACTATCAGAGCTGGGTGCCTCCCTGTAGCCCACACTTGGTCATGTTTCTCCATGAGAGGGCACACCGCTCTTACCAGCATCTCCCAATGGCTAGCTGAGGTGGTGCCATGTCTAGTTGCTGGCCTTTGTGGATCACTGGCTTAGGCTCCTCTCTCTCCCTATAGCATAGGCGTCCGGTGTTCAACCAGAACGCCTAGTCAAAAAGAGACCCTGGTGGCTCAGGTGAGCACTTCTGAGGGGGGCGGTTAAAAGGAGGTGCAGTGGGGCTAAGGCAGGCTCTCTGCCTGCCATAGCACTGCGTGGCTGCTGGGAGTGACCACCAGGTCCCTGCAGCCCCATGGCGCATGGGTGGCCACGGAGACTCTGCGTGCTGCCCCTGTCCCTGGTGCTGGCTCTGTTGCTCCCAATGGCTGGACGCTGTGACCAATGGGAGCCGCAGTAAGCGCCATCGGGACCCCACACCCTGAGCCCCCTCCTGCACCTCTGTCCCAGCCTGAAGTCCCCTCCTGCACCCAAACACCCTCTCCCTGCACCCTCACCCCCCTGTCCCAGCCCAGAACCCCCTCCTTCATCCCAAACCCCTCCTCCCCAGCCCCACCCCAGAGCCTGCACCACCTCCTGCACTCTGAACCCTTGGTCCCATCCTGGAGACCCCTCCTGGACCCAAACTCCTTCCTGAAGCCCACACCCCACACTTGCCCAACACCCTGCCCCAGCACTGAGGCCTCTCCTGCACCCCAAATCCCTCATCCCTACCCCCCAAATTCTTCCCCCCCTGACTCTAACTCCCTACCCCAGTTTGAAGCCCTCTCCTGCACCCGGAACCCCTCATTTCTAGCCCATACCCCGCCCTTCACTCTGACTCCCTATCCTAGCCCAGAGCCTCCCTGCACCCCAACCCCTCATCCCAGGCCCCAGCCCAAAGCCTGCACCCTCTGTTGGAATACTCTTCCCCCTCCCGCACCCCAACCCAGCGCAGTGAAAGTGAGTGAGAGTGGGAGAGAGCAAGTGACAGAAGGAGGAGGGATGGAGTGAGCAGAGGCAGGGCCTCAGAGAAAGGGCAGGGCACAGGCAGAGGTGTTCAGTTTTGTGCAATTAGAAAGTTGGCAACCTTATGCCTCGCTCAGGCTTTGTGGATCACAGTGATGTTTCTGTGATTTTCTGGGCACCTAACTTATAGGCAGTATGCAATGCTCATTATCACAAGGCCAAGTCCCTTTGTGGATTTAGGCCTGGGTGACTTGTACAACTGGTCTCTCTGTGATGAGGCTGAGCGTTTTTTTCCCTGTTTCAATAATACTTGGGGCAAAGCTCTCTTTCTCACTGGCAACATTTCCATTCCACAAAAGCCAAAGCAGGGGACTATTCATGTAATCAGAAAACAGTCAAGGCATCTGCCCATTATAAAGAAAATAAAACATTCTCTCTCTCACATGTTTTTAAAACAAAAACTGCATATTTTAAGTATAAGGAGTTACCCTAAGATAAAGAAAAGATGATAAACTTTAATGGCATAGTAGTACAATTTTAGTTAAAAGTAGGAAACCCTAGATTGCATGTTTCTAGCAAAAAGGTATTTTACAAGCTATTGGAGTTTAGTGGTGCATTAAAATATCCATGCATTACAGAAGGCTTAGGGATGGAATTATTCTGATATTAAAGAAGGCTCCTGGTACTGAGCTGTGTATATATTGCACTATAAGTCCTTGCTGATCATTTTGATTGTCTTTTTATTAAGTAATATAGTACGAGAGTGGAGAGTCGTTTACCCTAATGGAAGTTGAACAATAAACTCAGAATAATTTTTTTCCTCAGTTTGTATCAAACACTTTTAACATTGTTCCTGAATTGTGTGTTACTCTCATCAGGTGGGGGGGAAAAACACCTGATTTGGGATTGAAGATTTAATTGCAATCTAAGTCTGAATTCAAATACAAATGTTTCATTTAGCTCCTGGGTCTCATTTCCAAGATGTGATAAACTAAAACTAATTCCAGCTTTGGAATGTAATACTGTTTGGGCCTCAACTAGACTCTAAAAGTATTTTTTTTACTTAGACTTTGTGCTTGAACTGAATTTTAGACATAGTTCTGAAAACACAATATGTCTTCCTGGGAAATGACTGTAAATAGCACATCCTGGCTTGTCAGTTACTGAAGACGTTGCACAATGTTGTCTTAAACTATGGAAAGTGTCACTATTAATGTACTGAGTGGTCAGGAATACAAGCAGTCCTTGACTTTTCAGTGTTGAATTATGACGAACGGCACTTACACTGCTTCTACACTGACACCCTGATTCAACTTACAACTACCGGTTTCAAGTTTACGACACTCAGTACTGCAATGATTGCAGTTCCGAGTTACGAAGTTCCGATTTACAATGCAACTGTAAGGAACCAATTTTGTCGTAAGTCCGCGGACTGCCTGTACCCTACACTGATGATGACAGTGGCTTATATGTGCCTCAGGTCAGTGTTTGATCAGATTTAGTATCTTAATGTTCATTTAAGTGTGAAGTTAGAAAACTGAAATAGTAGCTTGATCCTGTAAGGTACTGAGCACGCTGGCCTCAATCCAGCAGAGCACTTAAGCATGTACTTAACTTTAAGCACCTTTAATAGCCTGAATAGTCCCACTGAAGTCAATAGCCAAGCATGTGCCTAAGTGCTTTGCTGGATTGAGGCCCAAGTGCTCAGCAGCTTGTAGGATCAAGTTACCATATGGTTGGTGTGCATGTATTGGTCTGAACTGCACTGAAATGGCACATGTCTATATGAATTAAAAGGCACATCAGAGCAGCAGTTTGGAAACTTGGTAAATTCTAGGCTATGCACCTGCGCTGTTCCAAATCTCTTTCCTACTCTCGTTCCCCTTGAGCCTTGCCTACCCAAGGAAACGTAGCTATTGCTGACAATAGGTGTTGGTAGCAGGCGTGGGTAAAACCGGCACTGAAAATGGATTAATTGCAAATCTAGACAGGTCTAAACCATGGACAGCACATTTCAGGAACCATAGTTTCCTCATGTAGATAGGTCTGTACATACCCTCAGGTAAGGAACATAAACTGGTGGGGGATTGATATGACTTTGTGGTAGGGAGACTGGGCCAGTCTTAGAAAGTTATTTGCTTTAGTTTCCATTTATGTTGTTCTTCTCTGGTCCCTTTCAATCTTCCCCACCCGACCCCCCACAAAGACAGTTATGTTTATCATTAACTTAAATGTAATTACTTAAGACACTTCCTTTGTTCTGTTGAACACAAGTCCTACATGTACCTGCCACAATCAGCAAGTTATTCTTGGCAGTGCTATTACTAAGGCTCTGCTGACGCCACCCATGATTTACATGGTTGTATCATTATCACTGATTGGGAAACCAGCACAGCTCACCCCATACTCTTCCCCTCCATTCCCATGGGAACTTGCGAATATATTAGAGGAGTTGTGATCAGGGAGTCAGTGAAGCCCAGTGCTTTTGCAAAGCTAATCTCTGAAGAAGCCTGTAGTAAATAGGATGCTACCACCATTGTCAAGCTACAAATTCACTCAACTATCAATCACATCTCTTTGCTTTGGGGTCTGTTTGAATTCTCAGTGGGGAGCATGCATTGCCTGTTCCGAATAGTGCCAATCTGAATTAAATTGCACCGTGGCTGTACCACCAGGCAAGGGCAATGTCTAGGACCGGCTCTAGCAATTTCGCTGCCCCAAGCACGGCGGCACGCCGCGGGGGGCGCTCTGCCACTCGCTGGTCCCGTGGCTCCGATGGACCTCCCGCAGGCTTCCCTGCAGTGGGTCCGGTGGTCCCGCGGCTCCGGTGGACCTCCTGCAGGCGTGCCTGCGGATGCTCCACTAGAGCCGCGGGACCAGCGGACCCTCTGCAGGTACGCCTGCGGGAGCTCCACCAGAGCCACCTGCCGCCCTCCCGACAACCGGCAGAGTGCCCCCCGTGGCATGCCGCCCCAAGCACGCGCTTGGCGCGCTGTGGCCTGGAGCTGGCCCTGGCAATGTCCCTGGACAAGGCACAGCAGCCTCCCCTCTGCTCATGGAGGAGTATTTTTTGGGTGGAAATGAGAAGATCCAGGAAAGTCACTACTGAGTCTGGTGCTCCCACTTCAGTTTTTCCTCCTCCTTCATGATGGCCTAGCAACTTGGGGGTATTATACTTACAGTAATGTTTCAGAAACAGAAGCCTCTGAAAAATAGGATGAAAGGTTATGAACTGAAAGTGGGGAAGATTGGAAGTTTCTGTGGAATCTTGCCAAGAAAACGTTATGACTGCAGTACAACAAATGTGTCATTGTATCACTAATGGATGTTTGCCATTGTCCAGCTCCCATATTTGTCATTTACTGTGATAGAAATGGTAACCAAGAATAGTGATGATGAATGGTATAAAAGGCTACAGTGTGTGACAGACCCAGACCAGTGGGGTACAGGAGTCTGGTAGAGGGCAAGTATACTGGTCACTGGATGAGTAGTTTTCTGTTCCCTGAGTGACCAGAGCAGGGGCTGCACTAGAGTAATCAGGAACCTCCTAGAACCAATTAAGGCAGGCAGGCTGATTAGAACACCTGCACCCAATCAAAGCAAGCTAATCAGGGCACCTGGGTTTAAAAAGGAGCTCACTTCAGTTTGTGATGTGCATGTGAGGAGCTGGGAGCAAGAGGTGCAAGGAACTGAGGATAAAGAAGGTGTTTGGAGGAGGCCATGGGGAAATAGCCCAGGGAGTTGTAGCTGTCATGCAGCTGTTACAGGAGGCACTATAGACAGCTGCAATCCACAGGGCCCTGGACTGGAACTCGGAGTAGAGAGCGAGCCCGGGTTTCCCCCCAAACCTCCCAACTCTTGATCAAACACAGCAGGAGTTGACCCAGACCAGGGGCTTCTCTAGGGTTTTTGCCGCCCCAAGCAGGCTGCCTTCAGCGGTTTGCCTGCGGAGGGTCCGCTGGTCCCGCGGCTTCAGTGGACCTGCCTGCGGGAGGTCCACTGAAGCCGTGGGACTAGCGGACCCTCCTCAGGCACTCCGCCGAGGGCACCGTGCCTGCCGCCCTCGCGGCGCCGGCAGAGTGCCCCCTGTGGCTTGCCGCCCCAAGCACGCACTTGGCGTGCTGGGTCCTGGAGCTGCTCCTGACCCAGACTGTGGGTTCCACCAGAGGGGAAGATCACTGAGGTGAGCAAATCTGCCAATAAGCGCAGGACCCACCAAGGTAGAGGAGGAACTTTGTCACAAGTGTTAATGGAAAATATATTCCCTAGCTCATGCATATGAGAGACAGTGAGAAATCAGTACACTTCAGGTGTAAGCAAGCCAGGTAGGATATGTCTAGGAAACTGGAAGAGAAATGAAAGGAGAAAGGGAAGAGACTGAGGAAAATGGAGACAGTACTGAGGTTTGGGGGAGTCTCTGGGGGGAGCAACTAAAGGAATGGATAGGGGTGGGGAGGGGAAAGCTTTACTGATGCATTCCATTTAAAGTTTTTTTCTGAATAAATGATTCAGTTCAAAGAATACTTGTTTTCAATGTAAACAACAATCCCTCAATTCGATACACAACTTCATTACCTAACAAAACTCAAGAACACTTGAGTTTGACAGCATTGTTCCCAACCTCGATCAAAGTTCTGTGAGGAAAGGACCATGCATTTTTTGTCTGAAAATGGCCATGCATGTCTATGGTTCTAAGTAAATAACTAAAAACAAGGGGAGTTGCCTTGGTACAGCTATAGATCAGTTTAATCCTTTGGAAATTTACCTTTAGAGCCAAATTCTTAGGATTGTGATTGTAGCAAGTCAATGGCGCTACCAAGATTTACCCCAATGTCAGAGAAAGAATGGTCCAGTGGTTTGGGGGTTACCCTGGAAAACTCTGCTCCACCATGTGTGACCGTGGGCAAGTCACTTAGTCTTTATATGCCTCAGTTCCCCATTTGTAAAATGGGGATAATAGTCCTTCCCTACCTCACACAAGTGTTGCACATTAAAGATTGTGCACTGCTCAGATACTACAGTAATGGTGGTAACTAAAATAGATTTTGCTTTTGCTCATTGCTTGCTCTGTTGTTTTACCTCTGTGAATTTTACTGAATTATCACGTCGAACAATGTAGTACTCTATATTTTAAATACATAGTAATTTTAATACACTTACTGTAATCCTAAAACTAAGAGCACTGAAACTGATTTGTCAAATTTGTCTTCTGTCACTCATCTGTGAATGTAAATGGTATCTATAATTTGCATTAAGTTTTAATGTGTCAGTCATTTAGGCTACCATGGGGAGTGACTAGATTTGTCTGAATACTCCTGTTGGGCAAATTGTCCTGCAGGAAGGATATTTCCAGATTTAAATTAAACAAGTAGATAATGCCTCTATTTGTTTAAAGCACAGTGATAAGGGATGCTTGATGGCTATTGTCTGGCATGAAACACTTCATGGCACTTGTCTTTAAACATATGTTTTCTGTTAAGCAGCAATTTGTCTGTTGATGAGAACTGTATCCCTGACGGCACTTTCTACCCATATTCAGTTGTGCATATTAGATGTATTCTCAACACTGATTGTGAAGGGCACTGAACTCTTGCCCTTGCAAAGGATTGTACCACAAGGGCAAGATTTTACTGTCAAGGGTTTATTTGAAACTAAAAATAGCAGCATAATCAGCACTTATAACAACTCAACACTATTACCACAGTTGGCCTGCAAATAGATAGATAGAATGCACAAGCTTTATAATCCTTAGGCAATGGGTACCTGTTTTTCTGGGATTTGTTGTATGTTTCTGACTCTTGAACTGGTGTTTGGTGTCTGTGTCTATCCAAAACACTGCAGAAAATTGTTCATTAATATTAAGTGTTTATTAGAAACAGTTAAATAAGTGGGGCCTAATCTACACTAGAAAGTTTTACTGGCATAGTTATGTTAGTGAGGAGTGTTTTTAAAAAATAAAACAAAAACAAAAAAAATCCTTCATAACTATGCTAATAAAAGTGTAGTGTAGATGCAGTTATATCAGCAAAAAATCCTTTTGCTGGTGTAGTTTATTCCATTCAGGGATCTCTTTTGCTGCTATAATCTGCATCGCCACTAGTAGAGCTATACTGATACTCCATCTGAAAATTCTTTTTAAGTATAGAAAAGGGCTAACTTTCTCACTTGATGGCCAGTGGCCTAAGCACTAGGCTTGGGATGAGAGACCTCCAGGTGCAAAGCCCTGCTTGTCTGAATGGTCTGGGGTGAAAAATTCTGCTAAATCAGGTAGAGCAGGGACTTGAACCTGGGTCTTCTATATTCCTGGCTGCTGGCTTGACCATCAGACTAAAGAATGTGTGTGTCAGTCTTTCTTTCTCTTTCCTCCTTCCAACCAATGCACAACAAAAACAAATTCTGAAACCTCAAAATTTGCCCCCAAAAGGAAAGATCATCCTTCGGACAGCTCTAACAGTGAGACCATCACTGGACTGCACACATTTTACAATAAAAGATTGACAAACTTCACTTATGACTAGTACAATAAAATTGTGGCTGTTCTCCAAGTGCTAAATCCACCATTGGACCCAGATGAGGATGGGAGTGCCTTTGAGGAAATTTATGTAGGAGGTAAACTGATAACCAAGTGTGCTCTGAAATACAAAAAAGCATTCTGCAAAAGAGCCCTGAATCTGCAAAACAGAGGAATTCCATTGTAAGGATGCTGTAATTGTAAGGGAAGGAGCTGGAATAAAATCAGAGGATGCTTTAGTGACCTTCCCATGCCTCTCTCCTTATTATCTGAGTTGTTTCACCTTTTCAAAAGCAGTTTGAGCTTTCAGATGCATGTTATATGGGATTTTCTCTCCTGTTGTATTTTAACTGTCTGTTATATAGTTAAATTAGCTACAAGTTTGTTTGTTTTTTAAACAAAGCAACCCTGATCATGGAAAAGATCATCCTTGACTTAATGCCAGTTATACACTCCTCGAATCTACTTGAGTTCAATCCTGTAATCAATCTCATGCTTAACATTCCAGCTTTTAGTTTTAATACCTAAATGAATGCTCCTATACAAAAGCTGTTCTGTATTGAGTGTAGCAAGCCATTTTACCAGGAGAGGCTTACAATATGTACTTTAAAAGGTGTAAATATGACTGTGAATGCCTATTTTAATGGGAGTTATGAGGAATTTCTATAGAAACATTCATCCCTCTTTGATGTGTGTCAGTACATTTAACACGGTTGGGTGCAAGCCTCTGAGATGGATAATTATCTTATGTCAGTACAGCTTGGCATGGTAAATTATTTAAAACAGATATATGCAAACATCTCCTATTGATGCACTGGGAATTGCAGTTGTGGGTGAAGTCAAAATCTGGCCCCTTGCCAAAAGAGCAATGCTAAAGCTTAGACTAATACACCAAATCAGGTTGGCTTTGGGTTTCTAGTATACCTATGAATATCTGTCTGAGTGGCTGAAAGTTCAGTGGATCTGGGCTGGTGCAATTCACACAGCCATAACTGCTACTGCCAGTCATCTTCTCTTCCCAAGCTCCAAGGATCCCTCTTCTTACCATTGCTATCTTCAGAGGGATTGGTGGTCTTTTATACATGTGCTGTTTCTGCAAGCTATTGGCCCCCACCCTGGATTTTCTGGGTGTGCTGGGTGGCTATGCTCCCTGTAACAACATGGGAAATATGTCTTCTGTTTTTATGAATTCTGGTTCATGTTATGAAGAAATTATTGTATCGGGGAATGCCAGTATATGGATGTGGAATCTACCATTTGCTGACAAGGGACGTAGCACATCCCTACCAGACAGAGATGACTATGTGACCCACCCTCCCCAGATTTCTGCCAGGGTTTATATGCCCTGCCCTGAACTCTGCTGCCTACCACCAGCATCTTTAAATTGTGGACCCCATCTCTGAACAGAGATGTGTCTTCTCTGCTACCAGAACAGGGACAATGGAGAGTAGTTAACCTTAATGAACTATGCTCTAACTCAGTAGTTCTCAACCTATTTACCATTGTGGGCTGCATCCAGTACTACCTGTATGGTCCTGAGGATGTCACATGGGCTGCAGCTGTGTGCTGGTTGGGCTGCAGGTTGAGAACCACCGCTCTGACTGAATATGGGCATGCTAAGGAGGTTGGTTGAGGCTGGGAGAAACTAGTTCCTCTAACTTGTCAACAGGAGCAAGAAGTGGAGAGTGGAAATTCCCAGAAGCAGAACAAAGGAACCAGGTGCTATTGATGGAACATATTCACTTGAGGGACTCACTGAGATAGGAACAGGAGTCTGTGGGCTGGAGAGGTCCTGTTCAGCGGCAGTTAGGGAAAGCTAAGTGAGCTCAAATGGATTTATGGTTCTGAAGGGAAACCAATGAGCTGCAAGGAAAGGAACCTGGACACTCAGAGGGCTCTCTCCAAGCCCAAAGAACTTTCCCGAGTGGTGAGGAACCTGAGGCAGGAAAATGTATGTATGTGTTTATAACTTTATATAGAGCTGTATATTTCTCATGCTCCCTAAGTGAAGAGGTGTGATGTTTTAGAATCCTGTGTAAAGTATGTGTGTGCTGTCTTTCAAACTATCTCACACACTTTTAGAGTTAAACTAGAAACCAGAAGGCTCACACATTTAGTAGCATTCTGAAGAATGTGCAAGAGCAGCTGGGGAGGCATGAGAAAAACAGTACTAGTTTCAAGGCCTGTGCAATTTGACCACAGAGTCCCCAGGGTCAAGAGGGTTATCATACATATGGTATGCACCTGGAGTGCGCACTTACTGGTCCAAAGCGAGGGACAGTACCTAAACAGTGCCCAGCGTCAGCAAACTAAGGGCAGGTGGGATTCAGCATTTAGATCCCCTCACAGCAGCCTGGCGAGTATGCAGCTATTGGAGCTTGACCATATCTGACACACACCCAGGGGTGAAAATAAAATTGAAAACTTATCAGTAAGGGGGCCGGCTCCACCTCTTCTGAAAGGGATGGGGCTCGAGGCAGAAGGGATGGGGCTGGGGGTCAGCGTCCCCCAGCCAGCCATTCCAGGATGCCTGACCCACATGCCGCGCAGGCCTCCAGTGGCAATTTACAGGACCCGGGGCTCCGTCTGCTGCTGCCGCCCATACTGCCTTACTTTCACCCCCGCACACACCCATCTTCTTTGTTTGTGGGGGATCTACTGGTAAGCAACAGTGCTCTGGAATCTAACTCCCAGTGGTTCCCTGCTAACTGTGCGCTGTGCTTCAGGCAGTGCCACTCCCTGCTGACTTGTTTTTTCTGTTGCTCGCTGCCTAGGGTGAGGGCATATCCTAACTCCCATCTTTGTTATGATGGTAGGGAGTGGCACCCTTAATTACAGACTACCCAAAAAAGGATAATGGGAAGTGGCCATCTGGTTTCTTCAGAATAACTAGGAAAGGAGAGCACTCAAAAGCAGGCTGTGGTGAGGAATTAGAGGCATGTAGTTTATTGGATCCTGAGGATTTGTGGGAAAGAGGGGTGTCCTCAGTGACTAGGCCATCCTGTTGATGGGTCAAATCACAAAGCAAGCCATCTAGGCTTAACCTACTTTCATCCCCTTCCAGCAGATGCTCGGGAGTGGGCTCAGTTTTGGGTAATGAACACAGCTCTTATCATTCGATAAGTAATGTTGTTTTTTTTCATGGTTCTTGTATCTGCATGAATCTAGATATTATTCTCTCCCACAGTCTTGCATGACATCATAAATTATTCCTGACACTCCCCAAGAAATGTAGAAAGCTAATTGCATCCAAGTTATTTTTTTTACTAGCATCTTAATTGCATCTCTTAATGCAACAACAAACTGCATTCCTAACTTGTAAGGATGTTGCCAAGAGTGAACGAAAAATGCTTTAAGGCAAAACAAACAGTGCTGTGTGGTTTCATTCTAAACAGTATCAGTTAAAATGAGGGCATGAACACTGATAAAGATGTTAATAATTAGAAGCTGCATGTTAAGCTTTATACAGTGAAAGAAATGTGATATGTCCTGCCATGAGAGACACCGACTCTCACATTAAGGGCAATGTTATCCTCTGGCCTGAGCTCATGTGTAGAATGTCCATCCCAAGACCTGGATCCTAACAACCTCGATTCAGATCTTGATCCAGCTCTAAACTGCCCAGGTCAGTTTTCGAAGTTACTGTGACTTTGATTTTAATAACAAAGTCCAAAGTTCAGTTCAAGGACATTCCTATCTCCTCTTCTTCCTTTCAGTGCACAAGAGTGGACTGTGTTTTGGTGGTATGGTGAGGACAGTGGCTCTACCAGAGCATTAGAAAGCAGGCAATTTGCACTCTGATCAAGTTTTTTTTGGCGTGTAGGAGTAATGAGGAGAGCTGGTGGAAGCAGGCCCCATTAGGAAGTGAGGAACCTCTCTAAAAACTCTCCCCAGGTAGATGGACATAGCGATGTTTTGGAAAAAGCTTGAGGCCATGTAGGGGGAGTTACTGTGTTGTGGAAGAAGACACTTATTTTTCGTTAAAGCCCCTGGGATTTTTAGTTTAGTTTTGTTAAAACTGGTTGAGACTTAAAATGAGAGAATGAAGACATTGAATTAGTTAAAATGGGTATGGTGTGGAAAAAGGGATTACCTTTTTAAAAATCAGTAGCCGTGAAAAATAGGCATAAAATATGAAATGCTTAAGGAGAGACTGGATCAAACTCAGTGGGAACCACGATCGGTTGGACCTGTGGACAGGGCAAGTAAACAAACTGGCCTGGCCCGCCTGGGGCTTTCCCTACACAAGCGGCGTTCCACGTTTGGGAAACACTGCTTTGGAGGAAAGCTGTCTTGATAACCTACAGTTCTGTTATTGGGTTATGTAGGTAGGCTCTCCTAATTGGTAGGACGGTTCTCACATGCTATGTGCATAAAATTGATAGGTAAAAAGTTTTGGAGGTTCAGCTTGAATAAGAGCCACAATTTCAGATGTTTTGACCACTAAAGTACCTGACTCTCTCCAGTCTGCAAAATATGTTTGGAAATATCATGTAACCACATTTACTGGTTCGTCCTGTTTTTTTGGTTTTGCTCAGAATTGGGAAGTGAGGAGGGATGTGAAAATGAGAAGTAAGGTGAAAAATCTGATGTAAACTTCTTTAATCATCAAAAAAGAAGTTTTTAGTTCAGTTAAATTCAGGTTCTGGATGAAGGTCTGCTTATACCTGGGCTTGCTTTATTTGAACTTCTGAATTGTTTGTCCCTTTCTGATACACACTCCTGTATCCTCCTGATTTGTTATCTTAGTAATTACCTTCCTTTCCACCCTTGCCTTAACTTTACAAACCCATAATATTTTAGTATGTTAAGGCAGAGAAATAAATCTTGCCTCAACGATGACCATCAGTCTCACAGAGCAGATTAAGTCATAGGCCTGGTCTACACTACGCGTTTACCGATTTAATGCTGTACCCGTCCACACTACGAGGCCCTTTATATCGATGTAAAGGGCTCTTTAAATCGGTTTCTGTACTCCTCCCCGACGAGAGGAGGAGCGCTAAAATTGGTATTACCATATCGGATTAGGGTTAGTGTGGCCGCAAATCGACGGTATTGGCCTCTGAGCGGTATCCCACAGTGCACCACTGTGACCGCTCTGGACAGCAATCTCAGCTCGGATGCAGTGTCCAGGTAAACAGGAAAAGCCCTGTGAAATTTTGATTTTCATTTCCTGTTTGCCCAGCCTGGAGCTCTGATCAGCACGTCCCAAATCCAAAAAGAGCTCCAGCATGGACCGTAGGGAGATACTGGATCTGATCGCTGTATGGGGAAACAAATCTGTTCTATCAAAGCTCCGTTACAGAAGACAAAATGCCAAAGCGTTTGAAAAAAAAATCTACAGGCTACACAGTGCTGCGTGACAAGCGTAACGGGAAACCAGAGACTCAAATGGACGCTCATGGAGGGAGGGAGGGGGTACTGAGGACTCAGCTATCCCACAGTCCCCAGCAGTCTCTGAAAAGTATTTGCATTCTTGGCTGAGCTCCCAGTGCCTGTAGGTTCAAACACATTGTCCGGTGTGGTTCAGGGAATAGCTCGTCAATGTACCCCCTCCCTCCAACCACGTGAAAGAAAAGGGGAAAAAATCGTTTCTTGACTTTTTTTAATGTCACCCTATGTCTACTGAATGCTGCTGGTAGACGCGATGCTGCGGCAGTAAAGAGCAGTATCCGCTCCTCTTCCCTCCCCGGTGGCAGATGGTACATGCTTGATAACTGCTGGATACCCCTGGCTGGCCTCAGGGGCACCTGGGTAAAAATAGGAATGATTCCTGGTCATTCCCAGTAGATGGGACAGAACGGCTGGTAACCGTCTTCATCATAGCCACTGGGGGCTGAGCTCCATCAGCCCCCTCCCTTTCCTGTGTAAAGACAAGATTCTGTCCTGCCTGGACTATCATAGCAGCGGCATGCTGGGCTCCTCTCTCCCGCACCGCTTAATGTCCTGCCTGGATGGTCATAGCACGGGGAGGCTGCCTCCCGCTCATTTTATCTCAGTAACAAGTCACTGTTTCTTATTCCTGCATTCTTTATAACTTCATGACACAAATGGGGGACACTGCCACGGTAGCCCAGGAAGTTTGGGGAGGAGGGAAGCAATGGGTGGGGTTGTTGCAGGGGCACCTCCCATGAATGGCATGTAGCTCATCATTTCTGCGGGATCTGACACGGAGCAGCTGTGCTCTCTGATACACTGGTTCTCTAGTACATTTGCCCCATATTCTAGGCAGGACTGACTCTATTTTTAGAAACCATAAAGGAGGGTTTGCTCGGGGAGCCATTCCCAGTTTTGCTTTTGCACCCCCGGCCGATCTCAGCCAGGGTCACCCATGATAGCAGCAGACAGCACAGAAGGACAGATAACCGTCATCTCATTGCCAAATTACACTGGCAGCAGATGGTACAGACCGACTGGTATCCGTCTCTGCTATCATGCAAAAGCAAATGAATGCTGCTGTGTAGCGCTGGAGTATCACCTCTATCCGCGGCATCCAGTACACAAACGGTGACTGTAAAAAAAAAAAAAGCTGAACGGGCTCCATGGTTGCCATGCTATGGCATCTGCCAGGGCAATCCAGGGAAAAAGGGCGTGAAATGATTGTCTGCCTTTGCTTTCCCGGAGGAAGGAATGAGTGACAACATTTACCCAGAACCACCCGCGACAATGATTTTTGCCCCATCAGCCACTGGGCTCTCAATCCAGAATTCTAAGGGGCTGGGGAGACTGCGGGAACTATGGGATAGCTACGGAATAGCTACCCACAGTGCAACGCTCCAGAAATCGACACTAGCCTCGGACCATGGACGCACACTGCCGAATTAATGTGCTTAGTATGACCACGTGCACTCGACTTTATACAATCTGTTTTATAAAACTGGTTTATGTAAAATCGGAATTATCCCGTAGTGTAGACGTACCCATATAAACAACTTGAGTGCTAGCCACTTATCTAGCTGGGTAGATCAACACTCTCATTCACACATCCTTGAGGCATGAAGATGGATTAAAACTCCACATGGCCACTAAAGTTAGAATGTAAAGTAACTTACTTCCTAGGTTTTTATGTAACAAGAGTCTTAGGAGACAATAAAAAAGAGATAGGAAGAAATAAACACAAGGCAAAATGAATCCAACGATCATCTTTGATTTGGGGACTAATGCCTGACATCTGTAACTTCCAGTTTCCTAGAAAATATGTGTTAAAATATAACGTCATTTTCATTGTAATCCAAATTTATATATAATATGTAATAAAACAGGTGAATAAATTTTACAGACAGGAGAGATGTTTCCTTCTGTGAAAAATGTATTCCTCACTGACCTGTGGAGAGGCTATTCATGAACAGCTGCATCAGGAGATAAGTATTTGCTGTACAGTTGGAAGAAAACTATTGCATCAGCTCTAGCTCTCCAGGACTGCAGCATAAAAAAAACCAAACAGGCCTGAAGTGATTTTGAGTTACAGTGAGTGACAAGGGGGGAAAAAAAATAGCCACTGCCTATAGTGATACAGAATACTGGGATTAACATATATACTGTAGTAAAGTCATATAATGTGACATTCTAAGTGTGGGATATGTGTGTGTATTATGTGACTTCTGCTTAACTTGTCGTTACATACTTAAAATAAAAGTTCAGTTCCAATGGATCCTACAACAGGCCAAAGATGAAGATCAAGTTAGCCATGAACTGGACCATGTTAAAGTAGAAGGTTAGAGCTTACATAAACTTGTTCATCTCTGAACCAGAGATTTGCATGGGTTTGCAATGGTGAAATATAGTTAAAACTGAACTACACTGCAGCCAATCAGAACACTCAATTTAGGTGTGCGGTTTGACTGACTGACATTGCTCCAGACCTCAGTCTTTACCTCTGTTGGTATATACTCCGTGACTTACCACAAGACCGCTTATAGCCAAAGAGGAAGCAGGAGTTGTTGCACTCTCTGAGGGTATGCCTTCACAGCCTGCAGAAGTGTGCCTCCCAGCCCGGGTCAGTAGACTTAGGCTAGCAGGGCTCACTCTAAAAATTGCTGTGTAGATAGCTCTTTGAAGTTGAGGCTTGCATGGGAGCTCAGGCTCTGAAGCCCAAACACCACCCTAGATTTCTGATCCTGAGATCCAACCCAAGCCACAACTCCAAAGCGCTGTCTACACAGTAGTTTTTAGCATGATCCCCGCTAGCCCGAGTCAGTTGACCTAGGCTGTGTAGATGTCCAGTATACAAAATGAGACCAGAGCTTTGTACAGATGTTGTTAAAAATAAATGAAAGCTTTTGGTTCACCTGTTTTTGTCTAGTTTGTTGGCTGTAGATAAAGGTCATATGTATATTTAAATGTTCATACATTTATCAGTGCAATAACTGTTTTATTTTACCTTCCTTTAGAAACAGAAACCAAAGTCCCATAGGCCCAGGGAAATATGGATATGGAAAAGTGCCATATATATTACCACTGCAAACTGACACTGGGCAACTGCCTCAAAAAACACGGAGGCAGCGACAGTCAACAAGGAATCAAGTGTATGAGCAGAATCAGAGTAGTGGGAACACACACAATCATCCATCTAATCCTTCAGTCCAACATGGGAATCTTTACCAAGAAGACCGTGGACCTCAGGTGTTGGGGCCCTCAATTTATCAGCAAGCTTCAACCCATTCACAGGCCTTTCCTGCATCTCAAAGTTTGTTTCATGGGACTGACTCAACCCACCATGGCTCTGCATCCCACCAGCCCTTCCAAGGTCAACCTCACCTTCCAAGGTCTGGAGCTATTGTGTGCATTGGAGCCTACAAGCAGTACAAACTCTGCAACACAAATGTAAGTCCATTCTTTTCTCTCTCAATTTTAAAGGCAGCTCCCTGAGCATGCTGGATTTCTATTCTTCCTGTGGCTTAAAATCAAAAGATATATATACTGATCTTATTAACTATGGAAAAAAAATCCCTTCATTCTGTTAGTTAGTCTTGGAATAAAAGAACCAACTGTATGTTGATTTAAAAGAAGAGTGGCTTGGGGGGGATGTCCATAGTTGCTATATAATCTACCATTTGCATAGCAGCATCCATCCGAGGAGTATCAAGTGGTTGTTAAACCTCACACAGGGGTGGTATAAGTATAATTCCTGTTAGATAGATGGGGAAACTGAGGCACTGACTTTGCTTCACAGACAGGAGTAGGCAGAGAATAGGATGGGATTGGTAGTCAGGTTTCCCAGTTCCCAGTCCCATGCTCTAACCACAAGACCACATGGCCTTTTTGTGACAGACCTTCCTTTTTGCCATATTTTGGGAATTCATATACCCCAAATGAAGGTTTCTGATTTGAAGTGCCTATTTTTAGGGTAAATTGTAGCTTTTTTAGGAGTAAAAATCTATTATATTAGAATTTTTGTAATAACATTTTTCTTAAAGCTGTTTTAAAATATTTGGCTTTGGTGCTACTCTGTATTCTGGGATGACCTCCCAGTTAGTTGTATGAGACCCCTCAGGGTCTGCTCTTCTGCTCTACAAACAAATTTCAACATTGTAAGAGCTGTAATTTTTGGCTGTTTTTCTTGAAAATTTCTTAAAATGTCTTTCTCCAATGTTTGCCTTGGCTGGATTTTATCAGCATTTAACCTAAAACAAGAGGCCGCCTTTCCAATTTCTAGTGAATTAATATTGTTGACTTCAAGAGCCATGCTATTTAGATATTAATAATGTTTTTCTTCTAAAGTATTAGTGCTGTTGTATGTTCATCTAACAGAGAATTTGGTCTTAGGGTGCATATGTGAGTCCTAATCTGCCTTTATAGCCTTTGGGCCTTTTAAAACTGGGAGATGTAGTCATGGGGCACATGACTAGGGACAAGCATGTGACCTTCAGGAAGCCAGATGGACACTTCCTGTTTCTTAGGTGAGGGCAGCATACAGGAGAGATCCAGTGTCAAGGATGCTTTGCTGTATGTTTCTCCATCAGTAGGCAAGAAAAAGTTACCAGAGGAGAAACATGTGTTTCCCCTTCCCAGTTCTGGCAGCCAGAGACAGCAGGAAGAGTCTGTTACCTAGTGTGTTGTATTATTTTGAACCTTTTTTGCATTTTCTGTTACTTAATAAACTTGCATTGGGGAAAAGGACGTGGAATGGAATTTGGGCTTTAATTTGAACTGGCGTGGCTGGTGAATCTGCACACTGGTGCACAGGTAGGGTAGTAAATACATCTCAGTCAGTCATCTAATTGACGGTAACCGCAGGTAAACACAGTTTACCACTTCTCTTTGGGGAATATGGAGTTTAGCTTAGATTAGTTTACCCATTTTTTTGTTTAATTTTTTAAAAAAAAATTTTTACCACTACACTCTGATCCCACTGGTTCAATACCTCTGCTATGTGCTTTTGTAACACAGCCCTTTCTAAACCCTGTGTTACACTGATGTCCAAGACTCCAGTTTCAATGATGAGAAGTTCTGCTTCTAAGTCCTTTCTGGTTGTGTTTTTCTTTGTAGTAGGTCCTTGCTTTTTCAGCCCTGAATCCTGCTTCCCTTTGTTCTTTCCTCTATTTCAGCCTCAGCTATATCAGGGCAGGAAGGCACATAGTCATCATTCTCATGACTACGCATAAAGCATCAGAAGGGGCTTTTTCAAGAATATCTCTTTACAGGCTTCTCTGTGGAAACTTTTCTGTTTAGTCAATACTATAACCAGCACCCTCCCAAATCTCAGTCTGTCCCTTGTGTGGGAGTGTTATGTGGGATAGATGCACCATTGGTTTGTCATTTGTCAAGTTATTGAATAGTTACAAAAGGTTTATTCTGTATTGTACACAGCCCTGCCAGACACACAAGACATGGTCCCAGCCCAGAGGAGCTTAGAATCTAAACCAGGCTGACAAATATGAGAACAGTGGATAACAGTTCAGACCTAAGAAATGGGAGGGAGGGATAGCTCAGTGGTTTGAGCATTGGCCTGCTAAACCCAGGGCTGTGAGTTCAGTCCTTGAGGGGGGCATTTAGGGATCCGGGCCAAAATCAGTACTTGGTCCTGCCTAGTGAAGGTAGGGGGCTGGACTCAATGACCTCTCAGGGTCCCTTCCAGTTCTATGATATAGGTATGTCTCCATATATGAAGAAGATGGGTTGATGTCATGGAGATCAGAGTTGGAAGGTTCCATTAAAGTAGTGAGGTGTAATGAGGGTAGAGGACTTTGCAAGATGGATTGTAAGACAGGCTATTCCAAAGATGGTGAAGGGCAAAGTTGGAAGAGAGGACTGTGAGGACACTTCTATCCTTATTATTATTATTGGTAATGCCCACAATATACAAGGGGCTTTGCCAAACTCAAAAGAAAAGGAGTTTTCTATTCAAAGGGGTTACTAGAGTAGCACAGAGTAAGGGAAAATCAGAGCACAGATTAGGTAGGGGGTGAAAATGTTTGTAGTAAAGCCATGAAAACAAGTGCAAAGATCTTGATTTTACTGTTTTGAATTATATTAAGATCATGACGCAAAGCACCAAGATGGGTGATGTGGATTGAGTGACATGAGGGGAAAAAAGTTACAGCAGAAATATTTCAGATAGAGTTGAAGATGATTGGAGAGGAAGTTAGAAAGGAGGAGGTAGCTAAGAGGAGTGATCAAGGCATGGACCCAATGTTCTAATAGTGGGGATGATGAAGAAAGGCCATTATAGAGGAAATTTGGCAAGAAGTGGTATCCAGAGAATGGGGTGAAGAGAAAGTTGTAAATGTGGGCTTGGGAGATTGGGAGGACAGTGAACAGGTCAGCACTGATGGAGAAGGAAGGGAGAAATTAGCTCTGGTGAAGTTTTGGATGGTGGCAGGACATACAGTTCAGTGTAACTTAAATATGTTTCAGTGTTCGTGGAGGAGCTAGAATGAATACGCATTCACAGTAAATAATTTTAAATTTTGAAGCTACATTTAAGGATAGGACAGCAACAGGATACCCAAAAAAAAAAAAAAAAAAAAAAGGTGTGAGCATATCCCCATGATTCCCTGCACCTCTGAATGTAACCAAATTCTAAAGAAACAGATGTGACTATTCAATGCTCTTTTTAACAAGAGAGAAATTGCAGGTGATGCAGCTAGAATTTTAAGTCCTAGCAGGCACATAGCCCTTCCCATAGCCCCCTGTATTCTGATGACAACGTACTCAGGAACCAAGTGGAAGCTGTAATTGCCATCAGGGATCAGTTTCTCCCTAGGATGCGGTATTAAATAGCTATAAACAATAATTATGGAGCAGCAATCATAGGAATCAAGGGCAGACCACAGCAAAGCAAAGCTGATAGTGTTTGTCCTTATTTACTTGTTCTTCCTGTCTCTCCACTTTTATACATGGACTTTTGATTTAATGTATCTTCAGCGACATGTTCCAGAGCTGCTGCTGGCATCTAGAGAACACTAGCTTCTTTTTTCTTTTCTTTTCTTTTCTTTTCTTTTCTTTTCTTTTCTTTTCTTTTCTTCCTGTATGTTCCAAAAGGTAAACATAATTTATCAAGGGGGAAAGATTCTATTAACTGGTACCTCGGTCTTTGGTTTCTCCTAAGGGTAGTTAATTAATTACAAATTAACTCAATCTGCCTTGGCCTGTTAGGTCATTTCCTCATCACTGTGCATTTAATGTGCTTTCATTTATAGCTGAACTCGTTTTGCATGACTGACAACTTGGTTCATAAAAAGTTAAGCTTTTAGATTTTTGTTAGTGTGAGGCTGGGAAGAGTTTCTATTTGTTCAAGTGTTTTTGCAGATCACTAAACTCATTTTCTCATTGTACAAATGGCTTCATCTCTTCAGCACTTGCATGTGTGTTTCCTGCCGGTAGCTGAGCAGTCTCCTTGGTCTGCCTGCTGGGCTTCCAGACTTCCCATGTTGCCCACCTCCATGGGACACTAGGCTGCCTTGCTCCCCATATGCCTAGCCAGATTGAGAGCTGTCTGGCTTCTTGCCCAGAATTTTTTGAAAATTTTTCCATTCTACAGAAATTTGCATTTGAGGCTTTTTGTTCTGATTCAGAAAAAAACTTTTTTTTGGAAATGTACAATATTCCGTGGAGTGGAAATTCCATTTCCTGTATTGCTTTGTTCACTACCAGCACAGGAGTGAGGTGAGGATGTGTTCATTAATATTTGTGGGATACAAAAAGTGGCATGTAAGAATGTCAGTGAGAACTTTTGTTATTAAAAACTTTTTGTTTGAGACATCTGTGTGCCTTATTTTTACTAATTTTGAGCATTGTGTGGGCTCTGTTTTTGATATAATTTCAAAATGAGGTTAAGATCTTTTTCCAAGGAATTTAGCTTGACTCTAGTTTGGGAGTTTCCTTTTGAACTGTGTAGGATTGTATGTGCATTTAACAGTTTGACATTTCTAGGTGTACAGGAAAGTTCATAAGTTTACATTACTTTAGGCTGTACTGTGGTTTCTTTGATTCTTTGAGGTTTGGGGTGGGATTTTTTAAAGTATTAGCTCAAAGGTCATTAGTGCTAGTGGCAGAAGTAACATGCCAGCCATTGCTATGGGAACAGTGGTTAAATGTTCTCCTGTTTGTACATCAGTTGATGATTTGTCCCTTCAATTTAGATGTTACCCTAAAGAGTGACATATAGGGTATCTTCACTGAAGATACTGGGCCAAATTAATTTCTGGTGTAACTCTATAGCTGTGGCTATAATGAGATTACTCCAGGGATAAACTAGGCTCACTGTGTTGAATCTCTTTACCATATTCCATAGAACACAATGTCTTAGGCAGGTCTCATTAGAGTCTGACTAAATAACAGGGACTTGGCTGAGTTAAAACACTGGGGAAAATGTTTGCAGAGTTGCAGTTCAGAAGCCTTCACTTTAATGTGTTTTGTCTAATCTAAACTTGTTTCATAGCAAAAAGTGATCTATCCCATAAAACCAGCTCATGGTCAGGCAGTCAGTCATCACAATATATTGTAGCATCAAATGTAATTACAGATGAAGAAAGGCCCAAGACTGTGGATCATAACAAATGTAGTTAACCATCTGACAGTTTAGTGTTGACCTACCTCCCCACCCCCAATAGGACCATAAACTCCAAATGTAGGCATGTCCATTACACAGAATGATCACTAACATAGGTCGAGGGATGGGGACTACCCATGTGTTAAGAAAATAAATTAAAAATACTTCTTCACCAGGGAATGTACATTTATTATTTTTATTGCCATAGTGCCTGGGAGATCCAGGCATTGTCTAGGATCCCATTGTGGTAGGTACTGCGCAAATTGAGAACAAAATAATGGCACCAACACCAAAGAGCTTACAATCACGTAGTGTATGCATGCCTATTACAATCCTAGGCAAATGTATGTTCTCCAGGCCGGAGAAAAGTAATTAGTAGAGGAACCTCTAATGCTTTAGCCAGGGCTTTCTGCACCCCAGATGACAGGATTTCAGTCTTCTCCAAAAATATTTTAGGTATTGTGTAGAATATTTCAAGGTGCACGTGCACACTCACAACCAAAAAACTATACACCATCAACACCCTCCATTTTAATGTAAAGGTTCAGAGTGCATATCAATAACTGAAGGATAAATAAAGATGTTATAGGTGACCCAAAACCAGTATATGCATTTATATGCCCAGAAAATTCAGAGTTAAGGTTACACTTAAATTTCACACATTATGGTAAGAAATTACTAATTAAGAGAACCAAGCAACCTTAACTTTGTCCTGTAGTGATATTATGCAACAACACCACAATTATCATTAAGGCATTTTATGGCATGTTGTCCCAGCTTAGATTTATAAAGAGACATTTTTAATATTTTTCTCCTCAAGGTGTCATGAGTGAGATGCATTTTCTACATTTTGTACAGATGTAGCAAATGCCTCTGAGTGTGCTTACTGCAAGTCCCCATGGGTGTAATACCTTAGGTGAACATTATTATTACTCCTCTTACGTGCTGCAGCTGATAAAATCAGGATCATGCTGTCAAGCCTGGCAAAATCTTCCAGTTTTCCACTTTAAATAGTTGTTATAGATGGTCACTTTTAATTTCAATATTATGTAGTTCAAACAAATCTGTCCTTTAAAACTCTGTGAAATGTAACAAGATCAGATTCCTTTCCTCGTGAAAACCCTCCCTCCTATTAAAAGTCCAGATATTCTTTTTAGTATTTACCCTAAGTTTTCCTTTTTTTCCCTTTCATCCCATCGCTCCTTGGTATAGCCTCCTTGAACCAGCCAAAGGGTCCCTTGTCTCTTCTTGAAGTTTATACCTGGTAGACAGTTACCATATCCTCCCATAATATTAGCCAATTCACACACATGTTTAGCTCCGTTAGTCTTTCCTCAAGTCACTCCTTCCACACTCTTCTGTGAATTCTAGTTAAATAGTTTAAATCTTTCTGGGACTTGTTGTGAAAGTCAGACATTTGGTTCATATTCTATGTCTGAAAATATTTCATTGGCATCCAGACAATATTGGAAGCAGTTTGAATTCAATGTACAGAATCCATTCTGTTTTTGGTGGAAGGGTTTCAGGTACTTCATCAAATTCACATATTGGCATTCCTGCTTTCCAGCCATTTTGTAAATCCAGGAGTTTTCAATTACATATCATTGAATGTACATGGCTATAATCCACATTGCATTTATTCTGCTACATACACAATGTAATTGGGACCTTTTAGAGAGTAATAGTCATTATGATGCCGGAGAGTGCTGTGTGTGGCTAAGGAAGTGTTTTCATCCAGACCAATACAAGAAAAGTCAATTGTTTTCTTGTGAAGTGGTGAAAATTAACACTTTTTTGGGTTTCTGGTTACCTTGAGTTAGCATGTACATTTTCTGTATTGAATCAGCAAGGAAGAGAATGCATAAAACTCCTGTACATCATCCATGCTTTGTCAAGATTAAGTTTTGTCCCAGGAATATATTTTGCACATAATACTCAGAATCTCCAAAATCCTAATGAGAGGATAGTTTATTCTTCTTATATTCTGTAACTCTTCAGAAACTTTTTTTCTTCACTATGCAGTGCAAAGCCTGCGTGCAGCTAAGATTTCCTGGAGTAACATCTTGGGGCTTATCTACAATAGAGCATTTTGGTGTTGCAACACTTTTGCAGCACCTCAGTGTGCCTATAAAACACCCCATCTGCACTCAAAACTGCTTGCATTGATTGGTGCACAGCTGTTCTTGCTACCATTGCTGTTGAAGCTGCTCTGAAAAAAATTATCCTCATTGCAATCTACCCTGTGTCACTCTGCTGTGTTGCAATGCCAGAGTGGACAGAAAGGCTATATGTGTACTGTGCAGGGGTGAAAGTGAGCTGGTTCAGGCCGGTACTCCGTACCAGTAAGAACCCGCACCGCCCCATATCCAGCCCATATTAAAGTGCTGCTGCAGCAGCGCTTTAATATCCCTGCCCCTTTTGCCTCCCCTTTCGGCAGCCCTGCTGGTAGGGTCCATACCGGCAGGGCCGCCGAAGGGGGGGGAGGGATGGGAAGCAACATTAAAGCACTGCAGTGGCAAAGGGCCCTGAAGTGCTTTAATGTCCCTGCCCCATTGGTCCCCTCCTCCCCCGCAGCCTCCGACAGGCTGGGGGGCCCCGGGCCCTTTAAATCAACATGGGAGCCCCAGGCAGCGTGGGCCAGGCAGCCTGGAAGGGCTGGTTGTGGGATGCTGACCCGAGCCCCACTCCTTCTGCCTGAGGCCCCACCCCTTCCAGAGGCTGAAGCGCCACCACCCCCCATACCAGTAAGTGTCCTAACTTACTTTCACCTGGTACTGTGCTTAATTTTGTGCAACTGTGAAAATTTAAATAGATAAAAATTGAAGAAAAATTTTAAAAATAAACATTGATAGTACCTGTTGAAACTATTTAAAAAAAAATCAAATTCTCCCAAAACTACAAGTATCTCTTTGTGTGGGTTCATTATGGTATATGTTCTAGTATATGGTTCTGTCTCTGGATCTGTTTCTATTGGTGTGTAGTCGCCTTCTGAAGTTTGAGCGACGTCTGTACGCTGTTTGAGTTTCGATGGGGGTCGGGAATCTGTTTCTCTGAAGACTCAGACCCTAATATGTGTCTAGAAATAGTGTGATAGATGAATGACTAACATTTTTATAACTGGTGCCAAATCCATATCAAATGATTAAAGAGATTGTTTCCTGAGCTTTTGGCCAACTAAGTACAGTCAGTTTGATTTAGTAATTGGAAATGTCTGGGAAGTTACCTTAAAGTCAATGGAATTCATATGTCACATTAGAGGGAAGGGGAGGGGGAAATGGCTTGCAACATCTGATCACCTCATCAGTTCCACATAACAGTTTTAGCACCAAAAATTGAATTGTGATGGTGATTCAAAGGTCATCATTCTGCCGCTTGTCAAGTTGAATTCAATTAATTTTTTTCATAATGAAATGATTTAGATGCACAGCTTTGTTATTGTTTGAAGATAACCGCTAGTACCATATTTTAAAGATGAAAAGCGATTAAAATAAAAACTTCAACTACCTAAAGTCAGGTTGTTACACTGACAAATATGTCAGGAATGTATGTTTAATATTAGTGTGTAAATTTGAATATCTATCATTTATCTGCACACACAAATGTCCTAGAAGGTATTTTAAAGCATTTTAATGCATCTTAAATTCTCTTTTGTCTTTTCAGACAAGATGCTTTGTCTGAATTTTGCTGCATTAATATTAAACACAGCCATAATTTGAACAAGAAATTCACTTTTTACTTATATGTTGGTTTAATTGCATCCAGGCTTTGGAAGCAGTGGAAATCTCAGTCTTCTGGAAACCTCATTCAAGGGAGATCCTGTGAATTCATTTACAAATGCCATTAAAATTGTTTTCCAAAAAATGATGCTTTTTGAACATTTGGTAACTATTCATCGTCGCTCAAAAAGAATACAATAAAATACACATTCTGTCATACAGCACCTTCTGCTGGAATGTCTGTTTTGGTGAGGGCAGACTATGGTATCAGCAAGTCTACTCAGGGGAAGAATCTGTTTTTCTTAGACATTTTAAGAAGGTTTGCCCAGTACCACAAGCTTAATGTGATTTGCTTTTCTAAGGCTGTGTGGACAGGTTCAGAAGTAATTAGAACAGGTTGATCCTATGTTTTGAAGGCACTTCTCCAAAGTAAGGTATGCAGTGTGCCATCCAGCTTGCTCAATTGTGAGTACATTCCTTCAACATGTGCACATTCATTACCCACCCTCCACCCCTGCTGCCACTGACTGCCAATCAAGCATTGGGTTGTACGTAAGCCAGATATCAGGCAAAGAGCACAAAAAGATTGCAGATGAGACCTGGCAGGGAAAGACCGCTCCCTTGGCATCCTGTTGTGCTGGGCCAAAGATGGATGGGGAAGGAACAGAAACACTGAACTAGGGGGTGGGATGAGAGAGAGTTTTAGAGAGAGCGTGGCTGGAGAGTGCTGAGAGTGCAGGCAGTATATGTGGATCTCTATTACTGAAGCTGTCAGCTGTTTGTTAGCAGGGGGTCAGAGTGATGCAAATACTTAGGGAGCATGGACCTAAGTAAGGGTATTTCCTGGGACAGAGCTGAAGGATAATTTGGTTCAAGGGTGTCATAGACAGCCTGCTCATTCAGAAGAGCTGAAAACTGAAGGCTAGTTCTAGATATACTGTGATGAGAAAAGCAGTTGAATAGGCCTTTTGTATGTGGAATATCAGGGCAAAGTTCATAGATAACACTGCAAAGGACAAATAATTAGAGCAAACCTGCAGTGCTCTGTTTCGGCTTTGTCAGATACTGAGACAGTGTGCTATGTTCTTATGCAGTAATAATGTTCAGAAGAGAAAGCCACACCGTATGTGAAGAGACACACTCACGTGTACTGAACTTTCTTTGACTTTTCTTTGAGCAACACGTACAATAATGCTTTTTGTCCACAAACATTTACCTTACAGTTATGGGAAAGCTAATCCCAAATTCCTTGTATTATTTAAGGTGAGGAAAGGAGCTGGGCACACTATATGAACAGTAGTTCTGTCATTACTATGCTTGCAGGGAAGTGATTGATTTATAGGGAGAAGAAGCCAACGAAATATCCCCAACTCTCTCCTGCCAACTGTCTGTGTGTCTGACTTTAAACTTGCAATAATTTCCCAGCCAAGGAATGCAATTTTCTCCTCCTCTATTTGTCTGTGGTTTGTATTATCATATGCTGAATATAGTAAAAGCATGCTAATTACCTTGGACTGCAGCTTTGAGACCTTTGCTTGGTGGCTTTCTGGTGGCAACATTTTTGTGGTGTTATATAAATTACACACAAATACATTAAAAGAACATTATTAATCTTTAATTACATGATCACGTTACTTTTTTTTGACAGGACCCCTACCTATCTAGTGCCCGGAATGGATGGTGCTCACTTAATGAGCTGCTGTTCAATATTTTGTTTTCTCAATATTATTCAAGGTATGGCCCCATGCCTTATTTACCACATACTGTTCAAACCCTGCTCTGAAAACAGAATTAATTTCATCATGGGCTTTTCTATAGTGCTTGTCACTCTAATATTGGAGTGCTTCCCAAATATTAATTTATTTTCACAATTCCCCCCTTTGGAGATGAGGGGTTTTTATTATTGTTGTTATTTTTATTATTATATTTTATTAATAAAAAGAATATGGCAAACTGAGGCAAATATGGTAAGGTCAAAAGTATCCACTGATTGTGTGTGCCCAATATGGGACACCGAAGATATGATTTTTTTCAGAGTGCTTAGCATTATATAGTACAACTCCCATTGACTTCAGCTGCAGTTGTGAGTTCTCTGCACTTCTGCTAATCAAACGCCAGGGTCTTGAGTCAGACAGAAACATACAAACATCACCTGTGAAAAGTTTGGTTTAAGTGATTTGCCTAGTAAAATGTAGGAACTCTGTGGCAGAGACAGAGATAGAATCCGGTGCTCCAAGGCAGCATTCAGCTGCCTTACCCATGAGACTTTCTCTTCCTACAATTCCCTGCCACCTTCACGACACACCTTCCAAGCAGGACCCAGTGACTCCTTAGACGCCTTTGAGCTGTGGTGGGTGCTGTCTGGGGTTCTCTGCTCAATGTCCCCGTCTGGAACCCCAATTGTAAACCGATGACCCTCACTCCCATTCCATTCCATTTGTTGTCACCCGGAATTAGTTGATCCCTGATTCCCTGGGGTTATTTTTTTCCCCCTGGTATTTCCCCTCTGAACAAATGAGGCCCTTCTGGTTTACTAGAGGGATCTCTTTGGGGGATCCAATGTGTACATAGGGACCAAATGAGGCAGGAGTCCTGTGGAGGAAAAAATAGTGTGTTGTCTAGAATTGGTCAAATAACTGATTTTTCAGTTTGCTGGCAGTTGGGGGTCGGGGGGAAGGGGTGGAGTTTGACTTGAACCAAAATTGCAAAAAAAGGGGGAAAAAATTGACAAACCGAAAAAGCCTTACACAAAATCACCCCTTTCCAAATTTTGAGTCCCCCCTCCAAACAAGGTGGCATTCAAGCTTCGCTATGATTTTTTTGTTAACATTGGCAAAAAAACCATATTTTTGACTTGCCTCATTCCTAGAAATGTCTGAGCCATTTAGGCTGAAATTTTCCAAAAAGTTTCAGCCTAATGCAGACACTTGGCATAGAATGCTTCAGCCTGACCAATTAATCTGGCAAATTGATAAGCAACTAAAACAAGGGTCTTATAATGGAAAGTGTCGGGTCATGCTACTGGTCCCGCCTATAATAATAACAAAGCACTTATAACACAGCGATAAACAGAAATATTAGATTGAACATCTTTTTATTTTTAAATATGAAACGGGCTGAATACAACATGTTGGCAAAGCACTAATAGTAAGATCTTATTGCATCAGCAGATATTCAGGGTCTTGATTTTTGATGAAAGAAAGAAACCCCAACATGAGAACTGGCCTAGTATCCATAAAGCAACTGAAAGGTGTCGCACAGGTAACTCTTTGATATGCTGATTGAGGAGCATAGTGCTGAGCAGAAGCTTAGAGGAAGCTGCATTTTTTGTGTATTACAATGCATTCTAAAGAAAGTTGCTTTTTGTCTGGTTTTTCTCTAGTTCCTTATTTGTATTAAGGAACAACGGGTTAGAACAAAGTGCATACTCAAAGCAGATTTGCACACAATGCCCACTAGAAATACTAAATTTCCGTTCATGCCTTGTAGAAAACTGTAAGCATTTTGCTTTGAAATGATTCTGCTGATATACCTGTGAATTTTATCTGGTGGTTTTCCTTCATTTGCATTGCTGGGGACATGGAAACAGGATTGTTGTGGTTAGTTCATGTTCTCGGGCCTCACTTGAGGTTGTGATCCTCTATTAGAATCATCAGGACTATTTGCTGTGATTAGGATTATTACTTCAAATGTGAAATAAAAAGCAAGAGTAAATGAGCAACACAAGACTCCTATCCTGCTACTGGATCTATGTAGACAGAGCCCCGAGTCTCTGCACAGCCCAATTGACTTAAGCAGAGTTTTATAACATAGATACCTGTTTAATCAATGGAACTCCACATAGGTGCACAGACCCAGTGACAGGATCATGGCCATAGGCTTTATACTTATGCTAATGACCATAACTAGAAAGTGAGAAAAGAAAGGCAAAACCAGAAAATGAAAATGAAAATGTACATCTGAACCTGCCTTTAGGTATCCCCTAATGACCCAGTAAAAATCAGTTGTTTAGTAGACACGGTCTTTTAAAACCAGATCAAATATCACTGGCAGTCTTAGTGCAGATTTAATTGTCAGCATAATTTTCTAAAACAGAATGTGCCAAACACATCATCTCTACTTTAAGTTTATTGACTTCAGTGGAGTTTCACCAAGTATTAATCTGGCTTAGTGTCTTTCAGAATTGGCATTGATACCTTTTTAAAAACAATGTTGGAGTTGACAATACTTTTTCTTGTATAAAGAAAACATTTCTTAATTTATAAAAACTCTGCTCATGAAAGCATTTTGATTTGTTTTTCTCTCTTGTATTAGGGCAAATATGCTGTGGCACATTTTTTGGTGATGACTATAAATATATGCCATAATTTTGTGTGTGTTTTTGAACAATAAAGCCAGATGAGACACTGAAGAACCAGCTAATCTGAAGGGTTTCATGTTTAGACATTCTTAAGACTTTTTGCCAGGTTTTCTCTAATAGAAATAATTCTCATTGGTTTCTCATTAAATGAGACAAGAGTGTGCTGTTTAAATGCCTCAAGCATGACACACGGTTTCTATAAATGTGGTTTAGTGAAAGGATTTTTGAATTTGGATGGACTCCTGCAGCATATTTATATAAAAATGTGAATGGGAGCAGCCAGGGTACAAAGGTAACTAACAATTTGTAGTAAATTTGCTAAGATCAGCCAAAGAAGATCCCTTGGACAGCCCAGTCTGAATGCTTAATGGCCTATCCGTCTCACAGTGAAATGGGCACTGACAAAAACTTGGGAAAAATAAAATGTGAAGACTTTTATTTTTATTTTTAATTCATTTCCTCTGTAGTGAGGTGATCGACATCTGGCCATCTGATGGATCAAGGGTTTGGAAAGTAAATCAATGTAGTTATGTATTCTGTGGAGCTATTCCTATTTACACCAACTGAAGAGATGTTCCCACGTTTAGTTTTTCTTTCTATTTTTTTATTATTAAAAATAGGTAACGTAGAAGCTGGGTTTTTTTCAAGTGCGGTTTTTATTTTCCTGGGATAAATATTTGTGACTGTGAAATTTTAGTAATAGACAGCAGTGGAAGCAGGAGTCCTTCTTAAAACTGTGGACTAGGTGCAGTAGAGGCACTTGTATTGTTAGTGTTCCCACACCATTTCGCTTGTAGACCTATTCAATACTGAAATGCCAAGTATGCTAAATTATACATAATGGAGTGATATGGATGGTTTCTCTATAACTGAAGAGATTCACTAAATTTTATGCAAGACTTGGGGCTGTACTTGAATCCTCCCATTGGCAGTGGAAAATGTGAGATGAGATGTTTCCCCCCAGTCATCTAAACAGCTCTCTGTTTAGCAGATTTGCACACTTAGAATAAAATACAATAATGATAAAAGCTAGGCAAGAATTTTTCATTTTTCAAGCGCTTTATTAACTGAGATTCCTTGACATTGGAAGGGCTGTGATTTAAGCTGGAAAGTGTTATTGTGGGAAAACAACTGGCTAGAGTAATAACAGATATACTTGCTGCATTGTCCCGTTCCTGATGCATTGCAAAGTTAATAAAGATTAGGTTCAAGCAAGGCCATCCTTAGGATATATGGTGCCCTAGGCGGGATTATTATACTGGTGTCCCTGTGCCTGTCTTGCTCTTAACAACACAAACATAAGCTTACAGTTTTGGAAAACTTGCCACATGCATGTTATTAAAACCAGTTTAACTTAATTAAGCAGACTGTAATGCTGATGGACTAGCACTAAAGAAGTAGCACTATAGAAAAAATTCTGATTTGACAGAATGATGCAAATAATATATTTTTTAAAATTTATCGACAATTTTACTGGAAATTTATATGAAGAGGTATTGAAACTAGGATTTATTTTTAATTAAAAGCAATCTTTCTGGCTTTTTTGGCTGCAAAATCAGTAATAATGTCATTGTATGACAAAGATAAAGTGATGTCTTGTTCAGTTGAAAGAATAGCAAGACCAGTCAAGTGTTCCTGACTCATTGTAGAGCGGAGATAGTTTTTAAAGAGCTTTAGTTTTGAGAAACTCCGTTCTCCTGATGCTACTGTTTACAGGAATTGTCAGTAGAATATGTATGGCAATATACACATTAGGCTATATGTCAACAAGTTTGCTGGTATGAATAAACTGTACAATCTCCATCATCAATTTTGCATGTGGCAACAACTTAATTCTTCATATAGTTCAAGTCCATTTAAATCAAAACGATCACCGTGCTTCAGGAGGCTCTCTAGGTCAGGGGTCTCCAACATGGTGCCAACGGACGCCATGGCGCCTGCAGAGGCGTCTCAGTGCACCTGCGTACTGGCCAGAGGACAGGCATCTGCTGAAATACCGCCGAAATTCGGCGGCAGGTCGGGGCTGATGCCTCTGGATGACACTGTTTGCCGCCGAAAGCAGCGTCATCCAGAGGTGTCGCCACCGAAATGCTGCCGAATTTCGGCAGCATTTCAGCGGATGCTCGTCTGCCACCACGGTCCTTTGTTTGGCACCCGCCAGGCGAAAAGGTTGGGGACCACTGGTCTAGGTTCTTGCACTTTGTCATTAGTTGCTCTTGTTTTCCTATTTCGTTGAATTTAGTCCTGCTCAGCCCGCCTATCAGCTGAGTGAATGGAACCCCAGGCCAACAGCGGGTTGAGTGGCTCAGCTGGGGTCTCAGCTGCCGGTCCTCTCAGCCCGCTGCCAGCCTGGGATTCCTTAAGGGTCCCCAGGCCAGCAGTGGGTGCTGAGTGGGGCTGGCGGCCAGGACCCTGGATGGCAATGGGGCAGCAGCTGGAACCCCACAGCAGTGGCGGACTGAGCCGCTCAGCCCACTGCTGCATGCCATCAAAAATCAGTTCGCGTGCCACCTTTGGCATATGTGCCATAGGTTGCTGACCCCTGCTGTATACGCTGGTAAGGAGATGAGCATATTACTATTGTTGGAGGGCTCTATTTAGCAGTAACGGGGCTATAGGAAAGTCAGTCAACATTTTTTGTTTCTCTGATGAAAACTGGCCCACTCCCTTCCCCATACCAAACTTGTCACAAATAATTGTCAACAACTTAATTTTCTGTTTTTGGCTAAGATATTGATTTTTTTTTAATTGAAATTTAATTCAGGATTGTTAGCAAGCATTTTTGGCAAACAAATTTGTTAAATGACAATCTAAATGGCAACACAGCACTGCTTTCATGCTTGGCTCACCCCCCAGCCTGCTGGTCCAACAGCTGCAGTAGAGGAGGAGATAGGTGGAAAACTGCAGGACCCCAAAATCCACCTCTTGGGGTGCAGAGTGGTAATAGCAGCAGCAAACCCTCAGGTCCAATCGCACGCCAATGGGCACCACCACTAGGCCAATGGACCATGGTGAAGTTAGCACAGCATCTGATCTCAGGGATGGGGCTCCCATGGAGCCACGGCAGCTCACCCTGCCCTGTGCAGCTCCCCCCCGGATGAGATGGATCACTACCAGCCCTGGGGAGAGACACGCTCCCCAGCTAGGGTGACCAGATCCAGATGTCCTGATTTTATAGGGCCAGTCCCGATATTTGGGGCTTTGTCTTATACAGGCACCAGTTACCCTCATTTAGGGTGACCAGACAGCAAATGTGAAAAATCAGGACAGGGGTGGGGGGGGGAATAGGAACCGCTATAAGAAAGAGGCCCCAAAACTGGGGCTGTCCCTATAAAAGTGGGACATCTGCTCACCCTACCCCAACTCCCTGTTCTGATTTTTCACACATGCTATCTGGCTATCCCCAGCCCAGCCCTGTGCAACCATTCCAATCCTGGCTGCCTGCCGAGGAAGTGAGTTGCTTTCACTTTCATTGCTCAGCAGGCAGCCAGACAACCCCCTCCCAGCACCTCATCCTGACAGAGGGGAGGGGGGAGAGAGGGGTGCTCTGTGTGGGGGAGGGAGAAAGGGGGGTGCTCCGTGGGGCAGAGGAGAGAAGAATGGACGTTATGGTGGACAACAAAGGATACTGGTGCCAGAGCCACCAAGCTTGCCTCACTTCACACGGGGGGAAAGAATCACACTCACAGGTGAGTTTCTTCCCCTACCCCGTCCTAGAGACCTCAGCAGCCAATCCCCTCCCTCAGACTGTGCTGCATTTGGCTCTCTCTAGGACCCAGCAGCCCTGCTCTTACATGCTCCACTGCTTCCCGTGATCATGGTATCTCCCCTGACAGGTATGTCTGTCCGGGCTCCCGGCAGAGCGGTGCCCCCAGACCTAGTGGTGCCCTAGGCGGCTGCCTGTTCTGCCTATGGCTAAGGACGGCCCTGGGTTCAAGTAACACTTCAGATGCTTTGGAAGTGAATTCAGAGAACTCTTCAGTGCTGCAGAGCTGAAATCAATAGTAAAACAAAAGGTTTAAGGTTCGAGCTGCACTCTTAAAAAGCTGGAGACAAACTCCAATCTGGAGATAGGCATTGCCTGTATTGTGTTCAGACATCCAAAAGGCATATTCTGTTAATTGCATTTTAGCTGAAAGGAATGCAGAAAACTTAATGCAGTTGACAGATGGAGAAAGGAAGAAAGGTTAATAACACAGAATTGGTAAAGGAGTTACCTGATAAAACTGAACATATTCAATCAGCAGGGCTAGATGAGATGCACACCAGGATTTTAGATGTATTGGCAGAGGAAATTGCTGAACCTCTAGAAATATGTTTCAATAATGTATAAGAATTTGGAGAGGTACCAGATGGTTTGAAAGGTAAATATTATATGTGTGACGTTGCAGTCTATATGGTTTTATAAAATTATGCTCATGAGTGAATATAATGTAACTGGAATATTCTTCATGCAAAAAGTCTCTTTTAAGGTATCATTACAAAGCTTATAATTTACTAAGTGTAATCATCCTATTTGTATAAATATATCACTCTTGTATCTGAAACTAGAAATATGAAATATAACTCTGAGAGCCTATTGCAATTATGCAAGTGTGGGCCATTAATGGTGGTTTGGAATCTTGATGACTCCCATTAACCAGGACAATTGTCTGCAGATGGCTGTGTTTTATCTGTAAGTCTTCCTGTATACCTGTGTGCTGGCAAGTGGGCAATGAAGTCTTGCAGTGACATGTGATCATGTCACCTGAACTTGAATCCATCTTCAACCTGGTGTCTTTCCATTGAGAAGGAGGGGGTGGGAACCCAGAGAGGGACAAAGGATTCCCACCTTATGCAAAAGATATATAAATGGGCAGAACAGAACAAAGTGGGGGGGGAGACATCATGAAGAATCCCCTAGCTACCACCTGAACTGGAACAAGCAGCTGTACCAGGGGAAAGATTTGTGCCCAGGCCTGGAAGGTGTCCAGTCTGAGGAAAAAACTTACTGAAGCATCTTTGAGGATCAGGTTATCTGTATTCAGTTTGATTAGACATAGATTTGCGTGTTTTATTTTATTTTGCTTGGAGACTTACTTTGTTCTGTCCGTTACTACTTGGAACCACTTAAATCCTACTTTTTGTATTTAATAAAATTACTTTTTACTTATTAATTGTCCCAGGGTATGTATTAATACCTGGGGGAGCAAACAGCCACGCATATCTCTCTATCAGTGTTATAAAGGGTGAACATTTGAATTTACCCTGCATAAGCCTTATACAGGGTAGAACGGATTTATTTGGGTTTAGACCCTATTGGGATCTGGGCATCTGAATGTTAAAGACAAGAACACTTGTGTTAGCTGCTTTCAGGTAAACCTGCAGCTTTGGGGAAAGTAATTCAGACCCTGGGTCTTTGTGGGAGCAGACGGGAGTGTCTGGCTCAGCAGGACAGGGTGCGGTGGCCCCGAGCTGGCAGGTCAGGCAGAGGCAGAAGTAGTCTTGGCACTTTGGCTGGCAACTTCCAGGGAGGGTTCTGTGATCCAACCCATCACAATATGTACCAGTATCTTTAAAAAGGAAAGCCCAGGAAATCGCTGATCAATTAGTTTGACTTCCATACCATATAAAATATTCCAACATAAATTAAGAGAGCAGGATTGTGAATACTTGGGAGAAAAGACAAATAGCAGGGGATTCATATAAATTAGATGATGCTGTCAGGCTGTCTGGAGTGGCTCACAACTGAGAGTGCCAGCCTCAGGGCAAACTGTTACAAACCAGGGCATAAGCCCCAATTGGTTGTGTGTTTTTTACTTAGATTTCACAAACCAAGTATCAAGTGTGAACTCTTCAAGCATTATAACAGCCTTAAAATGGAGTCACAGACAGTCCCCTTGGGCACTCTGGTCTGTTTTGCCACACAGGCAATCAGGGCCGTCCTTAGGCATAGGCAGAATAGGCAGCCGCATAGGGCCTCACACTGCCTGAGGGCACCACTCTGCAGGCAGCCCAGACAGTGTAGAAGCAGGGCTGCTGGGTCCTAGAGAGAGCCGAATGCAGCACAGTCTGAGGAATGGGATTGGCTGCTGGGGTCTCTGGGAAGGGGAGGGGGTAGGGGTTGGGGAAGGAGCTCACCTGTGAGTGTGACTCTTTCCCCTCGGCTGAGGTGAGGTGAGGCAGGCTCTGTGGCTCTGGAACCAGTATCCTTTGTTGTCTCCCATAACATCCATTCTTCTCCCCCCTGCCCCACGGAGCACCCCCTCCTTTCTCCCTCCTCCCCAGGAGCACCCCTCTCTCTCTCCTCCCTCCCCTCCATCAGGGCTGGGTTGGGTGAGGTGCTGGGAGATAGGTGGGGGGAGGGCTGGCTGGCTGCCTGCCTGCTGAGGAATGAAAGTGAAAGTAACTCACTTCCTCGGCAGGCAGCCAGGATTGGAATGTCACACAGGGCTTGGCTGGGGTTAGCCAGATGTGTGAAAAATCAGGATAGGGGTAGGGTGAGCAGATATCCCTATTTTATAGGGACAGTCCCAATTTTGGGGCCTTTTTCTTATATAGGCTCCTTTTACCCCCCCACCCCCACCCATCCCTGTCCTGATTTTACACACTTTCTGTGTGGTCACTCTAGGTGGGGGTAATTGGTGCCTATATAAGACAAAGCCCCAAATATTGGGACTGACCCTATAAAATCAGGACATCTGGATCTGGCCACCCTAGCTGGAGAGCACCTCTCCCCCAGGCTGGCAGCTGCCAGCTATCCATCTCATCCGGGGGGAGCTACACAGGGCAGGATGAGCTGCTGTGGCTCCATGGGTGCCCTGTCCCTGAGATCAGATGCTGTGCTAACTTCACCATGGTCCATAAGGCTGGTGTTGGTGCCCATTGGCGTGTGATTGGACCTGAGGGTTTGCTGCTGCTGTTGCCACTCTGCACCCCAAGAGGTGGATTTTGGGATCCTGCAGTTTTCCACCTATCTCCTCCTCTACTGCAGCTTTTGGGGGTGAGCCAAGCATGAAAGCAGTACTGTGTTGCCATTTAGATTGTCATTTAACAACTTTGTTTGCCAAAAATTCTTGCTAACAATCCTGAATCCAATTTCAATATTTTTTTTTAAAAAAAAATCAATATCTTAGCCAAAAACAGAAAATTAAGTTGTTGACAATTATTAGTGACAGGTTTGGTTTGAGGCAGGGAGTGGGCCAGTTTTCATCAGAGAAATAAAAAATGTTGACTGACTTTCCTATAGCCTGTTACTCCTGATAAGAGCCCTCCAACAACTGTAATATGCTCATCTCCTTACTAGTGTATAAAGCAGGGGTCGGCAACCTACGGCACATGTGTCAAAGGTGGCAGGTGAGCTGATTTTTGATGGTATGCAGCAGCAGGCTGAGCGGCTCAGCCCATCACTGCTCTGGGGTTCTGGCTGCTGCCCTATTGCCAGCTGGAATACCAGCCATCGGCCCCACTCGGCACCTGCTGCTGGCCTGGGGACCCCCAAGGAATCCCAGGCTGGCAGTGGGCTGAGCAGGCCAGTTGAACCACTCAACCTGCTGTCAGCCTGGGGTTCCATTCACTCAGCCGGCAGCGGGCTGAGTGGGCTGGTGGCGGGCTGAGCGGGCTGGTGGCGGGCTGAGCAGGGCCGGTGGGGGGTTGAGTGGCTCAGTCTGCTGCCAATCTGGGGTGCCAGCAGCACTCAGCCTACTGCTACTCCGGGGTGCCGGCTGCCGGCCCCTTGCCAGTCAGGAGCTCAGCCGCCAGCGCCACTCTGCCTCCTGCCAGCCTGGGTGAGCAGAATCCCAGGCTGGTAGCGGGCTGAGGAGGGGTTGGCGGCCGGGATCCTGGCTGGCAGGAGTTGGTGGTCAGAACCCCTGACCAGCAGCGGGCTGAGCAGAGCCTGGGATCCTTGTCTAGGGTTCCAGCCACCAGCCCGCTGCCAGTTTGGGGTTTCATTTACTCAGCTGGCAGTGGCCTGAGCAGGACTGGTGGCCAAGACCTCAGATAATAACAATAGTTTATTTATATAATATAGACATAGAGAGAAACCTTCTACAAACATTAAAATGTATCACTGGCATGAGAAACCTTAAATTACAGTGAACTTGGCACATCACTTCTGAAAGGTTGCCGACCCCTGTTATAGAGTGACCATATGTTGTACTAAGATTCTCCTGCTTTTTTTTTTCCTTGTGAGTCAGTATAACTTTTGCCAGCCCAGAAGTTGGGCAGCCAATGTTTTACGTTTTCACAATGTTTTCTCCAACTTTCGTAAAGTAAATACATAGTTAATATGAGTTAAAAAGGCCAGAGACACTTCTTTGTGAAGAATCTGTACAGCAGGTCATGCCCATAGACGATCCAGAAAAGAAATTTGAGGTTGAATTTTTTAATGTTGTGATGGATAAAGCAGTATCTGCTGTTGATGAAAGGTTTAATACCTTGCAAGTACACCATGAACAGTTTGGATTTTTGTATGACATAACTAAATTCAACAAAATAGGAAAACAAGAGCAACTAATGACAAAGTGCAAGAATCTAGAGAGCCTCCTGAAGCACGGTGATAGTTTTGATTTAAATGGACTTGAACTGTATGAAGAATTGAGTACACTGTCATCAGTGTTGCCACATGCAAAATCGGTGATGGACATCGTACAGTTTATTCATACCCGCAAACTTGTTGACATATATCCTAATGTGTACATTGCCACTCGTATTCTACTGACAATTCCTGTAACAGTAGCATCAGGAGAACGGAGTTTCTCAAAACTAAAGCTCATTAAAAACTATCTCCGCTCTACAATGAGTCAGGAACGCTTGACTGGTCTTGCTATTCTTGTGATCGAACAAGACACGACTTTGTCTTTGTCATACGATGACATTATTACTGATTTTGCAGCCAAAAAAGCCAGAAAGATTGCTTTTAATTAAAAACAAATCTTTGTTTCAATACCTCTTCAAATAAATTTCCAATAAAATTTTGGTAAATTAAAAAATATATATTATTTGCATCATTCTGTCATATCAGAATTTTTTCTATAGTGCTGCTTCTTTAATGCTAGTCCATCAGCATTACAGTGTGCTTAATTAAGTTAAACTGGTTTTAATAATGTGAATGTGGCAAGTTTTCCAATACTATAAGCTTATGTTTGTGTTGCTAAGAGCAGATCCATCACAGGGGCACCAGTTTAATAATCTCACCTAGGGCACCATAAATCCTAAGGCCGGCCCTGCAGGCAATCCTGTCTTTGTGATAGATGATCCCTTACACCAAAAGTCACAACAATATTCAGGTTACTCCCAGTGCCAAAGGACCAGTCACTTACACCTGGTCAGTTGTACCTCAGATCTTGCATCAAAGACACTTGTAGCCAATCCTGTAAAAAACTAAAGAATTATTAACTAGGAAAATGAAATGAGAGTTATTTACAAAGTTATAACAGGTAAACATACACTCACAAATTGATTTGTCTTAAGTATCAAAAAGAAATAGAAGCTGCTGTAACGTGCAAGCTCTGCATGTCTATAAGCTCAAATGTAGTGCCCACTCAGAAAATATGGCTCATGAGATATTGTGTGTGAATCAGAGTCCTGACATTATATAAGAGCAAAAACCCACTACTGTTGAATACTTATGAATTACTGGAGTACTGTCTAGTAATTAAACCAGGCCAGTGCTCGATTGTGCTAGACATTGCACAAATGTATAATACATGGCAGTTTCTGCCCCAAAGAGCATAAATATTTGAAGAAATTCAAAGGGCCCATCTCCAGAATGGTGTAACTATTGGGAATTCAACATACAAAGACAGCCTGAAGAAGTTTCATTTTTTTGCATTCTGGGAAAAATGGAGATTGAGAGCTATTGCATTATACTGTTCGAACCCCTTCAAAGAAACACTGTCAAGAAAAGATTATTTAAGTTATCTGAAAGTGGTTTAAAAAAGGGAGAAAAAATGGCCTACAGCTAAAATTGGAAAGAATTAGACTAGATAACTTGATAAAGTAACTGTTCTTTTCCATCTACCATGAAGTTCAGATTGTATCTTAGGAAAATGGCTTGAACAGGGAGAGGTTAGGCTCGGCAATAGATTGCTGAAAGACATAGTGGAAACACTGTCAGCGTTGCTCAAATGGGAATTATATATGGAAATGCTTGGCATGACATTGAGTTGATTGAAGTGAAAAGGTCTAATTATTTATGTTTGCCCTGTCAGTGACTTTGATTTGCAGACTGAATGAGAAAGAGGCTGATGATGTGTGAGCATGTTAAAAGTTTATGATATGTATTTGGAAAGCATGCTAAGCATGCCAGAGTTTCAATCTGTGTAGAAGGCATGTAGCTAAAATGTTAATTCCTATCTTTCTTTTTTCGAATTTTTTCTTGTCTGTCATTGACTGAAATAGAGTTAGTAGATCATGGGTATTTTATGTGTGGATAAAATGTATTTAAATACATTTAATAAATTGAGTAGGTTTTATTTGGAAACTGTTCTTTAAGTGAATTGAAAGGAAATTAAAAGCTTTCATGTGAAGTCAGAACCAGGTCAAGGAATCTAGTGTATTAAATATACTTTGAAAAGCAATAAATATACTGTGAAAAGTATGCTCTCTCTTTAAAAAAAACCAAAAACATAAGGGCAAACATTTGCTTATTCAAGGACACAGTTATTGTCATTTGTGTGATTTACTGGAGAAATATTTTAAACTGTTACAACATACCTAGTGAGTGTAAATTGTCAAAGCTCATTTTTTAAACGTTTGTAGAAGAACATAAGTATTCATGAAAGCAAGGAATGAATACAGGAATTTAGGACCTCACATAAAGTCTAATCCAAAGCCCATTGAGTTAAATGGAAAGGCTCCCATGGGCTTTGAATAAGACCCATAGTGAGGAGGGATTGTCCAATGGTTAGAACAGGGGTTCAATGCCTGTTCTATCACAAACATCCTGTGAGACCTTGAGCAAGTCGCTTAGTCTCTCTGTACCTTAGTTCCTCATCTGTAAAAAGGGGGTAATAGCACTTCCTTACCTCACAGGAGTGTTTTATCAGAGTATGAGGTGCTCAGGTACTACAGTGATGGTGTTCATATAAGTATCTAAAATAGCTTATCAGTGCCTGCCTGCCTGCATGCACTATCTTCCCCTAGCTCTGCATTAGTGCAACTCAGTATGGATCTGAAATATAGCCTCTTAATGAACCTTCCCCGAGCAGGTACTTCCAGCTGTTCTGAATTTTGGCAGAAGTATGGTGATTTTGTGATATGGACACAAGCCTATCCAGGAAACATGAATTAGACCACCAAGGTTGCTTTCTTCTGTGACACAGCATAGGCCTGAAACCAGCTATTTAGCTATAAAGAAGTGAACATCTCTTTGCATTACCTGCTGCCTCAGACTCTACTCAAACTCTTGTTTCAAAGAACATCATTCCTTAATTATTTTGTGTAGATAACCATAACCAGGAATAGAAAAGTACTGCAGCGGACATATAGCTGCAACCTCAGTGCTTCAGGCAGGGCTGTGATTTAGTCAGTTCAAGTGCTTAATTCCTTCTAAATATGCCAAGATACAGCACTACTCACAGCTAGTAATTTTCACTTCTTGCCAACCCATATGTTCATGGTTTACTATCTATGGTCATGGTCTGTAACTAGAGTTGATCAAAATTTTTCTAATTTTTTTTTCCATTTAATAATGGCCCTTTTATAACTGGAACATTGTCAATTGTTTTGCTTTACATTACATTTTTTAATCAAAATGTTTTCTGAAAATATAGAATAACGTTTACAACAAAAATGTCAGTTACCATAAACCTGTTTTTGTAAACAAAAACAAGAAAATATTTTAAATTAAAAAAATACAAAACTAAACATTAAAAAGGGTTTGTTTCAAACCTTCTAAACAAAACCAATTTAATGAAATTAGTTTATTTTTCAGCCATCTGTATCACTGAATTCTGATACATGCTACATGCTAGGCAGAAGAAATGCTGTTACATATTTACTTTATAGTATATAATTACGTTGCTGTGCATGTGCTTTGGACATACAAGAAGAAAAAGCTTGTGGCCTCAAGAACTCTCAGATACTGGCATGTGATTTCCATTGACTTCAGTGAGACTCATGCACATGCATTTTGGGGCAGAGTTTGGCTGAACATCAGTCTGATAGCCAAATATGACCCTGGATTACAGTGGGTGATAATGTAAAGAGCTGGAGAGACTCATATAAACATAGGAAGGGAATTCTGCTTTTGATAGCACATTGCTTTTTTAAAAGAAATAAGATGCTGAATTATTGTTTCAGAAATTCCCTTTTGTTTCCTTTTAAGAATGATCAAATGTCAGTAAGAATAGATAGGACTGTAGAAGAAATTAAATGGGCCTCTAAACAAAGAAAGTCTAGATAGACACCTGCATGATTTCACTTTATTATGAAGCATTTACTTTCTGGAAATACATGGAAGACTGTTTTTGGCTATCACTTTTAGAAAATCCCTTCTAAACCATTTTCATGAAAGGCTAGGAGCTCACTGTAACAAAGGTTTTAAAGCTGAGGTGAATTTTTCCCCATTTATTTATTTATTTATATACACTAAAAGTATCAGGATAGATTTGATTTAAATCATGATTTAAATCACTAGTCAGGAAGACTTGATTTAATCATGGATTTCTTACATAAAAGTACATTCTTGTTGGTTGTTACCAACCTGAAGATCTTGCATGTTCAGACATGTTTCTTTCATCATCTTTGATGCAGCTTCCTCCTCCTTGCATTTCTTTGTTGCACTGTTTGCATTTTGCATGCATGCCTGTCTTACCCACAGGTAGAGGAACTTCATTAAAATATTCCCAAACTGGGTCTCTTTTATGGACTACTGCCATTATAGGTTTTCCCTTTTAGTGAGAGAATGGTATGGTAGATCTCAAATCAATGAAGGCTACACTCAGAAAGACCTCAAGACTTCTGGAATATGCTGCTCAAACAGTTGCACTTTTGTTTTTACTGCCTGTCCCTCCCTTCTCACATTTATCTCCAGACTTCTTCTCCTTGTCCAGATCTATTCCGCCCCCAACAATCAACTATTGATTGAACTTTTTGAAACTTTGCACTTTTAGAGAGAGGTAAGGGATTGACTCTGTACACAAATCTGCAGAGGGACAATAGGGTTGAGGTCTGTTGTTTCTCACTTCTAGATATTATTTATTTATTTAATTAAATACATATTTGCCATTATCAAACATGTTATCTCTGGAGACACAAATCCACAGTTTGAGAACTGCAAAACTAAGCATCTTGGATGGTATCTTCTAGGCTGAGCACTGAGTCCCATTGAGTAGATAGAAAGGTTAACCTAAATAATCTATACAGAAGCCCCTGGAACACCATAAGATTGGGCCCGTAATCCATGACCTATTGGAATTCATTTTCAAAACTTTTCTTAAACATTTCCTGAATATATTGTCTCATACTATAGAATTAGAATTTATAACCCATATTCCATTATGAGATATCTTTGAGCTATAATGTATCTTAATTAAAACTATCTTTAGATAGGTTTTTCTCCTCAAAACTCTGCTTTAAATTTAAATAATTGATTTTTATCCACCCTGGAAAGTATTAATCAGTGAACCGTACTTGAGCCCAGGAAATCCAGTAGGACTGTAAGGACTAAGAAAAAGATTTTGCCAGTGACTGTAGGCCAGACAAACAAAACAGTGCCAAAATCTTAGTGAACGGTTTAATTGCTTTTAGAGGTGGTTTGAGTTAGAACAAGCCCTTTATGCATTTCCAAAAGTGAATTATCCTAGTGCAGCTTTGGAACAGTTTTTCTAATTGCAGGCATGTGTCCAGTTTGGGAAAGTGATAGTAATTTTCTGTATTTAGCCAAAAGCTATTTAAACGGATTAAGATTTCAAGAAAAATTTAAAAACCCCTTCCTTTCAAATATTTTTGAAAGGTGAGGAATAAATGAGGAGATTCATTTTTTAAATGTTACATGTGATATCTGCTCCCCATTGATGCTGATTTTGAGACAACACTAACAATAAGTGACATATATAATAAAGTGCATCACAATCCTAGATCTCAAAGTGTTTTCCTGAACTAGGTAACCTTTAATCTTCACATTGTGCAGATGAGGAAATTGAGGCAGAAATAGGGTAAAACATTCAGAAGTGTCTGTTGATTTTGATTGCTCTATTTCAGACAGCTTCAGGGATTCCATGCTTCTGGAAATCAGGCCTTAGTTACCCAAATTTGGGCAACAAAAATTGGTGTCTTGTTTTGAAATTTTTGTCCTTACACTCTCTGAGCCTCAGTTTCTGTAGTGTTGCTGTCCTTTTCATCACTTGCTGGCTGGGCAAAAACACTGAGGGTTATAGTCTCGTGTTAATGGGATTGTGGTTCTTAGCTGCAGCTTAGTGGTACTCTAGCTACGTAGATAAAATCCTGTATATTGAGTTGTAACTTTTACCATTGCATGAAGGTTCAGGACTTGAAGTGGCAGGTTATCATCCTGTTTCTGCTGTTTCTCACTGATGGGCGAGTACTGTTTGCTGAAAAGGTATTTGTTATGAATATATCAGGTTGAGGCAGTGAAATTTTTGAAAATCAACCTTTATAGAAAATTTGTAACACTTTAAGCTATCTAGCCTGATAGTTGAGTAAAATAATTTGTCGTTGCCTTGACACTTTCTTTCTCTTCAAGTGTATTATGAAAAGGAGATGACTTAAAAAACGTACACAATTGTGGGTTCTAGTTTTTGTTTTCCTTCAACATGTTAGAAAGTTAAACATTCTACCAATATGAGATTGATTTATCTAGTTAATTTCTATGGGCCCTATTGCAGTTGTACCTGAAATCTTAGCTTAGTAGGTGTAGATAAATATTGCTTCACATGAGCTCTGGTCCTAAATGTGTGTCTTCACAATTGGAGCTGGTTAAGATAAGAGTGTATGTGTGTGTTTTCTACAAAAACTTTCTCAAAAATGTCACCCTATTTTTTCATACAATATTTCTTACCAGCTCTGTTGCTGACCAAAATACAAGATGTCAGTTTTGAAAAAAAATGCTTGAAATTCTGGATCTGTTTTAAAATCAAAAGTTGCGATTTTGATAAAAAATTGCATTTTGAAAATTGTCCCCAATCCCTACTCATAGCATCCATATTTAGGAAGGAGTTACTATTAAACCAATAATAATGATAAATGGGGAACTTCACTGCAAAGACACAAGGAGATTAAGTACCTTGCCCAAAGTCCCATGAGAAGTCTGTGGCAGAGGTCAGACATGAACCCAGGTCTCCTGAGTCCCATTCCAAGACCATCCTTCCTCCTGAAACATGCTTTTAAAATATATTTCAAGCAACACATTTGCAATGAACCTATGTGTAGCATCAGTGGTGGCTCCAGGCACCAGCGCTCCAAGCGCGTGCCTGGAGCGGCAAGCCACAGGGGGTGCCCTGCCATTCCCTGCGAGGGCGGCAGTCAGGCTGCCTTCGGTGGCTTGCCTGAGGGAGGTCCATCAGTCCCACAGATTTGGCAGCAATTCGGTGGCGGGTACGCCGAAGCCGCGGGACCGGGGACCTCCCACAGGCAAGCCACCGAAGGCAGCCTGCCTGCCATGCTTGGAGCGGCAAAAAAGCTAGAACCACCCCTGCATAGCTTTATTGGAAGGATCAGCAAGTATAGGGCATCTATCATTAGCAGATACTCTGATATCATGGTGAGAGGTGTGATTAAAAACTACTAGATACATAAGAGTTGCTGGGGAATTTTGTAAGAAACTAAAAGCTGCAGCAATGGTGAATGGGACCTCTTCCTTGGAGTCTCTCCTTAAAGCTTTTCTTGAGGAAATAATAAGGGTGTGTGATAAATGGGGGTAGGGAATGGGAAGCTTAAAAACGGACTATAGCCTCTGATGGGAATAAAAAGGAATAAACCAAGGGAATTGACCGGGTTTTGTGGCACCTGCAAAATCTTGCACTTGGTTTTGTAGCAGCATGATTCATTTTTTTGTTTGCTTTTAGTTTTTGTAGTGACATACTGTAGCATACCGCAAAGGCTACGACTGGGCTTAAGAGGACACAGAGAGCTTACACAACTTTCAGTCCCTCCATCAGAACATTTAAAAGATCTGTTTTTCAGGCAGGCTGCACAAAAATATTGTATGGGTCGTGTTTTATATTATTTATAATATATTCATATATAAATGGTTTATAAAGGTTAAATGAGTCATAAGTGTTAACAGACTATTATAGACCTAAGCAGTATGTATTATTGATTATTATTAGCACATCAGCAGAGTGTGTTATAAATGCTTATGACCTTAATCTATATAAAGAAATAAATCTCCCCCCCCAAAAAAAAGCAAAGAATCATTTCAGACCTGTTGTCTCTTACCAACTCGTATGTACATATGATAGTTCACAATGATTTAAAAGAGACAGACTAGCAAATGGGCTTGTTCCTACCATCACACTATAACTTTTAGACGTAGCCAAGACCTCATTAAGGCAGTGCATTGCTCAGCTAGTGCAGGATTATTTTGAACAATGTATTTTCCTAGCTTTGTCCTGTCCAACTTTTAATGACTCAAGAGCTGGGATTTTCACCATTTCCCCTGGGTGACTCTTCCATAAATTTGAAATAGAAAATCCAGTGATAAAAAAAAAAGAAGACTACTTTTTGGGAACCCAGCAGTGAATATTTTTATCTTTTTACTCATGTATGGTCTGCAGTTAGTAGGGTCAGGGTGTACAGGAAATGATTTATGTGCCGGAAATACAGTACAGATAGGCAAGAGCATTAGCTCAAGACTGCAGAAGGAAGAACAAGCAAATACAAAAGCTCAGACTGTCAGAAGATGAGTGTCAAAATAATAATTTAAAAAAAAACAGCGACATTTAAAAGAACAATTTGTGACATGTGGATGTAGCCACATGTACTGCCAACTGGGAGAGACTTTGGCTTCGATGCCTCCATCAGCCAAACAGATACATCTCTGCAGACAGAGGGTGGATAATGACCAGCCAGCTCCTATGTGAAACTTCTGGTACGCTGTCTTCTGCTCCTTCACCTGACATAAATATATGAAAACTAACACAGAATTTCAGCGATATCTCTCTTCTCACTGCTTTTTTTTCAAAATAAAATAGATACAGATGAATTAGTTAATCAATGGTACTTACTGCTTTTGTAGAATTCTGGGCCCATTCTTTTGAAATCTATGGCTTCTCAGCAGAGAAACTTGACATGCTCGTCTGGTTCTGTGTGACATCCCATAGTCTTTGTATGTACACCTACATGCATTTTTGTCTTGGACATTGTTGTTGTTTAGTTTCAAGAATATTGCAACTGGGACTAAGACACAAGTTGAAATACCAGTAATGGAAATAATAGAATTGTGTGTAGATAGGTATTAAAAATAAACATACCGTAAGATGGAATGAGTTTTAAATATATGCTAAGAAATAACTGTGGCCAGCTTTTAACATTTCATGCAAGTGTTTGAGTTTCGACTGTGTTGAATCTGAGCCCAGTAAATAGAATAATACAAAGTTATTGTGAAAGGGAAATGACTACATTTGGTTTATTGTATTTCCCTTGAAATATCATTTGATTGAAAAAGTGACAGGTCAGTAACAAAGTTGCTTATTTTGGACAACTGTTACCTCAATAACTCCACAAAGCTCATGATTGTTTTCTTTCCTTGGATACTTCAGATTTTAATGTTATTGTAAATAGTAATTACAATTTTAGTTATGACCATGGCATGAATGTACTATTTGTTTCTTGATCTTACATTTCTGTGGTGCTCATCACTGTAATATCAACATTGGGCCAGAGCTGCGTGAAATTTTTCTGACAAATAGCTTATTTGCCAAAAAAAAAATCCATTTTTTGGTTAACCCAAAATTATTCACAGATTTGACATGAATTTGTGAAATAGTTTTGGCCCCAAATTTTGGGGGCACTTGGATGGTGTGTGGCGAACTAAACCAAATTGTTTGTTGTTTGTTTTTCATTCAGTCATTTTGTTTTTCAATTTTTGGATTCAGTTGGACCTGACTTTTTTTAAATTCGGAACTGCCAATTAATCAACCCCCCCCCAGCAATATTCACTCAGCTCTACGTGAGACCTGATCCTACCAAGCCATACTAATGATCCCCTGTAGCAGAATCTCTTGCATGCCTTTTGGTGAGCAAGTACATAAGTCACTGCAGTAGTGCTATTCCACATGCTGCACAAAGTAGCTGAGGCAATTGGCACGCTTAGCCCCAATGTGTTCACTACCTGCTTCTGTCTATGGAATATGGAAAGGGCCAGGCAATCCACATGATGATTGCTCAGAGGCATATTCACTAATGACTTTTGCTGGTGAGGTCCCCCTCCTGGCAAGAGAACAGATTTGACTGCACAGGACAGCCACAATTCCTCTATTGTGCTTCTAATTCCTAACCTATGTTGCAGAAAAGATGCCCCCTGTAATGTAGCTTTTTGGATCTGAGCTTGGGACATCTTTAAAAGTAATTAAAAAGAAGAAAGTGATAGTGATCTCACTGGAAATATAACACAACACCCCTGTTCTTTATTGTAATAGATGTGTCCTGAAAGCAGCAGAAATATCAGAGAGGTACAGTGTGCATCATACAACAACAAACCATTTATGGGTCGATTTTATGAGTGGGAACCTTTTGCAGAAGGTAAGAAATTAAATCCATTTTATAGTTATTATATGTACTGCATTTTGGAAAGGGAAACATCTTTAACCCAGGAAATATCAACAGGTTTTAACTGTCCTTAAACCCTGTTGACCTTCCTCTCTTCATCAACAGTAGGTGTACGTTACTGATGATAAAGCCTAACACCAATATTTCCCAGTTACCTCCTTAGTTAGTACAACCAGAGGGGACTATTTTTAACTTCTGTATCTTCTCTTCTGCTTTCTTACGTTTGGGGGCTATGTCCTCAACTGGTCTAAACAGAGTGTCACTCCACTTAAATAAATGAGGCTAAACAATTTTACATCAGATTAGCATCTTGCCCATGATTCTTACACATCCTACTTGAGATTCTCTGGATAGTCATAATGCATGCTCTTTCTATGGACATCTTCAGCAGCTGGGGTGGGCAATAGCGGAGGATAACTGTGCTAGGAATTTGCCCAGCTGGGACTAGAACTGAACACCCTGGGATATAAAAGCATCAGCAACTTACTAGTGGTTTGCCATCCTTAGTAGGAAGATGGTCCGGAGGTGAGAGGGGTTAGAACCCCTCTCTTCTAGAGACATTTTTTTTTGAACTTTGAGGTTGAAATTATTTATTTATTCATCTTCGTGTAAGCAATGGTTGGGCCCCCCTCAGGCGAGATCTGTGATTATCACTGTATAAATATTTATGGTGTATATAGAAATGTAGTCTTCAAATATTTCTTTGTGGGCTGAGAGGAGGCTAGTTCATGTTATGCTTTATTAACTTTGTAAAAAAGGCGGTGAAGACATCAGTGGAACAAAGAGAACTCAAGCACAGAGAAATATGTGCACTCTCAGGTTAAGACCCTCCCTGCTGACTCCTGGGTAAAAGGACTGGAGAGGCCTAAAAAGCCTTATGTCTGGCTGCAGGAGGATTTCTCAGGTTATAGAGGTTGTGGAAGACAGCCGGCAGGCTGCTTCTGAGGTACCGTTCATACGATCTGGTGTAGGTGGTGTGTCAGGGTTTGGACTGCACCACTATGGAGTTTCTAAACAGTGCTGTTGGCCCATTATGTTCCAGATTTTGGAGCAGCTCTGGATTACAAGGGAGCAAAGGAGACTTAAAGTTATCACTGTCCCCCTTCCCACTGGGCTGTGATTTCTGTGGTGCACCTCTGAGTGTAGCAGAAACTGTCACCCTGAACTTTGAAAGTGGAGGATGTTAAGAAGAGTTTGTTGATCCATCCATTTTCCTCTTTTAGTATTTCTTTTAAATCTTTACCTCAGGCCCCTCATTCTGGCTGGTCTCAGCTATAGAGAGCCCTGTATTATTCCTTTCACTTGGATTGCGGTAGCACTGCAAAACATGCAGCAAAGAGATGGACCCTGCCCTGAGAAACTCACAATCCAGGGAAGAGAATGTATGTGGATGATTTAATTCGTTTTTTTTCTTACTAGCTGTGCTTCCTGTTTCTTCAACTGCCCCCTTCTTCAACATAATGCAGCACTTAGTAGTTGAAGTAACACATTTTGCCACAGCCAGATTAACTTGAATAGATGCCTTTTTAGTAGCTAAATCTACTTTACTCGATACTGTGACCCTCTCTTTTGGTTAATGTCTGTAGGAATTTCTCTCTCTGCATCAGGCTTTTGAATCGCAGTGGCAGGTTCCAATGGAGCTATCTATAATAGTCATTAATGCAAAGAGGTATTTTTACTTTCACACTCTACCCCTTTAAAACCTGAAGTCAGTGTAGCCACAGTGTTGCCTGTTTTGTGCATGTCTTCCATTTAGAGATCTTTTATACTCTCTAGGTAAATCCCCTGGAATGAACCTACTAATTAGCTACTTGGCTATGTTTTACTTAATCCCAGGTTCAGCACTGTGCAGTTGATGGATAGCATTGCTTTCCATAATCCAAACAGGAAAAAAATTCCTAAGATTTTTCTTAGAATGTCATAAGGATTCTCTTTGCCACTTCGGGAGGCTAGTGTCTCTGAGCCAAAGATTGATTTAAATTTTTCTCCCTCCTTATCCAAAAATGTCTAGCACATGGAGAGAGAGAAATTGTTTCATATTGATGTTTAATAATGTTTTAACTAATGATTTGTGTCTGTGCAGCACTGTAAATTGAGACTCACAAACATTCCTTACTTAGTATAGGGAAATTCATCTACTAGCTAGTGACTAGATTGGATTATAAAAATCTCCTGAATAATAATAATAATAATTAATAATAATAATAATAATTAATAATAAATACAGTGATACATTTTCAAATGCACCAATTTCTTCTTGGGTTGCAATTCTGCACCCCTCATGTTGAGTAGAACTTAGGTACCTGAGAAGACCTACTGAAATGCTACATAGTCTGAACTGGAAGATTGGGGCCTTAATTTATAAAAGGCCTGTTTTTAAATGGAAGTGGAGTAGGAGAATATGCTGAAATACACGTTCAGGGAATGGAATTCTTAAAGTGCGTGAAACACATTTGGAAGGCTAATTGTTTCTTTCCTCCATACTGAAGTCAGTTATATTTTAACTGAAGTCCTCTTCCTTCCCATTGTTCCCCACTACAACTTGCATTTGAAAAAAATTATGGTGCAATTAGGGAATGAGTCTTGGCTGACCATTTCTAAGAACAAATATTTTTAAAAGATGTGTTGTTGCTGCTGTTAACTTTGAAGAGGAGGTGGAATATTATTGATTTTTGTAAAAGCCCAGAGATGGTAAATTGTGACTCCTTTGAAGGTGAACATGTGGGCCTACTGACATGGAATACAAATCAACCTGCTGTATGGTAGAGGCAGGAAGTAAGATTTCATTTCAGCGAGGGAGGGTCCCAGCAAGCTGGCTTAGTGCAGGGCGCCTCTATTTCTATACCACTTCTCGAAGTGCAGAACTTGGAAGAGGTTGTCATTGCTGGAAAAAATCTGTGGTTCACATATTTTTAATCACATTAGTCTTGCTTTTATATATATGGGAGCTGTCCTACTGCTAAAGGTTGCTTATCTACAGTATCACCTGGTGAGACGGATAAAGTAATTTTCAGCAAAAATATGTATATCCGTGCAAGTCTGTTATAATGAAAATCACACTTGTTTCAATCTCCCCCTTTTTATTTACTGTGTGTGAAATTGTAATTTTGTTGGAAGTCTTGCATAAAGCAATTTAGGAATCTAAGAATTTAAAAAAGTATTGACAGGCTCTAGTTGTTAGTGGTACTTGGATATAAGAGGAACTGCCCTCATTTAGCTGAAGCTTAACTCATAATCTTTTCATTTCTGAACTTCCATGGCTTAGCCCTGTAAAATACTGTAAGGAACGATTGTTTGATTATTTAAATAGGTGTGACATTTTCCCAAACTTTCACTGCTTGAAGTGTATGTGCCTTAAGCTGTCATTGATTTGAGACTCTTAAGAACTTTCAGAGGTACTATACCTCCAGAAAGAGAATGCAATATATTGGCCACAGTTTAGTGCGATATATTGGTCATAGATGCAGTATGCTGGCCATAGAATAGTGTGGTTTATTTTTCTGAGCTATAACTTCTTGCTTCTTATCTGTTTGCCCAGGTAATGAATTACAAACATACTCACCACATACATCACAGAAAGTCACTCTCTATATCAATACTGTTCTCCAGAACAGGGGAATCTGTCACAAGGACTGATTTGGACAACTCCCCTCTCTCACATTTTAATCCTTCTATATGGATAATCACTACATGCAGAGCCATAAAACTCCTCCAGTTGAATGCACAATGGCAAAATCTCCATCTTGAAAGAGCAGAAGACTGAATTCTTCAGTCCTTCCTTGGCCTTTTCTTGTGGGGGAGGGAACTCCCATTATGGTCCAGGAGTGTTGCAAGAGTGCAAGGATTCCTTTTCTCCTGACCCAGGAATAGACACATGACTCTTCATGCCTTCTCTGGGCTGAGAAATAGCATCATTTCATCACTGCTTTAGCTGAACAGGTGTAAGGAGAGGCATAGTTGACCTTGCCTACCCATACAGCTAAACTTAGGTCAACACCAGGTCAGCTAAACCAGCTGCTGACACCTGATTGGTGAAATGGGGTTAACCATTGGTTTATGCAAGGCTTCAGTCCTGGCTTTAACTCCGGCCGCGTGCTGCAATTAGTTATACTTCTGTATTTAAAAGCATCAGCAGGGAAGTTTCTACAGTTGATGTTGTGTTGTATTGTCTTAATTTAAATTCTGCCCTGTCTTTGTGGTGGCACTGAGGGGAAAGCCCAGAGAGCTGTACCCCTTTCAGCCACCACATTGTGCAATCATGAAGAAGCAGTGCAAGGTACACTCCTAGAATGAGTGCTAAGATGGAGGCCTCTCCACACGAGATGGCCCCAAAGGATCATGATACATAGAGGTTGCCAGGTGTCTGGTTTTCAACCAGGACACCCAGTTGAAAAGGGACCCTGGCGGCTCTGATCAGCACCACTGACCGGGCCACTAAATGTCCAGTTGGCTGTGCAGCGGGGCTAAGGTCCCCTTCCTGCTCTGGCTCTGGTGGCTACTCAGAGCAGCTGGTATGTCTGGCTTCTAGGTGCAGGGGTGGCCATAGGGGCTCTGCACATTGTCCCTGCCCCAAACATCAGCTCTGCAGCTCCTATAGGCTGGGTACCGTGGCCAATGGATGCTGCGGGGACGGTGTCTGCAGGTGTGGGCAGTACACAGAGCCCTCTGGTCCCTCTGCCTAGGAGCTAGCCATGCCAGCCATCTCCGGGAGCTGCCTAAGATAACTGCCACCTGGCCAGAGTCCAAACCCTCAAGACCCAGTTCCCTGCCCCAGCCCTGAGCCTCCTCCTGTACCCCAACTGCCTACCTCCCAGAGACCACACCCAATAGCTCCTCCTGCACCCCAACCCCTGGGCTGATCCCCCTCCCACACTCTGAACCTCTCAGTCCCACCCCCAATCCCAGAGCCTCCTACTGCACCCCAAACACCTCATCCCCAGCCCCACTCCCCCAGCCACACCCCACACCTCCTCCTGCACCCCAACTCCCTGCCCCAGCCCTGAGCCCCCTCCTGAATGCCTCATCCCTGGTCCCACCCTGGAGCCCTCCCACCCTCCCACAACCAACCCCACTGCCCCAGCCCAGAGCCTCCCCCCCCACACTTAGAACCCCTCATTTCTGGCCCCACCCTGGAGCCCACACTGTGTCCTGGAGCCCAACCTCCTGCCCTAGCCCGGTGAAAGTGAATGAGGATGGGGGAGAGTGAATGATGGAGGGAGGAGGGGTGGAGTGAGCGGGCAGTGGGGCCTTGGAAAAGGAGTGGGGCAGAGGGGGGCAGAGGCAGGACCTCGGAGAAGGGCCAGGGTAAGGGGTGGGGCAAGGGTGTTTGGTTTGTGCAGTTAGAAAGTTGGCAACCCTAACGATACACAAGCTTAGCGATCTGGCAGCATCTCCTTGTATTCATGCTACAGCTGACAGCATACAGTAGGCAGTATATGTGCAGCTGCTCGGAGGAGGTGCTACTTAGACCACCTCCTCTGCACCCCCAGCCCCTTTCCCGCAGCAGCCCTGTTTCTTCTGCTCTGAGCTAGCAGAGACAAGTCAAGGGACTCAACACACAGCTACCACCATTTCTCTTTCCTTCCCCCACATCGCACAATCCCAATGAAGAAGGATTGTGGGGGGGAGCATTTTCCCCCTAGTGTTTATGTTGAAGCAGTGAGAGCAGCTAAACCACGATTTACAGCCCAGCCTTGATGGTGAGTTATGTATAATTAGTATTATTAAAAAAAAATACACATTTTTTTATTTCTCCCTTGTTTAGATTGGGGCAGTTGCAGTTCTGAAGTGTATTTTATCTACTTCTGCTCCAACACAAACTTCTGTCTTTATTAAAAAAAACCATATGAAAGGGACTATAAACCCTGTCAATTTAGATTATCTAATGAAAAATACTAGTTGACGTTGGAGGAACAATGGCACAAAATGTATTTAAGGTCAGGTTTTGGGGGAGAAGTCATATTGTGAAAAGAAAAAGTCTGAATAAAAGGAGTATAATAAAAACAGCAAGCCATTTTAAAATTACCATAACAACAAATATTCTAATTATTTAAATCAAATGTAATTGTAATCATGTTTGTTTTGGATTGGGGGAAAAGTTTCTTTAACCTAAAGAGAACCTCTAATATATTTTGATGGCTTATGAATAGGTAACTGAAGGTTCAAGAAGAAGCAGAACTGCTAATTCCTTTAAAAATGTATGGGTTTATCTGACCAAAATAGAATCTGTCAAGGCAGATGAACTAATGCTATTTTTTGGTGGGGAAGAGGGGTGGAATAGTTGAAGATTCCAGTTCATTATCGAAAAGTTGTGCAGGTTTAAAGGTCAAATGAAGTGCTTCTTAATCAATCAAAATCCTACCTCTATAGCAGAACACACAGGTAATCACACACAGTCCAAATACACATTGAAACACAAAAGTTTGAAAATCAGTTCTTTCCTGGTGCACCATCTGCCAAGTGTGGCCATTGGTTCGCCTTCAGTTCCATTTGCTAGTGTATATTAGTTGGTAAACCCCTGATATAGCATCACCAGCACCGGTTTAGATGTGACTGATAATGCAGAGGAAACACAAAACCCTGAACTCAGGACTTGGCAGATAAGTAACGAGGGAAAGGACTTTCAACTACTAGGCTTTTAAAATAGTATGTGTTTGGAATCTGAAAGGCTAAACATACAGGGCTTATTTATGGCTTGTAAGAGAGTCATCTGTGCTAGGGAGGGGATTCGATGCATGTGAGGCTTCGGGCAGGTGAGAATGTGTCTTTGAAAGGGCAAAGGTGCTCTGGGTACTGTGTGGGCAGAATTGCAATCTGTGCTGGTTCAAGAAATGTAGCTGCTGTGGGAGTTATTCCAGTATTCTAATTAGGAGAGGTGGGAGATGCTCTTGTGCCCCTCCTGCATTCCACCCTGGCCTTGCTAAACCAGCATGGGGAGCCAGGGAAGGGCTTCCTTGCTCTCTGGTAGGGACCCTGCAAAGGGGGAGGCGTAACTGAGCCCTTATTGTGTTGAATGTGAAATTTTTAAGAATGTACCATTTGGGGTCTTTACAGTTTTTACAGTTTTACAGTTTACAGGCAGGCCTCCTGAAGAGCTCACATCTTACCAGCAAGACAGGTTGGGAGGTGTGATGTTATCAGCATGTTTGCTTCTGGTGGCTTATTACACTTGACCTACAGTGTCCCCAATTTTTAAAATAAGTGTTTCCAATTTTGCAGACCAAAGCTTCAAAACTGGGACATTGTAGGTTAAGGGAACTAGCCCAGAAAGAAAAGCTTCAGAGACCAGCTTTCAGCAAAGGTGGTGGTTTTTTGTTTTTTTTTTGGACAAAATAGAGAATTTGCTTCTTTTTGAAATTTTTCTACTTTGAGAGAAAAAATCAAAACCTGAAAAGTTTTTCTGATTCCTGGAGCAGGGTTGCAGCATGGCTGGGAGTGAGTGATCTGAATGGAGGTTACTGCAACCTTGAAGCTGCAGTGGCAGCTTTAGAATAGTGCTGCTCCTGCTACTTCCTGTTCTGTGGAATATTTCTTCCACCCTTGCTTCCCTGGACCTCTCTGTTGCCAAACCCAGCTACTCAAGGAAAGGGGGATTTACCTCCTGTGCTTTTAAATGCATATGGGCTCTAAACAAAATGAAATCTATTACTTGCTAAAGTGTGCAGCAGATACTGTACTTGGTGTAACTTTGGCATGTCATAAATGCTTCTTATTCCTCATTCTTGGGATTTTATCATTCTGCTCTTTAAACCGCTGCATTTATTTATACATATTTATTTTGCTGGATTTCTAATGAGAAGTTTCACTGTTCGTGATGCAACAAAGACAGCTTAGTATAGCAGGTCATAAAATTAGTAAGTAGCACTCTGTAATAATGGCTTAGTTAAGTAACTAAGGGTGAATTGTATGGAGATCCTGCAGTGCACAAGTAAAGGAGCTCATCTTGATTAATACAATTATAACAAATCTAAAAAGGAATGAAATTGATCTTTTAAAAGTCTCTTTATCAGTGAGTGAGAGGTGTAAATAATATAGCAACAAGGTTTATCAGATGGTATCAGATAAAGTCGGTGGGAAATAGCAGGCCAAGAAACCGTGCAGCTGGTTCATTGTGGAGGAAGTGTAGAGACAAGGCCAAACAAGCAGTGGTGGCATTACCTGTGGACAGGGCCGGCTCCAGCCCCCAGCGCACCAAGCGCGTGCTTGGGGCGGCATGCCATGGGGGGGCTCTCTGCCGGTTGCCGGGAGGGCGGCAGGCGGCTCCAGTGGACTTTTCGCATGCGTCCCTGCGGAGGGTCCGCTGGTCCCGCGGCTCCGGTGGAGCATCCACAGGCACGCCTGCGGGAGGTCCACCGGAGCTGCGGGACCGGCGAGCGGCAGAGCGCCCCCCGTGGCATGCCGCTGTGCTTGGGGTGGCGAAATGGCTAGAGCCGTCCCTGCCTGTGGATCCATAATTAAATACAACAAAGGACTGGAGGGTGTTTAGAGGCAATATTGCCAGTGGTCTGGATCTGCAGAGTAGCTCTACTGGTGCATTCTCACCTGTGGAGGATTCTGTCCCCTGGATACCTGTGGAGTGTTTGTATGCAAGCTCATTTACTCAGACTTGTGCAAAGGAGAGGGTTTGGGTCTGAGAGGAAATCATGTGAGCTCTACCACACTAAAAGGAATATAGCCCTTGGAGACCCATTGAATAGATTTTATGGAGTATCCTTAGATCCAACCAATTAGCAAATTGAATCTACCCAAGACTGGTGACCTCAGGACACTTCTTCCTGGAAATGCTGCAAGTTTGCTAAGTGCTGTCTGTCTTGAACTCCAGTCAATCTGCCCTGGAAAGCTTTGCTGCACAAGCCATTCTTAGCTGTATTACCAACTCCAGTTAGTTAAATGACCAGCATCCGCATCGTTGACACCTGCCTTGCTACCACTTTCTGTTACCACTTACCCTTCAGGATCACTGAGTCACTTGCTTTTACCTCTTTAATCTGGGAAGGGTCTGTGTAGTCATGCACAGGATGCTTACCCTCATACTTTGGTGCTTTTGAAAAAATTACTTATGTGCTATTTTCAAAAGTGGCATAGGGACTTAAGAACCTCTCCTTCAGAGCAACAGGGCTTAGGCTCTGAAGTGCCGAAGTCATTTTTGACAATTTGGACTGCTTCATTTGGTGCCTGATTGAAAGCCCATTAAAAGCAAAGGCAAAGCATCCATTATTACTTCAGTGGTGAAGAATCAGGGCTTTACACTGTAGGCTTAGCCTTATCTGAAGTATATTATAGTATTGTCTACTTTAAAGTAGTGGGAGCTCCCAGGATAATTTACACAAGTTTCCAAGTCCCATCCATTTTCTCAGGAAGCAGGAATATGTTGTATATTGCAAACTGGCTGCATTTCCCATAGCTCCCCTTGACTTTTTAAAATCAGAGGGCCTAATGCTTCCTTTGGGTTGCCAAATGGTTGTATTGTCTATTATATTTGCCATAAAAATAATGCCTTTTTAAAATTTAATTATATATTTGCAGGTATAACCTAGAACCTTTTATCCAAACCTCCCTGAAGTGTGGAGACTGAGATAAGGGGAAGTTTATTTCATTTTGTTACAGAATGAAAACCTTCCGTACGCAATCCATCTTTACTATCAAGATTGAAAAATTGGCACTTTGATGTAAATGTACATATCTTGTGCTACTTACAAAGTTCTGTAATAGATCAGCACAGCCAGATCACCATATCATTTCTGACAAGGTTTCAGGGCAACTTTTGCATTGTCGTACTCCCGTCAAAATAAAAGAAACAAAAAAACCACCCCTGAATATAATTGACTTGCTTCTTGGAGTAAGATATCCACGTAGTGCTGACCCAAGCACCTGGCCTGTCTCTGCAATGCCAATATTCATTCAGGCACTTCTGAGAATATCTTTGCTGTCTTTTAGATGACAGAAGCATCTGCACAGTGCAGCAGCAAAATAAACCAAAATCAAACTATACATTCAAATAACATGAAGAGTGAATTAAAAAAGCAAAAGTGAAGATACACATTTAACAAAGAATATCAAGTTTATCCTTATGTGTCATGATACTGTAGAGGTCCACTAAGAGCGGATGATGTAGATCTATGTACCCAAAATATTGCAATACAAAGGTATATACGTTATAAGTCTGGAACTGAAGCTTGCAGCCGATGACAAATGACAGACTGATCACAGTGCCTTCTGATTGTCTGTTTACAGTTTTTGAGGATGTCTGCAATTTTGGTTCCTAGTAGTTCCCTTGCTCTGATTCAAATACAGTGTATCTTGTTTTTCAGTACATTTCCAGACATTGTATTATTTCATAAACTTCCTAACTGCATAATTAACATCTGCTGCTTACTCGTTATTTTGTTGCTGGTACATTGTCTATATTCCCATCTATTGCCATTAAAACATTGCTTGCTCAGTTAAAAGTCACTATATCTTTCTTCACAAGTTTAGCAAGCTTATATTTTCCCCTTCTTAGCCTCATCATAGAAGATTATTGGAGTCTGGTTCATGAGCAAGATGTAGACCTTGTTGAAGTCTGGTTCATGGGTCAACAGAAAGAGGACGTAGCTTTAGTTTTAGCTTGATCTTTGAATTCCCAAGATTTTGTAGGTGGATTCATTTTTTTTAAATATATGGGGCCAAGATTTTTAGCTGGTGTAAATCATTGCTCCAGTTTCCACAAGTTGAGGATCTGGCCCGCTATGCTTTTGATTTAATCTCTCTACAGAAGATTTCTCTCTCTAGGGGTTTCCTTTAATTTTGATTATAAGATGTGTAGGGCAGGGATTGTTTTTTTGTTCTGTGTTTGCATAGTGCCTGGGGTCCTGGTCCATGTCTAGGGCTCCTAGTTGCTATGGTAATACAAATAATAAATTGGAAATGAGAGATTTTCACCCAGTAGAGGAGTAGTATATGACTCATATATCACTAAATATGTCTCTAGAGGGTAAGCTACAAATGTGGCATCAGTTAGGTGTGGGACAAGGTTATCATAAGAAACATACAATCCTGCCTCAGTGCATGAGGTGGAACTAGAGGACCTCTTGATGTCCCTTGCACCCTTACATTTCCTTGATTCTGTGATATCTATGTCAAATTTTCAGCTGTGACTTCCCAGTTTTCCACTTACTCAAGTGTGTGGTCATCTGTTTTCCCTTCACAATCAGGTATTTGCATGTAGAGACCCAGCTACGCTCTTTGCCTGAACAATTTTCCAGTACTTAACACTTGCTAATGTATTTTTTGAACCTGGTTTAAAGCCAGCTAAATCTTTGGCCCACAGAATTCTGTGTGGAGTAGTAAATGCTCTGTGCTAACCCTGAATATTTTATTACTTGTTTAAATTAGCTTAGGATGTTGATTTTTTTCTCATTGCATGTTTGAAGTGTGCATAAGTGATGTGTATGTATATATAATATACAGATTATTTGTATTTATGATATATATTTATATACACATTATTACAAGAATTCCTTTGGCACCCATTTTCACATGGGGGGGGTATCTGCGTATATAACATCTCCATAAATAAAATGACTTGTAGGATTTATCATGAGTATTTGGAGATAAGTGGTGTCAGTTTTATCATCTTATGCCTTTTGGATGGGAGAGTAGAACCTTAGCTTCTGATGGCTAGGAATTGGCTGTAGCATATTTTCAAGTCCTCATTTTGTCCGTAAGCAAAATACAGTAAGGTAGGCCTTGATGATGTATGTTTCCTGCACACCTGTGATTTCTTGGCTGGGAGAGTGCAAGCCCTCTGAGGCAAAGGTAATTTAGTCCAGGCTTATGAATTCTTGGCTTTTCCTGAACAGTGCCTGCCAGTTGTATTTGTGACTGAAGATTTGATATGTGAGTTAGCATTCACTTAGTTCTTGGTGCAAAACTTTTGACATTTTCATAGTGACTTTTTTCAAACAATAAAATAAGTCTTCCTCTCTATATTTTCCTTAGCAAATTATTTTTAGTTAGTGGACATGCAGATGTTTTGAATATATACACAGTATCTTAAGACATAATCCAGCTGTGCTGCAATTCCTTCAGCTGTAAGGTATTATATCCAATGGGCCAGCTGTTTTAAATCTCCGTTTCTCAAGGCAGTAGACCTTCTCCCTACCTACTCTTTATCTCCACCTGTTAGAAGTCCTTTTGATTGCTTTCTTTCCATTTTTGGATTAGTTGTTGTTCTTAAAGCTTATGCTTTAATTGCATACACTGTTTTAAAAGCCATTTTTTTTGTTATCCCACATTATATGAGCTACTGCAATCAGCCAGATTAATCAGTGATAACAAACAGAGAGGTTTGGAGGGATTGTAATGAACAGATGGTATTTCTATTCATTAGTTACATGGTGGATACCACCCTTCTGCAGTTATGCAAACCAGCACATAGATGACAACACTGTTTGAGATTTATGACGTTTCCTCTTAAGAAAGCAAATGAATGATTTTTTACCAAATTTTTTTGTTGCCTTTAGAGTCTGTGTAGAAAACAGCACTCTGGATTCTCAGATCTCTTAGTTTCTCCCCTGAACTAGCTCACCACACAGAAGCATGCAAACCAAACATCAAAATCAGGCTATATATACATATACATATTTAAAAAAAAAAAAAGCTTCTAAACAACTATCCAGATGTCACTCCATTCACATGCTCTGTCATCACATCCTATACTGTTGCTACAGCTCCACACACATTTTTGGTAGGCATCACAGTATATCGTAATAACTTGAGACTTAGAAAATAGTTCAGTGTGTATGGTTTCAAAAATATCATTTGTAATATTCATTATGGAAAAATATAGCGTCAGATCTTCAGTTATTGCTGAAGTTATATACTAACCATAATGGAATAATCTTTCATTTTCCTGCTGAACTAGGATATTTTAAAGTTTGGCTGTTCTTAACACCAGGTAGTTCAATACCAAAGTAGCTCTAAAAACAAGTGCGGTTTAAACTAGTTATAGCATATTAATAGAAAACGGGAAAGGAGAAATGGTCTGTATCAAAAGATTTTCTAAAAGATATTCCTGAGTTTTTTTAAAAGGGGGCTGTTAATGGGTTTAGGTGCTCAAGTCCCATTGAATTTCAATGGAATATTGACTCCTAACTCCTTTGAGCTACTTTGAAAATCCCAGTCTACTAGAAAACTAGATAACTGAGGCAGTGAAATGTCAGTGTTTTTTGAACTGCTGTACATGTAAAGTAGTTACTTTTTTCAAATGAAACCTATTTTAAAACTGTTGAGCTATAAGAACAGAAAGCATTTAAATACAAACACAAAGAACGCTTATTAATATTATGCCTGTTCTTTTTGCTTCATGGAATCTTGATTTGTGAATGGATCAAAGAGAAAGCAGATGGGAGTTGGCAGTTTTAAACTGGCTATATTAAAATATCTGAGGCATTTCTCAAATTTCATCCTTAATCAATATGCCTGTTTCCTGGCCGTTGGTTATGTGGAGTTTGGACAGTTGTAAATATTCTGTGCATTACTGAAATATATAATCCCTTCTGTAGGACGCTTTAATAATAAATATGCATGGAGACTTATATACTTTTCAACTGATTGCTTCAACATGGCAGCTTATCTTTCATGGTATTTGTCAAGCTGTCTGGAGTGGCTCACAACTGAGAGTACCAACCTCAGAGCAGGCTGTCAAGAAACAGAGCACGAATCCCTGTTGTGTGTTCTGTAATCACATTTCACCAACCAAGCATCAAGTGTGAACTCCTCAAGCACTGGAACAGCCTTAACATGGAGTCAGACAGCCCCCTTGGGCACTCCAGTCTATCTTGCCACCCAGGCAAGCCTGTCTTTGTGATAGATAGTCCCTTCCACCAAAAATCACAACAATACTCAATATTCCAAAGGAGCAGATCAATTGTATTTTAGGGTTCAAATCACAGAGGCTTGTAGCTTGTAATAAACTAACTAAAGATTTATTAATTAGGAAAAGGAAATAAGAGTTATTTACAAGCTTAAAGCAGGTAAACATACACATACATAGATGAGATACAGTCTTAGGTTCCAATAGCTAATAGTAGCTGCTATAATATACAAGCTTTATATGTCCTTCATATGTCCACACTAAACAGCTGGGAGCCCCTTGCTTATGCTTTGAAGTCTTCACCCCTCAGAGTTCAAGCAGCACAGGGATAACAATTCCACATAAAAGCGATTGTTATCCCCTTCCCACAGCTTTCAGGTTGGGATAGGAGGAGCACTTGTGCACATACCCTCTTCAAGAATGTGGGGGAAGCAATCAACAAAGTCTTTTGTCTACTGATGTTCCACAATGGCTTGTCTGGTGTCTATAAACCTTCTTTTGTTGGGGAGGAGATAACACCTCTTCTGGTGAACTAGTATTTCACCCTTGGTAATGCTTCTCCCCTGACTGGGGTGGGGGATTTACAGTGTTAGCAAACATTCTTATAGTTACAGAGCAAACACTTAAATAAATCTTATAACATGGGAAACAGATATTATAAGTCAGATTAATACATGAAGCATTCTACAAGCATTCCATAAAGTCTAAACCCTAAATGTTCTTGTAACTCTAATTTATATTAACAATACTAATACACAGGTGAACCAGACTGGTTTACTGCTATCCATTTGTCAGTGTTCATTGGGGCCCAGGGGACTTGGTATGAGCTAGCACCTGGTCTGCCAGCATCACAGTTTTCTTCCTAATTTTTTTTAAACAGCACTTTTACATCTTTTTTTGTCAGTACAGTGCCAGCATCTAGCACAATGGGGTCATGATCCATGATTGGATCTCCTAGATTGCAATTCATTCAGTTTTATTCAATGTTGCTTATTCAAACAAGCCATAATTCACTGTATAAAATCATGTCTCTTCCTACCGTAGCAGACCACTTACAGAAGGTAATCTAATAAAGTGAGCAGACAATGAGTTATAGTATGAAATGGAAAGTTTCTTTCCCCATCGACATAACTCATTGCACCTCCCTTACAGATGCTACAAACTGTAGCCAAATACTTTGTGTGGTAATGAAGGTTATTAGAACAGAACAGAATGTGGATGATCGGTCTGATTTTTTTCAAAAGCACCTAGTGGGTTAGCTGCACAGATCTCAATAACTTTCACTTAAAGTCAAGATAGACTAAGGGAGTGTTAGAATAGATCATTCCTAACAAGGGTGATATCCAGTGACAGAGTATTAGAAACATTACCTGAAATGTAAAAAACTAGGGATTTGTTTTGAAATTTTATTATTTCCAGTGATTAGTCAATGGTTTATCTTCAGACCAGAGACGCATGACTACATCTCTGTGGAAGAAGAGGCTAGGACTGAATTATATATGTGCTTGCAAGTCAGGGTTGAGATAAATGCCAAACCAGTGCACAGTGATCTACACCAGGTGATCTATACCAGGCTTGATGCAGTACTTTTAATCTCATACTTTCATGAGTACAGAAAGTAGAGCATAAGACTAATATTTAATATCCCATTGTGATATTCGGCACCCATTTGACAAGAATTTAGGACAATATGGAATTCTTTGCTGTGGCAAAATTATCCCTTTCATCTGTGGAACATTTACATATGTGAGAAGAGCCAAAACCGAAGACGAGTCCTGTGCAGATCTAAAAATGATGCCTTTATTCAGCAAAACCTGCTGTTTGACCTTAAGGTAAAGATTTCAGATCTAGTCTCAGTATTTTTAAACATGAAGCTATGATGGATTGTTTACCCTGCACAAGTTTTGAAAGGGTTAATGTAGGCCTGAGGCTGGTTAGCCAGCCTGGGTACACCTGGAGGGTGGGCCATGTCTAATTAGAAATGAAGCCCAGCTGGGCAAGAGCAGGATTTGTCTCCATAAAGAGCAGGCAGAGCCCAGCTGTGGGGGAGGAGAACCCTATGAGAGGAAGTGCCTTGTCTCTGGGAGCAGCCTGAAAAGAAGGCTGAGAGAAGGGAAAAATAGAGAAGACTTGATAGGCTTCTTCAGGGACAAGTTGGAAGCCTGACTGAGATGGGCCCTATGCCAAGCCCTTGGATTGGGGGGATTGATAGAACCATGGAGAAGTAGCAGCACCAGCAGAGGCATGCCTGCACCGAGGTAACTATCTGCTGAGCCCAGCCATGCTGAAGGTTTGTTTTGTGTATGTATTTTTTGTTGGACTTTGATAAAGGACTATGTGGCCTCAGAAGGGCTGGATTCTGTAAAGTGGTCTGGTCAGAGGGCCAGAACACTCCTATGGCCAGGGTAGTCCATAAGACGGTGAGGGGAACTGAGGCAGTGCTGTAGCCAGGAGGTGGCATGTTGGGGCAGCAACTTTGTCACAGAAGCAAAATCAGTTTGATATGGAATATTTAGGGTCAAATCTATATTAGTTTAAATAAACAGTATAGTTAGGTCAAATTAGATACCCTGAAGATGTAACTTTGCGAGCTGCATTTCGCGTTCTCCTGACTGATCCATATGGGAAATGTCTGTTTCTTCTTCTGCGTGCAGAACTCCCACTGCCAATAAATGAACAATTACCATGTAGTTAGGGGACACCTTTATAAGAGGAATGTCCCATTTACTGTACTTTATATTCAGGGTCTAAATAAATTGTGAAATTACAACTATTAATCTGAATATTCTTAAGTATATATATTATTAAAAGTCAATGTGTTTGATGTAGCATTGATTTAGTTTTGTTTCCACTTAGCCCATGAAGCCCCAATAGACCAAGTTTCAGGCAAGGTCAGATTATGTTTTATATTTCCTCCAGAAGAAGAAGTTGCCTAATCAATCAATAGCATGAAAGTGAAAATGCTGTTGAAAATCATTTAGGATTTTTTTATATGCCCTTTTTGAAGACCCAAAACCACTTCAAAGCCCATTCTAGTATTTCTGGAAAGTGCTATAGTTCTAGTGAACTCTACATCTAGGATTTACAAGGAAAATAATAAAACAAATGGATTGCTCTGGCAAAAGAAAGAGAGAAGTTCTTATTGCAAATGGATTTAAATTCTGTGAAATATTAACTGGGCCTTTATTGTGGTTAGAGCATAAAACTGTTTGTAGCTCATGCCTATTGTTTGTTTGTATTACAGTAGTGGCAGCAGGTCCCCAACTGAGATCAGGACTGCACAGCGATAGCTACTATAGATACAAATAATCACACTGGTAAAGCATTGCTGTTCCCATTTTACAGATATGGAACTGAGGCCAGAGATTAAGAACTTGACCCTGCATCCATTGAAGTCAGTAGCAAAACTCCCATTGATGTAGCAGTGGGTCGGGCCTTAAATGGCTTGCAAAAGTCATTTGTTGAAGGATCCTGCGGCAGTGTTGGAAACTGAACCCTCATCTCCTGAGCTCCAGTTCAATACTGTCACCACGAGAGTACCTATCTTTCTTTCTGTTCAGATTCTAAATTATCCCTTGGTTATTTGTAATTGGAGCAAGTCCCCATGCATGTAGATAAAGCCAATCTGAAAGAAGAGCAGGTAGAAAAAGAACAGATATTACGCTACTCTAGTTCTATTGCTGGAGATAATACATCTGACGATCCTGATGTCATTGCACTTGGCTTTTACTACTGAACTTTCAGCATTGCTCCTGGTTGCTACTCAGTAAAGAGCAGTGGCATATCATTTGATAGTGAAAAACTTCTGTACCACTGAATTATCTAGCTAGAATGGGTGGGTGAGAAATCTGAAGGTGACATCCTGGCCCCATTAAAGTCATTGGGTAATGTCGCTGTTGACTTCAGTGGGGCCAGGATTTCATCCTTAGAGTTTCTGCTGACATCAGTACACTTATTGGGTTTCAATCTGGCCCTTCTTTCTGTTCTTTTTATTATTACCAGCATTGTTTCTAAATATACATTAAGATGGGAAGTTATGGGAAATATAATCTCTGTGGTCTGCTTTGATAATGTCTGTCTCTTCCTCTGCTATTACCTACAGTGCTGCTTTCATACAGCATTCATGGCTGCAGCGTTAACAAAAGTTCAGGTGCTGGTGGTCCTGAGAAACCCTACAGTCAAAAGGTTCAACTGCACATCATCACAGTGTATGCTTTTTCCTGTGAAATAGTCTCTCATTTCATTTAACCATTTGAAAATATGCACCCATATAATTTCTATGAATTCTGAATGTCTACCTCAGCCATGGTGTAACATTGCTACAAATACAGCTTATTATCATTAATCCCAAAGTGACTTGCAAATTTATGCAAGAGTGATAAAGTTTAAGGATTCAGTAATCATGTGTGTTGCTGGTGGTGTGACCTCCTGTTATGAAATAAACAAATTAAGTGACTGAATCCAGATACTAAAAATTATATTTTATGTATTAAGAATATTACTTGTTAAAAACCCTTGAAACAAATAAGTTATAGGCACCTAATTTTCAGAAGCCAAATATAATAAGGAAATTGTCAGGTTAAAATCAAACCGAATAAAATAAATAAATATATATATATATATATATATATATATATATATATTAAAAGAGGTCTTTATGTGACAAATAACGCTAATGATTACTCAAACTTGAAAGTATTTTAAAAATCCAAACGACTTTTAATTATTCTGTTTGATTATTACTTTTCAGGTTGAACAATGAAAACAGAAAAGTTGGTCTCATTTTAGTTTAGAGTCCTTTACTGATTTTCACTTCTGGGTTCCCCAGCTCCTAGCCTAGTACTGCAAAGTTTAGAGTTCAAACACAGGTGAGGAGATAAGTCTTTGTGTGTGTGTGTGTGTGTGTGTGTGTGTGAGGATTGGGGGTGTGTGTGTTAAACTACTTCCACTGGAATTTAAAAATAAATAAATTATTCCTATTGGTCTTACACTCTGTAAACATTTATTTTTACGAAACTTAAACTCTGTGGCAAATTTGACCTGAAAGTGTTCCTCTAACAATGGCAAATGGAAGTGCATGTTCAAATCCAGCCATAAAGCAAGCCCTGCACAAAAACCTTTCTTGGCAGCCAAAGATACTGTCGGTCTTGCATAGTAAGGTCAAGTGGTGACAAGTTATGCACAGAACTACTGTGAAATATTGTGTGGCGTTTTGCTCTGGTTACATGCTGCATATATGTAATAATTTCATCGGATGCAGTGATAACTTACTGCAGTGTTAACACATTACAACATAGTGGAGTAAATGATGTGTGTTACCAGTATAATAAAGGTAATGCCCTAGACATGGATTGTTAATCTTGGGGAAAACTTCGTAAGTTAAAACATACTTTTTGTAAGGGCTATATATGCATGGGATGTGTTTTTCATAATACATTGCCAAATGGATGACTCTCCTACAGTTTTATAACTTCTGGAGAAGAATCTATAAGTAGTCAAATTAATATATATATTTATAAGCTTTTTTAAAGGAATTGAAGAGGAAGCATGTCCTTTTGTAAAAAAAAATAAAAATGGGTATATAAAGTGCTTACCATTGTGTCACTCTTGTGAAATATTCTGTGCTAATTTCATTGTGTATGAGCTGTAAATGGTATTTATGACTACCAGATTTTTTGCAGGGGAGTGAAATAAACACTGGAATTAGGTGTTGACTAACACTGAATTATTGAAACAATAAATGAAAGACATGTCTGGTTTCAATGATTGTATGAAGATAAAATTGAAAAACATAGTGTTCTTCTGAAACACATTAACGTTTGAGCAAAGCTTATGTTTACAGGGTATTGTGAAGGGATGTGTCAGGACAGAGAGAAGTGAGGAAAAGAGAAATACCGTACCTGTTTCTCAGGGGTAATTTGATTCTCTTGCTCTAATCAGTTGCCACTATTTGCTAGAAAAATACTTTCTTACACTACTAAGCCAAAAATAAATTCAGTATAATAGTTTTTGATCCTTAAAACCTTTATATTGAGTAAAAAAAATGAACAGCTTTCTCAATGCCTGACTTAGTCATGAGGCAGAGCATTTGACAAGAAGTTCCACAGTATGTGATCCAACATGAGGTACAAAAGTTTGTGGGCCAGATCGTTTAGCCCTGAAGTAGCCTCATTGTGAGTTTTCATTTGATGAGTTTAAAGAAGAGGTATAGCTCTAGATCAGTGTTTCCCAAATTTGGGATGCCGCTTGTGTAGGGAAAGCCCCTGGCGGGCTGGGCCAGTTTGTTTACCTGCCGCGTCTGCAGATCCGTCCGATCGCGGCTCCTACTGGCCACAGTTCGCTGCTCCAGGCCAATGGGAGCTGCTGGAAGCAGTGCGGGCCAAGGGATGTACTGGCAGCCACTTCCAGCAGCTCCCATTGGCTTGAAGCAGTGAACTGCGGCCAGTGGGAGCCACAGTCAACTGAATCAGGTAAATAAACCGGCCCGGCCCGCCAGGGGCTTTCCCTACACAAGCGGCATCCCAAGTTTGGGAAACACTGCTCTAAAGGGAGGTCTAGTCTAGTGACTTGTGCTGGTCTGGGAGCCAGGAACTTCTGACTGATCTAGCTGTGACACTGACTCTCCATTTTACAACAGCATCTTTGGATGGATCATTGGCAGTGGTGACTTAGACCTTTGAGTCTTAAAGCATGAACCTTTACTGCCTGAGTAGAAAGACCAAGCTCTACCAGGCAAGGCTGTAGCAGACTCATCAACCACTGTGTCCCAGCCCCACACAGAGTGGGTGTGGGTTACAGTTGCATTGGGCAAGTCAATCCATGATCTGGGAAGGGGTGTGTGGGATTTTAAAACATCAAATATTTCAGAGGTTTTGATAGTGATTAAATATTTAAATACTGTAACTTGTTTAGAAGATGGAAATCCCTAAAACAGTGCTTAGAACAACATTTTCAAGTGTAAATGCCCAATGTTAGACACCTAAATATGTGTCCTGATTTTCATATCTGCCAATTACTATCAGCTTCTATTTACTTCAGTGGAAATTAAGGGTGGTGAACCTTTTGGAAAACCAAACTACTTATTTAGGTGCCCAAACAGGGATTTGGACAGCTACATTTGAGCATCAACACTTAAAATGTGACTTAAGTATTTTGTGATTAATTTTTTTGGTACTGTTCAGGTAACTTTTGAATTCAGCTGTGCTGAGATTATTATAAACAGAGTAAGAAAGAAGATTATAACAACTTGACCAGCACATGTAACAAATGCTTGATATTCCCATTGGCTTTGGTGAATTACTATTTCCAAAGAAAGGAAAATTTTACCCACTGTGAAAGAAAAGGTTATAATATGGTCATATGTCAGACGAAACAGATTGCCAATGGTAGTATATAACGAAAAGCAGAACTAGCTTCTGTTGTGCACTATTTCCATTAGACCGCGTGGAAATTTTCTAAGCAGTGTTACATAAATATCTAAACCATAGTTGGAAATCATTTAACAAAAGATAGATTGTGTCCGCTAAGCATTTTTGGGGTCAAACCTCACTTCTGTACACAAATATATACAAATCTATCAATCATTTGCCCACAGGATCAATACATTAATCTAATTTGCTTTCCATATTGTGCTTAGTAACTGTAAATCTAAATCCAGACACCTCTAATTTAAAAGGAAGGAGATCTGTTTCTGAACAATTGGTCAAAGGCTAGGTTGGACATTAGGAAAAACGTCCCAACTTTCTGGTAGTTAAGCACTGGACTAAATTGCCTAGGAAGGTTGTGGAATCTCCATCACTGGAGATTTTTAAGAGCAGGTTAGACAAACACCTGTAAGGGATGGTCTAGACAATACATAGTCCTGCCATGATTGCAAAGGACTGGACTAGAAGACCTCTCAAGGTCCCTTTGAGTCCTTCAATTCTATGAAATGTCAGGGGAACTCACTATATGATTACTACCAGTGAAATAATATTGTAACAGTGCTGGATGATAACAAGGAGCAAACTATTTGGATACATTACACCTCTGAGTTAGATATCAAGTATAAAAACAGACCTCAAAGAGTCAAGCCTGATTTCCCCTCCTTCCCCTGGCCCCAAAGAGAACAATACAAGTCTGACATCAAATCTGATGTAAAATATAGACTTCTATGATTTTTTTCATTACCCCTGATATAAAGATAACTCCATGTATGTAAAATGTAATATAGCAAATCCTTTACCAATTCCCTTCATTGTAATAAATATTGTATCTCATTACAGCAGAATAAGCCCCCAGTTATGTCACATAACATCTGCTTAATACTTACAAATTTCTCCAACAATGATGCCAAAACAGCTAAACCTTCAATATCCAGCCCACCACTTTGATCAAATAAAGTAATAAAATGTTAGATAATGAGCCAAATTTAGATCTAGCAAAACTGGGAGTAGATCAATTTTTTAGATGAGTTGCAACTGCTTGTTTATAGTCTTGTTGCTAAGGCACAGGCCTGGTGGTTTGGATTTCTTTTGTAAGCCTGGTTCCTGGCTCCATTAGACTTCCTGTGTGGCACTGAGGAAAATAATTTAATCTCTCTGTGCCTCGGTTCCCCATCTGTAAAATATGGCTTAAAAATACTTTCTTTCCTCACTTGGGCTTTGCTATTCATTAATGTATATGAGGCTCTGAAATACTCTGGGTACCAGAGGAAAGCCTATAAACAAACAGCAAAGCAAACCTTAGGTGAAAATATGGCACAAGATTTTTAATGGTAGATATTAACTGATTATTTTGCAAGTAAGGTCAGCTTCAGTCAGGGGTGAAAGTGAGCCGGTACGGGCTAGTATGGCATACCGGTAAGAAGCCGGTACCGTCCTGTAGGCAGCGCACGTTAAAGTGTTGCCACTGGCGGGTAGGAGGGGCAACAACGTTAAAGTGCCGCTGTGGCAAAGAACCCTCCTTAAAGCACTGCCACAGCAGTGCTTTAACATCACTGCCCCTTCCCGCCCCCCGTTGGTGGCCCTATTGGTACAGACCTACCGGCAGGGCCGTCGACATGGGAGGCAAAAGGGGCAAGGATGTTAAAGCGCTGCCGCAGCACCCACCGGGCTGCCAACAGTGAGGGAGGCAAAAGGGCAGCTGCTCTGGGGCTGGCAATTTAAAAGGGCCCGGGGCTCCTGGCCGCCACTGCTGTTACCACGGTGGTAGCCGGAGCCCTGGGCCCTTTTAAATCGCAGCTGGAGCCCTGGGCGGCAGGGGCCAGGCAAGATGGATGGACAGGCTGGGGGAGGCTGACTCAGTCCCGCCCCTTCTGCCTGAGGCCCCACCCCTTCTGGGGGTCAGAGCCAGTCCCCGTACTGGTAAGAATTTATTATTACTTTCACTCCTGGCTTCTGTGAAGTGATGACCTATCTAAATGGTCACACCTGTAACTAGAGTTGGCTGGAAAATGGAATTTCTGACCCATGGGAAATTTCAACGTTTTGAAATTTGTTTTTCTTCTGACTCAGAATGAACTATATCTAATCATTCTGAGTAAAAATTCAAAGAATATTTTGTTTGGCAGCATCAAATCTTTTTGTTTCAATAATGTAAATCTTTAAAATATAGAAAGTGTGTGCATGTGTGTGTGTTTCTGTGTGTGTGTGTGTGTGTATATATATATATATATATAGATATATATTGAAGTATTGAAATGATCAGCAATGTATATAACATCCATTCTTCTATGAAATTATCACAACTCAGTCAATAGACGTTATGGTGTAATAAATCCCATCTTTCCTCTATTGTCTGTCAGTTAAAATGCATTCTCTTCTATTTGTTTCAATTCATATTGCATTAAAACTGCCTGAATTCTGAATGTGCATATTGTGTTAAGGAAATTAATCCCAGTTTGAGCTCAGACTCAAAACAAAACAAAACATTAAAAGCGAGGACAAATATTGAATATGTTCTCTCTCTCTCTCTCTCTCATTCAAATGTCTTTTAAAAATAACTTTTAAATTAGTACAATTTACCTATACGAGCAGGAGAGCTGGATTAATGTAAATAGGAGATACCAGTTTACAGAACTGTATTCACAAAAACCCTCCAGCCAGGATACAAAGTTGCAAGCAGTATATCAAAGCCAACTTGCATTGATTGTTTATAGTTGCTGTCACCTACCTGGATAAATCATCTTTTCACCTGCACCATATGTGTGTGACATTGCAAAAGTTTTGTGTACATGATCTGTTGTCCCCATCTGTTGATTTACTGCTAATGGGAATTATGCATGTGTACTGGGGGGAAAATTGATACGGAAATAATACGCTGTGTACTGTTTAAGCAGAATCCTTGAAGTAAGAGAAATCTGTTGTTCTGATGACCAACCTTTCACCCTCACTTCAGAAACAAATGCTCGATTAATTTCTTTGAAACCCTCTATTAATTGCATTCAATCTGAGGTGCATTCAGTACATTTTGACATTAGAGGCCTGAAGTTAGGTTTAAAATAGGCTGGGATATGTGCAACAGTGACATACAAAAACTTTTACTTCTGTAATTGCTGAAATGTAGTCAGGGAGCCCAGCCCAGAGCATTCTACATAGCTCATTGAGTGCAGGGTTTCCCTGAGGATCTGTATGTTGTAGTGCTACGAGATTTTACCCCCCCCCCTTTTTTTTTGAATGCTTATTTTTTTTTAATTACTATTTTAACTCTGTGCCAGAGAGTCCAAGAAATGTCAAGTGTTTGTTTTGAAATGTTGTCATGGAAATATTGAACTGCCTCAGGGTGTGATTCTTTGGGTTAATATATAGATAGCTATAGAGATAAAAGTTAAATTTAGATAAAATCGGTGTGGAGCCAAATATATGCCAAATTTTCAAACATGTATGCATATTAATTGGAAAGAAATGGCTCACTAGCTACTTGAAAATCAAAACCCACCACTTACTTCATTTTCATATCAGATTATCTATTACCAAGTGAAGCAATCTGACAGGATACTGGAATATTGCTCCTGGAAGGCCAGGCTATATTAATAGGGGAGTTGTATGGTTCTTTGGTAAAAGCTGTTGATAAAAAAATGTGGAAGTTTTGAATGTCATACAGGGGTGTCTGATTTTAGTCAGTCTAAGAATAATATGGCTCTGTGTAAATCAGCCAGAACTGGACTAAGACCCTTCTAAATTGGTCTTGCTGGGTATGATTACCCAGCATTCTGGAGCAAACCTCCTAATCCAAGTCACAGACCTGGGCTAGTGGGGCTCGTGCTAGCACTCTAAAAATAGCTCTCTAGCCTGTGCTTTGAACTTGTTGCCTGAGCTCCAGTCCAAGCTGCAACTTCAAAGCACTGTCCTTACAGCTCTTTTTAGAGCACAAATCTGTTGACCTGAGAGGTTCGCTCCAAACTGCTGTGTAGACATACCCCACAGTGGTCCCTTTGTAGCGGCTCTCATTTAGGCTTATAACACTTCATGGTTCTCTGCAGGGCAATAAAGCTGTGTGAATAACTGGTTGGGGGGTGGGGAAGGGTTTGCTGGCTGAACTGAAAAATTGGGGAAAAAATAATTTGAATCAACCCAAAACAAAAACTTTTTGACTTTTTTTGGAGAGCTGAAAAAGTTTTTAAAAATTATTTGGGGTTGAATGAAATGTTACATTTGACTGAAAACAAAACACTTTAATCTTAAAATTTTTAGCTCAGTTTTTTTAAAAAAAGGTTCAATTTCAAACAGTCATTTGAATTGACAATCGAAAGATTTCATTTGGAAATTGTTGAAATTAAATGTGTTCTTTTTAATTTTGGGGGGGATTTTTAGACTAAAACAATTCGTAGTATTTGACAAACTTGTGAAATGTTTGGTCAATCCAAATCTGCATTTTTTTGGCCAAAAAAAATTAAAAATTCAGTCCAAAACTTTTGCCGAGCTCCACACATGAGATATGTAAAGAAATCTTTTGGAGGTATTTGTGGGAGTTTAGCACAACTGTGGAGGATTTTATTTGTTCATTATGTTCCTGTCAGTGACATGACCCATCAGGTCATAGTAACAAAGAGGCATGACAGAGCCTTGAAATTCCTTACTGAAGCCGGAATATGTGTCAGCTGAATTAGGATTCAGAGGGGTTTCTACACTACTTTTTCCCATTCTACCTGGTATCTTAAGCTCATTCAGTGACCGCCAAAGCTTGGAAACCTTGCTACATAGTACACTTTACATAAGATACAGGGGAAGGGAAACAATATTTTCAACTGCCTGCTGCTTGCAGGGAGTAGGGATCTGTAGCAGGAGAGGCAAATTCAAAGTTGGCAATTTAGGCTATTGCCTTTTACTAGGCTTTTAAAACTAAATAGCCAAATAATTTTTAATGTTCTAATGCTGCTTTATTCAACAATAGGAAATAGAGTCCAAATATATCGTATAGGATTACAAGGCACAGTTCAACTCCCATTAAAGCCAATGGAAGACTCCTGTTGACTTGAATAGAAGTTGGATTTGGCCCACAGCAACCAACCAGCATCTTATAAGTTTTAAGATCCAATGTAATACTAGTGCTGGTGAATGCATGAAGAGTACAGAAAGGTCAGTGAGTACAGCGAGAGACTATGCCTTCCCTGGAACAATAGGATTTACTCCTATTAGATTTAACACCATCCTTGTCACCTCACTGACACAATGCCACATGGAAAAGAAAAGGAAAACTCTTACCTATTTTCCTTTCCTTCCTCTTTCCCCAGCTCCTAATCTCCAGGAACTATAACATAATCCAAGGTACAAACATGTACTAAGCCTTCTGGACTATAATGTATTCAGTGGCAATTCCCAAATGATACTGGTCATTCTGGATTCAGAATTTTCCTTAATCTTAGATTAATAAATTCATAGTGTTTTTTAAAGACCAGAACGGACCATTATGATGATCCTGCCTAACCCCCTGCGTAGCACAGGTCATAGAATTTCGCCCAGTGATTTCTGCTCCAAGCCCATAACTTCTGGATAAGCTACAGCATATCTTTTAGAAAGATACCCAGTCTTGATTTAAAGACTTCATGTGGTGGAAAATCTACTATGTCACTAGTTAATTGGGTAATTAACAATTAGAATAATTTATCTTCTCTGGCAGTGATTCTAGGGATGGTGTCCAGAGCTCCTAGAAATGCTTTATTTCAGATAGGATTTAATCTGCCCTCTTTCCCCATGAACAGTTATCTCTATAAGGTAGATCTCAAGCTGATAAGCATTTGGGTGTACTAGAAACTCAGCACAGTGTGGTTTTGCAAGTAGCTAATAAACTCAGACCAGGGCAGTTAACAATAGTTCAGGAAAGATTCTCAACTGTAGAGACCTCTCCCAACAACATGAGTAAGAGAAGCAGCCATATTTCAGTGTGGGTGGTTTGAGATAATGTATTCCAAAAGGAGGGAGCTAAGTGGGAGATCACGAACGATGAATTCAAATTGTGTGGTGTTTTTTCGATGTTGGGAATAAGGAGTTACCCCCAGGAATAAACAGACTCCTCAATGCTAGGGTGATAGACAATATATAAATAATCCTACAAGGGGTTTACGGGACTTCAGTTGCTTCCAACAGCTCTTTATATTCCCTGCCAAATCATTTAAAAAGGAAGAGAAGCTTGATTCCAGATTGATTAAATGTACATCAGAATAAGAGAATAAACCATTGGTTCATGTTCCGTTCTGTTGCATACAGTTCAGTTGAGATTGCTTTTTAACTACTACCACCCTCCAAAGCACTTGTAAAATAATATAGTGAGAGCAATTCATTGTATTGTCTGGCACAGTTTCTCCTTTTTACTCTAAAGTGACTTACATTGGCATCTTGGAATCAGCTGCTCTTATTCCCCCTGCACTCTTCCTTGGTTCATTCCCAAACTTTTCTTTGTATGGATACTGGCCTATTGCACATGCAATTTGAGACCAGGGAAAAGGTGCTTTGAACAATTAGATCACCTAACCAACACTTGTTGCAACTGAATTTCTAAAAACTATTCTCCCTTTAAAGAGAAGAATTTTCTCCCTGAGTTGAATTGTGGGTGGCCATAACTTGATATAAATATCCAGTTTAACTTTGTGCCTTCTACTCAGAATAACTTTCACTATTTATTCTGCAGTGTTTCAATTGTTTTACTTATTTTTAATGATGTTATTGTTACCTAAAATATCCATGCAGAGTCTTAATGTAGTTTAAGGCAGAAAACCAAACTCTGCTGATGGAGAGAGATTCTGAGGACAGATGCTCATGAGGTATAAATTGTCATAACTCTGTTAATTTCAAAGGAGCAATGGCAATTTACAGCAGCTGAGGATCTGCATCATATTATTGAAATATAGGTTGTGGAAAATATCTCTGGTTTTGAGAGTTTAATAGGCAAAAGTAGCCTAGTCCACAGCACCAGTGGTGGAGCTATAATGATTAAAAAAAAAAAAAAGAGAGAGAAATCAGCTTCAGGGGAATTATTTAGAAATATCTCTTTCCTCAGCTGACTTTTTATGTGGTGTAATTGGATTATTTTGTGTTAGCTATTCACAAACAACCACCCCTGCAGGCCACACATACATCTGAAGTAAACTACTGTAATTCCATTCGAATCAACAAACTTCTATCAACTGACACTCAGTGTATTTGGCTTAATGTGTGTGATACACACCACCTAGATATAAATAGTGCTTGCTGTGAGATGGGTACCTTCTTGCTGTGGCAATTAAAGTATGGGGAGAAAAGAGGAGTGATGGGTCAGAGAAGGATCCCATGTTTTTCTACATGTTTTTCCTCCAGTACAAGCACTAGAAGTCTGAGAAATCTGTGCAGTCTACAGGCAAATTGGTGCCTAATGTAGAAGTAATGGCTTCTCCAAGGAAGTCAATGAGGATATCTGAGAGAAATGTTCACAAAACATACTTTTCAGCAGCAAGCTCACAGAACAATCATTAATTTTATGACCACAGAGTACTAGAAAGTAGTGATGGAAAAGATGTATTGAGTTCATTCATCTTCCAGTGCTTGACTTTGCATTATAGTACATTTTTAATGCTTTGTAGTCTAAGTTTTAAATATCCTGAAGGTTTCGCCACTTCCCTTTGGAAGAATGTTCCATTATGTAAAAGATCTCACTGTCAGGTTTTGTTACTGATTAATTTTTTGTTCTCTCTGAATCTTCTTTCTTCTAATCAACCACCTCTAGTATAATTGTTACTAATCATGCTTCATTCTTGGGTTTATGCACTTCTAGTGTCATAGAACAGAATCATAGGACTGGAAGGGACCTCAAGAGGTCCCCTGGATTAGATGTGAGGATGGCTATGGAATACCCCCTTATTTGCCACTTAGCCATACAACTGTATGCATATTTAGCTTAAAAAAAGTAAAACTGAAGGAAAAGGTTGACAGTAATTCTTAGGATTTGTAATGGGGCAGAGGAGGCAGGCGCTAGGACCCTTCTGAAGAATGAAAAGCTCTTCTTTTGAGTCACCCTAATCAGATGCTAGAACCTTGCATAAAATACATAGGCAAGATTGTGTCATCGTCCTAAGCCAGCTGCCCTGGGAGTAAATCCCTCCCTTACATTCCTGTTTAGTCCTGCTTAGATGGTAATTTCAGCTGCATGGGGGAAGAGCTGGAGCTATTCACTCTCACCTCTCGTGAGCAGCTGAGTTGGGAGTTGGTGGTCAGGGTGGGGAATGACAGGAACCCAGGGGCCATGTTTTTACTCCAGAGTTGGTCGCACAGGTTGGCTGAAGCTGCTTCACAATAGAGCTGAAGCAATTTGCAAGAGGAGAGCAGAGATGCATTGTGACTGAGTAAGAGTTCAGTCTCTGGTCTATTCAGAGGATGGGTATAGCTAGGAACCAACTTTTTAATTGGGGCAGACTATAAATTACAGCCCAGCTCTTAGTAATTTCTGCTGGCAGATCTGGCTGGTGGATCTTATTATTTCTGTCCAGGGTGTATGTGCAAGTGTCTCTCTAAATCAGAGAGAACTATGGCTGGGACAGAGAAAGTCCTGCAGGGAACTGTTAAACAGCCAGGCTTGGGAAGAGAGCTCAGGCTGAGGTTTGTTATATTGTTCAAGTGAGCAGCAAAGTCAAATCCCAGAGTGGGGGTAAATCTGGAGAATATGCGGTATGTGCATACTTTTTTTTCAGTGAGATTTATGCTGTTTTAAAGCATTTGCTTTGGAGGCAGACTGCCCTGTGTGGAGGTGTGGCCTGTACTTCCCCAGTGTGCATAGTAGTATTATCTACTCTGCAGAACTTTAGTTTGGAAAAAAAAATTGTCAAAACAGAACAGACCTATTAAAATATAGATGTATCCTAAAATCACTAATCCATACGTTGCCTCCAGGAGAGCCAAACATACAAACACAAAATTCCACCAGATGAACTTCCATGATGTGAATTCACTGGTAGATATTTGCATTGCAATTCAAGGTTCTTAATGTGAATTCAAAATTTTCTTTTAGCTGAGTGTTCAAAAGTTCTAGATGTTTCTTTTGTATCACTAGGGTTTTAGCTGCAGTTGAATTGTGTTGTGTTGAAAATATTTCTCCATATTGGATTTCCTCTTTTCTCTCCCTCTCTCTTACTCTGACAATCCCTCTAGTCTTTCTCACTTCCATCATGAGCACAACGAAGATCTGGAACTCATACGCCATAGAGCCTGCATCCACCCATACCTGTCATCACTTTGTCTTTCTAAATTGTGTGATGCTTTGGGCCAGGATGACATCTTCCTATATGTTCATACAGCACCTAGCCAGATGGGCCCCAGTGCTATTGTAACATAATATTAAAATTCTGCAGCAGAAAACACATTTCATTACTCAATTTTGTCGTGGGAAAAACTATAGAAAGATTATCAATTTGGTCTATAATACTTTGCACGCCTTACAATGTGTACCATACGGAAATGTACATCAATGAACATGTCTGTCCTTGTAAACTAGTGTCTGTCCACTGTTTTTGAGACACAGGAACAGAGATCCAGTGGATTGTTGAAGTATATTGTACTCTTATTGCACAGACTATGGTGTGCATTATATTAGAATGATATGAAGTTTTATCCTTTTGAGAGAGTTTTGGGCTCAGAGTAATAGGATTGTTTTTGTCATATAGGATTGTTTTTTGGCGCTTGCTCTAAACACATACTTTACTATGATGTCAGTTCTGGCTCAGACAGTAATAACATTAATTTTGTATTTTTACCACTGTTACCCCCAAGGCCAGATATTACTTTAAGTTCTAGGTGATGAATTACCTTAGTATGTTATAGAATGAAATAGCTGGAATGATGTGGTAACACTGAGGAATACCACAGTCACATCCACTCTTCAGATTAGTGTAAGTGAAATTAAAAAAATAACTTGCTCATCAATTGGAGTTTTACCTGATTGCTATTTAAATTTTGATTTAGTTGCTTCAGCATTTACTCGGTTGTGTCTACATATCAAAGTAAGCCAATGTTTGAGCCCCGGTTTAAGCCTTAACCCCTCCCCACTCGCATCCACACCCCATTTGTTTTAACCTAGGGCTCGAACCTAGGGTTCTAGGCCTGCAGGGTCTTCAGTGGAGATCGATCAGCTCTTTGCAAAGAAAACTGCTTCCTTGTCACAAGAGCATAGCCAGATATTGGTGCACACTGCCCGGGCATCCCTGCACACACAGCCCCAGGGAGGGCCCACAGGGCCTGGGAGCAAGGGATGGAGAACTGAGAGGGACCAAGTGGTTACCCTGCAGGGAGGGGGAGCAACAGAGCTCTTGGCTCAGTATGGCCAAGGGAGGGATGATCCCCAACATCGTGGCAACCAGGAGCCGCCTCCTACCTGTCAGCTTTGCTCCCTGCTCTGGTACTTCCATGCGGCTGCACCACTGTAAGCCTCTCTAAACTGACAGGAGAGAGCTCTTCCATCAATTTAATTAATCCATGCCCAACGAGTGACAGTATTTATGTCAGCCAGAGAAGCTCTCCTGCTGACATAGCACTGTCCGCACCGGCACTTAGGCCTGTGTAACGTACATCGCTCGGGTGGCTTATTCACACCCCTCAGAGACCTGAGTTATTTTAACATAAGTGGTAGTGTAGAAGTAGCCTCAGATTAGGTGGTAGTTCAGTATAAAGCTTTCACAAACTGCAGTTATTCTACTGAGACAGCCATCAAAGGAGCTAAATACGCAGTTTATGTGTTCATGGGCTCCTTACGAATAGCTTAACAATAGCACTGCTCAGTTAGGAAACAGGGTGGGCAGAAGAGTTTTCCCACAGTGCACCACATTCATAGGGCTAGAGTGTCACATCTGGAGGAGCACCAGGCACTCTGGGATAGGATTACTTTGAGTTGGATCCGTGCACTGCAGTCTGGACGCCAAAGCCCTGCATATGAGCACAGTTCAGAAAATCCTTAACCTGGGGTTAAAATGCAATGTAGACGCTCAAGCCCAGGGTCCCCTGACATGGGTCAGTTCACTTGAGTCCCACTAACCGAAGGCGTATATTGCTGTGTAGATACAGACTCTTGTCAAAAAACAATGCAAAGCAACACAATAAAACAAGGTCACTGAATTAAGAACCAGCTTTCAAATCAGACTGTTTATACCCCTTTACAGTTCCCATGGTACTTGTTGCAGGAGTGAAGTCTCTCCCATGTTTGCTGGGTCAGGCTTTTAGATAAATGGATCTCTTCCATGGGACTATAATTAACTATTAACTTGCAGCACATGGACATAACTTCCATGCCATGGAAGTTTACAAATAATCATTAACAAAGGGATATGATTGGTCTGAATTGAAACTTGGTTTCAAGTGCTCAAAACCGCTCAGAAACAGACTATAAAAATATCTGTCCAGCTCTCAGATCTGTTACCCTTATTGTAGCATTTATACTATACTTCTCCTACCTCTATTTAATTATATCCCTGTGTGTGTGTATGTTGCATATGAAAGGTTGCATTGGAAATTGAATCATTGAGGTAACCAAGGGGGAATGGCCTAATTAGAAGCAGCGTTCTGAAACAAGGTTTAAAGTTTTCAAATGTGAATAGTTTGTTAAATAGGAAAATAAAATCAGATTTGCATAAGGATTTTCCTACAGTTCAGGAACCAGGAAGATGACAGTACTACCTCATCAGCAACTTTGCTGAGAGCTTTGCATGCCAAGGTAGTAAGATTAGATGAGAAATCTGTGTTCTTGGAAAGCTGTGTTTTTGTAGGCTAGAACTTGCCCATCAGGTCACATTCTACTGAAAGAGGAATAATAGAAATGTTCTGCTAGTTGCAAAGAGCTAGGCCATATTATAAATGTTTATTTTGCTGGTTTTTGTATTTCTTGCAACACCAGAGGAAGAGGAAATCTTTGAATTCAGTTGTCTTGCCCTCCCGCTCCCCGTAATAGTCCTTTATACAAGTTATAACAAAGTTAATAATCCAAACAAAAAAATGCTCAGACTTGTTGCTTCAGATCTCTGAACACTACCTCTTGCCAGTGTTTTTCAGCTACAGAGATCTTGTAAGGACAAATAAATACATCACTACTCCCTAGTTGGGCATCCTCACAAAAATTATTCAATTGTTTTATGGAATGCTGGCGCCATGTAAGTTCCTTACACTTATATGTGAAATAGTGAAATTTCAACCGCAGCTGCAGTATTGTATTACAATAACTACCACATGGCTTTGAGTCACAGTTCAGACAGTATGCCTTTCATTTTTAATCAGCTTTTCATGTATGAAGCTATGAGAAATAAATGTATCTCAGTTAAAAGATCAAGCAACTACTGTATGACAGAGCCTTTCCACTAACTGATGCAATTATGTAGATACAGTATTTGGGCTGTAGAATAACAGAGAGAAAGGGATAGCTCTAGTGGAATATATTGGTATGCAAACAACAATCTGAAATCAAAACATTAGGATTATTTTAATGTTCTGATATTTCTGGGGTAGCAGGAAAGATTTATCACTAGGGTATTAATGTGTTCAGCCTTTGACATCATCCCAATCAATGCACAATTGATTTTGACTGGTGTTCTGTTCTTCCTGCACCCACAGAACTCCCAGTGAGAAACCAAAGTATTGGAACAGAAATGTGTCCTGCAGCTATGACACAAACATTCTAGCCTTAAAAAAAGCATATGTTATGAGAATTCTGTTTCTTTTAAAATAACTGATTGGCTGTAGGAAGTGAACCTTCTTATCTTTATTTTCTAGGTTCAAATCTATTCTAGGAATGCACTTACATTTTATTGCAATCATTTAATAAAATCTGAGAATCAAAGAAAATGTAGCTTTCCAAAGTTTATTAGCAGAACAGAAAGGTTTGGTTTTCGCTCTAATCATGCATGGCACGTTATCAGGACAGCATTGTATAGCATATTGGTGTTAGAAGACGTGTTCTTTCTTCTGATATCTCCCAAATTCACAGACTCAAGGGATGCAATAAAACTCTTTTTGAAATTCTGTCTTTGCTGGAGAAGCTCCAGTGAAGAGTTTGCTTTTGTTTGAACTGTAGTTTTAGATTTGGCAAGGTCACACAGTTTGTGTCCTAGTAAATGTCCATTTAAAAGTCACAAGTCTGTATATTGTCCTTCCTGGAGACATGTGCCATTAAAATGAACAATCAGGGATAACCACTGAAAATCTAGCAAATAATTTATTGAGGAAATCAAACAAAATGACCTTCTGATTTAGCCATAATTTTAAAATTAAATACAGTTCAGCTGCCACAAAGTCAGTCTATGATTGGATGACTTTATAGCCATTCATGAACCAGGATTATAAATCCAGACCATCAGAGCTATAGCCCAGAAATAAGGACAAAATGTGAGCTGAAGTAAACTAATATTACAGAGCAAAATTTTGACATTGTCCCAGTTTCTCTTTATTGTGTCTCTTGAGTGGGAAAGAGAAATTAGAATGCAGTTAGATGAGGATAATCCAGACTATACACTGTATTGAACCATTGCCAAGGAATTTGAGTTTAACTCTTGCTTAGGCCTGTTGTGTTTTGTGTTTTATTATCTGACAAGGTTTTTGGAGTAATAGAGGAGCAAAGTAATGAGGACTTCCAGAAGAAGAGAATTGTGTGGATTAAGGGCTGTAGTTTTGGAAAAATAAAATGACTTGGGGAGAGAGTATCAGGGAATTGCATCTAGAAATGGAGAAATCATTTGGTTTTTACTTTACAAAACTTTATTTGCCTTTTCAGATTTTGCAGTCTGGTTTATCTGTTGCCTGACCTACTCCTGGAGTGGGATGGTTTCGGAGCCCAGTTCCCAGCAGACCAATTTAGAGGAAAATTAAAATATATATCGGTGAAGCCTAAATCCCTAGAAAAATAGATTTCCCACAAACAAACAGTTATTTGGTGGGCTATACATCTCTAAAAATAATGTAAAATAAGTATGAACCCAGGAAAAACTGACCATAGTAAGCCAGGAAGATGCAGTTAATTGGGAAATGTACATCTTTTAACACATGGGTGTAATGAAATGACACTTGAAGTTTGGTGGCACTGATCCTGTCTAGATGTTGGCGAACATGTGATTTTTTTTTATATACTTCTTGATTGTGAATTATATATTAGTTATTCTTCACCTGTAAGGGAACAGTTACTGACAAATGTGAAAGTCTGACCCCTTGTGGTTGTAAGAAATGTTTGCAATCAATACTATCTAAATAGGAAAGATCCAGAGAATATTTACTGAATCTGGATGAACAGAAAGGGAGAATGGATTGCATGATAAGAATGAGTGATAAGGGAAGGATACTAGGCCAGATTCTGATCTCACTTACACAGGTGTAAATCAGGAGCAACTCCACTGAAATCAATGGTGTAAAAACAGTGTGGGGTGCAAATCGGATCTACTTTTTTTTTTTTTTTCCAAATCCAGTGAGGATGCCATCTGTACTTGGCTGATTAAAGTAAAATATTTCTACCTATGCAAATGAATGAATAATACTATCCAGTAAATGCGCAATGAGGTTAGACACCTATAAGAAAATCTTTCTCCATCGGGATATTAGGGAGACGATTAGAACTTGAAGGCAGAACCCCTAGACCTTGGTTCTGGACAAAGGGGAAGAACTCCTCCTCAAAAAGGAAAGAAACATAAGAGCTGCAATTCACATCTGCTTTTAGAAACTAACCATAAAACTGGGCTTATAAAGAGGATTTACCCATGTAAATACATGCCAATCTCTGTGTAAAAATACAACTGAATAAAATTAGTAATAATCAGTGGTAATAATCTAGGTGGTAATCTAGAGAGCGACCATGTATTTTATAGCAAAAAGAAGCAAGACTGTTTAGATGCAGAGTAGAGAAGTGTCTGTAGGAGCTCTTCTGGCACCCAAGTTATATATAGTTTGCAGATACATGAAAGAAACTATAACATCACATGCAGTAAAGACTTCTGTACATTATCTAAAGTGCATTAGAAATGCTAGAACTGTTTGGTTTGTATGAGGTCATGAGTTGGAAGGCTGCCTTTGTGAATGTTAGGGTGGAGAAAGTATGCAAAATATTTAGAGTATGTGTTGATGCATGTCCTATAGATATGTGTGCTATAGCAAAGTAAAGTCAAGGATGGACTTTTCAGGGCAAATATTAATTTATTTTTCCTTTCAGGGTCAATAATTCAATATTTTTTTCCAAGTTCTCTCTCCCCGCCCCCATTTTTCTTATAAATGGGATTGATTGTATCTTCTGTAAAGCCCTGAATGTGAAAACAACGCATGTGCTTAACTTTATTCCTGGGAGTAGTCCTATTCATTTACTTAGTCTGTCTTCAGAGTTTTGACATCTTGAGAAGGTTTATAGAGGAGTTTCCAATAGAAAAGCTCCTTTTTTCTTCCCATATGTACCCCCAACAAACTGTAAGAATGTCATAAATATTTCTATGAAAGTCTGTAAACCTGTGACTCTACTAGTAAAATATGGAGGCTATTTTCTCACAATGTTGGGAAATTTATAAAGAGAGTTCATCTCTATTTTCCCATCGCTGCCTTGATAATCAGTCCTTGTAAATATCTAGCGGGTATGATAGCCACTCTCCAGGAAAGAGACTTTCCATCTGGCCAGTCTATAGCTTTTTATTTTGGTAACCAAGTCATTTTAATTACAGTTCACTTTAAGCATTCGTTATTTTTGAGTACTCCATCTACAATAATGTTTATTATACGAGACTCTTAGGACAATTTAGGCATCTAGTGGGATTTTGAAAAGCGCCTAGATTCCTAAAACTCATTGAGCTCAGTGGATGTTAAACGTCCAGATGCATTTAAAAATCACACTATGCACCTAAATGCACTTTAAAATGTGGGTCTTAGTTACTCGTAGCACCCATTTCTTGAAAACAATCTCTATTTTCTAGGGGCTATGGTGGGAAATGTTTATGCTAAATTCTGGCATACAATATCTTGGCTGGAAAGAAAATTATTGGTGGTCCCAATATTGCCAAACCAAATCATTAAAAAATCATGAGTCAGGCTGCCAAAAATCATGAGACAAAGATTTCTCTGTTTTCCTTCCGGTATTTGGAACCTACAAAGGGGTGTGTATGTCAATTTTTTCAAGCTTTTCTTTGCAACCCTGAGGAGCAGAAACTTGCCTTTTTAAAATGGAAGTAGAGTTTACCATATCTTAACTTAAGAAAAACACCAGATATCCTGAGTTTCATGGTAAAATCCCAAAAGTTGGCAACACTGTAATGGTCCCTATTTTTCATTACTGAAAGTCAGATGGGTGACAAGCTCCACAGAAATTACCCTTAAACACACACAATACTGATGTGTGTCTCTGAAGTCAGTGGGACCTGTGAATGCTTGTCACTGCTGAAAATCAAGCCCATTTATGTCTAAATGCCTAAAAACGATTTAGGTGTCTAACTACAGTCACCTAAGTAAACAAATATTAGACTTTATCTCTGTTGTTTAAATGTTAAACAACAGAGGAATTAGCAGTAGCACTTAGGCCTGGTCCACACTACGCTGTTAAACTAATTTTAACAGCATTAAATCGATTTAATGCTGCACCTGTCCACACTACACTGCTCTTTATATCGATTTAAAGGGCTCTTTAAATCAATTTCTGTACTCCTACAAAACGAGAGGAGTAACGCTAAAATCGATATTACTATATCGATTTAGGGTTAGTGTGGACGCAAATTGACATTATTGGCCTCATTCTTTTACAGTAGCTACCCACAGTGCACTGCTCCAGAAATCGACGCTAGCCTCGAACCACGGATGCACACCACCGAATTAATGTGCCTAGTGTGGACGTGCACAATCGACTTTATAATATCTGTTTTATAAAATCGGTTTAAGCTAATTCGAATTTATCCTGTAGTGTAGACGTACCCTTAGAGGCATTAATGCTGTAACGGGGCTGGGACAAACGAGTGGGCTGGGTTGGGTTTGGGGTGACGGGATAACAAATAATATATTGGCATGCTGGCAGTTCTTAGCTGGTCAGCAGGAGTGATCACAGCTCTTCACCAGCCTAGCTATTATCAGCTTGCCATTTGCTGTATGGGTTATGGCAGAAATGAGCTTTAGGGAGGGTCTTGAAAGAGGACAAGATGGTGACTTTATGGATATTGACTGGGAGCTTTTCCCACTGATGAAAAGGCAGCATGGAGAAAGCACAGAAGTGCATTGGAAATGTGGAGAATCGGACATTTGAGGTTGGAGTGAAGACAGGGCTCTGATGTTTGGTAGGGGGAGAGGTGCATGAATGATATAACGTACATTAATTGTGTATGCTAGAACTAAAACACAGCTGACTTTAAATAATGAGAAGAATCTATCATCTTAATATGGTCTAATTAGTACTTTGCAAATAAAATTGAAGCATTGATATTAGTCTTTGAAATGTAGCTACTGCACTTGAGTAGTAATTACTTGTTTAAAACATTTTATAAGGAATTTTATTACTGGCACATGCCTGAATAGCAATATGTATTTCTGCAAAACACCTTAATGACTCCATTGGGCAAATACACTTTTTACAATCATTACCAAATCTCTTAAAAGGCCCATGGTGTTCCAAATGGCACACTCAAATAAACCTTAAAAACTGAATGTCTTTTAAACAGGAAATTCCTGTATTTGAGTTAGTGGTAAAGCCCACGGCATCCAAAGGGAAGAGCTATATGAAACTCAGTGGTTCTAGTTCACAAGGTTCATTGAAAGCTTTCCTTCTGTTTTGAGTTGGATGGATTTTCAGCCTTGAAGTTTTGCTTGGAAGTTTGGATTTGAGTGGAAGCTTTAAGTGAGATTCAAGTGAAATGGCTGAACTGAACAATTCTGTGTGAATGTGACTGCTGCGGTTTAGATACAAGCATCTCTGTCAACCCAGGTTGTGAACCTTTCAGTGAATGCAGGCTGAGATTTGTGTTTGTAACACAACCTGAAACTGGGCAAGTTTCACGTGGCTTTGGGTTTAGTAACAGAAGTTTCACACTGTTTGAGTAAGAGCCTGTTCTAAGCATTGCCAGTCCCATTTCGTAAAGCTTCATATTGTTATTGTAATGCAGTACAACCAACAGACATGTTGGCTGAGGTAAATTAAGCAGTAATAAAAACATAGCTGGTTTATTTTAATCTAAAATCTAACTGGACTTAATTTTAGTGAGTCCAAGTGATCAGCAAGTGCTTTAATTTTATGGGCTTGATATTGTTTAAGGGTCACATTAAGGGACTGCTTAGTCCTATACAGACTTGTTCATCTTCCTTTCGTGCTGGAGGTGGAGCTGTGTGCTACCAGCTATACTGGAGTCCCTCCTTTCTACAGTATAGAGGAGGCCTCAGCAGTAGATTTCCCCAGCCTTTTTCCTGAAAGTGTCCCCTTTCAGGTACTGTATAGCCATGTAATGTAGTATCTGACATACCAAACAATTCCTCCAATAAGAAGAGGGAACAAGATCCTACCATTTCCTGAATTAAATACTGATTATAGAATCATAGGACTGGAAGGGACCTCAAGAGGTCTTCTAGTCCAGTCCCCTGCACTCAAGGCAGGACTAGGTATTATCTAGACCATTCCTGACGTGTTTGTCTAACCTGCTCTTAAAAACCTCCCATGATGGAGATTCCACAACCTCCCTGGGCAATTTATTCCAGGGCTTAACTACTCTAACAGGAAGTTTTCCCTACTGTCCAACCTAGATCTACCTTGCTGTAATTTAAGCCCCTTGTTTCTTGTCCTATCCTCAGAGGTTAACGAGAAAAAAATGTCTCCTTCTTCCTTGTAACAACTGTTACATGTCCTCCTCCCCTATTTTCTTTTCTTCAGACTAAACAAACCGAGTTTTTTCGATCTTTGCTCATAAGTCATGTTTTCTAAACCTTTTACTCATTTTTGGTGCGCTTCTATGGACTTTCTCCAGTTTGTCCACATCTTTCCTGAAACGTGGCACCCAGAACTGGACACAATACTCCAGCTGGAGCCTAATCAGCACCGAGCAGAATGGAAGAATTACTTCTCATGTCTCTCTTACAACACTCTTACTAATGCATTCCAGAATGATGTTTGCTTTTCTTGCAACAGTGTTACATTGTTGACCCATATTTAGCCTGTTGTCCATTATGACTCCCCTGATCCCTTTCTGCAGTACTCCTTCCTAGGCAGTCATTTCCCATTTTGTATGTGTGCAGCTGATTGATTGATCTTTCCTAAATGGAGTACTTTGCATTTGTCCTTATTGAATGTCTTCTTATTTACTTCAGACCATTTCTTCAGTTTGTACAGATAATTTTGAATGCTAATCCTATCATCCAAAGCACTTGCAACCCTTCCCAGTTTGGTATCATCTGCAAACTTTATAAGTGTACTCTCTGTGCCATTATCTACATCACTGATGAAGATATGGAACAGACGCAGACCTAGGACTGATCCCTGCAGGACCCCACTCGATATACCCTTCCAGCTTGACTGTGACCCGCTGATAACTACTTTCTGGGAACAGTTTTCCAACCAGTTATGCACCCACCTCATAGTAGCTCTATCTAGGTTGTAAAAAGAACAGGAGTACTTGTGGCTCCTTAGAGACTAACAAATTTCGTTCCCGGCCAATGGGAGCTGCGGGGGGTGAGGGGTGAGGGAGGAGCACTGCTTGGAAGCTGGGGCAACACAGGGATGGAGGTCTCTGCTTCACCTCTCCTCCCTCACTCCCACCCCTGGCTGCAGGGATGTGATGCCAGCACTTTAAGGTGCAACACGGGGCTTGAGGGGGGAAATCCTGTGGATGTAGTTTGCCCACAGCTGGCCTGGAGGTAGGCTGGGGGGATAGGCGCTGCTTGACAGGCCGCAGGAAATAGCCCCACGGGCTGCGTGTTTGAGACCCCTGTTCTAGCTAGTTAATGTACTCTTGAAGCCAGTTCTTGGCAGGTTTCAATTTTGGCTGCTTCCAAACTGTCTCAGTTTAAATACTGTAGATTTTAGTAAATCAATTTCCTTTAAGGGTCTTTTTGTTGTTGCAATTATCAAGGTGAGATTAGCATACCTCACCTTTGCGCCCCTCCCGCCCACCCCCGAGTCCAGAAAGAAAACTACTTAGCTTTAAGATGAACAGAATGTAAACATAGTTAACGAGAAAAATGCAAACAAAAATCAACAGGAACTTTCAAATCTGATATGTTTCTATGTGTTTAAAATCTTCATTTCCACTTTATGATGTAAGTTTATCCTCAAAAAATGTTGGTTACAACTAAAGTCAGACACAACCCAGGGAGATGAGCGTCCTATTGGGTGATGGGAAGGAACGTGATCTCCAGAAAAGACACTTAAACTAAAAGATTAAATCCATTATTAACAACGAGACAAATTTTGGTCCCATTGAAATGTCAGACTTTTTTGCACTCCTCTACAGTGGATGGAAATAGTTTCTTCTGGTATTGTGCCCAAAAAAAAAAAAAAAAAAGGATGTGAGGGGTATTGTAAGAAGAGAAGCCAGAAATAGGGGACATTTCTACAGTTGTAAATACTATGAGAAGAATAAAAAAATTATTCAGATTGATCCTGTAATTCTCTCTTCCTCTTCACATTTTCCTTTACCCACAGCTACTTAATTTTTCCACAGAGCTAATAACTCTTATCTCTTCCTCACTAGCCCCCACCCTATTAGAAGCCTCTAAGAAATGTAGCCAAATAAACCTGGGATAGAGGCATATTTTTGGACCTGGAGTTACTAAATCTTGATTTCATTTATTTGAAATTAAATTAGATTCATTTGGCCCTTAACTGTCTAATTTAGGGGAAAAAAAGGTTAATTATGTCAGAAGAATCTAAGTTAAAGCATTAAGTAGTCGGTTAATGAACTAAAATTTCTAAATCTCTCTGAAATAATCAAAGATCCATAAGCTTGAAACTATGGAAAACAACATCAAGTCCTGTAATATTAGAGTTCTGTGTGTCTATAAACGGGTAGATTCATGTTATAACTTGCCTTCATCCTTATTTTTGGAAGCTGTGTGCTGGAAATAAAATTTGACCCACCCAAATAGTTACAGTGGTAAAGATGTAATTAAATCAATGTCTTTTTTGTTTTTTCTGCTGATTCTTCTCCATTTTGTCTGATTTTTTTTTTGTATTACACGGTGTGAAATAAAGGTAGTGTTGCATCCAAAGTTTTACGAAATCTGATATATCATGGCAAATAAATCCACGTATTTCATAGTTCTATTTATTAATTAAGAAGGTAAATGTGGAAGGTAAATAGACAGCCTAAGTGTGACAATTCTGCTTTTACATATCTTTCTGGAGGTTGGTATTTTAAGGAATTGCTGCCTACTTATAGCCTCCAAACACTCCAGAACCTACCTCTTGCATGACAAAATTTGATGAGTAGAATAGATTGCCAGCATTGGAAGAGCAACTCAGGCTGCAGTAAACTATTTTTAAAAATCTGTAAAAAGCGACAGAGAGTCGTGTGGCACTTTATAGATTAACAGAAGTATTGGAGCATGAGCTTTCTTGGGTGAATACCCCACTTCATCAGACGCACTTCGTCTGATGAAGTGGGTATTCACCCACGAAAGCTTATGCTCCAATACTTCTGTTAGTCTATAAGGTGCCACAGGACTCTTTGTCGCTTTTTACAGATCCAGACTAACACAGCTACCCCTCTGATACTTAAAAATCTGAATTATTGTCAGTAAGTCTTGCTTGCATCCATGTTATTTTCAGATGCAATTCATATTATTATAGTAGAGGTTCATCATTTTATAAAATATCTTGGTAGTCCATCGATCCGATGATGACAAATCTGTGCAGATCATCTGTTGTTGGTCTCATGATGTGCCCTCTGATGACTGTACAAGCCAATTCTAGAGGTGCACATTTTGCTGCAGATGGTGCATGGGAAGTTCTCGGTCAGTGGACTGTGTGCTGCTGATGCTCTGTGACGTCGTTCGCGTGCCTCTTGTAGATGCCGGAAGCGGTCTTCCTCAAAGGTGATGCAGGTATTTCTAACTGGTGCACGCCACTGTGTTCTGTCACTGGCAGCGTCCTCAAGGTCACTAGGTTTGATACTGCTGTACTGCAGATTGGCTTTGATGGTGTCCTTGTAATGTTTCCTTGGACAACGTATATGCCGGATGCCCTGGGAGAGCTGGTGGGGGATTCTGTTGACATCCATGCGGCTGACATGACCGATCCAATGTAGCTGTGACTTCATGATCATAATTTCGATGCTTGTCATCTGTGCTCTCTTGAGGACCTCGAGATTGGGCACTTTGTCTTGCCAGCGGATCTTCATGATGTTGCGGAGGCAGTGCATGTGGAATGTTTCAAGCTGCTTGATGTGACACCTATAGAGTGTCCATATTTTGCACCCATACAAAAGAGATGAGAGAACAACAGCTCTGTACACAAGCAGTTTTGTTGACATCCGGATGTTGTGGTGGTTTAAAACTTTGACACGCAGACAGCCAAGTGCCTGGCTTGCTTTGGATATTCGTGCATTGATCTCATTATCCAGTCATCCATCACTGGATATGACACTACCCAGGTATTTAAAGTTCTCCACTACTTTAAGCTGAATGCTGTCAATGGAGATACTTGGGACAGAAGCATTTGATCCAGATGCAGGTTGATGAAGAACTTCTGTCTTTCCGAGGCTGATAGTTAGTCCGAAGAGTTGCTATATAAAATATAGTGTTAAAACAAAGAACAGTTATGGACTCCTGACTAACTGCATAATCCCTCAGAGCTAAAATTCAGTGAGAAGGTCTGTGACAGTTTAGTTCCATTTAGTGTCTGATCTGCATCTCGTTATGAATTTAAAACATTTCTTCAGCTGATGAAGAAACTTCGTAAACTAACAAGTTTCTTTCTCGGAGCTTGTTTTGGAAACTGACAGCCATGCATTATTAGAGACAAGATGGGTGAGCTAATATCTTTTCTTGGACCACCTTCTATTGGTGAAAGGACAAGCTTTCAAGGTGCACAGAGTTCTTCTTCAGATTTGGGAAAGGTACTCAGTGTCGCAGCTAAATACAAGGTCGAACAGATAGTTCTAACTACTTATGCTAAACTATGTGCTGTCTGTTGGATCTTGTGCCTCTGGGGCTGATCAGCCCAGTCAGTCTTCTCCACTCACTAAACGGGAAGAGAATATGGGGTACTGATATTTGGTTGGGGGGGGTGTTTAATTTCAGTAAACCAAGTAGCAATAAGAAATAGATAATACATTTAATAGCATCTTTGTATTATTTAAAATGTTCTTTTACCAAGTTGTCCAATATGACTTGAGGATTTTCTTATGTCATGTTGACCTATTGCACTTTTTTGACCCCTCCTACTTTACACTGTTCTGTTGAAAAAGAACAGGAAACTATTCAGATAAACTATCGAGAACAAATGAATTCTGTCTAGTTATAGAAAGTATGTGGTCTCTGCTGTATTGCTCACTGTGGGCTTGTTTTGGCTGAAGAGGAAATTTGGATAGGAAATCTTTTAGATGAGCTATCGGTCACAATTGGAAATGCTTGGATTTTCTCAGTTTACATCATAAAGATGTAAAGCGTGAAGATCACTAGTTGCTCCTTCCTCCAACGGCCGCCTGACTTTACTATGCGTTTTAGAAACACTTCTGTGGAGATAGAAATGCTGATTGCATGGCTAGATTACCTGTTACCATTTCAGCTATAATGAGAGATCAACTTCCATTTACTTCAAAGACTGCATTATCCCCAGTTAATTCTCTTTGTACTATGACGTGTATTCACTTCTGCCCTCACCTTGACTCATACAGTAAAAGAGAATCTGGGAAAGAGATGAACCCAGTTAAGGTAACTACTGTGGTGTTTCCTGCTCTTCTGGTTTTGAAGGAACGCATGGTGTGAACAATAAGGGCCGACTCCTGTCCTGCTCCATCCTTGGGAGCAGGGATATGGCACAAAGGTGCTCAGCTCTGGAAATATTGCTAGTCAGGACAAGGTTTCACTAGGCATATGAGAAGGATGGGGTGTGCTCATCAGTGAATGAGAAATGCTTATCTCCCTGCTAGCATGTGCTGCTGATGTATACATTAATAGATGAAGGGAGAGCCGTGTCTCATTCATAACACCTGCAGACAGGCAGACTCCTTAAAAACATAAGGGTTGGTACAAAGAAAACAAAGGCTGTCATTGGGTATGTACATCACAAAACCCTTCAGTAACTGAATGCAGAAGATGGACTTGACTTTAGTAAGACTACTCACATGAGTAAAGTTACATCCATGCATAAGTGGTGACAGGAAGGCCTTGGCTACACTAGCGCTTTACAGCACTGCAACTTTCTCACTCACACACCCCTGAGCGCTGCAAGATACAGCGCTGTAAAGCGCCAGTGTAAGCAGTGCCGCAGTGCTGGGAGCGCGGCTCCCAGCGCTGCAAGCTAAACCCCATGAGGAGCTGGAGTACATGCAGCACTGGGAGAGCTCTCTCCCTGCGCTGGCGCTGCAACCGTACTCACACTTCAAAGCGCTCCTGCGGCAGCGCTCCCGCAGCAGCTCTTTGAAGTTCTGAGTGTAGCCATACCCAGAGTGTAAGCTCTCTGGAACAGTCTTTCTATGTTTATGTGAAGTGCCTATCTTAAAAACAAATTTTAAGTAATCTTTTGGGAGAGACAAGGTAGGTAAGGTAATACCTTTTGTTGGACCAACTTCTGTTGGTGGCAGGTACAAGCTTTCCAACTACACAGAGCTCTTCTGATCTGGGGAAAGAAATCAGAGTTTCTGAGCTACATACAAGTTGGGACAGACAGAAGTTGGTCCCATAACTTACCTAGCTTGGTTTTCTCAGATCCTGAGAGCAAAACCACTGCAAACAACTATTCTTTTGGTAAGAGAGGTAAGGAATTCTTTTAAAATGTGGGTATCTTGGTAACTTAGTTTTTTAAGGTCTTTATAAAAGTGTTTAATTTTATACATGAGAGTTCTCCCACTCTTCCCTGCAGCAAGAGTTAACTACCATTTCCAGACCTATTCTAACATTATGAAGCTACTTCAGCAACAAGAAAACAAACCAATTAAGGTTAAGGGAGGGTGGAGAGTGTTTTTTTTCGAATGGAAATGACTGGTAGAGAAAAACAGTTTATTTTCAGGCCTCCAAAAGACTGTTGCAAACAATATTTTTAAAGAAAGGAAATGAAATAAATGGTTGAGTGTCTTTTTTAAAATATGCAATAATTCTTCTCTTATTCAATTTGCTTGAGAAATACAGTACAGGAAACAAAGTATATCATTACATGTGTTACAGCTCTAGCAAGGCAATGAAGAGATGGCAACGTGGAGGGGCTAGGAAGGAACAGATCAAGCTTTCAGAAGGGAAAATTTAAGGACTTTGTGTAACTTAGCACAAAGAACTAAAGAGATGAATTAAGGGGCTGATTTGGGCAACTTGCTCCCTGTCTGACCTTGGGCAATCACTTGACCTCATTGTGTCTCAAGAAAGCCAACAGGAAATGGGCAGAATGCAAGACCAAGCAGGAGACCATCTCTGCTGAGATTTTCCAGATAAATTACTAAAAGAAAAAAGAAAGAAACATTCAAGGGTTCGGACCACGAGGAAAAAAGTGTCAATAGTAAAAGCAAATGTGATGGGGTAGGGGGATGCTGAGGCAATATTATGTAAAATTCTATTACATTCCCCCACTTCCTGCACGTCAGCGTAACCCTGTTGAAGTGTAGGCCAGAATTCTGTCTTTTTAAAAAGCATTGCACAGTATTAAACCTCAGAGGTATTGTATGTTAAATCTTGAATTTAACTGTTATTAGTTCCCAGTCAACATCAAAGAGAGAGTACCATACGGTTTCTTAGTAAAACAAACATTTAAAAAACACATAAACATTGCAAATAGTATAAAACGTAAATAGCATTTGGAATACCCTGAACAACTTAAACAAAAGCTACAGCAAATCTACTGTTCCTTATATATATTTTCCCAATATGTTGCTGTTACATGTTTAAATGCTCAATTGCAACATACCACTACATTATATGTGCTGAAGTAAAGAAAACACATTCCTCTCTGATATTCTATCAGAGATGATTTCTCAGTGTTTAGTGTGTGACCATAGTATGTAGTGTGTGTCACCTGGACTCTTCAGCAGTTAGAGGAACAGCTGCATCTTATTTTTTCGCAAACACTATAGAGCCTTGTCAGCAAACAAAAGTCTGGAGTCTCTACAGTTAACAGCATTCCAACCCTTGGGTTATAGCTGGCTGGACCTTGGTGAAACAGGAATCTGTGGACCATCCAAAGTGGTAAAGGTATTGGGATCAGCAAATAAAACACCTATTCCCAAGATTTCTATAAGGCTGTCCACCTACAGAGCAGGTGGTGCCTCCACAGTACCTAAGGGAGACCCCTGGGAGTGTTCAGGGAACTACCCTCAGGAAGGCCATTTACCAGCCACCCACTCTCACCCCGTGCATACAAGGAGATAATGACCATGATATGCTGGCCAGGATATGTTCGGTGAGCCATTCAGTGGTTGGTATGGCTACCTTTTACCCCTTTTTGGGTTAGGGAATCTGAGACCATACTTAGAGGGACGAGGGCAATGGGAGCCTGGAGCCCCATCCCTTTCAAACATAAGCAGACTGTTGCTCAATTTGTATCACAGAGACCCCTGCTTAGGCAGATGGGGGTGCCGTAAGGGTTTTTCAGTGTCTATACAGTAGGAAGTCTCTGTCAGCACCCTGAGAACTGAGACAAAGTTCAGCAACTGGCAACAGTTAACATTTGACATATCCCAGGTAGTAACCTCTCACCAGCCAGTAAATCCACTTATGTTAAACATCAGAGCCAATAATACCGCTGGCTGATCTTTTCAACCATGTGCCAGCTTCCTGAAGGTGAATGAAACCACAGGAGGCATGGCAAACATCCTGCATAACTACCAACCTTTTTGATTTTCTTTTCCAATCTTTAATAGAGCAGTCTTGCACTTGTTTTTAAGACCAGCAGGTGGCTGGTGTTTTTGTGTGTGTGTAAGAGAGTGAACGTACAAGAATGTGTGTGGCTGGAACCCACAAAACTTGAGAACAGTACTTAAAGAATAATTTCTCAAATACCTAAAATAACCCTTGTAAAACAACTTTGCTTTCTAAAAGATCACGCACACTTATTTTCATGGGCTAGGAGTTATATGTTTAATCCTGAAGAATATTATTTTCATCTAAATTTGTCATTTGAATATTAACTATAAAAAGATGTGGTATCTTTAATTCTATTGAAATGTTTCTTTGTAATTGTGTGTTAGCCAATCTCTCCTCTTCTCTCTCCACTATCACCTAATTACCAATAATTTGGGCAGGCACAGACTGTTTTATCTGGCATCCACATTAGCCTCTCTCCCTGAAATCTAAATTGATCAATTGGCATTGAGACTAACAATGTCCTGTTATTTTTGTGTCTTCCAGTTAAACAAGACAACTGTCTCTTAAATGTTTGCATGGATTTTATTTGGAATTGTTGGTTTATTTGTGGTTTATTCAACCTGATAATTAGATTCATTTGATTTTTATATGCATTCTGTTTCTGCTTTTGCTGAATTTTTGAGTTCAATATAAAATGGAAAACCTGTGTAGTCTGGATGTTCCCTCCCCCCAGGCATCAGGGTACCAAACCTGAGAAGTCCTTGGAGTGAAGAAGAGGTCTCTCTGTGACTTACGTTGTGGTGGTCCCATAAAACTGACTCTGGTGCCTGAACTGGAACAGTTTGTTTTCTGAGGGAAGGTTGACTTATGTACTGATCATTTCTTTTATAAGCAAAGTGAGTTCCAGAACCTTGGGGCCTTGTGTAATGGATATGAGCTATTCCCCATAAGAAGTCTATACTCCTTTCAGAAGCTAGTTGGAGAATTCAGCATATAAACAACTAAAAGTAATTAGCATTTTACATTTCTTGAAGTTGAATATTAATGACTCCTATTCTGCTTTTACTGCCCAGTTAAAACCATCCTGGTCCATGCTGCATCAGAAAATTCCTTTAAAAATTAATTCAAAAGTAATGCAAGTGTTTAATCTGTTAAATAAAAATTAATTGTATATCCCTGCAATATGAATAGCTATGACATTAATAACACTATAAAAGCTGACTTGTGTGACAACAAAAGTGTTCAAGCTTCTTAAAATATAAAAAGAAAAGGAAATTGCTTGGTCTGCATTATGAATGAAGAACCTACCAACAAAATATGGTTTTCCCAAAATGTTGAATATCTGAAACAAACAGATTTAACAATACTTTTTGGATGAAATTCTGGCTCCATTGAGGTTAATGGGAGCTTTGCCATTGACTTCAGTGGAACCAGGATGTCTTTCTGTATAGGTTGATGGTGGGCGACTGTTTTGCGTGTGGTTCAAGGATTTCTATAGCAGGTTGGGAAGGCAGAACTTTTACATGGAGCTGAGGACTTGTGAGGAACAAAGAAGGGCGGGAGGACTGGCCCTTTGTATAAGGGGATTTGAGAGGGTATCCTTGTATGGTGTGTGTCAACCAGGAACAAAATGTGACAGCTCATTAACATAAGTCCTTGAAAACAGGTTTATGAAAGTGCTGACACAACCTTAGCTAAGTGGCACCGCAATGAAATCTGTCTCTTTTATTATGCCATAGCTTACCTCACAGTATAAACATGTTGCATGATTGATAAATAAGGTATATTCCTAATATTGTAATTTTATAACTAAGGCAATATTCCTAATATTAAAATTTTATAACTTTTCCAGCTTCTCTAAGAAAAGATGATTTTAAAATGACATTGATTGTACAGATCTCTAACGAGCCACACAGAGCTTGTTTTGACCATAATAATAATAAACTAGCAACTAAAATAAATACTTATAATTTTACATGATCAGAAGAACATCCCAGTGCTTAGTTTCCTAATCTGTTTTTGTATTTTCATGAATAAAGTGTCTGGATGGTCATGAGTTACACTGTAATCAAAACTTGTCTGCACTCCTCCGCACTGAAGTTATGGTCAGATTCTGATCCTTATTAAGCTAGTATAAATTCTGTATCTTTGATAGAGTCAGTCCAGATTTATACCAGTGTAACTGAGCACAGAATCAGACCTGTGCATGTCCTCCTTCATGTCCTGATATTTCATAGCACAAGAGAATCCCCTTTATTTCTGGAGTCATTTCATTTTAAATATGAATATGTTGGCAGGTATTGCTATATGATATGAGGTTTACTTTTAATCAAGAAATTTAATATTGACGTTAGTAAACATTTGAAATTTTGCATGTACAAAAATACCTTTAGATTATTTTTTTAAAACTTGCAAACTCTGCTCACAGTAAAAACAAACAAACAAAAAACCCCCATTTCCTTCATACTAGAAACAAAAGACCAATGACTATAGACATGCCAATTACAATGTGACTTATGGGACCGTTAGGCAATGTGGAAACATTCTTACTTTTAGCTTGTCTCCAAATAAGTTAGCCTTAATCCCCTAAATGCTGACCCATTAAATACAATGTCATACCTAGCTGAACTGCAGTACTGTTCAGTGCACTTGGGAAATTGAACATTATGCTGTCTAATGACACTACTGAGTTGTTCTAAGGTTTTCCATTAAAAGCTCAAAAACAATCCATGTCTCAGTGAAATTTGTTACAGCAGTAAAAATACAGCATCCAGAACGGAGTTTCCTCTGCCGACTTTGAGAGTGAACATGGTTGGCAAGAAACCCTCAAAACTAGGCAACCACAGTGTTGATAATTGTGGTCAGAGTACATAAATCCTGGTAGAAGGCTAGATGTCTTTGATTGGTTTCATTAAAGGCAGACTGATCTGAATTTCAAATTGTAAAACATAAATTGCTAACATAAAACAGACTGCATTGTAAATATGCAATTTCTCTAGTTCATGTGTTTTGGTAAACTACAATTGAAAATGCATTTCCAAATGGCGCTTGGGGATTTGAGTGCATAAGCATGTCAGATATTTCTGTTTTATGCTAGTTTGAGGGTTTTAATGTCCACAAGATTTGCTTCAGCTTTATCCCACAAAGTCTTAGAATAGTAGGTGTTCTGGAGTGGGCAGAATTAGGTAGTGGGTGAGTACATACCTTTCATCCTTGGAAACCTTGAGGTTTGTCTGCCTTAGTTCACATGTGTCAAGGTTCCCTCCCCACTCTAAACTTTAGGGTACAGATGTGGGGACCCGCATGAAAGACCCCCAAGCTTATTTTTACCAGCTTAGGTTAACAGTGCGCTGCCACCACCAAGCGAGTTAACCAAATATTTAGGGAGAGCCACTTGGAACTCTGCCTTTCCCCAAATATCTCCTAAGTCCCTAACCCCCCTTTTCTGGGCAGGCTTGAGAATGATTTCTCCCCAAGCCCGTACACCCCTTTTCCTGGGTAGACTTGAGAATAATCCTCCCCTACACCCCTTTCTCCGGGAAGGCATGAGAATGTCCCCTCACCACTTAGTCCTTCTGGTCAGGTATCAGCTAGGTTATGTAAGCTTCTTAACCCTTTACAGGTAAAAGAGGAATTAACCCTTACAACTCCCAAATCATAGACAGTGCTAGACCACACTGGCTGTGATTTCTTCCTAGAACTTTAGGAGAAAACAGAATTAATAAGACACATGCACCTTTATATATACTACTGATTATGTAAAAACTAACAATATTTTTCACATTTCAAGGACTATTTTAACCAGTTGATTCTGGGAAACTTTCATGGGAGAGTGCATCAGCCACTTGGTTAGAAGCTCCTGAAATGTGTTGTATTTTAAAATCAAAATCTTGGAGAGCTGAACTCCACCGAAAAAGTTTTTTGTTATTGTCCTTAACAGTGTGAAGCCACTTCAGCGCAACATGGTCGGTTTGTAGTTGGAAATGCTGTCCCCAAACATATAGGCGTAGCTTTTCCAGCACGTACACAATGGCATAGCATTCCCTTTCACTGATTGACCAGTGGCTTTCCCTCTCAGATAGTTTCTTGCTGAGAAACACGACAGGATGGAATTCTTGATCCAGTCCTTCCTGCATTAAAATTGCTCCCACACCATCCACGGACGCATCTGTGGTTACTAGGAATGGCTTGTCAAAGTCCGGGGCCCTGAGCACAGGATCAGACATGAGTGTCGCCTTAAGCTGGTTAAAGGCCTTCTGACGCTCATCAGTCCACTGAACTGCATTTGGCTGTGTCTTTCTGGTTAGGTCTGTCATTGGGGCAGCGATTTGGCTGTAGTGTGGTACAAATCGCCTGTAATATCCGGCCAAGCCTAAGAATGATTGGACCTGTTTCTTTAACTTTGGGAAAGGCCACTTTTGGATAGCATCCACTTTGGCCTGTAGTGGGTTTATAGTTCCTTGACCCACCTGGTGTCCAAGATAAGTCACTCTGTTTAGGCCTATTTGACACTTTTTAGCCTTAACAGTTAGTCCTGCCTGCCTTATGCGCTCTGACCATGAATCAGAAAAAATGGCCACATCATCAAGGTAGGCAACTGCGGATTCTCCCAATCCTGCTAGGAGACCATTTACAAGTTTCTGGAAGGTGGTGGGTGCATTTCGCAGCCCGAAAGGGAGCACGTTAAATTCATACACCCCTGCATGAGTGATGAAGGCTGACCTTTCTTTGGCAGATTCATCTAGTGGTACTTGCCAGTACCCCTTGGTTAAGTCTAAGGTAGAGATGAATTGGGCATGTCCCAGTTTCTCGAATAGCTCATCAGTGTGTGGCATTGGATAGTTGTTGGGACGAGTTACAGCATTTAGCTTACAGTAGTCCACGCAAAAGCATATCTCCCCATCTAGTTTGGGAACTAGAACCACTGGAGATGCCTATGCACTGTTAGAGGGACGGATTACCCCCATCTGTAGCATGTCCTGGATCTCCCGTTCTATAGCGGCTTTGGCTTGAGGAGACACCTGGTATGGTGGGGTTCTAATTGGGCAAGCATTACCTGTGTCAATAGAGTGGTATGCCCGTTCGGTCCGTCCTGGGGTGATTGAGAACATTGGCACGAAGCCAGTGCACAGCTCCTTGACCTGCTGTTGCTGCATACGTCCAAGAGTCATGGAGAGGTTCACCTTTTCCACGCCACCGTCACTTTTCCCTTTGTAGTAGACACCTTCAGGCCACTGAGCGTCATCTGTTCCATGGGCTGTAAACTGGAAAACCCTTAATTCTCTGGAATAAAAGGGCTTTAGAGAATTCACATGTTATATCTTAGGCTTTAATTTTGAGGTGGGGGATGCTATGTAATAGTTAACAGCTCCCCGGCGGTCTTGGACCGTGAATGGCCCTTCCCACAACGCTTCCATTTTATGGACCTGGAGTGCCTTCAGGACCATGACTTGGTCTCCTACTTTGAAGGACCACTCTTTGGAATGTTTATCATACCAGGCCTTTTGCTCTTCCTGAGCATCCTTTAGGTTTTTTTTAGCAAGGGCTAAAGAGTTTTGGAGGGTGCTTTGTAGGTTGCTTACAAAGTCTAGAATGTTAATTCCTGGAGAAAGTGTAAACCCCTCCCATTGCTGCTTCACCAACTGTAACGGTCCCTTAACCTCGCGGCCGTACACAAGTTCAAATGGTGAAAACTCTAAACTGAGATGTGGTACAGCCCTGTAGGCAAAAAGCAACTGCTGCAACACTAGGTCCCAATCATTGGAGTGCTCCTTTACGAATTTACATATTATGGCCCCCAAAGTTCCATTAAACCTCTCCACCAGGCCATTTGTTTGATGATGGTAAGGGGTGGCAACCAAGTGATTCACCCCATGAGCTTCCCACAGGTTTTTCTTGGTCCCTGCCAGGAAATTAGTTCCTGAGTCCGTAAGGATGTTGGAGGGCCAACCTACTCTGGCAAAAATGTCTGCTAATGCCTGGCACACACTTTTAGCCCTGGTGTTGCTTAAAGGTACTGCTTCCAGCCGTTGGGTGGCAAAATCCATGAAAGTTAGTATGTACTGTTTTCCTCTGTGTGTTTTTTTTTGGGAAAGGACCCAGAATATCCACAGCTACTCGCTGAAATGGAACCTCAATTATGGGAAGTGGCTGGAGAGGTGCTTTGACCTGGTCTTGGGGTTTTCCCACTTGTTGGCACACCTCACAAGACCAGACCTAATTAGAAACATCCTTGCCCATTCCCTCTCAGTGGAAAGACTTTCCCAAATGGTCTTTGGTTCTGTTTACCCCAGAATGACCACTAGGAGGATCATGGGCTAAGCTCAAGAGCTTTTCCCGGTACTTAGTTGGAACTACCAACTATCTTTGAGGATGCCAGTCTTCCTGGTGTCCACCAGAAAGAGTCTCCTTGTATAAAAGTCCTTGTTCTACAACAAACTGGATCAAGAATTCCATCCTGTCATGTTTCTCAGCAAGTTACTTTCTGAGAGGGAAAGCCAGTGATCAGTCAGCAAAGGGAATGCTACTCTATTGTTTACGTGCTGGAAAAGCTATGCCCATACGTTTGGGGACAGCGTTTCCAACTACAAACCGACCAGGTTGCACTGAAGTGGCTTCACACCATCAAATACAAAATGGAATTTTGTTGTCTCCTCCAAGCTTGTAAACATGTCTAAGCTACTTCACAATTTAGCACAGATGGCAAAAACCCAAGACTACAGTAATGAGATGTTGCAGGAGGTCAGGATTGAGAAGCACTGACAGTTTGTACAGCACATGCCCTTACTATGAGCCAAATCCTGTAATCTTTCCTTAGTCCTTACTCAAGTACAATGTCTACTGACTTCTATTTAGGTTCCTTCCTTTGACTTCGGTGGGAGTGTTTTGCCTAAGGAGAGACTGCATGATTTGGCTCTTCGGTGCTGTTAATTTCTCACTTTACTAAGCACTACATTCACGCACCAGTATTTGAGAGACATGGGGGAAGGAAATGCTCTCATCTTTTCATTGTATTGAGTACAATCACATGAAGATCCTAAATGTAAACAGATGTCTGTTTTCTAAATTGTCAGCATATTGCTGAAATGTAATATTTTTGTTAACGTCAGACAGAAATTTTATTGCAGAACATTGAATCTCTGGTTGTTTTTAAGCAATATTAAAAGATCATTGCTGTACTGAAATTGGGCAGGACTCCAGTAGGATTGCTCTCTGTTTTATCCTCTCTGTGGAAGAAATGGGAATTACTAAATTCCTTTGGCTATTGATACTCACCTTGGGGAGGACTGACATGCAGGATTTTTTTCTTAATTTTCTACTGTTGTGTAAAATATGACACGATTATGCATAACTACCTTCCCTTGGTTAACACCAGCACAGGAAGCAGGAGTCTATGGTGGCTTAGACTCATTAAACAGTTTTAAAATCAAGTCCCTCAGGCATCACTGAGGCTTTTTTTATTTAGGGTGGTGGCTAAATGAAGTGTCTTGGCAAAGTATAGCCACAGGAGTCCTTTTTGGCAGCACAAGGGAAATATATATAGAGATTGCATTCCAATTCTATGGAGAAAGTGGGGGAAATGAAGGGAAACTGTGAGGGAGGGGATTAAACATAAGAAAATACAGAGTTCCTTCAGGCACTGAGCAAATACCCTAGTGACTTTGTTCAGTAAAGCAAACAGTTTAAATACCTTGAGTTGTGTATGAAACTGAGCATTTCACAAATGAAACAATAGTTGTTTTTCTGTACGTTACCATGTTACTGGTCCTGTTCTCCTACGAAAGGATTCAAGTAGCTCCTGTTAAAATCAAAATAAATTCTGAGCTACCTTTTCATGGTCACTTTTCCAATGTGTTTACATTGCCCTCTGTATACCTCATTGTAAAGAAGAGTTGGAAACATTTTCCAAGTGATGATGGTTAAGCTGGAACATTTGACTTCAAAATGTCAAAGTACCTATTGTCTGGGATTTAGTTAATTATTGTATGTTTGAAAAATGACAATGAATAAACAAGCTCAGCAGTTATTGCCACATAAAGAATTCTGAAAGTGGCTAGTTTGGAAGGACCTTATAGTCAGGTTGACAAGTCTGTCTCTCTGTGATTCAAAGAATTCTGTGGCACCTTATAGACTAACAGACATTTTGGAGCATGAGCTTTCGTGGGTGAATACCCACTTCCTCAGATGCATGTAATGGAAATATCCAGGGGCAGGTATATATATGTGTGCTAGAAAGCAAGCTAGAGATAATGAGGTCAGTTCAATCAGGGAGGATGAGGCCCTGTTCTAGCAGTTGAGGTGTGAAAACCAAGAGAGGAGAAACTGGTTCTGTAATTGGCAAGCCATTCACAGTCTTTGTTCAATCCTGAGCTGATGGTGTCAAATTTGCAGATGAACTGAAGCTCAGCAGTTTCTCTTTGAAGTCTGGTCCTGAAGTTTTTTTGCTGCAGGATGGCCACCTTAAGGTCTGCTATAGTGTGGCCAGGGAGGTTGAAGTGCTCTCCTACAGGTTCTTGTATATTGCCATTCCTAATGTCTGATTTGTGTCCATTTATCCTTTTCCGTAGAGACTGTCCAGTTTGGCCGATGTACATAGCAGAGGGGCATTGCTGGCATATGATGGCGTATATTACATTGGTGGATGTGCAGGTGAATGAACCAGTGATGGTGTGGCTGATCTGGTTAGGTCCTGTGATGGTGTCGCTGGTGTAGATATGTGGGCAGAGTTGGCATCGAGGTTTGTTGCATGGATTGGTTCCTGAGCTAGAGTTATTATGGTGTGGTGTGCAGTTACTGGTGAGAATATGTTTCAGGTTGGCAGGTTGTCTGTGGGCAAGGATTGGCCTGCCACCCAAGGCCTGTGAAAGTGTGGGATCATTGTCCAGGATGGGTTGTAGATCCTTGATGATGCGTTGGAGGGGTTTTAGCTGGGGGCTGTATGTGATGGCCAGTGGAGTCCTGTAGGTTTCTCTCTTGGGTTTGTCTTGCAGTAGGAGGCTTCTGGGTACACGTCTGGCTCTGTTGATCTGTTTCCTTATTTCCTCATGCGGGTATTGTAGTTTTGAGAATGCTTGGTGAAGATTTTGTAGGTGTTGGTCTCTGTATGAGGGGTTAGAGCAGATGCGGTTGTACCTCAGTGCTTGGCTGTAGACAATGGATCGTGTGATGTGCCCGGGATGGAAGCTGGAGGCATGAAGGTAGGCATAGCGGTCGGTGGGTTTTCGATATAGGGTGGTGTTAATGTGACCATCACTTATTTGCACTGTGGTGTCAAGAAAGTGGACCTCCCGTGTAGATTGGTCCAGGCTGAGGTTGATGGTGGGGTGGAAGCTGTTGAAATCATGGTGGAATTTTTCCAGAGTCTCCTTCCCATGGGTCCAGATGATGAAGATGTCATCAATGTAGCGCAGATAGAGAAGGGGTGTGAGTGGACGAGAGCTGAGGAAGCGTTGTTCCAGGTCGGCCATGAAGATATTGGCATATTGTGGGGCCATGCGGGTGCCCATAGCAGTGCCACTGATCTGGAGATATATATTGTCATCAAATTTGAAATAGTTGTGTGTAAGTATAAAGGCACAGAGCTCAGCAGCCAGTTGTGCTGTGGCATCATCAGGGATAGTGTTCCTGACAGCTTGTATTCCATCTGTGTGTGGGATGTTTGTGTAGAGAGCCTCTACATCCATGGTGGCTAGGATGGTATTTTCTGGGAGGTCACCAATGCATTGTAGTTTCCTCAGGAAATCAGTGGTGTCGCGGAGATAGCTGGGAGTGCTGGTGGCATAGGGTCTGAGTAGAGAGTCCATATATCCAGACAGTCCTTCAGTGAGAGTGCCAATGCCCGAGATGATGGGGCGTCCAGGATTTCCGGGTGGCACTGCTATGGGCACCCGCATGGCCCCACAATATGCCAATATCTTCATGGCCAACCTGGAACAACGCTTCCTCAGCTCTCGTCCACTCACACCCCTTCTCTATCTGCGCTACATTGATGACATCTTCATCATCTGGACCCATGGGAAGGAGACTCTGGAAAAATTCCACCATGATTTCAACAGCTTCCACCCCACCATCAACCTCAGCCTGGACCAATCTACACGGGAGGTCCACTTTCTTGACACCACAGTGCAAATAAGTGATGGTCACATTAACACCACCCTATATCGAAAACCCACCGACCGCTATGCCTACCTTCATGCCTCCAGCTTCCATCCCGGGCACATCACACGATCCATTGTCTACAGCCAAGCACTGAGGTACAACCGCATCTGCTCTAACCCCTCATACAGAGACCAACACCTACAAAATCTTCACCAAGCATTCTCAAAACTACAATACCCGCATGAGGAAATAAGGAAACAGATCAACAGAGCCAGACGTGTACCCAGAAGCCTCCTACTGCAAGACAAACCCAAGAGAGAAACCTACAGGACTCCACTGGCCATCACATACAGCCCCCAGCTAAAACCCCTCCAACGCATCATCAAGGATCTACAACCCATCCTGGACAATGATCCCACACTTTCACAGGCCTTGGGTGGCAGGCCAATCCTTGCCCACAGACAACCTGCCAACCTGAAACATATTCTCACCAGTAACTGCACACCACACCATAATAACTCTAGCTCAGGAACCAATCCATGCAACAAACCTCGATGCCAACTCTGCCCACATATCTACACCAGCGACACCATCACAGGACCTAACCAGATCAGCCACACCATCACTGGTTCATTCACCTGCACATCCACCAATGTAATATACGCCATCATATGCCAGCAATGCCCCTCTGCTATGTACATCGGCCAAACTGGACAGTCTCTACGGAAAAGGATAAATGGACACAAATCAGACATTAGGAATGGCAATATACAAGAACCTGTAGGAGAGCACTTCAACCTCCCTGGCCACACTATAGCAGACCTTAAGGTGGCCATCCTGCAGCAAAAAAACTTCAGGACCAGACTTCAAAGAGAAACTGCTGAGCTTCAGTTCATCTGCAAATTTGACACCATCAGCTCAGGATTGAACAAAGACTGTGAATGGCTTGCCAATTACAGAACCAGTTTCTCCTCTCTTGGTTTTCACACCTCAACTGCTAGAACAGGGCCTCATCCTCCCTGATTGAACTGACCTCATTATCTCTAGCTTGCTTGCTAGCACACATATATATATATATACCTGCCCCTGGATATTTCCATTACATGCATCTGAGGAAGTGGGTATTCACCCACGAAAGCTCATGCTCCAAAACGTCTGTTAGTCTATAAGGTGCCACAGGATTCTTTGCTGCTTTTACAGATCCAGACTAACACGGCTACCCTCTGATACTTCTGTGATTCAAGTCCTCTGTTTACTTTTGGGGCAGAAGTGGAGGATGGGAGGAAAGATCAGAATAAGCAAGAAATGTTTAGGAAAAAACTGAATTTAACAAATATACAGTTTTGGGGGTGTTTACTGGAATATGTATTTTTCAAAATGAATACAGTGTACATCAGACATAAGAACGTACTGGATTAGACCTATAGTCCATCTAACCCAGCGGTGGCTGGTGCCAGATACTTTAGAGCAGAGATGAGCGAATTACAGCTTGTGGGCCACATCCGGCCCACGGGCCACATCCAGTCCAGCCCCTGAGCTCCTGACCCGGGAGGCTAGCCCCTGGCCCCTCCCCCGCTGTCCCCCCCCTGCAGCCTCAGCTTGCTCACTCTGCCACCTGCACAATGCTGTGGGTGGTGGGGCTGTGAGCTTCTGGGGCAGCACAGCTGCAGAGCCCAGCCTGACCTGGTCTCTGTGCTGCATGATGGTGGCAGCATGGCCTGGTTCCAGCCAGGCAGTGTAGCTGTAACACCGCCAGCCACTGGTGCGCCATGCAGCACAGTAAAGGGGCAGGGAGTGGGGGGGGGTGGATAGAGGGCAGGGGAGTTTGGGGGGTGGTCAGGGGGCAGGGGTGTGGATAGGGGATGGGGTGGTTGGAGGGGAACAGGAGGTTGAATGGGGGTAGGGGTCCTGAGGAGGGGGGCAGTCAGGAAGGAGGGATTTGATGGGATGGCAGGGGATAGTCAAGGGCAGGGGTTCTGGGGGGTAGTCAGGACAGGGAAAAGGGGTGATTGGATGAGGCAGGGGTCCCAGAGGGGCTGTCAGGGAACAGGGGAGGTTGGAGGGGCAAGAGTCCTGGGGGGGGGTGTCAGATAGGAGGTGAGGGCCAGGCTATGGCCCCCTCCCCTAACCAGCCTTCCATACAATTTATGAAACCCAATGTGGCCCTCAGGCCAAAAAGTTTGCCTGCCCCTGATTTAGAGGGAGTGAACAGAAGAACAGGGCAATTTCTCAAGTGATCCTTCCCTTGTCATCCAGTCCCAGCTTCTAGCAGTCAGAGGTTTAGGGACACCCAGAGTGAGGTTGAATCCCTGACCATCTTGTCTAACAGCTCCATGAACTACTTTAACTGGGTTCAAAAAAGAATTATATTTTTGTCAAGTTCCATAGATTGATTTTGCATTGTGTGAAGAAGTACTTCCTTATGTTTGTTTTAAACCCACTGCCTATTAATTTCATTGGGTGACCCCTGATCTGTGTTTATGGGAAGGAGTAAATACCACTTCCCTATTCACTTTCTCCCCAGCATTCATGATTTTATAGACCTTTATCATATCCCTCCTCAGTTATTTATTTTCCAAGCTGAACAGTTGATCTTTTTAATCTCTCCTCATATGGAAGCTGTTTTGTACTCCTGATAATTTTTGTTTCCCTTCTCTGCACCATTTCCAATTCTAATATATCTTTTTTGAGATGGGGTGACTAGAAATGCACATGGTATTCTATGTGTGGGCAGACCATGGATTTATGTAGAGGTGGTATATTTTCAGTCTAATTATCTATCCCTTTCCTAATGGTTCCTAACACTCTGTTAGCTTCCCCCTCCCCATTGCTGCTACACATTGAGCAAATATTTTCAGAGAAATATACATGATTGCAAGATCTTCCTTGAATGGTAACAGCTAATTTTGGACCACATTGTTTTATGTGTAGTTGGGATTATGTTTTTCAATGTGTATTACTTTGCATTTGTCAACATTGAATTTCATCTGCCATTTTGTTGCTCAATCACCCAGTTTTGTGAGATCCTTTGTAACTCTTCGTAGTTAAGACCAAAGCTGATTATTTTAAGTAATTTTATATCATTTGCAAACTATGCCATCTCATTATTTAGCCCTTTTTTCAGATCATTTATAAATATGTTGAACAGCACAGGTCCCAGCACAGATGTTTGAGGAATCCTGTTATCTACCTCTCTGCTCTGAAAACTGACCATTTATTCCTATCTTTTATTTTCTATCTTTTAACCAGTTATGGATCCATGAGAGGACCTTCCCTCTTATCCTATGACTGCCTACTTTGCATAAGAACCTTTGAAGAACCTCGTCAAAGGTTTTCTGAAAATCCAAGTACCCTGTAGCCACTGGATCACCCTGTGACATACTATACCTTGGGGGAGCCTCTTGTAACTCCCATATTCCTCATTTAGATATAATTGTGCTCTTGCATATAAAGCATGTCATGTGAGGTATCAGGGGAAAGGTTATGATCTAATGAAAGTCATTTCTTTATTCATATATATATATATATATCTCATGAATGCATATGAAGTTATGAGAATTGTGTTGTATGGTTGTCACTAAAACATGCTGTAAATTGGGGAATCATCCAGATATTAACTCCCCAGAGACAAGGAAAGTAACCAACACCCGGGCAGGGTATCAAACAACCCATCAGGGGAACTGCTCAAACTTGCTTGGGGACTCAGCAATGCCCACGAGACATGCCTGGACTTGTGGACCCCAAGCACATGGGAGTGAGGGTATAAAACAGAAGACAAGCCCCCCATTCTTGGCCTTTCTCCTGCCCCTACCTATGCTGCAAGCAACCAAGACACTCACGAAGACTGAAGACTCCAGCAGAGGAGACTGGCCCAGGTTTAAGGGACAAACTTGTATATTAAAGACTGCAATATCCAGTGGGGTGAGAAACTGTTTAGTCTAGATGTTGCCCAGTCTAATAGGGTCGAGAGTTTAGAGTGTGTGCTTATATTTTCTTTTCTTTTGGTAACTTAACTCTGACTTTTTGCCTATCACTTAAAATCTATCTTTTGTAGTCAATACATTTAACTGTTTATCTTTACCAGTGAATTTGCCTGAAGAGTGTTGCAAATCTGCTCAGGTTTGCAAAGGCTGGTGTATATGCACTTTCTATTGATGAAGTGGTGAACCAATTAATAAATTTGCACTGCTTGTCTTGAGCAGTGCAAGGCAGTATAGTCCTGAGATACAGTGCTGAGAGCTAGGGGCATTTGACTGGTCCTTTCCCTGTATGATTCATGACTGGCTCTGGGAGCATTCATGCAGTATAGCTGGGTGTGGAGCACATGCTGTTGTGCTGAGTAATCACAGGCCTGGAGGGGTTTGCTGCTTGTCACTAGCAAAGCATTGTGAGAGTCAGCCCAGGCTGGAGAGTCAGGAGGGTACAGCTGTCCCCGCAGTCCCAGCCTGCACCCGAGGGATGCTGGCACACACCCTTGTGCACATGGTTCTTGACACCCTCCAAGAATTCTAATAGAAAAGTGTGGCATTATTTCCCTTTACAAAAGCTGTGTTGGCTCTTCTCCAACATATTGTGTTTATCTATGCATCTGACAAATCTGTTCTTTGCTATAGTTTCAACCAATTTGCCTGGTACTGAGGTCAGACTTACCAGCCTGTAAGTGCCAGGATTGTCTATGGAGCCCTTTTAAAAAATTTGCATTACATTATTTAATCTTCAGTCTTGTGGTACAGAGGCTGATTTAAGTGATAGGTTACATACCACAGTTAATAGTTATGCAATTTCATATATGAAATTCCTTCATAACTTTTGGGTGAATACCATCTGGTCCTAATGACTTACTTTTTAATTTATCTTTTTTTTTGTTTAACACTTCTATTGATACCTCAATCTGGGAAAGTTCCCCAGATTTGTCTAAAAAGAATGGGTTAGGTGTGGGGATATGAGGGAGATTCTCTGCAGTGAAGACCAATACAAAGAATTAATTTACCTTCTCTACAATGGCCTTGTCTTCCTTGAGTACACCTTTAGCATCTTGATTGTCCCGTCATCCCACTGATTGTTTTCAGGCTTCCTGCTTCTGATGTCTTTTTTTTTTAAATTGCTGTTAGAGTTTGTGTCTTTTGGTAGTTGGGCTCTTCAAATTCTAATTCAACAATCTGGTTCTATTTTGGTTTAGGTGAAACCTATGCTTCCTGCATAAGCTCCTCCTTTCCCCCAAAGTTCCCCAGTTCCTAATAAAGCTAAATCCCTCCTCCAAACGCTATTGTCTCATCCACACATTGATATCCTGCAGTTCTGCTTGCCTAACTGGCTGTGTGTGTAGAACTGGAAGCATTTCAGAGAATACTATCATGGAGGTCCTGGACTTTAATCTCTGACCTAGCAGCCTAAATGTGGCCTCCAGGACCTCTTTTCTACCTTTCCCTATGTCACTGGTACCTACATACACCATGACCACTGGTTGCTCCACAGTACTGTACATAAGTCTGTCTAGACGTCCTGAGAGGTCTATAACCTTCACATGCAGCAGGCAATTCACCATGCAGTTCTCCCAGTCATCACAAACCAACTATCTCCATTTCTAATAATCAAATCCCCCATTACTATTACCTATCTCTTCATAATAACTTGGCTTCTTTCCCCGAGAGAGGTATCCTCAGTATGAGAGGATATGATGACATCATATGGAAGAAGGCTCCCAACTATGGGACTGTTTCCCTTCACTCTAGTTTATGTTCTTTTTCCCCCTCAACAGCAAATAGGCTGTCAGTCAGGGAATCGGACCACTCTACTTTGTCCCGGAAAGTCTTGTCTGTGTACCTCTTGGTTTCTCATCTCCTCCAGTTCAGCCACAGGTGTCTGTAACCAGTACTTGGTCTCTGAGGGCCATGAATTGCTTGCACCAAATGCGCGCACACATGCTACCTGACCACAAGGGAGGTAATCCATACATGCTGCATTCAGTGCAATAAACTGGATTCTCCACTCCCCCACAACACACACACTCACTCTGCTGCTTGACTTCTGCCTGCATGATTTTTACTCCTGTGGCTTTTTGCTTTGTTTTTGAGGAGGGGGCATTTATTGGCCTAAGTTTAGAGAATGTTTGTATGATGTATTTGCCTGTCACACTCCCTCGCAAAACTTCCTCTGGTCACTTAGGAGCAAGCTTTTTAAACCTCTGTTCTCCCTGAGTTAGCTCCTCACCTTCATCAAGGGATCCTAAAGGGATTACGGATCCAAGAATGGCAGGCTAGAGCCCCACTAGAAAGCTCTCGGCCTTGCATAGCAGGCCACTAGGCTCAGCACATAGACCCCCAAACAGACCACACTATAAACTTCAATCGAGCAAGCACATGGCAAACAACGCAACAAACAAACAGACAGCAAACTTGCCCCCAGGGTTCATGTAGTCATTCCTCCTTCACCTGGAAACTCCCTCTCAGACCTCCCCTGTTTGCTAGCCACTGGAAAATTAAAGAATACATTGGATCAGTCGTATGAAAAGTAGTTTGTGTTATGAATGGGTCATCTGTCCTTAGGGCACTGCAGCAACACTGGATAAAATCCAGTTTAAGATGAGGAGAGTCTGTGCACTGTGATAATATTTAAACTGTCAGCTTGCTTTTCCCTGCCTAAAACAGCTGTGGATAGGGCTGGTGCTACTTCCCCTTGATGAAGATGATTTGTCGCTGTGCTCCAGATTCTGTCACCTTTACTCACCTGAGTACTGCCTTACTTTGCACATAGCTCCATTTAGATAAATATGACTACTTGCAAGGGTAAGGTGCTACTCAGTGTTAGAAAGGGTGATGACTCTACCTTTTTATATTACCCTCATCACGGTAGTAGAGGTCACACAGGAAGTGTCTGTCTGAGCCAGGATCTGAACCTAGATCTCCTGAGTTTCAGTCCTGTGCGCTATCCACTAGTACATTTTTCTGGCACCTAAATCTGACTCTTAAAACTCTGAGAAACTGAATAAAATAGGAAGATGAACTACCTTTGAGTGTAGAGAAATGATGGTTCTGTTCATAGTGAATCACCATGTATTCTAGACTTGATTGGCTGTCAGATCACATTTAATGCTTTGTTTAATCCTTTATATCATCATGGTTTGAAGGGGTAGTGGAATCTCTGGTGGTGAAGAATTCTGCCTGTCCAACTGCTGTGAATTTTCTTGGCAATTATTTGGAATCCATGTCAAACCTCTGATTGTTCAGAGGTTAGTTAATTGAGTCTAAAATGAAGAGAATTAAAGTCTATGCAAGGCCACACAAATTTCTTCATGCTAGTGTTGCAATCAAACTATCATCAACAAAAAGGGTAATGGAGACTGCATCCCACAGCCTTTCAATTGAAATATCTCTTGAAATATTATTTTACCTTCTTACTCTGATTATTTGCCATTATTTGCTCTGATGAACCTCATATTTTAGCCAAATTCCATTCCCATTCAACTTGCCCTTGGGCAGTCCTCACATCCTTCTGAAGAGATTTGCAGCCAGCGTAAAGCAGAATGGTGTGGGAATTTTCCACAGGAAATAAGTCAAAATGTAGTTCAGTTTTCAAAATGAGACCACTTCTTGGGACTTACTGGGAAAGAGGTCTACGAGGGCAGATGGGATTCAAGCAGCAGTGAAAACAGGAGCATCTGACTTAAACACAAATGCACACTGGTGATCATGAGAAGTGGAAAATATTTAGAAGTTAAAGCAGACTTTAGGTGTTTATAGGGTAAACTGCCTTTGTGTGTACTTCCATGGTACTTTCATATGAGGAGCTTCATTTTCTTTTTTCAAACACAGATAAACATAGTCTCAAAACATCCTTGCGAATGAGCTAGATCAGGGGCGGGCAAACTTTTTTGGCCTTAGGGCTGAATCAGGTTTTGGAAATTGTATGGAGGGCTGGTTAGGGGAGGCTGTGCCTCCCCAAACAGCCAGTCGTAGCCGGCCCTGCCTCCTATCCGACCTCCCTCCCACTTCTCGCTCCCTGATGGGGCCCCCTCCCCCCCAGGACCCCTGCCCCATCCACCCCTCTGCTCTCTGTCCCCTGACCGCCCCATGGAACCTCCACCCCTGACTGCTCCCTGCTGCCCCATCCAATCCCCACTCCTTCCTGACTGCCCTCTGGGACTCCTGCACCCATTCAAACCCCCATTCCCTGCCCTCTGACTGCTCTGAGCCCTATCCACACCACCGCCCCCTGACCACCACCCTGAACTCTCCTGCCCTCTATCCAACCTCCCCTGCTCTCTGTCCCCTGACTGCCTCTGGAACCCCTGCCCCTGACTTCCCCCCGCCACCTCATCCAACTCCCCCTCCTTCCTGACTGCCCCCGGAACCTCTGCCCCCTTTCAAACCTCCTGCTCTCTGACCGCCTCGACCCCTATCCACACCCCAAACTCCCCTGCCCTCTGTCCAGCCCCACCCCACTCCCTGCCCCCTTACCGCACTGCCTGGAGCACCAGTGGCTGGTGACGCTACAACTGAGCTGCCAGGCTGAAGCCAGCCATGCCACAGTGCAGCACAGAGCACTGGATCAGGCCAGGTTCTGCAGCTGTCCTGCCTGGCTGCCCAGAGCCTTGCGCCGGTGGCATGGTGTGCTGAGGCTGCGTGGGAAGGGGAATCGCAGGGGAGGGGTCAGGGGTAGCCTCCTGGGCCAGGAGCTCAGGGACCGGGCAGGAAGGTCCCACGGGCCATAGTTTGCCCACCTCTGAGCTAGATAGTATCAACCAGATTTTACAATTGAAATGCAGGTCTAGTCCAGTTATGGCCTCACTGTGCCACTCATGTGGCATAAAGGAGGTGTAATCCAGCCACAAATCACCAGCAGAGAATTCCATTGGTGCATGGAAAACCCTGCTGGAGTGCCTGGCGCTCTGCTTCTTCCCCACCCAGTCGCAATGCCAATCATCCACTGGCACGGAGTCCATTAGGGGCCCTACGTCAGTGGCATAACTTAGAGCTGCCTGGCAACAGTTCTAAGTTGAATCATATCTGGGACTGGTGCTTGGAATAAGGGAAATGGAATCCAGTCCTCGACACATACACACATCCTTGCACAGTGCAGAGTTCTGGCTCAGGAGAAAATCTGCCAAGGGTCGTGCTCTAGGTCCATGGTAGAGCCAGGGGTACAGTGAGTGCCAATTGTCTGCTTCGACTAATAGCTGTGCTGTACTGTATGGTTCTTCATACTGTCCATCATCAAGGAAAATAATCTTGTGGAGTATGCTGGGGGATACTATTCACTTTTCACTTCTGTATTAAGTGTGTTACTGCCACTGAAAGCTAATCAGTATAGAGACAGCCAGTTTTAGAGCGTGCGAAGTGTGAGTATGAGAGTCCTCTAGCATAAGCACGTTGAACAGTCGGTCTTCTTTGGTATTTTGTATCAATCACCTTTACAGAAGCTGTCTGTCTTGTTGGTATTCTGGAAAGCCACAGTATGTGAAAAGTGTGTTTTTCGTCAGCAATCTCTTACCTTTTCAGAATCTAGCTGGTCACTTTTAAATAGCGTGCCATGTTTTCTTGTCTAGTGAACCAGTGACACACTGCTAATCCCAGAAGCATAGTACATTATATGGTAGCCACTTTGACTGTGAAATTGCTAAATTTTTTCCTATGCTTTTAGTTATGTGTTTTCAACACTTTACACTGGCTCTAGGTGCTGACTTTCAGCTTTCCCCGGGGGTGCCTCACCCCCACTTGGCCCCGAAGCCCTGCTCCGACTCCACCCCTTTCCCCAAGGCCCCGTCCCACCTCTTCCTGCCCCTGTTCTTCCCCCTTCCCTGAGCGCACACTGCCCCCGACCCTCCCTCTCAAGCTTGCCGACAGCGATTCTGGGCCCCAGGGCAGAACAATCACTAGGCCCCCACACACACACAAGCCATGCCTACCTGGATGCAGTCCATCTGACATTTGGGCAGTGCTGTACCCGTGCTGCTGGGCATGCTCTTCTGGCACGTCCAGAGCTTCCACATAACTGTCCGGTAGGGTTGCCAACTGTCTAATCGTACAAACCCAAAGACCCTTGCCCCACCCCCTTCCCTGAGGCCGTGGCCATGTCCTGCCCCTTCTGAGGCCCTGCCCCCTGCTCATTCCATCCGCCCTCCCTCCGTTGCTCACTCTCACCAGGCTGGGACAGAGGGTTGAGATGTGGGAGGGGGTGCAGGCTGTGGGAGGGAGTTTGGGTGCAGGGTTGGGCTCTGGAAGGGAGTTTGGGTGCAGGAGGGGGTGTGGGCTCTGGGAGGAAGTTTGGGTGAGGGAGGGGCTGCGGTGTGTGGGCTCTAGGCTGAGGCAGGGAGTTGGGGTACAGGAGGAGGTCAGGGGGTCAAGGCTTAACTCGGGCAGCTCCCAGAAGCGACCGGCACTCCCCTCTGGCAGCGGCTCCTATGCAGAGGGCCCAGGGGATCTCCGTGTGCCACTGCCTGCAGGCACTGCCCCCGCAGCTCCCATTGGCCACAATTCCCAGCTCGGGGCAGGGGCAGCGTGTGGAGACCCCCCCCTCCTCAGAGCCCACAGGGATGTGCTCGCCGCTTCTGGGAGCGGCATGGAGCGAGGGCGGGCAGGAATCCTGGCTTAGTCTCACTGCACTGCCAGTGGCCGGAGGTCCCTGAGCCCTTTTAAATCACCCAGGCCCCTGGGCAATTGCCTCCTTTGACCTCCCCACTCAGTGGGCCTGCTCCCCATCTGCCCAGCGCCTCCTGCCTACTGCTGATCGGCAGCAGGCAGGACGTATTGGGTGGGAGTGGGAGGAGCTGATCAGCAGGGGGCTGCTGCTGGGTGCTGAGCACCTGCTGGATTTTTTCTGTGGGTGCTTCAGCCCCAGAGCATTTATACGCTGGCTACAGTTTTTAGCTCTTCCTGCAGTGAGGTAGAATAGTGCCAGCTCATGTTGGTGTTACTGGTTCACTGCAGAGTGTTTTAGGATTGAGGAGAATGCCAGATAATAGAAGAATACTGGGTGCATTGGGATGTTTAATGCTTTTAATTATGCTGGTGGGGTATTGAATAACAGTTTAAAACACCCTTATGTTTCTTTATAAGAAAAATAAAGCAATTTCTGATATTTATTTCACTTCCTTAATTATTCAGTGTGGATTGGGCATCACATTCACCAAGCTGTTTAAAGACTTTTACTAGCTGACTTTCCTCAGAAGAACAGGCAATCATTTGAAGGGTGGGGGGAGACTGCTGAAAAGCTCTCTCTCTCTCTCTCTCTCTCTGTGCATAGTTTTAAGTATCTGAGGGAGTATGTGGCCATGGAACATGGATAATATCAACTTTTGTAGAAGCTGCTTTTTTGGCTTAAAAGATGGACAGTTTATAGTTTGCAGCCTGGGTATGCAATTCATTATTTTTCACAACAGACTTTTTCTGAAGCTTCCCCTCTTTTCCCCCTTTGACTCTTTACAGTTAGTAAAGCCACCCCAGGCCATTTAGACATGAAAACTCTCTTTATCAACGAGGCTTGTGCATTTAACTCTAACTCTGCTCCCAGCTCTTAATCTGTGGTGCTTTATCTCCTGCTCAGCAAATATTTTTGGAATAGTTTATGTATTTGCTGCATCTTTAGTGCCAGACTCAAGGGGAGTGCACTCTATATACTATAGTGCTTGTGACAGCTTGAGGAGGGAATGTGGTGACAGGTGTTAAGATTGTTTTTAATATAATCTGAGAGTGTTGTGATGGTACTTGTCCCCCCTCATGTGCTATATTTTCAAAGTGCTGCATACTTTAATTAGTTGATTCTAAAATGACTTGTCCAGTTAGATGTTTTCCTTTTTCTAGAACTGTGTTTGTGGAAGAAAAAAGGGATGAAAAGACAGTTGAGAGACTCTGGCTTTTATAACTTTCACTCCTCTTTGTCAGGTCACCCCGATCAGCCTCTCCAGGATCAGATGATCAAAGTCCCCCACCCGGAGATCTAGTGCTTAGATATCAGGCTAACTGGGCAGAACTAATTTTCAGGGTTTGGCCACTTTCTTCAGCATATCAATTGTATTGCCCAGGTAGGCCTATTGAAATGGGAATAAGTCTAGATAGTCCACTCACCCAAACCAGACATGCATGCACCACTCCCCTATCTCCTTAAAAACGTAGTATAATGCAAGAACACAGTACAGATAGTCATAAGGATTTGAATTTAACAGAGTTCATAATCTCAAACAGAATTCCCATATTGTACATGGACATATTCCACAAATTGCAACAATTGTACACTTATCATCACTGATGGATCTTCCTCCCACTTTTGTGTATAGAAGAACACTCTTATATTGTTCCTCAAACTTAAAAATGAATGTTTGAATTAAAAGTAGCCCTTGATGAAACTTCTGTTACTTACAGGTGCCAGCTTTTTCCTTTGCTTGGAGGTGCCCAAGCCCTGCTCAGTCCCAGGCCCTGCCTCCATTCCACCCCTTTCCCCCAAGATCTCACCCCTGCCCCACCTCTCTTCCCACCCAGTTCCACCACTCCCCTGAGTGCATCCCATCCCCGGTCCTCTCCCCTTCCCCCAGCGCCTCCTGCATGCCTCAGAACAGCTGGTCATGGTGGGTGGTAGGTGTTGGGAGGGAACTGTTTGGTGGGGCCACCGGTGCACAGGAGGCACTGGAGGGGAAGCTGGCTGCCAGTGGGTGCTAATCCTAGGCTATTTATGATTAGTCTACCATTCTCTTTATCCTACATTCGCTTGAGATCTATGCCATCTATTGCTATATCTCACCCTACTATTTGACACACTTAGTGTTTGAATTCCGTAATTCAAAATTAGATTTGGGACTTGCAAGACTGTTAAGTAGCAGAAGGATTTTTTTTTAATACAACTTGGTGCATTCCAGAGGCACAAATTGAAACTTTGGAGTCATCTTTAAGAGGCAGGCTATAAGTCATCTCGAGTACAATACTGGCTTGGCAGTGTCTAGAGCAGGGGTCGGCAACCTGTGGCATGGCACGCAAGCTGATATTTACTGGCATGCTGCTGCCGGTCGCCAGCCCTGCTCAGCCTGCTGCTGGTCTGGAGTTCTGGCAGCTGGCCCTTGCCAGCCAGGGTCTCAGCCGCCGGCCCTGCTCAGCCCGCTGCCGGAACCCCCGGCTGGCAGCAGCTGAGTGGGGCCGGCAGCCGGGACCTGGGCTGGCAGGAGCCGGCGGCCGGAACCCTAGGCCAACCGCAGGCTGAGCCGCTGCCTGGTCTGGGGTTCTGGCTGCCGGCCCCTTGCCAGCCAGGGTCCACTAGCCTGCCCCAGGCTGGCAGCAGGCTGAGCTGGGAGACCAGCTGCCGGGCCCGCTCACCTCGCTGCTGGTCTGGGGTTCCAGCCGCCTGGCCCCCTGCCAGCTGGGATCCGGGCCTCTGGCCTCCTCAGCCCTCCTGCCGGCGTGGAGTACAGCAGCCAGCCTAGGGCTCAACTCCTGGCCTGGTCCCAGCGCTCTGCAGCCCTTATAAAAAATTACACTGCAATTAGCTTAAAAACTTGAAAACTTAAACACTTTTTATGTTACAGTAATCGTTAAAAAATGTAGAATGCTAATAAATACATAGTTTTGATGAAACAAAGTAGTTGTACTTATGTGCCTGTGCTTAATTGGTGTTTTAGATGATTTACCTTCTAAAAAAATCTTGCATGTCTCATACCCCTAGAAAGGGCATCTTGCAACCCCAGGGGGTTCATGCACCCCAGATTAAGAACCACTGCACTAAACTGATAGAATCTGTATTTTAATTTAATTTTAAATGAAGCTTCTTAAACATTTAAAAAACCTTATTTACTTTACATGCAACAATAGTTTAGTTATATATTATAGACTTAGAGAGAGAGACCATCTAAAAACTTTAAAATGTATTACTCACATGCAAAACCTTAAATTAGATGAATAAATGAAGATTTGGCATGCTACTTCTGAAAGGTTGCCGATCCCTGGTCTAGAGAGAGGAGGAAGAGCATCACCAGAGGAAGGAAAGTCTTTCACTTGGACACTGGGCACATATGTTTCTCTGAGTGCTTTGGGATATTTAAACTTCCTTGGGAGAAGCTACAGGGGGTGGCTTGTGCATGCAGAGCCAGTGGTGAACTAAGATTATTATTAATAATCTGGAAGAACAATAAAGGACAACATTTTGGAACTTGTGTGTGTGTGTATATATATATATATAGAAACATCTCGTTGTTCTTCTCGTACGTAATCTCTGTAGGAGGGAGTACATGGGAGCACAGCAGAACGATTCAAGATTCTTGATTTCCGGACAAGTGTATGTTCTCCTCTTTTAAGTTGGCTGTTGGATAGTTATCTCTAATCAGTCTGTGGCAATCTGGCTCCTTTGCAGCACTCAGACAGTGGAAGGGGCAAATTCTGACTCTGAATGGCCAGCAAAGAGTTCCCTTGGTGGAGCAAAGCTCTTCAATGGGCTAAAACTGGTGGAGGCAGCTCTTGTACCAGCCATCACTCTCCCATGCTAGAGTGGGCAATGTCTCGGGGGTGGGAAGAGAGCTCAGTATATTAAAGCACAGAATGCTTCAACTAATCTCTAAGATTTTGTTTGGCTCTTAGACTGTGGAAGGAAACCAAGGAAATGCACTGAGACATTTTAGGCCCAATAAAGGCCTTAATAACATTTAACTAAACAGAAGCATATTCCAGTATTTAAGAAAAACTCAGCAGCTCAATAATCATTTTCATTTAATTCAATATCTTAATGTAATTATCCCTCCAGGTATATACACATTTATTTCCTAATGGATTGTAGCAGTGACAGAATCCACTTTCCTTTCAATATGGGGCTCGCTTTTAGTCACTGTTCCGATTCCGAATTCTATAGTTGTCCCCAGATGAATCCCTAAGAGATGGCTGTTTGATATTTTGCCACAGAAGCTTCAAGGACCAATGGGTCTGGTCACTGTAAAAAGGGATTTGATCTTCTTGCTTGCACACCTTACCTGTGTGTTTCTCATGTTTCTCAACAGCTAAATGAATGCTGCCAATAAGTACACGGTCTCCTTATGGTTGAAGGGATTCATGATTGTCCAAGCATGGTCAGAAAAATGTCAAGTGGAAACTTTGCACTTAGATAGTAAGCTTTGTGTCTGGCACATTTGCTGCCTCTTGCGTTTTTAATAAACTATAGGAATGGGAGCAATTGTTCATATTTGATTATAAGGAAAGATATTTGTAAAGAGCAAAAGGTCAGACTGACTAAAAGTTAAAAAAATCACCATGTTACCAGGAAGAAAAATATCCCTGTTAATTGTCTATCGACAATTGTAAAATGTTAATGGAATCATTGCGTAGTTTAGAACATATAATGTAACAGTGCCTAAGGGGAAAGACTAATGAGGAGCTGAGCCATTGCTGGCACTTGCATTCAGGCAATTTAACTTTCACTAGAGACCTTTCTGTTACAAGGCTCTGATATCTTGTCAAGTGTGTATTGCAGTGACTCTTTGTGCTGTAATATGTTTAATCAATGTGTGTACATTAGTTTACACGCATTGCCAACATACCAATCAGATGTGCACAACTATATATTAACAGAAAAAATAAATTCTGTGGAGAATTAAATGAGATTTTTTGGGGGCATTTTAGTTTTTAGATTTTTGTGTGGCTTTTTAGCAATGTAATTGCACATCACACAGAGAAACAAAATAATCCCAGTGTTCTGTTACGTAGTCTCATACCTAACATACAAGGTTGGTTTACTGGATTAGAAATTGCTATATTTTCAATATTTGTCTGTTTGTTCCTGTATATATTCACTGATTCCCCCAACATACACAGGCATACACTCTTCCTCTCCCTCCCCGTCTCTCTCTAAGGTTTGAAGGGTCCCCACTTGCTCCTTGTAGTCACTGCGTTCTTTACTCAGATGTATTTACAAGAGTACATTGTGCCAACAATCTGCTTGTGACAAAGCAACAAAGCTGTTTAATAAAGTTGAACCTGTCATCGTTTTGGTACCAGGAATAATGATTTCCCACTATGAAATAGTGGGCCAGATTCTTAGCAGGTGTAAATCAGCATAGCTTCACTGAAATCAGGATTTACACCAACAGAATATTTGATACAGTAAATCCAGTGTTGCTACCATTTTCTTAGCTGCAGAAAAGTCTATGCTGTAAATGGGGAGGCAGCCATCATAATCCTATGAAATGGTTTACAGTACGTTAAACAAATCCTGAGTGTTTCCCTGGAATCTGCTCTGTTATCTCATAGTCTAGCAGACCCACTTTGTACAGGAACTTGATGGCTAGATAAGTGTTCTACAGTAATATTTCACACTTCCATCACAGTCAGAATTGGTTAATAAGTAAGAATCTCTCTGATAGATTTCCCTTTATATCAAGGGAGGGCTAGGACGTGCCTTAAATAGTCATTGAGGTGAAATGCATTTCCTTAACATGTAAATAGCATGATATTGTGTACACAGAAGTCAACTTCCTTTTTCTTGGGTTCTTTGGAAGTCCCACAAAAAACATTTGATAGTCTTGGAGATCTGAGTATTATACTCATTACTTTTAATTTCAGTTAAAATCATTACCTTGTGCACTGTTCCTGATTCAAGATAGAGCCCCAGTTTCAGTTGGAGACACCTAAGCCCTTTAACTTTGTAAGTTCTTGCTTGGAATGTTGCTGGAGGCTCTGCAAGCCCAAACTTGAATGTTCTCCTCGCTTCCTCTACCTCTTGTACTTGCTTTTCTCTGATGTGACATGATGTCTTTGTTGAATGGAATTGTATTTTACAAAAATGTGCAAGCAACACAATAGGCTGCTAGGCACTCTTTAAGGAAAGACTGTGTCAGGCATTTGAAGGTACATTTACAAGAGCTGGCAAAGTCTGTCATTTAACAAGGTAACTTGCATGATTCCCCTTTGCATATTGCTTTTGACTACTCTCTTTCCAACAGACATGGTGTCATAATATAATTCCCAATTCTGAACCTTAGCGGCCAAAATATGGGTACTAGCATGAATTTCCCTAAGCTTAATTACCATCTTAGATCTGATAAGCTGCCAGCAATCAGGAATTCCAGTGCCTGATACACTCTGGTCCCCCTAAAACCTTCCCTGGGGACCCGAAGACCCAGACCCCCTGGATCTTAACACAAGGAAAGTAAACCCCTTTCCTTACCATTGCCTTTTCTAGGATTTCCCTCTCTGGGTTACCCTGGAAGATTACCGTGATTCAAACTCCTTGAATCTTAAAACAGGGAGGAATGTCCCTTCCTCGCCCTCCCCTTTCTCCCTCACCCAGAGGCAAAACAGATTCAAGCTCCGTGAATCTAAAACAAAGGGATTCCCCCTCCTGTCCTCCCTCCCTGTTAAGTACAGACTCAATTCCCTTGAGCCTCAACAAGGGGGAAAAATCAGACAGGTCTTGAAAGCAAAACTTTTAATAAAAAGAAAGAAAAAAAGGTAAAAGTTTATCTTTGCAATTTAGATGGTAAAAAGTTACAGGGTCTGTCAGCTTATAGAAACCAGAAAGAAGCCTCCCCCCCAGCAAGATACAATTTAAAATACTTCCAGCAAACTACACATTTGTAAATACAGAAACAATCAAAAGACTATAACCGCCTTTCTTACTAAATTACTCACTATTCTGAATATATAAGAGACTGTAGCAGGGAGATTGGCAAGAAACCTGGTTGCACGACCAGTCCCTTCCAGGACCCAGAGAGAACAAATCAAAACCCAAAAAACACAAACAAAGGCTTCCCTCCACCAAGATTTGAAAGTATCTTGTCTCCTGATTGGTCCCCGGGTCATGTGTTTGGTTCCTTGTTTGTTAACCCTTTACAGGTAAAAGAAACATTAACCCTTAACTATCTGTTTATGACAGATGGACTCAAACCACAGAATTCAGATCTAGAGACAAGTTTGGATTTCAAATGCCACTAATATTTGGGATCGGATCGGATTTAAACATTCTAATCTTTAAATTTTTGAAGAATAACGGAACATGGTGGCAGGGTGCTGCCTTTGGAGTCAATCCTACAAGGGACTGAATATCTACAAGGCTGAACACCTAACTCCTACTCAAGCCAACTCATAGCTGGTGGCCCTAGGTACCTGTCAGGAAGTGGTCAGCATCTCACAGGATTGAACCATTTATGGTTGTATTTCTCACATCAGATAGTGCAATTCATACAATATTTTTCTATGAAGAGAGACAGAATAAATGTAATAAAGCCTGGAAGCAAGTCATGTTAAAATACTTGTCAGCTGTTCTATCTTTAACCTTAGTAGGATTTTCATGACGTACTCCAAGCATTTTTCAAAAATGCTCTCATTTTATGAATCTCTCTCTGATATTCCTGTGAAAGAGATGATTTGATGAATCCTAATCTGTCCCATATTCTTCAAATGACTAAATTATCAGGCAGTGGATCTCTTCAGTTTTACATTAATTGACCAATCTCTTCAATTAAAGAGTAAAATGATGGGAGATAAATCTATTTCAGTTTTTAGAACAAGCCACTTTCCATGTATTCCTGCTGTGGAGCTTTACTGTTACAATTTTTGCTATCAATCAGGGCATAAACAATTTGTGTTGAGAAAAATGCAATGTGTTTTTCTTCTAAAGGTCTAGTGACCATTTGGGTAATTTTAGTTGCATTGTATGTGCTGTGGACTGGGCTATTAATCAAAGCTGCCATTAAAGATGCATTACACATTGAATTGTTGTCCCCTGGGATGTGAGGATATGGATCTCTTTGATTATTGTGCAGAAACCAGTCGTATCCATAAATGTGAGCTGTAGGGGTATACCAAAGTATTGCCTTTTTAGAGTCATATTTTTCGCTGCCAGAGGAGTACTTTAAACTGTATTTATGTGGAGCAGTGGAGACATCCAGTGGCTAGTTACCTTAATAGCTCAACAGTTGCTTGTATTGGTAGATGGCTGAATCCTGAGCGCATAACACATGGGAATTTTTATGAGAGTAGATGTTAAAAAACAACAACAACTCCAAAACCCTCATTAGATTTGGGCATTTTCGGTATGGATTATTTTTAATTTTGAGAAGAGTTCCAGTTGCAACATGGCAAAAACTAAGGTTCTTAAAGGCCACTTCAGTGCCTGTCCACTTGCAGTTTAAAGGGGTACTGATCGTGATCTAGTAAAGCAATTAAGCATGTGGGTAACTTTAAGCATGTGATAGACCTATGAAGTCAATGGAACTACACATGTGCTTATGATTAATTACATGCTTCAGTCAAATTAGGACCAGTAGCTGGTCAATTTGGACTAAAATACAGGTTCTTGTTTAAAAAAGAATGAAAACCTATTTCTTGGACAAAAATGTATTTATAATGATTTTAAAATTTGAAGGTAAAAAACCTATTCCTGTGTGTCCATTGGAGAAACTGGTGCAAATGAGGGTCAGCAAAGAAAATTTACCTGTATCATGTTACCAAATTCTTGAGGCTGTGACTTTTCCTAAACCTTTAAATAAATCACAGTGATTTAAAGATATAGAAATACCATCCACTGTGAAAGAATGGTGAGATATCTTAAAATCTATTCATAACTTTACGATATGCAATGATCTGAAGCAGGCACAAATGTTTATTGTTAACAGACATTTTATTTCACTACCCCCTATAATGATATTCGTAGGATTTCGCCTAATGTCTATACAAAGTGTAACCAGACTTAGTCCTGCTTTTTACCCATTCCCTCTGGCATTGTCCCAGAATTCAAAATGTTTGGAAAGCAGTTTATGGAGAGCTCAGTAATATATTCCCAGTTCTCCTTCCTTTGGGCCCTAAGCTTTATCTTCTGGATATTAGTTTGGACAGTCACACTGCAACTTCTGCTTTTTCTGTTTTGTTTTAAAAAACAGTATTAGTTCTAACACACAACTATATTTTTAAAATCTGGACAACAGGACACTGTCCAGCCCTTCATTAATGAATTCTGGTAAAGGCACTTTACCAGTGGAAAAGATCTTTGGATATTATACCGAATGTAAAGATGTTTTTGAAGATAAATGGCTTCTAGTTTTGCTATATTTTAGGTGAGCTGGAATAGAGTAGTAATTTGTTATACAGAGAGCTGTTTGGCCTTATATTACAGCTACCCAATATTGAATACTTGAGGACTAATAAAGGATATCAGATGTACTTATGGTTTAATTTAAGGACTAAATTTACCAAAGTGAACTATCTTTTCTTTTTTTGAACATTTCTGAAAATTCTACTGTCAACTGTTCTACTGTTTCTTTGAGCTTTTCCCTTAATAAATATGACTCTGTTTAGGTAATAACATTTACAGAAGTTGAGTTTTTATTCCAGTAACTACTTGCACCATTCACTGTGTAAATGCCAGATGTTTATTTCTTGAAATAGCTATGCTACTATTACTGTGAAAAAACCCACATTTTGTATGAATTATTATTTCTACATGCTAGAAAAGGAAGCCTTTGAAAGCTGCTAAAATAACTCTTTGGATTTCTTCCTCTGACAAAAGTAGTTAAAGGTGGCAGATATCATTGAGTCAATTCCAGCCATTTCAGGAGTTTTATTAAAAAGCTAAGCTTCCAAAACAGCCAGCTCATTTCTCTTCTCTCAAAAAGGAAACCATATGTAATATTGATGATATGGTCAGTCATATTTGAAGCCAACTAGAACAAAGAGCAATTTCACAAATTTGTACAGTTTGTGCCATTTTACTGATTTCCAGATAACTTATTGGGCAAAGGAGATTTTATTTTTGTTCATGTACACTTTTGTGAATACATTTTTTGATAATAGATTTCTTTCTAATTTCACCAAGGCATAATGGTCAACTTTCCAGCTATTTCTATTGACTGACAGCAAATCTGGTAGCAAATGGTATCAGTAGAAGTAATTAGTAAACAGACAGACTTTGGACAGAAAGCATTTGGGGGAGCTTGCAATAAATGACAGTCTTTCCAAATTGCTTCATAAATTGCATAAGTCTCAGTAGGCACTAAAAATGAATCAGGGATATTTGATTATGGGGGATCAGAGCCTTTTAGAAATACTTTGATACATTGTATTTAACAATGAATTAGTCTTCCTTCATTGGATGTTCTTGGCATCCTAATTTTGTGCCATCTTTTTAAATTCCCAATAAAAATTGAGCTGAAAATATTTGATCTACAAAATTAATAGAATCTACTGTGTATAAAATCAAATGATTCAAGGAAGGAAGAAAAGCAGTAAATAAAGGAGTGATTTGTAGGTACAGAATGGCAAGAGAGTCACTAGGGAAACACCAGTAGTAGTTGCTCTCATATCACTGAAGGAACTGAGATAGAGACGGAACCAATTGGGATTTAATACATAGAAATGTAAGCATGGAAAGATTAACAGTACAGAGGTTCTCAAACTGGGGGTTGGCACCTCTTGGGGGTCATAAGGTTATTACATGGGGGGTCATGAGCTGTCAGCCTGCATCCCAAAGCCCGCTTTTCCTCCAGCATTTATAATGGTGTTAAATATATAAAAATGTTTTTAATTTATAAGGGGAGTGTGCACTCAGAGGCTTGCTATGTGAATGGGATCACCAGTACAAAAGTTTGAGAATCACTGGTATATGTTGCTTAAATGAATGTGTATCATGCATTGGTCTGCTGGCACAAAATAGAGACTGTACAAATAGCATTGTACATACCCAGCCCAAAATCTGTGATGTAAAAATACATATTTTGGTAAAAAGCAACAAAGAGTCCTGTGGCACCTTATAGACTAACAGACATTCTGGACTTTTTGTTGCTTTTTACAGATCCAGACTGATACTTCTACCCCTCTGATATTTTGGCAAGTGTAGAGTACTCAGAAAGAATTCTGCTTCAAAGTGTATGACACACAATTTATTTATCAATACAAAATCTCCTCCCCACCCACCAAAAATCAATTATTGCTAAAACATTTTGGGGTCCATTATATGTGACATTATGCACCTTAGCAAGGTTGTAACTAAAACTTGTTCTTCTGTTTCAGTAGTGAGTGGATTAAGGGGAAACTGAAATTATTGGCTCTTTAAGGTCTTCTCCATTAGTTGTAAACTAGAGATGCTGGAGATTTTGCTTCCAGGGTAAGATTAACATTATTAAAGAAAACAAAATCACGAATGTCTGCTTTCCTTAGTCTCCAAGATAAGTCATTTTGGCTCCAATCCAATTCTCAGTGAAGACAATGGAAAGATTCCCATGTACTTCAGGTTTCAGAGTAGCAGCCATGTTAGTCTGTATCCGCAAAAAGAACAGGAGTACTTGTGGCACCTTAGAGACTAACAAATTTATTTGAGCATAAGCTTTTGTGGGCTACAGCCCACTTCATTGGATGCGTAGGATGGAACATACAGTAAAGAGATTTATATACACATATAGAGAACATGAAAAGGTGGGAGTTGTCCTACCAACTCTAAGAGGGTAATTAATTAAGAGAAAAAACTTTCATAGTGATAATCAAGATAGCCCGTTACAGACAGTTTGACAAGAGGTATGAGAATACTTAACATAGGGAAATAGATTCAGTGTGTGTAATGGCTCAGCCATTCCCAATCTCTACTCAAGCCTAACTTGATGGTGGTCTAATTTGCACATTAATTCAAGTTCAGCAGTTTCTCGTTGGAGTCTGTTTTTGAAGCTTTTCTGTTGCAAAATTGCCACCTTTAAGTCTGTTAGTGAGTGGCCAGAGAGGTTAAAGTGTTCTCCTACCGGTTTTTGAATGTTATGGTTCCTGATGTTAAATTTGTGTCCATTTATTCTTTTGCATAGAGACTGTCTGGTTTGTCCAATGTACACGGCAGAGAGGCATTGCTGGCTATTTACAGCAAAATCTCCAGCATCTCTAGTTTACAAGTAATGGATAAGACCTTAAAGATCGAGTAATTTCAGTTTCCCCTTAATCCACTCACTACTGAAACAGAAGAACAAGTTTTAGTTACAACCTTGCTAAGGTGCATAATGTCACATATAATGGACCCCAAAAGGTTTTAGTAATAATTGATCTTTGGTGGGTGGGGAGGAGTTCTTGTATTGATAAATAAAATGTGTCCTACATTTTGAAGCAAATTGCTGCTGTTTTGCCATTTACTTCACTGAGAGTTGGATAGGGCTCATTTTGAAAACTCTTTCTTTCTGATGTTTAATGTACTGCTCTTGTAAGAAGCTAATTCTGCACCCATCCCAGTAACAGCAGACCTGGCCCAGTTCTATTGTGTGGGAGGGCAGTTTGTGAAAAGCCTGTAAGCACCCTGAATTCCCTTGACCACAGAGCCAAGGGAGTTTTGGAGCTTAAGGAGGGGCATGACCACTGGATTTACAAGTAGTCATCCCACCCTTCTTCTGTGTAGAGGAACTGCAACCGTTGCAGCTGCAATAGTGTCCCTGGAGGCTCTTCACTGCTTCTCTATCTCTTGGAGAAGAGAGAGACAGGAGGACTCCTTCTGTTCTCTGGAATGTCTTTAGAGATCTCCATTTACTCAGGATGTGTGGGGGTTCTAGGATGTCATCTCGGTTAAGGAAGCTAGCAAAGCCTCATAGATTTTCAAGTGTAATTTACACAGGGCTTATGTATGGGGGCGACTCTAGGCATTTTGCCGCCCCAAGCACGGCAGGCAGGCTGCCTTCGGCAACTTGCCTGTGGAGGGTCTGCTGGTCCCGCGGCTTCAGCAGGGACCAGTGGACCCTCCGCAGTCAAGCCACCGAAGGCAGCCTGCCTGCCCTCCTTGTGGCACTGGCAGAGCGTCCCCCGTGGCTTGCCGCCCCAAGCACGCGCTTGGCGTGCTGGGGCCTGGAGCCGCCCCTGCTTGTGTAAGAGCAAGTACAAAATGTGCTTCTTGTCAATTCAGTTTTAAATTAGGAGTCTGTGTGATTTTTGGATATTCTCCCTCTAATTTTTTTATTTTACAGAAGTTGTTTATGGTTCTAAATATATAAAATACATACATATTAATTAGGATGAAAAATCAGGAAGGAAAGAAACATTTTGCACTCTAAGCTTAATTTGATATATATGAGCTAGCCATATTTGTAACTACTATATCTGCATGAAAATGCTTGTTAACAAATATACCTTCACAGTAAGATTCTGTTACCCTTACACTGAGCCACCTCTTATCTGGCAAATATCCTGATTGGAGCTGTTATTGGAGTAAGGTACTACTTCAGTGTGAATAAGGGTGGAAGAATCTAAGAGTTTGTCTAAACAGTACAGCAGTGTACACCAGAAGGATGTGAATTCTAATGTGCTCCAACAAACTGTACACTAATTAGTTGGTGTAGACCCTGCTGGTGCACACAAATAGTCCCCTAGTGGGTGTTAACCTAGTACTGTGTCCATAGTGTGTACTATATTAATGCGTGCAAGAAAACTTTTGCAGGGTCTGCGTGGGCCAGTTAGTGCACAACACGGTGAAGCATGTTAGAATTCACACCCTTTAGATATGCATTGTTGCACCATTCATTTTCTATTTAAAGGGGGAAAATTAGTTTGGAGTATTGGGAGGAAATTCTGCAATGGAGCCAAGTCACCAAGATGAGGTAATAGGTAGTGGAAATTGATGATTGGAGTTTAAGTAGAAATAAATTTAAATTTAAAGATTTTATCCTTCTGAAAAAATACGATTTAATGGATCTATTAAACCCAACCGCCACATCTGTTATCTTCGGGGAGATCGTTAACTCAGGGCATTGCAGTCTTAGAGAAAATCTAGGTGAAATCACTTTTCCAAAGAACATTTGGTAGGATTCTCAACAGCTAACGGTTTAGGGGCCCAATCGTACAAAATAGTGGAGTGTCTTCAGCTCATGCTGAAATTGATGGGACCTAGGAGTGTTCAGCACATGGCAGGATTGGATCTGAAGATAGGCCCATGTCTGACTGCTCATTCAGAATTATTAAATTACTGACACTGATATACAACATATGCATTTGTGAAATAATTAAGGGTCAATCATTACACAAACAAGTAGTGCCATTGACATGAATAGGACTGCTTATGGGATCAATTTTTGCATAATATATATTTATCTATATATAAAATTGGGCTTTTTGTTTCCTTTTAAAAATAAAATAAAAAATCCACTTGTTTTAAAACAAAAATCATGGCCTTTCCAGTACTTTAAAGGAAATCCCAATGTTAACACTGTGTGTGTCCTAATATTTGTAATCCAAACAGAAGTGTTTCACTTTTATCTTTTCTTGTACTGTCTATGGCAATGAAATAAGTTAAGAGCTAGTCCTTCTTACTGTATTTCAGTTTCCAGATGATGAAAATAACATTAAAAGACCAGACTTCATATCATTTTGTCCCCATAAATATGTCCCTGATGCATAAAAACAAAATATTTGGATTTACCCAAACACTACCTTTTTAGGTGGGGGTACAGATGAGAGTTGGAGCTTGGCTGTATTGGGTTTGCTATAAAAGCTCAAATATTTAGCTTATCTTAGCACAACATAGAATATATGAAATAAAAAGTTGCTAATGCAATGAGAAGCAATCAGCATTTTTAAAAGGGGAGAAAGGAAACCTTGACTGTAAAAAATGGAAATATTGTGTACAGCTGTGGAAAGAAGAGGGTGAATTAACTTTAAAAATAAGAGAGAGAGAAATAAAATTTCCCAAAAGCAAACAAAAATGAAAGAGACATGGCAAAAAATAAACAGAACTGATGGTTATTGTCAAAAGATCTTCCCGAAACAAATGTTAGCCCTAATAAGGACAAAGCATCAAAAGAAGCCGAAAACTCCTCACAGAACTAGTCCTTCTGTCGGGACATTCAAATGTTGTTATATCATATGACTGGTCTAAGCTGCTGTTTGTTGGATAATGTTTGCATATTATTAATTGAATCTCTTGAAACAGAATAATTTATTGTTGTAAATACATGATATTCCATCTAGGGCCATTCCTATAAACTTTTAACTGGAAACCAGTGGAGAAGCAGATTGACTCTGAATGAGTTTTATGTTACTGGCCTAATGGACTTCTGGCATCCAACCACCAAAAATTGACAAAACCGTCCAACTTCACTAATTAAACCAGCATAGGAACTTCATCATCTTAAATAATTAAGGTTTTAAATTAATTCTTAGAGATGCTGAAGATCTATAAGATTTTTGTCTCCCTCTTCTTGCACTAAAATGACTAGATAGTGGGCATTTAGCACACCAATATTTGCTATCACATCTGTGCTCTGTTATGAATGGGTAGGGAATCACTAATTTTTTGTTTTTAATACGGTGAAGTATGAATTATTCCAGTTGAACTGCGGTCAAGCCATAGTGTGTTGCTTTAAAGCTACCATATAGCTGTGAGCTTAGAACTCCAATACTTCAGGTAGAGACACAAGATGGATGAAGTAATATCTTTTATAGGACCAGCTTCTGTTGGTGAAAGAGACAAGGTTTCGAGCTTACACAGAGCTCTTATTCAGGTCTGGGGTTCTAATGCACAAACTGTTACAGTGCATTAAAGCAGATTGCTAAAAGTTAGACTAATAGAAGAGTGTTTGACCTGTTCTTCTTCCATGTGGTGTTTGCGTGCCTGGAATTATTTCCCACATGACATTACAATCACGTGTCTTCTAGACAGAATGGTCTAGAGAGATGGTGTGCTTATTCTGGACCTTTGTAGTAGGGGCACCACTAGGTGAAGGTATGTTGTTGGGTTAATTAGTAAATGTATAATGAATTTTCAGGTTCCCACATACAGAGGGTCCATCACTTGGCAGACTCATTTCCTTTCCTTATACTCCCTCCATCCAAGCCACTGCAGGATGCCCAGCAGTACCTTCTGTTGCTCAAACCTGAACTGTACAATGTCACTTACTCAGATGCTGGACTGAGTGAGGCATGGATAAACTTAACTAAAAGCAGTGTGGTCAGATACCATGAAAGCTTTACCACATAGTACTGCCAATATCTCCTACCCCCCATTAGGCTTCCTGTCTTAGACCTCTCTTCAGATGACTCAATATTGTATTGTGGGCAAATACTAATTGCAGACTAAGTCAATTCTGCCCTAAAATCAACAGGGTTTCATAGGGTCAGGGAAGAATTTGGCACTAGGACCTGGGTTCTAGGCACATTTCACTGACTGGAGAAGTGCTGCAGCTGATTTTGTAAGGCAATGTGCACACAGGCTGTTAAATGACAGAATGGCATCCTAATTTGGAACCACTAGATCCATAATGTAGTAGCAGTGCTAATGTGAAGTTTGCAGGCAAAATGGGTATTGCATACAATTTCTCCTTGGGTGCCCTAAGTGCCTGCTTTTGAAAATGCAGCACTTGTTAGCTATTTTCAGATATTTATTTAGAATGAGAAGACCTGAAAAATGGCCAAAGCATCTGGTAGTATTCTACTATGGGAAGCTACTGTGGCCAGGCAGATTACAGTAAGAGGGTTCGGATTGCATAGTTATTTAAGGTATAGTCTACATGAATAATTAGTTTACAGCAAGCTAGGGTATAAGTCCACCCTGCAATACCTGCCGTGCACTAAAGCAGTGGCTCTCAAACTTTATTACTGGTGAACCCTTTCACACAGCAAGCCTCTGAGTGTGACCCCCTCTTATAAATTAAAAACACTTAATATATTTAACACCATTATAAATGCTGGAGGCAAAGTGGGGTTTGGGGTGGAGGTTGACAGCTCATGACTTCCCATCTAATAACCTGTGATCCCTTGAAGGGTTCCGACCCCCAGTTTGAGAACCCCTGCTCTAAGGGTATGTCTGCACTGCAATTAATAAGCCATGGCTGGCCCATGCCATCTGACTTGGGCTTGTGAGGCTCGGGCTAAGGGGCTGTTTAATTGCAGTGTAGATTCCTGAGGTGGGAGGGTCCCAGATCTCAGACTGCAGCCCAAGCCAAGAAGTCTACATTGCAATTAAAGAGCCCCTTTGCCCAAGCCCCGCAGCCTGAGCCAGCTGGCCCACAGAGTTTTAATTGCAATGTGGACATATCCTGAGTGTGCATGTGGACCCTGCTGCTATGCATTAACAGTTTTAGTTCACTTTGATCTAGTCTTTTTTCAAATGGGAGTAGATCAAAGTGAACTAATCAACATAGCAGCAGGATCCACATGTTAGTCCTTGATAAGTTAACACAAAATAGATTCACACTGCAGCTTGCCGAAAACTAACTACTGTGTAGATGAGGCCTAAGATCAGGACCGACGCTAGGGTTTTGAGCGCCCTAGGCGGACGGCAATTTCGCTGCCCCGTGTGCTGGTCCCGCAGCTCCGGTGGAGCTGCCGCAGTGGTGTCTGCGGGTGGTCCACCGGACCCTCCGCAGGCACCACTGCGGCAGCTCCATGGGAGCTGCCTGCCGCCGCCGCAGCAGCCGGCAGCCCAGGGTTTCCCTGGGCCAGGGGACACCCTGGGCTGCGGGCTGCCACGGCGGCGCCCTGACCCAGGAGACACCCTGGACTGTGGGCTGCCGCGGCGGCGCCCTGACCCAGGGGACACCCTGGGCTACCGGCTGCCACTGGCAGCTCAGACTCCCTCTCTGTCCCAGCAGCAGTGCTGCTCAACCATTTAAAAAAAAATTTGGGGCGCTTTTTGGCACCCCCAAATCTCAGCACCCTAGGCAACTGCCTAGTCTGCCTAAATGGTTGCACTGGCCCCGCGCCTAAGATTTGGGTTGGGAGTCAGCCAGGTGAGCTTACAGATTTCCCCATTCCTACTTTGTGGCACACAGAATGAGAACGTTCTCTTTGTATTACTATTTATTATGGTAGTGGTAAGTGCCTAGAGATCCTAACTGAAATCAAGGGCTTTATTGTGGTAGGTGCATTATAGTCCTTTTCTCAAGGAGCTTGCAATCCAAATAGTTAAGGCAGAGGAGAGAGGACAGAAGTTATTATCCATATATAATGGGGGCCCCTTTGTGTTATGGTTAAACTTTCTTTATTAGTTTAGTTATCAGTTTTGTTATCAGTTGCATTTTGCTTTGGTTTGGATGTTGCTTGGTACTGGGCTATTTTTAACTCCCCTAAACGATTGAATAAATTATCTAGCAAATGACCTGCACTTGGAACTCACTATCTTGTGTAACTTTTTTCTGTTTTTTAAAGAATGTAATTGGATTGAAATGCCTTGCACTGGCACTCTGCCTGTTTCACTTTCTTAGTTGTATCCCCTTAGATTCTTTCTTCATTATAGAGCAGCAGCACTGCTTAGCATTGGCCTGCTTACTCATTGTGCTGTGTCTCTTACCACTCACAGATCTTGACTATTTTCTTAGGCTAGGGGCTAGCAAATAGGGGCATTATGCATTGGAATAGGAGGCTGAGGGAAGAGAGTTGTTGGCATGAATTTCAGAAAGGCTCTGTGTAGTTAACTCTTAGTATAGGATTTCTGGGATGAGCGTCTCATCTGGAGTAATAAAGTAGTGCTAGGGAGATGAGAGAGGCCTACTTTGAGAGAAGAAAGGTCAGAAAGAAAGATGGGGATCCCGCAGAAGAGGAGTAGGAATATAAAACGACTCAGGAGGACACAGTATGAACAAATGTAGGTAATCATTTCAGTTATCTCCTCTGACTCCATGCTCTGGGGCTGCATTAACTTTGACCAAGTGCAACCAATGCAATTCTGCTGCAGAGAGGGTGAGGCTGGACTTGGAGCCCCTACATGGGAGTCTACACAGCCTGCATATTCTGAGATTGGCATAAGGGGACAATGAAATATAGATTCATAGATTCTAGGGTCAGAAGGGACCAATGTGATCATCTAGTCCGGCCCCCTGCACAAAGCAGGCTACAGAACCCTACCCATCCACTTCTATAACAAAACCCTAACCTATGCCTGAGTTATTGAAGTCTTCAAATTGTGGTTTGAAGACCTCAAGCTGCAGAGAATCCACCAGCAAGTGACCCATGCCCCACGCTGCAGGGGAAAGCGAAAAACCTCCAGGGCCTCTGCCAATCTGCCCTGGAGGAAAATTCCCTCCCGACCCCAAATATGGCGATCAGCTAAACCCTGAGCATGTGGGCAAGACTCACCAGCCAGCACTCAGAAAAGAATTCTCTGCAGTAACTCAGATCCCATCCCATCCAACATCCCATCACCAATCACTGGGCATACCTATCTGGCGATAATCAAAGATCAATTGCCAAAATTAGGCTCTCCCATCATACCATCCCTTCCGTAAACTTATCAAGCTTAATCTTAAAGCCAGATATGTTTTTTGCCCCCACTACTATGACTAGAGCTGTCTGGAGAATGACAGTTCTGTTTCATGAAGACTTTAGAGGTTTTGGAAGTTGTTTTCACACCAGAACAAGAATAAATCTTTTGAAAGTTTTCACAAGATCGAATTTTGTTGAAATATCTGTTTTTTGGCTCAAAAAGAGCAGATTTTTAGATTCTGTTTTCTTTCTCTGGAATTGACCAGAGAGTCCACCCTGAACCTTGAAACTTTTCTGTCAGACATCTCATCAAAATAAATATGTTTCCACAAAACATTTGTTTCCACGAACTGGCACTTTCTGGTAACCATTTAGTCCAAAATGTTCCTACCAATTCTGGATTTGACTTTGTGGACTCATTGGCCATTCGTTGGTGATGAAATACACTGGCTGTGTGTGAGAGTTCTTGCATTCCCCTTTTTTCCTCCAACTTGTGATGATTCCCCTTAATGAAGCCCAACTGACCTTAGAATTTGGTCCTTAATTCTAAGATTTTAGTTAAGTTAGACATTGACATTAACACACTAAAGAATAAACCAGAAAACAGTAGCAGAGTAAAATGGGAACACATACTGCAGGGGTGGATATTTTTGGAGGACTTCAGGTTGATGAAAGAAAACCTACTACAGTAATATTGGTCATGGTGGATGATGGACATTAGCCAGGATGAAACTCAGATCATATGAGATTCTCCTACAAAGGGGTATGTTTGTGCCTGTCCCAAGCAGTGAGTTGGGAAATAATGTCTGAGATGACCAAATAGTATTTCCAGGGACTGTTTCCATCACCGAAGTGAATGGGGCTGTGGTGCTGAATGCTTCTGGAAAGTGCTGTTTTTGCCTTCACTCTTAGTAGAAGTTGAGGGCATTTTCCCATTTCAGGAAGCAGTCAGCGTCTTTTGGCATCAGGCATATGTTAGTGTCTAACAGCAGCAATACAGAAAAGGAACAAGTATACATTGTATTGTGATTGGATATCAGCAGTAACGAGCAGGAGCTGGAAATGCCCTAATGACATTCTGCTACTGAATGTGTAAGAGCCAAGAAACTGAGATAAGGCCAAACAAGCAAGAGTTTAAACAAACAATGAACTGATTTTTTCTGTTGCTATTCTTCCATTAGGTTTTATTTTTTTGGTCTTCACTAAACTTTAGTGGTCAGATACATGCATTATGATGCCCTGGCTTTAAAAATAGACAGATGGCAGCAAGAACAGTTTACTTTTCTTGTAATTTTTTATTTTTAAAGGACCAGAGCTGGCCATTCCTGAAGCCCAATTAAAGAGAGCAATCTTAGTCATGAGCACGTATATGCAGTTGGAGGGTGGTACTGCTTTAATTGTTGGAGAAGCTGATTCAAAGGCAGTCCTTAAGTAAGTCTTTTGGTCTGTGGGCTGTAGAATATGGTAGTGGAGGAAGGGCTGTTTTTGCCATGCTTTTTTATGCTCCCAAACAAACTGTGCATTTGTTCCCACCCTGCTTTTCACCCAGTGCAACAAAGAAGGCTTTAGACTGAAATTTCAATTAAGTCTTGGTTTGATGAGCTCATGCAGTTCTTTATAGTGCTGTAAAGTTGAAATCCTTCCCCTTCTTTTTAGGAAGAGGTGTACTGGGGTTGTGCAGTTGGGTTTTCTTTTCAAGCCTATGTAAATCTCCATTTGAATTAACTTATTTTTTCATTAAGGAAATGAAATGTGTTTATATTTCTTTGTGACATTGGGGTTGATTGATTTGTTTAAAGTACCTTCGAAGAATAAAAGCAAAGTAACAATTTATGTTGTTTTTTTCTGTCTTGCATTCATTTTAAAGTGAGTATGGCTGACTGTGTCAATAGGATAAATAGTGTTCTAGAAAATCACCTTTTTGCCTCTTTCTCACACTTAGCCTATGTAAGCACACGAAATGCAGAAAAGATCTGAAGAAAGCATGTCAAAAAGCTAACATGAACCTTAATACACTGATGAATAGGGCAAAATTAATTGGGGAGTGTGGTAGATTTGCTTACTTGTTGACCTTACTACTGGTAATGACTGATTTCCAACTGCAGCCCTGTTAAGAGATTATGACTTCTAAGTGAGTAAAAGTGCTCATGATAAAACATGCAAAAAAGCCCCTGTGGTGGTAAATCTGAACAGAATGAAGTACCTGGATTGGCTCAGTGACCCTTATGAACTTGGAGCAGACACTGACCAGGGGGTTGCAAGAGAAACATAGTCTGATTTTTGGTTATGTTATAATTGCGATGGAAACTTGAATTATTTTTCTGCCTGTGAAATGGAAATCGAGAACCAGAAAAGAGATACTGCACTTTATCAGAATTATTCATTAAAGATGCCGCCATCAATTCATTAAATAGTTATTAGCACTGACTGGCCGTGTAAGATAGTGTTAAATTCCATCTATGTTCTCTAGTCATAAGGTAGTTAAAACAGGTAACTTGAGCATTACTGCAAAGACTGAATTGGGGTAAAGCAGGCATGACAATGAAAAAGCAGATATCCATTATGTGGCATGTGAAACAGTGCCTGTATAGTGAGCCTTCTCTGTGAATGTGTTATGGGTTTAAAGAGAGCCTGCTTTTGAGTGGAAATGCATCTTCTTGCCAGCTGGTCTGGAAAATCTTCACCTTGAAGTCTTACTCTATTCCCCAAAGTCAGATAGCCCCTTTGTGAATCTCTGGATCAGATGACATAGTACTTAATGTGCTGCCTGTTGTGGAATCAATCGCTTCACAGCTCATTGCTTAATTGACATTTTATGTACAGTTGCCAAGCAAATGGTGTAGTTTGACTTGAGCCTAAAGGATTTAGAGGAACCAAAGAGCTGTGACAAATAATTTGAAAAAAGTTAAGATACATATGAGGCTAATTAGTAATGGAGCATTCTTTTTCGACTAGCTTGGCACCTAGTTTTACAATGGAGTTCTAAGATGCATTTGCTAATGATCCCAGCACAGTAAGTTCTAACTATGCACCATGGCAATGATCATATGAAACCTACAGATGAGTTCTCACCACTTGGGGCTCTAGTCACACAATGCGTTCTGCAACCCTTAGGCCTGCCGGGGGCAGTGGGGCAGAGTATATAAGAGAGGCCTCATTTGTGTGAAGGAAAGGTCCAAATCCCTCCAAAAGTGTTTTAGGCCATAAGAGGCTTGTTGTATATGATCTGAGTCATCAGCTGACCACACAACCTTTCTTAGTTGAGGAACAATCTGAATATCAAAGAGTGGCTGGAGGCTGAGACAGTCATAAGAACTTGTACTATGACATTAAACTTAGGTAAGGTGATTTTGTTAATGACCTATTTCTGTAATATTGAAGTCGGTTTTACCATTGACTTCAATGGGAACAGTATCAGGGCCTAACTGAGGAAATTAACTAGAAGTAAAGACAAAAGTTAAGAAATAAAAGCCTGATTCTGCAAAGCAGATGACTACATTAAACATGCTACATTATTGCTATAGAAAGTCTATGCGTCTCAAAACAAGAAAATAAAACCACAGATGCAAGGAAAGAATACTGTGGTCAAATGGCAAACTTATTCAACTTCCTGGGAAATCTGCTCAAGTGAAGCCAATTTGGAGGACTAAGGTTGAATTTTCAAGAACAAATAACCTAATGGATCCAAAGCAAATAAGAAATTAATTTAAATATATACTTTCTGGATCAGGACTGAAATACAATAAAAGCAGCCTCTGCATGGCATTTGGCACTTTCTTCTGTTTCTGGCTGTGGCTTCTACATAGTAGAGTAGAGCTGTAGATTTGTTCTTGTAGTTGTCAGAAATTTTATCACACGTTAGAAATTTGGATCACTTCTTATTTTATCTGAGCTGGTCCCTATTGCCACATACCACTAAAATGTTGCCATGGGCTATTCTTTTAAAAAGGAATATTATTATTACATTATTTTCTACATGTTATGGAGTAGTTGGAATTCTGTAAAATATTTTGTTTATACTGTCTAACTTCAGTCTGGAAAGTACATGGCACTGAATTAACATAGAAGCTTCTCTCATCTACGGGCAGGTTAATACCCTCTGGGACAAGCAGAAAGTCATGGAAGCAGCATAGTTGTTGCAGCTGATTAAAGTTTGTGATATCTCCTTTTCACAAAGACTAAACCAGGGGTAGGCAACCTATGGCACGCGTGCCGAACGTGGCACACAAACTGATTTTCAGTGGCACTCACAATGCCTGGGTCCTGGCCACCGATCAGGGGGGCTCTGCATTTTAATTTAATTTTAAGTGAATCTTCTTAAACATTTAAAAAACCTAATTTACTTTACATACAACAATAGTTTAGTTATATATTATAGACATATAGAAAGAGACCTTCTAAAAATATTAATATGTATTATTGGCACGCGAAACCTTAAATTAGAGTGAATAAATGAAGACTCAGGACAGCACTTCTGAAAGGTTGCCGACCGCTGGACTAAACAGTGACATTCTCCGGATTCCAGATATGCCATTAGGGCCTGATCCAAAGCCCACTGAAGTGAGGTGAAAAGATTCCTGCTGAAGTCAATGGGCTTTGAGTCTGGTCCTTTGTTCCTGACTATGCAAAAGAAGAAACCTACATTGCCAAAATAAAAGGAATTTCTTTTTGATTCATCAGGCACTATGGAACAATATCACTCTCAGTCTGAAGGAAAGTTAAGCTAGTGCCATTTCCCTTGGCAAATCAGGGGTAATTAATCTGCTACAACTTAAACACTACAGAACATTGGAAAGATAGTTACTGGTTAAGTGTATTTACCAATTTGATAGCATGCAATATGTAGTTGTTAGACTATTTCTGTTTAAATGATAAATTGGTACCACGGCACACAGGATTTTGTTTCTGTTTTGAGGAGAATTTAATTCTGTGCTGCTCTCACCTAGAGGTTCAGAGGTCAGTTTTTCTTATGGTTTTTACATATTAACAGTGAACGCTGGCACCAGACAGTTGTGTAGATTTTACTCGTGATGAGATTTCAGCAATTTTTGAACAATGATGTGGCAGTTTTTTAAAGCTTTTCTTTGCCCTCTCAGTTTTCCCCCAAACTAAGGAATGAATCATAGAATATCAGGGTTGGAAGGGACCTCAGGAGATCATCTAGTCCAACGCCCTGCTTAAAGCAGGACCAATCCCCAACTAAATCATCCCAGCCAGAGCTTTCTCAAGCCTGACCTTAAAAACCTCTAAGGAAGGAGATTCCATCACCTCCCTAGGTAACCCATTCCAGTGCTTCACCACCCTCCTAGTGAATTTTTTTTCCTAATATCCAACCTAAACCTCCCCCACTGCAACTTGAGACCCCATTACTCCTTGTTCTGCCATCTGGTACCACTGAGAACAGTCTAGATCCATCCTCTTTCGAACCCCCCTTTCAGGTAGTTGAAAGCAGCTATCAAATCCTCCCTCAGTCTTCTCTTCTGCAGACTAAACAATCTCAGTTCCCTCAGCCTCTCCTCATAAGTCATGTACTCCAGCCCCCTGATAATTTTTGTTCTTTGAGTGCTTGCTCATATTGATTCCAATTAGGTGTGCGCACACCATGTGCACGCTCGTCGGAAGATTTTTACCCTAGCAACACTCGGTGGGTCAGCTGGGCGCCCCCTGGAGTGGCGTCGCTATGGCGCTGGATATATGCCCCTGCCGACCAAACGGCCCTTCAGTTTCTTCCTACTGCTCGTGTCGGTTGTTGAAACAGTGGAGCGCGGTTTAGCTGATCTCCAACTCCCTAGCTACTCGTAGTTCTTTTAGTAATTCTCGTGTATATAGTTATAAATTCTATAGTTATAGTTAGTCTTATTCATTCTTTGTTATAGTTAGTGTATATAGTTGAGAGAGGTTCGGGGATTAGCCCCTTCCCTGCACCCGATACCGGGCCCCATGCCCGGTTCACTGGCCTTCAAACCGTGCTCGACCTGCCACAGGCTGATGCCAACGGGAGATCCCCACGACTCTTGCCTTAAGTGCCTCGGGGAATCCCACCTCTCAGATAAGTGCCGGATCTGTAAGGCCTTTAAGCCCAGGACGAAGAAGGAGCAGGACTTTCGTCTGAAACAGCTCTTGATGGAGGCAGCTCTTACTCCTCCTCCCTCAGCACCGAGCGCTGAACAGTCCGCATCAAGCAGAAGCGTCTCTTCGGCACCGGATCGAGCTAGTACCGCTAAGGCCCTTCGCCACCAACCGTCCCCGGCACCATCGTCTGCTCGGCACCATTCCCTCTCTCCGCGGGTTAAAAAGCATAAGACTCCTGCGGCTTTTGTGCCACCAGCACCGCAGTTGGAGCGCCCGCCTAAGTCGGACCGCCCGGCACCAACACCTGCCGCAACACTGACAGCCTTGGCACCGTCGATTCTGGTCCCGCAAGGGCCTTTGAGTCCGGGCCTGAAAGCTCCCTGGCGCACGCCATGGTTGAGCTCACAATTCCCTCCACGCCGGAGACCTTTTCTATGGTGAGGGAGCTGATCGCGCAGACAGAGTCTGCGCTGCCTCAACCCCCGGCACCGCCAGTGAGGGTCATTCAATCAATAGGCAAGCCTGCCCTGCTGAGGCCATCCTCTGTTGGCACCGTCGAGAGGCACCGATCATGATCACAGTCCTACCGGCCTTCTCGGTCTTGTTGCCGATCCTGGTCCTGACGCCGCTCGCAGACCCGGCACTGCTCTCCATCTCAGTACCGGTCACACTTGCGGCACCGCTGAGCATTCTGTTCGCTGGCCCAATACTCTTGGCACTGATTCAGCTCCCGGTACCGTTCCCGGCACCGTGCCTCTCGCAGCCGTTCCAGACTTCGAGCCTCCAGATCCCGGTTGACCTCCCGGCACCGCTCTGGTCGCAGGTCCCGATCTCGTTCCTGGTACCGGTATGGCAACCGGTACCGCTCTCTGGTGCCACACAGGGAGAGGTCGTTTAAAGATGGAGAGCCTTCCCAGGGTTTTTCAGCGCCTGCTTGGGTCACACATCTGTGTCATCTCACGCGGACAGTGCTTCCTATGCACAGGACTGTGACTCAGATGTTCCCGGCCATGTCTTCCAGGAGACCCAGGCCCAGGAACAGGGACCCCATTAGTGGTCATTCTGGACACCTTGGGCATACCATCAAGCCCAAGGTGTGCCTCCAATGCCATCCCACTCCGCACCATCGGAACACCTGGTGCCGGAGGCAACGGTCAGCCGCACCCCTCCCGTGGGTACAGAGGAGGCTCTCATTCAGCCAGCAGTGTCTCAAGTTCCACCTGAGACTGACGTTACTCAAGAGCAGGAGCCCACGCAGGACCTTCTTGTCCCTGGCCTTTCCTCTTCCTCCTCTCCAGATGAAGCAGTGGCGGGGACATCCTCCTCGGGCCCTCCTCCAATTGACTGCGGGCACATCAGGACCTCCTGAGGCGGGTGGCCCTGAATATGAATCTTCAGGTGGAGGAGGTCCCAGAGATAGAGGACCCGGTGGTGGATATCCTGTCAGCTGACACCCCCACAAGAGTGGCCTTGCCGTTTATCCGTACAATACAAGCAAACACCGATACCATCTGGCAATCTCCAGCATCTATTACGCCGACGGCCAGGGGAGTTGAGCGGAACTACATGGTACCCTCTAAGGGGTATGAATGCCTGTACGTGCACCTTCCTCCCTGCTCCCTTGTCGTGCAATCAGTCAATGAAAGGGAACGCCATGGCCAGCAAGCTCCTGCTCCAAAATCAAAGGAGGCTAGGTTCATGGACTTATTGGGCCGCAAGGTATACCCTACTGGGTGCCTCCAACTCAGGGTGGCAAACCAGCAAGCCCTGCTCAGCCGGTACAATTATAACACCTGGACGGCGGTTCAGAAATTCAAGGAGTTCATTTCCCAAGACTCCCCAAGAGTTTGCTGCCCTTTTGGAGGAAGGGAAGAAGGTGGCGAGAACTTTGCTCCAGGCCTCCCTGGACGCAGCTGACTCTGCAGCCAGGACCCCAGCTTCAGGTGTCGCCATGAGGCAGATATCATGGCTTCAGGTGTCAGGCCTTCCACCTGAGTTACAAACCACCATACAGGACCTGCCCTTTGACAGTCAAGGCCTATTCTCTGAAAAGACTGACCCCAGGCTGCAGAGCCTTAAGGACAACAGAGTCATCATGCGCTCCCTCGGGATGCACACCCCGGTGACTCAGCGCAGGTCCTTCCATCCCCAGCCTCACCGCCCTTATCCCCAGCCTAGACCAAGACAGGAATTCAGCAGAGGGCATGGCCGAGGCAATCATAGACGGCGCCCAGAATCAGGGTTCCCTCCAAACCGCCTATGGGGCCAAAGCCAAACTTTTGAAGGTGCGCCCGAGGACGGCGTACTAGCTCCTTTCCAGGATCCTTTCTCTCCTTTTTCCAACCACCTCTCCTTTTTCCTCCCTGCGTGGTCCCAGCTAACTTCAGATCATTGGGTCCTACGCACGGTGGAAGTTGGGTACCATCTCCAGTTTATTTTGCCCCCCCTCTTCCACCCTCCACCCTCGTCCCTCTTCAGGGACCCCTCTCACGAGCAATTCCTCTTACAAGAGGTGCGGACGCTCCTTACCATGGGAGCCATAGAGGAAGTACCAGAAGACGAAAGGGGGAAGGGGTTCTACTCCCGCTATTTCCTAATCCCCAAGGCGAAGGGAGGTCTCAGACCTATCCTAGACCTGCGAGAACTCAACAAATTCATGATAAAGTTGAAGTTCCGCATGGTATCCCTGGGGACCATCCCGGAGACTGGTATGCCGCCCTCGAAATGAAGGATGCGTATTTTCACATCACCATTTATCCTCCACACAGGCAGTACCTCTGGTTTGTAGCCAACCGTCAGCATTTCCAGTTTACTGTCTTACCGTTTGGCCTCTCCACAGCACCGAGAGTATTCACAAAGTGCATGGCTGTAGTCGCCGCCTCCCTCCGCTGCCACCGGATACACGTCTTTCCGTATCTGGACGATTGGCTCATCTGAGAGACCTCCGAGACACAAGTCACCCATCATGTAGGCATCGTCAAGGACGTATTCATACCTCTAGGCCTGATGATCAATACAGAGAAATCCACTCTGGTTCCCACACAGAGGATAGACTTCATTGGGGCCATCCTGGACTCCAGTCTCGCCAGAGCCTGCTTACCACTGACTCGGTTTCAGGTGATGGTAACAATTATCCAAAGCCTACAGAACTTCCCAACGACTTCGGCTCGCACTTGTCTCAGTCTCTTGGGTCACATGGCTGCCTGCACTTTCGTGACCAAACATGCCAGGCTACGCCTCCGTCCCCTCCAATCTTGGCTCAACTCGGTATACCACCTGGGCAGAGACGCCATAGACATGATAGTCACCATTCCCCCGAGCATCCTAGGCTCCCTCGACTGGTGGCTGACGGCTTCCCTGGTGTGTGCAGGGATGCCATTCCATCCACCCCAGCCTTCTATGTCCCTGACGATGGACGCGTCATCTCTCGGCTGGGGTGCTCACATCTGACATCTTCGCACTCAAGGCCTTTGGTTATCTCAGGAGCTGGCCTTGCACATCAATGTCCGAGAGCTGAGAGCAGTCCGCCTTGCGTGCCAGGCGTTTCAACAGCACTTACAAGGCTGTTGTGTCTCAGTGTTCACAGACAACACAACGGCCATGTATTACATAAACAAGCAAGGAGGGGCACGGTCCTCCCCCCTTTGTCAGGAGGCCATCCAACTCTGGGTCTTTTGTATAGCCCACTCGATAGACCTGGTAGCGTCCTTTCTCCCAGGGGTTCGGAACACTCTGGTGGATTGACTCAGCAGATCCTTCCTGTCTCACAAGTGGTCGATTCATCCGGACATTATTTATTCTGTTTTCTGGAAGTGGGGATTTCCCCGCATAGACCTCTTTGCTTCCCACAAGAACAGGAAATACCAGATGTTCTGCTCCTTCCAAGGCCTCTCCCAGGGCTCGATCTCGGACACTTTCCTGATGCCGTGGATGCGCCAACTGCTTTACACTTCCCACCGTTCCCGCTGGTTCAGAGGGTCCCGCTAGAGCTCCACAGGGACGGAGCTTGCTTGATCATGATCGCTCCAGCATGGCCCAGGCAGCACTGATACACCATATTGCTCGACCTCTTGATAGACAACCCAATTACCCTGCCTCTTCACCCAGACCTCATAACTCAGAATCACGGCAGACTTCACCACCCAGACCTGCAGTTCCTTCACCTCACGGCATGGCTGCTGCGTGGTTAAGCCAGTCAGAGTTATGTTGCTCTGCCTCAGTACAACAAGTACTCCTGGGTAGCAGGAAACCTTCCACTCGGTCAACGTATCTGGCCAAGTGGAAGCGTTTCTCCTGCTGGTGCAAAACGCAGAATGTCACTCCCACCGAGGTCTCGATCCCCACCATCTTGGACTACTTCTGGTATCTCAAGCAGCAGGGCCTAGCGGTATCATCATTGAGGGTGCACTTGGCAGCCATCTCTACCTTCTACCCAGGGGAGAGTGGCCACTCCGTGTTCTCACACCCTATAGTTTCTAGGTTCTTCAAGGGCTTGGAGCGCCTATACCCCCAAGTACGACGCCCCGCCCCAACCTGGGACCTCAATCTGATTCTAACCAGACTCATGTCTGCCCCATTCAAGCCGTTAGCGACCTGCTCGCTACTATACCTGTCCTGGAAGACAGCTTTCCTCGTAGCCATTACATCAGCCAGACGAGTCTCCGAGCTTCGGGCTCTCACGGTGGACCCACCGTATACTGTATTTCACAAGGACAAGGTGCAGTTGCGACCACACCCGGCGTTCCTTCCTAAAGTGGTTTTGGCCTTTCACGTCAACCAGGACTTCTTCCTTCTGGTCTTCTTTCTGAAGCCACACTCATCATGACGGGAGCAACAATTGCACTCCCTAGACGTTTGTAGAGCGCTCACATTTTATATCGAGCGGACAAAACCCTTTTGTAAAATGCCCCAACTCTTCGTCACGGTGGCAGACCGAATGAAGGGCCTACATGTCTCCTCCCAGAGGATCTCATCTTGGGTGACAGCGTGCATCCGTACTTGTTATGACTTGGCTCATGTTCCCTCGAACCACCTCACCGCTCATTCTATCAGAGCTCAGGCTTCATCTGCTACCTTCCTGGCTCATGTACCCATCCAGGAGATATGTCGTGCAGCTACCTGGTCCTCGGTCCACACTTTTGCCTCTCATTACGCTCTGGTTCAACAGTCCAGAGATGATGCAGCCTTTGGCTCAGCAGTTTTGCATTCTGCAACATCTCACTCCGACCCCACAGCCTAGGTAAGGCTTGGGAATCACCTGATTGGAATCTTTATGAGCAAGCACTCGAAGAAGAAAAGACGGTTACTCAACTTTGTAACTGTTGTTCTTCAAGATGTGTTGCTCATATCCGTTCCAAACCTGACCTCCTTCCCCTTTGTCGGAGTAGCCAGCAAGAAGGAACTGAAGGGCCGTTGGGTCGGCAGGGGTATATATCCAGCGCCATAGCAGTGCCATTCCAGGGGTGCCAGCCGACCCACTGAGTGTTGCTAGAATAAAAATCTTCTGAGAAGCGTGCACGCAGCACGCGCACACCTAATTGGAATGGATATGAGCAACACATCTCGAAGAACAACAGTTACAAAGGTGAGTAATCGTCTTTTGCCCTCCGCTGGACTCTTTCCAATTTTTCCACATTCTTCAGGTAGTGAGGGGCCCAAAACTGGACACAGTACTCCAGATGAGGCCTCACCAATGTCAAATAGAGGGCAATGATTACGTCCCTCCATCTGCTGGCAGTGCCCTAATTATACAGCCCAAAATGCCATTAGCCTTCTTGGCAACAAGGGCATACTGTCGACTCATATCCAGCTTCTTGTCCACTGTAATCCCTAGGTCCTTGAATGCAGATATGACAATGGAAACTCGCCTTTTAAAGTTGCATATTGAAAAACTGAGGAGTCATTTTTTATTTCATCTAAATTACTTAGAGAGACTGTGTATTCATATATCTCATAAGACGTGGCGGTAGAAAGGCTATAACCCATTTATGGACCACTCAAACTGTGTGCTTCTGATTCAGCCATATTGTTTTGACGCTGTTTCTAGTTGGCAGTGCCATAGCAGTAGCATGAATTTTTCTTTGTTGACAAAGGGAAAATGCTTCCTTACCAAATTAAGTTTTCCATCATCAGAAATACAGTACAGATCTCTGTGATTGGGTTTACAAGGCCCTTTGAGGCCCTTCTTGAATCATCATGGTCCTATCATACCCCACCCTAAAAAAGGAGCAGTAAAGGTGAGTCCTCCAGGCCTGCCTAGAAAGGTTGTGAGGAAGCAGCCAATCAGAGCACAACAGGCTTTGTTAAAAGGAGCTGCAGGGCCTAAGCAGAACAGTTGCTGGATGGACCAGAAGGATGAAGAAGACTGGAATTCTCCAGGTCATCAGGCTTGGGAAAGACCCTGCTCAAGCAGGGAAAAGATAGAACTTCAGCCCTGAGGTAAAGGTGAAGAGGAAGTGGATGGAAGTGGAAGAGGCCTGGGGAATAACAGTAGCAATTATTAAAGGAAGCAAAACATGGCTGCTGTTCCTGGGTCGGGACCCAGAGTAGTGGACAGGCCCCAAGAAGGGCACAAGGGTTGTTTAGAAGCCCAAGAAAGGGGCTGGAATTTAAAGGGCCCAAGGATGGGACTAAGACCCTAGAGAGGGCCAACCATTTGTTGAACTTTGTTACCCTGCCTCCTTCCCCCACACACTTCCAGAAGGGAACTGAATGTGAGAGGTGACCTGGATGGAGAGCTGGGTCTTCAGAGAGGAATCTCTGCTGGCACTGCTTCCTAACAGGACAGGGATGGACTTAAAGCTAGCCCAGAGGGGGCTGAGAATTGAGGCCAGAGACAGGGCTGCAACCAACAAGAATAGAGCAATTGTCTTTGGTGGACCTTTCTTACCCCAGAAGGGCAGGGCTGGATTAATTCAGGGGCTTTAGGGGCTGCATCCCAGAGCTTTGGACTAAGCGGGGTTCCCGCAGGCCCATGGGCCGGATGCAGCCTGCTGCTTCTTTTCATCTGGCCCGCGGTAAGTCTCTGCGGCATAGGCCAGACACTGGTCCCTGAGTCTCAGTGCCCCCCCAGGGTTGGAGCTTGCCAGCTCGTCAATGTGCCCCTGAGGTCCCCAGGTGAGGGGCATTCAGGGAATATCTGTGCACTGCCCCCGCCCCCCAGTGCTGGCTCCGCAGCTTGCATTGGCTGGGAACTGTGGCCAATGGGACTGCGGGGGCAGCTCCTGCAGGCACAGGCAGCATGCACTGCGCAGAACGGCCTGGCCCCTCTACCTAAGGGCTGGACATGCTGGCCACCTCGGGGAGCAGAGCAGCACAGAGCCAGGGCAGGCAGGCATCCTGTGCTGCCAACCAGGAGCCACCTGAGGTAAGCGCTTCCCAGCCGGAGCCTAAACCCCACACCACCTCCTGCACCCCAACCCCTACCCCAGCCCAGAGCCCCCTCCTGCTCTCTAACTCCTTCCCAGAGCGCGTACCCGAATCTCCTGGTGCACCCCAAACCCCCTGTCCTATCCCTGGCCCCACCCCCAGCTGGAGCTGCACGCCTGCCCACACCCCAATCCCCTGCCCCAGCCCTGAGCCCACTCCCCCACTCCAAACCTCCACAAAATCTAATAGCCCCAGGCCCACTGGAGAGTTAATCCGGCCCTGCAGAAGGGGTTCTTCCATTTTAGATTTTGTGTGATTTAACTGGAAGGCTGAGCCACTGAAGACCTGCCTGTCACAGCCTCTTAGTAGTTTCCCCACATGGGAAACAGAAATATGCTAATTAATGGCTTCAGACCTGTTTGAATGTTCTGAACTGCCAGGGGACTAACCCTTGACACAGCTGCTAGCTAGGATATTTTCTCCTGCTTACTGCCAGTGTTCCAGTTACACCCACAATTTGGAAGAGGTGTGAGTGAGAGAGAAAGAGGCATGGAGATATACCTATCTCATAGAACTAGAAGGACCCTGAAGGGTCATCGAATCCAGAACCCTGCCTTCACTAAAAGGACCAAGTACTGATTTTGCTCTGGATCCCTAAGTGGCCCCCTCAAGGATTGAACTCAAAACCCTGGGTTTAGCAGGCCAATGCTCAAACCACTGAGCTATCCCTCCCCTGGTTAAGCCTCTCAGAAATTTCAAATATACCTCAGTTCTGAGGGCATGAACCATAGGCTGCTTCTAGGCTAGAATAGCTGCAGAACTACTATACTCCTGTGCAGGGTTTGGGGAAAGAACATTCCTTCCCACCCCTATGCTGCCCAAAAGAAAAATGTCAGCATTCAGTGAGGCTGCGTGGGCCTTGTTCTGGCTTCAGGCTGCAAGTCGCTGGGAGTTTACACCACCTTTTTTTTTCCCTTCAGATTTATGTTGGACTCACTCACAACTTCACATTTAGAGAGAGAAGGTGGGTGAGGTAATATCTTTTACTGGACCAATTTCTATTGGTGAGAGAGACAGAAGTTGGTCCAATAAAATATATTACCTCACCCACCTTGTTTCTTGGGACCGACACAGCTAAAACTACACTGCATACCGCATTGCATTTGGAAGATTATAATCCCTACCATAAGGACTATTCAACCAGCTTTCCTGAAAATACTAGTTATTTGGCTTCCTTGAGTTGCATATGCTGCCCAACATGTCCTATCAGGCTGTTTGTGCACTCACAATTGCAGTAAAATGGTGCCAAGCATAACGTAGTTTACATTCAGCTACTACAGTGGTGAAGTGCAGTGTAATAATAAAACTGGGCAACAAATCATTTGAGGGGAAAATGGTATCGAATCTGGCAGTAAAGAGCTATTGTAAATTAATAAACAAACTTTGAGTTACAACAGAGTCAAGCTGAGGCCTAAACATCTGGACCATTTCCTTTTAATTGGAGTAGACACAGTCTATGATATAATTTTCCCAGGCCTGGTTTAATTAAACTGGTAATTCTAGAATGCATGAGGTTTATTCAGGTTATTTTGTAACCCTTTCAAAAAGGTTGAAATACAAAAGGAGCACTTAAAAGACGATAAAATCATTGCGGAGAAACTAAATGGATTCTTTGCTTTAGTCTTCACAGCTGAGGATGTTAGGGAGATTCCCAAACCTTAGCTGGCTTTTGTAGGTGATAAATCTGAGGAAATGTAGCAGATTGAAGTGTCACTAGAGGAGGTTTTGGAATTAATTGATAAACTTGACATTAACAAGTCACTGGGACCAGATGGCATTCACCCAAGAGTTCTGAAAGAACTCAAATGTGAAGTTGCGGAACTATTAACTAAGGTTTGTAACCTGTCCTTTAAATCGGCTTTGGTACCCAGTGACAGGAAGTTAGCTAATGTAATGCCAATATTTAAAAAGGGCTCTAGAGGTGATCCCGGCAATTACAGACCGGTAAGTCTAATGTCGGTACCAGGCAAATTAGTCGAAACAGTAGTTAAAAATAAGATTGTCAGACACATAGAAAAACATAAACTGTTGAGTAATAGTCAACATGATTTCTGTAAAGGGAAATCATGTCTTACTAATCTATTAGAGTTCTTTGAAGGAGTTAACAAACATGTGGACAAGGGGGATCCAGTGGACATAGTGTACTTAGATTTCTAGAAAGCCTTTGACAAGATCCCTCACCAAAGGCTCTTAGGTAAATTAAGCTGTCATGGGATAAAAGGGGAAAGTCCTTTCATGGATTGAGAACTGGTTAAAAGACAGGGAACAAAGGGTAGGAATTAATGGTAAATTCTCAGAATGGAGAGGAGTAACTAGTGGTGTTCCCCAAGGGTCAGTCCTAGGGCCAATCCTATTCAATTTATTCATAAATGATCTGGAGAAAGGGGTAAACGGTGAGGTGGCAAAGTTTGCAGATGATACTAAACTGCTCAAGATAGTTAAGACCAAAGCAGATTGTGAAGAACTTCAAAAAGATCTCACAAAACTAAGTGATTGGGCAATAAAATGGCAAATAAAATTTAATGTGGATAAATGTAAAGTAATGCACACTGGAAAAAATAACCCCAACTATACATACAATATGATGGGGGGCTAATTTAGCTACAATGAGTCAGGAAAAAGGTCTTGGAGTCATAGTGGATAGTTCTCTGAAGATGTCCACGCAGTGTGCAGAGGCGGTCAAAAAAGCAAACAGGATGTTAGGAATCATTAAAAAGGGGATAGAGAATAAGACAGAGAATATATTATTGCCCTTATATAAATCCATGGTATGCCCACATCTCGAATACTGTGTACAGATGTGGTCTCCTCATTTCAAAAAAGATATTCTAGCACTAGAAAAGGTTCAGAAAAGAGCAACTAAAATGTTTAGGGGTTTGGAGAGGGTCCCATATGAGTAAAGATTAAAGAGGCTAGGACTCTTCAGCTTGGAAAAGAGGAGACTAAGGGGGGATATGATAGAGATATATAAAATCATGAGTGATGTTGAAAAAGTGGATAAGGAAAAGTTATTTACTTATTCCCATAATACAAGAACTAGGGGTCACCAAATGAAATTAATAGGCAGCAGGTTTAAAACAAATAAAAGGAAGTTCTTCTTCTTCACACAGCGCACAGTCAACTTGTGAAACTCCTTACCTGAGGAGGTTGTGAAGGCTAGGACTATAACAATGTTTGAAAGGGAACTGGATAAATTCATGGTGGCTAAGTCCATAAATGGCTGTTAGCCAGGATGGGTAAAGAATGGTGTCCCTAGCCCCTGTTCATCAGAGGATGGAGATGGATGGCAGGAGAGAGATCACTTGATCGTTGCCTGTTAGGTTCACTCCCTCTGGGGCACCTGGCATTGGCCATTGTCGGTAGACAGATACTGGGCTAGATGGACCTTTGGTCTGACCCAGTACGGCTGTTCTTATGTTCTTGAGTTATGTTCTAAGGGGAAAAGAACAAACAGTATTTCAATAGATGAATTAAAATATACCAAACAGGTGGCCCTTTAATTTCTTAGTGCAATGTTTCCCAAACTTGGGACACTGCTTGTTTAGGGAAAGCCCCTGACGGGCTGGGCCAGTTTGTTTACCTGCTGCGTCCGCAGGTCCGGCCGATCGCGGCTCCCACTGGCCGCGGTTCGCTGCTCTGGGCCAATGGGAGCTGCTGGAAGCAGTGGCCAGTACGTCCCTCGGCCCGCACCACTTCCAGCAGTTCCCATTGGCTTGGAGCAGCGAACCACAGCCAGTGGGAGCCATGATCGACCGAACCTGTGGACGCAGCAGGTAAATAAACCGACCCAGCCTGCCAGGGGCTTTCCCTGCAGAAACGGCGTCCCAAGTTTGGGAAACATTATCTTAGTGTGTCCAATATTATTGCTCATATCCCCACCCTGATTTCCACTTTTAATGAATGTTTTTACCTTGGGGGACTGGATGATGTTGGCAGTAGTTACTGAACTAATGGTGCCTTTCAGTTGGGGATGCTAGTTCAAAGCCAGTCCCAGTTAATGGTGACCAAAGCTGCTGTCCTTTGAAGAATGGTTAGCAATCTGTGTGTAATAACCTATCTTAACCCACTTCTTCATGGGTAGGCATCCACAACATGAGAGTAGGAAAGGAATAGGTTCCCTAATAGTTTTCTCTCTATTCGCTGGAATCTTAGTTGGCATTAATTGAATCCCTTGTTGCCAGTAACAGCAGAGAAGCAAAGGATTGAATGGACAAAGAAATGAAAAATCTTAGCCATTCAAGTGGATTCTACAGTTTAGGGATATTGGTAGGCCAGTGTGAAATAAGCTTGCTTGGCACCAAACCTGCTCTGGATACATTAACATGTTCATAGGTTAGAGTTGTCATCCTGGCATCTTTCATGGGCACCAAATTCACTTTTTTAAACAACATACAAAAATATGTTTCCTCCAAAAAAAAATTATACTCTTTACAGTACAGTTCATCTCAGCACAGGTCTCCTGGGAACTGTACTTCTGCAGGTTGAGGTCAACTCCAGTGAAGTGCTCACCTGAGTTGCTGAATGCCCTCAATATCCATTGAGATGAGGAGGCTCTCAGCACCTTTGCATGATCAGTCCTTCACACAGAAATAGTCTGCTCAGTGTTTAGTTTAATGCCATATAACATTTAGCTTTTTAAAGAAAGCTAAATGTTACTGGATTTGCAAAACCAAAAAAATTCTTGATTTTAGTGGTCTCCCCCACCCCCAATTTATAGGCTTAATGAACTCAAGTGCTTTAAGAGCCCTTGCAATTTTTTTCCATCATTAATTTAATGCTGTGAAGTGAAAGCTATAAATCAGGGTTTCTCAAACTATATATGGTAGTCACGCAAATGTGACTTCATCTCACCTAATAAATTGAGAGGAACTCAGAGGATCTAATAACAAAAAAAGGTAAATGAATTAAAACTACCTTTTAACAATTCGTCAGAATGCGAACCAGCCCCTGGGAGCTCCTGTCCCATAGAGAAAGGAACTCTGTTATCTCGTATATGGTCACATTGTCTTTTCAACTTAAATTCAGAACCTGTCTATGTCATTACAGCTTCCTACCCTGCATTGTGGCCCAAGAAAAATGCAGCAGGGCTTGTGTTGGATTTACAACTGGCTTGTTCTCAAAAGGGCAGTTAAATATGTAGCAGGAACAGTATGTGTCACAAACTCTTCCATAAGAGTCCAAGAACTTTACCAAAATGATATGTGCTGCCCTTCTCCTTCTTCCCCACGCCCCTGCTCTGCCTGGAGAGTGGAAAATTGAGCACTTTAAAACAGAATAGGAAGTTCAAGTACTTTGCAGATCAAATGTCATTTGTTTTTTGAAGCAGACTTCGGGGAATGTTGCAGTGGATGAAGCCCATAGGCCCCAATCTAGCTAAGCACACAACAGGGCCATAATACCCAGACATCCTAGTGGTGGTTGTAATATGCATTATTTAAAAGTAATGTATTCCTTATAGAAGGTGCTGAAGTCCTGTGTTTAACCACAGACTAATAAGGAAGAAGCACGGAAAACTTGCTTCATCTGGTCCTCAAGCATATCTCAGCCACATTTTTGAGAATCTACTAGTAGGAATAACAGGGTCATCCAGAGGTATCAGTAATGCAAGTGCCAGTTGCAATATGGACAATTGGACTGAACTAAGATCATTAACTCAATACATTCAGGCCACTGAAGAGCCATGAAATGGTGATGACTTTGTCACTTTCACCTAAGGGTAGATTTGAACTGGTGACTTAAAGATGGAAGACTTTTTAGCTTATTTCTAAATCCATGAGCCATCCATTTCCTACAGGAATTGTGTATTTAATCTGCTGTGTGAGCATTATGAGCAATTTACCCCTTTATAACACTATACCTTTAAAAGTGTGGTGGATAGATTCTCTTTCATTTAAATGACATTAACTTTGGTCCATATGTTTTTCATCCTTATATAGCAGAATGAATATTCTCTTCTTCCCGTTTCTTTGCCACTGAACTTGGGGATAAATGAATATACATTATGACCATGGAGACTTTTTGCTCTCTTGTTGAGAAGGCCAGATGGCACCCTCTGAGTATTTCCCATGCTTTGAAATCAATTCTTATTTAAGGATTATTGTATTTTGATATGTGGAGAGCCTGATCCCTGACATTAAGGTGGTACAGTAGCTTTACTGAAAGTAGTTGCGGTAATAAAACACTTTATGTTGGTTGCATTTGCAAGAAAGGAAATGTTGATATCTGGAGGATTGTTTTAAAGGAGTGTCCACAGACATTTTCTTTCTGCCAAAAAGAAGTTTTCTAGAGACGGGTTTATGCTGATAGACAGGAGTTTATACGACTGTTTTAGAAAGAATTTAGAATATGAGGCTAAGCTGAACACTTGTAATAAACAAGGAAAAATTTAGGGCATATAATACCGAATGTAATAGGACAGTCTGCTGCACTGCTCAGCTGTTCTTCAGTACTTGAACTGCTGATGTTTGATCATGAAGGGAAAAACATACTATATGGAAATGTTTCTCTTGCTGGTATGGCACCAACAGTGTGCCAGGTGCCTTTGCAGACTGGAAGAACACATGGTCTTGCACTGAAGGATTTACAGTCTAGAAAGACCACTTACAGATGAAGGCTAGATGATGGGCTGGGATGCAATAAAAGCCTGGGGTCTAGGTTTTAAGTGGGGAAGGGTGGGTGGATAACCAGCTTTGTGCCCTCAAAGACCTCAGGGAATCACACAAAAGATAAGAGATGGGGAACTGATTCTAGGGATGACTACTAATGCCGAATCTATACTGTCACAGAGATTGTGGTGGGCTACCCAGGATCAGTGTGAAGAAACAAAGCTTCTTCCTGGAAGTCCTTGTGTCTCTAGTGATCTACTCTCTTTGGAAGCTAGAGCCCCTGTTTATTTTGTTTGTGTTGACAACCCATTCACACCTACCTCAATGGAATTGGAGAAAACTCCCTCAGGTCCCAATGGGTTTTGCCACAGTGGAGGGCAGCTTGGCCCTGGGTAATTAAACTATAATGTTTAGAAAATGTCCTATTACTTGCACAATTTTTTGCATGGATTTTTTTAAACAAATATTTTTGTTCATGCATAGTGTTAAGAGTTCATAGAATTATAGAATATCACGGTTGGAAGGGACCTCAGGAGGTCATCTAGTCCAACCCCTTGCTCAAAGCAGGACCAATCCCCAACTAAATCATCCCAGCCAGAGTTTTGTCAAGCCTGACCTTAAAAACCTCTAAGGAAGAAGATTCCACCACCTCCCTAGGTAACCCATTTCAGTGCTTCACCACTCTCATAGTGAAGAAGTTTTTCCTAATATCTAACTTAAACCTTCCCCACTGCAACTTGAGACCATTACTCCTTGTTTTGTGATCTGGTACTACTGAGGATAGTCTAGATCCATCCTCTTTGGAACCCCTTTTCAGGTAGTTGAAAAAAGCTATCAAATCCCCCCTCTTCTGCAGACTAAACAATCCCAGTTCCGTCAGCCTCTCCTCATAAGTCATGTTTTCCAGCCTCTCAATCATTTTTGTTGCCACCCTCTGGACTGTTTCCAATTTTTCCATATCCTTCTTGTAGTGTGGGGCCCAAAACTGGACACAGTACTCCAGATGAAGCCCCACCAACGTCGAATAGAGGGGAATGGTCACATCCCTCCATTTGCTGGCAGTGCCCCTACTTATAGAGCCCAAAATGCCTTTAGCCTTCTTGGCAACAAGGGCACACTGTTGACTCATATCCAGCTTCTCATCCAGTGTAACCCCTAGGTCCTTTTCTGCAGAACTGCTGCCTGGCCATTTGGTCCCTAGTCTGTAGGAGTACGTGGGATTCTTCGATCCCAAGTGCAGGACTCTGAACTTTTCCTTGTTGAACCTCATCAGATTTATTTTGGCCCAATCTTCTAATTAGTCTAGAAATTAGTCTAATTTGTCTCTGTATCCCATCCCTATCCTCCATCTACCCTCTCTATCCCATCTACCACTCCTCACAATTTAGTATCATCTGCAAACTTGCTGAGGGTGCAGTCCACATCATCTTCTAGATCATTAATGAAGATATTGAACAAAACTGGCCCCAGGACCAACCCTTGGGGCACTCTGCTTGATACCGGGAATAGAGGGATGAGGATGGAGTTGAAGATATCAGATTTCTTTCTCTCTGAGTCCTGTATCCCTTTTATTATGCCTCTAGCACATGCACAGATGTTATCTGCTGATATATTGTAACCCTTACGTAGTCATGTTCTCTCATTTGTATGTACAGATTGCCATCAGCCTTAATATAATCTGTTGTGCCTTCCCACGGACGTCCCTTATTAATACACTTTATAACCTTCTTACCAGTCCACCTCAAATGCACCTCTGTAATGGTGACAATTCTTCCTGCTTTCATTTCCTAAATAGCCAGTTTGCTCTGCAAATGTGTTATTAGTGCAGCTTTTATTTATTAAAGTATTTGACTAGTTACGCAATTTCCAACAGAATCAAAAACATACAAAAATATTGGTCACTAAAACCGACTCAAACAATTGACAGTGTCCTAACTCTCAACGGGATCTCACCTGCTGTAATAATAAATAAACTGACTATGTGTTGTATTTTGATTGAGCAGAGAAGACTTCAATGTGACCTGAAGCTCATCAATAGCAGGGTTTCTCTGGCCATCATAGGGGATGAATTTCAAGCTCAGAGGCAGCTACTAAGAATGATCTGTTACTGATCCTGAGCAATTGACTTCCAGGCACTTTCTTCTTTAGATGTGATTTAAGATGGAATCTGCGCTTTCTCCCTTTTTTTTTTTTTCTTTTTCTTTATCATCATCCATCTCTGGGACTTTAGAATCACAGATGAGCCTCTGAAGCGTGCCTATAAGCTGTGGCCCAATTGTACTGGAGTATATTTTGTATTTCCTGTTTTGATTTAAGGTCTGGTTTATGCTCCAATTCAGCAAAACACTTTATGCACATGAATTGAACATGGAACTACTCATGCGCTTAAAGTTAAGCATGTACATAAGTGTTTTGCTGTGTCATGGTTTTAGAGGTGTCAGGATCTTAGAGGAGAGTTTTGTTCAACCAAAATATCCAATTTTTAGTTTTTCATTCTACGCTGACGTTTCTTCGTTAGGGCCCATTGTTGTTTTAGTTATTTCATTTTATATCTCCCAAGTTTCACTGACTGACAAAAGGGAAGACAGTCTCTGCTCTGAAGGACTTCTAATCCGAAGAGAAATCATGTAAACAAAGGAATAGGAACAGGCAAGGAAAGCAACAATCAATACCAGGTGACAGAGCCATGAAGTTAGGCATATATCATGTTAGTTGTATAATATGTGTGTGTTCCTCTCTTTCTGGGTCTCTCTCTCTCAGCTACAGTCTTACGTTCAAACTACTTGGAGTGAAGGCCAGGGGTTTATAAGGCTGGTGTTTGGAAAAGCTATTCTGTTGTTTTAAAAAATCTTCTGTAGAATTCTCCAAAATCTTGAGGTTAAAAATTATATTTTCCTATCTAATATTTGTTTGATATAGATAGGAAATTTATAGACTACTTGCCTACTTGGTTTTTATCCTCTCCAAATCAGGGAGAAGGTCTCAGCTTAATATTTAATTTCTTTTTTAAATCACATCTGTAGACTTGGTAGCAGGAACTTATACGTTTTTCTTTCTTTAGTGAAGGGAAGTCAGAAGTGTGAACTGAACTGCCGAGCAATAGGCTACCGGTTCTATGTGAGACAAGCTGAAAAAGTAATAGACGGCACGCCATGTGATCAAAATGGAACTTCAGTCTGTGTGTCTGGACAATGCAAGGTAAGTCCAGAATCTTTATATATGAACTTTAGCAATTCATCTTGGGGAGTCTCTTACGTGTTATGTGAGTTCTAATAATAATTTAGGCAATCTGATTTGTGAAAGTTTGGTGTCTTGTTAACTTACATGTACTGTATATTTTTCATAGATAGAAAAAATATGTGCCCTTACCATACTTTAATTATATGTAAACCTGTAAAAATAGAGACTGAGAGAATTTTGAAAGGTTGTGTGGAAGTTTCTGACCAGAATTAAGATGGCTTTCAGTGAACTTCAGTGAATATTTAGCTTCTTGCAAAAGAGGTGTTTATCCCTATGTCAAATTAAACTCCCCAGTAATTTTTAAGCTAAACAATGGAATTGAAAATAAATAGTAAGAAAGCAACTTTGCTTTAGCTTTGGAATATAGATATCTCTCTTCTTTCTCAGCTGAAACAGATGGTAAGACTTAGTGGTTCAATTTTATTCAATTAAATGTTAGTCATTTAACCAGCAACACTGTAATTTTTCCTATCAGCCCATATGCGCAGTTAAGAGATGCAAATTATTCTCTTTATTGGTTATCTACTGTTCTGTTGGTAGAACATAAATTATTGTATGTTGGATATACAGTCATTTCTTTGGAGTCCAAATGAGGTATTGTGTTGACTTTACACAATCTGCTGTATGGATTCTCATCATAAATAGTAAATGTCCTGCAGCTTCTGTGAGATGATAGATAGCACTCTTATGCAAAATGTGATGTTTATGTTTATTTAAAACCTCTGATGCAATAAGATAAGAAAAATATATAAAAAACTCTTATCTGTTGAATTTGCAAAAGAAAGCTTGTTTTTCGAGTCTCTGGTATATGAGAAGGGGTTTAGAAAAGAAACCTAATAATTGCAAAGAAGTGGCATTCAATGTTTGACATTTCCAGTATCAGTGGGCAGAAGAAACATTGGAAAGTTTTAACAGGTGGGGTGAAATGTGACGTATGAATCCAAATATGAAAAAGGACAAATTTAGTTGTTGCTTTGCCAGAAGAAATCTCACATAAATTAGAACCCTTTATTCCTCATACTTGTACACATCTGGACAATGCCATGCATATGTCTATATTTGTATTTTTAGCAGTAGAGGCAGTCTTAGATTTGAGTTTTCTTTGTAGATGATAGATATGTGTGAAGTTGCTTATCAGTAAAGGTCCCTTGATCTAAAACTGATTCATAAGGAGCCATAATTTTTTTAAAATTACCATTCTGATCGGTGGCCAATAGCGGAATTGAGATATGGACTTTTTATTGAACCAGCAGTCCTGTTTTCCTGATGCTTTCTGCAAATACAGAATATAGGATGATGTGTCTATATTTGGAAATCTAGGGTAAAAAGGAATGATGGCTTCTCAAGAGCCTAATGAGAAATATTGTTCAGAATTTTGCCATCATGAAGTTCATATGCAGTTTGTTAATTTCCAAACCTCTGGATGAGATGTCAAAAACCTAATACGTGTTCCAAATCAATAGTGTGAATATGAAATGGATACTACCTGGGATTCTTGTGCTTTGTTACTTACTATTATGCTGGTCACATCTGTATTTATTTTTAAAGCTCCTTCTTTCAGTAATGTTCAATGAATTGGCATAGCATATCATTCCCAAAAGAACTTAAATGAAACCAATTCTGCCCACTTCTATAGGTGCTAAAGGCCCTAAAAGTACTTTACACCTCTATATTCTGTGTTGGTTCTCTCCACATCAGAGTAGGGTAAGAAGGTAAGATAAGCTAAGGACAGGAATAGTGTCTCCAAGTGGGCAGGAGAAGGGGCTCAATTGTTTGCAGGTACAATTTAGGTTATTTAGACATTAATATACTTGATTCATAGGGACAATCAGGCACTCGGATGTTGAAATTATCCATATCGTGTATGCACGAATGTATAGCTTCAGTAAAGGTTTCCTATTATGGGTTAATAAATCTAATGCATTCAACAGTGTAATTGTAATAACTGCAATGTGTAACATTTCTGCTTGGACAGAAAAAAAAATCTTCTTTCCTAGATTTAATATGTGGTGTTAGTGTATCAAAAGGGCAGAATATGTTCTGCTTGCTAGATTACATCAAATAAGTTAAATGTTTTTACTTAATGTTGAATCCTTCCTTTGTGGTTTTAAATCAGAACTGTAACATTATAGGATCTTAAAAAAAAAAAAAAAGACGGGGAAATCTGTCATGCAGGTATTTAGAAGCTGACACAATAATTAGTTTATCATGTATGTGAATTAAGGTGACTTAAAAACACTTACACTTGATAAACTCTAACAGCTCCTATCATGTTAGTATGTACACAGGAATTATTAAGTTGATACAGCAATTTGCATTTCCATAGTGCTTTCCATTTGTGGAACTCAATTTTTGATTAATACTCAATGTATGATGTTGTATATATGCATCCTTAGCTCAGTTTGTGTGTGCATTTAGGGTATCTGGCTTAAATTGGGCCTGCTTTTCTGCACTCTGCATGTGCATTTGGAGATATGGTTACAGCTTTTTTGGTTTGAAAAAAAATTAAATTTTAAAACCTATTTAATTATTGGACAAATGTGACTTCTCCCCTTTTGAAATTGTGCATAATGCTGTTCTTGTATGGAAAAGTTTTCATACCAAGTTCTACATAAGAGAAGCACTAGAAAGAGGATAAATATTTAGAAATTTGGTCACTCTTTTTAGTTTATTCAGAGGAGGGTGCGCTCCCCAGCAAGCAAGCCAGAAACTATAACCAGGTTCTTTGAATATTAAACTAATCCTGAAAATGCAAGTTTCAGAAAAGAGAACCTATTTTAAACTATTCCTAGTCTAACTATACTCACTAAGGAAATCCCACTTTTTTTCTTGTTACTTTCTTCAGACTTCTGGGATTATTCTGTCTGCTCCTGGAGTTTTGTCCATACTTTAATTTCTTGACCACCTGTTCTGACATGATTCTGATTCCCTTCAGAATTCCTTCTTCCTTCTTTGGTAAATGCATTTCTTAGCCTCATCTGCTCGGACCTTCTTTTGCAAACACTGTGAGGTCAGTAACTCAATACTGGCTGTTAGCCTTCTTTAACCAGCATGGTAACATGAGTTGTTTGCATAATTATTATATGATGGGGTAGTTTATAGTTACCGTTATTTTCAATGAAACTACTGTATACTGCACAGTGCTTGCTACAAAATCTTGTGCAGTTTTGCTGTAACTACGGGATGTTAATAACTCATGTCATAACTGATCACATGTATCAGTTAGCTTAATTTGGTGTGCAATTATCTCATTATTCTCCATTTCACTAGTTAAAAAGCTTAGTTTGTATAACTTGCATTTCTTCTCTGTTTGATGTTTTCTACTTTGATACATCTTTCTTACTCTTCACTATTTTTGCACCATCTTATTCTACCTTTTTTTTGTTGTTGTTCTTGTTTTTTATCCCAATGATTTTGTTGCTAGTTGCAGTAATGATAAGTGAACCTCAAAAAGTCAGGGTTCTCACCTGCTCTGTCCTAATCACTTGGGCCTGCAAAATTGAGCAAGATTTCTCATGAGAACAGGCTTTTGATGCAACCTTTCTGGCACTCCTTGTTAAGACCGAAATACTGCAAGCGCAGTTTTTCATATAGTATTTTTTGCACTTCTTGTCTGTGGTTCTGGATGGGAAGATGAAGATGCATAAAATTAAAAAAGTTTTGGTTCAGGTTCTCATAGCTCTCCTTAACCCTTTTACAAGGCTGATGGATGGTAAGGTCCAAGCCATTGGTCAGCTGAGAGACCTGGATGGAAACAAAGTGGAGCTGATGAAAGCCCCGGATTTGATTTGAATAAGCATGGATTTGCCTGCACTGTACACTTTATCTGCCGGGTAGTCCCAGACATCTATATAATAAAGTTGTGGCCTGATTAAAACCCATAACAAGTCTCCTGTCCTCCTTGCGGTATACCCAGACAATGTCTTGGGTCAGTGCATTAAAAATAACATTTGTAGGATCTTGCCCTTTCCTTATCGAGTAAGCAAACAAATCAAGCTTGGCTAATATTAGTGTAATATTCCTAGGCATAGCAGTGAAGGAATAGGTGGGAACAAACTCTTGCTATCACATTACCTGTCATGGGTACTCCAGATGTGACCCAACAAGCATTGGTGCCCGGAGGAGCTGGACATTTTCAGCACAAGATTAAAGCTTCTGTCTTCAAACAGAAGTGGGTTACATTGCAGGAAACTGCTTCTGAATGGAGCTGAAAGGTACAAAGAAATCTTGCCAATAAAACTGCACAGCTGAATGGGATCCTTAGGGATCATTACTGTATTTGACTGCACATACCACCCTTTGGGTGGATGGTATATGTCAGGGTTTTGATAATGGGATGCAAATTGTCAAATTCAGAACTGCACTGAGCCAGCTGACTAGAAAAGCCTTCAGAGAGTGAGTAATTAGCTTCTTTATGGAACTGTGGCAAAAATCATTTTTCATTTGTAGTTCTGGCACACAGTGGGCCAGATTCTGCCTTTGGATAGGTGAACAGGGCTCCCATTGGAATCAAATGGAAACATGTGCAACCTAATATTCACTAATATTGGCATAATTCACCCCAATGTTTTGGTGTAATATAGTTACTAATTTAGGATTGGATTTTTCCTCCTTATTAACCATGAAATAACGGACTAAGATAGTACTCAGCATGAATAATGGAGGCAGAATCTGGCTCTTAGCCTCTTTGCAATTGGACTTCAGTGAACAAAAACCCTAACACAAGATGCAAGCAGACTTTTGTGTCAGATGAACAGCAGTATGGAGGTAAGTTTCACTGCATTCTATCTTGAGATGAGCCATTTCAACTTGACTTCTAATAGTAAGATGGGAGAGTAACTAGAACAGTGTGTTTCCTGATGTTGACAGCAGGAGGAATGTATTAAATTACATTTTTTATTGGGCCAGTCACTTTAACCACAGGTTACTGAAAGGCAGTTATTCAAAAACTTGCCCTTAGTTGTAAGAAAGATCTTATGGGGGTGAAGAGGAAAGAACTTAAAAACAAATAAAACCCAGGAAGTTGGAAACTGATCTTTAATTTTGACAGCTTTCTCTTTGACTTTAGTGTTTCCCATTAGAAATGTTCCTCCTTTAAAGTCAAACAAAAAGGTTCACAGGTTTTTAAAGTTTAACTAACAATCTTGGAAAGATTTGAGGATAACTTCTGCTCCTACTTACACCATTGTAAATCTGGAGTAACTCCCCTGACCTCAGTGTGTTCCTCCAAAATGTTTATGCATTGTTATCAGCTGCTGACAAGCAAGAGATTACAGTGATTAAAACAAATATTTGCACATCCAAGTTTTCAGGGGATAAACAGTTCATACTGTACCTCATGGCCTTTCCTTTTGCTAGCAAGGGAAATCATCAACACACTTCCTCATGTTCTAGTTCTGTTTTCTCCAGCCATTCAAAACATATCTTTACAAGCAAAGTTCCAACTGGCAGAGTTCATGTTTCAATCCTGTGCCATGCATTAGATATGGATACTTGATTCATGGCTTCATTTAGAAGTGAAGATTTGCTTTAATTTTATGAAAAAAAAAATCCATATGATCTTTTTTGGTAACCTTCCCTCTACATCCTTAATTTTGTTCCCCCCATCAGCTCTATATCTTTTTGCTTGGCTGTGCAGAAGGATTTCTATTTAATTGGGAAGTGATTCTTACATGTGTATTATCAAGAATATAGGAGAGGGATAGCTGTAATATAATTTATGTCTATTATACGATCCTCTGCTTGCTTGCTTTATAGTTATCATTTTGCTTGCTAAACAAGAAGTAGAGGATAATTTCCTTCATTCTTAGATGGTTTTGCACATTGGCAGGAACCAAAGCCAATGGCTTCAGATAATCCAAGGGCTGGTAATTAACAAATAATACAGTGTCGAATCTTTGAAGTTTTACCCCTGCCATGTTCTGATCAACAGGCTGGCTGGTAGCTCCAAAGTGGGGCCAGGGAAAATCCAATCAGGAAAGATGAAACATTGAACTTCGGGGGGTTTAAAAACCTCAGCCCTAAAGCTGAAGAGACAGAAGAAGGCATTGATTGCTGGTCTTAAAGATTGACCCCTCATTGCCAGAAACGGGTGTCTGTGATAAGTTAGATCTACATAAGCTTTAGGTAAGGCGTATGTGGCTTTCTTGTTGTTAAAATCTTTTTGTCTGAATGCTTTGTTTCTATGGATAAATAAATAATACTTTGTTTTGGTGAAGCTATTCTAAATTGTTGCATTTACTGGTCACAGCTCCCATAGGGATGTCTCATGCAAATGCCAAACCAAACCCAGCTGAGCCATATCAGGACTCATGGTTGGTGAACAGGGGTGTTGTAGCCAGTGGACTTGTGCTGTGAGTGGGAGAATTGCAGGATTCCACCCTAAGGCCATGTCCACACACTAGAGTAAAATCGAAATTAATAAAATCGATTTTATAAAACAGGTTTTATAAAATCGATTTTACGCGTCCACACTAGGGCACATTACTTCGGTGGTGTGCGTCCATGGTCCCAGGCTACCATCGATTTCCGGAGCGGTGCACTCTGGGTAGCTCAGTAAAAGAATGGGACCAATAACTTCGATTTCCGTCCACACTAACCCTAAATCGATATAGTAATATCGATTTTAGGGTTACTCCTCTCGTTGAGCAGGAGTACAGAAATCGATTTTAAGACCCCTTAAAATCGATTTTAAGTGCCTTGTAGTGTGGACGGGTACAGCGTTAAATCGATTTAACGCTCTTTAAATCGATTTAATGCTGTAGTGTGGACCAGGCCTAAGAGTAATAGTGGTGCAAGACCTATCACTTAAAAGGTTGTATTCATTATAATGATAATTCAGTTAGGTTTTTTGTGCACAAAGAGCAACCTTATAATTTCAGTGTGAATGACTTCAATTTTAAATTAAAGGGAAACTAAAAATCAAAACTAAAAATCAAAACCAAGAAAAAAAAAGTAAAGTATCCTTGAGACAGCATAGTATGTGTATCTACTATCTTTGGCTGAACTAAACACACAATAGTAGCTGCATCCAATAGTCTCCTAGAAATGTAAAAAGGGATGGTACATAGGAGACAAAAGCATTAGTTACACTGCTATTTGCAGCACAATGCATGCTAGAATATTAATATAATCTGTGTGAGAGGTGCTGGAGTAAAGGCAATACATTTATCCTTTTATGTTGCGGAACAATGAATCTGCCACGGGGTTAAAGAGTGGTGCTAATAGAAACTACAGAGAATCTCATTAAGTTTTCCTCAGCTAGAAATATGTCACATATCACTTCCATCATTGTGCAAGTAGCTGAAGATGCTATTCATGAAATATTCATCCCACTACTGGTGAGTAGTGACATTGGTAGTGGAGATTATATGGATTTTTTGTTGATGGTGGTTTTTTAACTTTTTTAATTTCTAGACCATCCATCCCTTGACAATCAGATCTAGGATCAGTAATGAGCAAGTTTATGTGAACATAATTAAACAACTTCACACGTTTATGGGAAATTTGAGCAATGTGGGTTTTAGCTTTATTTGTAATACCCCATGGAAGTTTTGGAGAAAAGAGTAAATTTGAATTTTGCATTTACTGGGCTGGGTGAAAGCCAACTCAACCGCCTTGTATACTTAAGATATTTGAATACATTATATTTTTAGGGTCAAATTTTTTTTTTATAGTTTTGCACTGAGAGTTTTGTTTAATGTATTTTATTTATTTAAATAAAGTATAAGGCTTTCATCACTCAAAAGGCATCTGGGTCATGTCTATAAAATACCAAAGTTTAAAAACCATAATGTTGACCCAGTGGTCCAGATATACAGATCTCCAGCACCAGTTTGCTTTCATGCGTACAGAGGGGTTGATGGAGATAAGGAAAATAAAATGGGGAGTAATAAAATAATCCAAACGTATTACCTAATGCTGAAATTTCTGCAGTTTGCCTTCAGTGTTTATAGCATCTTTTTGTGGCCCATGACTATAATGCTACACGTGTGCCACTCAGAAAAAGCTTTGAGTAAATTTTAAGAGGGGGAAGCATTTAACTACTGTTAGATAGCATTTTTGTTTGATGGTCCCAACACACATTCTCAAAAGGAAATTAAATACAGTTAACCAAGAGGTTGCTATTTTTTCATAAATCTGGCATTTGGAAAACTATGACGGGAATTGCAGATGCTCAGCACCACTCAGAATCAGGCTGTATGGCATTAGCACTGGGTAAAGAGGGTTTGGGGTGTTTTTTGCCACTTCTGAATCTTTCAGACGTTTCCTGCCTGGCTGTGTTGTACTACCTGATAAAATGAGGGGGGTTGCACATAGAACTCCTATTACACTGTTAGAATTCACAGGCATAAATCACTTGTGCAGCCAATGGAGTCTGATCTAAATGGGCCAGATCCACAGCTGGTGCAAATCAGTGTGATTTCACTGATGTCAGTGAAGCAATGCCATATTTACAGCAGTTTAGGATATGGCTCCTAATCTTTATATTAGCTCTCATTTTTTTTTTCAGTGAAGATAAATACCACAAAAAATAGATGTCATTAAAGTAATAGTGGGACTGGAAATATCTTTAGATTTTCTGTAAATACTCTTAAATTGTGTAAAGTTAAAAACAAACAAACAAAAAACCCCTCCTTGTATCTGATGTGTCACAGTTTACTAGGTGCCTTTTAATGCAGTAGGATGTGGTATTTTAGTAAAAGCAAACTTAGTAGATACATGCAGCATTCTCAGTTTGCTGACTGAAACTGAACTGCTAGTGTGACCTGTCTTGGATAGATTCTTCAGAACCTGTCTATTTTTAATTGTTTCAAAGCCCCGATTTGGTATTTGAAGGGGATCTTTCAAGGATATTATATTTCCCTAATCTTAGTATACAGTGTCACCTAGTGTTTATTACAGGTACTGTAGTTACCATATCCCACTTGCCCAGGGCCAGCTCCAGGGTTTTTGCTGCCCCAAGCAGCAAACAAAACAAAACAAAAAAGCTGCGGTCGCTCTATCGCCACCGCTCCAGTTTTCAGTGGCTGGTCCTTCCCTCTGACAGGGAGTGAGGGACCTGCCACTGAAGAGCTGATGTGCTACCCCTCTCCGTTGGCCGCCCCAAGCACCCGCTTGCTGGGCTGGTTCCTGGAGCCAGCCCTGCACCTGCCCCATTTACAGCTCAGTTCTGCTCCCCATGAAGTCAGTTAAAAACTCCCATTGATTTCACTGATTGCAGGATGAGGTTCGTGGTAGAGTGACACTATATGGGTGAAATCCTGGCTCCACTGACATCAGTGACAGTAGATTTCACCTTCTGTGTTGAAACAAAGTTGGTGTATGATATTGTAACTTACATATCAGATGAGCTGTCTCTCCTTTCCTGCCTTGCCTCTTGAGAATAATTTACCTCTTCTTGTGATGAGAAATTTTAAAACAATGCAGTCTCAGTCATGAACCATTTCCCATTGTATTTGAAATTATTGAGGGAGCCAAGTTTTACCTAACTTAATTGTCTCACACCTTAGGGAGTTCTTATCAAAGTAACTTCTGTACAAGCGAATCTTTAAGGCAGGAAATATTGCCTGTCTCCTTGGTTTGTGGGTTTTGTTCTTTACATATTTGGAAAGCACCTTGTGCTTTTAAACACTCTGTAAATACCAATAGCATGAGTCTCCATGGATTGTAGAATGAACACAATGATACATCACAGGAATGAAGAAAATTAAGGAACCAGTAGATTTGTGTCTTTTGTGCTAAAGAGAGGCTATTTTTTCTGAAAGAAGTATCCCCCCTCTTTCTGTCTGACACTGCACACACATGCACAGAGTTCTGTTTGAGAAAATGTCTTAAAAATTTTAATGATTTTTGGAGTGGATGCTACTTGCATAGCTTGATTAACATGAAGCAGCATATTCAGTAACACATATATTTACTTTAGTAAGCAAGTCTTATCCATTATGATTTACTTGGCAGTTTTCCCCTTAGCAACATATGAAATGATTCTCTTAATTTTGTCTGTAGATGCCAATGATTTTTTTTTACAAGTAGGGATGGTCAAACTGGTTTGGATGAAATAAAAACTGACCTGCAGCCCTGCCCCCTGTTGTGGCTAAATAGGTTGGTTTAAACTTTAAAAATTTATTTTTCGTTACAAAAATATACCACACAACAGCTGTTAGTAGTATTGGGATCTGCTCACTCACAGACTACAATAAAATGTATCTCAAAATGATCAAGTTTATTGAGAATATGGTTATACACTGCAATTATTCCTAATTTGTGCTGCTATGGATTTTATGTTATGTTATTTTGTGCTGATATGGATTTTATGGAAAAATAAGTTAGAAGAATGGCTGAATACACTGTCTGAAGAGCCAGTTTACATGGTCTGTATCACCATCTTCTGGACACTTTGTTTCTTTAGTATAACAGGAATAAATCCCTATTTCAAGTAACACAATCTGTTCTGATGACATCTGTGATCTGTGTTTTGTGTTTGTTTGCTTCCTTTTTTCTTTTTGCAATAGTTGAAGCTAAATAGGGGAAAATGCATTCATAAACTTGAGTAAGAAAAAGGAATGGATTGTAAAGACAGCAAATTACAAATAGAGAGATGATGGTTCAATGTCAATGAAAATCATATTCCTACAGAGTAACAGATTTCTTGCCAATTCAGGATTAAAGGTGTGCTACAGCCCAGATCAATGTTGATTTACTGAAATGCATTTAACATGGAGTTTTGTCTCCCAATATCTACTCTATTGAAAATCTATTTGATTAGGTGAAACATCGGCTAGCTACTCTTATTTAAAGGGCCCCATGTAATCAGATAATCATGGGGCTGAGGGGGTAGGAGAAGTAATACTTAGGCCACCAATTGTTTTAAATTCTGTTGTGGACTCTTCACATCTCATTCCAATTAAGACAGAAATGATCATTTCAGAAGAGTGATGTGCTGGCTATATGATCTTGTACGTCCAGGGACAAACTTGATCTAAGGCTTTTTTCCACCTCTAATATTGTGTATTTTTTTTAGCAGACTCCATATTTTCTATGGGAGGGGTGTGTGAAGGAGTTATATTTATTCTGCGAGACTTTCTTGTTCTGAAATCACTGTTGCCATTTTATGAGTGTCACAGTTACAGGGCTAGCTGCAGGTGTCAGGTCTCATACTCTTACTTCTCTGGGGTGTAATCCATATGGTTTCTCTAACTCTTAGACTGGGCTCTGGGCTGCAGTACCCTATGGATAAGTCATGTTACCCCAGCAATGGTCTGGAATCTGAGACCAGTGGTGAATTCAGTGACAAGGCAGCCTTCTTAAACCAAAGTATTATTTAACCTTAACAGTAGAAATGTAGCGTAACATGAGATGGAGGGAAAGATTTTAGAACAGTGTCTATATGCATGCCTGTGTTTTACCTAAAGCCCTACCATCCAGGCTGACCGAGGTGACCCAGCTGGTCTTGGCTCTTCAGACATGTCCTGCACCTTCTCTGTGTGTCACTCTCAGAACAGCATCAACTTCCTGACCTCTGGACAAAGTGTCTTTTTATAACTGCTTAAATTATTTTTGGTAGTGACCCAGCCACTCCCAGTCTTTATTCAGGCCTAATTTGATGGTGTCCAGTTTGCAAATTAATTCCAGTTCTGCAGTTTCTCGCTGAAGTCTGTTTTTGAAGTTTTTTTGTTGAATGGCAACTTTTGAGTCCGTTACTGAGTTTATTTTTGTTATAGTTTTCCCTCTGTTGATATTCACTCCTTCTTGTCAACTGTTGGGAATGGGCCACATCCACCCTGACTGAATTGGTCTCATTAGCACTGATCCCCTACTTGGTAAGGCAACTCCCATCTTTTCATGTGCTGTATATTTATACCTGCCTCTGTATTTTCCGCTCCATGCGTCTGATGAAGTGGGTTACAGCCCACAAAAGCTTATGCCTAATAAATGTGTTAGTCTCTAAGGTGCCAAAAGGACTCCGCATTGTTTTTATGGGGAGGTAGTTTATCTCAATCTACTGTTTGTTTCCTGGTTGTTTTTTCCAACAGCCTAATGCTAAACTACACCATTGTATTCATGCAGTTAACATCCCAGTAGCCACACCACATACAGTATTAACAAATTATTACAGAGCTGCCCCACATCCATCACAATTATCATGTGCTTCCTGGGCTGGACTCTGAATTCCAAATTAAACCAGCCTCTTTCACAAGCACTTTAGTCATTTAAAAATGACCCTGGAAAAAATAGGAAAGATTGTTAATACTTTTTTTCCTCCCACCCGAAAGCAGGAAGTACCAGAAATCTCCCAAGAACCAGTTTTATTATTTATTTATTGATATTGTGGCTTTTGTGTGTGCGTGCATAATTTGCAGCCTTTGAACAGGATACTGCCTGGTGAGTTTTGGGGAAGATCTCACCTTTTGGGTGGTCTTTTCATTAAACTTTGCTTCACTATTGTTGTTAGTAGTTGATATGGCTAATACCAAATAGCTGTGCGTTGCTAATACATGTACACCAAAATACAGGTCTAGAAATAGTTTGTCAATATAATCTTTAATATTTGTCTTTTTTGCTATATCTTGCCCTCAGGTGTCCTAAACCTCCATAAAAGTAAGTTTCAATGACTGAAATATCCCTGGATTAAGGACAAATCTGTCTTTCTCCAGCATCTCCTCTAGCCATAAGGGTCATTTGATTCTAATGCCAGGAGACCCCGTTAGCTTCACATCAATATCAGCCTTTTTTGTTTTTTTTAAAGTCAGGAAGGTGAGCTTCAAAGACTTTTAAAAGTATGAAAGAAGAGTGTAAATGGAATTCTGAAGGGTTTTTAACCACTAAGGGAAGAAAATCTGAGGAAAGATTTATTTTAAAGAATTTATAGTACAGGCTATCACTTTGATCTAATTTTTGTACTGTTAGTGGAAGTTTTGTTTGTTAAATTCTAGACAATTTACAGTACTATAGATATTTCCCACTCATGATGAATAAGTGGGAGAGGGCATGTGAACAGTGGAGCAATGAAGATTTGAAAAGAGCAAAATAATTATTCCAAAACTGTAAATCAAATGACGAAGCAGTTGATTTTGCAGAGAAACTAGTAGCCACAAAGTGGTGCACTTTACAAGAGGACATCACATGAAGTCTGAATTGAGATAGAAATTATCTCTCTCCCCTGGTGTTGCGCTAGACAGCAATTAAAAGGCTCTTGTAAATTGTCTAAATTATATGAAGAAGCTATATCCTTTCTCTTCTCATTTTTGGTGTCTAATTTTCTCATTTGAGTGCTTGTTGATATTTCACCCTCCAGGTAACTTCTTGTAATATCTGAATTGGTGAATATCAAAGCAGTTCCATGATACAGTCAGTAAGTAGCTTTAATTTAGTAAAGAGAGGACCCTCAGTCAAGCTGTAGACATTTTATTTTACAACTTTTCAAAGATATAATTTATACTGAGGAAAGCACATATCAAATACTGAAATCCAAGTAAACTTTACAGGGTAGAGATTCAGTCAGCCATATGAAACATGGTCCATTCTTCTGCAGCTCTAGCATACAAAAGTGTGGTTAGGTAAGGAGCTCCCATGGCGACCTAGACGCCAGTGTCAAGTTAGCAAAACTATGGACCACGCCATAAATATAAATTAGGAAATTCTAAATATTATATATATAAATCAGAGCCAGAAAACATAACAGTAGGAACTGTGCAGTTTCCAGATGTTAGGGCTTTTCTCATAACTCACAAGTGGTAGAAGGTAGACATTGGAAAGGTTAAGAGAGGTCATTTCCATGTGGGAAAACCTATTTCTCATAGGGATCTCACCTTAATTATATACTGCTTATTCCACTTCCAGTATAGAAGTTTATTACATTTCTAATATTAAGGGCCAGACTTTATATCCTTTCCCCCTATCCTGTGTCTGTTTTATCTGTATAGATTGAAAGTGCCTTGGGGCAGAGACTGTGCATATACAGTCTCAGGTCAATGGAGCTCCATTTTAAATATAATAAACATGATTAATACACTACCATAATAAACATGACTAATAGCAATAATAGTATGTGGTTGTCCCTTGCATTAGTGTGTAAGAGGGAAGACCATGTGGACCAATGGGCTTATTCCCCATTTGAAGCCAGTCAAATGAATTAGCTGACCATGGCCATCTGCTTGTCTTATTCCATGCTCCTTCTCATCCTATCTTAAGAGTTGGCACAGTGGATGCGCTTTCTCCAACATGCAGGGAGCTTTTGTAAAGGTTTGTGCCTGAGGTACAATAGCTCTTGAATGCCCTGTAGGGCCACAGCAGTTCTGCACCATCCTAAACAGAGGCTTGTGCCTTAATGGCACAATCAGGTCTGCAGAGTTTAATTGGAACCACAAAGACACAGTGGGGGTCTGAGGTTTGGAACTTTGTTTGCTTTTGAGGAAGGGCAGATCTAATGGGGTGTGTGTACAGGTATTTGACCTCATTCTAAAAGCTAGTCTTGGAATATGCAATAATTTACATTATCTTGAAAACTAGAATAGCATAGAGCTATGTGTTACTGGTAGCTTTTGTCAGGATCGGACCACACACAGAGATGTGCATCCCGGAGGTGGAGAAATAGGTTACTATTGATATATTGAATAGCTTTTAAGAATGAAATAAAAGTGACTTGATTGAAACATTCGGAAATTGTCTGTTTTGGGGTTTTATTAATGTCCACCATGACCAAACATAACATGCTTTAAACTCGAGAGCCTAACACTGAATTTTTGTGCTGTACATTGTTTTCTTGATATAAAAAAGTGGGATTCCTTTGCTACAAAATAAGCAGAACAACTTGATCTCACTTGCTGTTTTCATACCTTGTTTTGACTGAGATTTTGCTGCTGTTGGAGACTTTGTTAGAAATGGTTATATTTACGGCAAAAAAGTAGAGCTCCTAAATGTGCAACAAAAATAATCCAATGTGTACAAAACTAAAGAGAATTCAAATATATTTAATTATGGTAGAATGTGTTCTCTGACTGTGCTTTCTGCATACACTGTTATGTTTCCTTGGCTGCTGGAAATATGAACTCTCCATTGTTTCTCCCCATAACGACTTGCTAATGCCAGGCATTGCTTTGGGAAACACCTGCCTGGCATTAATAAGGTGTTAATGGAAGAAACAGGTTCCTGGGAGCTAAGAACCCTCCGCCCCTTTGACTCCTGGTGTAGTTTCATGTTAACAGTGTTTTCCAAAGACAGTGAGCCTCTGTTATATTGTAGATAGGTTCCTTCTGTTGGGATTTCCCTGTCCAAGAAGACTTTGCACACATCAGTATCTTTCAACTTGTCTTTTGCTTTCGTGTAGTTATAGAACAAGATCATCTTATTGTTGGGATATTATCTTCAGCCATGCCCTAATTTAAGTTTCTTCTGGAATATGATACACAGCATGTACAACTACTTTATGTAAAATATACTGCAAGGTCTCCCTCTGTTCAGGATCAGATTAGCAGCTTTGAACTGAAATGAAACTGGTGCAAAGTCTGATGATAGGAAATACCTGAACATCTAAAGCATGCCGACAGATCAGGTAACTCAAGGAAGATGAGTATGCCCTAGACTTAAACTTCTGTGCCCTTTGTCCTGCACCCTGTTGACCTGATGGAGGAGGTGTGGTTCAGAGGACAGGATGATGTTCTCTGAGTCAGGAAATGTGATTTTTTTCTTCACTTTTTGTTTCAGTTTCCCCATCTGTAAAATGGGGACAATAATGCTTAACCGTGTCCTTTGGAAGGCAATTTGAGACCCAGAGATGAAAAGTGCTGTACAAGAGCTGTGTGTGTGTTTACTATAAATTAGTTAAGGCAGATTTCACTTAACGCAGAAATAAACTCAAATTAACCATACTTTTGAAGATTTGTACTTGCAACCTAAATATGGTTAGAAAAATAACCAATCCAACAGAAAAGAAACCCTAGTCTGCAATACCTAGGCAGATTAAGATACATGAAGAATAGTGGTTTTAACAAAAAAGCGTATTCAGCACTGGACTAACGCATACTTTTTTGGTCTATCGTAGGTAGCCCTTGAGCTAAATATTCACTGATTATTGGCAGTAATAGTAGCAGCACTAATGTAATGTTAAAGGTCTTTCACTTCAGTCATCACAGAATGTGAGTCAGACGATGTCATAATTAATCAGGGATAGAAGGCCAAAGAAAAGTGTTGTCAGAAAACCTTGGGACCTTAAAGGAATGTAAAATGAAACTTTGCCAAACATTGTAGGACCTGAATTTTTTTCTTTGAGTAAACAAATCAATTTACATTTGCTTGTGTGTAAAATCATCCCCTATTTATTACACACTTTCCCTGGAAATATTTCCAAGCGAGAGTATCTGAGTGTTCCCCTTTGGGTTTTGTTTTCTGTTTCTAGGCTCTGTGTTCTATTTCTGTCTTTGTTTTCGGAACTCCCTTATGATTCCACTGTCTGAAGAACCATCTTTTTTCTCTGTCATTCTGTGCCAATCTGTTCTATCATATGCCACCACTGGCTCACTCTTTCCTGCTCTTTTCACTCAGCCCAAAGGCCCATGTTCTCCGCTCATATCAGACTCTGGTCTTCACAGTTTGCTTCTCAATTTGTTCAGTGCTCCACGGCAAAAACTTTCAAATGTGTTCAGTATTTATGGTGCTTCCATTTTTTTGAGACCTCTAACACCCTTTGTTTTTTTAGAGGCACTGAACACCCAGAACTCCCACTGAAGTACCACGAATAAACAGCGTTCTCCTGGTCACTGCTGCTGTATAATCATCTAACAGCAGCTGATCATTCATCATTACCCACAGATTGCAAACTCGTAGTAAATGACAGTCACACATCCTCAATTAGAGGGAAGGATGTGGGTTTTTTTTTTTTACCACATCTTCCTACTGCTTCTCGCTAACCTATTAGCATTCCTTCCCTCTTATTGGAATTGTGCTTTGACCAGGAAGCCTTCATGCATGCTCAAATCTCAGTGAGAGACCAGGTAAGGCAATTAACTGTACTGACTGACACCAGGAGGAGACAGAAATTTATATGGTGGTCTTCAGGATACTAAAAGCACAGTAGGACATTCCACCTTATTAACTCTCCCAGTAGGCTCAAGTACTACACCTCAAAATAATGAGAGAAGAGGTAGCCCTGTGAAATGTGTCCTTGGGGATGATGAACAATTACCTAAAATTCATCCTTTGGAAACACTCAGCACGAAAGTAATGGAGCCACCCAAGAGCAGACCCATCCACTCCCTTTGTGATCCACAGACAGGTCAACAACTTATGATCAGTGGTGTCACTTTTAAATTAAATATCTGTCCTGTGCCATGGTGACAAATCCAGTACAAACTGACATAAGAAAGTGGAAAAAATAATCCAGAATGCTGAATTCAAAGCCATTCTGTCTCTCCAAGTCCCATTCCTAAATGCTAAAAGGACACATTCTAGCCAAACAACCCTGTGTCTGTACATTAGTGTAATATAATAGCCTTCAGAATGAGGGAGAGCATCGTGGTACTGCATTTGCAAGGGAGGGGGAATAATGAAAAGTGAAACAGGCCCCCTTTCACATCTGCACTGTGGTTGAGGGGGCAGCAGCACAGATGATGCCTCACATTCAAGAATTACTAATTTATAGTTAACGCCTTTTAAGTAAACAAGAGAACCAAATCTGTTTCATATTAAACTAACTCAAAATGAAGGAAGCACAGCAGTTCAAAGAAAAAATGCACAAGAAAACACAGCCTGTTGAAATTCATTCTGAAGAGGTAGGAAGGCAATTATAAAAGAGGATCTTGCAGCTAGTGAGAGACCTTTGTTCTGAGGTTAAATAGCAAAGAGAAACAACGTAATTGAGCTTTTATTGTAAAGAATCAATACGCCTACAAAAGAAATAGGTTTCAATTCAGATTTTTAAGGGTTCTATTTAACACCTGGACAAGCAGTGGGAGGAGATATTTTAAAGGGAAGATTGCGTACTACTAAGAGATGCATGTACTGGCTGGCTCTTCTCGTTACAACAGAATATGGACTGAAATTTAGAAATAGGCCAGGAATTTCATACAGAAAATCATTTCTGGGCCTCCAATTTCAGGATCCTTCTTTTCTGTTTAGATGCAGCAGATGTTAGAGCTTGTGTTTAAAGAAGAGAGTGACCACTAAGGGTATATCTACATACCAAGCGGCAGCCTGCAGCAGCAAGTCTTACAGCCTGTCCTTGGTGCGAAAAGCAGCTGTGTTGATGTTGTGGCTCTGGTTCTGTCTGAGCTCTGAAGCCCACCTTGTGCTCTAGGCTTCAAAGCCTGCACTCCAGCCAGAACCTGAACATCCACACAACTATTTCTGGTTTTGTAGTGTTAGCCCTGAAAACTTGAGTCTGTAGACCTAACCTCTGCGACTCACTGCTGTGAACTGCATCTTGCTGGGTAGATGTACTCTTAGGGGTTCCTTCAGTCTAGTCATTCAGGAGCTATTTCATGTAGCTTGGTGGGGGGTGTCTCAGAAAGCTCAGTGTCAATTCTTAACATAATGCAGAGAATGTCTGCAGTGAATAGCAGAACTAGTAAAATCCATCCATGTGCAGAGAGCCAGTATGAGACCTATGTGCTGCTTGTCCTATTTTGAAAAAAAAAAATCACTGTGAAAAGGTGCACATCATTTGTACAGTCCATGTGTTAAACCATGTATGACATGAGAGAAAGTGTCCTAATTAAATTCAACTATACTAAATGTAAAACTGGAGGTAAAGGAAAAGGATACTCTCTCTCTCTACCGCTAACCCCATTAGGAAAGTAAGGATTAGGGGATGAAGGCTGATAATAAATGAGTGAGAGTTTATGCCTCTCATACTATACAGAAGCTTACTAATCCTTTATTACAATTATTAGATTCATGGGGGTGGGGTCAGAATTTTTGGTGGCTCTATCTAGCCTAGAAGTAAATAATTTTATTTTGTACTGAAAAGATTGGTTTGGATTGTAAGAATTCAATTGTTTGGGGCTTTTTTAAAATCATGGCCAGAAATGAAAAAGCAAAATAAAAAGTAGAAAAATATATAATCACTGAACGTGTAAAGTTCCAATGGTAATGTTCTTATTCATAGTCGGCTATGAAGTGTCTAAAGCCTACCAAGAAAAATGAACAGAGTTGGCAGCTGCCAATGGGTCTTCAAAAACTTTATTTTTAACTTTCTAAGAATTCTTTTGTCAGTTATTTGCTTTCTTTTGTTGGGGGGGGGAGGGGCTGTTTGCCTCTTTCCTAAGTAGTGGAAGATCCATCCTTAAAATTCTGGATATTTAATCTTTCTACACAGATATCAGTGGTTACAAGTGCAAATCTAAAACCAAAAATGTCTTCCAGGATTTCAATGAAAATTAAAACCAGCAGCAGCAACAGCAACCACTTGATGATGTATTTTAAAGAAGTGGTGTGGCTATTCTAACACAGTTGTTTAAACTGACGAAAAAGCAAGCTTTTAAAGTGTCTAAAAATGTCTAGCCAGTGGCCTCTGCCTATCTTGCATTCCTGATGCAGGCAAAATTTACACTGACTTGCACATAAGCCTTATTTTGAGGCCTTAAGTGTCATGTAAGTAATGCAAAGGTGCAGAGGTGTACTGGTCAATTGCACAGAGGGAAATTTCACAAATAGTAAATTCAGTTTGAATCCATTTAGTTGTGTAGGCCCAATCCTGCAAATACTCCACACATGCTGTCAATAGAACTACTACTGCATAAGTCCTTGCAGGTACTCAGTCCTGTTCTATCCAAGCTGTACCTTTAACTTTTTACAGAAACATAATAGTTTCCCTCTTCTAACTCCTTTATTTGTATATTTAGATACAGTAAAGCAATGTTTCTCAACCAGTGGATTGCACCCCTGGGTGGGTGGTGGTGTGTATTACATAGGCATATCATTGTTATCTCTGCTACTTTTTTTTCCCCCCCTTACATTTGCTATAAAAGAATGTGAAAGTGTTTGACTTCCAGTAAGGAGTCACCAACCTGAAAAGATTGAGAAACACTGCGGTAGAGGTATATACATTTATATAAAACTAGTCAACATGTGGCCTAATAAATTGAACTTGATGAGCCAAATGCTACATTGACTTACAGCCTGTGTGTTCCACTGATGTCAATGGGGGGTTGTGAGCTGTAAATTAGCACAGAATTGAGCCTCATGAATTCCTGTTGTTAATTTTAATACCTTGTGTCAACATGCTGTTGGAAAGCTGTGAGCTAGAATTTCTTTTTTACCAAGAGGCATATAGTATACCATACTCAGAAGTAGAAGTGGAAAAATTAAACTTGTAATACCCATGAGTTAACCAAGAATTTTGTTAATACAATGGCGAGTCTTGTTACTATCACAGCTTGACAAAGACAAATGTAAATTGTGTTCATTATTAGAGTGGGATGAATACCATGTGTTGTATTTTGTGAATATTCACTCTGATTTTGGTTTGGGTCATACTTGTACACCTCTTCTGTTTGCTTTTTGAGAACTCCGAATGCTGGAGTTCTAATGCACAATGGGTCCCTAGTGCATGACCAATGCTCGTAGGCACTATAGCAGGACAGATGATAACGCTGTCATGAATAGAAGACAAATCACAAAGTTGCTAGTGTGAGTATTTGCAGAAACTGAATTTCAGATTTACATTTACAAGTATTCATATTGGAAGTGCTAAAACACCTCTTGAAGCACCAAATATGAATAATACCTAATTTATTATCTCATTGTTTCCTTGTGTTCCCTCATCTGTTGTTTCTTGTCTAAGACTTAGATTGTAGACTTCTTAGGGCAGGATCGTCTCTTTGTTCTGTGTTTGTACAGCACCTAGCACAGAGTAGTCCTGGTACATGACTGGGGTTACTAGGTGCTACCACAATATAAATACATAATAAAACCATGTAACTTATCTGACCAATCACAACAAATCAAAACAGCTCAAATAAAGAATACTGAATAGTCCTAGAGAATTGTTCACCATCTAGGCGTGGTTATTTTAAAAAATAATAAATTGTATTGAACGCTCCCTGTGACAGATTGCTGAGCTCTGACAGCAGGGTCAGCTCTCTGATGGCTGTAGCCTCAATTAGTTTCCCCAGTAACAGCTGATTAAATAATTATGCAATCAGAAGGAGTGGCTGGGGAGGTAAGGAACTAATTAGCTGTCAGCTGACCATCCTGATAAAAAGCCAGGAAGGAAGTGTACAGATTGAGAACAGGGCTAGCTGAGCCCAGAATGAAGGGGCTCCCTAGAGTGAGGAAGACCTCCTAGGTGCCTAGAAAAAAGAGCTGTCAGAAGTAGAGGTTAAAACTGTGGTGTTGCACTATTCTGGTGTTGGTGAATTGGCTTAGAATAAAATACAGCCTGTGCACAAGGTGAAAGTGACTCTTAGCAGTTTCTAGGGCATCGGAGGACCGGAACAGAGTGTGGCCCCATCACACTCGCAAATAAAGGCCATTTCAGTCTGTTCACTGATATTTTGCAATCTAAATTAGACTAAATTAATCAGTTAAATTGTGTTACTAATTATTTGCTTAGCTCTTTTTTTTTAAAAGTTCTTTTGGTTTTTGTTTTTAAACTGCAGCATGGCTGAATTTCAAAAAGCTGTAAATGCTTTATATGAAATAAGGACTTGACTCCAATTTCAATATATAGAAAGGCTAATCAAAAAGAATTTTAGCGTGAGTTTTACTTTAAAAGGAATTGTAACAAGCTGTGAGAATCCAACACCACAGAAGTCTCAAGTAAAACAGAAAAAGTAAAACAAGTAATGACAGCTCACTGGAATGCTGTCTGAGAGCCAAACTGCATTCTATTAAGGAACTAAATAGCAAGAACCCTCTTAATTTCATTTTGGTGATTTTTTTTTAAATTAACAAAACCTTTTTGAGTAAATTTTGGCATTAAATTACAGTAAAGTTGTGATACAAACTGCCACCAGAGGCAACAACATGAATTAAATTATTATAAGATTCGTATTAGATCTTTAATCTTTGTTTGAAATTACAAATAAAAACTATTACGGAAGATTCTAAATCCTCTGTCGTTTAATCAAGAAACATGAATGGCTTTTTTTTAAACCTTTCTGATTTCAAAAGAAATAAAGTATTTAGGCTGTGTTTTTCATTTAAGTATATTACAGTACTTATTTGAGAGATTGGAATGCATCCAATATGTATTTAGGCATTTCTCTTAGAGTATTAATTATGTATTTGATAGACTGAGTTGAACTAGTTTGTTGTATGAAAAAGCAAGTCCTTGTAATCCTGTGTGTGTGTGTGTGTGTGTGTGTGAGAGAGAGAGAGAGAGAGAGAGAACAGCTTTGTCAACCAACTTTATTACAATATATACCCAACAACCATTGCATTAAAACTCTGAACATCACCTGGTTTTACCCATAAATTGTGAAATTTAATAGGATTTGGATATGAGACTATAAATTTGATGGAAAACTGAGCCTGATCAAGCTTGGTTGATATTGGATTTCATAACAAAACTAGACAAACATTTTCATGACTTTCTAATGAAACTGTGGATTCCCAGTGTTGCCAGCTCTCATGATTTTATTGCAAGTCTCGTGTTACTTGATTTTTGCAAAGCCTTAGCTACTAGAGTCATGTGAATATGTGACACAGAGTCTTTGTTGCTTTTTACAGATCCAGACTAACACAGCTACCCCTCTGATATGTGAATATGTTAGAATCTCAGCTTTCAATTTTTTTTTTAAAAATTAAGTTTCTAGCCCACATGGTTATGGAGAAAAGCTTGAAAATATGAACAAATGTACCCCAAAAGTTCAAAACCCAAAAGGCAAATAAAAAGAACCCAGATGTTGTTTTTATAAAATCTCATGACTTTTAAGCCAATTTCATGATATTTTGGAGGGGAGAAGGGCTGATATATAGGTTTTGAATGATTGGTGTTGGTAGTACAGGATTTCATATGAAACAAAGAAAGATGCTCATTGCCCCTAGTTAAGGAGTAGTCATAAAGAGTAGAAATGCTGTCACATTTGGAACCGGACCAACACAAATGTGGTGCTGTTATATGTGACTGACATTTTTAACCACCATTTTGTATGAGCAAGGCTCCGTCACAGTCACAAGTCTGTGCTGCTTGAATAATGTAGCTATTATAACCCATGAATGGTTAGCAAATTCATGTTTCCTGGCTGTTCTTTTTAAACACTTTACCAGGAAAAGAAGGCCAAGATATATCAGCCACAGCTGGCAACTCTGAAGGTTTTCTGTACTTTGCTCAGCAGAGAAGTGGTTAAATTGCCTGTGGATAAATTCCCATTCCTTCCATGTTGCAGACAGTGACACTTGATCTGCTGAAAGTCCCTGCTAAAATTCTAATTGCATACACAATATTAAATTTGATAGATTTTCTTTTTTAAATGATGGTGCATTTAATTGTATCAATAATGTGTCTGCCACATGTCCTTAAGACAGATTTGTAGTTTGCTGCAGTGTAGCATGGCATTCAAATGCTTTTCATAACATGAAAACTTTGCCAGTGGGTGAAAGCCTATTGTACCCACAGGCAGGCAGACCTAATGGTTCTTTGGCAGTATTTTAGTGTAGTTTGGCTTGTCTGTAGTTTTAACAAATCCCATGTAGTGGAAATTAGAAACATAAGTATGTGTATATTTCGTAGCAGGGGAAGATGGGTTTGAAACAGAAATCTGCTTTCTTTTATAATCTGAACATAAAATGTTTGTCGAGATGCAGTCTTTCCCCTTTCTTCACCAGATCTGTGCTTGTAATTGTAATAACTGGAGGTTACCAGGCTGTTAGAATCATAGAAATTAGAGATGGCAAAGACCTATTAGGTCTTTTAGTCCATGCCTTTGCCAATGCAGGCTGTTTTCTACAGTATAATTTTCTATGCAGTTTAGTCTATACAATATTAAAAGCAGGTGGTACTCCTGAAGCAAAAGTACATATGTTAATTTTATAGGCTGGCTTCCTCATGCAAAAAACAACAACAAAAAATACTAGCAAGCTACAGATAAAATCAGAGGTGTGGGGATTTTCAAGGGCAGAAAGTTTAACTTAATCTATGATACAGGCTCTTATTTATCAGGCTTTAGCTGCTTATAAAGTTTTGCAAACAAAACTACTGCGTCTTTCAATGTAGAGAGGTTTGAACATTCAGACAACAGCATAATACATATGTGCTGATGGCTGAAGGTTGCGCCCATACCTCTCTACAAAGTGCTAGGTGAATTATCTGTGTAGTATATTCATTTTTGCAAAGTTGTATTAAACTCTTACCACAAGATTTAATAAACTTCCACAAACTAGATGTCTTCTCACCCTTCTCCCTCCAAACATTCCCGTCAGGTTAAGACGCTTAAAGCAGCTTTATTTAAAACCATTGGTTGAGTCGTAGAAAAATGGCTCTAAACTGAATTTAATCAAGCTAGAATATTTTTTGGAATCAAACTCTTCCTGTGATGGTAGATTCCCTCAGTACGTACAGTTTGGATTTTGCAGATTTACAGAGTTGCTATCTTTTTATAGATTGTTTTCTACATCTTGTGAAATAGACAGTATCTGCCCTCATTACGGAAGCTATGTCAGGATTTACAGGCAGTGGTGAGCTGGAGCTGATTCTCACTGGTTCGCAAGAACCGGTTGTTAAATTTAGAAACTCTGGGTACGTCTACACTACGGGATTATTCCGATTTTACATAAACTGGTTTTGTAAAACAGATTGTATAAAGTCGAGTGCACGAGGCCACACTAAGCACATTAATTTGGCGGTATGCGTCCATGTACCGAGGCTAGTGTCGATTTCCGAAGCTTTGCACTGTGTTCTCACAGTCTCCCCCGCCCCTTGGAATTCTGTGTTGAGATCCCAGTGCCTGATGGGGCAAAAAACATTGTCGCGGGTGGTTCTGGGTACAGCCTCACCCCTCCCTCCGTGAAAGCAGCGGACAACCCTTTCGCGCCTTTTTTCCTGGATGAACTGTGCAAACACCACAGCACAGCAAGCATGGAACCTGCTCAGATCAAGACCGCAATCGTGTACGTTGTAAACACCTCGCGCATTTTGTGCAGTCTATGCTGAACCAGGACCTGCAAAGCTAGGGGAGGAGGAGGCGGCTACGGCAGCGCGGCGACGAGAGCGATGAGGACATGGACACAGAATTCTCTCAAACCGCGGGCGCCTGCGCTTTGGAGATCCTGCTGGTAATGAGGCAGGTTCTAGCCATTGAACGCCGATTTTGGGCCCGGGAAACAAGCACAGACTGGTGGGACCGCATAGTTTTGCAAGTTTGGGACAATTTGCAGTGGCTGCGAAACTTTCGCATGCGTAAGGGCACTTTCATGGAACTTTCTGACTTGCTTTTCCCTGCCCTGAAATGCCAGAATACCAAGATGAGAGCAGCCCTCACAGTGGAGAAGCAAGTGGCAATAGCCCTCTGAAAGCTTGCAACGACAGACAGCTACTGGTCAGTCGGGAATCAATTTGGAGTGGGAAAATCTACTGTGGAGGTGTCATAAAGAGATAGCTAAGGGTTACTGTCTCTTTCATCTGGAAAGAAGTATCTGAAACACCTGACCAATCAGGAAACAGGATTTTTTCAACTCTGGGTGGAGGGTTTTTGTGTGTGAGTCCTTTGTTCTTGGTTCTTCTGCCTGTATGCTCTCTCGGATGAGAAGTGATTTCTGTTTCCTGCTTTCTAATCTTCTGTTTCCCAGTTGTAAGTACCAAAGATCAGATAGGGATTTATATGTTCTTTTGTATTTACATGTCTATAGTTGCTGGAGTGCTTTAAATTGTATTCTTTTTGAATAAGGCTGTTTATTCGATATTCTTTTAAGCAATTGACCCTGCATTTGTCACCTTAATACAGAGAGACCATTTTTATGTATTTTTCTTTCTTTTTATATAAAGCTTTCTTTTAAGACCTGTTGAAGTTTTTCTTTAGTGGGGAACTTCAGGGAATTGAGTCTGCAGCTCACCAGGGAATTGGTGGGAGGAAGAAGTCAGGGGGAAATGTGTGTGTGTTAGATTTACTAGCCTGACTTTGCATTCCCTCTGGGTGAAGAGGGAAGTACTTCTGTTTTCCAGGACTGGAAATAGAGAGGGTGGACTCCCTCTGTTTAGATTCACGGAGTTTGCTTCTGTGTATCTCTCCAGGAACACCTGGAGGGGGGAAGGGAAAAGGTTTATTTCCCTTTGTTGTGAGACTCAAGGGATTTGGGTCTTGGGGTCCCCAGGGAAGGGTTTTGGGGGGACCAGAGTGCCCCAAAACACTCTAATTTTTTGGATGGTGGCAGCTTACCAGGTCCAAGCTGGTAACTAAGCTTGGAGGTTTTCAGGCTAACCCCCATATTTTGGACTCTAAGGTCCAAATCTGGGACTAGGTTACTGACATGAGTGGTAGTGGTGGGATAGAATCCAGAAGCCAGTAGGAATATTATATTTTTCTTTTCTCTGCTAGGGGCTTTAAGCAGAGGGGAACAGTTTGGTTTTAAAAGGAACCAGAGAGAATTTTTTTTCTGCTCTCTCTGGCAGCTGTGGCTTGCATATTAAGCAAGCAACCATTAAGAGACTGTTAAGGGTCTTTTGTCACACAATAGCACTCCCATTAGGAGGCAAATACCAGCACTATATACATGCAAATAAAGTGGTTTTTCTGGTTTACTTTACATTGAAAAAATTAGCTAGGAAGAAAGGGAAAAAGGCACTGTTGCTAGGCAGACCCCAGGAGACAACAGAGCCTGCAGTTCAGACAATAAAGACCAGAGGGCACCCCAACACAAGAAAACAGGAACCATGACTTCTAAGGCAAAAATGGAGGTCGAAGAACAAATCAAAGATGCCGAGCACAGGCGAGAGATGGAAAAAACCAAACAGGAACTGGAAAAAAGACAAAAAGAGGTGGAGCTGAAAGAAAAGGAAGAAAGCATCAAACTGGCAGCCTACAAAAGAGAACAGGCAGCCAAAGAGGCAGCCCACAAAAGAAAACTAGAAGAAGAAGAGGTGGCCCACAGAAGGAAACAAGAAGAAGAAGACATGGCCGACCGCGGAGAAATGGAAAAACAACAAAAAGAAAGTAAAGAGAAGGAAAAACAGAGAAAACATGAACTGGACTTAGTGCAAGCTGGGCTGCATGCGCCAGCCAATCCTAACAACCCTTCGCCAATTATGGTTCCATATCACAGGAAATTTCCCACCTACAAGGCAGGTGATGACACCGAGGCCTTCTTGGAAAATTTTGAAAGAGCCTGTCTTGGGTACAGCATCCCTGAAGACCAGTACATGGTAGAATTGAGGCCACAGCTCAGTGGACCTTTAGCAGAGGTGGCAGCTGAAATGCCTAAGCAGCAAATGAATGACTATAAACTTTTTCAAACCAAGGCCAGATACAGAATGGGGATAACCCCGGATCATGCCCGTCGGCGTTTCAGAACCCAAAAGTTGAAACCAGATGTGTCATTTCCCAAACACGCCTACTACGTTGGGAAAAATTATGAGGCCTGGATATCAGGACACAATGTTAAAACCTTGGAAGAACTGCACCTCCTCATACAAATGGAGCAGTTCTTGGATGGTGTTCCTGAGGACATAACACGGTACATACAAGATGGAAAACCCAAAAATCTCGCTGAGGCGGGGGAGATTGGAGCCAGATGGATGGAAGTGGCAGAAAGCAAGAAAGCTACGGTCAAGGGGAACGAATACCCCAGGGGGCACACCGACCATAAACCCTACAACCGAGGACAGCCAAAGACCCCACATACCACCCAAGTAAAGCCACAGACGCCCTATTCTTCCACCTCACCAGTCTCCAGTAACTCACCTCGGCCCAGTGACCCATCAGATGGAAGATGCTTTAAGTGTAATGAACTGGGACATATCAAGGCCAACTGGCCAAAGAACGCCATCCGAGTGCAGTTCATTACACCACCATCACACCAAAGATCCCCAGGCCCAGATGCCTCTCAAATACCCTTGGAGCAGAGGGAAAATTTGAGAGTGGGCGGAAAGAAGGTTATTGCGTGGAGAGACACGGGGGCACAAGTGTCAGCTATCCACCAATCCTTCGTTGACCCCAAATTCATCAACCCAAAGGCCAAAGTTACAATTTACCCCTTGTCACAAGCTGTAGACTTGCCTACAGCTCAACTGCCTGTCCAGTACAAAGGCTGGTCAGGAATGTGGACTTTTGCAGTCTATGACAATTATCCTATCCCCATGCTACTGGGGGAAGACTTGGCCAACCAGGTGAAGCGGGCCAAGAGAGTGGGAATGGTTACACGTAGTCAAACCAGGCAAGCTTCCAGACCCATTCCTGTTCCTGAGCCGTCCACAGACGCCCCGTCTGTGTTACCAGAGACCCAGACAGAGGTAATGGACCCGGATTCCATGCCTACCACAGCACCTCCAGTCCCAGGCCCGGAACTGGAACAGCAACCAGCACCAGCAAGTGCAACCACATCTTCAAACTCAACACCAGAGGGCGCCAGCGAGCCAAAACTGGCAGAAGCAACAGACAGCCATACCCAAAAGGCTCAGCCAGAGCCTGAAATACCCTCAGGTGCACCAGCGGAGAGCGGTTCACCAGTAACAGAAACAACCCCATCACCTACATCGCTTCCAGAGGGACCAAGCCCAAGTCCCCAGTCTGAGGAAGAACTGGTGACCCCAGCCTCAAGGGAACAGTTCCAGACTGAGCAGGAAGCAGATGACAGCCTTCAGAAAGCTTGGGCAGCGGCACGGAGCACCCCACCGCCTCTCAGCTCTTCTAATTGATCCCGGTTTGTTATAGACCAAGGACTTTTATACAAGGAGATTCTTTCTGGTGGACACCGGGAAGAATGGCAGCCGCAAAAACAGTTGGTGGTTCCAACTAAGTACCGGGGGAAGCTCTTAAGCTTAGCCCATGATCATCCCAGTGGCCATGCTGGGGTGAACAGAACCAAGGACCGGTTGGGGAAGTCCTTCCACTGGGAGGGGATGGGCAAGGACGTTGCCAAGTATGTCCGGTCTTGTGAGGTATGCCAAAGAGTGGGAAAACCCCAAGACCAGGTCAAGGCCCCTCTCCGCCACTCCCCATAATTGAGGTCCCATTTCAGCGAGTAGCTGTAGATATTCTGGGTCCTTTCCCAAAAAAGATGCCTAGAGGAAAGCAGTACGTACTGACTTTAGTGGACTTTGCTACCCGATGGCCAGAAGCAGTAGCTCTAGGCAACACCAGGGCTAACACTGTGTGCCTGGCCCTAACAGACATCTTTGCCAGGGTAGGTTGGCCCTCCGACATCCTTACAGATTCAGGATCTAATTTTCTGGCAGGGACCAGGGAAAAACTGTGGGAAACTCATGGGGTAAATCACTTGGTTGCCACCCCGTACCATCATCAAACCAATGGCCTGGTGGAAAGGTTTAATGGAACTTTGGGGGCCATGATACGTAAATTCGTCAACGAATACTCCAATAATTGGGACCTAGTGTTGCAGCAGTTGCTGTTTGCCTACAGGGCTGTACCACATCCCAGTTTAGGGTTTTCACCGTTTGAACTTGTGTATGGTTAACTCACGAGGTTAAGGGGCCATTACAGTTGGTGAAGCAGCAATGGGAGGGGTTTACGCCTTCTCCAGGAACTAATATTCTGGACTTTGTAATCAATCTACAAAGCACCCTCTGACACTCTTTAGCCCTTGCTAAAGAGAACCTAAAGGATGCTCAGGAAGAGCAAAAGGCCTGGTGTGACAGACATGCCAAAGAATGTTCCTTCAAGGTAGGAGACCAGGTTATGGTCCTGAAGGCGCAACAGGCCCATAAGATGGAAGCATCATGGGAAGGGCCATTCACGGTCCAAGAGCGCCTGGGAACTGTGAACTACCTCATAGCATTTCCCAATTCCTCACTAAAGCCCAGACTGTACCATGTTAATTCTCTCAAGCATTTCTATTCCAGAGACTTACAGGTTTGTCAGTTTACAGTCCAGGGAGATGATGCTGAGTGGCCTGACAGTGTCCACTACGACGGGAAAAAAGATGGTGGCATAGAAGAGGTGAACCTCTCCACAACCCTGGAACGTCTGCAGCGGTGACAAATCAAGGATCTGTGCACTAGCTTCGCCCCATTGTTCTCAGCCACCCCAGGATGGACTGAACGGGTATACCACTCCATTGACACAGGTAATGCTCACCCAATCAGAACCCCACCCTACCGGGTCTCTCCTCATGCCCAAGCTGCTATAGAACGGGAGATACAGAACATGCTACAGATGGGTATAATCCGCTCATCTACCAGTGCATGGGCATCTCTAGTGGTTCTGGTACCCAAACCAGATGGGGAAATACGCTTTTGCGTGGACTACCGTAAGCTAAATGCGGTAACTCGTCCGGACAACTATCCAATGCCCCGCACCGATGAGCTATTGGAAAAGTTGGGACGGGCCCAGTTCATCTCTACAATAGACTTAACCAAGGGGTACTGGCAAGTACCGCTAGATGAACCTGCCAAGGAGAGGTCAGCATTCGTCACCCATGAGGGGGTGTATGAATTCAGTGTCCTTCCTTTCGGGCTTCGCAATGCACCCGCCACCTTCCAGAGGCTGGAAGATGGTCTACTAGCAGGACTGGGAGATTATGCAGTTGCCTACCTCGATGATGTGGCCATTTTTTCAGACTCCTGGCCTGAACACCTACTACACCTGGAAAAGGTCTTTGAGCACATCAGGCAGGCCGGACTAACTGTTAAGGCCAAAAAGTGTCAAATAGGCCAAAACAGAGTGACTTACCTGGGGCACCAGGTGGGTCGAGGAACCATAAACCCCCTACAGGCCAAGGTGGATGCTATCCAAAAGTGGCCTGTCCCAAGGTCCAAGAAGCAGGTCCAATCCTTCTTAGGCTTGGCCGGGTACTACAGGCGATTTGTACCACACTACAGCCAAATTGCTGCCCCACTGACCGACCTGACCAAAAAGACCCAGCCAAATGCAGTTAAGTGGACTGATGAGTGTCAAAAGGCCTTTACCCAGCTTAAGGCAACGCTCATGTCTGACCCTGTACTCAGGGCCCTGGATTTTGACAGGCCATTCCTAGTAGCCACGGATGCATCTGAGCGTGGTATAGGAGCAGTTCTCATGCAGGAAGCAATGGATCACAACTTCCATCCTGTAGTGTTTCTCAGCAAGAAACTGTCTGAGAGGGAAAGTCACTGGTCAGTCAGTGAAAAGGAATGCTATGCCATTGTGTACGCCCTGGAAAAGCTACGCCCATATGTGTGGGGATGGCGGTTCCAGCTACAAGCTGACCATGCTGCACTAAAGTGGCTTCATACTGCCAAGGGGAACAACAAGAAACTTCTTCGTTGGAGTTTAGCTCTCCAAGATTTTGATTTTGAAATTCAGCACATCTCAGGAGTTTCTAATAAAGTAGCTGATGCACTCTCCCATGAGAGTTTCCCAGAATCCAGTAGTTAAAAAGTGTTCTTAAAAGGTAGAAGTCTGTTAGTTATATACTTAGTGGTATATGTAAAGGTGCATATGTTGTAGTAATCTGTTTATTTTAAAGTCTAGAAGGAAATCGCCGCCAGTGAGCTTCCCCACTGTCTGCAATTTGGGGGGCGTGTCATAAACAGATAGCTAAGGGTTAATGTCTCTTTCACCTGGAAAGAAGTATCTGAAACACCTGACCAGAGGACCAATCAGGAAACAGGATTTTTTCAACTCTGGGTGGAGGGTTTTTGTGTGTGAGTCCTTTGTTCTTGGTTCTTCTGCCTGTATGCTCTCTCGGATGAGAAGTGATTTCTGTTTCCTGCTTTCTAATCTTCTGTTTCCCAGTTGTAAGTACCAAAGATCAGATAGGGATTTATATGTTCTTTTGTATTTACATGTCTATAGTTGCTGGAGTGCTTTAAATTGTATTCTTTTTGAATAAGGCTGTTTATTCGATATTCTTTTAAGCAATTGACCCTGTATTTGTCACCTTAATACAGAGAGACCATTTTTATGTATTTTTCTTTCTTTTTATATAAAGCTTTCTTTTAAGACCTGTTGAAGTTTTTCTTTAGTGGGGAACTTCAGGGAATTGAGTCTGCAGCTCACCAGGGAATTGGTAGGAGGAAGAAGTCAGGGGGAAATGTGTGTGTGTTAGATTTACTAGCCTGACTTTGCATTCCCTCTGGGTGAAGAGGGAAGTACTTCTGTTTTCCAGGACTGGAAATAGAGAGGGTGGACTCCCTCTGTTTAGATTCACGGAGTTTGCTTCTGTGTATCTCTCCAGGAACACCTGGAGGGGGGAAGGGAAAAGGTTTATTTCCCTTTGTTGTGAGACTCAAGGGATTTGGGTCTTGGGGTCCCCAGAGAAGGGTTTTGGGGGGACCAGAGTGCCCCAAAACACTCTAATTTTTTGGGTGGTGGCAGCTTACCAGGTCCAAGCTGGTAACTAAGCTTGGAGGTTTTCAGGCTAACCCCCATATTTTGGACTCTAAGGTCCAAATCTGGGACTAGGTTATTGACAGGGGGCTGCTGTGATGCAAGTAGCCAAAGCAATAATTAAGCTGCTGCTACAAAAGGTTGTGACTCTAGGAAACGTGCAGTCATAGTGGGTGGCTTTGCTGCAGTGGGATTCCCTAACTGTGGTGGGGCAATAGATGGAACCCATATCCCTGTCTTGGCACCAGGGCACCCAGTACATAAACTGCAAAGGGTACTTTTCAGTGGTGCTGCAAGCACTGGTGGATCACAAGGGATGTTTCACCAACATCCACGTGGGATGGCCAGGAAGGGTTCATGACGCTCGTGTCTTCAGGAACACTAGTCTGTTTAAACGGCTGCAGCAAGGGAATTACTTCCCAGACCAGAAAATAACAGTTGGGGATGTTGAAATGCCTGTAGTTATCCTGGGGGACCGAACCTACCCCTTGATGCCATGGCTCATGAAGCCATACACAGGCAGCCTGGACAGTAGTCAGGAGTTGTTCAACTACAGGCTGAGCAAGTGCAGAATGGTGGTAGAATGTGCATTTGGCCGTTTAAAGGCGCGCTGGCACACATTACTGACTCGCTCAGACCTCAGCCAAACCAATGTCCCCATTGTTATTGCTGCTTGCTGTGTGCTCCACAATCTCTGTGAGAGTAAGAGGGAGTCCTTTATGGTGGGGTGGGAGGCTGAGGCAAATCACCTGGCCGCTGATTATGCGCAGCAAGACACCAGGGTGATTAGAAGAGCACACCAGGAAGCAGTGCGCATCAGAGAAGCTTTGAAAACGAGTTTCATTACAGGCCAGAGTACGGTCTGACTGCTGTGTTTGTTTCCCCATGATAAACCCCCCCTTTGATTGACTCATTCACTGTAAGCAACCCACCCTCCCCCTTCGATTACAGCTTGCTTAAGCAAATAAATCCACTATCGTTTAAAAATCATGTATTCTTTATTAAGTCATTATAAAAAGAGGGGGAGAACTGACAAGGTAGCCCGGGTGTGGTTTGGGAGGAGGATAGGAGGGAAGGAAAAGGCCACTAAAAAAATTTCAAAGTAATGACAGCCTTTTGGTTGGGCTGTCCATGGGGGTGGAGTGGGCAGGTGCACGGAGCCTATCCCCACGCATTCTTACACGTCTGGGAGAGGAGGGTATGGAACATGGTGAGGGGTGAGGGTGGTTACACAGGGGCTGCAGCGGCACTCTGTGACCCTGCTGCTGTTCCTGAAGCTCCACCAGACGTTGGAGGATGTCAATTTGATCACGCAGCAGCCCCAGCATTGCATCCTGCCTCCTCTGATATTTCTGCCACCACCTCTCATCTCAAGCGTCTTTCCTCTCCTCACGTTTGTCCCTCCTATCCTCACGTTGGTCTCTCTTGTCCTCACGTTCACTGGCATCTTTCCTGTAATTTGATACTATGTCCTTCCACTCATTCAGATGAGCTCTTTCATTGCAGGTCACTTCCATGATTTCCGAGAACATTTCGTCTCACATCTTTTTTTCCACCGCCTTATCTGAGAGAGCCTTCGGGATGGAATAGGGAGGCTTGAAAAATGTGCAGCTGCATGAGGCAGGGAAAAAAGGGAGAGAAGTATTTAAAAAGATACATTTTACAGAACAATGGTTATACTCTTTCACAGTGAACAACACTATTCACCTTACATAGCACATGTGATTTCACTACAAGGTCGCATTTTGTATTTTAATATTGAGTGCCTGCGGCTCTGGTGTTAGAGATCTCACAGACACAGGTACGGGCAGCAGAATTCAGCTTGCATGCGTCCATGGTAAGCCATTGTCTTTCGGCTTCTGCAGCCTTCATATACACAGTGCCCTCCTTTCCCAAATACCAAGCAAATCCCGTTCAGTGCTGCTTCTTTCCTGTTAACATGCAGCAGCAGAAACCACCCCCCCATCCAACTCTGTGGGATGATCACTTTACCCCTCCCCCCCACCGCGTGGCAGGTATCATGGAAGATCACAGCTAAACACCCCCCTTCCCCCTACACCGCGTGGCTGATAGCAGGGAAGATCCCTGCTAGCCAAACACGAAAAAAGCTCAGCGCCATTCCCTCCCTCCTCCTGTCCCCCTGCTTGGCTACCTGCAAGGAAGGATTTCTTTTAAGCAACAGGCAAACAGACCAGTAGGAATGGCCATCTCTGTCCCCTTAATTAAATTCCTGAATTTCAGCCAGGTTACTATGAGCGATATCACTCTCCTGAGGATAACACAGCGAGATAAAGAACGGATGTTGCTTGAATGCCAGCAATCACCGGGACCATACGCAGCTAGGTTTTGTCATGCAATGATACTAGATTACTTGCTCCATGCATGGTGTGGTCAGGTGTCCTACCATGGAGGATGGAATAAGTCTGCCCTGCCCAGAAACCTTCTGCAAAGGCTTTTGGAGTGCCTCCAGGAGAGTTTCACGGAGATGTGCCTGGAGGATTTCCGCTCCATCTCCAGTCATGTTAACAGACTTTTCCAATAACTGTACTGGCCGCGAATGCATCCCAAGTCCTCAGGGCAAATTAATAATTAAAAAATGCTTGCTTTTAAACCATGTTTTATATTTACAAAGGTACACTCACCAGAGGTCGCTTCCATGGCTTCACTGTCTGGGCTAGTGGCTTGGGAGGGCTGGGAGGGTAATTCCGTCTGGGTGAGAAAAAGGTCCTGGCTGTTGGGGAGAACGGAGTGCTGTGTGCTGTCTGCAAGCTCATCCTCCTCTTCCTCCTCCTCATCTTCCCTGTCCGCAGAATCCTCAGCCATGGCTGAGATTACCTCCCCCACCTCGGAATCCACGGACAGGGGTGGGGTAGTGGTGGCGGACCCCCCTAGAATTGCATGCAGCTCAGCGTAGAAGCGGCATGTTTTCGGCCCTGCCCCAGACCTTCCATTTGCTTCTTTGGTTTTCTGGTAGGCTTGTCTGAGCTCCTTCACTTTCACTCTGCACTGCACTGAGTCCCTGGCGTGGCCTCTCTCCATCATAGCCTTGGAAATTTTTTCAGATGTTTTTTCATTTCATCTTTTGGAACGGAGTTCTGTTAGCACGGAATCCTCTCCCCATATAGCAATCAGATCCAGTACCTCCCGTGCGCTCCATGCTGGAGCTCTTTTTCGATTCTCAGGAGACTGCATTGTTACCTGTGCTGATGAGCTCTGCGTGGTCACCTGTGCTGGTGAGCTCTCCACGCTGGCCAAACAGGAAATGAAATTCAAAAGTTCATGGGGCTTTTCCTGTCTACCTGGCCAGTGCATCCCAGTTCAGAGTGCTTTCCAGAGCAGTCACAGTGGTGCACTGTGGGATACCGCCTGGAGGCCAATACCGTCGATTTGCGGCCACACTAACCCTAATCCGACATGGCAATACCGATTTCTGCGCTACTCCTCTCGTTGGGGAGGAGTACAGAAACCAGTTTAAAGAGCCCTTTATATCGATATAAGGGGCCTCGTTGTGTGGACAGGTGCAGGGTTAAATCGGTTTAACGCTACTAAAATTGGTTTAAACGTGTAGTGTAGACCAGGCCTCTTTTAGAACCGGTTGTTCCAGGACAACCAGTCATAAAAGGGCCACCCGGCCCCTGGCGCCAGCTCAGCTCTGCTTCCTGGGCTCCTCCCCTGAAGGCTCTGCCCTCCCTTCTCCTCCCCCTCCCCTGCTTCCCGCGAATCAGATGTTAGCCTGGGAAGCCTGGGACTGGGGAGGGCTCAGAAGCAAGCAGCAGCTTGGCAAGGTAAGCTGGGGCAGGAAAGCCAGGAGGGACCAGGGACGGGTGGTGTCGCCTAGCCCAGTCCTGCTCCAGGCCCAGGCCCGGCCGAGTGGCTCCAGCTGTGAGTGCCCCGGCTCCGGCCAGAGCCCAGCTCCGGCAGCGAGCGGCCTCGGCACAGCTCCGGCTCTGGCCCTGGACGCAAGCGGTCCTGGCCCCGTGGCTCCGGCTGTGAGCTCCTCCGGCCCAGTCCTGCTCCAGCCTAGCACTCCGGGCCTCACCTGGCCCGGGCCTGGTTGAGCAGCGCTGGCCCCGGCCCCGGCCAACAGGCCTTGGCCCGGGCTCTGGTCGAGTGACTCCGGCCTCGGGCCAGGACCAGAGCCAGTCAGCTGGAGCTGGAGCCGGGGTTGAGGCTGCTCAAACGGGGCCGGGGCTGCTCAACCAGACCCGGGCCAGGCGAGGCCTGGGGCACTAGGTTGGAGCAGGACTGGGCTGTCCGGGCTGCACCTCCCTGGAGCCCTCTTCGCTCCTCCACCCCATCTTACCTTGCCAAGCCTGGCTCTGGCCAAGCGGCTCCCTCCGGGCCTGGTCCCCGCCAAGTGGCTCTGGGTCAGCCCCAGCCTGGTCCAGCGCCCTCGGCCCGGCCTCCAGCACGGTAAGGGAGCAGGGAGGGGGTGTTGGAAGAGGGGAAGGGAGTTTGGGAGGGAGTGGGTGGATAGGGGTCAGGGCGGTCAGAGGGCAGGGAACAGGGGGATTGAATGAGGGCAAGGGTCATGGGGGGCAGTCAGGAAGTATCAGAGGTTGGATGGGGCAGTGGGGGCCAGTCAGGGGCAGGAGTTTCACTTCCAGGGGCAGTCAGGGTCAGAGAGAAGGTGTGGTTGGATAGGGCAGGGGCCATCAGGAATGACAGGAGGGGTTGGATGGGGTCGGGATCCAGGGAGTGTGTGTCAAAGAATGTGGGAGCTTGGATGGGGCAGTAGTCCCGGGTGGGGGGGGCATCACCCCCTCGTAGGGTGAGGAGGAGGGAACCGATTGTTAATTTTTTGGCAGCTCATCACTGCTTACAGGGAATGTTTCTTCTGTTAAACCACAGTATCTGTACATGGAATGCAGACATTTGTCAGCTGCCCTAAAGTATCATCATGTCCCTGAGCTACATGTTACCCCAGAATCAGAGAAGCCTCCAGGGAGTCCTCTTGCAGTTATGCAGTCAAAGGAATTTGCCATGTTTGATAATACAGGTTCCAGGTCAGACTGTCCTCTGGACAGAATTTCTTTGCTTGGTTTTAATTTTGAAAATTTCAATGAAAACAGCCTTTTTTTTCCTGAAGGGGTTAACCATTCTCCTCTTCACTTTCCCCTCTCCAAGGTGCCATACTAATCCATTAATTTCTATTTACAAAGTGCGCATCCAGTGCTCTGGGCATTGTACAAAAATTAAAAACAGTACCTCAGCACAGGCAACACACACAACAGTTTAGCCCCATAACATGCTGTGAGCTCATAAAAAGTGGTCATACGTGGCTCCTCCAGAACTATTTCCTATCCCAACTGCTCAAACAGTTCTTCCACCTGCCTTGTAAAGAAGTATTTTACTAATGCATGAAAACCAGAAAGGGAAGCTGATTTTCTAGTTTGCACATCACCTGTTATCAGGATGCTGCAGGGCCATTCTGCCCTCAGTTACACATATGCAATTTTACCCTCTTCAGTGGGCGTGGAAAGATATAACTGAAGGCCTAATTGGGATTTCCCCAGTTGCAATTTAATTGGCAACTCTGTTGACGATATACAAGTTAGAGCAAAATCTGGCTCATTCTGCCTTAGTTGTGTTGGCTCAGCAGTGACAACAGGAGTAAGCAGCAGTATACATAAGTTAGCATTTTGACTCTGATTACACACAGGGAGCAGATCTGTTGTGCAAAAGGGTTCCATTTTTATACCTGTTGCTTTTCAGAATAGTAACCCTTTTTTTTTAAAGTCCAGCTCTATCCCAACATATATTATTTCCTAGATTAGTGTCCAAATGGAATTTTGAAGGTCATTGAAAACTGAAATTTTGCAATAAACCTCGCTGGTGCCTAACATCTGTACACAGCCACTGTAAACATTCACTGTGATCAATAACTAAAAATTGTTTACTTAGTCTATAGTGACCTAATGTTTTATATTAGACAGCAGTACAAAGCAGACTCTGTAGAGATACCTGTTCAACAGATTTGCCTCCAACTATAGGCAATGATATACATTTAGGAAAATCAGATGGCAGATAGGAAAAATCCTCAAAACTTCTTGTACATCAATTGAAGAGTTTTGTTTCCAGCTCAGGTTTTCACTTCTAATGATATGTGTGAGAGAGACAGAATGGGATATATCTGTATCAAATTATGAACTCCATTTTGTAGTAGTTGTTGAATACAAAGCTAAACCTGGCTGAGGGCAGCCTATTGCATTGTGTTCCAGACAATTGCCTCATCCAGAAAAAGTATTCAGCCACTCATTGAAGGGCTATCAGTGAGGGAGAATCATCTTGGACTATTGACTTTGAATAATTCTCAACTATTGGCCCACTCCCATTGAACGGTGAATTTTCTATGCGGGCTTGCAAAGCAGGTGTGGCAAGCATAATTGGGCTTGTAGCTTCTCAAGTTGAGCACATTACACAGAGACAGAGGCCTACTTAAGAATGGGAGTCTGCTCTATGCAGCAGGAGGTTGGTCAACAGCAGTGCTGGCCAACAGACACCATACATAAGAAGAATTTACTGGAGAGAGAGAATGGAACAGACTGTCCAATGTGAGATGCTGATGAACCATGGACTCACAGAAGCAGGTGAGATCAAACTAAGGTGCAGTACATCTCAGGACTTGTCTTATTTTTAAAGTTCTGTAACTCTTGAGTGTTTTAGTAAAGTCACTGTAGTTTAAGACATTTCTTTGCTAAGCCTGTGTTCTTTGCTTTCCTGCCACATATCCCCAAAGAGGTTAAACTAGCAGACCAGAGTTCCCACAGTCTAGATCAAATGCTGAGGGAGTGAGTGGGCTTAGGAGGTCTCACACTGGTTTTAGAGTCTAGGGTAGCTGAGTAGCAGTGCCCTATGTCCCAAAGGATGACAGATGAGGTCTGAGCCTGGAAGTGTGACCTGTAATCCCCGAGTTAGAACAGTGATTAGGCTCTGGCCAGACCTAGTTGGCTTATAAATGCATGGTACCAAGCAATTGGGTCCATTAGCAATATGCTGGTGATAATGCAATGGAGAATAGGGTCAGGTTGTAATGGGGTTTAATTACAACTATGTAGCAATAAGTATTATGCTGGTGGAAAAAGGAGGACTCAGCTCCCGTTCATTTACACAGTGGTGGTGATGGTGTTTGTTTGAGTGAAACTCTGCTTAGTACTGTAGATTACAACAAAATGTAAATAAAATTAAATTAAAATAAAGGTAGTCCCAGCCATAGAATCTTACCATCTAGGTTTTGGGCAGTGACTCTGGTTTCTTTTTTTATTAAATATTTAATAATCTCACATTTCCATTAGGAATGTGAAAGTTTTCTCCAATTCCTCAAAGAAATTAATCTTTTGAAACTGTTGGTTCTGTTACTCCAGAGTTGTTACTCAAATCATAGACCAGTATTTGTGGTCTAAGATAATGTGATTATGACCTAAGCCCCATTCTTAGAACTGAGAGGTCAAGAGCAACTCAGTAGGTTCTCATTACAATGTTGTTGCAGTGGAGTGATAAGTATTCTGGATCAATCATGCTCCTGCATAAATCTCCGTTTTTGTTCTTCCTCTTTTTCCGCAATGTGATGATGACTTTGAAGAGTTGCTTTCTTGGCAGCTTCTGCAAAAGCAAAGAAACTCTGATCAGTGTGAGCCCCAATATTCTCTGTTGGATGCTAATCACTTCTCTATAAAAAGTAGCATACAGCCTTAGAGAACTGTTGGAACCCATTCTAAGGAAAAAGTAAATAAGAACCCATGAGTGATGCAGTGAGTCTTCTTGAAATTTTGCTCAGCTCTAGTGCTGCTTTAGGAGTGTTTATAGGAACTCAGTGAGTTCCTTACCTTTTGTCTTGTTACCCTTCTTCTGTAGTTATTTTGGATCTTGAAGTTTAATATACTTCCAGTGACTTGCCTGTTGTACATTTTTAGGGCATGTATTAGGCTGTTTTGATTAGTACTCGTGCTATCTTGGTGTAAAAATCCCACATTATTGGGTTTTTGTTCGCCTGTTTTCAAACATGTTTTCAAGTACAGTAAAATATATAAGCTCTTCACTGTTCATTCTAACTTCCACAGTGTTTTTTGCTTATTTTAGTTCATCACTGATATCTTCAGGCTACTCCAGTATGAATGTCACACACCAATTTCAACTAGAAGACTATATGTCTCCTGTTATTTTGAAAGTAAAGAAAAAGCAAAAATTAAATTAGAAGTTCTGCCAATTTGTATTAATGATTAATCATGATACTGATTTTTTTGAGCCAGTGAAAGGGACTGTTTTTTTCATAAAAGCCTTTAATTGGGCAGAATTTTTTTTGGATTTTATGTTTTCACCATCTTGGCTATTTAGAGCCAAAGGCTACTTCATCTGAACTAACTTCAGCCATGTCAAAAATTTTCTGTCTGGTATTTGCTAATGACAAGCCAAATTTGATTCTGTTACATTCATGTAACCTCCACTGATGTCCGTAGGACTGTACACACAGAGTCATAGAACTGTAGAGATAGACAGGACCTCAAGAGATCGTCTAGTCTGTCTCCCTGTGCAGAGGCAGTTTTAAATATATCCCTGGTTGATATTTGCCTAATCTTAAATAAGAGCAGAATTCGGCCCATTTTGTCCCACTCTGTGAAATTCAATTCAAACTCATTTATGCAATAATTAAAAGTTTTCTTCATCAATAGATTTAGGCAAGATTCTCAAAAATGAGTCAGGGATTTGAGTGCCTGCATTTTTGACTGCCCAGTTTGAGATGTCTTACTGGTGCCTGACTTTGAGGAGGCAGGTGCTCAGCACTTACTAAAAATCATGCTTTTTTAAGGTAATGATCAAGTTGGGCAGCCAAATTGTGATGCTGCCCATGTGAGTCATTTCTGAAAATCTTACCCTTAGTGTTAGGTGGGGAGCGGGGACAGCCTTTCTGCATAAACACAGGGGACTGTAATAAGTCACATTTGAATCTTTTAGTAGGCATATGTGATCTTTCCATTGACTCCTGATAAAATTGAAAGAAAAACAATTTTATATGTAAACAGAAGCCATTTAGTGTGTGAAAATTCAGAACTATATGAACTGTTAGTGTATTAAACTGTCAAACAGACAGCATAATCATTGTAGTGTCCTTGAATCTACTACCTAAGCTCTTATGTGTAAGGGGTTGTTGTAACTTATCCTACCATTTCGAGAAGTGGGGCATGACTAAAAGTCCTTGACCTATGGAAAACCTATCTGCATAAAGATATTGTTTTACAGCCTATAGAATTTTATGAAAACAAATAAATTTTATTTGTAAGCAGAGTCAGGATGAGCTCTACCCTGACATCTGGTGGTGAATTATGGGGAGTGTGGAAAGAATTTCAGGGAGTGTGGAAAGGAATTTAAGGTATTTGCATTGGCACACCCACCTCACCTAGCATAGCCCACGGCAACCTGGGATGGTTATTTTGACAGCTCTGGGATCCCCAATTTCTTTGTTATTGGGGCAGGAAGAATAAAGTGTTGTCACCTTGATTATGTGAATTTCTGCTTTATGACAGAAATGAGACAACCTCAGTTAAGTAGTACTTGCTAGACAAGGGACGTGGGTTCCAAAACCCAGTGAATTGAGAGAGATTGGGGACTGGTGTGTGTACCTGATGGTATGGGCCCCTTTTGAGGGCTTGGAACACCAATTGCACATCCTCCTCTCTCCACTGTTAAAGAGTAGAGCTAATTTTGATTCCATTAGGAGTCCATCTAAAGGCTGTTGAGCTGAATTCATGTTGGGCCAATGGTGCACCAGCACCAGGGCTCCCCTACTACAAGCTGAAATTGCTAAGAGCTGAAATCACTGAAAGAGCTGAGCTGAGATCACTGAGTGCTGTGTTAACTAGTGGGGGAGTCTGAAGACCTATCAGTAAGTGGTTGGCAGAGCGGAGCAGTTTGCAGCATGTTGGAGCAGCCCATGGAACAGTGAGCGGAGTGGAGCGGTTTGTGGGGAAGGCTGGAGTGGCTTGCGGGCTGCCTAGAGGAGCAGCACAGCTGGTGTAGTGGAGCTGGTCGTGGTGAAGGCTGCAGCAGAACTCCATGGAGAGGTGGAGCAGTTGGCCTTGGACCACGTAAAGTGCCCCTTACCACACTGTGTGGCCCCCCCCCATTTCCACGCAGGCTGAGGAGGGTAAAACTCTGCAGATAAACTTTTGAACTCTGGGGTGGCACTGACCAGAGACTTCTGGGTTGTTGGACTTAAGACCCTAAGGGGGAAAGGACATTGCCAAATGTACTTGGAGGTGGGTGTTTTGCTTATGGTTTGTGTTATAATCCTATTTGTGGTGTTTCTCTAATGTGATGCTGCATTGTTTCCCTCCTTTATTAAAAGGATTTTGCTACACTCAGACTCCGTGCTTGTTAGAGGGGAAGTATTGCCTCCTAGAGGCCCCCGGGGGGCTGGTACATAAGTGTCCCAGGTCACTGGGTGGGGGCTCGAGCTGGTTATGCATTGTGTTATTGAAACGGAACCCCTGGAACCTGAACCCGGTCCTTGTTGCTGCCAACTCAGAGGGGCAGAAGAGTTACATATTACTACAAGAATTGTTTGTTTAGAATTCACAGTATGTGGCAGATATAGTTTATCTTGCATGCTCCATTCTTTTTAAGCCCCTTTATCAACACAAAATCATACTGTGTCAGACGTGACTTCTGAACTCTACAGTGTTTAGTGTGAAGGTCACTCGCCTCTCTTATGACTTCTAATGAATTTGCACAGATCTTATAGTTGGGCCAGAACTTGCTTTTGAAGTTTTCACATGCCCTGAATAAAAATAATTTATAGGGTTTAAATTTTCATTCTCAGAAAGAAATATACAGAAAAAAGGTATTATTTTGAGAGTGGTATTTGTACATTTATTTTTACTTCAATAGCAGCAATAAAATACACAGTGGCAAGAACTAAAATATTAGGATTTTTAAAATACTTTCCATGCTGCTCTGAGACCCTTCATTCTGCCTAGTGACAAAATTGGTTGGGGTAGTGTTTGGGTTTTATATCATTTGGATGTCGCCTTTCTTCTATTTACATGCTAACTGCTCATTAATTTTATTTTTTTGCACATTTTTTTTGTATATTTGCATGCATCTCTCCTCCTTATGAAGGCTTCTTTTGTTTCTTCTGGTTACTTTCCTTTGTGTCTATGTATAGTATGTGAAGCAGTCTCTCCATACAGTGAGGATAGCTTAGACATCATTTTCAGCCTACTTGAGTTTACTCCTGTCTGTGACACGTAAGGTTCGAGTAGTGTTTTAATGGGGGAGGATCAACAAGACACAACAGAGTTGGTTTAAAGCCAAATGGCTGTGTTTATTTTAACAACAGGAGTAGATTACACTTTGGCTGGGAAGAGCAACATGTTAACTCTTATCTACACTGCTTCACATAAAAGGAAGAAGCAAGGCCAAAAAATAAGCTATAAAAAAGAAAAAGGAAAAAAAAATCAACCGCTTTTCTTATACACAGAATGAAGTAAACGCAAGAAACAAAAAAAGGGGGTAGAGATGGGGGAGGAGTTAGGCAAGAGCAGAAATATTTGCAGAAATTACAAAATACATACCACCCTCCGAAAACAGCTGATCACCAGCATAAACATCGATTGCATAGCGAATTAGGGGAGGTGGTCTTGTTTAATACGACATGACCCGAGCCAGCAAAATCCAGAGGAGATTCCCTGGCTGGAAGGGTGATCAGACCTTTCAGCTGGCATGTGGGAGCTCCTCCCGATTCTGGCGTGAGACATAGTTTTGTCTGGGGGCTTTTACTCGTGTCAGTCTCAGATTGGTTCCCTTTTACGTATGTTGATACCGGATTGGCCCCCTAGCTCCTTCGCCTTCCAGGTTCCGGGCAGGAGCCTTCTACGTCAGCAGAAGCTGTACTTGGCAAGCACGCTACTTCTTTGTTTGAGACATGCTTACATGTCTGTATACAGCTCACAGGGTGCAATCGGCATGCTAGGGTTATGCACACGACACCTTGGGGCTTTCCTTTAAGGAACAAGAATCTGACCCAAAATGGAGACTGCCTTGTCCTTTTACCAAAACAAAATGGCTATGGACCGACAATTGGCCATAAAGAAGCCGTGTTTAAGTGCGCACTTTAGGGTTCCGACAACTCCCTGATATTTAGGATTTGTATTTAATATACTGAGTTGACTTTTTTTAAATCCTGGAAAATGCTTTAAATATTCTTCCCTTTAAAATTGCTGAGATGTTTGTTGGCTTTGTAATGACATAGTGTTCTCAATCATTCTTGTTTGTGTTTGTGGATACCTTGTGTACTAAACAAAAAGGTAGTATTTTTAAAGCACTGTTTATGTTCACATATGGTGTATGTGCATGTTTACTGTAAATAATAGAGGGTCACAGCATCCTATAATATCAACGGTCCTATTTAAAATTTTAACCAAAGAGATGTGTTGATGACCGATTTAAAAATTTTCTGATTTCTAGGATGTTAATGTAGTTAGTTTTCTCAATGATTTTGGTCTGATTTCATCAGCTTTTATAAACTGAGTTTGGGCCAGGTAAGTACTTTGAGAGGCATTATTAAAGATTATCAGCAAAAACTAGGTATTTTAAGAAGTGGTGTTAAAGATCCAGAATGGGGTTCACTCTCCTCTGAGGTGTCACTGAACAAATTCTCAGCATGATGTAGGGACACTGTTTTAAAGATGAGACTTAAAACTGAGACTCTGACCACTTACGGTAATTACAGGCCAGTCCGGTCTCTAACTTTGGAAAAGAAACCTGTCGGCATAAACATAAATTACATACCTCCCTTTAAGTGCCTAAGTACAGCACTCCATTCACTTGTAAAATATGGGTTTTGCACATGAATTTTTGTGGTGCAAATTTAGATGCCACGGTTCAACATTTGTCCCTAAAAACTCTGTGTCCCCTTTTCAGGTTGTTGAGATGTATGTCCGTATATCCTGGATATTGAACGACAGTCTGTTTGCATAAAATTACCTGGAATTTCAGATGTGTAAGATATTCGTTCCCTTTTGTCCTGAACAGTTGTGCAGTGATGGTGTTTGCCATTAAAGACTGCCTCCTTTCCCTGGCTGCATTTCACTGATGAATGAGATACTAACAGTATGTATCCAGAGTAGATGGTTAAGGTGTATGTATTGTTGTTCAATTATTTTTTACGTAATTGTCAGTGCAACATGTAGTCCATCAGTAATGAAATGTGAAGAGAATGTGACTACATTACAGACCCTTTATCTTCTTTGTAGCTTTTAAAAGCAGCAGAAATTGAATGGACAAATATACATAATGAGCGCTTTAATGTCATTTTCAGTGTTTTCACTGGGAAATAGTTCACAAGGCATCCGATCATGCTGACTAGAACCAGGATTAAAATATCTGAAGTGAGCCCAAAGTAAATTAAGAAGAGTAAAGGCAGTCGACTGGTATGGTAACAATGCCCGTTCATCCCCTTCTGTAAAAAGGCTTGCCAACCTCTGCTAAATGTTCATATTTTTGAGTGTTTGGCATTGATTCTTAACCTAGATGATGTGTTGTGCTGAGACCTTGTTTCATGGTTTGTTGTACATAAGGATTTTTGAACATGTGGAGAGACCAGAATGATTTTTCTGACTGGTGAGTCACTGCAACAAAATGGGAGAGCAGCAGGATGAGCCCTCACCTTTCTTATAGCTTTCAGAACTTCCTTCCTGCCTTGGGTGAACACTTCCTTCAAGTGTATTGTTCGCTCAGCCACTTTAAAACACAGTACAAATTTACAGTGTCATTTGAGAGTGCTGCACAGTTGTGTAGATGCTCTGTTAACAGTCTATGTTCTGAGAAAAAGCCTCAGTTGATAAAACTGATATTCTGTGTCTACAAACTATTTATTGCTATAGTCCTGATTGTAAGTACTTTTAACAAACCTTTTCCTTTTATTTTTAAGCTGAACCCTAAAAGTTCCAAGTTATTAGAATTGTGGGCTGAATTCATCACACAATTTTTTAATAAAGAATGTTAATACTCTATCATTTGTGACATATACTTAGAACTATGTAAAGTTCTTTGAGAATCATTCAGGAGCTGGTAAAAACTCAGCAATGCACTTATTTCAGTGAATCAAATAAATTAGAAGTTTAAAGCTTACAGCTTGGTGTTTAATTCTTCAAGTCATTGTGCTTTAGTTTTAAATTCTGCACTGGGATATCAGCCATGATAATCACTGAAAACAGTACTTAAGAAAAGCTTTGGCTTTATTATTGCACCGAGAGTCATTATTCAAAAATGAATTCATCTTATTTACTTTCTCCTGGAGTGCAGCATAATTTAGCAAAATCAGGCCAGAATTGGAACTTTAGGAACTCTTCCTTCAATAAACACTTTCTGTGAAACTATTGTCTTCATGCTAAACTTCTGGTGTCTGATTTTCAGAAAGGTGTAAAAATCCCATAAATGAGGCATTAGGTCATCTTCATTTCTTGTCAAATATTTAAATTCTCTTGGTCATATGAAACACAGTTTGAGATCATTCCTGTGAAATAATTACCATGATTCTAGTCATGTTAAACAGAGCTGCTGTGGAATAGCTTTTTATCAAGACCTCATTTACCTACATGTATTCTGATTGAGAGAAAGCATGGTCAGTGTTGATGTCTACCTTATATTACATGTCAGTTGCAAGAAATCCTAACTTCTAATATGCTATATTCTCTGATATTCCACAATCTAATGTATCTAGAAGCATTGCCTTGAGTTCTGCCACTTAGAATATGTTCCATTTCCCAAGGCTGAACTGTTGATTCTTTCTTTGTAGAAAATGTTTTTGTTTTTGGAAATTGAGGAGGGCAGTGTCCTTTCCTGTGCAGTTTTGATAACCACTCCTGAATTTAGAGACTTGAATTAGGTACCAAGTTTTCTCATTTTGGTTCAGTCTTTCTGGAGCTCTCCTAAGTTGTTTAATGAATTATTTGCTAAAATTACAGATACGTCATAATTTATTCTACCTCAGCTTGACATACCACACACAATCAATGAAATCTATCGACATATCTAGTTCAGAAATCTCTTAAATGTAGTGTTATGGGTGGGAGTTCAATTGAACACAAGTCAGGAAAATCAGGGATTCTAAGTCTAATCTTTGACTTTTTAGCCTTGATTTTTCACCATTTTATGTAAATGACCATTAAGGCCTTACACTGTGCCAGGCTGGAACTGTGTGCAGAATTTCTACAGATGTCAGGTCCATACATTGACTGGGAACTGATAGCATGGAAAGAAAATATATTGGGGAATGAGAAGCACTATTATTGCAATTTTTATGGCACTCTGTATTGCAGGCAAAATTATACACTTTTGGAGCAGTATATGTTTTTGTCAGGCTAACATGTAAGCAAGGTGAGATGAACAACAACTTTAAAGCTGGTTGAAATTTTCCCAATTTTAAATTTTTGTTGGATTTTTTTGTTAAAATTTGTTAAAATTTCGATTAAAATGGGATGAATTTTTCAGAAAAGTATTCATCAAAAATTCATCTTATTTTTGACTGTCCTTAGAACTCATAAACATTTTCCAAATTTTGAATTTCAGTAAAAAAAAGTATTGACATTTTTATGAAAAAGGCGCTCTTTTGTTTTGTAAAACTTTCTCCATTTTTCAACCATCTCTACTTAAAACCATTTCTGCTTACACCATTGATTTGTAAAGCCAATGGCTGACAGAAAGGAAGGTTGGGCGGAGGGGGCAAGGAATATTTATTCTAGTGGTGGCATTTTGTGTAAATTTGAATATACAGTCCAAGTGGCAGGATATCTAGAAAGTGGAGGAAACAGTAATCAAGATGAGAGCCTGGATAAACTGTATGGCTAAAAATAAAAGGTTTTGGGAAAAGAAGGAGCAGGATTTGGATATGGTTTGGATGCTGGCGGCAAGCAAGGAGGAGAAGTCAGATTATGCCCTCCCCTAAATTATGGTATCAATGATAGTGAGGGAAAATAAGGAGTTTAGGTTAGGCCATCTTAATCTTAAATTGACAGGGAGACATTCAAGAAGAGGTGTGAGTTGCAGGAATGGATGGATGAACTGAAGGTAGATTTGTGAATCAGCAGCATAGAAAATGGTACCTGAAGCTCTAGGATACCACCGGAAGTGAGGGTGAAGAGCTGGGACAAATCCTGCAGTATACCACAGTTTGAACATTGCAAAAGGCTGTTTTCAATTACATTAAAATTTATAAAGCCATTTTCATTCCTATTTAGGTTTTGTAAATCTCTCCTTTGAATAAAACCCTAACAAAAATTGCATGTCTGTTTTGACTCTCACCAACCGGATAAAGGTTATTTATACATATGAAATTAGGTCACCGAATTTAGATGAAAATAGCAAAAAGTAATGTTCCAAATAAGTCACTGCACATAATAGAGTGTGAAATGTCTGCCTTGGGAGTGCTGTACATCCGGCATATACATTTGTCCATAAGGGGTGATCAGGGCCGGCGCTTCCATTTAGGCGACCTAGGCGGTCACCTAGGGCACCAGGATTGGAGGGGGCAGCATTTTGCTGCCCTCGGCGGCAATTCGGCGGCGAGGGGTCCTTCCATGCTCCAGGTCTTTAGCTGCAATTCTGCAGCCAGTCCTTCACTCGCTCCGGGACTCGCTGCCGAAGTGCCCCGAAGACCGTGAGCGCGGAAGGACCCCCCCCTCCGCTGCAGAATTGCCACCAACGACCAGGAGCGTGGAAGGACCCCCGCCTAGGGTGCCAAAAACCCTGGCGCTGCTCCTGGGGGTGATCCACATGAAAAAGGCATAAACTCTGGCAGGGAAATGCCTAACACTTGCACTTTGTATTCTTTTTGCCTACCCCTTCTGTTAGGATGCTTTTCAGCTCCACCTGCAGCTTCTCCACTAAATAAACACACTTGGAAATGCCTATTTGTGGCATGGGAAGCAGCACTGAGGACCCAGCAAGTGAACTCCCAGCGGACACTAGTTGTTATGATTTTTAGCAACAACAGCTAAAAGGTGGTTGTTACCAATGTCCTGTTTCTCTAAAAAGCTGATGTGCATTCTTAAAATTTAACTGATTATTTGTTCTCTGTTGTACAGGTTTGTTTTTCATAAAACCCTGGTTCTGTGCCAAATAGCACAAATATGCTCACATAAGCCTTGATTCAATAAGATACCTAAACAAGTCTCTAACAAAGCAGGTGAGGACTGCTCATGTACTTCGTTAGGCAAGTCCTTAGGTACCTCGATGAATCAGAGACTTAGGGAATTTCTACACAGCAATTAGCCGTGGTTGGCCCAGGTTAGCTGACTCCTGTTCAATTCTGAATGTCTACACTGCAGTTTTACAGCCCTGGGCCTAAGTCAGCTGACCCCAGCCAGCTGTGGGTGTTTAATTGCTGTATAAACATGCCCTTAGTGACTAGATGAGGATTGTAGTACTGAAAAGTTCCTCTAGGCACAGTCATGTTAATAGAAAGCTCAAATGGCCATATTTCTGGGAGAAGCTGAAGTGTGTGGTGACTAAAAGAAAAACAAGTTACAGAAGATACAAAAAGGAGTTTCAAATAAACCAAACCATTTTTGAGACACAAACAAAGCCCTTAAGGGATGTTCTGCAGACCTGTTGCGTCAAAATAGAAAGACCAGCATACATGTTATTTGCTATGTCTGTCTCACAGCAGGGCATAATTATACTCTGCCAATACCAAGAGTTAGTTTATCCTTTCTTAAGTTGTAACCTTCTGTCAAGAGCTGGCAGTGATACACATGAGACTTTTGTCTCTGTGATTTACACTGGACCACTAAAAATCAACAAACAAGTTCCTTGAGTGACCCTGTATTCTGAGTGTTGACCTCTTTCTGGCTTTATAATGGATAGGCCAGCCAAAGTCTGCTTTTTATAAAAACAGGAAGGAGGGGTTCTTTCCCAGCAGTGACATGGCTGTTCCTGGTTAAGTTAGTTAACAGGCCCTGTCACATAAGTCCTTTCCCTAGTTGCTATTTAGTTTTTTCTTTTCAAACAGTTAAAATGGAACATCTCCAGGCAGTTGCAGCAGTGTCTGCCTAAAGATCTTTAAAACATGGGCGGCAACTTTGTAGACTTAATGCCCATCACAATTGTTACTCCTTTGAAGCCAATGGTATTCTATCAGGGCCGCATCTGGCTTGTTGTGGTGTTTTACTATTGGTTTACGTCTTGTCATCCCTCAGTTTTACCACATCAATTCTAAATCTTGGCTAATCTGGGGTGGCAGGGGGAGGGATAACAGTGGTTTGAGCACTGGCCTGCTAAATCCAGGGTTGTGAGCTCAGTCCTTGAGGGGCCACCTAGGGATCTGGGGCAAAAATCAGTACTTGGTCCTGCTAGCGAAGGCAGGGGGCTGGACTCAGTGACCTTTCAGGGATCCTTCCAGTTCTGTGAGATAGGTACATCTCCATATATTTATATATATTATAGTATATTGTTTTGAACAGCATTGAACACTCGACACATGGTCCAGAACAGTCAAACACAACAGTGGATCTTCAGATCTTTTCTCAAATACTTTTCAAAAACAAATAAACAAACTTCCTCCCCTAAAACATACCCCAATCTACTTTTTAATGTTCCAAATATTTAGTAATTTTGGCATGGCTGACTACATTTCCTACTTTGTCACTATATCCCAAACTGCACTGTATGTTAATCAGGACCAGTGTAAGAGTAAGATAGAAAATCCCTGGACACTGAAAATACAAGGTCATTTTGCAATTGTGTTCCTTTTTGTGGGGGGAGAAGGGGTGTCTAGATGCCTGCTGACAAATAATTAAAGCTACAATAACTAATAATTTTTATTGCCACAGAGATTGGTTAATTTTACCAAATCTAAGCTTTTTCAGCTGTTTCTTGCCCTTCTGTTGTGAAATACCCTCCTTGTTGTGTAAAGGTTGTCTTGCCCTCCATGAAGACTGCTTTCATGCAGTTAAGCACATACTTAGGTGCCTTGATGGATTGGAGCCTTAATTGTAGGCTTATCCAGTGACTAGCACATCCTGTGACTGCAACATTGAAGTCAGTGACACTACACACTTGCTTTCATCTTTGCAGGATGAGAGCTTTTACCTTGGGAAAATCCTCAATTGGTATAAATAGTCATAGCTCTGTTTCCCTCCCCCATACTCCAGCCAATCTTTTACTTGTTACATTTGAAATGGCATTCCCTTTTTTCATTGGTGATCTTTTGAGGGAGTGTATGCCATCATTTCCTTCTAGCAGTGAGGTTTTCCACTGAAGTCCACAGGATTCTGTGTGGGAGTAAGGGGATAGAATCCTTTTATAGGAAAAAAAATGGAGAGAGATTTTTATTGATCTCCTTATAATTCTTTGGTATGTGTTTGAGTTCATTGTTAATGTGCTGGCCCTGTGGAATCACAATGTGCAAATTTAATCCCTTTTGAGCTATGCGTTTTAGTTTCCTACTGTACTTTGGCTCTGATCTTGTAACCTGGCATCCACACTATAGTTAATTAGGAGAACTATGAGATGTTGGCTTGCAGAGAAAAGGAAGGGATTGAAGAGATGTGCTGACCAATTTTTCTTGTGTAAAGTCATTTCCAAGTTAAGAAGTTTTAATGACAGATTTACATTTACCATATATTTCCTCCCTGTCCATTGTTTGTGATCTAATGCTAGATGGCAATTGTGTTTTATTTTGGAAGCCAGCAATGCAACTCCCTCTTCTTATTTTATGGCATGGACATACTGGGATTTATTGCATTTTTGGTGGGAATTGCTTGTGCACAATTCAAGATTTTAGTAAGGCTCTTGAAACAGTCTCACCTGACATTCTCACGAGCAAAGTAGAATCTGTATGGAATTACTGTAAAATGGGTATACCACTGGTAGAATAACTATACTCAGAGTATTTATCAATGGATTGCTGAGAAAGTGAGAGGACTTATCTAGTGGGATCTAGTCCTATTCAATGCTTTCATTGATGACGTGGATAATAGAGTGGAGTATGCTTTTAAAATGTGCAGATGACACCAATGTGGGTGTGGGGGTGGAGCACTGAAAGTACTTTGGAGGATAGGATTAGAATTAAAAATTGGAGAATTGGTCTGAAATCAGCAAGATCAAATGCAATAAGGAAAAGTGAAAAGTATTACACTTAGGGAGGAAAAAATAATTGTGTGAATATTTGGTGAATAACTGGCTAGCTGGTAGAACTACTGAGAAGGATCTGGGGTCATAGTGGATCACAAATTGAATATGAACTAACAATGTGATGTAGTTGCAAAAAAAGGCTAATAACCACAGGTGTCAGATATCAGACATGTGAGGTAATTGTCCTGCTCTACTTGGCACTGGTGGGGACTCAGCTGGAATACTGTGTCCAGTTTTGGGTGCCACACTTTAAAAAAGTTGTAAACAAATTGGAGAGAGTCTATAGGACACCAACAAAAGTGATAAGATTTAAAAAACCTGACCTATGATGAAAGGTTAAAAAAACTGAGCATGTTTAGTCTTGAGAAAAGAAAACTTCAGCAGTGAAGTTGTGGCAGCATGGGTTGTACAAGCCCACCTTGGTACCCTGTCTATGTACGCGCGGGGACCTGTTAAGGGCTGTTACAAAGAAGACTGCAATCAATTGTTTACCAGAACCAGTGAAAGTAGACCAGAAATAATCTGCCTAATCTGCAGCTAGGGATTACATATTAGGAAAAACTTTCTAACTAGGGCTACATCAACATTACAAGCTAGGGGCATGATTCCCCTGCTCGTGTACACATACTCGCACTAGGTCTCATCGAGCTAACTCAAGTATAAACAGCAGCGTGGCTGTGGTAGCTTGGGTAGCAGCAGTGGAGACATGGCTGTGTTGTGCTGTGCATATACTCGTTGGTTTTGCTGGGGGGAGGAGGAGAAAGATCAGCTTTTGAAAAACAAAGTTGTATGTAAAAGTCTGTCTCTCTCGTCGTGGATTGGTGCTTTTAAAACATACAATATAGAGTTTTAAATTTGGAATATCATACCATGGGGGTCATGTTATTCCTGATATAACTCTGCTAACTCCAATGGTATTGTGCCCTGGATAAAGTTGGCACTATATATGTTTTGCAAATTTCATTACAAAATTTTTTTTCAAGATAATGTTGATTCCAGTGCTCTGTGTTCTATTCTGTTTCGCTGGAGCTCTGACAGAGCTGACAGGAGCATGGCATTTTCCTCAGATGTTTCCTGTTTTTATGCCAGATACATAAAAGGTGTTGTTAAACCTGTATAATGAAAATAAGTGCCAGAAACATGGACATGTACATGCACAATTGTTTTGGGAGCAGCTTGTATGTAACAACTTTGATGAGCTCTGAGCCCTTTGTTATTGGATGATTAGAAAAATCAAAGTATATCTTCAGCATAAATTCATCCTATCTAAATGATAGCTTAAATTATGCATCAGTCTGAAATGTGCGCCAGACTTTTCATGTTATAATCACCATCTCTGATGGTAAGATAGATCTCTTTTTACTTCCCAGCAAGGCTGGGGAGGTTTTCCACATTAAAATACATATTCAGCCCCACCATTCCCAAAAGTTCATATTTTTATGCTGACCCATTTCAGTCTCCAATGGAAGTTCAGTGCAGACTTTTCATTAGATTGCAGTGACACTACTACAGGGTCTATCTCTTGGAGATTCCTGCAGCACAGAGGATAGTCCCCTCTTCTTGCTGCATCTGTCCTGGAAGGTTTTGGTCTTACACAGTGGTGTTCCCTTATTTGACCCACAATGCTCTCCTTTTTATGTATGTGTACACTACAGTCAAAGGTGTGACTGCAGCACATGTAGACATACTGGAGTTAGCTTAAATAACAATAGCAGTGAAATTGTGGCAGCATGGGCTGTACAAGCCCACTTTGGCACCCTGACTATGTACTCAAGTGGCTAGCCCATGCTGCCATGGTTTCACTGCTATTGTTGTTCAAGCTAGAGCAAAACTCCATGTATTGCAGTCACAACTCTGATTGCATTGTAGACGTACCCTTTGTCTGAATAGCAGCAGACTTTCTTTTTTCTGGACGTGATGCTGAAGTGTGAAAATGGTGGCAGAATACATTTGACAAGATGCCTTCATTTTCACTGAAGAATTCTCACAAGTGCTAAATTGTATTCTGTGTCTTGCAGTTTGCGTGCCTTACATTTTGTCTTTGTCGGTATGATTCATTGTGCTTCACCCCAAGGGAGAGTTTATTGGTTTTCCTATTCAGCTCTGGCACTGCTGCCCTTAAAAGGACAGAATGAAAAAGCTAGAGGACAATATTTACATTTAGTATAATTCATAAGCAGCGTCAAAGTTCTGTTCTCAGTTACACTTTGGAAACCTGAGTAATTTCACTGACTTCAGTGCAGTTACTCTGTACTTACACTGATATAAATGAGAACAAAATAAGACCCTAAGTAATTTATAGAGAAGTGGCAGCATTCAGATGTTAACTCGTTCAGGCAAATTAGTGGTTGAAAATGTCTTTATCAAACCAGATTTTCCAATGAATGAAGAGCTGCAATCTCTAGTCTTGTGGTTATTCTTTGAGGTAAAACTTCTTGCAACGTTAAACACAAGCATCAGCCTTCAGATCCATAAGCAGTTGTGATCACAATTTTATTCCAATGTAGCCTGCACAAGCCAAAGATATAACATTCCTTTGAACCAACAGTTTCTCTATGAAGCTAACCATCCTAGCAATGATTGTGACCCTGACGGGGTTTCATCCTCAATTTAGTAAATATCTTTGTCATTTGCACTACTGTTTGAATTTAACTGCTTTATTGTTACTATTTTTGAGGCTTCTAATAAGTCAAGTTCTATAATTGATTAACTTGTTAAATATATGTATAGAAAAATATGTTTAATTCTGAAAGTGGAGCCTTCAAGAGCCTGTCTTGGTAACCATTCCCACAGAGCAAATTATCTCCTTCCCTGGTCAAGGCCCCTGTCAGTAGTAAAATCAGTGTGACGTTGGCATTGAATGAGGTGGTGGTGGGCAGGAGCCCACAAACTCTGTGTGCCATACAGTCCAGAGCCATAGGGTCCCTTTTTCTGCAGCAATGCAGTTAGGGAGAGATACAAGGACAAAGCCAGTAGATTAATGACTAACCAGATGCACAATCCATTTTGTAACGATGGAGTCACCAGGTAACATATATCCAGTATCCTATTAAAATTCTAACTTGAGTACAATACAATATCTAATGAAACCAATCCATTGTCTGCATGTCCAAAAACTGTTTGTATGAACAGGTAAGTCAGACTTTCATTGGATCAGGGGGCACTGTCAATACTGTTAGTGCCATACACTCTGGGGCTTTGAGTCACCTTATGCTGAATGGCAACTTCTACGAGGAAGTGGGTATTCACCCACAAAAGCTCATGCTCCAAAACGTCTGTTAGTCTATAAGGTGCCACAGGATTCTTTGCTGCTTTTACAGTCCAGACTAACACGGCTACCCCTCTGATAGCTTCAATTAGCCTGCACCCTTTAAGGACTAATTATGCTTTATGTATTCCTGGTGGAATTCTGCAGCTGTTTCATTTGAAACTATAGCAGCTATGTAGCTTTCCAACAGCAGCCTATATAATGTATTTCAATTTATAACATTTCTGCTCAGCTTTGCCTCTAGCTTCATAACAGTAAAAACTCAGGGAGACAATATGATTTGGAAAGAGAATTTTAGACAAAATACAATACACCAGGATGTCTTTGTTGCACTCTACATGTACTAGGATTTCAGTGTTTGAAAGCCTCCAACATATTTTTGGTTAAAAAGAATTGTGCGCATTCTTTTTAAATATGGAAGAAATTATCCAAGTATAAACGATCTTACAAATATTAACAATGTCACATTCACACTGTGGAAACAACTTTAGACAAAGACTGTTCAGTAATCTTTCAACACTGGATAAAACTGTTTTTAAAACACTAAACAATGCTTGATATTTAGCTGATTTATTTGGAACCAGTTGGATCTAAATTCATTACTATTTCCCAGATGAGCAGACTTGTAGTAAGATTACCTCAGAGGAAACACTTTCAGTTTCCCTGACCATGAACTGCCTGATTAAAGAAGAGACAACTTGAGTGAGGTAATATATTTTATAGGACTAACTTCTGCTGGTGAAAGAGAGAAGCTTTCGAGCTGACCTGAAGAAGAGCTCTGTGTACCTCAAAAGCTTGTCTCTTTCACCAGCAGAAGTTGTTCCAATAGAAGATATTACATCAGGTACCGTGTCTCTCTCATATCCTGGGACCAGCATGACTACAACACGGTATGCAAAAGTGATTAAAAAAAGAAAAAAATTTCAGAACTTATCTTCCTGTGGACTCTCTTTCTGACATCATTGCAAAGGACATAGACAGCAGAATAATCAACTAATCAGAAAATCTTTTCATCAGCAAAATACTTAATAAGGCTGGTATTGCACAAGGTATTCTAAATGCAACACTCCCTGTTCTCTGGAGGCACTATTCCAAGATAAATCACCTGTTGACAATGAATAGATTTTTGGTAAAGTTGTGTAATGCCAGGAATTGTCTCCTAGGCCATCCTGTTAGCAGATGTATGAATCCTGCTGGGAGACTGACTGACTCCTGCTGACTCCTTTTGGCTGCTATGGCTAATTAACTCCAACCTGTATTTCAAGGAAGTGGAAGTGGCTATCTGAGTAGATATCTAGGACCAAGAGCAGAGAGGTCCTATGGATGAACTGTGGGAACAGCCACACCTGAGGAGAAGTCTTGAGCTAGATTACATTACTTGTATTATTTACCTTGTTAATTAAACTCCAGGAAAGGGATGAGTTTGACTTTATTACAAGGTATGCAGGCTTTGTATAGAGCAGGGTGGTATCACCAAATGCTTACAGTCAGTAATAGCAGACACCTTTTCTTCATGTTTTGTGGACACATAGGGGAAAATCCCCTGAACAGGAAGAATGTGTCGCCAGAAGGGCAAGTTACAGGCTTTCAGTAGGGCTCCAGTGAAAATTTGAAGCAGCTGTCTCAGAAGCTGGAGCCCTAATCTAAACTGACGCAGCAAAGCATGGCACTTTGCCAATTTGGAATAGCCTGAGCCCTGGGTGCCCATCTCTGAAACTTCCTCCATTTGTCTCCTGCCACATGTGCTCTAGGAACGTGCTATACTCACAGAATCAGCTCTTCCAGGCCAGTTTTGTCATGTGACCATATTGTGTCGTTGTGCAAACTTCATCCTCACAGGACATAGGCAGTTCTTGGATTTGCCAGACTTCATGACTATAATCTAAACTGATCTAGAGTCACCCAACGTGATTTGTCAAATCTACAGCAGTGATGGCCAACTCGGACACACAGTAATAGTATATCGTTTCCAGTACAACTCCTCATCATTTGTGATCAGTCAGACCACTTAATCATGTGCCTGTTTCATTTTTAGCACATGATTTTCCTACAAGCAAACCTGTCTATTATTATTATTTTCTTGTTTTTGATCAAAAGATAACAAAACTCTGGATAGTCCAGAAGGAACAGATGTTAGGAGTGTCCACACCCAAGAGAAATGAGAATGTACTTCCTCCAAATTATGCTTCCAGAGGGTCATCTGGCCCTAGTCAGAACATATAAGTGAACAATACTAAAGTAATATGAAAGCCCTGGATCTTTGTACAAGGGACATTTTCTTATTGCAAGGGATATAGCAGCACTATGCCAAAAGGTTCTATTTCCCCCCACATCCTTGTCCTAAATATCGCATTCTCCTCTTCCCCTTACAATGACCTTGGTCTCAGATTACCTACAGGTTTTCCTGAGTGTCCTTGTAGGTGGTCTTTCCTGTTAATCACATACTAGGGCTTTCACATCCAGCAGGAAGTAGCAGGGTGAGAGAAAAACCCCAACTAGGCAGGAGATGTGGGCATTAAAGGAACAAACCATGTAGCCAGAGAGGAAGAAAAACAATGCTGCCCAGCTGCACAGAAGAGACTGCAGATACCACCTTGGTGGGTGGTGGAGAATGAGAACTAAATGAAAAACCTACCACTGCAGTGATTTACACCACTTCCACAAAATATCAAATTACAGACCTAGCCAACTGCTCCATGGCACGGACAGAAATGGCACAGCAGGGAGCCAGGGCCATGGAATGAGCTGCCTCCTCCTTCCACCAAAACAGGTGTCAGAGGTGAGGAAGAGCCAAGGAGGGCAGGATCCCGTTTGCTGCAGCAGCTGATGAAGGAGATGAGAGTGTGCAGAGCATTGCTGTGCTGCTGAGAACACTCGCCACAATCCACAGCAGATCCAATAACATGGAAATAACTTGCAGGAGTCCATCTGCTGCATCCAGAAAGGGATACAAGGCTGCTAGGGCCTGCCGAGAGTTAAACACCGTTGCCTATGAGTTAGCTGTACCTGGAGGCCCAGTTAGGGATTTGTCTGTGCCTGAAGAAGGGAAGCCAAGCAGACCACACACATCCTGGTAGAGGGGCCTATAAACCAAACCCTAATTATGCGTTGAGTGTTTAAAAGATCAAGGCCTTGTGCTGGCTGGTGTTGCCACTGAGACTGAGGCTCCACACAATTCACACTCCCACAGAATGGGCAAATCATTGCTGTTTGGGGGATCCCACCTTGAAGAACTGTACCTGAAGCTGGGATCAAGCCTGAAGAGTCTCAAGGGTTTTGTAAGACCCTAAAGTAACAAAAGGGTGTGATGGACAATGGACATCCCCTATCTGAGAATAGCTTAGCTTAACCCTGACTCAGGTCAGGTGAGATGTCCCATGTGGATTCAGATGGACCAGAACCCAAGCTTCCCCAGGTGGAGGGTAAAGCTTGGTGCAAATGAGACCCGGTGGTACCGACAGTCATCTTTGTACCCGCATGTCCAGAGTGCTCATCAACACGTGCACTGCCCGTCCCACCACCACCCTTTGCGCCACTCAGACAAGCCACTCAGACAAGCCAATCCCATAGACACTACCAGGGCCCTCTGGCATCTCCCGAACTCCCAACTGCTTGGAGCCCTTCATTTTGGCAGAGAAGATGATACTCCTATACCCATCCTCTTCAATCTTCTCTGGACCCCCACTCACTTAAGAGACCCCACTCTGACAGATGAACTACTTTGCTGCGAGCGTCTGGTACTAACACTCATGCGGCCCACCGCACCTGCAGAACTCTTCCCCCTGGCTGTATTGGGCATCCTGGGGACCTCTACTGCCCATAATACCCACCCTCCCAAGATTCCTATCACCCCCTCCACACTGATCACCTCTTGCTAATCACCCACATATGGAATACATTTAGGGACTATCACTCGAAGAAGAGGAGATTACTTACCTGTAACTGAAGTTTCTTCAAGATATGTGATCCTTATTTGTATTCCAATAACCACTCTCCATCCCCTGTGCTGCGGACTGGACTGCACAGCAGTGAGAGAAGTGTTGACCCACATGACCTATTATACCTTCAGCTCTGAGCATGAGGGGACACGGTACTCATATGCGGTTCAACAGATACTACTAAGAAATACTTCTGGACTCAGGCACACCCATGTATGTAATACAAATAGGGACCACACATCTTGGAGAAACTCCAGTTACAGATAAGTGACCTCCTCTTCCTACCAAGTGTCTATAGCTAACATCTATGATACAGTCTAATGAATGTTCAGCTTTACAATAAGTTCGGCATGCGTATGTACACAAACACATTGAGCCAACATACCCATTCACATGCATAAACAAACTGATAGGTAATCAAAGTGTTTTTCTTACAGTCTAGAAACTAAGAATGAGAGAAATTTTTATTTGTTTCTATATTTAAATACTTAGGAGACATTCAGACATTATGGTGATATAAGTACCTACTGGATAAATAGATGAACTCTTGAATTTTCCTAAACATTTGAAATAGGAAGCTCTTAACTCTAGTTGCTACAATTTTTGCAGTGGTTTGACATAAAATAAGAAAAACAAGGAAAAGTAACATTATAAGAGAGAGCGAGAGAGAGTTTACGCATGTAGACCAACTCTTGAACAGAATAGTAATAATGGAATGAGATTTCCAGAATGGCTGCATAGTAAGGATTTTTTCTGTAATTCATGTGCCCTATTTAATTCTATACAAATATTGCATTTTATTAATATAAAGGTTTCATTCTCAAGGTTTGGTGTCAGTAATTCCATGCTGTTTTTGATTTGGGAAAGAAACTTTTTGTTTGGCAAAAATGAGGTGTAATGTTGCACTCCATATGTTTTATGGAAATACGTTTATAAGTGTGAATATGTCGTCACTGGAATATGCTTCATGCAAAAAGTCTTCTGTAAGATATCATTATAAAGCAGGGGTCGGCAGCTTTTCAGAAGTGGTGTGCTGAGTCTTCATTTATTCACTTTAATTTAAGGTTTCACATGCTGGTAATACATTTTAATGTTTTTCAGATTTCTCTCTATAAGTCTATATATAATATAACTAAACTACTATTGTAGGTAAAGTAAACAAGGTTTTCAAAATGTTTAAGAAGCTTCATTTAAAATTAAATTAAAATGCTGATCTTAAGTCGCCGCCTGCTCAGCCTGCTCCTGGCCTGGGGTTCCATTCACCTAGGCTGGCAGCGGGCTGAGCGGGGCCTGTGGCTGGAACCCCCGGTTGTCAGCGGGATGAGCGGGGATGGTGACTGGGACCCCAGCTGACAAGGGGCCGGCAGCCAGAACCCCAGACCAGTGGTGGGCTGAGTGGGGCTGGCAGCCAGAACCCCGAACTGGCGGCGGGCTGAGTGGGGCTGGCACCCCAGACCAGCAGCGGGCCGAGCTGCTCAGCCCACTGCCAGTCTGGGGTTCCCTCCACTGGCTTCTGCTAGCTAGGATTCCAGCTGTCAGCTCCACTTAGCCCGCTGCCAGCCTGGGGTCCCGGCCCTGCCCACGTAGAGTGGGTACCTACCTTCTCCCTGGTTCTGGCCCATTCTCTTCCTCTCTCTCTCTGCACTGAGCTGAGGGTGGGAGTGCACTGAGCACAGGGCTGGAGGTGAAGGAGCAGCCTGGGGGTTGGGGTGTCGGGTCTGGTCAGGAGCTAGAATGAGGGAGGGGGCTCAGGGTTGGGGCAGGAAGTTTGGGTGTGGAGCACTTACCTAGGACGCTCCCATTTGGTGCAAGGGGTGCAGGTGGGAATGTGTGGGGGGTTCAGGAGCTCCCACTTGGTGCTTAGGGTGGGGGGTGGGGATGTGGGGGGTGCAAGAGTCAGGGCATGGGGTGTGGAGGGGCTGAGTATGTGTGGGGAGTGCAGGAGTCAGGGCAGTGGGAGTGGGGGGCTGGGGATGTGTGGGGAGTGCAAGAGTCAGAGAAGGGGGTGTGGAGGGGCTGGGTATGTGTGGGGAGTGCAGGAGTCAGGGCATGGGGTGTGCGGGGGCTGGGTATGTGTGGAAGGTGCAGGAGTCAGGAATGGGGTCATGAGGGGGATGCAGGGAGCTGGGGTGCAAGAGGGGTACAGAGGTCAGGGCAGAGGGCTGGGGGTGTGTGAAGGGGTGCAGGAGACAGGGGGTGTGAGGGAGCTGGGTATGTATGGAGGGTGCAGGAATCAGGGATGGGGTCATGGGGTGGATGCAGGGGTCTGGGGTGCAAGGGAGGTGCAGGGGTTAGGGCAGAGGGCTGGGGTGGGGGGTGGGCTGGGATCAGAGGAGTGCTCCCAGCCCCCTGCCCTGAGCAGCTCACAGCAAGGGGCTGGAGGGATATGCCCCGCTCCTGCCTCCCTTCCCCAAGGCCCTGCTCCTGCCTCCCTTCCCCACCTTCTTACTGGTTTGAGCAGTGAGGGCACTGGGGCTGCTCTTCTCCCCTCCCTCACAAGGACCATCGGTGGCAGGGAGGGAGAGGAGGCGGGGCTCGATGCAGCATGCTGAGGGAAGATGAAGAGGCAGTGGAGAGGGAAGCTTGGCTGCCAGCAGAGCCTGCCATACAGTAGCAGCCAGCAGGATCAAGCTTGATTCTGCCCCTGCCCCTGCTAGAGAGAGTGGTCGGCCGGAGACGGAGAAGAGAGCAGGGCCGTAGCAACAAAGAACGTGGCCCCCTCCGAACATATGTCCGGGGCCCCTTACAATGCAGAAACTGGAATGCGGAATTTATTTTATACAATATACAGGGTTCATATTAGGTATACATAGGTGTACATGTATTCCGTATTTACGCAAAGCGCTTCTTTCGAGCCTTGTTCTTCGCAAATTGGTTAATCAATGCGTCATAGTCCAGAGATCTGGCAATCTTGTTTTCGACTGAGATAACTGCAAGCGCAGAAAGCCTGTCATCTGTCATGGTTGAGCGCAGGATATTCTTGATCAGTTTCATTCTGCTGAAGCTCCTTTCAGCACCAGCGACAGTAACTGGTGTGGTCAGAAGAATTCTGATGCAAATGCAAAGATTCGGATATATCTCCTGAAGGCTGTTCTTGCATATGTACGTTAAAAAATTGTTTGCCATGACAAGTCCTCTCTCTTTCTCGATGAAATAAATAAATAAATTCAATTCCATTGTGAGTTCGTTGGCATCAATGTCTCCCATTTTTCTGTCAAAATTGTTGCTGTGATTCTCCAGTTCATTTTCTCTGTGACACTGCTTCACGATATTAACATTGTACAGAAATCCAAACAACTTATACCACTCCACGAGTTGGTCAAATCGCGACGAAACAGAAGATATGGCCTGATCAGTGAGAACAAGAAAGAACTGCGATTTGAATTTTTCTTCGGCAGAAAGACAACTCGAATCATCAGCACATTCGTAATCAAACGTTCTCTTCTTACGTCGCACCCTGGTTTCTAGAAACACCTGCTCAGTACCCATATGCTCTGCTATTTCACGTGCATTTGTGACCACAGAGTTATATCCTGTATTTCGATAGTCTTCCAAAAACTTCATTGTAGCACCGACTTCTGCCTGCAGTACGTCAATTGACACATCAGGTGACTGAATTAATTTGCTGGTTTTATTGACGTGAAATAGTATATCGTATCACGTGTACACAGTCAGAACAAAAGGCCACGTAGTAACATGGTCTAAAAGCGCACCGGCTTCTGTTGCTATATTGCCATCTTTCTTTTCGAGCGCATATTCTCGCAAAGATGACAAAGCATTGCGCAAATCTTCAAGGTGATAACGCAATGGCTTCACAGCATCAATTCTCGACTTCCAACGAGTGTCCTATAACCCTTTAACAGATATTGGCATATGTTCTTGAAGTATATCCCAACGTGAAGGTGAAGAAGAAAAGATAACGTATATTCTATTAATCAGACAGAAAAAGTCAATGGCATATTTCGATGACTTTGCCACGTCTGAGATCACAAGATTCCAAGTGTGAGTTCCACATGGTACATACAAGGCACGGTCATTTATTTCTAGCATGCGGGCTTGAACTCTTTTATTCTTTCCTCTCATATTTGTGCCGTTATCATAAGCTTGGCCTCTCATGTCAGCAATGTCTATTCCTAAGTTGTTTGCCTTTTCAAGAAACGCTTCCAATAAGCCCTCGCCGGTTGTATCATGAACATTAAGAAAACCAACAAACGCTTCACGAATATTGACACCATCTTCACCGTTGCATTCAACAAAGCGTAACACCACAGACATCTGTTCTTCATGTGACACGTCGGGAGTACAGTCCAAAATAACTGAATAATACTTTGCTTTTTTAAGCTGCGCTATGTTGGCTTCTTGAATGTTACTGGCAACAAGTTGAATCAGCTCGTTTTGGATCTGTGGACTGAGATACTGAACATATGTCTTTGCCTTCTTAATCCTCTGTAAAAGTTCGCTGAGGATAGTATCATACTTTGCAAGCAATTCAAACAGTCCCAAAAAGTTGCCATTCGAAGGATCACTGAGCTTTTCATTACTTCCTCGAAATGCCAAGTTTCTTTCGGACAAGAGAATAACGACATCAACTATGCGTTTGACAACATTTCTCCAGAAATCTCTTTCTTTCAGAAAAGCCTGCAATTCGAGTTGGTCAATAGATATACGGTTTACTATGCCTGACCGAAGGTCAAACCATTTCACCACACAGTCTTGATGACCTTTGTCTGTTTCATGCTGCTGAAGTCTTTTTGACAGTGCTTTCCAAGCAGATGTTCCACGACGTAGCGGTATGTCGCCAGTGCCAAATAATTTACAACAAAAACAAAAAATGGCATCTTTCTGAACTGAGCACATTAACCATGAACATCTTATTTTCTCGCCATTTGCCATGGTTCGATAGAAATGAGTACTTGTGAACCTCCATCTTTCCTCGTTAAATGGAAATTCGTAACTTTCATTCTGCTGCGGTGGGCCACGTGCAACAATGTCACACACTTGCCTGTCCGATATTATAGTCGGCCAATCTCCTGGATCATCAGTCAGTGGTTCAGATTCAGATACTTCTTTCCCGGCAGCAGCTGGAATATCTGTCACAGTTTGTTTGGTAGAACAACTGGCTTCACCTTCGACCTCACTTGAAGCACTTCTGGATACTTCTGGATATGATTCGTCGCTGCTAGCACTGCCGTTTCATGTGCCTGTACATGTGTTGGATTGCAGCGCAAAATACGTTGACAACTTTGGAATTTTCTCAAGTTCCTTCTCGACATCTTTTGCTGCCTTTCGTTTACTAGCTCCACTCTTATACATTCTCTTCGACATCACAGAGCACGCTTCTGCGTTGGAAACAATAAAAAACTAAACAACTAAATTAATAACATTTATCCGCCGACCACCATTATGAATGCAAATACACATTCTTTGAATGGGTCCAACTAAAATTCGAAACTGACCGACAGACAACTGATGTAGCCAATAGCATTATGATGTATCATAATGACTTCACGGTTTTGTCGGTAAAACCGACATGGATTGTGCAATAGCGTCAATAAATGTCACTTACCTAGTTATACCTTACTTTTTTTTTGCCACTTTTAGGGGCCCCCTTCCTTGCGGGGCCCCCTCCGGTCAGAGGGTACGGAGGGCGCTGGCTACACCTCTGGAAGAGAGAGCTGGGCTGGGCAGCATTTTTAATGACACTCTGCTGCCTGCTGGGGTCCGGCTCAGCCCGCTGCTGGGGTTCGGCAGCAGGCTGAGCGGGACCCCGGCAGGCAGCAGCGTGCCATTAAAAATTGGCTCACATGCCGTCTTTGGCACATGTGCCATAGGTTGCCAACCTCTGTTATAAAGCTTGTAATCTACTGAGTGTGTTCATCCTAATTGTATGAATGTATCATGCTTGTATCTGAAGCTAGAAATATGAAGTATTACTCTGAAGTCCTATTGTAATTATGCAAAGTGTGGGTCATTAATGGTGGTTTAGAATCTTGATGGCTCCCATTGACCAGGATAACTGGTTGTAAATGGCTCTGTTTATTTGTAAGTCTTCCTGTGAGTAAAGCCGGACTGAATGGAGGCTTGGGGTCTCACAGGACATGTGAGCATGCCACCTGGTACTGGAATCCATCTTAAACCTGGTGCTTTTCCATTTAGAAGGAGGGGTGGGGACCCAGAGAGACAAAGGATTCCTGCCTTGTGCCAAAGCCATAAAAGGGGGGTGGAACAGAATAAAGGAGGCTGCCAGTCATGAGAAATCCCCTAGTTACCACCTGAGCTGGAACTAACAAGAACTGTACTGGGGAAAGGATTGGGCCCAGACTAAGAAGGAGTCTAGTCTGTGAAAGAAGCTTATTGGAACATCTCTGAGGGTGAGATTTACCTATATTCAGTTTCTTGATGCATTAGGCTTAAAGCAAAAAAGTCTATTTTATTTGATGACTTAGTTTGTGCTTCCTGTTATCACTTGAAACCACTTAAATCCTAATTTTTATTATTAATAAAATCACCTTTATTATTGAACTCAGAATAAGTGATTAATACCTGGGGAAGCAAACAGCTGTGCATCTCTCTCTATCAGTATAGGGGACGGACAATTTATGAGTTTACCCTATATAAGCTTTATACAAAGTAAAATGGATTTATTTGGGGTTTGGATCCCACTGGGAGCTGGATGCTGGAGACAGGAGTACCAGCTGAGTGATTTTCAGTTAAAGCCTGCAGCTTTTGGGATGTGGTTCAGACCCTGGGTCTGTGTTGCAGGAGGCTTGCATGTCTGGCTCAACAAGACAGGGTTCTGGAGTCCCAAGCTGACAGGGAAGACGGGCTTAGATGTAGTTTCAGCACGTCAAATGACAGTCCCAAGTGTGTATCTGTGACCGAACCCACCACATGAGGATAATTTTCTTCTGGAAAATTAGTAACCATTAACTCAAACATTAACTTTTGCCTGTAAGCAGTATGTCTACAGCAAATCATTAAAATGTTTATAGTATGTGTTTATTGCTTTCAAAATGGAAATGCAGAATGTTTTTATTTAAGATACATGGAATTTTTTTCTAAGACATTATAGACTAGAAATAAAACACATTGATAATACTGATGTAATGAAAATATGGAAAGTCTCTGTCTCTAGAATTTATACCGCTATTTAATTTTCTCCTGATTCTTTGTTTACCATGTTATCAGCTACAATATGCTGAATGATTAACAGATAATTGTCCCTTCAGAAGGTAAAGTTTTACATACCTGTCTCATCCACTCAGTAGGATTTTACAAACTAAGTAGAATCTGGTCAACTAAATGCTCGGAGAGAGGCTCCAGGAATCACTTGGTGCTGCAGGTTTTGGGTGATGCAGCAGTTGATACTCTTTCTAAAATGATTTGAGTGCTCGGTGATAATGTAGTGGGTGGTGTTCCTGATCATTTAAAGATTTCACTTTTTACATGGGTTACGGGGTGTTGTGAAATTCCAGCTCTGGTGTTTATTTCTTACCTGCGTATTTTCCCTCTGGGTTGAACGCAATATTTTTACTTTCTGTCCAAAAACTGATGTGTAGTGTTGATGTGCATTGTTAACCACTTGCTGAGTTACATCAAACTTCACTGACCCAGAACATAATGCACCACAGTAAGTGTAAATGTACTCTATAATAAAAGTATACAGAGCTCGTTACACAACACTGAAAGAAAAAAGGCGAGTATATTATGACAACGTGCTTTCTTTGATATCTGATCCAAATATATTGTATCTTCCAGGAATGGAAAAACTATACCAGCACCTATAGTTGTATAACCATTGACCTAATGCCTTCTGCAAGTCACTGCATTATTTTTGGTCATTTGCTGTATATACAGTTAAAATACCAGGTACAGTCTACCATACATAGTATTTGTAGCATTTGAGCTTTAGTCTGCATAAATATAAATGAGAAAGATGAATTAAATCATTTCACAGGGCTATGGCCAAGTTGGAATTGATGATCTTTTCGAATATCATCTTGGCTTCCCATTTCCAGCTGGAAGGGAGGGGGCTGGATTTTACTGCACTGGTGGTGCTGCCTGCTTTCTTGATACATTTTGGCATGCTTCTCCTGTGAAAAATTTTGAAAATCTAGTCCTGGAAGTCCAGTTGTATTTGTGGGCCTGCTATGCAGAAAGAAAACCGTATTGAGAATTCCTATTCTTGAGGGAAATTTCATTTGATTCCTGTTGCTATGCAAACAACTTCCTCAGTGTATACATATTTAGAATATCTACCTTATGTGAAGTCTGGCTTTCAGGCAATCCTGGATCAAAATAGAAATAAATCAGAAAATGTATCAAATCTTTAAAACAGTTTTCTAATACTCAGAGGGGTAGCTGTGTTAGTCTGTATCCACAAAAACAACATGGAGTCCGGTGGCATCTTAAAGACTGAGGTGCCACCGGACTCCTCATTGTTTTTCTAATACTGTTATATTTACAATACGTACGTAGAGCATGTGTATTTGTGAGTGTCTAGACAACAGGTTCTTTGTATATGTATTACAAGGGAAGTGAAGAGTCAAAAAGGTTGATAAAGGTCTGGTTAAAAGAAAGAGGAAGATTGGTTGAAGATGATAAAATATGAAATGTCTATATATATATGGAAAAAACAGTATCTATATCACTTTTCTGACTCTTTCTATGTCACCCTTGGACTTATTTCCTTAGGGCCAACTTTGTGAATTCCTTGCTCCAGTTGATGAGCTGTCACTAACTCATCCATGTGAATAAGGAGTTCACAGTCTGGCCCTTGATGTTTGTCTAATTTCACATTCTTCATGCAGTTTGCATTTTGGAGTTCTAAAGTATTTTTAAGATGAGTAAATGTTCTGGTGCAGGTCCAGGACTAGAGGATACTAGTACCATAAATACTGCTTTTTAGTTTGAAGTTTCAGAATGTTGAGTTATGGTTAAAAGCTTAAAGAAAAACATGTATATCTACAAATCTGGCCTCTTTCATGTGCTGTATGTCATCAGACATGTAACAAAGATGTGTGAGATTGATTTGTTGTTTAGGGGCCAAATTCTGCCTTTAGATATGTGCAGATCACTCCCACTGACTTCATGTTGGACCGGGTAGGCCCGTTACTCAATGAGGGGGGAAAGACAATAACAGAAAATGTGGCAATGGCAGAGGTGCTTAATAACTTCTTTGTTTCGGTTTTCATCAAGAAGGTTGGTGGCAATTGGACATCTAAAATAGTGACTGCCAGTGAAAATGAGGTAGGATCAGAGTCTAAAACAGGGAAAGAACAAGTAAAAAATTACTTTGACAAATTAGTTGTCTTCAAATCACCAGAGCCTTATGAAATGCATCCTAGAATACTCAGGGAGCTGACTGAGGAGATATCTGAGCCATTAGCAATTATCTTTGAAAAGTTATTGAAGATGGGAGACATTCCAGGAGACTGGAAAAGAGCAAATATAGTGCCCATCCATGAAAATAAGGACAACCTGGGAAATTACAGACCAGTCAGCTTAACTTCTATACTCGGAAAGATAATGGAGCAAATAATTAAACAATCAATTTGAAAACAGCTAGAAGATAATAAGGTGATAAATAACAGTCAGCAAGAACAGATCATGTCAAACCAATCTGATAGCTTTCTTTGGCAGGGTAACAAGACTTGTGGATCGGAGGGAAGTGGTTGATGTGGTATATTTTGACTTAAGTAAGGCTTTTGATACTGTCTCACGTGACCTTCTCATAAACAAACTAGGGAAATATGACCTAGATGGAGCTACTATAAGGTGGGTGCATAACTGGTTGGAAAATCGTTCCCAGAGAGTAATCATCAGTGGTTCACAGTCATGCTGGAAGGGCATAATGAGTGGGGTCCCGTAGGGATCAGTTCTGGGTCTGGTTCTGTTCAATATCTTCATCAATGATTTAGATAATGGCATAGACAGTACACTTATAAAGTTTGCGGACGATTCCAAGCTAGGAGGGGGAATATGATAACCATTTTCAAGTAAATAAAAGGTTGTTACAAGGAGGAAGGAAAAATTGTTGTTCTTAACCTCTGAGGACAGGACAAGAAGCAATGAGCTTAAATTGCAGCAAGGTCGGTTTAGGTTGGGACATTAGGAAAAAATTCCTAACTGTCAGAGTGGTTAAGCACTGGAATAAATTGCCTAGGGAGGTGGTGGAATCTCCATCATTGGGGAGTTTTAAGAGCAGGTTGGATAAACACCTGTCAGGGATGGTCTGGATAATACTTCGTTCTGCCTTGAGTGCAGGGGACTGGACTAGATGACCTCTCGAGGTCCCTTCTAGTTCTATGTGCATGTCAGAGTGCAGGATTTGTCCCTAACGTACTGCAGGAGGATTTATCTTAAGAGCTTATGATTAGCTGTCAGACTTAACAAGGGCCACTGGCCTTCAGACTGTCCAAGAAAAATGTGTTGCCCTTGAGGGACGTCTCCACCACATTTCCTTTTTTGCTTTTTCTGATAGCTGTCAGAGTAGCAGAGAGACTAATAATACATGTTATTTTTATTGCTGTATTAATTACAATCAACATTATGACCACTAAAGCAAACAAGCTGAGATGAACAGTAACAGCTGTTGGCAACAGCGTACTTCTATGAATTTTACATTGTGCAATGAAGACTTTAATGGGTCTTGTGTTTTCCAGTGGAACTTTTGTTCTGATGTTAAGCTGTCAAATTTTGTAGCAAACAAGATGTTCCTCCACCCAGTGAGGCTGTTTGGATGGAGCAATTGGCTTTGTTTAACTTTATTTACAACGTTGAGCTGAACACTTACATTTCTAAGACTTGTTGTATTTGATACTTCCAGCAAAAGATATAGAACATACTGGTTTGTGTTTTTAGGGCATATTCTATTTTCTGAACATGTGAATGTTAAAATGTAAAGCTTCAGCTCGAACTACTGATATAAACACATTTTTTTCTGCATTTTATGAGTTCTGTGGATTTTATTTTTAAGGGTTATCCTTTCAGTTTATGGCAGTTTAGATGACTGAAGTTGTAAAGTGAAGTAGCAATGAAAGACTCAGCCAGCAGGATTTAAGTAGATCATTGCTGGGAAATTAGCAAATAAACAGGATATGAATGACCCTTTAAAAAAAATTACTACTTCCCATCCAGATCAGGATGTTTGGCAAGGCGTGTGTGTCTGAGGGTAGAGTCATGAGTAATGCACTGGTGTTTGTGAACCTGATTCCACCCTCGCTTAAACCAGAGTAAATCAGGGATAACAAGAGGTTACCATGGTGTGGAACCAGTGACTTAGAAGCCTAGTTTTGCTGACTTTCAGTAAGACTCAATCTCCTAATTGCTCAAATCACTTTTGAAAATGGATCTCAGGATCCCAAGTCACTTAGGCACTTTTAAAAAAATTGACTCAGTGTGACTAGCTTTCTTTCAAACGATGAAACATTTGCTGCATTAAAGGCCATCTAAAATATGTAACACTTTTGACACTTCGTGTGCGCACTTATGGAAATTACCACTGAGATGTTATGGGAGAGGACTGGTCCTCACAGTTAGGAGTGGGAGGGAAAGTAGTCTAGAAGGAAGGTTCTCTGTTAAGTAGTGGTTCTGTGAAGAAAGAAGCTTTTTAACCTCTGCCTCAGGGATTTAAAGCCACCGTGCTGTATATTAACTTCCTAACTGGGTCCTTAAATTAGCTTGTCATGAGTAGCCTGGGCCGGGATTCCCCTTACAGGGCCTAGGCTTCCAGGTCTTGGCAGGTGGTTTGATGGGGAGCTGGGAACCTTGCCATGTCTCTTAAACTCAGCTATGAGAATCCTGGCTCAGGGGGAGTTCGCAGGGCTTCCAGCTCCCACTCAGCTTCCTTCTGGAAGCCCAGGCTGCTGAGGAGCAACCCACTAATCAGATTCAAAGGTGCCAACTTTCTAATGTGCCTGGGGGTGATTGAACCCTGCCCAGCCTCTTCCTGCCCCATTCTGTCCCCTCCCCTTCTCCCCACAGCACCTCCTGCTTGCTGCTGAACAGCTGATCACCAACAAGTGGGAGACACTGGGGTGGGGCCACCAGTGGACAGAGGGGGAGGAGCTGGGGGAGGAGGAGGAGCTGATGGGGGGCTACTGGTCGGTGCTCCAGCCCCAGAGCACCTATGGAGTCAGTGCCTATGATCAGATTGCCTCTCTCAGGAACTACAGGGCTCCCAGGATCCATGGCTCTGGAGAAGCCTATAGTTGAATTGCCTCTGAGGTGGTGACTTCTGGGTCTGCCACTCTGGGGCAGCCAGGAAGCCAGGCTCCATTCCCTTTTACTAAGAATTTAAAAATCTTGTTTTTTGTTTCAAATTGGAATGAAACCAGATTTCAAAATGTCTAAACCCTCTGTCAAAGAGAATCACCTTTCTCTGCACAGCTGTACATACATCAGAATTAGTCTCATCTTTGCATATGAATTACTTCAGTATTTGCAGGGTTGCTCTGAGAGGGCAGATATGCCAAAATACTGGATTGCATAATCAAGGCCCAAGAAGCCTCTTCGTTAGAGCCCTGTGCGGGACTATTTTTTTAATTTCACTCCCATTCTGCCCCACAATATCCAATCCAACCTGCTCCTGCATTGTTTCTTGCATTTTTATCCCACTTCCACCTGCAAAAACCTCTGATCCCCCCATGCTACTGAAAAAAGCAAAAAGCCTCCACAGTTGGTTAATATATTATTCATATAAATGGAATTCAGACACGATTTTTACCACTAAAAGAATAAAACAAATCTTGCTTAAACCATGTAAAAATACTTCAATTCTTGTTATAATGGACATCAAATCTCTTTCTATTTCTCGCTTAAATTTATGTATATAAATATTAAAAAAAATAAAAATTTTGTGTTTTCACACAAATTACCAGTCTGTTTTTATGTTGTTTTTTTTTTAACCACCCAATCCTGCCCACAACACAGTTCATTTTACCCACTCCCATTATTATGGCAGTGGGTCCTTCAGGACCCGTTGGATCACAGTCTTGCTGCAGGGCTCTACTCTTCACAGAAGAAAGTTAGGGACAAAGGTGATTCTTCTCTCTCTTTAGTTCACTTTGTTTATTTGACAATACTCTGAGTGTAGTTGGTTTCATTGCTTTCCCTGGGGTAGAAAGTCAGTCAGTTTCCCCTGTTTGTGTGAATATCCTTCACAGCAATGGGGCAGGAAGTGACATTTTTAAGGTAAATGTAACTGAAAATCCACAAAAATTGGTAGGGAGACTCAGGGATAGGTATAGAGTCAGAAATTACATTAAGCTCCTTTTTGAAATAGACTAGTTTTCAAATTGGCACTATCCTATATATTGTGAGAATTTCAATTGCAAGTAATGCTAGAAAATAATGAATATTTAAAACTTAGTTCTATTAAAGTATTTTGTTGGCTGAGACATTTCCTGTTCCCTTTCCTGTTACAGATAATATTTATTTCCTCCAGCCCCACATTTTAGATTTCCATATATTTAGTATCAGCTAAAGCAAACTGGACATAACCTTATATTCTGCTCCTAGAACATTTAAAATAGATATGCTGTTCCAGGACAGTGAGTAAAATTATTCAGGATTAATTACAATCAAATTATGGAGCACATTTCATTCCCATAAATGAATATTTAAACCACTGTTCTCAATTAAGACACACATATTATCATTCATCATTCTTACTATAACCACATTTCCTGTTCTGCCAAATGACAAACTAGGCTGTCTCTCTCTCTCTCTCTCTCTCTCTCTCTCTCTCTCTTTCTTTTTTTTTTGGGTTGTGTCTTTTATGCTTACACCATAAACATGCATGTTAGAATGTGAGTAAGCTGTTCTTTATTGTTAACACTAGTGGTCCACTGCAACCAGTTATGTTTTTTTAAATTGTTGTTCCTACTAATTATTATTTATTCTTCTTAACATAGCACCTAGGAGCCCCAGTCCTGGACCGGGACTGCAGTGTGCTAGGGACTGTACTCACACAGAAAAAGAAGATGCTCCCTCCCCTCAAAATCTGTGATATGTTGCTAACAACAGTATTGGTACCAAAGAGAGATTATGCAATACACAGTGTCCAAACGTTGGAAACATAGACTGACTGCCACACGGATTATTGAAGGAATTTCTAACCTGTGCTTTACATTGTACAGTTTTCTTTTGCTGGTTTGCTTTCTGCCACCCCCTTCTGAGGCATCAAGTACTGGGGATATATGAAGCAGTTAATGGTTTGATCTAGTATGGCAAACCTAGCTCTTCCAACTCTGAGGTCCTGCACTTAGACTCACCTTCCAGCTGGGTGGGATTCTCTTTAGAGCCCATTAGTGCTTCTCCTTGACTTGACAGTGGGATCACTGTGCAATGTAATAATCCCCAGAACCTAAGTATGTTGCCATATCAGTACTTCCAGCTGGAGGGATAATATTTCCTTATTTTGTGGGTTTGGAACTCTGCTAAAGAAAGGTTTCTATTCATTTGAAACACCAGTGCAACTGTTAAACAGAAATGTGATTAATGTACAGATTCCCTTAATTCATTGATGAAGGAACAATCACAAGGCAGCACTAAGCAGCCCTTTAGATAGTAGTTTTTGTTTTATTTGTTTGTAAGCGTTTTCTCAGTAAGGTATATTTTTCTTAGATGTCTGTGAACGGAAACATAGGAGTCGGTCCTAGGGTAGGGATAGTATACAGAGGGACCTAGACAAATTAGAGAATTGGGCCAAAAGAAATCTGATGAAATTCAACAAGTACAAGTGCAGAGTCCTGCACTTAGGACGGAAGAATCCCATGCACTGCTACAGACTAGGGACCGAGTGGCTAGGCAGCAGTTCTGCAGAAAAGAACCTAGGGGTTACAGTGGACGAGAAGCTGGATATGAGTCAACAGTGTGTCCTTGTTGCCAAGAAGGCTAATGGCATTTTGGGCTGTATAAGTAGGAGCATTGCCAGCAGATCGAGGGACATGATCATTCCCCTCTATTTGGCATTGGTAAGGCCTTATCTGGAGTACTGTGTCCAGTTTTGGGCCCCACACTAAAAGAAGGATGTGGAAAAATTGGAAAGAGTCTAGTGAAGGGCAACAAAAATGATTAGGAGTCTGGAACACATGATTTATGAGGAGAGGCTGAGCGAACTGGGATTATTTAGTCTGCAGAAGAGAAGAATGAGGAGGGGGTTGATAGCTGCTTTCAACTACCTGAAAGGGGGTTTGAAAGAGGATGGATCTAGACTGTTCTCAGTGGTACCAGATGACAGAAAAAGGAGTAATGGGGTCTCAAGTTGCAGTGGGGGAGGTTTAGGTTGGATATTAGGAAAAAAATTCACTAGGAGGGTGGTGAAGCACTGGAATGGGTTACCTAGGGAGATGGTGAAATCTCCTTCCTTAGAGCTTTTTAAGGTTAGGCTTGAGAAAGCCCTGGCTGGGATGATTTAGTTGGGGATTGGTCCTGCTTTGAGCAGGGGGTTGGACTAGATGACCTCCTGAGGTCCCTTCCAACCCTGATATTCTATGATTCTATGATCCTGCAGTGTGCTAAATTTCTGAAATACTGATCAATGTTAACAGGTGCTAAGAATTCTCAGCACTTACCAAGAGCTTATACACACTACCACTTACATTGTTATATGTCACTTGGGTGTGAATAAGCCACACACCCCGGGTGACATAAGTTACTCTGATCTAAGCGCTGGTGTGGACAGCAGCTCTCTCACTGACATAGCTACCACCTCCAGTGGAAGTGGAGTTATTTTGTGGGTGAGAGAGCTCTCTCCTATCAGCACAGAGTATCTTCACCAGATGTCCTACAGCAGCATAGCTGCATCAGTGCAGCTGTGCTGATGTAGCTCTTCTAGTGTAGACTAGCCCTGAGAGGAGCTTTTTGAAAATACAGAGTAATCTGGTTTTCACTCTGAAAACAAAGCACATAATTAAGAGTGGTTGGGAAGTTTCAGGCTCACAGAACTCTCAGCAGCACCTTTTGGGAAAGCAATTTAAACTGCTTGTGATGCAGCTTTCTGGAAGTGTAAGTACAGACTAATTGTTTTTTTCCAAAAGTCCTGAGCCAGTTACTTTAACACTGCAATGAATTTTAGCAGTCCTTTTAAAGGTGGCACTGACTGTCTCTGAGTCAATGTGTAAAGGAAGTGAACTGTATGTAATAACATTCTGAAGGATTGTATCCTGAATGTAGTTTTAAAAAAAATACTGTATTTCATAACTTAGGTAAACAAAGTCACATTGCTCTCATATTGGCATTGACTAAAACGGCAAAAAAAAAATGTAACCAGAGGAATATTCTGACAGGCTATTTGGTTTGCTAAAGTTCAGCTTGATCTTATTAAGAATTACAGTTGAAACACTTTCAAACGTGATGTACTCCTGTTAATCATAATTTTGTGTGTCTGAATTAAGGCAAAGACAATGTTGCAATAACAATAAGGGCATTGTAGGAGATATGACTATACTGAGAATAAGTAAGCCCAGAGAAAGTGTGCATTATTGTAGTAAGTCGTCATGATATCTCATAAAACATGGTTCTAGTTTTATGTGGTGTAAAGCTTATTCTCCAAAAATTGCAACCAGAATTCAGTTTGGTAAGTGAGTTGTGTAAAGAAAGTAATTTGGAATGTGAAACACTTTACCTGTATTGGGAAATACTTTGCATTAATGGTCTCAAATATGCATTTAATTTATAATTAAGACATTACTTTACTAACAGTCTGTTAGGTGCATACCTGTTATAGAATTATATATATGAACAGTGATTAAAAAAATGTATCTAATTCAAACCAGTTTCACACTGGTGTAATTTCATTGGCTTCAGTGGAGCTACTCTTGATTTACATCAAGATAACGGAGATTACCATTAGGCCTGATATCTGTCATTAAATAATCATGTGGTGTTTAATATTCAATAACTGACATATAGATATGTGATCAACATCCACAGAAGTCAATGGGAGTCTTCCCATCGACTTGAATAGTGTTCAATTAGGGCCATGATGACTTCCATAAGGCAATATATCTGACCTTGCATAGAAGCTGCAAAACCTAGGGCAAGCTCTTAATCCTTTATTAACACAGGATGAGCAGTTGCTGATTCTCTAAACTTTATTTTGCCTGCATTAAAGTCAATCAGAGTTTGTCATTGACTTAACTAGGTATTTATTTTGATACTGTCTTTTGTTATATAATTGATACTGTTTTCAAATCTAGGATTCACAAAGTGTAGCAGCTATTTACAGGTCTCATTTCACCAAAGCAGAGTATTTGTCTAAAAACTATTTAAACAGAAAATATAGGAAGAATAATTTTTTATCCAAACCTCATTGCTTTGATCTGGGAAAAAATAGCTAGTTGTTTTATTATTGTGCTTTGAAAGCCAGGACACTCTGTTGAAATTCTTATTGCATTCAGACTCAATCTTAATGACAACACAATGACTTAAAATAGGTTTATGTATCACTTTATAGTAACATCTTATAGAAAAAAGAAGGAAAAACTTTTTATAAAGATGTAAGTATAGAGAAAATACACATTAATGAATTCAGTGTTGTCACATCCAGAAACTTAGAGTCCCATTATCTTTCTACTGTTTTCTTGTTTGAGCAGAGCTCAAAATTCTTAATGTAGTGCCAGTGGAAACTGAGTTTGTATAACTTTTGAATTTTTTTAAAATCATGGCACATTCTTTCTGTATATCATGTATTATTTCTCATGTAGATATTGAAACATAAGCAAAGTTTTGCAAGCACAGTGTAAATATGCAATTAAGGGGGAAGGGTTCACAGCTGCTCATTATTTTGTAAGTTGGCAAGGAGGCATTGTTTTCCTTGGATGCCATGAAATTTTTGTTTAAAAGAAAGGAAAAAGTTAGAACTGTCTGTAAAGATTAAGCTAGCTCATTGTGTTAGTATATGTCGAAGTAGAAATTTGGTCATGAACAGTTCCCCATATTTCCAAACTTAAAAGCATAGCCATTATATTTGTACATGGTCCAGGAAGGCAATCTCTCATAAAGTAGGACATTAAAAATAATGGCTATAGGGCAAGATAACTCTTAGTCCAGTTTATTTTGCCAGTTCTTCATCGTTTTTGGTAGGTGAATTCTTATTCTTTGGTTAGTTTCTGGTCAGGTAAAGTATGCTCATAGACACATAGACTCATAGACTCTAGGACTGGAAGGGACCTCGAGAGGTCATCGAGTCCAGTCCCCTGCCCTCATGGCAGGACCAAATACTGTCTAGACCATCCCTAATAGACATTTATCTAACCTACTCTTAAATATCTCCAGAGATGGAGATTCCACAACTTCCCTAGGCAATCTATTCCAGTGTTTAACTACCCTGACAGTTAGGAACTTTTTCCTAATGTCCAACCTAAATCTCCCTTGCTGCAGTTTAAGCCCATTGCTTCTTGTTCTATCAGTGGTGGCTAAGGTGAACAAGTTTTCTCCCTCCTCCTGATGACACCCTTTTAGATACCTGAAAACTGCTATCATGTCCCCTCTCAGTCTTCTCTTTTCCAAACTAAACAAACCCAATTCCTTCAGCCTTCCTTCATAGGTCATGTTCTCAAGACCTTTAATCATTCTTGTTGCTCTTCTCTGGACCCTCTCCAATTTCTCCACATCTTTCTTGAAATGCGGTGCCCAGAACTGGACACAATACTCCAGCTGAGGCCTAACCAGCGCAGAGTAAAGCGGAAGAATGACTTCTCATGTCTTGTTTACAACACACCTGTTAATGCATCCCAGAATCACATTTGCTTTTTTTGCAACAGTATCACACTGTTGACTCATATTAAGCTTGTGGTCTACTATGACCCCTAGATCTCTTTCTGCCATACTCCTTCCTAGACAGTCTCTTCCCATTCTGTATGTGTGAAACTGATTGTTCCTTCCTAGGTGGAGCACTTTGCATTTATCTTTATTGAACTTCATCCTGTTTAGCTCAGACCATTTCTCCAATTTGTCCAGATCATTTTGAATTTTGACCCTGTCCTCCAAAGCAGTTGCAATCCCTCCCAGTTTGGTATCGTCCGCAAACTTAACAAGCGTACTTTCTATGCCAACATCTAAATCGTTGATGAAGATATTGAACAGAACCGGTCCCAAAACAGACCCCTGCGGAACCCCACTTGTTATACCTTTCCAGCAGGATTGGGAGCCATTAACAACTACTCTCTGAGTACGGTTATCCAGCCAGTTATGCACCCACCTTATAGTAGCCCCATCTAAATTGTACTTTCCTAGTTTATCTGTAAGAATATCATGCGAGACCGTATCAAATGCCTTACTAAAGTCTAGGTATATCACATCCACCGCTTCTCCCTTATCCACAAGGCTCGTTATCCTATCAAAGAACGCTATCAGATTAGTTTGACACGATTTGTTCTTTACAAATCCATGCTGGCTATTCCCTATCACCTTACCACCTTCCAAGTGTTTGCAGATCATTTCTTTGATTACCTGCTCCATTATCTTCCCTGGCACAGAAGTTAAACTAACTGGTCTGTAGTTTCCTGGGTTGTTTTTATTTCCCTTTTTATAGATGGGCACTATATTTGCCCCCTTCCAGTCTTCTGGAATCTCCCCTGTCTCCCATGATTTCTCAAAGATAATAGCTAGAGGCTCAGATACCTCTTCTATTAACTCCTTGAGTATTCTAGGATGCATTTCATCAGGCCCTGGTGACTTGCAGGCATCTAATTTTTCCAAGTGATTTTTTACTTGCTCTTTTTTTATTTTATCTTCTAAACCTACCCTCTTCCCGTAAGCATTCACTATACTAGACATTCCTTCAGACTTCTCAGTGAAGACCGAAACAAAGAAGTCATTAAGCATCTCTGCCATTTCCAAGTCTCCCGTTACTGTTTCCCCCTCCTCATCGAGCAGTGGGCCTACCCTGTCCTTAGTCTTCCTCTTGCTTCTAATGTATTGATAAAAAGTATTCTTGTTTCCCTTTATTCCCATAGCTAGTTTGAGTTCATTCTGTGCCTTTGCTTTTCTAATCTTGCCTCTGCATTCCTGTGTTATTTGCCTATATTCATCCTTTGTGATCTGACCTAGTTTCCATTTTTTATATGACGCCTTTTTATTTTGTAGGTCACGCAAGATCTCAAGGGTAAGCCAAGGTGGTCTTTTGCCACATTTTCTATCTTTCCTAACCATCGGAATAACTTGCTTTTGGGCCCTTAATAGTGTCCCTTTGAAAAACTGCCAACTTTCCTCAGTTGTTTTTCCCCTCAGTCTTAATTCCCATGGGACCTTACCTATCAGCTCTCTGAGCTTACCAAAATCCGCCTTCCTGAAATCCATTGTCTCTATTCTGCTGTACTCCCTTCTACCCTTCCTTAGAATTGCAAATTCTATGATTTCATGATCACTTTCACCCAAGCTTCCTTCTACTTTCAAATTCTCAACAAGTTCCTCCCTATTTGTTAAAATCAAGTCTAGAACAGCTTCCTCCCTAGTAGCTTTTTCAACTTTCTGAAATAAAAAGTTGTCTGCTATGCAGTCCAGGAACTTATTGGATAGTCTGTGCCCCGCGGTGTTATTTTCCCAACATATATCTGGATAGTTGAAGTCCCCCATCACCACCAAATCTTGGGCTTTGGATGATTTTGTTAGTTGTTTGAAAAAAGCCTCATCCATCTCTTCCACCTGATGCTGGTTTATCTAAGACTGTTCTGGGCTATTTAAAAAGATCAGCATATAGCAGTGATGAAAAATGTACAACGATTTTAAAGTTAATTTTATTAGAAATTTTCTTAATGTGCAGAAAAGACTTGCAATACATATTCTTTTATTACATGGAATTAAATAAAATACCATGCAAGTGGAACAGTAGCAGCCCTTATAGTAAGATTGATACATTATATTACACTAGTAGCTAAAATCTTGTGCTGTTGTCCAGGTGCAATTTGTCAAGTCATGTATGTAAAAAAGCTAAAAAATGGCTGAGAACTTAAAAAGTGAATGGTAACGGAGCACAAATCCCAGGGATGTTTGAACCTGCTGATATTCTGTGCAAAAAGAGCCATCAGCCATGCATGTATCTGTTTCCATTACTTCACAATGACTCCGTTTCTAGGTTTTAGAGTGATGTTTGAAGTAACCTGTGCTGGTTGTGTTATTGGGTGGGTGGTTGTGTTGACTTGTGTCTTGGGGTGTTATGTTAGGAGATTTGTGTTTGATGGCAAATGAGTGATATGTGCTGCTGTGAGGGGCTGTGTGTGTTTGAAGTTCGTTTGTATGCTAGTTGTGTTGTGTTTTGAAGAACTGTGGCAGTTGGGGCATGTAATTCACTATCTATGCAGTCTCCCTCATTCAGCCAATAAAATGGTTGCTTGCAAATTAGCTGTAGAATAGAAGTGGTAATTGGTTGAATCACCTCTATCATAATGATCTAGGACTCTTGGCATGGCATAGATACATGCGTTGCTGGGAGATGGGTGCAATTCGTGAAGGCAAAATTGCTGAGAACTTAAAAATTCAATGATAACACACTGTAAATCCCGGTGATGACTGTACCTGGTGGTATCCTCAAAAAAATGAGCTCTCAACCATGCTTGTAACTGCTTCCCTCCCTTCACACTGACTACAGACATTTCAGACTTCGGAGTGACACACAGAGTGACATTTCTGGAATCTTATTATATGGATAACTAAAGTGGGGTGAAAGGCAGTTTGAGAAAAAACTGTGTAGCATACTTTGCTATTGCTTCATGAATAGGGGTACTGAAAAATGAGCTATGGAAACTTTACACTTTGTTGCAGATGTAAGCAGAGTCAGGATAAGCTCTACCCTGACATCTGGTGGAAAGAATTTCAGAGAGTGTATTTGCATAGGCACGCCTACCCTATCCCAGACTGCTGAGCTGTGGGACTGCTCGGTGACAAATGACTCACCCTCAGTTGGGTGGTACTTGCTAGACAAGGGACATGGGTTCCAAACCCAGTGAATTGAGAGAGGCTGGGGACAGGTATCTGTGCCTGGTGGTGCAGTCGCCTTGTGGAGCCAGAAGCACCAGTTGCACCCCCTCCTCTCTCCACTGTGGAATGTCAGAGTTGATTTTTTTTATTCCCTCAAGAATGTAAATACAGGTTACTGAGTTGAATTCACTTTGGGCTAATGGTGCACTAGCACTGGGGCTCCCCTACTAAGAGCTGAGATCACTAAGAGTTGAAATCACTGAAGAGCTGAAATTACTGAGCTGAGAGCACTGAGTACTGTGCTAACTAGTGGGGGAGCCTGAAGATATGCTGTGGAACAGAGCGGCTGGTGGAGTGGAGCAGTTGGGGGACGGCTGGAGCGGATCACGGGACAGCTGGTGGCAGTGGAGCGGCTGGCAGGGCGGAGTAGCTGTGGGACGGGTGGAGCGGCCCACAGAGTGAGCGGAGCTGAGCAGTTTGCAGGGAGAACTGGAGCAGCTCATGGAGCAGAACAGCTGGTGGAGCGGAGCAGTTTCTGAGGACGGCTGGAGGAGCAGAGTGGAGCGGCTGGTGAAGCGGAGCAGTTCATGGAGAAGGCGGAAGCAGAACCCACGGAGAGGCAGGGCAGTTGGCCCTGGACCACGTAAGGTGCCCCTTTCTACCCAGGCTTGGCGGGGGGGGGACCTCTACAGATAAACTCTCAAACTCTGGGGTGGCATTGACCAGAGACTTTTGGGTTGTTGGACTTTGGGGTGATTGGACTTAGAACCCTAAGGGGAAAAAGGACAGTGCCAAACCTACTTGGAGGTGGATTTTGTTTATGGTTTGTGTTATAACCCTGTTTGTGGTGTTTCTCCAATGGGATACCGCATTGATTCCTTCCTTTATTAAAAAGATTTTGCCACACTCAGACTCCGTGCTTGCGAGAGGGGAAGTATTGCCTCCTAGAGGTGCCCAGGGGGGTGTGATATGTGAGTGTCCCAGGTCACTGGGTGGGGGCTCGAGCCGGTTATGCATTGTGTTACTGAAACGGAACCCCTGGATACTGAACCCGGCCCTTGTTGCTGCCAACTCAGAGGGGCAGAAGGGTTACACAGATTTCAGAGTTATTTTAAAATAGGGATATTGATAGAAAAGTAACTGTGCAAAGGCAATTTCAAACTCAGCAGATCTGTTTGTCTTTATTTAAAGTCACCTCTGCTTTTGAACAGAAGAGTCTTACAGCTTAAATTTTCCCTCTGTTACACCCACCCCCCTTTGGGACTCACCGAGTTTTGCAGATGTTACTGAAGAGAGTATTTGGCCTTTTGTTTCTTAACAGACAATTCTGCTGTCTTAAAGTCCAAGATCTGTAATCTATAAGTGTCAGACTTAAGAAGATTATATGTCTGGGTGTTAAGAGCAAGCTACAACATGCAAAATGCTGCTCAGGAACTGTTCTGGTGCTGCAGGAGCTGCTTTTATGTCATTTTCAAATAAGGAAGATCATGTTTACAAACATAATGTGTTACATTGGTTCAAAAATTGCTTATCCTCTGTGAGGAATACAAGAATTGGTTTACAGCTACAACAACAGACCGTTTGTTCCACATCTCTTTTTCATCCAAAAGGGATAGGGTGTGTGAGCTGAAGCTGCTGCTGGGTCATACATTATCAAAAGAGTTTTTAGTGAAGAGCTAATTGATTCTTGCCACATTATACTGCATTACTTCACTGAAGAGTTGAAGGCAATAGGTTTGAACAGGAGTGATTGAGGGCCTTGTTTGAATAAGTTGGACTGAAGGCAGAATTTGGCCTGTAGGGTTTTTATTATTGATGATGAATGGAAAGGAATGAACACAACCAAGGATTGGAAGTCAAACTGTATTTGTAGGACTGCTTATTAGAACAGCAACAACAATAAATCCTTTTAATTTGTAAATTAAGCAAATCAGTGTGTGTGTCACTAAGGCTTTGTCTACACTGGAACCTGAATGAAAAAGCTTTTGTCATTCAGAGGTGTGAAAAAACACCTCCCCCGCTGTGCCGCAAGCAATAAAAATCTTTGCAGATGAAAAGCATCGGTGTGAACAGTGCTTTGTCGGCAGGAGCTCTCCATTAGACAAAACTTAAAGAAGAGAATGACCTGGGGAGTCATTCCCACTTTTGTCCAGGCGTCCCTGACTGACCTCACGGAGGCCAGCCAGGAACACCCATGACAGCAGCAGATGGTACAATATGATTGGTAACCGTCATTGCCAACTTGCAAAGCAGCAGACGGTACGGTATGACTGGTAACCATCTTTGCTAACTTGCAAAGGCAAGGAGCTGCTGCTGTGTAGCACTGCAGTACTGCGTTTGTCAGCAGCATCTAGCAGACATATGATGACAGTGAAAAAAGGTTAAATGGGCTCCATTCTTGCTGTCCTATGGCATCTGCTCGGGCAATCCAGGGAAAAGGGCGCAAAATGATTGTCTGCTGTTGCTTTCACGGAGGGAGGGTTGACTGACGACATTTACCCATAACCCCCGTGACAAATTTTTGGCCCCATCAGGCATGGGGAGCTCAACCCAGAATTCCAATGAGCAGCGGAGACTGTGGGAACTGTGGGATAGCTACCACAGTGTATTGCTCTGAAAGGTGATGCTTGCCACTGTACTATGGATGCACACCGCTGAATTAATGTGCTTAGTGTGGACGCATGCACTTGACTTTATGTTCCCAAAAAATCGCCTTCTGTAAAATCGGAGTGATTTTGTAGTGTAAACATATCCAGGCTGTAACAATTATTTTCTATATTGCTATACAATATATACTTCTGTGTGCAGTCTCTCAGTGCAAATAGCTGTAAATGGACAAAGGTAATATACCCTAAGTGAACATTACTGTTGTATAACCTGCCAATCTCTAAAGTAAGGCCTGCAGGCTTGTCTATAATGGATCAGATTCTTGAGTGCACAGAGCCTGGGGACTCTAAGCCCCCTTTCCACTTCTGGGATCTGGGGCCACAGGGAACCAAAACGGGTACTAGTGGAACAGTGGAGTTTTATCCCATTCCTTTCTAGTTCTGTTGTACTCTGTCCGAGCCTTGACATGCTCCCTAAGCCAGGGCTCTGCTAGCTTTATGTCAGGTTTGGATTTCCCTCACACTGGCCTTAGTGGTAGTCTAGATCTAAGCTTATATTACTAATTTAATAAATAGCTACATATAATGCTATCTACCATGGACAATTGTTCTCAAGGGCCTGGCTACAAATATTTTGGGCCGTATTCTGCTTTGTTACATCCTTATAGAAATCCATTGGGCTTGACTATAAATGGTTCACTCTCAAACTGGGAGGACATATCTAGTGGGGTCCTTCTGGAAACATTAAATGCGCAAATACAAAATGGTGAATAACTGGCTAGGAATTTGTATTGGTGAAGAGGATCTGTGGGTAACAGTGGGTCACGTGTAAAACACAAGAGGTAACTGTCCCTCTCTACTTGGCACTGGTGAGGCGTCAACTGGAGTACTGTCTAGTCCTGGGCACCATATTTTAGGAAAGATGTGGACAAACTGGAGAGACAATAAAAATGATAACAGATTTAGAAAGCCTGACCTCTGAGAAAAATTTAATAAATCTGGGCACGGTTAGTCTTAAGAAAAAGAAAATGAGGTGTCCAGGGGGAACCAGATAAATCTTCAAATGTCTTACGGGATTTTTTAAAGATGTTAGTGTTCACTTGTTCTCTGTGTCCACTGAAGGTAAGATGAGAAGTAATGGTCTTAATCTGCAGCAAGCGAGATTTAGGTTAGATATTAGGGAAAAACTTTCTAACTATAAGAACAGTTAAGTTCTGGAATAGTTCACCAAGGGAGGTTGTGGAATCCCTGTCATTGTAGGTGTTTAAGAACAGGTTAGTCAGGCATCTGTCAGGGATGTTCTAGGTAAAGTTGGTCCTTCCCCTGCACTAGATGACTCTTTTGAGGTCCTTTCAAGCCCTATATTTCTCTGATTGCATGAATTAACTCCAGATTTATATTAGTGTAATTTAGAGAAGAATCTGGCTTTTTGTCTGCACTGTATTCCGGTGACAGAGGCATTTTGTGTTTTGGAAATAGTGAGATACCAATAAACAGTATTTTTATTTTGAAAGGACTCTAACCAGCCTGACTACAAGCTTTGAACCAGCCATTGAAGTTAAAAATATGTTTTCAGAACATTGATTCTGTGGGAGGAATGAATTATGGTAAACTTTCATCTACATAATACTACACTAATTGGGTGAGACAGAGATCTAAACAGTTTGAGTGTTAGTGATATTTCATAGTTTGTCATGTTTTTGATAGGCATCACAATTTGTCCTTTTACATGAATATACATTTCACAGAGTACTATCTAAATATTTCTGTGGATTTGTCACTAGCTTTGAGTAGTTTGCATCTTTGCTGTCTCCATCAGAGGGAGGATGGGAGCAGATTTGAGATGGCACAAAGCAAATCCTTTGCATTTTCTATGCTCCAAGTAGTCTGCACTGTAGCTTGTTTAGTATAGCGACCAAGACCCTAACATCCTGAGGAACCCAGACACATAATTTGTTCTGGGATCTATTGGATTTGTAGATTTGCTTGTTGAAGTGATGATAATTGTAAACATTTTGAAGATGAAATATTATGAAGTTCTTATCTAAAAATAGTTTTTTGTATTCCTTCTGGGATTCTGAAAGGTTGTATGGCTGCTTTGTGACAGGAACTTAATTATATTCAATTTAAACAAGGCCAAATGAGTCTCTTGGTTTTGTGGCACACATAATTAAAATAAATGAATAAATTAACTGTATGTGGTGGCATGCCAGCATTTAGTAAAGGTGTAGGGAGAGCGGGAATAATTGACTGTATATACATTAAATGATTGTTTTTAATATGGATTATACACTTAGCATCTAATCATCAGCAAAGAAGCAACAGATTCTCAGTCTGCCACTCAGGGATCAGGTTGGTTTCAAAGCATGCAGCCAAATCTTATTGCCACTAAAGTTAGTCACAAAACTCCCATTCATCTCTTCAGTGATAAATTGCATCTAGTCTATTATTGAGAAGAATTGCATCAAACAAGCCACTAGTTATGATGTTTTTGACTGTTCTCTAGCAAAGCATTTAAGCGCATGCTTTACTGTAAACACTGTTGTCTTCAGTGGGATAATTCATGTGCTTAAAGTAAAACCATGGATTGAGGTTATAGTGAGTTGTGATGCTCCAAAAATAGTGGCTTTCAGGCAGACCAACCCCTGAACTGTCTGTCTTTAGAGACCTTTGGGATTACCTCATCCCATCAAGGGGACCTAAAATCTATTTCCAGTCACGAAGGGCTTATCTGCACATACAGTGCTGCAGCGCATCTGGTGAAGACACTCTATGCTGATGGGAGACAGCTCCCCCATCAGCATAGTAAAACCACCTCTGCAAGCAGCAGTAGCTGTGTCAGGGTACATCTACACTATGAGATTATTCCGATTTTACATAAACCGGTTTTATAAAACAGATTGTATAAAGTCGAGTGCACGCGGCCACACTAAGCACATTAATTCGGTGGTGTGCATCCATGGTCCGAGGTTAGCATCGATTTCTGGAGTGTTGCACTGTGGGTAGCTATTCCATAGCTATCCCATAGTTCCCGCAGTCTCCCCCACCCCTTAGAATTCTGGGTAGAGAGTCCAGTGGCGTCTGGGGCAAAAATCATTGTCGTGGGTGGTTCTGGGTAAATGTCGTCAGTCATTGCTTTCTCCGGGAAAGCAACGGCAGACAATCATTTCGCTCCCTTTTTCCCTGGATTGCCCTGGCAGACGCCATAGCACGGCAACCATGGCACCTGTTCAGCTTTTTTTTTTTTACAGTCACTGTATGTGTACTGGATGCCGCGGACAGAGGCATTACTCCAGCGCTACACAGCAGCATTCATTTGCTTTTGCATGATAGCAGAGATGGTTATCAGTCGTTCTGTACCGTTTGCTGCCAGTGTAATTTGGCAATGAGATGACGATTATCCGTCCTTCTGTGCTGTCTGCTGCTATCATGGGTGCCCCTGGCTGAGATCGGCCGGGGGTGCGAAAGCAAAACTGGGAATGACTCTCCGAGTCAATCCCTTCTTTATGGTTTCTAAAAATAGAGTCAGTCCTGCCTAGAATATGGGGCAAATGTACTAGAGAAGCAGTGTATCAGAGAGCACAGCTGCTCTGTGTCAGATCCCGCAGAAATGATGAGCTCCGTGCCATTCACAGGGGGTGCCCCTGCAACAACCCCACCCGTTGCTTCCCTCCTCCCCCAACCTTCCTGGGCTACCGTGGCAGTGTCCCCCCCATTTGTGTCATGAAATAATAAAGAATGCAGGAATAAGAAACACTGAGTTTTTAGTGACATAAAATGAGGGGGGGGCAGCCTCCTGGTGCTATGATAGTCCAGGCAGGACATTAAGCAGTGTGGGGGAGAGGAGCCCAACATCCCACTGCTATGATAGTCCAGGCAGTACAGAATCTTTTCTTTTCACATGAAAGGGAGGGGGCTAATTGAAGCTCAGCCCCCAGTTGCTATGATGAAGACGGTTACCAGCCATTCTGTACCATCTACTGGGAATGACTGGGAGTCATTCCTATTTTCACCCAGGCACCTCCTGCCAGCCTCACCTGAAGCCAGCCAGGAGCACTCACAGGTTCATAAGAAGGACTGTTACCAGTCCTACTGCACCGTCTAGCACCACGGAAGGGAGAGGAGCGGATACTGCTCTTCACTGCTGCAGCATCGCGTCTACCAGCAGCATTCAGTAGACATAGGGTGACACTGAAAGAAGTCAAGAAACGATTTCTTTCCCTTTTCTTTCATGTGGGGAGGGAGGGAGAAAATTGACGAGCTATTCCCTGAACCACGCCGGACAATGTGTTTGAACATACAGGCATTGGGAGCTCAGCCAAGAATGCAATTACTTTTTGGAGACTGCTGGGGACTGTGGGATAGCTGGAGTCCTCAGTACCCCCTCCCTCCTTCCCTCCATGAGCGTCCGTTTGAGTCTCTGGCTTCCTGTTATGTTTGTCACGCAGCACTGTGTAGCCTGTAGATTTTTTTTTCAAACACTTTGGCATTTCGTTTTCTGTAACGGAGCTCTGATAGAACACATTTGTCTCCCCATACAGCAGTCAGATCCAGTATCTCCTGTACGGTCCATGCTGGAGCTCTTTTTGGATTTGGGACTGCATTGCCACCCGTGCTGATCAGAGCTCCAGGCTGGCCAAACAGGAAATGAAAATCAAAATTTCGCGGGGCTTTTCCTGTTTACCTGGCCACTGCATCCGAGCTGAGATTGCTATCCAGAGTGGTCACAGTGGTGCACTGTGGGATACTGCCCGGAGGCCAATACCATCGATTTGCGGCCACACTAACCCTAATCTGATATGGTAATACCGATTTTAGTGCTACTCCTCTCGTCGGGGAGGAGTACAGAAACCAATTTAAAGAGCCCTTTATATCGATATAAAGGGCCTCGTAGTGTGGATGGGTACAGCGTTAAATCGGTTTAACGCTGCTAAAATCGGTTTAAACGCGTGGTGTAGACCAGGCCTCAGTGGGAGAAGCTCTCCTGCCGACATAGCACTGTCCACATTGGCGCTTATGTTGTTGTAACTTATGTTGCTCAGGAGGTTGATTTATTCACACCCTGAACAACATAAATTTGCCGACATAAGCTGTAGTGTAGACATAGGCTTAGAATGTTTTTTAACTGATTCTCCTGTTTGATTTGTAATGACATGAGTATGACCTGCAGCAGCTCAGACTAATAGAAGCTGGGTGGTGAAAAAGAATGGAGCTAATTAATATTCTTGACAATATATGTATAGCTCTTCCACTTGCTAAGTGTAGAACAACATTTGCGTTTATACAATGAGTTAGGAGATCTTTAACCATTGGCCCTTTTTTTTTTTTAGCCCTATATAGTTTCATTCTTTCAGGAGGAAAACTGGACTTATACCCTCCTGTTTGTTTGCAGTACTTTTACTTTTTAAATTGTGAAAATAGTGTAAAAATAAATGTTGAAAAGCAACAATTTAATAAAGTTACGCTAGGCAAACACAGCAACCTTTATGCCAGTCTTCATCCCAGCTGCAAGTATTTTTACTTTCTTGCTCTCTCACAAATGCTTTCTACCATATTTATCTTTCCCTTAATCTTCCCCTCCATTTGTGCCCCCTCCAACATTTTCTCATCATCTCTTCTCTTTTCCTTCTCAGATGCTAAACAGTTTTCCATGGCTTCCCCGCCCCCCCCCCCACAGTTTTTGTTCCCCATCATTTACCACCCTTCCTCCAAGATTTCACGACTCAACTTTCCAGCAGCAGCAGCCATGAAGGGACATATGAGCATTTTGCCTTTCCATAGTCTCTTTCAGTAATTTTCTCTTCTTTGCAACACTTGCTGCTTCTTTGATCAAGGACTTGATGTGCCTCAGAAAGTGATGCCCTGTGAATGGGGCGGCAGAATGTATAGGAGTCTTGCAAGGATAGTGTTTAATCCTTAAGAGGCTGAAGAAGCAAAAGAGGAACTCCCATGGGAGAAGGCTACCAAGTGCAGGAGGCTTTTAGCCCTATAAAAGGATGAGAATGAAAAAGGGACTGGCCGTACGATTTGGAACCCCCTCACCTCACCCTTAGATGCATGCATCTATCTGGAAGTGGGAAAAGCTCTCTATTTTTCATGTCAGTTGATAATTGATTCCACATTTAGGAGCTTAGTAACAAAATTGTTTTTGTCTATGGTTTGTATTCATTTTGGCATATGCCAATTTCAAGTCCTTGGTCATGTATAAATTATCCTATTTGAACATGTTATGTTAGTTGATTACCACACGTTAATTGCCATCGTCTTTAAACCAAATTTCTAGCAACAGAACGTGGGGATGAGTCAAATACTCCAAGATAAAAAGAACAGTAGCATGCATCTTATTTCGCTAACAATAATAACGAGAAAATACACTGCACTGTACAATACTTTACATTTTATGAACATGGCCATTTTCAGGTTCAGAAATGACCATAAAAAAACATTAAAGACCAGGCTTAAGTTTGAATCCATCAAAGTTAGGAAATTAAGAATTATGAATCAGATGTTTACTGTCTAGATACAGTGCAATACATTTAAGCCATAGTAATGTGACTTCCTGTTGTGATTGGATAGCGAAAGTGTGGTCCCTAAACATGAATGCCTTGTAGGTTTAAGCCATAGCCTTAATGTTGTTTCAATGTAGCTTTTGTCTGTGAATTTACTTGATGTTTTGCTTTTCTTTAAGGGTATTGTTTACACTGGGATTGGATCTCAGCCAAACTAAGCCTAATGTAAATGTATGAAAAATCCAGATTTTTTTTTATAAGTATGGTACACTGGTAACTTGAATTACTGCCTTCATGATAGTCCTGATAGCTATGTAAATATCTTGTCACCTCAAAGCCATGTGTGCTACAATAATGTTACTTATCACTTACGACATAAGTTTCATCTTGGAAACTCTCTCTATACACAATCCTCACAATATCCTAGTGAGGTAAGTATTGCTGTACCAGACATAATACAGATGGAAAAAAGAGAAGCAGAGAGTTTGAGGGACTTACTCAAGTACACAGAGGGAGTCATTCTGGCTACAGTCCAGCAGAGCACTTAAGCATGTGCTTGTCTTTAAGCATGTGAGTATTCTCATTGATTGAAATGTGAGTATTCATGTGTTTAAAGTTAAGCACATGGCAAAGTGTTTTCCAGGGCTGGGGCCTGTCATAGGTGGGATTAGAACTCCAATTTGCTGACCACCCAGCTCTGTGCACAAATCACAGCTGATTTCATTACCCCTTATCAAACTCTTTCCCTATCCTTCACTGGATGTGAGTTAGACACACATTTTTCTACAGACAATTTGAAACATGAATTATTAAACTGTAGTGCTCCTCTGATTTACCTGACCAGGTCCATCAATCAAATGTCTGAAGTAGAATGCTTTGCAAGATATGCTATTATAATTTGTTGGCATTCAGGTATGTAGAGACCACATAAGCAAGCCATGATTATTCACTCTATTTAAATATAAATGCACTTTGGCTGTATTCATGCCCCGTTTCTGTTCACTTTCTATGACCATTTTAATGAACAAGTTTTACTTACACAAGTATCTGTGGAAACTGAATTTTGAACTTGCACATTTAAGTATTTGTACCAGAAGTGCCGTAATTTATATGGAATGGGGTCACTGCTTGAAAGAACAGGGTTCCCCAAAATCCCCTCCTGTTATTGCAAGCTGGCAGACCCTGTCGGGTAGATGTGTATGTGACCTCACCTAGGCCAGTGTATCTACAAACAATTACATATTGGAATGGGATAATAGGAAAATTAAAACAGTTTGCACAAGTATGAAAGCACTATGCACAGGGCTGGCCTAACTGTTAGCAAGGTGATCCTTTGGGTGCACCACAAATTTACCAGACTAATTTTCTATAAAAAGTGGGGGAGGGAGGAGGGCCATCTTTAGGTCCTCCACAGCCTTTTGATCAAGAAGTAAAGTCCAGCTACATATTCCTTTGAAACTTAGCACGCAGTTTTTGTTTTCAAGGCTTTTTTTACAAGGAGGTTAGAGTTTAGGGCTTCGTCTAAACATAAATGTTGTTCCACTTCAGTGATACTTGTACAATGAAAGCAGTACAACCTTCCTAGTGTGAATGCAATTAGATTGATATAATGGTACTTGTACTGGTAGAGCTTATTCCCTATATGGGAATAAGCTATACTGCTATAAAACACTATTATAACTGCATCCACATTAGGAGTTGTATTAGTATAACTGTTTGGGTGAAAAAAAATATCACATGCTAACTGAAATAGTAATAATGGTACAAATTGCTTGTAGCTCATGCTTTACTCCTCTCTCCTTATGAAAACCTTCCTCCAATCATGTTTGGAAATTAATTAACCTACATCACACAATGGTAGCAGATAGAATTTTACCTTTCTTGGGTGTAAACACAGATGGCAAGCAGGTGTCAAGGGTATGGTAACATTTTGAGAAATTAATCATTGAAGAATTCGGACACACAGTAACACTTGCACAAGAAGATTCTCTTACTTCCTCCCCACCCCCCATTTTTTTTCCTGTTGATACAAACAGAAATGAGGCTTGAATCAGAGGCCAGTAAGAGAGTTTGATGTTTTCTGGTAAGCTGTGTTTCACTTAGAGTGAGTTCATACAACTTTGCTAGAATCAAAATTTCAGCAGGTTTAGTCATAAGACTCACGCATTTGGTTGAATTATTTTTAGACACTTAGCATTAAGCCAGCGGTAGTGAAACTTCACATCTGTATTTGAAAAGCCTGGGGGCAGATACAAGAAGCAGGACTAAAAGCATAATATACCTTAGACTTTTCCCACATATCTTCTAACCTATACGTACGTTACCTTCTGTATCTCTTGTTTTTAATTCTAAAACAGATCTCTTTATGGTCCTGATGAAATATTGTTATGAACAGTGATTACTTTGTTGCATATTTGATGTCTTTAATATTTTCCAAATTATTGATATATCAGAACTACTTAAAACACCCTCTCATAAATAACACTGGTAATAAATTCAGATCTACAATTGCTTATAGAAAAACTAGGCAAAAAGATCACAATAGTGATTAAAAACAATTTTTGTCAAAGGCTGCAAGCACTCTGCAGCTCCTGGAGAAGTGCACTGAAAATGAAAATAGATTTCTCCTGCCAGAGAATGGTTCCCTCTTTCCAATGTATGTAAGTTTATAATTCCTTCTCGGTTCAGATCAACACTTTAACTGTCCTAGGTTACTGGACCAAAGTCATCGCTATGTAACAATGAATTTGGCTTTAGTGAAACAGCTCATTTTGTTTAATGCCGCCAGCACCAAATCCTAGTTAATAATTATTTCTGCCTCCCTAACCCACCCCAAAAAAGTTTTAAAAATTCTGTATGTTTTCCCTCAAAAATTGACAGAACCCAGAGGCTAGTACTTATTCAAAATCCTATGTTGCCACTACAGTTTTAGGATACTATGTACATACAAACCAACATACAAATTAAATATTACCATGATCTGCAAACAGAAACCTTTGCAAATTCCCTAGGCAAAATACTTCCAACCAGCCTGGTCTCCTAACAAAAGCATCTCTGCAGGCAGTCAGGTCTCTGACTACCCAAGGGTCAATTTTCACCCACATCCAGCTTTCCCAAACAGATACTTTCTGTGTCATCAGCATTTGTCAGGTAGACATTAAATATCTTTTTAAAGGAGTGGGTTGGGACTTGCAATGCTAGGAGTCTAAATTCCTTTAAAAGTAGTGGTTTGCAATGCTGTTATAGCCATGTTGGTCCTAGGATATGAGAGAGACAAGGTAGGTGAGGCAGTGTCAGGGCTTCCTTCCCCAGACCCGAAGGAAAGCTTTACCTTCCACCAACAGAAGTTGTGCCAATAATAGATATTACCTCACTCATCTTGTCTCTGTAAAAGTAGTTGGCAGCTTTCCAGAGAGAGTATATGGGTTTATACTTGGAGTATAGTTTCCTGGATTTTAAGGCAATCTGTTTATATTGGCCACTTGGTTAAAGCAGAATGACTTCCAGGCATCCATATACATTTTTTTTTTTCAAAAAAGAGTCCATAGTCTTAATGGCCAGGTTCTGAGATTTATTTATTTTTTCTTACTGACACTGCATGCTAAAAGCAAACAGTGCATACTCACAGCAAAGTAGAGGGATAGGATTCCATACATGATGCTCTCAGTCTAGTGTTTAATTAAAAAAAAAATTACCATGTACAGATACATAATCCCACAGCCAGTGTGTAGATAAGTACAGAATCCCTCACCTTCTAGAATATTTTTAATTCATTTTACAATTCATAAAATGAATGACCATCAAAAAGTCTATGGGAGAATGTATACATATAGAAATTAAGAAACCATCATATTAACTCAATCTCCCCTGCATTGAAGAACATAGACCCTTCTCATCAACACCATCTAGCAAAAGCTAGGAGGGATCCAATATACATTAGTATGATTCAAGACTGTCAAAACCAGCTGCCTACATCTCCTTTTCAGTCTAGACATAACTTCGTTTAGGAATCTTGCTGCAAATACAACTGGCTGCTTTTCTGTCTAATGACAGGTTTCAGAGTAGCAGCCCTGTTAGTCTGTATCTCCAAAAAGAACAGGAGTACTTGTGGCACCTTAGAGACTAACACATTTATTTGAGCTTAAGGTTTCGTGAGCTACAGCCCACTTCATCAGATGCATAGAATGGAACATATAGTAAGAAGATATATTTACATACAGAGAATATGAAAAAAAGTGGAAGAAGCCATATCAACTGTAAGAGGCTAATTAATTAAGATGAGCTATTATCAGCGGGAGAAAAAAACTTACGTATTGATAATCAAGATGGCCCATTTTAGACAATTGACAGGAAGGTGTGAGGATACTTAACATGGGGAAATAGATTCAATATGTGTAATGACCCAGCCACTCCCAGTCTCTATTCAAACCCAAGTTAATGGTATCTAGTTTGCATATTAATTCAAGCTCAGCATTTTCTCATTGGAGTCTGTTTTTGAAGCTTGTCTGTGGCAAAATTTCACCTTTAAGTCTGTTACTGAGTGACCAGAGAGGTTGAAGGGTTCTCCTACTGGTTTTTTAATGTTATGATTCCTGATGTCAGGTTTATGTCCATTTATTCTTTTGCATAGAGATTGTCCGGTTTGGCCAATGTACATGGCAGAGGGGCATTGCTGGCACATGATGGCATATATCGCATTGGTAGATGTGCAGGTGAACGAGCCCCTGATGGCCTGGCTAATGTGATTAGGTCCTATGATGGTGTTATTTGAATAAGTATGTGGACAGAGTTGGCATCGAGCTTTGTTGCAAGGATAGGTTCCTGAGTTAGTGTTTTTGTTGTGTGGTATGTGGTTGCTGGTGAGTATTTGCTTCAGGTTGGGCGGCTGTCTGTAAGCAAGGACTGGTCTGTCTCCAAGATCTGTGAGAGTGAGGGATCATCTTTTAGGATAGGTTGTAGATCTTTGATGATGCACTGGAGAGATTTTAGTTGGGGGCTGAAGGTGACGGCTAGTGGCGTTCTATTATTTTCTTTGTTGGGCCTGTCCTGTAGTAAGTGACTTCTGGGTACTCTTCTGGATCTGTCAGTCTGTTTTTTCACTTCAGCATGTGGGTAGTGTAGTTTTAAGAATGCTTGATAGAGATCTTCTGTTGGAAGTATTAACTCAATATTCAGGTTATTCTCCCTTTTCAGTAACTCCTGTTTTTCCAGATTATCAAGTGCAATTTTATGTTATCTGTTCAGGAACTTGATTTTTATCTTGCTTCATCGGACAACGGAAAACATATTAACCCATTGTAAGGGTATTATCCTTCCAGATATTATAGATCTTGAAAATTCCTCTTATCTGTGTTTTTTTTGTTTGTGAATCTGACATTTACATAAATCTTTAACTTCATGGCTATGCATATTTTTACACATCACATAGATGGTGCATAGCATTTAGGCCCCCTTACAGATAAGAATGTACTGAAGTGATTTCCTAAGTACACTTGGATTTAATCAAATGCTTGAGCATTTTCCTGAGTCAGGCTCTTATTCCTTGAAAGCTGAACAATGCTGGTTTTTAAAAGTAGTTGTAAAGCTTCTTGCTTTTGCATGCAAATTATATATTAGGAAGTTCTATAAAAAGTACTGATCCTGTCTGAAGTGTTCTCGGCTTCCCAGTGCATGTCCTGAATATGAGCTCTGTTTTAGATTTCTGCACCATTTTCTTGACTTCAGTTCTATATACTTTCCTTGGATTAAGCTTGCATCATTATCTAAAATACAGTTTAAAGGATACAAAACCTTTTATTCTTATTTGGATTGCTAGTTTGGTTTCCTTCATTTCTAATTTTCTTTTTTCTCCAAATGAAGCCACACAGACCATTTCTTCTTTCTGCATCAAGGTCACTTAGAACCTATATCTATGGTTTGAGTTTAAGTTCAGTCTGCTTGCTGTGTTAGTTTCTACTTGAATAGTAAGTTTGTATACTAGACACAAGCCCATATTTTATTAATAAGTCTTATGACTCTTAAAGTTAATGTTTGAGCATTAAGTAATTCATATAGCCCTTGATGATGACATTTATCAAACCAATGTCTAAATCTTCTGTCTGCCTCCTCTTGCGCTTATATATCTGCAGTGGTGCAAGGTTCACCAAGGAGAGGAACCTTACAACCATTTCAAGTACTTTCTCTACAACTGCCCCTAGTGGTGGGAAAAAGAGGGTATCAGTTTGTTTTTTTTAATGTTAGTTAGTTTTTTCCATACATTTCCAATTCAAAATGTAAGATTAAAAAAAATTTTTTTTACTATACCTGCTCCCTCCCCTGGTTTTCAACCAGAACTATTGAGAGAATTGTCAAACTAATGCCATTTTTTCTGCAAAGTTTCCTTGCAAATCCAGTTGTGTTGATGGAAGTAATTGTTCCATTGACATAACTTTTGGCACTGTAAATGGTTTAGTAGAAACCCTGGAGTCAGGTTTTCCAGGAGAGGAAGAACATCTCTTTCTATTAATTGGATGCACACCTAGCTCAACCTGAATCTGCTCTGGCTACTGGGACATATGCAGCTCACATAAGACACAGTATCCATTTCACAGCATAGTCACTCCCATTGTAACATATCAGAGGGTAAGCCGTGTTAGTCTGGGTCTGTAAAAGCAGCAAAGAATCCTGTGGCACCTTATAGACTAACAGACGTTTTGGAGCATGAGCTTTCGTGGGTGAATACCCACTTCCTCAGATGCATGTGAAAGCTCATGCTCCAAAACGTCTGTTAGTCTATAAGGTGCCACAGGATTCTTTGCTGCTCCCATTGTAACGTTACATCATTTCATTGCATGGTACTCCCCTCTTGATAACTTTATACCCAGTTTTACAATCAGCGTACCAAGAATACCACGTACATTACTTAGTTCTAGATAGGCTTCTTTACCCATTATATGATATCAGTCCTCAGAACACTTGCTGTGTATTTCAGATGTCCTAATGCAGGCACAAGGGGAACTTGAAATTAAAATCAAGTAACTTTATAACTAATATGCATACAAACAACCTGTGGAGTTTGTTGCAATGAGAAGTCAAATTTAAATATAATGTAGCTATATGTATGAATAATTTATTGGCCAAAAAATAACCTTTGCCCAGTGACCACTATTAAAAAGTCCATATTTACCAAAAGTTGCCCAACCCATGTAATCTGAGAATTCAGTTATTTCTTTTCTAAGTAATTGCAACCACTTTACATGCCAAGAGCATCTGTCAGATCTTACAGTTTGAAACATAAGTTCATTACCCCCAGGTGAGGATTAATTCTTCCTCTGTCATCCTTCTTAATATGTCACTGTACAATTAGCTAAGTCTTTTATGGTGAGGTGTTGGGGTTTGTTTTTGTTTTTGTTTTGCAGAACCTCCCTTGGAAGAATCTAGTACTAACCACTACTAGAACTAGGAGGATACTGGACATGGTGAACCAGTTCTCCAGATAACAGATGTCTGCTGTGCTGATTAAGCAAAAAGAGGCAGAGAACAAAGCCTGCTAATCTGTGACTGGTGTACTTTGCTATTAGATGGATTTATTAACAAATGGTCATATACTATATTGTATTCAGTGCTTATCTTTTTGAAGACATATTATTTTATAATACATTTAGACTGGCAAATCTGAGACTGCATTAGTCACGTGTGCTTGAAAATGTCCATCTGCAAATCACTACCTAAAAACCTCGGAACTCTTCTGCCAAATATTGTAGAGTAAACAGAATTTTAGAAATTTCCTCCTAGAAGAGAAATTGCAACATGTTTTAGTAAAATAAAGTATAAAATATGCAGCCCTGTCACCCCCCTACACACACACACACACACACACACACACACACACACACACACACACACACACACTTATTGAAGTTATATGTTTCTTCCATGTTTAGAAAGATGATATAGTAAAATACCTTATTCTAAACTGTAGAAAGGGCCTGATTCTCACTTGTACTAAGGACTTTGTAAACCATTTTGGATGTGGTATAACCCTATGCAGTCATGAAAATTGTGACAGATTACTGGATCAAATCTATCACTGTTCTAACTCCATTGACTTCAGTAGTTATAATAAATATGAATTTGACCCTGTGTATTTAAAAGTGTTAGACTCACCATAGAAAAGGACATGTGTAAAGAGAGAAATCTTTATAATCAAGGGAGCAAAAAAACTTCATCTCAGAATTTAGACTAATTCATAAAAGCAGACTTGGCTGCTATTGGTATTCTGGCACACAGTGCAAGTGTATCAGGAAGTTTATATTTAACAAGTGGCATAACTGATCTAGGAGCCTAATGAAATTGTTCCACTGAAATACAAGATGTATAACCAGTAGCTGTAGGATTTCCAGATCTGGGAATAAATGGTGAGAAATTTTTTCCTTGAGACAGTCTTTTTAACTGAGATAAGATGGGAGCAGATAAAATGAATGTTTTCAGTGTGTTGATGGGCTGGGGCTTTCCTTAAATTTATAAACTACGAAGAGGTGGACCCTTTGGTTTCCACTAACATTATGCTCCAGAGGCCAGTCCTATCCATTTCAAACTCAGAGCAAAAAGGGTGGTCTGTTTTGTACTGGCATTGAAAGGAATAATTTCCTTTCATTGATCTGAATGGGAAGGGAATCCTTTCCTTTCATTGGCTAGGGAAAATCCTTGCCTAGTCAACGTATTTGAAGATATGATTTGCTACCCAGTGAATGAAAAGGCTGCTGTACCTGAAATAACAATACTCTGACGGATGGTGTGATTCAGAGTGCTAGCAAGAGCAGTGTCTTGCTTATTCCTGGAGGTCTTAAGAAAATCTTCTGCCTTTATCTGTGTGTGGGAAAACAAACATTTAATTATTCTAAGATTAGCATATTGTGCTGATGAGTTTGACAGCAGCTGCTAAACCTCCTTTTAGCTGCGTCCCCACTGCAGGACTGTAGAGTTACTGCTTTTTCCTTTTATGTAAGTATGGAACGATGAACACACTGTGCCAATCAATTTCTGTTTGACCTGTGCTGAAACTAGTTAGAGTCAAGGGGCTTGTGCTTCTCCAGAATGAAATGCTGTCATGGAAAATCAGGCGCTAAATGATTTAGTCAGAGCTCTCAAACACACAGGGATATAAAAGCCTTTAAAGACTGAATGTTTTCTTTTCTGGGGACTCGCATTAAATGAGGTTTGACCTACAACTGTTTAGGTTTGGGAGTAACTAATTATTGTGCATATGATGGTTGTGGATGCAATCAGTAATGACAAGGTACCTTGAGGTTTTATTAGGTGATACAAGGTATGGGCCTACTCTGAAGGGCCTATCATCCTAATGGAAGGGAATGGGGGAGGAGTGTAGGTAGTTCCAGGATGTACAGTGTGTCCAAAGAGTAGATGGTTGAAAGAAAGGTTTCTGGCAGTTTGCAGGAAGAATAGTGCCCACAGTGCTTGTGATTTCATATTTCTGAAAACAATTTTCTCTTTTGCAAGCAAACTGAAACTATAAGGCTTGTATTTCTACAAGGCTGACAGTTTCTTGGGCTCCTGTGAAGCTGTGCTGCACTGATGAGGTCCAGGAGAGGCCCAACATGTGTCTGTGGTTGCTGCTTCTGCCTTTGCATGCCAATCATGAATGCTAATTGCTGGCACCCTCTGCCTTTGCTGAGGAGTCAGCATTACTGAGCTAACATTATGGCAATGTGCATATGGATAGTGTTACACATGGGAGAGCTTTACAGTTTTATTCTTAAAAGGCAAGGCAATAACCTTTTGGCAGCTTGAGGATCCACCTGAGTGGAGGTAATCTTGTGATATGTATAGTCTGTGGTACCAGGTTGACAGATGGGTGGGCTGTTTTGTGACCTTTAAGTTCTTTGTTGAAGTGCAGAAAAGAAACCTGCAGGATAGGAAATAATCATTAATCTATTTTGTAATAGGAAATGGTTGGTGGGAAGCCTAAATGCCTAACAATAGGTGGTGAATCTGCTTGAAAGAGCACAGTTTTTATTCATTAAGATAATAATCACTAATGGAAATTCATTTGGTTTTTAATGGGCTGTAAATTAAATGATTCTGGGGAATGACAAGGCCATCAGAATTCATTACTGAAAATGTCTTTCAAGAGAAAATAAGCAACCCAGGGAGTGTGTTCCAGGTCATCTGCCTGGTGGAGGACAGGCTTCAGCAGGTGACCATAACAACGGCCTCTGAAGAAGGAAAAATTATTAATAATTACATTTCTTGACAGTTTGTTCCACGCACACACACTACTTTTTAATCATCAGGGAAAGACTGCTCACAAAGCAGTTAAAAAAAATCCATGTGTGCCATCAGGAGCCAAATTCAACCACAGACTGCATATGTCATGCCCTTTAAAGATGAAGGGCTCAGCTTTGAACCTTCCCAGTAATTGAGGATGCTGTGCTCACTCTTCTGATGTCAGCTTCTTTCATTTTCTTTTGCAGCCATCACCTGCTGCTTCATCACTGGTTTAAATGCATAAAACAAGATGCTAAGTAAAATGTTCCCTATAAAGGGAGTGATCTTTTGCAGCTGTGTTTCCATGTGGGATGAGGCTGAAACCTGTCCTTATGGCCATCGTCTTCCTAATGGGACAGTTTCCCATTCCAGTTTGTCCATTGGTCTTTTCCCATGACATTATTTATGCGCACATCACCCTCTCTGAAGTGAAACTGCAGTTTTCTAGTGGCTTGGGTGGTCTCTTAAGGAAAAGAAAGTGTAACAAAAAAGTACAACTATGTTTTTCACAGAATGACCTTCAGTTTTCATATGTGTTTTTTTTTTTAAATAAGGGTTTAGCTATAACAAGGGAAAGATGATATTCCCCCTTTGATTAACATACTACATCATTTTGGATTTGAAGCCTGTGTAAAGCTGCTGAACTATTTTTTTTCTGGTTTGCTTGGCTCTTGCTTTGTACCAGGAGGAATTTTAAATCTGCACAATAAATCACATGAAAAACATTCCTCTGGGTTCATGAAAAATAAGTGGATAACTGTTAAAGTACTTAAAATGAATAGTTTTTCCTCTGAAGCTCTGTTTTCTTGTGTAGCAGGATAGTGTAGTAGTAATTCTTAATTCCTACATTGCTTAGGCATTAGATACTTATATTAGCTTATGCTTTTGTGCATGGAAGTAAACCAGTAATTCACCTTTCGTCAAACTCTTGATATCATTTATATATCTTAGGACCTTAATGAATGACAGTATATGTGATACTGGACAAGTCACAGCAGTTTTTTTCCAAAGTGGGTATTGCGATTGGTTGGTTGTGCTTAGTTTTGTGTATTTCCCAGGGCACTCATACAGATTTCAGTGTGCACTTCAAAAGGTGTTTCAGGTTGTTTAAAAAAAGTCATATTTAAAATTTGTATTGTTCCCTAGGGAGACTTGTATAAGAACTGGGCAGCAAATGCCATTTTAAAAAAAGTTATGTGCTCCTTAGAGATATGAGCTATTCAAGTATTATCTTAATGCCAATTAAAAGAATAGAGTAATTTACACTTATATTGGACCACTTATCCGGGAATCTCAAAGCACTTCGCAAAAATTAATGAAGCTTCACATAGCATTAGCTCTGTTTTTCCAGTTGGTAAATAGAGGATCCCCAGAGAGGATCCAATATTTTAAAAAATGATCATTAATTCAGTCTGTCTCCATTTTCAGAAGCTCAGCTTGAGCCCCCTACTGCTTATCTAGACAGTACCAGCAATGGAGATGGACACAGAACAGCAGCAAAGTACCAGCCTCCTATAAGTAGTGATTGTAATTCAGTCTTGAGTGACATTACAGAATTTTAAGAGCCTCATGCAACAGTAGGGCTAGTTTTGGAATGAATGAAGGACCTGCCATTGGTAGAGAGTCAGTAGTTCCAGAAGAACCCTCAGCATTTCTGATGGCAGTAGGTCAAACTAAAATAATGCGGACCCCTAGTTGTGACAGCTGAGTTGTAACACTGAGCTTAATAGGCAGATGAGATGTGATTTCAGTGTGAACACACAGAAAATGGGACAAATTACACAGATGAGATTGTACTAGTAACTTGTGGGGTGTTCAAGTGAAATCCCTGATCAGACGGTAGGTGTGCTGTTTGCTACCCTTCAAAGCAGAGAGAGAGAGAGAACTTTCATCACTACATCACCTTTCTATATCTGTCTTTAAGTTGTTATTTAAGTCTTATCACAAAGGTAATAAAAGTAGAATTAATGAAGCATACCATAAGACAGGAACCTGTGCTTTTAGTGTCAACCTACCTTATAAATGCTGAGAGTAGTGAAATTAAAAAAACCAACAACCTCTCTTAGAGAATAGATTATATATAAGGTTAAGTAAAAAAAAAGTCCACTAAACTTGGAATACAAGCTTTAACCCATGTATCCCTCATGCACTTCTTTGAAATGTAGAATCAGTTTATTTTGCTGCCTTATCCAGCCCCAGAGAGACAGGTGATGTAGTTACTGGGAGCTTTTACTGAAAAACTTCCCACACAACCAGGGGTCACCAAATGAAATTAGTAGGCAGCAGGTTTAAAACAAACAAAGGGAAGTATCTTTTCATACAGTACAGTCAATAGTGGAACTCCTTGCCAGAGGATGATGTGAAGGCTAAAACTATAAAAGTTTGAAAAAGAACTAGGTAAGTTCATGGAGGATAGGTCCATCAGTGGCTATTAGCCAGGATGGGCAGTGATGGTGTCCCTAGCCTCTGTTTGCCAGAAGCTGGGAATGGGCGACAGAGGATGGATCACTTTATGATTACCTGTTCTGTTCATTCCCTCTGGGGCACCGGGCATTGCCTAGATCGACCTTTGGACTGACCCAGTATGGCCGTTCTTATGTAGAAAACTCCAGCAGCATAAACAAACCATTGATAAATGTGCTTAAATGTTCCAGTTTAGATTGCATTATTGTCACCTAGTTGCTAAAATTTTATCCCTTGGTAAGAGACAAGTTACAGCAAAATGTCAAGATATCAAACCAAAGATTTTCTGTGGAAAGGCTCCTGTGTCTAAAGCTCCAGTTTGAAGAAATACTTCAAAATGGTGTAAATTACCCTCCACAACTCAGATACTGTAGCAAAATTGCCTGTATGAAAATTGGTAAAATTAGTAAATTAAAAATATTCTGCCTTCTCATGTGAGCCAGCTTCCTTTGCAGGGATCTAAATGCTCTGTGAAGGGAAGCTGTAGGCAAATACCTTTGGATACTGCTCTGTGGTGATTGTTTGGAATGGATTTACATAAATATATTTCCCTGAAGTTATTACCATTAGGTCTCAGATTTCAATAAATGGCATATTATCTCAGTAACTGCATCTGTGGCTTTGAACTAAAGAATGTAACCATTCTGGAAATCATTGTGATGCCAATTTCCACTCTGCAGAAATTAATTTCTATGATAAGGCTTTAAAAAGCCCAATTAGTAGGTTTACAGTTATAATTTACTTTGTTTAAATAGCCCAATTAGTAGGTTTTCACTTACAATTTACTCTATTTCTGGAGTCACATTAAAAAAAACCATGACATAAACAAACCCTCAGATTAGTTCTTTGGCACTGTTGCCAACAAACCTTGTGTGGGGAAACTCAACTCCTGGCACAAAAGGATTAAGTATCACAGAGCTGGTACAGCTTCAGCATGCACAGCTCAGCCAGTTCCAGCAATACACTGTGTGTGACCTACAGCCCTGTTTCCAGGGCCAGTGTAACAACCTGCAGGCTGCCTGAGAATGGTGGAAGACCATGAGTTTCTGTCAGATCCAGACTCTGTTGGAAAAGCCAGCCCATGCGTTGCAAGTATACTCGGGAAGTCAAAAAAACTGATATTTTGTCTGACCTCTGTGCTTCTCCGCCTTAATTTTTTTTGTTCATTTGTTTTTGAATGTGTTAAACATGGAAGATAACCTGTTTTAAATGAAGCAGGATGTGGCTCAACCATTTGCAGTCTTTTTGGACACACACTTCCCCCTTTAATCCTGTTCAGCATCACTATACAGTGTCATCACCTTGTGCTGCCAAAACTCTGGGTGCAGGACAGCCTAAAAGTCCTGAGATTTTTGGGACAGTCTTGTTGGCTTATAAAGTCTCCCAGAAGACCAAATATGGTGCCAAAAGCCTGAACTTAGCCAGGAATGGCTGCAAGTCTATATAGGGCTCCAAAATCATGGATTCCTATACAGTTGCTCATGGTTAAAGTCAACTCCAGCTGCTTAGATTACCATATATACTCATTCATAAGCCAAATTATTTTAGTAAAAAAGGGAAGCACCAGAGAAGGCAGTTGGCTTATGAACGGGTATAGAGAGGGAGAGGTGGGACACAGCCCCTCCCCCCAGCAGAGGGAGCAAGGAGAGGCACAGCCAGCAGAGCCAGAAAGGAAGAGGCAGGGCCAGAGTCTTTCCACTTCTGGCCAGGTTGCTCTCCCCTGAGCCTCCAAAGCAGCTGCAGCTCCGGGGCTGGCAGGCTGCAGCCGTGCTGCTTGGCCTCACGCCCCCAAAGCACGCTGTGGCCGCACCGCCTGGCCCACTGGAGCAGGCTGTGGCTGTGCCACCTGGCCCAGCTTGCTGGAACATGCTATGGCCAAGCTGCCTGGTCTGGCCTGCTAGAGCAGGCTGCGGCCGTGCTGCCCAGCCTGCCAGAGCAGCTCCAGCCAGGTCAGAGACATCCTCTCCTGACCCTCCCTAGATAAGGTGGGAAGGGATGGAATGGGGAGAGTGTCGGGGTCCCAGGCTAGGGGTAGGGTCATGTGGGCAGTGGTCACAAGGGTTACTACCCTGACCCCCAGCTTCTCCCCACCCCCCAAAAAAGAATTTCCCCATCAGTTGCTGTCCCAGCCCGTCAGGGTAAGCAACTGGCACACCAGGACACTTTGTTTACTTAGGTTTACCTCTGTGCCTGCAGACGCTCAAGGTAAACAAACCATCTCAGCCCACCAGCGGCTTATCCTGATGGCCCAGGAGCCAAAGTTTGCTGACCCCTGAATTATAGGGTCGGCTTATGAACAGGTCATAAAAATTTTCCATTTTTACTTATCCATCTTATGGGGGGTCAGATTGTAAATGAACCAGCTTATGATCAAATATATACCGGTAATTAAACGATATGAAATTTATTGGGGGCATGTTTAAATCCGAAATTTTGTTTGGGACTGACTCATACACTCAGTAGATGCCTACTGTAATTTATCAAGTGTAATTTCTGCCATTTGAATCTTCTTGATGGCCTATATTGTAAATTTAATATAGATTTTAAGAAAACAATAATGGTTCTTATGTGTCAGAAGAATATGAAAATTCTTCCCTGTGGCAAATAGGCTGAAGTTTCAAAAGCAACACCAACTCTGTGATTTGATTGGCTATAGATCTATTTTACTGATCTGAAATTGTTACAAAATGCACAGCAAAACACTGGAACTAAGTCATTCAGTCCAGGCTAGTAAAACTGCTTTAAGTGAGTGATGGATGTTACTGAAGAAACAAGGATTGGGCACTGTTTTTCAGTGTTATAGATCAGCTTAGTTCTCAGAACCATTCAGTTGTGTCGCTGTGGTCCTACAGAGGTGAAGAGCAAGTTCAGAGCTTAAATAATGAAATGGTTAAGTATGCTAAAAAAGTATTCATCAACAGTCACTAGAATCCAAAAGAGCCGTTCTGTTCAACCATGTGTGCGCCCTTTATTTATTTCCATCTTTTCATGAACAGGTTTTCATTCATGTAAGAGTTTACATGCAAAAAATGCATTTCTGAGCCAACAGGACTATTCATTAACCATTATTTGTTAGTCACTCTCAATAGTCATTCAGTCAGGAAGCAGAAGCAATGCGAAGATGACCAGTCACACACCACAAAAAACAAGGGGGTCAGTTCACAAACTATTCATGTGGTGAAGATTGTTTGGCCAAAATATTTTAGGAGATCTTATGAGTATGAAGTATATTTACAGAAATCATATTGGCAAACAAGACAAAGGAGAAAATTAATTTGGATAATTTGTTCATAATGAATAACTGTATCAGCTCTAATTGTCACTTAGAAATTAGATTCTTTATGCTTTTCACATTGTAAGGATAAAGCATGAGAACTAATTATAGATAGCATAGCAGCATGCTGATCATCATCAATGAGCTGGCCTGGAAGAGGAAGAAATTGGAAGAACAGTGATAAGAATTTTTTTATGTTTGTTTGAAAAATGCATTGCTGCTGCTATACTCAAGTCTTGGAAGAGCATTTAATATATGAAACATCTTCCAAAAAAGGCTGAAACAGTAGTTATTACACTATTAGGATGAAATCACTTAGCTTAGGGACTTCTTGATTAATGGATATGAGAAACAGACCAATGTTCACTTGTGTTTAGTAAGCTTGTGGTCTTTGTAATATTTCGTCTAATATGTTAAAGTTTAGTTAATTTTTTACATTTTGCTTCGCTCCCTGTCCCCACCCATAATCACACACACTTTTGAAAAATTTGCAGGGGATGTATAACTAAGAAGTGATGTATAGTATTCAGATGTACAAGTATTTGTAATATATAAACAGGAACGCAACTGAAAGCAGTAAAGCTAGCTGGTTTTAAGTCTTAAGTAAAAGGGAATTCGTTTCTACAAGAAGGAATAATTTCTTACACTTATACAGTGAGTTCTGAAGAATCTCAGAATACTTACCAGACTCTATGCCATCACTTCACCACTGAAATGTAATCACTTCTGGAGTGGAAGTCATCAACTAGACAGACAACGTGCAGGCAGTACACAGAACAATTGGAGGGGAAAGGAGGACAGAAATTATTGCATTATAGCACTGTCAGTTTGCCAGCTGCCTTTTTTTGTTGCCTAAGACCCCTGGGATAAACCCTGATCTTGCTAAAATAGTTGTGGGATCTATTATGTCCATGCAAAGCAGATAGGAGCTGAGTTTCTCATCTGAATGAGCAATACATTGTAAACATTGTGGAATGAAAACAATGAAAGATTGGTTTGACCCTGTTGGGATTTCATTCTAGGAATTCTTGATATTTTCTATCTGATGCATAGAAATGGAAGCTTGAGATTTATCAAAATATGTTTGTCTTCTTTTATTGAAAGTCAGAATGTTATTAATTAATGTATATACTTCCTTTCCCTATTCAGTGTAAAACTTCAAAGCAGCATTGATTGCTATGGAACAAACAATTGTGCCTGTAGAACAATTTTTAAAGAATTAAGAGCATCAAGACTTGTTGCTGAAATTGTCAAGTAAGGCAGATTAATAAACTGTAATGGGGAACTTCATAGCTTCCTTCTAGAGTATGTGTTTTTATGTACAATATTCAGTGAAAAAAGTAGCAGTGTACCCTAGAGTAATTCACAAGTAGAAAAGAGTGATAGCTAAGAGTTGGAAGTGTGGGGAGAAGTTACTTTTTGGTGGGAGTAATGTCTTATTCAATCAAGGTTTAGCCATCTCTTTTCAGTATCAATTTTCAGTTTTCATCATCTGGAAAAAATGGTAATTTGACTTCTATAAAATAAACTGATTTTTTTGTCATGAGGGAAAGAAAACATTTTGTTGTGTTTTTTGTTCTGTGACATGCCTTGTTGATATGCTTTAGAATCATCTAGAATTGATTGCAGAGCAGACAAGAGGACTGCTTGTTAAATTTATTCTCCTATCTCAAACATCATACCAGACATTGTTACTTCTGCAACTGTCTTTCATTAAAGAATGCAAAAAAGCAACACCTGTTGCTATTTATTGTTACAAGATCAAAACATTGGCAATTTAAAACACTGACTTTTATCTTGAAATGAAACATATACTTGCAGATTCCATTCTCTCAGCAGAAGTTCACTGCTGAATATGGAAAATGTGTAATTTCAAAAAGAAATGATATTCAGTTCATTTTATGGCTGTTGCAGTTGTTTTAATGGGAAATTTTCAAAAGTGCCTAAATAATTTAGGAGTATAGTTCCCAATGACTTTCACTAGGACTGTACTACCATCTGATAATATCCTAAAAGACAGCATATACAGTAATGTTTAACAAGCACTCCTCAGTGTCATGCATAGTACTTACTGTTAGGGAAATTTACAGTATGTCTTCATCCTGATTGTTGGTAATCTCCTAGGACCCCTAAACAGGAAGGATAGCTTGTATGAAAGCTGATTTATGTTTATAAATTTTTGTGAATTGTGTCTGCTGGTCTCCCTCTGACATTAAATGGGAAAAATGTGGCTGCCTTCTAGAAAAAGATTAGACGTTTAGGGAAACAATGGAAACACAATGTCATTTTTATCACCGGACAGGATCAAGGTCAAAGTAATATATGACTATAATGTTAATACAATGTCACTCTTGAGTAGTTTTATGCATTACATTGAGAAGGGCTTTCTAGTGCTTGGTAACCAGATGGGGGAATAAGAATGAGATATTTCTAGTTTGCCAAGGTTTTTGAATGCTGGGCAGATTTTTTTTTATTTAGCATTCTTATAAATGCAGTTATTCTCTAAAATGTTTTGCTTGAACTGTATAAGCATTCATTTCTTCATTGATTGCCAAAAATAGATTTAAGCAATTTTTTTACATTTTCCATTGTGATATTTATTAACTTGTGTCCCTTGGGGAAAACAGTCCAAGATTTACAGCGTTTGGAAAATTTTCAAATGCTGATTAACTAAAACTGAAATGCTTTAATAGTTAGATGAATTATGTGTACCTTATTTTCAGATGTTCATGATAGTAAGTAACCCTACCAGCCACAAGAAAAAATCCTCTCCACTCCTGATAGGATTGTGTGGTTTCTGGTCCCAGTATGGACTGATCCTGCCCTGTGCCGGGGGGGGGGGGGAAACATGGTTTGTTTTTGAAGCTAATAATATTGTCTCTTAGCAAGAATTATTGGTATCATTTTTACAGTGGCTGGCTAATCATCACGTGGATCCTGCCAACAATTTATTTTAATAAAAAGTTTGTTTTACTTGCTGTTCATAATCCATCCTATGAAACTTGAAAATAAGATTGCTTTTCCTTCCCATTTTGTTCTTGTTGTATTTGGCAAACATTTAATATTGTGGCTTGAATAATTTTTTTAAATCATCCATTTTAATATTTCCTGAGATAGTCACTGTAAAAACATTATTCCTATTCACCAAGTGCTAATAAATGTGTCTAAAGAGGGATACATTCCACTTTGACAGTCTCCTTCTATTTGTGTATTAAAAACTTAGCTGTGGGAATTTACCATTATTATCCCCCTTTACCAAATATGCCTCCGGTTATATGGCATGCAGAGGTTTCCAAATATACGGACAGCGTGTGAAGACCCCTCTTTCTATCCCTGAAGCTACGTCTACACTACAGGATAATTTCGAATTAACATAAACTGGTTTTATAAAACAGATATTATAAAGTCGATTGCACGCGGCCACACGAGGCACATTAATTCGGCGGTGTGCGTCCATGGTCCGAGGCTAGCATCGATTTCCGGAGCGTTGCACTGTGGGTAGCTATTCCATAGCTATCCCATAGTTCCCGCAGTCTCCCCTGCCCCTTGGAATTCTGGGTTGAGATCCCAGTGCCTGATGGGGCAAAAATCATTGTTGCGGATGGTTCTGGGTACAGCCTCACCCCTCCCTTCCTGAAAGCAGCAGACAACCATTTCGCGCCTTTTTTCCTGGGTGAACTGAAAGCAAACGCCATAGCACAGCAAGCATGGACCCTGCTCAGATCAATAGTGCAATCGTGGATGTTGTAAACAACTTGCGCATTCTCGTGCAGTCTATGGTGAACCATGAACTGCAAAGGCAGGCGAGGAGGAGGCAGCTACAGCAGTGCAGCGACGAGAGTGATGAGGACATGGACACTGAATTCTCCCTAACCGTGGGCCCCTGCGCTTTGGAGCTCCTGCTGGTAATGGGGGAGGTTCTACCCATTGAACACCGATTTTGGGCCCCGGAAACAAGCACAGACTGGTGGGACCGCATAGTTTTGCAGGTGTGGGACGATTCACAGTGGCTGCAAAACTTTCACATGCGTAAGAGCACTTTCTTTGAACTTTGTGACTTGCTTTCCCCTGCCCTGAAACGCCATAATACCAAGATGAGAGCAGCCCTCACAGTGGAGAAGCGAGTGGCAAAAGCCCTCTGGAAGCTTGCAACGCCAGACAGCTACCGGTCAGTCGGGAATCAATTTGGAGTGGGAAAATCTACTGTGGGGGCTGCTGTGTTGCAAGTAGCCAAAGCAATCATTAAGCTGCTGCTACGAAAGGTTGTGACTCTGGGAAACGTGCAGGTCATAGTGGATGGCTTTGCTGCAATGGGATTCCCTAACTGTGGGGGGGCCAATAGATGGAACCCAAATCCCTATCTTGGCACTGGAGCACCAGGGCACCCAGTACATAAACCGCAAGGGGTACTTTTCAATGGTGCTGCAAGCACTGGTAGATCACAAGGGACATTTCACCAACATCCACGTGGGATGGCCAGGAAGGGTTCATGACGCTCGCATCTTCAGAAGCACTGTTCTGTTTAAACGGCTGCAGCAAGGGACTTACTTCCCAGACCAGAAAATAACAATTGGGGATGTTGAAAAGCCTGTTGTTATCCTGGGTGACCCAGTCTACCCCTTGATGCCATGGCTCATGAAGCCATACACAGGCAGCCTGGACAGTGGTCAGGAGCTGTTCAGCTACAGGCTGAGCAAGTGCAGGATGGTGGTAGAATGTGCATTTGGCCATTTAAAGGCTCGCTGGCGAACATTACTCACTCACTCAGACCTCAGCCAAACCAATGTCCCCTTTGTTATTGCTGCTTGCTGTGTGCTCCACAATCTCTGTGAAAGTAAAAAGCATGCATTTAAAAACCATGTATTCTTTATTAAAAGTCATTCCCTGTAAGCAACCCACCCTCCTCCTTTGTTTAAAAAGCATGTAATTATAAAAAGAGGAAGAGAATTAACAAGGTATCCCGGGAGTGGTTTGGGAGGAGGATAGGAGGGAAGGAAAAGGCCATTAAGCACATTTCAGTGTAATGACAGCCTTTTGGTTGGACTGTCCACGGGGGTGGAGTGGGCTGGTGCACAAAGCCTTCCCCCACGTGTTCTTACACATCTGGGTGAGGAAGACATGGAACATGGTGAGTACTGAGGGTGGTTAAACATGGGAGGCAGATGTCGGAGGATGTCAGTTTGATCACGCAGCAGCTCCAGCGTTGCATCCTGCCACCACTGATCTTCCTGCCTACACCTGTGATCTTCCTGCCGCCACCTCTCCTCTCGAGCATCTCTCCTATCCTCACGTTCGTCCCTCCTATCCTCACGTTGGTCCCTCCTGTCCTCACGTTCACTGGCATCTTTCCTGTACTTTGCTACCACGTCCTTCCACTCCCTCAGATGAGCTCTTTCATTGCGGGTTACTTCCATGATTTCAGAGAACATTTCATCTCGTGTCCTCTTCTTCCTCCGCCTTATCTGAGCTAGCCTTCAGGATGGAGTAGGGAGGCTTGAAAAATGTGCAGCTGCATGAGGGAGGGAAAATAGGGAGAGAAGGATTTTAAAAGATACATTTTACAGAACAATGGTTATACTCCTTCACAGTGAACAACACTATTCACCTTACGTAGCAGATGTGATTTCACTACAAGGTCGAATTTGGAAACTTTTAATATTGAGTGCCTGCGGCTCTGGTGTTACAGATCTCACAGACGCAGGTCCGGGCATCACAACTCAGCCTCCATGCAGTCATGGTAAGGCACAGCTTCTCCAGCCTTCATATACACAGTTCCCTTTGCTGCTTCTTTCCTGTTAACAAGGAGCAGCAGACGCCAACCCCTCCCTTCCCCAATCCAATTCTCTAGAATTGCTTTACCCCTCCCCCCACCGCATGGCTGGTATCATGGAAGATCACTGCTAATCACCCCTGTTTTCCCCCCCGCCCACGTGGCTAGTAGCTGGGAAGATTCCTGCTGGCCAAACGCTAAAAAGCTCAGCGCTATCCTTCCTCCCCTCCCCCCGCTTTGCTACGCGCAAGGAAGGCTTTCTTTTAAGCAACAGCCCAGTAGGAAAATGGCCATCTCTCTGTCCCCTTACTTAAATTCCTTAATTTCAACCAGGTTACCATGAATGATATCTCTCTGCTGAGGATAACAGAGCGAGATAAAGAACGGATGTTGCTTGAATGCCAGCAATCACCGGGACCATACGTAGCTATGCTTTGTCATGCAATGATACCCGATTACTTGCTACATGCATGGCGTGGTAAAGTGTCCTACCATGGTGGACGGAACAAGGCTGCCTTGCCCAGAAACCTTCTGCAAAGGCTTTTGGAGTACCTCCAGGAGCGCTTCATGGAGATGTCCCAGGAGGATTTCCGCTCCATCCCCAGACATGTTAACAAACTTTTCCAGTAACTTTACTGGCTGCGAATGCATCCCAAGCCCTCATGGCAAATCAGTCATTAAAAAACGCTTGCTTTTAAACCATGTTTTATATTTCAAAGGTATACTCACCAGAGGTCGCTTCCATGGCTTCACTGTCTGGGCTAGTGGCTTGGGAGGGCTGGGAGGGTAATTCCGTCTGGATCACAAAAAGCTCCTGGCTGTTGGGGAGAATGGAGTGCTGTGTGCTCTCTGCAAGCTCATCCTCCTCTTCCTCCTCCTCATCTTCCCCCTCCGCTGAATCCTCATCCATGGTTGAGATTATAACCCCCACCTCGGAATCCACGGACAAGGGAGGGGGCAGTGGTGGCGCAGCCCCCTAAAATTGCATGCAGCTCAGCGTAGAAGCAGCATGTTTTTGGCCCTGACCCTGATCTTCCATTTGCTGCTTTGGTTTTCTGGTAGGCTTGTCTGAGCTCCTTCACTTTCACTCTGCACTGCACTGAGTCCCTGCTGTGGCCTCTCTCCATCATGGTCTTGGAAATTTTTTCAAAAGTTTTTTCATTTCGTCTTTTGGAACGGAGTTCTGTTAGCACTGAATCCTCTCCCCATATAGCGATAAGATCCAGTACCTCTTGTGCGGTCCATGCTGGTGCTCTTTTTCTGTTCTCAGGAGACTGCATTGCTACCTGTGCTGATGAGCTCTGTGTGGTCACCTGTGCTGGTGAGCTCTCCAGGCTGGCCAAACAGGAAATGCAATTCAAAAGTTCGCGGGGCTTTTCCTGTATACCTGGCCAGTGCATTAGAGTTCAGATACTTGTCCAGAGCGGCCAGTGGTGCACTGTGGGATACCACCTGGAGGCCAATAACTTTGATTTGCGGCCACACTAACCCTAAATCAATATGTTAATATCGATTTTAGCATTACTCCTCTCGTTGGGGAGGAGTACAGAAATCTATTTAAAGAGCCCTTTAAATCGATATAAAGTGCATTGTAGTGTGGACGGGTACAGCGTTAAATCGATTTAACGCTGTTAAAATCAGTTTAACTGCGTAGTGTGGACCAGGCCTGAGTTTCTCTTGTGGAATGAGATTGGAAAGGAGCAGCAGCTTGACTTGTGCTTTGCCCAAGATTCCCACAGCTGAACTTGGATGTAAGAAGTATGCATGGTTAAAGTCCTAACCGGCCTCTAATGAAAATGCTGTAATCTGGAGAGACCAGATGTATGAATGTAATTTTGAGTATAAATTTATTTTTAAACACATATTTTCTGCTCCTACAACCATTTCTGGTTCAACCTCTGCTCTTGGCATACCAACCCACTCACTATTGTGATGGAAAACTGATATGCTGCCCTGGCAATGAGCAATGAGGAGTCACCCCCAAAGGTGGAGGAGGAGAAGCCATGTATCCCCAAGGCTGGGAGGATTGCAGCCATCACTCCCAGTGATGGTTGGTGACTCTCTTCTGAAGGGGGATGAAGGCACCCATCTGTCGCCCTGACATGGCATCCCAGGAGGTATTGCTGCCTGCCAGGGGCCTGTATCTGAGATGTTACAGAGGGATTGTCAAGGATCATCCAGCCCTCTAACTACTACCCCATGCTACTCATTGATATGGGCACTAATGATATTGCGAGGTATCACCCTCTGCAGATCAGAAGTGACTACAAGGCTCTGAGAGTACGGGTGATGGAGTTTGGAGTGCAGGTGGTGTTCTCTTGGGTCCTTCTAGTCCAGGGTAGGGGCCCAGGCAGAGACAGGTGCATCCTGGAGGTGAATGCCTGACTGCGAAGATAGTGTCACCAGGAGGGCTTCAGTGTCTTTGATCACGGGATGCTGTTCCAGGAAAGAGGACTGCTAAGCAGAGATGGGGTCCACCCATTGAGGAAGGGGAAGAGCATATTTGGATACAGACTGGCTAACCTCACAAGGAGGTCTTTAAACTAGGTTCGAAGGGGCAGGTGACCAAAACCCACAGGTAAGTAAAAACATGGAGACCTGGGAAAAGGATCGCATTTGCAGGGAGCATGGACTGTTACAATAGGGTTAAAGGAGAGATACGACAGAACTGCGGGGGGTGGGGGAATCAAATCAGTATCTTAGATGTCTGTGTACTAAATGCAAGAAGTATGGGGAATAAACAAGAAGAACTTGAAATGCTAGTAAATAAACACAACTCTGACAAAGTTGGCATCACAGAGACCTGGTGGGATAATGCATGATTGGAATATTGGTATAGAAGTGTACAGCTTGCTCAGGAAGGCCAGCCAGGGAAAAAAGTGATGATGTGTCGCCTTAGATATTAAAAATGTATACACCTGAACTGAGGTTGAGATGGAAACAGGAGACAGACTTGTTGAAAGTCTCTGGGTAAGGATGAAAGGGGTAAAAAACAAGGGTGATGTCATGGTAGGGGTCTACTACAGACCGCCTAACCAGGAAGAAGAGGTGGATGGGGCTTTTTTTAAACAACTAACAAAATCATCCAAAGCACAGGACTTGGAGATGATAGGGGACTTCAACTACTCAGATATCTGTTGGGAAAATAACAGCAAGGCACAGATTATCCAACAAGTTCTTGGAATGTATTGGAGACAATTTTTTTATTTCAGAAGGTGGAGAAAGCTACTAGGGGAGAGGCTGTTCTATTTGATTTTGACAAATAGGGAGGAACTGGTTGAGAATTTGAAAATGGAAGGCAGCTTGGGTGAAAGGGATTGTGAAATGGTAGAGTTCATGATTCTAAGGACTGGTCTACACTACGGGGGAAAATCGATCTCAGATACGCAACTTCAGCTACGTGAATAACGTAGCTGTCATAAACAGATAGCTAAGGGTTAATGTCTCTTCCACCTGAAGCCCCTGACCAGAGGACCAATCAGGAAACCGGATTTTTTCAACTCTGGGTGGAGGGAAGTTTGTGTCTGAGGTCTTTGTTTTCTGCCTGCCTGCTTTCTCTGAGCTTTGGAGAAGTAGTTCTGTTTTCTAATCTTCTGTTTCTAAGTGTAAGGACAAAGAGATCAGATAGTAAGTTATATGGTTTCTTTTCTTTGGTATTTGCATGAATATAAGTGCTGGAGTGCTTTGATTTGTATTCTTTTTGAATAAGGCTGTTTATTCAATATTCTTTTAAGCAATCGACCCTGTGTTGTGTCACCTTAATACAGAGAGACCATTTGTATGTATTCTTTCTTTCTTTTTTATATAAAGCTTTCTTTTAAGACCTGTTGGAGTTTTTCTTTACTTCAGGGAAATTGAGTCTGTACTCACCAGGGAATTGGTGGGAGGAAGAAATCAGGGGAGATCTGTTGAATTGGCTAGCCTGATTTTGCATTCCCTCTGGGGAAAGAGGAAAGTCCTTTTTGTTTCCAGGACTGGGAACGGAGAGGGGGAGTCACTCTGTTTGGATTCACAGAGCTTGTGTCTGTGTATCTCTCCAGGAGCACCTGGAGGGGGGAAGGGAAAAAGGATTATTTCCCTTTGTTGTGAGACTCAAGGGATTTGGGTCTTGGGGTCCCCAGGGAAGGGTTTTCAGGGGGACCAGAGTGCCCCAAAACACTCTAATTTTTTGGGTGGTGGCAGCAAGTACCAGGTCCAAGCTGGTAACTAAGCTTGGAGGTTTTCATGCTAACCCCCATATTTTGGACGCTAAGGTCCAAATCTGGGACTAAGGTTATGACAGTAGCTGAAATCGAAGTATCTAAGATCGAATTACTCACCATCCTCACGTTGCAGGATCGATGTCCGCGGCTCCCCATGTCTACTCTGCAACTCTGTTCGGGTTAGTGGAGTTCCGGAATTGATATAAGCGCATTGGGGGATTGATATATCGCAACTAGATGAGACACGATATCTCTATCCCCAAGCAATCGATTGCTACCCGCCGATATGGCAGGTAGTGAAGACGTAGCCTAATGAATGATGGGAGGGAGAACAGCAAAATGAAGACAATGGATTTCAAGGCGGCAGACTTTAGCAAACTCAGGGAGTTGGTAGATAAGATCCCATGGGAAGCAAGTCTAAGTGTAAAAACAATTTAAGACAGTTGGCAGTTTTTCAAAGAGACATTATTAAGGGCATAAGAGCAAAGTATCCCACTGCATAGGGAAGATATGAAGTATGGCAAGAGATCACCCTGGCTTAACCAGGAGAACTTCAATGATCTAAAAATAAGAGTCCTACAAAAAGTGGAAACTAAGTCAAATTACAAAGGATGAATATAAACAAATAATACAAGTATGTAGGGACAAAAATTAGAAAGGCCAAGGCAAAACATGAGATCAAATTAGCTAGAGACATAAAGGATAACAAGAAAACATTCTACAAATGCATTAGAAGCAAGGGGAAGACCAAGGAGAGAGTAGGTCTATTACTCAATGAGAGGTGGGAAATAACAGAAAATGTGGAAATGGCAGAGGTGCTTAATGACTTCTTTGTTTCGGTTTTCACCAAAAAGGTTGGTGGGGATTAGACGTGAAAATGAGGTGGGATCAGAGGCTAAAATAGGGGAAGAACAAATTAAAAAATTACTTAGACAAATTAGAGTTCTTCCAGTCACCAGGGCCTGATGAAATGCATCCTTGAACACTCAGATATCTGAGCCATTAGTGATTATCTTTTAAAACTCATGGAAGAAGGGAGAGATTCTAGAAGACTGGAAAAGGGCAAATATAGTGCCAATCTATTTTAAAAAAAGGGGGGGGGGAGGACAATCCCGGGAATTACAGACCAGTCAGCTTAACTTCTGTACCCGGAAAGATAATGGAATAAATAATTAAGGAATCCATGTGCAAACATCTAGAGGAGGTGATAAGTAACAGTCAGCATGGATTTGTCAAGAATATATCTTGTCAGACCAACCTGTTAGCTTTCTTTAACAATGTAACAAACCTTGTGGAATGGGGGAAGAGATAGACATGGTATATCTTAACTTTATTAAAGCTTTTGATATTGTCTCACATGACCTTCTCACAAACAAACTAGGAAAATACAACCTAGATGGAGCTGCTATAAGATGGGTGCAAAACTGGTTGGAAAACCATTCCCAGAGAGTAATCAGTGTTTCACAGTCGTGCCGGAAGGGCACAACGAGTGGGGTCCCACAGATATCAGGTCTGGGTCCAGTTCTGTTGAATATCTTCATAAATGATTTAGATAATGGTATAGAGAGTACACACACAAAATTTGTGGATGATAGTGCTTTGGAGGATAGGATTATAATTCAAAATGATCCGGACAAGCTGGAGAAATGGTTTGAAGTAAATAGGATGAAATTCAATAAGGACAAATGTAAAGTACTCTACTTAAGAAGGAACAATCAGTTGCACACATACAAAATGGGAAATGACTGCCTAGGAAGGAGTACTGTGGAAAGGGATCTGGGTGTCTTAGTGGACTGGACCACAAGCTAAATATGAGTAAACAGTGTAATGCTGTTGCAAAACAAGTGAACATCATTCTGGGATATATTAGCAGGAGTGTTGAAAGCAAGACATGACAAGTAATTCTTCCACTCTACTCCGCGCTTATAAGGCCTCAGCTAGAGTATTGTGTCCAGTTCTGAGCACCAAATTTTAGGAACGATGTAAACAAATTGGAGAGAGTCCAGAGAAGAGCAACAAAAATGATTAAAGGTCTAGAAAACATGACCTATGAGGGAAGATTGAACAAATTGGGTTTGTTTAGTCTGGAAAAGAGAAGACAGAGAGGGGACATAAGTTTTCAAGTACATGAAAGGTTGTTACAAAGAGTAGGGAGAAAAATTGTTTTTCTTAACCTCTGAGGATAGGACATGGAGCAATGGGCTTAAATTGCAGCAAGGAAGGTTTAGGTTGGCTCTTAGGAAAAATGTCCTAATTATAAGGGTGGTTAAGCACTGGAATAAATTGCCTAGGGAGGTTGTGGAATCTCCATCTTTGGAGATTTTTAAGAGCAGGTTAGACAAACACCTGTCAGGAATGGTCTAGATAATACTAAGTGCTGCCATGAGGGCAGGGGACTGGACTAGAGGACTTCCTGAGGTCCCTTCCAGTCCCATGATTCTGTGATCATCATTAAACTTCTTGTCTGCACCTTAGTCCCTATACGTCTCCAGCTGTTGGTCTGACTGCCCTCCCAGCATCAGCATCTTCTCCATACCCATTTTCCGCTGCTGTCACTAATTGAGCATCACCCTATCTCACTTCCAAACTCTTTCCTTCAGCACCCTTCCTTTGCTTTCAACATTGCCACTCTATGAAACTGCATAGACAGGAGCTGAAATCTGATTGGTAAAAGATGACTTTTTTCTAGACAGTGGCCCACACTTCAGAAACTGAATACTTGAAAACATAAGAGTAAAAAACAAATTTGAGAGATATGATTGTTGCTTAATTAAGTTTGACTAATATTAAGTTTGTCAGAGTATTCCAGGTCCAGAAATGGACGAACCTTTTCCTGCATAACAAAACCAAAGAGACTTTACCGTATGTGAGGAGAACAAGGGTCCTTTGTTATGTTGACAGCATATATCCAGAAAAATTAGATGAAAACATAAATATTCTTGCTGGAAGGTCACAATGAAATGCTACTTTATTTTTTAAAATTTAGAATGATAACCCAGAAGAACCCAAAAACAGAAAGAGAGAAAACAGGCTGCTATCTCAAGTTCTCCCCAACTTGCTTTAGGCTGTCTGTCTTCTGGCTGATTGCTGCTCTACCCAGAATGCGCGCACAGCCTCCTAGCCTGCAAGTAGGATCAAGAAACCCCCCTGAACATTTAAAGTGACAGCTTACAATTCCAATACAATTTTGAATACACCAAGCCTTATAGGATCTTGCACCTGCAAGGTCCTGAGAGCAAGGCTTCTTGCCTCAAGTCAGCAAAGTCTTTCCACTTCAAGTTAACGTTGAGAAGTTCACTGACTTCAGTGGGAGTATTTACATGTTTATGTGCACTCCTTGCTGAAGCCTCTGGACTTGATCACCTTGAAACAGAGCCCCAGCTGAGCTTAAACTATTTGTTCCTTTGAGTACCTACCTGTTTAACACAAAGATGTCTACAGAAGAAGACATGACATATTGAACCTCCATGTAGTTGTCAAGAAAAGAATGTGCAGTAACTGAATCCAGCACTCATGGTCTCCTCTTTCTTCTGTTGAAGTCAGTGGCAAACTTCTATTGATGGGTTATGTGTTTCAACCTTAAAAATGATCTAAAGGCTCTTCCCTGAGTTTAGATTTCTGTGTTTGTCCTGCAAAACTTGATGACAGTGATCCCAAACCAACTTTTTCTCCTTTTTCTCCTTCACTCAGAGTATCCCTTGCATTGCCCATTACATTGTCAGGATATCATCAACTATTGTGGACAGAATCATTCTGGGTTCTTGGAAAGTAATTTAAGCAGCAAATGATTGTCAACTCTGTTCTCATTTTTAATTTATGCATTAATTCTGTTGTTGATTTAGGATTTAAGAGTTTTGCAGTATAAACATCTGTTTTTAGAAATGTATGTATTAATGCGTCTGGGCTGAAAACCAGAATATATGTTAGGAATGGAGAGGATTTAAAGAAAACATGAAAGTTACAAATAACAGATTTATGAGAGCCATAAAAAGTTTACTAGTTTCGGATGCTTTTTTACTCAACAATTACTATGAAATATTTTTAAAATATTGGCAAATGAGTAATTCATAAAATATAATTTTTTATTGTCTTGAGGATGGGGGAATTAGAACAACCAGCTTTTAAACTCTTAAAACAACAAAGTGTTACTATGTATATACCTATATGAGTCCTATATTGGGTTTATATGATCACTCACAACTGATCCCTTCCTAACTTGATTCACCAAAAGTATAATAAATGTTTTATACACTGTATTATAAATATCAAAGGTTATGGACAGATCAAAATAGGTTCAAAGTAAATGAGAAATATTTTGTGATGGAATTCTGTTTTAGTACAAAATTCATTTTTAACAATATTTAAGTGTTTTTACACACAAACAGTAATTTATTTTTGTGGTTGCACTTAGAGGCCGTAATCAGAATTGGGACCTCATTGGACCAGACACTGTATGCATATGTAATAAAAAAGACAGTCCTTACTCCAAAATGCTTACGGGTCTAAAGCAATAAATGTAAAATCCAGTGGCTCCTCCTAAGTGTAGCAATATATAGTATTTGTTTACCCTGCTTTGCCTCTGTGGGTACATCTATACAGCAAGTAAACACCAATGGCTGGACCAGGTGAACTTACTCAGGCTTGCAGGACTCAGGCTATGGGGTTGTAAAATTGCTCTGTACATGGCTGAGCTTGGGCTGGAGCCAGAACATCTACACAGCATTTTTAGCCCCACTGCCTGAGTCCTGTAAGCCAGTCAGTTGACCTGGCCATGCTGGTGGTCTTTTATTCCAGTGTAGATATATCCTGTACTAAAATGTGAGCCTACCCCACTCTACTAGGCCAGACTTTATTCCCCTAATTCATTGTATGGGCACAGTAAGTTTTCATGATACTATGCCAAACAATCTTGAGCCTTGACTATACTAGTATTTATACTTCTGTTAGCACCCTTTCTGCAGCACTGCTGGAAAAGGGTAGAATTTTTTTAAGCTGGTATGGCTTGTTTAGTCTACCTGAACTGCATACGAGTATGTAATGAAGCTAGTACTGAGGAGATTCTGGAGGAACCCCTAAAGATAGCTAAACTAAAAGAAGAAATTTAGATTGTTTATGTTGTTGGGTTGGGTTATCAATAAAGCCAACCCTCTGTTTGGACACTACTCTGTGTGTTTTGTTGTGGACAGAATAGGGCCTCTGCCTGTTTGCAATCACTGAACTACCATTAAACAGTCCCTATGGTTTTATAGCTTTGTGTAATCTGTACTCCAACAAGCTAATGGCTAGACAGTAAAACTACACACAGAAATAAAATAGTACATCTCCCACATGGACTGCATGAGCTCTGGGTGCAATTTGTGCTTGGAACCTTTTGTGGTTTTCCTGTGGAACTCAAGGTGTATGGGGAGATGCGGGTATGTCTCTCAAATTTTGAAACATTTGTACACAGCTGCAGCTCAAACCATTCCAACTGGTTTCTACTGATATCTAGACCATTTCATGCTTTTTTTCAAAGTCTTCAGATTTATCATGGTTTGTGATTGAGGTGTCTGGCACAGAAAAAAGCAGCAAGGGGGTCGGAAGCATACCCTGGAGAAACAAATTGGCCAGCAGATTCCATGGCCTAATGAAAAGTGGGCAGAGAAGTCACAAGTACATTTTCACAACTCTTTTTAATGAGGTGACACGCACACACAAACACAAATAGAGAGCTTGTTTTGATAAACCTAGCCAGCAGTCACTTCAAACAGACTGGAAGAGAGAATGTTGTCCTTGTTCAATGGGGAAGCTACATGTGGGGTCCCCAAGAGATTCTAATCAGTTATTTTCCTTACCTTTGCTTTCAGTTAAGATTACAGATTGGCCAAAAGGCAACTAAAGATCTGAAACTATTTGAATTTTGGAAGGTGGGGTTGGATCCAATGTCCACCCACCTACCCCGATCTGAATCCAACCACATAGTTTTGCCTCTGGGTCAGAATTTCCCATTCCAGATGTGGCCAAAATTGCACCTAGCAGCTCATTCTCCATTGGGTCTGAACCTGAACTCTAGCCTCAAATCCTAAACACAGCCAGCTCAGTCCATTTCCAATTAGGAAATTTGCTGCAGAGCTAGGAACAGAACCCAGATTTCCTGAGTCCCATTTGTTACTGTAAAATAAGACCCACCCTTCTCCTTATCTCTGATTAACTCTCTCATGTACAGTTTAACTGCGGGAGGAGGGAGCGGAGGAGGGTGAGAGAAATGGACTTAATCAAGAGCACTGAAACTATATATTACCAAACAAATGCACAAATTTGTGTCTCATTCTCCTCAGTGTACATAACCTCTATTAGAATCTTAGCACAGCTGCAGTTTTTTCTCCTTCTTTTAAATGACAATTTTAATATACTCTTGGATCAGGGAAGCCAAAGGGTAAGACAGAGCGTGATGGGGCCCAGCCTGTAAGACAGAGGGTGATGGGGCACTTTGATAGGGCATTGTTTTGCTCTGGTATGCAGATTGCTGAAGAGTGTTACAAGCTCTGATTCAGTTAATGTACTAAATGATTTTTTGTGAGTGAGAAAATTCAGGGTTTTAATATATTTGTCATATATCTATCTTTATTGCACCTGGAATATGCTTAAGATTCTGCATCTGTGACCATATGCAAAATTAATACATTTATCATGGGGTTTGATTGCACATATTTTAATATGGGGTATATTATAATTATTCAGTAGTTTACATGCTCTGCTGCACATTTATAAATGCAATGAAGTTTTGGCATGGTTTAAAATACTTTATATGTAGTCACATATATTTTACCTATGTGGTCTTTATGTTTTTAAACATGATTTGGAAAGTTACCTGGCTGTATTCAGCATGAAATGCCATGCTTTTTTTCAAGTGCATATTTGAAGTTTTTTTTATTCTAGGTTTCCTACCAATGGAGTAGGTGGTGGACCTCTTACTTTCATTGAATTGTGTCTTTTTTCATTACTGTCCCTTATTGATTTCAATGGGATATTTTTAGAGCATGACCCTATGCAGGGTGAGTAAGGAGATGTCAGTTTGGCCCAGCATTTGTGGTCACAGGCTCTGATTCTGTGGGTGCTCTGGGGCTCAAGCACCCGCTGAAATAAAATAGGGGGTGCTCAGCACCCATGGTCCACCAATATGTGGCAGGAGCATGTACAGAGAAACTGGAAGGTAGAAAGCACTCACTGGTAAAAATAAGTCAGCATCTGTATTCGTGGTGTGCCAAAATAGGGATGATCAAAGGGCAGACTTCAGGGCTGCATAAAGTTATCATTGCATGAGCCAGAAGGGAAATTTTCCTCCCATAGAAATTATAGCACATTTAATTGAATATATATTATGTTTTACTTTTGGCCTTTCTTTAATCTGAATTGCATTAGGTATTGGCCACTAACAGCCAGTATACTAGGCTGCTACTGATGGACCAATGGTTTCAGCCAATCTGGCCAATCTTGTATTTCTTGGCTATGAACTATGAGGATTAAGCTATGGCAAGTTAGGGTCAAATTAGGTGTTTCCATGTATGCTTTTATTTCCCCTTCTATATTATCCTTTCCCTTCTTATATATAGGGACATCAGAACTGATTCTCTCTGTACAGGAGGGGTGTAATAAGTACCTTTCAGAGCTCAGTTAATGGTATTCCTGAATAGCCATGAGATATCCCTTTGGGCAACATTTGACAGATTGACTTTCCCATTTAGTGCAGTGAACATGGTATTTATTCTAACTGCATGACCCAAACATCCTGATGTATTTTATTTTTTTAGTATCCATCAATATTCACACAGAAGAAAAGGAGGAAATTATGGTGAAATTATGCTATGTGTATTTAAAAATGTAAACAGATATAGAGCTTTTATCCCAATGTCTGAATTGTAGCAGATATTTTTAAGAGTAAATATTTGCTATCAATTTGAATAGTCTTTTTTGTGACAAAGAACTCAGGAGAACACTTGCAGTTTGATAATCTCTCTTGTATATACAGTGTAAGGTAGACGCACAACACGGTATGCAGCCTGAGGATGTTCACGTCTAAATCAGATGGTGGCCAGACACAGGAACTGAAACTCACGTTTAAAAAGAAAAACATTTTACTATAGTGTTAGCTGACTGTGCCGATAGACATGCATCAAAGTGAAATTTTATTTGAGCAGCAGGCTTCAGACTTCCCATGCTAATCATAAACTCCTCAGGCCAATAAATCCTGTCTCTACCCTTCTTATCAAGGAGGGACATGATGCTTGCTATGGACTAGAAAATTAGCAAAAGGAATTCTCCTGAATGCCTTCCATTAGGCCCTCAGTATTTTTTACCTATGATATCTTGGTGTTGAATGTGAGATACCTATCCGGGTACGTCAGATTTACTCATGAAAAGGGACTACATAAACTGGCCATGTCATTCTCTTGCATCTCTCTTTGTTAAATTATGCTGCACTGGTATCCTGCTATCCTTGTGCTAAAGAAGCTTTAGGACCCAATAGCTGTCTCTTTCTAGTCCCAGAGTATGTGGTCTCTGAAGCAGAATTTTTCTTTTTCTACAATTTCATTTTATTTAGCTTAAAAACAATCTGAAGTGTGTTTTGATAACATAAGAATTTCATAATAAAACACAACTTAAGACTAAAACGTGTCACCAGGTATAAACATCCAAATTTGTCATTGCCAAAGATCTAGATTCTGAGCGGTGATGAGCACCTGCAATTCCTATTGAATTATCAAAGCAGAGTTGCAGGCATGGGCACAGCATCAGCAAAATGGTAGATAGGGCCAGCACACAATCCCTCTGAGTACCCTGGGAAATTGAGGCTCTCTGCCATATGCAGTGTGGACTGGTACCTAAATGGAATGGTTTGGCCCATCGTATTGAAGCGATATCCAGACAGTTTCTGACTATGGGGAAATATTGCATACAAAATGGAAAGCCCATGAAGACTAATTCTTTCTTTCTATGTGGAAAAGAAATCTCAAAGACCATCTAAATTTGCCAGATTTCAGCCTTTCTGTCAGGCTTTCCCATGACTCTGATGTCGACATGCACCACATATTTTACCCAACCTCAGGACAGAGTCTTGTCCTATTAGACATTGTAAAAGTTCTGCCAGGGAATGGTTGAGCTGTGTGTGTAAGCGAAGTTAAAAGGCGACCCTTGACATTGGTGATTAGAATGAAGTGGAATTAATCCCAGTCGGAGATTTAGTACAGATGTATTTTCTCATAAAATTCCTAAATATTTGTTAAAACTCTTCCTTAATTAGACTTGAAAATGTAAAAGGAAAGATTGTACCATGATCAGCATCTGATCCACTAAAGAGAGGGAATGTAAAATTGCTTTCAAGAATTCAGGTTTGTCATAGCTTTTGCCAAATAAGGACAATAGGAATTAGCAGCACTGTTAAGACTTGAAAAGCCAAATGCAGAGTGATGGGAAACTACTATAAAAAGCATAAGATGCTGTTGGCAAAACATATGACTTAAAAAGCCAACAACAATTTTACTAGAGAAAAATAGTAGCAGTAGCAGGTGGTATTTTATTTTGCTTTTACTGTATTTGTTTTCACTGTTGTAAAGCATTCCAAGTGCTTTAGTGGGAATATCTACTTGGTTTAGTTATTTTTATTATTAACGGGGTGAGGGATTTCACTATTACAAAGTGAAGATTAACCACATGGAGTGTTCAGCTCAGTGTCACATACAGTGTTCTGATTAAGCACAAGTGGGATGGATGTTTATGACACTGGAAAGATTGGAGCAAACGTCTACTTAATTTATACTTTAAAGCTTGATCCTGCTCTCATTGAAATCGATGGAAAAGTGCAGGCTTGGCACTTAGACCATGCCTACACTACAAACTTTGGTCAATATAATTTATGCTGGCATGAAGCTACCAAAATGAGTGTACTGCTCATGCATGTGCATACTTGGCTGCTTGTGCTGGCACTACATATACTCACCAGGAGTACTTATGTTGATGCAGAGTGCAGCGCACCACAGGTAGGTATCCCAGCATGCCTTGCTCAGGTGTCCAGTGCAATGCTTTGTCAGATGTTTTTGCAGTGTGTTGTGGCATAGAAATTACTTGCTCAGGGATCTCTGGAAGGTGGGGTTCAAGTTCTTTGCATGCAGCTTTCTCCATCCCACAATGCCATACATATCCCATAATTCCCTCCCCCCCATTTTAAATACAACAATTCCATGTGGCACTTCCTGCTGTCTGCCATCTCTGGCAGTAGCCTGGAGCGCACACAATTCTGCACTATTCTCGTGAACACTGCAAGTGCAGGCAGAATGGTCCTCTGGTATTTGCAGATCTGCAGGAAAAAACACAACAGAGGGACATCATGATTTCTTGGAGGACAAATTATGAAGGGATAAGCACTGACTGGTGGGATCACATAGTAATGCAAGTTTGGGATGATGAGCAGTGGCTGCAGAACTTTCGGATACAAAAGACCATGTTACTGGATCTGTGTTCCAAGCTTGCCCCTGCCGTCCAGGGCAGGGATGCCAGAATGAGAGCTGCACTTATAGTTGAGAAGTGAGTGGCAATCACATTCGCAAAGCTTGCAACATTGGATTGCTACTAGTCAGTGGGAAATCATTTTGGAGGTAGAAGGTACACAGGGGGGCTATTGTCATGCAAGTGTGCAGGGTCATTAATCATATCCTGCTATGCAGGACTATGACTCTCAGCAATGTGCAGGTAATAGTGGATAGATTGGCAGCAATGGGGTACCTGAACTGCAATGACGCAGTAGACAGCATGCATAGCCCTATTTTGGCACTAGCCCCCATGCCACAGAGTACATCAGGAGCACATTTAGTGTGTGGAGCTGGCATAGTTGCTTGGGTAGTTGGATAGTTGCTACGTGTGCTCTCAAGCTTGGCAATCCAGAAAAGGCATTTCAATAATACATGGTATTTTTAAAGGGGAGATGGCCTCTGATCTCCATGACCCCTGGGCAGTGGAGTTCACAGTTGTGACCAGAATGGTGGACTCTTCAGGTTGACATTGGCCACACAGTCTCTACACTCACACTGCATTGACCTCTGTAGGTTGACCATGGCTCGGTGGAGATATGCTGTTACTGACTGCATCACCTTAACAGGGCAGTTACATCAGTCAGAATCAAATTTGAATATAGATATATGTATAAATAGGTTGATACAAGGTGACCTAACTTTGTAGTGTAAACCAGGCTTTAGTGTCTTCCTATGCTGCACTTAATGTCCTCATTTTATTTATTAATGGGTTTAATCTTAGGGTCAGGCTGAATCATTATGTGTTTCTTCAAAGTAATACAGCTCCAAGTACATATGTTTGAAACATTGAATAAAGGGGTCCAGAAGGGGGGACACAACCAACATTTGGCAGCTCAAATGTTCATTTTGAGCCTCTCATGCTCACACTCTTCCATATTATGGTCAAGATGGAAAACACTGTATCCCTGACGCACATACAGGCTATGACAAACATGTTGTATAACCATAATTATATGTTTGTTTCTAACGTTCCACAGCAGACCAAAAATATTCATTTTAGCCATAACAGAATCAGAGCTCTATGAATTAAAAAAAAAAACTATCCAAAAGTCAGGGCACACCTGATCAATTACCCCTAGTTATCACTGCACAGCACCTTCATCTATAACCTAATCTTTCCCATATCGTGCATGCACTTCAAGGATCAACTTGAGCAATCCAGGTTCAGTTTGTCAATTGTTTTTTCTCATGTATTTAGACACAGAGACTAATAAAGTTTTGCTTTGGGCACATTTTTTAAAAATTATGGTTGGGAGGTGATATTCTTTATCTTTTTAACATCAGATACATAATACTACAACCAATCAAGCTCCCCTTCTATTGCTTCTCGGTTTGTAAGAGGAATGTTAACCCAAATTAAGCATGATGTGATGATTCTTTTTTAGATTAAAAAACAGAGTATCCTTCCAATGAAAACAACGTACTAGACTATCCATAAAATAAACACACAGTTGTAGAAGACATCCGTTGGAGAAGGGTTTTTGGAATGTTAGTTTTTAAATCCCAGATTGGAGAGTCCTTACTTCCCCTCCTTTGCTTTTGTTTATTTAAATAAATAAAATTATTGATCCAGAGTCATTTTTTCTAAGCTGCTCATGTAGAATGTGGCAATATTATCAGAGTTTCTGAAGGTGAAGTGAACCTGGTGATTCTGGCATCCATTTTGCCAGTTTTACCACCAAATTGATTCCTTTTTTTGCTGGTGGAGTTTTGCTGCAAGAGAAAAGCAAGTTTCAGTGCTGAAACTGCTTAGGAATCAGCGACACAAAACATATGCATCATGTTATTCTTACCATAATAAGCCTTTTAGGGACTTACTAGGATGGAAGTACTGATGAAATTTGGGTTATGATATTGCACTAATCTTATGGTTGATTATAGAGCCTTGCAACTTGATGGGACCTGAATACAAGTGTTGGGTTTGGGTTGAGTCAGAAAACAACCCAACGCTCTGGGGCTCAAGTTGGGTAGTTTCTGATCACCACCTCCTGCTGATAGGGTCAGTGCAGCAACAGCTCTGTGACCCACTCCTAATTGCCATGATCATCTCACTGTGCTGTGGAGGGAGTGTCACCGCGCCTCTGACTCCTGAGTGTGCACAGTGCTCTGAGGTGGCTGCAGCCCCTGGAAGGAGTTCTATGACAAAAATATTTTTTTCACAAACCCCAGTTAAAGTAAAATGTAGTCAAATCTTGGATTCAGGGTAGGCATCTTACAGATGCTTAAGACATTCTATGGAAATGTCTTAGACATTTAGAGGGGGGAAATGGATTCTGTCTGTAGAATTACTCAATTAGTATAGGTAAACCGGGATTTTCTACATTTTTTTAATATATATGATAATGTCCCAAAAATGCAGACATTCAAAAAGTTAGCAATAGTAGTGAATGGCTTAACTAAAAGATGTTACCAACAGTGGCTCAAAAAATCCTATTCATGGACAAAATGGCATAGTTTTGCCACATGTAGTTATGACCCAAGAATCTCTGAATGCAATCTGGCACACTAGAAATATCCCCAAATAGCCATTTTAAGAGAGAGAAAAACAAGTATTTCCAATATTGGATAGATAACCAGGTGAACAACAAGGGGCATAATGCAATACAGTACTACAGCTTGTTTCAGTGAGTATAAGTTTGCATGTCGACTGTTAAGTTAATGAGAAATATATTTCCCAGAGTTCGCAGCAGGGAAATTTTCCTGAAACATTTGCTGAAAAAAATTTAAGACGTAATCCATACAAATGTCAAGTTATTGTACTGAAAAAATTTGGAACTGGGCAGGAAGTCTTTCGAGTGTTCCTGATGCATCAACATTGAAAGAATTGTGTGTGGTTTTGTTCACGTGTTTTTTCTGAGAATGCGGATTGTTTTCCAGTCCATATGATGCTGTTAGCTATACGATGTGCCTTTATGGCCCCATTTCTCTAAACAGTCAAGTTTTACAACTCTCTGGGGGGATCTTTCAGATTAGAACTGGTGTTGCTCCTAGGTTTGACCCATGTAGATCATATGAGTATGGGAATCAAGTAATCAGCACCACCTGTACCTATCACTGGGGATACAAAATTCATTTCCCCAATTGCTTTGTTCTACATGGACATTTAAGAATTCTTTTTTATTCTTTAGTAGCATCCATATCATCTCTCATGAAATCCTGTATCATTAGCAGTATATAATATATCTGTTTAATTAACATGTAAACATTTCCCAGGTCTGATGATAGACCTTGATACTTCCCAATTCTTTACCATGATATACTTTTATACTACATGCTAGAGGTTTCATTATTTGACTTATTACTGAGCACACACTGTTTAAAAAAATGCAAACAACTTTTATACTGTTTCATATTTTCAGTGAGCATCTTTGACTATTTTGCTGCAATCATTTCAGACTCAATTCTGTTACCCTAACTCTATAAGTAGCCTCTTGAATTCAGTTGAGCTATTCACAGAGTAAGGTACAACTCAACATGAGGAAGTGTGGCAGAATCAGGCACTTTATAATTATCTCAGTTTCATTTATTACAGACTAAATTGTTTGATTTGTACTGAGTTCACAGTTGAACAGTAGCTGCTGTGAACAAATGTCCTGAGATTTTAAGGATGTTAGTGTTTTTTGAGGGTTTGTTTTTTTCCCTAAAATTCCCTATCAGTCTGCTGACCTATTGGTACCTGAAAAAATGAAACATCTATGAGGTACTTGAATGCAGAATTAATGTAGGGACATTTTACTTTCGTTAAGGCTTCAAGTTTTCAAAATGCATAAAACATATAAGCTAGATTTAATATAATCAATGGATTATATGTGTGTAATATATCGCCACTGTACACAAAATCTTTAGGGATTATATTGTGTTAAGTGTATGAATGATTTATGCATGCATGCAACTCTGGAAAGGGGTTGCCACAGCTCTACCAGGAACTAAGAACTGATTAAGGTGATCAGTTACACTATACACCTAAGCCATTGCTCTGGCTTCCTTAATGGAATTTATACCTACAGGCACCTAGCGGAATCAAGCAGTGCCCCAAAATGACTACTCAATATTTGCCTGCCAACCCTTTCAGCACATGTGACCACTTTCTACAATCTGGACGCTGGCAGACTACAACATGCTGATACTGCACTTGGTTCTGATGGACAACATGTGTTTAATGTGATTAGTTCAAAACCAGGCAGACTTGTAAGATAAACTGTTCAGATGTCTGTTCTGTAAACAGGCACATTTTCCACAGATTTTAATTTTCTTCAGTAGGGCTAGACAGTTTCTCTTTAATTAAAGAGGGATCACTGTTGACACTACACTTCTGGGGAAAATTAAAGCCTTGTTCTTGCATCAAAATCATGCTTCTAATTTGCACCAGTGATGTGTAACTGATCTGTTGGTGTGTTGTGTTTCCTTGACCGGGCATGGACCCCAACCAATGACAAATGAGCCTCTAGCCCACTAACAAGGTAGGGTTGTGACCCAAGCCTGTTAATTATTTTAATTTGCAGTGTAATTAGAATTGGGAAGTACTCTACAGTCTGTTGAGATCAGCCTTTGACAGTTTTGTTGGGAAGATGGAAATGGACAGTATGTGGAGGAGTTTTGACATGTGTGGCTACTTCTGTGACTCTGAGGTCTTGTAAATGGATGGGAAAGGCAACATGTGGTTGCTGCCCAAAGTATCAATAACATCACTGCAGGATTAGTTCTCCCTGACCGCTCATTTCATTTCTCTGCTGTATGGTGAATGGCTTTGGAATTTTTTTTCTGTTTTGTTTCAGGATGAAATAATGTAGGTTTTCATTTATAACTGCTGAACAAAGTTTAATCCAATGTGTTTTGATCAGTAGTGCAATTAAGTCCCAAGTCTTTGGCCAAATGTATTCATTGCCTTTAGCAACATACCCACAATGCTTATTTCCCCTAGTAGCATTTATATAATAGAATAGAAACCTAGTGCACTGTAAGTGGGATTTGATCATGAACACACATTCTTTGGGTTATTGTGCTATTGTTTTTGTACCTGAAGTCAGCTCTATTTCACTGCCCTGGTGTTATCAGAGAGGTGGTCTATGTGTTCTAGAAAAATAAATCTCTCAGGTGGCATCACAACTGTGACATTTACTTGCTGGCTTCTCTTGGGTTTCTGGCGAGAGAAAGAGATCTGTATCTAATCTATATCTGTCTTTCCCCAAGCTCATCTCTTTAGTTTGAGGCCATTTTCCTGCTTTATAATAAATCTCTTGATCCTCTTCACTTTGTTCCATAGATCTCTATTGTTACTATTCCTATATACAGATAGTTGTAGATGTGACTTTATGGATACCATTATTGTGTCATATAAATTGTCCTGTAGTGTTTCTGTAGCTGACAACTAAGAATGAAAGTCATAGGTCAGGTTTTTAAAGTGCTCTCTTTTCACCTTTAGTTGTGCAAGAGATTGTGTCCCCCCTCAAATATAGACTTGACCACAATTTTCCACCCATGTGCTGTACACATGGCTACAATGACGACCTCTATGAGGCTTCTAGAAGTGCAGTGCACAGCAGCACAGAAAGGGTATGCCAATGAGAACTTATTATGCAAGTGCTTCATACTCTGTGCAAGTGTCCAGGATGTTTCCAAGTGCAATTATGGATATTAGTTTCTGAAATCTTAAATTATTTGCTCCTTCACGGAAAAAGACTCTCTAGTTTTGTCCCTTAACATTGGCAAATATGCCACCAGCTTTCATTTGCCAGGTGGAACTTGTCCGGGAAAGCGATAGATTGTTCTTATTTATGTATCTTTGTGTATTCTTGCCACTATATGTGCATGATGAAAGACTCCTCTTTGTTGCAGTTGTTATTTTGTACTGCTGTAGTGCCAGAGAGAATCTGATCACGACCAGGGCCCTACTGAATCAATCTGCACAAAAAGGTCCCCACAAAGAGTTTACAATCTAAGAGTTAAAGAACCTTCAGTCAGCTTTTCCTCTGTCTGTGGATGTTGGTGTTCCCCCAGTTATTAGTCACTCCAGTTCATTTTCACTGTCCCAAGGGATGACAATATTGTTCCTATACTCCCTAGAGGACAATATGGTTTGTATAGCCCTAGAAATACAAATAAACTTTTGTCATCATCTGCCCCCAAAATTCACTACATCCCTCCAGTTCCTTTTTCTGACAACCTGTGGAAAGTTCTCTTAATCAGATGCAAACTACTAACTTCTTGTTGTTTGCTGGAGCTCACATTTCTTTGTATTTGATTAAAGAGGGCAGATATTATATAGTAATGTGATCCATAGACCCATTTTCCCCATCTGTGTTTAGAGTACTTTTGCTGATACATGGTGTTGGATACATCAGCTTTGATCTATCATGAAGAAGTTGAGTGTATTTTAATTCTTACAATGTAGCCCAGATTTAGCTTAAAATATTTAATTAGTACAAGCCATCATCTGAATAGGAAATAACCCTGCATTCTCTGTACAATGTATATTTCATTTGTTTTGTTTTGAAAGGAGTTTATTTTTTATACTTGGATTTTGCAAGGTAGGAATAACTGTAGCTCAGTTTCTTGTGTTTGACTACATGTTCCTCACATGCCAGTGCTTTCCAATACTAAATTTAAAACCATTACAACTGGATGGAGATCATTGGGTTTCATTTTATTTAACGGGCATTGCTTAGCTCAAAAATGTGTCCAGGTAAAACATCACGATTTTACTTTCAGTTGATTTTTGTTGTAGGTATGTTAAAAAGAGTATGTGTTCATTTTTATGTGGATTCGTGTTTACTGCAGATTAAGATGAAACATTGGATTAAAGTGTTGTGTAAAAGTAACACGATCAGATACTGCCCTTTTCCTTTCTATCTTGAGGGGGGTGTGTTTGTCAGTGAGAGAGAGTCTGTGAAAAAAACTAAATGTGAAGCACCATAGTCTACACAGAGATTTCTCAAAGACATTTACTTTCTGGTGAGCAAAGTCTACCAGGTTGATAGTGTGGTACTGCAAATTTTAAACAAGAAATGTATCAAATGTAAGGCTTTATTACTCCTGAGAGGAGGTGGCAGGGGACATGAGTACTTTAGAGATTGTGGTGTTATGAAAATAGAAAGGGAACCCTTAGCATAATATTTTAAAGAAGGCCTGGCTTAATGTTTTATCTCGAGAGCAGAAAAGTTTAACAGATACAGCTAGAAAATGACATCATCTAAGTCTTTGGTCCTATATGATGGGTTTTTAATAACATTCAAAGTTCAAAGCAAGGTTGCCACTTCTTTTTAATCAAAATGTAGTGTTGGGCAGAGGAATGAATGTTTTATAAACATCTTTTTTATCTGCTTGCACCACACTCCTGCTTTCTGGGAAGGTGTAGAGTTGCTGGGAGGACTTAGGATGGAAACCAGGATTCTGTCATCAAAATACAGAAGACTGGAGCGTGGCCATGAAAAATAAGCACTGAAGTCCAAGACTGGTAGGTGACAACCAAGGACCTTTTCTCCCTCCCCATCTGCATTGTCTTGCCAAAAAGAAGGAAAAGGGAGACATTTTACCACTGTAGAAAAGATTCAAAATGATAAATCAACATGGTGTTAATAATCAGTCAGCTCCATTAAGATGGACTTTTCAGTCAGGCCTGGCTGCAAGTATCTAGAGTTTGAGGTTATCAGACAATGGGGATGTCATAAACAGATAGTTAAGGGTTAATGTCTCTTTTACCTGTAAAGGGTTAACAAACAGGGAACCAAACACCTGACCAGGGGACCAATCAGGAGACAAGATACTTTCAAATCTCGGTGGAGGGAAGCCTTTGTTTGTGTTTTTTGGGTTTTGCTTTGTTCTCTCTGGGCTCTGAAAGTGACCACACATACCTACAGGCTCTCTAATCTTCTATTCCAATTTTGTAAGTACAAAGGTAGAAAGGCGGTATAGTCTTTTTATTTGTTTTTCTTTATTTGCAAATGTGTATTTGGCTGGAAGTATTTTAAATTGTATTTCTGTTGGAGGAGGCTTTTTCTCCAGTCTCTATAAGCTGACAGACCCTGTAATATTCCATCTTGAATTTACAGTGATTTTATTCTTTTTTTCTTTTATTAAAAGTTTTGCTTTTAAGACCTGTCTGATTTTTTCCGTTGTTGAGGCTCAAGGGAATTGAGTCTGTACTTAACAGGGAAGGAGAAGGGAGGGGGAGAGAAAGGGGGGGAACCCACCTGATTTCTCTGTGTTGTGATTCAAGAAGTTTGAATCACGGTGATCTCCTAGTGTACCCAGGGCGGGAAAGATCTGGGAGGAAGAATGGAGAAGGGGGAATCCCTTTGTTTAGATTCACGGAGCTTGAATCTGTATATCTCTCCAGGAGCCCAGGGAGGGAACACCTGGAGGGGAGGAAGGAGTGGGAAGGGAAATGGTTTATTCCCCTTTGTTGTGAGACTCAAGGAATTTGGGTCTTGGGGGTCCCCAGGGAAGGTTTTGGGGGAGACCAGAGTTTGTCAGGCACTCTACTCTAAGTCCTGATTGGTGGCAGCACTACAGGATCTAAGCTGGTAATGAAGCTTAGGGGAATTCATGCTAGTACCCATATTTTGGACGCTAAGGTTCAGAATTGGGAAAAGTACTATGACAGAGGGCAAAAGTAAAATGAGGTTCCTTTTCAGAATTTCAGTGCAAAATTTAAAAAGTTCAAGTAATTGCATGAACCATGCATAGTGCCAATACAACAGGCAATAGAGGAGATTGGTTAAGCAGAGATGACTACAGGTGAAATTGTGGCCCTATTCAAGTCAATAGCAAATTCCCTTTGACTTTAGCGTGGCTAGGATTTCATTCCAGTTGTCTTAATTTTGTAGAGAAGTTTACTTGTAGCCTACCTAGTCTGTAGCTCTGTTTCCATAGAGCATCAGTAATGAATCATTTCAGTGGGATCTTCCCTTTCCATACTGTGTTCACTTTTGATCACCCCATTATGCAAAAGAGAGAATGAAGAAATTAGAGTTTTGGAATGACTTTCAGGGGAGAAGAGATTGAAACGATTAAGCCTGTTTAATTTAGAGATGAGACAAATAAGAGGCACATGCTGGGATTATATGATGAGTGAAAGAGAAGGAAAATTGGATACTGCTTTTTATTCTCTTAGAATACAAGACGACGACATTTGGTGAAAGTTGAGGGCAATCATTTAAAAACTGTTAAAAGGTTAATTTTTTCACAGAGCATAATTGTGTAGCTCTGTGTCTTGAGATATTGACCAGAAGAGCTTAGCTGGATTCACATTTGTGTTGACAATAAAAACATCTGTAGTTATATTAGATAATTTAAAAATAGAAGGGTTATAACCCCCCCATGCTTCAAGGTGTGCCATGAGGCAACCACTAATTAAGGGGGTTTAGGAAGAAACGTCCTCTATGGACAAGTTAATCCACAATCGATTATTTAAGGGATTCTTGTATTGAACAATATATGGGGATACAAAAATTACTTTAAGCAAACATCATTATCTGAGTACTGTATTTTGCAAGAAATAAAACATGCAGAGGAGCAGAAGGATGTAGATAATTTGTGAATGAGTTAGAAAAATATTAATTTCTGAAATCCTTGTATTAATAAGAAAGCTCAACAAGGGTATTGGCATTAGGGAATGCTTTGAAATTCATCTGCTGCTATGGGGCTTGATCCTGTAAAGTGCTGAGCACCCAGGGCCCAATCCAACAAGACACTTAAATATCTGCCGAAATTTAAAGCACATGATGTTTTGCTCCCACTTAGACTTTTCCTTGCGAAGCACAGTTTGATTGAAACAAGACGTGGAAAAGCCCCAGACAAATGCTTGGGCCAAAATGCTGGATGAAGATGCTGATAAAATGAGAGGGCGCAGAATATTTATTCAGATTTTTCACTAGAAGCTTGAGTGATCGCAGAAGCAGGAAGACTTAATCAAGGCAATTTTACCACACAGTTGAACGCTCAACCGGAGAGCACCATAAGATGCTGTGTTAAAAAAAAAAAAGGTGGGGGGGTAAGGAGAGGCGTACCAAAACGATGTTGCTCTGCTTTCCTCCTTTTGTGTCAGCATTAAATTTTAATTTAGTGCCACAAGGAGCTAGAGGGCAGGCTGAGGGTAAGACAGACAGCAGGGTAGTAATTAAAAAGGGATGAAGCCAATTAACAAGGGCAGTGTGGGAGCACTTTTCCTTTTCCCTCATTGTGGGGAGAGAGGTATGCTTCTCTGTAGTATTTAATATTTCTCCTTGAAGGGAAGGAATATCCCTCAAGAAAGGGAAAAGAAGAATATTCAAATTGCTTTTAAGATGGTCAGTTCTACTTTATGGAAGGGTTTTTAGATTCAGTCCACCCTTCAGAAATGTATCTATTTAAATTCTATCACAATGTGGGCAGCCTTTAAAGAGAATGAAATAAATGCTTGTTAATACCTAGAATGAGTTCCTTCAAAATGAGTGTAATAGATTATTCGTTTCAATCTGATTTGTTTCAGCCCTGAGTAAAGACTGCATCAGAGGGAAAATATATTTTAAAAATACAGTTATATGGTAACTCACTCCGTCATTTGAGAAAACTTCTACATGAAAATGATTTTTAAAAACGCATCATGAAGTTCTCTTTACAGAAGCATTTGAGATAAATAATATTTGTAAGTTCTATTATGAGGATGCATATACTGTTTTCAGTGATTCTCATGTTCCTTTTTGGCAGGTCTTGTGCATGCTAGCCTGTGATAAGACATTTTGTCATAGGTTTGCTCAAAATTTGCAAAGGCTTCTTTTGGGTTAACCTGCCTGAGCTGCATCTGTGCTTCTGCAGGTTTATATTGTTGTATCTGAATTTAGAGCAACCTATATTTAAAGGCGTGAAAGAGGTGAGGTTTTAGGGTAGGCATCATCTTGCAGGTTGTATACATGTGTAATCTAATAGAATGAGGGAGCTAACTGTGATAATTATTAATGTGAGAGCAAATGACTAAAGAAGTTCAATCTATTTAGCTTATCCAAGTGAAAGGCAAGATATGACTTTATCAGTCTGTAAGTATATTCATGGGGAGATGATTTCTGATGGTCGAGGGCTCTTTAATCTAGCAGTCAAAACTATAACAAGATCCAATGGCTGGAAGTTGTAGCTAGATAAATATACTTGAAATAAATCAAATTGTGGGCAGTAAAAGTAATTAACCATTGGTGCAACTTACCTTGAGATGTGGTAGATTCTTTATCACTTGAAGTATTTAAATAAAGATATAGCTCAACCAATGTTACGGGATTGGTGAAGGAACTACTGGGTAAAATTCTGTGTTATTCAGAACTACATTATACAGCAGGTTAGACCACATGACTGTAATGGTCCCTTATGGCCTTAAAATCATAGGCAGAGTTTGGGGAGATGGAGGGGGGGTGTTCCACCCCCTCCAAACTGCAAGCCTTAGGCAGGCAGCCTGAATGTACAGTGTATACTCTTGGGGGGATTCTGCACATGTGCATAATTAATGAGCCAAAGATATTTTAAATTTTTTGCACGAAAAAGCTTCTGCCAAAATGTTGCTGCAGTTCCACCTTTTGCCCACCAGAGTGCACTGTTTTGACAACAGAGCAGCAGCTCTCAGCCAGCAAGGGAAAAGAAAAAGCCTGCCTTCTTCACAGCGCCTGTTACTCCAGGTCAGGAAACAGGCTATGGGGGAAAACTGACAGTGTGTGGTGCTGGGGGGGGGGGGTCAGACGGACTTATAAGGTCTAGTGGGGGAGGACATACTGGAGCAGGGGCTGAATGGGAGTGGAGGCACAGGGCCATTTGAGATTAATATTTTTAAGTTCTATTGTGAGGATGCATGTACAGTTTTCAGTGGTTCTCATGTTCCTTTTCGGTAGGTTGCAACTCATGTGCATGCTGGACTGTGATAAGACATGCACAAGAGGGAGGGAGGTGCAGAGCCACATGGTGATGGAGGAAGAGGTGCAGAGCTACCTAGGGGTAGGGAAGTGGCTGAGTGGAGGTACAGAGACGTGGGGACAGGGGGAGGGGGTACAGAGCCACATATAAATAACCTAAATGATAAAAAGTAATTGTAGATTTTTCTACAGTGGTTTTGATTGCTGTATTCAAGAGGTGGTAACAAAGTTACTAATATCTTTCTTTGAGAAGATAATTGAGTTTTTAGACAAAAGAAATGCAGTAGATCTAATCTACCTGGATATCAGTAAGACATTTGATACAGTTCCACATGAGAAATTATTAGTTAAATTGGAGAAAGTGGGGATTAATATGAGAACTGAAAGGTGGATAAAGAATTTATTAAATGGGAGACGACAACAGGTGATGATGAAAGGTGAAGTATCAGTCTAGAGGGAGGTTACTAGTGTAGTTTCTCAGGGATCAGTCTTGGGACTAATCTTCTTTAACATTTTTGTTACGACTTTGGCACAAAAAGTGGTGTGTGCTAATAAAATTTGCAGATGACACACAGTTGTGAGGTATTGCCAATACAGATTGCCAATACAGATTATACAAGAAGATCTGGATGATTTAGTAAACTGGGGTAATAGAAATGGGATGATATTTAATAGTGCAAGGTGCAAGTTCATGCATTTAAGGATGAACAATAAGAATTTTTGCTATGAGCTGGAGACTTATCAGTTGGACGTCACAGGGGAGGAAAAAGACCTGCAAATATTGGTTGATCACAGGATGACTATGAGCCATCAATGTGATGCGGCCATAAAAAAGTTTAATGCTATCCTGAGGTGCATCAGGCAAGGTATTTCCCGTAGATACAGGGAAGTGTTTGTACCATTACAGAAGGCACTGGTGTGACCTCATCTGGAATACTGTGTGCAATTCTGGTCTCCCATGTTTAAGAAAGATGAATTCAAACTGGAACAGGTGCAGAGAAGGGCTACTAGGATGGTCTGAGGAATGGAAAACCTACCTTATTAAAGGAGACTCAAAGACTGGCTTGTTTGCCTAACCAAAAGAAGGCTGAGGGGAGATATGATTGCTCTCTATAAATACCCCAGAGCAATAAATACCAGGAAGGGAGAGGAGTTATTTAAGTTAAGCACCAGTGTGGACATAAGATGTACAAATGGATGTAAACTGGATGTAAACTGGCCATCAACAAGTTTAAGCTTGAAATTAGGTGGTTTCTAACCATCAGAGGAGCGAAGTTCTGGAGCATCCTCCCAAGGGGAGCACTCAGGACGAAAAAAAAAACAACTTGCTTCACGACTGAGCTTGGTAAGTTTATGGAGGGGATGGTATGACAGGACTGCCTAAAATGGTGTGTGGCCCATCAGCAACTGCCTGTAGCAAAAATCCCCAATGTCTGGACCCAGGACCCTAGATGGGGGAGCTCTGATTTACTACAGAGAATTCTGTCCCAGGTATTTGCCTGGTGGGCCTTGCCCACATGCTCAGGGTCTCACTGATCACCATATTTGGCATTAGGAAGGAATTTTCTCTCAGGTCAGATTGGCTGAGACCCTGGGTTTTTTTGTTTTGTTTTTAAACCTTCCTCTGCAGCATGGGGCACAAGTCACTTGCAAGTTTATACTAGTGTAAATGGTGAATCCTCTGTAACTTGAAGTCTTTAAACCATGATTTGAGGACTTGAATAACTCAGCCAGAGATTAGAGATCTATTACAGGAGTGAGAGGGTGAGCTTCTGTAGCCTACACTGTGTAGGAAGTCAGACTAGATGGTCTCTTCTGACTCTAGTAAGAGTATCGGAGTAAAAATATACAGTAACTCCTCACTTAATGGTGCAGTTATGTTCCTGAAAAATGCTACTTTAAGCAAAACAATTTTAAGTAAATCCAATTTCCCCATAAGAATTAATGTAAATGGGGGGGGGGTTAGGTTCCAGGGAATTTTTTTTCACAAGACAAAAGACATTATACAGTATAAGTTTTAAACAATTTTAAGCAAACAATTTAATAGTGTGCACAGCAATGATGACTGTGAAGCTTGGTTGAGGTGGTGGAGTCAGAGGGTGAAAGAGGGTGGGTTATTTCCCAGGGAATAATGAGGAGTCCGGTGGCACCTTAAAGACTAAGATTTATTTGGGCATAAGCTTTTGTGGGTAAAAAACCCACTTCTTCAGATACATGGAATGAAAATTACAGATGCAGGCAGGTGAATGAGCCCCTGATGGTGTGGCTTATGCATTTGGGTCCTCTGATGGTATCGCTAGAGTAGATATGGGTACAGAGTAGGCAACGGGGTTTGTTACAGAGAGCAGCTCCAAGGCAGAGGGCAGGAGCAGCACAGCAATTGATAGCCTGCTGGGTGCCTGCCCAGCCACACATCTACTTACAGGGAACTTAGAGGAGCTGATAGAGGGCCTGCCAGCCCACCCTGGTTCCAAGCCCCCATGAGAGTGGGCTGCTTTTCCAGAGAATCCTGCAAGCAGGGGACAAAGCAGGCAGCCAAACAACTTATAAAGGAGTGTAATGAGTGCAGACTCACTCTGCTGGTCGTCTCCAGGAATTAGCAGGAACAGTGCTGAAGCGTCCTCTGCAGGCTGGTGTCCCACTGCCGCTTGGCCCCCGTGTCCCTCCCAGACCTGGTGCCCTGTTATCGGAGGTGCATCCCCCTGGCCGTACACCCCTCAGTCTCAGGGTGTCCTGTCTCCAGGAAACCCCCACCGCTAGCCCCACCTTGCCTCAGACTGGTCTACTGCCAGTCTTCATCTAGCCTCCCGCTCCCTGGGGCAGACTGCAGTGTAAAAGCCACTCATCATAGGCAAAGTTGGGTTTGGACCTGCTGCCTTTGCCTACTCCGGGGTTGCCCTCTGCAACTCCCAGTACCTGTTGGCCTTATGCTAGGCCACAGCCTGGGGCTTTCCAGGCTAGAGCCTCCCCAGCTCCTCTGCCTTTCCCCAGCCATGCTCCACTCAGGTATTCTGTTCAGGTCCCTGCAGCCAGGCCCATCTCTCTCTCTACAGCTAGAGAGAGCCTCTTGGGCCTCTGGCTCACAGCCTTTTTATACAGGCCAGCTGTGGCTGCTTCCCCAGTCAGCCCAGCTTTTCCCCTGCCACAGCCCTCTCCCAGGGCTGTTTTAAGCCCTTCAGGGCAGGAGCGGGGTAACTACCCCGCTACAGGGAGCATTGCACAACTTTAAATGAGCATGTTCTCTAATAGATCAGAAACTGAACAACCTTAACCGGGACAATGTGAAGTGAGGAGTTACTGTACATTACAATTTTAAACCTAATCAGTGTCCCTTAAGTGACTTGCCACAAGATCAGAACATGTTAGTACTAGAGCTGAGTGGGTCTAATATTTATTTAATTTTCTTTCTTGTTACAGGAATTAGATACAGTGCTCCTGTCAGACAATGTCTAAGTTATTACCTGCAAAAAACCTAGAGTTTTCAGTTGCCTATGTAGTCCCTGGAATCACAGTTAAAGTTGCCCATCCTTCCCCAACCCCACCACGAAAAATCTGAAATGGAGCCGCTGTGAGCAGGCACAGAATTTGCCCCCACTCCATGCATTGCCCTGTTGGCCTGACTGGAGCCCCTCCCCCCCCATAGAAGTCAAACTACACCTATGCTTAAAATTTATGAATAATAAAACCCACTATCTAATCATTTCCAGAACAAGTGAAATCAGAATTCTCAAAAATTCACCTCCCAACAAGTGACTGAACACAGCTGTCATCTAGCTACATAAAACTAACAATGAAACAAGAGAATCTTCATTCTCTGAAACTTTTGTACCTATCGTTGTTACAAGTAACACAGAGAGCCTTGTAAGAGAGATGTATTAGCAATTGAAAATCTTTCGTAATGTTTTCCATTGGTTTACTTTGTACATTCAACAGCATCTTGTCATTTTCACTGCTTCTCTAGCTGTAAGTTCCGCCTTTTTTTTTGTTTATTTTACATAGCAACAAGGGAGAGAACCTTATTTTTTAATTAACGTGGTAGGAAAATATGATTGTAATACCAGAAAAAAATTGAGGGCAGAGCGGGGGTGGAGTGGGTGTACTGTCTGAAAATACTGTGAACTCAGTTTTTGAGGTCCCCCACCCCAAATAGACTAGACTTCAAATGGACAATGAATCCGTTCATGGTAATGATATGTTAATAAGAGTAATTCTTTTTCCACTCGTGTTGTACGTTTTTTGAATACACTGAAACATTACAGGGATATTGATCGTCCACTTATCAGTCATTCCTTTAAAAACAGAAACTATTATTTGGTTGTCTTGGTTTCTTCTCAAGACAAGAGTCACTTTATTTGATACTGAAAAAGTAAGATAATAAATTTAAGCTGTAGGAGAGGGTGGGAAGTACAAATATATACTTAAAATATGTCAACACCAATAAAATAACTTTCAGTAGTGGAAAAGCTTGTTAGGGTTTTTTTAATGCTAGACTGTCATGGATGGGATTAATTAAGCTTCTGGGGTTTACTGCTACTTTCATGTTAGAAAGGTGGTCTTCATTCTAAGCAAATATGCGCCTAATAGTAAGAAGCAATGAAGTATGATTTCACCTGAGCATATTGTTTATGATTTCAGTTGATATTATGGAAAAGCTTAGAGATCTGGAGGGAAACTGTGAGCCTATAGTAAGTTTGGAGAACTTGGCCCTGTGGTTTATTTCTCCCAGGGGGCAGCCAGGAAGTGTACTCCATAAACTAATTGAGATTTAGAAATTCCCTGGGGCTAGCAGTCAATTTGTTCAAAGATGAAGCTTACTATTTTTAAGGGGAAAGTAATTATGCAAAGATTTGCTTTGTTGTTTGTTAATTTCAGAGAGCAAAAATTAGAAATTACATTGAAAGGAAATGTAATCTGATGCCTTTCTCATTAAAGTGGGAAGAAGGTGTGAGAATCTTACTCTACATAATATCTCTGAAAAAATAATTAAAATAATTGTGGTGCTAAATTTCTGTGGTTCTAAGCAAATTAGAAGAGGAGTTTGTGCTGGTCTGGAGGAACTCTAGGAGTGAACTAGACATTTTTTATTTACCTCCCGCAGCAAAGTACTTTGTATTCTCCATCGACTGCTGCAAACCTTGAAATGTGAAGTGGCTTAGTGGCTCTAAACTCCTGGTATATCTTTCTCTACTAGACCAGATTATTTTATGTAGTTTCTGATCCAGTGGTTACTGAGTTTTGTGGACAAATTCTGACCTCAGCTACAGAGGAATAGGTTTGGGGTTACTTTGGATTTACACACTAGAATAACTAAGGCCCATATCCCACAAACACTTTATGCATGTGAGTTCTCCTAGTTAAATCAGTAGAACTAGTCACGTATGTAAAGTCAAGTATGTACATACATCTTTGCAAGACTGTGGCCTTCAACATTAATTTGACCTTTAGTGTTTGGGGTTTTTTTTATAATTTTCTCATTATCTTAGTACTGTGCACTAATAAAGTACAGTGATGCCATCTAACAGTAGAGGGTTTGGTCAAATGATAACACCTTTAATATATTAACAGAAAATAAGCCACAATTTTCTAGAACAACTGTTTGAAATGTTTCAACTTACAGTATCATTAGTGTAGTTCAGTGCATGTGTGTGGGACCATTATACCACAGGATTCTTTTTGGTAAGGTCAGGTACTTAAGGAAAGTTTTCAGTGATCCTTTTGTGTTCTCGGAGGGTGAGACTCTAAAATGCATAGCAGCATAATCAGCTGAGGTGGATAAAATATAAAAAAATATGATGAAATAATATGTTGTTAGGAATGCCCTTATAAAAGATAATGGAGGTAAGTGAAAGGGCTCTACAAAGACTGTCGCTGCAGAATTTGATCTTTTCTACAACAGTACTTTACACTCCATTTCAAAATTACTGATTTTTAAAAATAAGATTGAGCTTCCTAAAATGGAATGTAAAAGCAAAACTAACCTTGAAAAAGTAGTGAATACTCAGAGCCACAAAGCAAACAAGATGCCCTAGCATAATGGCGTCTCTACTGATTTTTATCAAGAATTTAAGGACTTGCTTTCCTCTTGTTTAGCAGACATTCTTAATGAAGTCAGTTTCTTGAGTTTTCTCCCAGTCACCATGTTATCTGTGTCTATCTCAATCATTTAAAAAAAAGTGGGGTGGGAGGAGAGAAATGTACGGGAGTTTCTGTAGTTGAATATCCTTGCTTAAATGGATACTAAAATTATGCACAAAATGTCAGCATCTGGATTGGAAGAAATTCTGCCTACCAAGTTCAGTTTAGATAAGATGGCTTTACTAAAAATGTAACTAGATGGATATGGAATACAATTCACTCTGCCCATTCATAAAAAACTCCATCCCTGATAAGTATATTGTTAGACACTGAAAAAAAAGTGACTGGGTTAAGTGCTGTATCACTTTGCGGTGACAACAGCAACAAACTGTTATTAATTTTTGTGGTCATCACCATTTTACCCACCGCACATCTAGAAAAGGAAATATGCTTCTGTGCAGACAGTATTAATTTACCATAATAATGAAAGTTGTTCTGTGCAGACACTCTCTGACCACTCAGAACCCTGTTAATTTCAGTGGGCTCCATACAGGAACAAAGGTAAATCCGCATACAACAGATTGCAGAATTGAGGCCTCAGTTTGTAACCTGTGGACCAACTGGCACATTATAACATTTAAACACCAATATTTGTTCCATATGAAGTTTTTTTTTTCAACTAACCAGTCCCCTGCAGTTGTAAGGCCCAGAAGAAGAACTCTCTTATATAAAAATTCTATTAGAAATAATTGTGTGAACATTTGCTCAGTAGCATTTCCTCCTGTGGTATGTTTAGGTCTTTATGAAAACAGTGAAGGACAAGTTGGCTCTCTGACAGCATTTTGGTGGAAATGTATTCTAAGTCTCATTTGACATGACATTTGTAGTTCAGACACATTGCCATTGGCAATTAACACACACACAAGTACTTGTGAGGACAGATCTTTACTGAGATGTCAGTTCGGTGGTGCATTTTGTAAGCCTGTGATTATTTAGCTTAGAGACCATAAAATGGTGACTTAAACAATCCCTTCCCCCATGTAGGTTCTGATTAAATGTTCTGTGTTCATGAGATTAAGAGATTTAGACAGTGCTGAAATGATTTTTACCATAAGCATCATTATTCCTCCCAAAGAATTACATGGTCCAGTTTTCAGAAGTGATGGGCTAGGCTGCTACCTCTTGCTGCAGCAACTCTGCTATTGTCTGGTACCCCTTTTTCAGCTCACTTCCAGTTATGGAGAGGACCCAGAGGGAGGTAATAGAAGGCCAAACTGTATTACCTCCAATCTAAATTTCCAGGGACTTGTATAGTCTGCAGAGAGCTGTACCCACCTCTGACCTCGCATCCAGAATTTGCAGAGACTCGTGTCAAGAATACTCATGGAGGGGCATTTCTGCAGGGTCATCATCTTCTCCTCTCCTCAATTGCTAGAGAGGTAACTGTGCATGAATTTCCAGGGGACGATCTGAATGAACATATTTGAACTGCTGAAGAATTTCATTTCCACTTGATTTGAGTAGACAGATTTTTTTCTCCTATACTTCTATACTCTACAGTAGAGCCTTTTAGCTGAAGATTAATGTTCTTTATTGTAGGAATCCTCTAGGCTCCCTAGATGTTTTCCGAGACTCTAACAGGTCTGCTGCCAGCTGAAGAGGTTGGATGCAGATATCTCTGAAATTGGTTAATGCTACTTTCTGGAAGGGAATCATATGAGAGACTCAAGTAAATCCTTCATCCGCTGGAGCTGAGTATGTTGCTTCCCTGTTATTCCCAGCTCTGCTTGGCCTAGATGATTAGGTACCCAAACCCTGATCCCCTAGCTTGGCAGTCCACTTGGATACCATTTACACTACTAGTTGGTTTGTGGATGAGCAATGTTTAATAATCTGACCCTGATTTATTTGAGAAAAGCATTTGCAACTTATCCAAGCCCCATAAAAATCAGTAGACTCTCCTGTTGACTGTTTTTAAACCCTACAAATACTATTAAATAAAATAACAAATGTGTTTTTAAATATAAGGTTTTTAAAAATTATTTTAGCATTTATCTGTGGGTTTGGATAGAATTACCTAGTACTCCAGGCTGCCTACAGATGCTGCCCAAATACCTGATTTACCCACAGATAGGGCTGTGTGAAATTGTGGACATTTTCATTATTTCCTTTGTATTTCTTTAAATGGGATATTTGTAAAAGATGCATGAAAATGGGAATTTGTAACATTTTTTACTGCAAAATCCCTTAAGCTTGAAAATGTGCTCATTTTCAAGTGAACTTCCACCACTTTTGAGTGGATAATTAGCAAATTTTTCACAAAAATTAGGCAATTTTAGATTTTTCTAATCAAAATGAGAACTCACACTTCGAGTATTTTCAATTTCATCCTTAAAATTTTGTTACAGCTGTTAAAATCATCTGCTGGGCTACATTCTCTGCAACAGAGGAAATGAAAGTTCTATTAATAGGAAGACAGGATATGCTGGGAGTTGCTCCACGCAAGAACTTTGGTTTTTAGAACTGGTTGTAGCATTTTCTATCAAATATATTTTTGTTGAGATATGCTGTTTCATCAAAGCTGAAATGTTTTACAGCTGGGAAGATTTCTGAGGTCCAAGAGAATCCCAAATTGAAAAACTGACCTTTTTAGATCTGAAAATCAACATTTCAACACATTTCTCAAGATCATTTGAAAAGTTTTATATCCATTCTATATCAGAAAGAAAAAAAAAGTCAAAAACCTCAAAAGTTGTCCCAAAACAGAATTGTCATTCTCTGGCCAGTTCTACTCATAGTACTTGCCTTACACTGCACAGAAATCCTTCTACTTCCAGAGCATGGCATCCCCTCAAGGCCTTAGATTCAGATTCTGTCATCAATTGCACATGTGATAGCTGAACTGACCATTAGAAATTAGCCAATTAATTCCCTCTTGTTAATAATGGTTTGGGAACTAGGTCAGTGAACTGACTATATGTAAATAACTTTTGGCCAAGTATGAAATTACACAACTACTAACTGTGGTGTGTAACCTATCATTTAAATCACCTTCTGTACCAGATGACTGGAGGATAGCGATACCAATTTTTTAAAAAAGGCTGCAGAAGAGATCCCGGCAATTACAGACCAGTAAGCCTAACTTCAGTACCAAGCAAATTGGTTGAAACTGTAGAAAAGAACAGAATTATCAGACACATAGATGCATGTGATTTGTTGTGGCAGAGTCAACATAGCTTTTGTAAAGGGAAATCATGCCTCACCAATCTGTTAGATTTCTTTGAGTGGGTCAACAAATGTGGACAAGGGTGATTCAGTGGATATAGTCTACAGAGATTTTCAGAAAGCCTTTGACACCAAAGGCTGTTAAGGAAAGTGTGAGTCATTGGATAAGAGGGGAAGGTCTTTTCATGGATAAGTAACTGGTTAAAAGATAGGAAACAAAGGATAGGAACAAATGGTCAGTTTTCATAATGGAGCAAGGTAAATAGAGGTGTCTCCCCAGGGATCTGTATTAGGACTAGTGCTATTCAACATATTCATAAATGATCTGGTAAAAAGGGGGTAAACAGTGAGGTGGCAAAATTTGCAGAATTACTAAAGATAGTTAAGTTCAAAGCAGACTGCAAGGAGTTGCAAAGGGATCTAACAAAACTGGGTGATGGGACAACAAAATGGCAGATTAAATTCAATGTTGATGAAAGCAAAATAATGCACATGAGAAAACATAATCACAACTATACATACAAAATGATGGGGTCTAAATTAGCTGTTATCACTCAAGAAAGAGATATTAGAGTCACTGTGGATAGTTCTCTGAAAACATCTGCTCAATGTGCAAAGGCAGTCAGAAAGCCTATCAGAATGTTCGGAACCATTAGGAAAGGGATAGATAATAAGACAGAAAATATCATAATGCCTCTATACAAATGCTTGGTATGCCCGCATCTTAAATATTGTGTGCAGATCTGGTCATCCCATCTCAAAAAAGATATATTAGATTTGGAAAAGTTACAGAGAAGGGCAACAAAAAATGACTGTGGGGTATGGAACAGCTTCCATATGAGGAGAGATTAAATAGACTGAGACTTTTCTGCTTGGAAGAATGTTGTCTAAGAGGGGACATGGTAGAAGTCTATAAAATCTTGACTGGTTTGGAGAAAGTGAATAAGGAAATGTTATTTACTCTTTCAGATAGCATAATAACTAGGGGTCACTCAATGAAATAAATAGGCAGCAGGTTTGAAACAAACCAAAGGAAGTACTTTTTCACAGAACACACAGTCAACCTGTGGAACACTTGTCAGGGGATGTTGTGAAGGCCAAAACTATAACTGGGTTCAAAAAAGGACTAGATAAGCTCACAGAGGATAGGTCCGTCCATGGCTATTAGCCAGGATGATCGGGGATGCAACCTCATGCTCTGAGTGTCCTTAGCCTCTGATTGCCAGAATCTGGGAGTGGATGACAGGTGATGGATCACTAGATGATTGCCTGTTCTATTCATTCCCTCTGAAGCACCTGGCATTGGCCACTGTCAGAAGACCGGATAATGGGGTAGAAGGACCATTGATATGACGCAGTATGGCTGTTAGGTTCTTACGAAAATTCTGCTGCCTTTATTTGATAAAAATTCCCATTGAATTCAGTGGCAGTTTTGTTCACTATAGTTAAGCACAATCTGGCCCTTTACCAGTAAGAAGAATACCAGCATTCTGTTATCTTTTAGCAGTCTGATTGTATTTATTTATTTACAATTCTTCAAGCTTCATTTTTCATAAATATACTTGGCTGTTACTTGGGCACCAATCTGAAAACTAAAGCAAGGAAGCCAGATATGCAGACCTTTCCTTTTTAGGGTAGAGAGAGGAAAGGATTGTTGTGGAGTTAAATGTCAAACAAAATATTGTAAATACATTAATTAAAAAAAAAGAGACTGAGATACTGGATGAAGCAAACCAAAGTACATAAAAGATACATGATCAAATGCAAAGTTACAGTATTTAAACCCCAAGAATTCAAAAATCATGAGTCAAGCCCCCATAAATCATAAAATCAGCATAAAAATCATGAGATTTTTAAAAAGAATAAATTTGGGGTTGTTTTTCTTTGCCTTCTGGATTTTGATACCTTAGGTTCCACTCGGGACATGTTTTTGAACTTTTATCTGCTACCATGAGGGGTCAAAACACATTTTTAAATTAAAGCTCAAATTCTCATGTAAACACTTGACTTCAGGAGTTGGGTCTTTAAGGAAAACACCAAATCTGACATGACTTGTGTTGCCAGCTCTCAAGATTTTATCACTAATTAGAAGAAAGTAAAATGAGACAGGGGAAGAAGAGGAATTTTAGGGCTGATGTAGAGGTCCCATAAAGTCTTAAATGTTACAAAATTGTTCTGTTCTGTTAAGTGTGATGCATTTAGTTAATATGACTTCAGAACACTATTTTCATGTTTCATAAATATTTTGTATTAGCTTCTTGATGACAGCAGAAAAGATCATCCTACAGAGAACTGCAGGAATGTTAAACAAAAGGAACCACTTCATCCTTTATGGCTTGTATTGTGCATCTTTGCTAGTTTCTGAGACATATAGCAGTCTATTTGGCAGATTGAATACTAAAGCTATGTTCCATGTTTGTACATTGTTTTACTATTAGCTTGAAAATATGTCATGATCACCAAACAAAGCAAACAAAAAGCTTCTCCATGTTTCCCTTATTTTTTAAACAAAACAGTTTATCATATTTGGGGTTTGTATCACTTTAAATCAAAATTTCTTTGGTCAGCTGTCTACATGAAAACAAGAGATAGAGATTGCATATTGGTGGTGGTGCTCAAGATTTACCATAAAGGATCCCAGTTAATCTCTCTCTAGAGTCCATTCCTGCATGGAAGGAAGCACTTTCTGAGAGGTAATGAGCATCCTCAACTCCTAGTAACTAGGCATGAGAGTTGAGTGCTGACTGCATCCCCCTGCAGGATTGGACCGTTTGTGCTCTAATGCTGTGCTGATGTAAGGCTCCTTGTAAACTGAGAGGTTACATGTAGTTTTCTGAATAGTGTTTTAGTTTATTTTTTTGCTAGAGTCTTCTTTAATAAAGGGACGTGCGGCTTTAAAGCAGCCGTTGCTGTCTAAGCATCAACAGGCACCTTTGCACTGCTTTAGCCTCTGTTCTCCAATCATGCCTACCTAAGTCAATAAGGCATTGACATGCTTCCTTATGTTTTAAAGGTTACCTTTTAGCTTGTTTTATGAATCAGAACAGATGCATAACTTGGCATTGACCATTTCTGTCCCTCCCCTTCTTTGTTTTATACAAACTGCAGCCCCCAGCTCATTGCTGTCTCGAGCCCCCTCCCCCAGCAGGGAGAAGTCATTACATGAAGAGATCAGCTTACCAGTTGTCTTCAGTGCAGTGGCTGAGAGCAAAGCTCCTGGTAGCACAGTGAGTCAGAAGGGGAGAGAGTGGTGCCCAGCAGAACTAGAGAGCTGTGATACTGAGACACAAGTGCATCTGCTAGCTGTTAGTACTTGGCAGAGGGATTTCTCCTTTAGGGTAGTTCTAACTTTGGGTAATAATGTTTGTCAGCTACCTGATATTAACATTGCTCTACTTTCAAACAGCAGTGTTAGCAAGACCTGAGGGAGAGGTAAGCCTAGTATAAAGTCTTGTGAAAAATTATCGTCTTGTCAGAATTTAATTTCCTCTTCTATCTGTCAACAGGGATCGTGAGTGATTTTATGTTGTGTAATACTAATGTGCAGTGTTACATTTTAGAATTGCATTGTCTGCTACTGTATGAAAATAGCTGCAGAATTCTGTAGTTGCTAAAATGAAACTACCTATTGAAAACCAGCTTGTTTTTAGTTGTCGCACAGAGGACACATCATGTTTTGTGGATTTTTCTCTGCTAATATGTAGAAAAATATAATTATGTTTACAACAATCTGTATGTTGATGATATACAATGTTAAGTTCAAGTTTTCTGCAGGAAAGATGTATAATTGAAAAAAGTTTTTACTTGGTGTTTTCCTTATGTAAAACACTGCAAGTCTTGTATGGAGTATATTTATAACTAGCCTCTGCATTCAGTATGTGTGAATTATTAGAATAATACATTAGAGATAGAAAACCTATCCCTATTTTAGAATGTATGTGGTATCCCTAAAGAGGGATTTTGTAATATTCCTATTAATATGAGAATTCTAAGTGATGGAATGGAACAGTCATTCCTACGCATTTGAAATTGCTGCTTCATTTGCTAAATGCACTTTTTCAGGTTTTTGCTCAGATCAGCCTAGTTCTACTTCAAGCCCTTATTGCATATTGAAGCAGAAAATTTAAAATAGATCATTTTCCATTTAGGAAAGAATTCAATAAACATAATTATATAGATGAAATATCCTTATTAATGAAGTCACTGGCAAAAACATACCCACTCCTTGATACATTTGATATTCTTCTCTCCCCACTCCCTAACTAAAATGTGATGCATATTTATGCATTTTAGAAGAACAAATGGGTATGCTATTCTTTAATAAGCTTTTTTTCTTTACGTATGTCAACAGTGTGCATAAGAGCTAAGTGAAAACTAAATCTTCTGAAGGATGGTGATTCTGCTTTAAAGCTCTGACTTTTGTTGTTCTTGTCAGAAGATTCTAATAGCCTTATAAAGCCCAGACCAATTACTTCCCCTGGTAAAAGAAAGTGGAGGTGAACTGAAAACACATTTGAGTCAAAAGCTGCTGGGTTGGCACTGGTTATTAGCTCCTAGTTCTAGACAGAGAGTGCATTTTGCTTTCAGAGTGGTTTAAAAAAGGAATGGTAATATTTATGATTCCAGAAACAAGGTCTATTTTAATGAAATCATGTGTTGGGAAATGCAGTCTTTGATCTAATTAAAAAAGTGGGGAAAAGTTTTCATCAGAGGCTCAGGGAATTTAAAAGGGTGGACGTTCAGAGCGACTAGAAGCTAATCATTGCCCTCTAGTTGTCACTGAGGTTTTAACTTTCCTGTTGATTGTTACTGAATAAAGAAAATGATAGATGGACTCACCTTACCCAGGCGTAGGGACTTTTAAATGTGTGGTGGCTCATATGGAAAATATTTCTGTTACACTGCATGCACATGTGGTCTTCAGAGATCCATATAAACAGTAAAACTACTGCAGCAGCAGTGTTACCTGCCAATTATCCTTGTTAGTGAATAAAATAAAAGCAATGCTGTGTTCTTACATGGAAATGAATTGCGGCAGTAGCAGTGCAATGTGGAATGTTTTAGAACTGTAATCTTTATGCCGTATACTTAACACGGCTGTACTGTTAGCTTGAGTTTTTCAGCTAATACTGCAGACTAAATATAAAAAGGGGATTGGAGCTGTACCATTGATCATATGCTTTACTACAATAATGAGAAGTCTGCTTTTTTAATCCAATTATATGTCTAATTATGAAAGCCATATAATAACTAAAATACACAATGTCTGATAGCAATGGAGTAGTTCCTTTGTTTGTGAGTCGCCAGAGATCAATGGATAATCATGTGCATTTTTCTGCTGCAGCTGCAGAATCTTGGCTACATAAATATTATCTCTCTAGGAAATTTATTCAATTAGGATTTTTCCCTTGCTGGATAGACAAGGAAATAAAAAGAGGGAAAATAAGTGAGCAGCCATTTTAAAAAGTAGCCTGTAATATAGTGTGTGGATTTAAAGTATTGCATTTACTTCTATGAATGTTTGTATTGCTTTATAGTTAGGGCCCTACCAAATTCAAGATCCATTTTGGTCAGTTTCACAGCCATAGGATTTTAAAAATCTGAAATGTCATGATTTCAGCAATTTAAATCTGACATTTCTCTGTGTTGTAATTGTAGGGGTCCTGACCTAAAAGGAGTTGCGGTGGGAAGGCGTGTCACAAGGTTATTGTGTGTGTGTGTGTGTGGGAGGGTGTTGTGGTACTGCTACCCTTACTTCTAAATTGCTGCTGGCGGCTGTGCTGCCTTCAGAGCTGGGCAGCTGGAGAGTAGCGGCTGCTGGCCAGAAGGCCAGCTCTGAAGGAAGAGCCAGCACAGAAGTAAGGATGGCATGATATGGTATTGCCATCCTTACTTCTGCACTGCAGACTACAGAGCTGGGTCCTCAGTCAGCAACCACCACTCTCTGGCCGCCCACTTCTGAAGGCAGTAGCGCAGAAGGAAGGGTGGCATGATACGGTATTGATACCCTTACTTCTGTGCTGCTGCTGGTGGGAAGCTGCTTTCAGAGCTGGGTGCTCAGCCAACAGCTGCCGCTCTCCGGCCAAGCAGCTTTAAAGGCAGTGCAGAAGTAAGGGTGGCAGTACCCTAACCTCCTTAAAATAACTTTGTGACTTTTTGGGTCAGGACCCTCAATTTGAGAAACATTGGTCTCCCCCATGAAATCTGTGTAGTACAGGGTAAAAGCACACAAAACACTACATTTCATGGGGGTAGGCCAGATTTCATGGTCCGTGATGTGTTTTTCATGGCCTTGAATTTATTAAGGTCCTATTTATAGGGGTGTGTGTGTGTGTGTATTTGTTAAAGATCTGCTCATAAAAGCATCAGCTTGTGATGGTCTTTTTCTTGATGGCTTGTTCTTTCCTGCATTGTAGTACATGCTCTTTGGATATTCAAGAAGCATTCAAGAAAATCATGAAAATCCAACTGTTACAATTTCCTCCTTTGTGAATCTTAAAGAATTGCTGATTGTATCTGTCTGGTGATTTCATGCTTGTTTTTAGTCCTTGGGATAGCGAATGACTCAACATGATGTCACTTAAACTGCATTGCACCACTTTTCCTGTCTTCTAGGTGATATTTTAGGATCAAGATTTTTTTTTATCCTGTAGGGGAATGTGGCAATTAACCTTGCAACTTGCTCATTGCTCACACTAGGCCAGTATCAGAACCCTTTTTGATACTGTTTGCGAGGAAATTGAAACTCTCTTCACCCATAGCTGGATGCTCAAAATGTTACCTTCTTCCTGACTCAGTCTCTCTGGAGGTCAGAGTACAGATTGCTTCTCTACTGAGTGTCCAGGAGCAGTTGTCCCCACCAACAGACTGGTTCCTGTGACTAAGAAAGAAGTAAAGTTTATTTGGCATTGGATAAAAAATCATGAGAAAACCACAAAAAAGTGAAGCGAGCTACCATCTATCTGAATTTAACATTGCAGAAAGTGCAGCGCTCAGCTCTTATTTTTAAAATTATGGTTAAACAAGATTTTTTTTGAAATGCTGTATTTTTGCAAGTCCTGTGTCATAGCACCCAACGTGACCATTCACTGAGTTCCATCTTGTCTGTGAAACTTTCCTCCAGGGCCAGTGTGTCAGGGCTTAGCAAGGTAGGTTGTCCTGGGAATTCTCCATGTGCAACTGGAGAGTCTCTCCTTTAGTAGTTCTGAAGGACTTTGTATACCCATATGTAAAGCCTTCATTAGCATGCTCCACATTACCTCATTCCTTGGTTCAGACATCAGCACACAATTACATCATATTTGATTAAATTCATCCTTCTTTCTATTTCAAAATACTCAGACTTTTAAATGTCCCCTTTGCAGTTTGCAAGGTGCACATTTGAAGGGACTTATTTGAACTTATATAAGGGTTAAATATCTTCAGCTGAATACTCAAACCATGCCTCCTCTTCCATTGTGGCAGTTGCTTTTAGCATGGGATGGCTAAATTGAGCCACCTTACACTGAGTCATACCCTGCTCCTGGAATAGTCCTATTGATTTCTGTAGGTGTCAGTGGAGCTATGCTGATTGGACCAGCCGAGGCTCTGAGCCTAAGGGAGTTAAGCTTTAAGTAGTGAAATATAAAAGCATATTTCATAAAGAAAATGAATATCTCAGAGAGTGACAAACATTAGATTGTTCTTGGCATTTTAATCCTGACTTGTACTGAATTTTATTTTTCAGATTTATTAGAAGTTTGATAGAATTTCTCGCTCATTAAAAATCTCTGGGGTCTTCAACCTGGTTGTCTTTAATATGTTGTAATTTAATCCTTATACCCTTGTCCCAATATTCCTGCACTTGCATGGAGCACCTGTGAGGTTAGTGGAGCTTGACCTGGCATAGGGGTGGACCCAAATGGGTTCCCTAGCATGATGGAGCCCTAAGGGTATGTCTACACAGCAGCTGGACACCCGCAGCTGGTCCATGCCGCCCACTCGTGCTCTCTGGGCTCGAGTTGTGGGGCTGCTTCTCATTTCTGTGTAGACTTCCTGACTTGGGTGGGAGCCCAGGCTGTAGGACCCTGTGGGGTGGGAATATCCCAGAGCTCAGGCTCCATCTTGAGGCCAGGTGTCTACACAGCAATGAAACAGCCCTGTGAGCCTGAGCCCCATGAGCCTGAATCAGCTAGCATGCGCCAGCCGTTGGTTTTTCTTTGCTCGTAGACATACCCTATGTTGCTTATGGCCACTGACTTCAGAAAATAAAATGTATGTGGAAATGCATAAATCTTTACAAAGAAATTCACCCAGCCTGGACTCCTTAGAAAATTCTTATCCAAACCCGTGTGATACTATTTAGTATTGTTTGCAATTAGCATTTGTAAAATTCTGTCGGACTGACAATAAATAAGTGAACATTATAGACATGTCAAAAAATAGCCTCAAATGTAAAATAAATGTCTCCTTTATCTGTGTTTTCATCTGTATGTGAACTATTCATAAAAGTATATTCCTAGCTGATCTATTGGTGCATTTAAATGGATGGGAACTAGCTTGTAAACTTCTTCCAAATCCTTTTCAGCTCTGGGACGATATTGTGTCCAGGCAAAAGGATTTTTTCTGCAATCACTGTAGTAATTGGATTTGTTAAAGAAGCAGAACTTTTATTCAGACAAATGGGATGTCATTTGCTTTGTACTTCCTACAGCAGTCAGTATGAAGCACAGAAAATCTAACCACATTCTTAAAGGCTAGTTTCATCAGCTATCTGTTGGAAAATACAACACGTTTTATTAGTTTAATGGTTGTAAAATCATCCCCTATGAGTTTAGGCATGGGGAGGGGATCAAGACAGCAAAGTGAACATACAAAAATGAGAAACAGAATCTATAGTCTTTATATCCCTGCCCTCTGAAACCACAGAGGATCCAATGTGTGAATTATGGATGTTTCAGACACTTTGATTTGGCTGAGTGGAGTAAAAGTTGTTGCTAGGAGAGAGTGCTTTACACAGCATCATGTATTGCAAAACTAGGAGGATATATGCAGGAATGCAGTTGATCCTGCCTTCATCAATTCCTTGCCCACCTCATGGAATTCCAAACCCCAGTTCCTGACTTAATATTTCCCTGGAAATGTCACAACTCTTGGAGATATAGGTCCTTGCTTTGTGGGTGGGCAACATATTTAGCAGAAAGGTTGGCTTGCTGTGGCAAACCATCATGGGTGGCCCTTAAAAATTTCCGTTCAGTTGCTTATCTGAACCATGCAAACTTTGCACTGAAAATCTTGTGAGAACAGCCTTTCTCTTAGTACTTCAGCATGTCTGTTCCCTTTTCTAACCGGAAAAGGAAGTGCAAACATGGATAAAAATGAATAGAATATACCTATCTTTAAAATTAGACTAATTTGTTCACATCTAAAAAAAACCCGTTTGGTTCAAATTTAGGCCAACGATTCAGGTCAGTTCCTATTATATTGGAATGAGTTTCCCACTCCTAATTATTCTCTCCCATCCTGTGACAGAGCTGAGGTCCATGGTGCCAGCTTCTAACTGGGGTTTTGTTTCTAAAAATACGTATACATTTTTAAATCTTTGCTGGGTTGCATGGTAGGAGCCAAGTCATTTAACAGCCTTCTTTTGAAAGTATCTTCAAGTGTTGCTCGTGTAGTAGTCTTCCTTGGCTGACAGGTCTATTGCTGAGGTCAGCCAAAGAGTATAGCTTATGCCAGCATTGTGACTCTCTTTTCATACAGTAGGGTATAAATCATGCTCTCTCTCACTGTTATGAGAAATGAACTGCTTGAGCAAGCAAGGAACCCAGTAAACAACATCAGGCTATGGCCCTTTTAAATGTTTTCCCTGGTTGACTGACATTTAGTCTGTCATGAAAGAATTCACCCCCCGATCTAGGATGTATGAGCAATTTTCTTAGCATGCTCAATGGAATGGTCTGGTGTCATTGTAAAAAGCCCCACACATTGTGTCAGATGCTCTATCCTTGAGATGAGACAGTGTCCTTGAGATACTCTCCAGTCAGGTGCTGCTGCTGCTCTCTCTCAACTTTAACTTCAGTACTAATAGTTATCCTTTGCCATAGAAATGTATGCTAGGGTGATTTACCATCAATAAAGTTGTGATTTATATTGCTGTAGAAATAACTCCTAAAATGATTTTTTCACATTTCATTAATTTTTCCTCTCCTCCCCCCCACCCCAAATCCTCAAGAATTTCTCATTCCTTCCCAAGCATTAACTGCTCCTGAATCCTCTCCTCCTATGGGAAGTCCAGGTCTGTAATACCAGGAATATTGCAGATCTGAGTGTAGTGCACTGGCAGTGACTTGTGAATAGCTTTTGGCCCATAAGCAGGGGCGGCAAGCTGCGGGGGGGCACTCTGCCGGTCGCTGCGAGGGCGGCAGGCAGGCTGCCTTCGGTGGCATGGCTGCAGAGGATCCGCTGGTCCTGCGGCTTCGGCGGACCTCCCGCAGGCTGCCACCAAATTTGCGGGACCGCAGACCTCCCACAGGCAAGCTGCTGAAGGCAGCCTGCTGCCATGCTTGGGGCAGCAAAATACCTAGAGCCGCCCCTGCCCATAAGACCTAATCCAAAGCCCATTGACTTTAATAGGCTCTGGGTCAGGCCTATGTTACATTTCTTGGTTATGCTGCAGGCATCTGAGGAACACAGAAATTAGGTTATAATAGTGCATACAACTTCTGACTATAGCCTCATATTTGCAATCCGCTATAGATTAAATTCATTTCATCATTGGCAAATAAATGGTTAAGCTTGATTGGTTAGCTCATTGATTCTTAAATTTCATAGACCATTTTTCCAGAAAGCTTTTCTCTGAAAAACCCATTGGATCACTTACTAGATAAAGACACGTTTAAAAAAATTTACCATGAATTTTACACATGGAAATATCATTTTGTTCAAAAACTAATAGTGCAGTAAATGCTTTTTTTATTGTACTGAACTATTGGTTTACTTGCTTTATTTAGATATTCTTTTATCTTTTTTATCCCCTTAAAACACATTCATCAGCATTTAGATTTAGCAATGTAATATTAATGGTTTTATTTACTCTGGCATAGCAAGTTAATCTTGAATAGCAGAAAGTTTCTAAGAATGTTAAGATTGATCCAAACATGCTGAATATATAAGGGAACAATGAATGTACAAGGCGGGGTAGTTTACACTGTGATGTATTGAAAGATACTCACTTAAAAAAATGTGTGCCACAAAGGCAGAATATTTCACCATAATTACTTTTAAATCATACAGTTGTTATACAAATAGTTCTTTCTTCTAAAGATCATTTCTCTGGTTTTCCTATCTCTTTATGGAGATGTTATAAGGATCTGATTTTCAAATGCTCTGATGTATAATGAGGCATAGAAATGTTTAAAGTTCTTGTAAACTCCTGCTGTTGCCTGTGTGAGGTAATATCTCTTTTTATTAGCTCTCTACTTTAATATTTGGGTTTATGTCTATTACTTACAGCAGCATCCTGTACGTTCTCTCTCTTTGCACCTATGGTGTGCACATTTTGAAGGAGACATAAGGAGGTTGGTGTATTAACCGAATTATCCAGCCTCTTCTCACTAGACCTCTTCCAAAAATAAGAGCAGGCACATAAAAAAAGCTGCTATAACTAAACACACAACCTGCTGTTAATGTCAAGACTGTAATTTTACTACAAGCTTTCCTTCAGGTACAGTGATATGGATGTATTACTAGCAATGCTCACTGGGCTGTGGATCAGAGTCCATAGTTCAGGTGTTAGAGGTAATTAAGTAGTAATCAGGAACTTAAAGCACATTGTCTTTGTGTGGTTGAAATACAGTGGACAGGAGACAGACTGAAACACATAAGCTGTATTCTCAACACTGCTGGATATCTGTAGCTTTCTCGATTATGCCTTCCATGTGAATCACTGATCATTGCTGCTAAAAGGACAGCACCAGCAATCGAATGTTATCCTCCAATGTGTTTTAATTAAGACCCTTATTTACTAACATAGCAATTATATCATTGACAGCAGCTACCTTGCTTCTCTTTAAAGACTCTTTTTAAATGAGACACATGAAAGTGAAGCAAGTGAGAGAGCGTGAGCAAGAGCATTCAAGTAAAAGGTCTGTCTGTCTGTCTGCCTGAAGATATTGATCTGCTTCTTCATGGGTGCCAAAGAATTGTTTTCCCTGGGGAAAAAAGCCTGTGTGAATAAGAAGGAAGAATATGTTGGGGGAGGGGGGAAAGAAAGTTTCTTGAAGAGTTCTATCTCATCTTCTCCCTCTTCCCCAGAGAGGTGGTGGACATTCTGAGTGAATCTTCACCACTGAAACTGCAAAGCAGCCATTTTGGGAGATACAGTAGGCTAAGGATAGTTTTGAATGATTTTTATCCTGCCCTGCAATTTTGTTCTGTATTTTTTTAACAAAAAATGGTTTTTTGTTTAATTTTTCATTAGGTTTCCCCCAAAAAGTTAGGTTTTCATAAAAAAACCTCCAAAGTTTTTAGTTTTATACTTTAAATCAAAATTATTTTCATTCTTTTAAAATAAAAAATCAAATATTTTCATTAACATTTTTGGTTAAAAATATTTTCAACAAAAACCCATTTTTATTTAAAAAAGTGGTTGAAAAAATGTCTTCCCAAGGTCACAAATAAGGGAAATATGGCAGTAAAAATCTTTTATATTTGATGTTTCAGTGTATGATTGTTTCCTTTCTCTTTGGAAGTTAAAATTATGAAAACAATGGTAAAAACATGTGGGAATGCTACATTTTAATATCAAACAGTCAACAGCTTTACCAGAGGAATTTACCCCCACTAAAGGAAGATTTCTTGTTTCTCTCTCCTAGTTTAGTGTTTTGTTGTTATGTTCCTTAGCTTTACTTAAGCTGTTTTTCGTAGTTTTATTGGTGATGAAATCAAGTAGTCTCTTAAAGGTGGGGTTTTAGGACGAGGCATGGCATCATTGACACCTCTGTTGTATTGGATTATATTGATGATGATGTTTATATTAAACAATGTACTGTACTTGAATCAGGTCCGGAAACCAGTAATAAAATGTAATAGTTAGAGAGAAAATAGACTGAGATTCCTGTAAGATAAGCATTTAGTGGGTGGGAAACATAACATCTGTACATGAGTAAAACACTTCAAACAGATGTGCTGAGCTGTTGCTTGTAGGTGCTTGAAAACTGAGATTTATTTTAGTGTTCCAATGAGCAGGTGATAGTGAAGTATTCTAGCCAGAGGCGCCAAGTGCTCTGTTGAGGGCTCTGAACCCATATCCTCTAGAAAAGCATAAGGACACAGAATGGCTATGTTAACTGCATTTATTGTTTCCTTGTTAACCAGGAAACTATCTGAGGTTATCTAGTAGAGTTACATGTTCTCTCCAATCTATTGAACTGAAAGTGACTTTAAGTGTCTGCTTAGGTGTCTAGATACTGAATAGCTGGTTTCATCTGGGGCATCTTCAGCCAGGCACCTAGACCATTCTCTACCATTTTCAGGGTAGGTGTTCAGTGCTGCCTAATGTAACAGGTAGCCAAGGTCAAATGCATCACAAGTGCCTCTCTGTGTATTATACCAGGTATATCTTAATTGATGTCCATGGTTTCCAGTGGAATGGTGACACTCAAAAGCACAATGCAGCAACAAACAAACGAACAGCTAAAAATAACTGAAAGTCATAGCACTGTATTTTGACTCTTCAGCAGTTGCCTCCACCGTTGTAGAATGCTGCAGGAAGAAATGGCAACAGTGAGGAAAAAAATGATGGAAAAGAGCTGAATTCTACTGCCACCCAGAAAATGTCTAATAGGCCCAACTTCTCATTGCGCTGCCTAGTCCAGGATGTGACCAAAATCATTTTCTTTTCTTTTTTTTTTTTTCAATTCAGCAGCAATTTGTGGTATCCAGTCAGTGCTAGAATTACTAAATGCATCACTAATATTATGCTGACTTATTTGCAGTGTAAATAACAGAAGTGATTAAGGTATGCAGTCATGCACCCAGACAGTGGCATGATAATGCTTAACATTTAACTAACATTGAGGCGTCTGCTAGGTTCTTAGCTAATGAGTTCTCTCTTTCAGCAAAAATAGAAAGGGATTGAGGGCCTGATTCTCATTTATGCTAAGTCCCCTTTACATTACTCTGGTAATACAAGGGAACCTTAGTATGAATGAAAGGCCTGAATGTATTGAATTCCATTCAGTTTATTTGTGTATGCAGATTTCCCCACTACCAGTGTGTCGTAGACAGGGCCTCTGTCCTTTTTGATTTGTTTAAGGACCCTCACCAGTGAAGTGCCATGAAAATAAAGTCAGTGTCTTTGCCCAAATGCCCCAAAATATCTCACTGTGTTTGCTTCGCAGCTTTCCATGAATACACACATTTTTCTCTTGCTTTAATGATTTGGAGAAATTACTTCACAGCAGGTATTAATGAGAAGTGAAAAAGAAACATCTTGTCTGTCGGCATTTGATACAGGCATACAATAATAATGTTAGAAATATTTGAAAGGTATTTGGTGGGAAAAGGATCTCTTTCCTATAGAGCCAGCACCTGGCTGCCATATGTAGGAAAAGAGAGAGAAGCGTAGAAAAATTATTGAAAAGTCATGTAATACAAAAGGCTGCAGCACTCATAAACTTCTACACAGAGACAAACTACTAGAGTTAGGCAGAGAGCAACCCTGCATTTGTCTGGGTTTCAGTTACAATAAAGACTTGGAAAAACAGATAGATTCAGCATGTGCAAAATGTATGGAGAGGAGCGAGATCTTCCTGGACAGGCCAGTAGATCTGGCTGCCCATGGATGGGGGAGCATTCTAAAGGTTTCTAAGGAGTGGTTGTGCTCCATGGGATGGTTATTGTTCCTGTGTCAGGTGCAGTACCTAGTGGGAGTGGTGCACCACTCACAGCTCAAGGAAGGGGAAAACTAGGTGGGAAATCTGTGAGACCTGTTCAAAGAATCAAAAATGCATCCCTCACAGCTGCAACTTTGCAGGACTATATCATAAGGAGTTTGAGTTTTGGGGTGGAGGCTTGGCAAACAGATCCAGCATAGGAATCCATCATAGATCTCATGGTTTGAAGAACATCTTTAGATCCAGGAATGCTTACATGCATCAGTTTTGCGGTCTTTGATATATTTGTAACCTACTTAGAACTTTCCAAATTGCATGGGGCTTTAATTTCGTTATGCTCAGGTGAATCTATGGCACATTGCATAGGCCACTTATTGTCTGATAAACATATGAAGTGCTTCATCTTGAGTTTCAAACATCAATCTTTATGATCATTGGAGTAGACATTGCTAAATAGAAGAGTTTTGTTAGTAGGGAGATGCATCATAAAAGTTAGGGAATGAAAAGACTTATTGGGCCATTTTATATACCTTCTTGTGAATGCACAATTATTCCTTTTCTAGTGTTTTGATCAGTAACATTTTTGTAGTCCCAAGTCTTCTGTTAGGTGATTCTTCCTCCTCAGTAGATCTAACTAAGTGGCCAGTGACCACCAAATGCTTGTTTCTAATTGTTGGTATTTTTTTCTTGATTCCAGTAGAGACAGTTTGAATTTTGGAGTAATATATGGTAAAGTGGCCATAGGGAAGGTTGACCAGTGACCCCAGTAGTTTAACTAAACTCTCTAAGAGACAGAAACACAAGACATTGCTTCCTGGTACCTTCTTGTTATGAATTTGTTATTGGATCATAGGATGATTAGGGTCAGGGCACTAGCCTTTACCATGAAATTTAGAAAGCTGAGCTGGGCACAGAGATGAATATGTCATACTTATATTAGCAATCTAGAGCCCTGAACAGGTGGGTGTTGGCAAAGATAAACTGTTAGCTCTTCTGGCTGTGCTGATTAGGTTGTGCTGGTTGTGTAGTCCAGCTTCAAGATGTAGGAGGAAAGTGAAGGATGAAGGGCTTCTCTGGAGCAGGATACTGCGTCCTCTCAATCTCTGTAGTGCTTGGTTTGTGCTTTACCATCCCAGCTCTGGATTTAGAAATGTTCCCTATCTTCTTTACCCTCTCTTCTTTAGCTCCAGTATAACTTAAGAGGCTAGGGAACACCTGTGCCTTATCTAGAATCTCTAGCCACTTCTGCAATCTGTAATATCTTACCCGTCCTCCTTTGGCAGCCACAGTGTATCAGTGAGTCCTGCTGTCAAAACTCACATTGTGGCACTAATAGCAAAGGAGAGAAATATCCTGTAGGTTTCTGAAAAAGACTCCAATAGAGATTACTGTTATAGCTCTAGACGTTCACAGTGTTGTGCATTCTTCTCCCCCTTTATCTAGTAGCTTTGAATTTATTTCTTACCATTAGGGCATAATTTTTGGTGCATTAAATATTGGGTAAATGCAGTTAATGCACTTCCATGAATTAAATGAAAGGTTGTCCAGACAGTCTATGCTTGGGGTCACTGTGATCCTACAGAACTTCTTTTCATAGTGCTCAGTTACGGGACTCTGGAAAATGACGGTAAGAAGCTTGAAAGCTACATTCCCTGCCTCTTCCATGTGACGCTTGACACCGAGCAACTGCATTGGAACTGGGGAGAGAGCTGCTCAGTTGCATAAGTGTAACCCTTCTGCCCCTCTAGTTGGCAGCAACAAGGGCCGGGTTCAGTATCCAGGGGTTCCGTTTCAGTAACACAATGCATAACCGGCTCGAGCCCCCACCCAGTGACCTGGGACACTCACATACCACACCCCCCTGGGCGCCTCTAGGAGGCAATACTTCCCCTCTCGCAAGCACGGAGTCTGAGTGTAGCAAAATCTTTTTTAATAAAGGAAGGAATCAATGTGGCATCCCATTGGAGAAACACCACAAACAGGGTTATAACACAAACCATAAACAAAAACCCACCTCCAAGTACGTTTGCCACTGTCCTTTTTCCGCTTAGGGTTTTAAGTCCATTGACCCCAAAGTCCAACAACCCAAAAGTCTCTGGTCAATGCCACCCCAGAGTTCGAGAGTCTATCTGTAGAGGTCCCCCCCCCCCAGCCTGGGTAGAAAGGGGCACCTTACGTGGTCCAGGGCCAACTGCCCTGCCTCTCCATGGGTTCTGCTTCCGCCTTCTCCACGAACTGCTCTGCTTTACCAGCTGCTCCACTCTGCTCCTCCAGCCGTCCTCAGAAACTGCTCTGCTCCACCAGCTGCTCTGCTCCATGAGCTGCTCTGCAAAACTGCTCGGCTCTGCTCACTCTGTGGGCCGCGCCACCCGTCCCACAGCTACTCCGCTCTGCTGCCACCAGCTGTCCCGTGATCCGCTCCAGCCGTCCCCGCAACTGCTCCACTCCACCAGCTGCTCTGTTCCACAGCATATCTTCAGGCTCCCCCACTAGTTAGCACAATGCTCAGTGCTCTCAGCTCAGTCATTTCAACTCTTAGTGATCTCAGCTCTTAGTGGGGGAGCCCCAGTGCTAGTGCACCATTAGCCCAAAGGGCGTTCAGCTCAGTAACCTGTATTTAGAGTCTTGAGAGAATAAAAAAACCAACTCTGACATTCCACAGTGGAGAGAGGAGGGGGTGCAACTGGTGCTTCTAGCTCCACAAGGAGACTGCACCACCAGGCACAGATACCTGTCCCCAGCCTCTCTCAGTTCACTGGGTTTTGGAACCCATGTCCCATGTCTAGCCAGTACTACCCAACTGAGGGTGAGCAATTTGTCACCAAGCAATCCCACAGCTTGGGAGTCTGGGATAGGGTGGGCGTACCTATGCAAATACACTCTCTGAACTTCTTTCCACCAGATGTCAGGGTAGAGCTTATCCTGACTCTGCTTACATCCTCCCCCCAGCCAAGAATTTGTCGTCCCGACAAATCACATTCCCTACTATACCAACTTATTGGTCCCCTCCAAAAGGCATTAGATAGCCCACTTTAGCTTTCACAAACCTGTGTGCTAAATGTATAGGCTCCTCACTAATCACCCCAGGTGCATCGTAAGTTAACCGTTTCACTGGTCTTATTACCCTGTCTCGCCTATTGAGAAGCTCTGTTGCTATGGTAGGGGTGACATCCTCTTGAGTGACGGATGGGGAAGTTTCCTGTGAGTTCCCCTCGGGTACTGGCATAGGCCCCTGCATTTCTAGTTCTAACAGTGGAGGGTCGCAGGTGCTCTGGACATCCTCCATCTGTATGTCACCACTGTCCAATAGCCTGTGTAAGTCATTACACGGGGGTCCCACCAGTGGCTCAGGGATGTCAGGAATGGGCCTAAATACTTCTGCCATAGGGTTTAGGGCGGAAGAGGATGTGCTCTCTTCTGATTCAGCGGATCGAGACTGAAATCTTGTCTTCATCCCAGGATACACCATGGTTGTGTCTTCCTCCTCAGACTCACTCTCAGATGTGCTGAGTAGGGGTAGGTTAGCTGCAGGGAGCCGGCTGTCCACGTTGGAAGGCGGCTTTGGCACAGCACCTTTGTTCGGCCCAGTTGCCCGGTTGTGGCCAATCTCATAAGGGCTGCCTACCAATTCCCCCACAGGGAGCAAAAGGTTTCTGTGCACGGTCTTGGTCTGCCCTGTACCCTCTTCAGGTTTGATCTTGTAGACCGGCAGGTCTCCTAGCTTTTCCATCACTAAGTAAGGTATTGCCTTCCATCTGTCAGCTATCTTGTGCTTGCCAGCAATACCCAAATTTCGCAGCAGGACTCTGTCCCCTGGCTGGAGTTCTTGCAGACGCACCCTAGCATCATATCGATGTTTGTTGCGGCCTGCATTCTTCTGAGCTGCAGATGTAGCTAAGTGATAAGCATCCCGCAGCTTTTCTCGTAGACGGGATAGATATTGCTGGTGAGTTTCATAGCTATCTCCATCCTCGGATACACCAAAGCACAGGTCTATGGGTAATCTTGGTTCTCGCCCAAACATTAAGAGATATGGGGTGACTCCCGTAGCGTCGTTCTTTGTGGCGTTGTAGGCGTGCACTAGAAATGCGACATGTTGGCTCCAGGTTGCCTTCTGCTCTGGCCGCAAAGTCCCTAACATATCTAAAAGGGTTCGGTTGAACCTCTCTGGCTGAGGGTCACCCTGTGGGTGATAAGGCGTTGTCCTTGACTTTTTAATTCCTGCTATCCTCAGCACCTCCTTCAGAAGGTGACTCTCAAAGTCTCGTCCCTGATCCGAGTGTATCCGGGCTGGGAATCCATAAACTGAGAAATATTTTTCCCATAGTACTCGAGCGACGGTAGTGGCCTTCTGATCACGTGTGGGATATGCCTGCGCATATCGCGTGTAATGGTCGGTCACTACTAGGATGTTCCCAATATTCCTCTTGTCCACTTCTAAAGACAAGAAATCAATGCAAACCAGCTCCAGAGGTTTGTTGCTGGTGATGTTCTTCAGATAGGCAGCCCTCGTGGGCAGAGTTTTCCTTTGCACACATCGCGCGCAGGTCTCACATTTCCGGCGAACATCTTCAGCCATCCGTGGCCAATAGAATCTACTGCGGATAAGTTCCAGGGTCCTCTCCATCCCTAAATGTCCAAAGTCATCATGCAGGGCCCTCATGGCCAGGGCTCTGTAATCTTTTGGCAGCACTAGTTGATTCCGTTGCTTTTGTAGAGGGTCTGTGGTCGTGCGGTGTAGCACTCCCTGAATCAGTTTTAGTTTGGTCCATTCTCTCAATAGTAGTTTGCCCTCTGGGGTAGGTGGGACAACCTCAGCTGGGCCTCGCCCCTCTCTTTTGGCAAGTAGTGTATCACGAATGTCAGCATCTTGTAGTTGGGCCTCTTGCCAGTCAGCCGTATTGAGCATGGGCAAGGGAGATTGGTCCAAAGCAATATAGTTCACTGAAGCAGAAGGCACGCCTTCAGGGGGTAGGCCCAAAGCTTCAGCAACACATCCATGAAGGCTCTCAGGGGACTCCGGCTCTCGGCGACTCACACTGCAAATAGCTCTCACGCCATCCGTGGGTATCACAGCGACATCAGGTGCCTGCGGACGTCTGGACAAGGCATCTGCATCTACATTGCTCCTCCCTGATCGGTATTGAATGCTGAACTCATAGCTAGCCAAGGCGGCCACCCATCTCTGGCCTGTAGCATCCAATTTAGCACTTGTTAACACATAGGTCAGTGGGTTGTTGTCTGTCCACACCTGGAACTGAGCACCGTACAAGTAGTCTCGGAATTTCTCAGTGATGGCCCATTTCAAGGCCAAGAACTCCAGCTTGTGGATGGGGTAGCGAGTTTCACTGTCAGACAGTCCTCGGCTGGCAAAGGCTACCGGTTTGCGTTTGCCTTCCACTTCCTGATACAGTACTGCTCCCAGACCCTCCAAACTGGCATCAGTATGCAGGATAAACGGTTTGCTTGGGTCAGCAAAGGCTAGGACGGGAGCATGAGTTAAGCGAGTAATGATTTCCCGAAAAGCTCTCTCACATCTTTCATCCCACCGCGGCCCAAATGGTTCGAAGGGGCCATAGTGTCTCTGCAAAGGCGGCTTTGGAGGCCTCCGCTTATTCTGGGTCTTAGATTTGTTCTTGTTGGACTGGTATCCCCTGGTAAGATCATTCAGAGGTTTTACAATCGTAGCATAGTTCTTCACAAATCTGCGGTAGTAACCACTAAATCCAAGAAACGTCTTGAGTTCTCTGTAGTTAATGGGACGTGGCCAGGTAGTGAGTGCTTCTATTTTATCGGGGTCAGTACTCACACCCTCTTGGGACACGATGTGACCTACATACTTCACTGAGGTTTGGCAGAACTGGCATTTATCAATTGAAAGCTTCAAACCGTATGCCTCCAACCTGTCGAGCACTTTAAGAAGTCTTTCTTCATGTTCCTCCAGGGTTCTTCCAAACACAATCAGGTCATCCAAGTAAACTAACACCTGCAGTAAATTCATGTCTCCCACGACTTTTTCCATAAGACGTTGAAATGTGGCAGGTGCTCCAGAAATCCCTTGGGGCATGCGTTCGAACTGATAAAACCCTAATGGGCAGATGAAGGCTGTCTTCTCCTTATCTTCTTCACCTAGAGGGATCTGGTAGTATCCACTCCGAAGATCCAACACAGAGAACCACTGACTACCCAGCAAACAGTCCAAGGCATCTTGTACTCGAGGCATGGTGTACTGATCAACTGTAGTGCGCCTGTTTAGGGTGCGGTAGTCAATACACATCCGGATTTTTCCACTCTTCTTACGAACGACCACAATGGGTGAGGCATAGGGGCTTCGTGACTCTGTGATGATACCATTCGCGATCAGCTCTTGAAGATGATGGCGCACGTCTTCCATCTCAGAGAGGGCAATCCTTCTAGACCTCTCCCTGAAGGGTCGGGGATCTTGTAGCCTGATATGGTGTTCCACTCCCTTTGCACATCCCACGTCCCACTCATGTAGTGAGAACACTTTGGATCTCTCGCAAAGCTTCTTCCTCAGGCGATCCTTCCACTCCTCAGACAGCGGTGAGTCCCCGAAGTCAAACTTCGCAGGATCTATCATTGGAACTTCATCTTCACACTGGGGTCTCACAACGCTTTCAGGCTCAAAAATGTCTGCAATCTTCTGCCCTGGTTTTACAAACACATCACGGCGTGTTTCATTAGCAACCAGTATCGTCACCTCCTCCTGGGCTTCAGCAGGTAGGGTTATGACTCCGCTGAGAACCAGCACTCCTTCTGGGAGCCCTCCCTTGGTTGGCTGCTCTACCACAGCTAATGTTCTCTTACTGCCTTTTAGGCAGGTACTCCTGACAATCACCTCCTTTTCTGACATGGCAGGCACCACTAAAGGGACCGGGCCCGCATACCTCAGTGCTCCGACTGGCAAATCAGGCATCACTTTTCTCGTGTCCTCAATTTTTCTGTAAGCCTCGGCACAGTGTGTGTGTATCACCAAGGTATTTAGATATTGGTCTCCTGCTCGCTGTCTGCAGTAATCGGCCAGTATCCTAAAGAGGCTGGAGTTGGTCCCTATTAGCACAGACACATCAGAGGCTCCTTTGGGGTCAGGGCATATTAAAGCTGCAGTGTCCACCTCCTGTCTTACCCCAGCAATCTCTTCTGGGAATTCCAGGTGTACTATGACATAGCCCTGATAAGGGTATTCATCCATGCTGAGGCCACACAGACCAATGCCAGTCAGTGGCTGTATGGGCAGGTGCCTAAGCATCTGTTGGTAGAATGACTGAAATATAATAGTCACTTGAGATCCAGTGTCAAGCACGGCTTTACACTCCGCCCCTTCAATCCTCACCATGACCTCTGCTCGAGGCCCTATCAGTCCTGCAGGGATCCCAGCTGGTTGGTCTCTTCTGGGGGAATCTTCAAATCCTCTAGGCCTAGGTGGTCTCCGTCCCCGGACCTTCTGGCAGCTACTGGATCTCTCCCAACTGATCCTCAGCTTTTCATACACTAAGGAGGGGTTCTCTTCCTTATGGCAGTTAGCAGCACTGTGCCCATCCTGACCACACCGGTAGCAAAAGAAGTGTCCTTTCTCCATTTGGCGAGGTGGGACGGTGACTCTAGATACTGACTTCTCTATCATCACAGTCTGAGGCTCCTTATTCCTGGAAGTCTTAGCTTGGTCAATGATGCTTTGCAGCTCAGCTATCCGTTCTGTCAGGACCTGCATTTGTTGGGCAAGTTCCTCTGTGGTGCTCACCATCAGTACACTGGCCATTGGCGGTGGCGTCGTGCTGGCTGGTTCCAATGTTTGGGCTTCCCAACACTCGCTGGCCGCCTGCCTTTCTTCTTCTTCCCTGACCTCCTTTATCAGCTGGGAGTAACTTGGGGGATGTTCCTGCCGTTCTCTTAGTCGGAGATGAAGTAGGATCGGGTTCCAATACTGAGTCCCTCTTACAACTTGAGCCAGTCTGGTCTGATCCATCTGCTCAGCAGTCACTGCTCCCCTCATAACAGCTCTCTGAAGTAGTCTCTCCAGCCTCTGTATATAGGCTGAAATTTTCTCACCCCTTTGCTGTCGGGAATTAATGAATTTACAGTAACTGTCCTCAGGGCCCTCTACGCTCCCAAAGGTATTATCAAGGGCCTCTAGGCAGTCCTTCACACTGACCTCAGGGTCAGTGAGCTTCAGGGTGCGAATTACATCTAATGCTGGGCCACTAAGGCTCTCTATTAGACATCGTCGCTTTTCTACATCGGGTACGGCCCACTCCCGCAGCATTTCAGTAGTATGCTCCAACCAGAGTTCAAACTCCTCTTCCCCATCAAATAACCTTAACTTACGACAAGAGTTCGACGTAGCATAGGCCAACACAATCTTTTCCAATATATGCCCCAGTGCTTTTGCCCAATCATAGGCTGAGTCTGCCGCCCCTGAGCTAGAGGCTGCAGGACTGGGGCCCACCAAACCCGACATATTAGCCATTATACAAACAGTAGTTTCCTCAAAATATAAACATAATTATTTCCCAATACAGTGGAACACTCAACAAGTGCTTGCGAGGGGTACTGACCCAGGGATCCCGGACGAGCCCCCAAAAATGTAACCCTTCTGCCCCTCTAGTTGGCAGCAACAAGGGCCGGGTTCAGTATCCAGGGGTTCCGTTTCAGTAACACAATGCATAACCGGCTCGAGCCCCCACCCAGTGACCTGGGACACTCACATACCACACCCCCCTGGGCGCCTCTAGGAGGCAATACTTCCCCTCTCGCAAGCACGGAGTCTGAGTGTAGCAAAATCTTTTTTAATAAAGGAAGGAATCAATGTGGCATCCCATTGGAGAAACACCACAAACAGGGTTATAACACAAACCATAAACAAAAACCCACCTCCAAGTACGTTTGCCACTGTCCTTTTTCCGCTTAGGGTTTTAAGTCCATTGACCCCAAAGTCCAACAACCCAAAGTCTCTGGTCAATGCCACCCCAGAGTTCGAGAGTCTATCTGTAGAGGTCCCCCCCCCCCAGCCTGGGTAGAAAGGGGCACCTTACGTGGTCCAGGGCCAACTGCCCTGCCTCTCCATGGGTTCTGCTTCCGCCTTCTCCACGAACTGCTCTGCTTTACCAGCTGCTCCACTCTGCTCCTCCAGCCGTCCTCAGAAACTGCTCTGCTCCACGAGCTGCTCTGCAAAACTGCTCGGCTCTGCTCACTCTGTGGGCCGCGCCACCCGTCCCACAGCTACTCCGCTCTGCTGCCACCAGCTGTCCCGTGATCCGCTCCAGCCGTCCCCGCAACTGCTCCACTCCACCAGCTGCTCTGTTCCACAGCATATCTTCAGGCTCCCCCACTAGTTAGCACAATGCTCAGTGCTCTCAGCTCAGTCATTTCAACTCTTAGTGATCTCAGCTCTTAGTGGGGGAGCCCCAGTGCTAGTGCACCATTAGCCCAAAGGGCGTTCAGCTCAGTAACCTGTATTTAGAGTCTTGAGAGAATAAAAAAACCAACTCTGACATTCCACAGTGGAGAGAGGAGGGGGTGCAACTGGTGCTTCTAGCTCCACAAGGAGACTGCACCACCAGGCACAGATACCTGTCCCCAGCCTCTCTCAGTTCACTGGGTTTTGGAACCCATGTCCCATGTCTAGCCAGTACTACCCAACTGAGGGTGAGCAATTTGTCACCAAGCAATCCCACAGCTTGGGAGTCTGGGATAGGGTGGGCGTACCTATGCAAATACACTCTCTGAACTTCTTTCCACCAGATGTCAGGGTAGAGCTTATCCTGACTCTGCTTACATAAGTAAAGTAATTGACTGGTGTCATTCCAGTTCTTGATTCAGAGGTGTCTACAAGATAACATCATCATCACAACTGACATTGATTGGTGTCTTGTTGGTAGTTTCAGCAAATAATCCAAGTACTGAATGAGCCATGGAGACTGAATTACTCCTTTGCCTGTGGAGGTGATACCAACAGGTTGAGCTCAAGTCACTTTGGAGAACCGTAAATAAACTTATGCCATTGATGTCCATCCTGTGCCTGTCCGTTGAGTAACAGACTTTGCAGAGGATTTTGCTGCCTAAGGATGTTGGTCTGGCCCCTTTCATTAGCAATAAATTTAATATAAAACAAATTATCATTTGTAAAATGTTTGTTCCTCCACAACAGAATTACTGAGTGCAGCACTAATTTCTCAAAGTCTGTACTCTAGTATCTGTTTGTTTGGCCTCAGACCTCCCACCTGTGCTTATGTTTTCTTTTGTTTAACTTCAAAACCAAGGACTATAATGTATTGTCATGTATAGCTGTCTAGCTAGGATGTAAAACTGCAATTTTTGAGATTACTGAGAAATGTCACTGTAATTCCCAATTTAATTTCCATTCAATCTTTTGGACTCACTAGTTGTGACATCATTCATTAGGTTAATCCTAATTGTGTCACTTCAATTATCATATATTTTAGTTGTGAAACGAAGACCTTTCTAATCCTCTTACAATTTTCCCCAAAGGCAGTTAGGGGAAAAAAATGTAAATCAGTGTTTGCAAGACAAGGTACAATGTGCAGAACAGGTAGGAGTTAACTTGCAGGATGTAATATACATTTCCATGTTGTCAGAAGTCAGTATGGCAATGCTGAAAAGTCCATTAGTCCTTGGAAGTGAGGAATGGCACTTGGTATAGCTCCAGCCATCTATGCAACTGTTCTTAAGATTTGATTGAGAGCAGATGAGATCAAAAGTTAACATCTGCAGCTGTTTTCAGCTGCTAAATAAGCACAGAAGAGCTGGTGAAGCAGTATTTAAGTGAAAGAGAAACACTTCAGGGCTGGAAGGAGCAAATTTCAACACTTACAACAGTACAGCACTCTTTCCATATGAGTTTCAGGACTGCATTTCTTTGCTGTGTGCAGGGGGAAGCTCTGAATGTCTAGCAAGCAAATAAAATCCTGCAGAACTTTCAAAACTTCCATTAAAATATATTAAAATTTTCTTGGACAGGAAAGTAATGTTGCCAGAAGGTGCTAATGTTTCTGCTTAAGGTCAACAAAAAAATTCCACGTTATTGCAAATGGCTTGGCAAGAATTCAAAAATAATGAAAGAAAAAGTATTGAATACATTAGCTGTTTGCTTAACAAAATTGCCCTACGTTCTCAACAGGATCGTAAGGAAATGAGCTGAAAATATCAGTCCTGTGGAAATTATTGGGGGCTTCATTAGGGGTACATGAAAGGAAAGCAAAAGTTGTGAGTTACTGAACACCAAAATGAGGACAGCAGGGTGAAAGATAATGGCAGCACTTCCACTGACTTCATTTGGGCCAGGATTTCACCCCAGGAGACAGCACTCGGATTTAGGGAAGAGATATCATGGGCGAGTGCACTATATTCTGTGCAGATGGATCTGTTTACACGTGCGCTAAATTCAGACCCCTGGATTGGAAAGACCTGGAGAAAATGTTGATATCTCTTGTGACATTCTATACCTTGGGAGAGCATCCTGTAACCTCTATATTCCTCATCTGTATATAATTGTGATATTGCATATAAAGCATGTCATGTGAGGTATCAGAGGAAAGGTTATGATTGGTTGAAAGTCTCTGTTCTATCTAAATATGTCTATCTTTAGTGCATATGAAGTTATAAGATTGTGTTGTATGGCTGTCACTAAAACATGCTGTAAACTGGGGAATCAGCCAGATATTAGCTCCCCAGAGACAACAGCAAGGAAAGCAACTAATGTCTGAGCGGGTTGTCAAACAACCATTAACAGCCATTGTCCAGCCAGGGAGCTACAATTCAGTGACTCACCTGAATAAGTTTCAGAGTAACAGCCGTGTTAGTCTGTATCCGCAAAAAGAACAGGAGTAGATGTGGCACCTTAGAGACTAACAAATTTATTTCAGCATGAGCTATTGTGCTGAAATAAATTTGTTAGTCTCTAAGGTGCCACAAGTTCACCTCCATAAGGCCACACTGGGGAAATTGTTCAACCTTGCCTGGGGACCCAGAAATGCCCATCAGACATGTGTGGACTTGTGTTCTCCAATCGCATGGGCTAAGGATATAAAACAGAACACAGAGGGCCCATGTTTCGCTTTTCTCATTCATCCACCTACTCTTCAGCTAGCAACAAGGACACTCACAGAAGACTGAAGAATACAACAGAGGAGACTGGCCCAGGCTTAAGGGACAAACCTATATATTAAAGACTGCAATATTCATTGGGGTGAGAAAAACTGCTTAGTCTAGATGTTGCCCAGTCTAATACGGTTGTGAGTTTAGACTGAGTGTTTATATTTTATTTTATTTTGGTAACTAACTCTGACTTTTTGCCTATCACTTAGTATCACTTAAAATCTATCTTTTGTGGTCAATAAACTACTTTTACTGTTTATCTTTACCAGTGAGTTTGCCTGAAGTGTGTGGTAAATCTGCTCTGGTTTGCAAAGGCTGGTTATATCCACTTTCCATTGATAAAGTGGTGAACCAATTAATACATTTGAACTGCTCATATTGAGCAGTGCAAGACTATATATTCCTGAGGTACAGTGCTGGGAGCTGGGGGGATTTGGCTGGTGCCTTTCTCTGTGTGATTCATAAGTGGCTCTGGGAGCATTCATGCAGTATAGCTGGATGTGAGGCTCCACATGCGTTTGTGCTGAGTAATAACAGGGCCTAGAGGGGTTTGCTGCTTGTCACTAGCAAAGCATTGTGAGAGAGAGCCCAGGCTGGAGAGTTAAGGGGGCACATTGGTCCCACAGTCCCAGGCGGCACCCTGGGGGTCCGTCACAGCTCTCAACATAGGGAAAGAAGAGAGCTGTTTTCTGACGCTTTGAGGGCATGGGGTGACTTTTGCGACCAATATTCCTAAAGGCAGTGGGAGCTGGGTGGCTTAATCTAATGTAGCTCATTGTAAATTTATGAAAGAGCCATCATAAACCTGTGCTTCTGAGGAAGGTTAACAGTATAGTATTGTAGCTATTTGATACTAAGTTCTTCACACAGTTAACAAAAAAACCTCTCCAGGCTAAAGCCTCTTTCATGGCCTGAGGGAGTGTAGTGGAAATGGTCAGTGCATGTGAAAGAGACAATGACTTTGAACATGGATAGCTCTGCCAAAATGATAACATGTCCTTCCTTCCACTTCATTTGCAAAATTCCCACTCTGACCATAGAAGATGGGCATTTTCAGATTCATAGCATTGGTGAGATGAGACTTTGAGACTGTAGTTTTACATACCTCTTAGTTATAAAGAAAGGTTATATTTGGATACATCTTAGTAAATATCTGTAGCAGCTGGCTATGGACCTCCCCAGACAGGTGTGAGATAACAGGGATCATCCCAGTTTTGCGTTCTCATTGGCTTTGAGGTTATAATTGGCCTTGGAAAAGAGAGGGGTATCTCTGCATTCTACTAGTGCATGTTAATAGGAAGCCACAACATTTTCTGCATATATGAGATACCCTAGCATGAAGTGAGGTGTGAGGAGAAGTCACTGGAATGGGATGTTAGCTGGACACATACACTTTGAAAAGGTAAATCTGCTTTCATCAGGATGATTTCATTCACATTTCTTAGTATAAATCATTCACCAGAAGGTGTACGTAGTATAAACAATTGTGTATGTTTGGTTTATTTTGTTTTAAATGAGGCTACAGCATCAATAGGTGTTTGTTCCCGGCATGAATGTTCAAGGGATAGGATCAGACACAATCAGGACATTCCAGTCTGAGAAGATCATGTCCAATAGCATCTCTTTATTGTGGTTCTGCATAGTACTTGTTAAATGCCTCCAGCTGATTGTACAGTATTCACACAGAGCCCCAGTTCACTGACAGTTTGCCAGGGGAACCCAGACTGCAGTACCCTACCAGCCGAAAGTCATCTCACAGTGGGGCGAAGCAGTGTAAGCTGCCTGCATCCCCTTTTCTTCAGGAGGCTCCTGCTCCAAATGTTTCTTGCCTGTGATGTGTGTGTAGATGAGATGTTCCCTTCAAATGAATGGATATTTTGTTTAAAACAATTGCTGAAATGCATGGATGCTGTGAGATGCATGGATACTGAAGGGGTTAAAAGGAGAACTCCACATAAAAAAATTAATACAGTGGATGAAAAGGAGTGGAAAGCCATCCTCTGTGGAGCTGTAGAACTGACAAGTTTGATGAAAGGTAATGTGCATAACCTATTGCTTTGTCAAACCTTAATTGCCTCATACTTTTCTGCACTATTGACCACATCTCAAAGAATGACTCCCTGTGGCTGGCCTACAGGGATCACCCTCAGAGATTCCAGTAGTTATATCCTCTGTGTCTGAGCTCCAGTATTATCTCCTTCAGGCTTTTCTTAATCAGTTTGACAAGGGCAATTCAGATTGATCAATCTCAGTCCAGCAATGTCATTTGCAATAGTATTGCCATGTTTTTTAGTGGGCTGCCTTCTCCAGGGATGTATTAAAAGACTGCTACTTATTTTATTTTTTTTTTTTAAGTTCCTCTGTCTTAAATATTCAGACAGTTCTAACTACTGCCGAGTTTTTCTTTTGAAAAACATGTATTGTGAACTGTTGGTGTTCCACTGAGATGGTCAGCCATTAAATTTTTAGGCCCCAATTCAGCAAAACACTTAAGCACGTTTTTGTCCAATGCTTAGTAGTAAGGATTTGTACAAAGTTTTAAAGTTATCAGTGCTAGAGGTTCAATTAAATTAACTACTCTACCTTGCCCCCAAGAGCAAGCCAAGGGCTTCTCCTAATGTGGAAAGTTTATCGCTGGTTGACATGGACTCAGTGTTAACACCATGCAAATAATACATAAATATCTGGGGCAATTCCACTTACTAATCTCCTCCTCTTCCAGAATAACTTGAGACACTTCAGATATAAGAAGTAAGGAGGAAATGTGTTCTTTATCTGGTTTAGGATTTTATACTGCTGCCCATCTCTAATATCTTAGCACCTTCCATGTAAGATCAATAACAATAGCAAAGTTCCTAGTGGATTTCATGGAGTCTCTGGCTGTTCTCCCTTTTTGAGAGCAAAACTCTGCTTGGAGTAATATTTTAGGGGAGGGGTTTAATTGTAGAAGGGAGTTTCAGTGTTGTAAGTGTCCTCCCTGAGGGGAAAGTCTTTTTATCCCTGTTCACTAATTGGGACCATTAGAATATTAACAAGTTTGGAATATTGTTGCCTTTCCCTGAAGTAGCCACTCTTCCACATCAACAGCTTTTGGGAATATAAACAATGCAGCATTTTTTTTAAGATATCTCTTGAATTGAATACGAGTGCCTTAGTTCAGCAATATACTTATACATGGGTAGCTTTAAGCACCTGACTAGTCCCACTGAAGTCATGTGCTTGAGTACTTGGCTCAGTTGGGGCCGTACTTAATTATTGCTTTTGTTTTCACTTCCTGAGGGTGGTGGGACTTCCTGCTCTAAGTAATAGTGCCACGTTTACTGCAAATTTCAGGCCACATGTAATGTAGTTGAGAGATAGTTAAGGTCTTATATGAGTTTTGCTTTCTGGGTCTATTTTATGTGTTGTGTCTTGGATTCCCTGATGTTCTATGGTGTATGTGGGATTGTGGAAGGGCACTGCTTGGAAAGCACCTAATCAGCTCCTGTTACCCCAGCCCCGAGTCAGGGGGAATGGATTGGGGCTGGGTAAATAGCCAGTGCTTGTCTGGGAACTGCCCGCACCTGCCAGCCTCATTAGCAGGAGCTAGAAGGCTGGTAGGAAGTGGAAGAAGGGGGGTGGAGACCAGGAGGGGAAGGTCTGGCTCAGAGGGCAGAAGGAACCTACTAATCTGCTGCTGGTCAGGCCTCTGTGAGGCCAAGCCATGTAAATAGCCTGTAAATAGTGGGAAACTGGTGGTGGGAAACGGACCCAAAATAAAGAGCACGGGTGTTACACAAGCTTGGAGTGTCCCTGAGTTTTTAAGGAGCAGGGCCAAGGGGCTGAATCCAATGGGGCATGGCATACACCCCGTTACAGGGATTTATGAAAAATTGATTAGGTCAAGAGTGCCTGCTGGTGCCGATGTCGTGAAGAAAGTGTCTTGAACAATCAAATAGCAATGTTGTGAATAATAAGCACTTCACTAAGGATGGACTTTTTGATTATGTTTAAAAAAATAACCTCATCACATCTGTTCTTTCTGTAAAAAGCCTATAGTTGATTAGTTCGGATTCATCTTGCTTTCCTCAGAGAGAGAGAGACAGACAGACACACAAACACCAAGAGAGCACTATGAAAGAGTCTGGTCTCAAAATTGCTTATTACAATTTTTTTTCCTGACGAATTCCTTCTCTCCCCTGTGGTCTAGCTCAGAGGTGAGCAAACTTTTTGGCCCAAGGGCCATATGTGGGTATGGAAATTGTATGGTGGGCCATGAATGCTCACAAAATTGGAGTTGGGGTGCAGGAGGGGGTGAGGGCTCTGGCTAGGGGTGTGGGCTGAGCAGTAGGGCCGGAAATGAGAAGTTCAGAGTTCATGAGGGGGCTCCAGGATGAGGTGGGGGTTGGGGAGCAGGGGGTTGAGGGCTCTGGCTCGAGGTGTGGGCTCTGAGGTGGGGCTGGGGTTAAAGGATTTGGGGTGTAGGAGGGTGTTCTAGGCTGGGACTGAGCGGTTTGCAGGGTGGAAGGGAGGCTGGGGCTCAGGCATGGGCATGGGGAGGGGTGAGGACTCTGGTTGGGGGTGCGGGCTCTGGGGTAGGGCCAGAAATGAGGAGTTCAGAGTGAGTGAGGGGGCTTCAGGCTGGGGCAGGGGATTGGGATGTGGGGGGAGGGCTCCAGCTGGGGGTGCAGGCTCTGGGGTGAGGGTGGGGCTGGGGATGAGGGGTTCGGGGTTCAGGAAGGTGCTCTGGGCTGGGATTGAAGGGTTTGGAGGGAAGAGGGGGATCAGGGCTGGGGCAGGGGATTGGGGCACGAGATGGGCTCAGGAGTGCGGGCTCCGGGTGGTGCTTACCTCAAGCAGGTCTCGGAAGCAGTAGCATGTCCTCCCTCCGGCTCCTATGTGGACACACGGGAAGGCAGCTCTGCGCGCTGACCAGTCCACAGGTGCCACCCCTGCAGCTCCCATTGGCTGCAGTTCCCAGCCAATGGGAGCTGCAGGGGCAGTGCTTGAGGTGGGGGCAGTGCGCAGAGCCCCATGGTTGTCCCTTTACATAGGAGCTGGAGGAGGGACATGCCGCTGCTTCCAGGAGCTGCACGGAGCTGTGGTGCACAGAGCGGCCCCTGACCCCGCTCCTTGGCTGGAGCTTGAGGGACGGATTAAATTGGCTGGTGGGCCACAAGTGGCCAGTGGGCCGTGGTTTGCCCGCACCTGGTCTAGCTGAACCCCCATCTGAGACAAGGCAACATTTTGGGAAGGCCCATTGTTTTCAAGGTAGGAAAACATTGTGAGGCAGGCTATGAATCAAGATACAGAAGTTCAGATAGTCTTTGGCATTCTGGGGAGTACTGGAAATCCAGTCAATAAAACTCATACAGTAAAAATACTGCTACAGTGATCAGTGGAGATGGGGTGATGAGGCTGAGCACAGATCTGAATAAGGCTGGATTAGATTTAGATTGGTCTATACTGAAATCCCATCTGTTTTTATGAAATTTTGACTTAGTGATGGTTGGCCCTTATGTCAAATGGGCTACAGAAAAGACATTTATTCTGAATGATAGAGGGATGTTCTGTATTGCATATATCCCTCTATTATACATACACACACACACACACACGCACCCTGAGAGGCAGTGATTTTTTGATTTTCATTAGGCTGAGGTTTCCTTTTCTTTTAAGTCAGTACACTTGCATGAAGCCTAGTTGTGCTCCTCCTGTGCATTGCATACAGACAATGATGGAGGGCAGTATTTTAAAATCATGAGTCTGGTGTGATGGTCAGGAGAGGTAGGCAGGGAGGAATGAAAACTGGTCATTTAAATCCCAAGCATTTTTACTGGAACCTGGGGATGTTTTTTTTTTTTTAAAACAGGACCAGCCCTTTGGTGTTTTGAAAGCATTGAAATGTAATCATAATACAAAACATATGAAAACTACTGGAGTCCTAGAGCCTGGTCCAAAGCCTACTAAAGTCAACAACAGTTTTTCCATTGATTTCAGTAGTATTTGAATCAGGCCCTTAGTCTTCTCTATAATTAAACAATGAATGATATGTATAATTCCAAGAGACCACAGAAGAGTATCTGAAGCATGTCAAGTTATTCTGGAAGAGGACATTAGTAAGTCGAATTGCCCCAGATATTTATGTATTATTTGCATTGTGTTAATACTGAATCCGTGTCAACCAGTGATAGACTTTTCACATTTGGAGAAGCCTTTGATTTGCTCTGGGGGTAAGGTAGAGTAGCTCATTTAATTAAACCTCTACCGTTGATAACTTTGTCTTTGTACAAATTATTTAAACTTAGCTCAAAAATGGAAGTAAATTCAGGAAAGATGCATGTTTCTTCTAAATATGTTTCACTGGACTATTGTATCTATTTGTGTTGCAAATACTTAGTATTTAGTAGACATCGTCTGGTGACATCATGAAAGACTATCTTTTGATATTTTGATACACATGTTCTTAGGAAAATGATTTTTATAATTTCTTGTCTATAACATAAATATGCATAAAAGAAAAACACATAAATTAAAGTCTCCGAATACAAGATATATTCCATTTAAAACTGAACTTTGTCTGGATCAAACAGGAAGAGGATCTAAGCTTACACTCCAAGAACGCTGAGAATTCATTTATTTGTCCTGTAGTTCTCCAGTAAAACTGTGGCAGTACAAAAATGGTACATGAAGTAAAATCATGATGATGTATTGAATGGCATACTTTGAGCATACAGTTACACTATCTTTATTTTAAATATTTCATGTCCATGAGTATAAAATCAGTTATAAATATAAGCACTGTCATATTAACGTTGTTATAGCTGGTATTGTACAATGAAATGTTTCATAAATGCAGTATCATACTATAAATATGCAGTGCTACTTAAAATATAGTGATGGTTACATAGTAATGGTCCCTCCTTATACTTCCAGTTTTTCCTGTTTAACTTCAAATGAACAGTTTTGCTTTTTGGCTTGGCCTGATCACTTACAGAGGAACTTGATGAAGGCTTGTGGAGAGTGTTTATGTAAGCTCAGAGGGAGACCGGAGCTTTTCTTGAGCGATTAATGTTCCAAAAAAGGCTTTAAAGGAGTTGCCTGAAATCATCTAGAATACCAAGTCTGGGCGCTTAGAAACCAAGTATACTCAAAATAAGCTAGTGGTGTGGTGTTGATTCACCAAGTTGTCAAATTTCCTAAAATGAAGTGGTAGCGAATTCAAAAACTTTATTGGAAGCTATCGGTGAGGGGTAAATAGCTGACCGAATCTGAATTGCTTGTTATGGTAATAGGTTTGGTTTGTTGCACTGGAAGAAATGGCCTCTTTTGACAGACAACTCTTACCTGGCTACTTTAAAGCACAACACTGATGTATGTGTTAAATAATCTTTTATTGCCCTTTCTATGACCATGGTCTCCCAGAACTTCCAAGTCACAAAATGGAGAAATGTACTAATCCCATTTTCTGTTCAGTAAGGGATGCCTTCCTCTAGTCTATGGTTTCAGTTTTCCATTGTTAAAGGTTTTACAGGTGAGCTGGCTGCCAGCAGACACCTTTTGTTTCAGAGCTAATTAAATTTCTCTTTGTTGTTTTCATTTTAAAGAAGGGTTAAAAGCTAGATTGTCAAATACTGTACCTGAATATTACGTATACCTTTCAGACTTTGTGTTCATTAGGAATCTACAGATTTAGAAACTGAAAACTAAGGGTAGTCTGTATATGTTATAAACTTGTTCTGAAATGTTTGTCAAAGATGGGTAAGTATTTACAGTTATAGTTAAATCTAGTTACCCTTATTTCACAAACATTTGTTATAAAATGTGTTGCCTGGTTAATAACAGATCAGCTTGAATATAAGCCTATAAAAGTTAGTTTACTAATAACCGTAGCCATTAAGTTTGTCCACCAAAATTTATCAATTATATTCAGATTATTATTCAGACTCTCTTTGCATTATGCTGTTTTGATCAAATATAAGTAGTTAATCATTATAGATTAGATTAATATTTCTTGGATTATTATTAAGCACTAGAAAATTTTCTTGGCTAATTCAAATAGGAAATTGCAGTTTCATTTGTTCCTACATTATAATGTCATCATATTTTTGCCTGTAAATGTGATTTTCTTGTAAATTGATTTCCTTTCTATACATTTGTTTGCAAATTGTTATACAACAATCTTGAACAAAGTGTTTACATTATTAAAAAGCATCTGTTAAAATTAAGATGATCTTAACTGAAAAACACAATCATGCCATAAAAGGAGCAATATTTTTTTTTCATGGTTTTTAAAAACCAAACATACCAGAATTGTGTCTCTTTCCTGGAAACTGTCCCGTCTCTCCTCCCTACACCCGCCCAGAACACCCAGGATTCAGAGGCCTTTGCTTGTAGGAATAATGCCAAATCCATTAATGAAAGCTCTCATTTCCCACTCAATCTTTTACTACTTGGTTGTTCCTGGACATCTTTGGTATGATATTGGCTTCTGTTCGTCTCTCTGTCAACCACAAAGATAATGTGTTACTCAGTTTTCATGGCCTCTTATAACTTGGAGATGTATTGTAATAAGTTATCAAAATCAAATATACTCCGCTTAAAATGCATCCAAATGAAATAGTTTGCTGTGAGGGAGGGATGTAACCATGTCAGGTGAATAAGAACCTCTGCACTCTGAGACTTTTCCCGAGAGTAAAACAAAACAAAACTACATTTCTTTGAACTTCAGAAAAGTATAGTTAGCTTTTCTCATTAATTTGGCATTTTTACATGTTTTTATTCATCTGCCTTCAGCAAGAAACGGAAGCACCAAAATCCTTTAAAAAATGGTTTTAATGGTATTTCTGACCTTTCCAGGAAATATACAGAATCCTGTTCAAGTTAGATTTCCGTTAGTGGTTTTCAGGCACAAGAAATGTGGCTAAGATTCCAGTGAAACAAGCAAACGTTGTGGTACTTATCCTGGATTCGTATCCCAGGTGAGCTCTCAACTTTTTACACACACTGACTTCTCTGCAGGAAATCCTGTTCCCTCCTCTGTGGCCATGGGGGAGCTGTGCAGAGTGTTAATACCCCTGAGCCATTAGACATCGGTGCATAGCTGGCAAAAGATCAGTTGCTATGAAGGCTTCCATGTATGGCAAAGAAAGCTTATAATTGCCCCGTTCAGGCTACTCCAGTTACACTGCTCTACAGCCAAAATGCTTCTGAAATAAATGTAGTCCAACTTTACTGATTCTGGGTCACTGAGAATGAAAATGATGCTTAAAATTGTTGATTGGCTCTAGTTCTCAAGATATGCTATTGGGTCAGTATATACGACCCTTGACTTGGGAATGGCGGAGGATAAGTGAGTTATAAAGGAAAGGGATCTCAATTTAAACCAGAAATGACTAAAATACACCTTTGACTGCATCTATGAATAAATCTATGACTGGGTTTGGACAGTACTTGCTTTTGAGGCAAAACAATGAATGATGCAATCTGAAGCTGGTATTGCATCATACATGATATGAATTGCATCATGTTAGTCCTAGAAGTCATGGATGATGCAATCATAATGAAGCTTACATCACTCTGCTGAACAAATTGCCTTATATCAGCTCTAGAAATCATACAGTGTCATGCTCTCTTATTTGTCAGTGTTTGATTTTGCAAAGGGACACATTTCTGTTTAGCCAAAGTGAGCAGAGATGCCTCGTACTTGTGTGAACAGTGCAGATAACTTCTGCTATGTTTGTGAAGTGACTTTTGCATCACAAAAGCGCAGTATAACCACTATGGTTAAGAAAGCCTATCACCTTTATTGTGGCTGCAAAATTGGAGATCAGGACAAGAGGTGGGCCCCACACATATGCTGCAACAATTGTGCAACAAATCTTCGACAGTGGTTGAACAGGAAAAGGAAATCTATGCCTTTTGCAGTGCCAATGATTTGGAGAGAGCCAACAGATCATACCAGCAATTGTTACTTCTGCATGGTGCCTCCAGTTGGGAAAGGTGTGTCCAAGAAGAAAAAGTGGACTGTGCATTATCCAAACATTCCATCAGCTATACGCCCAGTAACCCACGGAGAAGGACTGCCGGTTCCTGATGCACCAGAATCATTCTCACTTGAGTCAGACGAGGAAGAGGATGAAACTTCTGGTCCTGAACCATCAATGTGACTGGACCCACATTTTCTCCCATCCTCCTCCTCTGAACCACACCTCATAACACAAGGTAACTGAATGACCTTGTCAGGGATTTGGAACTACCCAAGAGTAAGGCAGAGCTGTTGGGCTCCAGACTACAGCAGTGGAATCTCCTGGCAGGCTATCAGGGCAAATGGAGCCCATCAATGCTTGCAGACTATTGCTGGACAGTGACACGAGATGCTCCATTTAATGAATACAAGAGACAAGCCAAGAAGCGCCGAGTAGACACTGAATAGGATTAAACTATGTACATAATAGTTTTTTGCCTTTTGTTTCATAATAAATTTTATTTATATAATCCTTTTTGCTGATTTTTAAAGTGTTACATAAACAGGACAGGTGAAATATTATCATGTAAAGCAACCATAAACACATGAAAAGACCTAGGTTTACAATTTATGATTAAAACTCTATTATCTACACAATATACATAGACATAAAATATAAAAACTTAAATATCTTAGAAACAGTAGCCAATCAGTTGTTTTAATTGTCATATTTGAATTCAGCACATCAAAATACATAATAAATATCACATTTTATCTCTGAAGCAGACGACTTCTCAAAAATTGTAGACCAGTGTTATTGGGCGGAAGAAGCCTCCACAGAGTGGTTCTGCAGCTAGGGTTGCCAACTTTCTAATTGCACAAAACTGAACACACTTGCCCTGCCCCTTCTCTGGGGCCCCGCCCCCACTCACTACAGCCCCCCTCCCTCTGTTGCTCACTCTCCCCCACCCTCACTCACTTTCACTGGGCTGGGGCAGAGAGTTGGGGTGAGGGCTCTGGGTGGGGCCAGAAATGAGGGGTTCAGGATGCAGGAGGAGGCTCTGGACTGGTGCACGGGGTTGGGGTGCAGGTGGCGGTGAGGGCTCCACCTGAGGGTGCAGGTTCTGGGGTGAGGCTAGGGATGAGGAATTTGGAGTACAGAAGGGGGCTCTGGGCTGGAGCCAAGGGGTTTGGAGTGCAGGAGCAGGCTCAGGACTGAGGCAGGGGATTGAGGTGTGGGCGGGGGTGCAGGTTCTTGCTTGTGGTGTGGGCTCTGGGGTGGGGCCAGAGATGAGAGGTTTGGGATGCAAGAGGGAGGTGGTAAAATTTGCAGATGATAGAAAATTACTCAAGATAGCTAAGTCCAAAGCACACTGCGAAGAGTTACAAAGGGATCTCACAAAATGGGGTGACTGGGCAATATAATGGCAGAGGAAATTCAATGTTGATAAATGTAAAGTAATGCACTTGGCACTATATTCCCAACTATACATACAAAATGATTGGGTCTAAAATAAATGTATCAGACGGATAAATATCAGGGAGAGAAAGGAATTATTTAAGCTTAGTACCAATGTGGACACAAGAACAAATGGATATAAACTGGGCACTAGGAAGTTAAGACTTGAAATTAGACAAAGATTTCTAACCATTAGAGGAGTGAAGTTCTGGAACAGCGTCCAAAGGGGAGTAGTGGGGGCAAAAGACATATCTGGCTTCAAGACTAAGCTTGATAAGTTTATGGGGGGAATGGTACAATGGGATAGCCTAATTTTGGCAATTGATTGATCTTTGATTATTAGCAGGTAAATATGCCCAGTGGTCTGTGATGGGATGTTAGATGGGTTGGGATCTGAGTTACTGCAGAGAATTCTTTCCTGGGTGCTGGCTGGTGAGTCTTGCCCACATGCTCAGGGTTTAACTGATCGCCATATTTGGGGTCGGGAAGGAATTTTCCTCCAGGGAAGATTGGCAGAAGCCCTGGAGGTTTTTCGCCTTCCTCTGCAGCATGGGTCATGGGTCACTTGCTGGAGGATTCCCTGCACCTTGAGGTCTTTAAACCATGATTTGAGGACTTCAATAGCTCAGACATAGGTTAGGGGTTTGTTACAGGAGAGTGGGTGAGATTCTGTGGCCTGCATGGTGCAGGAGGTCAGACTAGATGATCATAATGGTCCCTTCTGACCTTAAGTCTATGAATCTATGAGGGGCTCCAGGCTGGGATCAAGGGGTTTGGAGTATGGGTTTGAGGTGCGGGTGAGGGTTTGGGATCTGGGAGGGAGTTTGGGTGCGAGAGGGGGTTCTGACCTCAGGCAGGGGGTTCTGGCTGTGGGGTCTGGGAGGGAGTTTTGGTGCTGGAGGGGGTTACAACTTGAGGCAGGAGGTTCAGGGTGTCAACTCTGGCCAAGCGGTGCTTATCTCAGGCGGTGGCGGTTGGCAGTGTAGTGGGCCTAAGGCATGATCCCTTCCTGCCCTGGTTCAGCGCTGTTCCCAGAAATGGCCACTATGTCCAGCCACATGGCTCTGTGTATGCTACGTGCGCCCCACCCCCACCACTGCCATTGGCCACGGTTCCAGACCTATGCATAGGGGCCGTTCACTTCCAGGAAACTGCAGAGTCATGGCAGGCAGGGAGCCTGCCTTAGCCCTGCTGTGCCACTGACCGGACTTTAAATGGCCCAGTCAGCGGTTCTGACTGGAGCCGTCAGGGTCCCTTTTCGACCGGGCTTTCTGGTAAAAAAAAAAAAAAAAATGGACACCTGGCAACCCTATCTGCAGCTGATCTGGGGCCTGGCAGACAGCAGTCTTTTTTCCCCTTACCTACCATGCATCTTCCCAGCCCCTGGCCCCATTTACTAGGCTGGATATTGGGCTTGGGTGGTGGATATAACAGGCCAGAGGAGGCTAAGTCTCCTCTGATGCAGCTGCCGCCAACCTCACCACTGGATGCCTGGGCTGTAGTGGCCCGCCTCTTCCCATCCCTTTCCGCCGCTTCCCTGAGGCCTCCACCGCCCGCTGTTGCCTCGCCGCTCCTCTCCAGCTCTCTTCCACTCCACCATCCCTCTCCGGATGTCCCCAGCACTGCTCGCTGTATCTCTCCTCTTCCCCCTCTCCAGTCGGCACCCCCCAGTGCCACTCATCGCATGCATTCCTCCTTTCTTCCCCCCCCCCACCCCCGCTGCCACTCACCACATCTCTCCACCTGGCCCATAGCTGTTTGGAGTGTTCCCAAGTAAGCAGCAGGCCGACGGTAATTTACGGGTACCTGGGGGCAGCGAATGATCCTCCCAAGTTTTTTTACTTGTTCAAGTTCTGCAGTGGGTGAAAGGAGCACTCGGCTCGGGGGAGCAATGGAAATAGCGAGTGGCGGGGGGCCTCAGAGGAAGGGGGGTGGTGGGTGTGGAGGATAGGAGGGATGCAGTGAGCAGCAGCAGACAGGCCAAGCAGGGGCGGGAGGAGAGGAGGGGGACACGTAGTGCATGGTGGCAGGGGGCCAGTTGGGGGGAAGAGAAGAGGTATGCATGCGGCAAGCAGTGGCAAGAAGGCCAAGCAGGGGAGATGGCAGGGCCTGGGGCGGAGCAGGGATGGAGTGTAGGCAGGGCCACAGGTGGAAGAGGCGGCAAGGGGATCTAGCTTTCCGCAGTGGAACCTTCAACTGCTGCCCTTGGTATTGGGGTCTGGATTTCAGCCAAAGTGCAAGCAGAAAAGAGCAATGGAGTCACTTAGCATATTTAAAACAAAACTAGTCTCACTTTATTCTGAAGAAAAGTATTGCTTGATGTTCTATTGCTGCTTTTCTCATTCGGCACAGAAAGCAAATCCTTAGCTGACCAGTGGACACACCTGGTTATTGAGTCCTGCTGCATCTCTCATAGTTGTTTGGTAGCTTCACTGTACCTTACACTTAAAGACAAAAACATGACCCCAGTGGGTGACCATTAGTGATAAGTGTTGTGCAAGCTTTAGAGAACTTCCGTGGTTTAATCTGTATTGACGGGTCATTTCTGTGGATTCTCCAGCGTTGAAATCGCCTGAAAAATGCAGCAAGGAAGATCTAGTTCCTATGGGACAGCATCCAGGGTGCTACTTGCCCAAAGGATAGCCCTGATTTTTGAAAGTGGATGATCTATGGTATTCTGTAGTATTACCACAGTCACTCCACTTTCCACAGACTGAAACACATGTAATCTGATTGGAGATTTAAAAAAAAATATTTTGAGCTTCTGCAGCAAAAGAATTGCCATTTTTCCTTATATTTAGATGTCAGTTGTTCCTGCAAACTTGATTTCTGTTCATGCAACAAAATTTGAGGTCCATGGGCAAGTTACTTCACTTCTCTGTGCCTTTCACTGTATGATAAATGGGGATAATGCTACCTACTATCCTTTGTAAAATGCTTTGAGATCTAGGGCTGAAAAGTCATACATGAGAGTTGATTACTGTTATCACCTCCTTTGAAATCGGTTTCACTTTCCAAATAAAATACGCCTTTCTCCTCCATAACTGTAAAAAGTGCTGCTCTACTGCGATTCAAACATAGGTGGAGTATACCTGAGGTGAAATGGTGGATGACTCAAGCCAAAGAGCACAATCAAAGTGTCCACAAATGGTCTTAAAAATTTCTGGTGTCACTAATCCCCTATTAGGTATAATGAGGCCCCACTTAATTTTCAAGCTGCCTTCATTAGCCTGGGTTGCATGTAACTTGGAGAGGCAGATGTTAAATGTCTTTGTTAACATAGCAGGAGAGGTTGTTAAAGGTTAATCCCTGCAGCATGACATTTTTTTTATGTAGCTATAAATTTATTTGTGTATGTTAAAAATACAAATGGTTTAAAGTTCAGCACTTGCAGTCTGGAGCTAATATCAATGCACAATTGTGGCAGATTTCCAGGTAGTGATTGTGCCATGCTAAAGACCTGGTTTTCTTGTCATGGAGGAACAGAACCCACTCTATTCCACATAGTTAGAGCCGGATTACTATTGATTTGGTAGCAGCTATAGTCAGGTACCAGTTGAAAGAAAATGCCTAGCTACTTCCAGCTAGCCTTTTGGGCATGGGAACTTGTAAGGAAATAAAGCCATCTCTGTCCTTGAGACCCATGATGGCTACCTGATGGAAAAGAGTGTGGGGTATATTTTCCCTCAGAAATATGCATGGCTGGAAGGCATGCAAGAAGGCTGAAGTGATATAGCTTGTTGGACTTGTAATGTTTTGTTTTCTATGAACTTCAACTGTTCTTCTTCCAAGATTTGCCAGACTGGGCTGCTCCAGGAACACTAGAAGTTAAGCTCTTCTGCTGCTCTCTCATATGTGGAGAGATATTTGATAAAATACATGGAGCAGCTAGATTTTGCCCTAGAGGAAGCAGGGAGGAGGAAATGTTACTTTTAAATACAACTTTGTGCCATAAAGGTTTAAACCCAGAATCCCAATGAGATGAAAAAATATGGTAAAATCTCAGAAGGGATCTGTTTTGACTTTTACCCACCCACTCCTGCCCTCTCTAAAATAGGAATAAAACCATTTTCATGTCTGAATTACTCTGTCTCTTTATCAACTGAATCTGAGAAGTCTACCTTCCAGTGGCCCTCCAAGATCAAATGTTTCTACATAGTGTGTTTTGCAATGCAATCCTATTTAGTTATAGTTTGAACTGGATTTAGTTTTCTTGTTCTCAGCCATAAAGTGGAAACTGGTCTTGTGGCAGAGAAAACAGTGTGATTTACATACAGGCCTAGTTAACACAGAGCTTTTTCTGGATGGATGCATGAATCTTGATGGTGCTCACAATCTTCCTTCCCATGCTTTCAATTATTTCTGGGGAAAGAATCACTCCTGTTTCCTGACTTGGGGATATCATATTGGGAGCTCTCCCCTTCTCCAGGAGAGGAGCTGGAGCTTACTGAGGAACATGAGAGTCTGAAGCTGGTGTGTGTGTAGGGGGATGCGGGGGAGGGAGGGTAGGATCAGTCTACTATGTATGAGGGAGGGTAAGCCCCAAAACCCCTCATCTTCTGATATGTAATTGAGGTTGAAATGCAGGAGGTACCACCCTGCAAGAGTCCAGGTCCACCTTGTGGTAAGGAGAGTCATGTGACATGCCAGACTTCTTGCCAAGTGGCTCTGTTAACCAAATAGTAATGGGGTGGGTAAATGGGTGGGGGGCGGGGAGACCAGGGACCCTTTCCTTTTTGGGTTGGAGTGTGCGATGGAAGGGTCTCTGGAAGAATTACTAATCAGCAAGGACTTTGCAGCTTGTGGAATCCCAAGTGCTAAAGAGAAATCACTTGTTATTGTGGAGTTGCTGAGGAGATTCCAACACGCCGCTCTGACTCTGTGTCTTTTTATTTGGCAGCATGATGGTCTGCAGGCAGGAACAGTTGTGACAAAGCTCCCATTCTATGCTTCTTGAGAGGAATTCCTCACAAATGGAGCACTGCTTGGTCTGGTTTTTCTGCTTGGCCTGCTCATGCACAATGGGAGAAGGAAATATAATTAGCAGGTAGCTGGTCCCATTCCCAGAATGGAGCCCCAGAAATTGTTTGCTTCCTGGGGGAGAATGAGGAAATGGGAGGCTTTGTTTTTCTGCCCCAAACTGAGCATTGCAAGCTAGGAAGTGATTGAGAAAGGAGGGAGTGTTGAACTGCTGCTCTGTTTTTGCCTCCAGAAGCAGAGGATCTGGTTCCAGGGCAGAAGGGGCTTGGCTAAGCCCCAGATCCCTATTGATAAGTCTGAGCTGAACTCTAGTATTTGCAGGAAGAGTTTCAGTCCAACTGTCTGAGCTTGGTGGAGAGGTCAGGATCCAGAGAGCAGCTGAGAAGGGCTTTGAGGTTGGCCCTATTGGAGGAAGGGGCAAAGAGAAAAGCAAGCAAGGAAAAAAATAAAATAAAACCAATTTCTTTAAAAAGAAGGTATTCAGAGAATATGAGCTGCAATCCAGAAACAGAGGAGCTTAAGCATGGTTGTGGAGAAAGAAAGGTGGGCCATATCCACAGGAGTGTGTGAGAAATAGAGAGGGCACACTGAACTACTTTTAAGGCATAGAAACAGGCTCATTTGTTTATAGTGATAGAATAGTAGTAGTCTACCTGTTAGTTATCCCAACAGATGGCCTTCATAGACATATATCTCAGAGTCATTCCATTCCTCAGATACCATGAAGGTGGTCTCCACAGCTCCCAAGTGGGGCAATGAGCTATTAGGGAGGATATCTGTACTGTGTTAGAATAAGCCACAGATAGCAGAGTGAATATGAGGCAGAATCATTTCAGCAGGCTAGGGGGGTTAAGTAGTCACTGCCTTGCAGCTGAAGTTTGTTGTTAGGCCTCCTTGGCTGTTTTAATATTGCTAATATTGATGATGTGAAGAAGGGAGTTGTTCTGGACGGCCCTGAAAGTACACAGAAATAAGGCTGAACGTCTTGCACCCTGCTCCTGCCAACACCACACAAATGGACAGCTGCCTGCCATCACGGAAGTGGGTGCAAAGAAACTCCTTTGGACAGGCTGGGAATGTGCTATATACATGCAGCGTTGAATCTTGGTCACATTATCCTTGGTTTCTAGAGCATATGTATATACTCTGAGCCAAACCTTGTAGTCCTTCCCTAGGCAAAACTCCCAATGACTTCAGTGGGAGTTTTGCCTAAATAAAGACTGAAGGATTTAGATCACCAAACTTAGAACATAGAGTTTTCTATAACCTTGAACTGGACTGCACTGAAGACGGTGGGTGTTGGAAACAAAGAGGAAATACACTTCTTTCTACAATAATTTCAGCTTTGTTAGTATTGAAGTTAAAAGCATTCCTTCTGAGAAAACCCTGGCTTCTGAACTGTGCAAGCATCTGGGAGTGGGGATGTTGAGAATTACATTTAGATTTCTTTGTACTTTACTGCCAAGTACAAGGAGATACTCTTTAATGAATTATAAGAAGTATTAGCTTGGTCAGTGTTTTGTCATGTGGTTACAGAATAGATGTTCTGTGAAAAATAAAAGGGTACTTTCAAAGAGCTTGTTTTAAGTTTCAAATGGAGGCTTATTTGTGCAAATAGTCTTCACACACAAAAAAACCTCGAACAAGGTCCAGGAAATAATTATTTATTTACGCAATATAATAAATGTACCAAAGGTCCATCTTCTAACCATTTGCTACTTACCACTTGTTTAAGACTTGCCCAGTCTTCCAGAATACGCACTGAGGGACTAGTTCTCTTTTACCTTGTATTGTCCCCAGGTACCTGGTATTTACACACTTTCCACTTGTGTAAATGAATATAAAATACATAAGGTAATGGAGGGTCAGGCTCCTTCAGTAGTTATACCAGAAATGCAGGTATGGTAATTTTCTAAGCAACCAAAATAACGTTGGGATAACTAGTCCAAGGATGGACTAGAAATAGGGCACATTTTATTCTGTGGGATCAGTTCCTCTTGCTGCAGATTGGTGGCGGCTAGGTGTCATAAATGTGTCTTGCTGAAATGTGGGAGTAGGCCAAGTCAGTGGCTAATAGGAATTGGGGATGTGTTGGTTTTACTTCAGCCGGAGCAGTTTATCTGCTTCCTTATTAAGTGGTTAGATTAGGTACCACCGCTGCTGTAATCTATGGGATTCTGCATAGTCTTGGAGAGCACAGAAGAATGGAATGGGGAAAAGTTGGTGAGACCTCATGGCAAACCCTGGCATCCTGAATTGCTGTCTCAGGATAGAAATCCTGTGGCCAAAGGTAGGGGGAAGGGAAATCTGTCAGGAAGGTCTGGAGCCACACAGGACTTTGGGGAGGGAGTGGAAGAGCTGTATCTAAATCAGAATATTCAGGCCTACAAATTTCGTAGTCCCTTTTTAACTGTATAGTTCAGCCCAAACTCTTTGAGGAAGTGGGTATTCACCCACGAAAGCTCATGCTCCAAAACGTCTGTTAGTCTATAAGGTGCCACAGGATTCTTTGCTGCTTTTTCTTTGTTACTGTTACAAACAGACTCTGAAGATTTTGTGTCAGAACTTCAAAGGGCTGCTAATTTTGCTATAGGGTAGAAAATGGAATATTTAGATTCTTTCTTAATTCTAGTATCAGGTTTCAGTGATTCTCTCAGTATGCCTGCCACAATTTGACATTTTTTGGTTACCCTGAGTATGCTTTGTATTCAGAATAATACAAATCAGGCTGTTGGAAGCAATGCTTTTTAATCCTTAGAGACTTGGTAATGTCCTGGTTTACTTGAATTGTATCTTTTTGCATGGTGATGCACAACAGACTATAGTACACACTTTTATTTTTTTACATCTTTGTGTTGGATGTTATTTGCAGTTTGGGGTAATTGTGGAAAAACTGTATATTTAATATATAACATACAATTGTAACTGGCCAAACTCTGAATCTTTAGTCAGAGTTTTGTGGCCCTATGAACAAGAAACCTGTGCTAATGTCAGGAAACTTCTTGGGTTTCCTACTCATCCCTATCCAGTGAAGTGAAGGAGAAGGGAATTCCCCTTTATTGCAGAGTAGATTGTGTGTAGGACCTGAAAGGCCAGCATGAGTACAGAGTGAGGGAATTGCATGCCTCAGCTGACCTCCATGACAGCATGGCTCTCCCAGCAGAGGTGGTGTTCTGCAAACCATGCCTGCACTTGGCTCATCAGCTCTCTGCAGTGCTACTTTCAGATTATTGAGTCTGGTTTGATAGTTTTCAGAGTAGCAGCCGTGTTAGTCTGTATCCGCAAAAAGAACAGGCGTACTTGTGGCACCTTAGAGACTAACAAATTTATTTGAGCATAAGCTTTCAGGTACGCCTGTTCTTTTTTTGGTTTGATAGTGTGGGTTCCAGGCGGCGCAATGCTGACAACATAGGGTGCTGTACCCGTTCCCATTTCATACCCCCACTATAATCAGTCCAACACAAGGGAACAATAGCAGGAACCTTATAGAGCTCTCTGGTTCCTTCTGTGACGCTGCCAAGTAGATTTTTTTCCATGGGAGGGAGAGGATGATTTTAACGGTCATTACAGCTAAAAGAAAAACCACAACTAATGAAGGGACATGGAGAGATTTTTCTTTTTGAAGGGAGAGTTTTTTAATTGACATTTTCCCCTTAAAGCTATGTCTTAGACATCTTTAGGCTCCATCTCACTGTCATTGTATGGCAGTCCAATACCCAACCAAACTGCAAAACATTCACTTTAATCAAAAAGAACCAACCAGCCCAAATGTATATCCAGGTAGAATGCTGGAAGCTGGCCTAGGAAGAAACCCAATCCGCCTAATGTCAAGGCAAGTAATTCCACCAAGAAAAAGGAATCAATTCCATCAGGTAAAGAGGATATGAGGAGATAGCAGATGCGAGAAACTATGGATGGAACCCCCAAAATGGTAAGGTATAGGTCAAGTAAAATAAATTGGGGCTTGCGGTGTCTGCCCCTAAAAGTAGCCAGAAAATGAATTTTTGGCAGACTTTCTCCATCTGTGGATCCTCAGCTATGACAATCATGCCTCCTGCCCAATCCTAACTGAATGGAGGCACTTGAGAGCAGTAGTAGTGGTTGAATTCCGACTTAGGAAATAAACAGAAGGAAAACAACTAGTACATTGTTTTGTATCAATATATTCTAGTAATTAATAAAATTGTGTTTATTCTAGTGTCAAAGTGATAATATAGTTAAGGTCAGGATTCTAAAGCCCTCTTTTATTATTTTTTTAATTTATCTCACACTAGTCTGAAGGCACAATACCTTACTTGAATCCCAAAAATGGAAAACTATAAACAGTTGAAAAAGTGAATCTATCAAGCAAATGCTAAATAAAGACACGGTCTTTTAAAGCTGCTTTTTCTTTGGGCAGATTTTTGTGCCAAATGGATTGAGATTTCTTATTTAAAGCATAACACTATATTTTTAGCTAACAGTGTACAATCTGTTTCTGATTAACAATTCCAACCTGATTGATTTGACAAAAAGACCTTGTACTGTCAGTGACTAGTTTTTGTTTGTTTCATATCCACTGGACAACCTGTTAACAATTAGTTATTTGTAACTTTACTGAAGCTAGGAAAAGCAAAGAGATCACTAAAAGAAGAATTTCTGGCTTGAGCTGTACTGAACTTCTAAGGTTTGTTTTAGGAAAAAGGTGTGAAGAAATCTTGTCTAGCCGTGTAGGCATTTCTGATAAAGCCAGGGCATTCTTTTATTAATGGACTGGCTTGCTAAACATGACCAACAGCTAGTGTTGGGATGCAAAGCTGATACTATAAATAAAGTCCAGTTATGATTCTTCTCTCCACACAAATAGGCTTCAGTGTGACTTATTTCTCAGCCAGTGACACTTTGGTGATGATGAATGATGAGACTGCACAAGGACATTTAGCCCCAGCCCCACTCCCACTGGAATGTTTTGATAGTGTTAAGAGTATTTCAATCAACTGGACATTTACAGCAGGCATTCACTCTCCTCTGGAGTAGAGTTCCCATCTGCAACATTTCAGAGGTCAAGCTTAAGCCCTGTACAAATGCAACACCTTATGGAAACCAACATAAAATTTCCAACAAGCTGGAGAAGCTTTCCATGCTGCCTCATGAATAGCTGTGGACAAACGTCCTTCATGTGAACTATTTGCCCTGTCTGATCTTTTTATTCCTCTCTTTCACTGGGGGTCAGATTGAAAGACTTGCAGATGACAAAGGCAATTCTTCAACAAACACTTGAACACTAATGCAGACACCCTTTCTTTTGTCATATTTGAGCTACTGAGGCCCCTTGTCTCATTTCCTTTTTCTCTTAGAGTTTCAGTAAATGCTAAGCTTGAGACCACAATAAACACAATCTGAACTAGAAGGTTAAGCACTTTAATTGCTGTAAAGGATTTAACTGCCAGACCGGGCTATTAAGCACTAAGCCAATATCAGCCATTTAGTTGTTAGAGATACGGAAAGTTGAACATTGGCATATTAAGTCTATTTTAACAGGGCCTGTGCAGCCAGCCCACCCAACAACTTTATAGTGACACAACCTAACTTTTTACATGACAAAAGTAATAAAAGGATAATGTAAAAGATAATGAGTAAATTAACCACAATTTATAAAAGCTGCATGTGGAGTCCATGCATTTTTAACTATTTAAAGATGGATGGCCAGACTCTCAGCTGGTGTAAATGGAGCTATGCCAATTTACATCAGTTGAGGATATGGGCTAGAGTTTTTTAATGTTATAGCCACATTTCCGAGTCTTCTGGTTGTCATATTGCTGAAAAGGCACTCATTGATAGTAGGGTGGGAACCTAATGTCACGGGCATGTAAACCATTAACCATTATTAAAACTAAATGCTAAGTAATAGAGATTTCAACAGATCAACAGGTTTTGTTTTTTAAAGAATAGGCAGTCAGGTTCTGCTTCTTAAAGCAAAACCAGAATGTGATTTAGTTGTGTGTAGTACTACAATTGTGTTAGCATCCCAAAATGGCATTGTATTTTCAGCAAAAACAACGAGAAGACACTTTAAAGGCTAACAGATTTATTTGGGCATAAGCTTTAGTGGGTAAAACCCCCCACTTCTTTGGGTTTTTTACCCATGAAAGCTTATACCCAAATAAATCTGTTAGTCTTCAAGGTGCCACCGGACTCCTCATTGTTTTTGTGGATACAGACTAACATGGCTACCCCCGATATCTATTTTCAGCAAGGTAGCTTCCAACCATGGTTGACTTGGATTTAAAATCTTTTTAGTCTGAAAAGTGTATTTTCCTCTTTTTGTTTGTATTTCTTACTGTTGGAAATTCCAGAAAAATAAGCTAAATGAAGCTGGAATGGATTTCTTGTGTTCCTTTCCTTGTTTGTCAGTCACCACAATTCCTTATTAACGTGCAAAAAGTGTGCTTGGAAAGAAGATTACCAACAACTGCAGTAGTGTTGTTAATCTGGCATCTGGATGAGCAAGTCTTCCACGGGAGATTTTCAGTAGTCTTTAGGGATGGATGGGCCTCAGTCAGCTCCACATTTTCTAACTGTGGGGAACAATTTCCAGGCAGGTGGGGGACAGTCTGCCACTTTTCCCAAATAGAAATATAGATTGAGAATATAAGGTTCTACTGCTTAACAGGTAGCTCAGTCTTTCTGAATGTCACTGGAAGAGTTTTACTTCTGAGTGGTGCCTATCTCTTGAGCTACTCCAGTTTGCCACTTCTATCATGTCATTTTTCAACTCTATTTTTGATTCACATCAAAGTCAATGAGAGAGAAGGTGGATGAGGTACAGTCTTTTATTGGACCAACTTCTGTTGGTGAAAGAAACAAGCTTTCAAGCTTACACAGAGCTCTTCTTCAGGCCTGGGTTCTGAGTAAGAAGAGCTGTATGTAAGCTCAAAAGCTTGTCTTTTTCACTAACAGATGTTGGTCCAATAAAAGATATTGCCTCACTCGAATCATCTCCCTAATATCCTGGGACTGACACATCAACTGCACTGCATGAAACTCAATGCTCATTCTCCTAGTCCCTCTTCTGAACTGGCAAGTCCATCCATTTGACAATTCAGTTATTTCACCTCTCTTTTCTATTATTACTGTTTTATAAGATTTGTGAAAAGTGATGTCATTATTTAACACATCGTTCATTGTAAAAATCCAATCTTCCACCAAGAATATTAGCTCCTTGTGTTGTTCTTGGCTTCTCTTGCCATGAATGGGTCTCTGCTTCATTTCCAGAAACAGAATCATTTTACATGGGAAGATGACTAAAACACTTGAAGAAAAATTGAAACCATGAAATATTGTGTACAAGTGCAATAAAGAATAAACATACCTGCAGCAATTAGGATTTTCCATTGAGGGAACAACATCAAATGAGAAAGGAGACAGTTCGTAGAGCAGTGAAAAAATATTCAAGTGATAGTAATTCAGTGCTTAATATTTTGTTGACATGGACAAAGCGGTAAAATGGGGACAGATACATGCATGGATTTAAGTGGCTTGCTGAAACTATTAAACTTACCTCCTCAATGCTGTGCTAATCTGCCCATCACCCATTCATTCTTATACCAGGTATTTAATTGATTCCAGTGTGGAGGCTACAGGGCTTCTTACGACATAACTAATAACCCTTTACCATATATACCCCCAGCATCCTTCTCCCTATGAGGGGGACAGAGGGTGCAACAGGTTAGGGACCTCGGCCTGTGAGGGCTACAAGATCTAACCTTGGCCCACAAAGGCCACATGGTCTCACCTTATCCCATGAGCCCAAGGCCCAACACCAAAATCCCAAGTCTTTTACCTCTGGGAACTGTTCATTTATTCTCTTAACTGTACTGAAAACTGGCCTAAAGTTGCAACAAAGAACTCTCCCCCCAGTACCTCAGCTAGGCATGAGGCATGTTCCTACTCAATCCACTGTGGCTTGAAAGTGCTGTGAGGAAGGAAAAAAAACTCCCTGATCCTCTGCCAATTGGCCCATGAAGGAAAAATACCTTCCTGACCCTCTTAGAAGGCAATTGGCTAGACCCACAACATCCATTAGGCCAGGCTCCCATTCCTGGTTCTGGTGGGTAGGGTGGGCTTCTGGTGTGGAGCAAAAAGAGGCTCCACATGGCCCCTGCACTGAACTAAATCCTGGGAACTGGAGAATGCTGATCAGTCAGCACCCCTTTCTCTGAATTGACCAATGGGTGCCAGAGACTCTCAGGGGTGGGAGTTACCTCTTGTCCCTTGGTGAGTGTCTCCTTTCCTTGCTACTGGGACTGTCCCCCTTTACCACTGGGTCCATCAGTTCCCACACCCATTAATGCTGGTGGGTGGCATTTCTGCAAATTTGTAGTTAAAGCAATATTAATATGTAAATGTACTTAGTATAATGTAGGAGCAGATCCCCAGCTGCTGTAAAGAGATGAATGATAGGCCTGTATATAAGGGAATGAACTGTAACTAGGAAGTACTGGATTCAATTCCAATTCTGTCAAAGACTCAGTGTGATTTTGGACATATCCCTCTGTCCCATAGTCCCCCATCTGTAAAATGGGGATAACAACATATCCTTTCTCAGTCTGTCTTTGTTTTCTATTTAGACCAGGGGCTGGCAACCTTTCAGAAGTGGTTTGCCGAGTCTTCATTTATTCACTCTAATTTAAGGTTGTGTGTGCCAGTAATACATTTTAACATTTAGACAGTCTCTCTCTGTAAGTCTATAACATATAACTAAACTATTGTTGTATGTAAAGTAAATAAGGTTTTTTAAATATTTCAGAAGCTTAATTTGAAATTAAATTAAAATGCAGAGCCCCCCAGACTGGTGGCCAGGACCCGGGCAATGTGAGTGCCACTGAAAATCAGCTCGCTTGCTGCCTTCAGCACATGTGCCAAAGGTTGCCTACCCCTGATTTAGACTATAAGATCTGCAGTTCAGGGACTTTTTCTTACTAAGTATTTGTACAATACCCATCCCACTGGGGCCTCCAGGCACTACATAGTACAAATAATACATCAATGACGCTCTGTTGATTTCAGGGGAACAGCATCAGTTTACACTAGATGGAGATCTGGCCTCTAATGATTATGTGCTTGGTAATTTCTTCCAGCATAGACCATGCTGATCTAATTTGCCCTTATTTTCCTACTGATTAAATGTTTTAATAGTTTTACCTTGGAACTACCTTACCTCCACCAACACAGAAATTTTTGCATTTGCTGCTGATTTCACAACTGGCTTCATTGCCACTAAAACCACAGTGAAATATTATGCAACATGATGTAATTCTCCTTCTATCTTTCTGTATTTTCTTGGCTGTAGTAAACCTAAGCAATGACAGTGTACAATCTGCTTTTTAGTGCCTCTCTGGAGTTTCATTTAAACTGAACTGTCAAGCAGATTTTTCTTCTCCTACTTTGTTAATATGAGATGGAAAGATTCATATAATAATAGGATGGAAATTATACAGACAGTACTGAATGTGTTTCACATGTTCAGGAGGAACAAATTCTATATTGTACAAGGGTAGCATGATGTAACAGAATGGCTTGCCGGAGCGGCTGGAGATCGCCAGGTTAAGTCAACCCTGATTACAGAATGACCCCCACTTGAAGGGAATCAGATGATTCCAGTATAAAAAGGAACCAGAAATTGTAATAAAAGGGGAAGCTCAGAAGACAGTAGTTATGTCTGTGTGGACTCTGCAGGGTGTAGTAAGAAGGCTTTTACAGGGCCCTGATTCAGCAGAGGGCACTAACGGAGAGGACCTGAGGAGAAGGGCAGACTCCAGGCAGGAGGTGCTGAGAAGCAGAAAGACAGTCCTTCCAGGAGGAGGGGCTGTGTCCTGCAGAATCTTGTATGAAGTGTTAGTGAGTTTGCGTTCTATTTGGAAGGCTGTGTTATTTTGGACTATCAGGAGAGAGACACTGAATGAGGGTTGATGCCTGGAGCACCAGTGCCAGGAGGGGATTGTTTGAACTACTTTTGAACTGAATGGGTTCTTAGGAGGTACACAGGAGGGCTCTAATGGGCAGAGTGCCTAAAAAGCAACCTCTGGCAACCGGAGGGTGCTTGGTAAATGGCCACCCTGCTACACACTGAATACATAAGAATCAATATGCTTCTATTATCTGTTCTACTGATGCCACAGTTGAGGAAGATAACCAAAATTATGATTCAAAAAATGTGCCACAGCACAGCTTGTGACCATCTAAATAGCTTGCAATGGTTTTCCTACTGTGTATTTTAACACAGGGAGTTTCTACACGGTGAGAAGGGGCTTCCTAGTTCTTTTAATGATTAGTCAGTGTAAAGGAGCAGACTCACCCTTGCGGCACCTCCTGCTGGTGACTTCTGGGAATTAGCTCAATTCCAGCTCTGGAACACCCTCTGCAGGCCAGTGATCCACCTGCCTCTGGCACCCATGCCCCTCCCTGGACCCAGTGCCCTTTTACATGGGGTGCTGCCCCCTGGCAGTAACCCCTTTCTCTCAGGGTCTCCCCTCCCTGGGAAACCCCCACCCTCTATCCCTACCTTGCCTCAGTATATGGCTACTGCCAATCATTGTCTAGCCCCACACACTGGGGCAGACTGCAGTATCAGCCTATTCATCACTGGCAAGGAGGGTTTGGACCTGCTGCCTTGGCCTACCCCTGGTCTGCCCTCTGCAACCCCCAATACCTTTTAGCCCAATGCTAGGCCACAGCCTGAGGTTTTTCAGGCAGGAGCTCCCCAGCTCCTCTGCCTTTCCCCAGCCCTGCTTCACTCAGGTATTCTGTGTCCAGCTCCCTGCAGCCAGGCCTATCTTACTCTACAACTAGAGAAAAACTTACTGGGCTTCTGGCTCCCAGCCTCTTATAGGGGCCAGCTGGGTCTGATTGGGGCACGGCCCAAGCTGAGCCTATTTTCTGCAATCAGCCCAGCCTAAAAGCTGCTTTCTCTAGCCACAACCCCGTCACAGGGCTTTTTTTTTACTCCTTCAGGGCAGGAGCGGGGCGTCTACTTCGCTACAGTCAGTTAGTGGTGGTCTTATTTTTCAATTTCAGAACCTCTAGCCATAAAATGGTCATTTACAAGAAATGCATCCAGGCACCAATCCTGCAAGCCATTCTCCACAGGTGGATCCTGGTGTGCAGGCACAGGTATCTGCCATATGGAGCAGCTTCCGGAATTGGAGCTCTATACTCTATGGAATCATCTTACTGTGTAAGTCAAGGATTTCAGCCCAGGTGCATGCATGGGTGCTCATTGACTAAAGCAGAGCTGTGCACTGAACAATCACCTTTTGCTTTACGAATATTTATTTAGTTATGAGCGAGTGAAAACTGATACATGAATGAATTTGCAGATTTGATCCAGGATATTAATTTGATATGCTAGCAAATTCAGCTGCCAAACTTCCACACTCTGAATAATATTAGGAATTTACACGAGGTGGAAATTCACCTTTTTTTACTCCCTCCCCTTTCTTACATAAAGAACCCAATGGTATATTCATTGAATGATTAGTTCCATGCTTGCTATGGATATTTCTTTGGCTGTGTTCTTATATCCTTTGGCTGTTTCTCTAAATGGAAAAAACTAACCATGCCATAAAAATTATTGCCACACTGCTACCTGCTGTTGCGGTTATTTGTTTTCTTCTACTCCATGCTTCGGAAAATAGCAGTTTAACCCTTCCCCTGAGTGATATTGGATTCACTATATAGGACTGAAATGAGGAAATGATTCAGGATTTTTTCAGTCAATTTATATGCACTAGCATAGGTGCATGCTGCAGTTACAATCTGATTTTACAAGAATTATTTATTAAGTGTTTATGAAAAGTCAGTATGAGATACCTGGTGACTTCCACTTGGGTAAGACATTATTGGTACAGGAAGAATGATGTAATCAAGTGACTAGGATGACATCAGCAGAAAGATTAATGTATTTTCATGTTGGATTCTTATTTGTACAGGTAACTAGAACTCCTGTTTCATCTATTCAATCTTAGTATTGATTGATTCATTCCTTGAATTGTATTATGGTAGTGCCTAGAAGCCTCATTCATTGACAGAACAAAAAGACCCTGCCCAGAGAGCATACAATCTGCTGAAGTCAATGAGGCTGCGTGAGTGCGACTGAGAGCAGAATTTGGACTATGAAGTATGTGCACCAAAATTTTTGTTAGAGCTGCTTGAGTTGTTTGTTAAGAGTAATGTTCATTATTTATTTAACTCTTTATTGAAACCTATGCAGGTATTGTATGTCCAGTTTCTCAGTTTGACCCCAGATATGAACATTGGGGAGAGTAGCATTTTTAGGGAAAGGCCCTTGTCTCTGGAATTCACTTCTTCAGCTTATCTAAAGGACCCTGAGTCTATTACGTGTGGATCATTCTGGAAGACTCATCTGTGTCCCTAGGCCTTTGTTGTGTGTGTCAGAGCACAAGATACAGGAATTACGTTTATTTTATTGTGGACTGGAGTGTAATTTGTGTTCACACTAAAAATATATATGTGGAATTTATTGGACCTCTCTATGCATTTTTAATTTGTTTATGCTATAAAATAAATGTTAGGACTTTTTTCATTCAATCCGGTTTTTTAAGATAAGGGACACTTTTGATCTTTATTCAGTTTAAGGCTTCCATTGCAGTCAAATTTACAGTGCTTGAGTTAGGACTTCAGGTTTTGTCTTGTGGTAAGATTGCAGGCTTAGCAGCATTTATTAGAATGTACTAAGCAAATAATGTTTCACTTAGATGAGTGCTCAGTCCTCCTGGAGCGTATTTTGTTAATTTGTACTAATTTGTTAAAAAGTGACTTTGTAAAATTTTGCAGCGTATTTTTAACCTTCCCTATATTCTGTTATTTATCCAGGACAGCTTTTGTGATTAGTCAGAGAACAAAATCCTGAAAAAGTCATTAATGCCTGGGTTAAGCCTGACAAACCCCAGTAGTGTACGTTATTAGGTTATCTCAGACCAGCAAACTTGCTGTGTAATGAAGAACAGTCTGTTCTCCATCACTGCTGTTCCTCACCTAGAGGGGCTCTTAAACACTATGTAAAATCTAGGTACAAATGGAATGACAGGGCTGATGGAATTGGACAGGCTCTCTTGTGAACCTTTCTAGTCTTTGATAAGAATGAATTTGCCAATGTTATACAGAAATTTCCAGTCTATAGAAGAATTGGCTTTTTTGCCTCTGTTTTCACACCAAGAGGAAGGATCAAATTGTACTGTTTAGCCACTGGCCTGAGCAGGGGAATCTCATGGGGAACTTTTTGGGGAGAGTGCTAATATGATGTCAGGGATAATGCGCAAGCTGATTCCCCACACTGCTGATACTGTGTGCCAGTGCAAGTAGCTTTTACCCTCTTCCCTACTCCATTGGGTGCTGTGCGACCCTGATGGAAGAGTTGCAGGCTCCTGTTGCGCTGTTCAATCAGATACCCAGTTGTGTAAGGGCCTGTTACAATCTGGCCCCAAATCAGTGAGGATGTTCCAAAGCCGTTAATACAGACGTTAGTGTGTGCAACTGCGTAGGAGTGGCCAATGTGTAAAATACATATGAGGGACAGCGAATGGGATTCTTAAATTTAAATTGTTTCAAGGGTTCTGTTTTCTTCTCTAGATATGATTAGACATATTTTTCAGTGTTAGAATTTCTCACCCATTCCTACTTACGTTGTTCTTCAGTGGTTGCCACATAAGAGTCACTATTCGTCAACAGATACTGTGCAGCAATATTTGAGATATCACAGTTTTCCCCTATAGCCCCAACAGGAACTAGCTGCAATATAAGAGATACCATAAGGTAACTGGACAAATGCTGCCTGTCTAATGACAACCACAGTGTATCTTGTGAATAGGATATGCACTGTGGTGTGCATAATGCTAACTTTGATCATAACTGTTTAATTCATTTTGTCTCCTTCCTCTGAAGCATCAGAGATGGTTGCAGCTGGAGATGGGACACTGGATGGGGTAGGCCAATGCTCTGAGGTGGTATTGAGCATTCTCTCACGCCCAGGTGCTTGTCTTGCTGGTTCTTGCTCACCTGCTCAGGATCTAACTGATTGCCATATGTGCGGCTGGGAAGAAATTTCCCCTCAGATCAGACCAGCAGTGACCTTGGTTTTTTTATCCTTCCTCTGCAGGATAAGGTGTGGGTTGCTTATGAGGATCATTTAATCAGTTCTGCCTCTACAGGCGCCTCAGGCTGAGGCTTATGAGACAGATTCTAAGATTTATTTCCTGCAAGGCCTCTGTATCCCAGTCCCTACTTTCCTGTGACTCTGAGACACATTCCAACTTGGAGTTAACAAAACCTACCTGCTAAGTTGACTCAGCAAAAATATCTCTGCATTTCTATGTAGGTTTCAAACACCTGACATGAGGAGGATTCAACTGGACAATCCCATATCCCCACACAAGGCCCTAGACTTTGCTTTTTGTTATACGGAAGCTCCCTGACTTCCTTGCCATGTCGAATTTTGCCTAAGTCAGGAACGTATCTCCGACAATTAAGCGCAAAAAACCCCAAAACTTACGGGGGCTTTTTGTATAAGTCTGGTTTTCCGTAAGTTGGGTTTGCGTAACCTGGGGAGCATCTGTGCTAGCATTTGTAGTATATGTACAGCACGCATTCTGGATTGTCATAACATCACAGTATTTTTCAGAAGAGGAAGTGAAACATTTTTCCTACTAAAACTAGATGGAGTATTTTAGGCAAATTGGAATTTGGTCAGGGTGCCAGGGTTAAAACCACCTCCCCCACCCATGGGGCCCTTAAAGAATACAAGTACTCAGAATTTTGGCTCTGCCTCTCACTGAAGATGGAAATCTCCAAAGGTTTAGAGTTGTGGCATTCTGAAGACAAAGCAAGGAGCCTATTGTTAGCTGGTAGGACAGTTGTCTGGGATGTCTGGTTGTACTCCAGAGAATTTGAATCATTCATTTTGTGACAGGCATTTGTATTTTTACTAGAAGGTCGTAAACACTACAGCAACCTAAATATCAGACAAAGCTAGCCCAGGTCACACAAGTCCAGGTCAATAAATCACAAACCAGAGGCACTGGGAGTTTTGCCTGGACAATACTTGTATCCCATCTCCTGTTGCTGAGTACCACTGTTGAAAAAGTAACAGCTATTAATTCATAAGATCTCTCTTATGCTTTCAGTAAATGGAAGACAAATGCAGAAAGCCCTTCTGAAGACAGTGGCAGAATTCCCACTGAATTCATTACAAGTGGGTCTGACACTTAAACTTGTATTTCAAGAGTTAAGTATAACAGCCACTCCCAAAAAACAATTATCTATTTATCCCTATAGATATATAGGGATAAATAATATATTTGTGAAGTGCTAAATACAGTAGACAATAAAGATTTGTGGGTAGTGTGGAGAGAGCTAAAAAATGGGGGCATGAATCCTGAGTAGTGCCTAATAAAGTAGTATATGCATTTGCTTTCAGAGTATAGTAAATATAGGAGAACTAAGTGAAAGAAGCAGTTTTTTATTTGCAAATCATTAATTGAAAAAAGTGTGTGTGTGGGGGGGGTTGCACAATTAAATAAGAGAAATTCAATTTTGGGATCAGATCAAAATTCACATTTATTTCCTGTGAGGTCCTAACTGAGGATTTGCCTTGAATAAAAATAGAGTAAGTACCTTGGCCTCCTTCAGCATATTTGCTTGACAATATGACCATAGTACATAGAGAGGCACTAAAGAGGAAGGACCCTAATAAAGCTATTACTGTACTTTAGCTGGGGTTCAAGCACTGACAAACTGTGGAGAAGGGGAAACCATGGCTAATTCCAGCCTTCATGTCCCGGCAAGAGCAATGTGAACCAGAATAATTTCATAGCAGATGAATTATAAATTCTGACAGTGGAAGTATCACAAGGGAAAGAGCTGTTTGTAGAGAGGAACGTATTGCCATTAGGGTGTAAGTGCTGCAGATAGTTTCCCAGTGTGGAAATCAGGTTAGAAAAACAACACTGTTGAATGTGTTTGCTGAAAGATGCCTGAAGAATGGGTGCTCTATTATGTGGTATTGCATCATGGTAGAGGTAAATTATGCCCGATCTTCATTCGGGTGCACTTGGGGAACGGAGAGGGTAGTGGGAGATTTTCTTCCTCCTGCTACCCTGCATGTCTGTGTAGTGGCCTGGAATAATTGGCCTCCCAGCACATAGGGACTACCACGACCAGCTTAGGGGATATTTCTGGGCAGGGAGAGTGCTGGTTATTGCCTCATGTCCTTGCATGTCAGGAATCAGTATAACTGGGCTGGGAAGGAGGAGGTTACAGGCTGTAACTTGTTCAGATGTAGCAAGGGATGCCCTTTCCCACATTCCCACCACTGCTTCTGGAGTTATCAAGAGATATGTTTAAATGGATGGATTAACAGATCCCCTTAAAGATGTGATGGAACAGATTTGGTCTCCTGTTGTGGCCCCCTCCATTATGCCGTTTCACTGGTTCAAGGGGATGAAATGGCTCCCTGGGGAAACGGTGGTGTTGGGCTGAAGTAGACTGCTCCTTTCTGCTCTTTACCTGTTCTAAGGACATGCTAGGGGATGGCCAGAAGCAGGAGAGAAAGGAACAGTCCAGAAGTAGGGGGAGAGAGCAGCCGTCTTAAACCTACCGTTCGCCACCTGGATTCCTGCTCAGCAGAGAATCTTACTTCTGCACACTGCTGGTTGGGCATACTGCTTCCTGTCCACCCCAGCACAACTAGGCTCATAAGAGTCCTAAATGAGCCCTTATTACTTATAACACATAAGGGGTGAGCCAAACTTTTCAATAAAATCTATAGTGTTCTTTTATAAAGTATGAGAAAATGTTACCTAGCAACTTCTCATGTCATAAACATGTCAATACACTATGCCTGTTTTCCATTGGCACGGGATCTATTAAGGTCCCTGCATCTGGGGTACAACTTAAAGCTATCCTGAACCTCAGATCAGGGCCTCAGCTGGCCCTGAGAATCAAGGAAATACCTGTGGAAAAACAGTATGTAATCACGTAATTAGTATCTATATCATACACTCCAAGGGGCCAAATGACTGAAAAGTGGTATTTCTTAGGTCTTGACTGACTGATTTTGCAACCTTAATATTTTCTTAATGGAGTTCGTTGTATAGTCTCTCTTCTATTTTTAAAAACAGCAAACTGAAGGGGGAAAAAAACCACCAGAAATTCCATCACATGGAATCATATTGACCCACAGATAGACCAGCAGCTGGTTTAAAATCTGTAGTTCTACACCACAGACCACTGCCGCTTAAGTTAACAGAGTAACTGGCAACAGTTAAAAGCTGTTGTCTATGTGAACCAGTCATTAGAAGGGAATAAGACACGTGCTTTAGATGTTTACTAGATAGCAAGGAATACTGAGACTCAGGAATCCTGGATTCAATTTCAAGTTCTGGAAGGAAGCATGATCTTGTTACAAACCCTTTTGGCCTGTCTCACTCAGCCTGTCCCCTCTGCCCCAGTCTTCTAGAATGCTCCCCTTCAGCCTGTCACCCTTGCTGCTGTTTCCCTACCTCCTATGGCTATCACTTTCTGCACCAGCCCCTCTCGTTATAGTTCTGTCCAGCCTTTTCTTACCTCTCCTTCACATTACCTGGGCATAGAGAGCTCAGGAGAATCAGTGACACTGGTTCCTGGCACCACAGTAGCACTGCCGTGGCAGGGGCAGGAATTGCTGGAACAGTCCTCATCAGCCCCTGGAGTGTGCTCAGTACAGATGGAATCTGGAGAGAATTTTAGTGTCAAATGCTAACACTTCTGTTCAGCATCTAGAAATGGTGATTTTCAGAGGTTTATAATGTTACTACATTTGGGTGAATTTCACAGGGACAGAAAATGGTACATCCCTGACACTGGAATGAACTTCCTGACAAATTTCAGGTGCAGGCTGCAAAGCATTGAAGTGCCGGAGCGTCTCAATGAAACAACTGTATATTTTTTTTAATATTGGTGAAACAACATATATTTCCCTAGTCTTGTTCTGAGAAATGACAGAACTTTTTCTACTAAAACTTAAAAATAAAGGACAATAACAATCAGCAGTGGCAGGTACCCTACATGTAAAATTTCAGCCCAAAGAGTTCAAATTCAGCAAAAACATAAGCAACTGAAAACAGGATTTTCTACTAGAACATGCCTTAGCTATAAGCCATAGTTACCACTTCTGCCTATAATTTGCTCTATAAGCCATAGTTTGGATGACTGCCCTTGTGAAGTGCACATAGAACTCCAGTGGTTAGCACAGAGATGAAGCCATCTGCAGTGGACAGCATTTAGAGGAGAAGATTGGCTGTGGGCAATGGTCCAGCAAGTCCTGCTGCACACTCATTTCCCTTCATCTCAGTTTCAGTGGAGGTGCTGCTACTTGGGCACCTTTTACCTCTCTTCAGCACAGCAATGGCTTGTAATAGGCATAATTGAGCCCAGAGTGCAAATATAACTTCAACATTGTTTCCAAGAGAGTGCCTTTTCACTCTAATAAAAAGTTAAACTAATTAAAGCAATGTTGAGAGACCATGTAGAAAAGGGAATACAGCTTTCTGATCTACCATTTTGTGAGCCACTGAGCGGGTGGACAGAAACACTTGCAATTGTAGAACAGTACTCATGAGTAAGTAAGTGTTTATTGCACAGATATTTTCCTGTAACATTAGCTGCTGTTTTCAAGATCAGACATCTGTCCTTAAAATATTTTGCTGCTTGAAGTTTTTGCTTTACCTTGAAAGGAGGCCAAGTGTTTTCTTCATAAAGGAGAACACTTGAATAAACACAGCCCTAATGTAAAGCCAGTTGGGACTAGCTTGTTAGCAATGGCCTGAACCCCTTTTACTTTGGGAATTATTGGAGAGACTCTGAATCTGCTATTTCTTTCCACAAAGTGGCTCATGAAGTCTTTGCATTAAAAAGAAAGAAGTAGCAAAAACATAGTCGGAAGATGCCAAGAGTGTTACACTAGTAATTAGATCACCTTTATATAGTGTATAGTGTTTTATGTTTCAAAATTGTTCATTTAAATAGTGTAAAGATTTAACATTAGCCCTGTAAATCTATCCTTTAACTTTGCTGTGGCAAAATGTGCAAGCATCCATTTGTGTGCAAAATCTACGCTTGAATATGCAAACTGGGAAATAACTCACCTGAGCACTTGTTTTGCACGGGTAACTGACAAAACAAGGACATTTAGAGGTAAACTTTATTCAAATTGTGAATCATTGTTATGTCTTGATATTCCACGGGTCCAGTATGTGTTTAATGTTACATCCTATGGACTTGAAGATGCAGACACCATTACACTTCGTCACAAATAGTCCCATTTAGAGCTGGTCAAAACTTGGAATTGCCATTTGGTGGGAATTTTTGAAATTTTTAAAATTGATTTTTGTTCCAAATTGGGACAAAACAGTGTAAAAATAACAAGAGTTCTATACAAATGAAAAAAAAATCCATGAAATAAAATAAAATTATTGAAAGGAAATATTCATTTTGAATCAAAATTGTGAGGTTTCTTTTCCACAAATGAGATTTTCTAAATGAATAAAAGTCCCATGTAAGGTTTTTTCCACATGAAATTCCATTGTACATGAAAAATTTGGGTTTATTTGAAACAGCATTTTCCAACAGAAATCTTTTTTTGTTGTTTTGACAATTTTCCAACTATCTCTAGTCCCATTCTCTCATCACACAAGATTCAGTTGCCTGTGTACGTAAATGATGGACTTCCTTGTGTTTTGGAGTGAGGTAGTGACGTGTAGTCAAGTGACTGTAGTGAAGGAATTGGGAGTCAGAACACCTGCGTTCTGTTCCTGGTTTTGCCTGTGACTGCCAGTTTGCATATTATTACACTCCTCTGTGTTTCAGTTTACATCACTTTGAAATTGGGGAATATAATATCTGCTGCATGGGGTTTTTCCAAGACATAATAAATGTTTGTAAAATAATTTGAAATCCTTGGATGGAATGTGAAAATATGAGTGCAAAGTATTATCATTTTTTATTCAAACTGTAATGTTATTTTAATATATTTTTCCATGTTTTCTTTTTTCCTTAGTAAAAGACACAAGGTCTAAAATATGTCAACAATGATTGCATGTTTAAATTCGCCTCCAGACATTTTAATTTTTTTGTTTTAATACAAGACATCCCAATGCATCTCTGGAGCACCAGACCATACTGGAGCCTGAAGAATCAATCCTGTGGCATAATACAAACTGCAGGCAGTGTTTTAATAAAAATTAAATATGGGCACAGAATTCAGACAGAGAGACAGATACTTCCCCTAAATTTCAGAGTGCTGGGTTTTGGTTTGGGCTGCTCTTTAATAACACTTCCCTGCCTATTTAATCTAGGTGTCATGAAGGCTGATTAATGTCTGTATGGAACTTTGAAGCTGTAAAGTGCTTTATATTGTAACTATTAAGAATTATTGTCAAATTTGATTTCACTGCCCTAAAGTCTTTTAGCTGTAGAGTGTTACACTGTTTACATTTTCTGATTTGATAGAATTTCTAGAAAGTTGAGGAATATTATGAAGTAAATTTGCTCCACACGTTTAATTAAGAACTATCTCCTAGTTTAAATGGCAGTAGTACAATACTTACCTACAATGAATACATAAAATGGGAGCCCAAGTGCATGACAAATTACAAGATTATAGACTTGCTGTAATTATGAGATTATGGGCACTTCAGGGAGGTTTGTCTTGTTTACCAAATCCAATATAATTTTCAGTGCACTAATTTAACTTTAATGCTAAGCTCAAATTTCACCTGAAAAACAAGCTACCAACTTTTTTTTAAAAACTAAACTTCTGCAAACTTTCTGTTCTCAACTGCAACTCTTTGAATGTTTAGGGCCAGATTTTTAAAGGTATTTAGATGCCTAATGATGTGCATAGTGGGATTTTCAAAAGTGCTAAACTCCTGTGGGGAGATAGGTGCCTATGTGCTTTTGAAAATCCCAATTAACTACCTTTGAAAAATCTGGCTTTTAATTCATATTTGATCCTGAATAAGGAAATTCTCTTCCCCTCCCCACCCCCCCCAACAGGCGTGACAACATCAAGGCAAAATGGGGAGATAGGATAAAATTTAAAAAAGCACCTAAGTGAATGACCTTGGTTATATTTTGAGATTGAAACTTAGGCTTCTAAGTCTCTTAGGCACTTTTGAAAATGTGAAATCTAAATCTAAAAAGTGCATGTCACAGCTTAGCAGAGTACAGTAAGAAGACTATCTATTATTGACGTACATGCACAATACTCAGGAAAGCCATGAGCCTTAATGTGCATTTTGTCATCCATCATTTCTAAAGCTTTGATTCTGTAATCAAATCTACTCAGTAAGACCATGGGTGAATCTAACTGCAGGGCCACGCAGTTTCTTGCACTGTTCATTGGGCATGAACTCATTCTGCTTGCACAGTCATATGGGTAAATTGAGTTGCCATATGGTTTATGGTTACAAATGTCTATTTTTTTAATGTTGACAATGGATGTGTCCAGTTTTGTGGAATGCAATCAGTTGTGTATGTAAAGCTGGATACATGCATACGAAGGTTGACTGTCCGTTGGTTAAAATTTTGGATATGAATTTTTTGATGAGAGTTACAGCCATGTGAAACCTTTAATATCGCACCTTCCCACTTAATATTTGAAATTGAAGCTCCAAGGAGCCCAATCTTTTGCCATTCAGTAGATTTTTCTGTGTAACTTGTATGTTGGGAGGACAATAAACCAAGTTAGTAAACTTGACTTGCCAATTGATAGGTTAAACTTGATGATAAGTTTAGATATTGAATTAAAAACAAATCTTTAGTTTAATTTAATTTAGACAAATATATTTAAAATGCCTAGTAGCTGCCTTGTGAAATAATCCATTAAGGAAACAGAAATGTCATGCATTTGGGGAAAAAATTGTATTAATACATCGGTTTTTCCTTAAATAACATTCTGGACAAGAATGCATAGGACAAGATGGCGAGATAATATTTTTTATTAGATCAACTTCTGTTGGTGGAAGAGACGAGTTTTGAGCATCACAGAACAAGCTTATTTTCACTGAGCTTTTTGCTTTAATTCTTGTTAATCCTGGTGCTTCTGGGTATTTAAGAAACAAGTAAAGATTTTTTTTTGTCTGTGCATATGCACTTGTGAATGTAAAACACCTTGGTAACATTAGCTACCTTACCCACAGCATGGTGGCAAGCAGGCAACATGCCTCTGTATTGATACAATCTTGACAAGAAAGCAGAATTAATGAAGTAATCCTTTACAATGACAGTCAGCGGAAGACAGATTATCAGATTTCTAGTGTTAGAGCAATCTTCTATTGCATTGCACTTAGAAATTGAACAACTATTTATATAGTTTGAGGTGGAAGGAAATGCAAGATGTTACTAAAAATAGTCTAGGTGTAAGTGACCAGTGGAAGCGAAACATAAAGGGCCAGATTCTGTAGGCCTTACTCATGCTAAGTAGTATCTTTCTCCACAAGTCACCCCGTTAAGCTCAGACACTATCCACTGTGAGTAAGGAAGACAGTAATGAGTCCAAATAATGTCATTAGCAGTGCAATATATTAGCAGTTACATGGTTTGAGCTTTAAAAGTTTTCCTTAATTTTTCTGTCTTTGAAGAGAAGTTGTTGACATGACTGATATTTCTGCATGCAAAGCTGCAGTTCAGAATGTCTGTTACAGCTATCTCCCTATTCCATTTTGTTTCTTACAGCTGTCCCCATTTTGTTTTTGTTCTCCTCCTGTGGCCGCCCTTCCCTGGCTGTTAAGTCGTTTACCAGGGCCACTGCCCTTCTCAAAGGGAGGGCCCCTTGAGTTGTTTAACAAGAGCCATTGCCCTTCTCAAAGGGATGGCCACTTGTGCTGCATGCTAAATGGGACCACTGCCCTGTTCAAAGGGTTAGTCCTGTTATCACCTTGTTGAACCTGGGCTTGGTGTAAGGCAGGCAATGTCCAGAGCTGGAAGACCTATTGTGTTTTTAAGATCTTTGGCATGAGTCATAGGCCTCATGTGCTTTTGAGTCACCTATTGCACAGGACTCTGCCCAGACATGTTTCTGTGCTCACCTGCAGTCTTTTCCCTGTGCCTCCTCCCCTGTGACAGAGGGAGCCTATCAGGATGACTGGCGGGAAACTGCCTGAGTTTGCCTTTAAAAACAGACATTTTTGAAACAAACATCAGAAAGGTTCCTGCATTGCTGCCTGGTCTGATCAGTCAGGGGTTCTGGGGGGTCCTTTCTCCGCTCTTGTTTTATTTTTGAGCGTACCCCCGTTTTTTGAACCCCCCCGCACGAAGAACGAATTGCTACCTGAGAGATCTCCTGATTATTGAGACTGTACCAAGCCCTCCTTGCTTCTTCTGATGTTGCTGCTGCTTCTGCCTTTGCTGCTGCCTTGGGGACTGGTAAGAATCCCTCTGTGAAACTTTCCCTACTTTTATTTTATTATTTTAGCTGCTGGCTCTGTTTCCCCAGCACACAGACTCAAGCTAAACCTTGGTCTGTGTCTTAAAACCTCTCAAACTCCGCGGCACTTTGCTGCTAAAAATAAGTTTGTGCCGCTCTGCTCCTGTGGGCTTTGCCTCGGGGCTCCCTGCTTTCACCTGTATCCCTTGGCTTCAGCCACTATCCCTTGGCTTCCTTGGGAGCTGTATCCTGGGCACATACCACTCTGCCCTCTGTGACTTCCCCATAGCATAAGATGCACCATAGGTTTTGTTTTTTTTAGTTTAATAAGTCATAGTTTGTTAAGATTGTAGAGCTTGTAAGTTCACCTGCCTTGTTATAGTTTACTGTTTTGTTGCTCCATATAGTTGCTTGTTATAGTTTTGCTTAGAATTGTGATATTTGTTGTTTTCCCTAGTTGTTGGTTAAGATAGATAAGGTTTTTGCTGCCTAAATTCGTCTTCCCGCGGTCCCGATCTCTCCCTGAACTTTCCCATGTCTGTTTTTCCCCCACTCCAATTTCCCCCTCTGTGTACTTCTCCGTGTTCCCCTTATAACCCTTTACTGCTTTTTCCCCCGCATCTGCACTCTCTCCGAACCTCCCAACTCCTTGCTGCTTCCCCCCCTGCGTCTGCATCACCCTCCGAACTCCCCAAAACCCTTGCTGCTTCCCCCCCCCCCGCGTCTGCATCACCCTCCGAACTTCCCCAAACCCCTTGCTGCTTCCCCGCCCCGCGTCTGCATCACCCTCCGAACTTCCCCAAACCCCTTGCTGCTTCTCGCCCTGTGAAACTTCCCAAACCCTTTGCCACTTTTTTTCCTTTGTTTCTGGTGTCCGCTTGTTGCTTGAACCTCTCTCCATCCCTTCTTTACACTTCTCCGCTGCCCCTCCCCTACCGAAGATCACCATCATACTGCTCCATTGTCCTTACCCTGCAGGGCTTCAGAGTCCCTCGCTGCTTCCAGCTGCACTCTCCTCTCATCAGTTGCCACTAATCATTCACTCCCCTCTCCCCTCCTGTTCCTTGACAGATTATCTGCTATCCTAGCCTCACAAAGTCATTACTTTTCTTTTATACCGTTACATTGCATAAATTCACTTATATTCACATTTTACTTGTAATTATAACACCCCATTGGTTGCTTCCACTTTTCTGATATACTTTGTATTTGCATTGATACCATTGTGTTACATTGTGTATAAGGCCACTAACCACTTAATACATTCTATCTAAGATTGTTGACTATTTTATATAGAAGCTACCATTTTATATTGCATTTCTTTTTGATACGCTTATTGACTGTACTGTATCCCATTGTGCTGAACCCCACTTACTGTACCCCACTGTTAGAACTCCCTACACTGTTCAATAAGAAGAACCCCCCCATCATTGTCTATTGTAAACACCCTATACACCCCATCCCATCATATTTCATTGTTAAATTCCCACCACTTCCTTTTTCCTTTAATAAAGAAATTAATTGGCACCCCACCTGTGTGGTAATTGCTCCCCAAGATCCCATATACCTGCTGGCAGGGGGACAGAACAGCTGAGGTGCTTTTGCTAACAGTCCTTACTTTTAAATATCTGTGAATTGCAGTTTTCAGTGAAGGTCCTTGAGTTTGAGGTTTGGTGCCCCTTCTTCCATCAGAATACAAGTCTGACTGAATTATTTTACTGAATTCCAGTTAGTCATGCCTATGCAACCCCATTGTAGACTATATGTCAGATATAACTGAAGGAATAATATGGGGCCTGATCCAAAGCCAACTGAAGTCAAGGGGAGTCTTTCCATTGATTTTAATAGGCTTTGAATCATCCACAAAGGTCCACAGAATCCCTTACTGGTTGTGTTGTGTGAGAAGGAAAGAACCCAGTTCTCTGTGCACTGAATGAAGCTGGGATCCTGCAGTATGTGACCATGTAATTAAACTGTCATAATGCAGGAACACAAGGAGCAGAGTTAAGGTTGCACAGGCAACCCTAATGTTGTCATTTGCTGAGCTCCACTTTGCTGTTCTTTTAATATCTTTTTGTTTGTGTGAATATTGGTTGCTTGATATTTTCATAAGACACTGTAGGCCAAAGTGACAACATTGTGTGTATGGATACAGTAACTGTTCTGTTTATTAAAATGTGTATTGAAACATTCCTTTTGAGATATATTCCCTACAATATAGATTTGTTTTACTTTGTATTTGATTGATATCCCTTTAAATATATATGTTTTCTTTGGATTTACTTCTTTCTCTGTATGTTTCTGACCGGCTACTTAGAAACATGTAACCTCCCATATTCCTTCAATTTGTAAAACCCCCAGCTGTCTCCAAAAGCATTGCAGTGACATAAGGAAAGATACTTGAGCTTGTAGTTTCATATGGAGAGTGAACACTGACTTGGCAAATACACAGCATAGGCACACACAAGTTATTGGAAACAGAAGAAAGTCATCACCTTATCTCTAGCTATAAATATAAGTGGGTTTATAAATTAAACTAAGCAGGGATTACCTGGTATCTAAGTTATCTATTATTTGTGTTTGGTTATTGGATATTTGGAAAGTCAGAGGCACATTTTTATGGCTTTAATGCTTCAGAGGCCCCAAACTACTCTATTTATGGTCTGCCGTCACTGACCATACTGCTGAACCAGTTGGAAGATGATTGGTAGAAGCTTCATTTGGTGCTCCTGACAACCTTATTTAAAGCTATTTGATTTACTGTTTCCTTGACTTAATCTGAGGAAGGAATGGCATTCGAGTTTAAGTTTATCATTAGTCACATCAAGTACATTGTGAACTTGGATGGTTTGCCCACACATCATCATCCATTTAGTCTATAAGGTATTTACGGAAACATAATATGGCTATCTTATGCTGTGGATTTAAAAAATGATTTGCCATTATTCTACTACTACTAATACTTGCCTTGCAAGGATGATGTGAAAATTAAAGTGTGTATATTGATTTGAGATCCTTGGATGAAAGGCTTTGTATACGCATGGCCCTGATTTAACAATGCATTTAAGCACATGCGTAGTTTAAAGCATATGACCAAACACATCACTATTAATAGAACCCTGCATATCCACAAATATCTGCAGATATCCATGGAGTATTTTTGTGAATCAAATAGCTCAGTGGTTTGAGCAAATAGCTCAGAGGGATAGCTCAGTGGTTTGAGCATTGGTCTACTAAACCAGCGTTGTGAGTTCAATCCTTGAGGGGGCAGTTTAGGGATCTGGGGCAAAAAAACCAAAAACCTGTCAGGGATAGTACTTGGTCTTGCTCGTGAAGGCAGGGGACTGGACTCAATGACCTTTCAAGCTCCCTTCCAGTTCTATGAGATAGATATATATTCTATTCATTTTAATTTGTATCTGTGCAGAACTCTAACTATTAAGCTAATCATCTAAGCTTGTGACATCAGTGGAATTTAAGCATATGCTTAAAGTTAAGCACATCTATACATGCTTTGCTAAATATGGCTAGGAATATTTATTTGCTTAAAGTTAATAACATACTTAAATCTTCACAATATAGAGGCCTTTAATTGTGTCACTGAGCTGTTCAAATAAATCTGAACAATCACTTTCTTGAAGGGCTGTTTTGATTTTCCCAACAAACAAATGGGAATAATAAGAGAAATGTGTATTCCTGTCTGTTCATAAATATGTCCTAAGACATTTACTTCATGGTTTACAGCATGTACAGATTGCATCTGCAATACTACCTGTTAAATTTGCAGACCAGTTTCCATTAATACCTCTGTTTTTATCATGGCCATAATATTCTGAAGTATCAGAGGGGTAGCCGTGTTAGTCTAGATCTGTAAAAACAGCAAAAAGTCCTATGGCACCTTATAGACTAACAGACGTTTTGGAGCATGGGCTTTCGTGAGTGAATACCCACTTCGTCAGATGCATGTGCATGCATCTAACAAAGTGGGTATTCACCCACGAAAGCTCATGCTCCAAAACGTCTGTTAGTCTATAAGGTGCCACACAACTCTTTGCTGATAATATTCTGAAACATACTGGTAGATCCTTTGGACTAAAATTTCCCATGCATGTTCTCTTCCTGAAGGTGAAATGTTTTGCAAAACTAGGTCAAATTGCCACCAGCTATTTTTTTTTTTTTAAATACCAGGCGGGTGAAAAAAACACTAACACTTTTTTTCCCATTAGGGAAAAATTAATAGCTATACTTTCAATAGAGCAACAACAATACTGGAGAAAATTTGGAAATTGAAAATAAGTAAAGATATAATCTTCCCTGAGGTCTGTGGTTTTGGCTTGGATTAGACATTGGAAAAGTGCATACGTGTATAAATGATAAACAATTGAAAAATCCCTTGTGAGGATCCTCAGCAGTGCTACCAAGCACAGCTTCAACCTGCTTCTATCCTTGTGACACCGCTGAATGCTCTTCTCTCCCTGTCTAATTTAGGTAGGGCACTTTGGTAGTTACAGAGACTGCTTCCCCCAGTCCCCAGCTGCAGACAGTTTACAGATTGCAAAAATATAAACTGCAAGTATATCTTAGAAATACCTCTCCCCGCCACCCTCAAAGCAAAAGAAACACACAGAGAGAAATTATTAAATGAGGGGGGAGAAAAAAGTATGAATCCTGAACTTTTAAAGTCTCTGAAATTTTAGCAGGTTTTTGCCAATATTCTGCCTATTTCAAGCCATTTTAAAAAACAAACAAAACCAACAACAAAAAAACCCACCCTTTTTTCATTGTCAGAATGCATCCATCCCAATGCACAGTGGATGTACTTAAAAAGTTCATTTCAATTTGAGAGAGATTACTGGTTCCAGCAATATTGCCCATATTTATAATTGCCTTTAAAATACTGCTAGAACCAGTAATATCTCTAGAAGTGGAATGAGTATTTTAAATTTTCCCACTGTAAGCAGGTATGCTGCTGCCTGGTTAACTCAGCTTAGTAGACAGCTGTCTCCAGCCAACAACCATAGTAGCAACCAGGGCTGCCTGGGGTGGGGGGGCGGGTGGGACAATTTGCCCCAGGCTCCGGGCCCCACAGGGGCCCCCATGAGAGTTTTTTGGGGCCTCTGGAGTGGGGTCCTTCACTCACTTCGGGGGCCCCAGAAAACTCTCGCGGGGTCAGGGCCCTCGAAGCTGCTTCTGCTCCGGGTCTTCAGAGGCGGAGGAATCCCCTGCTGCCGAATTACCGCCGAAGCGGGACCCACCGCCGAAGTGCCGGGTCTTCGGTGGTAATTCGGCAACAAGAGGCTCCTGCCGTGGGTCTTCAGGGCACTTCGGCAGCGGGTCCTGGAGCGGAAGTACCCTCTGCTGCCGAAGCAGGGGCCCCCCGCCGCCAAAGACCCTAGGCTGCCTGAATCCTCCGGGCGGCCCTGGTACAACAGGCCTTGTTTCTACTCAGACACCTTAATGAAATGTGAACTTTAAAGCTTAACTGGGACTAATTAAATATTGAAGATGCCATTTCTAAAAACACTTCAGAGACTTAGGGGCATAACTCCCACTGATTTTGAATGCGGCTCCTGCTCTTAAATCATTTAGGTCCTTTTTTAAAATCTACACCTAATATATTATTACAGGAAATTTCCTTCCCCCCCCTCCTTTGCTTAAAAAAGAAAAGAGAAATCTTAATACAACATTAAGGGTGTACATTTAAATATCAAACAAAAAACTCATAAATGCAAAGTTAAGATTCTAAGACCAATCATAACTCTGCCCTGTTGCCTGTCCATAGTATTTTCTCTCATTGCTCTTCTGGTTAGATATGCAGTTTAATATATAATTTGTTTTTAAAGCATTCCATAAACATACAGAATAGTCAATGAGACAACTTTAATATCACTTTTAGAAACTTGATATTTGCATTTCCTATTGTTTTGTGCCTGGAATATAGTTTTGTTACATTTATGTACCTGGTAGCATTGGAACAAATTCTTTTGTTTCTCATAAACTTATGGACTTTAAGATCAGAAGGGACCATTGTGATCATCTAATCGACTTCCTGCACATTGCAGGCCACAGAACCTCACCCACTCCTGAAATAAACCCCTAACCTCTGACTGAGTTACAGGAGTCCTCAGTTCAGGGTTTAAAGACCTCAAGTTACAGATAATTCACCATTTACATTAGTTTAAACCTGCAAGTGACCTTTGCCCCATGCTGCAGAGGAAGGTGAAAATCTCCCAGGATCTCAGCCAATATGACCCAGTTGAAAATTCCTTCTCGACCCCAAATATGGTGTCAGTTAGACCCTGAGCATGTGGGCAAGACCCTCCAGGCAGACACCTGAGAAAGAATTCTCTGTAATAACTCAGAGCCTTCCCCATCTACTGTCCCATCTCCAGCAGCTGGCAATGGCCAGTTTATAGATATTTGTTCTTGTGTCCACATTGGCACTTAACTTATATAACTCTTCTTCCTCCCTGGTATTCATCCCTCTGATGTATTTATAGAGATCAATCATATCTCCCCTCAGCCTTCTTCTGTTTAGGCTAAACCAGCCACACTCTGAGTCTCCTTTCCATTCCTTGGATCATCCTAGTAGCCCTTCTCTGCACCTGTTCCAGTTTGAATTAATTTTTCTTAGCAGTGGGAGACCAGAACTGCACACAGTATTCCAGATGAGGTCTCACCGGTGCCTGGTATAACAGTACTAACTGTTGCCTGTCTCTACTGGAAATACCTTGCCTATTGCACCCATTGCTGCTACCAGGGAATAATCTAAATATATTATTTGTTCCTTGAACTGCTCACCTACATTCTGCTCCAGCCCAAGCCAGAGGTTTTCACTTCAATTAAACATCCCTGTAGCCTGAGCCCTGCAAGCCCGAGTCAGCAGGCATGGGCCAGCCGCAAGTTTTTATTGAAGTATAGATATACCATAACTGGCATTATTTATCAAGGTGAGAGAGCATGACTTAATCACATAAATGTATGGATAAGATATTAGAATAATGTGCATTGGCCAACATTTTAAGTGTCGAATGATTTTTAAATATCTCAATTTTGGGATGGCCAATTTTAGGCACCTTGATGGAGCCTGGTTTACAGAGGGTAGATACTCAGCACTTTCTAAAAAATATTGCTCTTTTAAGGTGTCTCAAGTTAGGCATCCAAAACCACTAGTCCACTTTTGAAAATGTTGGCCATTATCCTATAAAAGTTACTTGGAAACATGCAACCTTAACATGGTGCCAGATCCAGACATGGTGAAATTGTGGGCAAATCTGCTAAGAGAGAGGAGTTGCACCAACTTGAACAGGTCTGAATTCAACTCTTAAGACCAGATGTCATTTCTACCAAGGTCTTTTTGTACTACTCTGGAAGTGTAAAGGGGTCTTAGTGTTAATAAGGATTTACTCATTGTTTTTGAGATTGTAATAGGACATCTATCTGGAAAAAAAAAATCTCTGTTAGAGATAATAAAGAGTAGAAGTAATCAAGACTAAAGAAGTGTATAGGTATAAAAAAGGGAAAAAGTTTCGGTCATTTCAGTCAAGTTAAAATCCATCAGGCTTCCTTGTTGATGAGAGAGGTTTCTGGCACAGGAAAATAACCTGATTCGGCCTTTGATGTTGCTTTCTGATTTTATATATTGTTAATCTAAATATTTGCAGACAGAAAGTGCAGCCCTGACTCTGAAACTTGTCTCTTGTTTCTTGTTTCTACAACTTTAGAGTTTCTAGCATTTTACTGTTACCTGACATCTGTTTTCCAAATGTGATCTTGTCTTTTTCTTTTCTCCACCCTCACCCCATTTGGTTTGCTTGCTGATTTAGAAACAGCAATCAACCTTGGAACAGAAAGGACGCAGAATACTCACCACCTTCTGCCTATGTTCCCCCACTCTTTCCACACACTTACAATAAACAGTATATATTAAACAAAACATAAATCATATGTTCTGCGGAAAAGGCTTCCTTTAAATATTACTCCGTAGTGTTCTTGCAATAAAGGTTGGTTTAGGAAGAGCCCTTAGGCCTAATGTGCACATGCATATACACATCCTTAGCTGTTAAGCATATGAGTAGTTGCACTGAAATCCACTATAGAGGTAGAGTACAGTAAAAGATGACACTTTTATATGTTGACTACTGTTAGAGGAAAAGATACATCATAATCTCAGTGTGTATTTGCATATGTTATATATGGATTGCATGATTCCAAGTAAATTGTGTGCAATATTATGTTATTTATATCTTTTCCCTTGGCCACTGTAACCACGTAAAAGCACTTTTCCTCTGCCTTTCTGTTAAGAGGTTTGCAGTTTACATGAGGGATCATGTAGATAGAGCCAAATACTGAAAGCTGAAATACTTGTAATCGTCTCTGCTGAGGTTGCTAATTAATACTAACTGCAGTAGGAATCTGAGATATGCTAACACAATCTGCAAGAAACCAGACTGAACTCTCCAATTTATTTGAAAAAAGGTACTGAATGTTCCGGAGATTATATCAATTTTTATTCCTTACCTTCCTGGCCTGAGACTAGGGTTGATAACTTTCTATCTGCAGAAAACTGAAGACCCTTGCCCAGCTCCCTGCTCAGCCTCCTTTCTTGGCCCCACTCACTCCATCCTCCTCCTTCCTTCACTTGCTGTCCCCCATCCTCGCTCACTCATTTTCACTGGGCTGGCGCAGGGGGCTGGGATGTGAGGGAGAATGGTGGTGAGGGCTCTGGGGTGGGGCTGGATATATGGGGTTTGGCCTGCAGGAGAGGGCTTCTGGCTGGGCCAGAGGTGTGGGAGTGGGTGAGGGCTCCAGCTGGGGGTGTGGGCTCTGGGGTGGGACTGGAGATAAGGGGTTTGGGGTGCAGGAAAGAGTTTCAGGCTAGGGCAAGTGTGGGAGGGGGTACATGCTCTGGGCTGGGAATGTGGGCTCCAGAGTGGGGCCAAAAATGAGGAGTTGAGGGTGCAGGAGGGGGCTGAGGGGTGGGGGAGAGTGTTGGGGTGCAGGCTGCAGGTGGCGCTTACCTCAGCCAGCGCCTAGGAAGCTGCCAGCATCTCCCTCTGGCTCCTAAGCACAGGTGTGACCACGTGGCTCTCTGCACTGCATGCACCTGCAGGCACTGCCTCCTCAGCTCCAATTGGCTTAGTTCCTGGCCAATGGGAGCAGATGAGCTGAAGGACAGGGAACAGAGTCGCACAGAACCAGGTAGGGAGCCCTCCTGCACCTCCCACTGTACTTTTAACAGCCCAGTCAGTGGTGCTGACCGGAGCCACCAGGGTCCCTTTTCAACCCTGGATGAAGACTGGACACCTAGCAACCCTACCTGAGACATGGATGTATTTTCAAAACCAGTGCCATGCACTCACACTTATGTGTCTCAGATATATTTTATTATTATTATATATTTATTATATAGTTGTGAATTCAGATTGCTTGCCACAATTAGCTTCTGGCTCTTCAGCTTAGAATCATATATATTTGGGGATGGAAGGGGCCTCAAGAGGTCATCTAGTCCATCTCCCCTCCCTCTCCCCCCCCCATGCTGAGCAGGAACAAGTATACTTAGACAATTCCTTATAGGTGTTTGTCTAAACCTGTTCTTAAAAACCTCCAGTAACTGGCATTCCACAACCTCCCTTGGTGACCCATTTCAGTATTTAACTATCTTTATAGCATAGTAGGGCACATTCTGGTGGTGATAGATAAAGAAGGAAACACGTCAAATAAAGCAATGTTAAGGAGATGATGGAAAATATCCACTATAGGTGAGTATCTCTGGGAATCCTGGTATCAACTAATGTTCAGGGAGAAACATAAGGAATGAGTTATGACAGAGTCGAAATTGCTTTTTCCTTCATATTAATGCACGGTGGTCTAGTTTATGATTTGTTGTCACTATTTTGGCCCTGGTAGTAGGAGAGTTGCTGTATGTTATGTGAACTTGGTGGTTAATTGTATTTAATAACCCTCTCACAAAAACATCAGAGTTGCTAGGGAAGTCTGATGTTGGAAAACAGGTTATTTTTACCTGTGATTTCAGCAGAAGTAAACTAAGCTTATAATTGAGGAATATTTTGAAAGCCCCTGGGGAAGTTACAGCACATGACTCATTGTTCTTGTCCTTTGTAGTTTATATGCTTTCTGGAGTTTTCTGAAATGTCTAAAGAATCCAGTGGGAATTTGTCTGTTATGGTCAGTGTGGTTTGCTTTCACGTTGCTAACTGTGTAATTTGGGGGAGTATCTACTGTTCTTCTAGGCCCTGATTCAGTAAAGCATTTAACTATGTGCTTAAGTTCTGTTGATTTCGGTGAGATTTAAGCAAGCACTTGTGCTTCTGCGAATCAGTGCCTTAATTTCTCTAGTACATATACAATCGTTACACTTGTTATACCAGCAAGAGAGAAGTTCTGCCAATGCTCTTTTTCCAGGTGCGGGGTGGGGAGCAGGGCTGGTGCAAGGAAGTTTCGCGCCCTAGGTGAAACTTCTACCCACCTTGCGCCACCCCCCGACCCAGCTAACCCCGCCCACCACCACCCCGTGGACGCTAACCATACCCACCCACCCCTGCCACCCGAGGAGCCCCCCTCCCCCTGCGGCAGCTAACCCTACCTGCCGTGGCAGCTAACCCACCCACTCCTCACCTGGGGAGCCCACCCTCGCAGCAGCTACTCCCCCTTGTAAGGCCCTCCTCCATGGCAGCTAACCCGGCCATGGAAGCCCCCCCTGCGCAGAAGCTAACACTGCCCATGGAGCCCCCCAGCGGAAGCTAAGCCCACCCCCTTCTGCAGCAGCTAACACTGCCCGCCCCGGCAGCTAACCCCGCCCGGAGTGATGAAGCAGAACCGCATCTTATTTCCTTTCAGCTTTTAACCAAGAAGCTTCTGCCCGGTTTACACAGACACATGGATAATTAAAGTGGTTTCCGTTTCCACCCCATATTCTGATGCCAAGAGCTGAAGTACGTCTGTAAGAAAAGTATCAGAGGGGTAGCCATGTTAGTCTGGATCTGTAAAAATCAACAGAGTCCGGTGGCACCTTATAGACTAACAGATGTATTGGAGCATGTGCTTTCATGGGTGAATACCCATTTCATCAGTTGAATGTGATGAAGTGAGTATTCACCCACAAAAGCTTATGCTCCAGTATGTCTGTTAGTCTATAAGGTGCCAGAGCACCCTTTGTCGCTTTGTAAGAAAAAGCACTATATAACTTACTGCTTGAAGAAGTTGATCTTAGTTCTCGATTTGTTTTATGATTAATGTGTGCGATAGGAGCCTTTGAGAGCTCAGTGCAGATGGGCAGGATTACCAAAGTGTGTACAAAAATTGAGTTTTCTAGTTTTTTAAAGGAAAATACAGACAGTTTGTACTCTTTTTTGCTTTTGTCATCATAAAAACTGTGGGCCAAATTCTTCCCACACATTCCATGAAATGGCATTGTGGTGGTTGTGGTTGCACTGCTCTAACTTAGTAAGGTTTTGAGATCTCAAATATTTTAATTTATAAGTGCCAAACCTCCCAATGAGTGAGTTGTCTTTCAACTTTCTAGGTCATACCTTGTCCTTCTGAAAACCTCGTCCCTGGTAAAGGAGGACAAACTCTTGAGAAATCCAGTGACCTGCCCATGGACGTTGTATAAACAAGTTAATTGAAATTGCAGTGGCTGTTGAGACTTGCATTACTGTACAATTTTATAATGTACAGTTAACTGGTTTTTTTTAAAGATACTACTATGGCTATAAACACTGCATTAGCCTGCTAGTTTTAAAACTATGTCAGTGGAGAAAGCAGTTTTGTCATTAAATCTTTCCAGATTTGAAAGGCCTAGGGCCTGCTTCTGGTCCTATATACTATTTGATTATCTCCTTTTCTAGTTCCAGTCTTCAACGTTCATGTAGTTCTAGATACCAGTCTACAGCTTGGATGTAGTCCCAGATGCTGTCATCAGCCCATGTAACTTATGATACCTATCTCATAGAACTGGAAGGGACCCTGAAAGGTCATCAAGTCCAGCCCCCTGCCTTCACTAGCAGGACCAAGTACTGATTTTCCCCAGATCCCTAAGTGGCCCCCTCAAGGATTGAACTCACAACCCTGGGTTTAGCAGGCCAATGTATCCCCAGTGGATACGTACAGCCTTTAGTTCTGGGAGTGTAGTCCCTTACTCTCCCATTGGGGAGGAGTAAGAGCAGAGGATCTGCAAATTTTCTAGCCCCAATCCAGCTTTATTTTGCTGCTCCAGAATGCACAGGGCATATGGAGATCTGGGCTTTTGTGACCAAGTCCAATAAGAAACTGAAGACAAATACCAGAAGTCAAAACCTGCTGTTTTAAAAAGTTACGTATATATCTATTGCTCAGTAAACCGGGGTGGAGGGGTGGGGTAGAGTATTAGATGCTTCCTAATCTTAATGTTCTTTTCAAATAAATAAAATACTTCCATCTATGCAATTAGAAACTCAAACAAGCTTTCCAGTATATCTACTTATCCACACAACCTGTTAGGAATCTGTGATTATTTGAGGTGATATCAGTCTATTGTAGTGAGATCCTGTGAGTTTTTGGAGTTTCTTTAGTTTAATTGCAATACATTATGACCTTTCCACCAACATATTATGAGAAGTGTCCCCTAACTGAAATATAGTACAGAAGAATGTGCTCCTGGAGCTCTATTCTTAATACGTATGTGTAACTTCCATTATAATGTAAATGTAAGTAGCATGCCCATATTGGGAAGTTGAATAGACTCCCCATAGCTCAGTCAAAGCTCACCATTGCTGTACATGCTTTCTGCAGCAAGAAGAGTGGCTGGGAGACTGTATTAGTCTAAACATTCCAGCTGTTTGAACTCCATGCTGGGAAAAATGCCATCCATTATACAGTGAATGGAAATTGGTAATTTATTAATTTAATTTGTATATACAATGTGTAATGACAAATACTGTAGTTCTTCTGTTTGCATTGATTATTCCAAATGAAAATGTTTTGGGAATAAATGACATAATGTGGAATTGTCTCTAGTTTCCAAATGCTTTGTGCCCAGTCAAAATAATCACTCTAGCAAAGACTGTAATAAATAGTTCCAATGAAAGATGAAATATTGGAGAGCTAATTCTCTCATAAATGACTTCCAGCAAGGTAGTATCCAGAAGGATTGCCGGCTGTGAGGGTGCTGGGTATTTTACTGACATCTTAAAGTAAAACAAGTGTTTTATAAGGAGAGATTTGGCCAAAATGAGGTGTTGCATTACAAGTGCTATGATTATGATGGCTTTAGATGTAATTTCTGCTGCACAGACACTAATAAGAATCTTTTAGTTTGCGCTACAATTTCTTCCAAGCCACAAGGCCTCCTCCCTAAATACGGACATAAAAAAAATCCCCAAAACAGATTTTTGTTTTCTGTTTCCAAAAATTTCAGGTAGAGTGAAAGGGTGAAATTTTTGTCTCATTGACGTCAATAGGAGTTTCACCATTGAGTTCAGTGGGGCTAGGATTTCACCCAAAGTACCTTAAATATCTTATCTTTAAAAGTTGTTTGCAGCATTGTTGTAGCCATATTAATCCCAGGATATTAGAGAGACAAGGTGGGTGAGGGAAGCTACACAGAACCCAGACCTGAAGAAGAGCTCCGTGTATCTCTTTTTCAGGTTTGAGCTAGATGTCAAAGAAGAATTCTGTGAACTTGAAAGCTTCTCTTTCACCAGCAGAAGTTGGTCCAATAAAAGATTTTACCTCACTCATCTTGTCTCTCTCAATCTGAATGAGAAAGTTGTTTGGATTTTGATTTCAGCATCTAATTTTGTTTTTACCAAATTTAAACAATGGCTACTTTTTTAGTGAGCCCCATGGTCTTGAGTGCACTCCTCTGGGACTATCGTGTTTAAATCCCACTCTTTAGAGCTGTTTAGGAAATGATTTTTGTTTCCAAGTCAAATTTTGACGATAACAAAAAAGTTTTCATTTTTATTGACATTTTTCTTCAAAAATTTTCAGTTTTTTTGTTGAAGAATCAAAAGACTGAGAACAGGGAAAAATTGTCAAACCTGATTTCCAGCAGAAAAATATTGGACTTTTTCCATAAATATTTGTTTTGATGAAGAATCTGTTTTTGTTGAAAAAATGTTTCAAATGAAAAATTTGTCATCTGTACCACTCTTTCCGTTTCTGTGCTGACATCAGTAATGCTTGTGCAGAAGACTATTTTGATATGACAAGATGTTGTAAAGTTGCAGTTAGTATTCGGCCAAAAAAGGGAAAAGACTTATAGGCAATTATTAAGTTTTAGAAGTTTCATGTCTCTTGGGCAATATTATAAACAATGAGTATTAAAAATCAAGGTGGATTTGATTTCAAATTGATTTAAATCACTAGAAAGGAAGATTCAATTTAATCATAGTTTTCTAAATAAAAGTGCATCTTGATGGTTGTTATAACCTTAATACATATTCTTCACCATTCAGAGATGTAGGTTTCATTTTTAGAAGATACACGCTATACATTTTTAAAGTGATTTATTTTGAAAACTTTTCAGATTAGTTTTACAGCTATATCAGAAAATGAATGACTGTTTGGTTATTTCATTTACCAAAGGTAATTGAAGGAGATATTTATGAAGTAATTGGGAGATGAACTATCTCCAGTTCAACAGGTAAATCATTAATATTTGGAGGATTTTCTTGCCATGATGTATTAGGAGGAGAACATCGCCAGACAGACATTTAACTAAAACAATGTTAAGTATTCTGGATTTTTTTCTTCAACAGCAAACATATAATATTTTAACAAAACAATCATATGTCTCTCGCTTCTCACATTTATCTCCAGACTTCTTCTCCTTGTCCAGATCTATTCCTCCCCAACTATCTTCTGTTCATTGAACTTTTTAAAACTTTCACTTTTAGAGAGAGGTAAGGGATTGACTCTGCACACAAATTTGCAGAAGGACAATAGAGTTGAGGTCTGTTATTTCTCACCTCTCTATATTTATTTATTTATAAATATTTTTGCTGTTAACAAGCATGTTACCTCTGGAGAGACAAATCCACAGTTTGAGAACTGCAAAATGAAGCATCTCTGATCGTATCTTCTAGACTAAGCACTGAGTCCCATTGGGTGGATAGAAAGATTAACCTAAATAATCTATACAGAAGCCTGTGGAACCCCATAAGATTGGGACCCTAATACATGAACTATTGGAACTCATTTACAAAACTTTTCTTGAACATTACATAAATATATTGTCTCATACTACAGAATTAGAATTTATAATCCCTATTCCATGATGAAATATCTTTGAACTATAACGTATCTTAATTAAAGCTATCTTTAGATAGGTTTTTTTCCTCAAAAAGCATTTTGTTAACAAAAATTGTTTTTTTTAAATCACTGATTTTTATCCACCCTGTTAAAAATAAATAAAATATGTGACAATGCACTTTTAAAACCACACATCCCCTAACTCTGTAGCTCCTGAGTATTTCAGTGCTGAATTGTACTGTAGCTATCCATTTTCAGCACTTTGATGGTAAACCTAGGCACCTCCATGAGAAGAGCAGACACCATCAAGTTGCATTGAAATTTCTGAACTTTTCAATAGAAGGTAGTTTGTTGTATTGCAGCAAAATAAGAACTCCCTAATAACCCTTCCCTCCCCCCTTTTTTTTTTTTGCTAGCTAGTCCCCTTTTTGTGTTAAGAGTGGTTAATTTGATAGCATATTCGATTGTGAGCCTGGCCATTATTGCACATACTTGCATTGCAATGTGCTGGTGGAAGGATGGCCCCTTTTATAGGCTGTGGGTATTTGGGAGGCAAAAAAGAAGAAAAGTGGAATGCCATTTACGTATGAAGGGTTCTCACCAGAAATATTGGAAAACCTAGCAATGCAGCCACTTGTTATGTCCACATGGACACTTGAAACACAAGCAGACCTCTGTTTGCATCAGTAACTCTGAAAGGTCCTTCTGTGGCACTATTGTGTGCTTCTGATGAGGAAAGAATTTTAAGCCAATGAGGATTTAGCATCCATTGTGTGGCTGTGATGCATGCTAACTCATTTGAAATACAAATATCCTTGGCGGCCACCTGCTTTTCAGGGTGATGCTGAGGAAGAGGATAGAACTAAAAGGTTCAGGGAAGAATAGCCTCATGCTCTTAAAGGCCAGTAATATCGTCAGACCTTTGGAAAGGGGTCACTAATGACAAATACCTTTGTGCTGTTGTCGTCGTAAATACTCAAAAGGGATCAAGAACCTCTGAAAAGGAGGTAATGAATGTACTCAGGAGTGATAGGTTTTCAAAGGCTAAATGAGTTCAAGACTGCCAACTTCAGCTAATCATCCCTGATGGCGAACTGGAGGCCTTCCCTAAGCAACTCCTTCACTCTTTGGAGCTGAAAAGATGCCAAAATCAAAGGGTTTTCAAGTTGTTATTCAAATAGAAAAATATAAATAATCCTTTGGAGACTGAGGAGGTGGAAAACTCAGCCCAGCTGTATGCAGCTGAATAGTGTTTCTGCAGCAGGCTCTCAGTTGCACCATGCTAGCTAATTTTTTAAGAGGTTTGAGAAGTTTCCTGTTGCCTTTCTCTGTGCACATACACACATGTATGTTTATAGATGACTAACATTCACAGAGAGGTAGATGCAGGCTTTGCTGCAGCTGTTAACTGAGAAGGGGGGAATCAAACACTGTTATCATTTCCTAAACTTTTGAGATTTTGCTGTGAGAACAAAATGAAAACCAAGTAACGCTTCTGTAGGATTTTAGTATTCTTCTGAAGTTTTATGACTGAAAATACCATACTGAGAAAAATGCACAGGCTGTGAAATAATCCCCTGGTGAATACTTACAGCATGGTATATAAAGTGCATGTCTGTTGTTCTCTTTGTGTTAAGACTGTTTTTGCTAAATATTAACACAATAAATTTAGTGGTAATTCCATGCCTGAGGATGAACCATGCCGGGAATCGGTATACAATAGCTAATTGTAAACCTAAACATCTTAAATACATAATGTAATGAAAGTCTTTTCTTCTTTAAGTGATGTATCAAGGAATTTGTTTATATTATTTCATATTCAAGAATATTAGTATTCTTTTCTGTCTGTTTGTGTTGGGAGCTGTCTAATTAGGATTTTTCCTCACTTGTAAAGTGTGTGGCATCTTTGAACTTTGGAAACATTTTAAATTCCTATAGTTGGATCTATTGTCGAGTAGATATATGGGCAATGTCAGTATCCTACATAAAGGGAAATAGGCGGTAAAGCAGAAAACTGAGTAGAGGAAGAAATTCAGTCGTAACTCATTCTTGAGATCACCATGTTATTTAAATACACATTGACGCTCTTTTCAGGTTGAGCAGATATGCATAATATCTGGGAGTAATTGTTCCTGGGAAGCTTGGTTATGCAATGAAATATCTTTGGCATTTAAGAATTATAGTACACATTTCCTTTTTGCTGTAATATGTGGTCTACAAATACAACCAATCAGATTTCTTCTCTGAGGAATTATCTCTCATAAGCAGGCTCCCACAGCGTGTTTTCCTCTGCTGTGCAAGTTCAGCAGGCAGGACCAGACCAATCCATCACCCGGAATTGGGGTTGGCTCCACTTTCGCTGAAACTCCCCAGTTTATTTTGCCTCTGGATTGAAGGAGGGTTTTTGTATGCTCAGTAGTTCAATGAAAGCAGGAACTCTAAATGAACGAAAATGATAGTGAAGCAAGGCATAACAAGAATCAGTGACTGGAAGTTAAACTCAGGCATATTCAAATTAGGAATAGGGCACACCTTTTTAACAGTGAGGGTGATTAACCATTGTAACGAATGACCAGGTGAAGAGGTAGATTCTCTATTTCTTGAAGTCTTCAAATCAAGATTGGATGCCTTTCTAAAAAAATATATATGCTTTAGCCAAACCCTAGTTATTGGGCTCAATATAGGAGTAACTGTGTGAAATTCTATGACCTGTGTTATACAGAAGGTCAGACTAGATGATGAAATGGTCCTTTCTGGCCTAATGTCTATGAAATATGCAAGTATAATGTATGCTTAATGTGCAGAATGACATGTATAAATTTTAAATAAAATCTTCTAACTAGAAGTATCTCACTTGGTTGCCATCTTATGATTATGATCAATATTCATTCAAATATCAAATAGTTTTAAGTAAGTATCCATATTTATTTTATTATTAAAGTGAGTTTTTTATTATCAAATTCTGATATTATCACTTGATGATTACCTGTTCATTACCTCTGAAGCGCCTGACATTGGCTACTGTCGGAAGACAGGATGCTGGGCTAGATGAAACTTTGGCCATTCTTATGAAATCCTAGGAACCATGTCATCAGTTTTGGAGGTTGTCTCTCTTCTCCATTTAGTTTACAATAGTTTTTCCTGTCAATAAAGGATCCTTCCTTTAATTAGGCTTTGTCTCATTTGTAAATCTAACATACAAGCAAAGAACAAGTCTGGAGATTACGAGGAAGGGAAATATACTAATGTATCTGTACTATGTAATTGACAGTATAAAAACTATTCTGCCACGGGACACTCATCTTGCATCTTTTCCCTTCAGTTCAGGAAATCATTCTTTCATAAATGATTTTATTAAGATAAGGGAGAACCTATAAACTTGTCTTAAATAAATATGGCAAACCTTCAGAGGTTTGGAAATGTACGTCATGATTTAGTAAGAATCCCAAAATTTATGTATATATTCTTAAACTATGGAGATCTCCTGCCTCCCACTTCAGGCCCAGACCCCGATTAACTTTTAGACCACACTCATGTAAGGATATACTGTAGGATCTAATTCCTGGCTTCCTCAGAGGTCTGGAATGGAAGGAGGAAGTCTGAGGTCAAGGAGAAGCCCAGTTTGGTCTAGGTGCAAGTTGAAAATGGAACATGTTGAGGTTGGAGAATTTGCTTTCCTTAACTAGATCAATCTCAAATATTAAAAACAAAGAAAGGGATGGGGAACCTAGTTCCTAGCAAGGGATAAAGGTGGACTCAATTCCTAAAAATAGCCTCATGTAAGGGTAAAATCAGCTGGCTGCTTCTCTGTTGTTCCAAGTTACTTCATTACTTTATCCTGTCCTGTTTTCATCTGAAATAACATTAGCTTGAATGTTAAGATGTTGATAAATACGTATTAACAAGGTGTGAACACCATGTTTGATGATATTCACTCCAAAAATGCTTAATGTGGAGTTCTCTATGGGAGAGGGCAGTCACCAGACAAAGGATGCACTGGGGAAGTATTACCATTAGCCCATAAAAATACTGATCACATTAACAGTAGATTGACATAGGATATTTTCCCAGTAAAATAATGGAGACAGTTTCAGCATTAGTCATGTTCATTACAGGAACAAACCACAGCACAGGAGAAAAGTACCTTATGTATATTCCCACCAAGTGTCTTATATATAACATGGGTGGGATTTTCAAAGCTGTCTAGATGATTTGGGTGCCGAGTCAGAGGGTGGCTCTGTTTTTTGCTGCCCAAGCACGGCATCAGGAAGCCTTCGGCGGCATTTCTGCAGGAGGTCTGCCGGTTCTGTGGATTCGGCGGCGGTTCTGCGGGTGATCTGCCAGTCCTGCGCTTTCGACATACCCGCCACCAAATTGCCACTGAGCCGCGGGGCTGGCGGACCTCCCGCAGAAATGCCGCAGAAGGCTCCCAGACTGCCACCCTCACGACAACCGGCACGCCCCCCCCCCCGCTTGTCGCCCCAGGCACATGCTTGCTGCACTGGTGCCTGGAGGCACCTCTGTGCCCAGTATCCATTAAAATTAATGCACCTTAATATGAAAAATGATCAGTAAAGAGAAACCTTATAACTAAACTAGAAAAAAAAATAGAGATTAGTTTATTTTGTGTAGCACTATATTTTTTCTATGACCTGTTGTAAAATGTTTTTACAATTGGGTGTGTTTGTCTCTGCAAAAGTATATAACAGTCAGAACACATTTTGTATAGATTATCAAAGTGAATTGACACACAAAACACATATTACTGATGCAAAAATAACTGCTCCAAGAGTGAATTGATTTAAATCAAAGTGATTTAAATCACCTTTTTCTAATCAGGATTTAAATCAGCAGAGAGTAAATCTAGATTTAAATAATCAATTTAAATCATGTTTTTCAGTTGTACTTTTTAGTTATTTTCCTAAGGAAAGGTTGATTCTCATTGGTTGGTAACCATTTAAAAATAGCGATTTGCAACTATACGATATCTGTAATTGGTCCAAGAAAAGAGGTTACCTTGCCCAGCTTGTCTCTTTAATGTCTTAGGATCAACACAAGCACAGCAACACTGCAAACACACATTTATTTAAGCAATCATGTAGTTTTACTTGCATTTATTCAGATTATTAATTTTTACACATTTTATTATGATAGAAAATGGCGAATGATAGGTTTCTTATTTACATAATCAATTATTCTTTTACTTGTGGTTTGTGTCAAACTCTGGTTGTAAATTCAAATTCAATTTAAATGCACAAAAACAGCATTTTAGGCATTTAAATTTCTTTACGAAAAAGCCCAGTCATTTAAAAACAAGTATGTATAAAGTAGTGGTTGCTTGCTGTGATGTCTTTTTGCTGCTATTCAGTGAAAGCTTAATGAAGCTGATGTATTGCCATTTTTATTTGATGTCTGGGAGGGGTGAAGTTATGTAGAATACAGTGGAATTATAAAATTAATTTCCTGTTTAGCTAAGGTAATGGTTTGGTGTCCTATTTCTTTTTCTTTCCTTCCCCCAAAGAGCCATTTTGCTATTCCTGTCAGTGCCTATGATAGTATGGATGGGTGCACACACAGCCCAAATAATCTTTTCCAATATGCTGGAAAAAAGAGCCCTCATTTTTCACTGATGCTACTCACATGGTGGATAATTAAACATAGTCAACTTTCAGGGAAGCCTCTAAAATACAGAGAGGTAGCCAAAGGAATGTGGAGAAGACAAATATGAAGGGATATTTTAGCTAAACTTTCCCAGTATGATTTTCCCCTAACTTTGCCCAGTTTATGATGCATTTTTATGACATCATTCAGCCTGGGTTTGATATTAAATGTGGTTCATGTATGGATTTTGATATTAATAAAGCCAGCCAGCAAATAGCATCAGGCATTTTGAGCCTGATCCAAAGCCCACTGAAACCAATGGCAGTCTTTCCACTGACTTCAATGGGCTTTGGATCAGATCTTTTATCTGGGAAAGAGGTTGGGAAAAATTTTTGCAACAGTGATTATAAAGAGAAGTTACAAAGACCAAACAAGCCAAGAGTGGCCTATAGACTGTCAGGACTTATAGGTGATGAATGATTTATCACGTTCAATCCACTTAAAAGTCTAAGCTAATACAGATGGAAATTACCCTTTTTTTACAAACATAAAGCTCTGTCCCTCTTTCTTTTTATCATTCCAAGATATGTGCAACATTGATGCTTCTGAACATTTAGGTTCCCCCTTTCCACTACCACCCTGTTTCTTTTGTTACTGTGTTTTGAATTTTTAAGGCCCATAGAACCTGCAGAGTGCAGGCACACATGCACATGCTTAACTTTCCGCATGTGAGTAGTCCCATTAAAATCATAACTCTGGCAGTGTAAAGGTGTCTTAAAGTAGGTTCAAAATACAAAGTGGGTATAAATTGCCTTTCCACACACTTTAAGCACTTCAGCACACTCCATATGCTTCCATAGTGGTGTAAAAGAATCTTAATGTAAATGAAAATCAGATGTCACCACCCTGACACACTAAAGGTTTTCAAAAAGATTTTGCCACAGGCAAGAGAAGACATTTCCTCTAGTGATCAGATATTCACTGGTTGCACTAATGTACTCTTACACTGGAGGAAATAGTAGTAACTTTTTTGTGATATGTCGACACTACGAAATTAAGTCTAATTTATAGAAGTTGAATTTTTAGGAAGCAATTTTATACAGTCGATTGTGTGTCTCCCCACTAAGCACATTAAGTCAACGGAGTGCGTCCACAGTACCATGGCTAGCGTCAACTTTTGGAGCATTGCACTGTGGGTAGCTATCCCACAGTTCCCGCAGTCTCTGCTGTCCATTGGAATTCGGGATTGAGCTCCCAGTGCCTGATGGGGCAAAAACGTTGTGGGTAGTGTTGGGTACATGTTGTCAGTCGCCCCTCCCTCCATGAAAGCAATGGCAGACAATCGTTTCATACCTTTTTTCTGTGTGGGTGCCATACTGCTTTCAGCAGATGGTGCAGTAGGACTGCTAACCGTTGTTATCGAACATCTGCTTCTGCTGCCACTCTGCTCTCCTGGTGCCATGAATCCACCTCGCAGGTCCTCTCATCATTCTGAATAAATATCTATTCTCGTGGCATCCGCTGCAACTCTGCTCTCCTGCTCTTGTCTCACCATACCATGGCAAGCATGCAGCCCACTCAGCTCAGCCAATGAACACTACCGCTGTTGTGTCCTGGCAGCAGATGGTGCAGGAGGTCTGCAAAACTCGTCTTCCAGCCATTGCTTCTGCTGCCACTCTGCTCTCCTACTCTTGTCTCGATCAATAGCGAATTTCTCCATGTTGGCTGTCATGGGCTTCTGCTTCCGCTGCAACTCTGCTTCACTGCGCTTATGAATCCCCCTTGCAGGTCCTCTCATCATTCTCTGTAAATATCTATTCCAACATCCACTGCTTCCGCTGCAACTCTGCTCTCCTGCTCGCCTTCAGATACCATACCACGGCAAGCATGGAGCCCACGCAGATCACCGCAGCAGTTATGAGCATTGTGAACACCTTGCACGATATCCTGCAGTATGTGCAGAACCAGACCCTGCAAAAGCAGGCGAGGAGGCGACAGCAGCGCGGTGACGAGAGTGATGAGGAAATGGACACAGACTTCTCTCAAAGTACAGGCCCTGGCAGTTTGGACATCCTGGTGGCAATGGGGCAGGCTCATCCCTTGGAACACTGATTCTGGGTCCGGGAAACAAGCACAGACTGGTGGGACCGCATAGTGTTGCAGATGATTCCCAGTGGCTCCGAAACTTTCACATGCATAAGGACACTTTCACGGAACTTTGACTTGCTTTTCCCTACCCTGAAGTGCAAGAATACCAAGGTGAGAGCAGCCCTCACAGTTCACAAGCGAGTGGCGATAGCTCTCTGGAAGCTTGCAATGCCAGACAACTACCAGTCAGTTGAGAATCAATTTGGAGTGGGCAAATCTACTGTAGGGGCTGCTGTGATTCAACCAGCCAATGCAATCACTGAGCTGCTACTATCAAGGTTAGTGACTCTGGGAAATGTGCAGGTCATAGTGGATGGCTTTGCTGCAATGGGATTCCCTAACTGTGCTGGGACGATAGATGGAACGCATATCCCTATCTTGGAACCGGAACTTCTTGGCAGCCAGTACATAAATCGAAAGGGGGTACTTTTCAATAGTGCTGCAAGCACTGGTGGATCACAAGGGACATTTCACCAACATCAATGTGGGATGGCTGGGAAAGGTACATGATGCTTGCAACTTCAGGAACTCTGATCTGTCTGAATAGCTGCAGCTAGGGACTTACTTTCCAGACCAGAAAATAACTGATGGGGATTTTGAAATGCCTATAGTTATTCTTGTGGACCCAGCCTACCCCTTAATGCTCTGGCTCATGAAGCCATACATAGGCAGCCTGGACAGTAGGCAGGAGATGTTCAACTATAGGTTGAGCAAGTTCAGAATGGTGGTAGAATGTGCATTTGGACGTTTAAAGGGACACTGGCGCAGTTTACCGACTCGCTTAGACCTCAGCGAAACCAATATTCCCATTGTTATTACTGCTTGCTGTGTGCTCCACAATATCTGTGATAGTAAGGGGGAGACGTTTATGGCGGGGTGGGAGGTTGAGGCAAATTGCCTGGCTGTTGATTATGCATAGCCAGACTTCAGGGCGGTTAGAAGAGCACAGCAAGGCGCACTGCGGATCAGAGAAGCTTTGAAAACCAGTTTCATCACTGGCCAGGCTACGGTGTGAAAGTTCTGTTTGTTTCTCCTTGATGATAACCCACCCCCTTGGTTCACTTTACTTCCCTGTAAGCCAACTGAGACCTCTCCTCTTCGATCACCGCTTGCAGAGGCAATAAAGTCATTGTTGTTTCAAATTCATGCATTCTTTATTAATTCATCACTCAAATAAGGGGATAACTGCCAAGGTAGCCCCATAGGGGTGGGGGAAGAGGGACGCACTGGGTGGGATGGGGGAGGAGGGAAAGACAAGGCTACACTGTACTTCTTGAATGTCAGCTTTCTGTTGCTAGGGCAGTCCTCTGGGGTGGAGTGGTTGGGTGCCCAGGAACACGCACACCCCCACACGTGTTCTTGGGCATCTGGATGAGGAGGATATAGAACTTGAGGAGGAGGGTGGTCGGTTACACAAGGCTGCAGTGGCGGTCTGTGCTCCCGCTGCCTTTTCCTGCAGCTCAACCATACGCCAGAGCATATCAGTTTGATCCTCCAATAGCCTCAGCATTGCATCCTGCCTCCTCTCATCACGTTGCCGCCACCTCTCCTCTTGCTCCCGCCACCTGTCCTCTTGCACGTTCCTCCTGTCCTCGCATTCATTTTGTGCTTTCCTGAACTCTGACATTGTCTGCCTCCACGCATTTTGCTGAGCTCTTTCAGTGCGGGAGGACTGCATGAGCTCAGAGAACATTTCATCGCGAGTGTGTTTTTTCCTCCTCCTTATCAGCGCTAGCCTCTGGGACAGAGATGATGTGGAGCGTTGAAACATTTGCAACTGCAGGTCAACTGTGCTGATCAGCTCACCACGGTGGCCAAATAGGAAATGAAATTCAAAAGTTCATGAGGCTTTTCCTGTCTACCTGGCCAGTGCATCTGAGTTGAGAGTGCTGTCCAGAGTGGTCACAATGGAGCACTCTGGGATAGCTCCCGGAGGCCAATACCGCCAAATTGTGTCCACAGTACCCCAAATTCGACCCAGCGGGGTCAATTTCGGTGCTAATCCCCTCGTTGGAGAGTACAGAAATCGATTTTAAGAGCCCTGTAAGTCGACAAAAATGGCTTCGTTGTATGGACGGGTGCAGGGTTAAATCGATCTAGGGTAGACCAGGGCTAAGTAATTTTTCGTACCCCAAGTCCTTACATACTGCATAGGATTCTCGTCAAAACAGAACTGTAGCATTAGAGGTGTGTACATCTGAGAAGCTTCCAAATATTTTCTAAGAACATATTTTGCTATTTAATGAATCAGTCTCTTCTATGCCAAAAAATACCCAATGGGATATTTTCCATAAAGACACTTGAAAAGGTTAATCATAAGGCGTATAAGGGAGTTTAATATCTGAAAAAGTACTTTTGGCTCATAGCTAGAGTAAACATCTTCACTAATGCTTATCCCATGCAGATGACTCTTCTAAATTAGGTACTGACAAGTGGTGAAACCTTATCAAGAGCCATGTGTAGAAATATAGCACAGAGACATTTTATCCTATGGGAGACCTCTAAGAACTTCTTATGGAAAGTATGCTGCTGCTAGTGGGTATGGGCTAACTGTGCAGTTGGATGAATAATTAAATGTTTGCAAATATTAATGAATAATTTATTTGGTTGTAAATGGAATATTATTATTTAATCAGTACATTGTATCTGCCTTGGTAGATAGAATACTATTTGAGCAGGTCTACCTAGCCACTGGATCATGGATCTCAAATAAGACAACTTTACAAAAGGAATGTAAACCAGACTCATGGCTGAGCTTCACAGAATAAGAAATGTTTTGGGAATACTGGTAGTCATTATACTGCATTTTGCTCTTCTGTTGATATAGCTTTAGGGATAAGTCAGCTATAAATTGTCTCTTAATCTCATAGCAAACACCATTGTCCTGAGATGTGGATTGTCTGGTCCCAAAGTGTATAAAAAACAAGTTAACACATAGATGTTATCATTTTCAGCAGAAGACATTCATAGCCTTTTGCAATAATAAGGCTTTTTTTTAATTAAAAAAAAACAAAAAAAGTGTATATCAATAGAATATTTGTCACTGAAGAGTACTACTACATTTGGTAATAATTATATTTGCAGATTTAATCTCAGAATGATAGGTCTATACCATTCTACCAAACCCATTTGCGTCCATGAATACACGTCTTCCTTCAACGGTAAAGTCTGGCTCTTGGTCTACTTATCCAGTATGTCTTAGGAATACTTTCTAACCGTGTAAACAGTTACTTGATTTGGGCCAGATCGATTGTGCATAAAAGTTAGAGGAGAGATTCCTACTGATTTCAGTGAGTGCTGGATTAAGTATTTGATGCTGACCGCCCTGCACCTTTAAGTGGGGGAGGGAGGGGCAGGGGTAATTTGGCTGGCTAGCTGAATGAAGTGAACAGTGCTTTATGGTGGGAGAGGGAGATGAAAACTGTTGCAAAAGGGGACAGCGTGGTTGCTGACTCATCCCCTAGGAATGCATGGTTTAAAAGGAGCAGCCCTGCACCTGAACTTTCCTTTTACACAGAGCAGTCTGAAACAGCCAAACTAATTGCTGGCCCCTCCTTGTGGCAGATGTCCAGTACAGGGACTCTATAGGAAAGGTATACAGTGACTGGATAAATGGCTTGGAAAAGGACTTAAAAAGAGGTGTTTGTTAAAGGAACGAATGGGGGGTGGTTGGGGACTCCCATGATTGGTACAGCAGGGAGCCAATCACCCATTCTTATAGCGAACCTTAACCCTCCTACGGGGGGCGGGGCAAGGGGTAGGGTCTCAGCAATAAATTTGCTGAATGGACCTGGATGGAAAAAGAGGGGGAGCTAGTAAAAGCTCCCAGGTAACTACAGAATATATATGGGTTACCCACACTGTACACTTTTATCTGCCAGGTAGTCCCAGACATTTCATAATAATATTGTGGCCTAATTAAACCCATGTCAAATGTCTCCTGTCTTCCTTTTGGTATAGCCAGATGATGTGATGTATGGGTGGATCAAGTCCTTTCCCTTCACTCAGAAGGGAAGTATATTGAGAAGACTATAAATCTCTCTCAATACTGTTACTTCGAGTCTGATTTTTCTCTCTGTTTTAGAGGAATTTTGAAATGTGTGGCATACAGAATTAATGGTACAATTCCCAATAGCACACAGATGTTGTAACTATGGTAATTCATCCCTTGGTGTACTGTAACTGTATCTTAGGAAACAACAACAAGAAAAAGGATAATTTTAATGGAATGCTTCCAACAAATTTTGCACATGGAAGCAAGGAGTCTTATGATCATAGGAAAGCTATTGATAGTCTCCTAAGTTGCTCAGCTCATTTTTTTTACTATTGTAAAACTCAGTCATACTATACCACCATATTATTTCATCCTGTCACATTTGATCTTGCAATGCTTTTATTGATTACATTGTATATAAAACAAAAACAAAAAGGTTGGTTGGGAGAGAATAGAGGTATTGAGTAGGTTTGTTTTACAAACCAACCAGCTAGCAGCATCTGCCTGGCCCTGTGACCGTATTTCCTCATACAGTCAATTGTTAAAATTGTCCCATGATGCTGGAAGAAGGACAGGAGGCAATGGATGTGGCTTAATAAGGCCTCAACTTTAGTCATTTAAAATATCTGAAAGTACTTGCAATAAATTGTACAGTACAAGTCATCATTATTTCTCCTAATTATTTCCACCTGTCTAGGGAACTGCTGTCAGCCATCTCCTTTTCCAACTTGATCCCAGCCAGCACATTGCTGGGACTCTATCTCATATAAAGATTAAAGGGGCAGAAAAAGAAAGGGGGTTGACTCCCTCCTGTACCAGACATAGGAGTCCCAATTCCCCCTTTCCCAGCTTCCTTAAGGGATGCTTTCATGTGATCTTGAAGGAAGGAATTAACACAAATAATGTAGCACTTAAGCCAGTGAGTTATTTTCCCTACCAGGGAGCTCCAATCTTGTATTCATTTGGATTCCGCTGTTGTTAGGTTTGATTTGTTGCGCTCCCATTCCAAGCTATGCTGTGGATGTAACCAGTACAATGCTGAATGAATTAATTGGGGTAACCTCATCAGTGTGCATTTTTTGACATTGTCATGAACTGATATGTCCTTCTCCGAGGTAACTCCTTTCCCTGTGAGGAAGGAGTGGCACCTACATGACGTCTGCATTGATTTGACAGACTCCCCAGCCTCCTGTAGTATTATGACTCTCCTTGACATCCATTAATTGGTCTGTTGACACTTTGTGAGTCAAGATGTCAGGTCCCTCCCCACAAGCTGCAGATCACCAAATTCCAAAGCTCTGTAAATCTTTCCTTGCTGAACCCCTGATTACACCATACTCCCAACATACACCTAAATGTTCAAGGTGCTAGGAGCTAGTTGCTCTGCATTAAGACAAAATAGGTCAGCAAAGAACCAGGATTTCTGGAGGTCTCACTGCACCAGTTTGGGCTTATCACTGGTTCCCTGTACCAGCTCTCCAATTCTATCCATTACCAGTGTGGACTCCTGCCTGAATTGCATCCTTTGCACCTGATTTCATTCTGGTAAGTAGTCACTGCCTCTAGCACAGGAAAGAATGCCGATAGTCTTATGCTCCCCTCCTTTCCCTGCTCAACTCCCAGGTCTGACCCTGACATTCCATCCTCCCTTCTAAGAAACTCTGTTGCACTGACTAAGGGATTGTCCAGTGCTCAGTAAAACCTCTATCTCTTAATTTTCCCTCAGTACATTGGATCTGGTCATGAGGGAGGAGGCAGCCAATTGGTAAATGTAAAACACCCATTCCAAGTGCGCCACCCTGGGGTGTGAAATTGAAGATGGACAAGCTTGTAGTTCTTGCAGAGTAATCTTATGTGCTTTTTGTTCTCCTGGACAACTCCTGGAATCCTGCCAGTTTAGAAGCAATCCCTGGGTCTAACTTATCTCCAGACAAGGGAGACTAGTGGGTGGGTGGGAGCAGGAGGCAGGCTTTCTGTATTTCATTTGCTGGCAGTACTCATCATTTACCAACTGATGGACCCTTATAGAGTTAACAACCCCTTTTCTTCTGGACAAAGGACCCACCGCATACAGTTGGAGTAATCACGTTTTCCAAAATGGATGCCTGAAATTAGGCTTCTAGTCTTGTAATTGAACATCTAGTTACTCAGAAATTATTATTCAATAGTTTCCAGTCACACAATTATGGAAATTTATCAACTCAGGCATAAAATCTCACGCTTCGGGGGGAAAAATATATTCTTCATTGCCCAAAAGTAAAAACTGATCACTGGACAAATGGGAAGATAACATTTTGCAAGACTGTTTTAGAAGTATTAACTTTAGCTAGTACTGATGTTGATCTCCTGTCTTTAAAATGAGTATTCAGAATCATTTAGAGCATCATGTGAGTAAGAATTCAAGCAGGTGTCTCATCTCTAAAGACTTTAGGATGAACTCTATATATTGCCTACAGTACTATATTGTGTAGCAGCTTTTAAAATCCCACTTAGAGTTTTCTGTTTCACTATATGCAGTTACATCTGAGGGGCTAATTTTGCTTCTTGAAGTGCTTAATCTTTCTGTACCTAGGTACTGTCTCATTCAAAACTCACCATATGCAACTTTTTAGACAGGAAGAAGGAATTTGGTTTATATATTGAGCGTATGAAAGCACTGTACAAGAAGGAATGTTTATACATCTACCTTTCTAGTCTATTCTTCCCAGTATAATCTTTTTCTTCTTTTTGTTGTCATAAAAGTCTTTCAAGCATACATTTCATGGAATTCTGGTAAAGACTTTAGTGACTGGATTCAATTAGATAGAACAAATACAATACATTTCTATTTGCAGTTTGGCATCAGCTTTGGTTCAGTTTCTTCTTTTCCCAGTTGGTTCACTTATCCCTGTGTGATTTCCCGCTCTTTTGGCAAGCCCAAGAATCCACTACTTAAGCCCATTCTTGTCAGTGAAGCACTGAAAATGCCAAGAGCATTGCGGACAATAAAGCTTCCCCTTTGCTGGAGATCCTCTCAACATCCAGGTGGTTCCTCAAAAGAATTAGTGTTGAGGGGTTGATATGAAAAAAATCAGTAAAAAGTGATTCCTCCCATAAAGACAAAAATGGGTTTTAGTAGGAATGCTTCTTGCCTCTGTTACTGGATAAACTCTGGGGAGCTGGTATTCGCGCAGTTTGTGGGTAAGACAGTGTTTTAGAGAAATCTGTTGGCTAATACATTTAGTAGTTGTGTTTACTGACGTAGGTTAATGTGTTTTAGGCCTGTTCGGGTTCCTGTTGTCTTCAGATGGAGAGACATGATATCATGCTGCAAGTTCAAATATTGCAGTAGGGCAGGTCAACACTGAAACTGGTTCACATGTTTTTCTTAACATGGGCTTCTGGCTGTTTCCTGTCTCTGTGAAAGCATAGTGAATAATGTATACAATGACTGAAACAGCAGGTGTAATTAAGACAAATCCTGTCATTTGCTCAAATGTGAAAAATATTTAGGTTTTGTCATCCAGACAGATGTCAACACAGGATAGCTGAAAAGTCTTACAAGAAACTCACCAAATACATTTTTACAGCCCTCCTTGGCTCATGAAAGCTAATGTCTCTCAGATGTTCATGGTGTTCTACAGAAGTGAGCTTTATTCACCATCATTTATAGATTTTAAAGATGTACCATCTTGCTCTTGATTTATGAGGAGTCTAGCAAAGAGTCATACTTATCAATCCCTGTTATGTGTTACCTCTCAAACTGTCCATATCTGAATGAAGAGATCTTTCCTGAGTCCAGGTGCAAATTTAACTGAAGATAATGTTTTCATATTTCTGAGTGGCACAGTGATCTTTTTTGTCTGCTTAGTGCATTATTTCTTTTTGAAGTAGGTAACTGTGAAATTTATCAATTGACTTTGTTTGGAGGTATGGCACCATATTCCAGCTTTGCCTAACCCCCCTCTCCCCCCGAATCCAAGTCCCTGTTTGATCCTGCAAGACGCCCCATCTGGACAGAACCATATAGACTTCAGTGGGCCTCCACTCATGATCAGTGATCTATCTACATGGAGCTCATTACAATATTGAATACTGAAGTTGTACTTAAAAAAATTGGACATTCAAATACAATAAACTCTTGACTTAGAGTCCTATGTTTTGCTGAGGCACTGGGTTGATGATTTGCATTGTGTAGTTTTGTAGAATAAAGACTGGAATGAGATTGGGGAAGACTTAATCTGTTGAATTTAATAGAACTCACGAGAAAAAAAATCTGTCTTTTCAGTATGAAGATTCCCAGCCCTCCATAATGACACAGTGCCATTTTAAAACTGTCAAGCATGCGTTTACATTTTGTATCAAAACTTCTGATCTCAAGTGGGGATGGGCGTAAAATGTGTTTTCACATATTAAAAACTCTCTCATATCATAAACAAATAATATAATGCATTTTATAGCACCTTCTACTTGAGATCTTCAGAAGACTTTATATACTTCAATGAATCTGGCCTCATTAGTCCTTTATCATGTCATATGTTTGTCTGAGAAGTCAGAATATCAGTCAAAAATTTCCAGTGCAAATTAAGGATTAAATTCCCATTGTCAGTGATGAAGCTGAGCATGTTCATCTAAAGGTTAGAAATTGGCCCCAGGACTTTTTCCTTGTTTGTTTGCTATTTAAAATAAAGATGTGTACAGAGACTTCTCCTGGGTGAGGACCACAACACGTGACAGTGCAACAGTTTTTCTTTCACATTAACTACAGTAGCAGTTCTCAAACTGTGGGTGGGGACCCCAAAGTGGCTTTCAACCCCATTTTAATGGGGCTGCCAGGGCTGGTGCTAGACTTGCTAGGGCCCAAGCCCAAGCCCCGCCACATGGGGCTGAAGCTGAAGCCTGAGGGCTTCAGCCCTGGGCATCGGGGCTCAGGTTACAGGCCCCGTGCCTGGAACTGAAGCCCTTGGGCTTCGGGTTTGGTCCACCCTGCCAGAGGGGGTGGTGCTTGGGCTTTGCCCCCCCACCCAGGGGGTGGACACGCTTAGGTGTTGGTCCCCCCCTCCTGGGGTCGTGTAGTAATTTTTGTTGTCAGAAGGGGGTTGTGATGCAATCAAGTTTCAAAGCCACTGAACTATAGTATCAAAATCTTAAATACGAAACCTTCTTCTCTCTCCCCCCAAGCCAGACCACAAAGTTCTATTTCAAAATAAGCAAAAAACAGGACAACATTCCCCTTGCAGGTATAAAAAGTTAAAGGGCACAACTATAACAATGCATTGCAATTTACACTTCCCTGGGGAGTTCATGGACTCTCTACTGCTGGTGTAAACAGCTCCAGTTGTACAGCGTATAGTCAGTGGAAACCACCACACAATGTCTTCTAAAAATAGCAATAAATGTATACAACTGCAGGCAGGGACTAGTTAATTTGTTCCATAACATGACAGATTATATTTTAAGAATGAGTGTGTATTACTCATACTTCAACATCCAGGGGTCTAATCTAGAGGTCACATTTAAGACATGAGTGGATATTCTTTGTTAGGGAAGATCATTTTGTACAAATCAAGCTTTGATGTATGTGCTAAATAAAAGCTCATAGAGGAACATATTCCCAGCTGTGTCCAAGCTGTGTTCAACATTAAGGAGTGCTTGTAGTTCCTCAATCCTGAGCTGCCAAGCACTGGTGCAAGCTAGAGTTTCAGGGGTGCAGCTCTTACAGGTGTCACTGGCATCAAGTTCTTCTGGGACTCTATAACAATGGTGAAATGTTATAGTGGGATTCTGCTCTGTCCCTTATACAGAATATCCCAGAAACATTCAGTCCTCGTTCTGGGGTTGGGGGTAGCTGTCACAAGGGGCAGCAGGTTTCCAATGAGAGAATCCTCCTTGGATGAATTTTTCTCCATCTCCAACCATTTTAAGTCTGCTTTGCAATATTTAATTGACCAGAGGATCTGGCCCTAAAGGCCCTTGCTAATAAATAGTTGGAAAGTAAGTTGACATTTCATTCTTTAGCTTTCAAGGAGGAGGAGAACTATTTGAAATACAATAAATAAGAATAATTTGAGTCAATGTCTTTGTTATACCTGTAAAAACCCTTTGAAGGCAATTTAGTTCAATCAATTTAATTTTCCTTAAAAATATTATAATTAAACTTTTACATTTTCTATGGGAGCCTAGTGAGCTACTTGTTAAGTAGGTTTAGAAGAATATAAAGAAGTGTTGGTGTACAAATAGCTTTTGGGAAAAGCAACTTCCTAAAACTGGAAAGATGAACTGAATCAAATGGGTCCAGAAATAAGTTCCTGCAGAGTTAAATACCAGATATCTCATCTTATAGCCTGTGTAATCCCAGTCAAGCCAATTCCTCTATGAGTTCCACAGGATGGAAGTCTGAGCAAAATGTGGTCCAATAACCCAAAGTAATAGACCCCAAGTCCCATAATATATAAACAATCCTTTAAAAGAAAATGTTTAATATAAATCAAAGTCAGGTCTATTTTTGGCTACTTTTGCTACTTTGGAGATCTTCTATCTTGTATTAAAATGTGATATTGTAGGTTAATTGTGAATCACTGGTAAATTTTGCAGAGATTTAAGTGTTTGTGATTTAGATACTATTAAATATTTGGGGCAGAATTCCAGCTACTGGTGTAAATGGGCAAAATTGCATTGAAATAAAGAGAGCTGAACACATTTACACCAAAAGAAAACATGGCCTCTGAATGATTCTCTTTTTTCTTTGAAGTAATTATAATATTACCAAAAAAATGGAAATCAAATAAGGTTTTGTAATTAGCACTTGCTTGTTATGTATAACCAGGAGAGTTTTCATACCTAACATTAAACATGGCTTCCTTCATTTCTGTACACTGGAGTTTCCATTGCAGAATAACAACAGGATAATAAGCTACATTATCTGGCAAGATAAAAACAGACCTTGGTGTATTAAAAAGCACTAGGTATCTGCTAGTGAGCAAACTGAATGATGAGACAAAATTAAAAGAACTTGGAACAGTAAATTTAGAAGTGAGACAAACTTTTCCAGAAATATGCTCCATGGGTCTCTAGGGAGGGACTCTACCGGCAGGGCTGGTATTCATCTACTCTTTTGCTGATTACTTGTCACTACCAAATCAAGTAGAGATGAGATATCTGAACTCTACATATCATCTTACGCAACTGGATCTCTGCTCCATGTGAATTTCACTCTGTTAGAGGAAACCTCAATTGTAGGAATAATTACAAAATAAATAGATTCTTTAAAAGAATTAACATAGATGAGTGACAGAAAGGTATTTGGGCTGGATATGTTGGCAGAGTTCGCTTAACTGAGAGGACAGTAGGATACAGAATAACTTAGGTGAGTATTAGCAAAAGAAGCACCACAGCATGAGAACCTAATATAGGCCATGAGATAAGAGGTGCTTTAACTGCAAAGTGACTAACACAAACATTATCCAAATATGGGATAGATGGGTGCTAGGCAGAATATACCTTCTCACATGGACGTGGTGATACTTTTCATTTATTTGTACTGCATATGGAAAGTGCTTTTTTTGGATCCTGCTACCGCTGGAAGTTGTTAAAATGACCATGAACCCAGTGTGGTTCTTTGACCTAGCCCTTGATAATACCCCCACATTAACAACCAGACAAATACAGTACAAGCTAAACAAAGTCCAGTTTTTGGCAGTTGAAAGGGATGGGGGTATACTATTACGCGTACACTTGATAAGTTCAACAGATGCTCAGGATCACATAAGTTACTTCCAGAGAGAGACTTCCACAAAGAAACCATCTCTTTCATGAGTTGCTTAGATTCATAGGAATATGGGTGTTTTGGTTCTGCTACTTGTGATACTTTGAAAGCAGCAGTCTTATACCATCACATCCTCCTCTTCTGTGGCCTCCTCCCTTTTGGACTCCCACATCTCCTTCCTGTATAGCACTAATGTACAGCCAAGAATCCAGGTGGCTGAGGATTAAATGTAGTTAACTAGTATGACAGAGCCATAATCCACCAGTTCCTTTTAAAAAATTGGGTGAAAATGAAACTGCAGCAGAGGAAAAAGCCCTAGAGCCTTCAATTTCAACTTGTCCCGAGGGGATTTTGAATTATAGATATTTTTTCCTATTTGTTTAAAGGCTGTCATTTCCTGTATAACAGGTGGAATTTTAAGATTCCTGCACTGTAGGCTCAAATAAAGCCTTGTGAGAATATAAAATCTGTTATAGAAAAAAGGAGTAAAACTCATCAAATGTGTGTAGGTTCAGCATATTTCTTGTTCATGAAGTTTTTCAGTTATAGCTCTCTTTAGTGAACTATTTCCGTTAGTCTTAATGTGGCAAAGAGGCAAAGCAAGAAACAGCATTTACAGCTGTGTGAAACCACCAATTTTCTCCTTGCTGCTGAACTGATATTAATTTCAAGAATATTCTACAGATAAGCACTAAGGATTGATGATGGGGATCTCTACAGGGGTGAGAGAGAAATCTCCCCTGCCTATGTCACAGGGCAATAGCGCAGCTGCTCCATAGCCAATCTTGGGCTAATCTACCTTTAGTGCACCCACATGCACGTTGGGAGAAGGGTTTTGAATGGCTGAGGAACCCAAATAGCAGATCCACAGAAAATTCCTTCTCCTCTTCGTCCATAACAGCAGCAAAGAAGGAGTGCCCATAATGCTGATTGCATCACAAATCCTGCCTTTAGCAGACCACACCCTCTGTGGAAGGAAGGGCCCCCTGGTGTCATGGAAGTAGCAGAGAGGATTTGCTTGTAAGGGTATCTCTACACAGCAAAGAAAAAACCTGCGGCTGGTCCATGCCAGTTGACCTCGGGTTCATTGCTGGTTCATTGTTTCATTGCTGGGTTCATTGTTTCATTGCTGTGTCATCTTCGGGACCTCACATCTCACAGGGTCCTAGAGCCTGGGATACAGTCTGAGCCTGGAAGTCTACAAAGCAATGAAACAGCCCCGCAGCCCAAGCCCCATGAGCCGAATTGGCTAGTATGGGCCAGCTGGGGTATCTAGCTGCTGTGTAGACATATCCTTAGTGTTTAGAACAGGGCCTGGAAGCAGTGCTTTGTGCCAGGGTAGTCAGGGCTGACCCCTGGCACCTCTATTCTTGGCAGTTCATAGCCCCAACACCTTTGGGGTTGCTGCATCAGTTATGAATGTAAAAAAAAAAATTGCTTGAGCCCCAGCACCTCTTATAAATTAAGCACTACCTGGAAGTCAAGACTTCTGGTTTCTACTCCTCTGCTACTGACTCTCTGTTTATTATTTGTATTACCACAATGCCTAGGACCCCAGTCATGGACTAGGACCCCATTGTCCTAGACACTGGGTACTTTCAAACCAGCAATATCTAAGCATTACTCTTTTTATGTACTGAGCATTTTCCAAATAAAATGTTCCACATAAACATCATAAGACTGAAAATAACTCTACTCAGCTTGAGTTACTGTGTATTTCTAGCCCTCCGAACACAGATTTTGTTCCTAATAAGACCATTCTTATGTTTGTATTAATCTCATGGGAGGCTTTGTAGCTCTCAGCCTTATGATGTTAGTGAGAATCAACTTCAGAAACATATATCTGATCTTAATGTGGAGAATCTGGGAAACAAGATGTTGCTCTTCAAGAAGTGCAGTGATCTTTTACCTTTGCATGAAGCTGTATGAATGCTCTGAGGTTCAGATACTGAAAAGTTGAAGACCATGCAAATAGTAATGATTTTCTATGCTCCCATTCGAGCTATTGTACAATTAGGAGCGTGAATCTAGGACAGTGTTTCCCCAAACTTGGGATGCCACTTGTGTAGGGAAAGCCCCTGGCGGGTAGGCCGGGCCGCAGGTTTGGCCAATCACAGCTCCCGTGGTTTGCTGCTCCAGGCCAATGGGAGCTGCTGGAAGTGGCAGCCAGTACGTCCCTCGGCCTGCTCCGCTTCCAGCAGCTCCCGTTGGCCTGGAGCAGCGAACCATGGCCAGTGGGAGCCGCTATAGGCCAGACCTGCAGACATGGCTGGTAAACAAACCGTCCTGTCCCGGCAGGGGCTTTCCCTGCACAAGCGGCGTCCCAAGTTTGGGAAACACTGATCTAGGATGTTATAGTTTTCATAGTAACCGTATTCTACTGTTTTACAATGCGATGCTGAATGGCAGGTTTATGTGGTGCGAGGACTGGAACACTTTGTTTGGAAAAAATGCTCAGTATATTAAGAGTAGTACTTGGATATTGAATGTTCCCAACATGTTGAGACCATGATGAAATCTCCTCCATTGCACATTGCATTGGGTGCTGATATTTATATTTAGCATGAGTAATGAGTGATCCCATATTTTAGAAGGTTCATTTCAGATAAGCACTCAAATTTGGATGCCTGCCTGGGCTATCATCATGATCCATTCAAAGTCCATTGAAAGCTGTGGAAAGATTCCCATTGGCTTCAGTGGGAACTTTTAGTATTTGCAAATTTTAATGAAATCTCTTGATTTTCAGTACTCCCTGCTCCTGGTTGGACTGGAAATGCTATGTCAACAATCAGTCTTGACATATTTTCTGGCTGTAGCTGGAACCAAGAAGTGCAGATGTAATTAATTGTTCAAACAAAAGAGCTGAAAATAAAATGTTATTTAAGTCTTCCAAAGTTCAAGAAATGTTTGGTTCTTATTTTTTCTAAATCAGTTTCCCCATCCTTACTTTCACAATGTACCATTTAATCTAATCTAAAACAGTGAATGTGCCTGATTTAAGACATGCTGACTGCATTGTACTAAGCTTTCTAAGAATTAAGAGAGAGAACTTTTAAGCCCTGCACTCATCTTCACCATATGTTTTTCAGTCTTTTGTATAGTACGTAACCGATGGTTATTAGTCTTAATCTCTGACAATAAACTTTCCTACAATAGAGAGACAAGGTGGGTGAGGTAATATCTTTTATTGGACCAACTTCTGTTGGCGAAAGAGACAAGCTTTTGAGCTGTGCTATCAGAAGCATCAGTATGAGAGGCATACTTTTTTATTTTTAATCCTTTTTTATTAGCTGTTATTAGTTGATATCTTTAAGGACATCTCTTCACATGATTACTTTTCCTGGATAGCTTCACTTTTTCCATTGTACCACAAATAAAGCCATTTTTTCCTACGTAGATCTCTAGCTTGGAAGAAACTGTTGAATATATTTGTGAAAGGGTATTTATATGTCTTCTCTGAGTAGCTTTTTTCCTTAGACAGCTGTATATGCTGTGAATGTCATTTGGGTGCTTAGAGTGCTGAAATGAACAGTTTGTTTCAGTCTGATATGAGAGATATCCCAGATGAAATGAAGTGCTACATCAACTAAAGATAGGTAATGTAAATACCTACTGTGCAGGTGGAAAATCTGTAATGAAGTAGCACCATGCAGATAGCATCAAAGATTTGTGAGAATTAGGTCTTTAGACAACAGAAAATATATGAAAGCCTACATAGGGTGACCAGACAGCAAATGTGAAAAATCTGGATGGGGGTGAGGGGTAATGGCAGCATATATAAGAAAAAGAAGAAAAATCAGGACTGTCCCTGTAAAATCAGGACATCTGGTCACCCTAAGTCTACATAGGATCAAATGTTTTGGTAAAAACAATTGCTATAGAGAAACACAATTGAGAACCATTAAAATTTTTGTTGTATTGGGGTGGAGTCTCTGCAAAAAGACTTGCATTGTTCCTTTTATTTGTAAAGTAAATGGGGAGCATGTTGCAACCACGAAGGGACATAATTCAGAAACTAAGTATCCAAGCTATAATATCCATGCTCCATTCAAACCATCTGGAGTGCTCCAGATGTACCTTTTAAAGGACAGGGATCTGCACTGCCGTGCATCTTCTCTCTTCATTTACAGCTATGTCATTCTGTGTATTCTGATTGGGTAGCATTTCATACCCACTTTGCACTCACTTTATACAGGCGTGAATGATCACATAAGAAGAATTTAAGTTTTCTAGTTTCTACATGATATGTAGAATACACTGCCAGTTCTTGAGCATTTAATTGCAATATAACTTGTTTGCTGTTCCTATAAAATGTATCGTGTACATTTTCCACCTGTGGCTGGAAAGTATTTCCTGGCAATCTCAATAATCTGTCGCAGGTAGACACATCTCAATGAATGGAATTATCTTTATCTGTGTGTGGGAATTGCTAGATTAGTGCTATCTTTTTGTAATAGACTTTAGCAGTGGCCAAAGAGTGACAGTGCTAGTACCCCCACCCTGCCACCAAGCTAAGGAGGAGGATGGCTTCCTTTCCCAAACCATGCCTTGGTTCCTTGTACAGAAGCTGTTTACCGAAATTTTGCAGGAGGAGACCACAATTCGAACTTTGGTAAACAATGGAAGGGACTTTGTGCAGCTGTTTTAACACTTAATTAGAGTTGTAGGAATCGTGAAAAAATGTTACAAAGAATCATAAAATAAATTATTCAACCAGCTCAATGTCTGTAGATTACTCTGGATGGAAATTAGGCTCCTTCCCTTTAGGGCCAAATCCTCATCTAGTGTAAATTGGCATGGTAGAGGTGCCCCAGTTAATATCAGCTAAGGTTGCGGCCCATCATGTTGTAATTAAAATCATGTTATGATTAGGTCTTAACTGATAAAATGTAACAGAAATTTTACTATGTATGACTACAGCCCTGACTGTTTTGTTAGAAATCCCACCTTTCATGTGACTGGACCGTTCCTTTACTTTTATTTATATATATAAAAATATATGAATGCCATATGTGAAATGTTATTAATCGCAATAAGGAATTTGGAAGATTCAAAATTGCCCTAACAAGCCTTAACCTTGATGACAAATATATTTTTTAAAGTTTTGGTTGGCTCTTATTTTAACCCAACTATTTTGCCCATCCTTAGCTTCGGACCATTAGGTTCCTGAATTTGTTATTCTTTTAGAGGAATATTCACTTCTTGATGTGAATTTCATACATTAATATACTCCATCCTTAATGGAAGTTACACATGTGCATCAATGGGACAATACACATTTTCTACAACTTACAACCTGATGTGAAGTAAGGCAGCTGAGTTATATAGTATAACCGTGGAAATTGGCACTTAGAATGAACAGAGTGGAACTAGTGGTTTCTGCTATAATAATGGTGTATAAAGCTATATTTTATTAAAGCACAGCTTATCTTCTTTTTCATTAGTTCCTATTTTAGTTGCTTCTGAAAATCCTTTATTTTATAGATTTGTTATAAGGAAAAGGAAAAGTTCATAGCTGCATGAAATGAGCTAAATGTTCCTTAGGAGAAAACTATTTGTGCAATGGGTGTTCTTGCCAGCAAACCTTGGCCTTCTTTATCATTTTAAACATTTAGAATTAAGTAATTCCACCATTTCTATATGATGATCATGAATTGATCTTTGGCATCAAAAGACATGAGTAAAGGTTGTTTTAGAATGGTATGCCTAGCAGCAAGAGATTAAATTCATAGTAAAGGATCATCACAATTAATGCACATTTTTTTTAGTTTAAATGATGTATGGTTTTTAACACTAGTAGATAAATAAATGCTTTAGGAGACATAAAACACATGCACCTTTAGCAAGTTTCAATCAGGTTTACTGCCTGCTGTAGAAACCTGATAGAGGGGATAAAAATGGAAATGATGAGAGAGCAGGAAGAGCCATTGTTGGCAAATAGATCTAACTGAATAGAAAATATTGAAAAGGAAGAGACGCAGATCTTCTTCCAAGATATATGGTGGAAACACTTGATAACCAGCATCATTTTATTGTGAATTTTTCCCCATCCATCTGTGGTTTGCTTACTTTTATATGTTTATACTTCTGTGTGTGTAATGAAATAGTACGGAGACAGGACACCTTCTTTTTCTACTAATGAAAATGACCCAGCCATCTTTTATCACATTAAAAAAAAACACCCCAAAAAACTTCATGGTTCCAATTTCTGAAGAGCTTTTGAAATGAAATTATATATAAAAATTTGCAAATTCTACAATGAAAATAGTGGCCAATGGGACAGAAAATAATTAACTCTGATATGATTTTCACACCCTTCCCCAACCACAATACCACATAGGATACCTGGAGCTTTATCTGTGATATCCAGTTTTCAAGTAAACAAGCATTAATTCTGCAGAATGCACCAAGCATGTGCTATGCTATGGATTTCACGAGCAGGGAAACCTCTCATGCCATTAGCAATGTTCTTTTCTACAGCATCCTTCCTATACGGATGCCTTAGGTGCTTACCTCTCGCAAAGCATTACATTCCAAGCAGAGGGTTTGTATATATTCAGCCACCTCCGCTACAATTGAAAGACTGACTACTCTAACAGGGAATAAAATCTCATTGAATTAAGGTACCTGCATGAAGCTCCTTCCCATATGAGCAGGAAGCCCGGGTTTCTTGTAAGTCAGATGAAGGGTAAGCTACACTTCCTATGTTCATTTCATTTGTGACCTTTCTCAGATCATTCTTCTTACATGTACTGTATTACCATCACATCTGGGAGGAATCACGTTGTATGAAATGGTGCATGAATTAGTTGCTCCCACGTTGTACCAGTGCTATTAACCTGCCACTTCTATGAATGATAAATTCAAACTACAGACAAGTATCATATTGCTTGGCAACTCCTGTAAATGTCAATGAATTCCTTTTCATTCCATTGTGCTATATTACAGGGGCCATTGGAGGTAGCATGTGTCTAGTGGTTACAACTGCTGCATGGAAGCCAGGAGTCCTGGATTTTGTTAAGCCAGGCTTGTGGGGTTCTATTAATGTTTCTGAAACCTGTTTGAGACTCATATAATGTAAATGCAAGGATTTGTTACCAAGAGGAACTAGATACTACAGATATGAACAAAGAAATCTTGTCTGTCCTTCTGTCTGCAGTAGTAGTTGGATCCCCATAACCATAATATCTGAATATCTTTATATTAAACTTATTTACTATGAAACGATTCAAGTTTCCATCACAGAAATAACATAGCTCTCTTCCTGCCATCTTGATATCTCATTCAAGATGCCAGTCCTCCTGATTTCCATGTCAGAACTTCTCTGCTGCATGTACATTAGTAGGCTGGAAAGTACGGGTAGGTAAATGTTGCCTGACATTGACAATCATGCAGCATGGTAAATCTTTCTGAGTTCTTATGTTACCATTTCTAATAGGCAGCTTTAAGTGAAATATATGAGGGCATATTTATACTTTTCAAATGCCTTGAGAGAGAGAGAATGGCCTTGTGTTTAATGTACTTAACTGGGATTTAGAAGATTTGGGTTCAATCCCAAATTCTAGCAAAGACATTCTGTGTGATCTTGGTCTCTTTGTACCTCAGTTCCCCAGCTATAAAATGGAGATGGTAATGCTTCCTTTTTCCTACCTGTTATCTGTCTTGTCTATTTAGATCGTTTGCCATAGAAACTGTGTTTTATTCTGTGTATATATGGTGTCTTGCACAATAGGGTCCTGATCTTAGTTGGAGCCTTTAGGTGCTATCATAGTATAAATAAAAAAGAATCAAGTGTGTTTCATTCCCCTCTCCCTAGAAATATCTTCAAGAAGAGGATGCGTGTGTCTCTGTCACTCATAAATTTATTCCTTCCTTCCTTCTTTTCTTCCTTCTGCTCTCTCACTCTTCTCTTACCTTTGACATATGATTATCAGCCTTATCCAATTTTATTTAGTTTTCGAATTTCCAACCTTTCTTGCTATCAGATGCATCAGAAATACTACAAGACTTTCTGTGTTATTTTGGTGCTTTGTTTTCTATTTCTTGTTGGCACCAACAATGCTAATACAGGTGAACATCTATTTTTAAAATACACCAACCAAACTTCTGAAAACCACAAATTGATTTGGTAAGGGTTAGTTCAAATGTCGGGCAGAGGTTCAGGTTGGTTCTTATTTTATCTAATCCAATTCACTCATTACCAACTTTGTTATTCATTCTCCAGTTTTTTACTCAGCATTAATGCAGTAATTAGTGAGCTTCAACCATTTCAATCTACATGTGACGTTATAAGAGTAAAAAAAAAACTAGACAGCATGATTTCTATTTGAGAGCTACCTGAATTTTTGTGCAGTGTCTCATTTAAGTCTGTCAGACAAGTGTATTCTATTATCTGTGATGCATTAGAAAAGGTTATGAAGACTATGGCATTGAAATAGTTATGTCTTATCAAACCATACTAGGGCCAACTTCTATTGACTTTACTCAGGCAGAATTCCAAATGATGTAAACTGTTGAAGGCAATAGGATTTCGTCTTGAGGAAGGACTATAGGATTTTGACCAAAATCTTTATTTATGACTGATAAATGGAGTCCACCTGGTCTCCAGATGAACAAGAGCAGCTGATGGGGAGGGTCGGGGAAATCAGTTCAAGAGTTTCTCTTTCATTCCTGGTCTCTGCAATATTCTTCTAGTTCATGTTAAGCTGTCTCTGGAGGTTATGAGATTCTATGAATTGCTGAGTGATGGCTGTCAAAAATATATTACTCAAATGTTGTTTAACTACTCCAAAGGAGGAGAACACAAAAGTTGCTCTGAGTTATTATGAGTATGAACTGTTTCACATAAACACAGAACAGAGGCATACAGTATTTTATTATGTAATATTGAGTCTTCTAATAAAGAATTAAACATTTTAAATGTTTCTGAACAGTGGCCTAATTTGCAGAAATGTAATTAATTTTTGACTGAGTTAAAATGATCTTCGTTCAGTGCTATTTATTTTTCCTGCAAAAGACTTTCTAAATTCAGGTTAGGTTATTACGTTATAAAGCTTATAAATGCCACCTTGTGGGCAAAAATATTAAATATGGTTTATCAGATAAAATTCAGTGGGGTAAGGTAGTATAATTCATTTTAAAATGTGTGTGGAAAGGAAATATTTTGATACTGTTTACTGTTTGCTACAAGACCTCAATTTATTTTATATTTGAGTATTGTTAACTGATACACGCAAAATGTGTAGCGGCTTGATCCAAACTTTCTACTGGCTTTCCATTGGCTTTCAGTGAAACCCTAAATGAATACTACCATCCTATCCATGAAATCTATCCAGGGTGCCTCAACATCACAGTTAACAGCTGAGAGACATTGTAGAATGAATACAGCAGATATGATAAAGTCACAATTTTCAGCCAACAGAAATTTTTGCCATCAGCAAAGTAAACAGTAATTTTTTGTACATAAATGCTATTATGTGGTATAGCGTCAGAACTTTCTTAGCCCTTTTGCTTACGAAAACTAACCCAGTCTTGGTGCAGATTCTTGCACTTCTCGCAGTTTTAGCACTTTCCTCTAGAGCATGTAATGCTGGCTGCTGTCAGAGACAGGATGCTGGATAGACAGACCAAAGTTTGGCAATTCATATGTTCCTGTGTAGCACATGGGACCCTGCCACAGTGGGCCACAGTTTTTTTCATTAAGAAGTTCACTTTTTAAAACAGAGCTTACCTGGTCTTTTATCTTTTCTGCTGTGTCCCATAGGGTATGTCTACACAGCAGCTGGAAGGTATAATGTCCAGACCAGGTAGACGTACGTGCACTAGCTCTTCTCGAGCTAGTGTACTAAAAATGGGGCTGTGGTCACATAGTTGACAGTTCAGGCTAGCGGCCTGAACATGGGGCTAGGACCTTGGGCATGATTATACTCAGGTTGCCAGCAGATCAATGGCCCATATTCTGTCATGTCCAGTCTCCAGCATCCAATTCCCAAAGACTTGATCTAGGATTTGCCTACCTTTACCTTTAACTAGCTGCTTATGTGCTTTGTAGATGTAGGGTTTAACGTTAGTCAGTTCTTGATAGTAAATGGAAGGCATAACTCCCCCATGAATAACTTTAGTAGCCATCTTTACTGGTCTTGTAGAATTGAGCTGAGCTGAGAGGCAATGACTCATCACAGGGAATTGAGCAGGGGATTGGACTAGATGACCTCCTGAGGTCTCTTCCAACCCTGATATTCTATGATTCTATGATTATCCTTTTCGTTTTCTGTTGGCTTCCGTGATTGTGTTTTTGAATCTACATCAAGTGACTTTGCAGTTTTGGTGTGTGGTATTACAGGCTTACATGCTCAGTGAATCTTCATGAGATCAGTACAGGAGGAATTGTTCCAAACTCAGTCTCCAGGCAGGAGGAACTCTGGATTTATATGAGAAGAGGTTAAACAAATGCACAAGTATTTTCAGTATTTCCTCTGGACAGTGCATTGGATCTCATATCAGTAATGACAAGCAAGTTAGCAAGACTGATATGCAGATCATCCTCCTTGTCAATGACAAATACAATAGCCAACTTTTGTCAGTTTATTAGAAATCCCCCAAACAATCCAGATTTGTTGATATTTATAGGTCCATAGCAGTAGGAGAAAATTTCATGGAGATGGAGGAAAAACAGAAAAAATAGGGTCATTAAGGGATTTATTGGCCTCAGAAATATGTATGTGGACTCCTGCCTCGGAGACCACAAACACATTCCAAAAAGACTAACAAGAAGGAGAACAAAGAGTAAACAGCCCAAGTATCACCACTAAAAATGTTACCACAATGCTTGTCAATTTTATTGAAGAAAAACCATTGCTAACTCAACAGGCGGAAACACTGGAACACAGTACCTAAAGCCTTGGAAGATGGAGTCTTAAAAAGTGAGCTCAAAATGTTTTATTTAAAAAAAAAATTTCAACTCTAACTTGAAGCATCAATCAAGGATAGAAAAAAATGTGGCTCAGTGTAGGCCAAACTATCTTTAGATAGACTAAAAGTTGTTGAAAAATCATCAGCCATGCTGGAAATGGAGAAATGAAAGATGAAGTAGGTAAAGACAAGAGGCAAATTGTGATTGAGTGCTAGAGACTCTGCCAATGAAGGGTGAATATTAGTTCCAATGGCAATATTATATACAAAATGACTAACTAGTGAGTATCATCCAAAGCAGGCATCAAATAGAAAAGATGATTAATGTTAATGTTAAAATGTTTCTAATTTATACTGCTTATATTTCAGTGACTGGTTGCTGTGGTAGTTGAAACTTGTTTAGTTTAAGTTGAAATTTGCTTAAAAGAATAATATAATGAACCATCCAAGATAATGAATGAAGGTAAATCCCTTCAAAGCCCAAAACCTAGTGAAAACAAGATCCAGAGGGTGTGTTGCCATCTGAGAGCCTTGGTAAGCTATTGTCTGAGTTTAAAGAACTCTGAAAGGGCATTAATGATGATACTTAGTGACATAATTAATCCTAAAACTACATGTTGAAAATCTTTCACAATTAATAAGGGGCATGAATAGTTGTAAAATCAGCAAGCTGTTTTTAGCAAACCAAGGAGTTCATGAATTAGCTTAAAACAGGCATTCCACTGAAGAGTAGGACTAAGCTGACCTGGTCCAACTCTCATTGATTTCAATCAGGATCTTTCCATTGGCTTCAGTGGAAATTGGATTGGAGGCCATAACAAACTGGCAGTACCAAAAATGTGTTTTTCTACAAAGTGATTATTGTTGGACAGACAATGTAAGACCTGGCCTGCTACCCAAAAGTCAGGGCTAGATTTCAGCTGAATGAATATTGGACCTGTAAAACACAGAAGGAGAGGACAAGAAATACAGGTGGAAAAAGTCCTTACGAACTTTTGAAAGCACACACTCAGTTTAATTGCTGCAGTGTTCACCATGTTAACTGACAATAAGCATGCCTAGATCAAAGTCTCTTAAATGATACATTTGAAATGAAGCAATGCACCATCATTTAACACAGGTGCACTATTAGAGTGCTGAGAAATCCAGAGTTCAGTAGCCCTCAAATCTATCCTTGCACCAGAGTGGTGGTTCATTATAAGCATATTGAACTGAAATGGAAATCATGATAAGATTTGGGGCAGTGGGTGTGAGGGGACCTGGATGCAGAAAATGAGTCAATAGGAAAATCAGTGGCTGAACTGTGATCTGAGTAGTGAAGTTCCTTCCTACACCAAGGTTGTCTAACTATTTTTGTTTCTATAAAAGTTTGCTGGGAACTTATATATATCATACTGTGGACTCAGGTGACTGGCCACACAACTCAAATAGGCCCTGATCAAAAGATTCTCATTGTCTTAATGAGCTTTGGGTCAAACCTAGAGTGAATTCTGAATACATACTGTTCGTGAGGAACCCATAATCTCAAAGACATTTATAAAAACTATTTTTGACCAATTACAAATAGTGCACAAATTCATTATCTGTTTGCAGAAAAATGACTGAGCTGCCTGCACCCACTGAAAAATGACTGAGACTGTCCCACGCCGAATCCTCTCACCATTCCCCCACACAGAGCCCCTCTACACTTGGATTCTGCCTTGTTGAGCCTGCCTGCCACACACCTGGTGTGCCTGGCACAGAGTGGCAGGTCCCCAAGGTGTTTCTGTGGCCTAGTGTTAAGTTAATCTCTAATGCAAGCCCGGCTATCTTGTCATGTTGGATATCTTCCCCACTCATACAGCCTGATGTTTTCACTTCCCATGCCTTTCAAAAGGAAATGGAGAGACATGTTATTTTAAACAATTCAGCCAGTAATACAGTAGACAGAATTAATAAGTTCTTGTGCTGTGTCAGGGTCAGGTGCCTCACCACTGAGTCAGTGTCCCCGGAATGGAGGGTGAGGGGGCTGCAGGGTTATCTCTCACCTTCATGCAGCCATTGGCCTGTGCTCTTCACTGCCATGCTGGAGCCTCTGCATTTATTAACAAATAAAACTTGCAGAATTTTGTAGAATTTTAAAATATGATGTGCAGAATTTTTAATTTTTTGGTGCAGAATGCCCTCAGGAGTAACAAGTGTATGTTCTTGAAGCTGAATCTCATGAAATTTGTTCCCTATGCGACACATATGTGGTATCCTAATGACCAGTGTGACTCTCTATACATGTGTGGTCACAAATTATTCCAGCCTCCAGGTTATATTTGGACCATCTCCAGCATGAGTATAGAAACTCAAATCTCATTTGAAGCTTGCCAACATAGTGCTTTGCTTAGCTGCCTCTATATGGTTTTGCAGGACAGAAGCTGACTTTGTCTTTTTGAAAAATTGTTTTTTAATGAAACCATTACAAAAATATGCAGCAGCTATTGTTTGTGTGGAAAGAGCTTTCTGTTACCGAAGAAGTCTCATTAGAGTCTCTGCTTGTGGGAAACCATTTTACATATTTAAAAAATTGTTACTTTTACCCAAATGCCCTGGGGGCAATACTAACTTATTAATTCTGTCTACTGTATTACTGGCTGAATTGTTTAAAATAACATGTCTCTCCATTTCCTTTTGAAAGGCATGGGAAGTGAAAACATCAGGCTGTATGAGTGGGGAAGATATCCAACATGACAAGATAGCCGGGCTTGCATTAGAGGTTAACTTAACACTAGGAAGTCGGTTGTTAAAGCAGGAATGAAATAAGGTCAAAGATGACGTTCTAGCAATAAGGCCTTCTGGAACCATGAAAACTGTAGAGCAGGGATTAGTTAGAAAGAAGAGGATACAGCAGTTGATAGACAGAGAAAATGGTGGAAGGACTTGGGAGATGTACTTTCTCATTTGATTTACTTTCTTCACCTTTCAACTTTAACCTGGATAGTTGTATTTTCCCTAATTTATCTATATCTATTTCTAACTTCTCTCTTCCCTGTTAAACCATTGCTCTTCTCATCCACAACTAACACATCAGAGCTGTCTTGGCTTTCTACTTTGACATGAGCTTGATTTCCCTTGTATTTTAGCAGACATTTTCTTACAGGTTTTAGGGAAAGATTTCAAAGATTAGGGCAAACTGAATGAAACAAAGTTTAAACACATTTATAATTTTTTTCTTCCATTTTCTGAGATGTTTTTCCTTTGCAATATCCCCAGGAGGCCAGATTTTATATTATTTATTTGTGAGGAGGGCTGTAGTATGTGCAGGAATCTCTTCTTCTGTGGTCTTCAGCTTGATGTGTATTCAGATAACTTCTTAGGCTTGAGATAGAGGGGAAAAGTCAAACAGAGGCACTTAGTTTCAACTGCTGTTGCTATGAACCACTTGGTCTTTTCCTGCTATAATACCATTGAAATTAAGCTAGAGGGACAAGGGAGCCATTACGTACTTGGTTGTTGCTACGTACTGCTTAGTGGCCAATAGAACCATCAAGACACTAGTGCAAATACAGTATTAATTGTCAATATAGTGCTGTAGGATAATTGTGGTGGTGGTGTAGGAAAATGTAAAAGTCTCCTGAACCTTGGTACCGCTGATGAAATGTAAGACTTATTGTGGATAAATAAAAAGCTTTATGGAAGTTCTACATATGGAGGTACTAAACATTTCTGTGCATGTTTCTGTCAGATACTAACCAAAATAACTCTACAAACCATTTCAGAGATTGGTAGTAAACCTGACCTTGAGTAGAGAAGTGGAGGAGAGAGAGAATGGAGAGTCTTAACTCAGGTGTTGAGCTTATGATGGAACACGCTACTTGCTAACTGTTCATAAAATAAAAAATTCTGGAGACTACTGATTTATACAGCAAATGAAAAATCTGACAATTGTGTGTCACTACTATTCCATTTTCAGTCAATGCTATGTGGCTGTTGCTTTGTTTAGCATAGGTAGACAAGGGAAACCAGACTTCTGAGAGACAAATTATAGTGAAAGATGGTCTGTAAATATAATTTCAAATATTACAGTCCTAATAATACTTGCTTATGCTTTAGGTAGACAAATTAAGGGGCATTTCAACACAAAGGTTTCTGTTTGTTGCTTTCCCCAATTCATTAAGCGCATCTTGACTCTTGCTAGCATATATTCTGCTTGTCTTGTTCCACACACTCAACATCTCTGGGACATGGATCTTCCCTGTATGATACAAGTAATTAAAATTTAACAATAGCATAACAACAAAAATACCATGAGATCTGGAAAAATCAGGATTCCCCTTATCCCTTTAGACAAGGTCTAGCTTGCAGTGCTGTTCTGTATCAATGGTAAATATGTCACAGGGTAGCGAGGCTGAGTCACCATAATGAGTGGGAGTGGGTGTTCCGTGGAGCAGAGATTGGCCCTTTACAGATCTGAGAAACAGCAATGACAGCAGATGTAGTAGACTTTGGCAATGTACTGAAAGACCATGTTTATTTGAATAAGCTAGTGCACAGCCTTAACTTTGTTACATACTTGCAGGTCAGCTTTAAAACACTTTACTCCTCTTGTTTGTTTTTTCTGCATCATTTAATGGCAAGAATTCAGATTGATGATTTCACCTCCAGTCCATCTTTTTTCTTATTCTTTTTCCCCCAAGACCGTTTGATTAGCAATATGATGATTTTGCTGAGAGTAACATGTATAAGATTTACAATGTGGATGCAGCAAATGTCAGACCCGTGTAAGGAGAATCAGTTATATTTAATATGAAAATTATCTAGTTAGAATATGTTCTTCCAATGTATTAAATATGAATTTTGAAAAATGTCGTTATAAATAATAATGGCTCATGCTACGTTAATCACATAATTGAGATAAAACCTAGTCAGAGACATTTCCTATAGTATTTGGACAACAATATTACTGCTATTAGATTTTTTTTAATAGGTCACACCATATAACGTCACAGATTTCAAATCTAGAAGGGACCATTATGGAATTCTGGTCTGACCTCGTGCATAGCACAAACTATAGAATTCCAGCCTGCAAAAACCTATAACTTCTGATTGAGCTATGGCATATTATTAGAGACATCCATTATTGATTTAAAGACTTCAAGTGAGAGAATCCACCACATCTCTAGGTTAATTGTTCCAGGGATTATTTACTTGCACTGTTCAAAATCTACATCTTATTTCTAGTCTGAATTTGTCTAGTTTCATGCCCCAGCCACTGAATCTTATTATGCCTTTATTTGGTAGATTAAGGAATCTTTTACTGTTACAAATCTTCATCCCATATAGGGACTTACAGACCATGATCAAGTCACTGCATAGTATTCTCTTCAGTAATGAAACAGAATGAGCTTCTTAAGTCTCTCTCACTGCAAGGCAGGTTTTCTAGGCTATGAATCTTTCTAGTAGCTCTTTTCTGAGCCCTTTGCAATCTGTTCCTAAATCTTGCAATTGTCTCTATTGAAACAGATCTTATGTTCTCTGCGTGAACCAGGATACTCGTTTCCTCTTTAATTAATTAATGTATTTTTCAGGCAAATTTGTTTTAATGTACAATCATTAGTAATACCAACCAAACTTTAGCAATAGCATGTGTGGGGAGAAGGGAGTTGCCATATATGTAACTTAGAAATGTAGAGACAGTTTTCCCTTTAAAATCAGACTTTGCCATAAAGTTGTTTTCACCAAATTGGAGAACATTTTGAACATCAGCCTGGCCAAGATGGCAGCCTAATGTAGCAGTTGGCACCTCCAACCAAGTATAGCTAAGACAGTTTCAAGTACCTTCCGCCACCACAATGCAAACACTAAGCATGAGTTAGACATGTCCTTCAACGGAAAATGACTGCAACTCAAGGCAAAACCTGTCTACCTTGGTGTTACACTGGACCATTCTTTGACTTTCCATGATCATCCAAAAAGACTGCTACCAAACTCAGGACCAGGAATAATCTAATCAGCAAATTTGCGAGTTTGACCTGGGGCGCAGGCACAGAGACACTTTGCATGTTGGCTCTTTTGCTGTGCTATTCCTCAGTGGGATACTGTGTGTCTGTGTGGTATTGTTCACCTCATAAATTAATTGACGTCAGCTTGAACTCAACTATGCTTATCATAGGCATCCTGTGTCCCACTCATATCCCATGGCTAGCAGTTAAGAGCAACATAGCCCCTCCAGACATTCGTCACAGCCAGAGTGGCGGAAAAGCTATATGCCAATCCAGGTCTCCCACTGTATGTGGCCATTTTCAGTCACCCCAGAGCGCGACTTACGTTGAGACATCCATTGTGGTTTCAACTACCAGATCGGAATCTGTGAGCAGCAATCCTATGACGTGATTAGTAGTCGGCTAAAGATATTTGGAATGGCTTCTTTGTCACTGGTCTGACTATTTGATCATCTGGATTTGACCTGCTATGTCACCTCTGGACTCTGAGGAGCAGGTTTTGAACTGTCCAAGGAATATTTGCAGCCAGTGATGACTCACTTATCACTGTGGCCTCTATGAATCAATGGTGCATATTGTCAACGAGTATCAGCTGATTAGATTTCACAATGGCCTTAGGGCTCTTCATTGTGCTGATGAAACTTCTGTTGGTTGGCATGGCAAGCACTGAAAATGCTGGTAGAAAAAGTATCTGATCTAAAAGTGAACCTTTTTGCAAGACATTACTCTGTGGCATGACACTCCATATTCTTCATAGAAATATGCTTAGATATGAATATGGCATAAATAAGATATACTTCATGCAAGATGGCTCATCTAAGATACCATTGAAAAGGTTATAATTTACTGAATGTGATTATCCAATTTCTATGCATGTATCATTTCTGTCTCTGAAGTTAGGAATATTGACTATGTAACAATTACAACTGTGTGTGTACTTGGGGAGAACGCCCACCAGATAGTAAGTAATCATTCTGAATGACCCATTTAAGAAGGACAGTAGAACTCTGAAGATACTAATCTCCCACCTTCCTGAGGAGTTTCCTGGGATGCTGTATTGACACTACAAGGTCAGGTGATATTGTCACCTGATGCAAAATACCACCTTGGACACTGCTGGTACTTTTCCACTAGAAACAAAGGCTTCCCACCTTTTGTAAATCTTATTTAAGGCTGGGGAGTAAGGCAAACAGGACTCTCCTCCTTTGCCTACCCATGAAGAAAGACTGCTGAAAATACCTGAATAGACAAAGAAACTAGCCTGAGGGGAAAGGCAGGGGTGAGTCCAGACAGAGACACGAGTCCAGTCTATAAGAAGAGATAACTGGAACTCTAAGCTACAGAAAATCTGCGTCCTGCCTAATTCAACATTTTCGGTGAGAAATTACTTTTTGTAACCTGTATCTTCAGTGAATCAAGCTTAGTTTGTTTTATTTGCTTTGTAATCTGCTTTGTTCTGTTTTCTGTTCCTTACAATCACTTACAATCTGTCTTTTGTAGTTAATAAACTTATTTCTTGTTTATAATATAACCCAGTTTGTGCAATCCATATCGAGGGGTGGGGAGCAAGAAGCTGTTCATATCTCTCTTCATATTGAAAGAGAGGATGAATTTTTCTGAGCATGTGCTGTGCAGATCTTTCTATACAGTGCAAGACAATATGATCTGGGTTTTATCTCTCCACAGTGGGTGTGCATATGAGTGCTGGGTGAATCTTCTCACACAGATCTGATTGCAGTCTGTGCCTGCAACTGAGCGTGGTCTTGCCTGGGTGTGCGCTGAAAAGGGGCTTGAGAGCCTGGCACAGCAACCCAGTGCAAGGGAAACCCAGGCTGACAGGGCCAGAGGGCTAAGTGGGACTCCAGCACATAAGGTGGCATCCCAGAAGGGGGGGTCTTACCCTTCACATACTCCACCCAATAAGACTGGATAATGTACACAGCCCTATTTATTTCCAGTAACTAAATATTCTAAAGGCTGCCTGGATCTGAATATGTTTGGTTCAAAATTATCATTTTTAGTTTGTTCCCTGCTAACTTCTAATGGGATGAAAAAGTAAATCTCTCTTCTATGGCTGCAAATTCTAATTTTAAAGAGTCAACTATCAGCCACCAAAAACACTTTTTATTTTGTCCAGTATTCAATTATTTTAATTGCTTTCACCCACAAAGGGATGACTAGAAATCTGCAAAAATATGTCTAACTGATTGGGGAATAATGTTGCAAAGCGTCATTTTATTAGATTCACACTGAACATTTATCAGAACAGAGAGAGATGTGACCTTAAAATTATACAGAAAAATAAAGGCAATATCTGGTGGTATAGGTGTGTTAACATAAATACCACCCACAATACTAGTAGCTCAGCTGAGTTTTGTACTGTTATTACAAGAGGAAAAGTTCAAGACCTTGGCTGGCCCCTGTTGGTGCTACCTGTCTGAAGTTGGATGTTATGTTGTGCATGCAGAACAACAGAGCCTGCAGATCCCAAAAGAGGCTCTGCACTGCTGAGATTAATAGCCTGCAGAACTTTATGATCAGTTTCTGGTAAGTGGGATTTCTGGATAATTCACAATATACAATCAGATCATCGGTCATATTTGAATCTTGCTGCTTGTGGCACCACTCCCCATTTCTCTAGTGGCTGAGTCACTTGTGGCACACATTTGTAGTTGTCATTTTGCCTTTTTGGCATAGGCATGGGAGTTTTTCAACTATATTTAAGGATAACTTGCAGCAATCTTCTTTGCTCCACAGTCTGTTAGGCACTGGAGCACATAATATCCAAATCAGTTATCTGACAGTTTTCTTCTAAATCATTTAATTGCAAATACTGGCAGTTTTAGAAGTGGACATTAGCAGCATATTAGAACTCATCATTCTTTTTATCATTCATAAACCAATATAGCTAGAGCACAGAAGGCAAATCATTGCCACTTTGTATTGTGTATGCCACTGTACCAACATAGGTTTTAGTTTAGGACATTCATTTAGCACTGAAATGGTGACATCTGCTTTCCATTTCAAGAATCAGCACTTCATCTCTTTAAATGCTTGGCACTAACCCGATTCTATTACAGCCCTAAATCCCTGTGAAGTCCACCACTGAATATTTCATCCAGATTGTCCCTTGTTTTTCCCAGAGATTCCATTTAACTTAATGTTGGCACACAATTGTGTGCTAACCTGTAACGTATAAAGTTTTCTTAAAACATATTGTAAAAATTATTTGACAATAGTAAGACATTTGGCTTTTAATACAATTTAAAAAAGTAGAAGTCTTTTGAACTATAACATTATTTTAGGGGATACATGTTCACTACCCCCCTTCCATCTGGAACCCAATAACAGCTGCAAATGCAATGTCATAGGACATAAGTTATGGCAAGAGAAAAAATTCTCATTCCGCAGGCAAGACATGTATTTCTTTATATGTGCCCACGAATCTGCTGTTAACAATCCAAACTGGTGTGTGTGGTTATATGGAATGCAAACAATTTGATAAGAAAGTTCAGAAGGGGGGGGGGTTATTTTTTTAAACATTTGTGTACGTTTAATTGCTAATGAAATAACAAACTGGTGCTCAACTGTATATAATCATAATTCCAAAAATTCTCAGGAAAAATATTGACTTTTTTATAGCACAGGAAGAGTGCATTAGCTGAACACTAATCAGCAAAGTGCATTCACTTTATGCTACCAAACAGCCATATTCGCTGATTCATTGCTTGTCCTAGCCAACCTGACCTACTTTCTGGGCTGCAGAATTTGGCTTCAGGCCACACTGCAGAAAGGCCAGTGTCAGTAGCTTCTGTGGATTATGCTGCTGTGACTTCTCTAGTCAACTTTCTGCCATTGAAATCCAGGGCTATTAAGTCATTAATTCTGGACGCTAGATACACTGAGAATTGTTTTGGGCTTGTTACGTTTCTTTTATTTCCTAACTTTATTTTCTCTTGTTCATTTGTGTGTGTGTGTGTGTGTGTTTATGTAAAGATAATTACGTCCTGATTCAGCAAAGTGCTTAGAGGCCATACTATGTCACACATGTGGTAGAGAGATCCATTCAATATCATGCATCTTTCCCTGCTTCTCTAGCACTCTACTAATTAATCTAATTCCACCAGGATTATTTCTAACATGTGTGACATAGAAGCTGAACAGCTTCAAACAGCTGCCTTTAAAAAAGAAACTCGAAATCAACTTGCCAGAAAAATGTTTCCTTCTTCAGCCCAAAATTACTCTGGCCCAAGGCCTAGGAAGGCAGTATTTAGTCCTGGACCAGTGATAGGGTCAGATCTAATATCTCATGACCCTTCAATGCTAAAAATATGTGTTTTACACAGTTAAAAAGTCCCACTGATCCAGTGGATCACAAAAATACTGCTATCCTTGCCATATCTAGAAATACAGGCTATGCATGCATTTTTTTGTGCATGGCTACAATGTTTTAGGTAATTTTAGAGGGTTTCTAAAATGAATAAGTTATAATTTGCCTGTCTCTCAGACCTTTGTGCAGTACTCATTCACAGGCAGAAGGGTATGAATAATAGTCCCAATTACAAATTTAAAATACCTTGAAGTATTTCTAAAATACTTATTCTGTAAAATAGCTCTTTTGCTTGTTTGAATGAAGGAAACTTTATTAATCCGTAGAAGACAGAATATTCACATGGAAGATCACTGAACATTTATACACGCAATACATATTGTACAACATAGGGGATTCCTCCATATATTTACATACTGGCAGTGGAACACTTCCTTAATGTCACCGGAAAACCTAAGAAGGTGATAAGCACCATCACATTTCTTTTCAGATAAACTTACAATGGAAAAATGTAAATCTTTTCAGCAAAAATCCTTAATAGGAAAAAGGCTAGAGCTCAGTCAATCATCTGTAGTTATTGTGCAGAAGTCTTAAATTCAGAGCACTTCATTTTTCAGATTGCTCTAGGCTTGTCTGAAATGTTGAAGGAGCAACACATAGTGGTTATTTCTGTAATTGTCCAAAGGCATGAAGTTAGTAGCAAGTAAAATAAATTTTAAGTAAAAGGCGAAAATGAAATATGTACATGATTTCCTTCAAATGCTATGTATATGCTATATAATGTAAATTAAAGATGTTAAAGCAAATACTGCTAACAAGAAACAAACTCTCTTCTGAATGACAGGGCAATTCAATCTAGCTAAAAATGATAGGTTATAACCACTTTTCAGTTGTCAGTTATCCCTCACCACCCACCCACCCACCTCCCTACACACACACACACAGTTTGGGACCTTGATTCAGCCTCTTGCTTTATGACCACAAGCAAGCATCATTTTCAAGCCCCACATGATACTGGTGGGGTTGAGTGAGATGGCTTAATCTGTGTTCTTTGGATAATCATAAAAAAAGAGGTCGGGGCTTCAATCTTTTCATTAGAACTAAGCAGAATTTGGCTTGTGGTTTAGAACATTTTTCACAGCAAAGGACAAGAATTAGGATTGGGAACTGGAAAGAAACATATCAATGCCAGCACTCCTGACTCTGCTGTTTGTTATGGGTTATTGGAGAAGCCTTCTCTATCCTTTTCACTTGGCTCTTTACTTGCAGGAGAGAATATGGAACAGGCATTAACCAGCTTTTGCACTAAGTATTGTGCAATCTACTTAAAATAATGGAAGAGTGCTTTTGACTTTAAAAAAATATATAAATTAACTGATAAAACTCATAAGTCTGATGGGAGGCTGTTTTATTGTAATATTTAATCAGGTCGGTTTGTCTTTCTCCATAAGGTCACATATTTTTGAGTCATAATATAAACTGTAAGTTTCTTCCTTGTATGTATGTCTCTGAAGCACTGTTTTGAAAGCAGACCTATTATATAGGTGAAATGAGAACTATCTATCAGTATTCATGAGGAGTAATGTTCTAGAGAGAGAAGCTATACATTCAATCCACTTATTATGAACAGAAATAAAAATGCTTGAAAATAAAGAGGAAATGTATATAGTGCATGAATGTAAAGTACAAGTCTTGCATGTCAAGTACAAGTCCTCTGGTTTGAAGAAAATACTGAACACATTTTCTTGCTTTAAATTTAGATTACTTTTAGTAATTATGTTTTTTGTAATCTACACTAATGGATCGTCTTTTAGATTGTGTGCCCAAACTTTGGCCTAGCTGAATTGTACAGGACCAGGCCAATATTGAAGAGGGAGCCAAAGTTGGCATTAGGCCACTTTTCTGCCCCTCACCTGGATCACTGGGGGCAGCCTGGATGTTGATTTGGCTCCTAGCACAACTTAGAGACTTTTTAGAAACTTGTTTGAGAGATGTCTCATTGCTAATTCTTTTTGGGGTTAAAAGTATCGAATTTGTAAGAAAAGAAACAAAAGATTTCTGTATAAACAGAAAAATCCCAGTTTGGACTATAAGAAGTTCTTCTTCAGTGATTGGTCCCTATTGTATTCCATTGAGGGTTTACGTATACTCACCATGTGTCCAGAGCCAGAGAATTTGAAGGTAGTAGTGTCCATTGGTCCTCACATGTGCCCTCACTTTGCCTCATGGTTTCATTTGAGGTGATAAAGGGCAGGGTGAACTGGCAACATCTCGAGTTCCTTCTCACTGCCACAGAGTCCAGTTGAAGCTACTAGTCTCCTCTTGTGTGTGATGCACCTTAAAAAGTGTAGACTTGTATATACTTAGTTTTTGTTGTAGTATTTGCTGTTTTTAGTGTTTTAACATAGTTTTAGCTTTTTTTAGTAGTATTTGGAATAGAACTGAGACTTTGGGGGAATCTGTTTACTGGTTACACCCTCCCTCCATACGCAGGTGTGGGTACTGGACTATGTCAAAGATGCCAGGATTTAAGATCTGCACCTCCTGTCTACGTTCCTTCTCGATCAGCAACTAACGTCAACATTGCCTCGACTGCTTGGGAGAAGCCCACATTTCATTCAGCTGCGGTATCTGCCAGTCCTTTCCAAGCCATACCCAAGAAGGCCAGGTTCTCTGCCTTAAGAAGCACCTCATGGAAGTCACCATAAGGTCTCAGTCGTACCCAGGCTGGGGAACTGCCCTCTGTACATTGGCCTGAGACAGCCATGTATGCGCCTCCGGCTCTGGAGATTGAGTCCACCGCCAGTGGTACCATCACTACAGACCCCATGCTGGGGCCTAGGTGGGAGATAAGGAAGCATGTGCATGAGCATGGCAGTAAATCTTCTTCCAAACTGAAGAAGGGCAATGCGCCTTCCATGAGTTCCACATCCTCCAGGATTTAAAAGTCACACTTCAATCAATGGGTATCTACACACTTGCACCCAAGCAGAAATTCTACCATCTACTCACCTACACAATGGTTCAAGACTGCCCAGTTCTTCCACCAAAAAACATACGAACCATCATGCAAGCACCACACAACCCAACAATCCTGTCCTCCAGGCCTGCCTTCATCCTCACACATCCTCTTATTTCTGAGACCACCAGCGAGCTGCCAATCTTCTCTGCATGTCAGCCTGTCCTCCATTTCCCATTCCCACTTTCTCCAAGCTGCTAATGCACCACAACTGCAGGATCAGACATTCCGATCCACAGATGCTTCACCTCAGGGTATGGTATTTGGATGGGCATCTTCTCTAGAAGAAGAGTGCTTACTGGAAATGAAAGGCATTCTATCAAGCAGTAGGAAATAGTCAATTAGGTGTATCTCCTAGGCCCACCAAAAAGGGCTTTTCCCAGAGGACATGAAGATTCCACTTCTTTTGAATTACTTCCTGTTCTCTTAAGATCCACTCTCCCATGGAAAGACACTCTGTATTTACACATCTGTTGATTACTATGTTTTGGAAAGGACTTCCGAGAATGTATCACCTGTACAATCTATTGCTCCCCAACAGGACCTCAACCTTGTTCTATCAGCACTGATTAAGCAACCCTTTGAGCTGCTGGCTTCATGCTCTATGTTCCTTCTTTCCACGAAAGTCACGTTCCTTGTGGCTATCACGTCAGTGAGATGGGTAGGAGCACTTGGTGCTATGATGGCAGATCCCCTCCTTTCACCACTTTCCATAAAAACAAAGTCTCCCTGCACCTACATCTTAAATTTCTACTAAAGTTTCTCTCTTGGTTTCATCTCAGTCAACCTCTCCACTTATCTGCCTTCTTCCTGAAGCCTAATGGCTTGGAAGAGGAGTGATGACTTCACTCCCTCGGCGTCCACTGGGCCTTGGCTATCTACCTGCAGAGGACAAGATTGATCAGAAAGTCTCCTAGATTATTTATCACAATTGCAGAAAGTTAAGGGGCAAGCAATTTCCACATAGAGAATCTCCAAATGGATTTCTGGATGCATTACACTATGCTATTGTTGTCAGACGAAGGGCCCATTCCACTTAGGGCCCAAGTGTCCACCATGGTCACCCTCCATGATATACTGCTTAGGGACATATGTAGGGCAACCATGTGGAGTTCAGTACATACCTTCACTATACATTATGCCTTTGTGACAGTCTTTGTGACAGATGCCTCATTCAGCATGACTGTCCTCCACTCAACTGTTCCATCTTCAGCTTCACACCCTCCTCTGAATAAGGTACTGCTTGTTAGTCATCCTCAGTGGAATACAATAGGGACCATCACTCAAAGAAAAAGAAGAGGTTACTTATCTGTAACTGAAGGTTCTTCGAGATGTGTGGTCCCTATCTGTATTCCACCTCCCGCTCTGCAGCAGATCTTTTGGATTTGCAGTAGGGAAGGAACTGGAGACACGATCGGTGGTCCTCGCCCTTTATCGCCTTGGACTAAACCATGAGGTGAGGCAAGGGTGCATGTGCGGACCAACAGACACTACTACTTTGAAATTCTCCAGCTTCAGTCACATGGCGCATGTGTAAACCCTCAGTGGAATATAGATAGGGGCCACACATCTCGAAGAATCTCCAGTTACAAGTAAGTAACCTCTTTGTCTCCAACTACTGCTTAGTCCTACCTTTGACAACCAGCCACTGTAGCTGCTTGTATAGGGCTCCTTGGCTTTCCATTCAGTATCTGATGGAGACTAAAGTCCCTAGTCTTCCTTCATTATGCCACCCTGTCCACCTAAGCTTAGTGTTAACTCATTGCTTGATGATGTTCAGTAGGTCAAGTGCACTGTGTCACAGCAGTGCCCATATTTTGGTAAATTTGATTTGACATTGATGAGAATAAGAGTCTCTCTGACCCAAGCCTGGCAAGATCAAGTGCTGCAACACCCCTAAGCTGCAGGGTGCTCTGGACCGAACTCCCTGCGGTCAGAGTGGGCTACCAAGACTGGCTGGAGCTGCCTCTCTCTCTGGCCGAGCTTTCGGAAGCACTCCATCTCATGCCCACCAACAAATCCCCGGGCATGGACGGGCTGACTGTGGAGTTCTACCACATGTTCTGGGACATTCTTGGCCCGGACCTCTTCCATGCAGGCGAGCCGTCCTCACCTAATTGCCAAAGAAGGGGGACCTCCACAACTTACGGAATTGGCATCCCGTCTCACTCCTCAGCACAGATTATAAGGTTGTAGTGAAGGCCATCTCTCTGCGGCTGGGGTCCATGCTGGCGGACGTGATCCATCCCGACCAGACCTACACCATCCTGGGCCGGACCATATTTGATAACCTGGATTTGATTTGGGACCTCTTAGAGCTGGGGCATAGGGATAGTCTGTCTTTCACCCTCCTGTCCCTGAACCAGAAGACAGCGTGTGACAGGATGGACCACAGGTATCTCCTGGGCATTCCGTGGGCATTTGGCTTTGGGCCCCAGTTTGTGGGCTTTCTCCAGGTGCTGTATACTGACGTGGAATGTTTGGTCAGGCTCAACTGGACCCTGACCGAGCCGGTCAGCTTCGAGTGGGGAGTAATGCAGGGGTGCCCCCTCTCGGGCCAGCTGTACACTCTGGTGATCGAGCCCTTCCTCTGTCTCCTCCGCCTGAGGTTGACGGGGTTGGTGCTTTGGGAGCCGGAGCTGCGGCTGGTCCTCTCGGAATATGCTGCCAACATGCTCCTCGCGATCCAGGACCCAGGCGACCTGGTGGGGGTGGAGGCCTGTCAGACCGTTTACTTGGCAGCCTCCTCTGTCCGGGTCAACTGGGTCAAGAGCTCTGGCAGGCAAGCTCCCTCCCACCTGCGCTTCAAGCCATCCAGTGGAGCGCATGTCCGCTGCTCTGTCTTGGCGTTTATTTATCCACCACACATCCTTCTCTGCCGGAGAACTGGCAGGATTTGGAAGCCAGGGTGGGTGGGCGGCTGCGGAGATGGACAGGACTGCTCCGGTATCTCTCCCTGCAAGGGAGGATGCTGGTGCTGACCCAGCTAGTCCTGTCCATGCTCTGGCACTGGCTCAATACCCTGACCCTGGCCCCGGGGATCCTGGCCAGGCTCCAGAGGACAGCCCTGGAGTCCTTCTGGCCAGCACTGCACTGGGTCTCAGCAGGGGTTTTGAGTATTTCCCTGGAGGAGGGAGGGCAGGGCCTTCGCAGCCAGGTCCATGTCTTCTGCCTCCAGGCCCTGCAGAGACTCCTTTCCAGTGCAGGTAGTCCGATGTTGTCCACATTGGTGCACGCCTTCCTCCGTCCCCTCCGAGGGCTCCGATATGACCAGCACCTCTTTTTTTCTCCACCCGAGGGGTTTTCCACGAGATCTCTCAGAGCTGCCAGTCTTCTACCAGGACCTCCTCCAGACCTAGAATCTCTTTTTGGCGACCAGGTCCTTTGTGGTCACCAAGGGGGTGGACCTCCTTGCGGAACCCCTGCTACACAACCCCGATCTATATGTGCAGGTGGCGGAGTCTCCCTCGGTGTGCTGGAGGTTGGTCCTGGCAGAAACCACTAGGGTCGGAGACCTCCTGGACTACGACAAGGGGGACTGGGTGGATCCCCATGTGCTCAGTCGATGCATGGGGCTCTCCACCCTTCCGACCCCCCTGCGCATACTCCAGGAGGTGGAGCCCGCCTTCTCACTCATTTCTCTTGTCTTCCTGCAGTGGGCCCTGCAAGAGGGTACTCATCCCAAACTCTCCAGACATTTTTATTTGGCCCCTTTTCCGCGAATCCCTCCGGCCTCCCTGTTCCCACACCCTGAGCTGGCTGCACACCCTGCAGCCAGTCTGGTTCCAAACCGCGCCTAGAGACCAACTGTACACGCTTGTGCTCCACACACTGCATTTCCTCAGCCTTGCGTCCCACCCCGACACCAAATGGCAGGACTATCCTCCACCTACAGAGGGTGAGGAGCCCCGGTGGGCCAGCCTTTATTCCACCTTGGTCCCACGGCCCGCCTGGGACATCAGTTGGTGGCTCCTTCACGGAGCTGTGAGCAAAGGCGTGTATCTGGTGTGGTTCACACCTGTACCCGAGGCCTGCCCCTTTTGCTGCATGAAGGAGAACCTGGCGCACTCCTATCTTGAATGCACCAGGTTGCAGCCCCTGTTCCAACTCCTCCAGAACTTCTTGTTGAGGTTCTGGCTGCACTTTTCCCCACACCTGTTCATTTTTGCACACCCCATCGACGGCCCCATAATGTCACTAGACCTCCTCATCAACCTCCTCCTGGCCCTGGCCAAACTCTCCACCTGCACTACCAGGAGGAGGATGCTGGATGAGGGGGTGCTCTGCGACTGTGAGGCCTATTTCCGTTTCCTCCCTAGTTTCACGCATCCAGGCAGAGTTCCACAGGGCAGCGTCTGCTGGCTCCCTCAACATCTTTGAGGAGCAGTGGGAGCTGTCCGGGATTCTTTGCACGGTGTCCCCATCTGATACCCTCGTTTTGAACCTATGGTCCCTGTTTTTCTCATTAGTTGTCCCTTGCATTCATTTGGTCCCTGGGTCCAGTGGTTCCTCCCGCTAGGCTGGGGTGGGGCCTTTAGAAGTGAGTGGGCTTGCGCATGCCCACCTCCTGGGTTTCCAATAATGAACACCTCTAAGCTCACTTGAAAATTCCAGCCACAGAGTATCTCAATGTCTATTCTGCGACTTGATATTTTATTACACTTAGTGTGTAGAAAAGCAAAGAAATGAAACAATCCAAAATGCCAATTCAGTGAATCTCTGAAGTCTTTATATTCTGCGTAAGTCACATACGACAGTGTCCTATGTTGTTTAATATTCTGAATGATTCATGAGACAGTATTTGTAAGCTCTGAAAAAAAAATATTGGTTTGATTTTTGCAGAGCATTGGCTGTGATGACTACCTGGGCTCAGACAAGGTGGCTGACAAATGCGGAATATGCGGAGGGGACAACACTGGTTGCAAGGTGGTCTCTGGTGTTTTCAAACACACGCTAACAAATCTTGGCTACCACAAAATAGTAGAAATTCCTGAAGGGGCTATTAAAATCAACATTACTGAGATGTCCAAGAGCAACAACTACTTGGGTAAGTTGGATTTCATTCCAGATAAAACATGATTGGTGTGATGATTCAGTTTGCCTGGAGGTTTGTCCCAGTTAGTTCTCTCTCGGCAAAGTGAGAGAAATGCAAAGGCATGGATGAAAATTATTGACAAGAATACTAACTCATTGTTTCTAATTCTCGGTTATACTGGCAGGACAAACCCCATGATTTGTATCTATTGCCCTGTCCATGTGATCTTGCTTTGACTTTCCCAGTTCATTGGTTCCAATGTGGGAAATATACTTCACACTTTCTAAATCTTCTCTAAAATGTTAGTGAGGCCATTGTCTCCAGCAAGGCAGGCTGCTAGTCAGTTGAAAGCCATAGAAAACAGGATTCTCCTATTTCCTTAAAAAACACCACCACAACATGCAGAACTTTTAATACAAAAGGTACCCTGATCACAGTCACAGCACCGAGTATTTCTGTGTGTGTGTGTGTGTGTGTGTGTGTGTGTGTGTGTGTGTGTGTGTGTGTGTGTGTTTGTTTTGGGAAGGCATCTGCAGAATACAGTGTCATTCAGATGTGAAGAAATATCATGAGAATTAAATAGGAAGTGACAATCTGGCAGTATCAGGTAACACTAGACATCTGGAGGTACGTTTTCAGGGCTGACTTGTGCCTGGTATTGGGGCTGGTGTGGAACTTCCTGTTTTACAAACATAGACCTGCCATGTCTACTGTTTGTGAGTTTTTCCCTGTTTGGCTTCCCATGTGTGGCATGGGTTCACACAGCTCATCTGCAAGGCCCTTAGCCTGTCCTCATTTAAGTCCCTCTTAAAGACCCACTTCTGCCAGACTGCCTAAAGCAAATCCAGTTATATTGGTGTGCCCATCGTGAGTGGCATTAGCAAACATAAACAACAATGGAGCTGTGCTTGATAGCTTTCAGAGATCAGAAGGGATCATTGTGGTCTTCTAGTCTGACCTTCTGTATAACACAGGCCATGGAACTTCCCCAAAATAATTCCTAGAGCAGAGCTTTTAGAAAAACGTCCAGTCTTGACTTAAAAATTGTCAGTGATGAAGAATCCACCATGAACCTTAGACCGCAATCAGATCACCCTTTAACATTCTCTTTGTTAAGCTAAATAGATTGAGCTGGACTCTATCACAATAATAGGTTTTCAAATCCTTTAATTATTCCTGTGGACGTTCTCTGAATCCTTTCCAATTTTTTCTACATCCTTTTGAATTGTGGACCCCAGAACTGGCCACAGTATTCCAACAGTGGTCACACTAGTGCCAAAAACAGAAGTAAAATAACCTCTCTATTCCTACTAAGAGATTACTCTCTTTATGCATCAAAGGACTGCATCTGACCTTCTGGTCACAGCATCACAGTGGGCTCTCATGTTCAGCTGATTATTCACCCGTCTCCTCCAATTTTTTTTCAAAATCTTCACCACTGTCCTCCTTAGCCCTCACTCCTAGAATTGTCCAAGTGCATTAGAAGCTTCAGGTCCTAGTGTTCCACTGCTGCTCTCCTAACATCATCTATTTCTAATGTCTCTGCCACGGCTAATCAACAGAAAGAAGGGAAATATTATTATCCCCATTGTCACTTGCCATCTTCTTATCCTTTCTGCTCTTTCCTTTGCACGTCCTACTTCTTTTTTTTTGCTATTGCTAGCAAGAGGTGGAAAGGAATGTGACTAGTTTTACAGAAATCTCCCTGTGTAGACAGCAGTCCTTTGGGGAGGTAGAGGACTGTGTATTGTAATGTGTCCTTGTACATTTCTTCCTTTAGCCAAAAGTATGATTCTTCAGTAATACAAGAAAAACCAGACTTGTGGTTCTGCTGACGTACTAAAACCTAGACATTCTGGAGCTCTTGTAAGAGAGCCTGTTCACATAGTATTTCTGACTCTGGCTACTTCCCAATCAAAGAATTTTCTGATAAACTGTATATAAGCATGAGTTTTTGGTTTCCTCTCTGAACTTTTTGAGCTATGTCCATCTCTTATAACTAATTTGGTGATGAAGGGAATGAATTATTCTGTATGAGCAACTTCCATAGATACAGTATGTTTGGAAGAAAACGTGGAATTCTTATATCAAATGGGTGAAAGTGTAGTTTGCTGGGCAAACTGCTGGAAGTCATCACATAATTAAAGCTGTCAAACCATGAAATTGCAGATAATTTTTCTTTCAGATGTACATGCCAGCATCTGAAAACAGCTGAAACACCCTTAACCTTAGTGAAATGTGCTGGGCCACGTGAACATTCTTTGAATGCACAGAGCAGAAAAATAGTAACATTTCTGCTTAAAAATAATCGAGAGTCTTGGCATGTATGGGAAAATAGCAAGCCATGTGTTTCCCATACTTCTCCTCATTCCCAGAGCTCTCTCTGGTTTGTTTGTGCCACCACCAATCATTACATTTTTTCCATACTGTCTCATATGGTTCATTTTAAAGCTGATGGTATGGATTTTAGATGGCTAAATTAACCAGATTAGCCTCCCTGACACTGAACATTCTTGGGTAGTGGTTCTGTCCATGAGACTACCAGCCTCTCTGCTTATCCCATAAGGGCACAGCTAACTTCTCTGCTTTCACAAGTTGCAGTCAACTAATGATCAAGCAAATCAGCTTTTAAACAAGGCCCTGCTTCAGCATACAGGCAAAGAAGGTGAGCTAGAGGACCAGGATATGACAGCTTACAAAATGTTCCTTGATAGTTGATTGTGAAGTGCAATGGGGGACTAAAGGAAGACATTTCCCAGTAGGTGGTAGGCAACAAAACTCCTGCAGCCAGCTCTGTGTTCAAAATCTGGGGCACTCTAGCAGTTTTTAGATAGAGAAGGACTTGAACCATAACACTGGATCTAAACATCCCCCAACACTGAGCTGTTCAAAACTCAGACCCAGATCTGGAATTTGCAAACTTCCCTACATTTAGTGGGGTGAACAGAAACCTTGAATCTAGACATGCCAGAGTTCAGGGTTCCCAAAAGGGTCCTAATTCAACAAAGAACTTAAGCACGTACTAAATTCCTTTGCTGAACTGTGGCTTAGGGATCTAATTCTGCCACCTTTGCTCACACTAACCAGGAATTTACTACATAAATAGTCCCACAAAGTCAACAGGGCTGCTTGTGGAGTAAGGTACTGCTTGATGTAAAGAAGGCATAATTGGGTCCTTAGTTTTTTGTCACACAATATGCAAGTTGCATGTGTTGTCTTTCAATGCAGAATCATGAATCAGCACCAGATCATTAGAAAGGTTCACATACTTCAGCAAACACCTTGGGAACTTATGCTGAGTTTTCAGTTTGTAACAAAACATGGAGGCCATCTGTGCTCCATGTGGTTTCATTACACAGTTTTTGCACAGCACCAAATTTATCACACTTCTGCTCTTCACAGTTTTGTCTTTAACAAAAACCCCAAATGCAGTGAGGAAAAACATGTTCTCACAATACAATATTTCCAGCTTGGCTGAAACCAGAAAGTACTAGAAATGATAGGAGAGATCATCTGTGGGGTTTCAAGTTGGATTTCTTGACCAAAGAGATTCAAATTCAGCTAAATTTCATACAAATATCTAAACATTTGTATACTTCTCCAAACTAGATTTGCAAACCTTTTGAAGTTGACCCATCACTAGCAATTATAATTGGGAGCCAGGCCCAGAGTGTGCTAAGCATAACGGCTTTGACAGCAATATTTAATGAGGGTAACTTGCTCATTCTTGCTAGTTCTAGGTGTAGTTTTCTCAGCAATTTGTTCAGACTAACATGTACATGAAAGAGACAATGATTAGGGGATAATGATGCTTAAGTTGCTTATACTTTAAAACAATAATAAATGTTGTCTTTAGAACAAAACCCTAGTGTTCGGAACAGGGTTTGTAGTGTTTCCAGAACATGTGACATTATCCAAGTATTCAGAAAATTCAAATTAAAAGAAGAAATGCAGTAAATATCATAAGATCAGGACAGACTGGTTCAAAAGTTAAGTATTTAAACACAGGTTACCTCATGTGTCTTTAAATTTGAGATTTCAAAAGAGAGCTTCATCATATACTTGGACAGTGTTCATAGTTTTTTCAGCTATGTTTATGTTACCTAAATGGTCTCAAGTATAACACTATTATCTATGTATCCTTCAAAACACCTCAAAACTTTCCTAGCGATTATGTTATAAGTTTCCAGATTGTCTTGGTTCTGATTTCATTTCATGTGACATAACTTTCAAACATCTTGGGTGCTACTTATTTTAAACATTAAATAGTAATGAGCATATTTACCAACTCACTTATTTTAGTCTCAGCAGTTCAATTTGGAAATGAGTTACAATTCAGATTACCTACCTACCTACCTAACTACCTTAGGTTTAGGTTTAGACTCATCTCAATGCAGTCTGAACTCTACATGTAATTTGCATTACTTCTTTTGTCAGGCATGTCAGGTAAACATCTGATGCTACAGAGCAGTTGCACACACTAAAATTCTTCATCTGGAGCAGCAGTTCTGTGACATGCCCAGCTGTGCATAAAAATGGGATGAAGACCTATTTTTTTTTATCTCAATGGTAAAATTATGATCCATTGAAACTAATGGAAACTTTGCAATGGACTTAGGTGGGACCAGGATTTGTATCGTTGACCTCTGTTGGTCTTACAATTCTACCTGAGCAGCAAAATGTTATGTTTGAATGTAAATATTTTAACATTCTGGGGATTAAGATTTAGAGTAGATAAATAATTTAAAAGCTGCATAATATCAATCTGACACTGTTATTCTGAAAGTGGCTATTTTACCAGATGACTTTAAGACCTAATTTGAAGGAGCTGCTTGATTTTGTTATTCATTGCCTCTCAACAGATAGAGATCTTGGGGAAAGAATGTTCAGCATTAAGTATCAAAAGTTGGCTTCTTACAGTCTGTTGAGGATATAAAGGCCAAAAAGCTATAAGTGATAAAAATATATTAATCCTATCTAATGGTCTGATAATCTGGACAATCATATATCTCCAGAAAAAAAACTCCCATTCTGGACTCAGAAAACCTTAGTATCCAGTCCTACAAGCACTTAGTACCAAACATAGTGCTCACCAGTATTAGCAATAGTGGGACATTTTATGGACAGAAACTAGTGCAGATAAGATTTTGGACAAGCAACTTACCACTCTCTTGCCTTATCGGTATATCTACCGCACAGATTGTTGTGAGGCTTAATTAACTGATCATTATAAAGTACTTTAAGATCATCAGATAAAATGTGCTAATTTTTTTTCTTTATTATTATTTCTTCCTGTAATGGTTCATCTTTGCAGCCATTAAGAGATATGTGGAACATTAGAATTAATGTCAATTTTGCTTAGCATACAACAGAACCATATTTAGACTTTTTAGTGAGGAATTGGAAGGTTTATTTCCTCTAATAAATAAAAAAATAGGCAGTATGTGTGTTTAAACAAGAATCTGAAAGTTCAAATCAAGATTTTTTTAAAACAAAGTCTGGGGGATATAGCTAGTGTCCTTTTGCCCCGGACATATTGCTTAGTATGTCTGAATGTTTAAGTGGATTTAAGAAATTTGTATTGTGAAAATGAGATTGGATGAAGCCAAAGAAACAGAGGGAAGATTCTGTGAAAAATATTTTGATTCAATATCCCCTGCAGCAGAGATAACATTTCAAACGTAATGTCTCATGAGAAATATTGTCAGCAGCCCTGAAGCTTGAAATAACATTTTTAAACCAATGTACATCTACAGCAAATCAGGTAATTAGGTATTTTAAACCATTGACAGTGGAGTTTGAAGATAAACATTGTTAGAGGCACTTCTTTTTCACATTTAATCATCTAGATTCTAAAATGTCAAGGTAATTTGTGGCTAGCCGACTGACTGATTGTGTTAGGTTAACTAGGTTTGTTTTTATTTAATTAATATATTTAAAATCAGAATCTGGAGAGCATATATTTTTCGTTGTTGTTGAGGATTATAATTGGATTACAGAGGCCAACGTTAATGGTTTGTTGTGTGCTATACAGAGCTGGTGCAGTACAGCTAGTCTAGGGGTGGTGGGCTTGGAATTAGGATGTATGAGTGGTTTGAGGTCACTGAGCCAGAATAGCTATGCAAATAAAGAAGGAAATCAGTTGGGTGATCTAAGTTCTCAACATGAAGGGCACAACTAAGCACCAGGAGCTTGATCCAGCACTAACTGGAAGGAAGGGGATCTGGGGAAGATTTCATTATGGTCATGGATCCATTGTTAAGGGTGAAACACATATTCATTCTAAATCCTATTTTTGACCGTATTGTGCCTTCGAACCACATCAGAAACAACTTTCTTTAGGTCTGATACTGCTTGTGCTTAGTCTCATTCCAGAGGAGGAGAATTTATTTAACCAAGTTTAATGTGCACAAAGGGATCTGCTTATAGTGAACTCATATGTAATGGTATTCTGCTCGTAGTTGAGCTCAGTGGGAGTCCCAGATTGCTAATGAGAGCCATAGATGAATCACTGATGATTCTTCTAATTTCATTGTGGGAAAAATCCCTGACAATTTTTATTTTGTTTTCACAATGCATAGCACAATTCAAAGGTCTGTGAATGCGGCTATGGTTTGTGAAATTCCCTGGGAATTTTTGACTGCTGCAGATCTGCTACCATATATAAGATTCATATACTCTGTGTGTATAGATCATTATATGCATGAGAGGTGTATGTGTATGGGGCACTCATCATAATGCATATATTGCATATAACAGATGCAGTGATGATATCCAGGTTGTCCCGGAACCATCTTGTACCCATTCTGCCTGCTAATCCACCTCCACTGGACGGACCTTTTCTCATCCTCAGAATGAGGAGCTGAACTTATATAGAAAATAAAGATGTAAAGAAATTTATTCACATATAGGCTAAAACTAAGCATGGGAACTTAGATTAAAAGGAGAATTTATGAGAAAATTATAAGCATGTGAACACAGGTGGTTACAATCAAAGCCTCTATGCAAAGTTAATTCTAGGATTTGCTTTAATATCACTAAAATGTGCCTATCTGTGGTAAAACAGCACACTTATAGGCATTTGTCTGTTGTTATTATATTGTGAGCACCTGGATAATATTGTTTTTTAAGGAGGCAATAGATGTAGTATAAAGCAAAACATTTGTAAGAGACTCATAGGATTGGAAGGGACCTCGCAAGGTCATATAGTTCAGTCCCCTGCACTCATGGCAGGACTTAGTATTATCTAGACTGTGTATTAATGTTACTTGATAACTTTGGGTTATTTACTTTTTTTTGCTATTGAATTTGTTTTTGTAACTGATTCTTTTCCCATGGTGTTTGTCATGTTTTCCTTTCACTTTGAAATTTTTCAGGTCTCTTCAACTCATTAACAAGGATTTTTTCCACCCCAGCAAGCTTTTAGGTTTATACTACAGCTAAATAAAATGCATTGCATTTCAATTTAATTTTGAAAACTTTTGAAGCATTTATTTATTGTCTTGTTCCCTTTAAGGTAACCATCTAATAGATACCTCATATGCCTGCTTTACACTATAGACATTTGTTTCTCACCGTTTAATTAAAATAAAATAATCTATTTTAAAAATGTTTCATGTGCTTATGAAAATGCCAAAGCATCCATACCTGCTTGTATAAAGGATGGAATTTCTAATGTGCTCTAGTGGAGTGCTACAGCCAAAACCTGAAATTAGCTGTTGGACAGGGTGAACGCAGTACTTTGTAGCAGTTGCTTGACTTGCATCTGCTTGCTGTAAAATGAAAACTTCATTTGTGTCAGTGTAACACAGTGAATGGGAAATCACAAATCTCTTCCTCTTCCAGTGGAGGTATTCAATCAAATTCTTCCCTCACTTTCTCCTTCTAAGAGATGCTTTGGGTTATGGAAATGATAATTGAGAATCCAGACATTGAGTAAACCAGGTTTTGAAAGCTACAGTGCTGGATTCCTGAAAATGATGCACTCCAGTGCAGTTTTTCAAAAGCTTAGGTTTTCATCAGTTTAAATGATTCCTAAGCACAGCTTAGCCGAACTGTCCTTACCATCTGAGTCTGCACAGTTGGACTGCTAGCTGCAAGACTTCTGGCATATCAGCTACAGGTCCCAACTGAAACTGTATTTCAGTTGGGAAACTGTTTTTACTGCATTTTGTTTTGAGTTCCGGCTAGAACCTAGATTTGAAAATACAAAATAAAAACAAGTAAAAAAAGTTAAATCAACATTTGACCTCCTCAAAAGGTTTGAATCTAGATGCTAAAAATGAGTGAGGGCTCAAAGAAAATCTTGTTTTTTCCAAGTCAGGTCACCCATGCCTACTCTACTGGCACTGGTTGATTATTACAGCCATAATTAAATATCTCAGGGTAGAAAAAGGTGCAAGCATTTTACTGAGGCTAGAATATGACCAAGAAAAATCACTGTACAATATAGGTATTTGATTAAAAGAATTAATAAAGACAAAAACTGTCCAATGTCTTTAAATTTTCTGAGGTATTAACCCAAAGCAGAGGACAAATGGCATAGAGTTAGTTTTATGTAAAGATGTATCAGCTTCAAAGAGTTTAGGGAATAGGATGGTAGAAAGTTAATCAATGAATGGATTCTTGTTCAAGGAAAATTTAGACAAGCTTTCCGGTACAGGGACTCAAATAAGGCTAGAAATGGACTTTTTGAGAGATGCTTAAAGAGCTGTATAAAGAAAAGATAGGTCAGACATTTAATCTGATTTTCAAATTGCCTTTTTAAAGTAAGAAAATAGATCCATGCTTACCTGAGTTAATAATTTTGTTATGGTCAATTGCAATCTGTCTTTCAGTTGGTCATCCATAGTATGGAGATAGCATAGGTTTATGTGATGAATGAAGACAGACATCCCTCCAGGAAATGGAATTTAAGACCATAGTTACCCTTGTGCTGAACTGAGAGATACCAGATTGTGCAGGAAAGGTCCCTTCCTTAATTGTGGCTTTGCCAGCGAAGCTGAGTCTGATCTTTGCTGTGTTAACAAATAAATAATCTTAAGGAGTTATCCTCTCTATGATATGAGAATTGGTGTAATATTGATTGTTGTTAACTTTCTTTGGGACTGATGTTGTTTAAATTATGTTCATTGCCATGAGACTTGGAATGGGTTTCAGTTTATAAATCAAGATGTAAAATGATATAGTAATTAATTCTGGCAAAATCTCTTTGTTTAGACTGATAGTATTAGTTCAGTGGTCTTTCTCTGCTGGATCTCAGCCTAAATAGCTGATCCTTTTTTTGGACCTCTTAGTTCTATAACTCTTGAATAGCTGGATTTTACAAGTTGAAAATGTCTTTCTGCTGTTTTGGGAAGGGTACTTTTATGTGTGAAATCAGACCTGGCAAGCAGTCTCCTTACCATCTTCTGAGAGTCAGTCTTGCATGGTTTGTAATCATGTCAGCTTTAAATCAGGCAATCAGGCTGCCAAGTTGCATTTGATGAATACAAGGTAGTGATGAAGAGGACTGCGATTCCCTGACTTACCCTTTGGCGGGACAGAAATTTTGGCAGCATAATTTGTCAGGAATCTTAGGGTCAGTCTTGACTTGGATTTTTCCTTATGTAATCATGTTGCTGTCACTACATGTTTGGGTTCTCTCCATCTAAAGAAACATAGTGAGGATAAGGCATTGGCTGTCTGTGTTGTTGTGGAAAAATCCTCATCTTTATTTTCCTTGCAATTAAAGTTTGTTATTGGTAGTGCTGTTTACACAGCCCTTCCTTCTGCTGCTGTTATAATGTCCTTTTTTAACAGGTCCAGCATGTAGTGGCTAGACCTCCTATATATGTGGTAATTCTAGATTACAGGGCTATTCATATTAGTTTCTTGTACTGTTGTCCACCTGTCCAGAAACAGCTATGTGGTGTAATCAGTACCTTCCATGTCAGGTTAACCTAGGCTGGCACTTGGAGAGGCCTTGCGTGGTGACATAGAGCAGCACACCCTGTGTCAATCTGGGAGCTATAGTTCCTAAGGCCTTTCTGTGTCCAGCAGCTTTAATGAAGATGCCCCATTGTATTCGCTATAACCACATTCAGTCTCTTCTTTACCCCAAGGGATGTGATAAGCTGGTTATAAGATATTATTTTGTTAGGCATGGGAAGTAGGGGTGCGGAGGGTGCTGCAGCACCCCAGGGTTTTAAGTGGGGCCACTGGCCCCACACCCCACTCCCCAGCCGCGGACTCTGAGCAAAAACCTGCTTCGGACACCTATGCCGTGGCCTGGCCCTCCGCTCCCCAAACCCTCACCTCACCTGGGGCTCGGGTCCCCGCCACTGGCCCTGTGGCTGGGACCCCGTGCTCAGCCTCACCCCTGCTCCCAGGCTCCCTGGGGCTCTGCTCCTGGATTAAAAGAATTAAAAGAACTATCCTTTTCTCTCATCAGTTCACAGGAGAAAAGCTCTGCCCAGAGTTACTTAGATCATGTTCTTTTTCTGATGATACTGGACAAAGGGGCTAATTAGAGGTGGGCCTACATGCCTCAGAGAAATTTGGGTATCTAGGAGCCTCACAATCCCAGTCTGCCTGTAAGAAGCATGGGTATTTGTGTCATCAAGGTCCAGACACCTCAAATGGAAAACAGATGGGTTAAATCCCAAAAATAAAGTTAAACCAACAAGTTGCATACTGTTTTGGTGTATTGTAAAATATATCAGTAAGCTCTTTTGTGAAAGCTTGAAATGTCTGGAACTTGATAGTTATTATGAAATATGTATACAGAAAGGGTTATGAATTTATATATGTGTATATATGAAAAATTGTAACTGTGGTGCAACTTCAGCATCACCATGACTTTAAAAGCCTTGAACTTACATGTGTAAGTATCTGTCTCCACCTCTGAGATACTGTAGTAAAATCTGTCTTCAGGTATGTGTAGATAAACAAGAAACTGTTTTTTTGGCCATTTTATCTATTTATATAATAATAATAATTTGTTTCCTAATACAGTAAAAGTTGTTTTATCCAGCACTTTGCCAACCATAAAGCTCTGGAAACCAGCTTTTTTGATATCTGTATTAAAAGTCCGGTTGACATGGGGCTGGCACACTCCCTACCTGGCTCCATGGGGCTTCCCGCAAGTGGCAACATATCCCTGCTGCTCCTAGGCAGCAGAACGGCCATGGGGGCTCTGTGCGCTTGCCCCGCCCTCCCCGAGCACTGGCTCCACCTGGCTGCACTTCCGTCTAGGGCAGGGGTCAACAACCTATGGGCCTGGTGCCGAATATGGCAGGCGAACTGATTTTTAATGACATGCTGCTGCCTGCCGGGACTCTAGCATGACATTAAAAACCCTGCCCAGCCTGGCCCGCTCTTCTCTGCCCTCTGCTCCCCCCGCGGGGGCAGGCAGCAGAGGCATAAGCATGTGCACGGGGGTGGACAAATGGCCCCACTCTCCCGGCGCGGCAAACCACGGGCTCCGCGCTCCCGGGCCGGAGCACCGGGCCGAGCGCAGCAAACCGCCGGCCCCTCCTCCCCTGGAGTTCTGCCGCCGGACGCGCGCTCATGTGCAGCGCTCTGAGGGCCGGGGCTGCACGCTCCTGCAGGGAAGTGTTTGGCTCCGCGGGGAGGCAGACACGCTCCTCGCTCAACTGGAGCCCTGCCGCCATGCGCGCAGTGCTCTGAGGGGTGGGGCTGCATGCTCCTGCAAGGCAGCGTATCTGGCTCTGCTTGGAGGCTCATGGTAAGGGGTCCAGGGCTTGGGGGGTTGGATAAGGGGTGGGGGCAGTCAGAGGACAGAGGGCAGGGTGGGTTGGATGGGGGTGGGATCCCGGGTGGGGTGGTTAGGGGCAGGGGGGGTCTCTGGAGGGGGCAGTCAGGGAGCGAGCGGGAGGGTTGGATGGGGCATAGGAGTCCTGGGGTCTCTCAGGGGGTGGAGGTGGATAGGAGTCAGGGCAGTCAGGGGAGAGGGAGCAAGGAGGGTCTTGGGGGGCAGTTAGGGTGGGGGTGGTCAAGGGACAAGGAGCTGGGGGGTTGGATGAGTCTGGAGTTCGGGGGGTCCTGTCAAGAGGCAGGGGTGTGCAGAGGGGTTGGGGAAGGCAGGGAGCAGGCAAGGTTGTATGGGTCAGGAGTTCTGGGGGTCCTGTCAGGGGGCGGGGAGCAGTTGGATAGGCATGGGAGTCCTGGGGGTCTGTCTGGGGGCAGGGGTGTGGATAAGAGTCGGGGAAGTCAGGGGACAGGTAGAGAGTAGGGTCCTAGGGGGGCAGTCAGGAGACAAGGAGCAGGGAGGCTTAGATAGGGGGTGGGTTTCTGGGGGGCAGTTAGGGGCAGGGGTCCCAGGAGGAAGTAGTCAGGGGACAAGGAGTGGGGGGTGTTTGGGGATTCTGAGAGGAGTAGTCACCTTGTTGTCTGCCCTGACCCCTGACGTCCCCAAACACACACACACCTCAGGCCTCTGCCCTGAGCCCTGTACCTCCCTCATACACACCCAGCCCTCTGCTTGACTCCTTCATCCCCCCACCACCCCAGCCCTGACTCTGGCACCCCCACACATACCCAGTCCCCCCCTTCCCTGACACCTGCACCACCCTTACATGCCCCCAGCCCTCTACCCTGACTCTTGCACCCGCCTCACACCCCATGCATCCCCCACATCCCCACCCTGAGCACCAAATGGGAGCTCCTGCACACCCCCTCACCCCATTCCTCCAACATGCTGGGTAACAAAGCTTTTCCTGTATTTGGATTCCAACCAAACTGAAATTCTTGGTTTATTAAACATTTGAAAAATTGGGATTTTGTTTCTGTATGTTTTGCCAGCAGAAAAAGAAAAAAGCTAGTAATCTTATCAGGTAAACACATCTGTTGTTCTGATGAGTATGTAGGACTCTACCCAAACATGAGAGCATTTATATGCAAAGCAACATAAGATCTTGGAAAAATTCTCGGAAGTGATATATGTTTATTGGCAAAATAAGCAGCCCATCATTTGTCTTATAAATTGTTTGACAGGAACTGAGGCAACAATGTCTAAATCTGTAATCTGTCTGCAGATGTTCAACTGTAACTCTTTTATGTAAGAGTTCTTCGATACATGGCAGATCTTTAAGGTAACTATTGAATTTCTGTCACAACATTTCATCATTCACTCATAGGTTCATAGTCCAAAGCTTTTTGTTTTTGTTTTTGTTTTTTTGGGGGTGGGAGGAAGGGTTGATTCTTCCTTCAAGTGAATCTGGCTGGTCTAGCACAGGTCACCAGGCTTCCAAATTAATAATCTGCTCCAATTTTTTGTTGATCTTACCTAACACTTTTTCTTTCTCTATTCAATCTTAGTTAATACAACTCAAGGCCAAGAAAGAGGTTCCCTTTCTGCACACATCATCCCCTTCTTGTGCAGGATGGGAGTCAGTCACCTCCATAACACCTCTTACCTGCCAGTCTTCAGGATCAGGTGTCCACATGTGGTTGGGGCAGGACACATGTTATCTTCCCATACAGGGCATCAGTCGAGCTGCATTAACTTTTATATTATGCCTTCTCCAAGGGGAAACAGCAATTAATCTGAGTGTCCATTTAGTTCGGCTCCAGTGGAGCCAGGCAAGGAGTTGGGGAGCAAGTGCAGAGCCATTCCGACCTTCCCCTAATATATGCAGTGTTTGTGGGGTATTCCACTGTCTACTCCAGAGCCTTTCCCAAAAGGAATGATTTTGGAGAAAACTCTGCAAGGGGGACCCATCCCTATAGAATTTTTCTCCCCAAGGCTCTCTTCCATGTACTGGTTTGTGGAAAGGGGTGATTCTCACCTTTAACATGTTTATAATTTTATATGACCCAAGTGAGTAGCCTCTGCACCTTAACTACAATGGAAATGGCAAAACTTATGGTGATGAACTCCTGGATTGCCTGTAGTGCCGGTGTTCTTTGAAGTGCTGCATGTACAAAATAACATACTAGCTTCTTTCTGACTGAATCCTTGTGTGCTAAGCATTAGGAAAGCCACAAAACCAGGATGGACTGTACTGTCTAGACCATACAGCAGTGATGGGCAACCTGCAGTCAATCAGGTTAATCTGCTGGCAGGCCACTAGACAGTTTGTTTACATTTGCATGGCCGCCTGCAGCTCCTGGTAGTCGAGGTTTGCTGTTCCCAGCCAATGGGAGCTGTGGGCCGCTCTACTTCCCACTGCTCCCATTGGCTGGGAACAGTGAACCATGGCCACTGGGAGCTGCGGGCGCCCATGCAAATGTAAACAAACTGTCTGGTGGTCTGCCAGCAGATTAACCTGATGGGCCGCGTGTGGCCTGCGGGCCGCAGGTTGCCCACCACTGCCATACAGCAAACATGAATAGTGTTTTCACAAGCCACTCAGGAGGGTAGCACTTGTCTCTGTCATTTCTCTTTACGTAACAGATGGTTAAATGAACATAACAGGAGGCACAGGGCAATGTTATTGTAACAGTAAAACCAGAAAATTATTTCAAAGGTTCAAATCATTAAGTAAACAATGTGACTGCTTGGAAGCTTCTTAAAAGATGAGCATCAATTTGGGTGTTGTGTTTTGGCAAGAATCTGGTGAAGCTGATGCCTTAAGGTATCTGACACCATAACCTGAGAGAATCACATTCCTCTGAGGTAGATTTTCTTGGCTAAAGTTAACAGGCATAGATTTAAACAAAAAGTTGGAACCAAGCAAAGAGGGAGTCATAACATTTACTGCTCACTAGGTTGTTTTACAACTTGGAATGTGTGATCTGTTTTGAGCCTCACCCTATTCACTGTAAACACTTTTGAAGCAGATACGGGATCAAGCCACAGAGTCTTGCCCCATACTTGAACTTCCCCAAAGTTCAGGGGATTATAGATTTGGGTCAGGCCCATCTCTGATACAAACCATGTGTATCTAATAGTTCAAAATGAAATAATTTCTGGAAGTTAATTGATCGGGCTTTTTTTTCATTTTGTTAGTAGCCTGACTTTTGTTCAACAGAGCAAAAGGACAGCATATTCAGGATCTCTCTAAATTTCACACAAAATCAAGCATCCTTGAGTTTCCTAGCCTCTTGAACTATTGTTAAAAACATTTACAGCAGGGCTAGTACTTAGGGCTTGATCCTGGAAGGTGCTGACCATCCCGGCAAAGTGATGCAGGTCTTTAGCTCCCATTGACTTTAGTGGGATTTAGGATGCTCAACCTTTTGCAAGGTCAAGTCCTAAAACCCTAAAATGTTTGCTTGTTGTTATAGCAAAAACTTAGATACAAAAAGTTACTGAGCAAAGCTGCACCAACCTAACGATTTTTGCTTTTTGACACCCAATGTTTTCATGAATATTTGTAAAAACTTGCCAGTTTGATATAAGGAAAAATGTAATTTCAAATGCTAATATGATCTTTTAAAAGTTTCATCACTAGTGCATTTCTCCAGGGCCTGATCCTGCTTCCATTAAAATCTGTGGTTAATTCTGCTATCCATTAGAATCATCATTTAAAATGTATATAATTTGTTAGGACTACAGATCTTAAACAATGTGCATTGCATTTTGTAACTAATCAGACTTTTCCTATGCACATCAGCATCACTTGAAAAATTTAGTAAGCTGATCTGCTTTGGAAAAAGATTTTCTTTAATATTCTGCTTACACAATATGTTGTCAACTCAGATTTTTGTTTTTATTTTGAATAATTAGAAAGGGGGTTTTGGTTTGTTTGTTTGTTTCTTTGTTCATTTGTTTGTTTGGTTTTTTTGAGGATGCTATTTAGTTTGGAAGACAAACAATTGCCAACGGTCCGGTCTGTGAAATTGGGTTTCAGGACAATAAGTACACATACATGGTCTTTGAAAGCACTGAGATGCAGACTGATTAAATAAAGATTAAATATGTATACTGTTAACACTATGAATAGTATTTCTGCCTGTCATTTCTAATGGGGAATTGTTGTGGATTCAGCATACAGAGATGTTATCTTATCTTATGTTCTGACAATCACAATTCTAATAAACGTATCTGTATCAGCTGTGTCCTTCAAGCTTCCTTTTTCTTTACTTTTTTTAACTATTTCTTTTATATGCTGAAAGAAATCTAAAATACTGAGGTTGCCAGTGATGCACATAAATATGACACAAATATCAAGGGTTTTCTCATGGCCAGTGACAGAGGAGATCTTTTAGCCTGACTACTATTCACTCTATTTTTACATTGACCAACAGTGGTCTGAAACCAATGTGGGGATAGCGAATTTAAAGCAACTATCCCTTCATCCATGAAGACAGATCACAGCAGGGAGTTCCAGGATAGTAAGATTGAAATTGCAACCAGCAATTGCACTGATTTGCAGTTCCTCTGCCTTCTTATCCTGGCAGTAGCAATTCTTCCTGTTTATTGTGGAAAAGGGGGAATAAAGAGATTGGGGCAAGCATTACAGGTTTTTAACCAAAGTCTATAGATTTTGGATGTGAATGGATTACAGACTATCTCGTGTGTGTGTGTGTGTGTGTGCATGTATACACATATACACCTCTACCTCGATATAATGCTGTTCTCTGGAGCCAAAAATCTTACCATGTTACGGGTGAAACCTTGTTATATCAAACTTGCTTTGATCCACCAGAGTGTGTGCCCCCTTCCCTCCCCCTGGAGCACTGCTTTACTGCATTATATCCAAATTTGTGTTATATCAGGTCGTGTTATATCGGGGTAGAGGTGTGTGTGTGTGTGTGTGTATATATATATAAGGGAGAAAACGTTGAGCATGCAGAAGCACGTTGGCGGCCAGGGTAACAGTGGGGATTTTTTGAAGAATTCTCAGAAGGCAGCAGTGTATTTTGCCATTGAGATGTTAATACCTGGCATGGGTGATGTTAGACCTGTGGAATGAGGTCTAATACAGAAATGAGTTCCCCTGTTTTTCTGTGCACAATGTGGTGAACATCCTGCTGTCACCCCCCAACTAAGGTAGGATCCCATTCTAAATTATTAATCTGAACATTGAAATTCTTCCCTAATTTAGAAGGTTATTTGCTAGGTAAGGTATTGAGTTTCTCCCTGTGTTCCATGTCAAAGTAATGATGGTATTAGTCAACATGATGAAGTTTTTAACACTGAGTTGAGCCAAACTAGATGAGTTGTCTCCTCCTATCCTGAAATGTTACTAAGTACAGAAATGTGTTGGAAATCTTAAGACTTTCTGTTCACTTTACACAATTAGAAGAGGAATGAGAGCAAGCATGTGCCTGATGTATTTGAACAAAGTCCTGTATTTTTCCCTTGAAAGAAAAAACCTCCATTAAATGATTCGCTGGAAAACAATTGTAAGTTTTAGAGATCTTTTGCTGCTTTTTTGGCTTCTTCTGATATGCCACTCAAAGCCATTATGTATTTTGTTCAGCCAGCATATTATTTATATTACAGCTATGTGAAATACCGGTCCATGACTCCTATTCCTTTTTTCTTTTTTTTTTTTTTTTTAAGCAGAGGACGTGTTTAGTGCAGATGTGTGCTATGATTTTGTTGGCTTGAGTGAGAAAATTACTGTTATTAGATCAGCTGGTTTTGGTTTCTTTGGATGAGTTGGTCAGGGATTGTGTGTTAGTTTAGATTTTTTTTTGGCGCTTAACAACCGAAACCAGCATAAAGTGAATAAATAAGGAAAAAAGTTTTAAAAAAGAATATGGGGTTTGGAAAGCAAGAGTGAATGGTGGGAGAACGAAACACCACATGCATATTCACTTACTCTTCCAATTTACTCCTTGGATTGCTAAGGATACATTGTAACATATTCGTGTTTTTAAACGTCGCTAGATTGAGTTACCAAATATTACACTACTATAGGATGTGTTTTTATTGATTTTTGTACAGCAAGTGGTCAGTTCAGTTCTGCCAGTCACTTTTTGGGCAAGTTTGAGTATATTAGTCAATCCCTCCATCAATGTGAATCTATAGAGGTGATTGTGAATCACAGCTACATGCATGTGTCTCGGATTCAGTTACTTTTTAAACCGCATATAACCATCTGCTAACTTTGGCAACTACCAAGTATCGCACTATACCAGCATATAAACTGTTTAAATACCACATGCTCTAGGACCCTGCAGGATCCTAACATTTATTTTAGGGTTATATGCTTGACTTTCTGGGGCGTCTTTCTCCTCATTACTTGTTTTCCTTGGGTCTTTGCCAGCAGCTGGGCCATTTCTGTCTTTCACTGTTCAGGAAAAATGTGTAAATTGGAAATATGCTTCCAATTTAACAGTTGAAATTAAACAACTGAAAGCTAGGAATAACCTGGTGGTTGGCTGATTGGCCATAAAATGCCAAGTTTGAAAAATATTATTTCAATTTATTTTCTCATCTGCTCCCTGCTTTTCAACAAGTTTTCAAGTTTAGCTCTAATATTCATATTGAAATAGCAGAGTAGCCTTTACACTGGTGCACACCATGTTTAATCATTCAGCATCAATGCCAAAGCATTCTGAGGCACAAAATTGCCATGGATTGGATTTGGTGAGTGAAATCCTAGCCCCATTGAAGTCACTGGGAGTTTTGCCACTGACCTCTGCCCCTCCCCCCCAGAATTTCACCTGGTGCGCTTGATTTTCTCTTTCCCCCAAGTGGAGCTATTGGTGCAGAAGTCAGGCAGGGTGAAAAGGGAAAATAACAGCGAGTCAGTTGTGATTCCCAGCCACTTGGGCGTGGTATAAGTTACAGACAAATTTTATTTTCATCAGCAAAGAATTCAGCATAGCAGAGCCTCACTCCATCATGCCCCCTCTGACACACTCCCTCCTGCTTCCAGCATGGACCCTGCCTAGCCTTATGCTGGGAGGTAGGTAATACTGTTCAGGAGGTGGTGGAGTCAGGCTTTGCACTGACAGAGACTCCCCGTACATGGAAGGGAAATTCTACAGGAGCAATTTCCAGTGGCTTTAAGTTCACTTTGCACCATATAGGACAAGAGAATCTGGCCCTATGTGTTATACTGGTATTCCATCCCACGATGTCATTTAATGTCATAACAAAATGATGTCATCAAGCCCAGGCTTTTAGGACTCATGCATAGTGCCATATGGAAATCCTCTGTTTATGCACAGAACTGGTGTAGCACAGGCATTGAACACTGCAGACTTTCCCACACTGCTCTTTTCATATGCCTTAGTATGAGAGATGATCTCCAGATGAGGAGGTTCTTGCTCTGGAAGGATTTGGGAAGGTTTTTGTCTCTGACTCTCAATCCTTTATCTTTTAACTGAAACTGCTATTGTTGATGTCCGTCATGGTGATGTAGATACTTGCACACAAAGAACTGAACTAAAACCATCACCAGTGTAATTTTGCACTGGCCACATTAAATCACTACCATTTCTGCCTTGGCTCCAATTCAGACTGGTGATTTAGAGGTTGAAAGCTCTGTACCCAGCTGATAACTTGTGCCATCTAATAATATTCCCCCAAGGACACTATTAGTAAAAGGATCATCTCCTTGTTCAGTCTTAAGTATAGACAGTGTTCACCCATTTGAGCATTTGAGAAAATGCACTTTTATACACTGCATAAGGCAAAAGGGAAGATGATAAAACTTGAATGCTCCTCTTAATCAAAATACAATGAATCATATTGGTTCATCTGCTGACAAGAGGCTGAGGATTACTCCACATTTGTTTTAATTTAAAGAGGCCCTAAGCCTACAGCTAATCCTTCTTCATAATTATGAAGAAATATTGGTATGGGAGAAATCCCATTAAAGTGCATGAAGATTGAACTCATCAGATTTTTATATACATTATTTTCAGGGCACAGAGACAGGGATTTCTTATTTTACTAGCTTTAACTGTAAAGGACTAATAACAAAATTACATTTGAAGTGGTACAGGAGATTTGTACATTTCAGTTATTGAAAGTCAAAATAGTGCCAATTATGTTTTAAGCTACAAATTTATCTGTATATTTCTATAGATCCTTGAAGCTCATTTATAGTTCAGTTTTTTCTCTTATGCCTACTTTATCTCTACCTGTTGTTTCTGTTCTTCTCCCTAACACAATCTCTGTTGTCAACTTAGAATAAATCAGAATGAATGACAAAACCCATAGTAAACATTTAAATAAGCAGTAATTAGTTCATTCTTTGTTTAAGAAAGTGGACCAAGTTTCAGATGTGGTTCAATAGAATGACAACCTACTGTAGTTTTAGCTATATTTGAAAAAATGCCTTTTGCCAGATCTGCTTATCATTGCTGTGATATCCAGTGGCAGAATTTCTCAAAGGTTCATGAAGACTGAAGGCATAGATTTGTGGTTTTGCACTCCTTGAAAAAGACTACATGTAATATAGTGTCATTGGCCGGAACATCATGGGGCTCTAGTCCATGGACCCTATGAACTGGTATATTCTATGGCTAAATATTGTGTGCCAGTGTGGTTTCACAGCTAGGGTGACCAGATGAGAGACATGGAATATTGGGACATGGGGAGGGGGGGACACGGTGCCACTGGAGCAACAAAAAAAATATGAAAGACCCAAGTGCCGGCGGCAGAGGAAAAAAGCACCCAGAGCACCCACCAGTAGCTCCATGCCCCACCCCTCTGCAGCAGCTCGCCTTCGTGCTGCCTCCACCTCCCCTGAGCTGGCTGCCGCGTCCTGCTTCTCCCCGGTCCCTCCAGCACTTGCACCACCATACAGCTGATTAGTGCAAATCTGGGAGGGAGGGGTGAGGAGGAGGAATGCGGTGTGCTCGGGGAAGAGGCAGAGTCAGGGTGGGGATTTGGGGAGGAATCTAATAAGGCAGTGAAGGGGTGGGGCTAGGGGTGGGGATTTGGCGAAGGATCCAATGAGAGAGGGAGGAGCAGAGTCGGGGCGGGGCCAGGGTGGAGTTGGGGCAGGGGGGCACGAGCCCCCTCCACCTGTGCACCGGAGGGAAAGATATCAGGAAAATTCGCGTCTTGACCAAACATCAGTCGGGACGGGGGACAAACAAGTAAATATTGGGACAGTCCCAATAAAATTGGGACATCTGGTCACCCTATTCACAGCAGTCACGCTAAACTCCTTGAAACCAATGAACTGGCTCTCAGTCCTATAGTACATCCAGCCTCCACCGATTAAAAGAGCTGCCCAGACGTCTGGTTTTCTCACCCATGTCAATGCAAACATGAGGATCCCATTGCACAATGACCTGCAGAACCCACCAAGGACAAGATTAAAATCCCACAGTCTTCTATGGAACCTCATCTAGACCTTTACACTCAACTTTGATGCAGAGGCTCTATGGAGAGCCGCATGGACCATTTCAACCATTCAAAATAAACAGCTTGTTGTTGACCCTGCTGAGGAACCACCGGATTTTGACTTATGTAGGAAAGACTGGTAAGAGAAAAGCAATTGCAGACTGCAGTCCCATAAAACTCGGTTAAAACTCTGCCCACCCCTTGAAATTGTGAAGGAATTGTGTGTATATGTTTGTGTGTGTGTGTGTGTGTGTGTGTGTGTGTATATATATATATATATATATATATATATATATATATATATATATATATATATATATATATATATATATATATATATATATAAAAACCAACCAAAAATATGCTCTCAACAGCTTTCTGGAGACATTAGTATGAATAGAAATATAACACATCTCTGATGACAGACATTATTTCCCTTGTTAGCATGCTGTCCTCTGTTGTGAAAAAATAAGACAGATTGTGCTAGATTAGCCATGTTGTCATAGTTTTGGTATGCAGGAATTTGACAGCTACCTCATTTTCAACTACAGTCTATCAGGTGATGTAGGGAATTGAAACATTAACATGGAAGAAATGTGGCAGTCTCTGTTCAAATGAAAAGCAAGAGGGGCACAGGACTGGAAAAGAGAATTTCTGAAGATCAGGAGTGGTCTGTATTTAGAACCATTTGCATAATATGGACTTGGTTTAGAAAAAAACACTACTTAGAAAATCATATTAGCTTTGTTGATATTGAGCCATATCTTTTGTATCATCCTTGCCACAAATCAGTGTTATAAAACTTTAAATCCTGAATGCAAAGCAGATGGATGGTAATTTGTCCAGTTATGCTCAAATGTAAATAATATTTTTTGTTAGCTATTTAGAGCCTGATCTCTGATGCCTTGTCTATGCTGCAAACAGTGGTTGCCGTTAATAAAGTAGCCTTTATGTTATAATGATATTGGGCCAGATTCATGTCTGTTGACTTCCATGGAACTCTAATGGAGTTTGATCGAGGAAAAATTTGGCCCATGAGCTTAATAGTTTAATTTACTTTAATGATACCAGTAATGAGGCACGGTGACAGAATGTAATTCTGAACTGTGATAAACTCAGTTCAGTGGTGCCTTTGCATCTGTAGTGTTCCTAGATCGGGGTGGGCAAACTTTTTGGGCTGAGGGCCACATGTGGGTGGGGAAATAATGTGCAGGGCAGGGGGTTGGGATGTGGGAGGGGGTGTGATGTGCAGGAAGGGGCTCAGGGCAAGGGATTGGGACATTGGAGGGGTGCAGGGTGTATGAGGAGTCTCAGGGAAGGGGGTTGGGGTGCAGAAGGGGTGCGGAGTGCAGGAGGGGGCTCAGGGCAGGGGTGCAGGAGGGGCGTGGGGTATATGAGGAGGCTCAGGGCAGGGGGTTGGGGTTCACAGGGGTGCAGGATGCTGCAGGGAGCTCAGTGAAGGGAGTTGGGGTGCAGGAGGAGTGTGGCATGTACAAGAAGGCTCAAGGCAGGGATTTGGCGTGCAGGAGGGGTGTGAGGTGCAGGCAGGGGGCTTGGGGCAGGGAATTGGGGGGCAGGGTACCGGAGGAGTTTGGGCTTTGGCCCTGCTTACCTCAGTCGACTCTGGGGTGGCAGCTCCTGGGGGAGGGGGAGCAGAGGGCTCTGCATGCACTGCCCTTGCTGCACCTCCAGGTACCTCCCCTGAAGCTTCTATTGGTTCCCCATTCCTGGCCAATGGGAGCTATGGGGGCGGTGCCTGGAGGCCAGGGCAACACATGGAGCGCTCTGTCACCACTGCCCAGGGGCCACAGGGATGTGGTTCCTGCGGCGCCACGGGCTGGATCCAAAGCCCTGAGGGGCCAGATCCGGCCTGTGGGCCGTAGTTTGCCCACCCCTGTCCTAGATAGTTTTCTTTTCATGTAATACTGCTGATGTACACACTCTTGCCCTTGGACTGAACCCACACAAGACATTAATATTAGAATTATAAAAACATAGGGCTGGAAGGGACCTTGAGACGTCATCAAGTCCAGCCCCCTGAGCTATGGCAGGACCAAGTAAACCTAGACCATCTCTGACAGGTATTTATCCAACTTGTTCTGAAAAGCTTCCAGTGATGAGGACTTTACAACCTCCCTTGGAAGTCTACTCCACAGCTTAACTATCTTTATGGTTAGAATGTTTTTCCTAATATCTAAACTAAATCTCCCTTGCTGAAGATTAAGCCATTACTTCTTGTTCTGCCTTCAGTGGACATAAAGAACAGTTGATCACTGTCCTCTTTATAACAGCCCTTCACATATTGGTTGCTCCTTAGTCACATTTTCTCAGGACTAAGCATGCCCAATTTTTTCAACCTTTTTCATAGGTCAGGTTTCTAAACCTTATATCCTTTTTGTTGCTTTCCTGTGCACTCTTTCCAATTTGTCAAATCCTTCCTAAATTGAGATGCCCAGAATTGGACACAGTGCTCCAGCTGGGGCCTCACCAGTGCCAAATAGAGCAGGACAATTACTTCCCATGTCTTACATACAACACTTCTGTTAATACACCCCAGAATCATATTTGCCTTTTTGCAGCTGCATCACACCGATGACTCATGTTAAGTTTGTGGTCCACTGTAACTCCCCAGATCCTTTTCAGTAGTACTACCACCTGGATAGTTATTCCCAATTTTGTAGTTGTGTATTTGTTTTTCCTTCCTAAGTGAGGTACTTTGCACTTGCCTTTATTGAGTTTCATCTTGTTGAATTCAAATCAATTCTTCAATTTGTCAAGATCATTTTGAATTTTAAACCTGTTCTCTAAACTGCTTGCAACCCCTCCCTGCTTGGTGTCATGTACAGATTTAATATGCATGCTCTCTACTCCATTATCCAAGTTAGTTATTAATTAAAATATTAAATAGTACTGAACCCAGAACTGACCTCTGCAGGAACTTACTACTTCCAATTTGACAGCAAACCATTGATAAGTACTCTTTGAGTACAGACTTTCAACCAGTTGTGCACTCACCTTATAGTAATTTAATTTAGACCACATTTCCCTAGTTTGCTGATGAGACTGTCATGAAGAACTGTGTCAAAAGCCTTAGTAAAATCAAGGTATATCATATCTACTGCTTCCTCCCTATCTATGCTGACTACTCCTTATGACCCTATTATCCTCCTGGTGCTTACAAATTCATTTTTTAATAATTTGCTCCAATATCTTTCCAGATATTGAAGTTAGGCTGACTGGTCTATAATTCCCTGTGTCCTCCTCGTTCCTTTTTTTAAAGATAGGTACTATTTTTGCCCTTCTCCAGTCTTCTGGGACTTCTCCCATCCTACAGGAGTTTTCAAAGATATTTACTAATGGCTCAGTGATTGCTTCAGCTATTTCCTTAAATGTCCTAGGATGAATTTCATCAGGCCCTGCTGATTATAATACATCTAACTTATCTAAATAATCTTTAACTGTTCTTTCCCTATTTTGGCTTGCTTTCCTTCCCCCTGGTACTCAATATTGTGCTAAACATCTGGCCATCATTAACATTTTTAGTGAAGCCTGAAGCAAAATAGGCATTAAGCACCTCAGCTTTCTTGATTTCATCAAGAAAGCTCTCCTTCTAGTTACTAGCTCTCCTTTCCCACTAAGTAGAGGGCCTACACTTTCCTTCATCTTTCTCTTGTTCCTAATGTATTTAAAGAATCTCTTCTTATTGCCTTTTATGTCCCTTGCTGAGTGTAACTAATTTTGTGCCTTAGCCTTTCTGATTTTGTCCCTGTGTATTTATGGTGTTCTTTTTGTATGCCTCCTTATCAATTTGACCATGTTTCCACTTTTTCTAGGATTCCTTTTTTATTTTCCGGTCATTAAAGAGCTCCTGATGGAGCCATATTGGCCTTTTACTATTCTTCCTCTTTTTTCTTTGCATCGGAATAGTTTGCAGTTGTGCCTTTAATATTGTCTCCTGAAGGAACTGTCAGCTGTCCTGAATATTTCCCTTAAATTTTCTTTCCATGGGACCCTACCTGCCAGTTCTCTGAGTTTATCTGCTTTTTTTCAAGTACATTATCCTTATTCTACTGCTCTCACTCCTTCCTTTCCTTAGAATCATGAAATCTGTCATTTCATGATCACTGTCACCCTCATTGCCTTTCACCTTCAGATTCACTACCAATTCTTCCCTCTTGGTCAGAATCAAGTGTAAAATAGCCATCCCCTGGTTACTTCCTCCATTTTCTGGAACAAAAAGTTAGTGAAAATATTAGCAAGATATTTCCAAACTGTCCAGTTTATGAGATTCAGGCTATACCTCTATTATAGTTACTGGAGTTCTCCATTTCAAATAGTTTGATAACTATTTTCAAATGAAAAAACAAATCATTTTCATTCACAGTGAATCTTCTTAACTTTCAGTGTGCAGGGTGTATAGCAATGACAAATGATAACATTTACAGGATGTTGTTCTCTTGAGACCGCTAAGAGAAAAATAATGTATCAGAAAACAGATATCAGAAATGAGTCTACAGGATAAGTTTCCAACTATTTTTGACCACCCAGCTTATACTGCTAGGAATTCTCTTTGCAAAGAGTTCTTAGGTAAATGGAGACAGACTTTCACTAGAGTATATATTATTTTTTCTTTGCTGGCAGCCAAATACTAGGGAGGATCCTTAATAAATTAATGTTGTTTTAAGCTAAAACCCAAAATTTATTTCTGAGTTGTCAGCTTTTATTGGAATGGAGAACAAGTGACGAATGAAACATTTCTGTAATGAAAAAATACTGTAGTAGTTGGGATTTATCCTTTTTGTGCAGTATTCAAAATGATATAGCTCGAAGCTATCCACTTCACTTGGGCTGTTGTGTAATGAATAATATATGTATAAAGACACTAACTAGTCTCAGCATGTGGTCTGTCAATATATAGCTAGTCATTTTTTATTTGATACCATACAAGCCAAGAAATACAGTACAAATGCTTTAAATTTCCCATCCCTTAAGTATACGGAAAAGGTTAAAATGAAGTCATCCTCCTTCACAGACAAATTAGAGAAACTACTGAATATCTCTTGGATAGTTTTGGTCAATTCACTCAAGATGAATCTTTCTCAGATAGAACTACTTGTTCCAGGTCCTCCCAGTAAATGAACCAGATGCCTTTGTGAGAACATCCGGAAGACTATTTTACACTAGACTTAGGAAATGTGATGGGGGATTAATACTCCATACTATACTGTAAATGTAATTGTCCTTTCACCCACACTGAAATCAGTGGAGCTACACTGCTGTAACACTAATGTGAGAGGAGAGAGAGTCGTTGTTTCCTTACTTCCTGGCAGCCAGATGAAGTGCGCATTTTGAGTGGGAATATCAAAACCACTGATGGGGCTATAACAAAGCTAAAATGCACGTAAGGATCTTGGGAGACAGAATTTTGAATGGCTAAACTCTATTTTTGTGCTCTAGAAGCACAAACCAAGAATAAATTTGGCTTCAATGTATAAATGTATCATTTGTACACCGAAATATTAGTGCTCAAAAACTGTATATGCAACTAATTTGAGGCATTTATAAATGGTGATTTAGATTGAAGCTACTTTAAAATATTGGCTCTATGCCCTTTTTTCCTTGTAAGTTTCTATGTTAAGACAAAGTTTATAGTAGGAACATAGGTTTGTCGTGATAGACCAGATAATTGATCCATCTACTCCAGCATCCTGTCTTTAACCACTTTAGAAGAATGTACAAGAAATCTTGAGGTAGCAATTTTGAAATAACCTGACCAATGGAGAAACTTTTTCCTGTTACCTATCAATTAGTTGTTCGCATAAGTCCTAAATTATATCTTATCTAAAGTAATTGCAAAAATTCTCACTATCCATATAAATGTTATATTTTTTATGGAGTTCTTGGCCTCAGTTGTATCATGTGCCCTAGTTGTATTCCTCTGTCATATCCCCTTTTATTCATTTCACATCTAAACTAAGCCAGTAATCTCTCTTCATATGGAAATCTCTCCATACCTTATTAATGTAAGAAAATGAAGCTTTGCCTGCACAGAGTTCTCCAATAAGCCAAGGAAGACATAAGATCCTTGCTGGAGATTCAGTACTGAGAAGAATTGAAGGAAGATTTTGCAGGGGACAAACAACAGGACAGAGTTGCCTTCCTGGAGCCAAGACATGAGACATTACTCTAAGATTGGACAGTCTTCTGAAGTCGATGGGCAAGGATCCATTGGTGATGACTCTTTATCGGCATCAATGACACTGCATCACAGAATATCTCACATACAGTATAACTCAGAAGCATGCTGAAGAAGAAAAATATCCAAGTGATCTTCTCTGAAATCCTTCCTGTCCCACAAGCAAATGAAGACAGAAGGCAGAAGATTCTGTATGTGACTTGCCAGCTAGGTAGGTGGGGTAGGGTAAAGAGTTTTGGTTTTGTGGATCATTGGTCTACCTTCTTTATGGAGAGGGGCTGTATAGTTTGGATGGCCTCCACCGCAGTAGAACGGTGACCAGTCTTCTCTGGGACAAATTGACTAGAGTAGTCAGGAGGGGTTAAACTAACAGCAAAAAGAGAAGGTAAAAAGAGGGAAGATATGAGCACTTAGCACAAAATTGAGATATTAAGAACAAAATCAAGGAACCAAAGAATGTGAGGAGAAGTTCTTGAATTGCTATACATAAAATGTTAGGAGACTGAGTAACAAATAACAGGAATTAAATTGCTCATTTATGAGCATAACTCCTACCTAGTGTCTGCTACAGACCACCAAATCACACTGGGGAACAGGATGACTGCCTCCTTATGCACCTATTTGCAATGTGCACTGGGGAGGGGAGGTGGAAGCTGCATGATCATGGGGGATTTCAATTTGAGTGACATGCTGGAAGTTCCATGCTGCCAATACTAAATCATCCTTGGAATTTCTAAGCATTATAGTTGACAAACTGCTAAGTCAAAAATTATTGCAGCCAATATGGAGGAATTCTTTATTAGACCTTGCCCTAACAGATAAGAAGGAACTCAAAATGTAACTGTAAATAGGGAGTCTTCATGGAGTAGGTATGTTTCTTGGCTCTACACTATTTAACATTTTTCTCAGTGACCAGAAAGAAAACATAAAACCATCACTGATAAAGTTTGCAGATAACACACTCATTGGGGGAGTGGTAAAAAGCTAAAAGGAAAGGTCACTGGTTCAGAGCGATTGGATCTGTTGGTAAACTGGATGCAAACAAACAGTATGCATTTTAGTATGGCTCAATGTAAATGTATACATCTAGGAACAAAGAATGTAGGCCATACTTATAGAATGGGGGACTCTGTCCTGTGGAGCAGTGACTCTGGAAAAGACTTGGGGATCATGATGGATAGTCACCTGAACTTGAGCGCCCAGTGCGACACTATGGCCAAAAGAACCAATGCAATCCTGTGATGCATAAACGGTAATCCCAAGCAGGAGCAGAGACGATATTTTACCTCTGTATTGGCACTGCTGGGACCACTGTGGAATTACTTTCTCCGGTTCTGGTGCCCACAATACAAGAAGGATGTTATTAAATTGCAGAATGATTAAAAGATTAGAAAACTTGCCTTATAGCAATAGACTAAAGGAACTCAGTCTAATTTAGCTTAAGAAAGAGAAGGTTAAGGGCTGACTTGATTACAATATGTGAGTATCTAGGGAACAAATATTTAATAATGGGTTCTTCAGTATACAGAGAAGGGTAAAACATGATTCGATGGCTGGAAGTTGAAGGTAGACAAATTCACACTGAAAATAAAGCATACATCTTTAACAATTGTAATTACCTATTGGAACAACTTACTAAGGGTCATGGTGGATTCTCCATCTCTGACAATTTTTAAATTGATTGGGTGATTTCCAAAAGATCTGTTCTGGGAATTATTTTGGGAAAGTTCTGTGGTTTGTGTTATACAGGAGGTCAGATGAGATGATCACAATCATCCCTTTGGTCTTGGAATCTATCAGTTTTTATCACTCATCACTATACTCCTGTTTTTGCAATACCTTTATACGGTGGGATAATCAGAACTAACCACAGGTGAGGCCATGTCATTGATTCTTATAATAGCAGCATAATACTTTCCTTATTATTTTCCATCACATTCTTTACACACACTTACACTTTGATTTTTTGATTGCTAGTGCACGTAGAACAGAGATTATCACTGAGCTGTCTGCAGTGATGCCCAGATTTGTTTTGTTTTGTTTTCTTTATTTGTTTTTCCCTGGTGACTGGTTTCAATTCATGTAGAATCCAATGTATTTAAGCAGTTCAAATTATTCCTTCTAATATGCTTTACCTTGCATTTGCCAACAGTGAATTTCCACTCCTGTCACTGTGTCTATTTGCATAGCAATGTTAGGTTCCTCTGAAATTCTTCAGTCTTCTCAAGTCTCCATTTATCTACATAAAATAAAAACAATTAAACCTCATCTTTCATAAACAGATAAACTATACCATATCCATCAGTCCTTTGAGAACCTTTGGCCACACCACTATTAACCTTTTGCCACACTAAAAATTGACTTTTTTATATATATTTTTTTTATTTTCCAGAGATCAGTTAATTCCCTGTATGAGGTCAGGATAGACTTAGCAAATCAATTTATAATTCAACATTTAGATAAAATTAGCAAAGCAGTTAAGGTATTACTTCCTACAGCATTTCAGACGGTCTGAGACTATAATTTGTGGAATGGAAAGACTGAGGAGTTAAATAATATGGACAAATAATCCATGTCAAAAGGGACTCATTGCCAGTAGGCCATATAAGAGCTGCCTATAATGTGCACACATAAAAATACTCTTTTTCTTTTCACCCTAATACTTCCTGCTGATAGACTTTCTGCTAACATGGAAAGATACCATGAAACCTTTCTGAATTGGAAGTGCTTGATAATGGCAAAACAATCCAAATACACCTCTACCCCAATATAACGTGACCCAAGATAACATGAATTCGAATATAACGCAGTAAAGCAGATCTCTGGGGAGGGGGAGGAGTGCACTCTGGCGGATCAAAGCAAGTTCAATATAATGCGGTTTCACGTATAATGCAATAAGATTTTTTGGCTCCCGAGGACAGTGTTATATCGGGGTAGAGGTGTACTGACTTTGGGTTTTTGTGTGGAAAGCTGCATATAAAAGCTATGTTGCCATTTCAAATCTAAATGATCTATATAAGATCCTATATAATTTACACTGAAGAAATGATATGACTGGGGTAGGAGTTTACATTTGACTGTGGACATTGATACGTGGTGGTGCATTTCAAAATGTGGTGACAATCCACCACTGACAAGGCTTTGGCAACTAAGGGGCTGATCCAAAGCCCACTTCAGTTAATTGGAGTTTTTCCATCAAAGTCATTGGGCTTAGGATCAGTCCCCAAGTTAGCACACAGCCTACAAAGATTTTAAGATTAGAGGTACAATTTGGAAAATTACACAGTTCAGTTCTTTCATTGGTTCTGAGAGTGACTTCCATACTCTCCATATGTAAAACTCAAATACATTGAGTACAACTGCCATTGTAAAATTCAGCCTAATTTTATCTGAAGGTTTATACAAATTATATAAAGAATTCAGTAAGAATTGTATAAAGAATATGAAGAAGAGCTCTGTGTAGCTCGAAAGCTTCTCTCTTTCACCAACAGAAGTTGGTCCAATGAAAGATACTACCTCACCCAACTTGTATCTCTGTTACGATGCCCAGTCATCCTCCTTAATTATCCAAATCTCACTCTATCCAAATGTGTTTTCTGTTCCTAATATACCTCAGATAAACAGAGTTATATGATGCACTGAAGAAAAGCAAATATCAGTTTTGACCATTGTATTATTTTTATTGTATTGTGTCAATCTGCAATTTCACCACATTTTTGCTATCCAAAATTAGTAGAGACATTCTTGATAAATACCTTCTGAAATTCAAAGCAGTTTGTAATTATTATTTAATCACATTTTTACATTGCTAGAAATGCCTTTTTTTTTCTTTTTTAACATCTTCCTGTTTCACCTTTCTGTTATGAGGAGATACAGCATTGGCTTTCTGCCCAGATTTCAGAATCCGTTGATTTTTATTTAGTTCTGTTGTAATGATTCCAGCCCTTGGCAATAGTGCGAGTATAAGGAATTATAAAAACTTTCTGTTGTGCCACCTGGACCAAAGTATGGGGTAGGTGCCCATGTGCACTTCACTAATCTGTGCATTCTGCCTCAAGTGGCCATGTTGTGATTGGATTAGTAGATAATTCACTTGAGTTTATCCAGCCTTGGGATTTATGCCAAATGTGTGTGAAGTTTCTATGGTGAGTTAGTTCATGTGCAGTTGAGCTGTACAGGAACAACTTACGAGTTTAGGACCATTAATAGTCCGTTGAATCAACTATTGTAATATAAGAACCAGATTCAGTCTGGGGTTTTATAAATAAGATGACCATTGAATATCTTACTGGTTTGATGGGAGTTGCATAGATAAAACATCACATGCTACACTGAAAAGTAATGCCCATCAGAGACTGCTAGTGTCCAGATCTGAATATTGGTCACTGCTTCTAAGTACCGGATTTGCAGGCTTTCACAATGAAGGAATATTTCCCTATTTTGTAGTAGGAAAATAATCTCTATTCAAGCTTATTTCTTCAGTGTGTGTAAATTAGTGCAACTCCATTGAAGTAGATGGGACTGTGTTGTTTTACACCAGCTGAGAATCTGGCTCACCATTTCTTAAAATTTTAACCTTCATTATGCCCTGCATTCCCTACAGGAGGAAATTAAAGATGCATGTCCAGGCATGTGAAAAGACTCTTAGAAATTGGCTATAGAATAACAGGCAACTCTGAATTTTGGGGCTGTGGTTCTGTTGATTGATTGTTGTGACATCCTAAACCACAAGAACAACTTGAGATAACTTCTGCCTAAAACAGAATAGCAGGCTCACAATTCTAAGTATATCTATTGTAGTCTCTGTATGATATTCCCCTTTTTTCCTGCTCTCTCTAATGCTACCTTTTTCCTTCCTCTCCCCTTTGCTATTTTCTCTCTCCCAGTTTCTGCATCACCCATTGTATCCACTTTTCCCAGCGTTTTCAGGATGATGGGTAAAATTCTGGCTCCATTTAAATTGGGGCTTGCAAACTTTTTGGCCTGAGGGCCACATCGGGTTTCCAAAATTGTATGGACGGCCGGTTAGGGGAGGCGGTGCCTCCCTGGCCAATGCCCCCATACAACAACCTCCCCCCCGCTTGTCACCCCCTGACACACACACACACACCCCGGGACTCCTGCCCTATCCAACCCACTCTGTCCCCTGACAGTCCCCCCGGGACTCCTGCCCCATCCACACACCCCTTCTCCCTGTCCCCTGACCAGCCCCAGATCCCCCACCCCTGACTGCCCCCCAACATTCCATCAAACCCCTCCTCTCATTCCTGACTGCCCCCCAGGACCTCTGCCCCATTCAACCACCCCTTCTCCCTTACCACCCCCAGAACCCCTGCCCCTGACTGACCTCTGCCGCCCCATCCAACCCCCCCTCTTTCCTGACTGCTCCCTGCCCCCTTACCACGCCGCACAGAGCAGCAGGACAGGCAGCCGGTGCGCAGCTGGAGCCAGCCATGCCACCGCACAGCACAGAGCATTGTGCCAGTGGCACAGTGAGCTAAGGCTGCAGGGGAGGGGAAACAGCAGGGGAGGGGCCGAGGGCTAGCCTCCCGGGCCAGGAGCTCAGAGGCCTGGCAGGAGGGTCCAGCGGGCCACATCTGGCTGTAGTTTGCCCACCTCTGATTTAAGTCAATGGGAGTATTGCCTGTCAATGAAACCATGATTCACTTGGTGCTTCTTAATCTCCTACCTTTATGAAATTCCTATAAAACTGAATAGAAAATGTTCTCCTTTCTATATATTTTTGGACCATCACATAGTATTTAACAGAAAAATTATCTCATATATAGAATTCTGTAGTATGTAGTAAGGTATGGTAAAAAAAGGGATAGAAAGGCTATCCTTTCTGCATTAAACTCTATAGGGCTGTCAGGTAATTTCTATAGAACTCTGATTGTTTAATCATAGTTGAGGATTATAATTATATTTTCCAATGAGGGCACACTTTCCCATGTGCATTTATTACTGAAGTCAATTTTACCTCCTATTTCTTCCTGTAGTGGCTTTTTTATCACCGTTCTCCCACCTTCTCACTGCAGCAGCTATTGTGAGGGCTTGGGATGCAGGAAGTGGTAAATAAGTGGCTGTTTCCCATAATTCAGGTGCATAACATAATACTTGTGAATTGCAAAGATTGTGTTTGGTTTTTTTTGGTGCATCTGTTGCATATTTTGTCCTTACATGGATTGCAGTATTATGCAACAAGAATACAAATTAAAATCAAAGCATGCTTTCTGGAGAATAAGATTTTAATGTCTGTGGTCACCTAAGATTTGATCTGGAATGCAGGCCAGTTCAGTACAGCAGTCTAGCATGTGGCTAAAAGCACGGAATTCAATTGAACTTAACCACATGCTTATAGTTAAGCCTGTACTTTAGAGATTTTCCGAATATGGATCCTAGTAATGTTTTTAGGAAAATTAAAAATAAGATTAGGTCCATAAGGAGGTCATATTCTTAGTTTTAGAAGAATTCCTGAAAGTCAACAATATTGCCTTAATTTTTGTTTTCCTTTGCAACATAGAGTAAGTTTTATGGACTCCCTGTTTTAAAAATCAGAGCCCAAATATGCGTTCAGGACTAGCTATATTTCTGGTTTTGTTTTATAGCTGGCTGACAATTATATTTTAAAAAGAGTTCAAAATGAATAATAACGCTATTTACAGTTTTTAAAATGGATCTTATGCAGACCTGCCAGTTCTCTGAATCCCTCCATAGTGCCCGTGTCTGGGTAGATTACATGGCCACATGATATATTCATTTTTGTTCCTCAGAGCACTTGTGGTCTCTTGGTCTGCATCTGTAGTTAATATTCTCCTCTGCTTTGCTGCTGTGGTTTCACTGACGTGGCTTCTGATGTCAAGAAAGTAGGAAATATGGAATGTGTAGCTGACTAAAAAGGAAGTTAAATCGTTGGAGTGTGGATTGCAGGGCAGCACTACAATAAATATTCCAAGGTGAATGGTGATTCTTTCTGAAAGATACAGAAAACCATGCAGGCTGGGACCTTGACCCATGCCCACACACTTTACTTTATAGTCATTAATTGATTGTTATGATACTCCTATTTAGCAGGTAAATATTCTCTCTCTTTTGTAGATAGGGAAACAAGCCAGAGATATTAAAGTAACGTTACCAAAGCCATACTGGGAATTATTGTCAGTGGTGATCTTAGAACACAGGTGCTTCAGGCTTGTCATTCTTAGACCTTAGACTGTGTTTCTCTCTCTTTGGAAGATCAGAAAATTGTGGTAATAAGTAATAAAGGTTGCTGAAAGAAAACAATAATATACTATGTAAATGCTTCTTTTAACTCTTAATAGTGCCTTATGTGGAAACTTTACATACATGAATCTGTTTATCCTAGAACTAAATCTTTGGAGGCAGGGCTTTATCGTTTTTATGTCTGTGAATAGAACCTAATATAGCACAGTGAGACTCAAGGAACTTTGGTCATCACCATAATAGACATAAATAACAACAGTGAAAGTGTAGCCTAATTTAGAATTGGCACTCAGCAATACAGACTTCTGAATTTAAAAAAAAAAACGCCCGAACCCATGATATAATTTAAATGTAAATCAGGTCTGTAATGTTCCTCTACATTCTTGATTCTACTAGCCAGGAAAAACAAAATGAGTCCTGAGTATGTGTGTAAGAAATCACGATAACTGATATTTTACGAAATGTAGATGCATGTACACCCTCAAAGTATTCCTGGCAATATTGTAATATCTTCTCAGAGTTGGATTCTAGATTCTTGATGCCATCAAGTATTTGAGATAGCAGAGAACAAGCTGTACCTGCCAACATTATGACCTCCAATAATAGGGGATCTAAAAAAGAAACCCAATCTGAAACACTAAATTCTGGAATGGGATCCCTTTCAGTTGTTCTGAGATTAGCAACTGGGGAACAGCTAGGGCACAAAAAATGGCGGATGAAATTCAATGTTGGTAAGTGCAAAGTAATGTACATTGGGGAAAAATCAAAATTGGAAAAAGTACAGAGAAGGGAAACAAAAATGATTAGGGATATGGATTTGCTTCCGTAAGAAAGATTAAAAAGGCTAAATCAGTTCAGTTTAGAAAAGGGATGGTTAAGGAGGAGTATGACAGAGGGCTATAAAATCATGAATAGTATAGAGAGAGTGAATAGGGAAGTGTTTTTTATCTCTTCTCTTAACACAAGAACTGGGAATCACACAATGAAATTAATAGGCAACAGATTTCACAAACATTAGGAAGTACTTCTTAACACAACAGAAAATTACCCTGTGGAACTTGTTGCCAGGGATGTTGTGAAGGCCAAAAGTATAAATGAGTTCAAAAAAGAATTAGATAAGTTCCTGGAGGACAGGTCCACCAATGGCTACTAGCCAAGATGGTCGGGGGTGCAAATCCATGTTCTGGATGTCACTAAACCTCTGACTTCCTGAAGCGGGGACTGGACCTCAGAGATGGATCACTCGATAATTGCCCTGTTCTGCTCATTCCCTCTGGAGTATCTGACACTGGCCACTGCCAGAAGACAGGATACTGGGCAAGACGAAACATTGGTGTGATCCAGTATAGCCATTTTTATGTTTATTCTATGAAATTTCCAGACAAAATAGCAAGGCTGGAGAAAGTACGAAAGTCATCAGAAAGGTGCAGCACTTAAATGTGATCTAGCAGTGAAATCTTAAATTATGCAGACAAAAGGACAATTATATACCATAAATAGTGCAAAATATAGGCTTGAAATGCATTGTGATGGCTATTAATTGCTAAATTATACCTACTGAATCTGCAGACAGTTGTAAAAGGAATTGTCAGTAATGATAACATTTGTGTTTTTTCTTATAGGATTTTAGATCTCTGTTAGCAGGGTAGTTGGAACTTGTTTATTGTTTAGAAATGGCATTTTATGAATCTGAAGTAAAAAAAATTATAAGTATATATGTCTCTTCTCGACAATGATTTGTCTCTTCCATGAACTCAATGCTGCAATCACTGAAACATCTCTGCACATAATTTGGTACTGAAACGGAGTCAAGACTAGACTGATCATTCATTTCTAGTGTTTGCCTGATAAGTAAAGCATAATTTTTTTTAGTAGTAACCAGCCTATTAGGAATTATGTTTTAGCCTCTTTGTTATACAGTCACACAAAAAGGATGTTTAAGATGCACAGAAAACTTCCATGTTTTACAGGATCTCAGAAATTTAAAGAGACATTGCCAAGCAATTTAGGGCCAAAATTCAGATTAAATGGAGGAGGTGGAAGTGAAAGAGGAGGTCTTAAAAACTAGTATTAATAGAAATGGTTTTTATGGCAGTTTATTCTTTATAAATATTTGCTCTAAAGGGACTGCATCTGAAGCATTCAACACTTGCTGAATATATAAGATCCAGAAAGTGAAACTGTCTAGAAACCAAAGTAAAATTGACTGATCTGTTTTCATCATCTCTGCAGACTGAACTGCAAAAAGTAAGCAAGCAGGGTAAACGGTGAAAAGTGAATTAACTTTTCAAGGCTCTTGCTCTTTTAGCATTCTAACCTGGTATTACTGATACAGGTTTGGAAAATATGGCCTGGTGTATTCCCTCTGCACAGGCGAGGTGTCCTCCATGTACATACATCCTTTAGGGACTGTCCCCACTTTCTGGGGCCCCAGAAAATCTCCTCCACTGGGGAGCTGAAGCTCTGCAGAGTTTGGGGAACAGAACTGCAATACATGAAGGTAGAGTACAGGGCATATTGTGCAACACCATCTCCTAGACTTCGCTGTGAAAATCTGACTGAAGGTAATACAGCCCCGAGGCACATGAACTCACTCAGCATCCCCTCCATGGCTGTTATTGAGCAGCTGCAGGAGAGTCGGGCAATGGCAGCCAGAAGGGGGAGGAGGATAGGTAAGCAGCACAAAGGAGGAATCAAGATTCCCTTCCCCTACCCCCAAACCCTTGGTCAACCTCATCTTGCAAGTATTTCCATGGAAGGGAGTAATCTAGACCTATATTTTTTAAATATTATTTTTAGTGTCACCGTTTCTGACTGTTACATACAAATAATATTTTTTCTTAAAGTAAATGCAGCCATGGTAAATACATCGTTCTGAGATGTATTAGTAGGAGTGTTGTAAACAAAACATGAGAAGAAATTCTTCTGCTCTACTCTGCACTGATTAGATCTCAACTGGAGTATTGTGTCCAGTTCTGGGTGCCACATTTCAGACAAATTGGAGAAAGTTCAGAGAAGAGCAACAAAAATGATTAAAGGTCTAGAAAACATGACCTATGAGAGAAGATTTAAAAAAATGGGTTTGTTTAGTCTGGAAAAGAGAAGACTGAGAGAGGACATAACAGTTTTCAACTACATAAAAGGTTGTTACAAGAAGGAGGGAGAATAATTGTTCCTCTTAACCTCTGAGGATAGGACAAGAAGCAGTGGGCTTAAATTGCAGCAAAGGAGGTTTAGGTTGGACATTAGGAAAAATTTTCTAACTGTCAGGGTGGTTAAGCACTGGAATAAATTGCCTAGGGAGGTTGTGGAATCTCCATCCTTGGAGACTTTTAAGAGCAGGTTAAACAAACACCTGTCAGGAATGGTCTAGATAATACTTAGTCCTGCCATGAGTGCAGGGGACTGGACTAAATGATCTCTCAAGGTCACTTCCAGTCCTATGATTCTATGTATTCTGTGTGCATGCCCTATGCACCAGAGCCAGGGAACTTTGCCTAACAGTACACCTTGATTCACTGAAGGCTCAAGGCCTGTGGTTGGAATAGGAAACTTCTCTACATGTCCATGTCCTGGAGCTTTGTGTTATCTACAAGGCTTGTCACACCTTTTAAGATCACATCAAGGACTCAGCAGTTCTCATACCCACTAACAATAACCACCATCATGTATTATCTGAATAGGCGGGGGAAGCACACTCCAACATGCTTTGTCAAAAGGCAGTCGAAGTCAGACAGTTTTGCATTAGGGAAAACATTTCTCCAGGGCCATTCATTTGCCTGTGATCCACAGTCACCTGGTGGATCACCTCAGCAGGGCTTTCTCCTTGAATTAAGATTGGTCTCTGAAGCCAGCATCCTGTGGTCCATCTTTGTAGTTCTGGGCATCTCAACAATTGGCTCGTTTGCCACAAGAGAAAACCAGAAATGTTGTCAGTTCTGCTCTCGAGGGGATCTCAATCCAGGCTCCTTGACCAACACTTTTCACCTCATCTGGGAATCAGCATTCCTGTGTGCCTTTCCTCCAATTCTGATCATCTTGCAGTTCATTCTTAAGCTGCAATTGGATCATGCCAAGCTCATTTTCATTGCTCCAGTGTGGTTGAGACAATGTTGGTTTTCCAACCTCCTCACAGCATCAGTAAGATCTCCCATATTCCTTCCTCTTCACCCCAGTCTGCTGACTCAGCATCAGGGTCAGGTTTGGACCCAGCACTCTGCTCCCTGCATATCACAGCCCGGATGATGCATGGTTAGATGAAGAAGAGGAATGGTTACTACTTGTAACTTGCTCTTTGAGATATGATGCAGATGTGTATTTCATGACCTGCCCTCTGTCCCCTATGCATTGGAGTCTGGACTTCTGACAATGTGAAGGAACCGAGGGGGCCAGGGTGGTGCTGCCCTTATACAACTAGGGGAGGGGCTGCAGCCACAAGGCATAAGCGCTGCCCTTATGGGTACTGCTAGACGAAGTTCTCCAGCTCTGGTGTGTGGAGCATGCACACCCATATAGAATACATATCTGCATCACATTTCAAAGAAAACATTTACAAGTAGGTAATTGTTTTTCAAGTCTACAATACAAAATTGCAAAGTATTGAACTAAAGAAACTGTTGACTGAATAATACTGCATGACAAAGTGATATGAAAAATTATAATAAGTGATGGGAACAGTCTGTGTTAAGCAGTGGTCTTGACTTCTCCTTTACCATTAATATCCTGTAAGGAAAATCAGTAAAATTCATCATCCGTTTTTAACGGCAAAAAATTCACGAGTCTAACATTGTCAAAAATGATTCTGTAAAAAGGTAACCAACAAGTAATACAAAATCCAGAAAATAAATGGAACAGGATTTTTAAAAAAGAAAAAATGCCTTCATTTTAATTTGGTGAAATGGAACATTTCATGTTGGATTATTCAAGATGGTAGAGGAGACATTTGTAAAACTAACACTCTATTGACTTAAACCATCAATTTTGCTTGTAGAAAAGTCTGGCAAGTCCAGACTGATTCACAGAAATTGTTGCCTTTTACTTGACTACTCTATAATAAGGATTCTGGATTTAAGATTGAGTCTCTTTAGCATAATTATCTAGCTACCAATGCAATTAATTTTTTGAGTAGTGGTGAAGTCCCATTCAAAGTGATTCTGAATTTTAAAGTATCTGTCTTTCAAATTGGTGCAAACATTGTAGGTCACATATTGTTTAAACAAAAAAGTACCTTATTCATTGGGAACTGTATCAGTCCATGATATATATGTGCCTGTGCTCTGGAACACCTGTAAAAAATACCTCAGATGGTAGGACATAAATCCCATGTGTAGTCCCTTCTGGATTGCTTTACCAGGGAAGGGTTGAACCTGCTAAAGCACATTCTCTGGGCAAACTGAAGGGGAAGTATTTCATGCCACTCACTCTATCTAATTCTTCCTAATGGGAAGCAGAGGTCTCTCTGATTTATCACTTGCGATCCTATACTGACCTGGTACCTGCCTTCCTGCCTTTTTGATGACAGCTTTATTGATGAACATTTTGAATAAAAACATGTACTTCAAAAAGGACACATGGTGTCCTGTAAAGAAGACAAAATGATATACTGTAGTGGGAAAAGACAGACCTGATGATAATGACAGAAGGAGAGAAACCTGCTTTTATAAACGTCTGTCACCATCAGTTAAGAACAAAGCAATTTCCATTCACTTTTAACTTTTTGCAGCATTTAGTGGATTCACTGTACAAGAAAATTCAAAATTATTGCTCTTGATAGTCTAATTAGAAAACATTCCTGATTGAAGAATTGCCCATGTATTGCATTTTAATTTTTTATCTAATAAAAAGCTTAATTTAAATGATTTCAGAAGTGATTAGAACCCTGTAAGTTGGGACATGCTATTTAAAAATGTATCAAATGTTTTACTTAGCTCTTATTAGTGCTTAGATAACTTAGTATATAGCATAATGAGCGACTGTTTTTAGGATAATTTTTTCTAATTGCCTGCATCATTATTCATTGGCGAAAGAAGACAAAGCAATATCTTTTATGAGAAAGTGATTTAATCAAAACATAGCTTCTTTCATTCAAGAGGGTGTCTAGCTTAGGAGTTCCATAATGTCATCCTGGAATGTAGTGACTTTCAATTCTGTGTCACTGGTTCTAATATCCACCTCAAATTGGTAGTAACCCAAAATCAGTAGTAGAATCTGCTGCCATAAAATTGCATAATGAGGTGGTGGTGCCAGTCCAGTTCTTAGTGGATAGCTGTCCATATATTATAAAGAGCATTTGAAGTGACATAAATTGGCTGTTAGTTATCAGTCTCATGGAAAGGCCAAGGAATAAACAAACGTAGGGATCAAATTATCCTCCCACCTTGAGAGGTAGTCCCTCCACACCAAGGGTGAGGCATATTGTTGGAGAAATGTATGAAGTGCTGCCTTCTCCTTTGTTGCATTTGTTCTCTCAGGGAACAGAGGAATCCAGTTTCCGGGCAAGGTCACCCTGGGCTTTACCATTCTCTGTTCAAAGTAAGAATGAGGGGGCACCATCCAGCTCCCCTGGACTGCTTTGTCTGACCAGCATTCCTATTAGTTATACAGTAGTTGGTGGTGGGATGATTGTGTCTTAGTGACCCCATATATGCATTGCAGCTACTATCTCAACAACTGTTAATCCGGCATCTTTCATCAACACTAAATTCACTTACCAACAAAAGATATATTCATTTTATTACATGCTGACAAAGAGATAGCAGAACCAACAAGAGCTGACATTCAGATAATGAAGAGAGCCTGATTTAGCAATACATTCATGTTATATCCACATTTTGTTGTTTCATATCTCCTGCTTCATTTTTCACAGAATGAAAAACCTACTGAATACTTGTCAAGGTAGTTTTCTTACGGTACATATTGATATCTTTCTTTTTTCTTTAATTTGTGTAAGCGATAAACACTTTCAAAACATTAATCTGGTGTATACAATTAACTGAAGTACCTCACTGGTAAAAGTGAAATAAGGAACATTTGAAACTCATTTTAATTAGATAACATAAGTCAGAGACAGGTGTTTGCAGGGCACCGTTAGGGGGAAAATGCAGTTCTCCTGCAAGTCAGGAACACACACTAATTTATTCTTTCTACTTGGGAAACCCCAACCTCCCACCCAACATACAGTGTTGATTAACTCGTTTCTTGAAATAGCAACATTTGAAAACAAACAAACATAAGACCTGATCCAAAGACTACTGAAGATAATGAAAAGACTCCCATTGACTTCAACATTTTTTGGATAATTCCCATATTGCAATTTTTATTGTTATCATTCAAGTTTCATAGTTCACTTTCCATCGTAGAATCACTAGTATACAGAATAATAAACTAGAAATAATGTATTTTTCTGAAACTTAATTATTTTGTTGTTTACAAAATTGTTCCCAATCTGCACAGACCTGTGGTACTATGCTTCACTACATAGTATTTTAATTAAAAAAGAAAAACAAATAAATGATTAATCTTTTCATGAAAAGAAATAGTCCCACTGATGTTCATATGATTTTTGTTTTATAAACCATAAATTTGTATTTCTATTTGTGCTATGTTTATAGAACCTTTATTGCCTACTGCATATTTCAAGAATATTAATTTATGATCACCAACATTAATAATGAAACTCTAAACCTAAAAATGGAATTTACAAGTTAATGTCATGATTGTTATAAAGAATCAGTTCCTGGAGAACAAGAAGCAATGTGGCTGGGAAACATGCAGGAGGGCAAGTCATGGGAGAATCTTGATGTCTAGGAGAGAGATTCTTTATGAGTCTTAAAAGGCATATTGTTAAGTTCTCAATAGACAGGAAGATCTCTCAGGAGGTGACCTATAGGATGTGTTTGGGGAAATATATGGGAGGACAGAGCTGAAGGTTCAGCGATTCAAGTCTGAAAAGGTTTCTGAAGTTTTGGATCCATATATGATGGGATCTGGTCTCTAGGCTTTGGAACATCGGCTGGAAATCTCACAAGATCAGGTTCACTCTCTGTTTTATCCTCGCTGTAAACACCACATTAAAAGATATCTAGGGTTTGTTTGGTGCGTCTGCTTCTGGTCCTGGCTGAAACCAGGAAGTGCAGAAGTGTACATGTGTTTTGTTTTAGTTTTTTTAAGTTTATTCATATAGTAGAGGGCAAGTTCTTTGGGGCAGGGGCTGTGTAGTACCTAGCAAAACAGAGCTCTGATCCCAGTCAGAGTGCTTTGGACCCTACTTTAATATAAATAATAATAGCTTTGAAAATGCTAAAAAGTTTTGAAAATTCGGCAACAGGTTGTCTCAGGCTAGGATTTTCAAAGAAGCCTAATAGTTGGGGACCTAACTCCCATTTTTGCTTTTGAAAATCCCCCCCCCTTTTTTGTTTTTTATTATTATTATGATGAGGATGGTGATAATCATTACCCTATAGTCTTCGTCTTTGGAAAAATTGTGTTAAGGAGGCTTCGCCATCAAAGCCTGCAGACTAGGAGCCCTAGTCATGGACCAGGACCTGGACCTCATAGTGCTAATGCACAGGAGGAGATGAAGCAAAGGACCTGGAGGGATGTTGTGTTCAAATTCAACATATGTAGCAGAATCCTGATTTAGGGCCCAATCCTGTGGGCTGTTGAACATCTCATGAGAGTTGCTAGCAACCCTCCACTACCATTGGAACCAGTGCTTTGTAGGATCAGGTTCTTAAGGATAGATTGATCCTTACTGATTAGCATACTCTCCATTTTGTGACTAACTCTTGAGCTAGAGTAGGAAGCTATTCACATCTAATTCAGTGGGAGGTTTGCCATTGACCTCAGTAGGAGCAGGTTTGATCCCTGAATATTTGATTTTCAAGGGCTAATAATAATGAATTCAATGTATAAGAGGAATTGTATATTAAATTTTTCCCACCAAATTTTAGCAGATGATATTTCTCCCATTTCTTTAACTATAACATTGAACTAGTTCTAGTAACAACCACATTTCTAATGCAGAAAAGAGTTATTTCGTGGCAATCCATGTGTGATACCTCCACTTATACACTCATTTTATTAAACTGAAAAGGCTTTTTAAATACTTGAGGCACTTGGCATTTGGCTGCTTGCCACTTTATCCACCTGAAATGTTTTTTTCCCTTTCTTAGCTACCAAGTACTATGTTACATGTTGTTTTTAGACAGTACCCACCTTATCATGTTATTTAATGACATGTAATAGATTATTCAGCCCACACTGTTAGTGTGTGTTTAGCCCAGCAGACTGGAAGGCATGCTACATTTTATAACATTTGAATGCTAAAAAGTTTGTTGTCCTAAAAGGTTGTAATGGGGAGAGTAATAGGGAGAGTTTATACAGCCCACACACATTAAGAAGTTACCACTGGCTTAAAAAGTTAAACTGCTTAACTATGGTCAACATTTGAGCTGTAAACCTTCACTATTCAAATCAGCAGATGGTCTAAACTGCGCTGTTAGAACTTCCCTAATACAAGTCAAATAAGTTTCATTTAATTTTTCCAATACCAAATTATGCATAACATTTATCATCTGACTAGTTTTGTTCTCTTACATGGGATGCCATCATATCAGATCCTTGTTTTCTCAGTTACACCATTATAAGATATTTAATCATCATCAAATTTATAAATCTTAGTAGGTTTATTTCTCACAATTCTACAGCAAACTGGTTTTCATGTATGAAAACAACTGGTAAAGAGGAAACTGTGTGTCTTTCTCACCTCTTTCATCACAGAGCCTATTCAACAGTAGTCGCATTATCTGCTGCAACTATTCTCTGGACAGCTGTCTCTAAAGAAGTGCTTTGTGATATCAAACAAAACAGTTTTTGCCAAAATGATATTTTAAATGGCAGAAGAAAATACATTTTAAACTTGACTTTTATTTAATACAAATACCAAAAATATGTTATAAATCTGATGTCATAGTGCAAAATTGTTTTATTTATGGTATAAATGTGAGTGGTTAACAAATTATGCCATTTAAACAGTGCAAGTAATCAACGGAAGTCAGGCGAAATCTATATTTACACCAGAGGTGATATACTGTGGGGCTCCACTGTGTAAACTGGAGCTTAAATTGCAATTTGCTGCCTAATGATATACTGATTGTGTGTGTATCAGCTTAGTATAGTGTAGTGAGTTTGTGCGCCAATGGCAGAGCTAATGTGATCAGTGTGTGATTAATGGAAAATATTCTGAAAATGTGCTATGTGCTTATTTAATGCTATCACAAAAAATCACCACTGTTATGTTCTATATTGATAACACATTTTTAATTTAAAACATAATGCTGTATCAATCAGCAGCACTTGTTCATTTGCCCATTAAAAATACCTTCTCTTTTTTTTTTAATGATGTGGTAACTGACTGGGTCATGCCAAGTATGCTTGCTGTCTGCCACCACGAAAGAGTGCTGTGCAGCTCTTGGCTCTCCCTTGCAGACTTGATTTTAAATGTGCTTCTCTTTGTTGTAATAAGCTCTGACACCAGCTCTAACTGTGCCCCAGATAGTCTTGCTCCAACTAGGTTCTCTTTTTTTTGAAGACTTGCTCTTTTCAGTCTAACAAGTCCTTTCTGCATACATGTACCTGCTCCTCCTTTTGCTGTTGCACCTTGTGCTATCCACCCATGAATTTAGCCTATGGTGCATCTTTCTTGTGATAAATGTTGGATTTCTTGAGTGAAATCATGACCACATTGAAGTCAGTGGGATGTTTGCCATTCAGTTCAATAGGGCTGGGGTTTCACCCTGTATTTCCCACGCCTGTCAAATATAAGTCCCCCAGTCTTCTCCCCAAAGAAAGGAAGTATTCCTTCATTTTGTGATTGCAGATGGTTATTCAGGAAACAACAGGGTGTCAGTGAAGGTCCTAGTCAAGCTGGAGTATCCCTCTTAAGGAATCACATTGAAGATGGCACTGTTATTTATTTTGTTTTTTTCCTGTATCTTACTGTGTTCTTTCCCTACAGCTCTCAATTCAGGGCAGGACCAAACAAAATGTTTCAGTGATTCTCATACTTTATATCCATTTTAATATAAGAGTAATCAAATTGTGTCCATCTGGTGACGATTTTATGTGGTTTTGAAGCAATTAAGTAGGACTTAGGACATTGTTCCCTCAGTCCATAAGGCCCTTTGAATATGAAATAGATAAGCTATGTTACTCTATCCATGTTACTGCCAGATTTTGAGAGGTTTATGGAGAAAATATTTTTGTATGAATCTTTTTATTAGTACAGAGCCTACATGCTATAGTGATGGATGAATGGATTAAGGTAGATAACCAGCCAGTGTACAATTTTTTTCACCTGTCCCAGTTTTCAAATGTAAACTAGTTGGCAAAAAAAAGATTTTATAAGGTAGTATTGGAAAAGAATCCCAAATCACTCTATGGATCTGGAAATTATCAGGGTTCTCTGAACTCCAAAGGGCACTCAGGTTATGCTGTTCCCTTTCTCATAAGGTCAGAAGGGACCATCGTGATCTTCTAGACTGACCTCCTGCACATTGCAGGCCACAGAAACTCACCCAGTCCTCAAATAGACCTCTAACCTCTGGATGAGTTACTGAAGTCCTCAATTCAGGGTCTAAAGACTTCAAGATACAGAGAATTCACCATTTACACTAGTATAAACCTGCAAATGCCCCATGCCCCATGCTGAAGAGAGAGGCAAAAAAAACAACAAAACACGCAGGGTCTCAGCCTGGGGGAGAAATTCCTTCCCCACCCCAAGTATGGCAATCAGTTAGACCCCAAGCATGTGGACAAGACCCACCAGGCAGATACCTGTTGGATTAGAGTATTGATATTCTTTCTGGATCATCCAGAATCTTTCAGAAGCTCTCTCGTGCATTTGCATTACTGAACCAGGTATATATATCTATATATATACACAGAGCGAGAGAGAGAGAGAGAGAGGTCTATATCCTCAGTCAAAACTCCCAGTGATTTCAGTGGGAGTTAGAATTACATGAAGACTGCAGAAACTAATGTGTTGGTAGATAATTCATGGGCATGAATTTTAGAGTCCTTTCTGTCCTTAGATATGGCAAACTGCCTGGAACATCTGCTAGGTTTTGCAGCACATGGATTTTTTCAATGTAATAAGTTAACAAGTAATTAACCTTACCTCTTTTTCCCTACAGAATAAAACATATCAAGAATTTTAATTAAAAAAAATTAGCCCATTACATTACCAGGTAGGATTTATGAGAATCACCATTAAATGTTTCACAAACTTAATTGGTTACAATTGGCAGCTAAACCGGAAGAGAACCTGGCATTGCTATATTCTTATGCCTAGCAGAATTTGATTTTTATTTTTTTATAATTTTGACAGATGGTGGTTTATTTTTAAGCACCTTTTCAATTTTAATTGATTTAAATTTTCACGGTTGTATGGAATTATGGGGAGGGTCAGACAATAATTATTTAATAGCTGTAGATCATGAGATTCAAAAAGTTAAAGCTTTATAACTGTTAAAAAATAAACTGTCAACATCATATATCAAAATCAAACTCAAGTTCTTAAGCAGCATTTTTCATACTTTCTAGCTGTATGTTTTGATTACTATCAATGGAAATATTTTTCATCAGGCTGTGTGTGTACAGTGAAATAAATGTTTATTGACATTTACGAGTAAAAATCTAATCCTTCCAAGCCTACACATGCTGTACGAGTCCTCTGCTATCATAGATTCATAGATTCTATAATAAGGCTAATGGGGAGCTTAGGGGTAATGGAAGGATGACAAACGGGAATGAGGCTATGGAGGTGGATATTACCACATCTGAGGTAGAAGCCATACTTGAACAGCTTAATGGGAAAAATCGGAGGGCCTGGACAATCTTCATCCGAGAATATTAAAGGAACTGGCGCATGAAATTGCAAGCCCATTAAAGAGAATTTTTAATGAATCAGTAAACTCAGGGGTTGTACCATGCGACTGGAGAATTGCTAACGTAGTTCCTATCTTTAAGAAAGGGAGAAAGAGTGATCCGAGTAACTATAGGCCTGTTAGTTTGACATCTGTAGTATGTAAGGTCTTGGAAAAAATTTTGAAGGAGAAAGTAGTTAAGGACATTGAGGTCAATGGTAATTGGGACAAAGTACAACATGGTTTTATTAAAGATAGATCATGCCAAACCAACCTGATCTCCTTCTTTGAGAAGGTGACAGACTATTTAGACAAAGGAAATGCGGTAGACCTAATTTACCTCGATTTCAGTAAGGCATTTGACACGGTTCCACATGCAGAATTATTAGTCAAATTGGAAAAGATGGGTATCAATATGAGAATTGAAAGGTGGATAAGGAACTGGTTAAAGGGGAGACTACAACAGGTCGTACTGAAGGGTGAACTGTCAGGCTGGAAGGAGGTTACTAGTGGAGTTCCTCAAGGATCGGTTCTGGGACCAATCTTATTTAACCTTTTTATTACCGACCTTGGCACAAAAAGCGGGAATGTGCTAATAAAGTTCATGGATGACACAAAGCTGGGGGGTATTGCTAATATGGAGAAGGACCAGGATATCATACAGGAAGATCTGGACGACCTTGTAAACTGGAGTAATAGTAATAGGATGAAATTTAATAGTAAAAAGTGCAAGGTGATGCACTTAGGGATTAATAATAAGAACTTTAGATATAGATTGGGGATGCATCAGTTGGAAGCAACAGAGGAGGAGAAGGACCTTGGGGTATTGGTAGATCACAGGATGACTATGAGCCGCCAATGTGATATGGCCGTTAAAAAAGCTAATGCGGTTTTAGGATGCATCAGGCAAGGTATTTCCAGCAAAGATAAGGAGGTGTTAGTACCCTTATATAAGACGCTGGTCAGACCTCACCTGGAATACTGTGTGCAGATCTGGGCTCCCATGTTTAAGAAGGATGAATTCAAACTGGAACAGGTTCAGAGATGGATTACTAGGATGATCTAAGGAATGGAAAACCTGTCTTATGAAAGGAGACTCAAAGAGCTAGGCTTGTTTAGTCTAGCCAAAAGAAGGCTGAGGGGGGATATGCTTGCTCTTTATAAATATATCAGAGGGATTAATATTAGGGAGGGAGAGGAATTATTTAAGCTTAGTACCAATGTAGATACAAGAACGAATGGGTATAAACTGGACACTAGGAAGTTTAGACTAGAAATTCGACAAAGGTTTCTAACCATTAGAGGAGTGAAGTTCTGGAACAGCCTTCCAAGGGGAGTAGTGGGGGCAAAACACATATCTGGCTTTAAGATTAAGCTTGATAAGTTTATGGAAGGGATGGTATGACGGGAGAGCCTAATTTTGGCAATTGATCTTTGATTATCGCCAGATAAGTATGCCCAGTGGTTGGTGATGGGATGTTGGATGGGATGGGATCTGAGTTACTGCAGAGAATTCTTTTCTGAGTGCTGGCTGGTGAGTCTTGCCCACATGCTCAGGGTTTAGCTGATCACCATATTTGGGGTCGGGAGGGAATTTTCCTCCAGGGCAGATTGGCAGAGGCCCTGGAGGTTTTTCGCCTTCCCCTGCAGAGTGGGGCATGGGTCACTTGCTGGTGGATTCTCTGCAGCTTGAGGTCTTCAAACCACAATTTGAAGACTTCAGTAACTCAGGCATAGGTTAGGGGTTTGTTATAGAAGTGGATGGGTAGGGTTCTGTGGCCTGCTTTGTGCAGGGGGTCGGACTAGATGATCATATTGGTCCCTTCTGACCCTAGAATCTATGAATCTATGAATCTATTTCATATGCTTATTCTGAAGACTTATTCCTCTTCAAAATGCACAGCAACGCATTTTTTCTCTTCTGATTTGATGTGTGTCCATATGATAGCATGTGATGCACCCCACCCCAGGGGGAGAACCAGGAGGCAGAATGCCTCCAGGAGTGCTCAGATGCAGGGTGGGTGCATGCCTACTACCACATCCTTTTCTGGGGTTGTCATAAACAGATAGCTAAGGGTTAATGTCTCTTTCACCTGAAGCACCTGACCAGAGGACCAATCAGGAAACCGGATTTTTTTCAACTCTGGGTGGAGGGAAGTTTGTGTCTGAGTCTTTGTTTGCTGTCTGCCTGCTTTCTCTGAGCTTTGGAGAAGTAGTTCTGCTTTCTAATCTTCTGTTTCTAAGTGTAAGGACAAAGAGATCAGATAGTAAGTTCTATGGTTTCTTTTCTTTGGTATTTGCATGAATATAAGTGCTGGAGTGCTTTGATTTGTATTCTTTTTGAATAAGGCTGTTTATTCAATATTCTTTTAAGCAATTGACCCTGTGTTGTGTCACCTTAATACAGAGAGACCATTTGTATGTATTTTTTCTTTCTTTTTATATAAAGCTTTCTTTTAAGACCTGTTGGAGTTTTTCTTTACTTCAGGGAAATTGAGTCTGTACTCACCAGGGAATTGGTGGGAGGAAGAAATCAGGGGAAATCTGTGTGCATTGGATTTGCTAGCCTGATTTTGCATTCCCTCTGGGGAATAGGAAAGTCCTTTTTGTTTCCAGGACTGAGAACGGAGAGGGGGAGTCACTCTGTTTGGATTCACAGAGCTTGTGTCTGTGTATCTCTCCAGGAGCACCTGGAAGGGGGAAGGGAAAAAGGATTATTTCCCTTTGTTGTGAGACTCAAGGGATTTGGGTCTTGGGGTCCCCAGGGAAGGTTTTTCAGGGGGACCAGAGTGCCCCAAAACACTCTAATTTTTTGGGTGGTGGCAGCAAGTACCATGTCCAAGCTGGTAACTAAGCTTGGAGGTTTTCATGCTAACCCCCATATTTTGGACGGTAAGGTCCAAATCTGGGACTAAGGTTATGACATGGTGGCAGAGGTGGGAGATAGACAGAATCCAGAAGCCAGTAGGAATATTATATTTTTCTTTTCTCTGCTAAGGGCTTTTTAGCACAGAGAAACAGTTTGGTTTTAAAAGGGAACCAGAGAGAATTTTTTTTTCTGCTCTCTCTGGCAGTTTGTGGCTTGCATGTTAAGCAAGAAGCCATTAAGGTGCTATCACGAGTCTTTTGTCACACAATAGCACTCCCATTGAGAGTCATTACCAGCACTATATAAATGCAAATAAAGTGGTTTTTCAGGTTTACTTAACATTGAAGATTAGCTAAAGGCACTGTTGCTAGGCAGACTTCAGGAGGCAACAGAGAACCTGCAGTTCAGAAGATAAACACCGGAGGGCACCCCAACACAAGAAAACAGGAACCATGTCTACCAAGACAAAAATGGATGCTGAAGAACAAATTAGAGAAGCTGAACACAGGCGACAGCTGGAAATAAAACAAAAAGAGATGGAGATGAAAGAAAGAGAAGAACAGATCAGACAGGCAGCCTACCAAAGAGAACAGGCAGCCTACCAAAGAGAACAGGCAGCCAAAGAGGCAGCACACAAAAGAAAACTAGAAGAAGAAGAGGTGGCCTACCGAAGGAAACAAGCAGAAGAAGAGTTGGCCCACCGCCGAGAAATGGAAAAACAACAAAAAGAAGATGAAGAGAAGGAAAAACAGAGAAAGCATGAACTGGACTTGGCAAAAGCTGGGCTGCATGTGCCAGCCAACCCTAACAACCCGGCGCCAATTATTGCTCCACAGCACAGGAAATTTCCCACCTACAAGGCAGGTGATGACACCGAGGCCTTCTTGGAAAATTTTGAAAGAGCCTGTCTTGGGTACAGCATCCCCGAAGACCAGTGTATGGTAGAATTAAGGCCACAACTCAGTGGACCTTTAGCAGAGGTGGCAGCCGAAATGCCTAAGCAGCAAATGAATGACTATAAATTTTTCCAAACCAAGGCCAGATACAGAATGGGGATAACCCCAGATCATGCCCGTCGGCGCTTCAGAACCCAAAAGTGGAAACCAGAGGTGTCATTTCCCAAACACGCCTACTACATTGCAAAAAACTATGAGGCCTGGATAACAGGAAACAACGTTCAAACCTTGGAAGAACTGCACCTCCTCATACAAATGGAGCAGTTCTTGGATGGTGTTCCTGAAAACATCACATGGTACATACAAGATGGAAAACCCAAAGATCTCGCTGAGGCGGGGGAGATTGGAGCCAAATGGATGGAACTGGCAGAAAGCAAGAAAGCTACTGTCAAGGGGAACGATTACCCCAGGGGGCACACAGACCATAAACCCTACAACCGAGGACAGCCAAAGACCCCACATACCACCCAAGTAAAGCCACAGACACCCTACCCTTCCACCTCACCAGTCTCCAGTAACTCACCTCGGCCCAGTGACCCATCAGATGGAAGATGCTTTAAGTGTAATGAACTGGGACATATCAAGGCCAACTGTCCCAAGAACACCATGCGAGTGCAATTCATTACACCACCATCACCCCAAAGATCCCCAGGCCTGGATGCCTCTCAAATACCCTTGGAGCAAAGGGAAAATTTGAGAGTGGGCGGAAAGAAGGTTACTGCGTGGAGAGACACGGGGGCACAAGTGTCAGCTATCCACCAATCCTTCGTAGACCCCAAATTCATCAACCCAAAGGCCAAAGTTACAATTTACCCCTTCATGTCACAAGCTGTAGACTTGCCTACAGCTCAACTGCCTGTCCAGTACAAAGGCTGGTCAGGAATGTGGACTTTTGCAGTCTATGACAATTCTCCTATCCCCATGCTACTGGGGGAAGACTTGGCCAACCAGGTGAGGCGGGCCAAGAGAGTGGGAATGGTTACACGTAGCCAAACCAGGCAAGCTTCCAGACCCATTCCTGTTCCTGAGCCGTCCACAGAGGCCCCGTTTGTGTTACCAGAGACCCAGACAGAGGTAGTGGACCCGGATTCCATGCCTACCACTGAAACAGCCACAGCATCTCCAATCCCAGGCCCAGAACTGGAACAGCAACCAGCACCAGCAAGTGCAACCACATCTTCAGACTCAACGCCAGAGGGCACCAGCGAGCCACAACTGGCAGAAGCAACAGACAGCCATACCCAAAAGGCTCAGACAGAGCCTGAAATACCCTCAGGTGCACCAGCGGAGAGCGGTTCATCAGCAACGGAAACAACCCCATCACCTACATCGCTTCCAGAGGGATCAAGCCCAAGTCCACAGTCTGAGGAAGAACTGGTGACCCCAGCTTCAAGGGAACAGTTCCAGACTGAGCAGGAAGCAGATGACAGCCTTCAGAAAGCGTGGGCGGTGGTACGGAGCACCCCACCGCCTCTCAGCTCTTCTAATCGATTCCGGTTTGTTATAGACCAAGGACTTTTATACAAGGAAATTCTTTCTGGTGGACACTGGGAAGAATGGCAGCCGCAAAAACAGTTGGTGGTTCCAACTAAGTATCGGGGGAAGCTCTTAAGCTTAGCCCATGATCATCCCAGTGGCCATGCTGGGGTGAACAGAACCAAGGACCGGTTGGGGAAGTCCTTCCACTGGGAGGGGATGGGCAAGGATTTTGCCAAGTATGTCCGGTCTTGTGAGGTATGCCAAAGAGTGAGTAAGCCTCAAGACCAGGTCAAGGCCCCTCTCCAGCCACTCCCCATAATTGAGGTCCCATTTCAGCAAGTAGCTGTGGATATTCTGGGCCCTTTCCCAAAAAAGACGCCCAGAGGAAAGCAGTACGTACTGACTTTAGTGGACTTTGCTACCCGATGGCCAGAAGCAGTAGCTCTAGGCAACACCAGGGCTAACACTGTGTGCCTGGCCCTAACAGACATCTTTGCCAGGGTAGGTTGGCCCTCCGACATCCTTACAGATTCAGGGTCTAATTTCCTGGCAGGGACCATGGAAAAACTGGGAAACTCATGGGGTGAATCACTTGGTTGCCACCCCGTACCACCATCAAACCAATGGCCTTGTGGAAAGGTTCAATGGAACTTTGGGGGCCATGATACGAAAATTCATCAACGAATTCTCCAATAATTGGGACCTAGTGTTGCAGCAGTTGCTGTTTGCCTACAGGGCAGTACCACATCCCAGTTTAGGGTTTTCACCATTTGAACTTGTGTATGGTCACGAGGTTAAGGGGCCATTACAGTTGGTGAAGCAGCAATGGGAGGGGTTTACGCCTTCTCCAGGAACTAACATTCTGGACTTTGTAAGCAACCTACAAAGCACCCTCCGACACTCTTTAGCCCTTGCTAGAGAGAACCTAAAGGATGCTCAGGAAGAGCAAAAGGCCTGGTATGACAGACATGCCAGAGAACGTTCCTTCAAGGTAGGAGACCAGGTTATGGTCTTGAAGGCGCAACAGGCCCATAAGATGGAAGCATCATGGGAAGGGCCATTCACGGTCCAAGAGCGCCTGGGAACTGTAAACTACCTCATAGCATTTCCCAATTCCTCACTAAAGCCTAAAGTGTACCATGTTAATTCTCTCAAGCCTTTCTATTCCCGAGACTTACAGGTTTGTCAGTTTACAGTCCAGGGAGATGCGGCTGAGTGGCCTGACGGTGTCTACTACGACAGGAAAAAAGACGGTGGCGTGGAAGAGGTGAACCTCTCAACCACCCTGGAACGTCTGCAGCGGCAACAAATCAAGGAGCTGTGCACTAGCTTCGCCCCATTGTTCTCAGCCACCCCAGGACGGACTGAACGGGCATACCACTCCATTGATACAGGTAATGCTCACCCAATCAAAACCCCACCCTACCGGGTGTCTCCTCATGCCCAAGCTGCTATAGAACGGGAAATCCAGAACATGCTACAGATGGGTATAATCCGCTCATCTACCAGTGCATGGGCATCTCCAGTGGTTCTGGTACCCAAACCAGATGGGGAAATACGCTTTTGCGTGGACTACCGTAAGCGAAATGCGGTAACTCGTCCGGACAACTATCCAATGCCACGCACCGATGAGCTATTGGAGAAGTTGGGACGTGCCCAGTTCATCTCTACAATAGACTTAACCAAGGGGTACTGGCAAGTACCGCTAGATGAACCTGCCAAGGAGAGGTCAGCATTCGTCACCCATGCGGGGGTGTATGAATTCAATGTCCTTCCTTTCGGCCTTCGAAATGCACCCGCCACCTTCCAGAGGCTGGTAGATGGTCTACTAGCTGGACTGGGAGAATTTGCAGTTGCCTACCTCGATGATGTGGCCATTTTTTCAGACTCCTGGCCCGAACACTTACTACACCTGGAAAAGATCTTTGAGCGCATCAGGCAGGCAGGACTAACTGTTAAGGCCAAAAAGTGTCAAATAGGCCAAAACAGAGTGACTTACCTGGGGCACCAGGTGGGTCGAGGAACCATAAAACCCCTACAGGCCAAGGTGGATGCTATCCAAAAGTGGCCTGTCCCACGGTCCAAGAAGCAGGTCCAATCCTTCTTAGGCTTGGCCGGATACTACAGGCGATTTGTACCACACTACAGCCAAATCTCTGCCCCACTGACCGACCTGACCAAAAAGACCCAGCCAAATGCAGTTAAGTGGACTGATGAGTTTCAAAAGGCCTTTACCCAACTTAAGGCAACGCTCATGTCTGACCCTGTGCTCAGGGCCCCCGGACTTTGACAAGCCGTTCCTAGTAACCACGGATGCATCTGAGCGTAGTATAGGAGCAGTGCTCATGCAGGAAGCAACAGATCACAACTTCCATCCTGTCGTATTTCTCAGCAAGAAACTGTCTGAGAGGGAAAGTCACTGGTCAGTCAGTGAAAAGGAATGCTATGCCATTGTGTACGCCCTGGAAAAGCTACGCCCATATGTTTGGGGACGGCGGTTCCAACTACAAACTGACCATGCTGCACTAAAGTGGCTTCATACTGCCAAGGGGAACAACAAAGAAACTTCTTCGTTGGAGTTTAGCTCTCCAAGATTTTGATTTTGAAATTCAGCACATCACAGGAGCTTCTAACAAAGTTGCTGATGCACTCTCCCGTGAGAGTTTCCCAGAATCCAGTAGTTAAAAAGTGTTCTTAAAATGTAAAAGTCTGTTAGTTATATACTTAGTAGTATATGTAAAGGTGCATGTGTTGTATTAATCTGTTTATTTTAAAGTTCTAGAAGGAAATCGCCGCCAGTGAGCTTCCCCACTGTCTGAAATTTGGGGGACATGTCATAAACAGATAGCTAAGGGTTAATGTCTCTTTCACCTGAAGCACCTGACCAGAGGACCAATCAGGAAACCGGATTTTTTTCAACTCTGGGTGGAGGGAAGTTTGTGTCTGAGTCTTTGTTTGCTGTCTGCCTGCTTTCTCTGAGCTTTGGAGAAGTAGTTCTGCTTTCTAATCTTCTGTTTCTAAGTGTAAGGACAAAGAGATCAGATAGTAAGTTCTATGGTTTCTTTTCTTTGGTATTTGCATGAATATAAGTGCTGGAGTGCTTTGATTTGTATTCTTTTTGAATAAGGCTGTTTATTCAATATTCTTTTAAGCAATTGACCCTGTGTTGTGTCACCTTAATACAGAGAGACCATTTGTATGTATTTTTTCTTTCTTTTTATATAAAGCTTTCTTTTAAGACCTGTTGGAGTTTTTCTTTACTTCAGGGAAATTGAGTTTGTACTCACCAGGGAATTGGTGGGAGGAAGAAATCAGGGGAAATCTGTGTGCATTGGATTTGCTAGCCTGATTTTGCATTCCCTCTGGGGAATAGGAAAGTCCTTTTTGTTTCCAGGACTGAGAACGGAGACGGGGAGTCACTCTGTTTGGATTCACAGAGCTTGTGTCTGTGTATCTCTCCAGGAGCACCTGGAGGGGGGAAGGGAAAAAGGATTATTTCCCTTTGTTGTGAGACTCAAGGGATTTGGGTCTTGGGGTCCCCAGGGAAGGTTTTTCAGGGGGACCAGAGTGCCCCAAAACACTCTAATTTTTTGGGTGGTGGCAGCAAGTACCATGTCCAAGCTGGTAACTAAGCTTGGAGGTTTTCATGCTAACCCCCATATTTTGGACGGTAAGGTCCAAATCTGGGACTAAGGTTATGACAGGGGTGCCGCTTATTAGTCTTCAAAAATGTAGTAAACTTCATTGGCTTCTGTGCATGAGAGCGGAGTACTTGCCAATCCCAGCCCCTTTTGGAGGATTAGTTGCCTAGAAGAATAGTAACAGTGCAGTCTTTATCTTCCCTTGGGAGCAAGGATTACAATATGGTTGACCTGTACATGGCCTGAACAAAGTGGAGGTTTCTTTACGCCATGTCTCGCGTGTAGGTATAATCTGGCTTTAGCTCGACACTTTTATCACTGTTTTTATATTTGCTATCTCACATTGCTATAAAGTTATATTTTGTTAAACAAATATATAAAATTCACTGCTTGCAGTGGAGGGCACCCAGTAGGCTGAAATCTAATGCCCATATTGCAGTTTATGTAGTTTGAAACCTTTATAGTGTAGCTACTAATTTCTTTTTAAAGGTAAACAGATTTGTTTCCATTAAAATGTTTTTTTTTATATGAGCTAAGTGAATAAAGTACAATGCTGTGTACTCTGCTTGCAGAATATCCTTGTGCCGATCGCTCATGAATTCGTCACATATCACTTGTTTAAATGTATCTGGTGAATGTGTTTGCCAATTTCCTGAGCCAGTTGCATCTCTGGAACTGTGTCTATTTGTTTCGGAAAGGGTTCCTGAGTCCTGTCCAACTGGAATACCCACTTGTTTGTGGTGTTTAGAATACTTTTTCTCTCCCATTTGAAAACACTGAATACTGAGAATCAACAATATGAACTTATTCATTTTATTCTGCCCATAATTCCATCCACAGTTAGGAAGGAGACCTCTTTTTGGTATGAGAGGCAATACAGATAAAAGTTAGTTTTGTGTCTCATCTTCCAGATGTGTCAATGTATGATGCAGACCATTGCAAACTGACCTGATGTCACTAACATACCGCAACTTCCGTTTGATTTAGATTTGAAAACTGGTAGTTCAAGGTTACCATTGTTTCTTAATAATAAATAAGTGACTATTATTATTAATTCACTATATATAACCATAGTATATGAATGCTGTTTACATAATTCAGTTAAAACAATAATTTCTTATACATTCCCAGCATGGAGACTTCTCCTAGAAGTAGGTTTCGCCAACAAGTTTATACTTGTTCTACTTCCCCAAAGGCAAACTAGTCAGCAGCAATCACTATCATGGGAAAAGAGAGAGATCAAAAATTTGGGCCTTGCTGTTTAACCTTGTGAGAACCAGCCACGGGAAGTGCCCTGCCCCCTTTGGCTCCTTGGTGTTCTGCTCAGGGCTCCCCTAATCTGGAGTAAATGTGTTGCTCCAGCGTGGACATTGATCTAATGCTATACTAGATCAAATCAAAGTCCATCAAGTCCAGTACCCTGTCTGCAACAGTTGCCAAAACCAAATGCTTCAGAGGAAGGTCTATGAACTCTTGCAGCTGTGCACTGAGCAGAGGTTGTCATTGAGCTGTGTACAGTGGTGCCCAGGTCCCTGTCTTGGGTTTATACAGTTACTTTAGAACCCTGTAAGGTGTAAAGGTAGTTCAATTTTTTCACTCAAGGATGCAATAGGATCCTATTGTTGTATTTTATATATCTCCCTAAATGGAAGATAACCTCATTCTGCACTTAAACTATAGTAGACTCAGGGTGGACTCTTTGGGGTAGGGATTTTCTCTTTTCTATGTATATGTACCCATAGGCGCCAACTCCGCGGATGCTCCGGGGCTGGAGCACCCATCGGGAAAAATTGATGGGTGCTCTGCACCCACCGGCAGCTTCTCATCCTGCCCCCACCGCCCCAGCTCACCTCCGCCTCCACTCTGCCTCCACGTCCTCCCCTGGGCGCACCGCATGCCTGCTTTTTGCTCCTGGCTCCCAGTGCTTGTACTGCGAAACAGCTGATTCGCGTGGCAAGCACTGGGAGGGACGAGGGAGAAAGGAGAACATGGCGTGCTTGGGGAAGAGGTGAGGCCGGGATGGGGATTTGAGGAAAGGGTCCAATAGGCACAAGGAGGAGGTGGAGTTGGGGCAGGGATTTGGGGGAAGGGGTTGGGATGTTGTTAGGGCAGCACCAGGGAGAGGATGGGGGCAGGGCTAGACCAGGGCTGGGGGGCACGAGCACACACTGGCGCTGGGGAAAGTTGGTGCTTATGTACGTACCCTGCCTAACACAGTGAGGCTCCAGTTTTGTTTGGGCCTTTAGGCGCAAGTCATAGTAATAAAATGATTGTACTAAGTGTTGGGCATACGTAAGAGGTAGTTTCTGCCCCAAAGAGCTTACAATCTAAATAAACTAGGCAGAAAAAGGAATTAGTAGTATTATCCTCCCTTACGGATAGGGAACAATGGTTTTTGCAGATACCTGTCACCCCAAACAGTTCTGCAGAATAGAATTTTGCAGATGTTTGGCAAAATGTGTATTCTGTAAAGGAAAATTAAAGATTTGCCAAAGGCTGCATTAAGAATAATTGGAATATTTGGCAAACCAAAGTATTTTCTGGTTCATAAATTGTAGGGGTGTAATTGTTCTACATAGTGAAGTTGTTGTGATAATCGGTATCCACTTCAGTGCTTTACTGTGTCCAAACCACTAAATAAAGATTCACGTGGCTGTGGAGGAAGTTCAGGAAACCACTTCCCCATTATCCATGTGTATTCAATGTACCCGTCTGGCTGGCTGAGACAAAATCACAACATGATATTCCATGAAAAATGAGTTTTCTATCGTAGCTTTGTATTTTTCTCTTCCTGCGGAATGAAATCCACATATTCAAATAAGAGTCAGGTTTTTGAGACTGGGTTTCTTTTTGCACAAGTATTGATATAATCTGCAATATTTTTTATTCCAGCAATACTGCCTGATTCCATGAAGTCAGAGAATATACAGCAGCATAATCCAGTTATGTGAATTTATTTCTGTTTGCCTCAAAAATCCTTTAACAGTCTGAGAACTAGTATATCAAGGTGATACCATATGATCAGCATTTGTGTGTGTGTGTGTTTTTCTCCCCCTGACAGCATTGCGGAGTCGATCAGGACGGTCCATCATAAATGGAAACTGGGCAATTGATCGACCCGGGAGGTATGAAGGAGGAGGGACTACATTCACATATAAACGCCCAAATGAAATCTCAAGCACTGCAGGGGAGTCCTTTTTAGCAGACGGTCCGACAGACGAGATCCTGGATGTCTATGTAAGTTCGTCAAATTCATATTAATCTTCCTAGTGGAAAACAAGAGTTCTGGTCTTTGTTAACACATGACACTAAAAACGCAAGCAATAACAATAGATAAATGCCAGCATTCCATTTAATCCTTAGAGATAACAGTGTTTTAGATATTACAATATCCTTTGCAGTTACCTCTGTATTGCCCTAAACAATAACAGATATCTGCTACCACCTGAGTTTACGGACCCAGTAAAACCAATTTTACCCGTTGAGGAAAATCAGAGGCAAAGCATACAGTATTCTTTATTTCATGAGAGCTGTATTTCCTCCAGACACTATTCTACTGAAGCTAATTTGGCTTGGTTTAGTTTTATAGTTACCTGAATCAAATGTCTGAAGCTGGTCAAGACTTCGGATGGAGTCCAGCCTTTTTGGTTCTGTATTTTTTAAATAAATATAAATAAAAGCTACAATATTTACAAAATTAAGCATTCCTGGGCAGAGTTTTAATGGCAAACTTCATTAGGAAATCTTGAACAGCAGGCACTCTGCAAAGCAATTGCAGAACCAAATTGCAGTGAAATCCTGGCTCCACTGAAGTCAATAGCAAAAGTATTGATTTCAATAGAGCCAGGATTCAACTCAGTGTATTTCTGGTATTGTTCAACACTGAAATAAAAATGCTGTTGTGGATTATTACAGCACACTATGAAATTAATTATGCATATAGGCATGCTCATACACATATACATGAATTAACATAAAATATATTGGCTGAAAGACCACATATAGTATAGGTACACAGTCTGAATTGATGATATTGGTTGTTTTAATTGGCCAGGGTTTGGTTGTCATTAAACTCAACAAGTGATGACACATGACAGAAAAATTAGTGCAGTATATTTTTATAGAAAGTTCACTGGCTCCTACGACTGGAAAAGTTACAAATGGCAAAATGATTAAAAAGTAATAATTATTTATTATATTGCTTTAACAGGGAACAGCGTGGGAGATGAGGAATGATTTTTCATTTGTTGTGATGTAAAATTTTGATGCAAAGCTTAATGGATTCTGATTGCCCAGAATGCATATTACTTTAAAAAAAGAAAGAAAAAAAAAAGATATAATGAGCACTTACATAAAGAATATTGGCTGGTGTGAACTGAGATGCTGTGATGTTTTTATTGCCAAGAAATTGATGCCTAATGTATTACCCAGAGAGAAGGCAAAGGAGCCATGCATGACTTATTCAGGTGTTCCCAAATAAGTATCATCAAAAACATTAGAGCACCTTAAATTAACCTTGCCATGGGTTTGGGCACAGCTTAATGACTTGAACTGTGGGTTATTGCTGTGGACTGGCCCTCTGGTTTGGCACTCTTTCTCCTTCATCATGCTCTCTGTAGGATGTCAGGACTGCGGGAGGCTCACCTAGGCTGGCTGATAGATCAGCATTCTCCCTTTCACTGCACTGTGGATTGGTTGAGAAGCATCTGTGCAGGTTTGTCCTAAAATGGGAATTGGAGGAGTGTTAGATGAAAGAAAATCATAGGAGCTTTGTTAACAGCATAATCACCCTTGCACGGGTCCTGACTTTCTAGTTACAGAGAGGTAGCTAATTTTAACATAAACCAGTTTCCAATTCCTCAACTCCCTGAACCGTACAATCCTTGTCTTACCATTTCTGAATCTTTACACTTTTCCTTAGCTCTGAACCCTGACAAGTTTATATGCAGATGAAGGGATATGAAAATGTTAATTCCAGCTGGCTATCAGTCTTTTCTCTCACTTCCTGTTGTCTTTCTTTCATTCTCCAGTTGCACAGGAAAAGGCTCCCAAGTTATGTTATAGCAAAGTTTAAACAGATAGATAAAGAACAGAAATTCAGATCAGTTTGGTTATGCACATAAAGCAGCACATAAAGCAGCAATGGCACAAAAGATTACATTGCCACTAACTCAAAGTAGAACTGTTATAATCGCTCCTTCTGAGTTGTTTTGGGAAACACTATGGAAGAATCAGGGGAACCATAGGAAAGCTTTCCTTGGAACTACCCAGACAGTAGGGTCCTGATCTGAAGATACGTGGAGCACTCTCAGCTCCCACCAAAGTCAATAGGACTTCAGAGTGCTCAGCACCTCGCAGGACTGGGCACCAAGAGAGTGTGTTTTAAAACTGGAGAGAGAGGTCGAAAGGTCAGCTCTTATAGAAATCATTACAGGTAGTGCATTCTCACATGATTCCTGAAAGTGGGTGCTCTCATTGGGGCAGAGCTTAGAGAAAAAGCTGTTATGATTGCCAGAGGAAACACTTTTCAAAGACAAAGGGATGAATTCTAACTCGGAATAACTCTGTAGACTTCAGTGGATTCCAGAATGGCTTTCTGACTGCAAAACAAACCTAGTGCCACAAGTTTGTTGTTGGTGGGTCACAGGAGTGTAGAAGGGATTTTCTCTTGGTTGTAGGCCTTTCTTTGGCAGAACCAAAAAACTTTTCATGTTCAAGAGAAATTGTCTGGCTGATAAGGAAACCCAGGTATAAGGCACTAACAGCAATCTGTAGCGATGATTTTTTTTTTAAAGACAGACTTTTTTTAATTAAACTGGCTGAGGCTTCTACCAGAGCAATCCAACACCCCTAGAGGACCAAGTTCTTTTAAGGCAGCAGTGTGATCAGCTGCATTATTAAAGTAACCAAGGCCAGGCTAATAGAATCAACAGTACATAGTGTCTATAACTGATAATGCAAGCATCCCTATTCCCACTCCACCAGCATAATGTAGGGCTGCTAGGGAGTTCAAATGGTTTTCCAAGAGGCGCAAGTATCTTGCAAGGGCTTTATTATGCAGCTCCTGGGTTAGTACTTATTCACACACTCTCCCATAGATTTCAGTGGGATACTCATGTGAGTGCTTACTAATGTGCATAAGGATTTTACAAATGGGCTCTAAAACCTCTACACTTCGCTGTTGCCTTTCTTAAAGCAGGTACACTCAAGGTTCCCAGTGCTAGATACAAATATTAAAACAAACCAAAAAAACAAACAAACCCCAAAACAACCCAATCCTTTGTCCAACAGTAGAAAAAATGAGGGACCTTTTCTGCATGTTTGGCTGTCTGTGGAATGTTCAGTCCTACTGGCTGAAAATGAATTTGGCGGTGGTTGGGAACACAATTCTATATCAGTGATACAGTCACCACAATGTGTATGTGGACCTCTGTTATCTATTTCCTTGAGCACTGTTAAACGACTGCTATATAAATGGAATAGATATACAATTGTTGTCAGCTATTTTTGCTTGCTGCTTTATAAATACTGTGGTGGGTGATACATGCTGAGCTGCAGGGCTATAAAAGGGGACAACTTGGTATCTGAGGTAACACAGATGGGTTAATAAGAACACAAGAATGGCCACAGTGGGACAGAGCAATGTTCTGTCTAGCCCAGTGTTCTGTCTTCCAACAGTGCTCAGTGTCAGATGCTCCAGAATGAACAAAACAGGCCAGTTATCAAATGATAATACATAAGTGCTGTGTATGCATTCTCAACTCAAGTAGAACTGACAATCATTTGAGGAGAGAGCTAGTGGGATTTGGAGCATTTGGTTTTGGATCCTTCCCCCTCTTTCTTCTCCTTCTTGTTTATCTTTTCTCAGTTTATCTGTTAGGTCAGTTATTTCAGTCCCAACCCATTTGTCGTATGAACCTCTCTCGCCACCTAGTGTTCAGTGAAAGACTCTTAACGACACTGCTGTATTTTCATATTTTGCACTTGTACCAAGAAGACGCATATGATGTAGTTCTTGACAGTGAGGATTTTGAGTAACAGCTATTCCTTCCTATTACAATTTAGTGCAATTTGCAAATGTAGAAACTCATCTTTTCCTTATTTGTCTTAGCCTTTCAGGAACAAATTGTTTATTGTCATATTTCACTGATGTACCAAACAAGCCTTTGTCTTTTCTAATAGTAGCAATCATCATGCTGTTGATTGATTTAAATGCATATTTCTGTTAAACAGTAGTAACTTAACAGGTGGTTTAAGTGAAAGTGTGATTATTTTGAATCAGGTAACATTTATTTGACTATTTTTCCTCTTAGATGATACATCAGCAACCTAACCCAGGTATACTTTATGAGTATATCATTCCAGAAGCCAACATCATTAGCCCTCAGTTGCCTCCGCACAGAAGGCCAGGTAAATCATCATTGCTTTAAGCACATTCTGTAACATTATGGGCCAGTAGCAATATTCTGGCCTCACTGAAGTCAATGGAAGTTTTGTCATTGGCTTCATGGGGCCAGGATTTCACCCTTAATGTTCAGCAGGTGTAAAGCAGTGTAACTCCATTGACTTCGATGGAGTTACTCTGATTTGCTTCAGCCTAGGATCTGGTTCTTTATTTCTATTTTGAAGGAAATTTTGTCTTTAATGTGTCACATGGGATAAGAACACACTGTGACTTTTGCTTGATCGGTTACTGTTATGAGCTGAATTGCTGTGCCTGTATTTCAGAAATTAAAATACTTTTTCTTTCTTTTTGGCGTTTGATATTTTGAAACAACCTTTCTCAGCTTCTCTCTTGCAGTCCTGTGGAAATTTCTAAGCCCCCAAAGCTACAGTTTCTCTAGACAGAACGTATTTAAAGTTCTATAGCATGGAGGTGTGTTAAATGTAACAGTAATTCTGAAAAAAACGAGAACATTGGCAGGCAAGTTTGGTACTATTTCTCATGTTTTGGATTCTCCTTGTCAGATTTGTATTGGCTCTATAGCCTGTTCTTTAATGAGGAGCAGCTGGAATTTGACATTAAGAGGCACAGAACATAGAGCATGGTGAAAAAACAAATCCTTGGGAAACTCGATTGACATTAGGTGCAATAATTATGCTAGAAAATGCCTGGTGAATTTCCACTTTTGTGTGTGTGTTTGCTTGCTGAGAATTGGGTGCCTCATTGAAAAGCAGCAAAGCCTTTGTCTGCAGAACAGCCCAGCAAGTCTGTATATGGAGATAAAAGCTACTTCCAGGCTTGACAACTTTGTAGACCATTGTTGCAACTGCTAATTAGTGAATGCATTAGCTAATATTTGAAAGATATAATCACTCTTTTAATTTGCTATTGTTGCCTGTCCCCAGGGGAGCCATTCAATGGTCAGTTAGAACTGACAGATGGTACAGATCACGAAGACGAGAATTTGCAGAGGGAGACAGACACTCACACTGGACAGTCAACAGGGACCTTTCCTGTTATTCAGCCAGGAAGGTTTCCTTCTCATCAGCCAGACAACCAGGTGCCTGCTGTGCAGCCACCACGACGAAACCGAGAACACAACTGGAAACAGGTTGGAACAACTGAGTGCACCACTTCGTGTGGGAAAGGTAAATGCTTTACAGTGTAGGCATAGTATTTATATTACACACAGGAGGATTCTAGGCCAGGAGAAGAAAAACATGGGGGAAAGAGCATGTTAGAAAACCCTGCAAATCCCCATATGCATTAGACATATGTTTGAGCCACTGCTTTCTGTTGTTTCTCACTAAGTGATAGACAGACAAATCTATAGCACAAAGTGGGTTCCAAATATATGTCAATAAAAATAATTTTAAAATAAAAGAAACAGAGCATGGTGCACATAGTTTATAAACAGGCTTGGGAGATTCCAATTTTTTTTATCATTTCAACAGGTAATATTGATGTTTATTTTTAAGTATTTTTTTATCAAGTTAATTTTTCACAGTTGTGCAAAATTATGGGTTTTAAGCATTTTTTATATTTTTATCCATTTACATTTTCACAGCTGTGGGAATTTTTTGAAGGGGTCAGTTCGTAATTATTTAATGACAGTGATATTCAAAAAGGTAATGCTTCATAACCATTAAAACACAAATTGTCAACACTCATCAAAATATACAAAGTAAATATCCTTAAATCAAACTCTAATGAGTTCTCAAGCAGCATTTTTCTTACTTTTGCCTAGCTGTAAATTTTAATTATTATTAATGGAAATATTTGTCATTGGTTTGTGTGTGTATGGTGAAATCGTCATTTACTGACACTTACTGATAAAAATCTAATTCTTCTAAGCTTAATTATAAAGCAGAACATGGTATCCATTGCTGAAATAAGAAATATTGCAGTCTTTTATGGCTGAGGACAATTGCCTGAAGTTGCTTTTCTCATTTTTCCCTGATACACTACCATTATCCTCAGCATTCTTTGGTTTCCTTTCCCCATTTGTTTAAATCTTCCATTTTCATTGGTACTTTTTGCACCTCTGTAAATATCTTCCTACTATTTGTCTGGATTGCACCTTTACTGGTAGTGCCAGTTAGATGCCCTTGAAATATATGGTGTGAATTACAAGCTTTTTGAGGGGTTTGACCCCTTTAATTAACCTTTTGCATGATGAGGCATAGCTGTTTGGGGCACAAAAGCTGGTTGAACTAGCCAATGGTAAGAACAGATGTACTGATTCTTTTGACAAACATCAGTGGTATATTCTCCAGAATACTGCAGGACCTGAATACTTGAGCAGAAGATGATAGTAGAGTGTATAATTTCTAGAGATTTGTGATGTCCAAACACAATTTTTGTTAATGTTTACAGCCTTGCTGCTGAGTACCCTTTTCCTATTTGGAAACCAACACATTATATTAAAATATAACCCAAATTGAGGTGCTCTAGTAAATACTGTCCTCTTTGTCTGGAATAAAAACCCAAGAGTAAATAATAAAAACAATCAAAATAAGATATAATCTAAACCAAGTGAAAGGGCCTTCCATCATGCTCTGACTCCTGCGCTAGCAAACCTCTGACAGGAGTAAATTATACTGGTGGAGAAGTTCACCTGAGAAGTCCTGCCACCAGTCACACTTAACTCCAGGTATTGTCAACACATACCTCCTAGCTGAGCTTATTATAAAATGGAAAGGCTCTCTCTCAAAGCTTCACCAGTTAGGTGTATGTCAGGGCTACTGATACAGCTAACAAAACACAACTCTACACGTTCCATATAACTTGTTAAGCTGCTGGGAAAATTGTGGTTCTGTTGAGCTAGAATAAAGGAAACTTTTTAACTCTGGACATAGAGGAAAGGTAATATCTTTGTGGCAGTGAGCATATTCCTGAGGTGAGGGAAGACAATTAAAGGTGATGATGTAAAGGGAGCTGATAGTGTATTCTGTTATTGGGAATATTGAGCTATTAGAGAGATGTGACTTCTCTGCAAACCTATGTCCTCTGGGGGGAAATTTCAGTTAATTTTCTTTAGGGCTCTCTCCTTGCTCCAAGGTATGAAACTGAGGTAGTGCATGAAATCTTTATGCCGTGCTGATCCTTATGCACATCATCATCATAATGAATTCAAATTATATCTCTGTCAGGAAAGCTGGTAGTTAAACACATTACATCAATGTTCTCTTTTTTTATTGTTATTTCCTGCTAATCCTGGACAATGAATTGGGTAATCTGCCCTACTTGGGGAAATTATGGCAGAAATGTTACAGTACTAAAATCAGGACTCTTGGGAGTCTGACACTTGGAGGGGGGCCAGTGAACGTAAATCATAATTATTTTGCTTGGACTTAGGAAATGGCTTTTAGATTTGAGTATGCGGGCAGGATCCTTGGCTACTGTAAATAGACATAAACTCTCTTGCAATCAGTGAGGATCACCAGCTGAGGATTGGGACCAACATATTTTCAGAAGGTGGAAGCTGAAGTTTCGTTGCAAAAGAATTGTGCATTTGAGTACTCAGCTCAAGAAATTCTGCATGCAAATACAGGTGCACAAATCTGTAAGGCTTTTGGGGGATTTCAGTCATTTTATAGGAAGAATGTTGAAAACTTTCCTTTATAATCCATATGATCAGAATTTTGCTGTTTTTAAATATCTGGCGGTCAGTGGGAAGCAGCTATGAAATCTGAATCCAGATTAAACAGCAGAACACTGGAAAAATATCATATCACAGGAAAGCTTTCAGCATATTATGGAACTGAGACTTACTCCCTGAAATTATAGAGGAGGAATATCTGAAATAAATATACCTTCCCTGGGTTCTAACGGGGGGTAAACCTTGTGTCCGAGACTCTACCAAATTTAATTAGCAGGATACTATACTGGGAGAACTATGATTTGCTGATAATATGAACAGTTCGTTACAAATCTAGGCCTGAGTTACTTGGCTGACTACCTCTGCCCATATAATCCTCCAAGGCAACTGAGGTCCAACAGGTTCTTTGCTCTCTCTCAAAGAGAAATGATAAAGAGATGCAAAACAATTTTTTGAAACAAAGTTGAAATTTTGAATTTGTTTCCATTTTCCAGAGTTGGTAAAGGAATATTTTTTATTTCATTTTTAAAAACATTCTGAGAAAATTTTTTGATAATATTTGAAAATTTGAACTTTTTTCCATATTTGCCTTTTTTGCAACTTCAAAAATGTTTTTGATGTCCATTGTTTCCTTCACCTTTTCATTTTTTCTTTTCTTCTTTTGCTACTCTGTAATTTTTCATAACTTCTTCAACTTTGGGAAGTTATTGACTAGCAAAAGGAGGAAGGAAAAGAAGAAAAGCGCCTACACATCATTCATTTTCTTTCATTCCATGGCAGAATGGCATCAAGGAAAAAGGAGAAGATTGATTTTTTATTAAAAACTAGAAACATTGGATGTACCTTTAACTGAAGTTTTTGATTTTGAAAAAAGGCCATTTATCTTTTTTTTAAATTATTTTTCAGATGAAAAATATCAACCAGCTCTTGTCCTAAAGTTCCACCTGATCAGACAGGGGTGTAGCTTTCTAATACCAGGTCCATGCCTGTGCAAACTGCTGACGTGGTAGTGAGGGTATTTCTATGGCACCAACTCTGTGCATCAGCCAGACACTGATGAGAGCATATGCCAGTACAGCTTGTACACTCCAGGAACCACAGAAACTCCTCCTGAGAGCAACTCCTCTTCCCTGTTCCTCTGTCCTCCAGCACAGACTGTGGCTCAGAGCCACAATCTAGGCTTTAGCTTAGCTGTAAATGGAAACACATTACAGAGAGAGTGGTATGAATACGAAATTTAGTAACAGTGATACCACAGTGTGCAGAATGTTCTTAATTGAAAAAGCAAATTCATAAAGAAAGCTAATGACTAAAGCACCCTGCTGATTGCTAAGTTACCTACTTTCTACTAAAACTGGAAGAATGAAGATGGTTCTGTATGCAATTTTATTGTAAATTAGCATTTCAGATGCAAAACTTCTCATTTAAATATATTGCTGAATGAATTTAAATTTTGCACATGTGTAAGCTTTTAATTTCCTTTATTACAAATGCCATATTTTGCTGCATGTCAGCCAACAGCATTAATCAGAACCACACTTATTTTATTTAAACCATGGGTGTGCATTAAAGCTATTACAAAACTTTAGTGCAAGATCAATTAAAACAAATAGCCATCTGAATGTATTGTGTGCGTGCGCTCTCTCTCTCTCAGCCAACCTCCTGGTTAGATGAAGAAAAACATAAGTTTTGTAAATACAGAATGAGATGCAGGAGTCTGCAGCAAATCTGCTAACAAACACAGTTAAAAACTTTTAAGTAGTCACCAAAAGTTACCATTAAATTGAGATTTAGAACACTGGGAGGTAGGAATGTGGGGCTAGTTAACAACAGATGCTAGACTTAGCAGATTCAAGCGTATAATTAGATGTAGAAGGAGCTGGAGCAGACTAAGCGTTCAGTCCAATGGCATAAGATCTGCATTGTCAGCAATCATGTAAGCCAGTTGCAGTATCGATGGACTCTTAGCATTAATAGGCTTCTAACTTATACCGCATTAGCTAAGATGTTCAAGGTGTTGCTATTACAGTTTTACCCTTTTGTTCACTTCTCCCTGCCACATACACCAAAAGAAAAGAGACAGCTGCATGTTGTCAGCAAATTATCCAGTTTCAGAGTTGTGCGGGCTTTTAGTCATGTGACTCATTTGGACTTTTACGATGAGTCATGCAGCTTTGAACTCTGTGCATGTGTGTGTTTCATATGTTACATGCTGGGTAACAACAGGAGAGGACTCCATGTATCTACAATCAACCAGCTTTTTGTTAAGAGAACTATTTACAGAGGGGCAGCTAGCATTCTAGCCATTTGCACACAGACTGGCATTCTGGTGCCTTCTGCAACCTGTACTCCTCCCTCTAAGTTCCATGCAGGTTGCTGCCTTTGGGCCCATAGTTTGGTTCTAAAATAGACACAAGCATATTTGGTGGTGGAAGGAAGGAATTAAGCTGCAACTCTAACATCTTGTGCCCCCCACTTTCTCACTTCTTTCCTGTAAGGATTTGCTTCTCTTTACTCAGGATGTAAATTCTCTTATAGAGCAGTGTTTCCCAAACTTGGGACGCTGCTTGTGTAGGAAAAGCCTCTGGCGGGCCAGGCTGGTTTGTTTACCTGCCATGTCCTCAGGTTCGGCTGATTGTGGCTCCCACTGCCCACCGCTTCCAGCATCTCCCATTGGCCTGGAGCAGTGAACTGCGGCCAGTGGAAGCTGCGATCGGCTGAACCTGCGGACGCAGCAGGTAAACAAACCAGCCCAGCCCGCCAGGGGTTTTCCATACACAAGCGGCATCCCAAGTTTGGGAAACACTGTTGTAGAGGATTGTGCCTTCAAGAAACCTGAAACATCAGGAAGAACAGCTGGTATTGGGTAAGGGTGGGAGATGTGCAATATGATCGCTGGAAAGCTGCAACAAGAGTCTGCTTGCTGAAACATAAACATTGTCTAGTAGTTGTCTGTGTGACTGGGGACTCTACTCTTCAGGTTGTATACGGTTCTTCCTTAAATTCCCAAGCACAGCAGCTGTTAACATAAATGTGAGTCAGTGTAGTTTTACCCTAGTTTTACTTCAGAAACAAAGGTCTACCGCAGCTGTCACATAGACCCATGGCAAAACTTCCATTGTTTTCAATTGAAACAGGATCAGACCCTAAATTTGGGGAGGAGAGTTATTAAGATAGGGACAGCATATCAGGATATGTCCGTGGAAAGAAGGGTAAACAAGTTACCTGCATTCCTGTTTGAATTATGTGTTTTGTTTGTGATCAGTTCATTTTGGGGTATAAACATACTTACCTCTAACTTAAGCAGGATCTTTCCCTTTCAGGTCAGAGTTTATTTTCACACTGCATTATTTCTTTTTTTGCCCACCCATCAGTCTCCACACTAACTGGGCCTTACTATTCCAAAGTTGCTAGTGATTTGAGGTGCTTCTCCTTATGATGCCCACTTAAGATAACTGAAAATGGCCTGATTTTCACAGGTCTAGTGCTCAGCCATTATAGCGTAGCTCCTGAGAAGAATTCGAATAAAGTGGCTATAGGCAGGGATAGAAAAGTTTGACATGGATCTTCTTTGGAACAGAGTAGCAGGAATTAGAAAGAACTGTGCGGGCTTTGAGGGAGTTTGTACAAACTCTTCTTTGACCTCAGAACTAGAGCTGTGTGACTCACTGAGCTGCTGGAGTTGGTGAAAATTCTCTCTGGACAGAATAATGGAAGTGACACACTTAGCATTTTGGTCTGAATTTTTCACCACCCTGAGAGACAGGTTACACAAGCAAAGGATATCACTGCCTTTCTCTCTAAGTGCAAAACTTAGCTGAAGAGACTGAGCAGTTAAAAAAGGAGAGAAATGATAATACTTAACATCTATTCAGTAGTTGTCATCCCTAAAGCATTAATTCATGAAGCCTCAAAACACTCCATTGAGGTAGGTATTATTTTTATATCCTTTTTTACCTGATGATAATCCTAAAATAGGGAGGGTAAGTTACTTGCCCAAAAGCAAAAAGAAAAGGAATCTGACAAAGAGGCTGGATTAGTACACACCAGTTCCTTCTCCCAGTCCTGTGTTCAGGCTGCTCAATTGCATTTTTTAAATCAACTACAGGCTGAAGCTGGGCACATTTCTCCCCATAAACATTTAATGGAGCAAAACCACAACATTTTTTCAGCCTCTCTTGCAATGTTGTGCTGTGGTTTATGTTTGCAGGCAGCTGCAGTTGTCATATTGCTGTAAGCAGCAAAGCATTCAGATTTCACTTATGTTTATTTGTGTTTATGTACATTGGATAAACTACTAATCTGGACCATTTTCCTTATCCTGTTGCTCTCTTGTGTTTAGGTTCTCTGTACCAGATCCTGTTGTTGTAGCTAAGTCATGTGTATGTTGAATGTTTTCTTTTTATCTGCACTACTTATTATTGGTTTATTTTTTGTGTTTGTTTTTTTGCCATTTCAGGGTTGCGATACCCAATCTTCCATTGTGTAAACAGAATCTCTCATGAGGAGGTGTCTGAGAGCTATTGTGACACCAGCACCAAGCCCACACCAGAAGAAGAAGCCTGCAATATCTTCCCATGCCCAGCCTTGTAAGATAGTGCCAGAAAATACACTGGAAAATGAAGGCAGCAGTGTCACTGAAGCTTTGCACAAAGGAGGGTAGCTGTTTTAAATAGGACTCTAGGGTGAACATCTCAAGTATTTTCCACTTGTGACAGCTGATGGGTTCCCCTGTCAGAGGTGGTTTTTATTCCTTTCTAAGGAAGTGGCAGCCATAGTAGTTTATCCCCCATTCCAGCACTGTTATCCCATGTGAGATAAGGGAGTTAGGAGAGAGTGGCTGTCATTTACTCTGGGTTAAATGCAGCCAATCCTCAACAGGTATGATGGTTGAGGTGCACTGCAATCTCTCCTGTAGTCTCTCCCTTGATTCTCTTTCCAAGAGAGAAGCCTCTACCTGCACTTCTCCTAGAGCAGAACTCCGCGGTTCACACCACTTTAGACTGAATCACCAGGTTACGTTCCCACTGTTACAGGGCAAATGATGCCTTATGCATTATATCCCTTTGCGGTCCCTCATGAGTGCACCACTGGTGACAGTTTCTGCTGCCTTCACCTCTCTGGGTGCAACCCCACCCCGTTCTACCACTCAGTCACCCATCTTCTAACCATGTTAATATGACAGGCCCAAATGTACCAGGCACCTGCAAGGCACTTCCCTCTGGGAGCCTGTGATCAGCAGCTGATTAAGGTAACTCAGAACAGCTCCTTCCAAGCAGCACACTGTGTATATAGCCAAGGGTATATAGCAGGAGTTGGCAACCTCTCAGAAGTGGTGTGCTGAGTCTTCATGTATTCACTCTAATTTAAGGTTTGCATGCCGGTAATACATTGTAACGGTTTTAGAAGGTGTCTTTCTATAAGTCTATAATATATAACTAAACTATTGTATGTGAAGTAAATAAGGTTTTTAAAATGTTTAAGAAGCTTCATTTAAAATTAAATTAAAATGAAGAGCCCCCCGGACCGGTGTCCAGGACCCGGGCAGTTTGAGTGGCACTGAAAATCAGCTCGCGTGCCACGAGTTGCCTATCCCTGATATATATGGTATATAGCAAGCAGATAAAAGGGTTAACACTACAGAGGGTCTTGCCCAAGCTTTGAGACAAGGGATAAGCTTTAGGCAGCCTATACTGCCTCAGACACACCCTGCAGGGCCTCTGTCTCTGACTGACTGCTCCTGCTGCAATCTCTGCTGCTCTCTGTCAGCTTCTGTACACGCACACTTCCTCTCCAGGCAGGGAGTTCTAAGGTTTACTGTCATTTTTGATCTTAGGACCCCTGGCCTGGGAAAAATAGGCCTGTGACCTGGCTAGAGCCAGGTGGGCAATTCCAAGTAATAGCCTAGGGTTACCATATTTGAACTTTCAAAAAAGAGGACACTCCATGGGGGGGCAGCCTCATCCCCTATCCACTCCCTCCCACTTCCTGCCCACTAACTGACCCCCACAGAACCCCCAACCCATCCAACCCCCCCTGCTCCTTGTCCCCTGATCGTCCCTCTGGGACCCCAGCCCCTATTTAACCCTCCCTTCTCCTTGTCTCTAACTGTCCCCTTCTGAGACCCCCTCACACCCTAACTGCCCACCTAGGACCTCACCCCCTACCTATCCCCTGACTGCCCTGACTCCTATCAACACCCCCACCCCCTGACAGGCCGCCCCAAAACCCCTGACCCATCCAACCCTCCCTGTCCCTGACTGCCCTGACCCCCCTCCACACCCCTGCTCCCTGACAGCTCCCCCCGATCCATCCAACCCCCCTCTGCTCCCTGTCTCCTAACTGCCCCCACCCCCAGAGCCCCCTGCCACTTCGCCAATCCCCCAACCCCCTTACCATGCTGCTCAGACCATCACATCTGGCCAGACACGTGGAGCCAGACACACTGCCGCGCTCCCTGCAAAGTGCACAGCCCCCCACCCCCACCCCGAGCACTGCTGGCGCGGTGTGCTGAGGCTGCAAGGGACGAGGGAGCAGGGGAGGGGCACTGGCTGCTGGAAGCCCTGATGCAAGCGGCTCAATCCGGCCCAGCCGCGCTGTCAGCCGTGCCGTGCTCTGCGTTGAGAGGGAAATCCTGGACCTTTTTAGATTTTTACAAAGTCTTCCCAGACGGCTATTTAAAACCCAAAAATCCGGGCATGTCCAGGATAACATGGTAACCCTGTAACAGCCCATCCAGTGTTCTCTAAAGGACTCTTGGAATACTTTCCCCAGAGATATCTCATCTCTAGTCACAGCTTTGTTTCCTGCTGTTCTTCCTAATAACCTTTAATTCAAGCTTTACGTTTTAATTCAGCTCTGTCTAATCAGACAGTATACTGTCAATCAGGTAAAATGGGATGCATACAGTGCTGTTGATAAATTATACAACTATTGCCCTCATTCTCCACAACAGTGTGAAGGGCTTTTGTACTGGCAATGCACTCACCTCCCTGATCATGACACCAAAAATGACATGAAAATGAAAATATGTATATTAATAAAACAAATACATATATACAGTCTTAATAGAAGTCTTAATGGAAAGGAATCTTAGTCACTGAAATGAAATGCATCTATTCATTGTTTGTCACACATCAGTTTATTTTTGTATGTAAGTTAATGCCCATTTAGGTGATCCATCTACCATTCCTCCTTCAGACAACTGTCTTATTACTGCTCTCCCTGTGTCATGTCCAGAAAAAGTCTGTAAGCTCCTCAGGGCAGGCATCTTGCTTTTACATGTTTTGGGAAATGCTGTTAAAATAATCAGAAATAATATATATTGCTAGACAATCTCTAAAAATACATTCTGATCTCTATGTACCCACTTGTGCAACTCTTACACATTAATAGTGTGACACCTCACCCTACAAGTAGACCCTTTGTAAGTATGCAGGGGTCCCCTGTATAAAGGATAAGTGTTGTTTATTTCAGTATTCAGCAAGAGACACACAGAGGTTTAAATGATACTATAAGGCTTTTTTTGTCCAAACACTTATAGTCAGAATTGAAATGAGATTAATGTCAACAATATGGCAATATCTTTATTAACAGTGGATCATTATTATGTTCTCCTTTTTCTTTTCTCTGTTAGCTGGGATATAGGGGAGTGGTCTGAGTGCAGTAAAACATGTGGCCTTGGTATGCAGCACCGACAAGTCCTGTGCCGACAAGTGTATGCAAATCGTACTCTGATGGTTCAGCAATACCGATGCCATCACTTGGAGAAGCCAGAAACAACCAGCACGTGCCAGCTGAAGATTTGCAGTGAATGGCAAATTCAGACGGAGTGGACTTCGGTAAATGGGAATGATTGGTTCATGTGGAGCATGAAACCTCAGGGAAGCTACAGTGGAATGAAACATTCCTCCAGAGATCTTTAATCAGATGTGATTGGATTACATTTGGCTTTGATTAAAAACCTTTCAAAATAGGTAGTAGGTGAGCTTAGGCAATTTAAACAAGCCATGTGGTTATGACCAATTAAAACCTGTTGTTTAGACCAGAGAGAATAGACAAAAGGGACAGGCTAGACGTATACTTAGTTGATTAAAATATCATTCAGAGTGCTTTGCAAGGTCAATGTATTTATCTGTGTTTTTAGGGAGGGAAGACTTGATAATGGCTTGTTTTATAGTTAAGGGGCATATATTATTACCCAGGGTTTGAGTCCATGTAGGGTTAATTATTGTCTGTGTTGGTGGTAAGAAGCAGTACCTGGTTAAGGCTTTTTTGTTTCTATTTCTATTCATTTGTATTTTGAATAATATTTAAATGCAAGGGCACCTAGAGGCTTTGATGGGTGTTTTTTTTTTAAATACCTACTATGAAGCAAAGTAAAGAAATATTATAAATCTAATACTACTTTAGTAATTTTAGCTGGTGATATGAAATGGAATCAAAATAAAATCCAGTGATTGATTTATTCCCCTGCCCCTCTCCCCCAAAAAAGAATCCTTTGGTATCCGGAGGAAAGGGCCTACTGTAATGAGAGAAGCATTTAAGTTTGGAAACTCTGTGGTTTAAATAAAGTGTTTATTGTGTTAGGTTACTGGAGTACAAGTAGGTTTTCACTTTGGAGACAACTCCCTGATTTTAAAAATGCATCTTAAGCAATTTGGTGCAGTGCCATTTTCCCCAACACAGAAACATAAATGACAGATGCTTTGATCTGGTTAGAAAAAATGGCACTCCTGATTTAAGGAAGTTTCCAAACAGTGTGACCTAGTGAAAAGGGTACTGGACTGGCACTCAGAAGACCTTGGTTCTATTCCTGGGTCTGGTCCTAGACTTCTGGGTGACCTTGGGCAAGCCATTTCATCTCTCTCTGCCTCAGTAAGATGGGGATCATGCTACTGATCTCCTTTGTAAAGTGCTTTGATTTCTATGGATGAAAAGAGCTATGTAAGAGCTGGGTGTTAGCATCATCATCATTGGTATTGGTGTTACTCCAATATGTTGCTGACTTGTTTCACAAGCCTAACCTGGATTTCTGCAAGTATCTTCGGGTCAGGGATTGGAGAAATAGATGCAGTCCTACACGAGTGATGCTCTTACTGCTAGATGCTTTCATGGTTTCGCATTTGCTTAGATAGGAGAGTGAAGAGCATGTCCCTATGAAGAAAATGAATGCTCCAGTTGCTGGCACTAATCATTTGCAGCCATGTAGATAATCATTAATTTAAAAAACAAACAAAAAACCTTGTGTTAAGAGAATGTAAAGGCTACAGTATCAAGCACTCAGAAGTTAGGAAATGCCAAATATAAGGCTGCCTGTGCAAACTTAATTTATACCTCTTGTGTGTATATGTTATCATGCAGCCTTTAATCATGCAGCCTTTAATTATGTGGTCACATAGTGTTTGATGATAGAGCGATAGGAGCACTGGCAGGGCAGGGTCCTATCCAGGTGTTCAGTTTTGGGTCACAACAGGCAGTGGAGTTCCTTAGGCAGGATTCCTTATCTGCCTCTCTTTGCCCTCCTTCCTGATGATCTGAGCTGCATACCTCGCCAGACAGAGATGCTGCTGGCTGCTATATGAAGCAGCACTCCATACAGAGAGGCCAGAGAAGAGCGGGGAAGGGATGTCTTCCCCCTACTTTCAGTTGAAGATCAGGAGCAGCTGTGCTCCCTTGAGTTACTCTTTGCTTTTTCTCCTGGCCAGGAGTGCAGCTCAAAAGCATGCAGAGTACCTTGAGACAACCTTTCTGGAGCTCAGAGGGCTAGTTTCTGTGCATTGTAACAAAGCTTCCCATTGCAGCAGAACCACGCCAGTTCCAATGTGGTTAGGTTCTTTATGGTCATGGCAGAGTTTGGCCCTATATTTTTAATTTTTGTCTTTCCAAATTTACCTATATGATGCATTGGAATGAGACCCACATCTATAGAACTACTGAGATATCTTCCCCCGAACAACCAGTATTTCTTCAACTCACGTAGATTTTTGCACACATGGGATTGGAGGTAAATGGATAGATGATCTCCCGGGGTCTTGAATATACTGCTGATGCAAAGTCTGTTTTATTACAGTGTTCGGTGCCATGTGGAGTGGGGCAGAGGACCCGAGACGTAAAGTGTGTCAGCAATCTTGGAGACATTGTTGATGACGAGGAGTGTAATATGAAGCTACGGCCAAATGACATTGAAAACTGTGACATGGGGCCTTGTGCTAAGAGCTGGTTCCTCACGGAGTGGAGTGACAGGGTAAGACTTTCCACGGCTTTTTGTAACTGCCCATTCACCCTTCTGAGACATAAGATTTGAGTAATTTGGCCTATGTGCAACAGAATATAAAATATCAATCATAAAAGCGGCAATTCTGATACTTGTGCTTTTACTGAATTGCTTTAATCTATAACATAGGCAGATGCAGATAAAGAAAAGATAAACTGGTTCATGAGCTTGTTTTAGGTTCAAGAAGTGCTACAAAGGAAAAGAGTGTGGACTGAAGTCTGGATTTGGAATCTGATCTAAATCTAGACTTCCCTAAAGATTGGGTATGTTCAGATTTATTGTTTTGCTTTGGTTAGGCCTGAGTCCCTAAGTTTGGATCCAGATACTGCCCAAGTGTTCTTTTGGGTAGGGAGGTTTCAGATTTGGTGTTCTGGTTTGAGCCCATTCAAGAAAAAGACCCCTACAAAGCCATAGAAATGACCCCTTTGAGCTCCAGAAAGATTCTTTCAAAGTTTCCACATCCTAGGGAAGCTGGATACATGTTTTGTTCCCGTGATGCATAGGCAAGGTCAAACTGCTGTCAATAGAGAGATGCTGATTTACACCATCTGATGATCTAGCCCAGGGAATTTGTTTAATAGTTGTAATATACATATTATTTCATTAAGACTTACAGGATAGGCATAGCTAGCACTTACAAAATATTTTAGTCCCTCTTATGGGTCACATAGCAGATCTTATCCATAAACAAGTCAAACTCAGTGTTCATTGCGTAGGCCTTGTCCTTCCATCCCTTATTCCATTGGCCAGTCCTTACCCGCAGGCAGATAGTCACGTTCAGAGGAAATACACCTCTATTTCAATATAACGCTGTCCTTGGGAGCCAAAAAATCTTACCACGTTATAGGTGATACCACGTTATATCAAACTTGATTTGATCCGCCAGAGTGCACAGCCCCGCCCCCCCAGAGCGCTGCTTTACCACATTATATCCAAATTCGTGTTATATCGGGTGGGGCTATAACAGGGTAGAGGTGTACCTGTAAGATTTTATATATATTCCTCAGCGATATTCAATCCACTGTGACATTTTGGGGTCCAACAATTCTGGCTCAGAGGTCATGTTGTGTGCTGACCAGCCTGCTTTGTCTGAGGCAACATGGGAGCATACTGAGTGAATTTAGCAGAGCCACCAAGGTCTTGTCATTTCTCTCTGTGATGATGTGTTCTGGCAGTGCAGTAACATGAACACAAACATTGCTGTGTCTAGTCTGTCATGCTACAAATTTTAATTCCATGATGGGATCATTTTATGATTCTCTGTGACTCAGTTTGATGACATAGAGGCTTTCCAGCTCTTCAAAACTCAGTTCTCCTTAAATTTTAGAAATTTTCTAGCAGAGAGCTGGAAGAGCTGCTCAATTAAAACTGACTACTGAGGCATCTCTTCAAAGCGTAAGTGGAAAAAATTATCAGAATCCTACTCGGATCTGAATGACAAAACTCCAGACTGAGCCTTCTTTTTCTTTAGATTTGTTGAGAGAGAATCTTAGTGCTGCAATGGAATATTATAGAAGTCATCATTTGAAAGCAATATTATTAACAGTCCCTCCACAGACTGGCATGGAATGAAAGGGACACAGTGCAGTTAACTTTTGAGGCATATTTTTTTGGGAGCATGTCTCATTGAATCTTAGAACATTTAAACTTTTAGAGGACGTTGCTAGTCACTCAGGATAATGTTAATGTACAGTCTTATGTGGACTAACCCAGAAGTTAACAGCTAAAGTATCTTATTGCTATAGTGTAAACCACAAAGTGCCTTTCTATGTTTGTTTTTCTAGTGTGTAGAGCTGGATTCCTTGTAAAATGTTATTCAAGTGATATTTTATGTGTGGGAAAGAAAAAAAGCATTTTATCCTCAAAGATAGAAAAGCTTAACTAGCCCTTTGAGAACATGCTGGGCCAGATCCTCATCTGGTTTAACTTGTTATGGCTGCATTGACTTCAGTGAAGTGCGTCTTTACCAGTTGGATCTATCTCTCTATTTTTTCTTCTCCAAGCCTGACACTTTCATGTCTGCAGGATTAAATATGTGACTTTTTTAATAGCTGAAAATGTTTATTTTAAAAAATTAAATTAAATAAAAACATGCTGGGAGGAAGCTTTTGAATCTAGAATTGTGTTTTTAAATTTTACTGTTTTTATTAATAATTAATGTTAAGTAAGAGCCTAGAGATGAAATAACTTATGTTGAAAACTTTATTTTTTTTCTCCTGTGACTGTTTTAAAGTCAGATAATAAATAATGGGCTTGTTACCTTTTCTGCGTATGGAAGTAAGTGAACTAATTAATGATTTCCAAATGTTTGCTACTGTGTCTCGCATAATTTAGCAGCAACTCTGCCAGCAGTGCATTTAGTTAAATTTGTGAAAAAAATAAAAGGAACAGGATTCTTCTCTACATGAATCAGAAAAATATACAGGCCAAATTTTTCAAATTGGATCCTTGTGTTAGATGCCTGCATAAGATATTCAGAGGTGCTGAACAGTAGCAATTCCTGTTGAAATCAGTGGGAGCTCTGGGTGCTCTGCAGATCTATCCCTTTGGCCAAAAAAATTATCAAATACTACTTTAGTGATTCAGCAACGTCTTTCCCTTTTGATTGGGCTTTTTTCTCTTTAAGGGCATTTAGATGGACAGTTTAAATGATATGGGAATGAGCACTCCCAGATTTGCAGGCTTTGTATCTTTCACTCGAATTTCCTAAAGCAACTCTTAAAAAAAATATTTTAAGCCAAGCCACAATTCAGCAATAAGTGTAGATCAGTGATGGGTGACCCACAAATAGTTCAGATAAGCAGCCAAAAGTTCAGATGCTAAAATAAAGCTTATTCAAACCTCCTGAGTCTGCAAAAGTATGGTAGAAATCTCACAAGAACAGACCTTCTTTATGAGATTTATTACATGTCTACTTCCACTCCCAGCTGGAAATACCACAGAACAGTCTTATTATTGTATTGTGGCACTTGTGGCTGGAAATCGTAAGTGAAAGAACTTATAAGCTTTCACAACTTTGGAACCTTAAAATGGTTCAGTTCAAATGTGTTTACAGCAGTAGGTCCTTAGTTTTACTTAGTGTATATGGATGTCGATTCACTATATGAATAGATAAGGGGGCCAAGGTAATCTTTTATTGGAGCAACTTTTGATCACCTATGTCTCTGCTGGGCATTAACAACTCTGCATTCAATTCCTGTATGCATTGGTGCTCAATACAGCTCGGTCATTATTGTCTGCTACAGTGGGAGGGGTCCAATACCTAAGCAGAAATTACATTTACAAGGAGCTAGAGGCCTAGGAGAGAGAGAAACCAACGTCTTTGGGGACAGGGGCTTGACTGTCCAGCCAGGGCTGGAGCAGGAGGCAGATTGCAAAGAGGGAAGGAGCCTGGATATCTAAGAAAATATAGCCTAGACAAACCTACTATAATGCAGATGCATAACTGGTTGGAAATCCGTACTTGGAGAATTGTTATCAATGGTTCACAATCAAGCTGGAAGGGCATATCGAGTGGGGATCTGTCGTGGGGTCCTGTTCTGTTTGATAGCTTCATAAATGATTTGGACAATGGCATAGAGAGTACATTTACAAATTTTGTGGTTTATATCAAGCGGGGAGGAGCTGCAAGCTCTTTGGAGGACCAGGTTAGAATTCAAAATGATTTAACAAGCTGTAGAAATGGTCTGAAGTAAATTGGATGGAATTCAATAAGGACAAATTCAAAGTACTACGCTTAGGAAGGAATAATCAACTGCACAAAAACAAAATGAGAAATGACTGCCTAGGAAGGAAAACTGCAAAAAAAGATCTGGGGATTATAGTGGTTCACAAACTACATAGGAGTCAACCATGTAACACTGTTGCAAAAAAAGCAACCATCATTCTGGATGGATTAGCAGGAGTGTTGTAAGGAAGATATGAGAAGTGACTCTACTCCGCACCAATAAGGCCTCAAATGGAGTATTGTGTCCAGTTCTGGGTACCATATCTGGAGAAAGATATGGACAAATTGGAGAAAGTCCAGAGAAGAGCAACAAAAATGAGTAAAGGTCTAGAAAACATGGCCTATGAGGAAAGATGGGGAAAAATGGAGAGTCTGAAGAAGAGAAGACTGTGGGGGAACATGAGTCTTCAAATATGTAAAAGATTGTTATAAAGAGGAGAATAATACATTTTTCTCCATAACCACTGAGGACAGGATAAGAAATAATGGGCTTAAATTGCAGCAAGGGAGATTTATGTTAGGAAAAACTTCCTCAATGTAAGGGTTGTTAAGCACTGGATTGAGGAATCTCTGTCATTTGAGATTTTTAGGAATCCGTGAGACAAACACTGGATGGTCCAGATAACACTTTGTCCTGCTTCACTGCACTAAACTAAACTAAACTTCACTGAACTAAATGACGTATTGAGGTCCCTTCGAGTCCTACATTTCTATGTTTCTATGATTTGTTAAAGTAACAGGAAATGTTGGTAGGGACATTTTTAAATAACTCATCCTTAAGCTTTTTTAAAAAAATTTGTGTCTGTAATACCAATACATTTTTATAATTTGAGTCACTCTGACCAGAAGTTGCTGTAGATTTCTTATGGTGGGCTTAACACGCTCAAGAAGAACCATCATGAACAGTTTGCTTGGAATGGAAAGCAAGTGATGCTGTGGTGATTTAAGCACACCAGAGCATTGCCTTTTCCTTTCCAAAATGGGGGAATAATCCCATGGCACCAGTCGTCAGGTAGTTTCTCATGAATCCATTCTTGGTTGATAATGTGGGTCAACCCTCCCAAAATGGAATCCCCACCATGTTCAATTAGCTCTGCAGCTATACCGCAAATACCGGCAGCATGGCCATTCTTGAGTTTACAGGCTGTGCTTCAAACCTCCTTGACCATAGCAGCCCTCCAACTGCATACATTTGATCCAACAATAGCTGGATGGAGAAGTCCTCCTGAAGAACCTCACATATGCTGAAAAACTGTCATGGCTTCCACTTTTGCCCACCTCAGCCATAGTACAGAGCAGGCCACATCATTGGCAGAGAAGTGGGCTCTCTGGAATCTGGTGATCTGAAGGGTGTACTCTGTGATCCATGAGCAGGAGAATTAATGAACTATTGTATTAAATTATATACCTAATTGAGATACTGGGAGCAGTAATGGTCACAGCCCTAATGACATCCTGTAATGTATATTTGTAAAAATTTACTCATCGTTTATAGTATGAACTATTCAAGAACACACTAATAAAAATCAATTACCATTAGAAATTCTGTCTTAATAATAGAATTATACAACAGACCATAAAATGAGCTACCCAGCTAAGAGTGTTAGCTATTGTAGTATTGAGCATATTGGCAGCTGCTGTTACCTTCAGTCACTGCACTAACACTGAGTCATTGCTTGGTAAAATGCTTTTGTATACCAGGGTCTGAAAGGCGCTGTATAAAACCGAGTTTTTATTCCCTCCTAGCACAAGCCATCTTGCTCCAAATGATCTCCTTGAAGCAGATCTTTGAAGAGTAAAGCAAGACACGTCTCTCTTTCTTGCTGCTTCTGTCATAACCTTACACTATATGTAAACTAAGCTTGAATTGATGTAGTGACATGCTGTCTAATAACCACCATTAAGCAACTTCTGTTAAACAAAGAAACTAGAGAAAGGCTGCATGTCAGATCAAGGAGACTCATAACAGACAATTTCCAAACCACAAAAAAATCATAGCATTACTTTAATAGTTATTTCAGGGAACATTGACAGAATCCCTCTGTACGCACTTATGTAGTCTCTTATGGACATTGGGGCTTATATAAGTTTCATATGCAAAGCTTATGGTTTTCATGACCACAGTGTGGATCACGTGGTGTATCTTCTTCTGTATATGGTAGCCAGACCTTCCCCGGTCCTCCTCTCAAAAAATAAACCAATCAACCACAAGTTTAGAGAGTGACATGGTCCAGTAAATACTTAAATAATTTAAAGTTAGGTGTCAAATACCTGACTCTGATATCCACTAAGCTCCAACTGAAACACACTGAGAGAAATTTCCATTTATTTCAGTATGAAAAAGGGAGAGCGGTACTAGGTTAAAGACCAAATATTGTTCCCATCGAAGTCAACAGGAGCAGGATCTGGTCCAAAGCATTTAACAGGAACTCCAGTCTATTTCTATTTGTCATGCTACATTCATTGTTTCTTTTTCTATGAAAAAAAATTTGACTGGCTAATTAACTCTCCAAATTCCGAATGCTGCCTTTACATTATCTGTGATTTTTTTCACTTACAGAAAAGCTCAGTAAAATTTACTATCATGAGTTTGCACAAACAAATTTGCGTAGGTCTTCCCAAGTCTCTCTTGCAATGAACCTAATAGCTCAAAATCAGGGGCGCCATTTCAGATTTTGGTAGGGGGGGCAACTTTAACCATGATTTGTGAGACTCCTTAGGCTCTAGTTTTTTGGCAGATAACTTAGCAATTAGCTGACAGAAGCCCACTCAGCTCTAATAACAACATGTTTTGACATCTTGTGGCAAGTTGCTTAAGGCAGTGGTTCTCAAACTAGGGCCATCGTTTGTTCAGGAAATGCCCCTGGCGGGCCAGGCCAGTTTGTTTACATGCCGTATCCGCAGGTTCAGCCAATCGCAGCTCCCACTGGCCGTGGTTCGCCTCTCCAGGCCAATGGGGGCTGCAGGAAGCGGCCCTAGTTTGAGAACCACTGGCTTAAGGGGCACTTGTTAGGTTTTAAATTTTAATGTATATTCTTACTTTTTTACTAACTCTGTGGAGAGAGAGACCCCATCAGGACTCCTGGGTTCTATCCCAGTTCTGGGAGGAGAGTGGGATCTAGTGGGTTACAGCGAGGAGCAGATGGATCTGCATTCTATATAAGAACATCAGAATGGTCATACTGGGTAAGACCAATGGTCCATCTAGCCCAGTATCCTATCTTCCAACAGTGGCCAGTGTCAGGAGCCCCAGGGAGAATGAACAGAACAGGTAATCATCAAGTTGCCTTGTTGCCCACTCCCAACTTCTGGCAAACAGAGGCGAGGGACATGCAGAACAGGGTGTTGGATCCCTGCCCACCCTGGCTAATAATCATTACTGGACCTATTCTCTATGAACTTATCTAGTTCGGATTGGGCCTTCACAACATCCCCTGGCAAAGAGTTCCACATGTTGACTGTGAAGAAATACTTTTGTTTGTTTGTTTTAAATCTGGTGCCTATTAATTTCATTTGGTGACCCCTAGTTCTTGTGTTACATGAAGGAGTAAATAACGCTTCCTTATTCAATTTTTACACATCATTCATGATTTTGTAGACCTCCGTCATATCCCCCCTTATACATCTCTTTGCCAAGCTGAAAAGTCCCTGTCTTTTTAATCTCTCTTCATACGGAAACTGTTCTAAACCCCTAATCATTTCTGTTGCCCTTCTCGGTACATTTTCCAAATCCAATATATCTTTTTGAGATGGGGTGACCAAATCTGCACTCACTATTCAATATGTTGGCGTACTGTGGATTTACATAGAGGCAATAAGATATTTTTCTCTTATTATCTATCTCTTTCCATAATGATTTCTAATATTCTGTTAGCTTTTTTAATTGCCACTGCACATTGAGCAGATGTTTTCAGAGAACTATCCACAGTGACTCCAAAATCTCTTTATGGAGGGGTTCAGCTAATTTAGACTCCATCATTTTGTATGAGTAATTCTGATTGTATTTTGCCAAGTGCATTACTTTATTGTTTTGAGATGGGGTGACCAAATCTGCACTCACTATTCAATATGTTGGCGTACTGTGGATTTACATAGAGGCAATAAGATATTTTTCTCTTATTATCTATCTCTTTCCATAATGATTTCTAATATTCTGTTAGCTTTTTTAATTGCCACTGCACATTGAGCAGATGTTTTCAGAGAACTATCCACAGTGACTCCAAAATCTCTTTATGGAGGAGTTCAGCTAATTTAGACTCCATCATTTTGTATGTGTAATTGGGATTGTATTTTGCCAAGTGCATTACTTTGCATTTATCAACATTAAATTTCTTCTGCCATTGTGTTGCCCAGTCACCAAGTTTTGTGAGATCCTTTTGTAACTCTTCGCGATCTGCTTTGGACTTAACTATCTTGAGTAATTTGTATCATCTGCAAATGTTACTACCTTACTGTGTACCCCTTTTTCCAGATCATTTATGAATATGTTGACTAGGACTGGTCCCGGTACAGACCCCTGAGGGTTACCACTATTTACCCCTCTCCATTCTCACCTTTTATTCTTACCTTTTGTTTTCAATCTTTTAACTGAAGTGCCTGGCAGTGTGTTCAGGATCATCTAAGGATCTTTAATCTACTTTAATTATAAGCCTTTAGTGATATTTCACCCTGCCTCTGTTTAGAAACAAATTCCCTGCCTCAAAGGCGGTTCTGCTCAGAGCTTTGGAACTCATCACATATCACCCTCATGCTGTTGCAATTAAGAGCTCCTTGTGGGGCTAGGGTGAGTAGACTTCCCCTGTGAAACTTTGGGGGGGTTCTAGAGCCCTCCCCTGCTTCCCCCCCCTCACAATAGTACTATGTTAAAACTGCAAAGTTTCACCATATTTGGAGTCAGATTCATAAATCAGTTCAGGCCAGGGTGTAAGGTTGGTGACCGTTACCAAACATATCAACAAAACTAGGTTAACAGAAATTAGATGAGATCCATGTGGCCTGGAAATGTTGTTGCTAATGGTCCATATGGCTCTGATCTATAGTTCAGTTTACTGGAGAATGAGAAGCAGGGAACACACACTCTCCTATTTTACTACAGTCGGAAAATCATCCGTGTTCTCTTTCAACTGACTGGAGTGCTCAGTTGTTTTTCCATTTTACCATATTTTTGTTTGTTCATTTGTTTCTCATTTTATATTTAGTACATATTTACAAGAGAGAGATTTTAAAATGTTAATGATATTTGGAAGCCAAAATAAAAGCTGTGCAGAAAACAGCGTCATGCATTAGGGAACAGCAAAGCAAGACTAGCTTTGAATCTCAACTATGCTGCAATAAAATGAAATAATAATACCTACCTTATATCTCCCATTGGAGAGATTATAGGGTGCTTCACATACACTAATGATATAATCCCCATTTAACAAATGAGGAAATGAAGGCACATAAGAACAGGCTTATTGGTTCAGATCAGTGGTCTGTCTAGCCCAGTATGCTGTCTCTGACAATTGCCAATACCAGATGCTTCAGAGGGAATTAACAGAACAGGACAGTTATTGAGTGATTCATCCCCTATTGTCTAGTTCCAGCTTCTGGCAGTCAGAGGTTTTGGGACACTTGGCACATGGGTTGCGTCCCTGACCATCTTGGTTAATAGCAATTGATGGAGCTATCTTCCATGAATTTATCTAATCTTTTTAAACCCAGTTATACTTTTGGCCTTTACAACATCCTCTGGTAATGAGTTCCACAGGTTAACTGTGCATTTTGTAAGGGGAAGTACTTCCATAGATACCCTTATGGTTTCAGAAGTGCTGAGCATCTGACTTCCGTGGGTTTGCAGGTGCTCACAACAACTGAAGTTCAGGAGATAAGTTTTATGCACAGGGTCACAAAGTGCGTCTGTAGCAAAGCTGGAAAAAGAACTCAGGGCACTTGAGTTCCAGTCCTGTGCCTCATAATCAAAAGACCATACTTTCAGTTATGAAAGTTAAATGCCATAAATAAACAGTATGTCACAACAAGTGAAAAATTAGGTTGAGAAAGTGCAATGACATATCCTCAAGTCTGAGAGGCAGAACTGAGGGCAACTCTACACTATGGGCTTAAGTCAACCGAAGTTATGCATCTCCAGCTACGTGAATAACATAGCTGGAGTCGACGTAGGTCAGGTCGACTTATTGCGGTGTCTACACTATGCTGGGTCAATGGGAGACAGTCTCCCGTTGATTTACCTTATGCTTCTCGTTTCGGTGGAGCACCAGAGTCAATGGGAGAGCGATCTGTGGTCGATTTAGTAGGTCTTCACTAGACCCTCTAAATTAACCCCCGGTGGATCGATCACTGCAGCGATCCAAGGTAAGTGTAGACATGCCCGGAGATAAGGAGAAGATGTATGAAGTGTTGTTGTAGCTATGTTGGTCCCAGGATATTACAGAGAGAAGGGAGGATGAGGTAATATCTTTTATTGAACCAATCTCTGTCAGTGAGAGAGATAATCTTTCAAGCTTGCACGGAGCTCTTCTTCACCTTTGGGAAATGTATTCAGAGTGTCACTGATAAATACAAGATAAAACAGATTGTTTAGCATAACTAGTTAATATGTATTTCAAGGACTTCTCAAGGTGAAGTGTTCAGTTAGCACCTTTCCAGTCATGGGGTGGAAAAGGAAAAAAAAATCCCTCCCAATGACACAATCGCTACCTGCCTCAAATATCTACAAGACAATGGACAACACTCACATATCCACATGACCCCAAATACATTGCCAAACTCATCCATTTCATCCTCATCCACAACAATTTTACATTCAACAACAAGCACTTTTCCAAACCCTGGGAAAAGCCATGGGTACTGGGATTGTTCCCCAATATGTCAACTTCTTCATAGGTCACCTTTAGGAAGAATTTCTGGATAAATGCACCAAGAAACAAAGTATATACCTGAGCTACATTAGCGATATTTTATCCTCTGGACAGGTAACCAAAACTTCAATATAGATTTCCACCACCCATCAATTAAACTCTCTCTAGAATGCTCCCACATTAGCATCAACTTCCTTGACACCACGTTCATCTTCAACAGTGAAACCCGACAGACAACTGTATACAAGAAACCCACAGATTGCCACACCTACCTTCACAGATCCAGTAACCACTCCAAAATACACCAAGAAATCTGTTATTTACAACCAGGGACTCAGACACCAGAGACTATGCTCCGAGGAGAAAGTCTGGGATATACACCTTAACACACTTAAAACCACCTTCACCAAACAAGGATGCTCCACCGGAGAATTAAATTGCATCATGAAACGGGCCACATAAAATACTCCAAGAGAATCTGCTTCAATATAGAAATAAAACCCCCTCTAACCACGCACTCCTAGTTGTCACCTACCACCCCACACTGGAACCCCATACAGGGTATCATTAAACAATTTCAACCTGTACTCAGTGGGGACCACATCCTGAAGTAAATCTTTCCTGAACCTTCTCTTTGGGCCAACAAACAACCTCCACCCTCTCCAAGCTCATCATCAGAAGCCAGCTTCCCACATACCAGGACAGACCAACTCAAAGCAGTGTCAGGCACTGCAAGAACAACAGATGCAAAATCTGTAGACGTGTCTTCATTGCTGCGATGATCAACACCCCCCACAACACACCTTTCAAGATCAATGGGCTCCTGCATATATGTATCACAACCTCATCCAGTGCACTAAATGCTCCAATAACAACTGTGTGGGTGAAATGAGACAAGCATTATGCTGTTGAATGAATTCACACAGAAAAATGATAAAAGACAAAAACACCATGTCACTGTGGGTGAACACTTTTCACAAAGTGATCACTCTATTTCTGACCTCTCAGTCCTCATCCTCAAACCTTCAAAGATGAGCTTGGGAGTTTAAATTCATTAGTTTGCTAGACACTAAATATCCTGGACTAAATAGGGACACTGGATTTATGTACACAGTGTTGTATGCCGTTTTAGTGCTACCCGCTGCGTTTAAAATTCTGTGTCAATTTCAGATGATGTATACCCTTACTAGGATTATCCCTGTTAACTGAGTTCTTACTGGTCTTGAACATACAGCCTTGAGATGGCTGGTTGGAGTTCTACCATAAAATTAGGTCTATCCACTGCAGTTTACTGCTCTGTAACCTGGCACAAATCTCATCTTCAACAGGCTAGCTGACTTATATTTCAGTGAAAGTGTTTCCTGTTGTTTAGTGTCATATATTTTGACAGTGCATTATCCATGACTTGAGAAATTCACCCTAGAAATTCCAGGTAGTTTTTAGAAATCAATATACAATATGACCTTCCAAATTGTTAAATTATTCTGAAATGCCTACAGTTCTGATATTGAAGGCTGCCAAATTATCCTCCCAAAGCTGACTCTACAATGGAGGTGGTTGCTTAGGGTAGCAAAATGTTCAGGGACTGTTTGTAGGGGTAACTGGTTTAGTACACTAGATTAGCTAGCTTGCCAGAAGCAATAGAAACCCTAGTTAATCCTGTATCAAGTTGCAGATTTATCATGAAACTAACCATACGGTTGCTTGGGCCCCCAAAGACAGTGGGGCCCCCAAAGTGCAGGACAAATATCTGACAACGTGCCCCTGAGTCCCAGCCAGTGGTGCAGCAAGGCTCAGGCAGGCAGGCTGCCTGCATACCGTGGCTGGTGGCCCCACACCGCTCCCAAAAGCAGCCAGCTGCTGGCATGTCTCTGCACACCCACTGTTGGGGGGCGGGGAATGCGGCTCTACATGCTTCCCCCACCCCGGGAAGCGCATGGAGACCCACTGTCCACCTCCTACCAAGGGGCGCGCAGAGACATGCCAGCAGCAGGGCTAAGGTGGCTCCCTTTCCAGTCTACCTCCCTCCCTCTGCACTGCTTCATTCCCAGAAGTGTCCAGCATGGCTCTGCGGCCTCTGGGATGGGGTGTGTCTCCGTGTGCTCTCCCCGTCCTGAGCACCAACTCCGCATCTCCCACTGGCCAGGAACTGCAGCCAATGGAAGCTGCAGGGGGCAACGCTGGCAGGCAGCAGTGTGCGGAGACCCCCTGCCCCCTCCTAGGAGCTGCACTCCACACCCAAACTTCCTCCCAGAGCCTGCACCCCTCACCCCCTCCCATACCCCAACCCCCTGCCCCAGCCCAGAGCCCAAAACAGCACCCAAACTTGCTCCCCCAGTCCACCCACCGCACTCCCTCCTGCATCCAACCCCCTGCCCCAATCAAGGTACCTCACTTTATTTTCATTTACTTCCCATTACTTATAATATAGGAGGAGGATGAAGAAAAAAAGAATGAAAAATGGAGATGAGATGAGAAAGAATGTTCTTTTCTTTGGCTGGGTCCAGAGGGGGATGCTGTCATAACTCTAGTCCCAGATTTGGACCTTAGCATCCAAAATATGGGGGTTAGCATGAAAAACCTCCAAGCTTAGTTACCAGCTTGGACCTGGTATTGCTGCCACCACCCAAAAAATTAGAGTGTTTTGGGGCACTCTGGTCCCCCCGAAACCCTTCCCTGGGGACCCCAAGACCCAAACCCTTGAGTCTTACAACAAAGGGAAATAAATCTTTTCCCTTCCCCCCTCCAGGTGCTCCTGGAGAGATACACAGAAGCAACCTCTGTGAATCTAAGCAGAGGGAGTCCACCCTCTGTAATTCCAGTCCTGAAAACAGAAGCACTTTCCTCTTCACCGAGAGGGAATGCAAAGTCAGACTAGTAAATCTAGCCCACACAGACCTCCCCCTGATTTCTTCCTCCCACCAGTTCCCTGGTGAGCTGCAGACCCAATTCCCTGAAGTTTCCCACTAAAGAAAACTCCAACAGGTCTTAAAAGAAAGCTTTATATAAAAGAAAGAAAATACATACAAATGGTCTCTCTGTATTAAGATGACAAATACAGGGTCAATTGCTTAAAAGAAATATGAATAAACAGCCTTATTCAAAAAGAATACAATTCAAAGCACTCCAGCAACTATATTCATGTAAATACAAAAGAAACATATAAATTCTATCTCATCTTTTCGTACTTACAACTGGAAACAGAAGATTAGAAAACAGAAATCACCTCTCAAAGCTGAGAGAAAAGCAGGCAGACAGACCAGAACAAAAAAAAAAACTCCCACACAAAAAACCCTCCCTCCAGAGCGGAAAAAATCCTGTTTCCTGATTGGTCCTCTGGTCAGGTGCTTCAGGTGAAAGACATTAACCCTTAGCTATCTGTTTATGACACGCCCCCCAAATTGCAGACAGTGGGGAAGCTCACTGGCAGCGATTTCTTCCTAGAACTTTAAACTAAACAGATTAATACAACACATGCATCATTACATATACTACTAAGTATATAAGTAACAGACTTCTACAGTTTAAGAACACTTTTCAACTACTGGATTCTGGGAAACTTTCACGGGAGAGTGCATCCGCTACTTTGTTAGAAGCTCCTGTGATGTGTTGAATTTCAAAATCAAAATCTTGGAGAGCTAAACTCCAACGAAGAAGTTTCTTGTTGTTCCCCTTGGCAGTATGAAGCCACTTTAGTGCAGCATGGTCAGTTTGTAGCTGGAACCGCCGTCCCCAAACATATGGGCATAGCTTTTCCAGGGCGTACACAATGGCATAGCATTCCTTTTCACTGACTGACCAGTGACTTTCCCTCTCAGACAGTTTTTTGCTGAGAAACACGACAGGATGGAAGTTGTGATCCGTTGCTTCCTGCATGAGAACTGCTCCTATACCACGCTCAGATGCATCCGTGGTTACTAGGAATGGCTTGTCAAAATCCGGGGCCCTGAGTACAGGGTCAGACATGAGTGTTGCCTTAAGTTGGGTAAAGGCCTTTTGACACTCATCAGTCCACTTAACTGCATTTGGCTGGGTCTTTTTGGTCAGGTCGGTCAGTGGGGCAGCGATTTGGCTGTAGTGTGACAGATGCCCCAAAAATGAAGCTGTGCACAGGGTCCTGTGATGTTCACCTGGTTTTATCTGGACCGGTGATCTGCTAAGTCACTCCAATCCTTGACTCTGAGAGCCAACCTTACCCTGCTGTGCTGTGAGAACCCCCACTCCTGGGCTGTTCATGCACAGCCCTTGGCATGTAAGTTGCTCTTTGGATTGTGCAAGCGAATGACACTCACCAATATCTCTGGTCCCAGACACAACCCTAGGAACCTCCATCTTGCAGTGTCCACTTATGCCTGTTTGATGCTGCAAACTTATATGAGTTTGTCAATTTAACAAAGAAATTTATATGCACCAGGCTTGTTATCCGAAAGGGAGTTTGTTACACTTCAAACCAAACACTGCTTCAGGTAGAATAAACAAACAAATTTATTAACTACAAAGATAGATTTTAAGTGATTATAAGTTGGATTTGGTCAAATGAAATAAATGCAAAACACATTCTAAGCTGATCTTAACACTTTCAGTGCCCTTAGATGCTTCTCACCACAGGCTGGCTGGTTGCCCTTCATCCAGGCTCACCCCTTTGATCAGCACTTCAGTCACTTGGTGGTGATGTCTGTAGATGGAGGTGGATCATGTTCTTTCTTCCCTCTTGGCTTTGCCCCTCCCTTCAGAGTCAGATGAGCATTACCTCATCACAGTCCCAAACTGACCAACGGAAGGGGGGTGACTCACTCGAGAGTCCAACTGATCCTTTGTTGCTGCCTAGGCCAATGTCCTTTGTTCCTGTGAGGATGGGCTGGGTTTGTACCATACATGCCCTGATGAGGTGTGAACTGCCCTTCTGCTCTCGAAGAGTCTTTGCCTGGGCTTGCTTTAAGCCATGAGGACTCATATTCAGCCTCATAACTATATACATGAAATTACAACCTATAACATTACCATAACAACAATGCTCAGTGCATCATGAGCCTTCCGAAGACACCCGACATGGCAAATTTTGCATTGGATACCACACAATCATAAGGATATTCCTCTGAGGTACAGAACATCACAGGCCTCTAACTCTAAATCGACACCGCCTGTATCCCATGGTCTATTATGATTAACAATGATTGTTTCTAACAGTGGACATATAAAATAGAATTCTCCTGGTCCTGGTGAACTAAAGGGTAAGGAAGGCCTTGGGAAAGCCATGGAAAGTGCAGAGGTTCCACCTCACAGGAGATCGTGCAACTGTGTTTTTTTTCTTCCGAGTTTTAAGTAAAACTCAGTCAAAGTGTCAAGTTCTCCTCATTTTGTGTGCAAACCCTGTAAGAGCACCAATTTTGCATTGTTTCAGTGCAAAGCCATAACTCAGTATTTAGTTTGCAATGAAACACAAAACCAGGCTAATTTTGAAGGACATGTTAATAGAAGTGTGGCCAATGTCTGAAGAAGCCTTTTTTCCTCCGCCAGTTTATATCCCTTTCGCATGATGCAGCTGCTTCAGATTTCCTAAAAAACATGTGACTGCCAAAAACAAATTGGTTTGTTTATAAGCAGTCAGGTACTCATTGGTCAATACAGAATGCTATTATATTTTCAGACATTAATATAAAACCAGACATTTTATTACTGTAAACTATACATAGAGATTAGAATTCCAATAAAACAAGCTCATATTTTATCACAGAATGCTGAAGTTAAGTACAATAGCGCACCAGATTTCACAAGCAACCTTAAACATATTTCCACCCTCAAGGATTTACTTACATCTTCAGGAGTCCAACTATCACCAAGGTTCAGACTCTGAGGGGAGCTGTCTAATTGTTGATATCACTAACAGTGGTAGTGCAGTTCACTGTGTTGTGACTTGGGATAGTCACTGGTCACACCTAATTCCTATTGCAACCCTATTATTGCTCTTCCACCGCTAGTGTATTTCTTGCCAGCACCCTACTTCTAAACATCTCACACACTTTTCCCTTGGTTTAAGAAACTTAATGTGTAGTATCCCCAGCATTCGAGTACAATAATCAGTCTGAAGGAAAATCTTCATTGGCATCTCTCTGGAGAGGTCCTGTGTCAGCTACTCCTCTTATTCTGTTATAACAAGGCAAGAGAAAGGTTAAGCAATTATTTGACATAATAAAACTCCCTGATGTTGGGAGCGGGGGCATAGCTCTTGGATCTGAAAGCTAATGAGCGTATATTAGGACAATAGAGGTTAGAGCATCACATTAAATAAAAATAAATACACCAGTCGGGTAATATAAAAAGAAAGTGGGAAATAAGCTGAATTTATCGAATAGTTACTGCATTTTACTATTCGTCTGGGAAAGATTTGGCTGGGTCACTATTTTAATGTAAGTACCAATTAACCACTAATTCTACGAAGTTTCTAGTGTCTCTGCTGCATTAGCTCATTTAACTTCACACTGAATAATTTTCCTGTGTGTTTCGTCTGCTTGGTTTAAACATGCTTAGTATCTCAGACAAATAGGAGCCAGCCTTTCTATTTGGGACACTTATGACCAGATTTTCAAAGGAGATCAGCATTGCTGTGTAATCCGGTTGTGTCGGGGCTCGTCCCTCTCAGGCGCGGCAGGGAGCCAGGGCACCTCCTAGCACGCTACAGTCCGGGTAGGCTTAGCCACTCCGCAGGTGTTGAAGGGGGCACAGGGTCTGCAAACAAGTTAGAGTCCCGGCCCTCTAGCTGGGGTCGGGGCTCTCAAAGTAAATAAGCCCAAGCCCTTGGGCAGGGCGGGGCAGTAGCAGTTCAAGCTCAGGCCTCTAGCAGGGGCTGAGCAAACACAGTATCAGCCCAGGCCCTTGGCAGGGCGGGCAGTAGCAGTTCAAGCTCAGGCCTCTAGCAGGGGCTGAGCAAACACAGTATCAGCCCAGGCCCTTGGCAGGGCGGGGCACCAAACACAAGTCTAGTTAGCTCTGGCCCTCTGGATCAGGACAGAGCAGTGGCAAAGTCAAAGGGGCCCAGCCCTTGGTTCGGGCAGGGCAGCAAACACAAGTCTAGTTAGCTCTGGCCCTCTGGATCAGGACAGGGCAGTGGCAAAGTCAAAGGGGCCCAGTCCTTGGTTCGGGCGGGGCACCAAACACAAGTCTAGTTAGCTCTGGCCCTCTGGATCAGGACAGAGCAGTGGCAACAGGCGGGAGGTGCTTGATCCCCAGGAGCCTGCACACCTGCTCCAACAGCCGCGAGGTGAAGTTGGTCCCCTGATCTGTGAGGATCTCCCGGGGCAAGCCAACACGGCCGAAGACCTTAACCAGTTCACCTGCGATGGTGCGGGCGGTGATGTTACGAAGCGGGATCGCCTCGGGGAACCGGGTGGCGTAGTCCAGCATCACGAGTATCTACTGGAACCCCGCAACACTCTTAGGGAGGGGTCCCACCAGGTCCATGGCCACCCACTCGAAAGGGGTCTCGATTAACGGCATCAGGACCAGTGGTGCCTTGGGCGTCCTCGCCGGCGCAGTCAACTGATAATCCGGGCACGAGGTACAATAGTCCTTCACCTCACGTCGCGGTATATCCCCGGCCAATAGAAGCACCCCAATATTCGGGCTAGGGTCTTTTCAGTACCCAGATGTCCGGCAGCCGAGACGTCATGGGCCAGTTTCATGACTGCCCGCCGATGACAGCGGGGTTCGAGGAGTTGTGATCGGGGCTCCCTGGTGTGTGCGTCCCTCTCGACCCGATACAAGTGGTTCTGTCGCAACTTGAAGTGTGGCCACCGGGCAGCTCGCCCGGGATCGAGGATAGTCCCATCCACGGTGGCGAGCTGTTCATATGCCTCGCTGAGGGTGGGGTCTGCTCTTTGGTCGCGGCAGAAGTCCGTGGGGGCTGAGGGATCCCTGGCCTCGCCCGGGGAAGCATCGTCCCCGTCCTCGGCGCCGGGGTACCCCGGGGGGTCCAGCTCATCCTCTTCCATTTCTGGCAGCCCCTGCTCATCGTCCTTCCCTTCTGGGGCCTCTCCTTCCAAGGCTGGTACGGGACCCAGGCCGCCTCCGGCATGTCGGTGTAGGACGGCCGGAAACCCGGGCCAGTCTCGGCCCAGGATCACTGGATATGCCAGACTCGGTGCGAGACCCACCAGCATCCGTTGGGTCTCCCCGTCTATTGTCAGTTGGGCCCAGGCGCTGGGGTACGGCCGTACGTCACCGTGGATACATTGTAAGCGAATTTCCCCCAGGCGCGCATCTGCCGGGGGACCTAAGTGGTTGCGGATTAATGTCTGTCCGCAGCCGGAGTCGAGGAGGGCCATGGTCGGGTACCCCTCAACCACCACAGGCGCCGTAATCTTGGCGGGCTGTCGGCGCCGGGCCCGAGCCTCCCTGGAGCAGACTTGGCCAAAGGTACACTCCATTTGGGGGCAGTCCCTCTGGAGATGTCCCAACTTGCCGCAGGAGAAACAAGGCCCTAGGTCGGGTCGTCTGACTCGGGGCCGGGTCCTGGGGGAGTTTCTTGCGGGGTTCCAGGGCACCTTCCGGGGAGCGGGAGTTGGGGCTTGGGCCGGCCGTGCTGGTGGGGCTGCAGCCCGGGTGGGTGTCGCCTTCTTCTCGGGGTTGGGGCGTTCTGGCCCCGGTGGGGTTGGTCAGCCTGTCGGGCCCACCGGGGCCTCTGTCGCCAGGAGGTCCTCCATCAGGGTGACAGCAGCGGCCAGTGTTGCCGGTCGATGACGGAGGACCCAGGCCCTTCCTCGCGATGGAAGGATGTGGCTGAACTGGTGGCTGAACTGTGGCTGCTGGAGCTGGGCGGCCTGCTGCTTCTCTTGCCGTCGTGACTGCGCCGCCTGCTGCCGATCCTGGTTCTCGGTCAGAAGGGTGGCGAGGTGGGACAGGTCCGTCTCGGGGGAGGGAGCTCCCTCTCCTGCGGCCCCCGTTCACTGGCGTTAAGGGTCCGCGCACACACCCTGGGCGATAGTCTCTGGTCAGGTGCCACGTGTAAGCCAGTTATGTCGGGGCTCGTCCCTCTCAGGCGCGGCGGGGAGCCAGGGCGCCTCCTAGCACGCTACAGTCCGGGTAGGCTTAGCCCCTCCGCAGGTGTTGAGGGGGGCACAGGGTCTGCAAACAAGTTAGAGCCCCGGCCCGCTAGCCGGGGTCGGGGCTCTCAAAGTAAATAAGCCCCAGCCCTTGGGCAGGGCGGGGCAGTAGCAGTTCAAGTTCAGGCCTCTAGCAGGGGCTGAGCAAACACAGTATCAGCCCAGGCCCTTGGCAGGGCGGGCAGTAGCAGTTCAAGCTCAGGCCTCTAGCAGGGGCTGAGCAAACACAGTATCAGCCCAGGCCCTTGGCAGGGCGGGGCAGTAGCAGTTCAAGCTCAGGCCTCTAGCAGGGGCTGAGCAAACACAGTATCAGCCCAGGCCCTTGGCAGGGCGGGGCACCAAACACAAGTCTAGTTAGCTCTGGCCCTCTGGATCAGGACAGAGCAGTGGCAAAGTCAAAGGGGCCCAGCCCTTGGTTCGGGCGGGGCACCAAACACAAGTCTAGTTAGCTCTGGCCCTCTGGATCAGGACAGGGCAGTGGCAAAGTCAAAAGGGCCCAGTCCTTGGTTCGGGCGGGGCACCAAACACAAGTCTAGTTAGCTCTGGCCCTCTGGATCAGGACAGGGCAGTGGCAAAGTCAAAGGGGCCCAGTCCTTGGTTCGGGCGGGGCACCAAACACAAGTCTAGTTAGCTCTGGCCCTCTGGATCAGGACAGAGCAGTGGCAACAGGCGGGAGGAGGGGGAGTCTGCCGCCCGGTTACAGGTGGCAGGGGGAACGCAGGCCCTCCCACTCCACTGCGTTCCAGCCCGGGGCCCTAGCAGCGGTCAAGACCCGCTGTGGTCAGTGGGGATCCTGGCCGCAACACACTGACATGGGTTCGGGCTCTTCAGGAGCCAAACCAGGGTCGGCTATCCCCAGGCTACTTCCAACCTCCCCCTCTCTGGGTACCTGGTCCTTGCCAGCATCGTCTGGTGGGTCCCAGACCATGGGCTCCTCCGGGTACCGGTTGTGGGGAAGCTCAGGCCACTCCTCGGGGTATCGGGTACACGGCAGGTCAGGCCGACGTTCCTCCGGGTACCGGATCTGAGGCAAGTCCAGCCAGCGCTCCTCTGGGTAATGGGCGTGGGGCAGGTCAGGCCAGCGCTCCTCTGGGTAGTGGGCGCGGGGCAGGCTGGGCCCGGCGGGAGCCCAGGTACCAGCGTCTGTCCTCTCCAGCAGCCTGTGCCCAACTGAGCACTGTGGCCGGGCTTTTATACTTCCTGTTCCGTCCCTTGACTTCCGGGGGCGGGGACAGGCAGTGCTGGCTCCGCCCACTGAGGCACCTGCTCTAGCTCGTCCCTCTCAGGTGCGGCGGGGAGCCAGGCCGCCTCCTTACATGCTCCCAGTACACTGATCTCCTTTGGAAAATCTGGTTTTTATTTGGGTTCCTAAATAAGGATTGAGCTCTCTTGAAAATTTGGCCCCGTAATGTATTGCCAGTAGATCATTGCTTGCTTCACCTTGGAGTATATTCCAAAAGCACTAGGGTCCAGTTGTCGTATAGTTTAGATGGAATGGAGGTGAATGATTTTTGTAACTTTGTTTTTTAACTTTGCATAGATTGATTTTTATTTTTATTTAGCTCGGTGGTTTGAGCATTGGCCTGCTAAACCCAGGGTTGTGAGTTCAGTCCTTGAGGGGGCCATTTAGGGAACTGGGGTAAAAATCTGTCTGGGGACTGGTCCTGCTTTGAGCAGGGGGTTGGACTAGATGACCTCCTGAGGTCCCTTCCAACCCTGATATTCTAAGATATTCTATGATTATAGTACATAAATTGGAGAGGATTTGCACAATCTTCTAAATACCGTAAGAAATAATGTGTGGGATAGGGATGGGGTCTGGAGAAGGGATATCAGCAGAAATTGGCGAGTTTTACCAATGCTTTACTAGAAAACATGTTACTTGTTTCTTTGGGTTTTTTAAAAACTTCAGTTAAAGCTAAAAATGATGGCCTAAAACCACATGAAATGAGTGGGGAAAGGGGGCTTGGTTTAGCTCCTCGTAGGCAAATGTCTGCACTGCTGTTCTCACTTACCTAGAAGCGACGTTGACTGTCTCAATTTAGAATAAGAATCACTGTAACTCCAGGTTGGCACATCACAGTGTGGAAGCTTGCACAATCACAGTTTACCTGTTCTACCTATCCTGTGAATAAACACAACAATTCAGGCCTCCTGCTCCCGGAGCAAGTGGTGGCAGATCAGACCTTAGTTTTACCCAGAGGTCATTCTGACGACCTTCACAAACACTAGTTTCAATTTTTTTTTTAAGAAGGTAGGGAATAAAAAGGTTTTCAAGCTGAACTGATGAGGGAGGGAGTTTGGGAAGAAAAGAAACAGCATGCCTCTGAATATCAGGTTGGGTATCACCCAAACTTATATTTTTGTGGGAATACAAAGCAACATAACATATGCGTAATCTGTAAAAACTGGAAGGGAAAGCATAGCTTTAGCCAAATACTCCTTCGCTGTACCTTTGGGTAGATCCCTGCGCAGGACTCTTTTTTAATTCCGCTCCTGCTATTATGGCAGCAGGTCCTGTGGAACTGTGGGATCCCAGTCCCGCTGCAGGACTCTACACTAGTCCTGTGCTGGGCTCTACCTTTGGGCTCTTGGGAACCTGGCTTTCACATAAGAGGTTTTTACTTATGAAAAAAAACAACATGGAAAACCAAATACTAAAATAAGAAACATTTGGGTTTTACATTTGCTGCTCAGATCCTTTGTGGGGAGCTAATCTTTAGTTAAATCTCACAGCACAGAGTGGGATAGCTTGATACCTTCCCATCTGGTATTTCCTTTGTTATTTGAGACATTAGTCCAGCTCAGACATAATCGTTTAAAACAGAAGACTATTAAGAATTTCTGGAAGACTTCACAGGCTAAGCTTGTTCCCAATTTTGTTTTGTTTGGGAAGCAGAAAAGTAAATTAGATTGTCAAATGGAATTTACTTAGAAATTAGGAACTTGTTTGCAGGATAATCCTGCTCCTGTCCTCCTTATCCCCTGTATATTTAACTATACCTTCCTAGGGTGTAATATACCGAGTGGATACAAGACATATTCCCACTTAGAGAGACGAGATGGATGAGATAATATCTTTTATTGGACTAACTTCGGTATGTGAGAGAGACAAACTTTTGAGCTTACACAAAGAAACTTGTCATTGGTCCAGTAAAAGATATTACCTCACCCACCTTCTTTCGCCAATATCCTGAGACATGGCTACAGCAACACTGACCATTCCTGCTTAGCTGGTTTGAAATACAGTTATTTATAGGGCTCAGTTAAACATTTACGTATTGAGAACTATGTAGGTCATAGTATTAAATAGGGGACCAGCATATATTTTAATCCTTAAAGGCAATACTTAACTTGTGACAGGGCTGAGCCCCAGCACTTCTTGGCTTGGAAGTTCATAGCCCCGACATTGCTGGTCTTGCCACTTCAGTTATGAACAAAAAAATTGCTTGAGCCCTGGCACCTCTTTCATTACCATGTAAGCAGTGTTTAAATGACCCACATAAGTTACATACAAAATTAGCTATCAGTTTTGTTTGCAAAGCATAATCCTTCTTCGAGTGATTGCTCGTGTGAATTCCACAATAGGTGTGTGTGCTCGCCACGTGCACCGGTGCGGGAAGTTTTTCCCCTAGAAGTACCTGTAGGGGAGTGCCCTTAGCAATCCCTGGAGTGGCACCTCTATGACGTGATATAAGGGGTGCTGTGCACTCCTCCCCTGCCCTCCCCCCGCCCACAGTTCCTTCTTGCCGCCAGTGAAGGTGCTTCAGAACTGCTCTGCTTCAGCTTTGCTGCATCTTCCTGCCTGGACTCTGTTAGTTCATAGTTAGTAGTACCTGTAGTTAAAAAGTAGTTTAGTTAGAATTGGCTTAGTGTGCCCAGGTTGGGGCGTGCCCTGTGCCCCAGGCTTTAAGTTATGCAACACTTGCAAGCAGCCGATGCCCGTGAGTGATCTGAACGCAGACTGTTTACACTGTCTGGGGGAAACACATCTCAGCGATCGCTGCAAGATTTGCAGATCCTTCAAACCTTGGACCAAGGAGAAGCGGGACATTTGGTTCTGAGCCATTTTGATGGAGTTGGTCTTAATCTAACACCACTGGGCCGCTCCAAGTCAGCCCTGAGCACCACAGCATCAGTGTGCAGTGACCCTCTCGTGCCTTCCACTGGCCGACACCGCTCCCCATACAAGGGACATTCCAAAAAGGCGAAGAAGAGGTCTTCTCCACTGAGGCACTGGAGCAAGACCAGGGTGGAGACTAGACCCATGTTAGGCAGCTCTCGGTCCCCATCAGCCTCCTGGCCTCTGACTCAAGTTGAGTGGAGTAGCCTGGCCCACTCTGAGCCGGCCTCCTCGAATGCCAATGGCCACATTCGAGTGCCCTCCATGCTGGAGGCCCTGCAGGCGGCTCAAGACATTATGTCTATTCCTTAAGGGTTTGGATCATCTCTTCCCCTATGTTAGGTCCCCCGTCCCTCCAGTGGGACCTGAACCTGGTATGGGCAAGGTTAACTTGTCCTCCATTTGAACCACTAGCTACATGCTCCTGGTTGCACCTCTTGTAGAAGGTAGCCTTTCTGGTGGCAATCATGTCCGCTAGATGGGTCTCAGAACGCCGGGCCCTGACCTCCAAACCCCTGTACACGCTGTTCCATAAGGATAAGGTCCAATTCCAACCACATCCTTCATTCCTCCCTAAGGTGGTCTCTGCCTACCATATGGGTCAGCACATTTTCCTGCCAGTGCTCTGTCCCAAACCCCACACATCCAGTGAGGAGCACCGCCTCCAAAAGACAGGCTCTGAATTTTTTACCTGGAATGTACAAAGCCTTTCAGGAAGTCCTCGCAGCTGTTCATCACCTCAGTCGAACGCATGAGAAGCCGGCTGGTCTCCACACAGCAGCTCTCCAACTGGATCACCTCGTGTTTTCGTACCTGTTATGACCTGGTGGGAGTCCCCTCGCCGCCGATTGTGAGGGCACACTCGACTAGGGCGCAAGCCTCGTCAGCCGCCTTTCTGGCCCAGGTCCCCATCCAGGACGTTTGTAGGGCTGCCACATGGTCATCGGTTCACATGTTCACCTCGCGTTATGTGATTGACTCCCAAACCAGGGAAGACGCCAGGTTTGGCAGGGCTGTTCTCCGTCCTGAGTCTGTGAACACCTACCCACTTCCAATATATATAGCCTGGAATCACCTATTGTGGAATGCATGTGAGCAATCACTCAAAGAAGAAAAGACAGTTATCTTTTCTGTAACTGGTTTTCTTCAAGATGTGTTGTTCATGTCCATTCCACATCCCGCCCTCCTTCCCCTCCTTCCCCTCTGTTGGCGTTGTCTATAAAGAAGGAACTGAGGGTGGGGGGAGCACGCAGCGCCTCTTATACCACATCATGGTGGTGCCACTCCATGGGTTGCTGGGGCACGCCCCTATGGGTACTGCTAGGGGAAAAATTTCCGGCACCGGTGCACGTGGCGAGCATGCACACCTGTTGTGGAATGGACACGAGCAATACATCTAGAAGAACACCAGTTACGGAAAAGGTAACTGTCTTTTCTTGTACATATCAATACACTGTTAATTCATAATAATAGAGCTGAGAGGCATACTGGGGAGATGACTGTGAAAGCTGTGTACAATAAGTTTAGGGGTCTGGGTTTAGGCTGTCTCACAAAGAAACTGAGATTTTTATCTGTTACTTGCAGGCATCATTTAGAAGAGACTGAATTATTTTTATTTTTTAGATTCAGGAGGAAACTGTGGACTGTAGCAGGCTGTTCCCACTGCTCTTGCCCTTCAGGGCTTGGAACAGCCCTGGGAGAGGGCTGTTGGTAGGGCAAGAAGTCTGGGCTGATTGGGGAAAGCAGGCCCAGCTGGCCCCTATAGGAGGCTGTGAGCCAGAAGCCCAAACAGTCTCTCTCTAGCTGTAGAAGGAGAAGGGCCTGGCTGCAGGGAGCTAGACACACAGGGTACCTGAGTGAAGCAGGGCTGGGGAAAGGCAGAGGAGCCGGGGAGCTCCAGCCTGGAAAGCCCCAGGCTGCGGCCTAGCATAAGGCCAAGAGGTACTGGAGGTTGCAGGGGGCAGCCCAGGGGTAGGCAAAGGCAGCAGGTCCAAACTCCGTTGTCTATGATGAGTGGCTGATAACTGCAGTCTGCCCCAAGGCGTGGGGGCTAGACAATGACTGGCAGTAGCCATTACTGAGGCGAGGTGGGGATAGAAGGTGGGAGTTCCCACTGGAGGGGAGACCCTAAGACTGAGGGGTTACTGCCAGGGGGCAGCGCCTCAGGTAAAAGGGAACCGGGTCCAGGGAGGGACACGGGGGCCAGAGGACAAGCAGATTACCGGCCTGCAGAGGGTGCTCCAGAGCTGGAATAAGCTAATTCCTAGGAGTCACCAGCAGGAGGCGCCGCAGGGGTGAGTCCGCTTGGCTATAGGGACAAGTCTTAATTCAGAAAAATACTTAAGCATGTGTTTAAATCCTGAATTTTCAACCACCACAAAATTATATTTTGATTAGTAATTAGTATTAATAGTAGTAGTAGTAATAGTATTCAATTAGTATCATTTGTAACAGTTAACTCACTACTTTCTTCAAGGTCCCAATTCAGCAAAGCACTTATATTTGCTTAAGTGCTTGTGAAAGGTGCTGGCTGGATGACAGCGGAAACTAAATTACTGTTGTTAATCTATGGAACAGTTACAAAGCAGTACGTTTCCCACATTACCTTACTGATATACATCAGGATGGTGAGGGGATAATTTGTTTTCCATTTCCCATTCAATCCTTTGACCTCTCTTGAGAAGACCAAGAGGAAAGGCAGCTAGTGCCAGTTGTGATTGTTTTTTTGGAATGTGGACAGCTGGAACTAGGCAGAGATCACCAGTTCAATAAATCACTAGCCCCACAGATCACCAATGCTGTAAATCAGATAGTGAAGATTTTCTGTCACTGCTGACTGGAGTGAGAATCAAACTAGGAGAGACCAGGTCTGTGTCCCATTACCTGTACTTTGGGCTGGTCTACACTAAGGGGCAGGGATCGAACTAAGATACGTAACTTCAGCTATGCTATTTGCGTAGCTGAAGTCAAAGTATCGTAGTTCGACTTACCTGGCCGTCCTCACGGCAGCAAGTTGACTGCCGCAGCTCCCCCATCAACTCCTCTTACTCCTCCTGCCGAGGTGGAGTTTGGGCATTGATTGATGAGATGCGATAAATCAGTCCCCGATAGATCAATTACTACCCGCCGTCGTGTGGACGTGGCCTTTGAGTCATCCCTTTCAAAATGCATAAGGATATACTAACCAATGCAGAGCCATCCATTCATACACAAGGAATGTTCTATATAGTCTAGCAGCAGTGCATAACTTCTCCTAGCTAATGAAATTATATATTAAAAATAAAATTGCAAATGCCAATCAAACATATGTTTTTTACTATGTAACAAATTCTTATTTGTGGTTTTCTTTCCATGTGTAATATAATATAACTGCTTGTAGCTGTTTAAATTTAGTTATGCACACATCTTTCAGCAAGTTGCACATTTTTTCTTTCTTTTTAATAATCCAGACACAAAATATCAAATGCAGCTAAGAAGAAAAATATGAGTAATAAGAAAAAATAGACAAATCTAGAGTCTGTTATATGCAAAATACCAAATTAAATCCTGGCATGTTAGATTTGTTTGTTTTTAATGGCAGCAGTAGAAGCTGCCCAGGGTGTTGAACTAGTAGAATTATTCTTAGCAGAGAAAGATGACAGGGCAGAGTACAAGGGGAATTGCTAAAGGTGTATGATAAATCCAAGATGAGTAATGAATAACTGCAAAGCATCTTCAGATTTGTGACAAATGTGTCTATGTATAGTAATAAACAATTTATTTAATGCAATGTTAAGGTTTCAGAGTTAGCAAAGTTTAGTAATAAAGTCATGAAATGTGAAAATTTACTCTTGAAGTATGCATTATAATACAATACAATGCACTGTAATATAGGTGCAGATTTTTCCTGCAATTTTGGTGGTACCTTTTCATTTTCAATAACTAGAGGCCAAAGGAAAACCTCAAATCTGAACATCTCTAACCTTTTTGAACTCTGGATCTGAACTTTCATAGATTCATAGGTTTTTAAGACCAGAAGAGACCATTATGGTCATATGCTTTGTTCTTGCTGTGCTTTGACTACTTAGTGATCATTTCTAAAGTCACCTGTGGTCATGTAATTAGTGACTGTATCTTAATGCATAAGCAGTAGATAATTGTCAAATGCCCGTAACTTTGGTAGGTTCAATCAAAAACCTAGCAAAAGTCCTCAGTGAGCCCTTCATCCATGGTAGGTTTCAGGCTTTCTATATCAATTGGTTTTGCAGTAGGCTTGTATTCTGGGGAAAATAATAGCATGATTTAGACATGTTTTTTAAATGGGAAAAAGTGGATTAAAATTGACTGAAGAGAGTCAGAACAAATTTAGAAATCAAATTTTTAAAAAATCAAATCTCCTTCTAGCCATGACCCAGGTGGAATATGCGAGCCCAAAGGGAGTTTTAAAAAAGAAAGTAAGTTGTAGGGTGGGCCATTCAAAACACCCAAGGTGCCCATTTCCCCCTTTGAAATTCATTGGGAGTTGAGTGCCTTAATCTCTTAGGCTCCTGTGAAAATCCCAACTGTTAGAAGTAAAAAGAGGAGGCTTTGCAATGTTACCTATGAGTGAGTGAGATTGAGTGTCCATTGCAATATGGTAATAAGGTGTTTTTGGAACTTTCTGAACAAAAATGATATACAAAAACGCATACAGATGTAAGATGCCATGCCTATTAAGCATCTGTGTGTGTGTTTAGGTTTAGAAAACATGCTTTGGGTTATATGGAGGAAGTATACAGTTAAGAAGTAACATTGAAAAAATGTTAATGTATCACAGAGTCAAGTTCTCTGGAAAAAATTATAATCAATAGTTTTACACTGAAATTATTTGTTTAATAATTAATGATGAATTAATAATGATTGGCTTAGGGTTTGCCTGGCCCTTTCATGTACCTTTTTATCACTATATGGGTGGCTCTAGCTGTTGCACCCTGCAGCATGACCAACAGACTTCAAGACATGCTCTGCAGCCCACGTCAGGACCATTGACCAGGGTCTAGGAAAGGCCTCCCAGCCCCCATCCTCTTTGTCGGCAGTAGGCTATCACTATTGGTATATAAATACCAGTTGGGGCACGCAGATGTGAAACGGGGTGTCCTCCCTGAAGCATCAAAGTTTGAAAATTGAGCCATGCATGTCTCATATTCTTCCTCTGAGAAGCAGTTTGTCTAATTCATCCATTCCCCCTCTCTCTGCTCACACCCTCTCCCACTGTGTGTGTGTATATACGGAAACAAAACAAATCTGGGGTGGAGGAGAAGAGCTTTTTGAAGAACTCCCATGACTTCATCCTGCTCACTATCCTTCCCTCCCCACCTCATCCCTTTCATCTCTCTTGACCGTTTAGATTGTAATCTCTTTAAAGCAGGGACTGTGTTTTATTATGTTTGTACAGCACCTAGCGTAATAGAGCCCGGACATGATATGGGGCCTTTTGGCACAACAGTAATATAAATAATAATGAGCATTGAATAGTATCATGAGTGCTTCCAGGATAGTTCCCGCTCTTCATTTCATTGTGTAACTGTGGTCCAAAGAATGGGGCTAATAAGTGTCTATTTCATCTCCCATCATACAGTGTTCTGCTGAATGTGGTGCAGGATTCAGAACACGGTCAGTAGTTTGTATGACCAACCATGTTAGCAGCTTGCCACTGGAGGGCTGTGGGAATAATAGACCCTCTGAAACAATCCCCTGTGACAATGGACCCTGTGTGGGTAAAGTGGAGTGGTTTGCTGGAAGTTGGAGTCAGGTGAGTTTTACATCGATATGATATATTTATATTTCTATCACCAATTTTTTATCTATACAATTTTTCAAAGTGGGAAAGTATTTTGGTTGTGCACCTTTAGGACTAATTACAAACTGTCTGTTTATTTTTTGTTCAGTAGCTATGATATATATTTGCGGTCATTTTCTCCCCCTGTTTTTTATTACTTGGGTGAAATTATTATGACACTTGGATGAAATAAGATTTTTGTTTCTTTGCTCCTCTACTACTATACTTGTATCTCTCAGCTGGAGACATAAATCCAGATCTAGTTTCCTTTGTGTCACTACCACAGAACAGCTGGGGTTTACCCTGCAGAGGAATCCTCATGTGACATAAACCCAGCAACCAACTCTTAGTAACATTTCCCTCCCCCACGGTATGGGTGATATTTCCTGGGTAGACCAGAGGTGGGGTGGGAGTATGGCTAGAGTACACTGCTCTGGCCAGCAAAGCTACCAGTAGAGGACTATTCTAGCCAGCATAATTTAAATCATCCTTTAGGCTGAATTAAGTTACACCAGGGGTTTGTTTGCTACCAGAATCAGAAGCATGGACAGTAGAGTTAGAGCTTCCCACTACCCCAAATCCAGGTTCACAGTTCTCATTTGATGACAACACTGTCATCAGTAACTAATACAATATTACAAATCTTTAACGGTAAGTGAATTATAAGCAACAAAAGTTAATGAAACAGATGTTTTTTCATGAAATGTTCCTTCATTTTTAAATAAAAAATGATAAACATAGGCTATATTCCTGCAGCTTTCTTGGAATGGTATGTTTTTCATAAGATATCAGGTTGTCTTTAATGATAAGTTTTTCACCAAAATAGAAGAAAATGCTGCCATTACACTTGAGATTTGAAAGTTTAATGACTGGTTTCAGTCACCAGTGGAAATAATTTGTTTAATTTTTTTTAAAATAAGATTGGATAAGTTTTTGTACTACTTTGCCACGGTTAAACATATTCAGTGGTATTCCATTAGATAGATATAATAATAACCCAATCTTTACTGTAGAACTAGTTGATGATGCTCAACAAGATTAATTATTGAAAGAATTACAAAGGACTCTTCTCTACTGCCAGCCCCAGTTCAAGGGAAAATCTCCCTGTTTAGGTCCAGTCAACACTTTAATATTGATATAAGCACTTTTATACTTGTATAACTATAGCTACACTAGTGGGATTTTGCTGCTCTAACTGTGCTGTCATAGGTAAAATGGCAAAACTTCTAAGAGTGGTCAAAACCTTAGTCTCCTTTTTGGAAATTGAATTAATTTGATTTAATCCCATTAGAGTACTGTACTTTATGAAGTATATATTGACCCAGCTTCCTCAGAAAATGAGAATGTCAGAAATCTGTGGACATTGCATCTGTCATTTAAGGCAGCTCAAAAACTCAAAACCAGCATTCTTCTATTTGGACCTTTCATCGCAGAGCCATTGCAAACCCTGAACACCAGCAGGGAGGCATGTAGGTCACAGCTAAAGCAATAAGCATGAATAGACAAAAGCAAGTGCTAAAAACAAAAGTTATTTTTGGTTTGGCTCCCCTGAGTTCTGAAGTGGCAGGTGAAGAGAACAAAACTTGGCCAGTGGCCAGCTCTCTGGTGCTCTTGTACTAAGATAAATTCTTCTCTTGTCCCACATCTCAATGTTTCTTTTCATTCTAATGGAAAAATATTGCTCTCGGTGGTAGAGGAATTTCAGAAGCTGTCAACTGGAGCCCAAAGAGTTACATCCCCTTTGTGTGGATTTTTATATAACTCTAGAGGTTTTCAGACTGCTGGTACCTACATTCCATCAGATTATTAGGGAAGTGCCTCTTGGCTGGACCTGTAGTTTCAATGTATCAGAGATTTCAAGATCCCCTGGGATGATAAAGGATGCTTAGATGGAGATTTAAGTCTCCTATTCTGAAAATGCTTTGAAGTCGTGAAACACAATATAAATGCTAATTGTTGGTATTTTTAAATAGTCACAATAGACAGTTTTAAAAGATATTTAAATGTAATTGTAACCATATTTGAAATCTGTGTTGTATTACACAGAGTACTGTATACACACAAATAGGAGCTCTGCATCTGCTTCTACCCCCATAGAAGAGAAGGGAGCTGTTGTTGCATACAAGCCTTACATGGCAGTTTTCTTGCACGTCAGGCTGCATAGAAATACCAGCATCCTCGCATTGTAACTCTCAGGAGCTTTTGAAATCAAGTGACGTTACATGAGGGGTTCAAAATGTACCCCACATAGTAAATCTAATCATTCTGGGTCCTACACATTGTTCCAGCAAGAGGAATTTGACTATCGGCAATCAGATAAAAAATTACAAGCCCTTTCAACATAAAATGCCATTTTTACCACATATAGGGCTTTCTGTAGAAAAGGTGTGATCAAAAACAATGCTCAGATTGTTAATGTCCAAGCAAGTGCCAACAAACACAGGGGCCATGAAGAAATGACCTGTACAGGCGTTGAAAAGAAAGCAACTCCAAGATAGCCCAGATGTCAGTATTATCCGTACATTCCTTCAGAGCAAAGACTGAACTCAGAGGGTCAATGGGGCAAGAAATAGTTGTAAGCCATAAGAATGCTTCTGGTGCACCATCCCATGTTCAGATATGATTCTGCCCAGAGGCCTTTTCTAGACATTGAGCCACAATGGAGATAGACTAGAAGCTTGAACACTGCACACATGAAATATATTACTTGTATTTTTAATCTGTGCTTTACAACATAGGAATTTCTGCACATTTGAACATCAGTACAATAAATAACATATTTAACAACCTAAAAAGGGAAGGTATAGAGTAAGGGGAGACCTGCATTGATTTAATGGATCTGAAGTATCTGTGTCCCAAAGAACAGAACATCTCTGAGAATAACCAGAACACCTCCTTTAAGAACAATGTGCCTGTTTTGTTGCTGTCCCATTTAGGTTACATATAGCACAGAAAACGGAAGACACTCTTTCCAGCAGCTTCTAGTGAACCTTTACTGAGGAAGGAGAATCCCCTCTATCTGAAAACATTACTGCACCTGTAACAGCACCTGCAGCTCCTTTTCTGATGGGTGATGGCTGTTTCCTGTAGCAAATTCTCTCAGGCATTAACAGCATTTGAGGATATTGTCTGTTGTTGTGCCTCAGCTTTTCCCCTGAATTCCAAATGCTACACGATTTTTCCAAATCTCCCTGCTCTTTGATCATAGGCAGCCTTCCCTTTTAGATGTACTCAGGCAACTGAAGGGTACCTCAGTGAATTACTGTCAACCTAAAGCAATCAGAAAAATTGAACTCTGGACATCAGCAGTTGTACAGAAAGTACATGGACCTTTTACTTCTTTCGCTAGGCCTGTTCAGTCCATTTGTGAGAGTTCAGTTACACACAGTGCTGCAGTTGGGAGCTAGATCCTAGTAAGAGGATACATGCTGCTTTACAAAGCTAATTGCAACCAAATCATCAGTGAGAAATCCTGTAAATAGTGGGTATTTTGTGGCTGGGAATGGAACTTGATGAGGGCATTTACATCTGCGTATATCATAGTTACAGTTAAATAGTCTTTAGATCTCCCCAAGGTTGTATATGCAAGTGGTTTTCTTGCAGAAGTGGCTAGAATACATTCTCTACAAAGAGAAATCTTCTTATTGCAGTTGAAAATATATTCAGAATCACATATATTGCTGTGCACACAGTTTAATTACTAGTTAATAATCAATCCTTTTACATTGATTGACAGCTGTTGCTCAAGTCCTGAATGTTCAGACCTGTTGTGAAGAACAGAAGTTATTATGAAATAAAATTATACTTCTAGCTTTCACAGCCATTCTCAAGAAAATCAGTAATAAAATACTATTGGGACTCCAAGTGATTTGCAGCAGACTTGTCCTTTATTCAACAGTTTGTCAGAAACCACCTCTAAATTACATTATCTAAGAGCTATACCAACAACAATGTTTTAAAAAATCAGAGTTGGTATAGAATTTCACTGATATTGAGACAATGCAGTGGTTATTGCCTCCAGACCTAAAGCTGGGAAGCAGTATTCCAAAGTTTTAAATCATAAAAGCTTTGTTTTCCATTGAACACACATATTGTGCAGTGTATAAGTTGAGGCAATGCTCAAGTATGTGTATTGAAATGGAAAAAAAGAGGCATTTTAAGTTTTAAAACCAGCTATTGAGTCTAACATGGGTGCCATTTTGGATTCATTTCTAAGAAAATTTCTACCTATGCCCATTTTAAAATGCTTAGACAGTCCCTTTTCTAGGACTTGGCTACTGCAGTCTATCATCAATATTAAACAGTTAAATCATCTAAATTAATCTCTTGCAAAAATAAAGAATGTCTTTCATTTGTTCAGTTTTTTCCTGATTCCAATCTCATTTACTGTGTGATAACTCATCAAAGTTCTTAGCAAATGTAATTTATTATTTTGTACTTATACTGAGTCCTGCGGTAAACCTTATTCATAATCTGTGCATGTGTTTCTTTTGTAACTATTCAGGAACAGAAGAAAACCTTTCATATTTCACCCAGCACACATGTCAAAAATTATTAGTGCTACGTATCCTTGCAGTTACAGTAAAATACACAAAACAAGGATCATTTTACATAGTCTGCACAAATAGACAAATGTTGACGATTGTGATTATTGATTACAAATTGGTAACACAGATGACCTGTTTCATAGCTTTAACTACACAGCTGGTCTATCTAGAACTAAGCCAGAGTTTTAGTCTCTCTGAAACATGAGACCTCAAATTTCACATCAATTTCTGTGTCATCCTTGAAGGTTCAAACTGCACCCAAAACTAAAAATCTCTTCACTCTTATCACACAAAGTCTCCACCCTAACAATGACTAGTTTGAAAAGATGATAACTGTGGGGAATTTATATGAATTAGTGAGAGTGGAATGGAGTGGCTGGACAAGTGGAGGTAGCATACCGCTGAGATACTAAAAATGCAGAAGATACTGTGCAATGCTTGTCCATTAATATAGTGTGTGTTTTTATTTGCCATTTCCACGTGTTTTTCTTATTTCACTGAGCTATCACAACTTGGTGCCTGTTGTCCTTGACAAACTCACCACTCTAACTTCTCCATTGAGTTAAACAAGTTTAAAACAGAGAAAATGAATCAGAGCTATTGGATCACATTCTACTTGTATAAGCATACTGACCCCGCTGAAGTTAATAGCAAAACTCCTATTGACTTCAACAGAACCAGGATTACAGCCAGAAATTCCACATATAACTGCATCTCTCTGAAATAGAAATAGTATTATCCTAAGAGGGTATTAGCTCTGTTCCATCCAGTAAAAGAAGCATGGTCAGGGCAGCTTCTGGAGCTTTGGCTGACTATTAAAGCTTTCTGGGTAGAATCGCTGAAGGAGGGGAGTGGCAGGGATGTTTTTATATAGCAATTAAAGAAAATGCAGCTACATTGTTTCTCCTGTTGTTGATTCTGTTCAGAAGCTGATTTGCTCATGTTCTTCCTGATAAGAGTTTGACACAGTACCCATCTGTGTGCTGTTAAGGAATTATATGATTGAGCTTTTGCTATATGTGCATGTTAGCCTAGGTAAACAGTATGCTGATTTTCTCAATACGCCCTGTACTTTTTCATTGGTGCCAAGGTTTTTGTGGTTATCTGGTCAAGGGATCACAAATTCCACCCAAAACATAAACAGAATCTCCATTATTAATAACACTCAATTGTTTTAGGCCAGAATAAGCCTTTGAAAATCATACCCCTTTATGCAACACCGAAACCAATATGCTGCTGGAATAATCTTCTAAAGGCCTTTCAAACAATGCCAGGAACCGTATCGTGTGTATTTAACCTTTAAACAAGCAATAAGAGCCCATGTGAGCCAAATTTCCGTTTCAGACTGGAACCAACACCACCTCACATAGATATGTGCAAACAATGAAGGAAAACCCTGGCAGATTCAGGCGTTTTCTGAAAACCGTGCACACTATGAGAATTTGTAATGCTGCAGAAATGAACTCTAACCTTCAAAGGATTAGTGATTATAATCCTGCTTGAATCTGGAGCAGTATCAGTGAACACGTCCCTCCCTTTTAAAAACAACAAACAAACAAAGAAGTGTGCTGGTAGCAACACAGTAGTGGAATTCTCTAGGAGTACTGATCGTAACCATACCAAATAGGGTATTGCCTGACTGGATCAGATCCAAGGTGCATGCCCTGTACCCTGCTAGTAGTCAACACCAGATGCTTCAGAGGAAGGTGACTCCCCTCCCCCTGAAAACAGATGTGGGGCCCTTCCAGATAACTGGAGGAGTATTTCTATCCCGGGCAGTCCCGGAGAAGCCCTCTTTCACCAGGACAGGGTTGGCAGCATGCTCCCAGCCATGTAATCATAGAAGAACTGGGTTTCCTCTTGACCTGCTCTGGGCATTACACTAGTTGCCCTTTTCCCTTGGGGGCTGAGTCACAACTAGTCTAGGAGAGGTGGGGTAGGTTGTTTGCTTTCCCCACAGCAGGTTGGGACCCAGTGGTAGTGGAGCAAGGAGGGTTATGTTTAAATGTCACACCTTAGTAAGTAAGACTTGTGGCAGATGTCCAGTGCAGGTACAGTATACTCAGGTACAGCCGAAACTCTATTATCCAAGCCTTGATATTATCCGAATCCCTTCCTTGTCCCCTCATGTACTTCATGCTGGTGGACAAGGAAGGGATTCAGATAATGCAGAAGTTTGGATGCTAGAGCAGAGACCCCCTGGCCAGGATTGCGAGGACAAGAACATGCCCCGGGCCATGTGGGAGGCCACCCTGCTGCTGGATGGCTTCTGCAGTAGCACAGGAAGCCCTTTGCAGACCTGCTGTCATGGGAATGAGCAAGATGACCTAGACAGCGGAGCTGCAAATGGATCCCTGTGTTGCCACAGGGCCTGTTGCACTCAATCCCTACAGGCAGAAGCTGCAGGGAAGGCTGGTAGGGCAGAAAAGAGGGGAACAAACTGGGGGGGGCTCCTGCAGCAGATGCATGTGGGCGGCAGTCCCCGTATGCCCCCCAGTTCCCAGGAATATGAGCCACAGCCCCTCCTGCAGCAGGCTGAGGGCCCGCGCCCCGGCAGCTCACACTCCTGGGAGCCACAGAACCCGAGTGTGGTGAGGAGAGAGCCGGGGGGCGCGCCTGCCGCTGGTCTGGGGTCCCAGCCGCCGGCACCGCTCAGCCTCCTGCCGGCCTGGGGTTCCATTCACTCAGCCAGCAGTGGGCTGAGCAGGGCCAGTGGCCAGGACCCCAGCTGGTAGCCGTGTGCTAGGCAAAATCGGCTCATGTGCCAAAGGAAGTTGCCGACCTCTGATGTACAAGATTGTGATTAACATCCCTTAGTATTCTTAGGATATATCCTAACAAATAAGATTCCTGATTTGTGCCTTGTTCAGACTGCGCCTGTGATCCTTATTTCCAGATGGCTGCCATAAGCTAAATTGGCTCCTAAAACCTAGTGAATAAATATAGTGTTCTCAACGTTTATCCTCAATGTTCCTTTTCACAGAGCCTCACAGAAATTTGTATCCCATACTGGCCTGGTTCAAGTTATACGTTATCACATTACGAACTTTAATACCAGTCATGCTCAAACATAACAAAATGTTTCTTTAGAGTGGAAAGCCTCCAACTTATTTCAGTTTAATATCATAGACCGATAGTTTAGTTTAAGTGTATTGTCTCAGCGTTTAACCTAAGTTTCCTATAAAGTTTACTTTATGAGCAAAATCAATCCTTGTGATAAAAAGTGTGCAATAGTTCTCAAGACAGTGGTAGACCTTCCTCTTCCTGTAAGTAAGAAAAAGAAACTGCCATATAAATATACTATGCTGAGACCAAGTACAGAAATCAAACAGCTGTGAAATGTAAAGATAAAGAATCCTGTGTTTACACCTTTTGCTTCTTTACTTTTAACATAGCTTGGGAAACTAAGCTAATGGTGTTGTCATGGCTTTAGTCAGAGTATCCTTTTTGGTTTGGTTTTGGTAATGTTCACATTTGTTGGAATTTCATTCTCTGAATTCAAATCAACAGTTACAGCTGTCATATCCTCTACACGAAACAAAAGTTTCCTGATATAATCCATTCAAACGTGATTTTTTTTTAGAAGTTTATTGGGGAAAAAATGTTTTGTTGGCTTTCACAAAATCCTCCAACTGTATTTCTGATAACTCTTCTTCATCACCTGCTGACTAAATGCTGTGGATCTTCCATTGCTTCCAAGTGATCTACAGCGTAGGTACTGCAGTTTAGGGAGCAAACTTTTCAAAACTAAGTGACAAGATTCTAAGTCTCATTTTCAAAGTGATGTAGGCATTCAGGAGCTTAATGGGTTTTCTACGCAGTTTTTATATTGCTTTATCTATGCCAGTTTAGAAACGGATACAATTAAGGTGGTGCAACTACCTAATGTGGATGCAATTGAACTAGTATAAAATTCTAAACTGACATAATTAAAACATTTTAAAAACTGTGTGTAGACCAGCCCTAATTCTCATTTGAAAGTCAATGAGACTTAGGCTCCTAAGTCACTTTGGCACCTCTGAAAATTTGACCCTAATTTAGGGTAACAAGACTGGGGGAAAATATTTTTTTTTACTTTGTTGTTTTTAAAGAAAATGTGATTGTTTCATAAAGACTCATGTCTTATGAACAGTTTGAAAGGTATGCTTTTTAAAAAGTACTTCATTTTCTTTTCTCTTTCCTAGGCTTCAATTAAATTAATGTAATTGATGCCCCTGTAAAATGCTGGAAACATGTAACTAGATTAGGTGGCTTTCTGAGCTGACAAAATATTACTTGTTTCTGTAGTCTTTTGAACCAAAGGTAGTGCTTTAGCTGCTTCAGTGCGGCAAGTGTAAGGATTTATTTTTTTAAACCATGTAATTCTGTTTCCTTATGGACAGTTTTGAAAAATGTACTTTGTCGCCCAAATAAATAAATAAACAATGGAAATCTTGTGTGTCATTTGTTTATTGGCTAGCCATATGGAACAGTGCAATGAACCTGTAAGCCTAGAACTTGCAAATTCTTTCACAGCGCTCAGCTGATTGCTGTGCTCCAGCAAAAACGTGACAAAAAGCTGTATAGCCTTGAGCCAGTGAAGCACTTAAACACAGGCTAAACATGAGGCATATGAGTAGTCCCACTGATTTTTATGGGACTACTCAGAAGCTTAATTATAAGCATGTGCTGAAGTACATTGCTGAATCAGGGCCTCGGGGCACAATTAAGGTTAAGTGCTGTGGCTAATATTTCCCAGGGCAGCAGTATTTCAAGTCCACTTTTCACCTGCAGTTTCCTAGCATAAAATAAAGTTGGGCGGTGGGCAGAGCATAGGAAAGAGTGAATAATCAGGTCTGCAGTGGTGGGGATGAGAAGAAAGATCTGCCTCAGTTCAGGGGAGGCAGGGAACAAGGATGTACAAGAAGACTTTAGAATGTTGCAGTCCAGATTTGTATCCAGGGACTTGGAGCATAAGCTAACCAAGCTTTAAAGCTTTCTCCTTCTGAACATTAATAATTATAAAGTGTGACACAGAACGCTAGTCTAAAATGCATATTTAATTTATGAGAGTAGCTAGAGTACATGACTAGAATATCAGAGATATGCTGTTATGTGACATCCGCTACTCTTTCTGTTCCCTGATGCAGTGTTCAATTGAATGTAGCAGCGGAACCCAACAGAGAGAAGTCATTTGTATTAGAAAAATGGAAGGCAGTTTTGATGTGTTGAACCCTTATGAATGTTCATTTTTGGAAAGACCTCCCAGCCAGCAGCCCTGCTACCTCAAACCCTGTGGGGCTAAGTGGTTTAATACAGAGTGGAGCACAGTAAGTCCTATTTTCCTTTTCTATATTCAAGCCAGATTGGTGCGTCTCTGACCATCTCCTTTGTATTTATATGAAAAGCATCACATGGGGACTAATACTGACCTTGAAATGAGACTTCATATTCTCTGCACATGAGTTATATTGTAAATAAAACATGCTTTGTGCTGTCTCTGGGGGCAAAGCAGCTGAAATCTTCCCTACAGGGACAGCCAAGGAGTCCACTAAGAGAGAGGAATCCCCAGGTTGTGCGGCTGCCTCTGCATCACCCATGTCCCCCTCCATATAGGGGGCATGCTGAGGAAGAATGGAGATCATGCTGTTTCACCTGATCCTTGTCCCTATGGGACCGCTGCAGACAACATAATTTAGTGCAGTCTTTATGCCGCTTATGGCCCCCAGCTTGTCCATGATCAAGGGAGCAGAAAAATCATGTAGCACTTCCTCCACACTCCTAGATCTCCTCAGCTGCAGTGAGGGTAAACTAATGTGGGATTTAGTTAATCAGATAAAAGAGAATGTACACATCTTAAATGCTATGGAGTCAAGCCAGATTCCTTTCTGTTGGGAGACTATTTGGCTGCCCTGTAGGGAAGATTTCCAGCTGCTTTGCAGCACTGACACAGCATGTTTTATTTATAATATAATTCATGTACAAAGATAACGTTTCACTTCAAAGTCAGTAGTATTATCTATGGCACCGTAGGCCCATTGCTTAGGGCCATGCTCCTGGACTCATATAAAATTTAAATTCTGAAGTAGTCACATTTTAAAAAATTGTCATGATTGTGAAAACTCAGTTGTAAGCAATACAGTGATTCTGCCTGAGTCTGGAGACAGCCTGAAAAAATTGCTTGGACTGTCCCATTCATCTTAATTGTTAGCTCTGAAATCCACTGCTTTGAGGGGTCCCACCAATACCATCCCAGAAGAGAACTCTCGGCCTGGGGGGTCCTTGTTGCTGTCACCTGGGTCTTGACTCTACCGGGGATGCTCTAGGCAGAGGTAACACTCCAAACATAGTCCTGTGTATGGAAAAGTGAAGGTTGAGTCTTTCCTTCTCTGGGGTAGACCCCAGCCTGCCTGAATAGAGGGAACTGTGGTCTGGGAAGCACATAGGCTCAGCCTGTCTGAAGAAGAATTGGTGAGTCCTTATGAGGTGAGGGTGAGGGTACTTATGAGCGAGAATCCAAGTTGGTATGGGGCTAGAGCAGGGGTCGACAACCTTTCAGAAGTGGTGTGCCGAGTCTTCATTTATTCACTCTAATTTAAGGTTTTGCATGCCAGTAATACATTTTAACATTTTTAAGAGGTCTCTTTCTATAAATCTATAATATATAACTAAACTATTTTTATATGTAAATTAAATAAGGTTTTTAAAATGTTTAAGAAGCTTCATTTAAAATTAAATTAAAATGCAAAGCCCCCCAGACCGGTGGCCAGGACCCGGGCAGTGTGAGTGCCGCTGAAAATCAGCTCGTGTGCCGCCTTCGGCACACATGCCATAGGTTGCCTACCCCTGGCTAGAGTGTGTGGGCTGGAGAGGAGGGGACACTTGGGCTGTGCAAGGACCCCAAATTGCCCGTTTAACCGAGAGACAGCAATCTAGCTTTCTGTTGTCCTCCAAATGAACAGTGAGCCCCTATCCTTAGCACTGTGTCATTAAACTGGAAAAATGGAGAAGGTTCTGCTGAGAATAGTCAGCTTTACGTGACTGGTAAATCTGTGAATTAAAATGCCTGAGGAGTTTTATGAAATGATCAGTCCATTCCACAGTGGAACCGGCATTTGATCGCTATGAAATAGCTAGAAAAATACTTCTGGCTAAATTCAGAAATCAGAAATAACTCAACTTTAAATTCTTATAGACACCGATTTTAAAGTGAAGTAGAAAGGAACTTATTTAACAGATATTAATGTCAGCGATTTTTCTATAACACTAGGTTAGAGATCTTACCACAGCTTTGCAGCAGCACAGCCATCAGTCACAATGTGGTGGTTTTGTGGTGTGTGATTGTGGTTGTAGCTGCCCATTTTAATCAATAATGCAACAATGCTCCCTTCTGCAGCTGCTTATCAGAAAACTACCATTCTTCCAGCTGCTCTTTGATGGCATTTTTTCCTGATGTTTCTACGACAGAAAACAATTGCAGTAAAATTGATTAAATAAGTTTTCAGTTGCAATTTAGTACAATCAAGGGTCCGTGAGGCTGACTTATGTTAGTTTTTTCCCCTAAAGAATATCCCTTTGTGACTGTGAATTTAAAATGATCCTGGAGCAATATTTATTCATGATATATGGTGTAACCCTGCAAGAAGCTGAACACCAGCAAATCTAATTTTAAATTAAAAGGGAGTAGAGATTTCTATTCAGGGTTTGGCTACCCAGGAGGTTATTCTGCAATAGCTATTCCTGATTATTTTCCTGTCTGGATGCTTTTATTCTGGAATAAAAGTACTTTAATCTGAATTATCTTTATTCAAGTGGATCAAACTAGTTTGGATTAAGGCATTCTTATTCTGGGATAAGAGTGCTCACACAGGGAGTTAATCAGTAATAGCTATTCCATTTTAAATCCATATCCTATCTTAATCCAGATTAATTTATCTGTGTAGACAAGCCTTCAGACCCTTTTTTCATGTCTATCACTGTGGAATCTCCATCTTTTAAGATCAGGTCCATATCATTTAATGTTCTTCATTTGTTTAGGTTGTATACTATAAACTTATCAATAGGCTTAATAAATTAACATTACTAATTATGGCTAATAAGCTTTTCTGATATTGTTGGGTTTGTCATGGCATGATCTAGCAAATCTTTCTATTTATCTTAACGGGTACTAGTTAGACTCTTAGTACAGGCAATTTCCCTTATTTTCATCATGCAATGAATTTGCACTGTCACTTGTACAATGACTAGAAATTTCGGAGAGCCAGCTCAAGGATTTCTTGCTTCCCAGGAAAAATTGCAGAGCAATGTGTGTGCCCCTTTCCCACACTGTCTGCCTAATGTGCAATGCAGTGGTCTCTAAACGTTCTGGAATATTCAGGATAAATCAGGGAAATTCCCCACTGAGAGAAGAACATGTCATTACTGTTGAGCTGAGTGAGACTTGCTGTGAGGATGTTTGTAAGCGGTATTGTAGCTTTACACTTGCTGCTGGGTATGAATGAAACAGGAAAGAAGGGCACCACCAGGGCAAGAGTGGTTTGGAAAGGGTTTAAAAGCTTTTGGAGATTAGGATCTAAACCACTCAGCTACTGGTGGAATTGATAGCAAACACATGCTGCAGCCCACTAGAGTTAATTTACCAGTTTTTATAAATTGAGATTATTTATGGAATTATTTTAATGTAAAAAGAACGTGAATGAAACCTTCAAGGTGTGCACATACCATAGCTAAGTAAACATGTGATCTTCATATTGTAATTTTGTCTTGCATCATCTCTAAAATTGTTTTTCTCACCCATCCATGTATGTAATAATTCCAGTAGTACGATCCGGTATTGTAAAAAATAACTACAAGTGTAGTGCTCACAACTATGAACGTTTCCATTGCAATCACTGCAGTTCCCCCACTAGTAGTAATCATTAGTCGGTGGCATGATCTGATTACTTGTTATGAACTTCTTCCATACTATGTCTTTATTTTTTTTCTGCAAAGTGCCTATCCCAATTTGAGGCACCGTACAAATAATAAATAACATCACTATAGAATATCAGGGTTGGAAGGGACCTCAGGAGGTCATCTCATCCAACTCTGTGCTCAAAGCAGAGCCAATCCCCAGGCAGATTTTTGCTCCAAATATCCCCCTCAAGGATTGAGCTCACAACACTGTGTTTAGCAGGCCAATGCTCATACCACTGAGCTATCCCTCCCCAGCATCAGAGCTCTCTCAAAAAGCATTTGGGAAGAGTTGCAACTTATTTTCTAGTTTTGGATATAAATTTAATACAATTCCAGTTTTCTATGCAACTAACACAAAAGAAGGCTGCCCTCTAACTGATATAACTTGGCATAGACACATTGACCTCAGAGAAGCTATATTGATTTACCTCAGTTGAAGATTTGGCCCACAAAATGTAAAGAGAACTAACATTCATGAAACCAATGTTTCCGAAAAACTACACCATGTTAGGAAAAAGTAATACTACCTGCAGGAATAATATCAGTAAAGAAAATGCTGCTTGTCAGAATAAATAGAAATTAGCTGTTTATAAGGTTGTTGGAAGGTATCAAATTCTATACAGTTCCAAGTGTTTGGAGCGTTTTGTTTTCTTTTGTCTGCTTGTTTTTCTTAATGAGATTCCCAACTGACCACATCTAATAAAAGAGAGAGAGGGCATTTTCTGTCTAAACATTTTTTGCACACAGACCAGTAATCCCTGACTATCACTGGATATGTGGAAAAGAAAAGGGAGAAACCTTGCATTCTGGCAATGTTTCAGGATGGTACCTGTAGTGACTTTCCACTAGTTATTTCACTGTGGATCAAAAGGTAGCACTTTTTCTTTCCTTCCTTTCTTAGTATGCAGTATGTTTCTGAATAATCCACGAAATCAGCATGAATGTAAAATTAAATCTGGTAAAGATATTTTTCTTGCAACTAAGTCTGCATTGAAAAATGACTATTAAGTATTTAGCATTGGAGAATATTAAACAGCTGATACATGCTGTACTTGGAAAATTAGTTCTGCAAAAATGGAAATGTTTTTACAGCTGGACCTAATAATATTCTATTATTTAATCATGCATCTTGAATTATCCCCCAGTTCTTTGTATGTATCATGTTTCATTTGACTGCTGGGTGATGAGCAATACCAATGAACTGTCCTTAGCATCTGTGTTAAGCCTGGGATGCCTGAGTGGGCTTTTATTGGAGGTCCATTCCAGGGAAATGAGTGTAAATGATCAAAATTAAACTTGAAAAATCCAACTATCTTTTCAATCCTTCAGTGAATAGATAAGACAGAATATAAAGCTATAGGGCCTGCTTACATCAGATATGAATTTGGCCCTTTATATCTGAGTATAATTATTGCAAATAATGTATTTTTCCTGTTACTAAGTGGTTTCACCCCTTAATTATATTACCCAGAGCATTAAGAGTTTCTGCTTTCCAGGGTTATGGCTTCATTTAAAATTAAGGGACACTAAAGAATGATGGATGTGCTCCAGTTCCCAAAGCAATCTGATATTTACCTTAAAACAGTCTACAGCAGTTGGAACATCACTGAGAGTAGAGCTTACTGTGCAGAGAGTGCCATGTATCAACATTTTTCAAAGGAAGCGGGCCAGCTGATGTGCACCAGTGCCACAAGTGACTTTGATTTCATATATCTTCCCAACATAGCTCATCTTTGACAAAGTAGCTTATTATAATTATGATGAAAAAAAATCAACATTTGTCATGAAAATGAAAACCCAAAACTCCAGTATTTCCTCAGAAGAACATATGATGTGTTCGATAAGCACTTAGATGACATCTTATTAAATGCTGTAGTTCACTCCTTTCTGTGGCCTTAAATCAAATCCAAAATGACAGTCCTCTGTGTGGAGAGTCCACAGATCCCTCATTTTGATTTTCCTTCAGCAAACCTTTAGTCAAGCGCCTTTGAAAGTAATATGATTCTAAATCCCTCCTGACATTTTTTTCCCACATGACATTAAGGATAGAAATTGCTTTTTGTTTGTCCTCTTGCTTGCATTGCTCATTTATCTGGCCACACTTAAGGCATCAAAGGAAAGCAGAAAAGAAGGGGGAACACTTTAGCCACTTTCTTTCAGAGGCGGAAACAAAATAAAACAAAGCAGCTGAGTAGAATCCAGATTTCTCCCTGTAATTGTTTCAGGGGTGCTTCTCTGAAAACAAAAATGCATGTTTGGCTCTCAATAAAATCAACATAAATCCAGAGTAACTCAGCAGAAGTCAATCTAAAATGAGACCCAGTTTCAGGTCTGTGCTCTGCCACAAACTTCCTGTATGACTTGAGTCAAGCTGCTTAACCTCTCGGTGCCTCAGTTTCCCATGTGTAAAATAAGGCTAATGATATTTCTCTACCTCACAAGGCTGAGGTTAAACAAATTATCAACAGAGGTGCTTTCAGATGTTCTGATGAAAAGCACTATATGAGAGTCAGGTATTATTCCTGTTGTTATTTTATGTCAGTGGAATTTCTTCAGATTTCTGTTGATGTTGCTGGCAGCCAATTTTGGCCAAAGTGAATATGCATTAATAAACCATGTGGCCCAAGTTTTCGAAAACAACCTTTAAATGCATTCCCACAAGCTAGCGGACACAGTCATTTGCACCCACAAAAAGACAGAATCTGTGTGTACAGATTGTATTTGCATGTGTTAACAAATTCTACATTTGCAAACCCAAAAGATATGAAGTGACTCAATGGCTGTGTCTACAACGTTGTGGGGCACAAATACAAATCCTAGTTGAATACTCTGGCTTTTTACAAAAAGTACATTATGATTTTTTTCTCTGATATTGTTACTGGTAGTAAGGGAAGTGTGCAGTTTATTATTATGAGATCTAAAGAGGGAGCTAAAATATCTTTATGCGATTAGTATCACTTAGAGCAGGAGGGAAGGATCAACCAGTGGTTAGGGCTCTTTTATGGAGTTTGAGAGACTCAGATTCATATCCCTGCTCTGCCACAGACTTCCTATGGACCCTAGGCAAGTTATTTGTGTCTCTATAACTCAGTTCCCCATCTGCAAACTAGGGGTACTTCTCGACATCACAAGGGTATTGTGAAAATAAATACATTAAAGACTGAGAGGCACTCAGATAGTGTAATAATGGGGGTCATATGATATAGGTGGCTGTGGTACTAGCAGATTAGATGGCAGGTTTAAAATGACTGACATATTCACAGGAAGGCACATCATTATGTAAAATCTTTTGGTGACAATGACTGGTGTAATGATGGTACCAGCTATTTTTGTAATGGTGGCAAGCGAAATAGTTATGCCAAAAAAGATGGGGGAAAACAGCCTGTGTAGTCTGGAGTTATTTCAGTTCTAATCCTTAAAAGTGAGCCAAGATTAATTGCATAAATGTGAAGCTTGGGAGCACTGAGGATCATATTGGTCAAAGTGGACAAAATCCTGAAGAACTCATTCAGACAAAACTCCTGGAGTCAATGGGGACTTTGCTTGAATCTGGATTTAAGGATGTAACTCAATATAATTGGCCTTGAAAACCCCATAGCTGCAGGTGCAAAAATCTTTGGCTTCTGGAGAGCTGATTTTGATGGAATACATAAATTGCCTTGAGGAGCTGTGATTAGAAATTGGTAATGTATAGCAAGCCTATAGGGCTGTAGGAAGTGCAGGACATAGCTGAAGAAAATTAAATTGGAATTCTTCCTGGTTAAATGTGCATGAAGGGAAAAGAACAACAGAGGCCAATGTGGTTCAATAGTGATGTAAAGACTAGAGCAGTGTAAACAATAGGCAGGAGGCTTTTAAAAGTATTTAAAATATAAACTGTGTGGTAATGAAGAGAATGGTGAGATATATAAAAATAAGCAGAAGGGAATAAGAAGAGTAATTAAAGGAGCCCAAAAATAATACCGAATATAGAATTACAGAGAAAGTTTCTACCAAACTATAAAACTGATGGAGAATGTAAAGTAGGAAAAATAGACATTTATCTGTTATTGTTTTTTAAAGTAGATATATGAGTTGGGGTAAGGATGACAAAAGGATTAGATTTCCTGACAGGAGTTAGAGAATGGGTGAAAAGAAATGGAAATGATTTTATGGCAGACAAAGCATCAGATTCAGATCACTGTCCTCCACAAGTGTTAAAGGAAATGAGGAAAGCTGTTAGTGAAAGATTAACTGATATAACTTGCTTTCCTGCTTTCCTTGCTTTCCTGAAAGACCTAGATGTGGGGAACTGAATAACATTATTTCCAAAAGAACTGTGAGATTAGCCTGGAATCCTACATATTTTTGGAGGAAAGCATTAGTGACTTAGTAGGATTTAATAAGGGAACACTTAAAAAAAATGTATTAAGGTCTAGATTGTACCATTTAGGCAAAGCAGTGATTAGGGAGCAGTGTGAAGCTGTACCACCCAAAGGATACCCATGCAACTGTTAAAAATACAACAAATTAGTTAATATGTTTTATGCAAAAAATCTTAGCACCAAAACTCCCCAATTAAGACTCCAGCACATACAACATCCCACCTTCTGACACGACAAATTGTTCTACCCTATCCACATGTAAAGCCTGAAAGAATACACGAGCTTTGCAGCATGTCTAGTTTGATAACAGACAGTGAACGATAAATCTCACTACTCTGCACTGAAAAATTTGGTAACCTTTCACTATAGGCTGAGAATGTCGATGGTGATGATAATATAATTCCTAGCTCTTATATTGGGCCTTTTATCAGTATATCTCAAAGTACTTTACAAAGTAGTTTAGTACAATACTGTATAAATGGGAGGTCTTGCCTAGAATTAATTTGGAGTTATGGTACAGGGTGGATGGCGTGAACTGTCAGTGTGTGTCTGCAGTGAAAGTGCTGAATGTTACATAATGTACCTACTGTAGGTTTCAAAAGCATTTACTGAACGGCCACATTCAAGATTGTGAGCGAAGAATTAATGAACTGGCTTTTGGGGAAGAGAGGCTCTCAGATGATATTGTGAGGTGGATGGTATAAGAACCTGAATAGCATAGTACAGGAAGTAGCCTTACACAACGTCTGTTGTGCACATACTTTTGAACTGCATCATGCACCACATTTCAACATCTGCGCTGGGCTTGAGTTCAACTTTTCAGGGGAACCAGGTCGTTCACAGGTTAATAGAATCTTCAACATCTAGGACACCAGTTCAAATCCAGTCTTGTTTGTGGGTGATTGACAGCTATTAGCTAATGATGGTTATTTGGTGACTTGCGTGAAGTCATTTTCCTACTGGACAAGTGTCCGCATCACAAAGACTATCAGCATAGTTAATACTCATTCCCACCTTCCTGGCAATCTCAAGAGAGAGACCAAAGACTAAATAGACTGAAATAAGAGTCTTCAGCACGTGGACTGGACAGAGTTGGGGAGCTTGTAGTATTGCCACCTTTAATGTACCTCTTGTCTCTATAAAAAGAAGACTTCAGCCTCCAGAAGAGGCAAACAGACACTTTTTATGGTTGCCTCCACTGATTCCCTAGATTCTTTTTCAGAACAGAGGGTGTTGTCTGGGTTCTTTGCTCTGTGTCCCCTTTTGGTTCCCATGTTTTAACTCTATGACCTGTACTCCCCTTCCTGTTCTTTTCCATTCTTTGTTCCTGCTAATTTGTTGACCCCTGTTCTTTAGTAACCTTCCCAGTCCTTATTTTTTGTTGTGGAATGGCTGCTAATGTTCCTTTTGGATGGGCACCCATTTTATGACACCTTTTATGAGCACAAAATTTACATGAAATACTGGGGGTGAGGAGGAGGAGATGGGGGGGGAGGAAACTTTTGCAGTTCTAGGGTATGTCTACATTGCAATTAGACACCTGCTCCTGGCCCGTGCCAGGTGACTCAAGCTGGCAGGGTTCAGGCTGCAAGGCTATTTAATTGTGGTGTAAACATTCACGCCTCCCACCTCGCGGGATCCTAGTGCCTGGACTCCAGCCCAAGCCCAAATGTCTACAGTGCAGTTAAACAGCTGGTTAGCCTGAGCCCCACAAGCCCAAGTCACTGGCATGGGCCAGCCATGGGTTTTTAATTGCAGTGTAGACATACCCTTAGTAAGACAAGGTAGGTAGTGATGGCTTGTAAGAAATTTGAAGGTAAAAGCCACGTTATTATTTTATGGTACATTGATCAAAGTACAATAAGAGAGTATTTTCCTCTCCAATGGCTTTCTCTTTTTGTTAATGCTTCTGGTTTAATACCTCAAGAAAAATACGTTTTATTAGAGGTTTCTCATCAGCTATTATCCTATGTTGGTTTTTTGTTTCTTTTTGGGTAGCAAAGCTAGCCACCTAGTAGCCTCAGGACATGCAATTCTTATCTCAATGCACAGTACAGTATTATTTAAGACTCTAAACGCTAATTTAATGAAAATTGGTATATTCACAGTGTTCAGGAACCTAGGCCTTTATGCAAAGCAAAGCATAGACGAGTCTCTTCATTTAAGAAACTGCTGTTGGAAGGAAATCTCGTTGACACTGCGCTTGGCAGTGTTTTAACAGTATTGCAGGCACATGGTTGCTGTAAATGGACAAAAATTGATGGATGTGCTATGAACTTCTGTTCTAAGCCATGGAACTCACACTGCTATTATTCTACATCAATGTTCATCTCATAATCAAGTTTGATCTAATTTAAGTTTGTTTTTTTTTAAATGGAGTGAAGAATCATGCCCTAGGGTTGAAAGCAGAGTTTATCCATTACAATAGATAGATGAGGCTTGGCTCCTTACCATTTATCAGTACAACCTTTGTGCCTATTTTGACATTTGTCTGATTAGATTTTTCATTTAATGGTAGAGGGATGGCAGTCCCAATACACTCTTCTTTGCAAAGGAGTTGAGGGTAATAACACTCGCATAATGTTTCTAACCCAGTTTCCAGAAACCACTATCAAAGATTGGAGTTTTTAAAGACTTTTGTGAAAATACTGGCTGTTTTGTTTAAAACACCTAATCCGCTTAGGGATTTTTCAAGAATACTCACAGGTGCTGTTTCTGTGTCTAATTTTAGTACACTTGCCAGGAACCGGAGCAGAACTCTCAGCAATTATCAATGGTATGTGCAAGTATAGGAGCAGGTGCTGAGAGAGTAATAAGCCATCCTGTAAATCTGTGATTCAAGTGTTATAACTTCTCTTATGGCCAAATTCAGCTCACGTCCGCCCTGGTGCAGCTCCTTTGCAATCGATTGAATGGCACTTGCTTTAGACTCAGACTGAACTTGGCCCTTTTAGTGTAGTCCTCCTGGCTCTCAAAATGAAGCAGCACCTCAGTGATTACACTGAGTAGGATGGTCCAAGAAGTGGAGAGAACACAGAAGAGAACTCTTGGCCCCCTTCAGTCCTCCAGGGTGGTATGTGGGAATGTGTAGGGGATTTAAGGTCAGCCCAAGGGGGTGGTAGAGATGTGGCAAGTAGGTCTGCAACTTTCACTGATACTCCAACTTGCTACATCTGACACTGAGCTGTAGTAGTAGTCAAGACTGCCCTTGAACCATCTTCCCTCCCTTCATTTTTCATTTCCACTGTCACCCATGTTTGTTCTTCTGTGCAAAAACTGTTTAGTTCAGTTGAGTGCAGTACACATGATTTTCACATTGCAGCATGTTTATGGTATCCATAAATATTTTTCTCCTCTAGAGAAAATGAGATTTTGTTTTTTCAGAACATTTTCTGTACACAGAGGGCGAATTAAAGACTCCTGGGCTATCAATTCCATACATATTTCATGAAGGCTGCATTTACTTTAAAACAATCTTGTGTATTTTGATCAAAAGAGCATTGGAGTTGGTTACAGTTGTCATGAGAAAGTGTAGTGTATTTGGGGATTAAGGAATCACAGTTCTCCCACCACCTTTCCTCTTTTCCCTACTTTGATGCTGGCAGACCAAGTGTCAGCTCCTGCTGAAGGCCCAGGCCAATTCACTCGTGTATTAGCATAGATCAAAGTGATTGTTAAATGTATAAGAGTATATTGGTGTTTAAACTTCATGAAAACTAGTGGGATGTTACCTGCATTGTTTTCACTTATCTGTATCCTGTTATTATGTAATAGCAAACATTTACATTGTATAACCCCTGTAACTAAATAACCCATCAAAAGAGAAAGAAGCCTTGTGGAATGCAAATGAAGACCTTTAACAGAAAAGTGCTCATTTTGAAGCAAGTGGTCATTGTTATGGTTGGAGGTCAAAGACTCAAAATGTGTTCCTCTCTCTCTGTCATCAAAGGAGAAGCCCACATGGGTAGTGACCTGTCAGCTTGTTTTCTATGAGAAGAAGCTATAAGTATGGATTCAGGGAAAAATCCTTCATCTCTGGACTGTATGGACTCCTAAAGGTTACAGGTGCAAAGTGGAGATCCCCACGGACAATCTGGAAACCCGGAACAGATTTTTGGGAATCTGGCAGTTTATTACATCACTGGCACCATTTGGAATTAGAAACTGTGACTCACCTGTACATAAATTTTACCTGCTTCACCTTTCAGTAACTCTTGCTTCCTTTTCTTAGCTAATAAACCTTTAGTTAGGTGACTATAGAATTGGCTACCAGCGTTGTCTTTGGTGTAAGATCTAGAGTACCATTTGATCTGGGGTAAGTGACTAGTCTCTTGGAATTGTAAGCAAACTGATGTGGTGTGACTTTTGGTTTAAGTGACTTTTTATCACAAAGTCCATTTGTCTGGGTGGCAAGATAGACTGGAGAGTCTAAGGGAGAGTGTCTTTGACTCTTATGGTAAGATTTGTATAGTGATCCAGGAGTTCACATTTGTCACTGGCATGGTGAAACCTAAATATAAAACACACCACCAGTTTGGGGTGTCTGCTCTGTTTTCTGACAATCTGCCCTGAGGTAGGCCTTCACAGTCATGAACCACTCCAGACAGCGTGACACTCACTTTCTGTTCAATAGTTTCTTTGAGGTTGATGTGGTATGGTGTACAGGCCAATCTGTGAGCAAAAACAATGACCATTGCTCATCAGACAGGAAAATAGCATTTCCATTGTTATCACACTGACTGTTAATGAAAGAACTGCAGCTGGAGGGGGAGGGGGATTCACTCCATCATGTTGGAACCTCCTCCCCCCACTACAAATTGTTCCTTGAATTCCTCTCACATCTATAACAATCTTTCTGGCTTCCTGTCATACAGCTAACAGGATGGTTCATAAAATGTATCCCAGAAGGAGATACTATGAGAGTATTTCAATTGAAGTGGTTTCTCTTAGAGAGAGCCTTGTCCTTCTCATTTGTACTGGGGATCATGGGGACAGGGATTTTTCTTGAGCCCTAACAGGAATGAATCCCATAACTTTCTAATCAGCATTTTAAGGATCCCAATCCTATTAAAGTCAATGGAAGGAAGTCTGGAGGCTTTGGATAAGGTTATAAGCCCCCTTTCTCTGTGAGGGTTTCCTAGTACAAATTATCACCTTCCTGAATTTTAACTCATTTGATTTCAGTGTTCCAAATCCTGTGAAGGAGGATTCCGGGTTCGAGAAGTACGATGTCTGTCAGATGATCTGACACCCAGTAACCAATGTGATCCACAGCTTAAACCAGAAGAAAAAGAACCTTGTAACACTCAGGATTGTATACCAGAAATAGGTAAGGAGGCAGGAAAACTTGACTGGTTTGACTGTGGAATTCCAACTAGTAGAGAAAATATTTAACAATCCTGTATAGGCTTTCTGGGTTCAGCGTTTATCTTCTGTTCCAATTTTAGGAGTTTGTTTTTAAACAAAATAAGGCTCTCTTTTTAAAAAGGTACAGCAGGTTTTCATAGACTTTAAGGCCAGAAAGGATCATCATGATCATCTAGTCTGACCTAGTCACATTGCAGATCATAGAACCTAGGGTGACCAGACAGCAGATGTGAAAAATCGGGACAGGAGGTGGAGGGTAATAGGAGCCTATATAAGAAAAAGACACAAAAATTGTGACTGTCCCTATAAAATCAGGACATCTGGTCACCCTAATAGAACCTCATCCACCCACTCCTGTAATAGACCATAACCTCTGGCTGAGTTACTAAAGCCCTCAAATCATGATTTAAAGACTTCAAGTTACAGAGAATCCTCCATTTACTCCAGTTCAAACCAGCAAGTGACCTGTGCCCCAAAATGTAACACGTTAGCGTTAATTTGATATTGTCAGAGATTTTTTTCATAATTTTTATGGAATCATTTTATTACTAATTATAATTACTAGAGAAGGGGAGAAAGATGTTTTAAGAAGTAGTTAGAACCTCATTCTACTCTGCATCAACTTTCAGGTCAAATTTGTTCAGAAATTTAGATTTTGTAAAAATTAGCTATTATGTATTGTAAGACTGATAGAAATGTTCCTCCTCCTCCTCTATGTGAAAACAGTTTTGTTTAAAACAAATTAATACTGACAAGTCTCATGATTTTATTGTGTGCCTTGTGTTATTTGGTCTTCCTTTTAAAATCCCTGCTCCTTGAGTTATGTGATTATGTGGGAATCTCAGTTTTTATCAAAAAAGCAAGTTTCTAGCCCTCATGGTTTTTAAATGTGAATGGAGTGCATCCTAGTGGCTCAGAACCCAGAAGGCAAATATAAAGAACCCAACATTTATTATTTTTCAAAATCTCAATATTTATAAGCCAATCTTGTGATTGTGAGGGGCCTGATTCATGACTTTTCAGTGCTTAGGGGTTGGCAGTACTGTTAATATACCCCTGAAGTATTAGCCACCCAAACCCTGCAGCATGGTATTTATTACCTGAGAATCTGAAAGTGAAAATGACACAAACCTGACTATAAATACAAGTGCTACTGTCTAGTCCATTTTCATTATTCAAGCCAAATTAAGTGTAAAAAGCAAACACAGATTGTTAAAATTAAAGTAGATTTTTTAAATATGTGCATTTTTTCTAAATATATTCAAATAAAAAAAGTTCTTGTAGTTTTAATAATTTAACTTACTTACATCAGTAGGCTATTTAAAAATATATGCTTTTTTCACCTGAGAGTAAATCTTTAAAAATAAATTTGCGCTCTGCCATAATCAGCTCTGATAACATAATCTTTCTGAATCATAAAGGCCTCTGCTTTTTTTTTCTTCCCCAGATGAAAATTGCAAAGACAAATACTACAACTGCAATGTGGTGGTGCAGGCCCGGCTCTGTGTCTATACCTATTACAAGACAGCTTGTTGTGCATCCTGCACAAAGGTGGCCAATAGACAATCAGGTTTTCTAGGACGCAGATAACAACTACTCCATTACCCGTAGCGTCCATGTTTAACTTCGATATGGGAACATAAACAGTGTTACTGTTTGGACTGCAACAGGTTCTACCTTCTTAAAGAGATGGTTTCCATATCGCTGAGCACATCAAGACTATGGTTATGTCTCACACATAACATGCAGCATATAATAGGAGCTTTTTGGCTTTTTAAAATGTTCATTGTAAAACCGTGATTTTTAAAGCATTATTTTTTACTGATACTATTGTATGCGTCTGTTCATCAAATAATTGTTATTTAAGGAAAATACCACCCTTCTTGTTATGAATTGAATGAAAGGAAAATCAGTCAAATGCATTTATTGGAGATGTTTGACTAGTACAGATACAGCAGCACAATTATTTGCTGAGTACCAATCCTTCTTGGGTGTTTTGGACTTAAATTAGTAGATGGTATCAGTAGAACATGTATGTAAGAAGTGTTATGTCATAAAAAAAACCAGCAACCTTAGGACCCATTTAAGCTCAATTTCCCAGCACCCTAATATGTGTGTTTAATTACCTCAACCCTTCATACTAAATTAGTGTCATGATTAAACTCTCTCTGCTGTACTTTCACTAACTTCCTGCCTTCAACTAAGCAGCAAATGTACACACATTGACTGCCTGTAAGTGCCTTGTATCTAATTCATAAACTAGTGCATTACAGTTATAGCCTGTAATTCTATATGGATGTTGAAAGCAATATATTACCCACCACAGTGCCCTTAAGTTTTAGAAGTCTTCTCCTTAACATGTGACGCTAACAGCTGAAGCTCAAATGGGTGACGTTCCTCTACTGATCTAAATTGTCAGTTTACACCAGCATAGAATCTTCCACCATGATGTAGCAATCTCGCTCCATAATAATTTTTCGTTTTAGAAGTGTTCAGTAAGTAACAGGATCAATCCAAACGTGTATAAGATTCAGTTAGGATTGCCATCAGTTTCTGAAGCTGCCACCAAAGGATCTGGCCTTCTGTCTCTAACATGTTTTCATAACTCTTTGGTATCAGCCGTCTGTAGTTGGTTTACACACACACACACACACACACACACACACACACACACACACACACACACACACACACACACACACACACACACACACAGTAACTCCTGGTGCAGTAGTTTGGAGGTCTGTATTAAGGAAATCCTGACTCCTAGCTGTTGAAGGATTATTACAGTATAGTTTGTCTTGTTTTCATCCTGTGTTGTTCCTCAGTAAACTTACTCTAAAAGAATAGCATCTATTTACACTATGTCTTCCTGTTCCAGTCAAGAATGGTTACACATTTGCACCTGTGTTAGATGATCTTCATTTTGTACATTTACTGTACTCAGTCCTGGAATTTGCTAGAGCTAAACAGAATGAGGCATTCAGTGCAGATTAAAAGTATTAAATTACCTGAAAATTTCACAGTTCATCCACTTTTATTGAGTCTTTTTAAATATTTCTGTGTAAGTAGCGCTGAGTTCTGTTGGTGGAAAAAATAACTTGCTTATTGAATTACTCATTGTAATGTACTCTAAACCCTAGTGATAACTTTAATCTTAAATCCATTTTTAAGGTGTCCACTGTCTGAATTCAAAAATGGTGCCAAATAATTCTATTTATATCTGATACATGTTTACTGTTGAGCTTTATGCTAGTCCTATGTTGATTATCTCTGAGCCCTATTGTACCATCAGTGTTTGATCAGGAGTCCCTATTGTAATCGGTGGGAGTTCTCTTTTGTCTCTAAAATTGGATGTCACAATAATGATTCTTTGTGATTAGAAATTATTAAATGTCATTAGAACTTCGATTACCCTCTAATTAATTTAATTAAACAATAGGAGACCTGAATGAAATTGAAAGACTAATTATATACCTTTTATTTTAAATTAATGATCCCTTCTCAGTCCTATGCCTTTATGTCATGAAAAGTCATCACCAAGGACTTTATATAGCTCTTGAAGATCTGAGATGACACTGTATACAGTAGATTCTTGTCCAAAGAATTATGGGGAGGAACTGTCAAATTTACAATGGTGGTAAATATAAATTTTCATATGAATGTCACATTGTAGCAAATCCTGACAAACTGTATCTAATTTTGTTGTTTTTCTTTTGCCTTGTGAGAAGTGTATTTCATCTGCTTTAGGGAAGTATCTGTAGCATAAAAAGATTATTTACATCCCAGATGAAGAAAGAAATTATAGTTCACACAATGATAATATATGACCCATAAACAGTTTGCACATACCTTTGGATAAGGGGAATAATTTAAGCTGAACAGTGAGTTGGTAAATAGGTCTGTGAACGTGGTGCCTTACACTGTGTGTAGGCAAGTTATAAAACGTGTTGCTCTTGAATACGTGGCAGTTGGGATGGCTTAGAAGGATTTATCTTTTTGTGGGCTCCATTAATTTACCATTGAAGATGGCAAAGTTCATAGCAGCCAAGTATAAAAGGGTATGTATCTATATATTTATAGCCTGTATTACTCCTCAGATTCATTGCTTTGTTAGTTGAATGTGGTCACTTATATTGATATTTATATAAACTAAGCTTTCTGGTGTAAGGCCAGTTTTTATATATACCATTAAAAAAGTATTAGTCTGACCTAATTAAACACCATGCAATAAGGAGTCAGCCTGATTGTGGCCAGATTTAATCTCTTCTTGTCACTGGCAAGTTTCACTATAATTATGATAGATGTTTTTAGAATATAAACTAATCAACTCTCCTTTCCTACACACACTGATGCAGAAGGACTAATATCTATAGTAATATTTCGCTGTTACATGAAGTGCACTTTTAACACTATTCATTTAAAATAGTTATTGCATTTTAATTATGACAGGCGTTTGTTTTTTTATAGCAGTGCTCCAGTTTCGCCTGACACCATGTATAGTTCCTGATTCTTTCACTTACATTGATGTAAATCAGGAATGGCACTAATGATCTGAGCGGAGTTACTCGGGTATAAAACCAGTGTAAGGAAGTGCAGAATCAGGCTCATTAATTTGAACAACACCTTTTCTTTATTGTGTATTAATACATAGTAGAAAAAAAACATTATTTCTCACCTTTCAAATCTTCAGGTTACATGATCTGGGATAAAATAGACCATAGGGACAATATGTGGATCATCAATATAAGGCAAACTGGTGAAAGGTGATTACCTGAAGCCAGCACACAACAAAGGCAGCCCCACATCTGGCTTCTCAAACATCTGTAGAGAACCCAGTTTGCTGATCTTACATGACAGAGGCTGATTTTGAGGGGTGATGCAAAAGCGAGAGGGCTAGGTTTGCATGGTTTTGCATGAACATCACAGAATCCAGCCATGGTTTCAACACACTCATACAATTACACCTAATGTAATGTAATAATCTGTCTTTGGGGCATAATACATCAGGCTGCATAGAAGCAGGGTCTAGCATTAATGTTGTTTTTACAATGTTTATATGATCCCATTTCCATAGCCAAATGGTACAGATCCAAAATTGGGTCCTTTTAAGTAGGAAAACACTTGCTGTATTTTAGAGATGTGTTAACTCAAAAGTTCATAGACAAGGCACATATGGATAAGATAGCCACAACTTAACTGAGTTCAGTGGGACTACTCACATTCAGGAGTGTTTGCAGGTTTGGAATGCTAATAGCTACTGCCATACCTGCTTCCTCAACTAGAATGTTTGATATTTAGAGCAGTGCTAAGTGATCAAAACATTTTATTACCTTGAACAGAGGACTAGCTGGCACAGCTGTGGGAATTAATACAAGTTTGTTTTTTTGTTTTGTTTTGTTTATAGTTAATGAGAACAAAATAGCTTTTATCAGTGTGTGTCAGAAATAAGACTAGTTATTAGTAGAGCTATTCTCCTGCTAGTTCAACCGGCTCCTGAACCCTTGGTGGTTCATTTTGTTAAAGTAACTACTGAATGAATTCCTGTGCAATGAACCCAGAGTACCTAGAACTGCACAATTATGAAAGTATGTATTGTTTCTGTATTCTCACATACAACATCTGCTGTTTTAAAAGTACCATTAGAGCAATCATGTATAGATTCAGTAGCAGAAAAAATCTTTGCAGGACTTGGTTTTTATGGCACAGCTGTGTTTAATGCCTTTTGGCTCCTCTCTGTAAAAGCATTTGTCGGTCTATGAGGCAGTTAATTGGGAAATTCAAACAATGAATGCTGAAAGTAAACTTCCTTTGTTCCTAACATGGCTTACAGAATATATCAGTGGGGGTTATGTTAGTTTCTATTTAGGGAGCTGAATCAAAGTAATCTACTAACACTTAACATTTTCATCTTTAGTATTTTTAAATAGGCAAATAATTTGCATGATAAGAAACAATTATTGGGTCAAATTCTGACCTGGTGAAAGCAAGTGCAACTTTATTAGAAATGCATCCACTAACACTAGGTCTGAATTTGGCCCTCTGTCAATTTTCAATGAAACACAAGGAAGTATATTACTGCTAGTTACATTTTTTTTAAATGGAGACTCCTTGGAATTTTAATGGATTGAGAAATGCAAACTCACATTATCTTTTGGGCTTGATTAGTTCCTTTGAAAATTCAGCACTTTCCCAGTGACTTTCTAACAACACTGCTTTCATTAGCCTGCTTTGTCATGGTGCACTGTGTGGGTCTCTTCAGAACTGACCCTGCAATGTGCTCATCTTGGGGTGATGTAGGTGCCCTTGCTGACCGTCCCTGAAGTCATCAGGGACATTGTTAAGCAGGGGTGCTGGAACAATTTGTATAGTGGGGGTGCTGAGAGCCATTGAACCACACTGTAAACCCTGTATGTGATGGCAACCACTTGAAGCTAGTGGTGCAGGAGCACCCTCCGCACCTCTAGTTCCAGCACCTATGTCTTAAAGGACTGGGGTCTTAACTGTGCAGATCATCAAGCCTCGATTTGAGTGACACAAAAACCCTTCTTTATATATGTAAAATTACATTTCACCTTAACCCAGTCATCCATCTTGGCAGAAGGATATACTTTATTATAACTTATTTTTTGTTATTTGTAAATACAAGATGTTTATAGGAAATATGTATTCTGAGCTATGTCTATGGAACAAGCCACTGCACCAAAATAGTTCAATTATTTAGAATATGCAGATTTTTATTAAAGGGACCTAATGTGTATTTATTTACATATGCCATCTACATTTTTGTCCAGGTCTTTTATCATACTAACCCAAGTTTTCATGGAATTTTATAGCACATATATATATATATATATATATGTGTCATATTGTAAATCCATAGTTACCATTTTGTAATTTTCTGATTAGCCAGTTTCTTGAGTGGATTTAAAGGGGGACTATAAGCTAAAAGTACTTTGTGACTAGTTCAGGAATATGTATCCCTGGCAATGCACCCGAACCTGAACTGTACAGCATCCTTTTCATATTGTATACATTTTCTCTTTGATGGAAAAAGTTAACTATTTTTGTTTATGACTAATTTATTTTTTATTATTGTGAAAAATAAAGTAATTAAAGAACAGCTTTTGTGACACGGTTTATTTCCTATTTGGTGAACCGTATGTAACTCCTGTTACACAGGAGTTAAACATACATATCAACAGTTGAATAGATCCCTGGAGGGATCTAATTAACATGACATATCTAGTACTGTGCAGAATATAGAAATGTTGCCACAAGAGATATAACACTGTGTTGTATAACCTTACAGAGTATTGACAGTGACATCCTGGTTTCCTGATAGACAATCATACCTATTAGAGATTGGAAAAGAAAGCCTTTTACTGACAGGTCATCATCTCCTCCCTGCTTCCAAACCAGGTTGTTTCCTACCGTATGTTCTCAATTACATTGCCCAATTTTAAATTATTTTCTCCCTCCACTTCCCTTGAGAAGCTCTGGCTCCTTTTTGCCAGGTAAAATGGCCAGAGTGGTGTAAAGCAGTCCTAAAAACTGCTGTTCCAGAAGGGAGAGGATTCCCCTGATGCAGGCGCTGTAGAAGACAACTGTAAGGCTGTGCGGGAGGGACTTGCCCACTCCTCTGGGGACACTAGGATACAGGGGTGCATGCCCTCCCCCTCCAGCCATAGAGGACCTTGGAGAACCTTGTGGAAAAACCACAGAAAGCAGCCATCCACAGACTCTAACCCAGTGATACTCGGACCTCAGTGGTTCAGTAGTCAAATCAGTGATCAACATTACCCAAAGAGCCACAGTAGTGTGAATTCATTTTCTTTTACTATTTATAATATCTTACCAAGTATTACTATTTTATCAACTACAGTTAGTTCATAACATAATTTAAAAGCAGCCAGATTAGTTGATAATTAAATCACAGTGTTTTAACATCCTGTGCTGCATCATCTGAGTAGCACTGCTCCAGTCAGTAGTATCAGAAGCAGCCAAAGCAGGGACTGCTTGGTGGAAGGAGGAGAGAGAGAATGGGAACTGGTGGTGGTTTAGTTGGGGCAAAACAGGCACCAGATCAGACCACTTCCTCTTCCCAGCATCCTTGTGGACGCTGAAATGTACAGGGGACACCCACTAACACACTCGGCCGGGCACTAGGATCCATGTAGCCTTGGGGGGAAAACCCCGAGACCAGTCAGCCAAAGCCTTCACCTGATGGTAGGATCAGAGCCATCCAAATCAGGGTGCAGTGCTTCCTGGGGTTATCCAGCTTTGTGAGCCACTGTACCTGTCCTTAGCATGAGGAAGACTCATCTGTGTCTGGTAGGGATCAGCTTCTAGACTCCATCAGCCACAAGCAACACAAGCCCTCCCCTCTCAATCCATGCAGGCTCTGCTGTCCCTCTGCAGGCGAGCAATTGGCATACTCCCTCCACCCCCCTGTCCCTCACCCCAGTCCTCCAAGCATCTTCCTAGAGTGCCTAGCCATTGGACAGCCACAGATCCTCTGGTCCGAAAGGAACAATACACCAAGTTTTAGCAGTTACCCTGTAGGACATAGCTCCACTTAACTCAGCACGTGGATTTGTTCATAGAGAAAGCAGATATGAGTTGATTTAACAAAGAACAGAGTCAAATAATATCACATAGAAATATTGGCCACAGGAGGGTTACATATACAATTAAATCATAACACACATTCTAGAGCCTAAACTTAACTAACGAGCTGCTGCTTGTCTAACAAGGTTCTGCTTTTCCCAAGTCCTTCTCTCAGTGTTTTTCAACCAGAATGGCTGAGGTTTCATAAAACCAACCTGCTGGCAACTTACCTCCCCAGATGATGGCTGCTAGCCCTTTGTTCTTCTTTCCTAAACTGGGTTCCCTCCCACCCACTAGTCACCTCTTCCTGTTAAATTCATCACCTGAAGTGCTTATAATCTTCTCAAGTATCAGGGGATAGCAGTGTTAGTCTGTAGCCACAAAAACAACAAGGAATCCGGTGGCACCTTAAAGACTAACAGATTTATTTGGGCATAAGCTTTCGTGGGTAAAAAAACCCCTCATTTCTTCAGATGCATAATCTTCTCACTAGCATTTGACTCAATATATAAATAGATTTCCATTGTAAGGAGCACAGTACACAGTGGTCAGCCAGGAAGTAAGTCTCTCACCTCCTGGAACCCGTCTTAAGGCATATGACCTCTAGGTCACCTACCTGTAATGGCAATGCTTTAAAGCAGGGGTAGGCAACCTATGGCACATGTGCCAAAGGTGGCACACGAGCTGATTTTCAGTGACACTCACATTGCCTGGGTCCTGGCCACCGGTCCGGGGGCTCTGCATTTTAATTTAATTTTAAATGAAGCTTCTTAAACATTTTAAAAACCTTATTTACTTTACATACAACAATAGTTTAGTTATATATTATAGACTTATAGAAAGAGACCTTCTAAAAATGTTAAAATGTATTACTGGCACACAAAATCTTAAATTAGAGTGAATAAATGAAGACTCAGCACACCACGTCTGAAAGGTTGCCCAACCCCTGCTTTAAACACATAATTTCCAATATATACATATCTGTCTCCAATACAGATGTGCACCGATCTCCTTACATATTATCTGCACATACTTTTTGCAAAGTTGATGATCAATGTAGCACAGGATTTCAGTACACACCTTGCAAGACATTGTATGGTGAACTGGTATGAAGATACTATCCCCCCCCCGGGGAGTCCTGTAACCCTGATGTACCCCTGTGTCCTCTGCCAGTTGGCATCACAGAGTCCTGGGGTGGCCATTTCAATCAACACTAGAGAATGTTCTCTGACTTGCATCGCATTATTATTAATTTTTATTTGTATTATTCTAGTGCCTAGGAGCCCCAGACACGGACCACGAACCCCCTGTGCTAGGCGCTGTACAAACAGCCTGTAAGCTCTTTGGAGCAGACACTCTTTTTTGTTCTAGGTGTAAGATATGAGGCATGAGATGGCGCTACAACGATGGGGCGCACACGGAAATAACAAGTCAACGTGTCTAATGGACGTAGCCTGGGGGAAGGAGTAGTGCACACAAGCTGCATGAGCAGTGGGGTGGTGGCAACAAACAGCGTGTTAGGGCCCTTATTTGGTTTTGTGGTGGGCGGGCTCAGCCCAATGGAAGGCAAAGGGGAGCACACAGGGCAGGCATGCGGTGAGCTGAGGCGAAGAGACTTGTGGCAGGGCAGGTTGGAGCCGGCAGCCAGGCAGCACAGGGCAATGCAAGACAGCAACAGGTGAGCGGTGGCGGGGCCAAGGGGCCGTGCCTGCGGACTGCCAGCAAGCGCCCATCAGCCAAGTCCCACCTGCCGAGTGCCCCTGCTTCTGCTCACTGAGTGGGCGTGTGACTACGGTAAAGCAGCTGCCCCAACGTTAGGCGTTCATGAACTGCCATCCTGGAGCAATGACAGACACCCCCAGCCTGCCTTGAAGAATAGTTTAACCCTTTCATGGCTATAGCTCCTTCAGCGCTCCCCTGGTGAGCATGAAGTGTGAGCGCTTTTCCTGGGGGCCCAGGAGGGGAAATTGCCAGTGTTTGGCATCTGAAACCAGGGGACATTTAGTTTCATTATCTCTGTGTCCAGAACCCCAGGACTTGGAATGTGGCTGGACTAAGGGCCTTGGTAACTAGCCTGGTTTGTAACCCTTGGGTGGGTGCAAGCCGTGTTCGGAAGGGCTCCCTTTGACCTGGCTGATTACTCTTGAAGAAAAACGTCTGCGTGGTTTGGCTCTTGATGAACGAGTTAAATTAGGGAAAATGGGACAAACATCCCTCTGTGGGCTATAAATACACCCTGAAAGTCTGCTGGCTAAAGTGCTGTTGCCCTAGAAAGCCCAGCAACAGGGACATCCCCGGACTCTGAAATGCTGATTATCTGTTTCTTAACGCTGCTGTTGTCTTGAAAATGTTAGTTAAGATTGTACAGACCGAAGCTTAGGAGGATTTCTCAGTATTAGACAGTTTCCTTGGGTTCTACTAAAGGTATGTCCAGACACACACACACACATCCCTTTACTGCTAGAAAAGGGTCTGATATATCGCCATGAAAAAGAGGCACCAAATACTATCCTGCCACTAGTGACACAGTTTCTGGGACTGTGATGTTTTTTCTAAGATCCATTGTTCTTTTTGCTTAAAACTGTGCCCAAAATCTGTTCAAGTAGGGTGCTGGAATCACATGCATGTTTGAAATGATCCTCCTCTTTGATTTATTTCTGGAGTGCATGAATTATGAGACAAGGTTGTATCTTACTGAGGACTATCTCCCCTTGTTTTGTGTCGCACTGGGAACATTGAAAGAACTCAGGAAGTTAATCAGTGTTCCAAAAGGACATGAGTTAAACTTAGTTCTTGAAGTAATCAGTTGTTTTCAATAAATCCATCAGTTCACTGGCATCCTTTAGCATATCTGTTGTCAAGTCATCCACAGTTGCTGCACATATGAGGGCAGGGTAGGAATTTTAATCAGAGATCGTTGTGTGCCCATGGGTTGGTTGGCCACACAAGCAACAAATACTGATTATCATGGACTGTAGTGACCTCTGAGCCAGACCATTCTCTCACACCTGTGTCACAGAGTGGGGGAGGAGATTGGAAATCCCACTCAAGTACTCAGTTACTTCCCATCAGGCAGAGTGAAGCACTAAGTAGCCCACCCAATTTTATCTGTGGCTGTAAGCATGATGTGTACCATTGGTGAGGTGACCAGCGCTCACGCTGCTAGAAATGGGGGTGAGGTTGGGCAAGTCCCTGGGGTTGTGGTGGGAGCTTTGATACAGGAACCAGCCTCATGGCAGCAGCAAGGAGAAGGAGCTACAGTCCCAAACCTGACTAGTGCTGTGACCCCTGGGCATCAAGTTGTAAAGCCACTCAGTTTTGGACTTACCTCTTCTCCCATAGTGGAGGAGGCCAGGGGACAAACCTAAGTGGCACTGTGACTAGATTAATCCACCAAAAGGGATTATGTAGCAGAAACTCCATAGCTTCAAGACCAGCGGAATTTTCAGTACAGCTGGTGAGAAAATAGGGTGGTGGGTTTTTTTTAATTGGAAAATGTAGACTTTTCATCAAAAAAAACTGAAAAACCCATACGTTTTTAGTTTTCCAACATAAATTCAAAAATTAAAGTTAATTAAAAAAAATCAAGTTTTTATCAAAAAGAAGTTTCGGTGGAAAATTTCTAACAAACCCTAGTTTTTAGTTTAACGTTGATCCTCCAGAGCTTTTACACAGGAAGACATGCTCCAGCTCTGGATAGACTAGCTCCAATAGTACTCTTTCCTGGGAAAAGCCTTCTACTTAAAGAGTGTGTTTGTCATGCACTCTTTGAGGAAAGGATGTGTGACAATGGAAATCCTTCTTTTTTTTTTTTGCCACAAGAAGGCAGGAGGTGTGACTGCAGCAGGATTGGCTTTGGCTGGCATCCTCCCTGCTTAGAGACCATAGGCTAGCTGCTCTGAGAGATACAATATGCGCCTTTTGAGTGTCTGGTGAAAACCACTACTGCATATTTAGTACTATTGCTCACAATTACACTTTCAGGAATTAAACTCAGACTCTAGCCTTAAGCTTATCTGTCTCTGTCTGAGTCACCTAGATAATACATTTCTTTAGCCAAGGCACAGAACAGTACGTAGCTGTGGCTTACAAATTAGGTGCTCTTCACTGACAACGCATGACATCAAATTTCTATCCAATACACTGCAAAGTGTTTCCTATTTTTGAATCCAGAAATCAAACAACATTGATTCTTACCTACCAGTGCAATCTGTAATCTTGACAGGTGTTTTTGTTCGCATCTGCTAGAGCTGCAATTAAACAATCTAGGGAGGTTGTTAAGAGAGATAAGCAAAGTGGTGTTTGCATTTCTGTAGGAGGGCCGATAGAACATCTTTTTAGTTTTGTTTGTAATTTGCATATTTAACAAGGTGTTGTGCTGTGTAGCCATTAAGAGCCATTCAAGTCTGCTAAGGTGCCAGGCTTATTACTGGACTGTATATCTCTACCAGGTGTTTTCACAGAACTGTTGGATAGAGATATTTTTCCTCCTCTGCAATGGCTGAAATCATGCTGGCTTTCCAGCTGACTTAAAGTGTGCCACAATCCCATTACATATACAGCATTGTGTATGGTTTTGTGACTAGTGGAAAGCTATGCCAAGTTTTATTACTTAAAACTTTGAAATTTGCCATTTTGCAAGCCTTTTCATAGAATCATAGAACTGGAAGGGACCTCGAGAGGTCATCTAGTCTAGTCCCCTGCACTCCTTGCAGGACTAATTATCTAGACCATTCCTGACAGGAGTTTGTCTAACCTCTTAAAAGTCTCCAATGATGGAGATTTCACAGCCTCCCTAGGCAATTTATTCCAGTGCTTAACCACCCTGACAGGAAGTTTTTCCTAACGTTCAACCTAAACTTCCCTTGCTGCAATTTAAGCCCATTGCTTCATGTCCTGTCCTCAGAGGTTAAAAAAAACATTCTTCTTCTTCCTTATAACAACTTTTTACATACTTGAAAACTGTTATCATGTCCCCTCTCAGTCTTCTCTTTTCCAGACTAAACAAACCCAGTTTTTTCAATCTTCCCTCATGTTTTCTAGACCTTTTGTCGCTCTTCTCTGGATTCTTTCCAATTTGTCCACATCCTTCCTGAAATGTGTATGGAAGCAGAATTAAGAGAGGCCTCCAACTCTAACAAGAGTTGTACAAAATGCTGTTTTCACCTCCACTTTAGTTTTCTTGTCTCGCTTTAGCTGATAAGGATGGAATTCTGATTTAAGCAGAAACCTTGAGATAAGGTAGTGTCTGAAAATTTGTATAAACAAAGGATAAATCGTGGCACTAGCCATTGATGCATGTAACAGGAAGGTATAAATACTTGCCTTATATTGCTTGTAAATCAGAGACCTGCCTAGGAAGGGGGAATCCCTGTCCATGCATACTCTCCCCCTTGCAATTGCTTGAGAATAAACTGTCTCCGACATGTTGCACACAAACTCAGAGTGAGGATTGATTTTCTTCCACATGTGGTACCCAGAACTGAATACAATACTCCAGTTAAGGCCTAATCAGAGCAGAGTAGAGCAGAAGAATTACTGCTCATGTCTTGCTTACAACACTCCTGCTAATACATCCGAGAATGATGTTTGCTTTTTTTGCAACAGCAATACACTGTTGACTCATACTTAGCATGTGGTCTACTATGACCCCCACATCCCTTTCTGCCGTACTCCTTCCTAGGTGGTCATTTCCCATTTTGTATGAGTGCAACTGATTGTTCCTTCCTAAGTGGAGTACTTTGCATTTGGCCTTATTTAATTTCATCCTATTTACTTCAGACCATTTGACTAGTTTGTCTAGATCATTTTGAAATTTATTCCTATTCTCCAAAGCACTTGCAACCCCCTCCCAGCTTGGTATTGTCTGCAAACTTTATAAATGTACTCTGTATGCCATTATCTAAATCATTGATGAAAATATTGAACAGAACCGGACCCAGAACTGATTCCTGTAGAACCACACTCATTATGCCCTTCCAGCATGACTGAACCATTGATAACTACTCTTTGGGAACAGTTTTCCAACCAGTTTTGCATTGACCTATAGTAGTTCCATCTATGTTGCATTTCTTCAAATGTAAAGTTTCCTGCAAAATTTCCTGAGGCAAAAATCGGTCAAAATTGGCCATACATCTTTTTTGCTGCGTGACTGTTGCAACAAAGGTTTTTGTTTGCTATTTTTTGCTGGGGTACTTGGGGGAAATAGGTGCATTTTCAAATTTCAGTGAGCCTCGTAACATGGTTGAAGTCACATGGTATTTGGTATTTTTCAGGATCCCTGGCTGGGTGAGCTTACCCATGTGTTCAAGATCACCTGCAGAAGTCATTTTAACTCTTTATCCTCCAAGTAAATATGGGAAGGAAAGGAAGATAGTGCCTCTGTTTCTCCCTCACAGCCAACTCCTAAAGAATGTCTTGTACAAAAGACATCAGGCAGGGGACTGATAGAAGAAGACAAACACAAGGTAAGAGTGAAGGGGTAACTGTGAGCAGGTTCTGTCCTATGTCCTGCTGAGGGAAAAAGAATTGTGTATAGTCAGAGGACTACATAGACTTGGGCAATTGTATTCCTAGATGTGGATAGTTCAGATAAGAGCAGGGGACTTGACAGGTAGGAAATCCCTAATTTTTGTGTGCCCGTTCTTCATTCTTAAATCAGCAACATATAGGTTCTGCCATTCTGCAGATTTCATTTTAAAAAATGGGTGTTCCTTGCCATCATCAATGTGCACATAACCTTGAAAACTTGACCTGAGTCTAGACAAATACATCAGTGTCTTCTCAACTTTGCAGAAAGTCTGAAACAATAGCACTGAGAGGAGAGGACTGCTCCATGCATCCTAAAGTGGTTGTTTACTCTGAATCCTAAGTAGGACAGCAAGTTAAATTTATCTGGCTAGGTTGCAGAATTTCCGTCAGTATCACAGAGCTTGGATATAGTTTGCCTCACAGTACTTTGCCCTCTGGCCTTAATGTTTCACTAGCACTATTTTTTGTATTTAACTTCCCTTTTGACTTTTAAAGGAGTCCAGGTGACTCTCCTGGTGACTAACGTATGGAGGTCATGTCCTTAGCTATTGTAAACTGGCATAACTGAAATCAGTGGAACCATGCCAGCTGACATCAACTGAGACTTTGGACCACAGTGTTAAAGCAGATTTCATACCTTACTGAGCTTTCCAAGCCTATTAAAGCCAGTCAACACCCCTGCTACAACCCCCACCCACACACAAATGGGTCTGGTGGCTTTTTTTCTAAATGAGATTGAGTCTGAAGTGTCACAAACTATACAGGTTTTCTTGAGAATAACCTTTCGTACCTGTCTGTAGGAGGTCAGAACCACCATTGTGGCTACATCTGTGCTGCAGCTCAGAGAGTAATTTGCAGCTTGTGTGTATCCAGTGCTTAATTTGAAACGAAAGAGATGCTTGTGCTCAAGCAATTTTTTTACTTTCATAACTGATGTGGCAAGCCCAGAGGTACCAGGGCTATGAACTGCCAAGTCTAGAGGTGCTGGGGCTCAGCCCTGGCAAAATTAAGCTCTGTGTACACCTGCGCTAGCCTAGTTTACTAAAAATAGCAGTGAAGGTGCTAGCTGTGCAAACCTGCTTGGCCTCCCTGGGTATATCCTCATGTTCCAAACCTAGCTTGCCCCACTACATCCTCACTGCTATGTTTAGCAAGCTAGCTAGTGTGGATATGTCAACATAACATGTCCGCTGCAAATCATACCAAGGGTTGCAATGTAAACGTAACCTGTGTCAAAGGAACTTTTAGTAAAATATCTACTTTCCAGTGGTGTTAGAATTTAAATGGTTGCTGGCTGGTATGTCACAGGAGTTAGTGTTGTATCATTCTGATTGGTAACACTTTACCAGGCATACTTGTCTGTGTTCAAAATAAAATAAGCCCTTTGGCTGAGAGAAGTGGGCAGTTAGCTTAGAGGTGGGGGGAGGGGGAAGGGGGGATGGCGCTGGAGGAACTGAGCCCTAAGATTTTTAAGGGCATGCTCCAACACCCATTAAAGTCAATGGAAAGATTTTCCATGGGATGGGTCCAGGGTGCATCTAGGATTACGAAGTTTTGATGTCTCTGGGATGCCTTCTTGCACATTCAAGTTATCCCCACTTGAAAGGAGAACAGATTTTCCTCACTGGGGCTAGGTTTTATTCTTACCCAGCTGGCAAAAGGAGTAAGGTAAGCTCATGATAGAAATACCACTTTTAAAAAACCTGTATAACGATACCAAACAAATAGTTAGCTGTAAATATAGTTTACAGGAACAAGCTTGAAAGTAAGTGTGTGTGAGACTGCATTGTAAAACAAACAGAAATAGCCATTACTGTGTACTCGTCAATACAATTGTGCCTGAATGCTATATTGTGCTAGTCCAGTTTAGTGAGCAAGCCCACTATTCTACAACAGTGGATTTTTACAATGCATTTGTGTTGTGTCTTCCTGATTGTCAAGGTTTTTCCCCACTTTGAACTTTAGAGTACAAGAAGTGGGGACCTGCATGAACACTTCTAAGCTTAATTACTAGCTTAGGTCTGGTATGCTGCCACCAGCCAGAATTTAGTGTCTGGCACACTTTCTGTTCCCCCAAAACCTTCCCTGGGGAACCCAGAGCCAAACTCCTTGGATCTTAAAACAAAGAGGAATTAACCATCCCCCTCCTTTTTCCCCCCAGACTTTCCCCTCCCTGGGTTGCCTTGAGAGGCTTCACACCGATCCAAACTCCTTGGATCTTAAAACAAGGAAAAATCAATCAGGTAAATTTACCTTAAAAAGAAAGCTTTCAATTAAAGAAAGAAAAAGTAAAAATTATCTCTGTAAAATCAGGATGGAAAATGCTTTACAGTGTACTCAGATTCATATAGACTAGAGGGACCCCGCCCAGCCTTAGATTCAAAGTTACAGCAAACAGAGGTAAAAAATCCTTCCAGCAAAAGAAACCTTTACAAGATGAGAAAACAAACGTAAGACTAATCCGCCTTGCCTGGCTATTACTTACAATTTTGAAACATGAAAGACTGATTCAGAAAGATATGGAAAGCCTGGAATGATGTCCCGTCCCTCTCAGTCCCGAGAGTGAACAACAAACAAAAACAAAGAAAGAAAGAAAGAAAGACTTCCCTCCACCAAGATTTGAAATTATCTTGTCCCCCTATTGGTCCTCTGGTCGTGTGTCAGCCAGGTTCACTGAGCTTCTTAACCCTTTACAGGTAAAAGAGACATTAACCCTTAACCATCTGTTTATGACACTGATATAGAATATAAACCTGTTCAACAGCAGCTTTGGCAATAAAGCTGGGTTGATTAATTCATACCACGGTGTAATAACCAAATAAAATCTGAAACCAACAGTCTGGATAACTAGGCGTAGTCTATTTCCAAATGGATTTGGAATCTGATCTGTCATGAATCAGTGCCTCCTACCCAACTCAGGGCTTTATTCATTTCCATGTCAAAACTAAGGTTGTCACAATTCAAAGTATCCTTGATATGTGTTGTGTTGTGTCCAGCTTGGGTTTCAGCATATAGAGCAGGATGCTCTATTGATGCACAGCTATGGATGGCTGGGATTAAATAAGAACTGAGAGGAACCATTATTGAGGTTTTTAAATTTTTGTTTGTTTGTTTTTTAAACACGTGTTGTCATATTTTGGCTCTGCTTTCAACTTCCTGGGTTAGAATGGCACAGGAAACTGAAGAACCAAAATTCTCCTGGCGGAAGGGAAATTCTCAAGGTATTTCTGGCTTGGCCTGAATGCTGAGGTACTGAAAACCTTGAGCAAAAGCCTTTTTCAAAATCAAATTATCAAATCCAGATACGTGGATGACTATTATCAGAGCATGCTATATGTTTGTGGTCATTGACAGACCCATCATTGCTAAGGTTCATGATGTACTCCTGGGGGAATTCTGCACCTCAGCGCATGCACAGAATTTATGTCCCCTGTAGATTTCCACAGAAAAATGACTTTCTGATAGGGAAACCACAAGAGCGGTCAAGACCCTCCCCAGTGGTATATTTCAGGTGCCCAGGGCAGCTGGCAGAGAGGTAAGTCACTGTGGAGCAGGCTCCTAACCTGCGGGGGAGGGGGGGTGGTCAGCTGTCCTGGCTGGTCTGGGGAGGATGGGACTTCCTCTTCTCCTACACCACATCTGGGACCAGGTTAGACCCACTCCCGGGTTTCTCCCTCAGATGCAGGAAGTTCTGCAAACTCCTGCCATTTCCTGCACCCATTGCTCCTCAGCTGCAGGGGCAGGAATTCCTGTACAGGGACCAGCTCCCCCATCCACCCAACGCCCTTGCATCCAGATCCCCTCATTCACAGACCCCCCCCACCCCAATGAGCCCCACTCCCCTGGAACACTCTGACAAGCCACCTGCACCCAGATCCCCACCCCACTGAGCTCCAACCAGCTTCAGCTGGATCCCCACCTGTCATAAACAGATAGTTAAGGGTTAAGGGTTAATGTCTCTTTTACTTGTCTCTTTTTACAACAGGACCAGAGGACCAATCAGGAAACAAGATACTTTCAAATCTCGGTGGAGGGAATCCTTTGTTTGTGTTTTTTGGGTTTTGCTTTGTTCTCTCTGGGTCCTGGAAGGGACTAGACGGGCAACCAGTTTTCTTGCCAATCTCCCTGCTACAGTCTCTTATATATTCAGAATAGTGAGTATTTTAGTAAGAAAGGCGGTTATAGTCTTTTGATTGTTTCTGTATTTGCAAATGTGTAGTTTGCTGGAAGTATTTTAAATTGTATTTTGCTGGGGGGAGGCTTCTTTCTAGTGTCTATAAGCTGACAGACCCTGTATCTTTTACCATCTAAAGTACAGAGATAACTTTTACCTTTTTACTTTCTTTTTTATTAAAAGTTTTGTTTTTTAAGACCTGTTTGATTTTTTTGAGCCTAGTTAAGGCTCAAAGGAACTGAGTCTGTACTCACCAGGAAACTGGTGGGGAGAAGGGAAAGGTGAATTTCCTCTTGTTTTAGATTCACAGAGTTTGAATCTGTATTGCCTCTGGGTGAAGGGAAAGAAGGGAGGGGGGAAGGTAACATTTCTCTCTGTGTGGTGATTCAAGGAGTTTGAATCACAGTGATCTCCTAGTGTACCCAGGGTGGGAAAGAGCTGGGAGGAAGGAAGGTGGGGGAAGGGAAATGGTTTATTCCCCTTTGTTGTGAGACTCAAGGGATTTGGGTCTTGGGGTCCCCAGGGAAGGTTTTTTGGGGGACCAGAGTTATCAGGCACTGGAATTCCTGATTGGTGGCAGCTTATCAGATCTAAGCAGGTAATTAAGCTTAGAGGAATTCATGCTGGTACCCCAACTTTTGGACTCTAAGGTTCAGATTGGGGAAAGATACTATGTCACCACCCCACTGAGCCCCATTCCCCTAGCCTCTGGATCCCTGCTGAGCTCTATCCCCCACACACACACTCAGACCCCCACTGAACCCCAACCACCATCACCTATACCCCCATTCAGAGTCCCACACCACTGCACCCAGAACACCCCAACAAGCCCCTGTGCATCCAGATCCCCGACTGAGCTGTCCACACTCAGATTGCCACATGCAGAACCCTCTCCACCCACTTGTGGATCTCCCCACACTAAGCCCCTCCACACTTGGATCCTGCCTTGCTGAGCCTGCCTGTACTCACCTGGTGCCCCTAGCACGGAGGGGCAGGGCCCTGGGGTGTTTCTGGGGCAGGCCTGGTCCTTGTGCTGTGTCAGGTTTGGGTGCAGCCTCACTGCTGAGTCTGTGTCCCGGGCGGGGGGAGCTGCACAGTGATTTCCCATCCCTGTGCAGCCAGTGGCCTGTGCTCCCCAGTGCCAGGCTAGAGCCTCCACATTTATCTGACAAATAAAATTTGCAGAATTTTAAAATATTGGGTGCAGAATTTTTTTTTTTTTACACAGAATTTTTATTTTTTTGGTGCAGAATGTAATCAATGATGATCTTAAATTTACCCATTTCCCAGGTACACCAGGCCATTGCACATAAAATAATCAGTCTCTCCTTTAGCAGGTGTAGTTAGATCCAACACATGCTGTGTTTGCAGTTTGTTAACAAAATACTTCCATATACTAATGGGAAATACCTCTGTCCTCCTTTTACTCTAATGCAGGAGTAAATGACTAAAGAAATATCTCCAGCATATAATATAGCGTACCTAGAAAGGGTTATCAGGACTGGTTGGTTGGTAAAAAGCTGGTAATCCTCCTCTCTGAATGATTTATTAAAAGCCCAAAGTCTGGGAATATTTACTTCATACTGTAGCTATAAGCTTAATAGTAAAAGTCAGTTCTTCTGTATAGTGCCTAGTAGCCTTTCTAATCCTTAAATGACCATACAAATGACTGTTGTATGGTTGACATGTTGTCTGAAATCTGGAGAGAAAATCTTAAAATGTATGAAGACAATTAGTTTCTGTCCCTTAATCAGACTTGAAAATAGCCAGGATAGGTTCATTTTCACATGTCCTCCTTTAACATATTACTTCTACACAAATTTTACAGAATTCATTCTTATTCTCTTTAAACTGCGATGTGACTTTTGTGAATGATCTAGATTAATATCTGCTGCATTTTTTTCCTCACTAGCAAAACTATGCAGTTCTTCCCCCCCCGCCCCTGTCTCATATGTTGTACTTGAAAGTGCATTTAAGAAGCAAAATCTTGAAAATTTTATTACTATGCAAAATATGTTTTGGAAAGGATCATTTTTACTGTAATATTATGATCAAAGACTTCTACTCGCTTTCATAGAAAGAAATTTCTGTTGGAAAAGAATTATTTATCTTTTTGGGTTTTTTCCTTTTTATCCTCACTTCGTTTTAAAAAGCTTCCAGTGTACATCAGTTCCACTGAAAATCCAAGACTAATTACACACTCCCTCAGGGAAGCTTTAAGGCTTCAGCAGACACAACATTTCTCTGCTTGTGGATATTTGAAGAGTCAGGCCCATCAACCATCCCTCAGTAAAATATTTAGCAATTAAAATGAGGGAGTCAAACAGGCTGAAGTCTAGAATTTGTGCTGATCAAAATGAATGTGTTGCCATAACAGGGAGTTCATTGAAATTGCCCCATGTGCTCTAATAATGATGTTTCATTGCGGCTGGAAGAAACTCCATCAATACCAAGGTGTTGGTATTGTATGCTGTCCTGCTGAGTCACCCCAGGAGTGGCATCTGTCAGGCAGATGTCATGTCTTTTTAGTGGAAAAGAATGCATTGTGATAATACTTCACAGTGAACTCTCCAAGGGAAGGGGCACTCTTCATTGTTAATGCATTTCTCAAGCCTCCATAAAGGAGCTGTGCTGTATAGTCCATTCATACATCTCCCAATCCCTTTACTGTAAATGGTACCACAAATGTAGGATACAGTTCTCATTCTGTGAGTAATTATATTTATATTTAATTATAGTTTACAGCCTGTAAGCCAACTTGTTTTGTGCTGCATATTTTTAATGGGATGTGCAAATATTTTCCCAGGAGAACAAGTAAAAACATCATTTTGTTTTGAAAGAGAAAAGGGGTAGGCTTTTGTGGGTTGATGTAAGATGGACGTTTTGTGGCTCTGCTTTCTAGTCTCATGGTTCAAGAAACAGTAAATGCTTTATTTAAGAAGTGAAGGGCCTAATTCAGTTCCCATTGAAGTAAATGACAAGACTCTCATTGACTTCAGTAGGCTCAGGATTAGACTCCAAGCACAGTTCTCGTCAGTCAATTATCTTAAAAAAAATGTGAAGAAATGGCAAAATAATGTTACTAGACTCCATGTGGAGAAGCATAATACCCCACACTAGTAATGAAAGATTTAATTGGAGACAGACAGCAATTAATGCTTTGGTTGCACCTGGAGGGTCAGCCAGCTGGGGAAGAAGCTCAGTGGTAAGCCCAGAAGAGAGGGAAAGAACTCTTCAGTCCTTCTGTGGTTGCTAGAGAGTTTGAGAGATTTAGAGCAGGGCAGATGTGCAGTAAGCCCAGGGAGGGCTGTGAGAAAGGGCCCAGAGAAGGACCAAGGTAGGGAGAAGTCCAAGAATGGCTTTAGTGGCTCACCACAGAGTTGCTGGAGTGAAGCCCACAGAGGGAGGGCCTGGTTTCCGCTACAGATGGTGCAGAAAATCCTGACACAAGGGGAGAAGGACTTTTGAGTGTGGGGCTAGGCCTCAATGGAGGAAGCCCTGTGAGGCGTTGCTCTGCACAAGCATTGGAGACAAACTCTGCAGAGCTTGGGGAAAAGTGAAGAGTCTGCAGAGGAGTGAGTCCAGGTAGGACCAGGGAGTTACGGGTATTTTTAGTTTAGTTTATCAGACCTTTTATTTCCCCTGAATGTGGGGGACTAAAGGTGACCTGGCCGGAGGGCCAAACTGCAAGATGAGCCAGATCATTGCAGGGGCAGAACAGCTGTTGTCAGGGATGCTAGAGAAGTAGAGCCTGTTGTGCCATGCCCAATCACAGGGGAGCATGTTAACAGTGACTCCACTTGTTGACTGGTCACCGTTAAAGTAGTTGTTATTAGAAGGCTTGCACAGAACAAGGGCTAGATTTTGTCTGTAACTTCACAGGTGCCCAGTAGAGGGAGTTAATAAGGACCTTTCCCCTGTTCCCCTGTAGCCCATGAAAAGGCCAGCCAGAATCGTAGCATCTGTGTTCTGGGGTATGTAAGGTGACTGGGCTGAGAGAAAGGGCTGTGGGTTTCCCGCTATGCACAGGGGGAGTAAGCTGCAGCCCACAAAGCCATGCAGTAGCCAGTACTCAGAGGCTGTGTGCCCAGGAGATGGTGGTGGCAATGCCTTCTGGGGTAGTACAGCTCAGTTCCTGGGTGGAGGGAAATATTCCCCTTTACCTTTGTGACATTCTTCCTGCATCAGCCTACCCCATACTACCCCATTGTCTCACCTCCTTCAATTTCATCTCCAAATTCAGCCACCCACCTCCTGTCTTATTTTTCTGCCTCTCCCAGCAGTCCTTAAGGGTTAATGCTGAAAGTATTGGTGAGACAAGGTGGGTGAGGCAATATCTTTTATTGAACCAACTTCTGTTGGTAAGAGAGAGAGAAGCTTTTGAGCTACACAGAGCTGAAGAGCTGATCTTAAGAAGAGCTCTATGTAATCTCAAAAACTTGTCTCTCACCAACAGCTGTTGGTCCAATAAAAGATATTACCTCACCCACCTTGTCTGTCTAATATTCTGGGATCGACACAGCTACACCAGCACTGCATGCCATGGGGGGGAGAGAAGTGGGAGTGGGGGGAGGGGCAGAGTGGCACTATATGTGAAAGAAAATGTAGAATCAAATGAAGTAAAAATCTTAAATGAATCCACATGTTCCATAGAATCTATATGAATAGTAATTCCATGCTCTAATAAGAATATAACAGTAGGGATCTATTATCGACCACCTGACCAGGACAGTGATAGTGATGACGAAATGCTACGGGAGATTAGAGCGGCTATCAAAATAACTCAATACTAGTGGGGGATTCAATTATACCCATATTAACTGGGTACATGTCACCTCAGGATGAAATGCAGAGACAAAATTTCTCAATACTTTAAATGACTGCTTCTTGGAACAGCTGGTACAGGAACCCACAAGGGGAGAGGCAATTCTCAATTTAGTCTTGAGTGGAGTGCAGGATCTGGTCCAAGAGGTAACTATAACAGAACTGCTTGGAAATAGTGACCATAATATAATAACATTTAACATTTCTGTGGTAGGAAGAACAGCCCAACACTGTGGCATTTAATTCCAGAAAGGGGAACTATGCAAAAATGAGGAGGTTAGTTAAACAGAAATTAAAAGGTACAGTGACTAAAGTGAAATCCCTGCAAGCTGCATGGATGCTTTTCAAAGACACCATAGTAGAGGCCCAACTTAAATGTATACCCCAAATTAAAAAACACAGTAAAAGAACTAAAAAAGAGCCACTGTGGCTTAACAGCCATGCAAAAGAATCAGTGAGAGATAAAAAGGCATCTTTTAGAAAGTGATAAAGAAAGTCACTGAATAGCTCAAATTCCCATATTGAAAGACCGTCCCCAGTGTTTCAGATGCATATAACTCCTGTGAAGCAATGAAGCCACTGCAGTTTTTATTTTTAAACTTTAGCCAACAATCGTTCTTTTTTTTTTGTAATCCATAGATCAATAATCCCACTTTTATTTTATTTACAAAGTTGGTATTTAGCTAGAAAATCAACTCTCAAATACAAGTTTGAGTCACATGGAGTTAATTTCATCCTATCTTTATTTTCCTTCCATATGGTGTCACTGTTGCATATCAAGAAAGAAATGTAGATCTTCCTTGTGTTCAACAGACTTTGCTGTCCATAATTTATCCATAAAAAGTGGGGGTGAAGGAATTGTCAAAATAAGGAAGCAACTCCAAATGGCTTCATTGCTTTACAGGGGTTATAGCATCTGAAATACTGGGAATGGTCTTTCAATATGGGAATTTGGGCTATTCAGTGATTTTCTCTATCATGTTGCTTGCAGTATATTCTATGAATCATATTATCCAGGACTTATGCAAGAGTTCTGTTCTGTACAGTATGTGAACTTTGCATTAAAAAGAATATTGGGAGAAAGGATGGTCTTGTGTTTACGGCACTCTCTAAGGCCTTTGGAGATCTGGATTCAAATTTTGGTTTTGCCCTAGATTCCCTGTGTGACCTTGGGCACATCTCTTAATAATCACTGTTTTAGTTCTCTATCTGTAAAACAGAGATGATAATGCTTGCTTTCTCCCACCCTTTGTCTGCCCAAGCAGTGGCTGGTACAGTTGGCTAGGAGGCGCCCAAGCAGCTGGCCTTGGGATCAGCCACACCAACCATTGCAGCTGCGAACGTCACGGAGGTCATGGAACATCATGGAATCCGTGACTTCCATGAAAGAATCGCAGCCTTAATTGTAAGCAATTTAGTACTGGGTCTTCCTCTGTGTCTGTACAGTATCCTGAATGCAACTGGTGGTAATAAGACTACTTTAAAGGTGTGTGCAGTATTAGAGATGGGGTTTGTCATTCTGGGGCAATATTTGGAGTCTTTACTAATTATTGTATTTGCTCTATAGATAGAAGTACAACAAAGGGGGAAAACAGCGAAATCTCTTTTTGTTTCCTAACTTGTCCCTAATTGAGAAAATTCTTCTCACTTCACAATTCTTTGAAATAGACTAGAAGTAAACCATCAACAATATAGTCTTCAATCCTGCAAAACATTGAAGTGTACGAGTAACTTTAGGCATGGGAGTAGTCTCATTGGTTTCAGTGCTGAAAAGGCAGCACTCTTGGGGGATACTTAGTTGCCATGGTGCTATTAACATACTTAAATTATGTCCATTCATAAGTGCTTTATTGGCTTGGGGCCATAGTGAAGATGTTAATTCTGCCCTAGCAGAAGGATGAATAAGATTCTCTTCTGTGCCTTTTCCATGTTTAATTTCTAATTTTCAATGCAGGATGACGTTTTGTGTGAGAGACCTGGGTTTAGGTGCAGGCTCTGATAATGGGAAATTGAACTGCTAATACAGTGGAGCAGTGTACTGTTTTCACTGCTGTTTGAATGATCACTGGGGGAAAACCAATGACAGAAAGTTCTGTTTCTCTATCTGGGGAGGCAAAAAATACTCCTTCCCTAGTGCTGTCTCTTAGCAGTCTGCATTGCTTGTAAATTAATGCAACTGCTCCCAATACACCACAAGTTAAGAAAGTGCTGCAAAGTATGTTCTTTGTGCTGAGGGATAAGCCAAGTTAAGGAAAAAAGTACAGTGCCTGATATTCAAATGTCCCCTAGTGTACTTGCCAGCTAATCAGAAGTAGTAAAATTTGGAGGATATTAAAAAAACACCTACCAAGACCATGCTAGAGCCAGAGATATAAAAGTTATTTTTAATGTAAATCTTTCATTTAGTCAGTCAGAAATACCTTTAAGCCAGCGGTTCTCAAACTTTAATAACACAAGGACCCTATTTTTATTTTAGAATTTTTGCAGACCCCCCCAAAAAGCACACTGCTCGGCCTCAGGTCCTATCCCTACTCCACCCTTTTCCCCCAAAGCCCTACCTCCACTCCACCGCTTCCTTCCCCTCCTCTTCCCTGCCTCTTTCCACCACCTCCCCCTCCCTTCCAGCACCTCCTGCATGCTGCTGAACAGCTGTTCTGTGGCATTCAGGAGGCACTGGGGGTGAGGGGGAGGAGTTGATCAGTGGGGCTGGTGGCCCCAGACATAATTCCACCCCCTCTCCTGAGTGTGTCCTGATTCCACTCCTCCCCCTCCCTCCCAGTGCCTCCTGCATGCCGAAGAACAGTTCTTTTTTGAACTCTTATAGTTTTGGCTTTCACAACATCCCCTGGCAGAGTTCCACAGGTTGATGGTGAAGAAATACTTCCTTTTTTTTTTTTAAATCTGCTCCCTATTAATGTCATTGGGTGACCCCTAGTTCTTGTGTTATGTGAAGGAGTAAATAATATTTCTTTCTTCATTTTTTCCACACCATTCATGATTTTATAGACCTATCATAACCCTTCTTAGTCACCTCTTTTCCCAAGCTGAAAAGTCCCAATCTTTTTAGTCTCTCCTCATATGGAAGCTGTTCCATACCCCTAAGTCATTTTTGTTGCTCTTCTCTGAACCTTTTCCAATTCTAATATATCCTTTTTTGAGATGGGGTGACCATATCTGCACATAATATTCAAGATGTGGGTGTACCAAGGATTTATATAGATGTATTATGATATTTTCTGTCTTATTATCTATCCCTTTCTTAATGATTCCCAATATTCTGTTAGCTCTTTTGATTGTCACTGCACATTAAGTAGATGTTTTCAGAGATCTATGTACAGTCACTCCAAGATCTTTCTTGATGGGTAACAGCTAATTTGGACCCCATCATTTTGTATGTATAGTTTGGATTCTATTTTGCCACGTACATTAGTTTGCATCTATCAATATTAAATTTCATCTGCAATTTTGTTGCCTTGTCACTCAGTTTTGTGAGATCCCTTTGCAACACTTTGCAGTCAGCTTTGGACTTAACTATCTTGAGTAATTTTCTATCACCAGCAAATTTTTCCATCTCCCTGTTTACCCCTTTTTGCAGATCATTTATGAATATGTTGAACAGCACTGGTCCCAGTACAGACTCCTGTGAGACACCACTATTTACCTCTATCCAATCTGAAAACTGATCATTTATTTCTACCCTTTGTTTCCTATCTTTTAACTGGAGTGCATGACAAAGCTTTCAGGATCATCTAACTATCCTTAATGTAATTTAATTTAATGACAAGCCCTTTGTTATCTTAATCATCCTGTCTCTGTTTATAAATAAACTCCTTGCTCCAAGGGCTGAAGCTGGGAGCAGCATAGAACTCATTACATATCACACTCAGGCTGTGCTGCAGGTAAGAGCTCCAGCTGGTGCTAGGGCATGTGCTGTGAGCAGACCTCTGGGTACGAAACTCGGGAAGAGGAGGGGCGCAAGAGCACCCTTCCTCTTCCTCTTCCCAATGGCATCCCGGTCTGTTAGAGCAGAGCAAGGTTTGAGGACATGTGCAGGTAGTGGGATAATTTTACTAGAGGGGAAGACACTGTTTGTTTGTTTTTTGAGAAACTTACCAAGGTGATTCCTTCTGCTTTTTCCTGGATACTCTTCAAAGCTTTTGAGTTGTGCAAGTTTTGAGATCTGTTTTTTCCCCTCCAACGGGTGGGGTTCTTCCCCTGAATACCTGTCAGGCACTTCAAATTTATTGTTGCAGGTCTTCAAGATCACTGGAAATAGCTGCTGCCAATCCTAAATCACAGAGAGCTTAATTCATAACCCAGCAGTGACAGTTTGCAAGGGCTGCTTCGGAGTGATAGATGGAACAGTGTGACTAGTGAAGAGCAGGCAGGTGGTGTGCAGAAATTAGCACCTTATTGTCTGTGTTTGAAAGGAGAGTTTGCTATATTTTCTTCTGACTTATTACATAAAAAAGCAATAACCCTAGAGATAAAAAAGGCCATCATCTATAGTGTTTCTTTCACAGCTACACCTTTTCTAAACCTGACTTTTTGCTATATATGAAGAAATCTCTGATACAAAGCTTACACAGTAAAGATTCCAAGGATGTAAACTTTTTTTTCTCCCCTCACATTTTAAGGTCTGAATCCTGCAAACAGTTACGCATGTCTTAAGGAGAAAGAGGTGGACAGGTGCAGGGGAGTGTTGGGGTTTGAGTGTAAAGATGGCTCTCCTGAACTTGAGTTTGTTGTGCACTGAGCCAAAACCTCTATATAAATCAGAGCACCCTGTAGAGTTGGAAGGTATAGGAAAGTCATGGTTCCCTAAACTGGCCACAAACCGTGGAGTAACATACACATAACCATGACAGCTCTTTACCTTCTGAGAATCTCACATTCTCATTACTGGTTGAGTTGGTTTTGCGTGTCACTTCATGGTGGCAGCACAACACAAAGTGGTCTGGCTTTGAGGAGAATATAGGCAACTGTATCTAATCTCCTTTTGGGACTGGGATGGCATATATGATTGTGTCTGGTTGTCTTTTTTGCTGAAATGATATGGCACATGGAATATGTAGCATTTACTACTTTTTGGTGAACAGCCATTTAAGTGCTCCAATTTTTTTTGCATATTAGGGGTCACTGAATGGGTTACCGCTCTTACATTAGCACCCTGCATGTTTCTCAATGTCTTCTGTGTATGTATTTGAACAGCTTTGAAGAATTAAGACAAGGTTTTCTTCTTCTCCTTCACTTGTACCATTGCATGAATGGTTAACCAGGATTGAGGCATGATCCACCTGTCTGGGAAACGTGAAATACGATAGTAATATCAAACCCACCTGGGGATGTACATTTCCCCATACATCCACTCTGTCATTTGTCTAATTAATATACTGAGGCCATGTCTACACTCAGGGCCAATCAGAGGTGGGGCCAGGAAAGCTGTTTGGTCTGGGCCTCAAGCTCAAAGGGGGCCTCAAATTTTAACTCTTGTTAATTTTTTGGCATTTGTTAAGTTTTGTAACTTGTTTTTATGCGCATCCCTATCGGACCAAAACACAACACACATTCTCAGTTTAGAGCTGCAAATTTAAGCAAATAAGAGATGTGATTTGGTAAAAGACATAACAAAAAATTAACTGATATAGATTATGAAAATTTTAAACTCTTTAATATGACAAAGATTAATAAAAATATCTGTTCTGATGGCACAAGATTAGACCATGTGGCATTATTTTTTATTATGACTAGGAGCCTCTAAAGCTGGAAGTGGCCTAGACCTCTCTGGACCTCTGAGAGGACCTGTCTACACTAGCGATCTTACAGCAGCACAGCTGTACAGAGGCAGCTGTGCCACTGTAAGATCACTCATGTAGCTGCTCTGTGCCAATGGGAGAGAGCTCTCCTGTTGACATAATAAAACCATCTAAATGAGCAGTGGTAGCTATGCACAAAGCACTTATGCTGGCAAAACTGTCAATCGGGGTGGGGGGGTGTTTTCACACCCCTGAGTGACATAAATTTTTCCAACCTAAGTGGTAATGTAGACATGTCTTGAGCTATATGTTGGTTATAATAAGAAATGTCTTATCCCATTATATATTCATATAAAATCTAGGTAAGTTAAAATGTAGGACTTTTTAAAGTTATTACATTGGAATTTTAATGCAAAGTCTCCATTCTTGTGTTTTTGTTTTTATTCATCTGCAAACTATTTAACTTATTGACTTTCAGAGGATCTAGATGTTAAGCCATGGAAAAACCCACCATATGGATCCTTGGCTATGTCCATTAGCAGCTGTTATGCTGCCTCTAGGCTAGCACATAACTTAAATGAAGTTTGCCAAATAGTAAGGAAAATATTAGAATAACTCAATTTCTATCTACATTTGGTTTATTGGGTAAATGTTACAGACAGTTCAGAACAAACACTCCCCCTAGAAAGCCTGTACATGCCCTGAGTGTGGTGTGCTCAACAACCAAGTGATGTGAAACTGACCCTTTCCCCTTTCATTATTTCAGTGCAAAATCTAGTGTTTAGGAAACTTGACAAATTTGATATGAACTGTTATAATGTCCAACTTTTGGGGGACATGAGATTAAATTTAACTGTGAGCCAATTTTGCTGCTAGGAGGCTGAGATTGTTGTCATATTTGTGGCATGAACACTTTTGCTCTTTCCCGGATACAAGTGGGCTTGAGCCAGGAGGGCTCCATTAGCATTTACCCTCACTCTCGCATGGGGTCTGATTTCATGGCGTGCCGCACAGGCACAGGGGCCCACCCTAGTGGATCCAGTTGCAGGATTAGGGCCAGGTTAGAGTCTGGGTCTGAATTTGACCTAAACACACCTGATCTTTAGTTTCCATGTTCTGATTTTTGGCTCATTTCTGTAGAATATGGTCTGGATCCTTCTCTACCAAAACATTTAAGCATGTGAATACTTCTGTTCTCCTACTCTCACACCTGAAGTTAAGCATGTTTAAATGTTTTGCTCCATTTGGGTTTCTTGTTCCGGAGATCTTTTAATTGCAATTCATCTACAATTAAGTGCAGCAAGAACAGATGGAAATTCCATTTACTGTATGTAAGAAACAAGTTACTGCTTTAGCTCTAAATCTTCCTTGGAAATGCATCTGCACACTGATAAATATATCTGAAGTATCCCTGGCTGTTTCAAATTATACTTTTGATAGAAAATCTAATGCAGATGTTACTTTGACAGCCACAGGCAAATATGGCTCATCAGTGTTTGAATTATCATATCTAATCTTGCCTCCTCATAATGATCTAATATTGTTTGTCAAATTGATATCTTTAGAAGCCTTGTTCCAATGTGATGTATGCAAATGAGTATCTTGGTTTATCTGCTCTAATAGAAGTGTATCTCTCTAAATGTAATTGGTTGAAAGACTGTCCCCAGTAATGTAGGGAACGTGTAGGGAAACAGTTAGCTGACTCAGCTGAATAAAAACTTTACTCAGGAATCATAGCCTAATGGCAGTGTTGGGCTAAATTCCTAAAAAGACTCAGGTGCCTAACTACCACTTTCAGAATCCCAACCTTAAACACCAGTAGGATTAATAAAAAATCCAACTCGGCTACTTCCAAACCCTGCAAGTATCTAAAATCACTCAGCGCCTACATTTTTGCACTAAGTTACCTTGGCACCTAGGTTTATGCCTTTGAGTGTGAAAACTACAGCCCCGTGCCAGGCATCTGGACACCTAAGCCCCCTAGTGATGCTTGAGCCCAGGGAAGATAGGCGTTCTTCTGCCTAACTTACCTGCGAAGCCGGCTTTGGTAAGCATGTAGAGTGCCTAGGGATTAGGGTATTCACCTGGGATGTGGAAGACCCTGGTTCAAGCCCCTTCCCCCTTTGATGGAGAGAAGGGATTTAAACAGGGTTTTGCCACTTCTCAGGTGAGTGCCCTATCCACAGGGCAACAAGATACATACCGATGTGAGCTGCTCTCAGTGTCTCCTGTTGAAGCTGTTGCACTCTGGATAAATAATGGAAGAATCATTGGGTCAGAGAGAATCAGAGCAAGTGTGACAGAGCCTATAATCCACTCACCTGGGAGGTGGCAGATCCTTATTCAAATCCCCTCTCCAAAATCCCCCCCATGAATACCATATCCACTGGGCTAAAAAGACATGAGGGAGTTCCTCTTCCAGCGTCACCTAATACTAAGAGAGAGTTTGCACCTGAGAATCCCAAGCAGAGGGGGGCATCTTCCTGCAGCCCAGACTTGGGTACAGAACTGCCTTTGAGGGACAGGGCCTAAGAGAGACTCCTCACCTTGGCATCTGCAATTGGTTAGGGGGGTGGCCACCTAGAGTGTGCTGGTTTTTGTAAATCCCATTCTGAGGCCTCTCTCTCCCTATTCATTGTATTGGGAGGGAGGAGAGAGAGAGAGAGAGAGAGAGACACCTGCCTTGGAATAGCCAAATTAGCCAATATCCCAATGTCTAGGGCAATTTTCTGGGAATAGGGGAGAACAAGGCAGTGTCTACAGTATGGGCACTACAGGGGCACAAATATGGCACTGCAGTTATATCACTGTAGGGTTGTAATGTAGATGCTTACTATGGCAACGGAAGAGGCTTTTCAGTCACTGTAGGAACTACACCTCCCTGAATGATGGGAGCTATGTCCATGGAATCATTCTTCCATCAGACCAGCTGCATCTACTCCAGGGCCTAGGTTGGCATAGCTATTGTGCTGCAGGTTGCTGGCTATTTTGTGGTGGGCCGTGTGTGTGTGTTTGTGTATGGTATGGGGAGGGCTGTTGGTGAAACTTTTCAGAAGATCTTAGTTTCATCCTGATGCAGAATGAGAGATTTGGAAAATTTCATATTTTCAATAGGTGGAAAAACTGTTTCGCGCCCACCTCAAATACTTACCTGCTTGTGCTTATAACTCACACAATATGAGCAAGTTCACACTCTCAATGGTTTGGGATAAACAGTGTAGGATGGAGCTAAGAAGCTGGTTGTCAGAGAGGAATTTCAGAGCTTCCTTTCACCGATGGTCTCTCATTTTTTAATGTGTGATAGTGGGACTGTAAGGAGGCGCCCTGGCTCCCCGCTGCGCCTGAGGGGGACGAGCGAGAGCAGGTGCCTCAGTGGGCGGAGTCAGCACAGCCTGTCCCCGCCCCCCGGAAGTCAAGGGGCGGGACAGGAAGTATAAAAGCCTGGCCCCAGCACTCAGTTGGAAGCAGGCTGCTGGAGAGGACAGATGCTGGTGCCCGGGCTCCCGCCGGGCCGGACCTGCCCCACGCCCACTACCCCGAGGAGCGCTGGCCTGACCTGCCCCGCGCCCACTACCCGGAGGAGCGCTGCCCGGACCTGCCTTGCGCCCACTACCCAGAGGAGTGCTGGCTGGACTTGCCTCAGACCCGGTACCCAGAGGAACGTCGGCCTGACCCGCCGTGTACCCGATACCCCGAGGAGTGGCCTGAGCTTTCCCACGACCGGTACCCGGAGGAACCTATGGTCTGGGACCCACCAGACGATGCTGGCAAGGACCAGGTACCTAGAGAGGGGGAGCTTGGAAGTAGCCTGGGGATAGCTGACCCTGGTTTGGCTCCGGAAGAGCCCGAATCCATGTCAGTGTGTTGCGGCCAGGATCCCCACTGACCACCGCGGGTCTTGACCGCTGCTAGGGCCCCGGGGTTGGAACGCAGTGGAGTGGGAGGGCCTGCGTTCCCCCTGCCACCCGTAACCAGGTGGCAGACTCCCCCTCTTCCCGCCTATTGCCACTGCTCTGTTTTGATCCAGAGGGCCAGAGCTAACTAGACTTGTGTTTGGTGCCCCGCCCAAACCAAGGACTGGGCCCCGTTGACTTTGCCACTGCTCTGTCCTGATCCAGAGGGCCAGAGCTAATTAGACTTGTGTTTGGTGCCCCGCCCGAGCCAAGGGCCCGGGCTGATACTGTGTTTGCTCAGCCCCTGCTAGGGGCCTGAGCCTGAACTATTACTGCCCGGCCTGTCCAAGGGCCAGGGCTTATTGACTTTGAGAGCCCCGACCCCAGCTAGAGGGCCGGGGCTCTACCCTGTATACAGACCTTATACCCCGCTCAACACCTGCCGAGGGGCTAAGCCGACCCGGACTGCAGTGCGTAAGGAGGCGCCCTGGCTCCCCGCCGCGCCTGAGGGGGACGAGCCCCGACACAACCGGCTTACAGGGACACAACAGCAGCATAGTTGGTGTTGGGTATGGCCAGATTCCTGTTCCTCCCTTAGATTGCTTTGCAATCTAAGCAGATGTTCCCTTTTGAGACCTTATTTCAGCTCCTTGACTACTTTCCCAACTATTCCCCTCCCAGATCCCTACCTGTTCTTTCCTGTGTTTCAACAACAAGGCCATCCTTCTTCTGATTACATGCACTGAAGCTTTCATATTTCCAGCTGCCAGAAGTGAGTGTAGAAAGGTATGGAAATGAACAGTCACTGGGGTGCACTCAATCTCTCTGAAGCACATGATGAGGTGTCAAGAGCACCCTGTTCTCTTTCTTCCTCTGACACAGCCTTTCTGTGTGAAAACAATCTACTTACTCCAGAAATTTCAATGTCCACTAATTTCAGATGCCTCAGTTCTCCTGTGCCCAATTCTGCAGCATATAAACATGACTTTTAGATTACTTTCAACAGCTCCAGTAGAAATCAATGGCATCTCAAGTACAAATTATTTTTTCTGTTATTATTATTACTGCCCTTTAAGCTGAGTGAGAAATCCTCCATGACAAATGAAGTAGACTGGCAAATGCTGCATGAATATTTGTTAGCAAAAAGGCAGAGGCAGCTTGTACTGTGTGTTATTGATAGCCAATTTGACCCAACAAAGAACTGAGTAAATCTTTTCTATTGGTACCTTTGCAGCACCTACTGCTGAAGCCAGTTCTTTTTGTCCACTAAAAGATGTTTCTTCTAGAAGTGACCAGGGCAGCCCAGAGGATTCAGGGGGACTGGGGCAAAGCGGGGGAGCTGCGGCGCTTGTACTCACCCGGTGGTGGTCCGGGTCAACAGAGAAAGTAGGAAGACGCAGGAATGGAGAGAGAAAATGTATGAGGAGGCAAACAGAAAGCAGGAGAAAGGAATTGGCTACCAAAAAAACCTCAAAGCAGATGATAAGCCTCTTGGCTCGCCAAACTGAGTCTTTCGAGTCTCTCGTAGCCATGCAGGCAGATCTGTACCATGGTAACCCACACCCCTCCCAAAGCTCTCTTTCTTGTTCCCCAGTGTTAGCACAAAACACCTTTCTCCAGCAGCCAGTTTCTTATTACCCCCAGCTGCCCCCAACACCTGTACGATCACCTACCAGCCCTGATAACTACAATTCTTACTCTGTGCACTCCACCCCCATTACCCTGCAGCATAGTAATCCTGAAGTGCAGCAGACATTGAACAGTAATCCAGACAGGACATATTCAAACCTCTGAATTTACAGTCCACCACCCTAACCCCCCTGGCCTTTTATGTCCTGTACTTTGAATAAAGGATTTTATGGCTTTTACAATACGTTTTGTTATTGCAGGAAGTGGTAAATATTGTACCCCAAGGTAGAAAGGAGCACAGCAAAGGCACCAAACATTACCGTTGGCTCTCAGCATCAAATTGCTCCCTTAAGGCATCCCTAATCCTTGAAGCCTTTTCCTGGGCCTCTCTAGTAGCCCTGCTCTCTGGCTGTGCAAATTCATCCTCTAGGCGTCGAACCTCGGAGGTCCATTCCTCACACAGTGTTAGCCCTGGTGTTGCCTAGAGCTACTGCTTCTGGCCATCGGGTAGCAAAGTCCACTAAAGTCAGTACGTACTGCTTTCCTCTGGGCATCTTTTTTGGGAAAGGGCCCAGAATATCCACAGCTACTCGCTGAAATGGGACCTCAATTATGGGGAGTGGCTGGAGAGGGGCCTTGACCTGGTCTTGAGGCTTTCCCACTTTTTGGCACACCTCACAAGACCGGACATACTTGGCAACGTCCTTGCCCATCCCCTCCCAGTGGAAGGACTTCCCCAACCGGTCTTTGGTTCTCTTCACCCCAGCATGGCCACTGGGATGATCATGGGCTAAGCTTAAGAGCTTCCCCCGGTACTTAGTTGGAACCACCAACTGTTTTTGCGGCTGCCATTCTTCCCGGTGTCCACCAGAAAGAATTTCCTTGTATAAAAGTCCTTGGTCTATAACAAACCGGGATCGATTAGAAGAGCTGAGAGGTGGTGGGGTGCTCCGTGCCGCCGCCCACGCTTTCTGAAGGCTGTCATCTGCTTCCTGCTCAGTCTGGAACTGTTCCCTTGAGGCTGGGGTCACCAGTTCTTCCTCAGACTGTGGACTTGGGCTTGGTCCCTCTGGAAGCGATGTAGGTGATGGGGTTGTTTTCGTTGCTGGTGAACCGCTCTCCGCTGGTGCACCTGAGGGTATTTCAGGCTCTGGCTGAGCCTTTTGGGTATGGCTGTCTTGTGCTTCTGCCAGTTCTGGCTCGCTGGCACCCTCTGGCGTTGAGTTTGAAGATGTGGTTGCACTTGCTGGTGCTGGTTGCTGTTCCAGTTCCGGGCCTGGGACTGGAGATGCTGTGGCTGTTTCAGTGGTAGGCATGGAATCCGGGTCCACTACCTCTGTCTGGGTCTCTGGTAACACAGACGGGGCCTCTGTGGACGGCTCAGGAACAGGAATGGGTCTGGAAGCTTGCCTGGTTTGGCTACGTGTAACCATTCCCACTCTCTTGGCCCGCCTCACCTGGTTGGCCAAGTCTTCCCCCAATGGCATGGGGATAGGATAATTGTCATAGACTGCAAAAGTCCACATTCCTGACCAGCCTTTGTACTGGACAGGCAGTTGAGCTGTAGGCAAGTCCACAGCTTGTGACATGAAGGGGTAAATTGTAACTTTGGCCTTTGGGTTGATGAATTTGGGGTCAACGAAGGATTGGTGGATAGCTGACACTTGTGCCCCCGTGTCTCTCCACGCAGTAACCTTCTTTCCGCCCACTCTCAAATTTTCCCTTCACTCCAAGGGTATTTGAGAGGCATCTGGGGATCTTTGGTGTGATGGTGGTGTAATGAATTGCACTCGCATGGTGTTCTTGGGACAGTTGGCCTTGATATGTCCCAGTTCATTACACTTAAAGCATCTTCCATCTGATGGGTCACTGGGCCGAGGTGAGTTACTGGAGACTGGTGAGGTGTAAGGGTAGGGTGTCTGTGGCTTTACTTGGGTGGTATGTGGGGTCTTTGGCTGTCCTCGGTTGTAGGGTTTATGGTCTGTGTGCCCCCTGGGGTAATCGTTCCCCTTGACAGTAGCTTTCTTGCTTTCTGCCATTTCCATCCATTTGGCTCCAATCTCCCCCGCCTCAGCGAGATCTTTGGGTTTTCCATCTTGTATGTACCATGTGATGTCTTCAGGAACACCATCCAAGAACTGCTCCATTTGTATGAGGAGGTGCAGTTCTTCCAAGGTTTGAACGTTGTTTCCTGTTATCCAGGCCTCAGTTTTTTGCAATGTAGTAGGCGTGTTTGGGAAATGACACCTCTGGTTTCCACTTTTGGGTTCTGAAGCGCCGACGGGCATGATCTGGGGTTATCCCCATTCTGTATCTGGCCTTGGTTTGAAAAAGTTTATAGTCATTCATTTGCTGCTTAGGCATTTCAGCTGCCACCTCTGCTAAAGGTCCACTGAGCTGTGACCTTAATTCTACCATGTACTGGTCTTCGGGGATGCTGTACCCAAGACAGGCTCTTTCAAAATTTTCCAAGAAGGCCTCGGTGTCATCCCCTGCCTTGCAGGTGGGAAATTTCCTGTGCTGTGGAGCAATAATTGGTGCCGGGTTGTTAGGGTTGGCTGGCACATGCAGCCCAGCTTTTGCCAACTCCAGTTCATGTTTTCTCTGTTTTTCCTTCTCTTCATTCTCTTTTTGTTGTTTTTCCATTTTTTTTTGGTGTTTTTCCATTTCTTTTTGGTGTTTTTCCATGTCTCGGCGGTGGGCCAACTCTTCTTCTGCTTGTTTCCTTTGGTAGGCCACCTCTTCTTCTTCTAGTTTTCTTTTGTGTGCTGCCTCTTTGGCTGCCTGTTCTCTTTGGTAGGCTGCCAGTTTGATGCTTTCTTCCTTTTCTTTCAGCTCCAGTTGTCGCCTGTGTTCAGCTTCTTTGAATTGCTCTTCGGCCTCAATTTTTGCCTTAGAAGTCATGATTCCTGTTTTCTTGTGTTGGGGTGCCCTCCGGTGTTTATCTTCTGAACTGCAGGTTCTCTGTTGCCTCCTGAAGTCTGCCTAGCAACAGTGCCTTTAGCTAATCTTCAATGTTAAGTAAACCTGAAAAACCACTTTATTTGCATGTATATAGTGCTGGTAATGACTCCTAATGGGAGTGCTATTGCATGACAAAAGACCTGTAACAGCTCCTTAATGGCTTCTTGCTTAACATGCAAGCCACAAACTGCCAGAGAGAGCAGAAAAAAAATTCTCTCTGGTTCCCTTTTAAAACCAAACTGTTTCTCTCTGCTAAAAAGCCCTTAGCAGAGAAGAGAAAAATATAATATTCCTACTGGCTTCTGGATTCTGTCTATATCCAACCGCTGCTACTCATATCATAACCTTAGTCCCAGATTTGGACCTTAGCGTCCAAAATATGGGGGTTAGCATGAAAACCTCCAAGCTTAGTTACCAGCTTGGACCTGGTACTTGCTGCCACCACCCAAAAAATTAGAGTGTTTTGGGGCACTCTGGTCCCCCTGAAAAACCTTCCCTGGGGACCCCAAGACCCAAATCCCTTGAGTCTCACAACAAAAGGGAAATAATCCTTTTTCCCTTCCCCCCTCCAGGTGCTCCTGGAGAGATACACAGACACAAGCTCTGTGAATCCAAACAGAGTGACTCCCCCTCTCCGTTCCCAGTCCTGGAAACAAAAAGTACTTTCCTCTTCACCCAGAGGGAATGCAAAATCAGGCTAACAAATCCAACACACACAGATCTCCCCTGATTTCTTCCTCCCACCAATTCCCTGGTGAGTACAGACTCAATTCCCTGAAGTAAAGAAAAACTCCAACAGGTCTTAAAAGAAAGCTTTATATAAAAAGAAAGAAAAATACATACAAATGGTCTCTCTTTATTAAGGTGACGAAATACAGGGTCAATTGCTTAAAAGAATATTGAATAAACAGCCTTATTCAAAAAGAATACAAATCGAAGCACTCCAGCACTTATATTCATGCAAATACCAAAGAAAAGAAACCATATAACTTACTATCTGATCTCTTTGTCCTTACACTTAGAAACAGAAGATTAGAAAGCAGAACTACTTCTCCAAAGCTCAGAGAAAGCAGGCAGACAGACAAAGACTCAGACACAAACTTCCCTCCACCCAAAGTTGAAAAAATCCGGTTTCCTGATTGGTCCTCTGGTCAGGTGCTTCAGGTGAAAGAGACATTAACCCTTAGCTATCTGTTTATGACACCTTCCCTTCACAAATATTATGGAGGGTACAGCATGTGGATATAATTGCAGAGATGCTGCTTTCCCCCAAATCTAGCTTCCCATAGAGACACCTCCAGCGGGCTTTCAAACGGCCAGAAGCACACTCCACAGTCATTCTGCACCGGCTCAGCCTGTAGTTGAACCGGTCCTTGCTCCTGTCAAGCTTCCCTGTATACGGTTTCATGAGCCATGGCATTAAGGGGTAAGCGGGGTCTCCAAGGATCACAGTGGGCATTTCGACGTCCCCTACTGTGATCTTGCGGTCTGGGAAAAAAAGTCCCGGCCCTCAGCCTCCTGAACAGGGCACTGTTCCGAAAGATGCGTGCATCGTGCACCTTTCCAGGCCATCCTGAGTAAATGTCAGTGAAACGCCCACGGTGATCCACAAGCGCTTGCAGAACCACGGAGAAATACCCCTTGCGATTAATGTACTCACTCTGCCAGGTGGGGTGATGACAGAATAGGAATATGCGTCCCATCTATTGCCCCTCCACAGTTAGGGAAACCCATTTCTGCAAAGCCATCCACAATGTCCTGCATGTTCCCCAGAGTCACAGTTCTTCTTAGCAGGGCGCGATTAATGGCTGTGCAAACTTGCATCAGCACCATTCCAACGGTGGACTTTCCCACTCCAAACTGGTTCGCCACCGATCGGTAGCTGTCTGGAGTTGCCAGCTTCCAGATTGCAATAGCCAACCCCTTCTCCAATGGCAGGGCAGCTCTCAATCTCGTGTCCCTGCGCCGCAGGGTAGGGGCGAGCTCAGCACACAGTCCCATGAAAGTGGCTTTTCTCATCTGAAAGTTCTGCAGCCACTGCTCGTCATCCCAGGCTTGCAGGACGATGTGATCCCACCACTCAGTGCTGGTTTCCCGAGCCCAAAGGCGCCGTTCCACGGTGCTGAGCACGTCTGTTACTGCCACAAGCAATTGAGTGTCTTGAGCGTCTGGCGTTTCAATATCATCGTCTGACTCCTCACTGTCACTTTGCAGCTGAAGGAATAGCTCCACTGCCATGCGTGATGTGCTGGCAACATTCATCAGCAAGGTCCTCAGCAGCTCAGGCTCCATTTGTAACAGAAATCTCAGAAATCGCGCTGCAGACTCACAATGCCGCCAAACTGCTTGGAATGTGTAGCAAAGCACCACAGGGCGTTGGAACAGGAAGCGGAAAGACCCGCACACTTCCTTCCCCTTCCCACAAGCCACAGCGCCAAAATGGGACGAGGTGCTCTGTGGGATAGCTGACCACAATGCACCACTCCCAACACCGCTGCAAGTGCTGCAAATGTGGCCACACTGCAGCGCTGGTAGCTGTCAGTGTTGCCAACTGCAGCCCTGGCCCTACACAGCTGTACGAACACAGCTGTAACTACTAGCGCTGCAAAACTGTAAGTGTAGCCATGGCCTAAGGGGGACAAAATCTGGAACAGGGTGGGGACATCAAGCATTTTTCCCTAAATTAAGCTTTCAAGTATAGGAGCCATGATCCTGAAAGCCCTAAATTTTCTTGATCTACCTTATATATGAGCACTCACCTGAGATTCTGCTAACCTGTATCTTACGCTATAAACTTTTTGGATTTATTGGCTGCTGCTGGAACCCTGGATAATGGATCTCATCATTCCTTGGCATTTGGCTCTGGCATTCATTTAGCCTGGTATTAATCTTGCCTTCTTGCTTCATTGCAGCTTTTACATTCACTGCTGTATTTACGATGTAGTTAAACAGACGTGTTGTTTTTCAGCTCATACTCTGATTTATCGTTTCATGTTTTCTTTCCTCTGTGACCTTATTCAGCAAAAAGGTTAAATTGCTCAAAATAATCTGTGACATAGTTTTAACAGAAAAACTTAACAGATGTTTGTGAAAAGCTTTGTGACATAACACAAAGGCTTTGTGGGAAAGGACATTTTCCACTGATAAGAACTAGGAGACATTTTTGCCAATTTTTGTAAATAATCTTCTGCTACTGAGTCCAATAATACAAAATAGTTTTTTTTACTACATTTGCTGCAGTGTACAATGACATTGATTGCTACTTCTGTGCTCTTGTCAGGCATCTTATTTCATACAGTAGTGGGAGGCTGATGCCAAAAGAGTAGTTACCAAAGATGTAGATTGGAAGGATTGATAGGAAGACCCATGGAAGTGTAAGAGAAGATGCCTAATTTTGATTAAATGGCAATCAACCCCACACTGAGTCTTTGTCAAGGTTTATAGTGTTTAGAGAATTTCAGTGAATTCCCAGTACTTATGTAAGCTTATTAAAACATATGGTTGGAATTATCTTGAAAGTGCTCTGTATGTGTGAGACAGAGAGAGACACTGACTACTGATCAGCAATATTCTATTAACATTCAAGGTCCATGATTTTGGGTCAGACGCTTGGCTGTGCTGTGGTATCTTTGCCAGCCACTTGAAGATTTCCCAACAGTTCAGCATCTGGGCCTTCATCACTAAGAGCACTTATGCGTGTCATATAAATTATTCATCACAAGCTCTAGAGTTTTTAAAACAGCTGATCACGAGGTGTGAGAACAAAAGATCATGCAAGTAGTTAAAGATGTGTTATGCTGTGGAAAGACGTTCACTGTGGGCAGAAGTGTTGAGCCTTGGAAATTTGTTTATCAATAGATGGAGCATCTATCTTGTTTTATTTCCAATGGGCTTTTTAAAACTATTAGAGTGGGGGAGATACAGTATTGTCAAAACTGTGCAATCCATCTCATCTGTAGCAGTCTGCAAAATAAAGCAGATGGGTGCATATCAGCTCTTCAGAGGTATGCAGACAGGTTCTTTTCTGTAAGATTTTTGGGAATTCATAGCCCAATTGGACATCTGCAAAAGAATTTTCCAAGTAAAAAGCAGTGAAAGTGATCTTGAATGACAATTCTTTATTATAAATTTTATTAAAGACACAAGTGTAGTCATGTACTTCTGTTATCTCACATTCAATAGTCCTAAAATATTGTATGTATAGATTAATTCCAACATGCTATACTAGCCACAGGATGTCACTGGCACTATTTGTCCACAGAAAATACAAATGTAAATGCCCACATAGTCTCTCATCTGGTACCTGGCCTAAACTGGAATTATATCATTGCAAATGTTCTTTCTGTGTATGAAGTTCAAAAAGTGTAGATGTTGCCATCTTGCACTTGTACCTTGCATGGCTACCAAAAAAAACCAAACAAACAAGTTTATTACTTTCATTAAAAAAAAAAGAAAGAGAAAAATGGCACACTGTGGTAGTAAAATATCACAATATTATATATTACCCAGCGTATAACCTGCAGTTAAAAGACCCTTTCACAAAAGATAAACAAATAAAATGTTATTGATAGCTATTTATGCAGGAGTTTTATGTATTCTAAGGATAATTTTTAAGACACTGAAATCCCTTAGCAGCCACAGCAAACTAGGCTCTGATTCCTTCTTATTTCTTGGTGCGGGGACAGGGCAATAGAAAATAAGGGCCTCAGTTGTGCTGAAGCCCCATTACACAGCTGTGGTAGTGTATAGGAGCGATGTTAAAACCCCTTTCCACTCTGAGTGGTATAAAGGAGTGTTAGTGTATATGAGAATCAGGCCCAAAATACATAGCCATTGTGATTTTTGTGAAGAAAGCATTCCAAACAGGAACCAATATGAAGTTGCCTAATGGCATCTAAACTGCATTAATTCATGACTGACTTATTAGGTCTGATAAAAACTTTAGGGTTAATCCAGATTTGATGCGGTGATTCTGGACACAATCTTACAACAATGGGCAGGAATGCTGTCCACTCTCTTTAGTTGGGCTGGAAAGTGCTGCACCCTTTCTTCTCTGATGAACCACACCTTTCAAACTTCTAGGCTAAGGCAACTCACTCCACCTGGAGTAGACACGGCCACCATCACAGGCAATCCACCTCCTAGCATGCAGCTGCCAAATGATTGAACATCCAAGGGTATGTCTACACTACCAGTTTCATCAGCGGGTAGTGATTGCTCTATCGGGGAGCGAGGTATTGCGTCTTGTCTAGACTCGATACATCGATCCCTGAATGCGCTCCCCGTTGACTCCGGAACTCCACCAGCACGAGAAGTGGAAGCAGAGTCGACGGGGGAGCGGCAGCCGTCGATCCTGCACCGCTAGAACGCGAAGTAACTCAATCTAAGTCGATCTAAGATATGTCAATTTCAGCTACACTATTCTTGTAGCTGAAGTTGCGTATCTTAGATTGATTTCCCCCACCCTCAGTGTAGACCAGGCCCACGTGAGAACAGAGTGAAGCCTAAACAGCCCACACCAGAGCTTTACAAATGCCATTGGCTACCTATTTATTTCCAGAGTGAATTAAAAATCTTAGTTGTGATCTAGAAGGCTCTTAATAGGTTAGAATATCCATCTGTAGCCCACTGAGGCAACTATGCTTCACAGGAACTCACAAGTAGACAGGTCTGGAATCAGAGTGAGGGCAGAGTACCATCAACAGAGGTACCCTGGCTCTAGAAGACCTTAGTACAGAAAACAAGCTGAGGCTGACTGTATTCTGTACTCAGTGCGCTCATCCTTGATAAAGCCTTACTTCAGTAGAGGCCACCACAAGAGGAGATGCTGCACCATTAGGAGACTGCGAGAGAGAGAGAGAGAAGAGAATAGCAACAAAAAAGAGAGTATCACCTAGGGAGATTAACAGAAATACTTGGAATAGTTGTAGACAGAGAACAGGTTGTTTTTTGGGGGGCATACTTAGGTGCAAAAAGGCCTTGATATAATAAAAATGGTTTCAAGGAGAGCCTAAGTGATCTTTCTTATTCAAGCCTGTATGAAAAGCTATGCTTCTGGTGAAGTTCTCTAACTACTTCCACTGCAAATTTAGAAATCAAAGGCTGGAGCCTGAACTAATGTAAATTGGTGTAGCTCTGTTGAGAATCTGGCCTCATCGGAATGTTTGGATGTTCATTGGTCAGACAGATTTCTGATTTTTCATCAAGCAAGCACATAATGCTCAGTGAGAATTAATGTGATATAAGAAATGATTTTATTGTGACAGTCATTTTAAAAATATGGAATACTTCTACTCTGTGTCTTACACCAAAGGGCTGGTTCTTCCTGCTTTCTCCTCTAGAAGCTCTGTAGCCCAGAAATGCCTTTTTAGTGTTCTCTGAGTGCAGGGTGGGACTGGCTTTGATCCTAATGTACTAATGGCATTAGCAGATTATTGTGACAGTGAATGTTGAATGAGCTGACATAAATGATTTGACTTTAAAGAAATGAACTAGCAGATTTCTCCAAAGGCTTCAGTGCAGTGGTTGCCAAAGAGATGTAACAAGGGACATGGAATGATCACAGGGTGCCGTAATGCAGCTGTCTCGAGTTTTGTAGATTGCGTTATTCTCCATCAGAAACATTTTAGACCATTAAGGCTGTGTTAAGTGAATAATCCTCTGATCGTATGGCTTTGACATAGCGAATAGAGTTCAATGCTCCAAATAGAAAAACTATAATAGAATCAGAAAGTAGTAAAATTCCATTTATATGAAAACTCCATTGCTCAACTCAAAATTTGCCATAAACATTGTAATGAGTTGTCAAGGCTGACAGAGAAACTATATCATTCCTTGAGAAATGAATGCTTCAAAACTTTGATTTTGAAAGAAAATATTGATTACGGCTCATACCATTGTAAATATCCTTTTAAATAATGGAACCCATTGATCTAATTTCTGCTAATGTGCTGAAAACATTTTTTCAAATCTGCTTTGGATATTTTTGTAGCAGGTTCTCAGCATAATGAAGTCTGTGTTTATCATTGTCCATATGCCACTTGCATTAAGGTTCAGTGGAAGATCAAGTGAAAGTGTTCATTAAGGGTAGGTCTATGCTGCAGAGGGCCGCAACAATGAGTCTCAGAGCCCAGGTGTGCAGATTCAGGCTTTCACTATAGCACTTAAAGTAGCAGAGTATAGATATTCCTGCTCGGACTATGAAACCTGGTATGGGGGTCAGTCTCAGAGCCTGCACGGGGATGCATACGCTGCTATTTTTAATGCCATAGCCCTAGTCTGTAGACCCAGGTTCTGAGACTTGTTGCTGCAAGTTTTTTGGAGTGTAGACGTACCATCACTGCTCTGTTATTCTGGAGACTCAAACTGAGAGCAGTTCTGAAGGCTACATTCAGAGGTGAGTTTAACTGCTGTGACTGTCTCCCCTCTGTATACCATCTAAATAATGTTAGCTTAGACTCCAGGGTTGTCAGTTCTCACAATACTTGGTGACTTTCTTAAAACCCTAGACCCTGTAGTCATGGGAATACTCCAGAACCTCAGCTTTTATGTTAAAAAAAATAAGTTTCGACCCTCATGATTACAGAGAAAAGCTTAAAGACATAAATTTCTAAAGCTCAAATGTTAGAAGGCAAATAAAGCAAACTCCAAACTCATTTTTAAAATCTCATGATTTTGGGGGGACCTATTCATGATTTTTGAATGCTTGAGGTCGGCAATATTGGAGTTACATTTGCTTACCAACATGTAACCAAATTTGGCCTCTGAGCTTAATGGAGTGTAACTGTACATTCAAGGGAGACAGAAGATGGGAGGGGGAAGAGGGTAGCAGGAAAAGTTGTGTAATGAAGATGTTATTAACCCAGGCCTAGGCTACCTTAGGTGCATTACTACTTTAGCCTGAATCCATCTCAAAGGCTCTGGCTTTGAGGAACGGTTGAGTCTGGATGGATGCATTGCAATGTATAATCTGTGAAGGGGGAAATGGAGGAGAATGGGGCACAATGCTCTAGAAATTATCAATGCCAGTTTAAGGTACAAAATGTATTTGCTTTCAAAGTCGATACTCGTGTCCAGGCTTCCTTGCTGCAAAAACGAGTCATGCCTAGATAGTGGCACTGATTGTCCCAAAAGGCTGAACTGTGCTCAATTCAAGACTGCAGAGTAGCCTCGACCTTAACTTTCCCGCCCTAGTTCTGGTGTCTGGTAAAAGCAGCTTCAAGGTGCTCTCTTACTGAATGCTCTTTTGATCACAGCCTAAAGAAGCCATATCTAGCAGCTGAGATCACCATGGCATAGGGGGGCCATAGTTAGCTGCCTTCATCTTGCTTATATCACCCAGTATGGAAAACTGGGAGAGATGTGAGGCAAGAGACACTACAGCAGCTCTAAACATCCAGTGGTTCTAGGTGTCATAACCTTAGTCCCAGATTTGGACCTTAGCGTCCAAAATATGGGGGTTAGCATGAAAACCTCCAAGCTTAGTTACCAGCTTGGACCTGGTACTTGCTGCCACCACCCAAAAAATTAGTGTTTTGGGGCACTCTGGTCCCCCTGAAAAACCTTCCCTAGGGACCCCAAGACCCAAATCCCTTGAGTCTCACAACAAAGGGAAATAATCCTTTTTCCCTTCCCCCCTCCAGGTGCTCCTGGAGAGATACACAGACACAAGCTCTGTGAATCCAAACAGAGTGACTCCCCTTCTCCGTTTCCAGTCCTGGAAACAAAAGCACTTTCCTCTTCACCCAGAGGAAATGCAAAATCAGGCTAGCAAATTCAACACACACAGATCTCCCCTGATTTCTTCCTCCCACCTCCCACCTCCCACCAATTCCCTGGTGAGTACAGACTCAATTTCCCTGAAGTAAAGAAAAACTCCAACAGGTCTTAAAAGAAAGCTTTATATAAAAAGAAAGAAAAATACATACAAATGGTCTCTCTGTATTAAGGTGACACAATACAGGGTCAATTGCTTAAAAGAATATTGAATAAACAGCCTTATTCAAAAAGAATACAAATCAAAGCACTCCAGCACTTATATTCATGCAAATACCAAAGAAAAGAAACCATATAACTTACTATCTGATTTCTTTGTCCTTACTTTAGAAACAGAAGACTAGAAAGTAGAAACTACTTCTCCAAAGCTCAGAGAAAGCAGGCAGACAGACAACAAAGACTTAGACACAAACTTTCCTCCACCCAGAGTTGAAAAAAATTCAGTTTCCTGATTGGTTCTCTGGTCAGGTGCTTCAGGTGAAAGAGACATTAACCCTTAGCTATCTGTTTATGACACTAGGCAAGAAGAATTCTCAGAGAGCTAGAACCACTGGCTTTACAGCTGGTTTGTGCTGCCAGACTGGCCCAAACAGTGTGAATAAGGCTCAGCAACTGCACTTGAAGCACATACCTCAGCTGCTGCTTTGTGATTGAGCAGCTTGACCCAAAGTGACCCCCCCGGTATAATCATGCACAATTCTGTTGACTTCAGTGAAGTTGCACCTGTTCACATCCCAGCCGAACAAGCCCCTTTGATTTAAGTTAGGGATTCTTGGAAAGAAGGCATGGAAATATCTCCTTAAAACTCTAGTTGGAAGATTGAACAGAACCCTCCTGCCTTTTTAAATTTCACCACCTCAAATTAAAACAAAGAAAAAAAAGCCACCAAGGAATGTTAATAAGTAAATTTAACATATATGAAGTGCTTTGCAACAGGAATCATATGCAGCACTGCTTACATTTATTCCTCCCTTCTAAGTGTAAATTAATTCTTGCTGTTTCCTCTGTTCAAAACTGGTGTGTGTGCAATTTCAAGACCCCCTATATTATGATCAATTCTGGTCAAAAGATTTTTGCTGCCTACTGCAGATGGACCAGGATTTGGCCCTTGGTGTATAGAAAATGCACGTGCTGGTACCAGACACTCCTTTAAATAGACATCCATGTCCAGAACAAAAATTTACCCCCAAATTTGGTATTTCTTGCATTTGGGGTAGGTTGGAGAGTTATCATTTTCTGTGTAGTCTATTTTAATAGCTAGATTGTATAAATATAAATTATAATCACTTTGTGGAGGCAAAAGTCAAATACCAAAGGAAATAAGCTGCAATAAATGTTAGCAGGGACTATCCAATGACTTCCAAATATCTATTAAGGAAATCCACCACTTTGTTGCAGACAATCTCAAGACAATTTACTGTTTATGGAGGACCTACAAAATATTTTACTCTGGTGATAATAGATTAGCATTTCCCAGAAGAAGGATTTCAATATTCTTTTCCCAAAAATGTTCCCAAAGTTAGTTTTGTTCTTTTTAATTACTGCATCCTGGAAGTGTGCCAGTGGGTCACGCATTATGTCAGTGTAGTTTTCTCATTAGAACATCCCCACACTGAGCCTGAAGTCCTGATCTCATTGAAGTCAAAGGGAGGTTGACTTCAATGGGCCCAGGATTTCACCCTGAGTATTTAATGCAGGACAGCAGATAACTGTGACTGTGATTTAAAAAAAAAAGAAAAAAAAAACCTCCCTCTTCCCAAAACCTTAAAGTAACTGAGCAAAAGTATTTCTGTAGGCATGCACAATACATGCAAAGTAAATTACAATGAAGCAATTAAAAATGAAATCAAAACTAGTCAGGGAGCCTAGGTATTGCAAGCAACTTTGATTTTATTCACACCCCTTTTTATATTCACTTTCCATGAATATTTTAACTAATGAGTATGCTGGCAGGAAAGTAATCTGAAATAGGAAGTATTAAGATAATTTAGAATATTTACATAATGTTGAATATTTGCAATGGAAACCTGATCCTGAGAGTTATGCTCATCCAATTAGGGAATAGGAATGTCCTATGTGATTTGTGAGCCCAACATTTTTATATATAATTCAAAACACATTCCAAAGGTCAGAAGTCAATTGACCCTCCAAATTATTTTCTCATTTAATTTTTAAATGGTGATGCTCTGTTTTATGATTCAAAACTCCAAGGAAAAATGGCTACTCTTCAACTGAGCTGACTCTGGAGGCTCGATACAAAGGGCTTTAGAATAACAATTCACCAGGAAAAGAAAGTATCATTTATTGTACCACATAGGAAAACAGAAGGAACATCCCCTATTCCCCGCCAATTGATTTCTTGGGTTTGTCCAGTATTGATTTTGCTAAGCCACAGAGTAAATTAATGATGAACAGAATTCAAAAGGTTCAGTTTGGCAAAGCTTCCACAATGTCAGAGGCTTATCCAATGCTCATTCATATCGAGAGAAACAGGAGGAAAAGTTTATCTGCACCTCAAAAGATGTGTGTTTGATGCATTTGGAGGTGAAGATTTAAATTATCCATGCCAGGTCTCTGAAAAATTGATATTAACAGTTGTCAAACAGTAAAATTATGACCTGTCAAACTTAAAAAAAAATGATGCATGAGCAATTGATTAATGGAAAGTCAAGTTTTCCAGCATAAGATTGAGATCTTTTTTTCCAGACAGTGAATGGAGTTAAGCCCTTTGCTACAAGTTGTCCTTATGACACCTTGTTCTTTCTCGGTTCATCCAATTTTGTTACAATGTATTGTGAGCCACAGCTGGAGCTTTCTTATGCTAAATGAAATGACCTGTCATCTTTGAAATGGATTCTGTGACTGAAATTTTTCTGTGGTTCAATTTATATACAAAGAAAATGCTTTCAGATTGGATTACTATCTGACATAATTTATCTTTCCAGGAGTTTAGACATGTTGCAAGCACCAAAATTTAAATAGGCATAGTCTGTCATTTCCAGTCTTGCTGACTATTAATATTCAGAACTTGAAAGTGAATACCTTGCTGAACTTTTTCTCAACTTGTTTGCAGGTGAGGTCTAATCACTAATTTAATTTGCAGAACTTTCCCATGATCTTAATTCCCTACTTTTGCTTTACTGAAATCTTATACTTACGTACCTCTCTCTTCCAAGTAGTTGACAATCACTGGTTCTAGTATTTCCTCTTATTTTCAGATAATTTCTTGTCTGTAAACTGATGATCCAGGATTGTTTCTCTTCTGGTGGTATTCAGTATCTCTAGATCATGAAGTGATCCATAGGTGACAGTATCTTGTGCTTCAGAATGCCTTGACCATTATCCAGAAATGTTTCATCTTCACTTCCGTCCAGGCTTGGTGTCTAGAGGAGATGCCTATGGTGACCTCTCCCATGTTTCTTGTGTCTTGCCACTTGCTATCTTTTCCTATGAATCTAAATTAAGTTCTGTCCTTGATTATCTGTACTACAACCCCACTGAAGCCTGGCCTAACAAAGGAAAGTGAAGATGCATGCAGGGAATCATTTAACTGGATTTCAGTTTTGCCTCTCACATCATAATTTTTTTCATCTACTAGTAACATTTATAGCCCTCCTTGTTTATTTCTGATACCCCTTATTTGATTTTACTTTCTTGTAGGGCCTGGTCCAATGCCCCTGGAAGTCAATGAACATCTTTCCATTTATGTCACCAGGCTTTGGATCAGTCCTGTGTACTAATTAAACAAACCAGAAGATCTGGTCCCATGTTTCCCATCACTCCAAGATCTCTCTGCAATGCCTTTGGGATGGAACATAATTTCAAACTCAGAAAGTCAGTGAAATGCAAGTGGATGGGGAATAAACATTTATTTTTGAGAAAGAGAAGATCAAGGTACTTTTGAGAAAAGATATATTATCTGCTGATATTTGGCGAGGAGGAGGAACAAATAATGAAGGACCAAATGATAGAGGAAGACAAATCAATTGAAAAGGGTGTCTGAATTTTGTATGACTAGGATAATGCAGTACAAATGAAACCACTCAGTAATCTTTCACTCATGAAGGCTTGGATGCTGAACATGCTAAAACTGACATCTAACCGCACCTTATCTACAGCAAGAGAAAAATATGCTTCTCCTTTGCAAATCTCCTTAGTATAATTTATAAATGACAGAAAAGGCACTTAAAATAATGAGGTATTCAAGGGATTCACTGAGGTCCTGAAACTCTCTCACTCACCAAATCCCTAAAATGGCAAACATTCTGTTCCCACTTTTTGATTAGCACCTTCAGCTAGTAGTAACCCAGGAAACATTCATGCTGTATGGTTGTATTAGGACTTAATATCTCCATAGGGTGCAGTCAGTAGACTGTTTGCATGATCACACATGCTATATTTGAGCTGCCCTGACATTCTCTTTAACAGAGAACCATTGTACAGATGCATGCAGTATGCAGCATGGAAGGAAAGACACAAATGTACTGCATCTTTAAATATAGATATCTTTCCTAGCTGGATTATATTTGGGGTAAGGAGACAAATACTGAATATAAGAGAAAATGTGTACTAGCCAGGTATTTCCTCAAAACTGTTAGGTGTAATTGCATTTCTTTTCAGATGGGAGAAAAATATTCAGTTAAGTATTGCTTAAACAAGTGAGAGAAGAGCCAGGTACTCCCACAATACTTTACAAACCTAAACCAAGGCAATGGCACAAAGACAACAGATAGGAGAGGGAAGATACAGTTTGCTGCAATTCCAGTAAAATTGTATAAAAGCTAAATAAATCTTGGAATCACTGTTTACAAATGCCACTGCACATAATAGAGAATGAAGGGCTGGGGGAACACTGAGTGTTTAATATTCAGCATCCATGTTCTTAAATAGATTTTTTTGAATTCCACTGCACATATGTGCATAGCTGCACTTTGAAATTCTGAGGATATTAGTGTATAAATATACATAATGCTTTTTATGACAAAATTCGGACCTCCCCACTTTTTTATATACTCACAATGACAGTGAGCAGTATTTTTTCCCCGTTTCTCTTTGAACAGCTCTGTCAAATGAAGTGCCACTCAATCCCACTCTTCTTTTAATGTATTTTTAATTATAAAATAGTTTCCAGCATGCAACGCAAACAGCCTAAGATGGTTTATTTTGGCAGCACTTTAAATTTTGTGTCTTGTAGTATGGCTGTAAGTTTATAATTAAAATGACAGTGTTTGTATGCTTATGGATACAAATGGCAATAGATAGTGTCAGTTGATCAGTAACATACAATTAAAGACTAACTGATTATGTATTTGACACTTCATGTTTTTTCTTTTTAGTACCAGTTGCAAATTAGCCAGTGCCTAGACATTCTCTATTAAATGCTACTGAATTAGAATTCTCCACTCGCTCACTCTGGTGTTATATATATTTAAAAGTATTCACACTGTAAGGAAGGTTAAATTAAATCTCATGACTAAACTGTTTGGGGTAGGATATAAGGAATACGTGTCAATGGACACATAATTCAAATCCCATTGACTAAGGAAGAGTGAGAACAAAAAGTTGTACCTAAAATAGGTACTTATAAGAGCTTTCACAATCTTTTGATGGATTTGGCCTTCCACTATCATCAGGAGGTAGGAAATATTTTTATTCCCTTTTCACAGATGAAGAACTAAACACATACACTTCCCCAAGGGCATACAGAAAATCTTTGGCAGAGCAGGGAATTGAGTGCTGCCTTTCCTGAGTCCTAGTTGAAATCTCTAACCACTGAACCTCTCACAAGTTTTGTAAGAAATTGTTTGCGATTTGAATCAGTGATTTCACACATGCAGTGCAAAAACTCTATCAATAGGCCACAATATGGTCCTTGACACAACACTCAATTCTCTGTTCTTTTGAGTACCCTATTATTGTGGTGAACTTTATTATGCAGATATGTGCGTAACATAGCCAAATATTATCCTCTAACATTTATACTGCAATAGGAGCCAGATATTGTGACCTCCTCGAGCTAGGAGCTGTGTAAACAGATACAAAGGCAGAGCCCATGCCCCAAGCAGCTTGCAGCCTAAGACCTTTGTCCTCAAGCATATAAGTAATCTTGCTGACTGCAATGTATAGCTGCCAAGTTTTAAGCACTAGGTGAGATATTTTGTGCAGATTGAGTTAATTTGCATATTCACAAATCATTTGCATGTGACCATAAATTTCAACATACTCTGCCCTCAGCAGTGGCTGGAGCATATCATGGAGCTATACCACACTTGGCTGCTCCGGCTGGGACAGGTGGGCGACTGGGAAGCTGCTAGGTTACGTGAGTGGGTGAGTCCTGGAAAGTATCTGGGATGTGCAGATCGGTATGTGCTAGACACTGCTAAGGTGTCTGGGGGAAAGTGATGGGGTGAGTGCTGGAAGAGGTCTAGGGGTAGATAGGTGGTACTGGGGGAAGCGTGGAATTGCTGACAGGTACCTGAGGCTGCTGAAATAGGTGAGTGTTGGGTGTCTCGGAATTGCTGGGAGGGAGGCGGTGGCTGGAGGGCTGGATGATGGGAAAATGAGGGCTGGAAAGGGCTGACTGGGGATATAGCATTAGATGGCTGGGGAGGTGGTGTGGAGGGGAAAGCCTTCTATTAGGCCCTCACTTCCTCCCACCCTAGCAATGGCAGCAACAGAAGTAGTTTAACACTGATGTAACTGTGATGTTTTCTGCGGGGGGGTGGGTGGGGAATAGGTTTTTATTTGTTGAAAAACCAAACCCCAACTTTCTGAGGAAAGCAGACACTGATGACAGCAATTTTCATTTAGACAAACAGTTTTCTGTCAAAAAATGTTTCAATGGAAAATTTTTGACCAGCTAGAGTAAGATTCAGGAGAAAATGAGATGGCAAGGATCCATCTCCTCATCTGTGGATTTCCAAAAAAGATGGAGTAGGAGGGAGTCTATCTCCTATGGAAATCAGAAGCTTTGCAGGATGTTGCGAGGGAGTCACCCACACCTCTTGCTTCCTTGCCCCTCTCCCCCCCATGTGCTTCCAGCACTGACAGAGTAGAATAAATCTTCTGGCTCTTGCTCTGTTGAATGAGTTGAGGGTTGTGCAAAACAATTTTATTATTCTAATGCCAGTCTCTTCAGACAGTACCTGGCAACAACATCTCGTAGGCATAATGAGCCATAGGTTTGAAAGGATTCTTCATCATTGCGTTTCCATTATGCCTCTGACATTTAGGGCAGCGCAAAGCTCCTCCACTCCTGTCTATTTCTGGCAAGTCTTTCAATGGTTCCCCAGCTGTGGCTCATTTTTTTCAGCTTGGCTTCCACAGCTCTTCGCCTATTAATATTTAGGATTGTTTCTCACACTAAAATTATATTGCTCTTTCTTTCCAGGCAAGTCTTGCTAAACTCCATTACTTCACACACCTCTGCACCAGTGCTTTTATATGTATTTTCTATTGGCATTGCCACAAGTCAGCTAGTAACTTCAGTAAACTAGTACTGCTTGTGTTATACAGGTACACTTAAGCTTGTATGCATTTTGAGCTGAACTGCTTTTATCCCCTGTGCAAGGAGTTCTTGCATCTTGCATCCCTGCCCAGTTGGCTTGGTTCTATTATCATTGCTGTCATTTGATTCCCCAAAGGGAATCAAGCCCCCACACTGAGGAGCAAACACTACACCCCTGTCTAGGGTGGTGCAGCAAACTCCTCAAGGCATAGTGTCTGCCTGAGGCCTCAAATAGTTCCCACCAGGGTTGTGTGCCTCTGTGCTGCTCTGTTCCTCAGGCAATGGTTTACTTTCACAAATTATTCCCTTAATTTGTCTCTCCTGAAACTGTGTAGTGCAGTCTCTCATTTCCTCTGTGAATACAATAATGGAGCAAACTTTCTTTGTGTTGATTTGACAATGTTCTTTATGGAAATATTTACTGCATGTTCTTGTGTCAGTAAATGACTAAAACCAAAATTTTGATCAAAGCTGCTATGAAAAGAAAAAGACATTGTCTTATCCTCAGGGAGGAGAGCCAAGGATAAAAAGGAACAGTTGTAGAATGAAGGATTCGGAGTGCTGGAAATGAGGGAGACGAAGAGGGTTGATATCCATCAATATAAAGAAGAAGGTTGTGAAGTGTCATAGAAGCCTAAACCAATTTATGTTGCATCCTACAGAAAGTGTAGTAATGTCACTATAAAGAAAGCTGTACTGCATCTCCGAATGTTTGAAGTTCTGTATGACTTTCTATCAGAATACCCTGTAGAACTGAATATGCAAACTGCAGTAGCTAAACCACGCTGTCTATGTCAAGAACATTTTTACAACCATGCAGATGTAGGCATATTGTTTTGATCTATCAGAGAAAAGGGAGAGCTTGTCAGTCTTCACCTGAAAAATCTATTTCATACATTCATACATTCTGAAGAAGACCCCGTAGATACAAAGAGACTTCAAATGAAATCACTTAACTGAAGCGTACAGTATAATTTATCAACATTCCAGGAAAGAGGAGTTGTCAAGAGCTATGTACCCAGCTGGAGAAAGGGAGATCCAAAAGGAGATAAAATAGTGCGAGGATTGAACACTGATCTTTTTGTCAATTACAGTGTCAAATGGGATGTCAGAAACATGGCAGTGGGTGGCTTTGAGAAGGAAATATGCTGTAAATGTCTTATTTTTGTGATAGTAATAGCTAATGGGTTTGATCCTTGGGTGTGGGCGTGGAGCACTCAGCTCATCTTGGGAAGGTGCAAAGATGCTCTATGAGGTTCCCCCAAGCCCGGGCCACCCTGCACTGGGCTGGTCCCTTGGTACAGATTAAGCAGCCTGAAAGATGCTCTAACCTATTCCAGAGGCCCTCATCCCCTGTGCAGCTTCCTACTACATGCCACAAAGGATTGGGTGACATAGTATAGAGGCCCCTTTAAAGGTTCTTATCTGAATATTTTTCCCTAAACACAGGGATTCTCTAAGAGGTGGATCCCCTGAATTCAGGGCTGCTTTTCACCAATATATGTCTGTACATATTTGCATTAGCTCTTTGCTTAATACAACTTATTTATTTCCATATATAGGGATGATTCTTTATGGAATCTGAACTGATTGTTGTACATAGAGCTAATCACACAGATAGGAGTCCTTTGCATATTGCTTTATTTTTTCTAAGGTCTTGGTCATGCAAAACACTTTGCACTGCTTCTGAAGTGCTGAGGCCCATCAATGTCCACTAAAATTAATGACAGTTGGGTGTAGAGCACTCAGCAGAGGAGGAATCTGGCAGGAGCTGGCCCCCAATGCTGAGCATGTCTGAAAGAAGTCACACATAGATAATGGTAACTTTGAGCCAGCCAAAAGCAAAGATGTCAAGTGTTTGAAGGAGGCAGTTTGCAGTGAATGAAATAAATATAGGCATTGAGCAGCAAAGACGTGAAAGAACATATGGAACAAAAATAGGTGAAACAAACAAACAAAACATTATCAAAACCTGTGTGTGTGTGATTCTCTTGTGTTTCTAATGATGAGGCTATTGTAACAGTCAGCTTTACCAGATGAGCTAAACAGAACTGTAAACATCTGGGGAGCTTTAGTTATGTGGCAAATTGGAGTGGAGCCCCCATCCGAGCAGTTATTTTCCTTACTCTGTCCTGGCAGAACCTCAGGTGGCCCCACTTTCAATTTGATATTCCCAGGATGCCATTGCATGACAGTAGAAATCCCTGGAGTGCTGTACCAGCTGAGTGATAAAGCTAATGATATATGATATCCCAGAATCATTAGCTCTAATAGCTCTACATGGTACGTGCTAAAGTTGTAGCAGTCCATTAGTACATGACGTTCATATGGGTAACTGGAGATAGAATAGAGTTATCCAGAATGTTCACAGTTGGTTTTATGTTAGCTTTTGTCCTCGAGGGCAGTAAACAATATATTTTAATGTAGGCTTTCATGGAAGGAATTTGCAGACTCGCTGATTACCTGAGTTAAAAATTTCACTTTTTACCATATGAGCTCTGGCAGGCATTTCTCTGGTGCTGTCTCTCAGTTCGTTATGTGGGAAGGCAACTCTGAAGAAGAGGGGAAACAAATAAGATCTGTGGGAATTCACAGAGATAAGTGGGTAAATTTGTTAAAGTTCATAGGGTGTCACAACTTTAAACATACAGATGATACCAAACTGGGAGGGATTGCAACTGCTTTGGAGGACAGGGTCAAAATTCAAAATGATCTGGACAAGTTGGAGAAATGGTCTGAGGTAAACAGGATGAAGTTCAATAAAGATAAATGCAAAGTGCTCCACTTAGGAAGGAACAATCAGTTTCACACATACAGAATGGGAAGAGACTGTCTAGGAAGAAGTATGGCAGAAAGAGATCTAGGGGTCATAGTGGACCACAAGCTTAATATGAGTCAACAGTGTGATACTGTTGCAAAAAAAGCAAACGTGATTCTGGGATGCATAAACAGGTGTGTTGTAAACAAGACACGAGAAGTCATTCTTCCGCTTTACTCTGCGCTGGTTAGGCCTCAACTGGAGTATTGTGTCCAGTTCTGGGCACCGCATTTCAAGAAAGATGTGGAGAAATTGGAGAGGGTCCAGAGAAGAGCAACAAGAATGATTAAAGGTCTTGAGAACATGACCTATGAAGGAAGGCTGAAGGAATTGGGTTTGTTTAGTTTGGAAAAGAGAAGACTGAGAGAGGACCTGATAGCAGTTTTCAGGTATCTAAAAGGGTGTCATCAGGAGGAGGGAGAAAACTTGTTCACGTTAGCCTCTAATGATAGAACAAGAAACAATGGGCTTAAACTGCAGCAAGGGAGATTTAGGTTGGACATTAGGAAAAAGTTCCTAACTGTCAGGGTAGTTAAACACTGGAATAGATTGCCTAGGGAAGTTGTGGAATCTCCATCGCTGGAGATATTTAAGAGTAGGTTAGATAAATGTCTATCAGGGATGGTCTAGACAGTATTTGGTCCTGCCATGAGGGCAGGGGACTGGACTCGATGACCTCTCGAGGTCCCTTCCAGTCCTAGAGTCTATGAGTCTATGAGTAACTATTTGCGTCTGTGAGTTGAATATGCTTTCCTCCAGAGAAATTACTTTCCTTTGACTACACATAAGACATCAGTAGGATCACTCAGCTGACTTAAATGAAGTCACTTCAGGGATAAGTTTGACCCAACAATACTGACAGAGCAGCAGCGGCTGAAAAGTATTGTTTCCCCATTGCAGCTTCTGTACTATGGGGAAACATTAACAGCCCTGGTTGAGTGACAGAAAGAGTCAAGAGATTTAAATATTTTATTTTAATTTGTGTAGCTGTCTTGCCATTTATGGATTATATTCACTGAGGCATGCAAATAAAATCTGTTCTGAGGCCAAGGAATGCTTTTTTAATTAGGTGGCGAGACTGTGGAGACCTGTCTTAAGCATAGTCTTGATGTTAAATAAATGTTTCTTTAATTTGTATACCACTGTAGCAGGTATTCATTTTAGAGCGCTTTATAGAGATTGATTGGTGCAGAGAAGATTTATCGCTGACAAGTTCATAAATTTCAAAGTGCCTTATATGACAATTCTTAATGTAAAAATCAGTAGTAGTCTTTTCATTCATTTAAGAATTTTTATTCCTAGACCAGAGGTGGGCAAACTACAGCCCGTGGGACCCTCCTTTCTGGCCCCTGAGCTCCTGGCCTGGGAGGCTAGCCCCCAGCCCCTCCCCCGCTGTACTCCTTTCACAGCCGCCTCAGCTCAGTGTGCCGCCAGCGCAATGCTCTGAGTGGTGGGGCTGCGAGCTCCTGGGGCAGCGCAGGTGCAAAGCCCAGCCTGACCCCATGCTCTGTGCTGCGCGCTGGCATGGCTGGGGGGTCCCAGTCTGGAATGAGAGGAGGGGTTGGATGGGGCGGCGGGGGGCAGTCAGGGGCAGGGGTTCTGGGGGCTGTCAGGGGACAGGGAGTGAGGGGGTGGATGGGGCAGGAGTCCTGGGGGGGCCATCAGGGGGCAAGAAGCGGGGGGCGGGTCAGTTAAGGGGAGGGGCCAGGCCAGACCTGGCAGTTTGGGAAGGCATAGCCTGCCCTAACCGACCCTCCATACAATTTCCAAAACCCGATGTGGCCCTCAGTCCAAAAAGTTTGCCTGCCCCTGATCTATACAGTATCCATTTGAAATGTCTGAGGCATACAGAATGCCAGCTTGTTCTGGCTCATTATATCTTGTTTAGATATTTTATTTCTTTCTCTTCTTTAATTTCTTTTATAAGGATATGTACTAGTAAATTTAGATGTGTGTACAGATCCAGGTTTGCAGGTGTTCTGTGTGATGGAGGCATGATGGTAGCTTGTCCAATATCATTGTAGATAAGAATATAGGGTTGAATTTTCAAAGCTGCCTAAGGGGCTTAGGCACTCAATTCACTTACATTCCTTTTGAAAAAGAATGGTCTGGGTAGGTCAGTGTTATTTCTATAAAGACCAGATATTCAAAATAACTCCTTTCCGAGCTGGTACTGAGCTCTTATGAAAAGCTGATCACAAGGTCACCAGGGGGGCTGCTGGGTGTCTGAACTCTTATTTGGCTCCAGTTGTGGGTTCTAAACTCTTGAAAATCTGTTCTTAGTATCTAAATCTTTCAAATTAAACTACAGTGCAGTTTAGGTTCAACGTCATCAGGGATTCTCCTTCTTGGGCATTCCGACTGGCTAAAGCACAATGTGCCTCAAAATCACAGCTCACATTAGATAGTCCTAGTTTTTTAGTCACGTTTTAATTATGGCTTTTGAAAAAAAATATTAAGTACACTTTATACATTATTCAGAGTTACTGTGATATAGCAGCAGAAATATCATCTCACTGGGCCAAATTCATTTCAATGCAGTCATACGGAGAATCATCTTGGCACACTGTGCCGATAGGTGCAACTCCTGTGAGTTCAGTGGGAATGTGTATCTGAAGACTGAACTGAATTCCATCTGTCCTTACTGAGCCCTGTTGGTGAAAAGCTATGTAATCTTAATGAAGCTAATAACACTGAGAGGTTTTTCCTAACGTTGCAATGAACCCCAGTTACAAACTCTGACACACAAGCAACATAAAGAAGTATATGAATGTAACTATTAGGCTCATAAGAACATAAGAATGACCATACTGGGTCAGACCAAAGGTCCATCAAACCCAGTATCCTGTCCTCTGACAGTAGCCAATGGCTGGTGCCCCAAGGGGAATGAACAGACAGGTTATCATCAAATGACCCATTTCTTGTCACCCAATTCCAGCTTCTGACAAACAGAGGCTAGGGACACCATCCCTGCCTATCCTGGCTAATAGCCATTGATAGAACTATCTTCCATTAATTTATCTAGTTCTTTTTTGAACCCTGTTATGGCCTTAGCCTTCACAACATCTTCTGGCAAGGAATTCCACAGGTTCACTGTGTGTTATGTGAATAAATACTTTCTTTTATTTGTTTTAAACCTGCTGCCTATTAATTTCATTTGTGACCCCTAGTTCTTGTGTTGTGAAAAGTAGTAAACAACCCTTCCTTATCTACTTTCTCTACATCAGTCATGATTTTATAGACCTCAATCATATCTCCCCTTAGTCATCTCTTTTCCAAGCTGAAAAATCCCAGTCATATTAATCTCTCCTCATACAGAAGCTGTGCTATATCCCTAACCATTTTTGCTGCCCTTTTCTGAACCTTTTCCAATTCCAATATATCTTTTTAAGATGGGGCAACCACATCTGCATGCAGTATTCAAGGTGTGGGCATACCATGGATTTATATAAAGGCAATATGATATTTTCTGTCTTATTATCTATCCCTTTCTTGATGATTCCCAATATTCTGTTTGCTTTTTTGACTGCCGCTGCACATTGAGTGGATGATTTCAGAGAACTATCCACAATGACTCCAAGATCTCTTTCTTGAGTGGTAACAGCTAATTTAGACCCCATCATTGTATATGTATAATTGGATTATGTTTTTCAGTGTGCAGTAAAATACACAATGAAGAGTAAGATTGCAAACTAGTGGAGTTGTGGAAATGTTTGAAGACAATTGTCATAGAACTGGGAGGCCATAGACTGGCATGTGCATACATGGAAAACAGAAGGTAGTTTTTTTTTTTAAAAGCATCAAAATCACTTAAGCTTCTAAGTTTCATTAAAAGTCAATGGAAGTTCAGCGTTCTAAAAATTGTATCCCACATACAGTTCTGGCTGCTTCTGAGCCAGAAAAAACATTTTGAAAACTGAGAGTTTGTTTAGAAAAGAACAAACATACATGCCAAAGGCACCAGTGGAATTGATTTTATAGAGAAAGATTTAACAGAGTCAAATACATTTAATCTTACAAAAAAGGGAGAGAAGAGTTTGAAGGATGTAAAAATCAAGAAGGAAGAAAAGTTCTGTTGGGCCAGATTTGTTGCCTAGGGCAAAGGGGATAAAATAAAGAGTAATGGAATGAGAAGTAGCAAAAATTCATATAAAAGGAAATACCAAGGCATGTTCCATAACAATGACATCTTCTAAGTTAGAAAAATGTGCCCTAAGAGTAGTAGTGACAGAACAAAATGCCCGCCAACATACTGCACTACAAAACAATTGTTCAGTTTCAGGGGGATGGACGGACAGAATGATTTAATTCTGTAGGTCTAGACCATCTCTAATTTCTAGAATTCTATGAAAAGAGAAGTTGATGAAGCTCCTGACAAAATTTAATATTCAGAATAAGATCACAGTAGCATCATGAAGTCATTCTAGACAAGTACTCCTTTCGCTGGTATACTATGTGTAAAGAGAGCTCTCAAACTCTGTTTCACTTATGCCCTAACCCAGAACTTGAACCTGTGTACTCTGGTGTGACTAATTAATTAACTTACTGCACCTCCACTCCCTCATTGTGCAAAATCTGTTTTACCTCTGGAAGTTAGCATAAGATTTTCTACATTACTCATAAAATTACAGCAAGTGTTACAATGTCGGTTTCCATTACAAGGATTGTAATGTATATTATGTTAGTTAGTATCCACAAAGTGTTACCTTGAGGACTATATGAAATATGCCTTTTAATGACTTTTGATCCTCCTCAGGCCTTACCTTGACCTTTTTGAATGAAGTATATAAGGCAGTATTGTCAGCATGCTGGTATCTCCTGTTGGAGAACAAAGGACAAGGCAGAACGTATATTTCATCTACTGAAAAATGACAGATGGTATCTAAGTGTGACATTTAGCAAGATACACTCAGCGTATTACAATGTGGATAATACAAGGCAACGACAAGAGCTATCAATTCTAAATGCATCACTGGACTGAGAAGTAACAAGGCTAATTTCTTGCAGTAGCTCCCTCAGACAGAGATTGAGATGTATTTTGGTGGCAAGACAGATGCTCTGATGCTGCTAGTTTTAACACAGGCTCTGGCTAAGCTTCTACTCTGACAACAGCAATTGTGAGTGATTGGGAAAGCAGAAGCATGAATTATGGCTGTGTTTTGGAGAAAGTGCTTTCCTCAGCTCTGAGGCCCTGGCTCAACTGAAGTTTACAAAGCTTGGGTTTTGTTTGAATAATTATCAGGCAGCTTGAAGCATGGAAATTGAAATAGACTGGTAAACAACAAGCAGGTCAAGGCAGACTTTATACCAATATATAGTCATCAACTTCTTAAATAAAACCAAGTCAGAACATACTTCTGAAAGGAAGAGGTCATTGTAATAAGAGGGAAAATGTGTTGAATAAATTGCCTGAATGTTTTCTTCCATATATACTTTGCAAGCAACTCTCACAACTTCTCAGCCTTTAGCTCAGCAGCTCCCTACAGAGCAGGCCTATCATTAACTTTTTTACTATATAGCTTGAGACAGTAAAATATATTTTTCAAGGCAAGCTTAAGTCTTTCTTGGTGTTCTTCATCAGGGTGTTACCTATACATATCTAATTATATTGACTTTAGTCACTTTAATCAGAGCTAAAACAAGCCAGAGCTCTGGTAGCAAATAGGCTAGCATCCATTAAGCTGCTTGGTTGTAGTCTTTTCAAATTATATTAATAATTGTTTTTTGTTCCCTTCTTGGGAATTGCAATGATTATCCAGGTTGGAAATGATAGCAGACAAGAAATGTGATGTGCTGACTTTCTTTGCTAGTTAGTTTTGGGAGTGAAATCTCAGCACATGCAGCAAAAATTCTACTCTAAACTGTCAACTGTAAAGCCAGGAGACTGGGCACTGGCAATCGGGACAACATCCTTCTGGGATTCAACCAAGTTAGTGGAAACTATAAGCAGGGCCAGGGGTTTTGCCGCCCTAAGCAGCCAAAAAAAAAAGTCACGATCTGTGGCAATTCAGCGGGAGGTTCTTCGCTCTTAGCAGGAGCGAGGGACGCTCCGCCGAATTGTTGCCAAATACCTGGACGTGCTGCCCCTCTCCGAAGTGGCCGTCCCAAGCACCTACCTGCTAAGCTGGTGCCTGGAGCCGGCCCTGACTATATAGGTTGCAAAGTTGACATGATTAGATATCTATGGCAGGCACAGGGCCCATGTGTTAGTGCTGTGTAAGACTCTGTGTTTAATCCATGGAAAAGTGAGATTTATTTATTTTATTTTAATATCTATAGGTACTAAATGGCCCTTCCTTCATCAAACTATCCAACTGCCTCTCAAATGTTAATGAATTTACTTTACCTCTGTGAGTTAGGGAACTATTGTAATCCCTGTTTTACATACAGAGGACTGAGGTCTAGGCATGCCAAGAGCTTGATTAGGCTCTAAATGACTTACCCAGGATTATGCAGCTGTAGTTTCAGGGCAGGACTGTAACCAGAAAACTATCCTTATTCTCCTTAAGACTATATGGAGCCTGGTCCTCAAAAGCCTGTACACTGCCTGTGAAGTTCTGAGGAGCCCTGAATTCTCTCTGTAGTGAAGGAAGAATTGCTATGTTCCTTGCAGCATCAGATCCATGGTGACCCAGGCCAGCTCTTAGGCTTGAAGCAGTGTGCTGTCAAAAACAGAATGAAAAGGCTGTGTGGTAATCAGTGTACTGTAGAGAGTTGAACTGGATGGCTCTTTCTAGCAAATTTATTTTTTAAAAGCATAAAACAAAAAATCAGTGCTGCTCGGTAGAGTTCAGTAAATACTCTCACAAGATGAATCTATCTTATCTGGTCTGGACTGGAGTGTTCATAGTCACAATGGAAAGCGAGAGAGTTCAGAATGTTGGGGGGGAAAATGTTAGAATTTGCAACAAAAAAAAAAACAAAAACCATGCATCCATGCGTTGATACTGGCATCAGGATCCTGGGCTAAATGGACCATTGGTTTGAGCCAGCATGGCTAATTAAAGCTATTCCAATTTATCTCCTATACAATCAAATGCATCTCACTGCTTTCAGGAATTGCTGTATATCAGGGGTGGGCAAACTTTTTGGACCAAGGGCCACATCTGGGTATGGAAATTGTATGGCAGGGCCCTGAATGTTCATAAAATTGGGGATTGGGGTGTGGGAGGCGGTGAGGGCTCCAGCTGGGGCGTGCAGGCTCTAGGATTGGGCTGGGATGATGGGTTTGGGGTGCAGGAGGGTGCTCCAGGCTGGGAGCAAGGGGTTCAGAGGGTGGAAGGAGGATCAGGGCTGGGACAGGGGGTTAGGGCATGGGAGGGGGTGAGGGGTCAAGCCTCCATGCAGCGCTTACCTCAAGCAGCTCCTGGAAGCAGCGGCATGCCCCTTTCTGGCTCCTACACGGAGGCATGGCCAGACGGCTCTGTGTGCCCCATCCACAGGTGCCACCCCTGCATCTCCCAATGGCCGGGAACCTACATGAAGGAGCCAGAGAGGGGACATGCTGCTGCTTCCAGGAGTCGTGCGGAGCTATGGCACGCGTGGAGTGGAGCAAGACCCCAATCCCGCTCCCCGGCTGGAGCTTGAGAGCCATCTGAAGGTTAAAACATCTGAAGGGCCAGATGTGGCCCCCAGGCCATAGTTGGCCCAACTCTGCTGTATATTGTTAATAAAAATATTAAATCATGTCCTTTTTATCAGGCAAATTTAAGAGTATAACATTTGTTGTGCTGGTCACACATTCTGAACTATCTACTATGGAAAATTACCAAAGGATTATAGAATCATAGATTCCAAGGCCAGAAGAGACCATTCTGATCATCTAGTCTGATCTCATGTATAACACAGCCCATAGAATCCCCCCCCCCCCGGCAAAAAAAATTTCTACAGCATATCTTTAGGAACAATATCCTATCTTGATTCAAAAATTATAATTGATCGAGAATCCAACATAACCATTACCACGAGTCAAAAATGTATGCCTTATATTTGGTCTGAATTTGTTTAGCTTCAACTTCCAGCTATTGTATAGTTGTACCTTTCTCTGCTACACTGAAGAACCCTTTAATAAATATTTGTTCCCCATGTAGTTATTTTACAGACAGTAATCAAGTCACCCCTGAATCATCTCTTTGTTAAGCTAAATAGATTGACCTCCTTGAGTTTATCACTATAAGGCATGTTTTCTCATCCTTTAATCATTCTTGTGGTCCTTCTCTGAAACTTCTTTAATTTTTCAGCATCCTTTTTAAATTGTGAACACACCAGAACTGGACACAGTACTCCATCGGTGGTCATTCCAGGGACAAATACATAGCTAAAATAACCTTTTTACTCCTATTTAAGAGCCCCTTGTTTATACATCCAAGGATTGCATTAGCCTTTTTGGCCACAGTATCACACTAGGAGCTCATTTCAGCTGACTTCAGCTTTTTCAGTGTCGTGAGTCCCAGCATCGAGGCCCCCATCCTGTAAGTATGGCCAGCATTCTTTGTTCCTAGATGTATACGTTTACATTTAGCCATATTAAAACACATGTTGTTTGCCTGTTGCCAGTTTGCCAAGTGATGCAGATTGCTCTGTATCAGTGACCTCTCCCTTCATTATTAACCACTCTCTCAAATTTTTGTGACATCTGCAAACTTTATTAGTGATGACTTTGTTTTCACTGAAATGGTTCATAAAAATGCTTAATACCATAGAACCAAGAATCCCTGCAGGACCATTCTATAAACACACCCATTCAGTGAAGATTCCCCATTTACAAGTACATTTTGTAGTCTATCAGTTTGCCAGATTTTAACCCATTTAATGTATGCCTTGCTAATTTTATATCTTCCTAGTTTTTTAACCAAAATAAATGTTAATACCAAGCCAAATGCCTTACAAAAATCTAAGGATATCATGTCAACATTCTGACTTTATAAACCAAACTTTTAATCTCATCAAAAACAGATATCAAGTTAGTTTGACATGATCTAGAACATAAGAATTCAAGAATGGCCATACTGGGTCAGACCAAAGGTCCATCCAGCCCAATCTACCGTCAATAACCAATGTCAGGTGTCCCAGAGGGAGTGAACCTAACAGGTAATGATCAAGTGATCTCTCTCCTGCCATCCATCTCCACCCTCTGACAAACAGAGGCTAGGGACACCATTCCTTACCCATCCTGGCTAATAGCCATTAATGGACTTAACCTCCATGAATTTATCTAGTTCTCTTTTAAACCCTGTTATAATCCTAGCCTTCACAACCTCCTTAGGCAAGGAGTTCCACAGGTTGACTATGCACTGTGTGAAGAACTTTTCTTTATTTGTTTTAAACCTGCTGCCCATTAATTTCATTTGGTGGCCCCTAGTTCCTATATTATGGGAACAAGTAAATAACTTTTCCTTATTCACTTTCTCCACACCACACATGATTTTGTATACCTCTATCATATCCCCCCTTAGTGTCCTCTTTTCCAAACTGAAAAGTCCTACCCTCTTTAGTCTCTCTTCACATGCTTCCTGTGTAGTCTCCCCCTATCCCCTATCTATTTTCTGTAAACTCATTTTGATTGGCATTAATTATATTACCCTCCTCTAATTCTTTATTAAGTCCTGCCACTCTATTATCATGCCCAGGATCAATGTCAGACTATACATTTTCCTGTCATCCCCCGAGCCCTTTTTAAATATTGGCACAACATTCGTTTTGGAGAGTTTTGCCTATGTTTCTAGTGTTTGAAAGTGGAAAAATGGATTTGCCAGTTATTGTGTTAATTACTGTAGGCTACCTCACCCCCAAAAGGGAGATACAAGCTCCATTCTGTCTCCAATGCCTATGATGTTCTCAACTTCCATGCTAAGATCCCTTTCACAGGTCCCAGTTTGAAAGTGTTTTTTGTGAAAGGGAACACATGTCAAGCTGCTAGTGGACTCTGATCACCCAAGGGATTTTCATAGGCTACCAAAAAGCCATCAGATAGTTGCTCTTTATTTATAAAGGTGGAATTTCAGTTCAGATTTTTTTATCTTTTCTGTTATCACAACAAATTCTCCATGCTGCCTTAACATGGGAGTTTACTTCCTTTTAAAAACTTCCCCTCCCCCCAAAAAATTACTGCCCTATTTATACACATGCATACTATTATAGTCCCAGGCAGCCTCTACCTGAGTGGAACCCGATAAGTGATCTGTAAGTCAAGCCTATCTGGCAGTGTAATTCATTGCCCCAGTGAAGAAGAAAGCCAGATCACACTGCATTCCTGATTTTTCACTTTTCATTCCATACTCCAAGTGATGCCCTACAGCAGTGTTTCCCAAACTTGGGACGCTGCTTGTGCAGGGAAAGCCCCTGGCGGGCTGGGCCGGTTTGTTTATCCACGACATCCTCAGGTTCGGCTGATCATGGGTCCCAGTGGCCGCGGTTTGCTGCTCCAGGCCAATGGGAGCTGCTGGAAGTGATGGCCAGTATGTTCCTTGGTCTGCGCTGCTTCCAGCAGCTCCCTTTGGCCTGGAGCAGTGATCCGTGGCCAGTGGGAGCCGTGATCAGCTGAACCTGCAGATGTGGCAGGAAAACAAACCAGCCCGTCCTGCCAGGGGCTTTCCCTACACAAGCAGCATCCCAAGTTTGGGAAACACTGACCTACAGCTTCATTTCTTATTCCTGGATTTGTTCATTGTACTAAATACTAATAGAACTAGAAACATCTTCACAGCATGTAGAGCAGCAAATAAGAAATAAAAAGTGAATGTTTTTGTTGCTTTGCATCCTTGTCTTATACATTAGTAGCATCACAAAGGTGAAACTCCAACCCATGAAATGGCTAATAAGAGAATAAATGTAGTATTGTGTAAGTATAGAGTACCTCTTTATTATTTAATGAATAGTTTTGATCTCCCCTGATGTAGTGTGTGAAAATCAGCATGCAGATTGTATTCCATCAGTAAGAGAAACTTGTATTTCTTTCTTTTTTTGATTTGTAGACTTAGATTGCCTTTCCAATTAAATGAAACGCCTGAAGTTCAAAACCAAACAAGAAGGAATTAATTCAGCATGATGTGATCATTGAGATGTTGTGAATATTCAGCAATAATTTGTTTTGCTGAATTATTAGTACATATTCTCTTCTGTTAAGTTGAAGCAGGTTACATACTGTGGGCCTTGCTATCCTTGAAGAAAGGAATGGTAGACTCTGATAATCTGGTAGACTCCAATAATGCACCTCACTCATGCAAAATTATCATGTGAGAGAAAAGATCTTCTTGATTCAGTGTGCCTGAAGCATGACAATTATAGGACCAATCCTCCCTCATACATCTAGACCTTATTTACCGTACCAGAAAATAACAGAATGCCACTAGCCATCACCTTCACCCCCCAACTAAAACCTCTCCAGTGCATCATCAAAGATCTACAACCTATCCTGAAAGATGATCCCTCACTCTCACAGATCTTGGGAGACAGACCTGTCCTCGCTTACAGACAGCCCCCCTACCTGAAGCAAATACTCACCAGCAACCACATACCACAGAACAAAAACACTAACCCAGGAACCTATCCTTGCAACAAAGCCCGATGCCAATTCTGTCCACATGTCACTTGAATAGATATCATCATAGGACCTAATCACATCAGCCACACCATCAGGGGTTCGTTCACTTGCACATCTACCAATGTCAGATATGCCATCATGTGCCAGCGATGCCCCTCTGCCATGTACATTGGCCAAACTGGGCAGTCTCTATGCAAAAGAATAAATGGACACAAATCTGACATCAGGAATCATAACATTCAAAAAACCAGCAGGAGAACACTTCAACTTCTCTGGTCACTCAGTAACAGCCTTAAAGGTAGCAATTTTGCAACAGAAAAGCTTCAAAAACAGACTCCAACAAGAAACTGCTGAACTTGAATTAATATGCAAACTAGATACCATCTTGAACAGAGATTTGGAATGGCTGAGCCATTACACACACTGAATCTATTTCCCCATGTTAAGTATCTTCACACCTTCTTGTCAAACTGTCTGAAATGGCAGCAAAGAATCCTGTGGCACCTTATAGACTAACAGACGTTTTGGAGCGTGAGCTTTCGTGGGTGAATAGCCACTTCGTCAGATGCATCTAATCACCCACGAAAGCTCATGCTCCAAAACGTCTGTTAGTCTATAAGGTGCCACAGGATTCTTTGCTGCTTTTACAGATCCAGACTAACATGGCTACCCCTCTGATACTTGTCTGAAATGGGCTATCTTTATCACTACAAAAGTGTTTTTTTTTCTCCTGCTGATAATTGCTCATCCTAATTAATGAGCCTCTTGGAGTTGGTATGTGTGTACAGTAGAGTCGCATCATAGGTGCATTTCACTTATGCGATTTTAACTATACACGCTCTGCAAAACCAAAAGAAAAGAAAAGAAAAAAATAACAATTTAAATTCTATACCTGTAGTGCGGGTGATTCCGCCCACCATTTCACTCAATGAGCGTTTGACTATACGTGATTTTCGCCTTATGCGCTGACTTCAGAACTTGAGTCCCCTGTATATATCTCCTTACTATATGTTCCATTCTATGCATCCGATGAAGTGGGCTGTAGCCCATGAAAGCTTATGCTCAAATAAATTTGTTAGTCTCTAAGGTGCCACAAGTACTCCTTGTTCTTTTTTCTATGAGAGAAATTATTAAATTCTGCCCTGCCAGTGCTTCTGTTTAGCTGACCATGCTGGTTGTCCTCTGTGTATTCAGTAAGCCAATTGTGCATAAGCCCTGATTCCAGAATGGGTGTGTGAAGGGAAATCAGATATAGAGACAGAAATTAGTCTGATTAGATCGCTTCCTCTCTGTACTCCATGGCAACTGCAGTGGTCTTCAAGCCTAGTAATACAGTCTAATGAATCTGTGACTTGTTGCCTTATTACTTTCAGTAATGCTACAACAGTAATTAGATAATCCAGTTTTCCAGCATACTTGTTACAAGGTTGATTAATCATCTTCCCTGATTGCTCTCATTTTCTTTTCTAAAGATATTATTCCACAAAGTCAGGAAGACTGGGTGAAAAATAAAATACTTGATATAAAAACATCACAGCTCTTGCTATGAAATGGTGCAGTTTGGCAGAATAAATGCAAAGGATAATAGGATCGTGATGCCTCATTAAGAGTCCTGAAATTTGAATGCAATTAAAGGTTTTGTATCTGGTCCCCAGTGAAGACCTTCTGGTCACACTGTGTACTTTACAGTGGGTCTATACTGTAAAATGCATCAAATATCTTACCAACCAAGGCACTTGCTAATCAACAGCTGTCCTTGGAAGACTGTTACTCCATCGGCTGAGTATGACATGCCTGAAGTCATGGGCAATGGCTGGCTCAATTTTATTTAAAGGTAAGTCTGTATTTGCTAGAAAAGGCCCAGCCTCAGAGCAGTGAGAATTTTGGGTTAGATCCAGAGTTTGTTTAAATATATCTTTTTTTTTTTCTTTTTTTTTTCTCTGGAAATCAGTCTTGGTGCCTTTTGAGATTAGTAACTCTGGGGTGGTTGTTTCTGAGGTGTGGGGAGGTGTGAGAATGTGGCCTTTGGCCCCTCTGTGCCAAAATGGCTCCACTAGGCCCCTAGTTCTGCAAATGCTTACACATGGAGTGAAGGGGTGCTGCCCTGGGGGTATGGCAGCACCCTTTGACTTGAAGTAATAAAAGCAACTGTTAACTACATTGTGTGACAAGTATTGCCCTGTATTAGTTCTGAAACTCTGCTCAGAAACGCAGGGATTTCTCAGAAGCACACTGGCTCAGAAAATGTGGGGTTTTCCCCATAGTTTTCTTAAATGCTCATAGCATAAGTGGATATTTCACTTGGTAGGTGTACTAGGTTCTGTAATGAATATCAATAATAGTAAGTGCTCCCTCTGTGTGAGGACCCTGAAACATTAAACAAACATGAGTTAGGTGTTCCAAGGTTTCACTATGTGAGACAGAGGCAAGCAGGTAAGCTGCAAGTAAATATCTAAAAAGCAATGCAGTTTACCAAGGAAAAAAAAAATCAGTCCCTCTAAAGTCATCTCATGTTAAAACCTACAGTAAACATACGTTTTAGAGGAACAAAGGGGTTGTCTCCTCATCAGATATTTCTCTTGCTACCCAAAGAAAACTTCCTGACTGAGGACTGAAAACCTCAGATTATGGGTCAGAAGTCATCCTGGGGACCTTTGCATATGAAAGAAGGTCAAGGAATTACCAGGCTGAGGCAGATGGTCAGCCACGATTTGCTCCTATGCTGTGCTGCTGATGTCTTGAAGGGCTTTCTATATTAAGCTACAGATGTGGAAAGAGATCCCGTCCTACTTCACCATAGTGGGATTATGTTTGAAGAATATCAGAATGTTCAAAAATAACTGGTCCATGTGATGCTCTTTGCATTGGCCAGTGTGGGTGTGCTTTTGGAAGGAGGGTCTGAAGGGAAAACTAGGTGCCCCAGACAGTTGAGTGGGGGTGTTTGTGGGTTGTGTTTGTGGTGTGGGTTTTTTTAATTTTTTTTGTTTTTTAATTGTGTCTTTCTGGTGCTGGGTTCCAATCCTAAAATTACAAGTAAAAATGGCAATCCTATTCTAATCCCTGGATAAAATGTCAGCTGCTGAACTACGTGTTCAGTTTCCCCCATATGTCAGATATGAAAAATGTCACAAATTTTTGTGAAATGGTTCTGTTGCTTGTGAAGCAACAACAGTGAATTTCCCACAACTCTTAAGCAGCGAAATAGGAGTCTCTCCTCTCAAGCTGTCTGTCTATTACAGGTGCAAAGCTATTATGCATATGAAGCCCCTCCGTCCCTTCCACAGCTGAGGGGCTATACAAGGTCTGTTTCATGCATTGCAGCCTCCAGGCTGTAATAGGCAATAGCTTATGACAGCTGGCTATGTGTCCTGGCAACTGGAGAAGCAGAGCTGCACTCTGACCTCCTTCTCCTGCAACATCCTGGAGGTGGTTGGGATAGGAATCAGTTTCAACATATTTATATCATCTGAATTCCCATTCTCTCATCATGGCCACTTTTGAATGGGCAGCCAGATTCTAGCCACTTAAACACCTAAACAGCATAGAAGCTTTGGGCCTCTCCTCCTCTCTGGCAGTACCAATTAGAGCTAAAATTGTTTTGGTTCAGTTGAAAAATAGTCAAACCAAAACTGATTTTTTTTCTTGCGAAAAAGGAAAAAAAAACGTTCAGGTTAAATAAAATGTTTTGTATGTAGTTTTGTAATGAAATGTCTAAACAATTTGTTGAAAAAGTATTAAAACAAAACGTTTTGATAGTCTGAATTTTTTTCCTGACTGAAACTATATGCTAAATTTGACCTGAACATGAAGTTTTGGTGCCTTCCCCCATAGAAATTTTTATATATTTGTCTTTTTCTTTATTGGTAAATTTGCTACATGATGGAAATTAAAATGCCTGGCTCTAGCACAAAGGGGCTGGAATCAGGCAAGAGAACGTGGTTTGTAGAGAGGAAGAACTCTCTCTAGGGAAAGATGAGAACAGAGTGAAAGGGATCTGGTTGCAGAGGCGAGCTCCTTTCCTACACCCCGGCATACAGATCTGTTTAATAATGAGCAATTGGGAGAATGGTAAGAGGGAGTTTGCAAGAATTTGCAGATATTTTTTTCCTTTTAATTTATCTGACTGTAAAAGCATGTTTGATGTTTTCTTCATTATTTGGTGGAAGCTAAATATATATATATATATATATATATATATATATATATATATATATATATATATATATATATATATATATATATATATATAAGCTTCTTTTAGTTTATTCTTGTTTCTATTTCAAAAATAAGAAGAAAATGTACAGACGAGGACATCAATTTTGAGTTCTGATGCTTTGAGCAAGAAAAATGAAAGCTAGTCTCATGTGAATTCTTTCCTCTGACAGACCTCCTCATTATGTTGTTAAAAGTACTTAAATGTTTGTTACACTAGCTGGTAAATAATGAGCTCCAGTTAGCCCTTCTTAGTGGTATCAGGGCTAAATTGAGAGTTGAGTCATTGGTATTCCTAGACATGTTACCTCCCTCTTTCTCCCACATCAGTTGGCGTAGGAGTACAGGCCACCTGAATCATGGATTTTATAGTAGCTGGTCCAAAACTGAATGGTCTTGTAGGGAAGGGATTCTCAGCCCTTTTCTTTTGGAGGCCTCCCCACGGCATGGAATAAAAACTTCGTGGCCCATCTGTGCCACAACTGTTTTTCTGCATATAAAAGCAAGGGCCAGGGTTAGGGAGTAGCAAGCAGGGCAGTTGCTCGGGGCCTCATGCCACAGGGGCACCTGTGAAGCTAAGTTGCTCAGGCTTTGGCTTGGAGCCCTGGACTTCAGCCTCAGACTGTGGGGCTTCGGCTTTCTGCCTGGGCCTCAGCGACTCTAATGCCAGCCCTGCTTGGTGGACTCCCTGAAACCTGCTTGCAGCCCCCCAGGGGGCCCTGGACTCCTGGTTGAGAATGACTGTTGTAAGGAACAACTTCTCACCCCGCTCTCCCATATTTTTAAACCATCTCTCCTGAACAGTGTATTGTAACTATTTCATGTTTGACCCCTATGTCTTCTATATAGCTGACTTTATATAATCAGCTTGCTTGTTAGTAACCATTTTTTTGAGAGGGAAAGATTAAGCAGTTTCTGCATGGCAAGAAGGACTTATTTTTAAAAGTCAGAATGCCCCTTTTAGAAAATCAGACTAGTGATTAGTTGCTGGAGCTGTTTCTAAAAGATTGTTCTAGAAATCAAAGCCACTAGTACAAGTTAAAAAGTAGCAATAATAAAGGGCAATTAGTGCAGATGAATGCAGAGATGAAGAACAGTTCAGCTGCTGCCACTAGCAAATTAGTAAAGAGAAAAAAAATTCATTTTTTAAAAAGTAAACTGTAAACCTTTTATCAGTGAATAGCATATGATCTGGAGCTATTCTCTCACTGATTCATGTTTGCAACGTGCACTACCATAGTAAATTGCATGGGCTGAGGTAAAGAGCACTGTAACATTCAGACCTGAACGTTATCAGGTCTGTTTTAAAAAAACAAAACAAAACCAACAAAAAAAAACCATGGGTTGTTAAGTTTTAGGTTTAACGGATTTGCAAAATTTACACCAATATAAGGATGGTTAGTGGCCTGGTTTAAAAAACAAAACAGAACAAAAATATGTTCCTCCTTTACTTTACAGTATCTGCCAGGGTCTGAGTATAGCAGTCCAGGACAAAAGAGAGAGAAAGGGGAGACAAAGAAATCTGAACTCAGATCTGCACAAATAGGTTGAGAGGAAGTATTTGTAACAATAAATGGAATTGTTTCTGAACTTTTACATATTCTGCATTTATTAAAAGGGTTGGATTTTTCTGTAGTTGACTCTACTCTGACTGATCCATGGCATCACTTAGGTAAAATGCATGGAAAGTGTAGTTTGTGTTTATATTTATTGCATAGTAAAATTGAAAGTTTGTTATTTATAGTAAGTAGTCTACAACTGGCAGCTGCTGTGATGTACCAAAAACTAAATTTCTTTAAAGCAACCCTTGTGATTTACTGTACTGAAAACAGCAATTTATTTTAAACATTAGTGACTTCAAACAGACAGAAAGGGGTTTAATTTTATCAGTTCTTTTTATTGGCCATATCTTTCATTTGCAGTACACAATCATTTTTATTCAGGAGAGGATGCTGATTTTGGTGGTTTATACCCTGCTAAACATCTTAAGCAATGTCTGTGACCTTCAAGGTACAGTCTTTTCTAAATTAGGATGATTAATCTAGCCATAAGGGGCAGAACTGATTCCCTACCCCATTTTTTCCCCACTGGACAAAATCTACTTTAGACTATGGCTCTGGGCATTTGGAAGAGCAGAGGGGCTGTGTCAGAGATCCTCTCTGCACAGACAACTTTCCCATTTTCCTCCCTTTTGAGCAACTGGCAGGAAAGGATGGTATGGATTGGGAGTAAGATAGAACCTTGCCTCTGACACCTCTCTCATCAGCCATTGGAGCTAGATGGACATATAGTAGGAGAAGGTGTAAAGGTAAAAGGAAATTACTCCCCATCAAGACACAATATTTCCTGATGATTTCCCTAGGGTTGGAATGCCTCTGCACTGCTCCTTGGTTCACAGCTTTGCCACAAGGTACAATCTAGCCCAATGTAAGCAAGCATCTTGATTCTCTTTCCGCTCTTCTGTGGTAGATATATTAATTATGGTCACTGCCAGGAAAATATCACAATTAAAAAATATTTAGACTGTGGTTTTCCATAACATCTGAAAGCTAGTATAAGCCATGCTAAGACTTCTTAATTTGTAGTTGGACACCTCAAAAAGTAGCCTGATTTTTCAGAAGTAGTGATCTACTGTAGTGCTCTCACAACAGCTCTTGGTTGACTTACTAGGAGCTGTTAAACACACCTCTTAAAAATCTGATCACAGTTAAGACCCTGCCTTAGGCTCTTGTTTTTGAAAATCTGGGCCTTTAAAATTTCCTTCAGCAAGGTGGGGGAAAGTTTTCATGATGATGACATACTGAGAATGGAGCAGGCACTAAATGGTTCTAATTTTAAATTACAATCTCCCTTTTAGGTTCATTGTTTCATGGACTACACTCAGGAGAATAGACTGTAGGGTCCTAATGGCACCCCCTCTGCCCAGTTTCATCACTCAGTGACAATAACATTATATTTGTCCTGGGAAGGAATTTTCATTCAAACAACTTTCTGTGCTTCAAAGGGAGTGGAATGGAATATGAGTGCCCTACCTATGGAAACCACACTGGTATTGGGTAAATGCCTGTGAACCTTATCTCCCGGGTACAAAGAAGCTGGATTTCTATACCTTATGCTCAAGGAAAAAATTACATTTTCTGCTTGTTCAGAAGGTCTGCAAATTCCAAAGGTAAGAAACACATCTCGATATTTGATGTTTTTAATTACAGTTGCTGTTTTTTGATCCGGCTCCCAAAAGTTGCCTTTTGCATAATCCAAGACCAGTTTCTCACATTCTGCATAAATTCCTCACTGTGTTCTACCACCAAGCACTGTTTGACAAAAATCAGTTCTTACTGGGAAAAAATCTAACTTGTGAGGCTGCAAAATATTTCAGCAATGCCACTGGCTTACTTAAAATTGCATGTTTTATATATTTTTTTTTTAAATCATGAAAAAAGGTCATGGTACCTTTCCTTGTCCAGGAAATACAATTAGCAAATGTACTGTACAAATGGAAATTCTCAAAAATGCTGTTCTAAAAAATGTCAGCTAAACTCTAGATGCCATGCAATCTGATCAGCTTTAGCTCTCTCTGCTAATGACCATTTTGTACACATTAGTACTTTGGGTTAAATATATGTAAGATGTATAAACTGTCAGCTTTGGAAAATCAGGGGCCAGATTCTCTGGTGCAATGCAGATTCCCCTGATAGGGGCAGGCATATCCAGCCCTGAGAGTATATCTTTAGTGCAAAAAGGATCCTCCAAAAACATGGAGACAATGGAATGTCTTATGCTGACAAAACTGAGGGAAGCAGCGTAAGGGCTGTGGCTGGCAGAAAAGGGCTATGGCTTGAATGTTCCTATGCTGTGCAAATAACTGAGTATGGTATGGGGCACCTGGTAATAAATAGGGCCACTAGCAGCTGGCATGAGTTATAACATCCTGTGGCGACTATAATTTATGCTAGAGGACCATCCCTGCACTGAGCTTGACAGCACCCTTGTATCACTCAGCCTTAACCTGTAGAACGTGCAGTTAGGTTGGATTGTAGAATCTGGCCCATATTTATTTTAATAGAAGCTATTTCAGGGATTTTTAACAGGTGTATTTCTTTAAAACATGGACTTCAGAGAGGGTAATTTTGATTGCATAGAAATCTATTGAATGAATCCCTTAATCCAGGGGTAGGCAACCTATGGCACGCATGCAGAAGGCGGCACACGAGCTGATTTTTCAGTGGCACTCACACTGCCCAGGTCCTGGCCACCAGTCCAGGAGGCTCTGCATTTTAATTTAATTTTAAATGAAGCTTCTTAAACATTTTAAAATACATATGTACTTTACATACAACAATAGTTTAATTATATATTATAGACATAGAAAAAGACCTTCTAAAAACGTTAAAATGTATTACCGGCACGTGAAACCATAAATTAGAGTGAATAAATGAAGACTCGGCACAGCACTTCTGAAAGGTTGCCAACCCCTGCCTTAATACAAAGTTCTTATCTGTGGTTAAGGCACTGCACTGGGACTCAGAAAATCAGGGTTGAATTTCTGGCTTTGGCACAGACATTCTGTAAAAGTGAAAGGCAGACTTGTTTCAGACAGATGAACGGTGAGAACTATTGAGTGCTGGGAGCTGAGAGTTAAAAGCATGAAGAAATGACACATTTCTCATGTTGCTGCAACTAAGGGTACGTCTACACTACGGGATTATTCCGATTTTACATAAACTGTTTTTATAAAAACAGATTGTATAAAGTCGAGTGCACGCGGCCACATTAAGCACATTAATTCAGCGGTGTGCGTCCATGGTCCGAGGCTAGCGTCGATTTTCCGGAGCGTTGCACTGTGGGTAGCTATTCCCTAGCTATCCCATAGTTCCCGCAGTCTCCCCCACCCCTTAGAATTCTGGGTTGATAGCCCAGGGGCAAAAATCATTGTCGCTGGTGGTTCTGGGTAAATGTCGTCAGTCATTCCTTTCTCCGGGAAAGCAACGGTAGAAAATCATTTCTAGCCCTTTTTCCCTGGATTGCCCTGGCAGACGCCATAGCATAGCAATCATGGAGCCCGTTCAGCTTTTTTTTTTTTTTACAGTCACCGTATGTGTACTGGATGCCGCGGACAGAAGTGATACTCCAGCGCTACACAGCAGCATTCATTTGCTTTTGCATGATAGCAGAGATGGTTATCAGTGGTTCTGTACCGTCTGCTGCCAGTGTAATTTGGCAATGAGATGACGGTTATCTGTCCTTCTGTGCTGTCTGCTGCTATCATGGGTGACCCTGGCTGAGATCGGCCGGGGGTGCGAAAGCAAAATTGGGAATGACTCCCCGAGTCAATCCCTCCTTTATGGTTTCTAAAAATAGTCAGTCCTGCCTAGAATATGGGGCAAATGTACTAGAGAAGCAGTGTATCAGAGAGCACAGCTGCTTTGTGTCAGATCCCGCAGAAATGATGAGCTACATGCCATTCATGGGGGGTGCCCCTGCAACAACCCCACCCGTTGCTTCCCTCCTCCCCCAACCTTCCTGGGCTACCGTGGCAGTGTCCTCCCCATTTGTGTCATGAAGTAATAAAGAATGCAGGAATAAGAAACACTGAGTTTTTAGTGACATAAAATGAGGGGGAGGCAGCCTCCCGCTGCTATGATAGTCCAGGCAGGACATTAAGCAGTGTGGGGGAGAGGAGCCCAGCATCCCACTGCTATGATAGTCCAGGCAGTACAGAATCTTTTCTTTTCACATGAAAGGGAGGGGGCTGATTGAAGCTCAGCCCCCAGTTGCTATGATGAAGACGGTTACCAGACGTTCTGTACCATCTACTGGGAATGACTGGGAGTCATTCCTATTTTCACCCAGGCACCTCCTGCCAGCCTCACCTGAAGCCAGCCAGGAGCACTCACGGGTTCATAAGAAGGACGGTTACCAGTCCTACTGCACCGTCTGCCATCGGGGAGGGGAGAGGAGCGGATACTGCTCTTCACTGCTGCAGCATCACATCTACCAGCAGCATTCAGTAGACATAGGGTGACATTGAAAGAAGTCAAGAAACGATTTCTTTCCCTTTTCTTTCATGTGGGGAGGGAGGGAGAAAATTGACTAGCTATTCCCTGAACCACGCCGGACAATGTGTTTGAACATACAGGCATTGGGAGCTCAGCCAAGAATGCAATTACTTTTTGGAGACTGCTGTGGACTGTGGGATAGCTGGAGTCCTCAGTATCCCCTCCCTCCCTCCCTCCATGAGCGTCCGTTTGAGTCTCTGGCTTCCCGTTATGCTTGTCATGCAGCACTGTGTAGCCTGTAGATTTTTTTTTCAAACACTTTGGCATTTCGTTTTCTGTAACGGAGCTCTGATAGAACACATTTGTCTCCCCATACAGCAGTCAGATCCAGTATCTCCTGTACGGTCCATGCTGGAGCTCTTTTTGGATTTGGGACTGCATTGCCACCCGTGCTGATCAGAGCTCCAGGCTGGCCAAACAGGAAATGAAAATCAAGATTTCACGGGGCTTTTCCTGTTTACCTGGCCACTGCATCCGAGCTGAGATTGCTGTCCAGAGTGGTTACAGTGGTGCACTGTGGGATACTGCCCGGAGGCCAATACCGTCGATTTGCGGCCACACTAACCCTAATCCGATATGGTAATACCGATTTTAGCGCTATTCCTCTCGTCGGGAAGGAGTACAGAAACCGATATAAAGAGCCTTTTATATCGATATAAAGGGCCTTGTAGTGTGGATGGGTACAGCGTTAATTCGGTTTAACGCTGCTAAAATCGGTTTAAATGCGTAGTGTAGACCAGGCCTAACAATAGGCACATTACTACTGTTCCCTAAATGCTTATCTATCTATTGCCAAGGCTTAACCTGCTCGAAGGAAATGGGCATAGGAACCTCAAATGACAAAAGGAATCATTTAACATGACAAAACTCCCTTTTAAACTACAAAATAAAAAGGGGGATCAAAAGAGAATATATCTTCAGAGGAGATAAGGGTAATGAAAAATGTCACCCTAGTAAGGGAACTATGTAAAATACAAATGTTTTAAAGACAGAATAAATGTGTTGCTCTAACAGCTACAAATGCATACATTCAAAACATTTACTATCTTGATAGATTTTTGTTTCTAATATACTGTGCAACAGCAGGAAAGTCAGACCTATAAAAACTGGTAGTACATTCGACTAAGATTATTTCCCTCCCCACCTACAAGACCTACAGCATGTAGGTGGGAACAATCTTGTATATGCAAAGAATAAGATTAAAATGTCATCTACTGAGTCTGCAAGAGCAGAACGGAGGCCATGTTACTTCATCCATTGCCCTTTGTTCAGGGTCGGCTCCAGGCCACAGCGCACCAAGCACGTGCTTGGGGCGGCATGCCACGGGGGGGCACTCTGCCAGTTGTCAGGAGGGCGGCAGGCGGCTCTGGTGGAGCTCCCGCAGGCATACCTGCGGAGGGTCCGCTGGTCCCGCGTCTCCGGTGGAGCATTTGCAGGCACGCCTGCGAGAGGTCCACCAGAGCCGCGGGACCACCGGACCCCCCGCAGGGAAGCCTGCAGGAGGCCCACTGGAGCCGCGGGACCAGCGAGCGGCAAAGCGCCCCCAGCGGCATGCCGCCGTGCTTGGGGTGGCGAAATTGCTAAGCCGGCCCTGCCTTTGTTTTTGTTTTTTATTTTGTTAGAAACTTCCCAGGAATTTATCATTGTTAATTATAAAGATTTAATTAACTTCACAGTTTTCTGGGTAAATAAATGTAAGGTAAGACTGAGCAATGAAATAAAACCTGGTTGGACTGAGGTTAGAGAAGGAAGGGGGGCATGGATAACAGATCTTTCTATTAACACTGCCTTCTGTGGCAGAAATATCCTGTCTAGGGAAAGGTGATAATTTACATGTGTGAAGATACATTTATACTAATTTTCTTCAGTGTAAAGATGATTAATGTGAAACCCTCCTCTTACATGTCTAAAACTACCTGTGACCTAGTTATCTAAATAAAATAGACCTACACAACTTGCATATGGAATTTTTTTGATCAAATAGTTGCAACATATTTTGTACACATCCTCTAGACCAAATACTACATGCAGAAATTGTTTATAATAACTTCAAGTAATTCATCATAGTGGACAATGTATGAACAGAAAGAGGTGATATTCCTTGATTAAATTATTCATTTTGAAATACTTCTTTGTTTCCAGACATGACAGCTCTGTTTTTCAAAGGACTTTCTGACAACTTCCTTCCAGTTAACAGCAATAGATCTTCATCTCTTGACAGTGAAATTGTGAAACTGTTCTTTTGTTGCTTGTTGGTTAGTTCAATTGCAGATAATTTTTTAAAAACTTCCTTGTGTAGTTAATGCCATTTACTGGCAAATACCCACCATTGACTCTGAAAGTTTAAAACCTTGTGCAAAGAGGAAAGGGTTATGGTGCATTTGTTTGCTGCTGCTGCTATTGTGTATTGGATCTGCTGTTCTGCTAGTTTGGTTTTCAGGGCAATGGTAGGTTATTTCTGGTAGGGAAATAACTAGCTATGAAGAAGAGGAAGGGTGGATTTGTGATTAAGACACTGGACTGGGGATCCCAGCCCTGCCACAAACTTTTGGTGTGATCCTGGGCAAGTCTCTTACCTTCTCCATGCTGTTTCCATTTCCCAAATGTAAAACAGCTTTTTCTACCTCAACTGTTCAAATGGCAAAGGGCAGAGAATTCGTCTAACACGGTGGGGGCCTGATGACAGTAGGGGCCCCAGTTGCACTTCTAACTTTTTTAAAAAAATCTTGTTTTGTGAAATGAAAGCTGCTGTGCTGTGGAAAACAGCATAAAAATAGCCAGCATTAAATGGTGGGATCCAGGGATGCTTCACGCCTTCAAGTTTTTATGGGCTCTGCTTGTTGGGCAACCAAAGTGATGGATAAAATAATGAGGAAAAACCCTCCCAGTATTTTCCCCTGTGTTGTGCCCTGCTTTTCAACACTTCTGAAGGTTTCATTGTTTGTTTGTTGTGTTTAAAGGGCATATTTAATTACCTGTATGGAGAAAAGCACTAAATGGGATGTGTCAGCAGAATGTCTAGTGAGTGACAAGTGGCAATGTCTTTGAAATCTTACCACAGTTTTCTAGCTTTGACTCTAAGAAGAGAATTCTTTCTGATATAGAAATTGGATTTTGACTTCAGTGTTCTGCTCTCCCTCTTATGTATGGAATCTCAAGTGAAGTCAGTGAGAGGTATGTGCCTGCAGAGGACAATATTTAAATCTTTATCCAGTCTAACAATTTGAAAGGTGACTTTACCCCAATGCATCACATCTTTTATGTAGGATAAAATGTGTCCCCTGCACCAAGCCCAGATAACCAGAGTCTGATGCAATGCATGGACACCTCAAATCTTCCCACATTCATCCTCCCATAGCAGAATAGTACCATTGTAGTAGGCTCACTACAGTCATGGAGGAAGGGTCAGGATTTTCCCTTATGTAGTCTATTATTCTGTCATAATATGCAGATCCTTTTTCTGCTCCATCTACATTTGTATGTCTTCTCTTATTTCAGGTTTACATTGAAGACCAAATTATTTGCTGGTATAACTCCAATACCTCAGAGGTTGTTACTCTTAGGATGAATTGAGTCAAAGCACTTGGGTTTTCCTGATTTCAAGTCAACACAACTGCTATAAAATATACCTTTAATTAGTAGCATTTTACTGTTCTTCTCTATGTGTACCTCCCATTGAAACCAAAGGGGCCTTCCGTTCAAGGAGATTACAGGATTACGCTATAATAGTATAATTAGAGCTGCTGGTCTTTGCTTTCAGTTTACTTTTTTCTGTCAAAAGCCTGCTAACTCCTCTCCATCCAGCTAAACTTGGTAAAGATTTAACCAGTTTATTTTTTGCTGTGCTTGGGAACTGAAGTTCTTTCATTAACGTCAATGGGTGTTGAATAAGAAATGTGATGATTTCCTCTCATACAGATACTGAATGCTAGACAATTTGCATGGACTCCTTGCATCCTGGCACTAACACTAACGAATGATGGAAATGCTTGCAAAATTAGGTTCGATGGCTATTTATTTGTGGGAAAATATTTCACATGTACTTTAGGTCATAAATCCTAAAAGTCACAGGCTAGCAAATTACTTCAGTTTAGAAAATCAATTCTACTATGCCTGTAATTTAGTTGAAATCATTTTTGCAAACTGGAGAGGCCTACTTTATCTGTGACTAGCTATGAGTTAAGCACATCAAAAATCAGAGTTCCTTTTTCTATATAGCCTATCCAAATTCATTGTAACAAACTGGGAACATGGTACTAGTAAGATGAATTCATGTTTATATAGAGAGAGCAAAATATTAAATATTGCACCTTTTACAAAAGGTACAAGTTTGTACTTCCTTTCAGCCCATTCAATTTCTGCTAAAGTCAGTAAGAACAAACCAGCATTTAGTAGATGAAAAGTAACACATTTCAGTTAAAGACCATAAAATCATGACAAGGTAGATGGAAAAGAGAATGATACTGCTGATGTTGCATAACAAAAATCAGATGTTGGGATCATATTTTTGAAAAGCTTTTCACTTAACATTAAAAAAGGATACCAGTGCATTTGCAGAGAGATATTAGTGAATCCTTTATTACTGGATCAAACTTTGTTTTTAATGCCGACTAAAAGGCTTAAACTAATTTTTAAATCAATCCAGAATATGGACCATTTTTCATTTAAAAATATAGGTACATGATCTGCTTTTATTACAGTATTTTTTTATGACAACTACAAGGGAAGAGTAGAGACTATTAGTTGATTACATCCAGTGTAGGCTTTGCTATCAGATAGCTACACATCTGCATGATCACTTATCAAGCAAATTCCACTCATAAGTACAGCAGCATTTCTCTGTCTGATAGGTTAGACAGTACATGTGCCAAGGAAAGACAGGATGCATCTTGGAAACAGTATACTCCATTAGTCTGAAGTCTAAAAGTGGATAAGACAAATGTGTGTTCTGGAGTAAGTAAGTTTTTTTTTTAATGGATAGGAGCTGATGCAGAGGTTATTTGATTTGAAAAGATGGAACAGCCTTATTTTCTCTGTTTTCATAGGACCTGAGGTGTGGTAAGGAAGAATGGGGACAAGAGAACGTAGCCTCACACATTTAAAATCTGGGCACCTAAAATTAGGCACACAAAAAGTGGTGTTCCACCCCACCCCCATCTCCCTAGAGTTGCTTAGCAGCCACAGTTACCATTAATTATAAATGCAAGCTCATTAAGGTAGGGAAGCATAGGGGTAGTTTGACTTTTATATTTGGGGGGCAGCTCCAGCCGGGATTGCAGTTTTAGGGGGGCAATGCCCCCTCTCCCCAAACTACACCCATGCAGGTAAGGGTTTGCATTTTAGCTGAAAACCAAGCCAAATGTTTAGATGGCTAAATATGGATGTTAGCTACAACTGAGCTTTAGAGCCACAGGCCAGAATTTTATCTGCTGAAGCTTTGTGTTTGAATTTCACCTTCTAGTTGAGCATTGATGTTAAGCAAAATTCATTTTTTAAAAAACGTTGAACACCGATGTAAACACTAGCTGCTCAAATTAAAGTATTGTGCTTAATGGCCCCATGTCATCTTGCAGTGATTTAGTATATCTGACAGTGAGATTTTACTATCTTGTTACTGTGTGCTTTTGAAATGTGACGTACAGCAGATAATGAGTGGTGTGTTAAATGAATGATGCCTACAAAAGAGAAATACCAAGCCATTTTCATTTATAACGCACTATTTCAAATTATATGGCATTGGTGATGGGATAATAGTCTAATCTTATGCTGAATATTCAGTGTGGGGTTATATATATTTACTTTATGATACGCATCAAAGTAACTGAAACTGCTTCAAGACTTTCCAGCAAACAGTGCACCAGAATGGTCCATAGACTTTTAAAGCCAGAAGGTACCCTTATAATTCTGCTCTCTTGCATAATACAGTCCATAGACCCTCACCTTGTAATTTCTGCATCAAGCCCAGGCTAACACCAGCTATTCTCAAAGTATAGTGAACTGTGTACAGTTGTCATCCACCAAATTAACCAATCCTCTAACTCCTTTTCTTTATTCATATTGAGTCTACTATATGGTGTCATGATAGTTCCCCAGTTGGAAGACGTGACCAGGAGAGAAGTATTCTGAGATCTATGAAAAACCAAGTATGTTACAGGATTGTCGATATGCACTGAACTTGGAAGAAGACCCTCCCCCTTTTTTTTAATCTGATGACAGTGGCTGATTCACACACTATATGATAAAGGACAATTTAGCTACGATCAGGTAAACACAGTTCATAGATATGGGTGTATAATATGTCAGCATCAAATATCACTAGATTGCATTGGTAGTCTACTAGAGATACCTGTTCAATGACTAGTGTATTTTCTGTCTGTCATGTAGTTCCTTCAGCACCCTGTCCCATTCTGTAGCCTATCTGAAAAGTTTTTAGTGATTACTTGGTTTTTGATAAGAGGCATTGAACTTTCATTCATCTAAATGCAATAATTTCTGCCTGCTTGGGATCTGATGTTCAAAATACCATGATGACTTCTTAGGTCTATCTCCCTCCGATGATTATTTTATTCATAGACTGAATTAACCTTCTTTTAGGTCTCAATATAGGATGACCAGACAGCAAGTGTGAAAAATCAGGACAGTAAGTGGGGGGTAATAGGTACCTATATAAGAAAAAGCCCCCCAAAATTGGGACTGTCCCTATAAAATCGGGATATCTGGTCACCCTATCTTGATCATAAGAATTCTGCATGCTCTGGGACAGCACAAATTATGACTCTGACAACACAAATCAGGCTTCTAGACCAGAGTTCACTTACAAAGGGATTTGTTAGCTACATAATACAGGTGGTTTGCTGTAATATCTCCTACTTGTGTCCTTAAACATGCTTTGTTTTCTTGATTTTGCTTTATATATAGATAGGATATGCACCTAAGACAGAAGGGAACTTGGTTCACAGTTAACAAGCCTTATTCAAGGTATGAAGTAATGGCAAAACGTTATCTTGTATATTGTGGCTCTGCTATGAGGAGAGAGGCCTTGTACCCAGTACTAGACTCATGTCGCAGCTGGACAGATGTTCCAGCTTAGCACTCTCTTGAATGGGGTGAGAGAATAATTAATGGATGGCACCATATCCCCATATAGGCAGATTATGTTTAGGCCGCTCCCTTCTGCACATATGCTACCTTTGTCAACAGGGGTAGGCAGAGTGCATTTGTTGAAAAAAGAGCAGGAGATGGAGCTGTGAAGCAGACTTTCTCCAGACCCACCCTGCCTTGTTTGTTAGGGAATTTACAAATGGTAGGACTACTTCTTGTTAATGCTGGTTCAGCTCCACTGGGGTTAATAGCACTGGGAGCCCTAGTGCAGATTAATTAGTGTTAACCATGGTAGGAGTTTTTGAAATATTTCTCTTGTGTTACAGGCCTATTATATTTATTCAGTTTTATTATACAAGTTTATACTCACCCATTCTTTGAGGGTTAGCAGTAGGTCTGTTGTAAAAAGTGAGCTTGAAGGAGGGTCATAAAGAAAGGAAGGCAGTAAACTGGACTAGTTCATGGAGGAGTTTGTAGCTATAGGGAGCAGCATGGAAGAATATATGGACAGAAGTATGGATGAAGGACACAAAGCGATGGTAAGGCTAACCATGCAACTTGTGTGACCCAAAATGGAGAAGCGGGTAATAGAAAAAGGTGAGAGCAGAAAGGTAAGCAGGACTTCAGTAGTGCCAATCACTGAAGCAAGGAGCAAGGCACATAAATTTGATGTGAAAGGTATGATGAAGAGTGTGAAGGGATGGAGCAGCTAAGGGATAGGCAAGGTAGGCTATATCAATGACTGTGTTTCCCCCTATCTTGAAGGTGGCTGAGGAGACTTGAGGGAAAAATGAGGAAGGGGCCTCAATAATTGAGGTGAGAAATGACCAGGGCAAAGGGTCTTGGCAATGGGAACACAGAGATCCAGTTAGATTCTGGAGATATTTTAGAGGGAAAACCCAGCAGAATTCAGTGATAACTGTGTGGAGAGATGAATAACCCCATGGAAGGGGATTACAGAATAAGCTTGAAGTGACTGAAATGGAACCATTGATGTTTCCAAAAGCCTTCTCTGCCCAGATTGGAGTACAGAATGCAGATACTTTAGAAGTCTCTTGGTTTTATCTGCTGAGAACTTCCTTTTGTCGAAACTCACCTGGTCAGGGTGAATCAGGTATAATGGGCATTTTCCCAGATGGGTTGCTAAGCCCCTGGAAAGAATTTATATTATTCTGCATCCTTGAGGTTTGAGCAAACTGGACATATAACCTTGGCAATCAAAGCACAGGCTTTAATTTCCTATACAGATCCAAAATAAATGTGCCTGCCAGCAACTGAATTGTCAGCTAAAGTGTTTGTCTGCTTAACATACATAACAGCAGTTCAGGAATCTGACAATGAAGCATTAAAAAAAAAAAAAACTCTGCAGAGAAGTCAGCCACCCCAGGCACTTTACCTACACAAAGGCATTGCTAATCTCCTGGAGGGTGATGGGATTATTTAAATCCTCTTTGTCAGTCTGCTCAATGTTAGGCAGTGGTGATCCTATGAAAGAGCTTTTGATTTCCTGTAGACCTGAAGAGACAGATGATTTGAAAATGTCTTTCTAAAGAGTGTGGAAGACCTAAGCAATACCCCAGGAGCTAGCTAGAAAACTGCTATGATTGTACTTGATGGCTGGGATACAGGAAGATGCTTCTGGTTTTACTTCTTTTTCAAGACAGTAGTACAGGGACTACTTGCTCCTTTCACTTCCCAATGCACTGCTCTTAGCTGCACAAAGCAAATTCTGTTTTTAACAATTATCCAGTTTAAATTTGTGTCTTCAGTAGAAAATCAGAATGTGGATGGATTCTTTTTATAGATCTTTAATTTTTGTCTCACGTCAACTTTCACCAATCATTCCATCCCCTTTTAGGAAGTTGATATGGTTCGAGGCTGAGCTGTACCACTGGGTTTTGTCTCCCCATTGGCACTCATTCCAAGGGACAGGCTCACACCTGTATTTCTATGTGTGGAACCCTGCAATTCACTCCCACTCTGAGAACAGGGTCCCCAAGTTACAGAACCCCTGTTCACCAACAGTGTCCTCAGAGGTCCAACTGGGTTTTGGTCCTGCTATCAACTTGCCAGTGACCAGTGCAAGTATACAGTGACAGAGGAAAGCTTGTTCAAAATAAAGTCTTATTTATCAGTAAGAACATAACCAACAGAGAGGAAAAGGGTTAAAACAATAAAAAGCCTTGTCACGGCCCCTGAGTAGACTGTCCCCTCTGATACCCTTTTCTAGCTACCTGAGTGCACCCCTTATCAAGTGTCAGGCCCAGGCCTTCCCTTCTCTTTGAGATAGGATGTGCAATCCAGCCGCTCTGATTAGGTCTCTGGATTACAGCCTGCTTCTGTTTCATGTCATAAATAGTCCTCACTTCTGTTAAATTCCCTCTGCTGACAAGGAGAAGGGGATCTAGCTTTCGGAGAGACCTGCGTTTGGGAGAATAGTTTGTACATCTCCTAGCAGAATGGGGTCTTGGTCCCTGACTGGGGCTCCAAGGTTCTGTGGTAATTCACATAATTAATAATAAAACAAATATCCTCTTCCAATACATTCATAGGTAAGTTCTGCTCAGGTTGCAAGGATGGGTCAGAAAGGAAGTATGCTGTACATAAATTTGTATATCTTGGTAATAAAAATTATATATTGCTTTCAGCTGGAGCTGTATTAATGAAGACAGAAATTGATTCACCTTCCAGAAAAATTAATAATGGAAGCAGGTCTGTTTCCTTATAGAAATGGAGAAAATATTTGGGACTGAAAGACAAGCATGTGCTCATCTGCAATGATGGGTCTGGACTCATTTCAGAATACACTAAGGAAATTATATGATACTTTCTATTTTGCCTGACACTAATAGTTTGTAGTAGATGCATCATCTGAACTGTTACTTTGCTTTACTGTGAAAAACTTCAACACAATCATATGTTTCAAAAAGTGAACAAATTTGGGTCTCTCTCCCACCTCTTTGGATAGAATATCATTAATTGTCAAAGTGGAAATGCTCTACTTTCCTACTTCTCCTCAAGGTGATGCAATATAGTCCAATATGAAATGGTGGGACTTCCCCTGAAGTTTCAAACTAGATCCCAGTTTTAAAAAAACAGGGGAGAGGCTTGAAATCAGTTCAATTCTCATATCTATGCTCTTAGGCAAATTGTCCTCTCATATTACACTAGTGTAAATCAAAGGGGCTACTCCATTTTCTCACCAGTATCAGCTGGTCCACTACAGGGCCAGCTCCAGCTTTTTTGCCGCCCCAAGTGGTGGGGAAAAAAGAGAAACCCGATTGAGCTGTTGCCGAAGTGCTGCCAGAGAGGAGGTGAGGGACTGAAGGACCCGCCACCAAATTGCCGCTGCAGATCCATACGTGCCACTCCAATAATGGACACAGTGCCGCCCCTTTCTATTGGCCACCCCAGGCACCTGCTTCCTTCGCTGGTGCCTGGAACCAGCCCTGGTCCTCTGTAATGTGTATTTTTGTTTTTTTTTCTTTTTGTTTGTTTCTTTAGGGACTTCTTAAAACTTCTTAGGGAAAGTAATTGGTAAGAAGATTGTGACCCCATAGTCTGTATCTCCCTCTGGACCCTGGAAGTGCTACTTGGGTAATTATTTAATGCTTGCTGCATTTCCAAGTTATCATAATGCCTTTTCTCCCTAATGTTAACCATATGTGTTCTGATTGTTTTATTCTTCTGAATTATTGAAATACAGCATTTTGTAATCTGTTAATATAATTCTTCTTTTGTGTACGGCAGAAATATTCTTTCCTTATGGTTATGAAAATAATTGAACCACAATAATAACCCCGATGGCTGCTCCTTATATGAGAGAACTGCATAAATTTAAGACTTGGAAATACTCCTGGCCTTGAGTGAGTAATCCAGCACCTCCAATTCAGGCACTATAGCATAATACAACTTGCATCCAGTGAAAAGAAACTCCAATGCTTAAAATTTATATGAATCAACCTTGATACAGAAAATAATGTGAAATCATACAGCCTTTAATTAAAGTTCTGAAGAAACTGAAATTCATAATAGCATGAATTATAAAGGAGCAGTTTTATTTGAAAAATCAAGGCCAATTGTGGTAGCTAATGAATTCCCAGAAGATTAAAACCATTGCCAAGAAACAAACTGGTTGAAGTAGTAGACTGATTATGTAGCATTGCATCTTAAAGTACTGCCCAAAAGAAAATAATTCCTCCAAAGCCTAGCCATGGCTTTAAGTGCTGAACTGCAGAACTCCATAGAAATAGAGAATTTGCAGCCTGCTGTAGCTTCCATTCAACATTAAAATGATTTTTTCTTTAATGGCTCAGAAAGGATGAGTCTGAGATATTCAAAATGAATAATGCATCATAACAAACATGTTAATTTTTGCACTTGAGTAAGCACACTGGTTGGTGCGGTCAGCAGAAGGCTGTTTGGATCCCTTTGGTGCAGCTTGTGGGATACTGTAGTGGTTTGTGGGATTGTGTTTGATTTCTGTGTAATTGAAAAAGCTTGGCAGGTCATTTAGCAGAACCTGTGGTGCAAGTCCCCATCCCACTGTTCTAGTCTTCCATTGCTGTATTTTTCAGTTTTTTTTGACATTTTCATGCATTAATACTCCATAAACTGGTAGGCTAATATTAACACTTCTGCCATTGCAGCATTGCCATAAGAAGGTCATGAAATAAAAAGGTCATGAAATATAAAGAATTTTCAGTCTAAAGAATAATGGAGGTGTGGGAACCTTCTGTGTGGTAAGTCAGTTCTTGGTTATGAAGAATAGATTCTTGTTTTCAAAGAACTTGCAGAATATCTGTCTCAGATATTGTGATTTTGGAGTGGGTAGAAAGTTCAGATTGAAATTCAAGGAGCATGGGTCTTTGGATTTGAAGATTGCTGACCAGGTAATCAATGTTTAATCCATTGTCTTGAGGTAGAGAGAGTGAGTATCAAAGTGTCTTAATATAAGAATTGGCCCTTTAAGTTACAAGTTCCCAACTCCCTTCTTAAGTCCCTAGCTAGAAAAAAAAAAAGGAGAGAAGCAGGCAGCAAAGACAACAGACATCAAACTAGGAAAAAAGACTCTGCCCCCTGTTCAGGACACTATGGATGAAATCAATTTTGACTTCATTGGGACCAGAATTTCACCTCAAGACACCAAGCAAGGAATGACCAAATAATCTCGGCATAAAATAATTGAACTAGCCCCATTTGATTTGTTTGGTGTGCAGTGATGGATAAACGCAACATGCATGCAGACCAGGACCATATTTTTGTCTCTTACCATGAAGTGTAAGAAATTGTCCCATTCAAATACTGAAAAATTCTTGAATGGGACTTGCCTCTTACCTTGACTCATTCCTCTACATCTCATGTAGTTTGACTGTCAGATAGAATGGAAGAAATATGTGGTGACATCAAAGGTCCAGGCTGGGTAGAGAAACTGGAATGGTTCTTCCACTGTCAACATAACCTCCAGAATTTTATACTTTGGGTATGAGGCATTAGAAATAACATGGTAGAAAGATATCTCCATGTGTTAATTGATAGTTGTATTACTTTGTCTCTGAAGCCTGGAAATGGCATTGTATCTTTCTAGAAATAGGGGGCAAAACTACTGTAAATCCAAAAGAGAGTGAAAGGCAAAGATTATAAAATAAGTGTATCTTAATAGGTGTTTGAATCCACACAAATAATTGTCTATGGATTTTTTTAAAACTTGTTTTTCCTCTGATCTAAGTAATTTAAGAGCTCAGATCTCTGTAAACTTAAAACCTGGCTTTTTGGATGCAGAAATGTTACTCTGCAAATTATAGTTTAAAGAGTCCTGGTTAGAAAGATTTCTTAACCCTGAATATTGCTACTGTTGTTTCCTTGCTGCCTTCCCTCCAGAGCTATCTATTTGTATCTGAATAATTCCTGGCTTCTTTCTTGCTTGTGTTTTGGAAATACTACATGAGAGATCTTCCCCCACAGCTTTTCTGCTAGACATGGAGGAAGGTGGCATGATGAATTGGTTTGGATCTGGGAAGGCATTCCAGGCTCAGGGCTGCCTGGGAGGGAGAGTGGAGCCAGGGAGGACAGAAAGAAATGGAAGGAGATGGGGTGGACCAACATGGGAGGAAACACTAAAGGAGCAATTAAGATGGAGGAAGACAGCTGCGGGAACATGCAATCTTTGAAGCCAAAAGAAGAGAGTTTTGAGGAAGAGAAGGAGTTTTTGGAAAGAGATGGAGAAAGTCTTTTTAAAACTTTGAAGAAAAGGTCATTGGTGACTTTCTAAAGGGCAAATTTATTGGAGTGCAAGGCTCAGATGTGCTGTGGTCAAAAGAAAGATTGTAGGGTATCGAGGAAGGTATTAAGTGAGGCACTCAAGGCAGTAGAACTAGACAGTGTGTTTTGAAAGTTTGCCTCCAATGTCAAAAGGAAGGAGGGAGATGAGGTGCTAGCTGGAGAGGGTTGTACCATTAAAGGGAGCATTTTAGGATAGGAAAGAGACCAGCATGCTTGAAAGCAGAAGTGGGAGGAAGTCAGATATTAGGAAGTGATTGTAAATGCTGGAGCAAGGGAGGTCAGCATCTGGGATAAGGGAGCAGGTAAAACACTTGGATACCATGCTGATGTTCATAATATACATGCCTAAATAGATTTGAAAAGGAGAATAGCTCAACATAGATGCTTTTGAGTCTGGACAGAATAGAAAGAAGAGCAAGTACAGGGTGGGAATAGAAGAGGAAGGATGAAGCCAGGGCCAGCTCTAGCCATTTCGCCGCCCCAAGCATGGCGGCACGCTGCGGGGGGCGCTCTGCCGCCGCCGGTCCCGCGGGACCAGTGGACCCTCTGCAGGCATGCCTGCGGGAGGTCCACCGGAGCCACCTGCCGCCCTATCAGCAACCGGCAGAGCGCCCCCTGCGGCGTGCTGCCCCAAGTATGCGCTTGGCTTGCTGGGGCCTGGAGCCAGCCCTGGATGAAGCTCAAGATGGAAATTGCTTCAATTTTCTCTCTTAAAGAAATGGGCAAGATCCTGGGCAGGCTTGAAGAAGGGCAGAAGTGGTAGCAGGGGTCATAGGAGCAGGAGTTGACTAGGAAGAAGAAAAGTTGTTCACCCAGGAATTAACCAGGGTAATAGGATTACTGAAGGAGATAAGTAATAGCTATATAGTGGATTCTAGTTCCTTGGGGCCCTCTGCATCTCTTTTTTAGATTTTAATTTCTCTGGCAGAAAATGCAATAAGCAAAGTTTCACTTAAAGTATTTTAGCAGTTTTTCTATCTGAGGTGCAGGATGTGTGTGCTGAGTTATGTGAAAATGACAGAGAACAGGCAATCAAACCTCAGTCTAAAACATTTTTGAGTTATGAGTAAAAGTTTGGGTCAGTTCTTTTGTTACTAACGTATAGTCATAATTTGCCTAGACTGTCCACTTGGATTTGCTATATGGAAAGAGATGTCTTGCTTAACAGAATTATTGGAGTCCATCCAAGTTATTACTGTCATGTTATTACTATTACAAGCTAAATTCAATAGATATTATGCACCTCAGATTATCAAAATGCATTTGGTAAGGTTTCATATTCACAAGCTGGCTACAGTACAGAAGGAACAGTGATACAGAGAGCTTGTGTGGTATACAACGGACTCATTAGAAAGTGAGCAGCTATTTAAGATATCAGCTAGAGATGCATTAAACTTGTGCAGTTTGAGGTTCTGAACTCTGCAAACTATTTTGGCATTTGTGGAGTTGGCAGAACTAGATAAAATGTGAGCATTTATTTCTGTGATATGGATCAATGTTGTAGAATTTTTATTTTAGATGGTTTTCTGCATTAAAAAGATTATGTATTGAGGATGGGGAAAGAAGAACCCCCAAAAGTGAGGTGGTAAAAGTTGAGTGGTTTCTATATTGTGTGTTTATGTACACACATACTGTGTGCGCGTAAATAAATAAAGGGGGTAAATTTTCGAAGGGTTGGCTATCTAATGTACTTACTTGGTATCTTCTAATGTATTTATTTTTGTAACGAGGCGCAGAGAAACTATCTGTAAAATGTGACTAATTCCCTATGTGATTTGCCAACAAATTGTGCCATCAAAAAAGTTCGTCCTTCTAAAAAATTACATCTCTTTTTTAAAAAAAATTAGTATCTTTCTCTCTGCCTTTCTTTGCTCCTTTTCTTTAACAATCTCATTGGTAGAGTAGTTGGGTATTTTAGGTGACTAGCCTAATAAAGGAAAACAGGCTTTTTTAATGTAGATGAAAAGATGTATTATTTGATATCCATCAATACCCTCAAACCTAGATCAGATGCTAATGGGAAATATGTAGCTCAGAGAAGGGATTAATGTCATGTTGTGGAATTCTGAAAACCTACAGTTTGGCTAGTAAAATAGGTAAAGAGGATCCCTGGATAAAATGAAAAAAGTAGCATAATGTATATGGCACTGGTAGTTGAATATGTTCCTGAATATATTTAAGTAAACCTTTTAACAGATGGTGACCTATTATCACTGCAGTGAGTATAAAGTAACAATACAGAATGCTTCAAAAATATTATTTTGAGAAAAGGCTACAGAGATTGCATCTTCTCTAATGAGAATAAACTCAGAAACTCAGTAAGTGCTCAAAAGACTGGCAAATATATCTTAAATGTTCTTTGACTGAACTATGAGTTGAACTCTCTTTCTTTCAGAGTCACAATTATACGAAAGAAATTGCTAACCATGTCCATCAAAGTAAACAGTATAAATGAGTAATGATGTAGAGAAAAGAACAGAGATAAGGCTGAAAGCAGTGTGATATTAAATTAAAGAAACAGGCTTGTTGTGCCAAGCTATCCATTCTGAATTCTAGTTCCAACCCCCTTATAAAATAAGTTAGTCTCATTAAGGAATCTACAGGTGTCCTTTGTATTACATGCTTCTCTTGATATACATATTGCTGGTTAGCACTTACAGGGTTCTAGGAACCACCAGGGAATAAAATACTGGTTCTGTACATTCTGGGTCTGGTCACAGTGGGCATGACCTTTAATTTCAGCTGTCGGGTTTCACTTATTTTCAATTCTCTCCATTTCTTAGTACCTTTCTCTTGATGTTTCATAAATATGAATGTTTCCTGGATTCTCATCTTTGAAACATAAAAATGCATAGGTTAGGAACCAATAAATACAAAGCACAGGATTATTAGTTTCTATGTTGCCAAGCTACATGTCACCCAGAGAATTCGTACGTTTAGATATGGCATCTTCAATATTTCAAAAGTTTCACAGTTCTAATAACGATATAAGTTCTAGTCAAGTCCCTCCATGGCATAAAAAGTATAATTTGGATCTGGATCTTTTATTTTTTGAGAGGAGATTTTCTGATAGAATTTAGAATGTTACAGTTTATTCATTTAAGAAGCAATGCAGCAATTGAATTAAAGACAAAATGTAGGCCCTCAGTCTCCTCACTAATAAAGTTCCTCTTGTTTTATATCAGTGTAACTGAAAGGAGAATTAGACCCTGGATCTCTTCATTCTGTGAACTCCAAAAGCAGTCTGTTTTCAGGAGACAACATTACAATGTTTTGCAAAAATTGCCAGTATTTTTATGAGTTTCTTGTCAAAATTTTCATTAAACTTGAAATGAACCTCTCTGGATTGCATTCTGAGTCTGATTATGGTTCACTGCTGGGCAGAGAGTCTGACTTGCTACAGATATGAAGATACTGAAGAGGGAACATCAGAAGATCAACATAGTTTCCCATCTAATGAAGTACCATCAACATCTTGAAGTTGCCATGAGCTAATCAATATAAATCCATACTGCATTCCCCTTAATAGTCTAGCGTATGGCTAACAGATGACAATTATTTGAGTTTTAAAATATAATGGGCCAAATTCTCAAAGCTGCTTCAACCCAAGCCCTTCTTGCGTTCATGTGCAAAAAAGCTAATTAGGCATGATTATGAGCAGTGACATCAAGGCTGCAAACTGTCTTTACAAACAGGTGCCTTCAGTGGAGCATAATGTTGTAAATGTGAGTTCCTCAAAGTTTTTCTTTCTCCTCTCTATCATCACCTTTTTCTTTAGTTTCAATGTGTTGATCTCTGCTAAACCCTTGGGTAGCTGGGAGATGGTCAAGGCATGAAGTTGATGTAGAAATTGACTTCATCTGTGTATTGTTGGTATGCTACTTCATGATGTTTCACAGTATTCCCTAGTGCATCAATGAAATTTGCTGAGATTTGGGTTTAATATTCACATTTTGCTAAATTTGCAAGCAGGGGCTGCTCTATCATAGTTCAACTTTCTATTCCTGAGAGTACTATTAGGTTCAGTTTTTAAAGATGGTCTTTGTAATAAGGATTTTGCAATTTGAGTAGAAAGATGAAAATTTGCTTTTGTCCATATTCTATTTTAATTTAGGAGTTTACTGGTGACCACTGATTAGTGAGTCAGATTTAGCACTTAGTTTCAGCTACCTAAACACATAGGATGGTGAATCTTATATAACTGTCATGTGTACACATGATTTCAAGACAACACACAGGAGTGCGTATCTGCATGGATCAGGATCAACCTCTTAGAAACAACTCTTAATTTGAGATAAGATCCTCCTCTTATGTTACAAAGAAATCTGTGATAAAGCTGGTTATAAATACTTTAACTTTATGCTTGTGTACCTATTGCCCTGGTGGATGAGCTATAAATCCTTCTATGGCCTGCTGTCTAGGGAGCTAGTGTGATCCAGTGGAAAGGGTATTAGAAGGGGCTGAACAGACCTGACTTTTATTCCGAGCTTGCCCTATGACCTTCAACAAGCAACATCATCTCCCTGTGCCTCAGTTTTGCCATCTGTAAAATGGGGATAATCTTTCTTCACCTCTTTTGTAAAGAGCTATGAGATCTATGGATGAAAAGTTACATGAAAGCTAATTACAATTGTTACAGTGATCAGTTATGTGTCTACAATGGAGTTGTGCAATTCTTCCTCAAACTAATAGCCATCTGCTAATGTATAAGCCTACACAGTAAAGGGATGTTGTTATTTTTAGTGAGACTTGTCAAAAACACTCGCATGAAACAAAATTCTTACAGGCAAACTAAAGCACCTATTCACCTTGGTTTAGAAGGAAAACTGGTTTATGAACAAAATATAAAACCTGACATTTTCACCAAGACTATTTAAACATAAAATTTTAAAATGCAGAAAACATCTTTCATTTGCTTTAGGAATTCAGACTCATCAATATTCAAAACCCTTCCAACTCTGACAAACTTTTGTTTCTGCCCCTCACTGCTCCTAAGAGTCCTAAAATATTGTTTCTCAATAGTTAATAACACTACTGTTAGGTGTCATTTAGAAAAGATCTAATTCTGTATTTCCTCACAGGCTACAGTAATCTCTGAATAACTGTAAATGCTGAACTTTAAATACTGGTTAGAATTAAGACCTCTTAACTTATCACTGGTCTATTTTACCTTCATTTGACTATGAGAAAGGAACATTGAAGTGCCAAGGGGCAGATCCCAGGTAGTATAAATTGCCCTAGCTCAGTTGACTTCAACAGACTCTACTGACTTCAATGGCACTATGACAATTTACAGTAGAACTGGTCAGGAATATTCAAACAAAACATTTTTAATGGAAAATGCTGATTTGTTGGAACCAAAGCATTTGCAGTAATGTATTGGTTTTGATGAAACTACAGAAAGTTTCCCCCATATCTAGTATTTGGGAGTGAACCCATCCCAGACTAGGCAATAATCCAGTGGTTCAGGTACTCACTCGGAGCAAGGACCTGACACTGGGTTTCCCACATCCCAGGTGACAGCCTGAACCACTATGCTATTGGCTATGCTGGGAGAGGTGGGGGGAATTGGGGAGAGAGGGGATGAAGGGGAGAGAGCGAGAGCATGTGTATGTGTATAAAATTTTGAAAGGTCTTGGTTTCATTTCACATCAGAATGAAAATAAATTTCAAAACCTAATTTTTTCACAGAATAGAATTTTTCTTTTCCGGCCAGCCCTACTGAGCATCTGCTCCGCATACTAGTTCTTTTTCTTTTTCACTGATAAGAGATAAGTCCTAAATTCAATCCTGAAAGGCTTTTATGTTAAATTCTTATCAGGGGATTAAGTCCATATCTTTTGGCATTTAGCTGTATTTTGCTACGATAGCATCAGGACAAATTTCTCCTAGCACAGTTACATGTTAAAAAAAGGTCCTAAACCAGGGGTCGGCAACCTTTCAGAAGTGGTGTGCCGAGTCTTCACTTACTCACTTTAACTTAAGGTTTCGCTTGCCGGTAATACATTTTAATGTTTTTGAAGGTGTCTCTCTCTTGGCAGCAGGCTGAGTGAGGCCGGTGGCTGGGAACCCAGACTGGGGGTGCAGGTGGGAATGTGGTGGTGGGGGGTGCAGGAGCTCCCATTTGGTGCTTAGGGTGGGGAGGGATGTGGGGGGCTGGGTATGTGGGGGGTGTTCAGGAGTCAGAATGGGGCCTGGAGGTGAGTGAGGGGGTGCAGGAGTCAAAGTGTGGGATGGCTGGGTATGTGGTTGGGGGTGCAGAAGTCAGGGCTGGGGTTGTGCAGGAGTCAGGGCAGAGGGCTGGGTGCGTGGGCGGCGGTTTCGGGGTCGAGGGCAGAGGGCTTGGGGTGTGTGTGGGAGCGGCTCACGGCAGGGGGCTGGAGGCGATATGCCCCAACTCCACCTATGTCTCTGTTCCTCTTCTCATGATTGGGCCATTTATAGATTTTTAGAGCTAATGCAGTAAAAGTTCATTGTTTCAGATCCAAAGGTCTCTGGGTCATTCTCCCTGAATAACCCAATTAGGGGCAAATATTTAGGGGTGGGAGTACAGCATAGAATGGATAGAATTCCTCCACTGTCATATAGAGAGAAATCTAAATATTTAAGGTACTGGGCCTGACCTTTGGAGAAGGAGTAAATTGTTTGGTAGCCATACACAGAATGAATTACAGATATAGGTCACCAAAACCCTTTGACTGAAGAATAATTATCAAAAGGATATCATGAGTAGATGCAGAGAAATAAATCATGCATTGCACTAGAAGTTACTATTAAAATATATTTTGAAAGAAGCAGTGATATAGTATAGGTATAGATTATAGGTATAGATTTAGAGGTTTTAAAAATACTCTTCTTAAATTATTGTAGATTACAATGATCTGCAGTAGTCTAGAGCCTAGATTTAATAGTTGGTTTATTGTGGTATACACTGACTACAAGATCACAAACATAAAATGATGGGGCATCGCTGCTAGAAACACATTTATTTATTTTTTAATTGGCCCCCTTTGGACTGCGATAGTGACATCTTGAGTACTGAGGTAGCTTTAGAATAGTGCAATCCAGAATTTATCCTGAACCAAGTTATCACCTAAGTCATTAACCATAATCATCTCGGCTTGGGAAATCTCTTTGGTCTGCTTAACAGCTTGAAGAGCAAGCCTCATAAACCCATGAATAATTTCACCAGTAGAATTACCTTGCTGGGACTTTGCATTGTTTTCCGAAGTAATTTTCTGTAGTCATGCATGTCTGCAAAAGAGCTCCCTGCAAGGTAAATTTATCTGCCAATTATACCATTTACCTGCTAACAATGATGGCAATTGATGCAGAAGGAAATACTCATAAACTAGTCAGAACAAATTGCAAAAAATATTAAAACCAGCAGTGGTAAGAAGGCAATAAATACTAAAAACTGTTCTTTTGAAATACCATTATGCATTAAAGAAATATTGTGATGACTTCGAAGGAGCAAATATACTATTAAACACATGACAAAAAGTAATTACAGGAAATTGCACTTTCATACCATTGAGTCAGAGCTCACAGGAAAGTACTTTAGCTAAATAGCAGGCTGTGCAGTTTTCCACAAAAGACTTTTCTTAGAAGTTGCAGACTAGATTTTTAGCTGTTATAAACTGGCATAGCTCTTTTTACTTCATGGGGATTTATACCACTTGTGGCTCTGATTTCAATGTAACTGCTGATTTACACTAGTTGAGGAACTGGCCTATGCTCTTTGAGGCAGTTATTATTAATGTTTACTCATCTGAATCTGAGTTAGATTCCTAGCCTGGTTTTGTTCAAATATTGAAGGGAGTCTGGTAATTCTTCCTTAAATCTTGCTTTGGTTGTGATGCCTACAAAGGCAGCTGGTGTGCTGAGACCCATACTTACCATGCTGACCACCTCTGTCTCAGTGTATCATTGTGGTTCCATCTGTTTCCACGAGGGAATTGACAATTTAAATATAAGACAAAGACTGTCTTTTTGCTCTGTATTTGTAAGGTGTATGCTTTGCATATGGGGGTCTTGGCCTGTGTCCAGCTCCTATGCCACTCTACAAACGATAAGAATAATAAATAATTAATTAACCAAGCCCCAAACCATGTGGCACCAATTCATAGATTCTGTGCAAGTGGAGCTAGGATGGTAGAGCTAGTGTGGGCTGCATTTTGGAGCAGGTAGGGGAGGATATCTGGTTACAGGTTAGCAACAAGATGAGCCTGCTAAAATGTGTCTCATACTGTGCCTCCTGTCTCATACTGAGAAAGCGGGACGATCAGCAAGTTATCTTAAGTGCCTATACGCACGTGCAAGAAGCCTGGGAAACAAGCAGGGAGAACTGGAAGTCCTGGCACAGTCAAGGAACTATGATGTGATTGGAATAACAGAGACTTGGTGGGGTAACTCACATGACTGGAGTACTGTCATGGATGGATATAAACTGTTCAGGAAGGACAGGCAGGGCAGAAAAAGTGGGAGAGTTGCATTGTATGTAAAAGAGCAGTATGACTACTCAGAGTTCCATTATGAAACTGCAGAAAAACTTGAGTCTCTGGATTAAGTTTAGAGGTGTGAGCAACAAGGGTGATGTCATGGTGGGAGTCTGCTATAGACCACCAGACCAGGGGGATGAGGTGGACAAGGCTTTCTTCCAGCAACTAACAGAAGTTACTAAATCGCAGGCCCTGGTTCTTGTGGGAGACTTCAATCACCCTGATATCTGCTAGGAGAGCAACACAGCGGTGCACAGACAATCCAGGAAGTTTTTGGAAAGTGTAGGGGACAATTTCCTCGTGCAAGTGCTGGAGAAACCAGCTAGGGGCAGAGCTCTTCTAGACCTGCTGCTCACAAACTGGGAAGAATTAGTAGGGGAAGCAAAAGTTAGTGGGAACCTGGGAGGCAGTGACCATGAGATGGTTGTGTTCAGGATCCTGACACAAAGAAGAAAGGAGAACTGCAGAATACGGACCTTGGACTTCAGAAAAGTAGACTTTGACCTACTCAGGGAGCTGATGGGCAGGATCCCCTGGGAGAATAACATGAGGGGGAAAGGAGTCCAGGAGAGCTGGCTGTATTTTAAAGAATCCTTGTTGAGGTTGCAGGAACAAACCATCTTGATATGTAGAAAGAATAATAAATATGGCAGGCGACCAGCTTGGCTTAACAGTGAAATCCTTGCCAATCTTAAACACAAAAAATAAGCTTACAAGAAGTGGAAGACTGGATAAATGACCAGGGAGGAGTATAAAAATATTGCTCAGGCATGCAGAAGTGAAATCAGGAAGGCTAAATCACACTTGGAGTTGCAGCTAGCAAGAGATGTTAAGAGTAACAAGAAGGGTTTCTTTGGGTATGTTAGCAACAAGAAGAAAGTCAAGGAAAGTATGGGCCCCTTACTGAATGAAGGAGGCAACCCAGTGACAGAGATTGTGGAAAAAGCCATTACTCAGTGCTTTATTTTGGCCTCTGTCTTCACGAACAAGGTCAGCTCCCAGACTACTGCACTGGGCAGCACAGCATGGAGAGGAGGTGACCAGCCCTCTGTAGAGAAAGAAGTGGTTCAGGACTATTTAGAAAAGCTGGATGAGCACAAGTCCATGGGGCCGGATGCGCTGCATCCGAGGGTGCTAAAGGAGTTGGCAGATATGATTGCAGAGCCATTGGCCATTATCTTTGAAAACTCATGGAGATTGGGGGAGGTCCCGGATGACTGGAAAAAGATTAATGTGGTGCCCATTTTTAAAAAAGGGAAGGAGGAGGATCCAGGGAACTACAGGCCAGTCAGCCTCACCTCAGTCCCTGGAAAAATCATGGAGCAGGTCCTCAAGGAATCAATTCTGAAGCACTTAGAGGAGAGGAAAGTGATCAGAAACAGTCAGCATGGATTCACCAAGGACAAATCATGCCTGACTAGCCTAATTGCCTTCTATGAGAAGATAACTGGCTCTGTGGATTAGGGGAAAGCAGTGGATATGTTATTCCTTCACTTTAGCAAAGCTTTTGGTATGGTTTCTCTCAGTATTCTTGCCAGCAAATTAAAGAAGTACGGGCTGGATAAATAGACTATAAGGTGGATAGAAAGCTGGCTAGATCATCGGGCTCAGCGGGTAATGATCAATGGCTCCATGTCTAGTTGGCAGCCAGTATCAAGCAGAGTGCCCCAAGGGTCAGTCCTGGGGCCAGTTTTGTTCCATATCTTCATTAATGATCTGGAGGATGGTGTGAACTGTTGTACCCTCAGCAAGTTTGCAGATGACACTAAACTGGGAGGAGTGGTAGATAGGATACAGAGGGATCTAGACAAAATTAGAGGATTGGGCCAAAAGAAATCTGATGAGGTTCAACAAGGACAAGTGCAGAGTCCTGTACTTAGGACGGAAGAATTCCATGTACTGCTACAGACTAGGGACTGAATGGCTAGGCAGCAGTTCTGGAGAAAAGGACCTAGGGGTTACAATGGACAAAAAGCTGGATATGAGTCAACAGTGTGCCCTTGTTGCCAAGAAGGCTAATGATATTTTGGGCTGTATAAGTAAGGGCATTGCCAGAAGATCAAGGGACATGATCATTCCCCTCTATTCAACATTGGTGATGCCTCATCTGGAGTACTGTGTCCAGTTTTGGGCCCCACACTACAAGAAGGATGTGGAAAAATTGGAGAGAGAGTCCAGTGGAGGGCAACAAAAATGATTAGAGGGCTGGAGCACATGACTTATGAAGAGAGGCTGAGGGAACTGGGATTGTTTAGTCTGCAGAAGAGAAGAATGAGCAGGGATTTGAGAGCTGCTTTCAACTACCCGAAAGGGGGTTCCAAAGAGGATGGATCTAGACTGTTCTCAGTGGTACCAGATGACAGAACAAGGAGTAATGGTCTCAAGTTGCAGTGGGGGAGGTTTAGGTTGTATATCAGGGAAAAAAATTTCATGAGGACGGTGGTGAAGCACTGGAATGGGTTACCTAAGGAGGTGGTGGAATCTCCTTCCTTAGCGGTATTAAGGTCAGACAAAACCCTGGCTGGGATGATTTAGTTGGGGATTGGTCCTGCTTTGAGCAGGGGGTTGGACTAGATGACCTCCTGAGGTCCCTTCCAACCCTGATATTCTATGTGCTGGTTTGTTTTCTTTTTAGTTCACACTATTGTGGGTGTGAGTAAATGGTAACAGAGGGACAGAGCCTGATGGATCTCCAGGTAAGGTAAGCGGTACCATAGATCATCGTTTTTAATCCCTCCTATGCCACATCCCTGTGTATACTTAAGGACAGTCCTTGGAGGGCAAGGTCATTTAAATGGACTGTCATGATTAGGAAGCAGATAAGTGGCTAGCCAATTTCTTTCTAGGGAGAGCGATCTCCCTGTAGTGCTTAAAGGTCAATACAGGGACAAATAAAGGTATTTTGTTCCATGTTCTCTATCACGTTTGTTTCATTGCTGCCAAACACTGAACCACATGACATAATCTGAGCAGGCCTGATCCTTCTCTCGCACTGGTTTTTCCCTTGAGTAATGCCATTGGCTAGAGTACTGTTGCTTCCTGTTTTATTGCCATTACTATCCTCTTGCCTTTCCCACGTCTCTCTCAGGGTGCGTGTCTATATGGCAATCATGGGATGTGTAGACATACATGAGCTAGCCTAGGTACCAGGGCAGCACGCAAACAATTTTCTAGCGTTCTAGGTGGGCTTGTACTGCCTGCTCTGAAGCGTATGCTGCCGCGACTTCACTGCTTCACTGCCTGAGCTAGCTACAGTAAAGCTAGTTCAGCTATGTCTACTCAAACTGCCATCATACCCCAGGATACCCCTCAGTTCTTCTTTCACAACCATGCTTCCATGGTTTCTCACTGACAATCTCTGTGCTGGATGCTACAGATATTTTTCACAATTATGAAACTCTTCCTACTTCCTGGTGGATGACAAAAACACAAAATGGTAGTTCCTCAGCTGTAGTTTTATAAAGTTCAATAAATAAACCGAAATGGAAAACATACAGGTTTTTTTTCCCCTCCCTAAGTAAGGGATGGAAGACAGCAAGAATCTACAAAGTAGGGAGGGAACGAGAGCAACAGACATTTGTCCATCTTCCATGATTAAAAGGACATAGTTTTTACTCATTTTTTTTTTAGAACTCCTGGCAATTGTTCTCTTCATAGAAAGATTTAGTAATTGTTAATGGAAGTGGCTGGCACCATGTCTTCTCCATTCTGTAGAATGACAGTACCTCTTTGTGGGAAAAATAGGACACATTTATTTATCTTTAAAAAGATTTACCATTGACCTTAATTAGAGTAAAGTTAGGCCAACACCGAGAGCTTCTGGTGAATAACAATGATTTAGATTAGGGAAAACCCAGCAAGCTAAAGCCCTGTGGGTACTAGAATGGTCATATTGTACTACATGTCTAATTTGGAACTACTATTCCACTGGAGCTATATAGCAATTTAGAACAATATAATCTCTACTCTATCAACAAGGTAGAATGCTACAGTTTTAACCGTAAAAAGGGGGTGGGGGAAATGTTCCCTTGTCATATTTCATTTTACCCATCTGATAATTCACAATAGCTGTCTCAGAGCTAGTCATGAGAATCACTGATATTCAGTCATGCCATGTTCCTTTTTTCTAAACAGGTAAAAGGGCAATTGTAAATTACAGCTAAAGCTCAAAAGCTATCAAAGGTTGTTCTAGGGCTGATTTTAAATCAGTTTAGCTGTTCCTCTTTCCTGGGTATGATGCTTCACTGAGCAAATAGTGATGGATGCCTTTAATGGTTTTATAGAATGCTGACTGAAGTAGAAAGGTCTTTCATTTCTTGGAGTATAAAATGGTGCATGACCAATATTTCTGAAACACAAGAAATACAAATATAATGTGTGTCCTTCTTGTTAACAAGTTTAAATCTGCAATGGAAAAGGCAGACTTCTTCAGTGAACATTATTTTATCCACCTCTTTGACACATCATTCCAAGCTGGTTTGATGTAGCTTATTCAATGTTCTCATTCTGACCTTAGAAATATATTTTGCTGTGTTCAGGGGTGGCTCCAGGCCCCAGCACACCAAGCGCGTGCTTGGGGCGGCATGCCGCTGGGGGCACTCTGCCGGTCGCCAGGAGGGTGGCAGGCAGGCAGACTTCGGTGGCATGCCTGAGGAGGGTCCGCTGGTCCCGTGGCTTTGGTGGACCTCCCGCAGGCATGCCGGAGCCGCAGGACCAGAGGACCCTCCGCAGACATGCCTGTGGGAGGTCCACCGGAGCCGCGGGACCGGCGACTGGCAGAGCACCCCCCACGGCATGACGCCATGCTTGGGACAGCGAAATGTCTAGAGCCGCTCCTGGCTGTGTTCCATAGTGCCAGCTAAGAAAACAGTCCTCCTCCTTACTGACTGTAAGTCATCATAATCAAAGTATACTGAATTATAATTTTCTATTTCATGAATCACTAACTTCCCTTTAGTAATATAATTGCTATTTGTATATTGGAAACCCCTACATATATCATAAAAAAAACACCTCTTTTAAAAAAAATCTCATGGTTAAATTAAATTAGAAATGAATGTAGAAAGGCAAAGCATTTGAAATCAGTTACAATATAGAATTACCTTCTAATAATTAAGAACCTTGATGGTGGGATGTAGCTAGAAATGAGTTATTTTTTGAAAGCATCCATTAACTCCTCTGAATATACTTTTATAAAATACTTAGGGAACATGATCCACTTGAACATAAAATCAGTATGATCGGTGATATCTGAATCACTGATATTACTGAAGACAGGATGTGCATTTCACAGTTCATGAAAACAATGTTTAACTACTAATATTTGTAAAGTTCATTGATGAAAGAGAATGGTTTAGTGCTGTGATTAAAACCCCACGTACCCTATCTAAAATTTAGAAGTACTTGGATACCACTTTCATAATTTTAATTGATATGTTATAATATGTTCTTTTTCTGAAATTACCTAATACTCTCTTTGGCTAAAATTGGTCCTGTGATCACAGCCTGTGTATAGTTGAGAACCTATCTAGTGTTGCAGCACAATGCTGTAAATCAGTTCCAGTCATGGCACTATTTCTGATTGGCTTGCTGTGTTCAGCCTTAGAGAAATATCTTAACTTGTCTCTGCCTTAATTTCCCCCATAATATAAAATAGGGATAATCTTATCTCAGAGGGATTGTGGGGATGTTACACAATGTTTGCAGAATGTTGTGAAAATGTTCACCAATTTAAAAGTATTAAGAGACCATGATACACTGAATATTCCTCATGTTTCTGCAGAACATTGTAGTTTACATTTCTGTTGTATTTCAATATCACAGAAGGATATGAAAGAGGAGGAAGGAAATAGTTTGAGGAACGCAAAACCGTTAATCTAATGTGAGATGAGACATGCAACCGTTGTGGCTACAAATATTACAATTAAAAAGCAAAAGCTTCCCAGTTGGAGAAAGTGCCTTGGCAAAAGCTGTAGGCAGTGGAACTCACTAATGTGGCAGGATCCTACAATAATCAGAAGAATTCTAGAAGTCTTTCTCACAGTAGGAAGAGCATTGACCAATACATGACTGAGAGGGGGAACCTCAGCTAATGTGAACATTCTGCTCTGGGGTCAACCAGGGAGACTTCAGATTCTCTGCCTACTGACCACAAGTTTGGTGAGCTCAGACCTGAATTCCTCTTCCTGCTTGTGAAGTGGAAAAGGGATTCTTTAGTGCAGGACACTTCAGGGAAGCAGGCAGTTCTCTTATAACCTGGGCCCTAGGAAAAACACCAGTTGACGTCAGTGGAGCTGAGATTTCATCCCTGTGTTCTTAAAAGTAGCATTATGCCACAATGATAGCATGTCAGTGCCATACAAATGTGTTGTCAAAGATAGCAATCCTGTGTCTTCCAGATCATTCACAGTGTTTAAGTTCAGTTCAATGTACTGGTTCAGGCAAGCTCAGATGAACCAGCATACTGGTTCAAGGATCCTCAGATTTCTATGTAGCCCTAGATAACATGCCTTAACTACTGATTTGAGTGAAGAAACATTCTGAATAACTGAGGCAGCAGGTATTATTTTAAACGGAATGTTCTTGACTCTGCCACCTACAAACTATCAGTCAGATCTTTAAAGGGATCTCAAGAATGTGAATAATTTCTGAGTTTGGTTAGAAGGTTGCAATCGAAACGGTGCTTATTTGCCAGCTCTGGAATATGAATCAGAACATGAACATCAGAAGAGAACATGTTACTTTCCTGACCCACCCATTTGCTGCCTCCATCATGACAGCTCAAGGCTAGAGTAGTTGACATCACACAGTATATACTACAGTATAGTGTGTTTGTCGTTTCAATCGGGAACCTAAATAGCACGAGCATAGTCAGTTTCTTCCTTCCTGGACCCATATTGGAATTAACTGAGAATAACACACCTTCAAATTCACTCTTAATTTGGGAGTGGGGCGGGGGCATTCATGGTATTAAATCCTTTTTAAAGGAATTTATCCAAGTTACATTATATCATACTGAAAATGGATAGCAAAGCATGTTAGCTGCCTCAGTGCATTTCTTATAAACAGCACATCCAACAGGAGAGCTACCTTAAGGAATTACTGTAAACTGCTTTGAGAAATAGGACTGGAAAGGAATATGAAAACAAATATTTTTCAGCCATTATGCCAAAAATTGTAGCTATAAAAGGATAAAAGTAGGAAACTCTTCTGAATAAATGGATTTCACAGCACAATAACCACTGATCTTGGAAAATGAAAGAAACACTGTCTGGTGGCTGTACTTGTTATGTGCACATTTAACAGGCATCAGTTCCAGATGAGTTGAAGTATCTATGGTACTGTAAAGGGGCACTATCTTTTGCAATGTGTGTGTGTACAGCACCTTGCACAATATGGTCCTGGTCCATGACTTGGGCCTCCTAAGTGCTACCACAATAAATAATAGTAATTGTCAGTGCTCAAATTTTGTTTTCCCCAAATATTCCTACTATTCTACCACTGGTGCAGTTCTACTGGTGGTAGCAAACTGAACACTAGTGTTGACAAGGCGACAGTCAACTGCCACCGTTATAAATAGTGAGTCACCTAATCCTGCTTAAGTATAGGTTGAAATGATACAGTAGTTAAAATGCCAGAGGTCTTTTTATACTAGCACTCCCATCATTAAAAAGCAACAGAGAGTCCTGTGGCACCTTAAAAACCAACAGTTGTATTGGAGCATAAGCTTTCGTGGGTGAATACTCACTTTGTCAGACGCATGTAAACAGGAAAAGTATCTCCATTGAAATCAGTGATGGTGGCACTGATGTAAACTATTGCTAGTGGAGAATCATTGGAAGAGCTGGATGAAATTAATATGTGACCCAGACACACACAGATTATTTGAAATGTATTTTCTTTTGACAATAAAACAAGAGAATTGTACTATTACAAATGGAAATAGACAGTACTTTGGGATATTGTTGGTGTCATGGTGCAGCATATTGTAAAGGAGAACTGGGGTGGATAGGCTGTCAAGGTATTTTTCCCACTTTGAACTTTAGCATCCAGAAAGTGGGGACTTGCATGTACCCTTCTAAGCTTAATTCCTGGCTTAGATCTGATAGCGCTGCCACCAACCAGAAATTCCAGTGCCTGGTACACTCTCTGTCCCGCAAAACCTTCCCTGGGGGACCCAAGACCCAAACCCCTTGCGTCTTAAAACAGAGAGAAATAAACCATTCCACCTCCTTCCCCCTCCCAGATTTCCCCTCCCTGGGTTACCCTGAGAGATACATTGATCCAAACTCCTTGGATCTTAAAACAGAGAGAAATTAACCTTCTCTCGCCCCCTCCTTTTCCCCCCACCAATCCCTGGTGAGTTCAGACCCAGTCCCCTTGGGTCTTAAACAAGGGAAAAAATCAATCAGGTTCTTAAAAAGAAAGCTTTTAATTAAAGAAAGAAAAAAGTAAAAATTATCTCTGTAAAATCAAGATGGAAAATGTTTACAGGGTCTTCAGCTTATATAGACTAGAGGGACTCCCTCCTCCTTAGCCTGAGATACAAGTTACAGCAAACAGAGGTAAAATATCCTTCCAGCAAAATACACATTTGCAAGTTAAGAAAACAAACATAAGACTAATTCACCTTTCTAGCTAGTACTTGCTATTTTGAACATGAGAGACTGTTTTAGAAAAATTGGAGAAAGATCTGGTTGCACGTTTGGTCCCTCTGTTCCCCAAGAGCGAACAACAAACAAAACAAAAAGCAGAAACCAAGACTTCCCTCCACCAAGATTTGAAAGTATCTTGTCCCCCGATTGGTCCTCTGGTCAGGTGTCAGCCAGGTTTACTGAGCTTCTTAACCCTTTACAGGTAAAAGAGACATTAACCCTTAACTATCTGTTTATGACATAGGCTGTGGCACACAGTATCTTGTACTTGACCAGTGTCCAATAACTGTCACAAACAAAAGTAATCTATTTTGCATAACTCTTAACTTCCATTCTACTTGGCTAAAGCTAGATAGTCCTAAATTCTTGTTTTCAGTAAAATATTGTGATGGGATATATGTTACTACCAAGTTATATTAAGACTCTAAAACGAAGGAAAACTTTTTAAAGGGAAGTTCTGTGTGCTCTTGGACAACTGGGATGTAACTAGCACTGTCTCTGGGGCTGCAGAACTAGCCCGTGGGGGCAGGATGGCAGAAAGTGAGCTGATTTGACTTGATATTCCAAGTCTCTGGATTAGCCACTTGCTTTCCTCTGCCATTATAACTTACCATTGGTTGGGAGGAGATTCTTGGTAGAACTGCTTGAAATTTTTGGAAATTCAAATTTTGATTTTTTTTAAAAAGGGAAAAACACATGAAATATTCATAGAAAATTCTTCATCCTCCCCATTTTTTAGCCACATCTGCTCACACATTTTCCCCTTTCTCTGTTTCTTTATTTTTATGCAATAGGGCAACCTATTATTCTACTTTTGCTTAAGTGACTTCGAGTTCTGACTTACTGATCATTACATACTGCATAGTCTGTTTATATAAGTGGTCTTGCATGCTCTTAAGGCAGCAGCTGACTGCAAGTTTAGGGGCTGGAGAAGAATTGCCCCTTCATGAATGAATGAACATGATAAAGCAGGCTGAGTTTCGGCTCTCACTGAGCATCCTGTTGGTTGTACAACACTGTATACTTTTCCTTAAGTCTTCTCTCATACTGTTTATCTGGGTGCAATGAGAATTCCCCTTGTGTTGGGTTTATTCTTTTGTCACAACTTTGCATTGTGGCTTTGTGTGTTGTCTGGTCTCTTGGTTCACCCCTAACCCAAGCCTGTGACTGAGTCTGAGGCTGGATCTAGTTAGGTACTTTAAATATTATGCACACATTTAAGGCATAGTAACTTGTAGGAAATGGTCATAATAGTGAATCTGGGCCCAATTCAGTACTCCCCGATTTCTAAGTGACCTGACATGCCAAGCCATGGTTTGCAAGGAACCAAATGAAATGTATTTTGCCTGCCTGGCAACTGTTTTAATGATACTGTAAGTTCTTGATAATAAGTAGAAGTCTAATGCTTTATTTTAGCACCTGTCTTCATTCTCTATCTCCAATCTACCTTCCAACAGCAGCAAATAACATTTTTTTCAGCCAAATGATTTTCTGATGTAATAACATTTGTTTTCAAAGAAATATTTGAAGCAAACTTAGATTCTCTTGCTTTTTTTGCCAATGATTAGAAAGTCTCCACACAAAATCATTTGGATGGATCAGAGCAAGCGAGTTGGGTGTTAAAATTACCAGAATCCATGCTGTAGATATCAGTTATGGCCTAGAGACAATGAGATGATTGTAGCTGCTAGCCAAGATGAGCAAAAGTTATATCATTGTGTTGTAATAGACGTTATTTGCACATTTGTTTGGCTGTTATGCATGAAATGGAAAAGAGAAGGAGCATCTATTGCAGACCACAGCTCAAGGAATGGAATTCGGTACAATCTCATCTTTGGCTATTTGCTGTCAGATGTTCCTGTTTTTGCATAAAAAGTGCCCAATATCAATCTCTTTTTAAGGGACACTGTAGACACACTGTCCTTCAAAAGAACTGAATCTGTAAGTAATTAACTCTCAAATGGGTAGTCACATCTGCACTAGAAAAATGTTGCCAAATTAGAAGGCATTCAGTGAAAAAGCAGCACAAGAGATCGTCTCCCTTTAAGAAGATAACTGATTTTCTAGATAAAGGAAATACAGTAGATCTATCTACCTGGATTTCAGCAAGGGATTTCATACAGTTCCACATGGGAAATTTATTAGCGACATTGGAGAGAGCATGGATTAAGAAGAGAATAGAAAGGTGGATAAGGAACTGGTTAAAGGGCAGACTACCACAGGTCATACTGAAAGGTGAACTGTTAGGCTGGAAGGAGATTACTAGTGGAGTTCCTCAAGAATCGGTCATGGGACAAATATAATTTAATATTTTTAATGACCTTAGCACAAAAAGTGGGAATCTAATAGAATTTGTGGATGACACAAAGTTTGGAGGTATTGCCAATACAGAGGAGCATCAGAATTATACAAGATCTGGACAGTCTTGAAAACTGCAGTAATAGAAAAGGGATAAAATGTAATGCACTTAGGGACTAACCACAAGAATTTTTGCTAAAAAATGGGAACTTATCAGTTGGAAGTGACATAGGAAAAGAGAGACCAGGATGTCGTGGTTGATCAGAGGATGACTATGAGCTGCAAATGTGATGTGGCCATGAAATGTAGTCTTTGCAATCCTATGATGCATCATACAAGGTATTTCAAGTAGACAGGGCAGTGTTAGTACCTTTATACAAGGCACTGTTGAGACCTTACCTGGAGTACTGTGTGCAGTTCTGGTCTCCAATCTTAAAGAAAAATGAATTCTTTCAGATGCAGGGAAGGGCTACTAGGATGATCAGAGGAATTGAAAACCTTCATTATGAGAGGCATCTCAAAGAGCTTGGCTTGTTGAGCCTAACCAAATGAAGGCTGAAGGAGATATGTTTGCTCTCCCTAAATATATCAGAGGGATAAATACGAGGGAGGGAGAGGAGTTATTTAAGTTAAGTGCCAATATGAACACAAGAACAAATGGATATAAACTGGCCATCAAAAAGTTTAGGCTTGAAATTAGATGATAGTCTCTACTCGCCAGAGGAGTGAAGTTCTAGAACAGCCTTCCCAGGGGAGCAGTGGGGGCAAAAAAAACCAATAAACTAACTGGCTTCTGCGACTGCTAGCAGCAAATATCTCCAACAGCCAGTGATGGGACACTAGATGGGGAGGTCTTTGAGTTATACAGATAATTCTTTGTTCTCAAGTCAGATTAGAAGATTTTCACCTTCTTCTGCAGCATGGGGCATGGGTCACTTGCTAGTTTAAACTAGAGCAAATGGTGGACTCTGTAACTTGAAGTCTTTAAGTCATGATTTGAGGACATCAGTAACTCAGTTTCAGATTATAGGTCTATTACAGGAGTGGGTGTGAAGGTTCTGCAATGTGCAGAAGGTCAGACTAGATGATCATGATGGTCCCTTCTGGCCTTAAAATCTATGAGTCTATAAGGGGAGAGAGACTTAAAAGAAAAAAACAATGGACAGCTGAATAGCAACTGAAGTATCTGAACAACATTCAGGCTAAATGTATGGAAAAATTCCTAACAGTGAAGTTGAGTCATTCTTGGTAAACAGAAAGCACCCCATTGCTTGAGTCATTTAAACCAAGCCTGACCAATGCAAAGGATGAGCATGCAGGGAACAATTTGCACCAGCAGGGGGATGAATAAGCTTGCTTAATCATACTTTCTTTTATTCCTCTAATTGATTTGATGACTGGGAAACAGTGATGGAGGAAATGTTAATTCCCCAACCATTCATTTCTAGGCTATCCGACGAAGACTAGATTAGAGAGAGGCAAATAGGAAGCAATGTTATTTTTAGTACCTTTCTCATGGTTCCATGTGTGACTAGCTTAGCATATGCCATGTCAAGTCCATGAGTCCCTTCCTTGTTTTGGCAGAAACCCATTGGTTCTGAGGGTCTCAAAGTGATTCTTCTACCAACTCAATGTGACAACATTCTCCCATCGCCATGGTACAGATAGACCCCTACTTAGCCTCTGTGACTCACCACTGTGTAGTGGCTTAATATGTATTGTGTAAAGGAAAGTCTAGTCTCTCTTCTCTCTCTAAAATGGAGTTTTATCAATGGAGTGTATTAAGTATTATGGCATGCATGAAATCTTAGTAAACATAATAATCTGAATAGTAAGAGCCTAATGGAAGCAAACACTTCATATTTGAGGGTGGAACAACATTAATGAGGCAGTCACTTCACTTTTTTCTGTACTGAGCATAAGTTCTGCATACAAAGAAATAGCTTCAATTTAGAGAGAAATGAATAGTTGGAACCCTATGCAGCTGTAACAAGACTACTCGTTCTGTAGCCATAACTTGCCTGCTTTGGATGGCTTTATAAATTGAGAACCAACTTTAATTTCATGTAAGAATAAGAAAGCATCTCTCTTTCTGAAAATAATTCATGGAAAAATCCTCATTAATACAATATTTTGCTCACCTCTGTGAAAGAGGTGAAACTGCATGTGGAGAGCTAGTACCTGTGCAACAATTTCAAGGATTTACATGTAGAATGTAGGTGCCTGAGCTGTAAATTAATGTATCATTGCAGTGATGTATGTATATGTGTGTTGATTAATATTCATTACGTTAAGAATCAGTGTTATGGCAGAGCGGAGGAGAACTTTTTTTAAAACTCAAGCTCTTGCGTACTAATCTTTCTTCTCTACCTGTTACTACTGCAGACAGCATTTCTACAAATAATGTCTGAGCCAGTGTTGCTCTTGAGAGAATCTCAGAAACAGCATCAGTCAGAATAAAACCCCATGTTCCTGGCTTATTTAGAGAAGCAGAATAAATACCCACTTATGTATGAGTTTTTGTAGCCATTCTTCTTTTAAGTCAATAATTTACATTTTAAAGCCTTCAATTCATTTGCTTTTCTTCTCTCCAAATCTAAACAAGAATAAAATTTACAAAATGACAGAATTACAGAGTTAATGTGGATTTGAGATGCAAAACACATGCTTTCTGGGCCAAATTCAGTTCTCCCTTACATCTCCATCTCACCCCTTTTTACTCAAATCGGCTCCAGTAGGGTAAAAATAGCCTAGAATTTGGCTTGAAATTCTTGACCTCCAAGGGTTGTGCTTTTCTTTCATACTGAAGTCAGGGAAGCATATGCTGGCATTAATTTGCATATGCTGTTCCCAAAGTCTCTCCAGTTTTAAGACATTTTGTAATGAACTGGTTCTATAGTGTGGTTTCATAACCTCTTATTAAAGGGTGTGAGAGTAAAAGCCATGTGGCATGTTACTGCTGTAACTCTGTCCGTTTCAGTAGTGTATATTGTATTCAGTTTGTGGTGTGTCTTATAGAGTGATCTGTTTAGTAAGTATTTGTGATGTGTCCTGCAGAATTTATCAAGTTGTTCTGGATGTGTCGGGGTAATAATTAGCTGCACAGCTGCTTAATATGCTAATATTTAGGAGATTTCCAAGTTAATATTACTATTTAGAACACAAACCCCTACCATTGAAATTCAACCCTTATCCATAATTAACTTCTCTAATTGTCCCTGAAAGGGTGACAGGTTTCTAAAAGATTGCATTTTAATTGTCAATATTTCCATGACAGATGCATGGCAGGGATTCAGGTTGCTTTGACAGATGCCCTGTGTACTGACATTCAGAAGGTAACTGCCTGAGAGGCATGAGGAGAGGGAATCATTCAAAAATTCCTTTGTTTGATGACCTTTGATTGACAGAGATGCCAGGAATATACAGTCATGTGCAATCCAAGGAGAGCTGGGATGTCCTTGTGGCCAGAGCTATGGTATGTGCTCTTGCGAGGGGTACACTCGAAAAAGAATTAAGCTTGAGTTCTTACCTAGGAGAAAAAATTACTGAGTGTTTAAAGCCAATCTGCTTGCCTCTAATTCAACACTGAAAAATAAACAACAATGTATAAACAAAAGTATCTGTTGGTACCACATAATTGTGCAAAGAACTTATTTTCTATTTGGACCACCTAGTTTTGATGTTTACCAGGGGTACCTAGGCTTTTCATAGATTCTAGGACTGGAAGGGACCTCGAGAGGTCATTGAGTCCAGTCCCCTGCCCTCATGACAGGAGCAAATACTGTCTAGACCATCCCTGATAGACATTTATCTAACCTACTCTTAAATATCTCCAGAGATGGAGATTCCAAAACTTCCCTAGGCAATTTATTCCAGTGTTTAACCACCCTGACAGCTAGGAACTTTTTCCTATGTCCAACCTAAACTCCCTTGCTGCAGTTTAAGCCCATTGCTTCTTGTTCTATCCTTAGAGGCTGAGGTGAACAAGTTTTCTCCCTTTTAAATATTTTTAAATACCTGAAATACCTGAAAACTGCTATCATGTCCCCTCTCAGTCTTCTCTTTTCCAGACTAAACAAACCCAATTCTTTCAGCCTTCCTTCATAGGTCATATTCTCAAAATCTTTAATCATTCTTGTTGCCAAGGGACATACTGGCTGCCGCTTCCAGCAGCTCCCATTGGCCTGGAGCAGTGAACCGTGGCCACTGGTAGCCACGATCAGCCGAAGCTGCAGAGGTGGCAGATACACAAACCAGCCCAGCGCGCCAGGGGCTTTCCCTGCACAAGCGGCGGAACAAGTTTGGGAACCACTGTGATTAAACTAATATTTGTGTGATCCATATAACATTAGGTTGGGCTGCATGAGTGTGAAAAGACCCTTAACTTGGTCTGCTCTCAAAATACACACATACTGAAGGGGGGGAAGTAGAAGAGAAGTATTCTCTGAGGAGCAAGGGAGGGATTTTACTCCAGACAGAGCCCAGGTGTCCTCTTCCCAGACATCCCTTTTTTGTCTCATTTGTTTTAAAATTCCTTTATACAGAAATAATGAGCAGAAAAGGTTATACTTACCAGATCATTCTGCTCCCTTCCTGAGCATCCTCTGCCCCCACTATCCAGTTCATAAACATTTCCATTATGCTTGCGGGATTGTCTGGAAGGTTGTTGGCTTACTTCAGCACACCTAGGGAAAGGAAGCTGAGATGCATCATCAGTTAGCTGTAAGGGAATGTTGTAGTGAATAAAGTGTCTGCAGGGATAGTGGGAGAAGAAAGGTCAGCAGAGAGGTGAATGGCCAATAAGCCCTTAATCTTATGGGGAAGGTAGTTATCAGCTGCTACTTTCTGCACTTATGGTTCCTGGGAGGTGGGTGGACTGGGGTGCTGCTCTCTGCTTATCACAATCACAGCACTTCAGTAAAATCTGAGTTTGGATATCATTGTCAGAATAAACATCCAATATTTAGTAAAAGCATATATTGTAGGCAATTTTATTATTATTGGATATTCTCTCCCCCCACAATACCACCTGACAAATCTTTAATGGATTTTTCAAAGGCATACACAGTCATCAATTTCTTTAATGAGATGGGATGAATGAAGGTTGAAATTACAAGGGCATGACAGAAACTCAATATCCTCCTCCCATACTGTAGGTCATTATAATATATCGTTCATCTCCATCAATTAGTATTTTAAGATTTCTGACATTTTGATTGAATGCATTGTTAGGCTATTTATTAAGAATGAGAATATGCTGATTTTCTGCAAACTTTCCCACCTGAAGATAGGATTGCCAATTTTGTTTGGACATATTCCTGGAGGTTTCATTACCTGACATAATCTTTAATTAAAAATTAATCTTTAATTCCTGGAGACTCCAGGCCAATCCTGGAACACTGGCAACCTTAACTGAAAGTCTTTATAAATGCTGATCTCATTCAGGTTAGGGCAGAGCGAGGCTGGGAACATGGTACTGATCCTTTGGGACAATGTGTCGCCAGGGGAACCCAACAAGAGCAATCTGTGATCTCTGGAACACAAGGACTCCAATTACTACAAGTGCTTTCATAAAGCATGTATGAGAGGCTCCTTGCGTACTCCTTCCTCTACCATTACATGTGTAAAGCCCTGTCAGAATCTGGCCTATAAGTATTGTGTCATCCATATTTGATGTGGGCTTCCCTAGTCATTATGAAGTGCTGTTGGCACACTGTGGGTGGTAAATTGAACACAATATCAAATTATAGTAGGAGTAGAAATGGTGCCAGCCTTATTCTTATATAATACAAGCAGCCCTGTACCAGAACCCGACTCCCTATTATAAAAAGGGATGAAAATTTGGTTAATAATTCTTTACAGAACATGGTTCAGAATATGAGTATCAGAATACTTATTAGCACTATATTTAACATTTATAATAGTGCAGCCTGTGTATTACTTCACACCTGTTTGTAAAGATGCTACCTAGAATTTAGGTCGATACCTAATGCATTAGACGTGTTCTTGCATACTAATTCACTCCCTGACAACTTATTGTTTAACCATACATATTTCACCCCCTGCATACTCCACAGAAAGAAAGGACTTGATTCTCCTCTGCCTTGTATCTTGTGTGGTCATTCCCATCCATATCAAGTGAGCTTAAAATCAACTCACCATGTTTTATATCAAGGTGATTTAAATAGCAATTTCAATCACCAAGTGGAAAGCCACAATTTAATCAATTTTAATAAACTTTTCCACATGTACTTGCTTTATTTTGTAGAGAAAGATGCATTCACATTGGTTGATATAACAATTAAAATGTTGATTTACAGCTAAATAGAGTCTTTATGCTAAATTTGGTACATCTTTTTACTACCCAGAAGGGTATATATTATGTACACTTATTTAAGCAATTATATAGCTTAATGTTTTCAGATCTTATTGTACACTTTTAATATGTTAGCAAATTGTGAATGATATATTGCTTACATACTAGATAATTAACTTGTTGCTCATGATTTGTGTCAAGCTACATTAGGATGGTCACTGGAATTTAATGAAACACACAACAGCATATTTGTTTTTAATTTATATGTTTAAGAGATTATAATAAATTTAGACCTTAACATATTTTGTGTTTAAATGCAGCTTTAATTTTAAACAGGTTTATTTTTTAAAAGAAAAACATACCTGTAATTTCAATTTTAAAAACTGATTTAAATCAGATGTTTTAAATTGTTTTTTTTTCTCCACCGTGGTGTGATATGCCACCAAATCAGAATATTCTATTAATGATATGTCTAAACCTACTTTGCATAACTTCATGTGACTACACATGATGCAAGACAGCCATGAATCCAGCCCAAAGTCTATATTTCTGTGGGAATTGGTATGGAAAGTTGCAAACTTTAAACATATACAGGGATTATGCTTAACCCTGCCATTTTTGGACATAAGTAGGGATTCACACTTAAAACATTGCATTAGAGTTCAGTCAGCTGCTGTAGCAGGTTGGTAATAGACTATATAGAGACTTTCATTTTTAGGTGACCAAAAATCCAGCCTAGGTCTGAAGACAAAAAGTTGACACCATTTGATAGATATTACATGAATTATTGACATCAGGTCAGTCTTTAGAGGATATCTGTCCACTCTCACTAAAACTACCACTGGCAGCACCCTGGCTGATAGTCTCATCAGAGAAGTCCGTGATCCATGGTGAATGGACTATGTTGTGCCAATTATATTAGACCAGTAAAAAAAACCCAGCAGGATCTTTTTAAAGGGGACAAGACAAAGATGCCACATTTATTATGATAATTTATGACTAATAACTAATATCTTAATTCTTATACACACACATTATACCTATTACCTATATATATATACACACACACACACACACACATTCACATTATACCTAATACCTATACACACACACATACACACATTCACACACACACACCCACATTCATCAGGTGTTCTGCAGCTGCTGCATAGTTATCAGTCCTGAAGATAGCTAAAGTTCACGGCTTGATTTTGCAGCTTGGGTTCGTAGCTTGTGGCGGCTAACTGGCCAGGAAAGCCAGGCACAAGGACAAGCTGGATCTCTGTTGGGCAGGCACCGATGCCCTTCCATGTTGGCAGCAGAATGTTACCCAGAGTCTCTCATCTCACCCTTCTTTTTTATAGGCTTTTAGTTTGGATTCAAAGTCTATAGGTCTTGCTGTGTCACGCTGCCTCTGGGTTTAGATTGATCACCCATCAATTGCAGGCGTGACTTTCAGCCTTGGACCTGGCTTTGATCTTCCTTCTGTTGTTCTGTTGTCCTTTTCTTTTTAGGGTGGATGCTTCTTACTTTGTTTAGGGCTGTTGTCTAGGTCTTCAGCCATTGGTATTTGAACTTTATCTCATCAGGACAGGCTGGGGCTGGAGGTTGATTCCATCATTCATACATACCTCATTCACACATCTAAACTAAACTAATAAGATTACAGCAGGGTTTGCAAAAATGAAGGTTGGAGGAAGCTTTTACAAAATGGAGTGAGTGTTTTAAAGCGGGGTTTGAATTACAATATGGAACAGAAGTTACAGTATAGGCAAGTGTAATGAATGGTAAACAGAAGTTACATTAATAAAGTGAACAATTGAAAACAATTTCATGTATTAGTTCTACAGCTTGGGCGCTCTCTCCTAGAGGTACTTCTCTAGGACATGGCTGAAGAGCAGTGTGGGGGAAGCTTGCACTTTCACTGCTTGTGCTGTACCTGCCCTGTGGAAAGAAGCCTTTGGTTTCCAGTGTTGACCCATAAGCAAGTTTCAAGATCACTCAAATGAATTTTAAAAAAATGTGGTGAGCTCATTTGATCTGTTTAGCTTGGCTCTTTGGGATGGTGTAAAAAAGACAGCATTTAATGATGGCTTTCCCTGAACTTGGAAATTCTCTTCAGATTGTTTCTCCTGAATCCATCTGTTTAGGTCATAGATCTATTTGGGTCATAGGTAAATCTAAGAAGTGTTTAACCTTGATTTTAATCTTTAAATTTACTAAAATAAAGAGCTTTTGCGTATAATTTACAGTTCGGGTTTTGGTCATTTGTTCTTCCCAGTATAGAAAAATGGATTTTAACGAGGAGTGGGGGACGATGGCCTCCTTTATTTCTGAGTATGAAGGGAATAATTCGCTAAGGATCTTGAACAGAAGTTGTTGGGTCACACTTGGCTTGCTAGCGCACTCCACTTACCCAGAATTACCTTGCAATCACAATTTTTCTTTTGTTGGACCTCCAAGTGCAAATACATTACACTGTTCATTCTAACGAAGCCGCAAGCTTTAGGATTTTTTTTCCCCTAAAAACACCATTAAAAAAAGTTTTAAGAAAAGAAAGCTAGGGCTTGCTTTGCTAAAAGAGATTGTTGCCAAAGGAAAGCAGTCTCTTGTATTTTGGCAGGATACTATATGAACTCAGCTGTCTACCCGCAGTTGCTTTTGGCTGGATTATTTGCTAGCTTTTAAAAAATTAATTTGTTTGTCATGGAGAATGAATTTTTCACTCTTGTGAATCAGGTTTGAACTACCCCTTATGGAAAGGCATATGAAAAGTATAATGGCATGAGTTCTTCATTCCCAACCTCCTCCAATTGGTCACTTACAGCTATTCCATGCTAGGGGGTTGCTTTATTAGCAGGAACTGAAGGGATTCCTATAGCAGAGCACAAACATTCAGGTGACCACAACTGTAAAGGGGCAATTCCAACACAGAATAACTAAAGGATTGTGGGAACCCTGTGGTGTAAGGTGCCTGCCTCCCTCTGCTCCTAGAATTTCAAATATCCGGTGAGGCTCAGAAACATGGAGAACATTGAAATGAGCAAAATAATATACGGGGAAGAGACTTAGAAGGACCTTTCAGGGTTTTTCATTATTTGTATTTCAGTAATTCTATCAGGCCTGAACCAAATTCCAGGCCCCATTGTGCAAGGCACTGTACAAACATAATAAGAGGGGACTTTCCCTGAAGAGCTTGCAGTGTAAATAGACAAGACAGATAAAGGGTGGGAGAAATTATCCCCATTCTACAGATGGAGAACTTCGAGACAAAGAAATGGAATGACATGCCTAGGATTACACAGTCTCTGGCAGGGCTGGGAACTAAGTCTAGCTCTCCTTCGTCCCGGTCAAATGCCTTAACATAAAACAATCCTTCTCTCCTCCTCTTTTGGTCTTCTACACATTCAGCTTTTTTGGCATCAGTTCTCTTTTTGTGCTGGCTCCTGGTCCATAACTAGGGTTCCTAGGTGCCCTGTAATACAAATATATGTGCCTGCCTTCTCAATTTAGATTGCAAGCGCTTTGGGGGATCTCTTACTATGTATTTGTACAGTGCCTAGCACATGGAGCCTTTATCCTGGTTGAAGCCGCTAGGCATTATTGAAATACAAATAACTGTGGATGGAGGATCCTTGTAAGTCTCTTACCCACATATTATTCTGCTTAGTTCAGTATTCTCCATGTTTCTGAGCCGGCCAGAAGTTTGAAATTGCAGGAGCGGGGGGAAGGGAATGCCTAGTACTAATATAGATGCCCTATCATGTTCCCATAATCATTTGGTTATTATGTATTGAAATTTATTTTGATGATTATTGTTTACAGTGCGGTAATGCCTACAAAGCCCAGACCAGGACTCTGTTATACTAGGTGTTGTACAAACACCAAACAGCCTGAATTGCCCTTATACAGTTGTGGTCACCAAAATGTGTTCCTTCCCTCCTGAGGGGTTCCCTTCAGCTCCTGCTAAAAAAAGGCAGACTCCAACCATGGAACATTACAATGATGTAAGTGAGCAAGGAGAATGGGTTGGGAGTGAAGACCTCCTGCTCTGATTATTTTCATATATATCCATAAGGAGCAACAAATTTAGCCTCACTTTTCACTATAGTGCAGGTTAATAAACGTATTCAGTTTTGTGGACATGACTGGTTGGAAGTGCTCTAGGGTAAGTATATAATTCATTCAACAATTTAACAGTGAAGAAATTCTGGTTGTGTTCAGTACCATTGTTGGTAGCCTGTTAGCAAATACAAGAATAATCACATCCAGAAAGTACTGTATACACTTCATCATAAGCTGGTTCGTTTATAAGTCAACCCTGCCACCCAAGAAGGATAAGTAAAAATGGAAATTTTTTATGACCTATTCAGAAGTGGACCCTATAATTCAGGGGTCAGCAAACTTTGGCTCCCGGGCCATCAGAATAAGCTGCTGGTGGGCCGCGATGGTTTGTTTGCCTCAAGCATTTGCAGGCACAGAGGTAAGCCTAAGTAAATAAAGTGTTCCAGCACTCCAGCTGCTTACCCTGACGGGCCGAGACAGCAACTGGTGGGGAAATTTTTTGAGGGGGAGAAGCTGGGGGTCAGGAAAGTAACCCATGACCACACCGCACATGACCCCACCCCTAGCCTGGTACCTCCATACTCTCCCCATTCTATCCCTTCCCACTTTATCTGGGGAGGATGTCTCTCACCTGGCTGGAGCTGCTCTGGCAGGCTGGGCAGCACGGCTGCAGTCTGCTCCGGCAGGCCAGACTAGGTGGCATGGCCACAGCATCTTACAGTGGGCTGGGCCGGGCAGCACGGCCGCAGCATGTTCTGGCGGGCCAGTTGGCGCGGCCGCAGCCTGCTCTGGGGTGCGGGGCTGAACAGCATGGCTGCAGCCTGCCAGCCCCTGAGCTACAGTTGCTTTGGAGGATCAGGGGAGAGCAGCGTGGCCAGAAGTGGAGAGACTCTGGTCCCGCCTCTTCTCTTCTGGCACTGCAGATTGTGCTGCCTCTCCTTGCTCCCTCTCTGGTGCTTCCCTTTTTTACTAAAAAATTTGGCTTCTGAACAGGTATATACAGTACTCCCCATAGTCATTCTGCCTGTTTCATCCTGTGCAGCAGAGCAGCAAAAGCAACTCTTTAAAAGCTGAGAGCTGTCAGTGACAAAAATTAATAGCTGCTCCTATAAACATTTAGAAAAAAGCAGAGACATCTTAACGTATGGTCAATTTAGGGACCACCTGTTGCTTGACTGAGTAAGTAACTCCTGCAGTGGCTCAGGCTCTTCTTCATTTGCATAATGCAGAGAGGCCCGAGAGTATAAGACTGGACAGGAGGCTCTTGTGATATCTATGATGGGCAATACTTGCTGAATATGAAATGAAAGACTTTTTGCAAACAACCAGAACAAACTGAAACAAATGGATAGGTTGCAAAAGAATGAAGCTGATCATTTTGCTTTCAGTTTAGGGCTGCTACACAGAAGACAAAGAAACCCATTAGACAGGCTGCCCTCGTTTCCTCTCAATTTAGCAAAGATGACCTTCATTCAGCTAGCTAGAGGTTTGCCTATTTAGTATTTAGATAGTCAAGTTTATACATTAATATTTTCTTCCTATTCTGCCTAATTGAGATAAAGGAAATTATTGTGCCCCCAAAGTAACTGTGGCTGCATTTTGGGTTAATGTTGGTAAATCTACTATATAAATACTTCTCCATTTACTACATGATTATATATGGATTCTCCCTGTTAAAAGCACCTGTACAAATTAAACAATCTTTTCTGACCAATGCAGTAGATACAGTTACATAGCCCTTATTACCACTGCTTTTGATGTTTGAGCTCTTTTTAGCTCATGTAGTTCTCCTGATGAAAGACCCTAAGAAGCATAGGCTTTGTTTTTGCCGGTGGGTGTTTTTGAAGAGGTGTGTGTGTTGGTGGGGGAGGGAAGACAGGAGATATTCTGCCAGTTTTGGGGGAGGCTATTTTCAGCATATTGATACAGTTCTTCCATATTCTAGTTATTGAATGACTATCATTGGTATCTTTACTATTTAATAATGATTCAGTTGTTATGAACTACATAATTACATTATCATGAATTACAGTATACTAAAATCATTGCAAACACCTACAAGCTGTCTTCATTATCGTCCCAGTTTAAAGACATTGTCTCACTGTAACTTTTTGGATGAAGCAGTCAGAAATCTTATTTATATCTAGTTCCCTGATATTTTCTTTATGCAGGTTAAGGACAGCAACATTATTCTGTTGTGTTTGTTGCATTGTTGACGGGAGATAATTTTTAAATCTTCTGAAGCTGGCAAATGAGTTCAGGATAATACAGGCACAGTGAGAAGGAGTCATAAATTTTCAGTACTGTAGAAATATAGTGCTTCCAGAGTACTGCAAATGATTCCAAGATCTCTTTCTTGATGGACAAGAACTAATTTAGGCACCATCATTTTGTTGGGATTAGATAGATAGATAGTTGGGATTATATTTTGCCATGTGCATTACTTTGCATTAAACACTGAATTTCATCTGCCATTTTGTTGCCAAATCAGCCAGTTTTGTGAGATCCCTTTATAACTCTTTTTTCAGTCTGTTTTGGATTTATCTTGAGTAATTTTGTATCATCTATAAACTTTGCCACCTCACTGTTTACCCCCTTTTGCAGATCATTTATGAATATGTTGCACTGGGACTGGTGCTGTTCAAGCCCCTTCTGGACACCACTATTTATTTACTTCTCTCCACTCAGAAAATAGGCCATTTATTCCTACCCTTTGTTTCCCATCTTTTAACAGGCCATGTCTACATCTAAAATTTTGCAGCGCTGGTTGTTACAGCTGTATAGGGCCAGCGCTGCAGAGTGTCCACACTTACAGCAACCAGCGCTGCAAGTGGTGTTAGATGTGGCCACACTGCAGCGCTGTTGGGCGGCTTCAAGGGGGGTTCCGGGACGAGAGAGCAAACCGGGAACGCCGCGGTTTGCTCTCTCGGTCCCGGAGCCAGCCAGCAAACCGCAGGGAAGGAGACCTGCTTGCTCGGGGTTCCGGGACGAGAGAGCAAACCGGGAACGCCGCGGTTTGCTCTCTCGGTCCCGGAGCCAGCCAGCAAACCGCAGGGAAGGAGACCTGCTTGCTCGGGGTTCCGGGACCGAGAGAGCAAACCGGGAACGCCCGGTTTGCTCTCTCGGTCCCGGAGCCAGCCAGCAAACCGCAGGGAAGGAGACCTGCTTGCTCGGGGTTCCGGGACTCAGAGAGCAAACCGGGAACGCCGCGGTTTGCTCTCTCGGTCCCGGAGCCACCCAGCAAACCGCAGGGAAGGAGACCTGCTTGCTCGGGGTTCCGGGACCGAGAGAGCAAACCGGGAACGCCGCGGTTTGCTCTCTCGGTCCCGGAGCCAGCCAGCAAACCGCAGGGAAGGAGACCTGCTTGCTCGGGGTTCCGGGACCGAGAGAGCAAACCGGGAACGCCGCGGTTTGCTCTCTCGGTCCCGGAGCCACCCAGCAAACCGCAGGGAAGGAGACCTGCTTGCTCGGGGTTTCCGGGACCGAGAGAGCAAACCGGGAAAGGAGACCAGCTTCGCCGCGGTTTGCTCTCTCGGTCCCGGAACCCCGAGCAAGCAGGTCTCCTTCCCTGCGGTTTGCTGGGTGGCTCCGGGACCGAGAGAGCAAACCGCGGCGGTCCCGGTTTGCTCTCTCGGTCCCGGAACCCCGAGCAAGCAGGTCTCCTTCCCTGCGGTTTGCTGGCTGGCTCCGGGAACGCGAGAGCAAACCGCGGCGAAGCTGGTCTCCTTTCCCGGTTTGCTCTCTCGGTCCCGGAACCCCGAGCAAGCAGGTCTCCTTCCCTGCGGTTTGCTGGCTGGCTCCGGGACCGAGAGAGCAAACCGGGAAAGGAAACCAGCTTGATTACCAGAGGCTTCCTCCTTCCACGGAGGTCAAGAAAAGCGCTGGTAACTGTCTACATTGGATTACCAGCGCTGGATCACCAGCGCTGGATCCTCTACACCCGAGACAAAACGGGAGTACGGCCAGCGCTGCAAACAGGGAGTTGCAGCGCTGGTGGTGCCCTGCAGATGTGTACACCTTCAAAGTTGCAGCGCTGTAACTCCCTCACCAGCGCTGCAACTTTCTGATGTAGACAAGCCCTGGAATGCCTGGGAATGCTTTCAGAATCATTTAAGGACCCCTAATTTAATTTAATGACAAGCCTTTTGTTATCTTAATCACCCTGCGTCTCTTTATAAACAAACTCCCTGCCCCAAGGACAGAAGTTGTTAGCAGCACAGAACTCATCACATTCCACACAAGCTCTGATACCTGGTTGCTGAGTACCCACTATTCCCCTCTCTCTTCCCCCCCACCCCACCTGCTCCTTATGGGCACTTGAGCCCTGGAGCACCCACAGAGTAGGTGCCTATGCTAAAAAGGGCAATTGTACAAGCATCTGTTTATAGGTTGGCTAATACAGCCAGCATTATGCTGCCATTTAAACCATTGGTCATAGTGTTGGCTTTCTGTTGATATAAAGTGGTGTTACTGTGGGTGTAATTCATTAACGGTGCCAACTCGGGTAACACTTCTTTGAATGTCCTAAGGAAGTATAAATGCTCCAATTGAGGTGTTGACAGTGTTGTTGAGGTGTTGAATGAAAAGTGACAGTCGTCATTATTTCTGGTTTACCAAAGGTTTTCTGTCTTCTGCAGAGACTTCTCAGCTACCTGCTGGCTATATCTCTGAGTCTGTCCCATTGATTCTGTTTAATGTTGACCTTTCGCAGATCCCTAAACGCATTGCTCCGAAGCAGCTTCAAAATATATAGGACCTGATTTTGACCCCATTTACCAGTGTAACTCCGCTGACTTAAATATACACTCTAAGGTCAATACATCCCCACTGTGAATAAGCACCTTACAATCATAGACATTTAGGGCTAGAAAGTACCTAAGGAGGCCATCTAGTACATTTCCTCCTAACCCTGCCCCCTTCCTCCCCCAAGTATATCTTAGCCCACAGCTGAGGGAAAAAAACTATGTACTCCTATGTAGTATGTCCAGCAAATAACTGCTCCAGAATTAGGGCTCTAAGTGCTGCAATTCTTGATGCAAGAGTTAAGAAATCTTAATGCTTGATGCACTTTCATCAGCAATGAATGCAGGAAGTGCTCCCATTAGCCCATATTTCTAGTTTCTAAGGACTGATCATAGAAATTTGTCAAGCAATTGAGCAAAATCTATGAATCCTTACAAACTGGCAGAAACTGAGCCCCTTGAACCAAATCCAGATGTTGCCAATTCAGCAAAGGCTGTGTGGACACATGATGTTTGAGCTCAATGTCATCTCAACTTAGAAGAGCCTACATTTGGAATGACAAGCTGTCTGCATAGGCAAGTGGCTGGCTAAGAGTCTGGCCCTGGACTGGGTAGTTCTCCTTTCAATTGGCACACTCCTTTCAACCACAATTTATGCCTACAGCACAAGCCCTGTTGGTCTAGTGTTGCAAAGTAGTGGTCTTTATCATAAAGCATTTCAACATGCTCTAGGCTGGGATTTTTCACAGATTCCTACAGGAGTTTGATACCCAATGCATTTTTTAGTCAATGGGAGGTGGGTGCCCAACTTCTTTTGGTGCTTTGAAATATCAGCTATAAATATAATGTTATGAGTTCACTAAACGTGGCTAGAATCTGAACCAAATCCTTCACCCATTTGTGTTTTCACCCCAGTCAATATTTTATAGAGCTAAGGAAATAATCTCAAGAGATACAGCAACCAAATTGCATAACCTGCAAAACATTTTAAGCTATATCTTCAAGGGGTAGGAAACATGAAAAGAGTTTGATAATCCGTTATTTGTTTGGTTTGGGATACAGGAATAAATCAAAACCTTGGCTGACAGTAGTTGCTTCAGATTCTAACGTTTTGCCTCTAAGGCACTAAGTGACCTAGTTCTTCCTGTATACTCTTTAGTTAGATTCATTAGAAAAGCTGTAATAAGTTGTACTTATTAAAGTAAGTTTGCTTTCCACCTTCATTACACTTTTTTATGTATTTGTCAGGCCTTTTGCCTCATTGTGAAACTGAATAATCCCCAGAATAATCGACCTCCCCTCCAATCAAGTTGGGCTTCTCAGGTCACATCAAGAAATGGAAAGTTGCCTGTACTAATTGGCTGTGGAGACAAAATACTATATAGAAATACTTTAAAAAAAAATTGTTGATGAGACTCAATAAGTTGTAAGACTACTAATTAAATGAAAAAATCAGTCTTTTTTGGTCACTTCTGTGCAGCATTTATTATTACAGAGACTATAATATCAAACTTGTATTATGCATGAGGAGTACATAAAAGAAGTGCAGATGACAATCATTTAAAGCTTTTTTCTCTTTTGTCGTTATGCGCCCATTGAATTCAAAGTGGCCGCTATTTGGTCTCTAATTTTGCAAGCACAAGCAATTATAGGCACTAAAGGGGGATGTCAAAATCTTGTCACTTGCACTTATTTGTAGGTAGCTATTTTTATACATTTGGCTCATCTCTAGATGCTGTGTGTGGTGCAAAGGAAAAGCTGAATTCCTTGCCTACAGTGCTGCCCCTTGTGGTCATAGATCTCTCCAAACAAGTTCACCAAGCCATCTCTTTCATCTCATTCAGATCTCTCCTAATAACTCCCCTTAGTCATGCAGCCTGCTAGAAGTATGTAGGGGATGGAAGAGCTTAAAAAAAACCTTCAGGATGTGTACATGCTATTATTGTCCTCTTATTACTGACACTCTTGTGCGTCCTCTGCCCCCATCTTCTCTCCCGCTGTACACACCCTTGTTTGTTTAGGACCCTCGCTTGTAAGCTTGTTAAATCACGGGATGGTTTTCTTGTTTTGTGAGGTACCTAGCAAGTTTGGAGGTAATGAAAAGTAGTAACAAATTTACAATGTTTTGATTTTGTGTTAAACTCACTTAAGGTTAGAGAGGGATGAGGGGAATAAATCAAGATTTTTGAAGCCTCTTTCTAGCCTTGCAGAGGGTGACCTTTATGCACTGACCATCTGGGGATGTTTAAGAGGCATCAAAAAGCTCTTCTGAGGGCATTAGCATTGATATTCAGAGCTACTGTGGTCTCCCTCCAGGTTCATTCATCCTTATTATACAATATCACTTTCCTATTTTGGTCTAGCGATCCAGCAGTAGCAGTGCTTATTTGTGTGTTGTGTATAGCTAGTAAATATGGTTATTCAGACCCCACTGTGCCTTTATGGCCCCTTCATGTTATAAGAGCAAAAGTCACAACAATCAGAGAAAAGGGAAGGGTTCCTAACGCAAGAATGTGATAAATACCGAGTGACCGCAGAGGGTGCTGGAAGGAAACCAATTTATGCTCAATGCCCGATTAAGTGCTCTGCATTTCTCTCATGAATCTTCCTATCAAGCAATTATATCCATCTCACAGCATGGAATTCAGGGCAGGGTGTGTGAGGGAAATATCCCCAAACTGTTCCATTGGACCAGCCAGGAGTTCCCCTCTCATGGAGAAGATCTCTGCTGGCCATTTGCAGCCCCTCTGTACCAGGGCCGTAGCAACAAAGAACGTGGCCCCCTCCGAACATATGTCCGGGGCCCCTTACAATGCAGAAACTGGAATGCGGTATTTATTTTATACAATATACAGGGTTCATATTAGGTATACATAGGTGTACATGTATTCCGTATTTACGCAAAGCGCTTCTTTCGAGCCTGGTTCTCCGCAGATTGGTTAATCAATGCGTCATAGTCCAGAGATCTGGCAATCTTGTTTTCGACTGAGAGAACTGCAAGCGCAGAAAGCCTGTCATCTGTCATGGTTGAGCGCAGGATATTCTTGATCAGTTTCATTCTGCTGAAGCTCCTTTCAGCGCCAGCGACAGTAACTGGTGTGGTCAGAAGAATTCTGATGCAAATGCAAAGATTCGGATATATCTCCTGAAGGCTATTCTTGTATAGGTACGTTAAAAAATTGTTTGCTGTGACAAGTCCTCTCTCTTTCTCGATGACATAAATAAAATGATTCCATTCCATTATGAGTTCGTTGGCATCAATGTCTCCCATTTTTCTTTCAAAATTTTTGCTGTGATTCTCCAGTTCATTTTCTCTGTGACACTGCTTCAGGCTGTTAGCGTTGTACAGAAATCCAAACAACTTATACCACTCCACGAGTTGGTCAAATCGCGATGAAAAGAAGATATGGCCTGATCAGTGAGAACAAGAAAGAACTGCGATTTGAATTTTTCTTCGGCAGAAAGACAACTCGAATCATCAGCACATTCATAATCAAACATTCTCTTCTTACGTCGCACCCTGGTTTCTGGAAACACCTGCTCAATACCCGTATGCTCTGCTATTTCACGTGCATTTGTGACCACAGAGTTATATCCTGTATTTCGATAGTCTTCCAAAAACTTCATTGTAGCACCGACTTCTGCCTGCAGTACGTCAATTGACACATCTGGTGACTGAATTAATTTGCTGGTTTTATTGACATGAAATAGTATATCGTACCACGTGTACACAGTCAGAACAAAAGGCCACGTAGTAACATGGTCTAAAAGCGCACCAGCTTCTGTTGCTGTATTGCCATCTTTCTTTTCGAGCGCATATTCTCGCAAAGATAACAAAGCATTGCACAATTCTTCAAGGTGATAACGCAATGGCTTCACAGCATCAATTCTCGACTCCCAACGAGTGTCCGATAACCCTTTAACAGATATTGGCATATGTTCTTGAAGTATATCCCAACGTGAAGGTGAAGAAGAAAAGATAACATATATTCTATTAATCAGACCAAAAAAGTCAATGGCATATTTCGATGACTTTGCCACGTCTGCGATCACAAGATTCCAAGTGTGAGCTCCACATGGTACATACAAGGCACGGTCATTTATTTCTAGCATGCGGGCTTGAACTCCTTTATTCTTTCCTCTCATCTTTGTGCCGTTGTTATAAGCTTGGCCTCTCATGTCAGCAATGTCTATTCCTAAGTTGTTTGCCTTTTCAAGAAACGCTTCCAATAAGCCCTCGCCAGTTGTATCATGAACGTTAAGAAAACCAACAAATGCTTCACAAATATTGACACCATCTTCACCGTTGCATTCAACAAAGCAGTAACACCACAGACATCGTGTTCTTCATGTGACACGTCAGGTAGTACAGTCCAAAGTAACTGAATAATATTTTGCTTTTTTAAGCTGCGCTATGTTGGCCTCTTGAATGTTAATGGCAACAAGTTGAATCAGCTCGTTTTGGATCTGTGGACTGAGGTACTGAACATGTGTCTCTGCCTTTTAATCCTTTGTAAAAGTTCGCTGAGGACAGTATCATACTTTGCAAGCAATTCAAACAGTCCCAAAAAGTTGCCATTCGAAGGATCGGCGCGCTTTTCATTACTTCCTCGAAATGCCTAAGTTTCTTTTGGACAAGAAAATAACGACATCAACCATGCGTTTGACAACATTTCTCCAGAAATCTCTTTCTTTCAGAAAAGCCTGCAATTCGAGTTGGTCAATAGATGTATGGTTACTATGCCTGACCGAAGGTCAAACCATTTCACCATACAGTCTTGATGACCTTTGCCTGTTTCATGCTGCTGAAGTCTTTTTGACAGTGCTTTCCAAGCAGATGTTCCACGACGTAGCGGTATGTCGCCAGTGCCAATATAATTTACAACAAAAACAAAAAATGGCATCTTTCTGAACTGAGTACATTAACCATGAACGTCTTATTTTCTCGCCATTTGCCATGGTTCGATAGAAATGAGTACTTGTGAACCTCCGTCTTTCCTCGTTAAATGGAAATTCGTAACTTTCATTCTGCTGCGGTGGGCCACGTGCAACAATGTCACACACTTGCCTGTCCGATATTATAGACGGCCAATCTCCTGGATCATCAGTCAGTGGTTCAGATTCAGATACTTCTTTCCCAGCAGCAGCTGGAATATCTGTCACAGTTTGTTTGGTAGAACAACTGGCTTCACCTTCGACCTCACTGGAAGCACTTCTGGATACTTCTGGATACGATTCGTCGCTGCTAGCACTGTCAGTTTCATGTGCCTGTACCTGTACGTTGGATTGCAGCGCAAAATACGTTGACAACTTTGGAATTTTCTCAAGTTCCTTCTCGGCATCTTTTGCTGCCTTTCGTTTACTAGCTCCGCTCTTATACATTCTCTTAGACATCATAAAGCACGCTTCTGCGTTGGAAACAATAAAAAACTGAACAACTAAATTAGTAACATTTATCCGCCGGGCGCCATTATGAACGCAAATACACATTCTTTGAATGGGTCCAACTAAACTTTGAAACTGACCAACAGACAACTGATGTAGCCAGTATCATAATGACTTCACGGTTTTGTCAGTAAAACCGACATGGATTGTGCAATAGCGTCAATAAATGTCACTTACCTAGTTATACCTTACATTTTTTTTGCCACTTTTAGGGGCCCCCCTTCCTTGCGGGGCCCCCTCCGGTCGTAGGGTATGGAGGGCGCTTGCTACACCTCTGCTCTGTACTTCCTGAGTGGCACAGAGGGGCCAGATCTCAACAGACAATCTTGCCTTTTATGTTTGCATCAGCCTTAGTGAATCCGCTCTCACCAATATGGGCTTGCTCCACAGCACAGAGTAGAGGAATTGCTTCTGCGAAGCTTGTTCATGCTGATGCTCATTGTGCTGCAATTTCTAATAGATTAAAATCTACACCATCATAATCACAGCTGCTGGTGTTATTTCACAGCACCTCTCAGACAATAGGTCAAGGGGTGCTTTAAATCTATGCATGCTAAAATAGTAAAAGCTTTTTAGCACACATACCCCAAGACAGACCTATTGCAGCAGAAGAACAGTTTAATATTACCAGCTGGTATATGGCTCTGGAATGATAATGGATAATAAAAACTAGATATGGCTTTGAAAGGAAATCCTGCTGTGCCTCATTGCCCAGAGATGGTGTCTGAGTGAGGCAGGGGAATGGCATCATAAAAGGTGGGATTTTTCCTTGCATAGTGATTATATTTGCTCCCCGAAAGCAGCAGAAAGATTCTGATGTGTAAATGTCTGATGGTTTCTGGAATGATTGCCCAGTCAGCCCAGGTCAGAAGGACCTGCAGTGATCTGCCATGCTCTGTGTGTGCCAGTTGTACAAGAGAGAGCTGCCAAGAGGGCAAAGAAAAGTATGAGAAAAGTCTGTGAACTCATGCCACCTCCTCCTCTGAACCAGCATCTCCCTCCCTATTCCTCCCACCTCAGTGTTCTCCATCCCTTGTAATGCTTCCCAGGCTTTCATCTTTTGCTCAGACAAAATCAGAGGTATCCAAGTATCATTTTGACTACTTAAGATGAGTTCTGTTCCTCCACCTTTCATACCTGCTTCCATAGCTCAGGGAGAATAGAGCCCTGAGGTATCTTGTCAGTTATGAAAACTGACTTGCAGGGTTTTGTTCTGATGGTCAAACATCTTTTAAATATTTTTAACTTGTTCTAGATGACCATCTCAAATCACTTTATATGCATTAGTGAATTAAGTTTTCAGAATATCTATGGTAGTAAATATTATTTTTCCTGTATTCTGATATGAAACTGACAAGTGACTTGTCCAGAGAGACAGTCTTTGGTAGAGCTAGAAAAAGAACCTAAATCTCCAGACTCTCAGTCCAATGCTCTAATCACAAAGAAACTTTCCTCACTGTAAAACATTTGCTTATAGGTACAATGAGTGAATATAATATGCACATTTCCAACTAATAAACTCTTAGTAAACTAGTACAATGGATGGGTATAGTGGATTTTCCATCTACTGCATTGGTTTGGATAAATAAGAAATAACCTGAATCTCCTTTAGCTAACACAGACTGATTTGAACCAAACCCTTTACATATTTGAAATATTGTATTTACTTTAGATATGTCTATTTCAAGGGAGTGGATGGCTTGTGCAGTTGATAATATAATTGTACAATAATCAGGTAGACTTTCCACCTTGCTCTGAACAGAGTGTACACGCTCTTCATTGTCCAGACATCATCTTTCCTGGGGTTCAGCCTCATTGGTGAGAACTGAGGTAACAACTAAACACAGGCCGTAACTTTTTCAGCTTGAATTGGAAAAGGGCCTTTGTGAAATGGATCCAGAGTCTAAAGAGAATTATGGGTAGAAACTGAGTGGTCTTGAAATCTGGTCCTTATTTAGGTGCCCAAATGGAAGTTGAGCTTCTTTTTGAAAATCTGGCTCTTAGTGACCGAATGGATTATCATAGTCGGTGTCGCTCATGACCCGGGAGCCATGTGAATTTTTCATACCTAGTGGCCCTGATTATTTTTAGTTTGCAGTGGTGGTGTAACCATGATAGCCTCTGGATATTAGAGAGACAGGTGGTGAAGTGATATCTTTATTGAAACAACTTCTGTTGATGAAAGAGACAAGCTTTGCAGAGCTCTTCAGGTCTGATGACTTTTAATTAGGATCTGAAAAACGCTCTCAGCTTGGGTATTACTTCAGAAACTAGTCCCCAAGTCTTCTCTCAGTAGTTGTCTTTTTAAAAAAGAAATATCAGACCCTTCAGTTCTACCTAGCAGACTGTGTTTTGACTTATTTTCAGGGGCTTCACAGTTAGAACATGATCCTTTTACCATGTTCAATACAGTTTGCAGAGAATCCGCTTTTACAGTGAGTGACTGTTCTTCCTAGTTTTGAATTTTAACATTCACATCCCCAAAGTGCTTGTCCACAGAAATAGTTTTTAGAAATGAAACATTTTTTAAATCCACAGATTGGCAGAAAAAATATTCCCTTCCCTTGCCACACTTCCAATAGTGTCTGCAGACACATCATGTTCTACGGCTTTCCAACACCAGCCCCAGCTAGTATAAAACCACAGCAGGTTGATTCTGTTTACATCAATGCAGATGCTGAGTTTCAAAACTGTATAAAATCTGGCTTAGTGGATTCTTGTTTTCAGATACAGAACAAATAGCATATTAGTGTTCACTAGGACAAGAAATACCAAGATTATCATAAATCCAGCTGCTATTTGCAGGTGTATATAAACATACAGCCAAACTTAACCACAGGAAAAAAATTTAAAGGTTTTGCCTGTCTGGTAAGTGGTAACATCTGAACTGGTCCTGTTTAGCCATAGGCATTTTATGAGATCTAGTGCGAGTCACTTAGCCTCTGTCCATCAGTTCCTCATCTGTAAAACACTGATAACACTGGTGATAGCAATGTCAGGAGAAGTTTAGGAGGAGGAAGCAGGTTCAGGAGGAGCAGCAGCAGCAGCTGCTAGAAAATGGGCAGATCCTTATAGGCCCCCGCAGTGACATTTGAAAAGAGAGCACAGATGGAAGAGAGGTCCTGGAGCAGCAGCAGAGCTGGATGTTTCCTATGGGTCAAAGGAGGCAGGCAGGCTGTGGTATAGCACTCTGATACAATGCTATTTTCGTAAGTATCCAGATTTGAAGTACCAGTAGTGTGAAATCAGCCTATTTCCAGCTGAACAGAAACCAGTAAGCAATGAGTGAAGAAGTTCAGATAGGTTTGGATAAGGCTCCTGTAGCCTACTCCTGAACACTTGCTTATTGCTAATGATGACAAGTCTTTGATTTAGTCCTGGATCATTTGAACCAAATTCTGTAATTCTACCACTTCCTGGCAGGGCCATCATTTCAGAAAAATTATGGGCGGGGTGGGGGAGGTATAACGTTGTGTTGTCATATAGAACATTATATCCTGCAAAATCTGGGGTGAGGGGGTGACAAAAAGTGGAAGACATAGTGGAGCATATATATCACACACCTATATGCCTCAGAGTAGTGCTGCACAATGACTCTATCCACAAAAATGTAGTAAGGTTGTGTCTGAGGTTGGGAATGGGGCAAAATATTGACCAGATTTTCAGAAGTGATGTGATTTTTGAGTGCCTCGGTTTTTGGATGCCCAACCTAGAACTCCTTAGAGGGGAAAGGGGATGCTCAGAAATTCTCACAGCTAGGCCCTTAGGAAGGCTCAAGATGGGTACCCAAAAACTGAGGCACCCAAAATTACTGCTTATCTTTTGAAAACCTTGGCTAGATTATCTGAGTATGCAGAGCTACTGGCCTAAACCCCAAAATGGTGAGGGAGGCACAGCAAAAATAGATTCTATCAGAATGTTGTAGTGGCTGCTTTGATAATCTGCATTGTAGGATTGATTCTGTCCCTGACCCCTAGTGGTATTCACTGTGCAAGGCCCATTTACTCTGGATCTGCATGGGGGTCCAGAATTTGGACCAGTCCTGAGGTCATTGGCCTGAATAGGTTTTGCAGGACTTGGACCTCACTTGTTTTGATAAATTGGGAGTTTCTGTCTATATTTATGGAAGCTTTATTTTTTCAAGTCTTCCTGAATTTAATATCAATGCATGTTCATGGATGGCTTGAGGATGCTGACGAAACAAGGTTTGATGCTATGCACTTCAGAATGTTTGTTTAACAAGCTCAGCTTGGCACTGTGTAATTTTTCCCATAAATTTCCCTTTATTAGCTCTTACCACTGTAGGCTGATATAATCTGACTTGCTAACATCTTTTAACAAGACCATGTGTGGTTTTTTTTATTTTCCTCTAGCAAATTGAGATTGTCACAACAGCAGCAGAGAATCTGCAGCAATCACATTTAGTTAGCTTATTATGTATTTGAGTAGGAACACCCCTCTGAGAGAGAACCATGCACAAATGTATGCTTCAGTCAATAAACTCTTTACCTCAGTGAGAAACGTGTCAATAATACCTGTGGAGGTTATTAAAAAAATTCAGAATCTCAATGTATTAATGTGCTAAAATTTATACAATTTGTTGTATCATGTAAAACAAACTCTGGAGATGCAAACATAATTGTGCATCTTCCATCCATCATCTACTATTACACTGCTCTACAGCCAAAATGCTTCTGAAATAAATGTAGTCCAACTTTACTAATTCTGGGTCACTGAGAACGAAAATGATGCTTAAAATTGTTGATTGGCTCTAGTTTTCAAGATATGCTATTGAGTCAGTATATACGACCCTAGACTTGGGAATGGCGGAGGATAAGTGAGTTATAAAGGGAAGGGATCTCAATTTAAACCAGAAATGACCAAAATACATCTTTGACTGGATCTATGAATAAATCTATGACTGGGTTTGGACAGTACTTGCTTTTGAGGCAAAACAATGAATGATGCAATCTGAAGCTGGTATTGCGTCATACATGATATGATTGCATCATGTTATTCCTAGAAGTCATGGATGTTGCAATCATAACGAGTTTACATCACTCTGCTGAACAAAGTGCCCTATATCAGCTCTAGAAATCATACAGTGTCGTGCTCTCTTATTGTCAGGTTTGATTTTTGCAAAGGGACACATTTCTGGTTTAGCCAAAGTGAACAGAGATGCCTCGTACTTGTGTTAACGGTGCAGATAACTTCTGCTATGGTTTGTGGTGAAGTGACTTTTGCATCACAAAAGCGCAGCATACCACTATAGTTAAAGAAAGCCTATCACCTTTATTTTGGCTGCAAAATTGGAGATCAGGACAAGAGGTGGGCCCCAACATGCACATATGCTGCAACACTTGTGCAACAAATCTTCGCTAGTGGTTGAACAGAAAAGGAAACCTATGCCTTTTGCTTTCAATGATTTGGAGAGAGCCACAGATCATACCAGCAATTGGTTACTTCTGCATGGTGCTTCCAATTGGGAAAGGTGTGTCCAAGAAGAAAAAGTGGACTGTGCATTATCCAAACATTCCATCAGCTATACGCCCAGTATCCCACAGAGAAGGACTGCCGGTTCCTGATGCACCAGAATCATTCTCACTTGAGTCAGACAAGGAAGAGGAAGAGGATGAAACTTCTGGTCCTGAACCATCAATGTCACAGGACCCACATTTTCTCCCATCCTCCTCCTTTGAACCACACCTCCTAACACAAGGTGAACTGAATGACCTTGTCAGGGATTTGGAACTAACCAAGAAGTAAGGGCAGAGCTGTTGGGCTCTCCGGACCTACAGCAGTGGAATCTCCTGGCAGGCTATCAGGGCAAATGGAGCCCATCAATGCTTGCAGACTATTGCTGGACAGTGACAAGAGATGCTCCATTTAATGAATACAAGAGACAATCCAAGAAGCGCCGAGTAGACACTGAATAGGGACTATAAACTATGTACATCATAGTTTTTTTGCCTTTTGTTTCATAATAAATTTTATTTATATAACCCTTTTGCTGATTTTTAAAGTGTTCCATAAACAGGACAGGTGAAATATTATCATGTAAAGCAACCATAAACACATGAAAAGACCTAAGTTTACAATTTATGATTAAAACTCTACTATCTACACAATATACATAGACATAAAATGTAAAAACTTAAATATCTTAGAAACAGTAGCCAATCAGTTGTTTTAATTGTCATATTTGAATTCAGCACATCAAAATACATAATAAATATCACATTTTATCTCTGAAGCAGACGACTTTTCAAAAATTGTAGACCAGTGTTATTGATCCACGTTATTTGTCAGCATTAATAATTCGCTAATAGAATTTGAATGGTGAAGAAAAAAGTTGGTTGACATTCATAACACAATAACATTAAATGGGGAAAATTTCCTCTTTTGTATGAATGTGTTTTATAATAGTGTCAATTTTTCATTTACTTTTTAAGCTAAGTAAAAGCCTTGTTTCAGTGTTATAAATGTTGCATAGGTTTATTCTATCTCAGATGTTCATTTTTGTACTGGAAATAAATATATTTTTCTACTATCAAAAAGTTTTGACACTTGTAAAGTGATTTATTTCAATGAACAATAATAGGAGGTGATGGCTTAGGGGCCTGAACATCAACTTTGAAATATCAAGGTGCCTTGGAATTTCAGCTTTAAATCCCAGAAGGGCTGCCTGAACTTTGTGTCTCTTGGATGCTAAATGAAGTCCTCTGAAATTTACTGTGTGTGGATCTTTTGGATGAGATCTTCCTACCCAAAATGTCTTCCACTCTGTGTAGCCATGAAAGATCCTATGTCAGAATCTGGAATTTGTTTGCTAAAAGGCAAATTTTTCAGTGTTTTTTCAAGTTTTCATTGATTTTTAAAATCCTGCTGTAGTGAAACGAGCCCATGGTGTCAAGTGACAGCTCAGCTGTTCTGGACTCGAAATGGCTATGCGGCTGTTCTGATAGTTCAATAGTGCTCGTGATAATGAATTTAATAATTATAACTCTTTGACTGATGTAGTATAAATGTTACAGTAAATGTTTACATTTAGAAGATAATGCTAGCTTAAAAATATTTTATATTTTGGCTTATAGTTGCAATGTGACAGGCTGGACTCGGACATGGTATAAAATGAGTAACTCTGTTGCATGCACATGAGAACAGTAACCTTTTAAATGGCCTTTCTCCCAATCCTTGAACAGGTCAGCTAAATGTATAAATTATAACTGGCTCTATTTTCTGTATTGATTCTTCAGACATACATATTTGTATCTACTGGGTCAAATTCTCCTCTCACTTACAAGGATGTGACCCCCAAAGAAGTGAAAGAGAAGTTCTAGCCATGTAACTGAGAACAAAACTTTCCCCTGTATCATTTAAAATACAATTATTTTAATTGTATAGTATTTTCATTTATATGCTTAATGGAAAAAATAGTTCAAATTATGAACTTAGTTTCTTAGGGCTACATTATCCCTCCTGCAGAAAAACCCATGGAGTTGGCCAGGAAGAGGAAACTGTAAATTTCATCTAACTGATTCAGCCCCAGATTATGTTCAGGGAGGTTGAGAAGGGCTGGATCTTTCCCTCCATTTGGGCTGAGCCTGTTTCCCAAGATGCAGTATGCCCCTCTGATTTCCTGGCTGCATGACTTCAATGGGCTCCTCCACCTGCTGCACTGCTGCTTCTTCTGGAACCTGCCCCAGTTTCTAGGGGCTTCACAGCATGCAGGGCTCCATACACAAGCCAACACAGCCTGATGTTCGTTCTTTCCCCTGAGAGATTCTCTGCTTTTGTTTGTATCCTGATCCCCTTGCTCTGCTCCCTCCCTGCACCCAGATCCCTTTACTGTGAGGACAGTTCAATATAAATTGGGAAGGAAGGAAGATAGTGCAGCAGGGATACAAGATCACTCCTTCCATGGAGAAAGAGAGATGGAAGGGCTCTGCAGTGGGGTAAGATAACTTCATTGTCCCATAAGCCGTATGCACCTCACCTGTATAAAGCCCAATAACATAGACTTCATGTGGATGAAGTGAATTTTGCCCAATGTGCAGGTCTGGCAGTGGAAAGGGTTTTTCAAACCCATGGTCAGTGGTCAGTAAGTAGCTAGACTCATTGCTGGGGCTAGATTTAAGTGTGTAGAGCTGGTTTTAAAATGGCTTGTTTGTTGTACCCTCTGCAAAGACCCTCTCCACATATTATCCTAAATGAGGCTAACATTTATGTTCATGCTGGGAAACCAGCAGATGATCCATAAGATTGTTTCATGATGGATTACCCCAGACAATGTATTTTTTAAAATGTTTTATGTTGTACATAGACTAAAGATCCATCCAGTGCTGGACCCTCCAAGTCATGTTTACTGTCACCAAAAGGTTAGGATCCCAAATAACACAGTAGGGAGCTTAGCCTTCAAGGCCTGTGTCACACCTGCTTTTCTGCTCCAATATGATACATAGGTTCAAGCCATTTGTTCTCTTAGGAACTCATAGACTCATAGACTCATAGGTCAGAAGGGACCAATCTGATCATCTAGTCTGACCTCCTGCACAAGGCAGCCACAGAACCCACCCATCCAATTTTATAACAACCCCTATCCCAGGACCAAGTTATTGAAATCCTCAAAATTGGTTTGAAGACCTCAGCTGCAGAGAACCACCAGCAAGCGACCCATGCCCCCACGCTGCAGGGGAAGGCGAAAAACCTCCAGGGCCCCTGCCAATCCGCCCTGGAGGAAAAATTTCTTCCCGACCCCAAATATGGCGATCAGCTAAACCCTGAGCATGTGGGCAAGAGTCACCATGCCAGCACCCAAGAAGGAATTCTCTGCAGTAACTCGGTTCCCATTTCCATCCAACCATCTCCCCGCAGACCATTGAGCAGACCTATCTGGTGGTAATCCAAGATCAATTGCCCAAATTAACGATCCTATCATAACATCCCCTCCATATACTTATCAAGCTTTGTCTTAAAGCCAGGAAAGTCTTTTGCCCCCACTACTTCCCTCGGAAGGCTGTTCCAGAACTTCACTCCCCTAATGGTTAGAAACCTTCATCTAATTTCAAGTCTAAATTTCCTAATATCCAGTTTATACCCATTCGTCCTCGTGCCTACATTAGTACTAAACTTAAATAATTCCTCTCCCTCCCTAACATTAACCCCATATGTTTTATACTCCATATGTTTTATAGAAATATGCTAATGAGTGTGACTGGAATATCCTTAATGCAAAGGGTCTCTTGTAAGGTATCATTACAAAGCTTATAATCTACTGAGTGTGTTCATCCTATTTGTAGAATGTATCATGCTTGTATCTGAAGCTAGAAATATGAAGTATTACTCTGAAGTCCTATTGTAACTATGCAAAGTGTGGGCCATTAATGGTGGCTTAGAATCTTGATGGCTCCCATTAACTAAGACAATTGGTTGTAAATGGCATTGTTTACTTGTAAGCCTTCCTGTATCCGTGGATGCCAGCCAGTGAGTAGTGAAGTCTCACAGGACATGTGAACATGTCAGATGATACTGGAATCCATACTTAAACCTGGTGCTTTTCCATTTGAAGGAAGGGTTGGGAACCTAGAGAGAAATAAAGGATTCCCGCTTTGTGCCAAAGATATAAGGGGGTTGAACAGAACAAAGGGGGCTACAGTCATGAGAAAACCCCTAGTTACCACCTGATAGGGTGACCAGATGGCCCAATTGTATAGGGACAGTCCTGATATTTCAGGGCTTTTTCTTATATAGGCTCTTATTACCCCCCACCCTCTGTCACAATTTTCACACTTGCTGTCTGGTCACTCTGCCACCTGAGCTGAAACTAACAAGAACTGTACCGGGAAAGGATTGGGCCCAGACTAAGAAGGAGTCTAGTCTGTGAAGAACATCTCTGGGGTATTTTTTTCATGGAATCTCAGGGTTGGAAGGGACCTCAGGAGATCATCTTGTCCAACCCCTTGCTCAAAGCAGGACCAATCCCCAACTAAATCATCTGGCAATCATCATTTGGGCAACTGTGGCGCTAGTGTCCTACTTACTCCTATGGGAGCCAGTTGACTGGTATGGGGGGTGCGGGAGGGTGAACCATGGAGATTGGACTAGGAGCTGAGAGGAATTGGAAGATTGGGACCAGATGGACAACGTGACTGTGACAAGGAACCATTGGGGATGGAAGGCGGGGGAAGAGAGACATATCTGATAAGGTGCTAGGGCTCAGTGGGAGAACTGGGATTGACTGAGCAAAGAGACTGGGACATGGAGCCAGAGAGGGGGAGAGGTTAAAGGATTCGATTGAGATTGCATAGGCAGCCGGGGGAGGGAGACTAGGACTGGGAGATAGTAGGGGAGAAGGGGAAAGACAGATTGGACAAGGAGGTGGGAGAGGAACACTGGGACTGGTAGGGAAGGAACTGGGATTGGCTGCACAAGAAGACTGGGACTAGGTGTGGGGAGAGGAAGACAATGGGAGTTGTGGGGGAGGTAGATTGGGACTTGGAAACTGGCCTGGACTGTGAGACTAGGCCTGGCTGGGCAAGAAGAAATGGGCTGGAATGAGAAGCCTGAGGAGTGGAGTCTGGACCTGGGATGAAGAGCCAGGGGTGAAAAAGAGATAGGAATTAGGACAAGGAAAGTTTGGTGGAAATGGGGCAGAAGGGTTCAAGCTTGCAAGGAACAGAGAGAAGAATCTCTGTCTACTAGAGCACATTTACTTCCAGATCTGGGAATGGAACCCAAGATTCCCAAATCTCTCTGTTCCTCTGCTGTCAGCAAATATCTATGGGACCCACTTGCAAAATGTGTCTTCCTCCTTCAGACTGGTCCACATAGAAGATGACAACCTACTAATGTTATCAGATACTGCATTAGCTCAAATTGCAGAGGTATGTGTAGTGGATCTGAAAGTTCCAACCCTGTTAAAGAATCATGTGGATGTGAATATGATGCCATATTATGGAATTTTTTTTCTTTTTTTTTAAATGCAGGAAATTACACACAGAGGAACACACAAATTATTAAGATTGCAAAGAAGTAAAGCACTCAACATTCAGAAATGTCAGAATTAACATTGTCTTTACAACCTAAATTTCCCCTTTGTGCGTATGCTACTTCGCACATATACATTAAACTACAGTCCTCAACTGCATGATCACATGCTACCTTTTCCCCCACAGGACCCTGCCTTATTCGGTGCACACAATGTAAGATTTACCTGTAATCAGTTTCTTAAATGTATTAGGCTTAGACTTGTGTGTTGTGTTTTATTTTGCTTGGTAACTTACTTTGTTCTCTCTGTTATTACTTAAAACCACTTAAATCCTACTTTTATACTTCATAAATCACTTTTGTTATTAACAAACCCAGAATAAGTGATTAATACATGGGGGAGCAAACAGAGAGATATCACCATGGCTATCAGTGTTATAGAAGGTGGACAATTTATGAGTTTACCGTGGATTTATTTGGGGTTTGGGTCCCACTGGGAGCTGGGTGTCTGGGTGCTCGAGAGAGGTGACCTGCTAAGCAGTTTTTGGTGAAAGTCTGCAGCTTTGGGTCTGTGTTGTAGCAGGCTTTCATGTCTGGCTCAACAAGGCAGGGTCCTGGAGTCCCAAAATGACAGGTAAAACGGACTCAGAGGTAATTCCAGCACATCAGGTGACAGTCCCCACAGGGTCTCTGTGACCGAACCCATCACAGGAGCGTTAATGGATTTTTCACTATTATAATTCTAATATTTATTTTTCTTGGTACTGCAGTACTCTTCTTGTGCTTTATGTTATAAGGCTTTGTTTTGAGGCCAGTAATGGTGGTCTGAAATAAACCAAAGGTCTTAAATCATTCAGGACAGTAGAATAATTGTTTTTCCACAGAAACAGCCTTGTTTTTCCTGAGGGTTTTTTTGTTTTGTTTTTTGTGCTTTACTAATGTTTTATAGATCTAAATCTTTTGTCTTTTTCAGTGATTTCAGTTCATGATGTTTGTGATATCTAAGAATGCATAACAGTAAAATACAGTAGCTGGTATTTTGATGTATCCCCAGTTATGTGAAAAAATACTGTCCCAGTGGGATCTTTGGCTTATTAACTATACACACACACTTGAAACTAGACCCATACTATTTCAATCTGTCACAATGCTTTTGGGAGAGACTTAGCAGGAAACTCACAGTAAATCATTAATAACTAAAAAGAACATTGTGTGTTATGCAGTATTCAAAGCCACATGAATTCTGTAAAATAAACAAAGGGAAGAAAATGAGCTTAAAAATCCATCATGAACATGACTTCTATATGGGACCGCCTTTCACTTGAAGCTTTCAAAGCTCTTTCAGATTTAGTGGATCATTTTGTAGAGCTGCCAGCTAATGGTACTATTTGTACAGATGCTGAATGCTGTATAAATGTACAATAAACACCCAACATGTATTTAGAGGTAAAAGTGCACATCTTATTACTGTGATTTACAGTTATTAATCTTTTCATCAGCCTTAGGTCATGATCCATCTCCAACTGGAGTCAATGGAAGGTGGATGGGGCCATTATGTCCCCAGTACCTCAGGGCAATTAAGCACATACTTAAATTCCACTGAGGTCTTAAGCACACATGTAAGTGTTTTGTTTTTGTTTGCTGAATTGGGCCTTTAATCTGCTTTCTAAATCTGAAAGATATTTTGGGGAAATAGCTGTAATATTTTAGATGATATTTGTATACTTTTCCTAGGACTAATTTCTGTGGAAGGGAAGAGTGAAGGAAATAGGAAAGGAGTCCCTCTTTTGTTCTGTATAGTCACTTCTTTTGGGGTGACAATGGAGTTATTCTCTGAACATGTGCATAACTCTCTTTGAGTTACCCGGGGTAATGACTCTATCCCTAATAAATGACAACAGAGTTAAGAAAATATAGAACTGCTGAAAAATCTGAGAAAATACTTTTTTCCCTTGAAAAATAAAGCAGTATTTTTCCCAGTTTAATACAAAGTTATGGCAGAGGAATGAAGATGAGGAAAGGTACATTGGTTGAATAGTTAGTTTTGGGGGGGGGGGTTGGGCATATATCAGTGTATTTTCTCTCCTAGAAGTTAGTACGGTTGAGACTAGTTGTCTTACATATGAGTTATCTGTTCATAAAAGTGAATGCACCTCAGGGAATTTAATAATAAAAAAAATACATCATGCTCTCATAGCTTGGGACCATCTAAACTGCTCACTCACCCACTCAGCCGCCCACCCACCCACACAGTATAAATCTAGCAGTGAATTTACATCATCTTCCTGTATTTTTGACACTAGCAGTTCTGATTATTAGCAAAGAATGGTTCTGTGCTAACAAAGAGGGTTATTTATTCATTGCCAGTCTTTGGTAATTGTCAATGTAGTATCATAAACTATGTCAAGGAAAGCTGATTTTCAAAAACAACAAATATTCCCCATTTGCCAATACAGCGGTTAAACCCTTGTGTGGTAGGTATGTCTTCCCACAACAGCCCATGATGTTTTGCAGTATCACAAGCTGTTGTTTTCACTGGCAACAATCACAACTGCAGTATGATTATACCCATGGTGAGATCTCAAGATGGGAAGGAAATTAACTCATGTTATTACTATAGAAATCTAGGCCTTTTTCCTGTAATTGTATCTCCTGCTATGCTAATGATTTGTGCTGAAGTTTATTGGCAGGTAATATTTAATTTTCAAAGTCTGAGAAGGAAGATCACACCAGTCTGATCGGAGGTTTTTTCCTCCTGTTTGTATGAATAATTTGCTTGGGCTGTATGACCTTGAATCAACAAGGTTGCTTTGTTATAGGAATACCAATTTTAACCCTCTTTTCACACTGCCACATCCTGGAGGCCAAGAGAGGGAGAATACCTACAACGAGAGCTGTCTGAAAATTTTCCAACAGAACAATTTTCCATCCCGAATAAGCTGATTCTGTGGGATCTAGATGTTCTGTCAGAATATGTCAATTCTGTCAAAAGTTTTGATGGACCCAGGCAGGCTGGCTGCCCAATGGGTCAACCTGCCTGCTTGCCTGGTTTCCTACTAGCCCACCAGCCAGATGTTGCATGGCAGGCTGGCTAGCAGGTAACCAGGTAGGCTGCCTGGCTTGCCAGCTCGCCAGCTGCTCTGCTAGTGAAGAGGTGTGTTCATTAGGTACTTTGCTGGTGAGTGGGTGGCTGGGTGGGCGGGCAAGCCAGCAAAAGGGATTGTTTCATTTTTGAACTATGTAGAATAAAATGCTGGCAACCCAGAATTTCCTATAAAACAGCAATTTCTTCTTCCATCAAACTCTACCCAGGACATATCTCATGATTTGATACAAACTCTTTGAACCGTCTTGTTGCCAGTGTGTATACAGGTACACACACACACCTGTGTACAAGTACACGTGTATGTATGCACAGTACATAAAAGAGCTTCTACAATACAATGGAGACATCTGTCCCCTCTGTTGCATCATGTGAACTAAAGGAGTGATTTTACAAAGGTGAAAACTCCTTTTGACTTTGAATGGGAGTTGAGTACCTACCTGTCTTTTGCATCTTACTAAGTTGCCAAACAGTTTCTAGTTAGTCACTGTGTTTCTTTATGCTTACACAAAAGCAGCTTTTGTAGATTCTTTAATTATATTGTTTTGTGCTATTAAAACTAATGGTAAATGAAATGCATCTACAGATAGGGTCCTGTTTTCAGAATGTCCTCCTTTTGTGCTCACTCTTGTATGTGCACAAACAGCTATTGCAGCAAAAGCAGTTAAGAGACCATCTCCCCAGTTTGCACACTTCTGCATGTACAAAACAAGACTCCATTCTTATAACTGGATCTGCATGGTAGATTTTTGTCCTTAGAGTGCCACCAAGATATACCCATTGAATTGAAATAGAAAGAGAAGGAAGAAAATGACAACAATGTCAATTTAAAAAATCTCCAAAATACTTAATATGCAACATACAGGTGTTCAAACTATATTGCATTCCAATTTTTTTGCACAGTGCTCATTTCCCCTGAACCACAAAAATACATTCTTATAAATGATTAACTTGTGTTGCTTTAGAGTAGTGGTTCTCAACCTTTCGAAATTACTGTACCCCTTTCAGGAGTCTGATTTGTCTTGTGTACCCCTAACTTTCACCTCACTTTAAAACTACTTGCTTACAAAATCAGACCTAAAAATACAAAAATGTCATAACACACTACTACTGAAAAATTGCTTACTTCCTTTATGCCTGTTTGAAATTTAGGTTGTACTGACTTTGCTAATGCTTTTTATGTAGTCTTTGTAAAACTAGGCAAATATCTAGATGTGTTGATGTACCCCTGGAAGACCGCTGCGTACCCCTGGTTGATAAATGTTTTAGAAAATCTTTTTTTGGCTGGGGATTGAGTAATAATGTTCCCGGGAACACCTCTTTGTGCTAGAGAGGCAGGGGAAAAAAAATCAATGTCCTATTTTTTGTCCTGACTCCTGCATAAGTTACTATACATCAGTTATTGATTGACTCCTCCCCAATTCAATCATAAATATAGTTATAAAATATCTGAATTTTAATCAGTCTCCAAAGTTTGACAGTTAATCAGCATAGTGGCAAGGGAAGCAGAATATGAAAGACAGTAATCCAATTACATTCTTTCTGATTTTCTGAGTTACACATCTGTATTTCTTTCAGATTAACAACTGACAAAGATATAGCGCACCTGAAGGTTTTCAAATGCTGAGCCTATCATGTAGTATATCTAAAGATTAGAAAAAAATGGAATGACTTAGGTAATCATTTAACTGTACCATCCTGCTTATATCTTACCCAACACATCAAAATGCCTATAGTAAAACTATCCGTGATAATACAAAGTTTCTTTTAGAGTTGTAGTGAGATGGGAATATCAGAAGTACAGTAACTCCTCACTTAGTTGTCCAGGCGAACATTATTTCGTTATTAGGTAGCTGATCTATTAGAGAACATACTCGTTTGAAGTCGTGCGATGTTCCTTTATAAGGTGGTTTGGCTTGTCCTGCTCCACCCGCCCAGCATTCCAGCCAGGGAGCGAGCAAGCTCCCAACCCCACCCCAGCAGGAGTGCCGGCCGGCTGGAATGATGCAAGCCCCAATGCTCCAACCCCTGCCTGGAGCACTGGGCGGGCGGAACGGGGCAAGTCCCACTCCCTGACCCCGCTCTCCAGCAGGAGTGCCAGGTGGGTGGAGTGGGGCAAGCCCCCATGTCCCCACCCCACTATGTGTCTGCCTCCATCATGCTTCACAATCATCATTGGTGAGTATAGTATTATACTGTTTGTTTAAAATTATTTCAAGAACTTATACTGCATATGTTTATAATGTCTTTTGTCTGGCAAAAAAAATTGTCTGGAACCTAACCCACCCTATTTACATCAATTCTTACAGGGAAATTGGATTCACTTAACATCATTTTGCTTAAGAGTAGAATTTTCAGGAACATAACTACTACATTAAGTGAGGAGTTACTGTAACAAAACCCACACAGAACAATGTTGCCTTCAGGTGCAGTAGCTCTCACTGGCTTCCCTAAATTGCACCAGCATAACTAAGAGCAAAGTTAGAGTTTACAGTAAGTGACAATAATTACTATATCCACTGGGGACAAATCCTTCCACTTCACTATGCAGTCTGGTGAAAGGTATACATGGACCTAGTTTTGGTTTCAGAGTGGATGCACAAGCACAACCAAAAGCACAATTTGGCCATGTGACATTATACTTCCTCGGTACCTACATCTGCCGACTACAGATTTATATATTCTTGTGTGGACTGTCCAAGGTTAGCCACCTTTTCACCTCAGTTCGAGGATGCAGTTCAAGTCCAGTCTTTATAACCAAAATTATTGAGTTGTTACAGGTGTGGGATTAATCTAGTACTGATCACTTCCAGGGATGTGCAAGTGTATGTGCGTGGGTGCGTATGCAGGTAAAATGCAGAAGCTTAGGAAAGTCATCAGAAACTGGAAAAGGACCTTTAGAATGGAAATGCTAATAGGCACAACAATTGCATGTTGTAGAATACATAACCTAAGGTGATAACAAGGAGAGGGATAACTGTTGCCAAATGTATTTATAAAAATAATATAAACCTAATATTGTGTTTTTTTTCCGGATTCAATAACCACCTTTTTTGTCCAGTACTTCAGTTTTCCAGTCTGGTCTTCTTGTAAACCTTTCTCCCAAGTGCCAATATACAGCACACATTCAAAATATGCACACGCTAATGGCCATCCCCTTGTATATTAGTGACAATTGCTTAATTGCAAAATACAAGATATACAGTAAGTACCATAATAGCATTTCAAATGAGAACTTAATTCTTGAACATTTCTACTTCCAGCTTCAAAATGAAGCTTGAAAATGAAATTTATGATCTATTTTATAGCATACAGGTTTCATAGCTATATGGCTAGATTAATTATAACCCTCTATCTTTTTGCTGCCTTTCTTAGAATGGAAAAGCTGCAAGCTCCACATTACTATATGCATTGAGCAGTTGGTTTTTATACTGCAGGAATAATGCAAATGATATTGATAGAATTGTAATTAAACTTTAAATAAACCATGCCCAATAATCTTGCTGCTAGTATCAATTTGTATGCATAAAACCACCTACACATTGATATCATGAGGGATAGGAAATTTTTAGGGACAAATGCTGACCTTCAGTGAAACTATTTCATGTGTTTTATAAAAGTGGTGGATGTTGCATGTGTGCAATTCTGCCTCAATCCGAAATGCAGATTATACCTTGCTTCTCTGGTTCCAGACACATGGGACACAGGGAAATGGCCATGGAGTAGGTAGATATTTTATAATCACACCCACATGCTCATGCATGTTGAGTCCCTAATTGCCTGAGCCAAAGAACAATGGGATTTATCCTGATTCTGTGCTGTATGTGCTCAGGCACTTATGTCAGATATGCAGGTTGACCTGCTACTGGAGTTGGCCATCAAAGCTGACCCACAAACAGTTTTGATAGATCCAGAAGCTTAAGGCAAAGATTGTTGTTCTGCAGCACCAGCCAGGATGATCAGAGGGGCTTGTTTTGTTACTAGGACTTCTCAATTCAGAGCCTTCCAATGGGATTTGGGTGCCTCGCTCTCTTCAGCTTTGAAAATCCTATCTCAAATCAAGCCTCTTCTCTTTTCATGGTTAGGTCAGGCTCCACATCCCAATGAATTTCAATGGGATTTAAACACTTAAATTCTCTTAGGTTCCTTTCCAAATTTTACAGACTCAGTGCAGACATGTGTCTGCACTTTTCTGTGCAAGATGATCATCCCTACTATTTCTATTACTACATCCTTTTATCTCTGCCACATAGAGAAAACAATGGAATGAGAAACAGAAGTGGAGATTGTACAGTTATACAGACATGACAAAAGGATCTGAATTCAAATAGTATGTGCAACCTTAACTGAGACATTTAAGGACTTTACTACCTTAGCTGTAGACTTTACTACCTAACTTTTTTTTTTTTTTTTTGGCTACAGAATATTGCATAGCATTTGCAAAGCACCTTTTGTCTGAGGATCCCAAACCACTGTTATCTTGATTTTACAGAAGGGGAAACTAAAGCACAGAGTAATTAAATGATTTGCCCCGAAGTCAAATACACAGCTTCAAATATCAGAGGGGTAGCCGTGTTAGTCTGAATCTGTAAAAGCAGCAAAGAATCCTGTGGCACCTTATAGACTAACAGACGTTTTGGAGCATGAGCTTTCGTGGGTGAATACCCACTTCGTCAGATGCAAGCTCATGCTCCAAAACATCTGTTAGTCTATAAAGTGCCACAGGATTCTTTGCTACTTTTACAGCTTCAAATGTCAGAGTAAGGAACAGAATCCAAGTCTCTTGACTCCAATTTCTTACTCTTACCACAAAAACATGGTGCCTCCATACAGAAGGCAATGTATGATGCAGGCTGAGTTATGACAAGATTTGAGCAGCTCCTGGGACTTACAGTATATAGTGCTATGCAGAGATCTTTGTGTTGTAATCTTCACTCTACAAGCTTGCTGAAAAACACCCAAGTGTTCTCTCTCTTTTTTTCTCTCTCTCTCTCTCTCTCTCTCACACACACACACTCACTCCCTGCCCCACCTGCTAAATTTTGAAAATGTTCACCAGCTCTACCCAGTATTGTGATGAGCCCTATTTCTTTATATTACTAAGCTATTACCAGAATTCTGCATGGGCAAATCATTCAGACTAGATCAGTGAAACTATATCTCAATCACAAAAATTAATTGTACACCTCATCAAAATGTGTTTTCAAACATGATACATCATGCTGAGCAGTGGCTATAGGTGTTGACCCATGGTCTTAAAAGTTCTCTTCTTTTGTTCATACCAGAAGAAACTGAATAGCAACAAAAATTCCCCAAAGAAGAATTATTTTTATTAGATTTTTGTTTTCTTTGACATTTCATTGTCTCATTCCAATACCATCAATTATCTCCATGTCAGTGACTTTTTTCATGTTAAAGGCCTTTTTGAAAGCATGGCTATATTGTTTAAAATGTAATTCCCAGTTGGTTTGAGAAGGGTTGGTTTAAATGCACATTGCATAGCAATTTTGTTAGTGTGTGTCTTTGAGGAGCCGAAAAAGCTCAAATCTCCTTATAGTACATTGACCGACAACCTACCTAACTTGTGCAACATTCTATCCTATTTGACATTTACCAGTACATTTGCACTATGATTTCTAATTATGTACCCAATAGTAGGCTCTGTCTGTGACCTTTTCTAATAGCTATGTGTTTGTATAGTCCACAGGTATAAAATATATTCACTCTGAAACAGGGATTGCTGAAAGTGGGTGTGCTTGATAATGCATTATTGGCCAGTGGATGAGTTTTCCTGACCACTCCATACTGATTCACTGAAAATACAACAGAGCAGAACACAAAAAGTGGAACACAGCAAGATTTTACCCAAACTATCCCCACAATGTTTCGTGCCATTCTGGAAAACGGGTTGCAACTAGTATTTTGTTGCATATATATTGCCTTCTAAGGGCATAAATAACATAGGAGAGAACTTTTACATATCTTAACGTTGTTCAGAGGCACACTTTTACCCATTTCTGTCCACTGCCTGTTATATAAACGGACCAATTCCCCAGCTCCAATCAGCTCATTCTGCTCTCAGTGTTTCAAATGTCAAATGAAATGTAAAAGAAAAATAAAACCTTCAACGTCACCCTAGCTGAAAAGGCAGACAGCCCAATATAAAACATAATCTAAAGCTTGATTTCCATGTTAACAATAGGAACCTTGAAAAGCTCATGCTACCACTGCTGCTTAGAGCAAATCTTTCAAAGAGCCATTTTCTTTTAGAAAAGTTATCGCACTGCTTCATAATTTATTTAAGAACAATTTTCTTTCCAATTGCCTGTACTGCGTCCTCATGCTTAAAGTGCTTATCGCAAGCTCTACAATTCTGACCTCAGTATTTTGTACTGATATTGCCACACAGTTTCCATGCTACGCTTTTGTTAGAGAATCCTGCTGGGGTTCAGTTCCTGATGTAGAGACTGTGCCATAGGCACTACCTCTTTCAAAGAATGTTCCCAGTCAGGAATGGGAAAGACTGGGTGACAGGAGCAGCAGCTAAGCCAGTGCCACCATCATTGAGTCCAAATGAGAATTCTCCTTTGGTTGAAATAGTTTTCCATCTGTCAGTTTAGTGTTAAGTATTGAGTTAAGGGCCTTTCCCTTCTCAGTTTTCAGGAAAATGGAAATGTCATAGACTTGAGTAGCAGCAGTAGCATCAGGCTGTAAGACTGATAAGTCCACATGCCATAGAAGAAGGTTTAAAAGTGTACAGTGTGTGGCCTAAGGTATGTGGGAAAATGGTTAGTGCTCCAGGATCGGCTCTGAAAACAAATATATCCTGCATTTTTATGGTGCAGTACTTAATATAGTAGAAGATGGACTTCATCCTGAGCGCCAAGTCAGGAGGCTTCATTGTGTTCTCACAGTATTAGGAATCTGTACTAAAGGTGCAGTCAGGGTCTCCCCTTGATGTAAGGCAGTTCTCAGATCACATAAATCTGGCATAACTGGCTATATGTTACCAACTTCCCCACCCCACTGCATAGGGCATGTTGGAGGTAGAGGGAGGAGGGCTGGTCAGGAGGAGTGGAGCTGGAGTACATCTGGCACAGCAGCCCCAATGGATTGCTGCTATCTGTTTAAAGCAGTTCTAGTTTATGCTGCGTGGCACTTTGTTTTCTGCAAACCCCAGGAATGGAGAGTCCAGAAAGCCGATTTAGAGAACAGATTCACCACACTATATTGAATTCCTAAATACATGAAAATAACTTACTTTACCCATTACTCTGTCCTGAGCAAGGACAGAGATTTAGTGTGTGGTAGAGCAGGTCAGGAATTTTTCCCATTGGCTATTCTGTGCTGGATCTCTCAATTTCTCCTGTTTAAAGCTGTTCCACTTAGCATAAATAAATATTCAGGCTTAGGAGTCTGCCCAATCACTTCAATATTGAAAGTCTCTCTGAAAGGTTCTCTCTCAACTAGCTTATCCATTTCACCACAATGCAGAGATTCTGTAATTTCTCCCTTATTAACAGATTGCTTTGATGTAGTATCAAAAACTCTCATAAAGGAATACAGTTCAGTTCAATTACTTAGGGCCATCTATGCCCTGGTTCTGTGAATGCAGTTCTTATGGACCTCAGTGGTAGTTTTCAATATATCAATGGGAGAACATGGCATTATACTAAAAGATCATACAGCGTATAATTTGCATGTCATCTGGCTGTCTCTCTAAACTTCCTTCAAGTTCTTTCACCCAAGAACCTTCCTTGCCTCATGTCAAACTCATATGCAGTAACTCAGCATTACTGGGTATTATTTCTCTTAATGCAGCAGAAAGATGATTACACTGGCCTAAGAGTTTGCAAGTTGTCTAATACAATAGGGTGCCAGTTGGTAGACTGATTATTTTTTAACGATTAAACCGAAGCTTTTACTTTTTAGAAATTGTCAATATTTCTGTTCCTGAATTGTAGCAAAAGAATCTGTTTCACTTCTAAAAAGGTGATTGGTCCCTCAGTCATTTTGCCCCACTCTGTATTGCTTTTCATTAAGCAATACATTAAGCTGTGGCTTAATAATACTTACCAGTTGGGGAGTCAGTTGTCAGAAGTGCAGGAAGGCCATACAGAAGTGCTGCTAAAAGAATTTCTTAGCCTTCAGTTAGGGTTACAAAAGGTTAATGCTAAGTCAAGTTGCAGGGGTCATTATCCAACTGTAGAGCTATTGCCACAAGCTATAGCTCTCACACTATCTTCATGTCTTGCCCCATGTACAGCACACTGCATTCCTCTAATCTAGGGGTGGCAAAAAGCATGAATCGCTGTAGCAAGGTCTGGTTTGGTGAGCGAGCTGGCAAACAGTTAACTTGACAAAGATGAGAAAAAGATGCTGGTTACCAATGCCTTCAGAAACTCTAGGAGCAATTGAGTGCAAGGTGGAGCAACAGGCCAAAAGCACCACCACATATTTAAACTGTTGAACAAAGGGTGGACAGGGCCTTCGCCCAAGGATGCTTAAACCCCTCCTCTGCAGCATACCCACAACACTCTTCCCCGAAACCACTAGCATGACAGTAGCACTCTTATCCTTTTCAAGGGAAGCATTAACAACCCCAACAACCAACAATCCCCAAATCTCCATCTTGATTTCACTACCCAACAGGATTAAGAATCTTGCAGGTGGATGAATAAGCACCTCAGAGCAAAAATGGGTCTGCCCCATCACTGGCCAATCTGTTTGAATCCAGTTCACCTGACCCACAAAGTAAAAGCAATTCCCGCACAGCATGGGAGAGCTAACAATTTTTTTGAGCAGAAGTAAACAGTTATCAGCTTAAACCCACAAGAGAGCTCCTATTTTGCCCTGGCCTCCCAACCATTTATTTGGGCTTTGCATGGCATGATCTCAATAACTGTGGATGATAAGGATGATTTTTTGTTTAACTGTTGTCATAAACAGTTAAGGGTTAATGTCTCTTTTACCTGTAAAGGGTTAAGAAGCTCAGTAAACCTGGCTGACACCTGACCAGAGGACCAATAGGGGGACAAGATGCTTTCAAATCTTGGTGGAGGGAAGTCTTTGTTTGTGTTTTTTGTTTGTTTGTTCGTTCACTCTCGGGACTGAGAGGGACGGGACATCAATCCAGGCTCTCCAAATCTTTCTGATTCAGTCTCTCATGTTTCAAACTTGTAAGTAATTTAGCCAGGCAAGGCGTGTTAGTCTTATATTTGTTTTTCTCAACTTGTAAATGTTTCTTTTTGCTGGAAGGATTTTACCTCTGTTTGCTGTAACTTTGAACCTAAGGCTAGAGGGGGTTCCCTCTGGGCTATATGAATCTGAGTACCCTGTAAAGCATTCTCCATCCTGATTTTACAGAGATAATTTTTACTTTTTCTTTTTTTAATTGAAAGCTTTCTTTTTAAGAACCTGATTGATTTTTCCTTGTTTTAAGATCCAAGGGGATTGGGTCTGGACTCCCCAGGAATTGGTGGGGGGAAAGAAAGGGGAAAGGTTAATTTCTCTTTGTTTTAAGATCCAAGGGGTTTGGATCTGTGTTCCCTAGGGAATTGGTGAGGTCCCTCCAGGCAGCCCAGGGAGGGGAAAGTTTTTGGGGGACAGGTAGTGTCCCAGACACTGAAATTTCTGGGTGGTGGCAGTGTTACCAGATCTAAGTTAGTAATTAAGCTTAGAAGTGTTCAAGCAGGTCCCCACATTTGCACTCTAAAGTTCAAAGTGGGGCGGGGAAACCTTGACAACTGTAAATCAGTCTACAAATGTGTTGTCCATATTGCCACCTTTAGAACGAACTGCCCTTGCCTGTTGCTGCAGAGACTTGCCACCGGAGATGCAATTGCCCCACTATTTGGATGTGGAGGAACAGCTAAAGAGGCTGAGGAGCTAAAGGAAAACCTATCCCAAACTCGTAATTCAAACCTGTGCACCCTAACAGCTCTCTTCTGCTGCTACTGGTGTAAAGTGAAAAGAGGGGCTATTGCTGCTCTTGTTTCTGCAACATTAAACTGGAAGCCAACTAACCTCTGTCTTTTATTCTTATAATAGAATTTTAGGAGCCCCGAAGGCTCCTAAACAAAATCATGGTATTCTAGAGGATTGTAGGAGGACTGCGGTTGCAAGTACTCCAGGGAAGTTGTAGAGGCATCCCCGCCGGATGCCTTAGGCTTAAGCCCTAGCTAAGCTGTATTTAGTGTTTTTGTTGGCGGGAAAACAAGTAGCTCGGGGCTTGGTGATAGAATGTGACTAAGAAAAAGGAAGAAGCTAACTGGAGCATCTGTAAGGTAATTTGCTTCTCCAGCTCCTTAATCTGTTTTGCAAGAAGTTGTCTCTAAAGCAATGGGGGGAAAAGGTTAACATTCTCCCACCAAAGCCATTCATTCCATATCTGTCTTCTTCCATCTCTTAATGCAATAAGGAAAAATGCTGTTTTTAAAAAGTCTTTTGGAATCATAACAAAACCCAGCTCAAATCTAGATGACTTAGCACAACTTTGGAAAATATTTCTTAAAGATTCTGTCTTCAGATAGTGGTGTGACTTGCCATGCTCTTCAAATTCTGCATTAAGAGACTTGGCTGCTGGTCACATGCAGAAAGATTAGCTCCAAATAGACAAAGCAGGCAGATTTTACCCTTTTGACTTCTAGTCCCTGTTCTGCTATTATGAAAACTTTTCTAACTATAAGGATAGTTAAGCACTGAAGTGGTTTACAGAGGAAGGTTGTAAATCCCTGTCATTGGAGGTTTTTAAAAACAGGTTACACAAGCATCTCTCAGGGATGATCTAAATCAGGGGTGGTTCATTGTTTTTTGTCTAGGTCCAGATTTCTTGGTCAAGAAATAGTCAAATTCCAGACTCCAGAGAAAATAAAAAAAATTACAATAATAGTAATTAAATAAAAAGATTTTGGGGTCTGGTGGTCTGGATTTGTCCCACAGTCCACCTATTGACTACCCCTAGTTTAAATATACTTAATCTGCATGGAGGTGTGGACTAGATGACTTTTTGAGGTCCCTTCAAGCCTTATATTTTGATTTAGATTGCATTAATTATCATAGTACCAAGTCTTGACTTTTACTGTGATTTGCAGGATTTATTTTCAATTACAATAATATCAAATGAATCTTTACAGCAGAACTGCAGGAGGTCAACTATTCATGCTAAAGCCATATATACACTAGCAAGCTTACAGTGGCATAGCTGTATTGATGCGGGTGCTCCACTATGAGGTCTCTCATGTAGCCACTCTATGCCGACAGGAGAGAGCTCTCCTGTTGAGATAATAACACCACTTCCACAAACAGCAGTAACCATGTTGGCGAAAGAAGCTCTTCCACCACTATAGTGCTGTCCATGCCAGAGCTTCTGTCGGTGTAACTTATGTCACTCAGGGGTATGTTTTTTTCACACCCCCAGAGCGATGCAAATTATACCGACAAAAGTGGTAGTGTAGACATGGCCTTAATTATTGATAGCCATTGAAGTTTGATATTCTTGAACAGAAAGGAATTCATCTGCAAATGTTTTGCTTTTGCAATGCACTGTGTTGCATGAAGGGTTGTGTTTGAATAGGCAAGTGTAGCATATACACTTATATATTCCCTACATCGATGGTTCTCAAACTTGGGCTGCCGCTTGTTCAGGGAAAGCCCCTGGCAGGCTGAGCAGGTTTGTTTACCTGCCGTGTCTGCAGGTTCGGCCGATCGCGGCTCCCACTAGTCCAGGCCAATGGGGGCTGCGGTAAGGGCGGCCAGCGTGTCCCTTGGCCTTGCCGCTTCCTGCAGCTCCCACTGGCCTGGAGTGGCAAACCGCAGCCAGTGGGAGCCGCAATTGGCCGAACCTGCAGATGCGGCTGGTAAACAAACTGGTCAGGCCTACCAGGGGCTTCCCTGAATAAGCAGCAGCCCAAGTTTGAGAACCACTGCCCCACAGTGAGGGACTCAAGGAGTGCAATCTGTTTAGCTTAACAAGAGAAAGTTAAGGGATGACTTGGTCACAGTCCATAACTAGCTACTTGGGGAAGAAATATTTGATAACAGGCTCTCCAGTCTAGTAGACAAAGGTACAAGAAGTTCCATTGGCTGGAAACTGAAGCTAGACAAATTCAGACTTGGAATTAAGGCATAATTTTTTAACACCAAGGATAATTAACCTATTGGAACAATATTGAATTCTCCATCAGTGGCAATTTAAAAATTGCCGGGATCTTTTTGTCTATAAGATATGCTTTAGTTGAAACAGACATTAGTTCGGAGACTTTTGTGGCCTGTGTAGGTGGGAGGTCAGACTGGATAATCCACAGGGGTCCCTCTGCCCTTAGAGATCGTGAATCTTTGCCAAGTCTCTTAATGGGTGGAATTCTCACCTGATATCTTCCTGAATCCATTCTGGAAGCACAACAGTCTGCTGATGGCTTTAACATGGCTTTGAGTATAACATGGTACTCTTTCTCTTTAGATCAATTTGCAGGTAACTCATGAATAAGGCATCAATGGATTAGCAGGGAAATGTACTTTAGGTTGCAATGTCTTTTCCTTAAGCTGTTGTTGTTTTGTAAGTATTACAGTAACTTCGTCCCCTCCCCCTCCACCCCATGCAAGTTGTCTAACTCACTCTTTAATTCAGAGGAGCAGAGGTGAAAGTAAGCCGGTATTGTCCTTCCAGTTGAGGCCACACCCCTTCTGGTTGAGGCCACGTCCTGCTCAGGACTCTGGCATACTGGTAAGTCCTTTCGTTACTTTCACCCCTGCAAAGGAGTTACATTTTTCCCGAGTTTCTGAATTCTCATCCAGGTGTTCCAGTTCTCTGATGACCCTCTAATGTGGGAAGGATGGGTTCTTTATGGACTCTGGTGTGGTCATGGCTGAGGGAGAAAAGGGCATTTATTTGAAGAGGTACAGAAGTTTCCCCCTATAAAAGCCCACAGGGCCAATTCTCTGCAGTTACACTAGTCTAAATTTAGTGCAACCCTAATAGAGACATTCTGCATTTATGATAGACACAACTGAGAGCAGAATTGTGCCAAGTTTTTGTTTGTTACAAAATAAAGCAACAAGTATGCTTAAATAGATCATAACATCTAAGCCAGGTTCAGAAATTTTGTTCTTAGCAGATAGGGCTATATTCATTTGCTGTACCATTGCCTGGGTGAGTGTAGCATGAGCTGCTTCCCTCTGGAAATATTTCACATAAGTGATTGCTGCTATGCAGTATATTATCGTTTACTTAATGTTGATTTTGTGTCTTCTAAGCTGTATAAATCTATCAATCCAATTTGTTGATCAGATACCTTTTAGATTTCATATTTTAATATATACATGAAAACTTACAAGCAGGAAAGAATCCTTGTGACTTGTGGCAGCCTGCTTTGAGAAGAACTATCAAACTATTTACTGGTAGCCTGTGTAAGAAAGCTGGACCTTTCAAATGAGATTAGTTTCATGGAAATAATCCATTGTAAAACAGTATATTTCAGGAACTCAGGCCTCTAGATGGTGCTACTACTCAATAACTAACTTGGAAAGGGAGGCTTTTCTCTCTCCTGTTTCCTTCTTTCAGGAGCAGTTGTATAGGAAACAAGAAGTCACTAGAAGCAATGGAGTCAATAGAAGTTGTGCCTGGCTAAACAGGGGCAGATATAGCCTATGACGTCTTAGATAAATTTTATAATCAGAGGCATGTAATAGCAATTAATATTAGTGAAACAGATAAAATGTCCTGTCACAGTTACCAGGCCAACTGCACCTCTGATCCCTCCAGCTGCAACCCCTTTAGGTCAATTAGCATCATGTCTTTCTTGGGGCAAAATATTGAGTCTTCCCACTCCAACCTGGTACTGGGCTGCAGTTCCCTGTGAATTAATCGTGCTCACTTCTGCAGATATGATGTATGTGTAGACCCTGCAATTCAGTTGCAGGACAACAGTAGTGATAATTAAGGACTAAACAGCCTCCTTAAAACAAAGTATTTATTTAGAACAAAAACATTTAAGAGAAAACACATCTTAAAAACAATAATGCACACTGTATGCATATCTAATTCTTTCCTAAGGGTTCAGGTTCCTTGGATCTGGGAAGGCCTAGTTCCTTCAGGCTCCTCCTCAGCCTGTCTCTCTAGCCAGCTCGGACAAGTGGCTCCTCCTCCTTCCTCTCAGAAAGGCTTGGTTCTTAGGCCTGGTCTACACTGGCTGGGGGGGGGTGGGGTCGATGTAAGATATGCAACTTCATCTATGGGGATACTGTAGCTGAAGTCGACGTATCTTATTCCGACTTACCTCCCATCCTCACCGCGTGGGATCGACATCCGTGGCTCCCCCGCTGACTCGGCTACCGCCGCTCACTGTGGTGGAGTTCCAGAGTTGACGGGAAGCGCTTTTGGGGATCGATATGTCGATCCCCGATAAATCGATTGGCGGGTAGTCTGGACGTACCCTAGGTTGCTTCTTAGTTCCTGGAGGAGATGTGGTTACTCTCCCCCATGCAATTACATACAGTTCCTGGCCCACAAATTTAATACAGTAAGATCTTCCAAAGATATTTTTAGGAATTGCGGTACCTGTCACACCCTGCTAGGAGGAAAGATGGAAAAATTGCTTTTAGAGCCAACTCCAGTGCCATTTAAATCTATCCATCATGTCAGGGTATATTCAGAGCATAGTGGCTTTTCCAGCTAATACTACCTTTGATGAACAGGTGAAGATTGTTTACATTTCATTTAGAAGCATGTTGGCAAAATAGATTTACAGCTAACAAATGCATATTACTGCAATATGGATGTGTGACATGAATTTCAACTAAATCAATAATCTCTTCTTAGAAACATTTGAACATTCTGTATTGTTACACTAGAACAATGTTTTCCAAACTTGGGATGCTGCTTGTGTAGGGAAAGCCCCTGGCTGGCTGGGTCGGTTTGTTTATCTGCTGTGTCCACAAGTTCGGTCGATCACGGCTCCCACTGGCTGTGGTTCGCTGCTCCAGGCCAATGGGAGCTGCTGGAAGCAGCGGCCAGTACGTCCCTTGGTCCGCACCACTTCCAGCAGCTCCCATTAGCCTGGAGCAGCAAACCATGGCCAGTGGGAGCTGTGATCAGCCAAACCTGCGGATACAGCAGGTAAACAAACTGACCTGTCCTGTCAGAGGCTTTCCCTAAACAAACTGCGTCCCAAGTTTGGGAAATACTGCTCTAGAAGAAAAATCAAATCCAAACCTCAAATATGAATGCACTGGCATCTTCTGAAATCACAACAGTACTAATCCCCCCCCGTCAACAAGTATAGTAGTGAACAAAATCATTGTAACAGAGATCCCAGGTAAAATACATCTGATTCTGATAGTTTATAAGAGTATAAGCCAAGATCAAGTCCAGTGACATCAGCGGAGTTACACTGGTGTAAGCAAGATCAAAATCAGTGTCAGAGTCTACAGTATAGTGATGGCACTGTCAAGGTTTGAACTATTTTTTGGATTGTAGAAGCACTCTATTTTCTCAAGTGTTTTGCTGGGTAATATCTCTATGATCCCTCCTGCGAAAACTTCCTCCATTATGGAAATGATGTTTTTTTTCAGAAGAGTACTGCTTCCATTTAGCTCTGCAAAGCAATTGCACAGCATGTGCAGAGAAAGACACCAGTTAAAAATCTTTGTATGTGGTGCTGGGATCAATAAGTTTGACTTCAGTAGTTAGTTTCCTGGGACTGAACAAAACCTCTTATCAGCTTCTACCACATACAGTAGTTCTGATTATGAGCAAAATTTAATTTTCAAGTAGAGAAGCAATTTGTTCATCCTTGTGTAAATGAAGGGTAATTGGGAATAAAATAGATACCATCTTGAAATAAGAACTGTGACAAAGTTCCTCCTCTACCTTGATGGGTCCTGCGCTTATTGGCGGATTTGCTCGCCTCACATATTCACCCTGTGGATGGGGAAACAGCCCAGAGATCTTCCCCTCTGGTAGAAGCCACAGTCCAGGTCAGTTCCTCCTATGTTTGATCAGGAGTTGGGAGGTTTGGGGGGAACCTGGGCCCGCCCTCTACTCCGGGTTCCAGCCCAGGGCCCTGTGGACTGCAGCTGTCTAGAGTGCCTCCTGGTACAGTTGTGCGACAGCTACAACTCCCTGGGCTACTTCCCCATGGCCTCCTCCCAACACCTTTTTCCTCACCACCAGACTTTCCTCCTGATGACTGATAATACTTGTACTTCTCAGTCCTCTAGCAGTATGCCTACTCACTCTCAGCTTCTTGCACACCTCTTGCTCCCAGGTCCTCGCACACACTTCCTCTCTTCTGGCTCCCTGGCTCTCTTTGGCCTGACTGGAGTGAGCCCTTTTATAGCATCAGAGGGGCCTTAATTAGAGTCAGGTCTTTAACAACCTCACTTGATTCTTAGCAGGTTAATTGGAGTCAGGTGTTCTCACTAGCCTGGAGCAGCCTCTGCTTTGGTCACTCAGGGAACAGAAAACTACTTATCCAGTGGCCAGTATATCTCCCTTCTATTACTCTGCTTTCACAACTGGCCTGGGTCTATCACAGAACATAAGAATAGCTCTACTGGGTCAGACCAAAGATCCATCTAGCCCAGTATCCTATCTTCTGACAGTGGCCAGTGCCAGGTGCCCCAGAGGGAATGAACAGAACAAGTAATCATCCAATGATTCATTCCCTGTTGCTCATTCCCAGCTTCTAACAGAGAGAGGCTAGGGACACCATTCCTGCCTATCCTGGCTAATAGATTCATCAATGGCTATCTTCCATGAATTTATCTAGCTCTTTTTTGAACCCTGTTATGGTCTTGGCCTTCACAACATCCTCTGGGAAGGATTTCCACAGGTTGACTGTGTGTTGTGTAAATAAATACTTCCTTTTATTTGTTTTAAACCTGCTGCCTATTAATTTCATTTGGTGACTCCTAGTTCTTGTGTTATGAGAGGTAGTAAACAACACTTCCTTATCTACTTTCTCTAAATCAGTCATGATTTTATAGACCTCAATCATATCTCCCCTTAGCCATCTCTTTTCCAAGCTGAAAAGACTCAGTCTTATTAATCTCTCCTCATACAGAAGCTAATCGTTTTTGTTGCCCTTTTCTGAACCTTTTCCAATTCCAATATATCTTTTTTGATATGGGGCGACCACACCTGTACACAGTATTCAAGATGCGGGTGTACCATTGATGTATATAGAGGCAACATGATATTTTCTGTCCTATTATCCATCCCTTTCTTAATCATTCCCAGCATTCTGTTCACTTTTTTGACTGCCGCTGCACATTGAGTGGATGATTTCAGAGAACTATCCACAATGACTCCAAGATCTCCTTCTTGAGTGGTAACAGCTAATTTAGATCCCATCATTTTATATATATAGTCGGGATTATGCTTTCCAATGTGCATTACTTTGCATTTATCAACATTAAATTTCATCTGCCATTTTGTTGGCCAGTCACCCAGTTTTGAGAGATCCTTTTGTAGCTCTTCACAGTCTGCCTGGGTCTTAACTATCTTTAGTAATTTTGTATCATCTGCAAGTTTTGCCTTCTCGCTATTAACCTCTTTTTCCAGATCATTTACGAATATGTTGAATACTGGTCCCAGAACAGACCCTTCAGGGACACCACTATTTACCTCTCTCCATTCTGAAAACTGACCATTTATACCTACGCTTTGTTTCCTATCTTTTAACCAGTTACCAATCCATGAGAGAACCTTCCCTCTTATCCCGTGGCAGCATATTTTGACCTTGTCAAGGGCTTTCTGAAAATCTAAATACACTATGTTCAGTGGATCCCCTGGGTCCACATGCTTGTTGACCCCCTCAAAGAATTTTAGTAGATTGATGAGGCATGATTTCACTTTACTAAAACCATGTTGACTCTTCCTCAACAAATTATGTTCATCTATATGTCTGATGATATTGTTCTTTATTATTGTTTCAACCAGTTTGCCCAAACCGAAGTCAGGCTTACATGCCTGTAATTGCAGGCATCACATTAGCTATCCTCCAGTCATCTGGTACAGAAGCTGATTAAATGATAGGTTACAGTTCTGCAATTTCACATTTAAGTTCCTTGAGAAGTGTTGGGTGAATACTGTATGGTCCTGGTGACTTATTGCTGTTTAATTTATCAATTTGTTTCAAAATCTTCTCTGATACCTCAGTCTGGGACAGTTCCTCAGATCTTTCACCTGAAATGAATGGCTCAGGTTTAGGAATCCCCCTCGGACATCTTCAGCCATGAAGACCGATGCAAAGAATTAATTTAGTTTGAAGGAAACTGTTGCAAATCCTCCCCAAAGTCCTCACGCACCCCCCACCCCACCCCCGGCATCAGTGTAATTATTTCCACATCAAGGATCAATCGCCTATGTTTTATCATAATGTTTGCATGTTGGCCTATTCAGAATTGTTCATTAGAGATAGAGCTCCAAAATCTAGACATAGACCCATTCCATACTCCAGAACACATGAATAACTCCTGTTGATCTCAAAAGGAGTTATGTACAGAGTGAAATTCAACCATATAAAAAGGGCCAGAGTATCTTAACCCCAGAGTTGAGGTCTTAAGTGGGGACTTCAGTAATGGATAAGTCTTGAGCTGGCCGTCTGCATGCAGGTGAATTTCACCCATAGTGCATCAAGGGACGAACATTACTTTTAGATTGTTCTGCTCATGCCACCTAGTGGGGTGGTTACCCTGCTCCTGAAATGAGGAATGAGAACAGCTGGGGGAAGCTGACTGAGTAGCTGACCACACATGTGGCCAGCTCAATCAGGGCCCAGCTGGGCCTGATAAGAGGGCTGGAGGCCAGGAGCTACAGGCTCTTTCTTTCTCTCTATCTCTCTTGCAGTGGAGAGAGAAGGATCTGGCTGCCTGGGAGCAGGGTACCTGATGCAGAGGTAAAGGGCACCGGGATCCGGGAGGGACATGGGGGCCAAGGGCAGGCAAGATACCATCCAGAAAGAGGCATTCTGAGTGCTGAAGAGCTAATTCCCAGGATGACCAGCAGGAGATTCTGCGCTGGTTAGTCTTCATCACTACACCGCCACTCTATCAGGGACTGTAATTTCATTCTGTGTTTGTACAGCACCTAGCGCACTGGGGTCCATGATTAGGATTCCTATAGTATTAATGCTATCTATCATGCATTCAGAGCCTTATCCAACTTATTACATGCTGACCACTCTGTTCTCACCCATTGCCACATTCTCTTATGCCCAAGCTACAGAACTAACCGCTCTTTTGTATTCTCTTCCCACTTTTGTCTTCCATTCCTAATGCTACATGAGACATTCTGCCTTCAACCCCCTCCCTGAACCTGATCTGCCATGCCTTTACTCTTCTTTCTCAAAGTACAATTATAGTCTTTTAAACAGCCTAATCTCACTCAACAGGGCTGCTGCCAGTGTGTATTCAGCACTTCAAAGATCAGAAAAATATATTTTCCTCCTCCTTTACTTATTTTAGCCGTGCAGAGCCAAAACAGAATAGAAACTGCAGTCCACTCTCTCGCTGCTATCTCATACATCAGCAACAGAATTGTGTACCAAATTCCTCTCATTTACACCTGTGCAAACCCATTAAATGTAATGAGGCTGCACAAGTATCACTGAGGGCATAATTTGGCATGCTGGTTTTTATTTCTTGTCATGATGCATGAGAAAGAATGAACACAGTTAGACTTTAAGAGCACTGGCTGAGATTGCAGGGTTGGTACCTGGGGGAAAAAATATTTTCTTATTTATAAATTGAGCACATTTGATATGGAAATCATTGAGATGCAATAATTGCATTTTTACAAGGATGCTTTTCGGAGTATAATCACACTTTAAGACTCACTCCCTAAATGCCATTAACATCCCTCCCTCTGGGAGTGAAGACTCTATCATGAGAGAGGAAAAAAGTAACTGACAACCAACCAAATAAGATGCATGCCGAGCATCTCTGCTCACTCAACCCCAATTCGGCGAGATACTTATGTACATGTGGACCTTTAAGCATATGTGTTGACTGAATCAAACCAGTGGGACTCATGGATCTCTTCCAACAGAAATCTCTGGATAAATCACTTGTCACCACTTCTGGTCCCATGAAGAAAAGCTGCCAGAGAGGGAAGCTACCTAGAGGACCCTTGGTGGGAGGGGGAAGCTTGGTTGGTCAAGAGCTATTAGGCTCTCCCAATGGGTTCAACAGAGACAAACTCCACCTGAAATCAGTGAATATGGACTGTAGGATTAAGTCTGGTATTCTTTATTGTTAGCCCACTTCTTTCTTCTGAATTTAAAATGCTGGGTTGAGATTTAGCATTTTGTAGCAGCAAGTTTAAGTGCACTTTTAATTGTCACATGCTGGAGCACTGCAAAACTGATGTTTTAGCATACTGTGGTATGGAGTGTGTGAGCTGAGCATAGAACTTGGAGTGCAGCAAACTGTAAGTTTGCTACTATTGAAATGTTTGAAGCCTATAGGCCCTGAAGGCAGCTCTTAAACTCTTCTGTAAGTTGACTGGCCCTTCACTGTTTGCTTTGGATAGAAGTAGCCAATCAAAGTCTCTTTTCATTAACAGAGGAATAAATTTTGTTTTGATTTGATAGCAGACTAGCAAGGGTTTAATTCCTTGATCTTCTGTGGAAGGAGGATTGATCCCAAAGTCAATGGCAAAACTCCCATTGACTTCAGCTGGGGCAGGGTTTTGGTTCATTCTATCCCACATCTCCTAGTACCTGATGCAAAACCCATTTAAATCAATAGGAGTGTTTCCATTGATTTCATTGGGCAGAGGAGTTTGGGTCAGGAAAGGGCCTGATCCTGCATTCTATCTCCCTCCCTCATCTTCTGTACTCTAGCTGTACTACCTGCATGTTTTACTCAGTGCTGAGTCACAACATACAGTACTTGGCCAGTTACAGAGTTGCCCTTAAGGGGGTAAGCAGTTTGAATAGGATGAGTAAATAAATTAATTAATTAAACTGCTTTAAAGTGTGGTTATATTCTGAAAGGTGTCAGTGTAAAAATGGGCACCTTATTCAACAGCTCTGCACTGTGTATGTTCAGAGTCCAGAGTTGTTCCTTCAGGGACAAAAGTAAAGGTTTACTGTTTCTCACCCCTGTTAGTCCGGTGATCCTAACCCCGCTGTTGGAAAGCAACTTGAATTCTCTTCATCCTCATACACAACTGTTCAAGTTCCAATGGTAAGGCCAGATTTTGCCCTCTTTGATTGAAGAAGCTGGGGTTGCATAGGTGCATGGTAATTGAGACTGCATGTGCCCTGCAGAATCTTTATTACTGAAGATGAGGAGGATGCATGAGCAGGACATAACCCAGATTGACTGCGAGACCCAGGATTAGTTTGCTAGCCTGGCAGTTGGATAGCCTGTCTTGTGTTGTCATCTGAGGGGGTGGGAGGGAATGGATTTTAGAAAATATAATAAACCTGGAATGCCACAATACCATTTTTACAGTCACCTTTCAGAATGTAACACACTTCAAGAGCTAACAGTGCCATTTCCATAGTCTCATTAGGCTGAAATAAAACTACTGGAAATATAGTGTATCTTCATGTCTGACTTTTAAAAACTACTTATCATTGGGCATATTGATGCAAGTGAGTTAAACTGGTTTTAGTTGACGTAAAATCACATTAATCTAATAACCTTCTGTTCTGGATGAGTCAACAGAATTACAAATGGTGTAATCTCATTTTCTCTGCTGCTCAGTTGTAGAAGTTGTACACAAATAGCAAAAATAAATGGCTGTCAGTGCTGAGAAAGCAGGAATAAGCATGACTCTTTCCCACAAATCTTGTTTCATGTCATGTGATACAAGACTACTGAATAAATGTGTAGCTTTTTGACGGTTCCTTACATTTTGCAAGGAAGTATTTAAACAAGGCAGGACAATTACTTTTCTTCAACCTACAAGTGGCAGAGTACATGTACAGAAAGATCTTTAGAGGCACAAATGGCAATCTGGTGCCTAACCCACTTTGACAGTAAATGGGAGGTTGGTACCTACTCAGTGGGAGGCAGGTGCTGAACTGCCTTTGAAAAATCTTCCCTGTAAAAGTTACCTTAGTGAAACGGTAACTTAGGAGCTAATTGCCTCTCAAAAAATTAACTTGGGAAAAGGATCGTCCTCTGAATTTTCTTTTGACTTGCTGAATTGACATGACATTACTTTCAGCCCACAGTTTCCAGACCCTCTTCAGAAACTGTAACTCTACCCTTACGCCAGGTCCAGCACTCCTGTTACTGTTTTTATCTAAGAACATCTTTAAAGGGGCATCACCCTCCTACCCAAGCAGAATGGATCAGAGTGGATTCAGTGGCTATGTCCTTGACGTGTCCTCAACTGTCTCTTGTGCACTGATCTATTTGGAGACAGTATGGAGCCCTCCTCCCTGTGCAGGAAGTGCACGGGGCCAAATTCTCTGCTCTGCTATGCCCACGGTAAACCCTGACTACAACAGGATTGCACAGTGTAACCGCCACAGTAGCAGATAACTTGGAAAGTGGCTGTTGAGAGCTTGCTAGACTGCTATAAAGCCTTTTCCAATTTCTATCTCAAATACTTTGAGAGCTGTAGAGATGTCTTAAGAAATAATAGACATGTAAAACACATTCTAAACACATTTTTGCAGTATAACCTGTAACCGCTATGAAAGATCAGTTACACTCCTAATTATAATGTATCCATTTCTTGTGCACTTCAAGGAGAGATTTTTCTTCTTGTCTTTTTTAAAAAAGAATAAACTCTAAGAATGAAGAAAATGAAGATGATGGAATAGCTCAGGGCTATAAGACTTTCTTTCTAGGTAACCAGTTGTAGTATAGCTGCTGAGTTTTGTGCAGCTCCTTGTGTAATGGTTTATGCGGATGATTTGTAGGTATGCAAATTGACTTATTATAGTTTGCATTCTTAGTAATAGTTTATATTTAACTATAAATGTATGATTCCATCAGAGGGGCAACTGGGTTTAAAGGGAGTCCCAGGAATCTGGGGGAAACTCAGTAGCTGGGAGTAGAAATCTTCAGGGAGAAGGATGTTTAGGTTCTGGGGAAAAGATGAGGGTGCTTGCAGGTGTGCTGGATAGGAGCTGGGGGGCTTGTCTAGTCAAAGATGAGGGCAGTCACTGGGCTGCGCAGCAACTAAGTTTGTGGGGATGTCCCAAGTGATAGAGTGGAGGAGAAGCAGGGAACACCTGGGTTTCAGAGTAGTGTTTGCAGACAAGATGAGGGCTTTAGGGGATATGGCTGGCTCGGGCGGCTGTCTACTGGATGGAACCTGGGGGTGACTGAGTGGATGAGAGTGATGTGCAAACTGGCTGGTTGCTGGGTGGGGAGCTCTGGAGGCTGGAGCAAGTATTGAACTACCTTCATCTTTAGTTGACACTGATGCCTGTTTTGTTCTTCTGGCTGCCTTTCCTCTGCCTAAATCCAACATGGGGAAACACCAAGACAGAGGCTGCTCGATTGCCTGGTCAGTAGGCACTACAATTGCAGCCATTCCTACAGCCCAGATGAATGTGTGGTATCTTAGGGCTGCTAAATGCATGAGTGTCCACAAGATGCCTGGCAATCCTGCATGAATCTGTGATTTAGCAAGATATTTGAGCACATGCTTAATTTACAGCTTGTGAGTAGTCCTATTGTATTAAAATATTGTAAAAATTATTTGAACAATGAATACAGTGGGACTACTTGTGCTTTAAATTACACACATGTTTAAGTCCCATGGTATATTAAGGCCTGATTCTACATTAGATTGATAGTGTCAAAAATTGTTGCCATTGGATACATGGCTTTGGATACATTGATTACATAGGCTTATTAAAACCTGGTGGTGGTCTAGATATGATTCCTAATACACAGATGCTTATGTGCCTACATTCTCAGCAGAGAAAAGGTAATATATTTTATTGGACCAACTTCTGTTGGTGAAAGAAACAAGCTTTCAAGCTATGCAGAGCTCTTCTTCAGGTCTTTCTCGGCAGAAAAGCATGATGTACCTAGAGTCATGACCCTCCTCAGTGCACCACACAGCTGTGGGAGATGTATTTCTCCATGGAGCACGGCCCATAGATGCTGTATTTGCTCTGCTCAGATAGGCAGGGGCTGATTTTAAAACATGCCAAACAACTGTAGTTCTCACCTATTTTCTGTTGGAGATAATACTGTACTGTTCTGACCTTTTTTCTTTGTCTCACTAAAACTACAAGTACCATATTATGGTAAGCCTTCAGCAAATATTCTCTTCTAAAACAACCCCCTCGGTACACCTAATTTACGTGGTTCTTGATATAAATGTCTGAAAAACAATCATTTTAACAATGTTGATTTTATTATAAAAGTCATTGCAAGAGAAGTTTAGCCTTGGCCAAAGCTGCTTAGCTTCAGATCTCTCCCCTCTGCCCTCCCTTTCTGTCAGTAGCCATATAACAGTTTACATCAACAAAGCAAGATTGCTGTCATCTTTACTAATACAGATTCTAAAACATATGTCAAATTCCTAGCTAAACGTGCTTATGGATACAAGAAATTAATAAGCTGGCATTCAGACTAATGTTACTGTGAAATCCACTGTAAGGCTAATGATATAATGATATGGTCTCTTTAAAAGAAATGCTATAGGTAAAGAAAGGGAACATTGATAATTTATTAGCCCAATCAAGTTAAATTAGGCTTGCACCAATATCACGCATCTGATTCATGATGATCCTTTGGAAATGTGCCTTTGGCTCACAGTGTTGAAAGTTATAAAGTGTATCAGACAACCTAACTAAATCTCCCAAATTCAGCAATCTCCAAATAAAATGTATTAATGCACAGTGGTGATGAGACATCTTTTAATAGCTCTTTCACAGGTGCAGGATTTAGAACTCCCACATTGGCTGAAACTGTTTTTGGTTACCATGGTACAAGTTGAACTTTCCATCATTCAACCACACTGCATCTCATCAGCAATGCTGTGTAGCATAGCATCTCATCTCATCAACACTCCTTCTTAGGGACATATTTCCCCATTATTATTTGTGTTTATAAGGAAATACATGTTGAATTTGTGTTACACTCTAAGTCCCATGTGTAATGATGGGGATGAAATGTCATGTCATGAGACATCTGCAGCAAGATACCATGATTAGACCTCACCAATATTAATTTCATGGGGTGGAAGCAATAAAATGATCCAGTTCATGTTGAAGTGCTTTAACAAGTCTAGTATCAGAGGGGAAGCCGTGTTAGTCTGGATCTGTAAAAGCAGCAAAGAATCCTATGGCACCTTTTAGACTAACGGACATTTTGGAGCATGAGCTTTCGTGGGTAAATACCCACTTCATCAGATGCATGTGACGAAGTGGGTATTCACCCATGAAAGCTCATGCTCCAAAACGTCTGTTAGTCTATAAGGTGCCACAGGATTCTTTGCTGCTTTAACAAGTCTAGAGCTCAGTGAATGCCACAAAAATATTCATTAAATGGTAGTTTTAAAATTAGTTTTGCTCCATTCCTGCTTGTGACTTTTTGGATTTTGCTTTCAGTAGTGCTTTGGGAAGCCTGAAGGGAATCAGGAAGTTTGCCGAGAATAGCATGGTGTTTGTGTGTCTGCCACATCACAACCATTAATAAAATTGTGCTTCTGGCCTTTTCAAATTTATTGTATTGCCTCTGTCATTCTTTTGTTTTGTGTTATTGGCTAATAACACAGTATGAAGCTGAATAAAAGCAATCTTAATAGCTAGTGTTGTCATAGTTACGGATTTGAGTGAAAAGTTCGTTTTTAAATCAGATTTTTTTTTTCCGGATTCCATGACAGCTACTGAAATGTACCTTTAACATTACAGTTCAGTACTCCTCAGCAATTCTGATTTTGGGGCTGTTGTTACTGTTTGCATTGTTCCTTTTTATGCTGAGTTGGACTGCTGGCCGCAGCCTATATTAAGTACAGCTGAGTGAAATTTTGAATTTCTATCCTGAGAAAAATGTGATGTTTCAACATTTGTTTTAATTCCAAAACAGAATAAAAAGTTGAATTTTTTCCCAAAATGGAAATTCTGAAATGTCAATTAAAAATATCTAAACATTTCATTTTGACATTTGATCCAATTTTTCCAACAATCCTGAAGTCCAAATGTTTTGTTTCATTTAATCAAATCAGCATTAAATTGCATTTTGCCTTGCTTTATTAGAGTTGTAATTAGGACCCCTATTGTCTCCTATGGGCCATGCTCCCTGGAGGAGGACATCTCCCACAGCTAACCAAGCTGTATGGTCCATTGAGGAGTGCCATGACTCTGGGTGCATCAAGGGAGATGTTGTCTAGTGAGGGAAACTAATGCCCTCATTCTCTCTCTATGGGCCAGGCTCCCCCACTGGACTACATCTCCCACTTTGTATTTTGTTTCTCTCTGCCTGATTGCATAATTCTGGTTCCAAATGCAGTGTGTGGTTGACTGGTCAGTTTATAACTCTGGTTTTCATAACTCTGAGGTTCTATTGTATGATCTTTGAAACTGGAGTGCTTAGAAATATTTGCAGTGAGTGAAGGATACAGTGTCCAGTTTATAATTGCATTTGATTTATGCTCAAGTTTGGATTTGATGATACCCAAATTTCTTAAACTGCATGTAAGATTTTGATCCTAGTTGATGAAAACATTAAAAACAGCTAATTTTGCAAGATTTCAGACACAACCAATCAAAATCAGAAAATAGATCTCTTTAGGTTTGGATCTGACTTGGCTGAATCAAAACAATAGGAATGCATTCAGATTCAAGGTGTTTAAAGCTGAATGCTCCTGAAATTCAAAGGGATTTGGATTTGAGGTGCTAATTTTGACCCCTCTTTAGCAATGTAATACATCTGGCCAGGAGATGTGTGGTGTACTAGCTTCTCATCTAGATTCTTACACGATTGGCTTCATTATAAGTATTTGTACAGGACGTAGCAAGGAACGTGTAGTTTTTGTTCTGTGTTGCAATGCAGAGAATGTGTGAGAACATAGTAATTAAGCACTAAGCATACTCTTTTGTGCAGAAGAAAAATAAGTCTATAGCTCTTGTGAATGAGGTGCTTACTCTTAAGAACTCAGAGGAAATTGGACATGTCTGAGGAATGATCTCTTGTGGATGAATCTTGCCAGTATAAGGGAAGGATTAAAAAAGTGGGGAGCAAAACCAGGAGCACAGGGATATCTGATCTCATAATATATGTACTGTGTATGGACAAGGCCAAGTTTCAGGAATGATCTGAACACTAGCTAACTTAAAATGTTGCAATGTTGTTTTGAGATGACTGAAGGAAGGTGAAACAGAGAGCAAACCAGGAGAGCTTATAACATGTAAATCAGTTCATACTGGACAAAAGCATATATGGGAGACTGAAGCTGGGACTAGTAGTCCAAATACACCCCTTTGGAATCGTATATCTGGATTCTACAGCCTACAAATAAAAGAGCTGGAAAAGGTATATAGATAGAACAGAACTGTGGAACAACTTCGCCAGATTTAAGGCTTGTTTGCAGACCAGACAACCAAGTCTTGGAAATAAATTGCATGGAAAGCCCTAGAAGTACTTACAGAAAACATACAACTCCAAGGTACTTCTGTGCCTGCAACCTGATCTGTAGAGCTAGCTATTTTGGTACAAAAGAGTTGCTTTCACCCTCTTCCTTCTCCTTCCCCAGTGGTGTGGGTTTTAATTTTTACCTGGCGGTCCCATTAGGCTAATGCGATTTATGTTTAATTTCTTAAACTAAAGCATTGTGTTCTCGTGAATTTTATGTATTTTTGTTCACCCTGGTTTTATGCTTTTTGAACATTTCTGTTGGCCCATATATATACATCCTATTCTCAGATCTGTCTTTTTTAGAGTCCAAGATTAATGTTACTAAGAAAGAACAGCCCTGGAAGAGGGAATTTATAAGCCAGCAAGGCAGTTATTAAAAAAAGCATAAAAATCAGGGTAGAGATACATACAATGCATGGGGAAACTGGTTTTGCCACCTAGAAGTAATTCACTAAACTAATGAGTACATTAACTCCTATATCATATCCCCCCGCATGAACGCTTCCAGGGGTGGACAGGTGGGTGTCTATATATCTAAATCTAGATATCCTGCGTGGAGAGAGGTATGGAGAGTTGCACCATAAACCCCATGTGCTGAAATAAGCAGATACGATGGAACACATCAGGATCCAGATTATAACTAATACATTTCTTTACCTTTGCAAATTTTGGACTACTTTAATGTGCCTTTTTATAATTTTAATTATAGTACATCAGCTTTTCTTATTCTCCAGGAATCCACTGGATTTAATTCAGGGCTTAAATTCTTAGAGACTATTTCCTACAGCCCCCCACCCCCACTCAGGGCTGTGGGCTTCAGCTACAGGTGGAGTGGCTTGAGGCTTTAGCCCCACAGGGGTCCTGGGGCTCAGGGCTTTAGCCCTGCAGGAGTACCAGGACTCCTGCAGGTTTGAAAATATTTACCAGAGCTCTGCTCTGGATGGCTCCAGCTGAATTTAAACTCTGATCTAATTAGAATAACCTGGGTTCAAGTTCTAGAACTAAATAAGGATTTTGTCATGGTCTCATGCCCCTAATTGTAATTCTGTATTTTTTGGCTGTTATGTTGGTGCACAGGCACGTGTGGTTTACATGGCAACTGCTATTTATTTTTTATAAGGGCTTTTTAAAAAATAAATCTGAATTCATTTGTTTGTAGTCTAGCTGGTTTTATGTTAGAAAACTGTTATCTATTATCTAGGCAAAAATCCACCTCTTACTGTGAGCAGTGATCCAAAAAGAAAAGGAGAAATAATTTACCCAAAGTGCTTTTTCCAAGAAATGGATTTTGAATGATGTGCTTGTCATATGCAATGGTGATTTCTTTATTTATTTGGTTGTTTGAAAAGACATAGAATGAAACAAGGGAGAATCAATTCATTATACCAAGCAGTCGTAAAATATGAAGAAAAATAACTTCCTTTATGATTCCTGAATTGCATCTAATATGAATTGCTGAATTGTCCATAATTCAATTGTAAATGGGAGTTAAACTCTTCAGGTTCTATTCTACCATGTGGAGCAAGGATTTTTTTTTTACAAACCTCTTCCTTGCTAACGGTGACTGCAATACTAGGGCGGAGCTTCCCAAACTATGCTCCATGGAGAGGTGCTGGTTACATGATGCTATCCTCTCATTTCCCATTCATAAAATTGCATTCATAGATAGATAGCAAATATAGAAGCACTTTCTTGATGCCTGCTTTGATTACAAATGGAAAGGCAGGTGGCCTAAGCCAGGGATAGCAAAAGTCAGTGCAGGAGGTCCAGAGACAATCTCTCTAAGATGTGGCCCAGCGTATGAAAAAGTTTGAGAAACTGCATAAGGAACCTCTGGGTTCCCCCTTCTTCTTTCAGGGTAGGGGGAAAAATAGAATTATCCCCTAGTACTCTTTTTGACTGACTGACTAGCCTTAATGCTAAGTGGAATAAAAGGCCTAGTGAATCATTGACCACCAGTGCTTTGGAGCTTTGCTCTGGCTCCACTCCAATTCCAGGCAAAAACCTGCAGCTCCACTGCTTCAGAGCTGCTCCATGCTCCAGCTCCGGGCTCTGCTCCAAAGCCCTGCTGACCACTCATTAACCATGGTGATTGACATTGGTACTGAAGCATCCACTTCTTCCTCATTGCCCCTACAGACTTCCATTATCTTTTTTCTACCTGTGACAGAGAGATGGTGAAGGAAAAATGGGCAGACAAACTCTGGTGTAGGGAACTCCTGTTAGCATAAGCTCTGGTTGTGGAAAAAGCATCCAAAAGAAATCCTACCCTTCTCTTCAACACAATTTGCTAGTTCACACCCCTCTGAACTCTTCCAGATCTTGAATCTCTTTGTTAGCTGGAATGCTCCCACTGAACCCCAAAAACCAGAACCATTGATGGTGGAGGTGGACAAACTATTTTTGTGTACACCCTAGGCTTTGGGGAGTGCTTTATGGGTGGTGTATACTAAAAGAATGGATAGATTGAGAAGGGAGAGTGAGAAGATGAGAGACTAAGGGCTGAGTGTTCAAAAGGAGTTAGGCTTCTAATTAACTTCTGTTGATTTGATTGGAAGCTAGGAGCCTAAATAGAAGTTAAACTCCTAACTTCTTTTGAGCAGCCAGCCCTAAGTCATTAATTTTGTGCAATGATGATGCAGATTTTTACAGTGGTAATATATTTTCCTGTGTAAAAATTATATTGTACTGTAATAATGCCTTCTTCCCTTTGTGCTGTCTGTTCCTTCTAGGAGGCAAATTTTAGTTTGGGTAGAATATCAAATACTAATCTATAATTTCTATGCAACCATATTAATTGAAGTGCCATACATTAGAACCTGGTTCTGTAAACCTTTACCCCCACAAGGAGTTCTGACTATTGGCCTATTAAATTGTATGGGACATACATGACTATATTGGAGTTCTATGGTTTTGGTGGACATTGGCCCTATTTAGTCTTAATCAAGTTTTGTATTCAGCTGTTCCATATGCTCCCTCCATTCAAGTGGATTCATGTTGAATATTTTTGAATATCTGGGGGTGGATATCGTGTTGCTAATGCATTCCTCCTGCTGTGCAGGAAATCCAGAGCCAAAAAATCCATAAGCACTGTTTAAATATAGTAAAGCCAGAACAGAGCTCTCCTTAATAATGACATGCATCTGATGAAGTGGGTATTCACCCATGAAAGCTCATGCTCCAAAACATCTGTTAGTCTATAAGGTGCTACAGGATTCTTTGCTGCTTTTACAGATCCAGACTAACACAGCTACCCCTCTGATACTTGACTCAATAATATCAGCTCAGGAGAAGTTAGTTCTGTTAGCTGAGAAACTAAAACAAATGCCCTTGAAATGATCTTTCTATTCCTAGATGGACTCAAAACTCTAGCTAGGTGTCTAAAGAGAGAGAGGATTTTTTTACTTGTGGTTGCACACAGTGCTTTCTTTAGTTTCTCTCCCACTGAATCCTAAATGTGAAATCTTATTATTAGTTCCATTAATTGATGTGAGGTTAAAATTAGGGAAGGGTGAGTTTGTTTTTGGATAATATGAAAACTGATCTGTACTTTCTCTAAGGTAAAATCATAGCAAACATTTTTGAGTTTCAAAAACATTGTTTGTCTTTCTACATTCCCTAGTTTTGCCTGGGACCAGAGAAAGGTGCACTAAAGCACTGCCAAATTGCCATCCATGTGGTAATTTTGATGCAGCCAAAGCCAGAAATATAGGACATCAATTGAGAGAACTTTGATCTAGTGAGCATTTCAAGAAGTTCAAATTAAGTGGGTTGGATAGATGTGCATGTCTGGATGCATATCTGCATCAAACCTCGGAATCTTTTAAAGTTTAACTATTGCTAATTATAAAGCTATAATGATTGCAAAGCTGGCTATTGTTTACTATTTGGAGTATTAAAAATAATCTGAGAATGCACTATCATGACTGTTTATTAGGCAGCTCATAGGTTTCATCTGTAAAGTAAGATTCACAATGATTAAACACCATCAAACACTATAGTGGCTATACTGAATGGAGAAATGGGAGAAAACTGTCTCATTTGGATATGTGAACATGGGACATACTACTTTTGATCATGTAGATTAGTAACAAGGAGATGGCAACCGGGATGAAGTTGAGGATAAAAGATGACTCCCAGATTAGTGAAGAGGACTAGGATTTTGTTTTATTTTCTGGACAGTGGGAACTTTTGTGGAGAAACTCCTTTGTTACAAGAGCTCTTAAAAGATATACAAAACCAAAGTTTTCTACAACTATCTAACAGAAAATGGATTTAAAACCACTTGGTATATACTAGAAGTCGCAGCTGTAAAGGCAGGAAGCTATTTGATTGGATTATATGGAGTAGTAGAGGAATGAGAACAATAGGAAAAAAGGATTGCAGGGCAACACTAAGGTTAGTGGGGAGTATTCTTTTTCTGACGTATGACCAAGTCCTCAGCCTAGAAACAACTGTTACTTTTGCCAATGTGCTAAAAATCTTATTCAGAAAATGTTTAGTAACACAGCATTTGTGCATTATCCTGTCACTCCAGCCCATAATTGCAACAGAATGAATGTCTTTTTAGAAAAGCAAACTACCATTATTAAATGTTAGTTATAACTTAGTCTAAAAATTATTAGCATCATCTACTGTGCTCTCAGAATATATCACCTACAGTAACTCCTCACTTAATGTTGTAGTTATGTTCCTGAAAAATGCAACTTTAAGCGAAATGATGTTAAGTGAATCCAGTTTCCCCATAAAAATTAATGTAAATGGGGGAGGGAGGGTTAGGTTCCAGGGAATTTTTTTTCACCAGACAAAAAATATATAGATCTACACACAGTATACATTTTAAACAAACAATTTAATAATGTTCACAGCTGTGATGATTGTGAAGCTTGGTTGAGGTGGTGAAGTTAGAGGGTGGAAGAGGGAGGGATATGTCCCAGGGAATGCCCTACTGCTAAATGATGAACTAGCACTCGGCTGAGCCCTCAAGGGTTAACACGTTGTTAATGTAGCCTCTCACACAAAGCAGCACAAACATGAGGGAGGGGAGACAGCATAGCAGACAGACACAGACACATACCTTGTGTGTGTGTGTGTGAGAGAGAGATGCACACTGCCCCTTTAAGTAAGCTGACCCACTCTTAAGTGCATTGTCTTTTTAAGTGGATCAGGAAATTGAGACAGCAGCTGCTGCCCCAAGCTCTCTCTGTCTCTCTCCGTCTGTGTCTCCTCCCTGCTCTATATGGAAAAGGGGTAAGCAGAGTGCAAGAGCAGGGGGGAGGGGGACAACCTGACAGCCCCCTTTTTCCCCCTGCACAGCAAGCAGGAGTCTCTGGGAGCAGCTCCAAGGCAGAGGGCAGGAGCAGCACATGGCAGTGGGGGGAGGGGCAGCTGAACTGCTGGCAATTGATAGCCTGCTGGCCGGCTGCAGCATAGGGAACTTAGGGGAGTGGGGAGTTGATAGGGGGGCTGTTGGTCCACCCTGGTTACAAGCCCCCACCAGCTAGCTGCAACGGGCTGCTCTTCCTGCAAGCAGTGGACAAAGCAGGCAGCTGCCAAACGACATTACAAGGGAGCATTGCACAACTTTAAACGAGCATGTTTCCTAAGTGATCAGCAACATAACAACATTAAGCGGGACGACTTTAAGTGACTAGTTTCTGTACAAGTCAATCAGATCTTTTCTGCCCAGAAGCTGGCAATACACTTCAAATTTGGTATTTGAGCTAATGTGGATTGCAGGATAAACAAAATGGCATTGACAACAGCATACTAGTGAAGACTCCTAGCTGGAAGAAACTTAACACCACAAGCCTGTGTATCGACCAACAGCCAATTTCACGTGTGCATTTTTTATTTAGTTTAGAAAGCTAGAGTGAAAAGATCCAATATTGCCTCTTACACACCTTAATTTTCATTTCATATTGGGAGGGGGGGAATTTTCTATACACATGTTCACGTGTATTCACAGAGCCTTGTGATAAATTCAGACTGTTTAGCCTCTCTTGCTACTTCGCCTGTACTCTGTCCACTAATTCATCTCTCCTAGCATTTTCTCTGAACCTCTGCACAGCTTCAAACAGCTGCCATGTTTTGTCTTTTTTAATTTGCCTGAAAAACATTGATCTCTTTCACCTCAAATCTAGAATTTCTTGTGGTGCAGGACAGGCAATATGTAGTCCTGGATCAATGGCTGGTGTAAAATCCATAATCTGGAGACTTTCAGAGCGAGAATAGGAGCTTTGTGCCATTAGAAAAGGAAGATAAAAATCTTCCTGGTGGAATCTACAGCACTTGCCTCTAGTTCTGAAAGATGATCTTGAGATATAGGTTATTTTTGTTATAGAAAATATGTTTTAAGTAACTTTTTAGAGGCATCTATAAGCTAAATTATAACTTTCCTCTTTCTCGGCTCCCTATATAGTGGAACTCCTGGTATCTAAGGTACTTTGATTTACAGATACAGTGGGCCTGTTTCTAGAATCAATTGCATTTGGGGGTGGGGAGACCACACAGACGCTCAAAAAGGATCTAAGAGTTCTTCAGTGAAGTATGCGTCCTACATATAATACATGAAGGCATGTTGTGGTACAAAGGTTTTGTGTCATTTTTATTACAGCTCAGACCATTACTCAATCTAGTCTGATAGCCAATCACCGGAAGCGGCCAATAGCAAGTACTTCAAGGGAAGGATCAAGACACCCCACAGAAGGCAGTTATTCCATAACCAGCTCCCATTAATTAGATGTTGGCTTATGTTCTGACAAATGAGGGTTTATATCCCTTGCAAATCTCTTGGTTATTTTTTAATTCTTACTGTTATAGCTCCGTATATTCTTTTTATCCATATAAATGCCCAATCCTTTTTTGAATCCTGTTTAGCTTTTCACCTCAGTATCTTTTAGCAATGAGTTTGACAGGTTAATAGGTACATATTATCAAATCTCTTCCTATGTTTACTTCTGCAGTATTTTGGGTGCTAGCCCTCTTCTGTTTCTTAGCCACTTGCAATCACATCAAGTATACAAATTTACTATTTTATATTCCGAGTATTAGGATTTACTAATTAATTTGAAGTTTTTGACTTCCTTTAAAAGTGAATTTAGTGCTGGTGAAATGAAGATTACTAATTTATATATTTTTCTTAGCCACAGACAAGGTAAAGCTTGGATAGTGACAAAACTATGTTAACATGCATCAACCTTAACCTAGATATAAGGATTAGAGATTAAATAGAAGTAGTTCATGTGTCCTTTCAGTTTTTGGCTTTTCTGCTGATAATGCTGTCAAAGATTCAAATGATCTCTGTTGTGAAAGGTGATTTTTAGTGTTGTGACCATCTGTACTTTAGGAACTGGATTAATATCACCAACACATTTCTCACAGCCCACTAAACACCAATCATATAATTCGTCATATACTCATGTCAAAAGTCAGTGTTAACTTGAACTGTTCCTGTAAACGGAAAGACACTGTCCCCTATTACCAGTGTTCTGAGCCATCTAATCCCACCGATAAAGCTGTTTCCACTCAGATACCCACAAAAATTAAATTGCAGGAGAATAGCCTGGTTGGTACTAAATTACTGTGAATCCTTTGTGCTTGAACTAAGATCTGATAGCCAGTCCTATTAATCCCAGCCTCAGCCAAGACAACATTCTGGCTTGTAAAAGGCCTACAACAATTAAAGTATGGCTTTTCTTATATCATGTATATTCTAAACTTTACATAAGTTTAACCCTTCTGCCCCTCTGAGTTGGCAACAGCAAGGGCCGGGTTTAGTATCTAGAGGTTCCATTTCAATAATGCAATGCAAAACCGGCTCGAGCCCCAACCCAGTGACCTGGGACAATTACATACCTCCCCCTGGACCCTCTAGGAGGCAATACTTCCCCTCTCACAAGCATGAAGTCTTAGTGTAGCCAAAATCCTTTTAATAAAGGAGGGAAACAATGAGGCATTATGTTGGGGAAACACCACAAACAGGATTCATAACACAAACCATGAGCAAAAGACCCCCCCCCCCAAGTAAGCTTGGCAGTATCCTTTTCCCCTCAGGGTCTTAAGTCCAATCACCCAAAAGTGTCTTGAGTCCAGCAACCCAAAAATTATCCAAAAGTCCAACAACCCAAAAGTCTCTGTCCCTGGTCAGTGAAGCCCCAGAGTTCAAAAGTTTATCTGCAGAGTTTTACCCCCCCACAGCCTGGGTGGAAATGGGGAGGAAGGGGATGCACAAGGTGTTAAGGGGCACCTTACGTGGTCCGAGACTGACTGCCCCCCTCTCCGCGGGGTTCTGCTGCAGCCTTCACCACGAACTGCTCCGCTCTATCCAGCCGTCTTGTGAGCTGCTCCAGCCATCCCCGCAAACTGCTCAGCTCTATTCCACTCGCTGCTCCGTGGGCCGCTCCAACCATCCCACAACCTGTTTCACTCTGCCAGCCACTTAGCAATATATCTTCAGGCTCCCCCACTGGTTAACACAGCACTCAGTGATCTCAGCTCTGTAATTTTAGCTCTTTAGTGATTTCAGCTTGTAGTAGGGGAGCCCCAGTGCTAGTGCACCATTGTCCCAAAGTGAATTCAGCTCAGCAGCCTTTAACTAGACTCCTAATGGAATCAAAATTATCTCTGCTATTCAACAGTGGAGAGAGAAGATGGTGCAATTGGTTTTTCCAGGCTCTCAAAAGGGGGCCCCTAGGTACACATACCTGTCCCCAACCTCTCTCAATTCACAGGGTTTTGAAACCCATGTCCCTTGTCTAGCAAGTGCTACTTAGTTGATGGTGAGACCCTCTGTCATAAAACAGTTCCACTGGCCTTGATTCACAGAATCAGGGTAACAACACTTTATTCCTCCTGCCCCAATAACAGAGAAACTGGAGATCCCACAGCTGCCAAAGTGACCATTTGGGACTGCTGTGGGCTCATGCTAGGCAGAGTGGGTATGCCTATGCAAACAAGATCAGCCCCTGAAGTTCTTTTCCATACTCGCCGCAATTCACCACCAGTTGTCAGGGTAGAGATCATCCTGACTCTGCTTATATCAGCAAACTAATGCTATAAAGCCAAATGGGATAATTTGAAAAAGTGCATTAGATTAATGCAGAATATGAAAGGTACTGTCAGTTAATTCATTTTTATATTAGCTAATATTTTAAAGAATGGAATTCTGCTGGTGATCAATAAATTACAGCTCAAAATTGGCACAAATTAATAAAATTACTGACATGAGAGTTACACTGTGCTATAGTGCTGTCATGTATAACTTGGCAACTGTACCTCTATTCATGATTTTATTGTTCCTCCTAATGTTCTTCCTTGTAGGGTGGTTGCCTTCTAGGAAACTTTTTCAGCATGCTTTTTTGAGGCTAGCCTTTCAAATGTAATAGAAACACAGCTGCAGCCCTAAAGTGGCAATTTTGGAACTAGTTTTGAATTCTGCTTCTCCCTTTCTTCTAGCTAATAAATATTGGTATCATCTGTTCTGGTTTTCCCTGGCTTTCCCCTACTTTCCAAGTACATTATGCAGCACAAAACAATCCTCCTCACCTGTCTTCATATAACAGTTTGAAGTACTATAATACCCTTTATCCAGAGATCTGAGTGCTGAGACCCAGTAGCCTAAACACCTCCTAAAGGAGAAAGATATGGGCTGAACCCACTACCATCTCTGAGGCTGAGTAACAGCTATGCAGGCTTCTATTGGCACTGTGCAGCAAAAGCCATCAAAATTAATTCCTCCCACAAACACTACAGATAACCTTTGCCCAAGACTCCTTTATTAATCTTTGTATGGGGGTTGGGTTTTTTGCCCTAAATGGCTTATGCAAGATCACAGAGAATGTCTTTGACAGAACAAGGAATAGAATCCAGGATGCCTGAGTGCAGGAAAAAGGATTTTCTGAGCGAAAGTATTTATTCTGTAAAGGCTCAGCAGGTATTGTATGAATTTTCATCTTAAAAAGAAAGTAAGTTCTCACCATCAGACTCTTTTTCAACAGTAAATCATTATTAGTTTCATGTGAATACAGTTGGTATGAAGAAAGATGGGAGATGATTTGGTTAATGTATGTGAACTGTACTGTTGTCATTTTGCCATAGACCGTTTCCATAGCACTTCGTGTTGCAAGGTTCATTTAAAAAACAAACATGGCACATCCCAAGAGACAAAAGCTTATGGCCCTCCAGTAAGACTGAAGGTTTCTTTTTCAAAAATATTCCTACAAAATGGAGAGCAACCAGTACTTCTGCTTCTGTGCAATCCAAATAGAAAATAGTTATAAAAGAGTTTGAACAAATAATTACTTCCAGTAAGTTACATAAATCTCTTTTCTGGTACTCTTTGATGGGAAAGCAATTTCCTCTCAAGTACAATAATTTTAAAAAGCATGGACAAGTATATATCTGAAAAGGTCCTTAACAGGAGGAAATAAGGCTAGCTATGGGCAATAGAGCACTTTTCATGCACTCCTTTTATTCCGACTGACAGAGTCAATCTTACCACCATTATCGTAAATGATGATGTTACCAGCTATCTGTGTGATAAAGAAAAAAAACTAGAGAAATGAAGACATTGACACTAATCTCAAATCAGTAGAGGAGAGGAGTAGTGGTGAAATTCAATATTTATATTATTTTTAAGTTCAGGGTCCTCATCATGATGGTCTTGATGGGTTTAATTATATGTAAACATCACACAATATGCAGAAATGTTTTCCAGGTTTACAAGCCCAAGAGACATCTTAATATTCAATAATCAGATTTCTTCATCCTTCTCTCAGTCAGAACAACTTTGTGCAAGATTAAGAAAGATGATAGGGATATGGCTTCTGATTTAAACACAGTATGCAACTCTGTCAGTCCTTTCTTCTAAACCTTCTTTATCCGGCTGATGTAAAATTTTCAGGCTTCCGATACTCTCATCTCAATAAAACACAGAGTTTATATAGCAATTGGAGGATTATTGCTCAACAGATGCTTTTAAAACTGAGTGTGGAATAGAACATTTTAATCTGACCTTGGTATCTTTTTAGACATTTTTATGACTTCTATAGAATGCCCATGGATTGCAGTATTGTTCTTTTTGTGCCCCCAAGAATATGGCTAAAACATTTTCTTTACTGAAATTTTTAACTTATCTTGTTCAAACAGTCCATGAAGTGTCTCCAGCTTGCTATAGAAGTAGATTACAAATAATTTGCATACATTTTGACTGCCTTTAGTTACAGAATAGGATGCTTTCTCCAAAAAGCTGAAAATACCACCCTATCATGTATTCTTGCACATGGACACATGACTGGTTACCAGCCTTCTGTGTGTACCACCATGTAATTTACAAGGTAAACAGAAACATGGATTAAATCCAAGTATATGTTGCCAGATAGCTAAATTTGGACCTTTCACTAAAAACTTCATTAAAATGTAATCTACAAGAATAAGAAGTTACTTTAGTAGCAGACATAGCCTATAAATAGAAATTATTTCCAAGATACTTGCATAATATCAGAGGAGTGGTATGAAACTGAATAGAACTGGAAAAAAAAAAGGGTGGCTGCAGATGCAAGTTAGGAAGGAGGAAAGGCAATATCTGTATTTAGGTGACAGAAGATGTGCTTGGACAAACAAGAAGTAAGGTCCCAATTTGCAGAGATAAGCAAGGCACCTAGCACTGGTATAGAATGTACCACTTCCTCAAGAACTGCAGAGCGTAGCTCACAGCTGAGAGCTGCAGCTTGACAAGTGGTAGCAAGTAGAACTGTGAGAATAATGACCTTTTTTTGGTTCGAATTCTGAAAAACTGGAAAAAAAATTGTTTTGGGTCAACCCGAAAATGAAAGCCAACAAAGGCTTTTCCTGTCCACCAGCTCCAAATCCCCACTCATCAGCTCCTGTGTAGTTTTGAGGCCTGCTGCAGGGTTGGAATAGGGAGAGTGAATCGTTGTGAAGTTCCTGACACAAAAGCCGATTACTTTGTCTTTATGAGGGAGGGAGGGATTTCACTCTCTGTGTACTTAGGTGATTGTCAGAAGTCTTCAGATGTCAAAGCAAAATTGTTATGTGGCTTTCAAAGTCTCCTTTGCATCTGTCAAGATTTCAAGCCATCATGAAGATTTATTGCCTCAACTCTCAAGGCTGCAGGTTTCACCAAAGAACCTGCTTTGTACTTGTTGCACAACTGCATGATACTCTAGTAGTTGTAATTTGTATGAGGCTCCTCCTCATTTCAGGCTTATTTGGTTGCCAGTCTCCTCAGTTTGCTTAGAGTTTTGGATTCAAATGAATTGAAGAGCTCTGAGAAGTAAGATTTAATGGTTTGAGCACAGAAACTTTTGAATCCTAATGCTGGCTCTGATTCTGATATGTGATGCTTCCTTACCTCAGGGCCTTTTTGTGAGGATTAGAGCTCAGATTCATGCATGATGTAACTATTTCAGTCAGTAAAATTACACCAGCAATGGTGATTATGTGTAAATACTCATGTTTGAACATCCTATTATGTAATATTAAGTGAAGCTCCATCTTGAAACCTGCCCAACAGAATTTGACCTAGTTTCCTCCTGAAATATGAATCCTGTCCCAGGTTTAACCTCAAATCTGGCTTGAATTTCAGGTTGCTAATAAAACGTGACATGCAGGGGAGTGTTTCCTGGCTTCAGGTTTTGTTTTGAAAGTCCTCTCACAACTTTATTTACAGTACCTGACTGCAAAAGAAAGTGTAGCAAAGAATTTGATTAAATGATGATGGTTTCATTATCTTGATTTTTCTTTAAGAAATGACAGAACACCTGAAGCAATGCTTATAATTTCTACATTGTTAACTAGTCTGGAAAATGGAAATACTGTTATGGAATTGACCTGCTGTGAATATAAAAGCAACAAAGAAACAATTACTAGAATGCTCCCCTTAGGGTTCTTTAATGCTCACTGAGCATTTAAAGAGCAGATTTTTTTTTTTTTTTTGCTTCCTACTGTTTAATAAGAGCACTGACCTATGCCAGAATTTCTTGGGAATCTGGTAAAGTTATTGTTGTAGTAACCTGCCACTAAGAGGAGGCAGTGAGGTTGTTTTTATGTTTTATTGTTTTGTTTTTGAGGGGACGAATAGCTGTAATTACAATGAAACATAACCAAGCAGATAGATCTTGAAGAGTTAACGTTATAGCACCATCAGACAACCCACTGGAACATCACAGCTTCTCCGGAGAATATCACCATGCCATTTGAGGAGGCTTCAGCCACACTGACTCACCTACACATTCCTCCTTGAATTTGCTAAGAAAGGCATTATTGGCTAGTTATTAGGACCAATCTCTCAGTAGTTTCAGTCCCCACTTGCCTACATGTGAATGTGGATAATTTATATTTAAAAAGAAAAATGCTACTGATAAAATACATGAGCTTCATCAAAACTTATGTTCCCTAATGTGTTTCAAGCTATTGAAACGACATCTTAAGCTGACTGTTACAAAGGTTACTGTCATAAGAATAAGTTTAAATTTAGTAAGCATTCCAGTTGACTGATTTCATCCAAACCCATGGTCTTGTTGTAGATTCAGGAGCATAACTCATCGCTGAGATGACTCATCTTTCTAAATGGCTTATACAGTTCACATTTTTTTCTTAATATTTTCTTTGGTTAATCTGACACTGAAAACTTCATTCTGCAGAAAAACTTTAGAAGAAAATGTTTGCCTCACTTCAGAAGTAATATCGCTGACATAAAATGTATTATTCCTTCTAAACTGACATTGGACATTTTTACACTTCCTTGTAAACATTTAGTTCTTCTCCAGGTAGGGTACCTCTGAGTGCTCCACTTCCAGTGTGTGTGCTTCTCTTGAGTCCTTGATTGGAGAGTCCTTGCTGGCTGCGTCTGTTTGGCCATGCATGTGCTCTAGACAACCTTGTGCTGCACTCCAAGGATATAGAGGGCTGCATGGGTGAACGACCCTCTCTTCCTTCTCTACTGCCTGGGTCTGAGATGGAGTTCTAGTGCTTAGTGCATACTTCAGCATATTTTGTAGTTGCTATTTAGTTAGTTTAGTGTTTCTAGTTAGTGTTAGCTCTTGTTAGTATAGTTGTGAGAGGATTGAGTTTTTCCTTTCCCTTTTTTTCCACTCCCCAATATGCGCTTATTTGGCCTCCCTGAGTATGCCCGGCTCTCCAGGTTTAAAATGCTGTCTGTCTTGTCATGAGGCTATCCTGATCAGTGAGGGTCAAACTAAGTGTATCTGTTGCTTGAGAGAGTCCCGTAGCTCAAGTGTAACTTTTACCTGGCTCTGAACATTAGAGCTCAGAAGAATTCGGAGACCAAACTGAAGCTGCTGCTGCTGATGGAATGTTCTCTTCAACCTGCTTCTGAGTCAGATGTACAGAGTAGAGAAATCTCCCAACCTGTTACCAGACAGATCCAGCATCCCACTGACTTTGGCTAAGGACTCGCCTAAGAAGGGAAAGATCTTAGAGGACTCAGGGAAGGCTCCAAAGAGGAGGAGCTTGGTCTCTCACCACAAGAAGACCACTCCCAAGACGTTCCAATCTTCTGCTAGGTCTTCAGTATCAGAGGCCTTAACCTCTCAAGTTGGTACTGTGGAAGCAAAAGACCCTTTCTCCTGTACCAGTGGAGCAGGAAGATCCCAGAGCACTTCAGAGAAACATGGCATTGGCAGGGCCCCAGTTAACATCCTCCTTCAGATTGGCGCCATCTCTTTCAGACTTTCTAATGATGCCTTGCCACTCAGCTCTGTTAGTGATAACAAAATCGAAGTACACACCTTCATCCTTCATGCCTACGCATGTCAAACCAACAGCACTGCCCAAGTCAACTGCTGCATCAGTACCAGCACACTCGATATCACAGAAATTTCATTAGTCCAGGGACATGTCAGTGTTGGACGTGCTGGAGTCTCCACTGCTTATGGGTACCAAATGATGCTCAGTACCAAGTCCTTGGTCTCCGAATTACCTATGCTTCCTGGTCCTACAATGTTCTCTACCCTTTTCTACTGTCCCACCATTGGATAACATTGAGGCGGATGAGGGAGACAATCAGTCGGTCTCCTTGTTAGTGCAGGGTCCCCTCTGCATCATTAAGGAACTCTTATTTTGACAAAGATCCTCACCAATGTCAGGGATGGTGGGATCAGTCCTGGGTCCCACCCCCTGTCCCATAATGGCCATACTGGGATCCATGGCCAGCAATTTTCCAGAGTTCCAATTCTACTGCACAAGCAAACTAGGCTCACACAGTCTCCTCCACCAAACCCCAAAGTCAAGGAGACCTTTGAGGAAGAGGGCTGATAAACAGACTACCCCTGAAACCCTTATTCATCTTCATCTTTGCATTAGACAGCCATGCCTCTGCCACGATCAGCTCAAGGGCCATGTGAAGAGGGTGGCAGGCGCTCTTGAAATATCTCTTAAGGAGGTTAAAGACTCACATCACACGCTCCTGGACATTTTGCAGTCAATGACAGTCACCCTCATTAATGAAACACTACTCATTAATGAAACACTCCTGGTTGCACTACTCATTAATGAAACACTCCTGGACCCAGCAATGACTGCTTGGCAAACTCCAGCCACTGTACCACCAACTTGTAAATGGGTGGATAAGAAATATTATGTCCCTCACAGGGGCTCGGAATTTTTGTTTTCCCACCTCCCACCTAACCACCTGGTAGTGGGTACTGTAAATGAGCAGGGTGGACAGCATTATTCCAGATATCCTCCTTAGGGACAAGGACAAGAAAAAGGTAGATCTTTTTGGACAGAAGGCCTGTTCATCCATGACCCTCCAATTTTGGATCACAGATTTATCTGGCAATCATGGCCAAGTATGATTACATTAATTACAACAAGTTTGCATCCTTTATTGAACATCTTCCATAGGAGCATAGAGAACACTTCCAGGCCATCATTAAACAGGTCAGTCGTTAGCTAGAGCTTCTCTCCAAGCATCTTTGCATGCAATGGACACTGCAACTAGATCTGTCACCACAGCAGTTATCATGCTCAGGGCTTTGTGACTCCAGTTGTTGGGATTCCCAAGAAAGGTTCAGAATACAGTTGTGGACTTCCTGTTTGATGGGCAGAAGCTCTTCTTGGGAACTACAGATGAGTCCATGCACATGCTGAAGGACTTCAGAGCCATGTGAGATCTTTGGGTATATACACCCCTACAAACAAGAGGAGATGTAGGAGGTCTCAAACTGCTCAGAGATCATACCCCGTTTGATTCTATGGTTTTGACAGAATCACCAAAACTGCTAGAAAAAGACAGAGACTTCAGAGGAAAAGAGCTTCCTACCCTTCTTCAGCTAGTAGCCAGTCATCACTGAAATGGCAATTTTGATGGGTTGGTCAAGGGTTCAGCTCCTCCCTCACCTCTAGTCTGCAAGCTTCAACTTTTTGCCCACCTCCCCTCTTTTTGGAGATCACCTTTCTCCTTTTCAAAAGGCCTGGTGGAGTATTAAAAATAGACAAGTGGGTCACGGAGATTATAACATTGGGCTACACAATCCACGTCATTTTCCTGTCCTGCTTCAGGGAGCCTTCTCATGAGACTATAAGTCAAGAAGTACACTCCCTCCTTTGTTTAGGAGCAATAGAACAGGTTCTGGGGAAAGGGTTTTAATCAAAGATTGGTCTCCACCCACTAAAAACAGACGGCAACTGGAGATCAGTCTTAGATCTAAGACAACTGAACAAATTTGTAAAGTCCCAGAAGTTCTGGAGCGTGACTCTGGCAGCTATAATCACTTCTTTAGAGGCAGGAGATCGGTTTGGGACCTTCAACCTACAGGACGCCACATAGTGATACATTGTGATGGGGTGGGACTCACCACTGTGACGCCTCCTGCTGACTGTCCTGGGAGTTAGCTCTATATGCCAATGCGCCCTCCTCTGGTGGTGTCTTGCCACCCGCACTTCTGCTGCAGGGGCCCATGTTGCTCCCAGGACCATGGCATCCTCTTTGTGACACAGCCCACCGGGGGAACATCACAGTCCCTTAGTCCAGCCACTTTCTCAGTGGCGAGTGGGTGTAGGGGGAACCCAGGCCCACCCACTACTCTGGGTCCTGGCCTAGGGACTCTGTAGATGGCTGCTGCTTTAGTAGATTTCCCTGGACCACTTCCCCACAGCTGCCTGCATCCTCTTCTCCCTTGTCTCAGGGCCTCAGCCTGCAAATCCCAGCAGCCTGCCTGGAGCTGCCTTTAGCTCCCTGAGTTTCTGCCTGCAGCAGTGCTCTGTCCAAGGTGCTTGCTGCCTTCAGCCTGCAAAGCAGCCAGTCCACCTTCAAGCTCCAGGGAGTGACTGAACCTGCTCTGCTCTGCAGCCCTTCTTATATGGGCCAGCCTAGCCCTGATTGTCTGCTCCACACAGCCTCTCTCTAATTGGCTGCCTCCTGTGCAGCCTCCCTCGGAGTCTATTAACTCCTTATGGGCCAGTGTGGGGCAGACACCTCATCACATACATCCTGCAAACAGGAGATACCTGCGCTTCACCCTTGGCCAGGATCATTTTCAATACTGAGTACTTCCCTTCAGCCTCTTTTCAGACTCAAGGGTTTTCTCAAAGGTCTTAGTGGTAGTGGCTGCTTGCGTTTGATGAGAAGAAATTTTAGTCTTCCCACGTCGCCACAACTAGCTACTCAAGGGCCAGTACTAGCTTCCAGCCACACAGCTCTCTCCATCTTCTGGGAATTGGGTCTCCAGCTAACCATAAGGAAGTCCAAGTTAGCCCCGTACAGAGAATACAATTCATATGGGCATTTTTTGATTCATTTGTTAACCAAGGCCTTCCTTCACATAGACAGATTCATAACTGTCTAATCTGGTCAGGACAATTAAAGGAAACGCTCATACTACCTCAAGGAACTATTTGCAGCTTCTGGGTCATATGGCAGCTTGCACCTTCATGACTGAATATGCAATATTAATCTTTCAGTGCTTTCAGGACTGCTTCGGGAGGACCTATTTCTCAACTACAGACAGCTTGGAGAAACAGTTTATGGTTCCCCTCCAGGTGAAGAACTTCCTGGATTACTATTCTAAGAAGAAGAAAAGGATACTCACTCTGCAGTAACTGGTTCATTGAGATATGTGTCCCCATGGGTGCACCACTAACTGCCTGCCTTCCCCTCTGCTTCAGACTGTTCTTGTTGAATGTTCAGATAGAGAGGAACTGTGGATGGTTCAGCCACCAGTCTTTTTATACTTGGAGCATGGCATGAGATTGTATAGAGAACACTCATAGGCCAAACTGAGTTGGCCAATGGACAATCTCTGATCAAGGGCTGCAGAGGCCCATGCACACCTCAAGCGGTGCACCCATGGAGATAGACATCTCGAAGAACCGCAGTTAGTACACAAGGTGAGTTACATTTTCTTCTTTGAAAGACTATTACATTTAGCTTTTAAAAAAAACATTTATTTAGGAAGTTTAAAAAAGTTTACAAATTCTTGCCATGTAAATACCAGAAATGGAAAAAATCATTACAACAATTAGCTTTTGTTTAACAAGATATTATACAGGAATATAGTCATCAGATCTGTCTATTTAAAGTATTTAAAGGTAGAGTGAGCATCTACCTTTTTTTAAAAAATGGAATATTTTTTTAAACTTGCTGTTAAAAACTTTCAGATAACCTTTGCTGTTTGCCTTAACTTGAAGAAAGCTGGTAAGTGGTCTGAATTGTCAATGACTTTTTTTAGCTATTCATGTTTTTTCCCCCCAAAGCATGTTGTTGTTTTTTGTGTCATACTGCAGTACATGCACCGTTCTTGCTGACTAACATCTGTTAGTCAGATAATGACAACTGAGGAATAGGAGAGGTGGCTGTATTGTCAAAGGAAATATTAGGAATTAATTTCATCTTAGATACTTATTATAATTTTTGCTTTATACTCTACTGGGCTAAATTTAGCCCTAATGTAAGATTTTAGAGAGAGTTCTCTTATACCAGGGATAGTGAATAATGTTGGCTGGTCATTTTAATGTAATTTGCTTATTTAAAGCTATGGCAGAGTGTTTGGGGGCTTTCTATCTTTGCGAATAGTGTCTTTTGGGTCTATCAAACCTTGAAAAGTCTCCCAGAACGAGATAAAGTGGAAATTCATTCCCATATATTAGTATTTTGAAGTTTGGTTTCTCCAAAAAAGACATTACTCTATAATTGATTTACTCTACTCTCATTTAGAGGTTTTCAAGTTTCTGAGATTAATCTACTTTAAAAAAAAACAACTTGAACTAGCTACACTTTAGCTGAATTTGTTGCTAAAAACTGTCAATACTCTTTATACCTTTCTTCAGCCCAAATATCTATCTTTTACTGGGAGCATAATGTAATGAAGTCATCTATGCAACTTCAGCAGGAATTTTCCCTACCTCTTAGGACAGGTATGGACACTTCATTGTTTGGGGTATTTTTAGTCCAATGTCGTGAATGTTATTCTGTTACATAGTAAAACCAAATGAATCAATAAAAACACTAGGAATGGTTGAGAGGAAGTGGTATTGCTGCCTTCTCCGTTTTCATCGCTTTTACTTTGATATGGGGTAAAGATTAAGGAGAATAATTGTTCAACTGAGACACTAAAGAGTGAATAATTATTTGAGGGAAAACGGAAAATGAGTTGTCTGATTTCTGATATACAGCATTATGATGTTATACATTTTCTCAGCTGTTTGGTTGAAATTCTTCACATGTATAATAACACTAATCGCGCTGCCCTGAGGAGCACTATTTTAAATCTCAAATGACAAGTCCAAATCCCCCTCATATCTACTTGGCACACGAGTTGAGACCAGAAGATTTGGTCTTCCGTTTCCACCCACACTTGCGAGATGTTCATGGCTTTTGGAAATACCAGCTCTCCAGTCGGGCACGTGGGTAATTGGATGAATTCTATGGCCTGTGTTATACAGGCAATCAGAATAAATGATCAAATGGTCCCTTCTGGCCTTTAAAAATCTGTGACTCTCTATTCAGTGCTCCTCGTTCAGCCTACACTCCCACTAAAGTCAAAGAGGGCTGGAGTAGTGCTGAACTCCCTGTGACTTCAGTGGGACTTTTGCCTGTGTTGGAGTGAGCAACAGGCTATGCTGCCATTTATATCAATCCTTAAAAATTGATGAATAATCCATCCTTCCAAAGCATGTCATATGCCCTTTTTAATGTCAACAGGCAATGCAATGAAATATTCATTTGTTCTAAATGCTTTTTTAATATCAGTTTCTCATTTAATTATTTGGTCCAATTAGTTTCTATTATTCCTGAAGCCACTCAGTACTGGTATCAATCTATTATATTGTTTTAAATTAAAGAAGAGCTCTCCATGCATCATGTTCCCATTATATTTCAAAACACTCTCTGGTATTACTGGGTTGTATGAAGTATACAGTGGATAACTAGGGTTGTTTCCAAGTCTGTAAATAGAGATTTGAGAATTTCCCAGGTTTCCAATTAGACCAAATAATTTAAGAACCATAGTAAGTCATTGGCTCATTTGTTGCACCTGGCCTTCGAAGAGATGTGGATGGGTGAGTTGATGTGTTGGCATGTAATTATCTGCTGTATTTTGGTTTTGTCGTTTTAGATAATTGGCAGGGCACTCGGAGCCTGTGCTATTCGCACACTTCATTTATTCTAAATCAAAAGGAAATGCATAATTTTATAACCCATATCATAATGACCAGGAGAGCTTGAATTAGTCAGAAACCCTCATTGTAAAATTATCCCTGACAAATTCCATACCCTCATATTTCTATATTTCTGTTTCTAGCTAATTTCTCTCTCTTTCCAAATAAACATTTTAAATGATGATCATCGCTGCAGACTTCCGCACATGGTGTCCTCTCTACCATCTGCTGCCAGCAGCAGAGGCCTTTTCATCCCCATGAATACTACCAAGTATTTTAATTTTGTTCCATAACTTTAGATTAGTATCTTCTGGATTAAATATTTTACTAATTATCATGCTTTTCCCTTATGTCTCTTACTAATGATGTCTGCATGTTTTATATATTACATTATGTGTAACTCATTTTTAAAGCCCCTGGAGTCACATCATGCTAAGCATTACTTCATGTTAAATAAATAAATAAGGTGCTTAAAACTAATAGTATGATATTGCCTGTTATTTTTTGTACTAGTTGCCCCTATACCTGTATTGTAAAATGCTATAGTTCTCTTTTTTGAGTATGAATACCCACTTTGAGGGTTCAGTTAATCTCATGCAAAAAGAAAAATACATAGAATGAATATTTTACATATTTAAAATTTTCAAAACAAAATGCCAAAAATGGGATTAATTCTCCACTAGGTGCAATGGACGGATTGGGATGAGAGGCTGTCAGAGAGCTGGTCACAACTCTATGATTCTCAGCCACCCACCTCTAGTGCAAATTTAAATTTGAAGGTGGCAGCTTTAACTCTTGCCAATGACACAAGGTCCCTCAGAAATCTTATTCCAGTGGAGAATTGAGCCATGACCCCTCCTTGTCTTCACTCTGTGGGAAGGATTCTAGTGCAGGAGATAGAGATTTTTCTGCTTGGTGCCAAATATCCCCCTGCATGATACAAGGGGGAGTTCCCCAGCGAGACTATCTGGCTGCTTAGCCCCTTGTGTCTGAAGTTGTCTTTCTTGGTTTCCATGTTGTTTAATTCTCCCTTTTTCTCCTTTCATTGGCAATAATCAGCATATCAGATCCTGTGTTTGTACCCCGGTGTCATCCTTTCTGTTTTAAATCTTGTATGATATAAAGTGCAGTAAGTCTTTCGGTATTAGATGTACACAGCTAGAATGAACAAGCATGAGCCACGGATGGGTTAGCTTTAGCGGGTTTTATGTATTTATTTTCCAACAACTAACATTCAGTGACTAATGACTAGTAACTACTTATGCTAAACTACCTGTTCACCCTTGTATCTAGCTGTGTATCTTTCTCAGACACTTTGTGTAGCTCAGAAGCTTGTCTCTCTCATCAACAGAAGTTGGTTCAACACAAGCTTTCACCTCCCTCTTATCTCTCTAATGACTAGAAAGTTTAAAATATAGTTTCATTTACTGCTTAATTAGCCTCAAGGATAAGGGAGAATGTCAAAAGGAGACAACTTCCGAAGCCAAAGCAGTGTCTCTGAATGCAGTTATATAGTATTCATCTTAACTACAGAATAGGCCATAACATAATCTGTAGTTTTGCATATGAAATTATTTAACTTTTATGAATGGGTAAATGATTCTCTGAAAGACTTGGAAAGTTTAACTTGATGGGGCACTGTCAAATGACTAGATGTAGGGTGACCAGATAGCAACTGTGAAAAAACGGGACAGGGGTGGGGGGTAATAGGTGCCTATATAAGAAAAAGTCCCAAAAAATGGGACTATCCCTTTAAAAATGGGACATCTGGTCACCCTAACTAGATGTCTAACTTTTTGCACTTTGACAAAAGTAGATACTGTACCAATCTCCACATCTCCATGCCAGTGTTTGTGGTTTTACAGTTATGCTTTTCATAGATCACCAAGATGCCCTGGATTCACAGATTAGATGGATGAGACTACTTCTCTTGTTTTTGAAAGTTTGAGAACCACTTTGGGTTCACTTGTCTTGGGAGGATGATTTGAGATCAGGTACTGGCTGGGAACTGATTTTACTAATATTGCATTGAATAATGTGGGGTTTAAATCTTGGGTTTATCTCTGGCTTCTGTGGCCCTCAGCAGGGTGACTTCTAGCCACATATTCATTTTATTTTTGAGAAGTCTGGATCTAGAGGAATAAAATAAGCAGAGGTCTATAATTAACCTTACCACACCTATCTTTAAGGAATTGGAAGGCTACAGTGGGAGCAATTTAAGATCCACTTTGTTTGGTTTTGTGAGGGCTTTTTTGGGGAGGAGGATGGAGTTCCTGCTAGATTATTGGTTATTAATTCTTAATGATTGACAGGGGTTACTGAAGTGGTACTTTTCATGGCTGTGTACTTAGGAATTGTCTAGAAGAGTCTAGAGCAAGTAATGGGGGCTCCTTCTTAATGTATGTATGTAAAACCCTAAATAAATAAGTGAGAGGAAAAAAGGCTGAAGGCTTCAAAATACTACCTGCTATAAATAAAACAGAAAAAAAAATCCTGTGAAATGGTTTTTCAAATATCATCCTTAAAGGCGAGAAATATGTTTTCAGTCAGCCAAGGAAATGATTTTCTCATGGTGGGAAATAATTTAGCATCAGTTATTAGTGGGAAGAAGGACAGTTTCTTTCTTTTTGAAAGGGTATTTTTTGCTATTTCTCTGTAGATAGCAAGGTTTGGTACATCGAAGGGATTGTTGATCATGCTTCTACTAGTGGGGCTGTGCCAGAATAACAATGCAGTTAAAGTATCTAAACGCCTGCATTGTACTGCTGGTAGTGATAACCATTCAATGCATTTCTAATGTTATCAGCATCATCTTGTTTTCGGTTTCTTATTACTGATATCTGACTCTATTATTGCTATTTTATTGAATCTAGGAAAAACCTCTTAGCTCATACAATCAGGAGTGTTCCCTAGAGAATGCTGTCTAGCTTTAAATGTCCCACACAAGGGAACCTTGGCAGTTTTCTTTGGAGACTCTTCAACACCATAACAGATCTCATACTCGAAGTTTTTCTCTAAACATAGCCTAAACTTCCCTTTCGTAATTTAATCACATCTTCCATGTGCCACCCTGAAATATTCCTCTTATCCTTGTGGCTGACCTTCCAGAAGTGTGCAAGACAGGGAGAGCATGAAAACCATCCTTTCCTTCTGCACCCTCCATACCTCCAGTAGTGAGTGCAAGAACTTCTAGTCTTTCTCCAAAGGAGGTCTGAATAAGCAAAGGGCATTGTCCCACCCTGTGTCATAACTACCAGGAGAGCAGAGTGGACTCTAATTTTTTTTCACACTGTGAAAGGGTGCTTTCCCTAAGATCCACCGGAATAATACACCTAGCCAAAAAGTCTCTGGGAACTACTTCCTCTCTCCCCTCACCCCCACCCCCAGCCCCCGCGCCCAACCTGCATTGTGACTTAAAGGCCCAAATACTGCCTTTAGCATTTACACCTTCTAAATATTAAATTTTGTCTTAGTTATCACTTTACCAAATATATATGTGTGTGTGTATATATATATATATGTATATGTATGTGTGTATGTGTATATATATCTCAGGTTGTTTTATCCTGTCCTCATAAGTCAATCCCTCTTGCCCCCTGATCACTTCTGTTGTTCTCCTAGTTCTCTCTAATTTATCTCTTTCCGATGATGTGAAGCGTAGAAAAAACTGTGAATGCAGCATTTCAGGAGCTGTCATACCCATCCAGTGCAGAGCAGGACTATTATCTCTACAGTCTGTGATGTGATGCCTCTATGCATATAGCCCAAAATTGCATTCTCCATTGCCAATTTATGTCTGATTTGCTCTCCACTATCACCACCAGGTCTTGTCAACTTTACTAGTTCCTAGATTTCTCTCTCCAAATAATGGTGTTACAATTCCCCCCCCCACCCCATTAGTGTATTAGCTTGCATTCATAGAATCATAGAAGATTAGTGTTGGAAGAGACCTTAGGAGGTCATCTAGTCCAACCCTCTGCTCAAAGCAGGACCAACCCCAACTAAATCATCCAAGTTAGGGCTTTGTCAAGCCGGGCCTTAAGAACCTCTAAGGATGGAGATTCCAGCACCTCCCTAGGTAACCCATTCCAGTGCTTCACCACCCTCCTAGTGAAATAGTGTTTCCTAATATCCAACCTAGACCTCCTCCACTGCAATTTGAGACCATTACTCCTTGTTCTGGCATCTGCCACCACTAAAAACAGCCGAGCTTCATCCTCTTTGGAATCCCCCTTCAGGTAGCTGAAGGCTGCTATCAAATCCCCCTCACTCTTCTCTTCTGAAGACTAAACAAGCCCAGTTCCCTCAGCCTCTCCTCATAAGTCACGTGCCCCAGCCCCCTGATCATTTTTGTTGCCCTCTGCTGGGCTCTCTCCAATTTGTCCACAACCTTTTTGTATGGGAGGCCAAAAACTGGACATGATACTCCAGATGTGGCCTCACCAGTGCGAATAGAGTGGAATAATCACTTCCCTCAATCTGCTGGTAATACTCTTACTAATGCAGCCCATTATTCCGAGTGGATTTGTTTTGATCCAGGGTTCCAATATCTCTATATTTTCTATACTTCTATCCCTTTATATTGTCTCATTTAGTGTTTGCTACATCTCCCACTGTAAGATATTCTTTGAATTTTAGTAATATTTTGAAGAGGGAATAAGCAATATCACTAATGAAGATATTTAATAAGACAGACTTAAATTGTATCTCTAATACCTCACTAGATACTTCTCCCCAACTCCATGTAATTGTCCTTTGTGAGCATCACAACAACATAACTATTGTGTACAATCGTTTAGTTTATTTTTACTCCATATCACAGGGCTTCTAAGCAAATGATATTTTCCAGTGAGGCTTCAAGGCATCATAGCAGATGCTTTACAAAATTCCAAATATATTGGATCTGTTTCATTCATCCTCTAATTTTGTATAAAACCACTCTGGTTTAATATTTAACCATCCTTGCAGGAAGTGGTCAACTTGGGCTGCAGGGGCAGGGTGTGGGAAGAACTGAGAGAAAAATCAGCTACTCTTTTAAGCCTACCCATAAACCAAGCTCTTCCCTTTGTTGCTTTGTTCTACATAAGAACAGGAAAAAAAACACTGAAAGGAAGTGAAGATGTTAAAGGCAGAATTAACATCCCCTGCTTTTCTGCTAGTTATTTCAATTTCCAGCCTGATACATCCTCCCCCACTAAATCAACTCAGTCCCCTCAGTCAGGGACTTCCATATGTTGTCAGAAAAATGCTGTTCAGCCACTGTCCCCAGTCCTTTCCCTCTTCAGCCATTTAAAAATATTTCCTGCTAGAGCAGGAGCCTTTATCCCTGATTCATTAGACAAATGAACAGATGATTAAAAATAAAAAGTTTGTTGACTGCTGTGGTTTTCTCCTGATAGTTGAAATTAAGCCACATTTAACTTAGAGCTCATCTTCCATCTGTGAGGTGTTTAAACTAGGGAATGGTACCTGTATCAGGTCAACATTGTATCTAGAGTATTTCAAATTAATCACCAGCCTTCTAAGTGCGAGAAATCTGGTAGGGGGTGGTCAGTGAGATTTTAATTGCAGATAGGTTACCAAACTGGGCCATCAAGTAAAACAAAAATTAATTTCATCCAGTTTAGTAAAATAATAATATCCTTTGATTAATATTTTTAATTCAAAAGCAGCAAAGAGTCCTGTGGCACCTTATAGACTAACAGACGTTTTGGAGCACGAGCTTTCGTGGGTGAATACCCACTTCGTCTGACGAAGTGGGTATTCACCCACGAAAGCTCATGCTCCAAAACGTCTGTTAGTCTATAAGGTGCCAGCAAAGAGTCCTGTGGCACCTTATAGACTAACAGACGTTTTGGAGCATGAGCTTTCGTGGGTGAATACCCACTTCGTCTGTGGGTATTCACCCACGAAAGCTCATGCTCCAAAACGTCTGTTAGTCTATAAGGTGCCACAGGACTCTTTGCTGCTTTTACAGATCCAGACTAACACGGCTACCCCTCTGATACTTGATTTTTAATTCACTGTGCTTACTGCCAAACACTCACAGAATCATAAAAGTTAAAGGGGGTGAAAAACTTGTAGGCTTTTTTCCTTTTTTGATTTAAATAACCATTTTTAAATGTCCATACAAAAGGTCCAGGCACTTTATCAATTCATTAGATTTACATTCACAAATGATATCCACTCACATAGAAATAATGAATGAACTCAGTCAGCTATAAATCAGAGCAATAAAACTTCCCCATTAGCCCGCACACACTTTCTTTCTCTCTTCTCCTCCCCCCGACTTTGTGAAGTGTGCCCAGAAAGTCATTACATTCAGGCTATTTCAGACCAAGGTAAGAAGCAAGCTTCAGAGTCCAGTGTCCTCAGAGAGAATACTCTGCAGACAGTCCCCATATTTGGGTACTCAGCCTTCTTACTCAAGTGCCAGATAATTCTCTACAGTACCTTTTCTGCTGCTTTGTCCTGTCTATTTTCATACTTCTCACGAACCATATTGTGCTTAATTAATACTGCTGTACTCCTGTCAATTAAAGTGGTGGTGGTATTTTCAGTAGGTTCAGGACTGGGCCCATTCCAAACCATTCTTGACATTGAGAATAATAGCTCATTGATGGTGCTCTAGGATGTACCTGTTATGAGATCAGTTGATAGGAATGAAATTAATGCACCTCATGACTTTATACCAAAATAAAAGTAAGCATCTGTTGCAGTTGAAGTTCCAGCCACTATACTTTAATTCTTATATAATCTATTCTATAACTCATCCAGTACACATGCATGAGTGAATTTTATTCTAAGATCAGTAAGTCAGCAAGGGAAAAAATTCTTTGAAATTACTAATTCACTCTTTCAGTCATGGAGTTGATTGGCTGAAGCAAATTTTTTTCTCAAATGGAGTACCACTATAGTTACTTCTGTAATTAATGTGGGGAAACGATTGCATTTAATTCCCTTTATCATTTTTATGAACATTTCCTGGTAGTTTGACATAAATGAGGTTATTCCAAGAAGAACATAATCATATTTTACTGGAAATAAAGATAATTTACAGAGATCACACCTAAAGCACTTAAAGTATAAAATGATTCATTCACAAATAAAAAGAATTAATTCATTGAAATTAAACACAACATTTATTTTAAAATGGTAAAATGATATTGATGCTGAGATATAAAACTACAAGAGCAAGAAAAATCTAAATTGCTTGCTGAGCATTCTTAGCTCAGTCCTGTTTTGCTTACACATTAAGAGAATAACACTATTGTTGATTCTTCAGAAATAGGTTGCAATTCAAAGTGGATAGTCTGAAAACTATCCATCTGAAAAATGAGCACAGTTTATAAAAACAGAATGGAAAACAGAGAGAGTAAGAAATAGAAAAGTAAAATGTGCCAAATGAAGGCAAAAATATTGCACCAAACTGTGAGAGTGTGAACTTACCATTTATGGCATTGTAAGCATAGGTGCTAGAACTGGGGGTGCTGCCACACCCCCTGGCTTGAAGTGGTTTCCATCATATATAGGGTTTACTGTTTGATTCAATGGCTCTCAGCCCCCCTACTAAACAAATTGTTCCAGCATGTGTGAATAGGGCTATTATTCTTGTGATGTTAGGACTTCCTTGTTTTAACCAGACCAGAAATAAAATAAGAACATCCTTGCTCATTATATTTTGAGACTTCCACTTCTGTTCCCATGCCAAGAGATTCAGAGGAACAAAAAATGTTTTAGAGCTTGTTACTCAAAAAAAACAAAACAAAATGGGGGGGGGGGCCTTTGGAGTTTGACCCAGTTTGCCTAACCTCTAGTTTCCATTGCTTCCCTCCACTGTGAGGGGCAAAAATGAGTCAAACTAAGCTAATTGGCTGAGAGGTCCTGAAACTGCAAAGGTGGAGGAACAAAGCCAGTGCAGCATGCAGCCCTCTGTTGGGAACCTATGAAAGTCTCTGCTTGGTAACAGCACCAAGGAAGGGTTCTGTCAGCATCCGGTGGCAAAGTGAGATAGGGAAGCAGCTATTCTAAACAACATGCAAAACAGGCAACATTTCCACCTAAAACTCCCTGTAATGTTAGTGATCAGCAGCCTCTCCTCTTATGCATTGGGAATAAGGTGCAGGTGCTGTGTGGCCAGCTGTTGGCAGCACGCCTCTCCAATCACATGACCAGGAGGGAGGCGGAGCCTAGAGAAGAGTGCAACGGGCTAGTTCTTTTATAGTGTAATCCGGGGTAGCTGATTATTTTTTTGTCAAGGTCCAAATTTCTTGGTCAAGGTACAGTCAAGGTCCAGACTCCAGAGAAAATAATAATGGAAAAAAAGATTGAGATCCGTTCAAAAGCATCTGGAGATCCAGATTGGCCTGCGGTACACCTATTGGCTACCCCTGGTGTAACCTGTTTACCAGGTGGTTAATGATGGCAATAAAGGCTGTGTTCAATAGATCTAGGGGGTCTCTTGACACATAATTAAATCAGCCTCACCCAGATACCTGGAAAAAATGAATAAACCCTTCCTGAGTGCCCTTTATAGGCAAAGCTTCTCAGTTCACAAGTGCTCTGTGACTGTGTACAAACAAGACAATCTTTATTAGGGGAAAGGGATCATCACTGCAAACTTTGTGAAAAACACAGCAGAGAACTAGATAGACAGTAGGCATCATATCTAGGCCTATTTCTACCACAACTGAAGCCAGATGGAAGCTTCTCTGTATTTCTCTCTTAATCTGGCAACATAGAAATAATGAGTTCCCTGGCTGACTCCCCGGCCTGACATGCCAAGTGTAAATTATGGGTCATTGGGGCTCTCTACTAAACATCAGGAAATATGGTGGAACTTGACAGCATTGTTCTTTGTGGCAGTGTAGGTATGCACCAAACACAAAACCAAAACAAAAAAACCCCACACATGCTGGCCCCAATTTGACTCCTGCTCTGGATGTTAAGTCTCCAGCATAGTGTCTGATTACATCTTTCTGTCCAAGAGTCACTATATGTGTGTTAAAAAATCTAGGTCAGCCCCTTAATTACCACTACACTGAGTACCTCTTCCAAAAGGGGACCCTCAGTGCCCCTTCTTTGGTCCAAGTGTATCCAAGCTGGAAATTTGTACACTGAAAAGTGTTTCTCCCTTTCCACAGCACTCAAGCAGTAGTGGCCTTCCTGCCTCTGCTCAGGTAGGCCTGGATGAAATGGTAGGTCACTACTGTAATGTTTCTCACATTTTTCTGGTACACCATTTTTCGGGTAATAGGAAATTGATTCTTACTAGCCCCACAGTCCTGCTACTACTGATGTTTTCCAGATATGCAGCTCTGGTGAGTAAAGTTTTTGTTTTCTCTCTTTCAACACAACGAGCACATCTCACATTTCCGGGAAATATCCTTAGCTATCTGTGGCCAATAGAACTTGCTCCAAATGAGTTCCAGGATCGTTTCCATCCCAAGTGTCTGAAATCACCATGAAAGGTTCTTATGGCAAGGGCTTAGAAGTGCCTTGGTGGCACTAATTGAGTTTGCTGATATTTTTTTTTTGGTAGAGCATCATCTGCTGTTCAGTGCAATGGTGCATTAGTCTTCAGTCTGTTCCAGTCTCTTAGCAGCAGTTTAACCTCCGGAGAGAACTTCACTGGACCCTTCTTTTAGTAAGCAGCATGTCATGGCTACTACTATCCTGGAATTGGGCCTCTTGGCAGCCAGCAGCATTGAGCCTGGGCAATTGGGATTGATCCAACGTAATGTTGTTTACCAAACCTAACAGAATACTTTCAGCAGTATACCTAAAGTTTTTGCGATGCACCCCCAAATGCCTTGACCCTAAGCAACTCGTACTCCAAATAGCTTTCACTTCATCCACAGGAATTACAGCCAGCTCTGGATCTCATATATGATGGGATACTGCATCAGCATCTATATTTCTCAATTGATACTGAATGCTGAATTCCTAGCTTAGCCAGTGTGTCCACGTACTTCTGCCCAGTTGCATCTACCTTGGTACTTAAATCATTGAGTTATGCATTGCTATTTGTCCAAACTGGGAACTGAGCACTATTTTAAAAATTCAAAAAATTCTCATTGATACACTTTTAAGGACATGAATTCCAACTGTCGTCTGGTGTATCAAGCCTCACTTTCAGAAAGTCCTTGTCAAAGACCACAGATATCCATTTCCCTTCAATTTCTTGGTATAACACTGCTCCCAAACCTTCCACCCAGGCTTCCATACATAGGACAAAAGCCTTGCTTCGGTCAGCAAACACTAAAACTAGGCATAAGTTAATGAATTAATGATTTCCCAAAAGGGCTTGTCACATGTCTTGTTCCATTGATTCTCAGAGAGTTCTAATGGATTAGAGTGTAGGAGACTCTACTAGATGATCTCTCGAGGTCCTTTCCAGTCTTACAGTTCTATACTTCTATTCAGAAGGCTGTGTGGACACTTTTTCGTGTTTGTCTTGCATTTCCTTTACTATTTGCTGGACTGGTATCCCCAGGTGAGGTCATTCAGTGGCTTTTCAATAATAGTGTAATATTCCACGAATCTCTGGTTGCATCTACTAAATACTAGAAACATCTTGACCTCTATAATTTTGTGGGCCTATATTTTATGATGGTATGTAGTTATCTTCTTGTGATCCTTTATGTCCCACGTACTTGACTGGTGTTCTGCAGAAGTGGCATTTTTCAATTGATAGCTTTTGAAAGTGTTACACCAGCAAGGTGTCTTTCTTCATACTCCTCCAGAGTTCTCCCAAATACAATGAAGCAATCCAATGCAACTAATGCCTGTAGCAAATTTATGTCTCCTATGGACTTTATCAGATACTCAAATGTTGCCTCACTCCAAATATATTTTGAGGCATGTGTTCAACTTGATAGTTTTATCTGTCACTTAGGCTTTCATCTTCTCTTTATCATTTTGTCTCTGCGGGATCTGGTAATATGAGTTTTGAAGGTCCAGCTCTGAAAACCACTGGCCCCTAGCAAGCAGCCTAAGTAGGGCTAGCTTTAGGGGCAAGCAGGATCATCGCCCTGGATGCCAACTTCCAGGGAGGCACCACACTGCTGTGCCTCTTGCCCTCTTTTTTTAAATTGTTCTGGCTGCTCTGGGGGGAATCAAACATTTTCCACCCTGGCCAGAAAAATACCTAGGGCTGGCCCTAAGTCTAGGCATCTTGTACAGAAGGTATGGGATACTGACCGACTACAATACATCTGTTTAAGTTCTGGTGATCTATACAGATTCTGATATTGCCATTTTTCCTTCCTAACCATCACTATGAGGAGGTATATATATTGCATGATTCAGTGATAATGCCATTTGTCAGCAGTTCCTGGAGATCACATTGTACATCCTGAATTTCAGCTTGCAGTATTTTCAGAGGATTCCTTTTCCTGCTTATGTTTTGGGTTCTGAAGGTTTTTTACCTCTTGCCTCTTCTGTAATCATGTAAAACTCTTCCTCCAAATACATCAATAAGCATAGACTCTCCAAGGCAACTGTGGGGGTAGTTTTCTGAGTCTTCTTTACCCACCCTGTAAGGGAAGACTTTTTCATGGGAGGGTCCCAATTTGGTTCCTTTGCTAATGTATGGTAGCAAGAGGTCTCTGAAAACTGGTGAGCTATACAGTAAACTGAGGCCAAAGATTTTCTATTTCAAGCTTGTGTCCAATTCTATTCAAATTATGAAGATGAATAGTGTATCAAAGAGAATTACCATAAGAAGGAGCTGACTGAATTTTAATCGGGGTCAAGTCATTAAACACAGCTGTGACAGATGAATTTAAAATTTCAAAAAGTATCTGTTGTAAGACTCTAAATTAGATATCTCAAATAACTGACACATTACTTCATACTATAATCATTCTAGATTAAATAGTTATGCATAAATTATTTTTACAAACTGTTCATTGAGATTCATGCTATCATATGACAAATTTAGTTTTAAATTACCTAAGAGATAAATCTTCACTCACTGCTATTCATAATATATTTGGAAAAGGTTAGAAAACGTTCATTCCTAGCAATGATTACATTTAGGAGAATACCCAAAGCAAGTTGGTTGATAATTTAGTAACATGTAGTAAGTGCCCAAACTTAATATGCAAATTAAATTCATGAGCTATTTTCTTTCAAGTGCTGCCAATGATATGTTGGAAGGAGAATTACCTAGACGTAACTAGATTTCCTATTTACTAGAACTACAGAAACATCAATGAGTTCATTTTGCCTTGGCAAAATTTCTAGGCATATTTCTCACCAATGGAACAAATAAAAAAATCTTATTTCTTGTTATTTAATACAAGAGGAACAACAATGGAAAAAATGTAGATGCATTAGTTATGACAAGCTTAAAAAATCTCTTTGCACATTGTAGCAATAGCCTGCTCCTGGTTTCATACTACAGGATATATATGAAATTTGGATGTTTAAAGGAAAAATAGATACTTTGGGATAAACATTCAGACCCTGGCCATTGCATGTTCTATATCATACTTGCACATAAATAGAGGCTTCATTGTCCAGTAGTAGAAGCACGAAACAAAGTCAGGAGACCTGGATTCTAATCCTGGCACTGCCTGGGATTTACAGTAGGTCCTTGGACATCAATTAATTGCTATTCTTCAACTTCTGCATCTATTAAATATGGATGATAATTACCCACTTTTGTGAAATACATGGAAAACTTAAAATAAAAAGTGTTATGTCAATGTATATTCAAATACAAATTTGTAAAAACAAAGCACTTTCAAAAGCCAAAACCTGTATGTGTGCACACTAGAATTCAAAGCAGAACGTAGCTAGGAAAGTGCACACCAGATGTTAGACTTATGGAATCATTTAAGTAGGTTTTTTGCTCCAAAATTGTACACACTTATATGTGTGTGTGCAATTTTGCACTCTCAAAAGTGAAGACCCAGTAAAAAGGCCTCTTGAGAATTTATGCCACAGATACAAATTAGAATCAATAAACTAGCTAATTTCAACAAGAAGATGGAAGAATATCACTGATATTGGGGAATACGGCCAAAGGTCCTTTGTTATTCTGAAGGTCAGACTAGATTATCACAATGGTCCCTTCTGGCCTTGGAATCCATGATAGTTCGAGTATGTGCTTGAACTGCAATGTAAATAGCAATCTCACCAGACAAAGCCCAGTTTAAAAAAAAACGGGAAAGAATGAAAAGGTAAGAAGAAATTGAAGAGTTACAAGGCCAATGAAAACCAGGCCACAAAAGACATCCAAAAATGAAGTTCCCTGAAATTAGTGTATGCTTTTGAAAATGTTGGCCTTATTCTCCGTTTGTGGTTAGGGAATATCCAGAAGTAGATCTCTTTAGACCTCTTTAAAACTCTGGATTCTGAATCTGAATTCTTCCTGCACTTAGGGCACAAATAAGGTTCTGCCTAGTCTATCCTGTGTCATGCCCTGCATCTCCTCTGTGTTGTTAAGTTCCTTAAGTTTTCCCTCTGAGTACTGCTCGAGGGAGTGATTTTTTTTCGGCTGGCCTCTTTTGCAGGTTCCTCCAGCTGCCCAATGATACATTTGCCATGGCATACACTCTGGCTTCTTTCTTAACTCATGTCCCAGGTATTTCCATCTTCTTTTCTGCATAACTTTTGATATAAGGGGTTGGTGAGCTCTCTGATAAATCTTGGCATTTGTTGTATATTCATTCCATTTAATAACTAGTATTTTTCTAAGGTGTTTGCTGTGGAATGATCATGTGTGTTAGCCGCCAGTAAGGAGGTGGAAAATAACTCTTGGCCTGCAATACAGCCTTAGCATAGGATTGAAGAATTTGTTCGATTTTCTCAATGCCTGATATCATTTGACCTTTTCTGCTGTTTGGCTAGTGCCTAATGTCTTTTGTCTCTAGTGCTTTTGTTGCATGAGCTTTCAATAAGCCATTGCTGAGATCATATTAGTATGGTATTTATTTTTCTGGATCTCTTTCCGCCATTCTCAAATTGGATGATTTAGCCAGCTGTTCTAAACCTTCTGCTCTGAGCACTTTGGCAAATGAACATGTCTCCTCCTCCTAGATTAATACTGTAGACTTCCTAAATTTGGGGAATCTGTTTGCTTTTGACGAGGATGGGTATGATGCTAAGTGTTACTATAATCCACAGCTACAGAGTTACTCAGCGTTTGGAAGCTATTCTGCTGTTTTTAAATTTCTGTCAAAACCATGTATCTCATGGCAGCAAATTTCAATCAAAAACTGATTCCATAATTTGGAAGCGCATTTAGAAAAGGCCCGGGTGCTTATTGTCTCCAAAATTATACTTAGGATGGCATCTTAATAAGAGATCATCATACTCAAACCTCGATAGATAACATGGGACATATCATGAGGCAAATCAGAAAGAAGTGCCAAACTAGTAGCACTCAATACTGCATTCGAAAGTGTTCATAATTAACATTTTATTGATAAAAATAAAATATTGTGTAACGCTATTGTCTTTAATAAACTCTATTGGAGGAAATCCAAAAGAGGACTCAAACATAAGGAAACATATAGAAGAGCGTAGGAGCCAACCAATTATAGAAAGAGTTAGCAGCTGAATCATATTCTGACAAAGCAAAAGCAAGCCAACAACACAGAAATCACACACAAGGGCCAGAGTTCCAGATCTCTGTGGCTAAGAACCAGGTCCCCAGATTCACAATTAGAGAGAAAATGTGAATAGCTCTGCTTGAATGTCTATTTCTTTAATTTTTTGTCATGTGTACAAATACAACAGTCTAGCAGTAAGATGGAAGTGGGTCAGAAGTGTACAGTATAATAGATAACTCCAGAGTATATCAGTGTGACGAAGAAAATAAAATCTGAATGAAGTTAAGATTTGGAGGCTTTATTTGCATCAATGGGTTACATGGAAGGTGACTGGCATGCAGGCTCATGACAGCTACATTCAGTTTATTTATGATTAGGTGCAATAAAGTAGCCAGACAAGTATTTAGTATTTATGTTGAAGTAGTTCATAGATGTCCCCCATTCTGCTATCTATAAACAAGTATTACAAGCAGCAGGACAACATTAGAAATGCAGATATATTCTGAACTGTCAGATTTCCTGAATCTGTTTTTAGCTTATTTAGATATCTGAACACACAAATTATATGTGCTGGCAATCACAAGTGACCTGTTAATCTGATTTACAAAAATCAAATTATAATATTTATAAATGGATTTGGCGAGACCTGCCCTGTCACCTGGGAAGTGGGAAAAAAAATGAAACACAGTTGATGTACCTGAAAGCTAGAAACCACTCTCCAACACGGTACATTTTAGGAAGATAATGCCAATATGGTACCTTTCCTCCAAGGATTGTTAAGAGTTTTAAAAACATTAATTAAGCTTCTTGGTTACCCCTTTGAGTTAGGTACTCAGAATTTAACCGAGGTACAGAAGGGTTGTGATTTGCCCCCAGATCAGGCAGCAAGTCCTGATAGAACTGGGATTAAAACCCATGGAAAGAGAGGTTTAAAATGGGAAGTTTCACGCACCCTTAAATATAGATGGTGATACCACCTCCAATTATACCGTAAAACCACTAACAAATCTATTAAATAATAAGTGCCATGTACTCAACATCGAGGATTTCCATTGTTATTAATGGAAGAGAGTGTGGTGGGGGGTGGGTGCATATGTGCAGATCATTAACACTATATGGACCTAAATCTTTGGTTCTACGACAGCTGTTTACATGTAACCCATACACTGCTAAGTAAGAGAATGTATCATGGGTAGAATTAATGGTCAGCATTATCTGCTAAAAATTTTGTTTCCTTAAGAAATCAGCCCTTATGACTTTTCCCATAGATGACCTATAATATGGCCTATAAAACTCCTTAAAATTTGATGTTAAACTCTTTTAATCAACAGCAGTTAAAGCCTGCCTTGTAAAGATTCTGCCTTGAGTGTATGATACTCACTGTTCCTGCTGAGCATTGTTCTACATTACAAAGTGAATCTCCCCCATTAAACAGTTTTAATGTGGGGGAAACATATTTTCTCCTGGAGGTCTTGTTGAGGAGAGGAGAAATCTATTTCTTTCACAGACAGGTAATTATCCCCCAATTATGTGGCAAATGAACTCCAGAATTTGAGGGATTATAGCAATGTTTACCTAGAATTATGCTAACAATTCACTTAAAATTCCTCTTAACTATAAACATGTGGATGGGTGGCTGCCTTTTTTTTTGTGCATCTCAGTTAATACTACTATGCATGTACTATGCAAACCATTGGAGTAATATATTAAATTTTATGTAAATTCCTCTTTACTGATCTGATAATTACCAGGAAAGGATTGCTTACTGTAGAGCACTGGGCTCTGTTAAACATTAAATGAGTTTCATAGTGAATTAAAGTAGCCAACCATGGAAATGCAAATGTTTTTCTTTTCTTTTTGCAGTAATAATGAGGATTTTCTTTTCTTTATTACTTAATACAAGTTGTTCCATGGGAGTGAGGGTGGGGAGAGAGAGAACAGTTTTTCACAAGCATACAACTAGATTTGAACAGAAAATGGAAATTCCTTCCTGGGAAAAATTTCTCATTTTAGAAGAAAAATGGTTCTGAACTGGGACAAGACATCAAATATTCAAATTTTTTCAAGAAAAGTTCCCTTTCAGGAGACACAATACAGAATTTTTTGGGCCTGTTGCCACTTGGAAGGCTGTTTTCAGTTTCATTTTCAATGTCCCCAGAGCAGGGGAGGCAGAGCACCAGGGCTCGCTGGCAGTCTTCCAGGAAAACTTGTGCCAGTTTCACTGGCAGAAAATGAAGTGGACAAGAACCTTGCAGCTGGGCAGCCATCATTTCATTTTTTCTGACAGAAAATCAATTTTTTTTTCAGTAAGACTGAAAAATCTCTCATTGGCTAGAAAATCATTCTAATTGTTCTAATCCAACTTTGATTTCAAAGGCATATGTAAAGTAAGCAAACTTTTCAGAAACATGCGCACACACTTGCATTTGCGCAACCTGAGTACACAAATATCCCAATGCATGCGCGTTTCTGAGATGTGTGGGCATGTGTTTCTTTACTTAGGCTGGAATTAGAATCAGAGAACTGGAAGGGACCTCGAGGGGTTATATAGTCCAATCCCCTTCACTCAAGGCAGGACTAAGTATTATCTAGACCATCGCTGACAGGTGTTTGTCCAACCTTCTCTTAAAAATCCCCAATGATGGAGATTCCATAACCTCCCTGGGCAATTTATTCCAGTGCTTAACCACCCTGACAGGAAGTTTTTCCCAATGTCCAACCTAAACTGCCCTTGCTACAATTTAAGCCCATTGCTTCTTGCCCTATACTTAGAGGTTAAGAAGAAATTTTTTTCCTTCCTCCTGCTTGTAACAACCTTTTATGTACTTGAAAACTATTATCATGCCCCCCCTCAGTCTTCTCTTCTCTAGGCTAAACAAACCCAGTTTTTTCAGTCTTCCCTCCTAGGTCATGTTTTCTAGACCTTTAATCATTTTTGTTGCTCTTCTCTGTACTTTCTCCAATTTGTCCACATCTTTCCTGAAATGTGGTGCCCAGAACTGGACACAATACTCCAGTTGAGGCCTAATCAGTGTGGAGTAGAGTGGAAGAATTACTTCTTGTGTCTTGCTTACAATATTCCTACTAATACATCCTAGAATGATGTTTTCTTTTTTTTGCAACAGGCATTACACTGTTGACTCATAGTTAGCTTGTGATCCACTATGACCCCCACATCCCTTTCTGCAGTACTCCTTCCTAGGCAGTCATTTCCCATTTTGTATGTGTGCAACTGATTAGTCATTCCTAAGTGGAGGATTTTGCATTTGTCCTTATTGAATTTCACCCTATTTACTTCAGACCATTTCTCCAGTTTGTCCAGATCATTTCGAATTTTAATCCTGTCCTCCAAAGCACTTTCAACCCCTCCCAGCTTGGTATTGCCCACAAACTTTATAAGTGTACTCTCTATGCCATTATCTAAATACTGATGAAAATATTGAACAGAACTAGACCGAGAACTGATCCCTGAGGGACCCCACTTAGTATGCCCTTCCAGCATCACTGTGAACCACTGATAACTACTCTCTGGGAATGATTTTCCAACCAGTTATGCACCCACCTTATAATAGCTCAATCTATGTTGTATTTTCCTATTTTGTTTATGAGAAGGTCATGCGAGACCGTACCAAAAGCCTTACTAAAGTCAAGATATACCTCATCTGCCACTTCCCTCCTATCCACAAGGCTTGTTACTCTGTCAAAGAAAGCTGTCAGGTTGGTTTGACATGATTTGTTCTTGACAAATCCATGCTGACTGTTACTTACCTTATTATCCTCTAGGTGTTTGCAAATTGATTGCTTAATTATTTGCTTCGTTATTTTTCTGGGCACAGATGTACAAATGTGCATTGTTATTTTTGTATACACAGCTCTCAACAGCTGGTTCAGCATTTCTATGTGCCTCCAGCCATTACTAACACATGTACAGCACAGTCCTAGGTGTTTATGCATATTTGCAGTCTGAAGGTTTGTGTATTCAGCATTGTCACAAGATGACTGCTCCCTTTAACAGGAGATGGGCCAAGATCTCATGACTAATCAGCTGCATCCCAACTGAGGCTATGTTCTTGGGGTCAGGTGAGAACTTGAAGAGTGCCTAGTCTTTAAAAGGTCAGCCAAGAGCTCATGTGAACTGCAGGGAGTGGGCAGACTCCTGCAGGAGTCCCTGGGTCAGGGGAAGAAACCCACTTGTAAATGACTCCAACAGATGCCTTGGGGAATGAGAATTGCAGGAAGTAGGCTCCTGTGGGAGCCCTTGGGTGAGGCCACTGGCTAAGAAGTTAGAGAAAAGCTTCTGGGAACTGTAACCCATGTTGGGCAGAGGAACTCTTTTGTTTTGGTATTTTGTCTCAGATTCTGCTTAACTGATACACAATGCCCTGAAACAGATTCTGGTGTGGCATCAGTCCTTCCTGAGCCAGTGAGCTAGCCTCCCAACTTACATGCATCATTCATTTTCTAACAGTTGATTTACTCACCTGGGTGAAGTTACACAAACATAGATTTTCATGAGAAGAGAGCAGACAGAGGTATCACTGTCGTCAGGTTCAAGCTGGGATTCCATAGGAGTCCCACAAGAGGAGATTGCCTGGGAAATACTTTCCCCTGCTGGCCCTGCCCAGTTTCTGGAGCTGGCTGGCTCTGGACCCCTCAGCCAAGAGGCTGTTGCTGGTAGTTTGAGCCTGCCGTGGCCCACAGCATTTGAGCCAGTACTGGATGAGAATCTAGCTTATCTGAAAGTTTTTTTTATCTCCCTCTCAAGAAAGCAGAACTTTTCTTGGCTTTCACCACTCTGGGATTTTATAAACATTGATTTCCTAGAGGGAAAACTGGAGACCAAGACAAATAATTAGGTACCTGCTACTACTCAGTGATATTTTAAGCTCAAAGTGCTTGGTGAAGAGAACTGTCACCTTTCTTTTCTTTAGCTTTTCTTATGTTAGTCATTAGGTCAAACAAATCAAACACTTTGACCATGTTTGCTTAGGTGTTGGTTTGTTGCCTCAGTGGGAAGGAAGAGACTGATTGTGTATAAGGTCAGTACTCTATTGTTTTCCCACACAGTAACTAATTGATGCTTTTCTTGACCCGGATGTTTTACGTATCATTATTGCAAGATTTGATTCTATTCAAAATAGTTTATTTATCTTTGTGTTATTTTACCACCCACATTTCTCTCTAACCAGGTGACTTTCTAATCTCATGACCTTGCATATGATTCACAAATCTCCTTGTCCTGAAATTGTTGTTAAAATGCACGAAGATAAAAGTGGTAGCAATTGTTCTGCATGGAAAAGAGCTTGTTGATTTTTAGTGGAAAATTCACGGTATGCTACTTCCAGTAGAACGGCGCATAGTAGAAAACACACAGTCAAAACCAATATCAGACATTGGTATCCTTTTTCAATTAATATTTCTTAAAATACTTCCCCAAATAGGCTTGAACTGTAGATAGTCAATACGCCAGGCTGCTGTGCGGCTAAAGTACTGATTGTGTTTCAATATGATAATAATTAATCAAAGTATTCACCATAATATCAACCCTTAAACTAATGTGTCTGCTTACTCTAGGGACACATACTGCTCTCATTCTATAAGTACAATTCTTTCCAAAGATATCAATAAGGGAACTATTATGGATTGACTATAGTATAAGGCCATTACTATGATGAAGATTTTCTGTGGAATTTGTACTATTTATTAAGAAAACATATTTTTCAACATTCATTTGAATTTTTCTACATAGCTCAAACAATCAGGTCAGATGGGTTTTAAAATCATGTTCAAGCTGCATTTGGTGTCAGACAAGGAAGAAAATCAGACCAAGGATAATTTTATTGTAAAGTTAAATCATGGCACAATTTTTGGAAAGTGCCTTAGTTTCTTTAAATTCCAGATGGACAACCACGAGGGACTTCAATTTAGGGACAAATTCTGTCTTCATATAATTGAGTGCAGTGCCTAATAACTTAAATAGGACCAAACATTTCACATGACAGAATAATTTGAATGCCTTGAATAAAGCATGTAACTTCTAATAATGTAGCGCTTCTTAATATTGCACTGATGAAAGTATTGGTTTAGGCACAAACTTACCGCCTTGTGGTCTAGAGGTTAGAATGTTACCGAATGAATGTATACCAAATAATATCACAGTAGGATTAGTATTATAGTAAGTGAATAGCCAAACCCTTGCATGTATCCACATGGGTCTGTCTTGGAAGTCTTGTCATAAAACTCCTTGACTCCACAGAAATCTTGTACCAGTGCTCCATGACAATTTACCTCATAGGATGCCTGATCATGAATTATTATGCTTTTTGGCAAAGTTTATTAACAGTATCTCTAAGAGATCAAGATTATTGTTATAGCTGTTGACTGCTTTATTCAATCTGCTGTGGAAGGTTAGAGTCTGATTTTGCTTCTCTTCTTGCAACGAAGTAGCAGCTGTACTTTTAAAGAGGATTTAAGGGATTTATTTTTGTCTGATGGCAAGTTCCTCTTTATATTGCTATGCGTATCATGTCACCTGAGTTTCAATTTCCTCCTGTAGTCCATACCATCCATGTGGTCGTGTAGCCCAGGGCAAATGCAGCATTATAATTTTATGTTGGTCTTCAGTGGAAGCTTCTGTTGTTACTATCATTTAATTATTTTGCAGAGCTATACACGTCACTAAAATCAAGATATGGATCTTTGTGGAAGTGCAGCATTCTTAAATTGAGGGGAAAAAAACTTTATATAGATATTTTTCTTTTCAAGTGTCAAAATCATTGGATAATATGAGATTAAATATTTATTGCACTACATTTGCTCCAGCAACATCTTGCACTGTACAGAGTCAAATCCTGTCCAGATTTTTATGGTTCATTGATGTTTATTTTTAAAAAACTAATTCCTGATACATTCAAGGTTGGGGATGAGGTGGAATTTTCTCCATGGTGCATTCTGTATATGATCTATTAATATGGTCTTTTATTAATAAGTCTATTGCCTTCGCTGTACACACAATGACTGATAAATGAAGTATCATGGAATATATTTCAGAAATCAATATTAATTGTTCTATTTGCCTATAACAACTGTGCCATCTTCCCATAGTTAAAAGGAAATGCTACTTTGCAATTGTTGTGGTAGCTATTGTGTTTTTAATTCTTCCCATTATATAAGGTACTATATTTAAAAGAACAATTTGTTTCTCTTAAACTACAAGAAGAACATGTTTGAAAGATTTTAGAATCATCATTGGATCATCAAAAAAACTACTAAACCTTTTCGGGTTGCTCATAGCTGAAAGTAATGGTACATTCTAGAAAAAAAGAGGGGGAAACTTCCTGAGAAAAGAATACTAACATGCATGCTTCTGACTCAGGAATCCAGATTGCCTTGTTCTTTGTATGTAACTACTGCCAGTTTGTCTGGTGTGGCACACAGAAATGACTGTGCCAACTAACTGGATTTTAAGTCTCTCACTGAGACAACTAAATAGTGTTTTTCTCTCTGTCTCCTGGCTACTTCACCAAATATCCAAATGGGAGAGAGTTGTATGAGGAATAATATTTAACTTATTCATGGCATCTAACACTAGCAATTGGCTGAATATGGATGTGGAAGTGTCTGTCAAGCAGTTATTGAGGCTTCATCTCAGGTAGTACAAGTGGTATCAAAAACATCAGTAATATCAGGCTTTTGGATAAAAGTTAGTCTATGCAGTGCTAGGAAGCCAAATGTTTTCCTGTGTGCTGAGCAGATAACTGTGCAGTATTCAATGTGATGTTGCTGAACTGTGTGCAAAGTGTTTTTTCTTTGATGCCTCAGATCCCTGTGGTACCAATTAAGTAATCTGTGGCTGATTTTGTTTCTACATTTCTAAACTGCTCCCTATTTGATTAATAAAACATGACATTTATAAGGAGAGTAGATATAAACATCCCATAATATCCAATTACAGTCAAACTTATTTTAATAAAAATTGTAAGGGATTATTGACTTGAAAGTTCATTTTGCTGCCTCCTAAACTGTAATGATGCCAAAGTCAAAAGCATAAAGGAAATGCGCTTAGGTTGCTGTTTGGGGTAGGTGTATAAAGCAGGGAATGTACTGTATGTATCCTTATAGAAAAATCCAATAGAATATAATAGCATTTAACCCAACAGCATAGCATCCCTGCTATTTCTGGTTGCTGAGCAAATACAAAATAACAGCATTGTATGTGCTATTGCTGATTACAGCTGGCCAATCAAACTGTTGTACTTACTCTAAGGTGTGCATGCTGCTAGTCAAGATAAACTAAACTCAGTCACTTCTCCTACTGTTATTTGCAGTGTTGGTCCCAGGATATTAGAGTGACAAGGTGGGTGAGCTAAGATCTCTTATTGGAGCAACTTCTGTTGGTGAAAGAGACAAGCTTTTGAACTTACTCAGATGAGCAACAGAAGTTGGTCCCGTAAAAGGTATTACCTCACTCACCTTCTCTCATCTCTCCTACTTGAGTCAAGGCAAGGCCTATGTGAATAGCTATCATCCTTACAAAGCTTTAACTTCTGTATATTAAGATTTTGTGACAAAGCAACAGGAGCAGGAAATGTACGGTTAAGTTAATGTATGTTCCATAATTGGGTTGTATTTATAATACAGTACACGACATAGATGCTTGAAACATCTGTAGTCCTTCCACACAAAAAAGACCAAACAGTCTTAACACTGAATCTCCTTTCATCTGAATGCTTTTTTCCGATACTGTATGGTTTTCCAAGATTCTTAATACCGTATATACTCGTTCATTAGCCCGTTCGTTTATAAGCCATCCCCCCAAGATAGTTAGGTAAAAATTGCAGAAACTGTATGACTCTTTCATAAGCCAACCCTATATTTCGGGGTTGGCAAACTTTGGCTCCCGGCCTGTCAGGATAGTCTGCTGGTGGGTCGGGACATTTTGTTTACTTGGAGCATCTGCAGGCACGGAGCCCCTCAGCTTTCAGTGTCCGGTTTGCCGTTCCCAGCCAATGGAAGCTGCATTGGCTGGGAATGGCGAACTGCGGCCACAGGGAGCTAAGGGACTCCATGCCTGCAGATGCCCCAGGTAAACAAAATGACAATGTATTAGATATTCTATTCAATGATTCCACAGAGTTTTTAAAATAACATTTTGGTGTAGACCCCGTTTATAAGCCGACCCTCACTCTTTGATGCATCACTTTTTTACCAAAAATATTTGGCTTATGAACGAATATATACAGTACATACTTTTTTACATCTTCAGAGAATAAAATAAACAATATTATAAACTAAGAATAATGACAAACATACTGTCAAGGAAACAATGGACTGACCCTGACAGATTCCCTGCTCCAGTGCTTAAAAAGCAGGAGGGAAAGGAGTTTTAAAGTGACGAATATGCAGAAACATTCTCATTGTTAGAGGCATTAACCTTTCAACTAGGGGCTTGATCCTGCACCATTGAAGTTAATGGAATCTTTGGTATTGACTTCAGTGAGTACAGGGTCAGACAATAGAGCACTGTTCATTCTTAATTGTTTTAAACTTTGCAGGTTGCCTTTAAAGAAAAGGAAATGTGCAGCTTTTTCTTTTCTTTTTTAAGTTGGCGGCACAGTCCTGCTCCCTCTAGCTGATCACACACACTCATATCTCATACTCATTTATTTGTTTTCCAGAGGAGTCTTCACACCCTAAAAGTCTTTCAAAATAATGAAACTAAGTAGTTGATATCTCCTTGCCAGCTCATTCAGTCTCTCTCATGTGTGGGCTTGTGTGCGCAAGGAGGACAAATTAACACTATTTGTGGGTTGGTTAACTTGATCAGTTAGGTTCAGACCTTGCCCACCTTGCTCACTCAAAGCTCCATTGAGCTCAGTGTTGTTTGACTAAGTTATCCAAGATCAGTCCCTGTATGACTGAACTGTTTAATCTGGGTATTTTTTATGTAAAATGTTTGAGACTAGATATTATGGGTCAAATCCTGCTCATAGTTCCAACAGTGTAAACCAGAGCTAATTAGTAGAGTAATTCTGGATTTATGCTGTTGTAACTGACAGCAGAATATGATCCCCTTTCTTTACCTTGGTCCTATAAAGTAATAAATTAATCAACTCATCAATGGAAGAGGTAATTAAAATGTTCATAAAAATATATCCATAGTTGAACTTGCATCCTTATAAATAATAAGCAAATGCATTATCCATTAGAACAATCTCTTGTTCCAGACCTTGGCATCTTCGGCTGTAACCTTAGCTACGGGGAAGCTCTCTTCTTCCCTGAATGCATTGGAATCATTTTGCTTAACAAGTTAATTTAATTTATTATGATGGCTGCAGAGTTACAACAAAGCCTAAGTGTGCTCAAAAATATATACAAACTTTGCAGCAAATCAGACTTAATTTGCTGTGTGTTTTTAGTTTTTCGATAATAAAGTGAAAAGAGGAAGAATATTGAGCTATTTTAGTAGCTGGGATTGTTTTTTGGATTTAACATTAGAATGGCTAGATCTGTTTCTGGATGGTATTTTCAAAGCAATTTCTCCTTCAAGTTATTTTTTTCTTTGTGTAGACAGTCATCTGAAGTCACAACTTTGATTATCATATTGGGGCTGGGAGGAAGGATTGGTTCTGGGTTGAGATTATGTTCCAAACATGCTGAGATGAATTTGTACATCTGAATCATAAATCTTTAAAAATCTTGAAATTTCACCTGTAGTTGTGTGGAAGGTTCCTTTATAACATCCTGCAAAACCTGGGCTGACAACTGAGCTCAGTTGCTTCAAATGTACCGCAATACACTTTGTGCAAGAGCACAGTAGTCACTTGAAAAGAAGGTGCTTTAAAGAGACATGGCAATATTAGGGCTGCACCTGTGCAGCTGCTCTGGGGAGGGAGAAACTGAAAGTGTTCCTCCTTGCACCCTTTCCCTCTGCCAGAGCACTATGGCTGTCTTCTGTGCTAAAGTGGATACTTTTAGTCTCTGAACATAGGCAAAGGACGGGGCATGGATGAAGGGCTACTTAGTGCTTCTATCAGTAATGCACGCTCTGATGAGATGCCAGGGTGCTTGAGTTCATGGATGCGGCCTACTTCCCCTGCACACTGGCTAGCATTGGCAAGAAGTATGTATGGCATCTTATTCTTTCCTGTAGATGTCACTGCTAAGCATGTTCCTGCCCACACCCGGCAGAAACTGAGTACATCTAGAGTAACGCTATTGTTTTCAGTGGGGTTAGAATCAGTGGAAAAAGAGCAGATCTGATCTATTATGCTGGCATTGCAGTTACTTGCATTCCACACACACACCGCTGCGCACGTGTGCACACACACACAGACACACACCTGGAATTATGGGGATTTTTCAGACCCTAATACTTTAGAAAAAAGCCTGTGTCTTTCAGTTAATAGTGAATAACAAAGCAGTGGATTATATTGTGTTCAACTTAATATAATCTGATTTAGACTAGATTTTACTGAAAAAATGTCAATTACTAGAGGTAAATCCACAGGTCGTCACTTTATGTAACTTCTTTACACTAAATTTCTATTTTTTACATAGCTAGATGGTACTATTCAAAAATGTGCATTTATGAGTTGGATCTGCTGTGAACTACCATCCTATGCCATTCAGAAGGCTAGCAGAGATGAATGCTCTCCATATTTGTTTATCCTCTGGCCCATTAACATTGCAGACAAGATGTTTTACCATTAAGCAGTGAAGCCCACTGAAAAGAATCAAAAGCAAAATCCACTTCATACAGAAATACAGTGCAATGAAGACCTTTGGAAAGCCCAGCATAAGCTGGTTTATTTCAAAAAATCTTGTTAATCAGCTCCGATAGTTTGATCTCTTCCATGAATATTCTGTATACTTGGACTTCCTCTCCATTCCAAGGCACTAGTCCATTCCCTATTTGAAACTGCAATCTCTGGCCTACTGCCATCCCATCTCTTTCCAAACTAGTCCATCCAAATTAATGCCTCCCAAATAATTTTCCCATCTGCTACTCACTCCATGTGTCTGACCTTCCTCAATTTCTCTATTTTTTTATTAAAATTCATGCTTTTCCTCTTCCTCCAATCTGCTTTGCAGCCTACAACTCCTCTACTCTCCTCTATATTGTCCTCCATTCCACTCAAGAATCCTTCTTTGCTTCTCCTTTTAATTTTTATTCACATCTTCATGCCTCTTTCCACCTCAGAGCTATATAAATAATTCTTAACTATAGTTCCATATCCATAACATTTTCTTCTTTTCCAAAGTAGAAAAATCAGGTAAATCAGGCTCTTTGCAGAACCACCTAATAATAATACTTATACAATACACTTCATCTTCAGATCCTAAAGTACTTTGCAAAGGACTTTTATCATTATCCCCATTTTACAAGTAGGGAAACTGAGGCACAGACAGGCGGTGTTTAGCAGAGCTTGGACTGAATCAAGGCCTCCTGAGTTCTAATCCAGTGCTTTATCTACAAGGCTATAATGCCTCCCCAACTATAGAGGGATATTTCCTCTGAGGCATCACAATGTCCTAATCCAAACAAAAACATTTTGTGTAGATTTTGATAGTCTGCTTTGTTCTGTTTATACCCATTGCTTAACTGTCTAGACATGCTGTTCCTGAAAAAATGACTTTTGAGTCCCCCTGTTAAAAGCACTGCGTTACTGATCCTATAATAAATGTTTCTTTAGACAACCTAAGTTTTTATGGCAGATGAGCCATGTATATTACTTTTTGCTTTAATTGTTTACCAAGCTACTTAGAGAATTATTGTCCTCCAGTCTCTATCAAATTTGTTGGTTCTGCATGTATTTCAGGCTAATATTTCTTTGTTCCCATTCATTCTCCATCTAATTTCATTGCATGCTGTGTCACAACTATAAATTGTTTCCCACACAACTGAAGACACTGTTTAAAAAAAAAAAAAAGCAATAATCTAAAATAATCCTTCCAGTTAAAAATGATTTTCCTAGGACTAGTGTCACTTTAGATGAATGTTTTAGCCTTTATCTCTGAAGACTTGACTTGAAGTCCCAATTTTCCATACACATACCTCCAGCTTCGTGGTCAAATCCTCAACCCCACATCATAAGAAACACCACAGGTTGGTTTGCTCCTGCTCCTGCTGAAATCAATGGCAAAACTCCTCACTGACTTCAGTGGGTCCAGGATTGGGCCCTCAAGACAGTGACGTGTATTCCAAGAACTTTCACAGCAATTGCCTACATTGCTGAGCTTAAGTCAGTGGTGCAGATCGTCCCCTTCCATGGTACAGCAGTTGTGAGGGGATCTCTGGTTGAGGAAATGTCTGAGGAGTCCCTTGAGGAGATCTCCTTTCAGAAAGGCTTCATTGCCCACCCTATATGTAGGAGATGCCAACCTATTTGCACAATACCCTGTGTCTCCACACCTGTTCAGGCCCCGGGCAGCATAGCTCCATTAGAATGGTGTCACTTTGCTCTTCCTGGCCATGGCTGCTCCATAGGATGCCAGGGAGGAAACTCTACTGAAATCAGAGTCTCGGGCTTATTCTCCACAGGGCTGCACTGCATCTCCTCAGCCTGCTCTCTGTCCACCTCCCTCGCCCTGTGCAAATCTCAAGAGTACCTTCTGTAGAGTCAAGTAGAGGGTTGACAATACTGCAGGGGTGGCTGGGCAAAGGGTGATTTACCCACTATGTTTCGATCAAAGGGTTACAGTCCAGACCATTTACACCATCATTTAATTTGTTCAAAAACTTTCTCTGGGGGAGAGAGAGGACGTTAAACCCATGCATTTTAAAAATGAGTCAGCCCTATCATGAGTCCAGAACTCTTGGATAAAATCTTCTGTTCCTCTCTGTGACATCCAAACAAGCTCTGTATGTCTCAGCAAGTCTCTCTGTGTTGCCTTTGGCATCCAAAAGGTCTTTAGTCACTTTGCTGGGCACATAACTGTTGGTTTTGATTGATTGTGTGTTGTAGTTGGTTGGTTGGGTTACTTTTTTAATCTTGCACTGACACTTGCAAAAGTCTCCCTTCTCTGATCTTGAAGTCTTAGCTCTTCTTCCATCTCTGAAATGCTGTTTGATTTCTACTAAACTAATCTCTCTTCCTTTGCCTTAAGGAGAAGGGGCACTGCAGCACTGACTCTGCCTGAGAGAGTTTTGTTGAGTAAGTGGAAAGTGCTGCTTGCCTGATACAGACAAAATAGATGTCTGAATTAGATAATGCTCCTTGAGTGGGAGAAATAAGATGCCTGATAAAATCTGGATCTTTTCTGATAGGCTCACTAAACTAGTTGCATGTGCACTCATTTCAAAAGTGCCTGTCTCCCTGATACTAAGTCTCTCTGTATGCTTACATGCATGGGAGTATATCATCATTTTACCTCTTATCTGTGCTGTATAAAACTAACCAAAATTCTGCGATCCAATGTTACGTTTTTCCATGTTAATCTCTTTTGGTTTTGTAACATTCTTTAAATGGCATCTTGTGCTCTACAGAGCTTTCCCATCCCTGGTATGAGATGTCCTCCTGTGCCTCAGTTTCCTAGCTAATGTAAAGTGTGGATGATACTTCCCATCTCCTACCCTTTGCCTGTCTTGTCTAGTTAGATTTCAAGCTCTCTGAGCTGGCCTCCCTCTCTCTCTCGTGTGTGTGTGTGTGTGTGTGTGTGTGTGTATATCTATATATATAGATATAGATATAGTGTGTGTGTGTGTGTGTGTGTGTGTGTGTGTGTGTGTGTGTGTGTGTGTGTGTGTGTGTGTGTGTGTACAATGCCTAACACAGTGGGAATTGATTCCGGTTGGGCCTCTAAGCACTGGTGAAACTTACATTATAGTAGATTGTGAACTTTGAAAGTGTGTGTGGAGGGGGGATTGTAGGCAATCTGGAAAGAATGAGGGATGAGAACCACAGATTTATTACAGATACAGTGGACAGGCTTTTAAGTTGGTTTTCTGGCTGGTATCCAATCCAGGCCCCAACAGTTCTGGACCTATGTTGCATGTTGAAAGAAATGTGACTCAGTATCTGTGTCTATTTTATAAGTTTTAATTAAAAAAATCTTCTTCCCCCAACATCCTCCTTTGATCTAACTATGCAGTCAAGCAGAATAATATCAAACAGGTGAACTGAGGTGCATATTATAAAATAATACACATACCTGCCTCATTCTCCACAGTGAGATTCAATAACTAAATGGGACTGATGTTTGTATCCTCTGCTAGAGGATCCTGCATCCCATGTACACCCCATAAATTATAGTTTACAAAATAAATTTAGATCCTGAATATTTAAAAATAATTTTGGTTTACATACACACAAAATAACCAGTCCACTTATGCACAAAAAGGAATGTTTTCCATTGACCCCAGTGAGAGCTGGACTGAGTCCTTAATCTCCCAGAAGTATTTCTTGTCTCTAGTATAACCATGTATCACTTTAAAATGTGTCTGTCAGTTTCCTAGTGTAATAATCATAGATCATTTTAAGATTACAGCTGAATAAATTAAGGAAAGATCTTTTATTGTGACTAGAGAACATGGATTATGTTTTTCTTGAAATTTTATGGTTTTCAAGTACTTTTTCCTTCCACTCCCACCTTTTCCAGTTTATTGTGCCTCAGAACTTCTTTACCTTAGTGATGTGAAGCAATTCAACCTGAGTGACACATTTCAGAGCACTAGGCCAGATAAGGCAATTAGCAAAATGTGTGTGTCTGAAAATTGTGTTGATTTTGATGCTCAAGAATAATAGGAAAACTATACTATACTTCTCTCTTACTTCCCTTGTTCCAAATTTTATATTTTGGGGTGGATAAGAACCTGCCACTGCAGCAGACAACAGTTTTCACAATATTTTTAATAGATTCAAGATTTGGGCAAAGTGATTTTTCCCAAGCCATGGGATAATAACCTTGTAACCCAGCATCAATAGCAATTGACCAATCTTATTATACAGATACCTGCTTCTGTGTTAACCTATTTTAATGACCCTGTGCACTGGATAAGAAAAGAATGTATAGCAACTCTGAACCTGCTGCCCTTAAAATACAAGTGAGAAAAATATGGTAAGCTTCAAAGATCAAGGAATAAATGAGTGATTCATGGCAGGGGTGCTGGAACAGAACAGGGGAAGGCGGAGGCCAGGTGCACATGGACCCTCACTTTTAAAATGGCCGTAAGGGTGAGTGATGAGATGGGGCCTCTGGAGGAAGAGGTGCTGTGGGGCGGGGCTCAGGGGAAGAGGCACTGCAGGGCCTGTGGCTGTGTCCCCCCCTACTTTTAGTCATGGCATTTTCTTTTGGTCTTTTGAACAAGTTATCACATTATTGCTCCATTCAACCCACGCTGAAAACAGCCTTTTCAAAACTTCTTTTGACCAAAAATAAGAGCTTAAGAAAAAATATATTCCCATCCCTACCAAAAAAAAAAACCAAAAAACCCCAAAAGCAAAACCAAAACCACCAACTTTCACAGTACTTGAAAGATCAAAAACAATGCTTCATTAGCAAGATAATTCATCAGTCTGGCTTCTACTGCCATCACTGTCAATAGAAGCGGCACTTGACACCATGTTCGCATCTTGTGTGGGCTGGGAAATATATTTCAAACTAAATGTTAAAAGCAACTTTTGAGTTTTTTTTCCATGCAGTGATCATCTTGCCTGAAAATTAGGCCGTGTCAACATTTACAGACTTACATAGGCACAACTATACTGATACATCTGTGCCCCTGTAAGAACACTCGTGTAGCCGCGTTATACTGACAGGAGAAAGCTCTCTCATCAACATAAAACCAGCTCAACAAGCAGCGGTAGCTATGTTGGTGGAAGAACATCTCCTGCTGACATAACACTGAATACAAGCACTTAATGCTGGCAAAATTTACGTCGCTCAGGGGTGTGTTGTTTCAGATGGTTCAGATTTTTTTTTATGAAAAGTTGGAATTTTCCGTGGGAAGCAAGCACTTTCCACCAAAAATTCCCACCTAATTTAGTCAAACATACAATTGTGAAAATAGTTTTGATGGACTTTTTTTTTTTTTTACAAGACCAGGTATTCTGTTTACTTAATTTCTCTGAATAATTTGGAATCTGGTTTTCACAGTGACTACGGAGCAAAAATATTCCTGTCTGAAATAGTTCTTATTAAGAATGGCACCACACTTTTCCACTCTACAAAGTCAAAAAGACATTCCTGCATTAGCAGCAAAAGATACAAAGTGGAACTAGTATGTGGTACAAAGGAACTTGTGACTGTACAGCTTGTTACAAGAGGTGGTTATTGGCTGAGACAATCTGGTTGAAATTCAGCTCCAATTTTTTGATGGGTCAAGAGAGATGACAAAACCAATAGACCACATAACAAGCCTCTGCATATTAACTACTATTAATCTGTTCCTGAGCACACAGTTTGCCATCTTGATCCTGGGGGTAGCGGTCAAGTTTAATCTCAGACTTTACAAGCTCTGTGGCTTGAACATTGAAGATGTATTGCATTCACTAGAGTAAAATGAATCCACAGTGCTGTGTACTGCACTTATTCAGGGCACCTGGTCAAATAATTGGGGTGTGGCGGGTAGTGGAACAAGCTGTGAATAAAAACTTCCAATTCACTTGTCTACGACTTGTCGGTTGTTTATGAATATTCAGATGGCTGCCCAGTATCTATTAAATGTTCACAAATCCTGAAAGTTTCTTCAGTTCATATTGAATTCATACTCAAAGTGCATTAATTGTTCATTATTCCAAATTCACTGTGAATTATTTGCCATTCATTATTCCTCTGTTAAGTCTGGCATTCAATCAGGAATGTTAAGCCTCAATACCAATTCTCAGCATTGGATTCATCACCATAGATGGCGCACTATTCACCCTGGATATTTGGTTAAACTTTAACAATGAAAATACTCACGAAACCTGCAATTTGTTCATGAATGATTTGCAAATCCAGTTCTTCTCTCCCAAGGAAAAATATTCACTTGGTTTGCAATTCATGTAATGCTATTTTGCTTGTTCTCAAATTTCTTATTGCATCTAGTATATGGAGTTTTATGATAGAAATATTAGATACTAAAGATCCTTTTCTGATTATCCTCTCCTGATGCAGAAGAGAGAAATGTATTCTAGTGGGAACTGAGCAAAAATGCATCTAGTTTGTATAAGAGGTTGATGTCTTTTTGACCCAGACATGCTTCCTTGGAAACTCAAGAACAAATGGAATGGTCAGAGAGGGATTTAAAAAAAACAACAACTAGGAGCTGCTGCAAGTTAGATTTCTTGATGAGGAAAGGGAACAGTCTGATGAAAAGAAGTTTCTGTGTGTTGGGCAGTATGGTTGCTTTGTAGTGAAATAGCTGAGATTTGAGTTGAACTTATGTATATCTTTTGCGCTTATGCAATATTTTTCTCTACCTAAATTATACTGCACCCCATTTGTCAGATCAACACTCCTAGTGACATAATAATAATTAGGTTATCATCCAGTAGCTATCTTTCTGTAGTGTGTTTAACTCTTATTTCCTTTTCTTTGTTTGTTGTTTTTGTTTGTTTTTGTTTTTTACAATCCAGCAATATACAAACAGGGGAGCACACCTAATTGATGGGCATTTTTTTTATATTTTGAGATTATTTATACTGAATAGCTATTGTGTTCTCAGTTCTAGGCAATTCTCTATCATTTTACAGGAAACCATGGATGTACTAATACATTATATCATGACCTTGTGTTCAAACCCTGCAAAAACTGCATTATTTTAATCTCTTCATTTTTCAATAATCTCAAGCCTCTTCACATTTAATTGATGTTTTATTGGCTCCCAAATCTCTGAACACTTTTCACTGTGTGAAAAAGTTGATATTTAATCAATGAAACATCTATTTTCGTACCCATTTGTGTTGTTGATGCCAGCCAAGGGAGGAGTTGTTCATTAAGATTTCAGTGACTTACTGTTTGCTGTGTGTCAAATTACAAATCATCCTCCTAAGCACCTGTGGAGATTTTTACAGAAGATGTTCTGCTCTGGTCATCTGTTAGTCCTAGAGTGACTGTTAAACTGATGTTTTATAGGTGCCATTAATACACAAAAATAGCCGTAAATCTGAAAACTCCCAATGGGTTCCGATGCGTCAGCTTGAAAGAATCTGCTTCAGAACAACTTCACATTGCAATAAAAAAACAACAACAAAGAAGTCTATATTCCATCAATGTGTGGGATATTTTAAAGGACTTTCATACACAGAAAAGCTTTCAGTTAGATCTGGCTAAAAACATGAAAGCACCTGAAAAGTAAATTGAAGTCATGATCTTTACTGTGTCTGTTAGTAACCAAAGATGAGATGTTTTGAGTTTAAGTGAGGGTTTGCTGCTTTCCATCCCATTTTACCCTGGTATTTTATCCTGAAGTCAAGTTGATAATACTGGATTCGTGACAGCACAGTTATTCCCATAGCAATAGATTGTGATATCAACACATTAATGCACATGGGGGAAAATAATAAGAAAAAAAACAGATTCAGTGGGGGAAGGGATTCTCTAAAGTAATTTTGAAAAAGATGTAGAGGTTCATCATCAACAGGAAATTAGACTGGAATTTGAAATGCAACATGGAAGGGGTTAAAAAAAGAGACCCATCATTTCTGGATTGCATGCACAAATGCATCACATCACTGCATGGAGAAGTAACTCCCTTTCTTTGTCATAATGGTGACATTGTATTCAATTCTAGACACTTCTGTGCTAGAGGATATAGATAAACTAGAGTGAGCACCATGAAAATGAGTAAGAGCTAGGAGGAGATCATCTTCTAAGGGAAGTTTTAGAAGTGCTAAATGATCCATAACTTGGCTCAGTTATGACTAACAGGGCAGGGCTCACCACCTGACATCTTCCACTGGTGACTCCGAGAATTAGCTCAGTCCGGCGGAGCACCCCTTCCTGGTGGTGTGCCATCCATCTTTCCACCCTCTGTTGCTGTCTCTGGACCTGCGTTGCTGCCTGCTCGGCAGCATCCTCTTGGAGGCCGCTGCCCTCTGGCAGTGCCCCTTAGTCCATCTGCACCCTCTTCCAGGGGTCGGTGCTCAGCAGTCCTACACCCCAGCCACCATATCCAACTGCTCTCTGAGTCCAATCCCTCTTGCCAGGGATCTGGCATAGTACAATGGCCGCTCCCTATGGCCAATGGCTGGGTGTACTGCAAGGGGTGAAGTGAGGTGACCCAGGCCCACCCTCTACTCTGGGTCCCAGCCCAGGGACCCTCTGGCAGCAGCCTCGCTGTTCTCCTTCTCTCCCTTCCACTGTCTGTTTCCCTAGGCCGCTTCCCCTACAGCCCCTTGCACCTGCTAGGCCCTTCTACTCAGGGACAGCAGCCTGGCAGGCATCAGGCTGAAGCTCCACTCCACTTCCTTGAGCCTGCCCAGCACTGCGCTGCGCTGTCCTGGGTGCTGGTCTCATACTCAGGAGGCAGACCTTCCTCTATCAAAGGCCTGGGACAGACTAATTGCTCTTGCTCTGGGCAGCCTTTATATATTACTGAACCTGGCCCTGATTGGCTCCCCATAAGCCCTTTTCTGATTGGCTCCCTGTCTGTGCAGGCGCCCTGGCCTGCCGCAGCCAACTCTCACAGGGAGTGGGGCAGTCTGCCCCACTACAATGACTAAGATGGGAGGCATAATAACTGTCTACAAATATTTGAAGGGTGTGCAAATCAAGGAAAGAGAATTATTTAGCATGATGGTGCATATTCAATGGATTGAATCATCTCTCCTTTTCCATGAACAGAGGAGACTCCAATCCAATGGATTTCTCAGGGATGGGAGCAGGTTAGCCCTGGAGCTGGGTTGGCAGCAGCATTCTTCTGCCATTTGCCTGTGCTGGCGCTCCGTAAGATTGGTGCCAGGGGAGGATTAAGAGGGTGTAGAAAAGGGTACTATCCCTACTGATCCCGTGGAAATCCATGCCATTAGAAGCAGTACTGACTCCTGCTTGGTCCCTTCAGTCACTACAAGCAGCCATGTGTAGCTTAGTCAATGGAAGCGAAGTTCCTGAAGAAGACATACTGCTTTGGGGAAAAGGAGGCCAGTAGAGCAACATAAAGGAGATCATCTTCCAGAAAGCCCTCACCTGCCTCATTGGGATAAGGGGTTTTCCTTTATGCACTTCCAGGCTTTATGGAGCCATGTCCCAGTCTAGTGAATACTACCTTAAATTCCTTCCACCTGATAATCGGTAGGAAACAAGTCAAAGTCATAATCTGGAGCTCTTCTACCTATTCCCATGAGTCTGTCAGAATGAGGTCTATGTTCATAGAACTCCGAGCACCTTGATGGCACTATAAATGAAAAATAAGAATCCTGCTACTGTGCAATAAAAATGGTAACATTAGTTCAAACCACCCTAAAAAGCATGATGCTCTTCACTTCTCTATCTTGAAGAAGGAATGGAGACGCACACTAAAAGGAGGTTGTCTATTTGAAGGTAGTAGACTTGAAAATCAACCAATGACTGGGATTCCCTAAGCATTTTATTTCCCATCATGTTAAAATGTTATCTGCAAAATTAAATTTAATACATGTAAGAAATGTATTTGCAGAACACTGTATTCTTTTACGATTGAGTGGGCATTCCTCACTGTGTGGGGATCATGGCAATATTTGGGGGTAGGTTTAAAAGACAATGGCAACTATCTGGTGCTACTTCACCAGGAACCTCAGGTTAGTTTGCCTGGAATAAAGTTGAAAAAGAGAGAGAGAGAGTGTGTTTTTGTATTACTGTTTTAGACAATCTGTTTTGAAGTACTGGACAACAGACATTGCTTCTATCAGAAAAGCCTGGATAATACTTAAGGGCTTCTATGCCTAGAACAAATAATTTGTCAAACAGCTGAAAGTAAGGATGTCTTTTAAGACAAAACTGCTGTTTTGTAGACAATAAAAAGAAAAATAGATTACCACCTGCCACAGTCCCTCATGGACAATTCTATATATTCTGTATCTGAAAGTCCTTGTGTAACGCACTTGTTAGGATTGATATTTGTGTGAGTTATTCTCTGCAACAACCAAACAATTAAAAAAAATTACCTCTTAAAAATAGGCTGTGGATGAGTGTGATAGGGTGAACCAGGCCCTGAGGCTAGGGGCATAGCCATGGGTGGGGCCTGGGTGGGCCATGGCTCACTCACTTAGCCTCCAGGCCTACCCAAATCTGAAGGGTGTAGTGCTGCCACATCAGCCCAGAGTGTCACTTGAGCACCTGAAATCCAGGGCAGAGTTATGTGCCTGCCATTCAAAAAGCTATGTTCTTGCAGCTCTGCTTTGCCATTTTCTGAGTCTCCCCATTTGTGTGCCCTGTTTAGCAGGTGAAGCCAGGAAGAGAGTGTGGTATCGGGGGAAAAGCTGGGCTAGCACAGTCTGTCATTGCTTGTCCACCCTAAAGTCAGAGCCCCACCCAAATTTTCATTTCTAGCTATGCCAGCCCTGAGGCCCCCTGCTGGAAGCCTTGTCGCCGTGCCACACCCCACCCCACCCCAGAAAAGAGCAGTGGAGAGGGTCCTCCAAGCTGCCAAGAGTGGCTGCACAGGACACAGCCAGTCAGAGAGGGGCTGCAGACAGCAGCCAGTCTGGGCCCAGCAGGCCCATATAAAAGGAACTGCAGTGCAGAGCAGTGATCAGTTCCTTACTAGAGATGGACAAGAGTGGCTGGCTGGCTCAGGGAGCTACAGGCCCTCAGACAGCAGTGCTGGCAGATGCTAGGGGGAATGCAAAGGTGCTCTGAGCTGGCTGCTGGGGCTTAATCAGGACAAGGCCCTGAGGTAAGGCTGAAGAATGTGCTGGGGCCCAGGGAATTGTAGCAGTGATGCAACTTATTTAAAAGGATATGGCAGATGGCTGCTATCTATAGGGTCCTTAGGCTGGGACCTGGAGTAAAGGATGGGCCCAGTTCTCCCCACTACCAGCCACTGTGAAAGTGGCCTGGACTTTGATACACCCCAGAAGGGGAACTGAGCTCTTTTTGTTGCCCAGCTAAAGAGCTGGGTCCAGAGAGGCAAAGAGTTTCCAGGGAGGAAGCCCTGGAGATGTGGCCCCATACCAGGGCAGGGACAATTTGAAAGAACTCGGAAGGAACTGAGACACAGTTCAAATCACAGTACTGTGATAGGTCCTACATGGGCTGATTGAAGAGTGAGCCCAGAGATAGGGCTGCCAATAAAGGGTACCTGACAGAAGGCACTGAGATAGCCCCCCCATTGGATTTATATCCTGGAATGGTTTGATTTTATCCCACGTACAGATTGTGTGTGACATGGCTGAAGGGCTGGGTAGCTGAAGACTCACAACAAAGCAGAGAGAAAGCGCAGGCAAATGCACTGAGACAGGGCACTTGCAAGGGGTGAGTTACACCCCTTTACAATAGGATTTTCAAAAGTATCAAAGTGACTTAATAGCACCTTTTGAAAATTCCAACCAATGTTTTAAAATAAAGGACTTATAAAAGAATATAGAACTTTTCACTTCCAGGTTGCTGATTGAAATTGATCAATGTTTACCATCGTCTGATGGTGGTTTGATACCTATAATAGCTTCTGGCCATCACATTCCTGTCACAGAATCCTCAATAAATAGCAATAACTGACATGCAGCAAAGGTTACGATTTAAATATACATAGAAACTGAATAGCTTACATCCTTACAGGTGATCCATCCTTATAGTTATGATAACTATCATGGTGATGGTGCATTGTGGGGGAGCTTTCCCTGTCACTGTTCTTGCTGATCCTGGTCTTTGTGTAAATAGTCTCCAGGGCTGTCTTTTTTGAATGGCAATTGATTTTATGTGAAAAGTGCTCGGATACTACAGTCATATGAGACCATATCAAACCCTAAACAAAGAATAATTTCACCCATTAAAAAATATTTATAAAGTAAAGTTTGAAAATATAGCAAATAATTGTAAAATACCACTGAAAGTGTCAGAAATAACTTATAGGATAAGGAAGGGCCCTAAAAGTTAATCACTTCTTTGAAAGATGTTCTTCCTCACTGCAGTAATGTAAGGCTGATATTGCTTGAGGCTTGTTTTGCATGTACTTGTCATTAAACTGATTATCTTTATAGCTCTAGAGACGCTTAATTTTTAGTCAGTGACTTTAGTTGCCAAAAATGACTACTCTGTCCCCTAGTAAAGAATTCTTTCATAGTAGGTTAGAGTGGACTTCATAAATTGCTGCTTCATAAAGCTCCTGGGCTGTTTTTACTTGCACACTATTTTGTAGTTCAGTTTGAATAAGCACAAATAGTGGGCATGATGGCGAAGAACAGTAACGCATCGCTCTAAATACATCTGTTTAACCCCATATCAGTGGAGAATATATGAGCACTTGAAAATTCTATTTCTGTGCTATACATGTACAAACTGCATACTTCTAAAAGTGGCATATATGCATTTTTAGGCAGAAGAACAGTGTTACATATTGTGACAGACTAACAATATCCTGAATTAACTGTACAGAATTAAACTTTTTGAATTAGTTTTAAGATCTTTGGAGTTCATTGTATTAAAAATGCAAATATTTGTGTGCTATTGTGGGACTGTAAGGATCTTCAAAGGACCTTTTGAAAGAATGAGAGCTTTTAAGATTAAGGGGAGTCTATAGGAGGATGGGGTATTTTATAGAACCTTTGATCTTTTTTGTTGTCCTCTGGACTCTCCCCAATTTGTCCACATCTTTCCTACAGAATGGAGCCCAGAACTAAAAACACTACTCCAGCTGAGGTCTCACCAGTGCCAAGTACAATGGGACAATTACCTCCCATGTCTTACATACAATACTCCTATTAATACACCCTGGAATACTGGCTGTTTTTACAACTTATATTCAATTTATGATATACAATGTCATTTATTTGGTTATCCTCCTGGAGAAGTATGCATATACTAGTTCAAACTGAGTTCTCCTGGGACCACAGAAAGAGGATTTTGGGATAAATGAATTGTGTTCAGACTGACTCAGGGCTTTCTTCCTGATCCAGTAAAGAGACAGGATCCCTAGTCCATGGAGGGCCCCAATCCTTTGGGAAGGGTTGGAAGGACTGGGCCTAGTCTGAGCTGAGCCTATGAGAATATGTGACCACCAAGGAAACCCCATGTGTGCAGTGTTGAAAGACAGAGCCCATGTTAGAGTTGGGGTGATGTCTGGTTAGTTAATTAATGTGTGTAAGTTCTTTTTGTTTTTAATAGGTTTCTCTGTAATGCTGCTTACCTTACGAATAAAGCAGGCTTGCATAGGAAGTGCTGTGAGCTACTGTACAACTGTAACAATTACTCATGTTTGCTGCTTCCCCTCCCCCCCAAGACAGTTATGTCCTGAGGCAACCTGTCTGTGCTGGGAATAACACAGTGAAGGCGGGGAACTATGCAGCCTGGGAATACCTCAGTCAGAAGGGGTGGGAAGAGAGACTCGGGTCTCTGCCTAGAAAGGCAACAGCTAGGGAGCTAGAAGCCTGAGAGTGGGTGCCCTTGCTGGACTAGTGAGGGGAGATACACATGCAGTTGGGACATGCAAACAACATGCAAACACATGCAGTTGGGACACACATTTTACCCTGATTTACTGTTGCATCCAACTCAACAATCTGATACTATAATAAATCACAACAGCATTGTGAGTAAAAACTTCCATTAATGTAGTACGTAAAGCGTAAATAGGTTTAAAAGTATTTTGCTTGCAGTCCTTAGGGGAAGATATAATATGGAATAGCTGTCCAAAGTAGGCTAGTTTTAACTCCTAACAATCTTGACAGTGTCTCCCCAAAGGGACTAATGAAAAACTTTTTAAAGAATTAATACATATTTCAGAAGTCATTTTGCTGTTGTAACAAACCACTCTATGCAAAGTTTCAGGGTTTTTTGTTTTATAGGGATTATTTTTAGGTGGGACAACATAAAATAAGATATTTTATTATTGATATGTGATGGTGGGTTTTGTTTTTTTGGCAACCCATCCTGGCATTAAAAAGCTTCCCTTACAGAAGGGGAAAAGTTAAGTCTCTCAATGCAAATGAGAACAGGCCACAGCCCTAGACTATCAGTGTGAAGTAATATTCTGATAGAATATTCTAAGTAGGTAATTCCAACTGTCCATTCGTTCATGAATATTTATATATTCATAGACTGCACATATCATTTATGATGGTAGAATTGTATTTTTCTTAAACACTCAGCAATCTGAGTTCTCAGATTTAATTTGCACAATCCGCTTTATTGCTTGCTCTTCTGTGTGAGGTATAGTCAAGAGATCAGCTCTTTACTCCTGAGTGGATTCTGTGCCAAAAAAATTCAAAATTCTGCATATTTTATTTGTTAAAATAATACAGTGTAATCACACCAATTTCAATTTTTGTAATTTATTTAAACTACAATACAGCAAAAAGTCACAACAACTATTCAGCATTTCCTAAACACACGAAAGTTAAGTTACAAACACTTGGTAACTAATACCTGGCATTTCAGCTATAATACTGGATTTTCATTTAAATTACATTACAGAGCACCAAACATAAAAAAAGTTGAATGTCATTTTAAATTGCTTAGACTTTCATACATAAGTCATACAGTTTTGCTAATCATTGTCCTGGACCTGGCTGGGTACTTAGAAGTGCTTGGTTCTCACAGTCCTGACATTTTATTGACTACTTGGTAAATGTTATATTTGCCCTTAGTAGTCTTTTTTTTTTTTTCCAAAATGAGTAAGTAAAACAAATCCTGAGCTGTAATCTAACTTCATTGTGCCACTTTGACACAGGAAACAAATGAGAAAGCACATAGATAAGCTAAGGTTTCTCTTACTTTCATTTATAATAAGGCTCCTTTACATCACTCTGGCAATGTAGAGGCCTTAAAACTTTTACAGGTTTTATGCTCCAGGGGAATTGACTGAGAATGGGAACAGTTAACTAACAATGGGAACATTAACAATGTCACTATGCAGTCAGGCTGCTACATTTCGGCCTCAGAGAATGAGATCAATTAACTAGCAAGACAGGCTGCTACATTTCTGCCTCCAAGACATAGCCTGCCTCATGCATAATAAAAAGCCTTACCCTTCCACGTCAGTGAGCTGCAGCTGAAAGCGAGAGGGACAGTTTATCTAGTTTGTTAGCACGCATGTATGCCCAGTCCCACCCCTGATGGTGATCAACCATGCAGGCACACATGCCCAGTCCCCCTCCCCCTTCTGAGGCTGCTCCAGGCACAGTGGAACAGACACACTGCCGGGGAAGAGGTGTGTGTCCCCCAGCAGATTTTTTTGCACTTTTCTGTGCATGGGGCAGAGATATGTGGGCCATATGAATTCTGCACCCCTGCAGGGCACAGAATTCTGTCAAGAGTAGTTCTTTCTTCTAAAGGCTTTTCATTTTGGTGGAGAGATGCAGATTCTGCCTATAAATTCCTTCATTGTAATATTAAACACACAGGAAGAAAGTGTATTAATTAGTCTCCCCTCAATATTCTGGTAATAAAATTTTCTATTTATTAAAAAAGTTTGCCTGGGAACGTCAAAGGCGACTGATTGGCAGCTCCCTGATTGACAGCTCCAGAGGTAAGTCCTCTTTGTTCACAAAACAACAATAGCATAGGTTACGTCAATGCAAGTGTCCACGCACTGTATGCCAACCTGAAAGTATTGGATCCACTTCAGAGCAGCTGGCTCTCCATGCCTATTCAATCTCTGGCCTCTCTAACATTACCAGTAAAGAATTATCTGTTGGGTTTTTCAGAAAGGAGCAAACCCAAAGGCTGGTTTTATAAGGGACCATGTAGTAAAATTAACGTATTCATATGTATTAATTTTACAGTGCCCAAAGAGTGCAGCTACTCTGATCTGAGGACTTAGTTCATAATGACAAGTGTAGCACAGTATAGTTCTAAGCCTTTGATTATAGATAGCTCTCCCTCTTTCAGTGTTTTTGAAATTGGGTTTCAGTTTCCCACAAATATATTATTGGCAATGACTAGATAAACTGCAAACCCTGAAGTCAAAAAAGATTTTATTTTTAATTTAAGAGGGGAAAATGTAGACTGAGATAAATATTTCCAAGCTTTAATTTCATCTCCTAGATGTTTGCTACCCTTTGGCTGCAGGCTGTTCTAATTTTTGTATAACCATATAAATGTACTGTTCCTCAGTGATTAATATATCTGATATACCTTCTGATAGAGAAATCCAGCTCTTTTTGGAAGAATAAACTTTTAACTTTAACACCATTATATATTTTGAATTATTTAGTAGAGCATTTGGAAATCAGAGTTGCTTAAATAAATCCCTTAACATGTTTGACCTTGAAACTCAATCATAATATAGTATGCTATAAAAACAAACAATAGTGTTAGGTTTTGCTACAGCAGGCAGGTACTGTGATATGTACACAGAATACTGAGATGAACCCTTGCTTTTTTATTGTGACATTACTCTGAAAGCAGCAATATTCCATTTTGGGGGTCTCCTCAATAATGCTAATTAATTTTCAGGAAGCCCTTTGCCCATATAGCCTTACCTTACTTGCTTCCCGTGCACTGTAGAGCAAAAGCCTTGTACATTTGTAGGGCCAAATTCTGTCTTTGGATGCACACATGGAGTTTCTAGTTCAGGAAGTGAACATTTGGAGGGCCGATGTTAACCCCATGTATTTACAAGTAGACAAGAACTTGCATCCAGAACTAGAGGATTTTCAGGAAATACTTATTATTTTTCCTTCTTAATTGCCTGCAAAACGACTAGAGAAATGTACATACAGAGTGGAAAAAGAACAAGAAATCTATTAATGCAAGTTATGCACCCTCCAATGTCTAGTCATACTATTCAAGTATAATTTCCCCCCAAAATCAATATTGAATGAAGCCTCACACGTTCCTAACATGCAACTTTAACCTCTGCATCTCACCCCACTCTTCCAACCATAGCCACAATCCCTACCCACTTCCTCTCCATACTTTCTCTCCTTTTACATATTTAGAGAATACTAAAGGAAACACCCATTAAAAATATCTAGTATAGGAAAGGTCAGACTGTAAATAACTTTTCTTTCACTGTATTACTATTAGGTCCAGTTCTGCAAATCTCTTATGTGAGGAATCCTTACATTCTTGTCTTCAACAATACTTTGGGGATTAAGGATTACTTATGGCTAATAACATATGCCCATAGTTTCGCAATCTAACAGGTATAAAGAGGTGGGTCATGTTATAGCTCAGGGATTTTGGAGTGTGTGGGTTGTTTGTTTAGAGGTTTTGTTTGTTTAAGTACAATAGATTTGTGACATTGTCCTGATAGGGTGCATCATTCATTCCATTCCTAACCAAGAATCAAACCATAGGAGAAGTGCTAAACTCTGATATGTGTGAGAGATGGGGTACCAGCTTTAATTGGACAGAGAATAGGGTTGCGGCTTGAATAGTTTCTTTAGTTAAGATTTACTTGAAAGGAACAGAGCTTATCTGACCCTTTGGGAGAAGAGCTGTAAAGGGGGGAGATGGACCTCATTGCTATCCTTGTACTATCACTGTCAGAAAAGTTCACTACAATTCTATTCTCCTACACATTAAGCTTAAGAAAGCGAAGGTATAGTTTCATTTGTCATCCATAAATCCAGGCAGGTCAGAAATCTCCATGTTCTCAGGGCTCCCTCTTTTGTTGGGTGCACCAAAACCCATGTGACTGTATGTCTTGCATCTATAGAACAGAGAGAATATCCAGGGTATGTTTCAAGGTTGTTTTTGCTGGCATTATCACCATACATTTATATTTACAATATGAAAAGTTTAACTTGAATTATATTCCTATGTAAAGTATTTCTATCTTTATATTGTAATGCCGCACATCAAACACAGACTACAATGCACTCTGTCAGTAACACTTTCAGCCTGTGAACAAAAGTTCTTAATTAACATAAAAAGCAATTTTAACCTTGGAAAAAATTCGAAGAGGCTAACTTAACTGAAAAGTTTTGAACGGGTCAAAGCAGAGCTTGTATCACTCAGATTCATCCTGGAGACACAAAGTTAATAGCAGTATCTGTGGTGACAGAGTAATTGTTCAAGGAACAATGCTGATAGAATAGCAAACGAAGAAAAAAAGGACCTATGCAAAGCTACCTATTTTCACTTAAGGACAGATTTAACTCCCAAAAAAACTAATAGAAAGGCTCCCCATGCTGAAATCAGTGGGAGCTGGATTAGGCCCATAGTGAGCATTGATAAATTTGAATATGAGATTAAGATTTCCAGTTTCCAACAACTCAGTTCCATCTTCAGAGCAAAAAATCCTGAATTTGCCAAGACGCCAATTTGCCATTTTCATAACAAAGCCTGTTTTACACAGACAAATGATTCAATAAAATTCCACCTACAAAAATATCTATTTACAGGGTGGGATCCAGAATTTACCTGCCTCTATCAAGGAACCATAAAAAAATTGCTTACAGTGATCATGGACACCCATTGAATAAGCAGTGGCAGGAGCTTCCCAGGAATTCAAGCATTCTCAAAGAGCTGAGTTTGAGACTCTCACCCTCCCCAACCACAGGCATGCATTGCTGTATATAATGGTCTGGTTACTGGGGGGTGATGTCCAAGGACAGTGCCTCAACAACCACGTTTTTTCCCAGATGAGTGACATCTAGAATAGTCTGTACTATGTCCTGATATGACAACTCCAACCTATTAAGCACATACTTAAGTGCTTTGCTGGATTGGGACCAGAACAGTCAGCATCTTGCAGAATCAAGCCCCAAACTGGTCTAGAGTCTGGCCACGGGGCAACTTGGCTATACCTGTAGATTCATTATAGCCTGAATTTAAGTTGACCTGTTGAAGGTCAACTTGACACAATCCAAGATTTTAATTCTGTCCCTTTAAATAGCTCTTCTACTAGCTGGTCCCATTGTGTTAACTTTTCAGCCAACACATAAAAATGTGATTTAGTTTTCAGTTGTGAGGGGATTCTTCACCTCTCTTCACAGTGCACCATATCCACACCATTATTCTACATTGCTCATACTGCATATTTGTCAAAATTGGAAATCTTCAGTGATGGTGAATGAATGAGAACACCAGACCAGTGGCTTGCATCATCCCACTAACCAAACCCTGTAGATAAGCAGGTATAGGTGTGAGAGTTTCAGGCTAATGATTTCAAACTCTGAAGCAATTTCTCTTGTAAACAAAAATGCTGGTTCTACATTTGTGGTACCCTCAGGAACTCAATGTGTTTCTTTTGCCTAAAGCAGTTTCTCTATCAAATTTGTCATCTAACCATCCTAGGTAACTAACATGAAAAATGGTGGTGGCATTTTCATGCATACACCCATTTGTTAACAGCAAGCAAAACAGCGTAAATTAAGAGTGAGAACTAATGGCCATCATTTTGTTTTTGTTTTGAAGTTTTTTGTGGGGGGAGTAACTTGGTAAAACACTCTGTGATTAATAGTGACCTCAGCTGGTGCCTGGCCAAGTCTTTTGCATATAAGAGTGTAAACGGGCAGACTCACCCCTGCGGCGCCCCCTGCTGGTGTCTTCAGGGAATTAGCTCAGTTTTCAGCCAGGAGTGCCCTTTGCAGGCCGGTGATCCACCTGTCCTCTGGCCCCATGTGCCTCTCTGGACCCAGTGCCCTTTTACATGGAGTGCTGCCCCCAAGCAGTCACCCCTTTCTCTGAGGGTTTCCCCTTCCCGGGGGGACCCCCACCCTCTATCCCCACTTTGCCTCAGTAGATGGCTACTGCCCAGTCTCCATCTAGCCCCCATTCAGTGGGGCAGACTGCAGTATCAGCCACTCATCACAGGCAACGGGGTTTGGACTGGCTGCCTTTACCCACCCTCCGGCTGCCCCTCTGCAAGCCCAATACCTAGGAGGCCTAGAACTAGGCCCTACAGCCTAGGGAGTTGCTGGCCTAGGGCTTCCCTGCTCCTAAGGCCTTTCCCCAGCCCTGCCTTCCTTTCAGTCCCCTGGGTGAGTTCCCAAGCAGCCAGGCCTGTCTCCCTCTCCAGTCAGAGAGAGACTGTTTTCTTCTGGCTTCCCTGGCCCTCCTATAAGGCCCTGTTGCTTCATTTGGGGCGTGGCCCCAGCTGCAGCCACTTCCCCAATCAAAGCAGCTTAAAGGCTGCTTTCCCCAGCCACAGCCCCCTTTCAGGGCTGTTTTTAACCCCTTCTGAGCAGGAGCAGCGGTCCACCCTGCTACACAGAGACTTGAACTCTTGTTTTAGGAGGACCTTGTTTTCACAAGACCTCAAACATTGAAGAGGAGGTACTTAATTAGAGCTGGGCAACATTTTTGGTGAATAGTGAATATGCTGAAAAATGCATTTTTGGGACACTGAAACTATTCATGAATTCAGGTTAAAGTCTGAAGTTTTGGCTGAAAAAAAATTAAAGGAAACGGTTCATTTTTGACCATTTTGAAACCAGCCAACACAATGTTATTCGCTAAGCTGTACTATGATCACTGGGTGAAGGGCTAAATACCCCATTATTCTTTATCATACCACCCCATGGAAACCAGCTGCAGAGCAGCATTAGTGTGAGACCCAAATCCTGATCCCTGTGCCCAGTCCAAATAAAGAGCTTGATGAAGGTGGAATTCTGTAGTAGATAAGTGGGCAGAATCATCCAATCACTCTAGGCCAGAGGTGGGCAAATTTACGGCCCACAGGACCCTCCTGCCCAGCTCCTGAGGTCCTGGCCCGGGAGGCTAGCCCCCGGCCCCTCCCCTGCTGTTCCCCCACCACTGGCGCAACACTCTGAGAGGCGAGGCTGCAAGCTTCTGGAGCAGTGCAGCTGCAGAGGTAGGGCCTGACCCAGTGCTCTGTGCTGCGTGGTGGCATGGCTGGGTCCAGCCAGGCGCCTGTCCTGGTGCTCTGGGCAGCGCCGCTGTAGGGGACAGGGAGTGGGAGAGGCAGATGGGTAGGGGTCCCAGGGGGCTGTCAGGGAATGGGGCGGTTGGATGGGGCAGGAGTCCCGTGTAGGGGGGGGACATCAGGGGGCAAGAAGCAGGGGAGGGGCCACACCTGGCTGTTTGGGGAGGCACACCTTCCCCTAGGCAGCCCTCCATACAATTTCCAAAACCCAGTGTGGCCTGTCTACTGATGACAAGCATGAGTTCCACATGGATTTTTATTAGTTAGTACATTGGGCAGAAAATAGTGAATGGTGATAAATGCAGAACAAGTCATATAGCAGTGAGGTATTAAAGAACAACAACAGTTTCTATTAACCTAAACTCAGTAGCATCAAGAAGTTAAAAATGTGGCTGGGGCGTGAGATCCAGGAATCATTATTTCAAAATCCAGAGTGCAGCTGTGGTGAAGAAAATCCACAGTAGGTATTGACTTCCTTGATCATGAACTACTACAGACCAATATACCATGCTTTTAGATGCTAATTACCTGTCCTTCAAATGTTTACTGTTCCTGATGTAAGGTGTTACCTTAAACTAGTTCTTTAATGACATTCGTGCATGACTCCTATTTTTCAGTAATTCCATTTTAACAGTGTCTACTGTGTCATATGGGAATCATTGACAGGTCAAAGTTGGTCTGTCATAGTGACGTATTGTTGAGATTGCAATGGTGAGTTTAACCAGCCAGTGGTGTGAGTTATTTTTCCTCAGAGCTCTAACTACATTGTAATTTCTAGAAACAGTGTTGATTGACTAGCTGGGAATTTGGAGTGAAAGTACAACCTATGGGCCCTATAGCACCCTTCTGTGGGAGCCCCCATGTATGGAGAAAAAATGTTAAAATATTGGCAGCTTTGAAATCATGGATGCCTCAAATAATTTCAACCCATACTCCATGGGGAGCACATCCTGAAAGAAATCTTTCCTGAATCCTCTTCTCTGGCCTTTCAACAATCCCCCAGTTGCTCCAAGCTCTTCGTCATATCTCTACTGCTAGGTTGAGCAATACCCCTCACAATACATCTTTCAAGATCCATGGGTTGTACATTTGCCTATCACAACATGTAGTGTACCTCATCCAGTGTACTAAATGCCCCAGTAATAACTATATGGGTGAAATGAGACAATCACAACAATCTTGAATGAACTCACACAGAAATAAGACAAAAACACCCTATCACCTCTCGGTGAACACTTTCCACAAAGTAATCACTCTATATCACAGTCCACCTCCTCAAAGGAAACCTGCACAACATCTTCAAAAGATGAGTCTGGAAGCTTAAATTCATAACTTTGCTAGATACTAAAAATTGTGGTTTGAACAGTGACACCAGATTTATGTCTTATTACAACATTTTATAACCCACTTAACCCCCCCAGCCTCTCCTTCCCCCCCTCTCCATCCCCCTCCCCCCATGACTGGAGAGATGTTAAGGGCCACTTCCTTCAATGGTCCCTTGAGATATGTGTTAACTACTTATGCTAGCTAAACCATCTGTTCCACCTTGTATTTAACTGTGATGCACTGCATATATCTGCATTGGAATAAACAATCTGCAGCCCAGCCCATGGTTGGCCCAGATTGGCTGACTTGGGCTCTTGGGGCTAAAAATTGTTGTGTAGATATTTGGGCTCAGGTTCTGGCACCATCCCCCTCATGGGGTCCCAAAGCCTGAACTTCAGCCCAAGCCTTAATGTCTCTACAGTAGTTTTACCGCAACATGGCCTGAGCCCCTGACCCCAAGTCAGGTGATCTGGGCCAGTCACTGGTGTTTAATTGCTATGAAGATGTACCTTCTGAATACATTTCGTAGACCTGAAGAAGAGCTTTGTGTAAGTTCAAAAGCATGCATCTCACCAACCGCAATTGGTCCAGTAAAAAATATTCCCTCACCCACTTTAGACCTCAAAGTTCCCTATCATGAGGAGCACAGGTTTTATTGGGTTCTCAAAGGGACCAAATAGCACAGAGCCCAGGGCCTTCCTGCACATCTCAGGGTTGTGACATAGAGGGAATGAATACAGCCACACAGCCACTGGCAGCACAGTCTTTTCAAGAGTTGGACTGCCATTGAATGCCCATCCTGTATTGTGGTACCTTAGAAGGATTCTGCAATAGAGCTGATCAGGGAATGATTTTCCCATCCCATATGAAAAAAATTCTCATCCCAAATCAGGACATAGTCAAAATTTTCACTAACCGATCATGTGAATTTTTTTTGATTGGGTCAGTCAAAATGTTTTGCTTACATTTCCATCTTTTTTAAACCTTTTTAGTATAAATTAACTAAAATTTCAAAACAAAACATCTTTTGAACTAAATAATGAAACTTTTCAGTTTGAAAATATCATAGCGGGTCTTCTGTACAATTTCAAAACATTTTTCAACTTCTTGTTCGAATCAGGAGATTAATCAAACCTGGCCTTTCCCTGCAAACAGTTTTGGGTTTAGCAAATCAGCTTTTTCCATCAGAAAATTCTATCAGAAAATTTCCCTACCAGCCCATCTCAGCTAAAGTTACTTCTCCTTGAAGCAGCATTAGCTCTGTGTAGATTTCCACTGCAAATCTGTGGGGCCCTTTTAAGTGAGCATGCCATGGAATGCAGCTTCTTCATGGCAGCTCTGCGCTTGACAGAGGCTGCTCAAGATAATTTACCACCCTAGGAAAAATTTCAGTGTGCTGTCCCTTCCCCCCACACCAACCACTAAAGGTTCTAAACCCAGAGGTGCATATTAGACTTTCAGGAGGGGCATGGGAAGCCTTCTGTTAGCTCAGTAGGTATTGCAGAAGTAGGGAAGCAAAGTGCCAGGTCTCAGTGCCACTCATTCAGGTTCAGCCCTGATGCCCTAGGCAGAATTTGCTACTGTTGGCAGCTAGTATGCCTGTAACTAGAGTATCCCCTGCCCTGTGAAAACCACACAATATGAAGGTGCGAAGTAGCCCCGAAGTGGAAACAGTTTTGAGGAAGGTATGGAGCATGCAACATGGTTTCCACTTCCTGCCACAATTCCTGCAACTTTTCTTTTTTTTGGATTTTGTAATGAAGAACAGCATAGGGCACTGGATGTACTTCCGCAAATGAGGACTCATAGGTGCTGGAACAAGGGGTGCTGCTGCACTCCCTGGCTTGATTTGGATTCCATTCTAAACAGGGTTTACAGTTAAGTTCAATGGCTCTCAGCACCCGGACTATACAAATTCTTCCAGCACCCGCGTGAGTACTCGAGGGGGGGGTCAAAGACCAAGATTACAAGGGGAGCTCTGCTGTCTTATCAGAGGCCAAAATTTGGCCAATAATTTTGATTGCAGTTTGTGTGCTTGTAACTTGGTAGTGGCCAAGGACAGAACTGGGGGGTTGGCTATTAAGAGGCAGAACAGGAGCTGGTGTTGATCAGCCTGGTTCCATTGACTTGGATGGAACTATGCCAGTTTACAGCATTTGAGGATCCAGCCCTCCTGCAGATCTGGTATTCACAAATCTTTCTAAAGCTGAACAATCTGTTTCATCATCTACTGAGAATTTACAAACTCAGGACTCCTAAAACAATGAAATAAAACTCATGTGTTTGTAGTTTACAAAGTAGAGGATAGAATAGGGTAAGCAGCTCAGCTGCCGACACTAAAAGAAATAAAGCAAAGGATTCATCATAGTCTCATATGCTCTTTTGACTTTCATGCTGCTAAACTGATAAATCAGATACTTTTACAGTTGTCACATACTTTTATGTGGCTAACTCTTTTAACTGATGGCAGTGGTATAATTATTAGTCTCAAGGCAATAATAAAACTAATGTGAATTGAGGGTGTGACATGGCACTAGCACAGAAGGCTGTGCAATATTGTAACTCTAAGGACAATATATTGCATCTTATCTTATTTGCTTCCCATCTATTTCTATCTAAAATGAATCTGTTGTCTTCTTATCACAGGAGCTCCTCAGACAGTTTTTGATGCATTTGCTCAAGGATATTGAACTAATAATAAATTTTATGACTAGATGGGGGGAGGGGGCAGAAAAGAGACAGTGTTTCATTACTATGCTATAAACATTGCTGGGATTCTCTCTGAAAGCCAAAGTCCACTGGAGTGAGTCAATGGGAATCTTTCCATTAATGGGCTTTGGATCAGGCCATGAATCAGAAGCCTTCCTTGGGAGAAAGAAAACAGTAAAAAAAGATGTGATGGAAGGAGTGCTAAGCAGAACCACTGATTACTTTGGCTGTCTGTCTTCCTACACATTCCTTCTTCTCTGAAAATAAAACAGTTAATGAGAATGTTTGTTTGTTTATATGTACTACTACTCTTTTAAAAATTACTTTTGCTCTGTGTGTGTTTGAAAATTTATTTCCTAGCCATCAAAAGAGATGAGTTTTTGCATGCACCAAAACAAGTGCCACTGATCTGAGGCTTAAGAACAAATGGATATTTGATTACCTTCACCTCAACGGAACTAGCTAGTTTTTTACAAAGAAAATAAAAAATTCTTTGTTCTGAATGAATGAAACTGCTAAACTCTGTCACTTTATACAACAAATTGCAATACTGATGAATAAAAATCACATTGCATTACTGCTTTGAGATGGCATTGAAAATAGGGGTTATTATGGAAATGCTGACAGACCTTTAATTACAGGCACTGCAGTGACACAGAAAAAACTGGAAACAAGCCAAATAATGGAGCACTTAAGGGGATGAGAGAGAGAAAGGGTTTTAAAACAGTAAATCCTTCACAGAACACCCCTCTAAAGGAAATGGCTATTTATAAAACCTAGCAAGGTATTCATGAAACCTGAGATGAGGTATTAATAAAAGATGTATTAAAAATCTGATTTCTCAGCTGACGAAATTGTAACGGAATAACTTTGAATATTTTTGAAGAATTTCCAAAAGATGCTAGTTATAGATGTCAGTTTTTCTCATCAGATGATATCTCCTCCTTGCAATATGCTGCTTTTATACTGTAGTCTGTATATATGAATTTATAGATTTTTTTTTTTATTAATTAAATACAGCCATCCAGGTTGAGAAATACAGGTGTATTCTTAAAAGTAGTATCATTTATGGAGTTGTCTGGCTGTGGAACATATACAGTTCTAAAGATAAACCATCATGAACATTCAGTCACTCTTGTTTATGCATTGTTTATTTGCCTCAAAATACCTGTCTACATTTGTCCTTTATACAACAAGAATCTTATGTTGGTTTGAAGTCTTTTTGCTAGTCAATTTCTGTTCATAACTATGTTTTGGGCAGCACAATTACCTTATTTAAGTACAGTGCATGCTTTCTCTTTCCACATTCATTTCCCAATCAGATTATTATCCAAGTTAACAGATGTTCTCTTCAACCAGGAAGATTAAGCAATTCATGAGCTAGACTTTTGTGAGTCATACAGATAACTTTAACTGGCTAATGGAATTAACCTCTAGCGATATAGCAAAACACTACTCTATTTGTTTACAAATATAATAGCCATCTGGGATAGTTTCCCTGAGTGATTTGGCCATGGGTAAAGGGATTGTAAACATTCTTCTATTATCTTTCATTTCCTATCACATTGATTTTGTATTTGAACACATTAAGAAGCACAATACGGAGTATACTGTGCTTTTACCACTGCTTCCAATTCTTAATTTTAAAGATATAAAGTCACCATTGGTTTTTGGAAAGAAGCTTTGGACACATTTGTTATCCATGACCCCCCGGCAGCACAGTCATAGATTATCAGTTTCTGGTCAGTAAAGACTGAGACTGGAATTGTTAAAGGTGCCTAAGGGAGTTAGGCAATTCAGTGATATTTGGATGCCTAGCCTGCCTTAGGCTCCTTTGACTGGATCTATGATGCCTGCTAGACAGTTTGTTTCAGCACTCATCTTCTCACTCATTATTTTTAAAATCTTTTAGAAATCAGGGATATTAAATTTCCGTAACTAGTGGTCATATCCCAGATCAGTTTCCCGTCTGACCATTCATTGATGGCCTGACAGCACCAATGACAGGTTTAAGCTTGTTATAGATAAAATGCTGTTAAATTTCTGTTAATATTAGTAACACAAACAAATAGTGCAGACAGATAATTCTGGAGATCCAAGTGAGAGCTCAAACATGAGAGTGGCTCTATAGCCCACTCATCCAGCAGGTGAGACACCCAGAGCCAACACCCCATGCTTCAATAGCTACTTAATTGTTTATCCACAGTGCAACAGCTTTAAAATGAGATATTGAGAGAGACCTGTGATGTCATTCCATATTCTTTATGAAAATATGCTTGATATGAATATGACATAACTGAGAAGTACTTCATGCAAGATGGCTCATGTGAGATCATCGGAAAGGGTATGATTCACTGAATTTACCCATTTGTATGCGTGTATCATTTCTGTATCTGAAATTAGGAATATTGACTATGTATCTGTATTTCAACTATGCTACTTTGGGTGACGCTCACTGCCAGCACTTCAGGTACAACAATGGAAAAGCCAAACAGGGTGGATGGCCCATCAACAGGGACAATGGACTGTAAAAGAGCTTAGTCTTCCTGTGAACCTGTGGGTCAGCCTGTGAAGAATGGCTACATGGTTCCTACAGAGTCAAGTGGTTTTGTCACCTGATACTAAAGCATTACCTGGGACTTCTTGTAACTTTCCACTGTAAGGGAAGGTGGGGTCAAACTAGGAAACAAAGGCCTCCTGCTTTATGTAAATCCTATTTAAGGTGGGGAGTGAGGTAATCCAGGTCAGTACCTCCTTAACTACTTAAAATACAGTTGTTACAGTTAATACATTTATTTCTAGTATATAAAATAATCCAGTTTATGCAATCTCTAACTTGGGGTGTGGGGGGGTGGTTAAGTGTGCGCATCCCTCTTCCACATTGAGGAAAGAGGCAAATTTCATAATATATCTTTGGGTCTACTCCAAGTGAGGTGGACATCTGAGTGCTGGAGCAAGTCCCTTAAGCTGAGTCTTCCCAGAACTGATCTGCAGCTGGGTTTGGTCTGCCTGTGTGTGTGTGTTAGAGGAGGTTTTAAGAGCCTGGCTCAACAAGACAGGTTAAAGGAGGCCCATGCTGGCAGAACAAGTAGACTTAGTGGTATCTCGGCACATCAGGTGACTTCCCAAGGTGTCCAACCTGTCACAAGATCCACATCAGAATTTCCCATAGTCCACTGGTTGGAACACTCACCTGAGAGGTGGTATATCCAAGGTTAAATCCCTTCTCCCTCTCAGCTGGAGGGGAGACTTGAACCAGGGGTCTACCTTATCCCAGGTGAGAACTTTTAGCCCAGTGATTAGGGTTATGAGGGAGGTGGTCCTCCTCCTCTGGCTTTTTGCAAAAATGGTGCAGGCAGCTAACTCCAAAGAGGGTTCCCAGCTGTGAATCGCTAGCAGAGCAGATATGGATTAGAGGACAAGGCTTAGGGCACACTTTTCTCATTGACTTCTCCCACTGGTTAGCTTAGGTGGCTTCTTGCTGAGCACACTGGCTTTTGTGAATCAGTCTAAGGTGCCTGTCTCTCCGCATTCATTATTCAGGGCTTAACTCAGGCTTTTTGAATAACAGTCATTTTCTAGGCATCTAAAAGTTAGGTGCTGTGATGTTCAGTGTCACAATACCTAACTCCATTTGTGCATCCGGCTCCTAGTGAATTATTTTCTTTCTTGTATATTATCCAAAAGCCCACCATGTGATACTTTTTTCAGATTTCTGAGCATTGGAGTCAGAGTTAACATCCTGCTACCAATACCTTCACCAGTAACAACAGATATGGATGAAGGAATATTTACACAACAGTCTATTGTGGTATCCATTAATAACACAGTGGGACAAGTCTCTGAAGTCAAACTGAGGCCAATGGGAGTTTTGACATTGACCAGAATTTGCACAGCAATTTGTGACAACATTACTCAGAGAACTGTTTTTTGCCACTTTTGCTGGTTATACCATATTCTCATCCAAACAGTCACCGTCAAGTGCCTCCTGTTTTCTCCCAGTACCATTTTTTTCTTTTTTTCTGGTAACAAGTGTCCATTTAAAACGCAAACAAAGCATTTGATCTGAGATTAAGAATACTGAAGTCAAAAAGTCAGGAATCTCAACTGGCTAACAAGGAGGATGTTATCAGATAGCACCTGGCTGTACATAACAGACCCTTGTTCCAAAGCATAATGAGCTGAGTAATCTGGGGTGAGTAATTCTAGTCAGAGAAAATAATTTCTTGTGATAGAGACCCCATCTTTACATTTTGATCAAATGTTTTAAGATCTGTACAGCATATTCTGGCAGCCTGTAACATTCAGGTAATATCCTCAAGACTTGGTGTTGTGAAGCAGAAAACCATTTGCAGCAGCTACATGGAGTGTCACTGTATGTTTGTGCACTTGATGGTTAATGTGGTCTGCCTCACAAGAGACTAACACATTTGGCAGGGAGCAGACTCACTCTGCCAGCCACTGCAGTCTGGAACATGGCTCACATAGGTATGCAGAATTAGAATCTGAGGAGGATATTGATTAAGAACTTGGTGGTGAGGGAGATAAAATCCTATTCAGGTTTCAGAAGCAAGAGAAGGATTTGGGATTGAAAAATAAGTCCTATATAAAATATGAATCATAAGGAAGCACAAAATAACCATCCCCCTAATCTAATGCCAGTGTTTATTGGGGTGAGAAGAAATGAATTGCTGCTGCTGTTATCTAACAGGAACATGACAGTAAATCTAGACAAATGTATTATATTTGTTTTAATCTAATTTGGAGGTCTTTGCAATAGAATTGTAAATCAATATAAAGTAGGATTCTATGCTAGCGTTTCCACACATACATTTTCATTGTAATTAGGAATTAATATGTACAGTGCAAAAAAAGGCAGGCAGAATTTAAAAAATCTATCACTTCTTTATACCCCTGGATAATCAATTATTTGCTGTTTTTTAGCTGGGTAGGCACGCTACACATTAGGTTATATAATAATAATAATAACCCAGTCTAAAACAATATTTTTGCTTTAATCATAGTTGTACCTAACACTTATCTGAGAATCTCATAATGCTTTAGCAAGATGCTTTATAGATGGACAAACTGATGCACAGAGAGGTTACATGATATGCTTGAGGTCATATGGTGAGTCATCTTGAAACAGAACACAGTGCTTAGGACTTCCAGTCCTATGCCCTGAATACTAGCTCCTGCAGTCTCCATTTATATCCTAAATCTGATAGTCACTACATTCGTGGAAGAGAATTTTCCTTTCGGGAGAACAGAGCTTGGAAAAACACTTAGAAGACAAACCTTGTCTTGCTCCATAATGAGCTTTGCTGAAGGAGCCAGGAGATACCAGATCTATCTAATTTAGTAAAAAAGCTATCTAATTTAGTAAAAACAGCATAGTTTTTATTGCCTTTTCTGTAACTTCCCAGACAATCATTTGGAATACATGTTTCTCCTATCAATATTTCCAGTAAAATATTAATGGTCAAGGTTTTCTTTTGTCCTTAATTATGGCCTACCAAAGTGTTTTTAAACAATTTTAATGAGAGCTGGCTGGGAAAACAAGATTTTTCCCATGGGAAATTTCAAATGAAAAATCTTTGAAAATTTTCAGTCAAATTTTTATTTTTCCTAATGGAAGTTTCAAACTGATATGGAACAAAAATGTTTGTTCTGAATTAACCATTTAGTTTAGAAATTTCCTTCTGGAAAACTGAAACCTTTCATTGGAATTGATATTTTCCCATGAAATTTCAGTTTTTGTGGGAAAGCTTTGTACAGGAAAAATGTTGACCAGCTCTAGCGTAACATACATGTTTTAAAATATACACACACATTTTTAAATAGCTGTTTTACAAATCATCAGCAAGCTGAAGCAGATCGTTTGGAAAAATCTCATCAAAACCATGCATCTAGGTAGGTGGGGCTCAACTCTGTAGTCTTTACGCAAAACAAATATTCCCATTCAAGTTGAGAGGACTACAAGCATGAGTAGGAACTGCAGCATTCAGAGTCTCAGACATGCAGATTTGAAAATCTGGTGGGATTTTAATTAAGAAACCTGGTAATATGTTATTGGAACCATCAGACAATTGCTGCTACATGTGTAACCATCATACATAATTTTTATTTACACGAGTCTTCTAAAAATACTGTTAGCAAATATTGACTTGAACATTTTAGTTCTCATATGAATTGCTTTGATTCAAGGCTTCATCCTATAAACAAAGAAATTTCCCTTTGAGAGAATATCTGAAATTTAACTGAGAACAACTCATCTCACATGCATACCCCTTGCTAAGAACAGCTTAAGATCACAGATGCTGGGTTATTTATTTTTTTTTCTCAGTTCAAACCTCTAATTCTACATAGAGGATTAGATGGATTTTTTTTTCATAACTGTCAATGCAGAAAGCTGAGCAACAAGTGTTGTATTCAGTATAATCTATGTTATTATGAAATTGCATGTATTATAGAAAGCTATTCCAGTTAATTTGGAGATGTTATTACCAAAGCTGTGTGAATTTGAATTAATTGGCCTTCAGGGTTGTCTTTTTAAAAATGCAGTTGTTCTTTATTGTTTCCATCTATTAATGTGGGCTTATTTTTCCGCTCTTATTATGGGCAATCTGCTATTTAAAGAGAATATTAAAAAGGTCAATTTTAGCAGAATATCTCATAGAAAGAAGCCAACCATGGGAATGGAAGGTGGTTACCATACAATCCTATCTGATAGACACAAGAAAAATACATCAAATGCTTGTTTTAAAGAAAGCCAGGCAGTATCAAATAGAGAGGAGAAAATCCATGTTTCTGTGCATCTCTTTGATACCAGACATAGCTCAGCTAGACCACAATGTATCAGTCAATTCTGACCTTTGTACCAGCCTACAACTATAAAACAAGATATGCAACTGAAATCTTAGTGCACAGGTAACAGCATGCCTGGCTGTTTGTTAGCAGATATGGAAACCCTGCTGTTTGGTTCCAGCTATCTCACTGGCAGACATGGCTTGAAAAGTACACCAGAATATAAAGGAGGCTGGGTGGACTCTCTGGGTAGAGAAATCTAACTCTAGGGCTGAAAATCCCAAGGGAAGAACTCTAGGCATTGCCAAGTCGGTGAAGACGTCTTAGGCTGTAGCTGATTTCCACCCTACAGAGTACATGGAGACTGCTTTGAAGAATGGTGGGAATGCCACCTAATCACAGTGCCTGTGTGTGTATGTGCTTTACAAAAGTTTAACCTTTTAACTTGTTAGGTCAGAATTTTCCAATTTGGGTGCTAATGGTAGGCATCAAAATCTAAATCAGCATCCTGATTTTTCAGAGGTGCTGAGATATGCCAATTCCCATGAACTTCAGTGTTTTGAATTCATTGACATTTTTATATCCGCAGAAGTGAAGCTGACATTGCCACACACACTGCATCCTCATCCAGCTTGTCTGTATAGTTCAACAGACATTCTCATGGTGCATTTTTGAGTTCCAAACTGAGTTCAGTGAGAATTTGTCATATGTTTGAAGTTGCATGAGATTGCATTTAGTACCTTGTTTTGGCTGAGCCTTGTCCCATGTTCTAAGGAAGGTCAGCAGAAGCCATTTTGCCTTGTGTTCTCAGTGGAAAAAGCTACAGTTTTGCTCTTTGATAATCAGAAAGAACCTAGATGGTGGTGTACTTGATTTCCTACAACTAAGATCATATTGTTTATTAGAACACCTTACAGTACTAATACCATTTTGTAAGGACAACTCAGATCGGTTTCTTCTGCCTGTGTCATCATGGCCTAGTGACCTTGCTTTGAAGGTCCCAATCCACAAACTATTTTGCTTAATTCCTTGATTTTTATACAGCCAGGGAAGTGGTGGCATCTGCCTGTGTGTGAAATGCTAAGAAGTCTCCTGTTACTAGCATACCATTTTAGGAGGGGAAGAGAAACACAAGAGTGTGGTATTGGAGCAGAAATTCTTCATAAAAATAAGATGGCCAAGAATAATAGTAACATCTATTCTACAATATCATGAAAAGATGGTATTTCTCCAGAGAATGAAAATTGCCAAAGGGCTGTAGCAAGGCAATTATACTGAACAAGGCACCTTCATCCATAAGATATTGACTTTCTTTCTTTTGGTGGATTCGAGTAAGAGCATTCAGGCTTTTAAATTAACAGTTAAAGGGCAAACAAAAAATTGATAACATTGCTAACCTTGTTCAATATTCCATTTTACCTCTTATCTTGGACAGACAGTAGCAAGTGGATATTAGCTAAAGCCCTAACAAATGAGCTATGTTCCTTTATAAGATTTGTTTAACTATACTAGGTGTACTTTGGAGAGAATCAGCCTGATATTCTTGCCATATTTATTTTGCAAAAACTTTCCAAGCCTGAGGCAAACATGGATAATCTAAAATGATTAAGTCTCAGATTGGGCTGTTAGCCTTCAGTATCTCCTATAAAATCTTACAGCTCACAAATGAGAGCTGAATTGCCTTTATTTATTTTTCTCACTGCTGTTTCATTACATTTGCAGTCTTCTTGCTAAAAATTTATTGAACAAAACCATAAAACTTTTCAATCTAGAAGATTTGAAATCGGCAGATTACTCACAAATGGGGTTACTGCTCGCAGAATGAGGATGACTTACAGTTCTTAAGGATAATGTCTGTTATATGTCAAGTTATAAAACTAATTTTTTTAAATTCTTAATCTCAAGGAACAAATAGACAAGACATCATAGGTCTGATACCTCACTCCATACTCCAGTTTTATAATGATGCTCTATCACATTACAGTAGCTATAACTGTCATTGGTCTTTTGATTTTCTATGGAAAATAAGGGCCTGATTCTCCAGTGTAAGAGGGAGTGTTATCTAGTTATCCAGATCACTTGACTGGCACTCAGGTGACCCAGGTTCTCTTTCTCACTCTACCATTGACCTGCTGTGTGACCATGGAGAAGTCATGTCACTGAACTTCTCTGTGCCCTTGTTTCCCTGCCACACTGTCGTCTCTATTTAGACTGTACATTCTTTGGGGCAAAGACTGTTTCTTACTGTGTTTGTACAGTGCCTAGCACAATGGAGCCCTGGCCTCAGTAGGTGCTACCATAATACAAATAATGTTTTACCAAATTTACACTGGTGTAAATTGAAGTCAATGGTGCAACATAGTGAAGTCAATGGAGTTATTGTTATAACATAAACCTCTATCAAGAGCCTTAATATTAGGGAAATCAAATAAAACTTAGCAATGTTTAAGTTCACTGGTTTGCAGTATTATCTGACTGGAAGCCAAGGCAAATGCTTATCCATCAATATTCCTTAATTCCTCATTTTAATTCATGAGTCAAACTGAGCTGGAAATTTTACAATTAAATGAGAAGCCTCTAGAGTTATTGGCAGATGGCACGTATAGAAGTTGTGTGGAGAAATTACTTGCTGACTGTCTTCAGTGGAGACAGGTTGCACAGCATGGCTGTGCCAAGAATAGAAAAACAAGCCATTTTTTATTATAGCTTATTGCATTTCCAGAATGAGGGTTGTTACAGATAAATTGTTGAAGTGCTTTCTGTACAGTTCTGTGAAGTATGCATCGGTCATAAACAGATAGCTAAGGGTACCAATCAGGAAACAAGACTTTTTCAAATCTGGGTGGAGGGAAGTTTTGGGTGTGAGTCCTTTGTTCTTGGTCTGTTCCTTTTCTCATCTCTGAGAGTGATCTTTCTATCTCCTGGCTTTCTAATCTTCTGTTTCCAAGTTGTAAGTACAAGGATAGTAAGACAATAGGTTTATATTGTTTTGTATTTACATGTGTGTAGTTGCTGGTGTGTATTCTTTTTGGATAAGGCTGTTTATTCATTTTTCTTTTAAGCAATTGACCCTGTATATTGTCACCTGGATACAGAGACTATTTTTAATGTCTTTTTCTTTCTTTTTTTATATAAAGCTTTCTTTTTAAGACCTGTTGGAGTTTTTCTTTAGTGGGGACTCCAGGGAATTGAGTCTGCAGCTCACCAGGGAATTGGTGGGAGGAAGAAGTCAGGGGGAAAATCTTTGTGTTAGATTTACTAAGCCTGACTTTGCATACCCTCTGGGTGAGGGGGAAGAGATTAGATCTCTTGGTACTTGTGTTTCAAGGACTGGAAGCAGGGAATCTCCTAGGGTCGTCCAGGGAGGGGAGCCTGGGAGGAAGTAACAAGGAAACAAGGGGAAGGGGTTATTTCCCTTTGTTGTAAGACTCAAGGCATCTGAGTCTGGGGGTCCCTCAGGGAAGGTTTTGGGGAGACCACAGTGAGCTAGGCACTATATAATTCCTAGCTGGTGGCAGCGATACCAGGTCCAAGCTGGTAACTAAGCTTGGAGGTTTTCATGCTAACACCCATATTTTGGATGCTAAAGTCCAGATCTGGGAAGAAATGTTATGACAGCATCACCATGCAGAAAATATTTTGACTGATCTAATAGACATTCCCAATTTTGCTAATAGTATATGCTGGTTTTGCTGATTTTATGTTTACCACTTTCACAATTTAAATAAACTGAGCTGCTGGGATTAATAAGGGTCCTGCTCATATTACTAGCTCCCATGCCCATGTGCAGTGGCAGCTAATGGCAGAACCTCTTAGAGTGGGATAGGCCAGTGGTCTCCAACAAACTAGTAATTCTGCCATTTTGTAATTCTGATGTGCTCCAGATGATGATTTAGCTATTTTATGGGAATCTCCTGTTGAAAGCCCACAAGTGATAGAAACTTCATTAATGAGAACTTTCAATTAGACTTTGCCTAATTAACCAGCCAAAACTGCATCTGACATAGCTGTGGACACTATGTATGATTTATATTTGAAAATTAATACTGTTCAGATCTGGATTAAGGATGCTATTTCCCAAGAGATTAGGATAAACATCTTTCTTGGCATCTCCAGTAGGGCTGACAAATAGTTTATATTAAACCTCAACCTACTTAAATATCATACATTTGAGTGATCCATCTACAGTCTACATTTTCAGCTGGCTGTCTTAGCTACACCCACAAAATTTGTATGCACACACTCTAATGTGCTTGACTCACTGGCTGATTAAAAGGTGGTATAGCAATGTAGAAACAAGCGAAATAGCCTTCTGGCATATGGAAATAGGGTAGAAGTGTAATTTGCTTACTGGTGCATAGTTCATTGCAAGTGTAACTGATCTGTTATCTTAGTATGAGATGGAAAGAAAGAAAGGTTGCGCAGTGGAAAAGAAATGTGACATACACAAATAAAGTAAATTGAAACTAGGTCCCTATTGAACTAGATGAACTATACAAACATTGGCTCTGACCCTACATGTGCTTGACGTTATGCATGTGAGTAGGGTCATTGCTTTCCATGGTACTGGTCAAGGGTTTAAAAGTTAAGCACATATTAAAATTTTTGCAGGGCCATAGAAGAGGAGGACAGTACCTGTCCTAGGCAAGCGGCAACTATGGGTATAACAAATTGTAGGATGAAGGAGGGAGGAGAGAAACTCCATGGAGAACGTATGTTAATATAACCCCGCTTTGTGCTCAATTACATTATCTTGAGTCTTTTTCTTATATGCATGTGTACGTGTTTGAGTGGATGTATTTTTAAAAGTATTCCTCACAGATAAGTACAGGTTTAAATAGACACTTTCTGATAAACAGAAATTAATACAAAAACATTTGCCCTGCAGCATCTTACTTTGCTCTTGGATTCAATGCTTCCTCATTATTAAGTATGAAATATTAAATATAAAGAGCTGTAATGAAAGCAGTTGCGAAATGTAAAAGCTAAGGCACTCAATGATCAGAAAATTCCAGAAGTGCAGGTTGCTGTGACAACGTTAACTCAACCACACTGCATTTCCTGAACATTTATAAGCTGCATTAATAACTGACAGTAGTACATTAAGACTGACATTTAAGAAGGGACAGGAATAGAAAATGCTACTGTGTATGTGAACTTTTGGGTTCTGGTGATTTAAAAAGATTGGGGAATGTAGTTAGGATATGCAGAAACTTGTTTATGGGACCCATATAATAACACCAACAAACTTTTTTAAGCCAATGGGGCAAATTTGGCCCTTGGATACAGGTGTGCACAATTCTAATTGATTTAAGTCCTATATTTAAGGACTAAATTTGCCTACTGGTCTTCTAATTGATCAATAAATATTACAGATACATCACAGACCAAACTTAGTCTGTGTTTAGTATCTCTGGAATTCTCAGTGTCCATTAGTATAACATTTCCTCCAAGGATGTTGTCTTGAATCACACATCATGTTGCCCTTGGAGCAGTCTGACTTTTTAAAACTGAAGTCTCCCTTGGATCTGACACGTCTTATTTAGTTTTAACCATCGACAGCATTGATTTGGCAAACCAAAGGAATAAAATGATGGAAAAATCCTACACTAATTAAGAGAAATGTCTCACTTCAATGACTGCTGAGCTGCACCTACCCACCTCCCAGTTACTTAAGATGACTAGAATACAGTGCACCTTTTCATTATTAACTCTTTTACTGTAATGCTATACTATGCTTAATTTTTCTCTCTAAGGCTATGTCTTCTGTGCCAGCTGTCTTTTTAAAAGTAGTAGTAATTACAGTATATAAAATCAAATTTACCAGCTTGAAGAATGTCTGTTGATAACTGACTAGGGTAGAGGCGCAGAATCAGCTGTATGTTTCTTGCAAAGACCAGGAATGATCTAACTGAACAGGATTTGTGTGCTGGTTTTTCCTAACACAGCATTAATCTGAAGGTGTTCGTTCACAGCCTTGGATATTATATAGAACAGAAAAGTAATAAGTAATGTTGCCCTTTGGCTGAGCCGTGGTCAATTTCAGGACCTACCAGCAGGTCGCTTTCTGTTGCTGGAGGGAAACCATTTTCATGAAGTCATATGTGGTATAATCAAGACCAGCCCACAACATTTTGGCACCTGAGGCAGGGAGCTCAAATGATGCCCCCTCACTTGGGCCAAAACTTTGAAAGGTCTCAATTCTGCCTTCTTCCTGTTCTACTTCCCTCGTGGTACTGTTCTGCTACCTACCCCAATAAAGGAGAACTAACAACTTAAAATGCCTTGTTCAAAACTTTTAAGTAACACTTAACTTTCAAAAGCCTGAACAGCAAATGTAACTTTTCTTGTTGCCATAGTAAACACTGGCATTTTTATCTGTTTGAATAATCAAAGTGGTGCATTCCGTGCCGCCTTGGTTGCACAGATTTGAACTGCTTCCTGCTGAAGATCCACAGTGTGGGCCAGCTCATGCTCTATTGAAATGGTTGCAAGGCTGACCAGCTCTCCTGTGTCATTGTGGAGCATAGATGTGGTTTTTATTAACCTGAGCTTTGAGAAGTTGCGTTCTCTGCTGACAACTGTTACAGGAAGCGTTAGAAGTATGCACAGTACAACAAAAGCATTTGGAAAGAGGGTCATCTGTACACATATATTCCAGAACAGTCTTTGGAGTTGATCCTACTGAAATGTATCTTGAAAGGGCCTTCAGTTCATCACCTAAATCATTCGCATCAATATCACATATGTCATCATGTGTCTACACTGTCTCTAGTGCCCTGCATTGCTGGGATAGGTCTTTGTTTCCTATCTTTTAATCAATTACTGATCTATGAAAGGACCTTCCCGCTTATGTTATGTCTGCTTACTTTGCATACCAGCTTTTGGTGAGGGACCTTGTCAAAGGCTTTCTGAAAGTCCCACCGCATTATATCCATTGTATCACTCTTGTCCCCATGCTTGCTGATAACATTAAAGAATTCTAATAGATTGGTGAGGGATGATTTCTCTTTACAAAAGTTGCATTAACTCTTTTTCCCAACATATGGTGTTCATCTATGCATCTGATAATTCTATTCTTTCCTATAGTTCCAACCAATTTACCAGGTACTGAGGTCAGGGTAACTGGCCTGTAATTGCCAGGGCTACCTCTGAAGCCTTTTTAAAAAAATCAGCATCACATTAGCTACATCCTTCAGTTATCTAGTACAGAGGCTGATTTTAAGCGATTGATTACATACCATATTTAGTAGTTCTGCAATCTCGTATTTGAGTTCCTTCAAAACTCTTGGGTGAATACCATCTGGTCCTGGTGAGTCAGCTTTATTTGTTCCAAAAACTCCTCTATTGACATCTCAGCCTGGGACAGTTCCTCAGATTTGTCACCTAAAAAGAATGGCTCAGGTGTGGGAATCTCTCTCATTTTCTGCAGTGAAGACCAATATAAAGATTTCATGTAGCTTCTCCACAATGGCCTTTTCTTCCCAGAGGGCACCTTTGGTGCCTCAACATTCCAATGGCCCCACTGATTATTTGACAGGTTTCTGATGTACTTAAAAAATTGATGTTAGTTTTTGATAGCCTGCTGGGCAGCTGCTGCACAGGGAACTTAGGGGAGCAAGAAGCTGACAAGGGGGCTGCTGGTCCATCCTGGTTCTAAGCCTCCACCAGCTAGCTCCAACGGGTTGCTTTTCCTGCAAGCAGTGGGCAAAGCAGGAGGCTGCCAAACAAAGTAAGAAGGGAGCATTGCACAACTTTAAATGAGCATCTTCCCTAATTAATCAGCAAAGTAACAATGAAACAACATTAACCGGGATGACTTTAAGTGAGAAGTTACTGCATTAACAGAACTGCCATATGTGAGACATGGGAGGTCACTCTTCTACTCTATTCAGCCCTAGTGAGGCCTCAACTGGAGTACTGTGTCCAGTTCTGGGCATTACATTTTAAGAAAGAGCTAGACAAATTAGAGTCCAGAGGAGAGCAACAAAAGTGATAAAAGGTTTAGAAAACCTGATTTGTGAGAGAGTTTTTTAAAAATTGGGTATATTTAGTCTAGAGAAAAGACGACTGAGGTCAGACCTGATAAGTCTTCAAATATGTTATGAGCTGTTATGAAAAGGATGAGGATAATTTTTGATCCGTGTCCACTGAAGGTAGGACATGAAGAAATCAGTTTGATCTGCAGCAAGGGGGATTTAGGTTAGACAAACTTTCTATTTATAATGATAGTTAAGCTAAGAATAGGCTTCCAGGGTAAGCTGTGGAATCCCCATTATTGGAGGCTTTAGAAACAGGTTAAACAAACCCCTATCAGGGATGGTATAGCACAGGGGGTTGGACTAGTTAACCTTTCACGGTTCCTGATGTTAAAACAGGACAATGAACATGGGCATTAGTTAAAATCAAATGCATCAAAACAACTATTGCCCACATAAAGTAACAGTGGTACTTCATGTGGTATTATACTTGTGATATTGATTCTTCTCTGAGGACCAAGCCTAGTCCCACTAAAGTCAATGATAAAATTCCTGTGGATGCAGAATCAGGCCCATTCTAATTAGTACAGGTGACAGCTGTAAACATTACAGCAGTGATTCACCCAATCTCAACCCACACATACTATTTCCCAGTCAAGTCAATTAAAGAGAAATCCATGTAATAATCCTCCCTTTGGATGCACAGTACTGAATTCTATTGGAATCCATTAGTATCATTAAAAGAGAGCCACTTTCAAAATTATTTCTTGGAAATCGGTTGAAATAAATTATAACAATTTTCTATGGTTGAAAATGAAATTTTCCTGGAATTGCTAATTCCTGGAAGCATGCTTCTGTGGTGCTAAACATATGCTGTATTACCCCAGCTTTTGGAAGAGATTTTCAAACTGTTAAGAACTAGCGTTGCCATTCTTGTTTGGAAGACACTGTTAATTGATATCATTAAATTTTTAACTAGATTGTGCTGCAACTTGAAAGCAGTATGGAAAAGATTGCTTGTCTTTTTGCAGAAAATCACAATTGATTAACATTGATGAACGATAAGAGGAAGTGTGTCAAATTAAGTGTGTTTTTGATGTAATTATTTAATTTAATTCATTTTACCTGAATAGATAGGCAGTTTCTTCAGACAAGGACAGCTAGTTTGTGCCATCTCTGTTTCATTGATTTTACTTCAACACATCAATATGGTTTTGCTGAAACAAACAAAACTTGCTCCTTTGTCTTAGCAAGACTGAAATTGTGCGTTTTTTCCCTCATTCCCTCCAGTGCATCAGCTAGTGGCAATGCTGCCCTTTTATCATTTAATAAATCCTACCTTGTTTTCCTCAAGGCTCAAAGAGCATGGACTGCGCTACATTTACAAGCCATGGCTCTATTTATTGGAGCAAATATACGTACGGAGTGCTCAAGGACTGCTAACTGTCTTTCAGATATAGCTTGTCCATCTGACCCTGAAAATACAGTGCTGTGGCTTAAAATTGTGATGTTGTTCCCTGTATATTATAGAGGGAATAAAGGTGAATAATCTTGCATTTTAGACCTTGGTACCCTACTGTATTACAGTGTACTTTCAGGGAAACTGTAAGACTTTAAAAATGCCACTACATACTTCAATATCGGCTACATTTTGAATTTAAGAGCAAATAATTCAATCCTACTTTCACTGAGGTCAATATGCCCTGTAGGGTTACCACCTTTGAAGTGCAGGGTGGTGGTGGGGAAACAGGCACACATCCCCCCACAAGGCAAGCCTACTGTGGTGGGTTCCCTCCAGGGTGCCACCTGGAACTGGGGTACCAGTTGTGATGTGATTACAGAGCCATTGGCCAGGGAACTACAGACTGGTCAGCCTCACCTCAGTCCCTGAAAAAAATCATGGAGGAGGTCCTCAAGAAAACCATTTTGAAGCACTTGGAGAGGAAAGTGATCAGGAACAGTCAACCTGGATTCACCAAGGGCAAGTCATGCCTGACCAACCTGATTGCCTTCTATGATGAGATAACTGGCTCTGTGGATGTGGGGAAAGCAGTGGATGTGATATATCTTGACTTTAGCAAAGCTTTTGATACTGTCTCCCACAGTATTCTTGCCAGCAAGTTAAAAAACTATGGATTGGATGAATGGACTGTAAGGTGGCTAGAAAGTTGGCTAAATTGTCGGGCTCAATGGGTAGTGATCAACAGCTCGATGTCTGGTTGGGAGCCGGTATTAAGCAAAGTGCCCCAGTGGTCAGTCCTGGGGCCGGTTTTGTTCAGCATCTTTATTAATGATTTGGATGATGGGATGGATTGTACCCTCAGCAAGTTGAAGGATTGGGCCAAAAGAAATCTGAGGTTCAACAAGGACAAGTGCAGAGTCCTGCACTTAGGATGGAAGAATCCCATGCACTGCCACAGGCTGGGGAATGACTGCCTAAGCAGCAGTTCTTCAGAAAAGGACCTGGGGATTACAGTGAACAAGAAGCTGGATATGAGTCAGCAGTGTGCCCTTGTTGCCAAGAAGGCTAATGGCATACTGGGCTGCATTAGTAGGGGCACTGCTAGCAGATTAAGGGAAGTGATTATTCCCCTCTATGCAGCACTGGTGAGGCCAAATCCATTGTTAAACATCCAGTTCTGGGCCCCCCACTACAGAAAGGTCCAGGTTCCCTCTTGACCCTCAACATATTTTCCTTGAAGGAGCTGCGAAGGAATGTTTTCCTCTCTTCCAGATTGGCCGAAGTGGCTGTGTGTGGGGGGGGGAGGTGTATTTCACCTTCCCCACAGCTGGTCTGGGACCCACTGGGGTACAGTAGAGGGGTTAGGTTGCAATGTTGCAACTTAACATGTAATTTGTGGCGGATGTCCACTGAAGGCACTCCGCATGGAAGGGATAGAGTTATTGGATAACATGAATGGAAAAGGATTTGAAAGAAAATATCTTTGGGGGGGGGGTTCTGCGTCTTGTACAGTGGGAAGCCTTACCCACCCCTCCTTTTCTTAGGTCCCTTTAAAGGAGCTGAGGAAGGAGGTTTGTGATTCCTTTTTCTGGAACAGCAGGAAACTGACCCCCCCCCCTTCTTCTTGCACTGTACAATTTTTTTTTTTTTTGGTCAGGTACTCCTAGATGTTTTATGTAAGTAAAGTTGCAGTCTAATTAAACCACATCCATTGCTCCCTGTCTTCCAGCATGGGCAGACAATGTAAGTTTTTTGCTCTGTTAAGCCGTTAAACTGAGAGACCCCTGATGAAGTGTTCATTAATATGCTAATAGAAACTGCTCCAAGCAGGATGTGTTTTCATATACACAAACTGGGGTGAAGACCCTTTGAAAAGCTCTGAGTTGTTCAAGTTAAATTTTCTAAGCTGCTCAATCAGGTTTATGCACTAGATTGTGTACCCAATTTACAGGATTCAGCCCTTTAAATAGGATGGAAAGGTTCTTTTGAACTGGGTGAAATCTGTGAAATAAGCAGGTGTGCATCCCTGCAAATTATAAGAAAATTAAAGTGCTTTGTAGCTGAAGTTGAAGGGACACAGAACCTGAATACACAGTAACTGAAATACAATTGTGCTTGTGTGTTGATGTGTAGACTAAGGGATCAAGTAAGGCAGACTTTTGAGGCCTGGATTCACAAAGGCCATGCAGGGCTGTGACAGGTGGGGAGAAATGGAATTTAACATACCCACTGAGTGCAGAGTGGAAAGAGATGGTTGTAGACCAGTGGTTCCCAAACTGGAGTTCGTGAACCCTTGGGGGTTCACAAAATCTATCAGGGGGTTCTCAGAAAAAAATTCTGTAATGGCGGACAGAACCGTCCCTAGGGACTCCAGGTGCAGAGGCTGGCAGCCTGAGCCCCAGAATCATGATTTCCTGGCAGAACAAGTTTAAGCTTTGTTGTAGTTGTGCACTGTTTGCCTGGACTGCTCAAGACCCAAATGCTTGTGGGAGGAACTCTTTAATTGAGTTGGCTCCTTAAATACCTTCATGCTGTTTCATGTCTGGTACTCCTTGATGAAACATGTAGGAGACTTAATTGAAGTGATAGGAGCAAATTAATGAAATCTTGGAAGAGTGTTGCCTTTTTCATAGAATATCAGGATTGAAAGGGACCTCAGGAGGTCATGTAGTCTAACCCCTTGCTCAAAGCAGGACCAATTCCCAACTAAATCATCCTAGCCAGGGCTTTATCAAGTCTGACCTTAAAAACCTCTAAGGAAGAAGATTCCACCACCTCCCTAGGTAACCCATTTCAGTGTTTCACCACCCTCCTAGTGAAAACGTTTTTCCTAATATCCAACCTAAACCTCCCCCACTGCAACTTGAGACCATTACTCCTTGTTCTGTCATCTGGTACCACGGAGTCTAGATCCATCCTCTTTGGACCCCCCTTTCAGGTAGTTGAAAGCAACTATCAAATCCCCCCTCATTCTTCTCTTCTGCGGACTAAACAATCCCAGTTCCCTCAGCCGCTCCTCATAAGTCATGTGTTCCAGCCCCCTAACCATTTTTGTTGCCCTCCGCTGGACTCCCTCTCCAATTTTTCCACATCCTTCTTGTAGTGTGGGGCCCAAAACTGGACACAGTACTCCAGATGAGGCCTCACCAATGCCGAGTAGAGGGGAATGATCTGCTGGCAATGCCCCTGCTTATATAGCCCAAAATGCCATTAGCCTTTTTGGCAACAAGGGCACACTGTTGACTCATATCCAGCTGGTCATCCACTGTAACCCCTAGGTCCTTTTCTGCAGAACTGCTGCCTAGCCATTTGGTCCCTAGTCTGTTTTCATAATGTAATAAAATTAATAATGTAATAAATAATGTAATAGTGTGTAATAAGCATGTCACTAAAAAAAATAATTTCCAAGATCCCTGCTTCTATCATTTATGCTCAGTAAGGGAGAAAATCCCTGGAAATAGTCTTTTTGGGGGGGGGGGGCTTGCAAGATTTGATATTTTTGTGAAAGGGGTTCGCAGGTGGTTAAATTTTGGGAACCACTGTTGCAGACTATTATAACTTAGAGACACTCCCTCATAAGGGACAGTATTACAAACATAGGAATTTGGAGATGTGCCGTGGAGTCTGGGGTTGGGAACACCACATGGTTGCGTGCAGCAGCTCACTACAGAAACACTTGAGTTTGTTTTATTAAAGTTTTATTCCTTTCTCGTTCATAGGTTTGTTATTTAATGAACCTCAAGATAGTTAGAGAGCAAAGGGAGATAAAAGAACTCAGTCTGACAGCATGACAGGCAGCTGGGCCAAGAGTTCTTTTTCTAATATGCAGAATCTTCAAGTACTTACACTACAAGCGCCTTAGGATATGGACCATCTTTTTGTTCTGTGCTTATACAGTACCTAGCCCAATGGGATCTGTTAAGGTTGCCAATTTTCTAATTGCACAAAACTGAACACCCCTGCCCTGCCCTTTCTCTGAGGCCCTGCCACCACTCATTCAATCCCCCATCCCCACCATTGCTTGCTCTCCCTCACCCTCACTCACTTTCACTGGGCTGGGGCAAGGGTTTGGGGGGAAGGAGAGGGGTGTAGGCTCTGGGATGGGGCCAGGGATGAGCGGTTTGGGGTGCAGGAGAGGGCTTTGGGCTGTGGCAGGGGGTTGGTGTGCAGGAGGGGTACAAGCTCTGGCTGGGGCCATAAACGAGGGGTTCAGGGTGCAGGAGAAGGCTGGAGCAGGGAATTGGGGTGCAGGGTGGTGGTGCAGGCTCCAGCTGGGGGTGTGGACTCTGGAGTGAGGCCAAGGATGAGGGGTTTGAGGAAGGAAGGGACTGAGGCAGGGTGTTGGGAGGGGGTTGTGAGTGGGAGGGAGTTTGGGTGCAGGAGGGGACTCTGGGAAAGGGGTTGGGGTGTGGGAGAGGTTTCAAGGTGCAGGGTCCCGGTGACACTTACCGTGGCTCCTGGGAAAAGGAAACTGATTCCTTTTCCTTAAGGAAGGCAGAAGTTGGAAAGCAATAATGGGCATCTGTACCTCATGAGAGGCAGTTATTTAATCTCAATCAATGCTATAAAGCAAGGTTGGTGGGGGCACATGGAGAACCAAGGCTGGCTCCAGGTTTTTTGCTGCCCCAAGCAAAAACAAAGTGGTGGTGGGGGAACAGAGTGCCGTGGCTGAAGCAAAAAAAAAAGAAAAAAAAAAGCCAGAATGCCACCCCTTGAAAAGTGCCACCCCAAGCACATGCTTGGAATACTGGTGTCTAGAGCCGCCCTGTCGAGAAGTAAACAGTCCAAGATGTGCTAGATCTTGTATTAATGTTACAATTTGAGAAATCCTCTTATGTTCAACGTGAGACTTCTGGTTGATTTTATGAAATGCTTGTGTCACTGAATGCTTCAGTGATTGTGAAATCCACCATCATGTATCTCCCAGACTGGGGACAATGGAGGTTCTTTAAACTTTTATGGCTTCCATTCAAATGGGAGCATCATAGGACAATGGGACTGATGAAGTCTGGCAGTTAAAGCAGTGGACGTTCTCCAGAAAAGAGGACACAAAGAAACTAGGTATTGATGCTAGGCTTAACAAACTCAGAAGGACTCTCAAAGCCAGAGACAGAGAGAAAAATGAAGTGATGTTCTTTTGCAACAGAGGGGACCTTTTCTAACTTCAGGACTAGCCAAGCTCAAAGGAAAATGGCTGGAGGAGAGACAGAAAAACTCTGATTCAGAGGAGAAGCCATGTGTAGCAAGGAAGGAGACACCTCAGAAGGCTCTGACCTAAGCCCAAAGAACATTCCAGAGTGGTGAGGAAGCTGCGTCAGGGAAGTGTATGTTTTTGTCTATTATTTTGTTTGAAACTGTATTTTTGTCTTGCATAAAGTAAAGAGTAATTGTTTGAGAATCCTTTCTTGAAAAGCCTGTCATGTGCTTCACCTGTAACACATCCCTGAAGAATTAAACTGTAAACTAGAGCACTCGCAAGGCTGGAGCTCTGAAGAAGGGTATGCTGAAGCCAAGTGCCTGGTGCAGCTGGACCACAAGGTGTCCCGTTTCTATGAAGGGTTAACAGAAGACCTTGTGTCCGGGGAGCGTACCAGAGGTGCCAAAGAAATAGACAGTGCTGGAGCCTAGCCAGATGCAGAAAGCTGAAAGGACAGATGGGTCAGTGTGGTAGGACCCAAACACAGAAGCCCTGACAATGGCCAGTGGGAGTAGCTGACAGTTAATAAAAACACATTCTTTCAATGGTTCTCCTCATTGCCTGGTAAATTGGACTCTTAGTGAAGGAACATATGTGCTGTGTTGGCCAAGTCAAAAAAAGGACTGATATGTTGATGCTTTAATATTTGTTTCATTATTTTGTTTGGCATAATAGTTTGACAACTTGGGCTGGATACTCAGCAGATGTAAATGAACATAGTACCATTGGAGCAGAGCTATACTGATTCACACCAGCTGAAGATCTAGCCAGGGCCAACCAGAGGATTCCGGGGGCCGTCGGCGGCAGGCGGCTCCGGTGGGACCAGCGGACCCTCCACAGCCACGCCTGCAGGAGGTCCACCGGAGCCGCGGGACCAGCAAGCGGCAGGGTGCCTCCCATGCGGCAAAATGTCTAGAGCCAGCCCTGTTTGGCGGTGAGGGCCCTTCCATTCCGGGACCCACCGCCGAAGTGCCCCGAAGACCCACAGTGGGGGCCCCCTGCCGGCAAATTACCGCCGAAAACCGGGTTGCACTTCGACGGCAGGTCCCGCTTCGGCGGTAATTCGCTGGCGGGGGGGTCCTTCTGCCCTGGAGTGAAAGGACCCCCCCACCGGCGAAGACTGGGAGCGGAAGAAGTGCTATCTCTAATGTTGTTTTCCCTCAGAAATTTTGGAAACACTCACAAATTGTTGGCACCATGGACACTTTTTTGGGAACTGCACAGGAAAAGAGCTTGCAACTCCATCAAGAAAGAAGTTACATGGAAGAGAGAGAACCCAAATCTGTGATCAAGAACTTAAAATACAGATACAAGCATAGCTTCAGTTTCTATTAGATTTAAGAACTCAAAAAATAGAATGAGTTAATACCAAAGGAATTGACTGGAAAAAGAGGCTTTTTCAAACATTGGGGGATAAGAAGTGCTATTAATTAAAAGAATGAAATTAATGTCTCAAATAGCTGAGGAACTGAGTTCTTGTCTTAAAACTTAAACATGAAAATACAGAAGAGACTTTGAGCAATTGAGAAGTTGGTTAAAATTTTTTAAAAAAGGAAAACACAGTTGTTGACGGGTTCTGCTTGTTAATGATCCAAAGCAGTGCTGCCTAATGCACGTTCATTTTCATCATCTGAGTCAGATGCCACCAACAAAGCTGATTTTCTCTTTTTGTGGTTCAGGTTCTGTAGTTTGGAGTGTTGCTCTTTTAAAACTTCTGACAGCATATTCCACATCTTGTCCATCTCAGATTTTGGATGGTACTTCAGATTCTTAAGCCTTGAGTTGAGTACTGCTTCTTTCTTTAGAAATCTCACATGGATACCTTATTTGTATTTTGTCAAATTTGCAGTGAAAATGTTCTTAAAATGAACAACAGTGCTGGGTCATCATTCGATACTGCTTTAACATGAAATATATGGTAGAATGCAGGTAAAACACAGAGCAGAAGACATACAATTCTCCCCCATAGAGTTTAGTCACTAATTTAATTAACTCATTATTTTTTTAAATGAGCATCATCAGCTTGGAAACATGTCCTCTGGAATGGTGGCCAAAGCATGAAGGGGCATACGAATGTTTAGCATATCTGGCCTGTAAATACTTTGCAATACCGGCTACAAAAGTGCTATACGAACATCTGTTCTTGCTTTCAGGTGACATTGTAAGTAAGAATGGGGCAGCATTTTCTCCCATAAATGTAAACAAACTTGTTTGTCTTAGCCATTGGCTACACAAGAAGTAGGATTGAGCGGACTTGTAGGCTCTAACAAAAAAATCCACATTTGTAAGTTGCACTTTCACAATAAAGAGATTGCATTACGGTATTGTATGAGGTGAATTTAAAAATACTTCCTTTTGTTTATCTTTTTTACAGTGCAAACATTTATAATAAAAATTATTATAAAGTGAGTACTGTATACTTTGTATTTTGTTTGAACTGTAATCAATATAATTGAAAACATAGAAAAATATCCAAAATATTTGTAATAAATTTCAGTTGGTATTCTATTATTATTTAACAGTGCAATTAAAACTGCGATTAATCACAATTTTTTTAATCACAGTTAATTTTTTTCAGTTACTCATATGAGTTAATTGCGATTGACAGCCCTAACTTAAATTTTACTAAACAAAGTCAGTTACTTTTTTGGATAGGATTACAAAATTAGTGGAAGAAGTAAAAAAGTAGATGTAATGGGCCAGATCCTCATCTGTGCAAACTGGTGTAATTCCTGGCCCATATATTTAGATTGGAGGAAAGCATTTTATAGTGTCACAAATTTTGCTTGAATTATGCTGGCTGGTAATGGATAGCACATTAGATGTGAGTTTCCAATATGATACAGCAGCAAAAGAGAGTAATACAATGTTGAGCTGTGTGTGCAAGGACACATCACATTGCGAAGTATCCATTTCTGTGGCTATGTCTACACTGCAAGAAAACATCCGCAATTGGCCCGTATCAGCTGATTTCGGCTCAGGCTGTGAGACTGTATAATTGTGGTATAGACATTCGGGCTCACGCTAGAGCCTGGGTTTGGACTGGATAGTGTAAACTCGTGTAAAGCAATTTTATGTGCACCAATTTGGTATTTAGCGTGCATTCAAAGCAAGTGTGAGGGAGCAGAAGAAGGCAGTGAAACAAGAAAAGCCACTAGCACGAGGGGAGGATAAAGTGAAACTTTTATAAACACACTTATCCTCACGCTATCCCAATCCTCCCCGAGGCTAATTGAACCCATGATTGAATCTAACTGAACACATCAGCAGGCACAACTTAAATGGGAGTAACAATGGCTTACACCAAGGGAAAAATTAGAGCCCTACAATATACCAAATTGTAATGTATTCATTTTGCACAGACAGTGAATGATAGATTAATTCAAGTTACACAGCATTGCTACCTGTACCCCTTTATATAGTCAGTTTATTCCTGATGTACAATTTACCTCACCATTTACATCAATGCTCATAGCTTCCTAAGGGAAGTGATGCAGCATCACTTGATGTATTTAAATCTCTAATGGGGAAGAAACACTAGAAAAGCCTACATTTGCAAAGAAAGGATCTAGATGGCAGAATCTTTCTATATCCATATTCTGTAATTCAGTGTTTTAGTATACCATGTATACTCGTTCATTAGCCCATTCATTTATAAACCAACTCCCCAAGATAGTTAGGTAAAAATAGCAAAAACTGTATGACCCTTTCGTAAGCCAACCCTATATTTCAGGAGTTGGCAAACTTTGACTCCTGGCCCATTAGGGTAAGCTGCTAGCGGGCCTGGATGTTTTGTTTACCTGGAGCATTCACAGGCACGGAGCCCCTCAGCTCCCAGTGTCCACGGTTTGCCATTCCCAGCCAATGGGAGCGGCGAACTGCAGCCACAGGGAACCAAGAGGCTCCATGCCTGCAGATGCTCCAGGTAAACAAAACGACAGTGTATTAGATATTCAATTCAATGATTCCATAGAGTTTAAAATCATCAAATTTTGGTGTAGACCCATTTCTAAGCCGACCCCGCTCTTTGATGCATCACTTTTTAACCAAAAATATTCGGTTTATGAATGATTATATAAGGTAATTATTTTATTATTTTGGATATTTGTAAGCTTTGTTATTTAAATGCTTTTGTAGCATTACACTCCCTCACTTCCCCTCCCACAGCAAATGCCAAGAACTTAGCTTCATATTTGTCTTTGTATAAGTAACACTTATCCATTATATCACATTTTAAATATCCAAACCCCTATACAAACATTAGCTATTCCTGCTTAATTTATTGCATAGCTGAAGTAATAAATGCTCTATTTATGTTAAAAAGCAACTTGCAATTATTGTGCAATAAATTTAGAATATTTGACATTAAATCATTCTCAACTTAACAGCTGTAAGATGTTCCAAAAAGTGCTTCATGGTTTTACAGGTGAATTTCTGAAAAATGATACTCTATTATGAGAACAAAATGTTTCCTCCAGTCTGAGCCAGTGACAGAGTTCTCTGCTTTGTGTTTAGCATTAAAATACAATACTTTTCATGTAAGCTGCTGTTTTCTAAGACAGAACACCTAGTCTGCTGCTTGTACCTGCGCAGCTTCATTGACTTCAGTTGGGTTGTCCCACTATTTTATATCATCAAATACAAGTATGCTGTATGCTCCATAAATTACCTGGCCATTTTAATTGTTCTGTTTTGATGTCTATAAACTTCTTACTATTAGTTTTAACACTAAAAATTTACAGTGCTCCAACGCAAACTTTGTCAGAAATAGAAGGATTTTTTGGAATGATTAAATATTTAAGCCAAGAGTTGCTGGCTTCAGGGAAAGACATTTTTCCTGGCAGACTTCCCTGAGGAACTTTGGTGACTTTGTTCCCTGAGGTTGTGTTATCTTTGCTTTCTTCTAATAGGGTATTTTTTTGTGTTTTGGTGGTTGTTTTTTTGCTAGCACATCTAAAACAGAAACATCTTTATTAAATCTGGCTAATGCCTTGTTCCATTTAAATTAAAATATGCTCTTTGGAGAATACAAAGACCAGGACTAAAAGGCACAGATGGAATTCATTTTACTTAGAAAAGATAATGCATGAAGAAGGATTTAAATCATCTCAGGAGACTAAATTGTTTTCATGTCACCTGTACTGGAAATGTGTGGGATTGGCATTTATGAAAGTATTTTTTTATGTAAACAATGAATTGTCCTCAAATGCCCATTGTAACTTTCCAATCGATATCAGGCAAATAATCACCCAAGAACTAATTTTGCAGTCCTTACTCAGGCAAAAGTCCTGCCAATGTCGATGGGTAGTATTTAATTCTGGGTGTAAATTAGCAGATTTAAACCATGGATTATTTTGGCCACATGAGAGTATAAAATCTGAAGTTATAAATCCATAATTTATGTGAGAAGCACGTGTACACGAGTAACAAAGCTACCCACACTGATAATCTGATAGAGACTGTCATTCAGGTTATATCAACTCCTCCAAGAGGAAAACCTTCACTTAACGCTCATGGCACTTCCAAATCCTTATCCCATTCAGGTGGAAGTGCACGGGGCAAGTACAATGCTTGTGGGGCTGCAGAAGGGGTGGGAGTTGCTGCTCTCTGAATATGCAGATTTTCATGCTAAACTTTCTTGGACATCTGCATATATTTTCCTTGATAGGGGATATTGCTACAACTGACAGCACTCCCCACCATCCGACCCCAAAACCCAGGGAATCTCAAACACAGCATGTTTATAGGAGGCATTTCCCCAGTCTCTGAAGGGCCTGTGTTGAAGAAGCCAGGTTGGCTCCTTCCTTCCTCAGGTGTGGGCCAATAAAACAGTGTTCCTGCTCGTTTCATCCTGTCCAATAGATGTAGCAGGGGAATGATATAGCCATAGATGTCTAGTCTTAAAAGATCCACTACTCCATTACTGGAAAATTAAATTTCAGTTCTCTCTTTGCTTTTCCCCTTCCCCAAAATGGCCATTGTTTCATTGCAGTGTCTGGCACATTGGCTCAGCCACAGAAGAATGCTCAATGAATGGTGGATAGGTTAGAGAATTAACTAAACACCATTAATGTTGATTCAGAAAGATGAGTCCTGTGTGTTTTTCAGTTAAGGTGGCAAAACTGAGCCCTTAATGTGTGAGCTTCATAGCTGCCATAGCAATGGACTCTGCAAAATATTTTCTCAATATATTCCTATTACCAGATTACATAGTTATTGCATCTAGCATCGTTTCAGTCATTTCCACTATATCAATTTCTCTCTCTCTTTCCTAGCCTTCATTTCTGTCTGGCATTCATTGAATTATGGTTTGTACTATCAATCTGCTTTCCATATGACTGAGTCATTTCAGCTCTCTGCTCTGCAGAATTATCATATGAATTATCATGTCATCCAATATCCTGGCTGCAGTGTTTATCTATGTACTTACTTCCCATTTTGTTACATACACTTTCTATATGACCTATAGCCACCCACAAAGCAATTCACTTTCATCTGTCCCTATGGTTTAAAATAAAACAAAACAAAACACCTATTTTGTAAAGCTGATGCATCGAGTAATGCCATGTACATATAAACCACACACCTGTCTACTGTCACGTAGATATTGCTCTATGATGATCATCATGTCACATTTTCTGTGGATAATGATGATTCAGAAATGGTGTGTTACAGAATACATTAGGCAAGGAACTTGGGTCTTATTCGCTCAGCTCTAGCTTCAAAGTACTATGCTGAACAATTGACTTTTCTGTTTGGTGGCTGAACCAAAATATAAATTAAAGAAATTGGTTAGTTTCAAATCAAGACTGGATTTGTTTGTTTTTCTTGCCAAAATGAACAACCAAAAACATTTAATTGGATCAAAATGAAACATTCTGAATGTTGGAAAAAATTGAAACAAACTATTCTGATATTTCCAAAAAATTTTCTTAGTTCTTCTTTGGCTAAATCTATTCAGCAAATTCAACTCAATTTCATGAAAAGTTTTGATGTTCCTAAAATGGCATTTTTAATTTGCTATTTAACGAAATTTTTTTGCCCTGACTTGAAAAGAGCATTCTAGAGGTGAAGGGAGTTTGATGTGTCTTTCCACTCAGTCCTTAACCTTTTAGCTGATGATTTGGATATTTATCCAGCAGGGATGGGAGTTCATTGTTTTATGCAGGATAGCAAATCACTACTCAATGGGAATTAATTTTTGACCACTACCACATAGACTGGGTTCAAAAGGGTGACTTACAGGTAAAAGGGTCTGTGTACCACTATTGGTCTCTTGAGTACAGCTAGCTGGGAATTTTCATCAAAAATGCCAATTCATCGAATCTGAAATGTTTCATGGAAATATACCTGGTTTGAATCAAAATCGGGTTCTGGCAGCCCTGGGATTCCTAGCTTGAGCCAGGGCTCTTAGGTCTTCCAGGTTCTTAGAAACAGAGCCTGGAGACTGGCTTTGATTGAGATTTGAGATTTAGATGATGTGTATGTTTTAAGAGTGATAAAGACTAACGGGGAACTGGGAGCCTAAAAGCCCTGAGAATTACGGCTGAACCAGGATCCTTGGAGCTTGGGCTCCCAGGATAAACTTCATTTTGAAAATTATGGAATGGAGCATTCTGATTATTTCTAAATGAAACTTCTCTGGATTTTCCTTCCTGGGAAATTTTGAAAATTCTACTTTTCAGGCTGAAACACAACACACATTTAGGATTTTGGAATTTCCAATGCAATGGAAATTCTGACTTTCAACCAGCTCTGCTCCCAAGCCTTCTAGTGACCAGTCAGTGTGAAACAGTACGTCCGCATGCCATATTTAACTATCAATTTTTAGTTAGAAGTCCCTGCAGCCTGATAAAATTAGTGTATTCATCAGCTGGCAACTCACGCTCACACTTAATGTGTGTTTCCCATATCTAAACACATTTTGCTACCAATCTCTGCATAGTCTAGAAGGAAAAAGTGCATTGAACTGAACATAATTGCTATATTTTGGCTATTTGAATACATAGCTCTGTAATTACAGGGAATAATATTGCAAGAACCCTTGTAGTAAATGGATAGTGTTGTGAAAAAGGAGGGCTTTAAACTAGGTTCGACGGGGACAGGTGAGCAAACCCCACAGTTAAGTGGGGAATAAGACCTGGGAGATGGGTCAGAAACAGGAGGGAGCATGGGCTATAATGGCAGAGAGAAAGGAGGGTCAGGGCAAAGCTGGGAGGCAAGATCAAACCAGTATCTTAGATGCTTATATACAAATGCAAGAAGTATGGGTAATAAGCAGGAAGAACTGGAAGTGCTAATAAATAAATACAACTATGACATTGTTGGCATTACTGAAACTTGGTGGGATAATACACAAGACTGGAATGTTGGTGTGGATGGGTATAGTTTGCTCAGGAAGGATAGACGGGGAAAAGGGAGGAGGTGTTGCCTTATATATTAAAAATGTACACACTTGGACTGAGATGGAGATGGACATAGGAGATGGAAGTGTTGAGAGTCTCTGGGTTAGGCTAAAAGGGGTAAAAAACACGGGTGATGTCGTGCTGGGAGTCTACTACAGGCCACCTGATCAGGTGGAAGAGGTGGATGAGGCTTTTTTCAAACAACTAACAAAATCATCCAAAGCCCAAGATTTGGTGGTGATGGGGGACTTCAACTATCCAGATATATGTTGGGAAAATAACACCGCGGGGCACAGACTATCCAATAAGTTCCTGGACTGCATTGCAGACTTTTTATTTCAGAAAGTTGAAAAAGCTACTAGGGGGGAAGCTGTTCTAGACTTGATTTTAACAAATAGGGAGGAACTCGTTGGGAATTTGAAAGTAGAAGGAAGCTTGGGTGAAAGTGATCATGAAATCATAGAGTTTGCAATTCTAAGGAAGGATAGAAGGAAGTACAGCAAAATAGAGACAATGGATTTCAGGAAGGTGGCTTTTGGTAAGCTCAGAGAGCTGATAGGTAAGGTCTCATGGGAATCAAGACTGAGGGGAAAAATAACTGAGGAGAGTTGGCAGTTTTTCAAAGGGACACTATTAAGGGCCCAAAAGCAAGCTATTCCGACGGTTAGGAAAGATAGAAAAGGGGGAAAAAAACACCTTGGCTTAACCAAGAGATCTTGCGTGACCTACAAAATAAAAAGGCGTCATATAAAAAATGGAAACTAGGTCAGATTACAAAGGACGAATATAGGCAAATAACACAGGAATGCAGAGGCAAGATTAGAAAGGCAAAGGCACAAAATGAGCTCAAACTAGCTATGGGAATAAAGGGAAACAAGAAGACCTCTTATCAATACATTAGAAACAAGAAGAAGACAGGGTAGGCCCACTGCTCAGTGAGGAGGGGGAAACAGTAACAGGAGACTTGGAAATGGCAGAGATGCTTAATGACTTCTTTGTTTCGGTCTTCACTGAGAAGTCTGAAGGAATTCTAATATAGTAAATGCTTACGGGAAGAGGGTAGGTTTAGAAGATAAAATAAAAAAAGAGCAAGTAAAAAATCACTTAGAAAAGTTAGATGCCTGCAAGTCACCAGGGCCTGATGAAATGCATCCTAGAATACTCAAGGAGTTAATAGAGGAGGTATGTGAGCCTCTAGCTATTATCTTTGGGAAATCATGGGAGACGGGGGAGATTCCAGAAGACTGGAAGGGGGCAAATATAGTGCCCATCTATAAAAAGGGAAATAAAAACAACCCAGGAAACTACAGACCAGTTAGTTTAACTTCTGTGCCAGGGAAGATAATGGAGCAAGTAATTAAAGAAATCATCTGCAAACACTTGGAAGGTGGTAAGGTGATAGGGAATAGCTAGCATGGATTTGTAAAGAACAAATTGTGTCAAACTAGTCTGATAGCATTCTTTGATAGGATAACGAGCCTTGTGGATAAGGGAAAAGAGGTGGATGTGATATACCTAGACTTTAGTAAGGCATTTTATACGGTCTCGCATGATATTCGTATAGGAAAGTACAATTTAGATGGGGCTACTATAAGGTGGGTGCATAACTGGCTGGATAAACGTACTCAGAGAGTAGTTATTAATGGCTCCCAATACTGCTGGAAAGGTATAACAAGTGGGGTTCTGCAGGGGTCTGTTTTGGGACCGGCTCTGTTCAATATCTTCATCAACGATTTAGATGTTGGCATAGAAAGTACGCTTATTAAGTTTGCGGACGATACCAAACTGGGAGGGATTGCAACTGCTTTGGAGGACAGGGTCAAAATTCAAAATGATCTGGACAAATTGGAGAAATGGTCTGAGGTAAACAGGATGAAGTTCAATAAAGATAAATGCAAAGTGCTCCATTTAGGAAGGAACAATCAGTTTCACACATACAGAATGGGAAGAGACTGTCTAGGAAGGAGTATGGCAGAAAGAGATCTAGGGGTCATAGTGGACCACAAGCTTAATATGAGTCAACAGTGTGATACTGTTGCAAAAAAAGCAAACGTGATTCTGGGATGCATTAACAGGTGTGTTGTAAACAAGACACGAGAAGTCATTCTTCCGCTTTACTCTGCGCTGGTTAGGCCTCAACTGGAGTATTGTGTCCAGTTCTGGGCACTGCATTTCAAGAAAGATGTGGAGAAATTGGAGAGGGTCCAGAGAAGAGCAACAAGAATGATTAAAGGTCTTGAGAACATGACCTATGAAGGAAGACTGAAACAATTGGGTTTGTTTAGTTTGGAAAAGAGAAGACTGAGAGGGGACATGATAGCAGTTTTCAGGTATCTAAAAGGGTGTCATCAGGAGGAGGGAGAAAACTTGTTCACCTTAGCCTCCAATGATAGAACAAGAAGCAATGGGCTTAAACTGCAGCAAGGGAGATTTAGGTTGGACATTAGGAAAAAGTTCCTAACTGTCAGGGTAGTTAAACACTGGAATAGATTGCCTAGGGAAGTTGTGGAATCTCCATCTCTGGAGATATTTAAGAGTAGGTTAGATAAATGTCTATTAGGGATGGTCTAGACAGTATTTGGTCCTGCCATGAGGGCAGGGGACTGGACTCGATGACCTCTCGAGGTCCCTTCCAGTCCTAGAGTCTATGAAATTGAAACTAGCAATGAACATAGGCATTTGTGTAGCCCTGTCTCTCCTGAATAAGACAGGCTGACTAGATAGATACTAGGAATAAAAGGAATGAGGAGATTTGTACTTTATTGTGTATCTTGAAAATATGCATTAAAATATCCTTTGTAGAGTTTTTATTATGGCAGTTGGTGCTTATTAGCCTCGTAAAAAGAAAGCATTCCTAGAAATATATCCATAAATATGTCATGGAACAAATGGAGAGGGGATCTTATCAGACAAATTTCTGTAGTCTGTTTGCTCACAGTTTTAAACAAGGAGAGCACTTTAGGTGGATGTCTTATCTGAAATCCATGTGCTTTAAACTCTGCCTGTTTTTTTCATTAGTTCCATTGCCAGGAATTGGCATTAGCAATGCAGACATTAGTTATGATCTCTAGTGTAATATAAAGTAATGATCCTGGATGTAATAGAAAAGATTTAAAGGTAATCAAATTGTGTGTCTGTATTGTTTATCATAGTGGATAAATCATCAAACCTGTATCGTGTTACACAGATCCTGCCATTTGTCCTTCATTCACATGTTTTGAAGTGTGAAACAATGCAGTCTCTCCTTTCCTATCAGCTCTTACAGTTAAGAGAGCTTTTTTTTCAGTGGACCTTTTTCCCATTAAACTTTCCACTGAAACTTTTTTTCAACTACTTTGAATCTGAACGCACTAAGCAATTACGGTACAAACTAGCAGTTCTCATGCTGACCAGAAATAATCCTTGTCATCATCCTCAGAGTTCAAAGTAATTATTTTCAATAATACTCAAAATTGTGTTAGGCAAGAGTTCACATGAAATGGCTTTGGACATCTCTAAAATTCTTCTGAAAGAATTCTATGAAGTGATTTCACCACGGTTAATAATAGTAATATTATTGCCAAACTCTACATGGTGTATTACAGACAGAGATAAAGATAAAATGATGCGATAAAGACAGAGATAAAGATAAAGTGATGGGAGTTAAACATGAATTTAGACTCTATTTGTCCTACATACATCTGCTTCTCAATGTTGTAAGGGAAAATCCAGTGTTATCCAAGGCCTTGTAGGCCCAGGCCTCATGTCAAGCTGTCAGGGCTGGCCAGACTATCCAAATGGGGTTGGGGGGGGGCACAGAGGAGGCAGTGGAAAGTACCTAACAGTCCCCAACTGAAAAACAATGTTGTCCTATCACCTACTGTCGACATGTAACCGCATAGAACAGATAAGCAATAACAGGAAAAGCCTAGTATGGAAGAAATTTACTCTTGCTCCAATCAGCTTTGGCTTTGCAATATTTTGTAACAAATTAATGAGAAAATGATGTATATTAAGATTGTGGTTTTAAGCTTTATAAGACTGTCTGTAACCAGCTTTGAGGAGGCCGTTTTCCATAATGGCTCTCCCCACGCACTTGTAATCAATAAAAAGGCCTCAGGCTGATCTCATTGAAAACACAACGCTTGGGTCAATTTTTCAACATCAATGTGTAAGGGAGACTATACTGATTTGGCTTACACATTAAAGGGACAGTTGGTGCACTTCTTTAGCTTCCACTTCTACTGATAACTGCCTTTCCTGCCATCTTCCTCTCTTCTGGCCCTGAGGTTTTTATAGCTTAGCCTTCACTGGGCTCAGTGGGCCACATTCGGAGATGATATGTAACAGATGGGGTGTCAACTACATGCTGATAAGTGTCTAGTGTTTCTGTGTAAGTATCCAGATTCTGCCCTGACTTGAACCTCATGCAACTCCACTGAAATCAATACAGGTTCAGTGTGTAACTCAGGGCAGAAAGTAGCTTTAAGTCTAAGGGAATTTAACTTGTATGCAAAGGTGAGTGGAAGGAACCAACTTACACCCACTGAAACTCACTTCTGTATTCGGCCCACAGCCCTTGTCTTAAGAAGCTTAGTTTAAGAAGATGGGATATAGACCAGATTTAGAAGAGGGAATGCAATGAAAAACAAGTGAGGAAGATACATTTCTTCTTCTTAAGTCCCCTGATATTGCTTTCGTTTTTCTTTCCTTGCGACACACATGTATTATGTTACCCCTACTTGGCTGGCGGGACCAAGGTTTATTAGCCATATAGAAGAAGTGGGGTTTGGGGAGAGACTCCAAGGAAATATTTACCTTTTCCCATCACCATTAGTAACTTTCCATTACAATCAGGTTTTAAAAGTTTGGGGCCAGATTGTGCAACCCTTATTCATAGCTATCAGTGAGCAATTAAGTCAAACTGTTCCATTGACATCACTGCAGCTCAGCAACATGAAAAAGAGCTCTGCAATCTGGCTTTTTGATCTTTCTCTTCATACACTACGTATTAAAATCTTCCCTTTCATATGACTTTTGGCTTACTAAATGGAAGCTTAGAATATACTGTATCCTATTTAATTATTGGAAGTGTGTATTAATGAATGCATTCATTTTAGACCTAGTCCTTGTCCCAGCATAGTCAATGGCAAAACTCTCATGGTATCCGTATCTGGTTCTTCATGAATAAATGCTACAAATTAAGCTGGAGTGTTGTGAATTGAACTAATTTTCCACTCAGTTTTCCTAGAACACAGAGGAAAGGTCAACTACTCTTGGCATAATAATTTCATGCATTAGAAGTCTCAAATTAACTCTGAATTCTGACACGCTTTTGTGGCAGAAGCTTTACACTCTGCATCTTCCCACCTTCTTGGCACCTCCTGAGGTCCCTTCCAACCCTGATATTCTATGTATAAAAAGTAAAATAGATTTATAACAAAAATGTAAAAAATTCTTACAATTTCACAAAAGGTGTCCCTGTGGCAGTGCATCTCAGGCTATAAAAGGATAGCGATAGAATTGAAAACAAAATAAGAATGTGATTAGTAATGTACAAGTGTCTTCACATCAGCCTGGAACTCCACAGAAATATGTCTGGGGTATGTTAAGGCAGTAAAGTGCTGATTCATCTGTCTCAAGGCTGCTTGTGATGTACTTAAACCAGAGTAATTCTGCAGTGGGAACCTTTTAGGCTTATTGTGGAATGATATTGTGTCACATGTTAACTGGCAAAAAAAATTGCCCATTATATATAGATTTCTACTACTGACATCTGGTTAGAGGGTCTTTTTATTTCAAGAAGCAGCTTTAGTGCTCTAGGACCTGAGCGTTGTACCCATTGTGAATCCCAGGACAGGTGACTTTCCAGATAAAGGGAGACTTTATCTCTGATCATAGGAGCTGGCTTATGGTGAATACATGCTTCAAGGGGCCTCACATAATACTTTCTCAAGTCTGCTGGTGAGTTACTAATAGACTAATATTAGCATCCTACTACACCAGTAATGCATTATTTTGTACAATATCTAGATATGCAATCTCCTTTGAATCTCTATTAACATAGTTAGAACTGCTCAAGATTTTTGCACAGGGCAAATATATGCCATTCACTTTGGAACACAAATGCTATCTAGAAATTATTTTTCCTCTGAAACTGATATTACTGCCATGAGGGTCAAATAAGACACTCAGAGTAATTTTCTTTAGGGTCTCACTGAGAAAATTTTGATTCAAACACTGTGCCTATGTTTTGACATCAGATAGACCCTTCTCTCATAAGGTCTGATCCATTGCCTTTTGAAGACAATGGAAGGTTTCATATTGACGTTAGTGGGAATTGGATCATAATTGCTCTGTTTGATGCTGGTCATCGCATGGATGTAAACTCCCATTTATCGTTACTGCTTCCTCTGTTCCTTCCTTATCATTTAGAGCTCCGTCCTATAAAGTGCTAAGCTCTCGAACCCCGATCCAGCAAAGTACTTAAGCATGTGCTTAACTTTAAGCATGCGATTTGTGTGAGTTAAGAATAGGCTTTACAGGACTCAGCCCCCAAATGGGCAGCAAGGAGCACAGGAGTGGTCGTCTAGATCGCTGTGACTGCCCACATCAGATGGAATGTAAGCATCAGGTGGCTTCAATGGGATGGCTCACTTACTTAAAGTAAAACACACAGAAGAGCTTTGATGGATTGGGGCAGGAATGCTCAGCAACTTGCAGGATTGAGTTCTTGGGCATAGCACTGGCATGGAAAACACTTTGCATAAGTGGCTTGTGAAGACTTGGGATGTCCTTTCCAGAGTGAAACTCGCTAGTCCAAGAAAAAATGCCTGTGTTAGATAGAAATGTGGTTATGTTCCTTCCGCTTCATAGAAAACATCAAAATGTATAAACCTTTCACCTCAAATATATTTTAACCATGTTATCATTCTCTCTCTCTTCTCTCTCCCCAAAAAATTTAAAATGACGGAAAAGCAAAGTCTTTTAAGATGAAAATTGGAAGTGATTCAAATACAACTATTTTTAAACTTCAGAACATAAACAGCCCTAAACAGTGAATATTACATAGCTAAAGAAGAAAAACCCTTTGTATTTCCAGTCCCATAAATTCCTATGATAATGTAAAAAATAATTTACACATGAATGTCCCCTTTCTGACTTTAATTATATCATTTAAAATCCATCTGATCAATTGTGTGTTAGTACACTTCTTAATTGAGATCTGCATAATATACTATAAAAATTAACATTTTAAAAGCTAGTGATCAGCCTTGAACATGCAAAGGAAATGTACTTGAACCACTGATCCAGAACTGCATCAGCTTTCACAGACATTGTTCCATCAAATGTAACTTTCTAGCAGAAATCTTGAGTCCTCTTCTACATTTCTCTGAATCATCTATTGCCATTTCCTTGACTTTGACTGAATTCTGCAGGCATATTACTGCTGCAACCTTTTAAATGTATTTATGTTCTCAAATCCTTCAAGGAGCTTATTTACTATATAAAGAGTGCTTTAATCTTATATGGTAGCTAACAGATGTTACACCTGTTTGAAAGCTTGTAACATCAATGTCTGAATTATGCTTCGTAGCTGAGAGTCAGAGCAAGTTTTGTGCCATTTAAGGTGCAGTACACTGACAATAATATTGACTATAATTTATTTACCATGTTGAACAATAAATTAAGGCCTCAGTATGTTTCAAAAGGTATGACACACCTATCAAAACTAACCTAGTTTTTTGTGTCAAAATACCGCTATTTGTAAAATATTACTCATACTGTTGGTTCTTAAACGGAGCCCTGCTGTACTATTTTGAAATGTTCCTGTTAGATACAATGACTCTCCATAACCACCCAAATATTAAATACAGAAAAATAGAGTTAGAATATCTGGACTTACTCAAAATAATTACAGCTGAATGTATGCTTTGCTGGTGTGGTAAATGTAACATTTCTAGGCTAATGATACATAGGTTACAGTGGATACCTGTTGAGCTCCTAATACACTCATACTGAATTGATTACAATTAATATTCAAAATACAATAACAATAATAAGCATCTATTTTACAGTGTTATATTGCTAACAAACTGCAGATAAGAACTTCAAAGCTGTTCAAATAACTCCAAAAGCCAGTGATTGTTTTATGGAAAAAGAATTATTTTGAAGTGATGAAATGTTACAAAAATGTGTAAGACATTTTTAAATCCAGCATTTTTGTCAATTATTGAGGAATTCAGTTGTAACTCTTTAAATACCTGCATGTACATAGCTTTGAAGTGATGTGTTGAATACTTGAATTGCAAGAGTCAGAGCAAATTTGTATCACATGGTTCTGAATTTCTCTTTCTGTTTGCATTATTTTAGATCCCCCCCTAAGTTCATAACTCAGCTGTGATTCCCGAAAACATGCTATGCTCTGATATGCAGCCATTCCCAGGGAACCCTAGAAGATTGTTTCCAGCCAAGAGGGAGGTAAGTGGAGGTTTTTTGTTTTACTGAAATAAGGCACCAATTTGAAAAGGTGTATTTAATTATCTTATATCTTAACATATATGTACTAGGATTGCAGTGATATGGAATCTCATTAAGGTTGTCCAATTAGTTGTAGTTGATAAAAATTCCAATATACATCTTGTCATTAAGCAAGAAGAACACTTGAAATGCTAAATTGCAGAGGTATTCAAAGGCAGGCTATTTAATTGCAATTACAGTCATTATAAGCAAAATTTCAGAGTGCTTGCAAATACTATAAAGTAAACTATTGCTTGTTTAAAGTGGGTTCAGCTTTGAGATTTCCATTAGGAAGTCACCTGGAAAAAAATCAATATCGGCCTCAAGCCTTTAGTTGATGGCCCCTTACTGCAGATCCAAGTACATTTATTATTAAGACTAAATACAGACATAGATGTATTATGTGTAAGGCTGTTGGTCTTTTCAAATAACTATTTGATAATTAGAAGGCAAATCCTGCCCCTATTTCCATGAAAGCAGAGGTCTTTTGTCACTCACCTAGCTGCAAGGAGAAGGACCCTTGCTCAGTTATATGTAGGGGTTGAATGGCTGGACAAAAGTGAGTCACTATGCAGGGGGATAGGGAAAGGTGGACTGTGGCCACGGAGCTGCTACGTAGAGGCTACTTCCGCCTATTGGCAATCCATGGGAAGACTGGAGGTCCCATGCAGTGTAGGATATTTTGTGTCCTTCTAAGCCCACTTCCCTGCCCAGCTCATTACTAAGAAGTCTTCTGTAGCCACAGAGCTAGGTGCAGAGTTGGCCTTAAATTGTTGTTTTCTCCGTCTGTCTCCAAAGATGAGATAGAAAAAGCAGTGGCAGGGGCAGTGACCACACCTTTTAACTCCCAAAGAGAAGGCTCTCCTCTCCCATTCCCTTTCACAGTCCCTTGTGGTCTCTCCAGCATTCTGCAATCTATTCTATCAGCATTTGTTTACCTTAGCCTGAAGCTCTATTAATTGTCTAGATCTGTGTATTCCAAAATGAAACCCCATTTTGTTATTTAGTGTATAAGAGTCCAGGTAAAATGTAATTCCCTGGGAACTGAGGGTGCTCAAGATTTCTCTTGAGAAAGAAACAGAAAATCTCTAGATTTCTACCTAAAGGTCATCTGGTTTCTAAAAATGTGGAGAGAAAAATCTGAAACCCAGCTACCCTATCTTCAATTTGTATGTTTTCTGGTGGGTTTAGACAACAATATCTGTCCTTTTCCAAGACCTCTCTCTATGACAGCATGCTCCAGCTGATATTACTCCAACATGTTAATCAAATCAACTCTTAATTCTACTAGTTTTTCCTGTTGTGTGATTCAGTGCTGGCAAGCTGATCTGCAAGGCCAGCTGGTTGGTGTATCTTCACCTTATTCTAACAAGTAGCTACTTTGGCATCCTAAAATCCCTCCCCCATTCTCCCAAGATTGCAATTTAGGGATTAGAGAATTCAGCTGGATTGCATTTTATGCTTGACTATGGAATATAATGATCTCTTGCTATTTCCTTTGAATCTGCTATGAACCTTGGAAGTGTTCCCATTAGTAAGTTATAAATCCAGTTAATTGTTATATATTTAGTCCCTCAGAACAAGAAAAAGTAAACAAGAGCAGCCCCTGCTGCCTCTACCAATGCAGATTTAGGTCTTGATCCTGCTGACTGCTGAGCAGTACTGGAAGAAGTGTGCAGAGTCAAAGCACCAGTGCTCAGTGGTTGCTCGGTAGCTGTGCACAGAGTTATCATACATAATGTGGAAAAATCTAATATAAGTGGGACTATGCATCCACCAGGATCTGAGCACAGATGAGTTAGAGGCATATTGGGCATGCTAGGGTATGAAGACAGAATGTTTCTGTAGTTGCTTTAATGTAATCCACTGAATGCAAATGAGGTGATTATTGGCGATTTTTAGGCTTTATAGCTAGCCATGCATAGTGGCTCACACAGATAGGGTTATGTGCTGCACTTAAAAGAAACTGGTATCAATGCCAATAACTGACACACACATGTCTGAAGTGTCTAGGTAGACAGTTCTTAGTACCTAGAAGAGTTCTTTCCAGCCCATCAACCTGTAATGCCCATTCCACACAATTTTCTTTCCGTATTGGATTGTTAGTGACAAAACATCACACTCAGCAGCTCTCCTGGTGGTTCAGTATTGCTGAGAGTGGTCATGGTCAGTTTATTTGGAGTGAGAGCCTGATATTTTCTTACTATGCTATCCAGAAGGTAATATTTAATTTCACAGTAATTTAGTTGCTAAATTGTATTGTGTATTTGTACTGTATTTACCAAACAAAAATCCACACTATGTAGAAGCAGAATAATGAGTGTACTGTATATTCTCTTAAATACCTGCCAGATGTATAGGCAGAAGTTTCTGAGTGCTGCTAATAACTGCAAATGGTCAGATAAGCCAAACATTTGCCTTAAACAGTTGGAAGGCAGGAATTTTGACCCTGGGAAGAGCAGAAGGCAAATCTTGACCACTTTACTTCTGCAAAAACATTTTTTTTTCTGAAACAAAGTTGCATCATGTTGAGTTACATCTCACAACACAACAAATGCCTCAGAAATAACTTTCCTTGAAATATGTAGAAGTGGCCCAGGTACCCTGAGAATTGAATATTTTAAACTAGGATGAATGTAGCATTTTGATATCTGAAACTTGCGTTTAAATTTAAAATAGTTTTACTGCACAGCTTAATTCTGTGCAGGATTACTAGAGTTTAAATCACCAGTATAGAGAAGATCCTTCACCAAAAGCTCTCTGAAATCCAAATATAATGAAGTAAAGATTTCACTCTCTACAAATCTCTGAATCTGATTTCATTTTTAAATAGCCCGGAGTTCTTGTTTCTTTACTATAGTCTAAAAGTGCTTCCAGAATTTTAAAAAAATGTGAAGTATACACCTCAAAGTTTCTACTTTTCCCTCACACTCATTTTAGCACTTTCTAGTATCTAAAGATAATTTAATTTAGGCTTCAAATGGAAGTTACAACCCCAATGCAATTAATTGCAATTTTGAATAAATAGTCGTACAGCAGTTGGGAGCTTTGGTACTTTTCTACCTATATTATAAATAAGAGTCTAATTGTATGTATCTCGATCTCTGACAATTACAGCTTACCCTAAAATGCAAAAGGAACATCAGTTATTTATTTTCTTGACAAGCGGTGCTGTTCCTACAATGTGATATTTTTATCTTGGCTTACCTTTCTCCACACTGTCAAGTAATTTGCTTCTCCTGGGAGCTTTCCACATATGCATGATGTATCTAATTTCCCCTTCTACTAAATGGTAAATTATCTGCATAAACTAAGAATAAATATTTAATGGATTGTTAGCACAGATGCATCAAATATGGAGTACATTTTTATATATACCTATACCAGTAACTGATGGAAATGCATCACTCTCACCAGTAATTCATATTCCCAATGATCTGTTTATTGTGAGGAAGGGTTGGGGCAGGGATGAGTGGCATATAAGGAATTAGTTGAAATGGGGGAATGCTACGTATCTGAAAAATCCAAAATTAATTTTCTTACTGTTACCCCTATTACTTTGGGTCCAGATGGTGATACCCTTGCTGATGCTGAATAGTATCTTATGCCATGAGTGGTCCCGTGGAACAGAGGGTACGTCTACCCAGCATGCTGTGTGTGGGCTAGTCTACAGGAGCTAGTTTGAATCCAAGTAACAACAGCAGAGCACAATCCCCAGATTGTGCTAGCAAGCAGATTACTGACCCAGGGACTGTGCTAGGCTTGTAGAACCAGTATCAAGCAGAGTTCCCGAAGAGTCAATCCTGGGTCCGGTTTTGTTCAATATCTTCATTAATGATCTGGAGGATGGCGTGGATTGCACTTTCAGCAAATTTGTAGATGACACTAAACTGGGGAGAGTGGTAGATATGCTGGTGGGTAGGGATAGGGTACAGAGAGACCTAGACAAATTAGAAGATTGAGCCAAAAGAAGTCTGATGAGGTTCAACAAGGACAAGTGCAGAGTCCTGCACTTAGGATGGAAGAATCCCATGCACTGCTGCAGACTAGGGACCGAATGGCTAGGCAGCAGTTCTGCAGAAAAGGACCCTAGGGGTTACAATGGGTGAGAAGCTGGATATGAGTCAACAGTGTGCCTGTAGTGAAGTGGTGTGGCTCCCCTCCGCCCCGGAGGAGGAAGAGCCCAGTCGGGGCCAGAATGGGCGGAGCTAGGGAGCTCTGAGCCCCCCCTCAAAGGGTCAGACCCAGAACTATAAAAGCCGGCTCTCAGAGCTCAGTAGGAGCCCAGCCGCTGGAGAGAGCAGACATCCCTAGGGGATGCTCCTGCAGCCCAAGGCAGCTGCGCAGACTGGCCAGAGCTACCCCGCGCCCGCTACCCGGAGGAGCTGCCAGAGCTACCCCACGCCCGCTACCCGGAGGAGTTGCCAGACCTGCCAACCAACCCCTGCCGCGATGAACCCATGCTCCTGGACCCTGCAGAGGCCAATGCCAGAACCCAGGTAGGGCCCGAGGGGGAGTGTGGAAGTGGTCCGGGGGCAGCTGACCCCCATCTGGCTGCAACATTACCAGAGCCTATGTCAGTGTGTTGCGGCCAGGATCCCCACTGACTAAGCAGCAGATCCTCAGCCACTGCTAGGGCCCCGGGCTGGGACGCAGTGGAGTGGGAGGGCCTGCATCCCCCCTGCCATCCAACTCCGAGGTGGCAGACTTCCCCTCTTCCTGGCCTGATGAGGCCGAAGCCTATTATTGCTGTTCAGCCCTGCCTGAAGGCCTGAGTACCCTGACTCAGTGTTTGTTGCCCCGCCCTGACCTAGGGACGGGCTTAAAACTACTATTACTGCTTGGCCTTGTTGTTACGGCTCATCCTGCCTGAGGGCCCTGAGCCTCCTGACCCAGTGGTTGTTGCCCTGCCAGAGCCAGGGCCAGACGTAACCACAGTGCAGCCGACTATCGCAAGGGCTACCGAGGGAGACCCCCAGCCAGACTATTTTCCCGGACCCATCGGTGTGTAGTGAGTCGGCGTGGCTCCCCTCTACCCCGGTGAGGGTCGAGCCCCAATGAACTCTTGTAAAGTGCCCTTGTTGCCAAGAAGGCTAACAGCACTTTGGGCTGCATAAGTAAAAGCATTACCAGCAGATCGAGGGACATGATCATTCCCCTCTATTTGGCATTGATGAGGACTTATCCGGAGTACTGTGTCCAGTTTTGGGCCCCACACTACAAGAAGGATGTGGAAAAATTGGAAATAGTCCAGCGGAAGGGAACAAAAATGTTTAGGGGGCTGGAGCACATGACTTGTGAGGAGAGGCTGAGGGAACTGGGATTATTTAGTCTGCAGAAGAGAAGAATGAGGGGGGATTTGAGAGCTGCTTTCAACTACCTGAAGGGGGGTTCCAAAGAGGATGGATCTAGACTGTTCTCAGTGGTACCAGATGACAGAACAAGAAGTAATGGTCTCAAGTTGCAGTGGGGGAAGTTTAGGTTGGATATTAGGAAAAACTTTTTCACTAGGATGGTAGTGAAGCACTGGAATGGATTACCTAGGGAGGTGGTGGAATCTCCTTAGAGGTTTTTAAGGTCAGGCTTGACAAAGCCCAGGCTGGGATGATTTAGTTGGGGAATGGTCCTGCTTTGAGCAGAGGGTTGGACTAGATGACCTCCTGAGGTCCCTTCCAACCCTGATATTCTATGATTCTGTGAATTTGCACTGAAGCCCACCCATGCTGTGCTGTGTTTACTATTATTGTTGGCCGTACTATCTAGAGTCAAGCTTTTCCTTCTGAGCTCAGTGAGAGACTGATTGGTACTATTCCAAGTCAATAAGATATTGCAGTGTGGCCAATAGGGATCTGCTAATCCATGGATACATCTTTTGGATGTAAAATACCTTCCTCAGGAATGGAAATAGAGTCCACCTTAAAATAGTCCCAATGGCATCACTGATTATCAGTCTGAACCTAAAACTGCTTCCATTTAAGCCAAAGTCAAAACTTCAATGAGTGCAAATTCTCATTGCCTTTAGTGGATTTGCAAGCAAGATTTGGCCCAGAGCCTCTAATTTCAAAGATGTTGCTGCAACTTTTCTTCAGGAAGGGGATAACATGAACAGAAATATAGAATGTAGGAAGTGTAAACATAAAGCCCAGAACCAGATCGTTACTGATTTCTGCTTCATCGTAAGGGCAAACACACGGAGAATGAATTTCCATATTTCATAAATTTAAGGCCTGGTGACCCATCACTATTTGATTTCTACATCTGTGTCTTCATTTTGGAATGAATCCTTTATAGTGTATTAGTACAGTGTTCATTATTATTTTAATCCAAAAATATGCACTGACTTCAGTGAGAGGATTAGTTCAATTTATGTTTGTGAAGGGCTGTAAAACTGGCAGAATTAATTATTTTAGCACAATAGATAGCTGGTAGAGCTGAATGAATAATTTGCAGTGAATGATCATTCAGGCTTTTTTTCACTGCAGACAACTTAATGATTTCTTAAATGTATTTGATTTTTGAAATTATTTACCAAATAGTTTGGGCAAATAATTGTTGTTCTGTAAATTATTTAAAAGCAATATCAGAGGGAGATGCATCTGAAGAAGTGGGGTTTTTTTTTTCCACAAAAGCTTATGCCCAAATAAATCTGCTAGTCTTTAAGGTGCCACCAGACTCCTTGTTGTTTTTTGTTTAAAAGCCGGTAGCTGTTTGTGTTTGGTATTCAAAGTTCAGGCTATGTTAGTTGATTTTGACTGAACAAAGATCACCTGGTACAATTCTGCCCCCTTCTTGGATTTGTATAACTTTCAGAATCAGATTTCTAATATGAATTCTTTCATTCATGATTATAAAATTGACATTCCGTGATTGTTCTCCAGTGTGTTAAGTGTGCTGCTACCATGCACATTCCTGTCAGTAAACTCATTTGTTGAAATATTAGCTGAAAGGAAAAACAAATGGGGGAGTAAAACCAAAGAATACTCACATAATCAAATAAGTATTTAATATCGTTTGTATTATAATAGTGCCTAGAGGCCTCAGCCAAGATCAGAGCCCCATTGTATTAGGCAATGCACAAGTAGTAGTGCTATGTACAATGTACAAAATTATAGACAGTCCCTGCCACCAAACATTTATAATCTGAAGAGACACGAGATGGGAGGGGAAACAATGACTCAAAGGAATGTGACCTTACACAAGTTACTTCACAGCAGGTTAGAGTCTAACCCAGGAGTAGAGCTAGGATCTTCTGATTTCTAGTGCAATGCCTTAGCTGCTGGCCCACATTGCCATTAGAGACTATTCACTAACTTCTTTGGTGATAGTCACCCTAGTTTAATTGCTTATATTGGCAGCACCTACGAATGTGAATAGGATGGTATTCTGAATGCTGTCTGTGAACCTGAACACCATGGGCATGTCGGGAAGGCGGAAAGGACATAGCAGTGTGCATAAGTATCTACAATCCATGGAAAGAAAGATCTAAATTTAGGTCTATAATAGCTTTGACATGGAAGGGTCACACATGCCTGATGCAAGAATCATATACAAAATATGAAAAAATGTTCTCACAGTTTCCTTGCATTAAATCTTGAATAATTCATCCTTACTTCATCCATGTATTATCCTTGCACTTTTCCTAGTGTTGGGACCAATCCAGATTTTGTCTATGCTAAAGTTGCATATGTTTGCTGAAGTATTTAGCATTAGACAAACCATGACCACAAGTATCTGGGGGATAAAATCACTCATTAGAAGAACAGAACACAACTGGCCTGCATATACAAATCTATAACATAATCCATCTCCTTTCAGCATACACATTTTCATTCAGGATGTGACATCTCTGACAGCTGGATGTCAACTATTTAACTACATATTCAACTGCTAGCTGTGGGCCACCTGTCTACCTATATTTTTACACAAAATTCAGGTGTCATAGTAATTGGGAAACCTATCCAAGTTTCTGCATAATTCAGAAGAAAAAATGCATCTAAACCTTTAATTAGGACAACAGGCTGTCTGCCTCCTGTTCATAGTGGGGAAAGTGTTCTCTGAAACTTTTAGCCAAGCTATTCCTTCACCAAGACACAGGGCTAAATACAGCCCTGGTGTAAATGAGTACAACTCAACTGACATCCCAATTGTGTCTGAAGGTCCTACTTAAGCAGTTGCATGAGGCTATATGGAGGTTCAATCCCAGCAGAGGTCCCAGACCAAGTTTTCTGAATCCCATCTGGAAAAGGCCCCCTGAGAACAAAGGGAAATGATGACTGTGACATTCCCTAGTGTACAATCAGGACTGGCTTTTACACTGCTTCACTGTGAGAGCAACCATGCCTGGCCTTGCTCTCACACAGCCTCTATCATATAAATTACTCCCAGCTGAGTTGTATGAGTGCTTCTAGCCAGCCGCTCCTGAATTATATTTATCTGCTTACCTTAGAACACCTGCTGAGCTTCTGTCTGGCATCACAACCTCTACACCTTTCTAAGGCTCCAGTCCTGCAGAATGCTGAGAGCTGCCTGAAAGTTGCTGAGCATCCTTGAAGTCAATAGGAGTTGAAGTGCCCACCAGGATCAGGCCTTAAGTGACTTTCTCAAATAAAATTTATGGCTACCAACAAATATTGCTAATGCCCTAATTTCCAATAACATCATGAGCCCAATCCTTCAAGGTCATGAGCACTTCCTGTGGGGTACTGTGTTCTCTACATCTAACAGGGTTGGTTCCTAATATATTAGACTTTAAATTTTTGATCCAGTTCCCTGAAGGAATTGGGGAATCTCATTCATTAGTTCAGATTTTTTCTGCCTTCTGTCTAGTTTTCTGAAATATTAGCTGCTAATCAATTCTATTTTTATACAAATGTGTGGCAGCTGTAGCTCTCAAATTATGATTGCTATCAGATCTTTCAATTCCAGCCTGCTTACTCAGGTTCCCTACAGTCTTACACAATTGATTAATTCTAATGTGTGCATCTCTGAACATTCACTTAATTTAATAACCTTAAAAGGCTTCAGGTACTGCACGGATGAGATTATGGTGTAGAGAGGAGGGATTTAGATTTATTAGAACCTAGGGAACCTTTTGGGGAAGGGATTGCCTATGCAGGAGGGATGCATCCGAGTACCTTTCCCAGACCTGAAGAAGAGTTCTGTATAGCTCAGAATTGGTCCAATAAAAATATATTATCTCACTCACCTTGTCTCTCTAATATCCTGAGACTGACATGGCTACAACACCACTTGCATATTAGCCAGGGTAGGCAGGGATGCAACCCTATAGGGGTGACCCTAAATCTCTGACTACCCAAATTCAGGAGAGCAAGACCAGATGGATTATTCCACAACTGCCCTGTTCTCTACACTCCCTCTGAAGCTTTGATATGGGCTGCTGTCAGAAGACAGGATACTGGGTAAGATGGACCATGGCCTAATCCAGTATGCCTACTCATCACCCTTTTGTTATTGGGTATCACATCTAAGGCCTGATACTGCAGGCCTCACTAGGGCTCGGGAGATATGTGGCTCAAATAGCGCTTTATCCTCTCTGATACTCACTTCAGGGGTATCTAGCTCATTCAACAAACTGCATGGAGATTTGGTCATGGTGACACAAAGCTAAGGATTGTTGGAGGATTTTTCTACTGTCAGCTCTGCTTGGGAGCCACAGAATCACAGCAAGCCCTTGAGGTGAGGAGGAGGAGGCTTGTGCTCATGTGAGACAACCTGAGCTCTGGGGAGAAAGTGTATTGTGTGAAATGATAATCTGGCCAGTGAAGAGGGAAAAGGGTCATTTAATGTGACTTCTGTGCCTACAGGGTAGTCTGAGGGAATCCAGTGCCTCTGGACCATTAGAGGTGAGACTGACCCAGCATGAGCCAGTGGTGAAGTAGGATTGAGGAGGTGGTGTCCAGAGGAGGGGAGTTGGTCTGATTTGCAAAGTCTCAGTGAGGGTCACCAACTACACACAGAGTTGGGGTTGAACATTCAGCAGTCCTCTAAGATGGATTTGCCCTTTGGAAATCAGCAAACCAGATGCTGCTGGTGGGAGGCATAGAACCAGAAGGAACAGGGGAGGAGAGACTCCTCCACGTGGCTGTAGGTGGGGAAGTTCAGCTATAAGGGAAAGTTAACCCTATTTACAGTTGAGCCCAACAACTTTTGTCATATAGTGGGTTTTACAGAATTGTACTGCTGGACATTCATTGTGTACCCAACCTGAACCGGAGAAGAAGCCAGAATTTACCAACGTACATTGCCAAAGAGCCACAGTAATACGTCAGCAGCCCATCAGCTCTCCCCCAACTCCAAGTGCCTCCCGCCCAACAACAGCCCCACCGATCAGTGCCTCCCCCTCCCTCCCCACTGTTTCATGGCATGCAGGAGGCTGAGGAGGAGGAGCGAGGGCACGGCAGGCTCGGGGAGGTGTGGAGTGGAGGCAAGGCCTGTGACAGAGCCAGGGGTTGAGCAGTGAGCAGCCCTAGGCACATTGGAAAGTTGGCGCCTGTTGCTCCAGCCCCGGAGTCGGTGCCTATACAAGGAGCCACATATTAACGTCTGAAGAGCCACATGTGGCTCTGGAGCCACAGGTTGGCCACCCCTCATGTAAGGATATTCAGTTTGTTATATTTTTAAGTTATGTCAGTGCTGCCAGGATAGGTGTAGGGGCCATCTTTTTTTACATTTGTATCAAAATAAAAAATCCTCCCTCTCCCTCAAATAATCTGATTATTCTTTCCTGAGGCCCCTTTAAAAGGCAAGATACACAATCACATGTGGAACATGATGTGGCATTATTCTGTTTACTGTACTCATGTTGCCCCCATCACCACAGTATGTAAATACCTCACCGTTTTTAAAGTATTTATCCTCCCAACATGCCTGTGAGATAGATACTATTATTCCCATTTTAGAGATGGAAAACTGAGGCACAGAGAGAAAAAAGGCAAGATTTTTACAAGTGTTTAGGCACCAGAAGCTGCACATAGGCATCCAGTGGGATTTTCAAAATTATCTAGGCATCTAGCTCCCATTTATTTCAATAACACTTAGGTGCCTAGGCACATTTAAAAAATCCCACTAGACATCAATGTGCATCTTTAGATACCCAAGTATATTTAAAAATCAGGCCCTAAGTGACGTGCCCAAGGTCATCCAGGAAGCCTGTGGCAGAACAGGTATTTGAACCCAGGTGTCCCAATGCTTAGGCTAATTCCCAAACCACTGGACCATCTCCTTGTTATTACTATTATTACCATTCCTCTAATCTTATTCTGCAGTTCATAAGTAGAATGGTCCCAAATTAAACAGTATCTCGAGGCTCTTAGAGCTAATATTTTTACATGTCAATGACTAATATATATTTCTTATGCCCTACATGAAAACTTTTTTTTTTTGCCGCTGAACTAGCTATGAACATCCTAAAGTTTCATCATTGAGGGGAATGATTTTTAGAAGTCTAGCAAATATACTGAATCCTAAACTGGAAATGCTGCTCCGTGAACAAAATAATTAATTCTTGCTGTTTAAAACTAATGCTGAAGTCCTGCTGGTGGATATGATGGCACAGAATGCAATTATAGAAGAATTGCTTCTGTAAAAGTATTTTGGGTAAAGTTGAATGTTAAATGTTTCCTTACACAAAGGAAACCCATGAATGATTAATCTAAAATTCTTGGATTTATGATAGCACGATATAGGAGGATTTATCTGTATAAAACGTGTCACCTAGTTTTGGGTATAGAAATGGTTAATCAAATTTGCTCCTTTTTTTTTTTAAGGAAAATTACTTCTACTAAATGTAGAAATGGGTCACAAAAGGGGGATTGATTTCAGATGTGGAGTACATTTAGCCTAGCAATTCTAGCCTAAATTGGAGGGTTAGCATTTGTATGCGGAATCAAAGGTGCAGATGTGTTATAAATGGTTCTCAGAAGATTTTGTCCAAAATGGTGACAATAGACTGAAATTATCTCTTCTATGGAGATTTTTGCCATTCTAAGAGAGACTCTTATGAGCATGGCTGTTTCCCTCAGTGCTCTGGTTAATATTTGACCACATCCTGACTGGAACCAGAAACTTAGAGTCTTCTAGTTTGCGAGCTGACCAAAACCAAAAGCTTAGATTCTGCTCCAGGTGTTCAAATAAAATCTAAACCCACCTTCTTCATCCACAAACGGATTCCAGATTTATAGTTCTGGGTTTGGCCCATCTCTAACTCAGTATTTACATATTAACCTTACAAGTTAGAAATAGTTTGACAGAGTGGACAAGCATTAATTATGTACAAATAAAGAGCTGGCTTTTTCCCAGGGAGAAAGTAAATTAACTTTGATAGTCAAATTTACTCTTTCCCAAGGGAAAAAAATCAGTGTTCTGATTAAACTGAAGAGACCGCAAATTGCTATAAATCCAGTGAAGTATAGTGTGTCAGGCTTCATGTAATAATAGATTCTATACAGTAATTGTATGCAAGCATCAGAATGTGATCTTTAACTGTAGCTTGGTATTAAATAAAGAAAAATAGAAAAATGCTGGATTTCAATTCCTAGGAGAATCACCTTCTCAAAAAATCAACATTTACTGGCTCTTCATCCCTGATGTGGTGGAGAATATCCATCAGAAAGGCTTAGTCCTAGCCATCTACTTGTTTGAATGTTTTCAGATATGATACGAACAATCTGTGAAATTTGACTGACTACAGCATCCTACAAATAGGAAAAGTAGTCTACAAAACCTTGGTCAAGTCACTTAATCTCTCTGTACTTTGTTTTTTCACTCTTTAAAATGGAATCATAATGATAACCTGTTTGCAGGAAGTTGTAAAGTTTAAGACCCCAATATTTGTGGGGTATTCCGATACTAGAATCAGAAGAAGTGTAGAAACTACTACAAATAAGAAAACAAAGTAAAGTGACTTTAATTGGGAAAATAGGATTGTGTGTGTGTGAAAATTTCCTTAAGATAATTCTAGAAGTTTATGCAGCTCTAAGCATAACACATAAGCCAACATTTTCCCCTGGAGCTATAATTTACATCACATGAGGATATCCCTCCCTGCCCAATGTTTTCAAGAGGAGCTGGACTTAGTATCTAAGGGCAGAATTTGGCCCACAGTCATTTTTCCTTCAGGGCCTACTTATGGCATTTGTCTGCTGGCACAAACAGAGGGCAATGCAAAGTTGCCCACTCCCTGGAGGGCTTAGGGAGGGATTTTGCTTCAGGTACTGTGCCTGCTCTCATTGGTGCCATTGAAGACATGTGCAAAGAGTAGGGATGCTGCCATGGCACCACCTCCTCTCCCACTTTTGGATACTACAAAGGAGCAGTCTTTTCACTCTCCTGAGTAAGCACAGGGGCTGCAATTGTGATACACCCTTGGAGGGGCCATGCATCTGGGTTTCCTGCAGGATTCAGACATTGATAGATTTTTAAGGCCAGAAGGGACCCTTATGACCAAGTGATTCCTGCATTAAGCCTATTAATTTCTGGTTGAGCTAAAGCATATCTTTTAGACAGACATTCCACCATTTCCCTTGGTAGGCTGTTTGAATGATTGATAAATTTCACTGTTCAAAATTTGCCTCTTAATTCCATCTTGAATTTGTCTAACTTCGAGTTCCAATTATTGGATCTTGTTAAGATCCCCCTACCACATTCTGGCCTTAACTTCTGGCTGAAACATAAAAACTATCCAAAGATTTTACCAGCTCACATTCAGTTTGTTTGATCAGGGATTTGAACTGTTTTGAATTTTTCTTATGGAAGGGACTCATTCAGGAAATGGTGTGTTAGCAATTCAGATGTACTGTCAATCATTGACTTAATTGTAGGCTCTGATCTACCCTGACACTTAATTCACAAAATGTCTGAGATGAATAATATAAAAAGCTTTCTTCTCAAAGTTACTCCATATCCCACTGTTCCCTTGTGCCAGGGAGTGAAAAGCCAGGTTGTATTATGTAATGTGAAATAGCACCATATGGTTAATGTAGCTTAATGTTGCATGATGCAATGAAATCATGTGCAATTAAAAATGACAACTAGAAAATGGAAAGCCTGTTTTATGTGACAGTACTCATCCCAACAATAAAATGTTAATCTAACATCTCATATAAAATACATTTTATTCTAATGTATTTACCCAGGAAAGTTTTGCTTTCAGGTAGCATCTGGTTTTCCGTGAGATATTGCTTTTTTTTAACTGAGTTTTCTGGATGGGTCAATTAAAGCACAAAGAGAGCAGATGACTCTGTGTCCTTGAATAAGTTAGTTGTCCAGATGAGTATAGAACCAATGAATGGGAAAACTTTCTGTACATCATCCAGAGTCCAGAAGTGACAAAGTCTCTTACCCTTACCAAATCAAAGGTTTGTTTTGGTTCAGATTGAAATGTCCTCTGCAGTTCTCTGTGGTCCCCAGCATGTTCCTTTCCTATGATCTCCAGTCTCCAGAAGACTAAGAGCTCTCTCTCCAGTATAATCATACACACATCTTCCTGTTTACAATTAGCTTGTTCCTAGCTCTCGCGGTGTCCATGCTGGGACCGCTGTAGTCTTATATTCCAATTGTATGCAGTCCAGAATGCCTGTCACCACAGAAACCCAAATAATTATGAATTCAGTGTTGTCCAAGGCCCAGAAAAGAGCTTGCTAGACAGGTTGAAACAAGAAGTTACTCAGTGTTGGAGCTAGGGTGTCCAGATGTCCCAATTTTATAGAGAGAACCCCAGTTTTGGGGTCTTTTTCTTATATAGGCTTCTATTTCCCCCCCACACACACACCCTCTGTTCCGATTTTTCACACTTGCTGTCTGGTCACCCTAGTTGGAGCACTTGTGGATGGAGCAGAAAATCAATTGAAAAGGGAAAATTGAGAGATTATCTGAGAGATTAGAGAAGGGAGGGAGCTGGCTGAGGGAACTGATATATGCTTTGATTTACCGGGCAGCAGTTAGTTGTGTTACAAATAATGGGTATCATTCAATATTCTTTATGTATGCCAACCCTTTTGACTTCCTTGGGAGTCTTGTCTGTACAAAAAGTCCTTAATAAATTGAGAGAGAGTGAGAGAGAGTGTGTGTGTGTGTGTGTGATGCACTTCTGAATACTGTAAGACTAAAAAACAAATCCTTTCATAGGTTTGGTTAACTATTACCGCTGATTTGTACATGGGTTTTAGTGACATTGTGTGAGCTATCACAGACTTATGCAAACAGACAAAGCTAAATAAAATGGTATGGACAAAAGCTTGTAAAACCTGTTCTTGTCAGTCCAAATTTTGACAAAATGTTTGGACTGTGTACTGATGCATCAGACATTGAACTGGGAGTGGTGCCGATGCAAACAGGGAAAAGTAACAAAAAGCATCCATTGCTTTCTTAAATACAAAACTGACACCACTGAACAGAATTACTCTGTCATGGAAAAAGAATGTTATGCAATTGTGTGGGGTGTCAAACAGTTAAGCCTTATTTATTTAAAAGAAAATGTGGGGTTCTGACAAGAGTATTCTCTGTAGGTAAGGCTACATCAAACCAAAGGTACCAATTCCAAACTGCAATGTTGGAGCATCACTCTCCAAGAAAATAACATTGTGCGTGTTAAGGGAAGAGAAAATATAATAGCTAATGCTTTCTGCAGGCAAGAGGGTTATGATACAATGCCTACAGATCAGCCAATGGCTGACACTTCTGCATAATTTTAAGAGGGGAGGTATGAGCCATAAACCGATAAATGCCCGATAAATTGTTTGGGTGGCTAACAGACTGAAGGTGTAAGGGAGCTGTTACGCACAAGCAAGTATCCCTGGAGGCAATAAAAAGGCGACTCTCAGACCTAGGTACCCTGAGAGCCATCACACAAAAGAAGCTGAAAGAAAGATTGATTTATTCAGAGTGTTGGAGGCAGCAGGCTCTGATACTGAGACTATCAAAAATGCATATGTAAGCGGAGGAATGGTCCTGCTATTGTGGGGAACTTTCCTGGCTTACACACTACCGTGATGAAATGGGCTAATGAAAGGATCTGAGTCCTCGTTCCGACTTCCTTTACCAAGAGGTCTGCCTGACCTCAAGGGCTCCCCTTCCACTCTCCCATGTGGCAGAGTCCTCATAACCCCAACAAGGCTGGGCCCAGGATTCCTGGGGGTCTTGACCCCCAACCTTGTCATGGTCACTTAGGGCAGGGGCTAGGGTATCCCCACTCTGGGGTGCTCTCTCTGCACTGGATGCTTCCTTGACCCACTGATCATTACATACAGTTCAAAGCAAATACAGTTTACTAAACAGCAATCAATTTTTTTAAAATAAGGAAAAAATGGAAAAGGTTAAAGAAAAACACATAACCCCGCTCTGTGGCACAGGGACATCACAATCAGTATCTCTGGAATGTAAGGGAAGTTCCCAATCTGTTCCTCACAAGTCCCAGGCCTCCTTCTCAGGCCCTGGCAGAGCTCAGGGATGCTGCGAGTCAGACACTTGCTCTGGCAGTGGCCACACGCTTTCAGGCTTTAGGTGGCAGGACCCTTCTTTCCAGTGTTGCCCCCACCCCGTTGAAGGTACAATCCCTCTCTAAGTCTGGCCTGCAGAGTCTCATGTCTGGAGGCATCTCTCTGTGCTGGGCCCACTGCCCAGGGTCCCCCTCACTCTTCCCAGCTGCTCATCGCACCCGGTTCTAGACTGCTCCAGCACCAGCTCCAGCTCCACTCTGTCTCAGGATAGCTGCTACTGCTCTGCCTCCAACTCCCTGGGCTGCTTTCTGGCCCCTCTGGATCTGATTGCTACAGCTCTCCTCCCAGTGCAGGTCTGCTCTGTAGGCTGCTTCTGTGACTCTGCTCCCAGCACTGACCTGCTTCCTGGGCTGCTTTCTGGCCCGTCTGGATCTGGCACAACTCTGCTCCCCAGCTCAGCTTGGGCCCCTGCTCTCTCCTTAGCTCAGCCCCACTCTGTCTGACCCAGGTAATTCCAGCTCACACAGAGGATGGGGTCCCCTAGCCTCCTGACTCGCTCATTAGCCTGCCCACCCAGTCAGTCAAGCTGACCTGGACCATTGGCCTCTCCTCATATTTCCTGGAGACTGTCAGTCTCAGGGTCCTGATTTCCAATCGACCCTTCCCCTTACTTTTAGTACTGGGAGTTAGCCAACCAAAAAACCCCACTGAGTTTTAGTAAGGGGACAACACCCTTACATATACAAACAGGCAAAAAAGGAGAGGTAAGATTTGAGGCTGAAGAGAAATTACATTGAAAATTGGAGGGGAGATGATGGCAGAAAATTTGGTTTGGGGGTTGGCAAAAAAAGTGTGACAGTGAAATACAAGATATGAAGAAATCTTTTTGTGAAGGATGGAAACTTCATAGTGATTAATCCTAAAGAGGTAGTAGAGGTATGGAAAAAACATTTTCAATGCCTGTTAAATGAGAGGTGAGAGTTGTGAGCGCAAGCACCACCAACAATTATGGGGAGGCCTTCACATGCAATTGATCTCTGTAGAGGAGGTAGAAGAAGCTCTGAATAAGATGAAGATTGATAAAGCAGCTGGTGAAGCTGAAATAACGGATGATATGATCAAGGCAGTTGAAAATACTGAAGTAAAAGTGTTTTCATAGATTGCTATAAGTTTCTTGGGATCAATCTAGGATACCAGGTGACCGGAGAACAAAGTTGATTGTTCCTCTTTAGAAGGGTGAACGTGATACAAATAATCCAAACACTTATTGAGGTCTCTCTTGGTTTAAGTCAGACTCTCAGTCCTTGAAAGAGTTTTGGAGGCAAGGTTGAGGATAATATAGGAGAGGAGTAATATGTCTTTAGGAGGGGAAGGAGCACTATAGACACAATATTTGCTATGAGACAGAAGTTTGAAAGAATAATTAATGGAAGGTGTAACTACTATGTAACATTAATTGATCTTGAGAAAGTATGTGACTTGATTCCATGAGAGCTTATGCTTGGAGTATAGGGATGGAGAGGAGGGGAACATCTTATCGCACTGGTATTATATAAGCCACTGATGTAATGGAACTACTCTTGATTCTCCCTAGTATTATATCAGAAGCAGGCCCACTGTGAAAAAGAAGACAAGCGATATCTTTACCAAATCTCATAATCATGAAAAGTAATTCTCTCAGATATGGTTCAGTAAGAACTTAAGTCATCAGACATATATCATACATAATTCTTCAGCATCTGTTCTACATGCTCATAAATTGTGTATCAGAACCTGTTTATAATACAACTTTTTCTTAAATCAGGATGAAATATAGAACATTTCAGTCTCCATATATGTCATCAAAACTCTTTGAACTCCCTTAAGCCCTAGTTTTCACAAATGTGCTGAAATTTTGAATGCTTCAGGTTTTGGTTGACAGTTTGGGGACATTTAGGTCCATTTTTCAGAAGTTCTGCATCAACCACTCCATGGTGAATGGAGTTGGATACAGTTGTGATGTCATGCAGTCTATATGGTTTTATAAAAATATGGTGATAAGTTAATATAATGTAACTGGAATATGCTTCATGGTCTCTTGTAAGGTATCACTACAAAGCTTATAATCTACTGAGTGTGATCATCCTATTTGTATAAATGTACCACTCTTGTATCTGGGACTAGAAATATAAAAACTCTGAGGGCCTATTGCAATTATGCTAAGTGTGGGCCATTAATGGTGGTTTGGAATCTTAATGGCTCCTATCAACCAGGACAATTGACTGGAGCTCTGTTTGCAAGCATGTCTTCCTGTGAGTCAGGCTGGGAGGAATGAAGGCTTGGGGTCTTACAGTGACATGTGATATGTCACATGAACTGGAATCCATCTTTAACCTGGTGCTTTTCCAGAGAGGGCATGGGGGTGGAAACTCAGAGAGAGACACAGGATTCCCGCCTATGCAAAAGATATATATATATATATATATATATATATATATATATATATATATATATATATATACATATATATATATATATATATATATATATATATATAAAGGGGTGGAAGAGAACGAAGAGGAGCAGCCATCATGAAGAATCCCCTAGCTACCACCTAAGCTGGAACAAGAGCTGTACCAGGGGAAAGAATTGTGCCCAGGCCTGGAAGGTGTCTAGTCTGAGAGAAAACTTAATCTCAGTCTCAGAGACGTTTCAGTATCTGTATTCAGTTTGATTAGACATAGATTTGCGTGTTTTATTGTATTTTGCTTGGTGACTTAACTTTGTTCTGTCTGTTAAGACTTGGAACCACTTAAATCCTACTTTCTATATTTAAAAAAAATCATTTTTTACTTATTAATTAACTCCAAGTATGTATTAATACCTGGGGGAGCAAACAACTGTGTATCATAACCTAGTCCCAGATTTGGACCTTAGCGTCCAAAATATGGGGGTTAGCATGGAAACCTCCAAGCTTAGTTACCAGCTTGGACCTGGTAAAGCTGCCACCACCCAAAAAATTAGAGTGTTTTGGGGCACTCTGGTCCCCCCAACAACCTTCCCTGGGGACCCCAAGACCCAAATCCCTTGAGTCTCACAACAAAGGGAAATAAACCTTTTCCCTTTCTCCCTCCAGGTGTTCCTGGAGAGAGACACAGAAGCAAGCTCCGTGAATCTAAATAGAGGGACTCCACCCTCCCCGTTCCCAGTCCTGGAAACAGAAGCACTTCCCTCTTCACCCAGAGGGAATGCAAAGTCAGGCTAGTAAATCTAACACACACAGATTTCCCCCTGACTTCTTCCTCCCACCAATTCCCTGGTGATCTGCAGACTCAATTCCCTGGAGTTCCCCACTAAAGAAAAACTCCAACAGGTCTTAAAAGAAAGCTTTATATAAAAAGAAAGAAAAAATACATAAAAATGGTCTCTCTGTATTAAGGTGACAAATACAGGGTCAATTGCTTAAAAGAAATATGAATAAACAGCCTTATTAAAAAAGAATACAATTCAAAGCACTCCAGCAAATATAGACATGTAAATACAAAAAAAACATATAAATCACTATCTGATCTTTTGTACTTACAACTGGGAAACAGAAGATTAGAAAGCAGGAAACAGAAATAATCACTTTTCATAGCCAAGAGAGTACAGGCAGAAGACCAAAGAACAAAGGACTCACACACAAACTTCCCTCCACCCAGATTTGAAAAAGTCTGGTTTCCTGATTGGTCCTTTGGTCAGGTGTTTCAGATTACTTCTTTCCAGGTGAAAGAGACGTTAACCCTTAGCTATCTGTTTATGACACTGTGCATATCTCTCTCATTGTTATAGATGGTGAACAATTTATGAGTTTACCCTGCATAAGCTTTATACAGGGTAAAACGGATTTATTTGGTTTAGACCCCATTGGGAGTTGGACATCTGAATGTTAAAGACAAGCACACTTCTGTGAGCTGTTTTCAGGTAAACCTGCAGCTTTGGGGCAAGTAATTTAGACCCTGGGTCTTTGCTGGAGCAGACAGGAGTGTCTGGCTCAGCAAGACAGGGTGCTGGAATCCTGAGCTGGCAGGGAAAACAGGAGCAGAGGTATTCTTGGCACATCAGTTGGCAGCTCCCGGTGGGGCTTCTGTGATCCAACCCATCACAAAGGTATTAGCTTTATCCAGTCACCTAAAATGTTTATGTAATGTTGCTTTGCACTGATAAATGATCTCCATGTTTCACCCCACAGACAACTACACTTCAGCCAGCAGTGGGAGAAGTGTGTGATAGATAGACAGATCGTATTGTATGGCACTCTGAGTTCCTTCTCAATGAGACACTATAAATACAATTTAGTTGCAAACATGTTTGTTGCATGGAACTTGACACTTAAAAAATTAATCTGCTTCTATCCCTTACAGAATATCATACAGTAGTACATAAAATGAAAGCAGATTGTTCAGTTTGATCAAGATATACATATTTACTATCTTTTATATATGGAACAGCTATTTCAATCACTTTTAGAGGCTTCTAAGTTATCATTTTTCTCACATTCCAAGGTCTATACAACTGCACATTTGACAGCTAAGATTTTGTAGTTGGAGGGCCACAACATTAGTTTATTGTCTCTAGAAAATTCCTGAAATAGTTAACTTGTAAATTACACAGAATACACAATATATATTATGATGTACTTTGGTGAAGAGGTTTTGTCAGCACTTGTTTAGGATGACCGGCATAATTCATTTATGGCTTCACCATGCAGACTAATACAAACTTCCCAGTCCTGATAACAGAACCTTCATACCATGCCATAAAATGTCCCCACTCCCTTATATGAGAGATTTTTCTTAATTAGGACCAAATAAGGGTTTGTATTTGGCCCACTGTTATTTTCCTTTGCAGTTTCTAGTATTCCTCCAGCTTCTGTTGATATTCTATGACAGAATGTCTGAGTTTTGATCTTTTTATAGGCCAGTTTTGATTTTATATCATTAATAAATACAATCCCTTCTCTTTTTGCAAACAAACAATTCAACAAGGGCAGCCAAAATAATACTGAATAGAATGATCTGTTCCTGGCAGATTTCAGTACTGTCTGTGCAGTTCTAAATCAATTCAGTTAGTGCCAGCAAAATGCCAGTTACAGGCCAATGTTTGAATTGACTCTGATCTTAGCATGATCCAACATGGCCAGTCTTTTCAAGGAAGTAGAATTTGCAAGACACATGGATTTGGGCATATGAGGAGCACTTTTATAACAGATGGTACTCTGACAGCATTGCCAGATGATTTAAACCACATCAAGAGTGATGATGAGGGAGCAGTAATGTTCCAGTCATACTGGAAAAAATTATCCTTCCACCTGAAACTGACAGGTGTTTGCACTGAAATATTCAGCTCATGCCTGATTCAGAAGTAACCTAACAAGCAGTAGGTGGTGTTAGCCATTTGGAGAGTACACAAACCCACAAAAGGGTATTCCAGTTATTGCTAGAGCATACTGGCAAGGTTAAAGATCATCATTTATTTTGACCAAGTCATTCACTGATGTACTGGAGGGACAAGTAGTAGTTCTGGTTCAGAAGAATAATCTCCTTGAGAAAATAGGCCAAGCAGCAGAGAACTTCTTTTGGTTAGTAAAATGCAGAGTGGTTTCCTTAAATTTGCCCATGACTTTGTAAATCACCCTTGACTGATAATATTCAGTGGGGAAGGATAAAAGTGGTAGCTCACTGCTCCACCACTGAGAAGCTGAGATTAACAAAGTTAGCCACTGTGGTGGTAAGAACAATGTATTCTGTGGATTACAAAGACAATTCCCTTTGGGTGTTTGAGTATCAAAGGTTGCAAAATGAAAAGCTTCATAATTTTTAGCAGTAGTATTGTTAAGGGTATCTGTACACTGTGAGGAGATTAGTGAAGTTGTAATGGAAGAATAGCTAGGAAAGGAAGAATGGAGAGGAGTAAAGGTGTATGTGTGTGTTTGTTTTTAAATTGTGGATGTTTTATTTCTATGGTAATTTTTAAAAATCCACTAATTTTACCAAAGAAACTTTTTTCACAATGTGTTATTGAACCACCAGTGGTAACACTGAAAATTAAAATAACATAGAGGAATAGGATAATAAAGGTTACACTAGGAGAAGTCTGGGCCAGTTCTGTGACTCCCTCAACAACAGTCTTGGTATTAAAATTTTTGCATTCTCTTTATTCGAAAAGTCTGAATTGCTCATATTACCTCCATAGGTTATTACTACTTAGTCTAGTTAGGCATCTGTGGAGAGCTAACAGCACTAAAAAGGGAAAGTCACCAAGACAGAAAGTTACTTGTCACTGCCTCTGTGATAGAATCTGCTCCCACCAGTTCTGTAGGGTTCTGCGGTAGGGTGACCAGATGTCCCGATTTTATAGGGACAGTCCTGATTTTGGGGTCTTTTTCATATATAGGCTATTACCCCCCGACCCCCTGTCCTGATTTTTCACACTTGCTGTCTGGTCACCCTATTCTGCAGTGTTACTTAAAGTTCACTGAAGTTGCTGAGATATTTTGCTGCTATACCCAATATCACTAAAGAACTGTCCAGCTAAAAGAAAAAGTAAGTCCATGGCGCTACATGGGGATAGTATTGAATTCTGATGAGATTAAAGCAGAGTATTCAGTTCTGGGGGCCAACTATCCAATCTCTTCCCTACTTTGAATGAACCCGTAAAAGAGAAAAAGTGGCTATAAGGATAATAAACCCCCCAATATCTTTTAGGGGTGATAATCATAAAGGCACTTAGCATTATAGGGTGCTTCCTGCCAAGCCTTTTGCTGCTAGCTTAGACAGCCCTGAATACAGCCGAACTGGTGAGGGTGTTGCTATATGGAGGTTGGAGGAGAAGAGGGGGAAGTGCAGGATTCCCAAAGTCTACACAAAGGTTTGCACTACTCTACAGGCCATACTCATTCTCAGTGGGCATGAGTGGCTTGAATGTTGGCCTCGGAAGGGGGTAGGTGTGACAGTCTGTATCCCTATGGTCACTCTTTTTACAAAACTTTAATGGATTTTGTACAAAGTATGCCTTGTGAGGTATCATTTGAAAACTCATTGTTTGCTGATCGTTATTGTCCTAGTAAACTAAGTGTAGCATCATTGTATGTAAAGTTATAAGATTCTACTGTATAAAATACTGAGAAATGTTCCAAGTTTAGAAAAGCAGACACAAACCAGTTCTTCAAAGAGAAAAGGCAAACTGATGCCTCAGCCAGGTATCAAGAAAATTAAATGAACTGTCACCTGGTTAAGCGGCACCTTAAAGACTAACAGATTTATTTGGGCATAAGCTTTAATGGGTAAAAATCCCACTTCTTCAGATGCATGGATTGAAAATTACAGATGCAGACATAAATATACAGGCACATAAAGAGAAGGGAGTTACCTTACAAGTGGAGAACCAGTGTTGACAAGGTCAATTCAGTCAGGGTGGATGTGGTCCACTCCCAATAATTGAGAAACTGCAGAGCTACAATTCATTTGCAAACATAACACCATTAATTTGGGCTTGAATAGGGACTGGGAGTGGCTGGCTCACTACAAAAGCAATTTTCCCTCTCTTGGTATTGACACCTCATCAATTATTGGGAGTAGACCACATCCACCCTGACTGAATTGACTGGTTCTCCACTTGTAGTCTCTTAAAATCTATCATTCTGTAGTTAATAAACTGCTTAATTTTTATTATCAAAGCTAGCATGTGTTTGGATTGAAGTGTTTGAGAAATTTCATTTGGGATAACAAGATTTGTGTGTATCATTTTCTATTAATGAAATGATGGACTTTATATGAGCTTCTATCCACCAGGAAGGTGCAGACACATTTCTGGGGGAAAGTCTGGGGCTGGGAGTTTGCTGATGTTGCCCTGCAGTGTAATTCATGGGTGTCAGGCTTTAGCACTCATACAGCATAGCTGGGAGCGATTTACATGCTGGAGGCTATGTGTGGGCAGACGAGGAGTGGTTGCTCTAGTCTCATAGCGAAGTAGTGTAAAAAACACTCCAGATTGGAGAACTAAGGGGACACAGCTGTCCATCAGTCCAGATTGTACCCTGAGTAATATCACAGTAGTTTGGGAGAAACCACAATTATCTGGGTCTACCTGGAAATGGAAGAGTTAAACTATCATAGCCCTGAGGTTGCTGTTCCATTAAAAGGGGGATTTCTTATACCTCTGACCTCCAATTTCCTTGTACAGAGCTGTGCCAAGCCTACATACTCAGACCAGGCTTGAGTTACAATATTTAACTCAATATGCCTAAGAAAAGGGTGCCCAACACTGTCTGAGTTTTTGCAAAAGGATGGTAGTAAGATAGAATGTATTGATTAAACAAACAGAACACTATAGGAAGGCCATTTCAGCTGAGGAAGGCAATTCTCTCTCTAATGATCAGTTTTAAACATTTAATACACTTTGAATTAATAGATATATAGTTTCAGCTGTGAAGTCAAGCAGACAAAAATAATGAGCAACAGGGACTCTAGCTCTAGCTAAAGCACTAAGCCAAGTGACGATTCGTGCCAGTGCAAAAGGTGAAGAGGGTTTCCCAGTCATAAATCTGTTGCTATAACTACCAAGTACAGAATCAAAAATCTCCTTGCCAATTATGAGCCATTATGCCTGTGCCACTGCTGAGCTGTGTATAATACATGCCACAGGCAAGTGCCTTTCTGTAATGTGGGTTAGGAGTAGGGTTAGAAAGCTCAAATTTGCACATATTTTCTTGTCAATAGGTTGCACTTCTTTCTGTCACTCCATCCTATGGCAGAGATATTGAACACTGATTAGCAACCATTATGTCCAGCCTTCACCAGGTTTTTTAAATTATATAATAAAATATATCCAAAAAGGTCTATTTTTCCCCCCCATGAATGCAGACAACTCCAGTTAATACTAACTGAGATGCCCAGGAAAGGCCTAAATTTCAGTATAGGGATTTCAGAAATCCTAATCCTACTGAAGTCAGGATGAGATTTTTCCAGCTGACTTGATTAAGACTACGGTTTCACCCCAGGAGGCAAATTTTGCCCTTAGATATACGTCACTTCACTGAAATCAATGGAGAAATACAGGTGTAAATGAAGGCACAATTTTTCCCTTCATACCCAAACAACACTCTTTCAGACCCTCATATTTTCATGTTACACATATTTCAGTTTAGGAGGGAATTTTAAGTTTTACAAATGAATGTTGGTTTTTAAATTACTGAAAATATTCTCTGTATTTTGTGGCATCATATAGATATTCTGCTTTGACAAAATGGGATGCGGTCAGAATAAAGGGAATGTGTTTTCATTTAAATAGCTTAAGTACATGTACGCTTTTCTAAAATCAAGCTAAATAAAATAAACAAGCTACCAGTGTTATAAACATTCCAGTGGGATTTCTTTCTCAGTAAGTAGCAGGACAGGTAATAGAATAACTAATTTCATATGACGTACCCTCCTGTTCAAAAGCACCCTAATCTTCTGGGGAAATGTGCCACATCATCTTTTTCCATCTAGAGAACATTGTGCCATAAATGTGAAACGGATAGGTTTCCTATTCTTTGAGCAAATTTATCTTTTGTGGGACATGTCCACTGTTCTACACTTATTTTAATGCAGTAATTACAATGTGCTTTCTCATTGCTGTATGTGCCAGCAAGATAATTATACATTGATGTTAAAGTGTTTTTGCTGCACAAATAATCAACATTTCTCCACATGGTTGTGTTTTTCTGACATTGCCAATTTTTCTGTGCATTGCTCTTATGCATTCTACATCTTCCATCTTTACATTTTTGAGTTTTCCATTTACAGGATGTTGGTCATGATGGTCCAGATCAAGAAAGTATGTAAGCATATGCTTCATTCTTTCTCCCCAGGACAGCACTTATACATGTGCTTAATTTTAGGCATGTGCTAAGTCTCTTTGACTTCAGTGGGACTTAATCACATATTAAATACATGTCTAAGTGTTGTCTTGAATCAGTCTGCATCTCCTGTTCATGTATGAAACTTACTATCTTCCACGTTAATGCTCTATCAGTGAAACGATATCCTCCTCTTGGCGTGTAGAGGTACCACCACACATTATTCACACAAATTTCTGGAAGGCCTGTGAGCTTTTGGTGATTCTGGTGGTAGCTATATTTTAGAGAAACAAAGTGACTATATGGTATTGCCCTCTAAAATTACCTGTCACATCATGGTGGCCAGGACAACACCAGTATATCACCAGTAAGAGAAGGTGAATTACCACTGGGGCCTTTTCTTCTTTTAAAAATAAATAAATAAATTAGTGCTCAGGAAAAATGCAAGATTGACACCTGTAGAGACCAAAGACACCTAATAATTCACAGAACAGGTCCTGCCTGGGCAGAGGCAATATAAGATTCCTCACGTTGTCCAGCCAGTGTATCTCAAACCTCTTCTGGAGGAGATTCCTCTTGGAGTGAGAGAGGGTTTGGGCTCCATATCCTTGTACTCTTTGCTGATGTTGCCAGTCATAATAACAGCGAGTGTCAGATGCACAATCTAAATACATTGGAGGATCTGAATGATACATTTTGAATTATGATTTATTTTTAAAGTGTTCTTTATTAACTTTCACAATGTGTATTTTGCCTGTGGATCCTTGTATGATCATGGTTTCTCCGTTAAATTTCTGGCAGTCTCTTTGCAACCTGATCTCCTTTCAGTATGGGAAAGGATCTTTAAATTGTAAGTGACAAGTCATTTCCTGTTTTCTTATCTACTTTCCATTTTTCCTAAAAAATGTCCATTCCCACATATGTAACACAGATGGATTCCATCTTTTCTTATTTTAATTTTAATCTTTGATTGTTAGAGGGGTTATAGCATTCTCTTTTCTTCTATCTTCTCCATCATCCTTCAAGATAAAGCATCATGTCACAATAGATCAACTTGTCAAATTGCATCAAGCTAGCTGGTCATAAATTACTACTGAAGTTAGAGCCAAAACATAACTGATGCCACTAAGAAATGAATCCTTTTCTAAGGGCTTGTATACATCGGATGTTACTGCAAGCCAATACACTGTAGATTCACGCCATAGTTTGCTGCCCACTAATGTCTCATGTAGACAAACCCTAACTAACAAATAAGGTGGGGAGATGATCAGACACTAATGTTTCCTGTCAGTCAATGTGCCTTTTCGAAAACTTCATTTCCAGAGGATAATATCCCCAGTGGTTAGTATTCCACAGGTCAGTCCTACAGCTATGTGTTTTGTGTAATCTCTTTTGCGAATTACTGCTTTTTTCTCTATATGAATCACTGCCCTCTCCTGGCTGAGATACATAGTGTGTATATTGGACCCTTCTACTGAGTGAACTATTGGAGTTGTATTTCTCTGGCTAAAGGTCAAAAATTCCATTTACAATGCTACGTATGTGTGGTTGGCTGTGAGCATCTATGGCCCCCATATCACAAAAATTGGTATACGTTTATCTTTCAACATGTCACTAGTTTGTTGGTCCAAAGTAGGCAAGGCAAGCATGGGACCAACCCCTTCTCTTAATAAAGTGAAAGAGAGAGAGAGAGAGAGAGATTATGAGCATAATTATTCATCATTCAAGGACCCATTATCAGTCTTTTGAGCAAAAATGGTATGCCCATATTTTTGTGCAATGAAAATGGCCTGTGCATTTAGCATGTGAAAATATTCATTGTGAAAAAATGTGACGCGAAAATAGTCATTTAATTGAAGTGAATAAAATAAAATCTGAACTGTGTTAAGTGGAATTGCTACAGCACAATTTCAAGAAAAAAACAACTCCATTTTGACTATTTCTCGTTCTCTTTTGGACTCTCTCACTTTAATAAGTAAAATAGTGTACTGCAATGACTTACAATTACTGAAGAGGGTGATGTTGGACAGTTTTTTCACTTAGAATTTTAAAAATCAGAAGCATTTTAAATTTTAGTCAGAAGTGCCTACCTATTTTGTAAATTTTCTCAAATGGTGCAATAAAAAATGATAAGCACAATTTTTTCACCACAGCCTGGAGTTTTGGGGGTTCTGTCCTTGTATTATCAAAAGCTGTTACTTTTACAGAGGCATCGGTGTTCTTCAAGAATGTAAAAAGCATTGAAAGTTAACAGTTCAGGTGACACAACAAACCAATCTAGAACTGAACTTTCTCACAGCTCAGGGATGTTTGGATCCTAGGTTTTTGTTTTGCAAAGAGAGACACTGATAGTAAAATGTGGATCTGGATCTGAACTTCTCCAAAATTGCAAGCACTAGGATGCAAGGAGTTTGGTTCAGGCCAGTACATATGGAAAATTAATTAGTGCATAGAATATATGAAAAGCAATGCAAAAGTGGGAATTAAAACTGAGAATTTGAGGTTCACTGGAGATGGAACAGCTTAAACAAGTATTTCAGATGGATACTTTCTTTACTTTAATTATGTAGTTTTGGAATTATCTAGTATCAGAAATACAGGTGATTTTAAACATTCCATTTTATGCTCCCCAGCACTTTTTTTTCAAATGACATTTCCTAAACCAAATAGTGCACCATGGTGGCTTTAATGATAGCGATGTACATCATTCATTTGCAAAATAAATGTCCATTGCCCAATGGCCAGATTCTGATTTCATTCACACTGATGTAAATCTGGATGAATTCAGTTCAGATATCCTACTTTTCCACTGCTGTAACTGATCAGAGTCTGGGCTCTCAAATTTGTGGCTACTAAGCAGCCTATGAAAGAGTGCTATATACACTTTGCAATACATTAGTCATTGTAATAGGTGATCTTTTTCAATTTATAAAAAGAACTAACATTAGAACCACTTTTCCTACATCTCCTCTCCATTGGTGTCTTCTAGAGACAGAAGAGAAGGGGAAACAAGATGGCTCTCTCTGCAGGGAAGGGGTTCTAGGGAAGGAGTAACAGTTGTCCATCAGCACTGTCAGGGTCCTTTTAAGAAGGACTCCATTTCAATGCTGCATTGTCTACTCTGCCTGTGTCATGTAAGTGGGTCTGTAGCACTTTGTGGTCAACGATGTTCAAAGCTGCGGAGAGGCCAAGAAGTCTGAGTGCTAAGATATGGTGTCAGTCCATGGGCCCCAAGCGGCCCTCTCTTAGCACTAGGAGGCCAGTTTTTGTACTAGGTCCTTTCAATCAATGGAAATCCACCAGGGATAAACTTGTTCTAGGAGGAGTTTGGGGGACATAAGGAGTGCAGGATCACACTGATATTCTCTGAAAACGAGTTTGGTATTGGAACATAGAGGTTAGAAAGCATTTGTTTAACTATTTTTGACTCTATAAGAACACTTTTGTGTATTTTTGAGGGCATAGGAAATGGGAGCTGTGTGCTAGAGTACAGAGAAGTCATCTGTAACTGTCTGATATTACCACCCAGCAGTGCTTCATGGCTATTTATTTCAAATCACTCTGTGACAAAAAGTGAAATAGAATAGTAAATATTATTGGAATAATTATTAATTATTAAGCATAATAAATGAAATGAATAATTTGCAGTCATGCATGTCTAATTAAAACTTGTGTGTTACAGTTAGATTACACACAGCTTGTAATGCCAGCTAACATAAGCAAAGAGATGCAAATCTAAGGCTCAAAGTCTGGAGGTAAATTCCTTTGGAGTGAACTTGCCCCTGGTGTCACATAGGGTGCAGCAGCTCGGGGAAAGTAATTTATCCTGCCATCTTTAATTCAAGTTATTGTGTCTAATTTTATATAGCATTGCTCTTACTAAAGTGTTACAGAATGCTTGCAGCCAGTTACAGCTGTGCAACGTTCTATTCCCTTCCTAGCCCCTGACTGGTAATGTTTTTCAGCAAAGTTAGTAAAGTTTTGTAGGAAAAAATTTCTGATGAATGAGTAAAATATCATGTCTTTTTCATTTTAACCATCAAAGTTTTCATTAGTTTTTCAAAGCTGAAGGATACATATATATATTCAAATGCAATTCAACTAGGCAAGAGAGAGAGAGAGGGGTGAGGAAAAGTATGGTAACCAAGATTCAGGAAGGAAAAAGGAAAACTTGAAGATTCATGTAGGTATATATAATCTTATTTACTTTAAGGGAAAACATTCAAAGCCATTTTCCAAGAACAAGAGATGAGATCTGAAAAATAAATTATTAATTTTATTGGTGGTGGACTTGAAACTGATTCATGTGGTTATAACAAGTAAGTGTCCATTCACTGTAATCCCTGTTTAATGTACTTTCTGTTTTTTGTGTATTTAACCTTAATTCTGAGATTTCTTAACTTTCAAATTTTGATTTAACATTCCTTTTACATAGTGTGTGCGTATGTGTGTGTGTGCGCGCATGGGTGTGTGTAAGTAATTTCTCCAGTGCAGAGAGCTGTCAAGTTTTTCCCCACTGACACCTCTCACCATAGCCTTTCACTGGCCCATACAGCTACACATCACAGTGTAGACACAGCCTACTTTTCACTGCGGTATGTAGCTACACATATTCTACACACCACCGCAAGTGGAAAGGTAAGGAAAGGTAGTATGTGAGGCTTTGTGATGAATGTTGAGTGCAGTTATCAAATTGATACCCATTTAGGTAATTGTCAAAAGCTGTTTAAACAATAAGGCACCCAAAGGCATTTTGCGTGTGAAGATCAGTGTATTGTGACCTAAAATGAGTCTAAAGTGGTCTTACTGACTGAGAGCATGGCATTATTTCTGGCACAGTATGTGCACAGCAGTGACCCATTGTGATTATTTACTGTCATGATGCCCAACAGTTAGTGCGCTTAGACCCAGGTATTTTCATTATGCAAAATCTTAATCTAGTTTTATGTGTAAATGTACAATTCCTGCAGATTGGCTCTGAACAGAATAGGATATTAACAGCAAAGCAGCATAATTCAGGCTTGTATGCAAAAAAGCCAATAGAAAAGATTTGTCACCATTGGCTCCTTTGTCTGTCTTCTACCACCCTTGAGTTTCTGCTTTGTGTTTCCTGTCCCCAGTAAAATAATTAATATCGTTATAATTCTCACCTAACACACAGTTATTCAGTGCTTTCTTTAACTTCTTCATCAGAGGCACCTATTGCCTAGGGATGAATATGATGGGCACCTATTTTCTTGCTAAAAGACTTCATTTAACCTCAAGAGTTCATTTAAATAATTAAGTGTATTCAGTATCAGAGGGGTAGCCATGTTAGTCTGGATCTGTAAAAAGCAACTAAGAGTCCTGTGGCACCTTATAGACTAACATGTTTTGGGGCATAAGCTTTCATGGCTGAATACTCACTTTGTCACACCCCAGCTGCTAGAAGAGGGTCTCATCCTCCTTGATTGAACTAACCTCGTTATCTCTAGATTGATTCTTGCCTGCATATTTGTGCCTGCCTCTGGAAATTTCCGTTACATGCATCTGACGAAGTGGGTATTCACCCACGAAAGTTTATGCTCCAAAACATAAGTGTATTCAAGTGCTTGGATACCAGGATGGTGGTTACCATGTAATAACCTAAATAGGTAAGCAGTACCCAATTTAATAACTGAATTATTTTATTGTTCTAGTCCTCAAGCTCAGGTCATTTACTAAATAAAGGGTTTAATCAATATAAAGAAATAATTTTAACATCTCCCATCCATCCTAATATCTGATGGCTGAAGGAGAGGCCTGAGAGTCAAGAGGCCCGTTTTCTAATCCCAGCCTTGTCACAGGCTCACTGTGTGAACTTAGATAAAATCATTTAATTTCTCTAGGTCTGCTTATCCTATTAATGGGGATAATACCCGTCTTTGTAAAGTGCTGGGACATCCTTCACAAAAGGTTCTAAAGCTAATGCAAGAGCCAGGTGCAAGCAGGTAATGGCCCTCTATCCTTCAGGCGCATTTGTTCTTCCATTGTACCAGATGTCATTGTGGCACATTGCCTAAAATGAATATGATAGAAGTTGCAGGTAAATCAATCCACATGGGCAAGTCTCCTGCTTAGCAGAAAAAGGGGGTGGACAGTCCCCCCAATATGGCCATCCAGAAAGCTTCAAGGAAAGAGATGTATGTCATAAATAATTTAAGAAAGAGAATAGTTCATAGTGATGCACTGTACAAGTTTAACTAAAGGCATCCCAAGCTAAACAAAGAAAATTATACTCCCAGCTGTGCTTACAAAGTTGTTTTCTTTACAGCTGAGTAAATGGCTGTATTTAAATCTACTTTCATTCAAACCTTTTCTCCAAGTTAGATGTCTGTATTCTAATGAATTTATGGAGGCATGTTGATGTTTTAATTTTAAACTACATTTGTCATCAATAATATCTTTTTGTAGCTTAATGAAAGCTGCTCTTGTAGTGCCCTTGGGAGACATCTCTGTTAGATGGGAAAAAAGATACTTGAAAATAAAAATTAAAGACTTCTTAGTGTCAGAGGGGCTGATTATATATTCCATACACACCCAAAATTCCCACTGACATCTTACATTTGTAAATAAACACTTTGCCCATGCAGCCTTGTAACATTTCAATGAGGAAAATATACAGTTCTCTATTTCAGTGGGAGACAACAATGCCTAGTGGCCAAAGGAGGGGCCAGAGAGTCAAGAGGCCCCAATTCGAATCCCCACTTTGCCACCGGCTCACTGTGTGATCTTAGATAAAGTAATTTAATTTCTTCATGTCACTTTCCACATGTGTAAAGAAAGGATAATGCTCTATTAATAGGAATAATGCCCATCTCCGTAAAGTGCTGGGATGTCCTTCAATAAATGTGATATACCATAAGTATGGGATGTTATTAGACATTATTACAATAAAAATAACAAAATATAAAAGCACTCTATCATTGAAAGTAATTGGGGCAATTTATCAACATTTAACAACAAGGTGACATAAAGCTACATGCAATGGTCACTGCAGCTTCTCTTTTTAAATGGTACCTGCAGTCCTTAGGCTTAATCAAAACTACAGGTAGGTTACTGAGAAGAAGGGTGGTCTGGTGCTTAAGGTGCTACCCTGCGATTCAATTTCCCTGCCACAGATATCTTGTGTTGCCTTGGGCAAGTTGTTTAGGTCCAGATTTTTCAGGCTATTTAGCTACTGTGTCACTCAGCATTGCAGTGCCTAAGTGACTTAGGTGCCTACTTCTCATTTTCAAAAGTGACATAGGTACAGATTTTAAAGGCATTTGGGCACCTAGCTCCCATTGATTTCCATGCAAGTGAGGCACACAAATGCCTTTAAAAGTCAGGGACGTGGGCTCCTAAGTCACTTCAGCCTTGCAATTGTGAGCAAAGAAATACTTAAATACTTTTTAAAAATCTAGGCCTTAATCTTTCTCTGTAAAATGAGGGTAATAGCACTTCCCTATATCACAGGTGTGTCATGAGGATAAATCCATTGAAAACTGTGAGGTGCTCAGATACTACACTCAGGTAAATATTGTAGATGTAAGACAGACTAGCATGCCTCCAAAGTTTTATTGGTAGAGAGAGTATCAGGAGTGCAACCAAATAAAATGTAAAAGCTAAACAAAGCTAGGGGAAACAAATGAAGCTTGTAGTTAACTAATTCAGGGTCAGATAGAGGATCAAGAGGAGTGGAATTCCAAAGGGAGGGGGCCCTCAATTCAAAAGGCTAGGACATCAGCACAAAAAAAGAGCATGACAACTGATCCTAACTAGTGCTACAGAATATAGAGCAAAATGTGGGACCTTTCGAATAATCATATACTAGACCATTCTCCCACAGTGACAACATGTACAAATAAAGATCGATCTCTCTCTTCTCTCTAGCCCACAGGGACTAAACTTTATTAATTTTGAATGTGGTGTTAATACTGTAGGAGAGGACTAGGTCAAAGGAATGATTGTCTCATTTTGATTTTTAGGCAATAAACTTCATGGTCATCCAGATTTGTCTCTGTCATAACCTAGTCCCAGATTTGGACCTTAGCGTCCAAAATATGGGGGTTAGCATGAAAACCTCCAAGCTTAGTTACCAGCTTGGACCTGGTACTGCTGCCACCACCCAAAAAATTAGAGTGTTTGGGGCACTCTGGTCCCCCCGAAAACCTTCCCTGGGGACCCCAAGACCCAAACCCTTGAGTCTCACAACAAAGGGAAATAAATCTTTTCCCTTCCCCCCTCCAGGTGCTCCTGGAGAGATACACAGAAGCAACCTCCGTGAATCTAAGCAGAGGGAGTCCACCCTCTGTAATTCCAGTCCTGGAAACAAAAGCACTTTCCTCTTCACCCAGAGGGAATGCAAAATCAGGCTAGTAAATCTAACACACACAGACCTCCCCCTGACTTCTTCCTCCCACCAATTCCCTGGTGAGCTGCAGACCCAATTCCCTGAAGTTCCCCACTAAAGAAAAACTCCAACAGGTCTTAAAAGAAAGCTTTATAGAAAAAGAAAGAAAAATACATACAAATGGTCTCTCTGTATTAAGGTGACTAATACAGGGTCAATTGCTTAAAAGAATATTGAATAAACAGCCTTATTTAAAAAGAATACAATTCAAAGCACTCCAGCAACTATAGACATGTAAATACCAAAAAAACATATAAATCCTATCTGATCTTTTTGTACTTACAACTGGAAACAGAAGATTAGAAAGCAGGAAATAGAAAAATCCTTCCCATAGCTGAGAGAGAGTCAGGCAGAAGACAAAGAACTCAGACACACAATTCCCTCCACCCAGAGTTGAAAAAAATCCTGTTTCCTGATTGGTCCTCTGGTCAGGTGGTTCAGATTATTCCTTTCCAGGTGAAAGAGACGTTAACCCTTAGCTATCTGTTTATGACACGCCCCCCAAATTGCAGACAGTGGGGAAGCTCACTGGCAGCGATTTCCTTCTAGAACTTGAAAATAAACAGATTAATACAACACATGCACCTTTACATATACCCCTAAGTATATAACTAACAGACTTCTACATTTTAAGAACACTTTTTAACTACTGAATTTTGGGAAACTCTTACGGGAGAGTGCATCAGCTACTTTGTTAGAAGCTCCTGAGATGTGCTGAATTTTAATATTAAAATTTTGGAGAGCTAAACTTCAACGAAGAAGTTTCTTGTTGTTCCCCTTGGCAGTATGAAGCCACTTTAGTGCAGCATGGTCAGTTTGGAGCTGGAACCGCCGTTCCCAAACATATGGGCATAGCTTTTTCAGGGCGTACACAATGGCGTAGCATTCCTTTTTAGACAGTTTCTTGCTGAGAAACACGACAGGATGGAAGTGATCTGTTGCTTCCTGCATGAGAACTGCTCCTATACCACGCTCAGATGCATCGGTGGTTAATAGGAATGGCTTGTTAAAGTCCGGGGCCCTGAACACAGGGTCAGACATGAGCATTGCCTTAAGTTGGGTAAAGGCCTTTTGACACTCATCAGTTCACTTAACTGCATTTGGCTGGGTCTTTTTGGTTAGGTCAGTTAGTGAGGCAGCGATTTGGCTGTAGTGTGGTACAAATCGCCTGTAGTACCCGGCCAAGCCTAAGAAGGATTGGACCTGTTTCTTTGACCTTGGGACAGGCCACTTTTGGATAGCATCCACCTTGGCCTGTAGGGGGTTTATGGTTCCTTGACCCACCTGGTGCCCCAGGTAAGTTACTCTGTTTTCGCCTATTTGACACTTTTTGGCCTTCACAGTTAGTTTAGCCTGCCTGATGCACTTAAAAACCTTTTTTAGGTGTAGTAGGTGTTCGGGCTAGGAGTCTGAAAAAATGGCCACATCATCGAGGTAGGCAACTGCAAATTTTCCCAGTCCTGCTAGTAGACCATTTACCAGCCTTTGGAAGGTGGTGGGTGCATTTCGAAGGCTGAAAGGAAGGACATTAAATTCATACACCCCCGCATGGGTGACGAATGCTGACCTTTCCTTGGCAGGTTCATTTAGCGGTACTTGCCAGTACCCCTTGGTTAAGTCTATTGTAGAGATGAACTGGGCACGTTCCAACTTTTTTAATAGCTTATTGGTGCGAGGCATTGGATAGTTGTCTGGACGAGTTACCGCATTTAGCTTACGGTAGTTTACGCAAAAGCGTATTTTCCCATCTGGTTTGGGTACCAGAACCACTGGAGATGCCCATGCACTGGTAGATGAGCAGATTATACCCATTTGTAGCATGTTCTGGATCTTTCATTTTATAGCAGCTTGGGCATGAGGAGACACCCGGTAGGATGGGGTTCTAATGGGGTGAGCATTACCTGTGTTAATGGAATGGTATGCCTGTTTAGTCTGTTCTGGGGTGGCTGAGGACAATGGGGTGAAGCTAGTGCACAGCTCCTTGATTTGTTGCCGCTGCAGACGTTCCAGGGTGGTTGAGAGGTTTACCTCTTCCACGCCACCATTTTTTTTTCCTTTGTAGTAGACACCGTTAGGCCACTCAGCATCATCTTTCTGGACTTAAACTGACAAACCTGTAAGTCTCTGGAATAGAAAGGCTTGAGAGAATTAACATGGTACACTCTGGGCTTTAGTGAGGAATTGGGAAATGCTATGAGGTAGTTCACAGTTTCCAGGCGCTTTTGGACCGTGAATGGCCCTTTCCATGATGCTTCCATCTTATGGGCCTGTTGCGCCTTTAAGACCATAACCTGGTCTTCTACCTTGAAGGAACGTTTTTGGGCATGATTGTTATACCAGGTCTTTTGCTCTTTTTGAGCATTCTTTAGGTTTTTTTTAGCAAGGGCTAAGGAGTGTCGGAGGGTGCTTTGTAGGTTGCTAACAAAGTTCAGAATGTTAGTTTCTGGAGAAGGCGTAAACTCCTGCCATTGCTGCTTTACCAACTGTAATGGCCCCTTAACCTCGTGACCTTACACAAGTTCAAATGGTGAAAACCCTAAACTGGGATGTGGTACAGCCCTGTAGGCAAACAGCAACTGCTGCAACACTAGGTCCCAATTATTGGAGTATTTGTTGACGAATAAACGTATTATGGACCCCAAAGTTTTATTAAACCTTTCCACCAGGCCATTGGTTTGATGGTGGTATGGGGTGGCAACCAAGTGATTTACCCCATGAGTTTCCCACAGTTTTTGCATAGTCCCTGCCAGGAAATTAGATCCTGAATCAGTAAGGATGTCAGAGGGCCAACCTACCCTGGCAAAAATGTCTGTTAGGGCCAGGCACACAGTGTTAGCCTTGGTGTTGCCTAGAGCTACTGCTTTCGGCCATCGGGTAGCAAAGTCCACGAAAGTCAGTACGTACTGCTTTCCTCTGGGTGTCTTTTTTGGCAAAGGACCCAGAATATTCACAGCTACTTGCTGAAATGGGACCTTAATTATGGGGAGTGGCTGGAGAGGGGCCTTGTCCTGGTCTTAAGGCTTACCCACTCTTTGGCATACCTTACAAGACTGGACATACTTGGCAACATCCTTGCCCATACCCTTCCAGTGGAAGGACTTTCCCAACCGGTCCTTGGTTTTGTTCACCCCAGCATGGCCACTGGGATGTTTATGGGCTAAGCTTAAGAGCTTTTCCCGGTACTTAGTTGGAACCACCAACTGTTTTTGCGGCTGCCATTTTTTTCAGTGTTCCCAGAAAGAATTTTCTTGTATAAAAGTTCTTGGTTTATAACAAACCGGGATTGATTAGAAGAGCTGAGAGGCGGTGGGGTGCTCCGTGCCACCGCCCAAGCTTTCTGAAGGCTGTTATTTGCTTCCTGCTTAGTCTGGAACTGTTCCCTTGAGGCTGGGGTCACCAGTTCTTTCTTAGACTGTGGACTTGGGCTTGGTCCCTCTGGAAGCGATGTAAGTGATGGGGTAGTTTCCGTTGCTGGTGAACCGCTTTTCGCTGGTGCACCTGAGGGTATTTTAGGCTCTGGCTGAGCCTTTTGGGTATGGCTGTCTGTTGCTTTTGCCAGTTTTGGCTTGTTGGCGCCCTCTGGCGTTGAGTTTGAAGATGTTGTTGCACTTGCTGGTGCTGGTTGCTGTTCCAGTTCCAGGCCTGGGACTGGAGGTGCTGTGGCTGTTTCAGTGGTAGGCATGGAATCCGGGTCCACTACCTCTGTCTGGGTCTCTGGTAACACAGACGGGGTGCCTGTGGACGGCTCAGGAACAGGAATGGGTCTGGAAGCTTGCCTGGTTTGGCTACATGTAACCATTTCCACTCTTTTGGCCCGCTTCACCTGGTTGGCCAAGTCTTCCCCCAGTAGCATGGGGATAGGATAATTGTCATAGACTGCAAAAGTTCACATTCCTGACCAGCCTTTGTACTGGACAGGCAGTTCAGCTGTAGGCAAGTCTACAGCTTGTGACATGAAGGGGTAAATTGTCACTTTGGCCTTTGGGTTGATGAATTTGGGGTCAACGAAGGATTGGTGGATAGCTGAAACTTGTGCCCCCGTGTCTCTCCACGCAGTAACCTTCTTTTCGCCCACTCTCAAATTTTCCCTTCGCTCCAAGGGTATTTGAGAGGCATCTGGGCCTGGGGATTTTTTGGGTGATGGTGGTGTAATGAATTGCACTTGGATGGCGTTCTTTGGACAGTTGGCCTTGATATGTCCCAGTTCATTACACTTAAAGCATCTTCCATTTGATGGGTCACTGGGCCGAGGTGAGTTACTGGAGACTGGTGAGGTGGAAGAATAGTGTGTCTGTGGCTTTACTTGGGTTGTAGGTGGGGTTTTTGGCTGCCCTCGGTTGTAGGGTTTATGGTCGGTGTGCCCCCGGGTTATGTTCTTAGGAACACCGTCCAAGAACTGCTCCATTTGTATGAGGAGGTGCAGTTCTTTCAAGGTTTTAACATTGTGTCCTGATATCCAGGCCTCATAATTTTTCCCAACGTAGTAGGCGTGTTTGGGGAATGACACATCTGGTTTTCACTTTTGGGTTCTGAAACGTCGACGGGCATGATCTGGGGTTATCCCCATTCTGTATCTGGCCTTGGTTTGAAAAAGTTTATAGTCGTTCATGTTCCCCTTAGGCATTTCAGCTGCCACCTCTGCTAAAGGTTCACTGAGCTGTGGCCTCAATTTTACCATGTACTGGTCTTCAGGGATGCTGTACCCAAGACAGGCTCTTTTAAAATTTTCCAAGAAGGCCTTGGTGTTATCACCTGCCTTGTAGGTGGGAAATTTCCTGTGATGTGGAACCATAATTGGTGAAGGGTTGTTAGGATTGGCTGGAGCCTCTTGCTTAGCCTTTTCTAATTTCATGGCCTGTTGGTGGGCTTTCCTCTGGAGTTCCATCTCTTTTTGTTGTTTTTCCAGGTCTCGGCGGTGGGCCACCTCTTCTTCTTCTTCTAGTTTTCTGTGGTGGGCTGCGTTTTTGGCTTCTTGTTCTCTTTTATGGGCTGCCTGTTTGATCTGTTCTTCTCTTTCTTTCATCTTCATCTTTTTTTGTTTTATTTCTAGTTTCTGTTTGTTTTTTTCCATCTCTCGCCTGTGCTTGGCGTCTTTGATTTGTTCTTCGGCCCTCCATTTTTGTCTTGGTAGGCAAGGTTCCTGTTTTCTTGTGTTGGGGTGCCCTCCGGTGTTTATCTTCTGAACTTCAGGCTCTGTTGCCTCCTGGGGTCTGCCTAGCAACAGTGCCTTTTTCCCTTTCTTCCTAGCTAATTGTTTTTAATGTAAAGTAAACCAGAAAAACCGCTTTATTTGCATGTATATAGTGCTGCTAATGACTCTCAATGGGAGTGCTGTTGTCACAAAAGACCTGTTTGTCACAGCTTAATGGCTCCTTGCTTAATATGCAAGCCACAACTGCCAGAGAGAGCAGAAAAAAAAATTCTCTCTGGTTCCCTTTAAAACCAAACTGTTTCTCTCTGCTAAAAAGCCCCTAGCAGAGAAAAGAAAAATATAATATTCCTACTGGCTTCTGGATTCTATCTATCCCACCGCTCCCACCATGTCATAACCTAGTCCCAGATTTGGACCTTAGCGTCCAAAATATGGGGGTTAGCATGAAAACCTCCAAGCTTAGTTACCAGCTTGGACCTGGTACTGCTGCCACCACCCAAAAAATTAGAGTGTTTGGGGCACTCTGGTCCCCTCGAAAACCTTCCCTGGGGACCCCAAGACCCAAACCCTTGAGTCTCACAACAAAGGGAAATAAATCTTTTCCCTTCCCCCTCCAGGTGCTCCTGGAGAGATACACAGAAGCAACCTCCGTGAATCTAAGCAGAGGGAGTCCACCCTCTGTAATTCCAGTCCTGGAAACAAAAGCACTTTCCTCTTCACCCAGAGGGAATGCAAAATCAGGCTAGTAAATCTAACACACACAGACCTCCCCCTGACTTCTTCCTCCCACCAATTCCCTGGTGAGCTGCAGACCCAATTCCCTGAAGTTCCCCACTAAAGAAAAACTCCAACAGGTCTTAAAAGAAAGCTTTATAGAAAAAGAAAGAAAAATACATACAAATGGTCTCTCTGTATTAAGGTGACTAATACAGGGTCAATTGCTTAAAAGAATATTGAATAAACAGCCTTATTTAAAAAGAATACAATTCAAAGCACTCCAGCAACTATAGACATGTAAATACCAAAAAAACATATAAATCCTATCTGATCTTTTTGTACTTACAACTGGAAACAGAAGATTAGAAAGCAGGAAATAGAAAAATCCTTCCCATAGCTGAGAGAGAGTCAGGCAGAAGACAAAGAACTCAGACACACAATTCCCTCCACCCAGAGTTGAAAAAAATCCTGTTTCCTGATTGGTCCTCTGGTCAGGTGGTTCAGATTATTCCTTTCCAGGTGAAAGAGACATTAACCCTTAGCTATCTGTTTATGACAGTCTCATATTGGGTTCCAGATCCACAGGCTGTTGTATTAAACACATAAGTTTCACTCTTTAAATTTTCAGAAGGAACTTTCATAAACTCTTTGAACTAAGCTTTGACACAGCTGAGGACCAGATCACAGAATGGGCCTCCCTTGAAGACCTCCACTTGCTCTATGATCTGAAGCAATCTGGATCTTTTCAATCTGTGACGTGGACGATGGATCACAACTCTGACCTGTGTTTTGTGACCCGTAATAGCGCAGGTGTCCCACTGGCCACAACAAGACCCATCTTGAGTCACTTCCCATATAGCCCACATCGCCCAATCATCCTCCAGATTGGCTTGCAAGTGCCTCTTGTGCAGTCTGTGCCAAAGCCGCACTGGAATTTCTGCAAGGCTAGCTTGTCTGCCTACACTTCAGAAACAGAATCTCGGATCCCACAGCTCAAACCGATACCTAAAAACTTCAGTCATTTTACAAACATCCTAAAATTGACTGCTAAGAAGTACATCCCACATGGTCACTGCAAGGCTTTCACCCCCTGCTGGACAAGAGAATCCGAGTTTCTCCTGAGGGAATATGAGATGAGTGGCAACCCAAATAAAGCCACTGGGCTGCTTGAGTCCTTGAATTCGGCATGCCTGGAATGGTGGAAAGAGACTGTTGAAAGCCTTGTTTTCACTCATTCGAGCCGTAAGGCATGGGCTCTTTTGTGGCAACTTGGAGGATACCAGCCAGTAACTCAACACTCAGCAAAGGTGACAGCAAATGCTGTTGCCTTTCATCTTCTTTCTAACAGGAAGAAGTTGACAGACAAGATTACATGCCAGGAGGTTCAGTGGGAACTCTGCAGAAACCTTCCACAATGCCCGGAGGAATCGCCACTCTCTTCCCCATATTCTGTCGAGGAGATCAATGTTGCACTGTTGGAAATCAAGAGCTGGAAAGCTGCAGGGGTTATTGGGATTCCTCCAGAGTTTCTCAAGAATCTGGGGAGACGGGAATGGGAATGACTGGTGGTGCTTTTTACTGCCTTGCATAGAACCAGAAAAGTGCCAACAAGTTGGCGACAGGCAACAGTGGTTGCCCTACTGAAGCCTGGGAAACCCCCAGAGGATGGAGCCAGCTACAACCCCATCTCTCTCCTCTCAACCACCATCAAGGTCATGGAACGGGTGCTGCTCCACCATCTGTCTGATATTATTGAAGACATCCTCCCAATGGAGCAGGCAGGATTTTGCCCAAAGAGGAACTGCTGTGACCAAGTAGCTTCACTTACCAGCCACGATGAGCCAGGATTCAATGTAAGTTGAAGACAGGAATCCCCTTGTTGATCTGTCCTCAGCATATGACAGGGTCTGGAGACAGGGCCTCCTCAAGGTCTCCTGTGTCATTCACTGCCGGCGAACAATTCACCTCTTGGCAGCAATGACTGGGGACCGCCGCTTTAACGTAACCTTAATGGCCAGATCAGTAAACCAAGAACTCTTAACCTGGGCATCCCACAGGCTTTGTCCTGGCCCCAATAATTTTCAACCTACACACCGTGGATATACCGGTGACAGAGTCAAGGAAATTCATGTATATGGATGATATTGCCCTAGCTGTTCAGCATACAAGCCTCTATACCATCAGCTGCACCCTAACCCGAGATCTTAGAACAAAGGTTGATTATTTCCAATGTTGGAAATGTAGGCCTAATCCAAAAAAACCTTGTTAACTGCTTTCCATCTGAACAATAAAATGGCTAATGCCAAACATGATGTGCAGTTCTGCGGTGAGAGCATCAGCCACAAAGCTAATCCAAAATATCTTGGTGTTACACTGGACCAGAGTTTGACCTGTCGACAACACCTCGAGAACACCCATGATAAGGTCACATCTTGTGTCAAGCTTATCAGAAAATTGGCTGGAACATCATGGGGCTCAAGTCCATTGACCTTATGAAACGCAACAATTGCCTTGGTATATTCTGCAGCTGAATATTGTGCACGAGTACAGTCTCACAGCAGTCACACTAAACTCCTGAACACTCAGTTCAATAATGCTATGCGCATAGTGTCAGGGACACTCAAGTCTACTCCAGTTTGACTGGCTCCCGGTCCTATTGCACATCCAGCCTCCACAGATTAGAAAAGCTGCTCAGACATCTCGTTTCCTTAATCATGTCAATGCAAATATGAGGATCCCACTGCACCATGACCTGCAGAACCCACCAAAGATGAGATTAAAATCCTGCAATCCTCTGTGTAACCGTATCAAGATCCTTACAACCAACTTTGATGCTGTGGCTCAATGGAGAATCACATGGAGCACTTTGAACACTCAGAAAAAATCCCAGCTCATTGCTGATCCTCTTGAGGAACCACCGGGTTTTGATTTATGTCAGAAAGAAACTGGTGCAGATTGAATCACATCAGGACAACTCATGAGAGATGTGGACAAACCCTCTTTAAATGGAAAATGACGACTGTGGTCACCAGGCACAAACAATAGACTCATCCTATCTGAATGTCCCTTCGTTCTTTTGCTGGGGGCCTGAAGGACATTCACCAATTCACTGTTGCGGCAATGTGCTGGCTATCAAACTTAGATATACATTTGTAGATGTTGCTACCTACCCAAGCAATATGAAAGAAGAAGATTAAGCTTATGTAGTGACTCCCATATGGATGCCAGCGGGAAGCAGATCTCATGGGAAGTTGTCCCCCTGATAATTTGGGCTAATCCTAGAGATGGAGTTGAAGTTTAGTGCCTAAATCCTGAATCAGACCAGTGTTCTCCAGGGAACCATTAAATAGCATAAAATACAGGGATGACCGTGTCAAGTAGGCAGCTGTGTTCTGAATCAATATGTAGGGTTTATTTGTTGTTTTTAAGCTCTGCATTTTCTTATGAGGATCAAAGAACTAAAACAACAGTTCTGTAGATAGATCACATATGTGTGGATCACTTTGGTTAAATCAAAGTCTGGCAAGAGTGAATGCAATTGTAATAACAACAGACTTATGCTGGCTGCCCCAAAATAGCTTGGTTTGGAGAAAAGGTTTCTGGATTTTCCAGGAATTGACAATGTTCAGAACTGCCAAACAATAAGAGGGTGTCACGTGCAGTAAAATGAAGGGGCGGGAGGGTGTGCTGGCGTTTTAAAACATAGCTCAGCATATTTCTTCCATTATCAAGGAAAACAAGGTATTCAGTAAGTGCATGGGCACTTTAGAAAGTAGGGACTCTCTGCTTGCACACATAAGTATTAATCAGGTGTAATTCCATTAAAGTCAAAGGGGTTACATAACTGATGCACAAGTGAGATCAATATCAGGCCCTTCATCCAGAGTCAGCAGCTTCTGCCTTCTTAGAAATCCCTGAGAGCATGGAAATAAGGGGGAGTTGATGTTTTTCTTTTCTAAATATTTTCACTTCAGCTTTTGTAGCCATCCGAGTCTGGTTCACTGCAGTTGCAAACCTTTCTGTGAATATCCTTAGGTGGGTGTTAGTTGCTTGTGCAACACTTTGGATAAGAAATAAAATTCTGAAAGTAGCAAGATAGGCAAATAATCTGAAATGCTGCTGGGCCAGAACTGAAATACATCCAGACTATACATCTGCTTTATTAAAGAGCAAGAAAAGTTTCATGAAGGCAAAGCAGCAATTTTGTTAGAAGAGTTTATCAGCAGTGGTCCTATTCCCCAGGGAGTTGGAGTGGCTGTTGGAGGACACAGATATCATTAAATTCAAAGAAACCTGTTCTTTTATTTCTTCCCACAAAGCAGAAGTAGTAGTGAGAACAAAATTGGATTCTTTGAAGGACTAAAATGTGTGGACTTTCAATAATCCCAGAACCTGTACTTTTTTTTTTTCAATGGTGACATTGCTTTTCCCCTAAGGTTGTTTGACATTCTGAAGGGAGACTTTCTACTTTTGTAGAGACACCCTCCCTCCTGTTGGGTTTTCTAATCTACACTTTGGCAAATTTTTACCTGTTGGGTTTTTGGATTTATTTATAGATTTCTTAACCTAAGTACCAACAAATTTCCTTTGTGTTACAATTACTTTAATTACATTGATTTTATGGTAGATCAATATTGGTTATTTCTACAAGATAGTTATAGTAATAGTGAGTCTTGGAGGAAATGTAGTGCAGCCTATTAAACTATTTGATATAGCATGGTCAGATTTAGTTATTTGTTCCTGCATTTGGTTTTTTATTATCAGAATTTACTGAATTATCTCCTTATGATTAGTTGAGAACTCCAGCTAATCAATCGGAGCTACAGATGCTCAGCACTTCTGAATATCAAGACCTATCATTGACATGACAAGTCAATGAACTACTAGTTACCTAGCTCATTCCTCAGCCAGCATTGTTCCCTGTTGTATGTTTTCTGATGCTCTGTCTGGCCCTGATTAAAATGAGCCAAGTACCGGAGCTTCCACCACTTTCCAAGGGAGACTTCCATTCCACAATCTAATAAGGTTACAGCAGAATCTCAGAGTTATGAACAACAGAGTTACGAACTGACCAATTAACCACACACCTTATTTGGAACCGGAAATTTGCACTCAGGCAGCAGCAGAGACAAAACAAAAAAGCAAATACAGTAGTACTGTGTTAAATGTAAAATTCTTAAAAAAAAATAAAAGATAAAGTTTAAAAAAAGGGTTGACAAGATAAGGAAGTGGTTTCTGTGCTTGTTTTATATAAATTACGATCTTTAAAAGCAGAATTTTTCTTCTGCATAGTCAAGTTTCAAAGCTGTATATAGTCACTGTTCAGTTATAAACTTTTGAAAGAACAACCATAATGTTTTGTTTGGAGTTACAGAGTTACAATCAATCTCCATTTCCAAGGTGTTCATAATTCTGAGGTTCTACTGCATTAGGAATGTCTTTTCCTGACACTCAACCCAAATTGTCCTTCATTCAGCTTCATCAGCCACTTAAGCAATAGTTAAGAGACTCTCTTCATCTCCTCCTACAGGCTGACTAGGGATATGTCTACAGCAAAAAAACCCTATGGCTGGCCCATGCCAGCCAACTCAGTCTTGCGGGGCTTGGGCTGCAGGGCTGTTTCATTGCTGTGTAGACTTCCGGGCTCTGGTGCTCTGGGACCCTCACACCTTGAAGCATCCCAGAGCTCAGGCTTCAGCCTGAGCCTGGAAGTCTACACGGCAATGAAACAGCCTGAGTCGACAGGAGTGGACCAGCTACAGTTTTTTCTTTGCTGTGTAGACAGACCCCTGTTCATTATTCCTCTCCTGTGTTCAGGAGTTCATTATGTGTGTGTAACAGGGTGACTTGTCCTTTAACGGCCTGAGGCCTGGACCAGGTGTCCCTAATTACAAAGGATGCACAGCTGCACAAGGATCAGCTGATTCCCTATAAAGAGTATCAGGAAATGGAAGTGAGAGAGGGACTGAGAGTGTTGTAGGAACCACCAGAGACACGAGGCCTGGCAATAGTTTTGGAGGAGAGACCCCCTGAGGGCAGAGAGACTATAGAGGATAGGTCCTTCAGTGGCTATTAGCCAAGATGGGCAGGGATGGTGTCCCTAGCCTCTGTTTGCCAGAAGCTCAGAGTGGGCAACAGGGGATGGATCACTTGATGATTGCCTGTTCACTTCATTCCGTCTAGGAAGACATCTGGCATTGGCAACTGTCAGAAGACAGGATACTGGGCTAGATGGACCTTTGGTCTGACCCAGTATGGCCGTTCTTATGTTCCTATGACAATAGGGTAATTACCTAATGTTTTCATTTTGGTTCTTTGTTTTGGAAAATAAATAAAACTCTGCTGGTAGGGCCCTGCAAGACTGACCTATTGTGAGTTTAGTTGGGGAGACATGTAGAAAGGGAGTTTGATGGCAGGGGGCTTGCAGTGTGACCTCTGGCTACAAGAGGGTTCTCTGGAGAAGTCTACCATCTGACAGCCTCACCTCCTCCTGAGGGTTTGTTCCTCTTGTTTCTCACTGCAGTAGACCTGGCCAGGCCTTTCCGACTGGCTAATATGGAGAATTTTCTGCATATTTCCCTCTGGATCCCCTACATAAGCCTTCCTGCATCCCTCTTAGCAATTAAATGTATTTAGTCTTTTTAACCTTTCCTTTAATCTTTAATTACACCTCCAATCCCTTATGTGTCTCCTTCTAAATTCTCTTTAATTCGTTGATGTTTTTCTGTGCCCAGAATGCCCTGCACTGCAGGCAATATTCTAAATGCTGTCAGTGCCATGTAGAAAGGTACTATTCTCTCCTTAAAATATGACTAATAACGTTATTAAACCAATGACCTTGCAAACACTTCATATACTTTAAATTGAATCCATTGCTGCAAAGTTGTGCTGTCTGGCAAGGAAAATACTTTTAAAAGCACAACAGAAGAGTTTGTTCCAAAAGCCCATTATGGAGGGTCATTCCACTTAGCTCACAGTGGGGAAAAAGAAATGCTGACATCTTTAAAAAAAACCTTAGCAGAACAATGTCTTTTGGTGTGTAGATTAGTAATGTAGCTCTGAGTGAAGAAAATTAATGGAGAAATTGCAAGCCATTAGAGCTACAATTCATTCTGAATGCACCTGCTAACCTCATTATTCAAAAGGCCTCATTTGGAGATACTGCCTGGTGTATGATGTGACCTAGAATACAGAGATAGTGTACAGTTACTTTAAAAGAAAGATCCTGTTTCAGAAAAATCCCAGATCTGAAGTGGCTATACACAGGGAACGAAACACAACAGGATTAAATTAAACCCATACGTCAGCAGCTCACTGACTATCTCTCTAACATAAAGCCATGTTACATTGTTCTGGTGCATCAAGCAGAAAGTGGAATTTGAATTTAGAGCCTGGTCCCCATTCATGTGAATAGCCCTTTAAAGAACTGGCAAGATATTAGTTTTTCATTTCAGCTATTCATTACCCTATTGACATTGTAAATGTCAACATATTTCCAGATTGCCTGCCCCTTGGAACAAAATTGCTGTCTGCAAGAATAAATGCCATACCAAGCTACAGCTTTTTGCTGTTCCCCAGTGGTTTTCAGCACATCATTAAGAAGTCAAAATAGAGACTATTGACTAAAACTGTCCCTTGTCTGAGTGTACCTTATCCGTTGAGAAAGGTACAGTGAATAACTATTATTCTGTTTTCACTTAAAATGTTGTCTTCATGCTCATTCCTTGGGAAATGCTCTATGTAAAAGTCCAGCTACAAAATCTGTGTACTGTCTGGAAAGAATGGTACTCATGCTTCTGCATCAGGAAGTGGTGGAAACATCTCTGTAGTGACAGAGGCTGAGATTTTCTTAGGGAGTTATGCATCCAATTCTCACTGACTGAATTTGGTGCCTAATTCCCTTAGGCTTCTTTGAAAATCCAATCAGATTCACTGCCACTCAGTGGTTCTGGAACTGGGGGTGCTGCCACACCTCCTGGTTTAAAGCAGTAATAACACCAAATACATGGTTTCCATCATCAGCGCCTAAACTATATAAATTGTTCCATCACCCCTGTTGACACTTCTTAGGTTAGTGATTGTTTAACATAAAATGGTGCATATTGTTAAATCAGAGTTGACAAGTAGATGGTAGTGACTATATTAGAAATTGAATGAGAGACTGACCGACAAAGTCATATTTAGATAGATAAAATGAAGAAATATAAGTGATACAAAAATACCACTGTACTTGTTCTTATAGACCATAATGTGCATATCTCAAAAAGATCAGTGGTGTAAATGGACTTTTAAGTATTTTAGAATCCAGCTAATCCAACCAGGCACCAAACTGACGGGGCAAGATCAACACTGGGAGCGAGCAGGGTATGTGTATGTGAAGTTGTTGATTTGATCTGGGGTCTTTTTTTGTAATTATTATTGTGATTTTCCTATTATTTTTTAAACTGAATTGGTTTTTATTGTAGAGATGGATATGAATTACATCTCTAGAGATTAAATAAATTTAGGGGTGGCTTACAATTGGAAATGAACTTTGTGGCTTGGTCCCATCTCCCTACACTGTATTAAACAATACACCCAGACAATTTTATAATAAAAAGAGTACAGTGGATTTTTTTTCTCTCCTAGCTTGCAAGGAAATGTAAAAAGCCATGCTGACAAATCTCCTGATTAAGAGTGAAAATAGAAATGCTAAAGAACTGTCAGATAAAGGTTTCTTATAATTTCCCTTTAAATATGACATGAAGCAGTTATTGCATATTTTATTAGCGATTAGAATTCCATTTACAATCTTATTGTATACAGTGATGGCAGATTTTTCTTCCATCATTAGCTAATTCAGTTTGTCTCTGAAATATATTAATTACCACCTGCTACAAATACACTTACAATATGTTCCACATTTAAGAAGTAAAAAGACATAAAATTTCAGACTACTGAACAGATGAAAAGGGAGGCAAAGTTCAAGCATTAGTCATTGAAATATGATATGAAAAGAAAGTATCCCAGAAGAACTAAAACTAACATAACCTGAACATCATATTCATAGATTAGTTTTCTTCTTCATCTCATTAGAACTTTGCCATCTACATGAAATATTTCAATTTCATTGCCTAATATATTCTATGAAATATACCAATGTAGTACTACTTTGTATTTTCTGCAAATTCTTTTTAACTTAAATGTTTAAACTACCTCATCTTAATAGCTTAAAAAAGCCATAAACCAGGCAGCACAGGACACAAATTCCAGAATATTGAAAAGGTTGTAGCAGTACAACAGAAAAGCGTTAGCTTAATCCAAAAAGAGTTTCACAAATAGAGTAAAAAAAAGCTGTTCAAAATACGTGAGACTCATTGTATTATTACAGTAATTTTACATTTAGTTATGAATACAACAGCAGGTACTGTAGAGATACTCTGCTGCTGCAAAAATGGAGACAGAGGGATGAACTGGAGCTCTCAAATCTTTTAAAGCAACTAATGCCCCAGTCCTACATTGAAAGGTGCCCATTTGGGCCCTTAAAGCAAAAACAAAAAGTGACTTCTGGGATTTATCACCCAGCTTAACCCAATCTTTACCATCAGTGCCCTGGGATTCTTTCCCACATTTGGCACATTAATTAACTCATTGTCACAATAGCTTTGTGAGGTAGGTATTACTTCTCCCATCACCGAGATGGAGAAACAGAGGGTATGTCTACACTACGAAATTAGGTCAATTTAATATGTTGATTTTTTTAGAAAGCTATTGATACAGTCAATTGTGTGTGTCCCCACTTAAGACCATTAAATTGGCGGAGTGCATCCACAGTACCGAGGCTAGTGTCAACTTTTGGAGCATTGCACTGTGGTAGCTATCCCGCAGTCTCCACCGCCCATTGGAATTCTGGGTTGAGCTCCCAATGCCTGATGGGGCAACAATGTTGCGGGTGGTTCTGGGTGCGTCTTCCCCACACACACACATGAAAGCAATGGGAAAAAATCATTTCTCACCTTTTTTCCTGGGTTACCCGTGCAGGCGACATATCATGGCCAGCATGGAGCCCGCTCAGCTCACTGTCACTGTACATCTCCTGGGTTCTGCTGGCAGACGCTGTACTGCTGTGCGGTACTGCAACAGCTCCTTGCCTTTGCAAGTTGGTGAAGATTGTTAGCAGCCGTATTGTACCGTCTGCTGCTATCTCCTGGTTCCTCCTGGCAGGCCTCGGTGAGGTTGGTCGGGGGCGCTTGGACATAAATGGAAGTGACTCCAGGTCATTCCCTTCTTTAAATTTCATCTAATGGAGATTCAATCCTGCCTAGTGTATCAGACAAGCCTACCAAAGAATCAGAGAGGCAAGCGGCCTATCCGGGTCAGAACCCCAGACATGCCGCATCCATGATGAACAGAATGCTATTCTAGGGGGTGCCCTTACTACTACTCCACCCCTGTGCTTCCCTCCTCCCGGGCTACCTTGGCAGTTATCCCTCCATTTGTGTGATGAATTAATAAAGAATGCATGAATTTGAAACAACAGTGACTTTATTGCCTCTGCAAGTGGAGATCAAAGGGGGGAGGGAGGGTGGTTAGCTCACAGGGAAGTAGAGTGAACCACCATTCTGCACTTGCTCAGCCTATAGTTGAACTGTTCCTTACTACTGTCCAGGCTTCATGAGCCACAGGAGTGACGGGTAGGCTGGGGTAGATGCGACCACGCAGTGTTGCTGACTGAGAGAGCAGCCTGAGGCTCTCCACCTTCTAGGTCCTGGAGCCTGCCTTCAGTGGGTTGGGAGGGTACTGGCTCCAGGGTGATAAACAGTTCCTGGCTGTCGGGGAAAATGGTTTCTCCGCTTGCTTGCTGTGTGCTATCTTCAACCTCCTCCTCATCATCATCTTCCTCATCCTCAAAATCCGCATCCCCGTTGCATGAGAATCCATTGACAGAGTCCACGCACAGGGTTGGGTAGTTGTAGGGGCACTCCCTAGAATGGCATGCAGCTCATCATAGAAGCGGCATGTCTGGGGCTCTGACCCGGAGTGGCCATTTGCCTCTCTGTTTTTTTGGTAGGCTTGCCTCAAAGTTTCACATGGCACTGCTGCGGGTCCCTATTATAGCGTCTGTCTTTCATGCCCTTGGAGATTTTTTCAAATGTTTGGGCATTTCGTCTTTTAGAATGGAGTTCTGATAGCTTGGATTTGTCTCCCCGTACAGCGATCAGATCCAGTACCTCCCATACTGTCCATGCTGGAGCTCTTTTGCGATTCTGGGACTCCATGGTCACCTGTCCTGCTCGCCACACTGGCCCAGCAGGAAATGAGATTCAAAAGTTTGCGGGGCTTTTCCTGTCTACCTGGCCAGTGCATCTGAGTTGAGAGTGCTGTCCAGAGTGGTCACAAAGGAGCACTCTGGGATAGCTCCCGGAGGCCAATACCGTCGAATTGCGTCCACACTACCCCAAATTCAGCCCAGCAGGGTCGATTTCAGTGCTAATCCCCTCATAGGGGAGGAGTACAGAAATCGATTTTAAGAGCCCTTTAAATCGACAAATATGGCTTTGTCTTGCGGACTGGTGCAGGGTTAAATTGATCTAAGGCTGCTAAATTCAATCTAAACTCATAGTGTAGACCAGGGCAGAGACTCAGAAAGATTCAGTGACTTGCTCAAAGGCATATAACAAATCAGTAGCAAAGTGGGGACAAGACAAAGGTTTTCTGATTCTGTGGCCTGTTCTTCAACCTTATCATAAGTGTTTTTCATTATAAAAGATGCAGACACACATTAATACTGTACTATGGAAGTTAAATACATGATATGCTGAGGAACTTTGCCAAAGCTAGTCATGTTGTGACCTATTAATAAATAATTATACAACTAAATGGTCACATCCATTTAGTTATTGATTACAAGTTGTTTCAATGTTTCTCAGGTACATGTCTTTCTAAAGTTGTTATCGCAAAGAATATAACTGCGTTAACAAATGAGCTCACTTCAATAGAATAATCCATTTTCCTTCCCCTTCATTCCCCTCACTAGCACCCAAACCTGGTAATTGATAGAGTTATTATTTCAAAAGAATATCAGTGAAACTATGCAAAGGGCAAAATACAAAAGACATGGTTTATGGTTCCTTTGCTAATTAGAACTCTGGTTTTGTTGTTTTAAGACTATATTGTTCCAAATGGTTGATGTTTTTTTCTTTCTACAGTTCTGTGAAAAAAAATGCTGCTACTTTGATCATTGGTTTTAAAAAAAAGGTTAGGTCAGGAAGCTCAACAAAATGCAGAGGTGAATATCAGCTCTCTTTAATAGGTTTTTCATTGAGTTTTTAATAATTGATTTGAAAATGAAAAGACTATTTTTGTTAAAATGCAAATGTCTGGAAAGGCACAAATAGATCTGCAGTGCTATTTTTTCTGTTGGTCTCCCAGTCATTATATTATAATGTTGGTCTCCCAGTCATTGTATAAAAAGACTTAAGCTATTAGTTCAGTAGAGTGAGTTGACTGATCTCTCACACAGTTCCACTTGCCCTACTTCAGAAAAAGAAACCACAAGGATGTTGTACAATCTGTCATCTATCTCTATGCAGGTTTTAAGTTTCAGTGTAGAACATCCCAATTCCTAAATAAATTAATAGAGGTCCCACTAAGTTCAGTACTTCTAAAAGTAACCTCCACATGGCCAACAGCACATAACATTTCTCTGCCAGGTTCATTTCAGCACATCTTTTTCTTTTCAACTGCCTTGTCTTAATAGTGAAGATGTTCTTAGGTTTTCCACTAGTACTGGGACTGCTTTTCTAGGATTAAACATATCAGTTGCTTCTCCCCTTATTGGCAAATCTGCTATATCAGGGCCCACTCCAAAGCCCATGGGAGGCTTTCCACGTACTTTAAATCAGGCCCTAAGAGCTTGATTGTGCTACCTGTAGTACCTTTTTTTACCTTTGTTTGTTGTTAAAAACACTTATGTTGTGGTAGTGCCTAAAGGCCACTATCAAGTTGGGCCCATTGTACTAGGTGCTATACAAACATCTAAGAAATGATGGTCCCATTTCTTAGCTCTGATGCCTTCAAGGAGGTTCAAGGGCTTTTTCAGGTAGGAAGAGGTGGCTGTTACAGGAGCATCAGGCATGCCAACTTGGCAGGTGACTGAGATCCAATGGCTTCTCACCTGTGCTGACCACTTCAGCCCATGCTTATTAAACTTTTGAGAGCATGGGTTTAGGGTTCGCAAAAGCATCTATCCTGGAAAACAAGACTCAGTTCAATTAGATTAGAGGCATGATATAAATATGTTGCATAGTTCTACTGCAGACCTCTTTCAATTTTGGAAACAATCAAAACATATATTTATTTTGTTACAATGATGTTTTTAGCTCTTTGATTTCACCTGTGCTAACTAAATAGGTAACTGGCGAGAAGAGTTCTCATTTATCGATCTGTTTTTTATTTCTTTTGTTTAACTTCCATGACTGCTGTTATAATTCCTCAGTGATCAATATAGGCTGTTCAGCTCCCAGCATGAGTTTTAGTGTAATTCTAAATTTTCACACTTGACAATTTAAATACTTTCTTGAGATGCATTGCATTTTTTATGAGGAATAATTAGGACATTATCCTTAAAAGAAGCAACTTCTTAAATTACCTGTAGCAAGACGAAGGACCAGTGGTAATGACATTTTTCTGGCATAAACTTCCCAAGGATAAGAAGCAAAAATTAAATGTAATTGGCCCAAAACTTTAAAGTAAAATATAATCTAAAATTTCACCAAAAAGTCAAAAATAAAATGTTGTTAAAATAAAACTTTAATTTAAAGGTTTTACAGTTTAACAAAATCTGGTGCTAAAACCAATGGATTGGTATAAAAACAACCCAAAAAATCTGCAGCTGGGACTAAAATGGCCTGGTAGTTTGTTTTTCTAATGATGTCACAAGCTGTCACTGCAAAGAGAAAAGCTGCATCCGAAAGTCAGATCCAGTGCATTTAATATAGTGCTCTGAGTTAGAGAAAGAGAGAAATATTGAGGGCATTGTTAATAATGACTGGCACTTTGTTTACTCTTCTTCCTTTGAACTAAAAATGAAAAAGAAAAAAAAACAAAACCCAAAGCAAGTGTTCATCTCTACAGAACACTTGGTATGTCATGAGAGAAATTTCCAGTGGCTGCTTTAAGCACTCATAAGCCAAAATATGCAATGAACTTGAAAAATAAAGAAATGACACATTAAAACAGCAGTGGTTCATAAAATAAATATAACTAAAAAGTCTGGTGGTTTAGGGTGGGTGTAAAGTAGCCAAGAAGAAATTCAAAATGCTTGAAATTATGAGCAGTTCCCTGTTCGTTAGAAATTCAAAACTATGGACCCATTTCAAATTAAATTACAATGAGCACAATTTTGAATACAATTGTTGTCAGAAATAAAAGTAGGACATTGGGGGAGACCCTCAAAAAGGAGTGAAATGAAATTTTGCTGGGTATTTTAAAAAGTGCCTGGAATGTCACACCAAGCTTCATCAATTTTAATGTGAATGGGATGTTTTAACGTCAAGAATGGCATGCCCAGAACTGAGACTGAGTTAAAAATTACATTTTTCAATAGAAAATGTCAACCTGACTTTGGAAAAAATGAAGGATACAATCTAGATAAAACTTTCTTTGCAATGCTGGCTGCTTGATATCACTGCTAACAGAGTGTTTGATTTCCCTGTGATAGCTGGTGAATATGGGCATGGCATTGTAGTGATTGATGAATGTCTGTTGTACTGGACTGTCATATTCCCATGGGCAGCCTGGAGCATGGTTCCTACTCTATTTCAGTTCCCTGAGTGCTCTCAATGGTGGGTTAGGCAGGTAAAGTGGGGGCAGGGGGCGAAAGGTGCGGGAACTCAAATGCAGCTGCAAATCAAAATCAAGTTAATATGTCAATTTTTTGGCTTTGCAGTATCCCTTCATTTTTTTCATACAATGGAATTTTGTCTGTTGAAGTTCTCTTTTTGCCCTTAGACGTTCTAATACTTCCAATTTGCCAGAAGGAAATAATGGTGGAGCTTACACGAGGGAAAGAAAATCCTTTTTATAGCACTCTTTTTAGTTGATGAAGTAAAAGAAAGGAAAATAAAAACAATGTTGTCAGTGAGGCTCAATTGGTAGCTCTCTCGCCTGGGATCCTAAAGTCTAACATGCTTGCCTCTAGGCCATTGGTTTCAAGCCAATACAAGTCCCATATTCCAGGTTCTAAATCCAGTACTGACAATGTGATGTGGTGCTTTTTTGCCTGTGTTGGCTGTCTAGATGGAAGTGAAAGATCCTATGGCATGTTTTGAAAAGGGGAGGAGATAACCCCAGGGTGAGTCTAATGAGTGACTGTTCCCCCTCCATAAAATAGGTTCTTATGTCAGAGCATATCATCTGCCAAAGGTCACTGCACTACTATTATCTAACTCATCACTCTGAAAAAAATACATTTTGTTCCACTATAAAGAGTTTGGAATTCTATTGGTGTAAATAATTAAAAGGTTTGGCAAAATTTGTTATCAGCAAAGGAATCTTTTTTCCAAACCTCCTTAAAGCAAAATAAATATAAATTTAACAGACATTTGACAGCTCATATGACAGTAGCATCTAACATGGATGCCAGAAAAGTAGGTGTAATTTCTCTTTGAAGATGTCTCACTAATGAAACATTATTTTAGTTTTTTTCTGTTTTATTCTGTTACGTGAAAGTCTTGTTTATTTGTACTGAGGTGGCACCTAGAGGCCCCAATCCCACAGTGCTGGGCACTGTAAAAATATATCACCGCCCCAACTCTGAAGAGTGCATAACATAAATACAAGGGTATAAACAACAGGTGGCTACAACATATGGGGAAACTTAAATAATACTTGGACAATTTAGATCAGTATGAAAAGCAATGATCAATTTTCATTTTGTTCTGAGATCAAGTTAAAGATGGAAATACACCAAAGTTGAGAATCAAGAGCATGAATTTATACTGAGTCACCATAAAAATAAGGCTTTATGGCTTGCATCAGATGTTTAATCATGCTTGTGCAATCTGTCAAATATAGTTTTTCTTGGTGTAGTTTCAGGGATGGTGGGATGATTTAGCTTAGAGCATTCTGGTTTTTTAAATCTTTGAAAAATATAGCACAAGTGGAACAAATCTTTTAATTTAAGAGGATCGAGCAAATCATCATTCTCAAGCTGGTTAGAAGAGTCAACTTCATGGATTGTGTTAGATGTCAAATCACTTAAAGCATATCTATCTCTTCACAATTGTTCAGCTCATTCACTGTGAGTCGAGCTGCCAGTTATGACCAATGCAGCAGGCTGGTGATTATTCAACACTTTACACAGTGCACACTTTCTGATTTGCTTTTCCAAAATGTGTTTTTATATAATGTGAAGGACAACTATTTGATCCTAAAGCATCTGGAAGTAACGAGCAGTGCTCAGAGGAGATGCTGTAACTGGGAGAAGCTGCAGCAGTTAAAGTATGGACAAGTGTGACACCTTCCATTTGGTTCAGATGCCATAAAAAGCTATAGGTCCTACTGATTTCTTTTGGAATACTATCCCTGGGTGGCACAATACGTGACTTGGCAGAAACTCCAGCACAGAAGTTGTAGTGCCTTTGGCCTTGTAACAGAGTGGCAGAATTGTCCTTTTGCTTCACCCTCTTGGTACATATTGAGATCCTGCCTGGGAGCTGTAGGATAACTGGTGATGACACACAGGGACAGGTGTGGTTCCTTAGATTCTCCTCTGAATATGAAGGAGGAGAGAGTAGTTTAGTGACAAAACAACCTAGTGTCTGGGACTGAGTCCTGAGGGAAGAAACATGAGGTTTAGCTAAATCTATAGTAAAGGAACTTTAGGAGTAGCCATGCCTGGGGAGAAGGCTTAGACCGAGGATTATTTAGAGTTGGTTTGGCATCACCTTTTTCTTAAATGGTACCCCTGAAAAAAAGTTTTATTTATTATTTGAATTATCATAGCACTTAGGAGCCCTAGTTATGGATCAAGACCCCATTGTGCTAAGACCCTGCTCCAAAGAACTTTGAATCAACATTAGACTGCCATAGACATAGCCTGGAAGTAGGGTTGCCAATTTTTGTTGGATGTATTCCTGGAGATTTCATCACATGACAATCTTTAATTAAAGATTAATCTTTAATTCCTGGAAACACCAGGCCAATCCTGGAGGGTTGGCAACCCGACCTGAAAGTGAGGACCAAGAAAAAGGCCTGAATCTAAGACTATATCCTAGTTGCTGGCCTGAGTGACTGGCAGGAAAGGGTGGTGAGAGTTTTGTGGAGGAAGATTAAGAGCTCTGTTTTAGCCATGTAGAGTTTGAGCTGTCAGCTAGACATCCATGTGGAGATATCGGAGAGACAGACTGAGATTTTAGCTTGGATGAAGGAATTAGGTCTCGAGTACAGAGGTAGATGTGTGAGTCATCAGCATAGAGATGGTGGTTTAATTTTGTGCTTGTGGATGAGATTACGGTGATGAGGTTCACTCCACATTAGCCTGGAAAGGGTTAATGAGGCTCATAAGTGGCCAATTAACCTGACAGGCCCATCTGCGGGAGAGTTAGGCTTGATAAGCAATACTTAATTGAGGATGGAGCCCAGAGGAGCAGGAGCAGGCAGGGCCAGTATTAAGGCCAGGAAGAGAAGACAGAAAAAGGCTGCAGTGTAGAAGCCTGCAGTCAGTCTCTGGGCTTAGAGAAGGAAAGGAGAAAGCCCAAGGGACAGTAGAACTCCTGGGATCCCGGCCCTGCGGGAAGAATGTACCCAGAGTGGTGGAGAAGAAGCCTGATAGGAGTGGAATAGGAAAGGCTCAGGGAAACTGCAGCAAGGTTTGGGACGGTGTAGCCCTTGGACACTGATTCAAGGGTTTTTGAGCTGGAATCTGGAGTAGGGGGTGGGCCTGGGTTTCCTTATCAGCCACTGGGGAAGTGGTATTTCCTTGGATTGGAGGACAGTGGATATCATACCTGGTCAGTCAGTCCAGTGAGACTTTAATCCCTCAGATGGGAGACACCTCATAGTGACCTGGCCGAAGGGCCAGGCCATGAAAAGACAGCACCCCAAGCCATGGAGGGGGAGCCTCCCAAGTCACAAAGAGGAAGCACTGCAGCTCCTGGAGCATGAGGCAGCTGCAGTGTGAACAAGAGACAAAAGGAGGCATCAGACCCGGCAGAGCTATTCCCCAGATGTAGCCCCAAGGAGGTACCCCTAGCGGTAAGTAGAGACCCCTATGACAATTGCCTAGACATACAGTGTAGAGGGAGAAGAGAAGGGGACCAAGGACAGAGAAAATTGGAGAGGGGATGAGGAGCATCCTCTGAAGGACACTCCAAAGGAGTAATTAGAGAGGTAGGAGGAGAACCAGAAGACAACAGAGTCTTGGAAGCAAAGAGAGGACAAAATTGCAAGAAGAGCATGTCAGTGGTGACAAAGATATCATAAGAGGCTAAGGAGGATGATGATGGAGTACAAGATTTGGCACAAAGAGGTCATTACTGTCTTTGGTAAGAGCCGTTTCAGTGGAGTGCAGGGTGGTTGCTGGACTGGAGAAGGTCTAGCATGGAATTAGAGGAGAGGAACTGCAGACATCAATTGTAAACAGCATGTTCAATGAGCTTTAAGAGGAAAGGGGCAAGAGAGATGAGGAGAGCTGGAGAAGCAAATGGTTGTCAGGAGTGAGTTTTATAAGATGGGAAAGACCAAAGCTTGATTGTGTTGTGAGAGGTTAAGGAGAAGAGTAAGGGAGGAGATGAGATTAGGTGTGAAGGAGATCAGGAAATGGGATAGGATGCAGTCAGTAGGTGTTAGAAGAGAAGAGCACAGCTGGTGGGTGTGTGCTAGCAACACAGCGTATTTCCCTACCTATTTAAAGTGCAATTTTTGTATTGATAAAAAATTGTCAGCAAAATATATTTCTACTATCCTGTCACAAAAGCCTTCCTCCCTTTATGAGAGCCTGCCTGATGCACATTGCACTTTGTACTTTTTAAGCTTCTTTTGGGGGGGGATGCAGACAAAGCAGGAGAATTCTATAGGTGTGAGAGTGTCCTAAAGGCAGTATAGAAATGTTGTCAGTTGATGCCATGTTCCATGCAAACACTTCTACATTTCGGGCTATTTAAGTTTACACTCCCCTGCTACAACCACTGCTCCCACTCGCACAGGTTTCAACAGCAAATCTATTTATCTAAAAGTTTTCACTGAGCCCCTTGCTTGACTCAGGCCAAAGCCTCTGTGCTAAGTGAAGGGGATGGAGTCTTACTAGGGTTGCCAGGTGCCCAGTTTTCAACCGGAACATCCGGTTGAAAAGGGGACGTGGCAGCATAGGTCTTACAGAGCACAGTATAGTATTGCACAGGGGCCATGAACTTATTGTGTGCTTCTCCCACCGTTGGCCCCACTATACTGCAAAGCTGCACGTCTCCTGTTGCCTATCAGGCTATCTGCACTGGTGGAGCGAGGCAAGCTTTGCTCCATAATGTTGATTCTGATTTCTAAAGCTAGAGCCTCTGATCCAGCCAGCCTGCAGACAGGAGAGCAAAGATGTTAATAAGCCATGTTTACACTATCCTGGTTGTGAGGCCAGCCCGGGTGGACCAGTCCTTGGTGCAAGTTAGAGGAGCTTTCAGGATGCTCTAACTTATGCCTGGTTCCCAACAGCCAGAAGGGGCAGTTCCAGCAACTGGGGCTTACCGGGATGTAAGGATGCTGCACTTATACCTCTTTCCTCTGGGAGCAGCCACAGCACCGGGGGCCTAGAGAACCGATGGCCTATGAGTGACTACTGTAGCTGTACACAACCCGAGGATTCTTCTGTCCTGGGGGACTCCTCAGAGGACTGCTCTGCACCTGGAGCAGCACAAAGCAGCCAGAGTAGAGCCAAGATACTGGCTCTGTATTTATTTGTTTTCAAACCATGTAGTCTGAATTAACACTGCTTCAAAATGTTGTATCAAATACAAAAAGAGAGACATGAAAGCTGATGTTTCGCTGACTGTGTCTTTAGAGGATGCTGCTCTTAGAATATAATAGCATGTAAGAAAAATTTGTGTGGTGAGAATTAACAGTGGGAGCAATATGACCTAAATAATGCAAAGAAGCTGACAGCCAGTGAAGTGCTTTGCCTGTTCTGTTCTCCTGTCTGCCTTAATGAGCACAGAGTTTAGAACTCTGTTAAGTCTTGCATTCAAATTGACCTATTTGAATTTATAATAAAAGGATTGAATTAGAATAAAAATATTGTAATTATTTGCCTGACATAATTAATATTAATGCTGCTAATAGTGTCAATGACATAATAGGTCTTCAGCATGGCTGATCATTAACTGGGAAAGCCAAACTTTCCTAAAGTGTTTCAGAAGTCCTATATAGTTTTTGTAGGATGTTGACATGGTGGTAATTAGAGAGAACAACAGGCAAGTAAAATAATGCCTTTCAGTTTCTTAGTGTTCCCTTAGCATATCAGCATTTGATATGATATGAAATGTTTGATATGTGTCTTTGTTGTACTGTTTGCATGTAGAGAAATGTTCCATTCCCACTTCAGCTCAAGACTTGCATGCTGGGAATTTAACCTGGTGGAAAAAGACACCAACAAGACCTAGAAATGTAGATGCTTTTTAAAGGTATTGGTGAAAAAAAAATGTATTTTTAAACCACAAGACTCTAAACACTCAACTCAAAAAAGATCAACTGATTACCGCAATCCAAGGATTTAGTGTAAATTACCTACTATCTATCACAAAGAAAACATCTTTTGAAGATAAAATACTACAAGTATTAAATATTTTGAAGACACAGAAACTAAACAGTTACAATCCTTCTCTATTGCTAACCCATAACAACTTATTTGTGACATCACTGCTGCATTACATTCAATGTGTAAGAAAATCATTCTTTTTTAACTTTTTTTTTTTTTTGTAATTTGTTATATATTTTAAAGACAAACATAGTTTAATTCAAGATTTGTCTTCACTAATCTCATGGAGTGGCCAGTCTTTTTTATTTTTTTTTCTTTCCTGCTGGAACTCATGAATAAGGGACTGTTGATTTCATGACTCCAGTGGCCATGTGATAAATTCATAACTCTAGAATTCATGTTCATATGCAAGTTTGAGAAGAACTTAGTGTCACAAAATCAACAGTACTTGGTGGTTTCAATAAATGTGCAATATTAGCATCATTTTCATGAAACCAGTCATTACTTCCCTCTAGTGTAACATTTTTTAAAAAGCTGGAAAAATAAATGGGATCACAAACAAAAGAAAACCCCAAAGATATGAAAAGCAATCTGTTGAAAACAGCATAAAAACCTACTAATAAAATGAAACTTAAAATTTATGCTAAGCCCTACATCTCAGTTTGCAAAGCTCTGGCTATCTGAAAAGGGGAAGCTGGAGAATAGCTGGCTTCATATTTTAAATAACCAGTGAGACGGAGCTTACAAAGAAAAAAATAGAGAGCTAAATCATTCCTTGCATGGTGCACATGGGGTGGGGCTGGAGGGATGAGAGGAGAGAGACTCTTCTAATAGAGCAGAATCTAAAAAGAACTGTAAGAGAGAACCCACATACCATGTGCCTGAGGGGGTGGAGTCTATTAGGGGGCATATATCTCCCTTGGCTGGCTAGCTTGTGTGCTGCACTCAGTGAATTGTAACAATTACAATTAGATTCACCTCCAAAGGCACACCAGAGTGTGTTCCTGAACTCTCCAACAGAATTCTGCCCTAGCTGGGAAGTATGATTTATAGATGAAATACTGGTTAGTTTTCTCACCCTACACCAGCCAGAGATGGATTTAGCCCATAATCTGCAACTGGAACTATGATATCATGGTAGACCCGCAATTTGGTGATTCTGGCTGCTGCTATGAACTGCTTTCCTCTTCATCAATTAAACATAAGAAAGAATTACAAACTTTAACTCTGTGCCTTCCCTGTCTGTACAGGAAGATGCTTTCTGGAATGCCTAAAAGTTTTCCAATTCCATTGTCCACTGTACGTAGGGAGTGATTTAATGAGCTCGGTCCTGGGCTCTGACCCTGGAAAGCTGCAGTCAAGGCTTCTTCCTCCTTCCGAGGAATCCTTGGATGGTACAAAGATAGAGTAGCTGGCCCTCTGCAACCAGCCTTCCCTGGCATAGAAGATGTGTTGCGGGAGGGGTGGTTGTTGCACAGAGCAGGAAGGGGTGTGATAGATGGCATCATACTCTGCCAGATTGTTGGCAGCCACTGGTTGCTGGCCGCATAGCTTAAAGCAGCTCTGGAGCTGCTCTATATTGTGCCAGGGACTCTTTTGGTCCCTGGCCAGTCTAAGGTTGAAGGAACAGAAAGATGGTTCAGATCTGTCCCATCTCTGCACCCCACACAGAGCAGCTGTTGAGCGAACCTAATAGGTTCAGTGACTAATACTAATCATATATTTTCAATGGAATGGGCCCTGTGATATAATGTCAGGACACAGTAAGGATGGAACCACCAATATCTTCCTTATTTGTTCACAAACCCCAGGAAAGCACGTGTATAACAGGTGAGGCATCGCTACACCACTGAAAAAGAAATGTAGGTCCATTTTATTACCAATTTATTATTGTGCAGAGCAAAAGCAATAATATTTCAATCTCATCACCTTCTTTGTGGTTTTAAGGATAATAAAAAGGGGCTATAATTCTTTGAGGGTGGTCTTGTGATTCCACACTGCTCATTCCATTGCCTGGCTTGTTCCAAGTTTGTTTGGTCTCTCGAGAAAGGGCTTGTTGCTTGGGGATGAGCTTTTACTGCACTGTTCGTGTTTATAGCATCATCTCTCTTTTTTCAAAAATGCTGATCTGTAGTTTTGAATGGTTCTCAAAAAGAAATTTAGAACAGAAACCAGCTTACAGGGATTGCCAGGGCGAGGGAAAACCAGGACTGAACCCAGTTTTAAGTGTCTGTGTAAGTATTTGTGGCCAGTGCCTGTCAGATTTAAAATATGTCTGGCCTAGATCATTCCCTCTCAATGGATCCACTTGAGCAACAGTGCCATCCACACAGTCCCAGTCCTTCTACACTGGCTCTGAGGCTTCCCCTCCTAGGCTTACTCAGAGAGAAGCGCTATTGAGGTTATGTTACCAGGGCCTCCCCTGGCCAAGGCTACCCCAAGGAGTCCTTTAGTAGAGGGAGGCACAAAAATGGTATAACAGAGTGGGAGTGTGTATTACTGTTTCCAGATCCCGGGATTGGTTTGGGAACAATCCACCCCCACCTACAGACTTGCTCATCCCCATAAAATCCTGGACTCTTTTTAGATTCATAAGTTGGGGATAGTGCTACAAAGATTTCTCCCTTCAATCTAGGATAGGAGAGGCCTGTTGATCTAGGATAGTCTGAGGGTATGTCTACATTACGGGATTATTCCGATTTTACGTAAACTGGTTTGTAAAACCGATTGTATAAAGTCGAGTGCACGCAGCCACACAAAGCACAATAATTCGGTGGTATGTGTCCCTGAACCTAGGCTAGTGTCGATTTCCGGAGCATTGCACTGTGGGTAGCTATTCCGTAGCTATCCCATAGTTCCCGCAGTCTCCGCCGCCCATTGGAATTCTGGGTTGAGATCCCAATGCATGATGGTGCAAAAACAGTGTCACGGGTGATTCTGGGTAAATGTCGTCACTCATTCCTTCCTCCGTGAAAGCAACGGCAGACAATCATTTTGTGCTCTTTTTCCCTGGATTGCACTGGCAGACACCATAGCATGGCAACCATGAAGCCCGTTTTGCCTTTTGACACTGTCACCGTATGTGTACTGGATGCCGGTGACAGAGGCGGTACTGCAGCGCTACACACCAGCATTCATTTGCCTTTGCAAGGTAGCAGAGACGGTTACCAGTCGTTCTATACTGTCTGCTGTGCCATTGTAAATTGGCGATGAGATGACGGTTATCAGTCGTTCTGTACCGTCTGCTACTGTCATGGGTGCTCCTGGCTGACCTTCGCTGAGATTGGCCGGGGTGCCCCTGGGTCATTCCCTCCTTTATGTTGTATCTAAAAATAGAGTCAGTCCTGCCTAGAATATGGGGCAAGTGTACCAGAGAACCAGTGTATCAGAGAACCAGAGAGCACAGCCGCTCTGTGTCAGATCCCACAGATACGATGAGCTGCCTGCCATTCTAGGGGGTGTCCCTGCAACAACCCCACCCGTTGCTTCCCTCCTCCCCCCAACCCTTTTGGGCTACCATTGCAGAGTCCCCTCATTTGTGTGATGAAGTAATAAAGAATGCAGGAATAAGAAACACTGACTTTTTAGTGAGATAAAATGAGGGGGAGGCAGCCTCCAGCTGCTATGATAGTCCAGGCAGGACATTAAACGGTGGAGGGGAGAGGAGCGCAGCATCTCGCTGCTATGATAGTCCAGGCAGTACAGAATCTTTTCTTTAGACATGAAAGGGGGAGTGGGGCTGATGGAGTTCAGCCCCCAGTTGCTATGATGAGGACAGTTACCAGCTGTTCTGTACCATCTGCCAGGAATAACCGGGAGTCATTCCTATTTTTATCCAGGTGTCCCCGGCCAACCTCACCTGAGGTCAGCCAGGAGCACTCACGGGATGATGACAAGGACGGCTACCAGTCCTACTGCACTGTACCATCTGCCACCGGGGAAGGGAGGGGAGAGGATGCTGTTGTTCATTGCCCCAGCACCGTGTCTACCAGCAACATGCAGAAGACATATGGTGACACTGAAAAAAGTCAAGAAACGATTTTTTTCCCTTTTCTTTCATGGGGGGGAAGGGGCGTAAATTGACGAGAGATACCCTGAATCACCCCGGACAATGTGTTTGACCCTACAGGCATTGGGAGCTCAGCCAAGAATGCAAATGCTTTTCGGAGACTGCGGGGACTGTGGGATAGCTGGAGTCCTCAGTCCCCCCTCCCTTCCTCCATGAGCGTCCATTTGATTCTTTGGCTTTCCATTACGCTTGTCACACAGCACTGTGCTGTGGACTCTGTACCATAGCCTGGAGATTTTTTTCAAATGCTTTGGCATTTCATCTTCTGTAACGGAGCTGTGATAGAACAGACTTGTCTCCTCATACAGCGATCAGATCCAGTATCTCCTGTATGATCCATGCTGGAGCTCTTTTTCGGTTTGGGACTGCATCGCCACCTGTGCTGATCCAGAGCTCCATGCTAGGCAAACAGGAAATGCAATTCAAAAGTTCGCAGGGCTTTTCCTGTCTACCTGGCCAGTGCATCCGAGTTCAGATTGCTTTCCAGAGCAGTCACAGTGGTGCACTGTAGGATACCGCCCAGAGGCCAATACCGTCGATTTGAGGCCACACTAACCCTAATCCAATATGGTAATACCGATTTCAGTGCTACTCCTCTTGTCGGGGAGGAGTACAGAAACCAGTTTAAAGAGCCCTTTATACCGATATAAAGGGCCTCGTTGTGTGGACGGGTGCAGCGTTAAATCGGTTTAACGCTGCTAAAATCGGTATAAACACGTAGTATAGACCAGGCCACAGTGATAAAGTTTAACCCACAGTCTAAAGAGGCAGAGACATTATTGGTGAAATAAAAATACAACCTTTCCCCACCAGCAGTACAAGTATACACAAATGTGAGCTTTACACCTGACTTAAATATCACTTACAAGCGGAGCATGTGTTAGAAAGGCAATCAGCAGGAGTCAGTCTGATCGAATTAGGCCCACAGCCCCCTGCTATGGTAATTAGCACATGATGACAAAGAATTAAATGTGAGAGTTGTTTTTTAAACATTACATTTTTTGACACAAATAATAAAGGGAGCAAATATGCCTGCAATTTATGATTTTTCTTTTCTTCAAAACATTATGAGGATTGAATCAGACTGGCGGAGCAGCAGAATATTAAATAGTTTACTTTCTGCTGTTCAGGGAGCTGGTATCAGATTTCTGATCACACTCCTTGTTCTCAGAGGTAGCAAAGCAACCCTGTTTAGAGATGCATAAGTGATGAAGGATTCAAGTTCATGCAGTGTTGGCAGTTAATTAAAAATTATCTGCTGTTCATGAACAACCAATTCTAAACCCATCTGCCAGAAATTCAGATTAGATGTTTGCTTTCCAGAGCGATAGTGGGTAATCTGCTCAGCAAACCTTCGCTGTTGAAATTTTTCAATAATATTTTGGGGGGCAATCTTCTCTGTTAAATGATGGGTGTGTGAACTAGTTCTGTAAAAACAAGGAGTGATCTGAACCACAATCTGTTCACCAAACCAAATCTGAACCTGCATAAAGAAATTAGAAAAGTGTGTGGTTTAAAAAAAAAACAGTGTCTCTGCTAGGGTCCTTGCCTGTTGCTGCATACATGTTTTCTTAGGAACCGGCTGTGAACCTCTGACCAAGGAAGCCCGTGAATGTGGGGTGTGGGGTCAAATACTGCACTCCTTTAGGCAGATTCTCTGAGAGTTCTGGATGTGGCAGATCTGGTGCAGTTCTGCTGTACATTGGGGCTGGGGAACGGGCTGGATTTTAGGAAGCCATGCAAGGGGGCTATATCTTCTGTACACCATGTAGCATAGCTCTTCCATACAAGCACAGGGAACAAGTCAGGAGAGAAGCTTCTGGATCCTTCCACAGATCCTTGAGATTGCAACAGCAGCTGAAGTGTGATTCTGTAGTCTATAGAGGAAAGTCCTGTTCCCTAAATCCCAGTGGACCACTCTAAACAAGAGCCTGAATTACTGATCTGAGCTAACTGTTTGGCCAACACAGGATTTCCAAATCTAGAAAAGCTAGAGTGGGCTATGGATGGATTGCACTATAAAAACTTTCCGATTGACTAGGAAAGACAATTAAACTAGATATTGTCCATCTTTAGCAAGAGAACAAATAACCATGCTAATAGTATTATCCGTAACTACAGGCCAGGGGAAATCAAAAGACAAAATATGGTATGAATTCTGCAGCCTGAAGGCATTTTAGGATTGTGTTGTTTAGGCACTGGCCCACATTGGGGGCAGCATAGAATTGCACAGATGTAGTGGGAGCTCCGGGCAGTGATAAGTTCTTTCCAAACACTATGATGATACAGACAATACACACAGTGGGTCTCTGCAGAAGAGCATAGGTAGGACTGGAAAATGAGGGTCAAGTGGGACCCAGTGTGGAGTGATATCTGGAGCTTAGGAATGCAAGTTGGTGACCAGACTGCCCCTGCCAGCCACATTACTTCTTATTGTTAACAAAACCCACTGGAGGAAAAATATGTACAGTGGCCTCCATTTAAAAAGTCAACAGTTCTGAGACTTTGATGTCTGTGATACAACTGTTATTTCTTAACCTATAAATCGGGGCGTCTCAGATAGCACTGGGAGATAGCTGTTAGTAAATGCTGACTGGCAACCATTGTACAAATGTGTTGAAATAAAAGCTAGTAGATGTTATGATTGAAGAACTGAAAGACCTGATTTTCAAAAGTTCTGACCCACCTCCTCTTGCTGGTTTCCAAGGGAGCAGCGAGTGCTCAGGTCATTAGTGAATAATGAATACATACAAGAAAAGTCTCTGTATGAAAGACATGCTGATAAATGAGTGTTTGCATGTGCTAAATATATATACTTGCACCCTACGCAGCTGTGTGGTACAATCTGTGTTCCAAGGTGACTAGAAAGCTAATATTATAACATGAAATGCAGTTTGAATAGTATAGCTATGGTTTCAAATCTGTGAGCTGCTTTTGGAATAGCCTGTGCTCCAGCAAAGCGTTAGGCTGCAGCACACCAAGGAAAATAATAAGAAGGCCCCAACAAATTCACAGCAGTGAAAAATGCATCATGGACCATGAAATCTGGTCTTTTGTGTATTTTTAGCCTATACTATACAGATTTCATGCAGGAGACCAGTGTTTCTGAAACTGGGGGTCCCATCCCAAAAGATGGCTGAGGTGGGGAGGTTGCAAGGTCATTGTAGGGGGATCACAGTATTGCTACCTTTACTTCTGCACTGCCTTCAGAGCTGGGCGGCTAGAGAGTGACAGCTGCTGGCTGAGGGCCCAGCTCTGAAAGCAGCAGCACATAAGTAAGGGTGGCAGTATTGCCACTCCCCTACAATAACCTTGTGACTCACCCCACACACAACCTCCTTTTGGGTCAGGACCCCTACAGTTACAAAACCGTGACCTTTCAGATTTAAATAGCTGAAATCATGAAATTTATGATCTTTAAAAATTCTATGACCGTGAAATTGACCAAAATGGACCGTGAATTTGGTAGGGCCCTAATAATAAGAGTGAAATATAATTTGCCCTGATGTCCTGCTTACACTTGGATCTGCCAAAGGATAGAATCTGCTTCTTTATTTATAGACTCTTCATCTGAAATCTACATACATTGGGTCAACCCCAGAACTGGCCAGTTGCCTTAGTTAACTTAGGCCATGGCTACACTTACAGTTTTGCAGCGCTGGTAGTTACAGCTGTGTTCGTACAGCTGTGTAGGGCCAGCGCTGCAATGTGGCCACACTGACAGCTACCAGCGCTGCAGTGTGGCCACATTTGCAGCACTTGCAGCGCTGTTGGGAGTGGTGCATTGTGGGCAGCTATCCCACAGAGCACCTCGTCCCATTTTGGCGCTGTGGCTTGTGGGAAGGGGAAGGAAGTGTGCGGGTCTTTCCGCTTCCTGTTCCAATGCCCTGTGGTGCTTTGCTTCACATTCCGAGCAGTTTGGCGGCATTGTGAGTCTGCAGCGCGATTTCTGAGATTTCTGTTACAAATGGAGCCTGAGCTGCTGAGGACCTTGCTGATGAATGTTGCCAGCACATCACGCATGGCAGTGGAGCTATTCCTTCAGCTGCAAAGTGACAGTGAGGAGTCAGACAACGATATTGAAACGCCTGACTCTCAAGACACTCAATTGCTTGTGGCAGTAACAGACGTGCTCAGCACCGTGGAACGGCGCCTTTGGGCTCGGGAAACCAGCACTGAGTGGTGGGATCACATCGTCCTGCAAGCCTGGGATGACGAGCAGTGGCTGCAGAACTTTCAGATGAGAAAAGCCACTTTCATGGGACTATGTGCTGAGCTCGCCCTACCCTGCGGCGCAGGGACACGAGATTGAGAGCTGCCCTGCCAGTGGAGAAGCAGGTGGCTATTGCAATCTGGAAGCTGGCAACTCCAGACAGCTACCAATCGGTGGCGAACCAGTTTGGAGTGGGAAAGTCCACCATTGGAATGGTGCTGATGCAAGTTTGCACAGCCATTAATCGCACCCTGCTAAGAAGAACTGTGACTCTGGGGAATGTGCAGGACATTGTGGATGGCTCTGCAGAAATGGGTTTCCCTAACTGTGGAGGGGCAATAGATGGGACGCATATTCCTATTCTGTCACCACCCCACCTGGCATCAGAGTACGTTAATCGCAAGGGGTATTTCTCCGTGGTTCTGCAAGCGTTTGTGGATCACCGTGGGCATTTCAATGACATTTACTCAGGATAGCCTGGAAAGGTGCACGATGCACGCATATTTCGGAACAGTGCCCTGTTCAGGAGGTTGAGGGCCGGGACTTTTTTCCCAGACCACAAGATCACAGTAGGGGACGTCGAAATGCCCACTGTGATCCTTGGAGACCCCGCTTACTCCTTAATGCCATGGCTCATGAAACCGTATACAGGGAAGCTTGACAGGAGCAAGGACAGGTTCAACTACAGGCTGAGCTGGTGCAGAATGACTGTGGAGTGTGCTTTTGGCCGTTTGAAAGCCCGCTGGAGGTGTCTTTATGGGAAGCTAGATTTGGGGGGAAGCAGCATCTCCGCTATTATATCCGTGTGCTGTACCCTCCATAATATTTGTGCAGGGAAGGGTGAAAGATTCAGTGAGGAATGGACCTCTGAAGTTTGACGCCTAGAGGATGAATTTGCACAGCCAGAGAGCAGGGCTACTAGAGAGGCCCAGGAAAGGGCTTCAAGGATTAGGGATGCCTTAAGGGAGCAATTTGATGCTGAGAGCCAACAGTAATGTTTGGTGCCTTTGCTGTGCTCCTTTCTACCTTGGGGTACAATATTTACCACTTCCTGCAATAATAAAACATATTGTAAAAGCCATAAAATCCTTTATTCAAAGTACAGTACATAAAAGGCCAGGGGGGTTAGGGTGGTGGACTGTACATTCAGAGGTTTGAATATGTCCTGTTTGGATTACTGTTCAATGTCTGCTGCACTTCAGGATTACTATGCTGCAGGGTAATGGGGGTGGAGTGCACAGGGTAAGAATTGTAGTTATCAGGGCTGGTAGGTGATCGTACAGGTGTTGGGGGCAGCTGGGGGTAATAAGAAACTGGCTGCTGGAGAAAGGTGTTTTGTGCAAATACTGGGGAACAAGAAAGAGAGCTTTGGGAGGGGTGTGGGTTACCACGGTACAGATCTGCCTGCATGGCTACGAGAGACTCGAAAGACTCAGTTTGACGAGCCAGGAGGCTTATCATCTGCTTTGAGGTTTTTTTGGTAGCTAATTCCTTTCTCCTGCTTTCTGTTTGCCTCCACTCATACATTTTCTCTCTCCATTCCTGCGTCTTCCTACTTTCTCTGTTGTAGTGAATCATAACTGCTTTGATCAATTCTTCTTTTGATTTTCGCGTATTTTTTCTCAAGTTCTGCAACCGACGTGAGGCCGGTTATCCGGCTGCATTAGTCAAGGTCACTAAAAAAAACATAGATAGAAACATGTAATACACAGAGGCTACATTGTTTATTATCACACAGTGAAGGAGATTTTAGACTTTTTGTAGCATCCTTCCCACATACCTAACATAACACAGAGAGGCCAGGGAAGCGAAGGCATGGCGAGCAATGGGGTGAGTGTTTCTGCCCCGACTGCACCTGGGAGGGGGAATTGACCGATGGGTCACTGGGGTTTATCTGCACTGGGTACAGGAGGTAGCTGGTGTCCTGCACAGGGGACAGTAGTGAACAGGAAGGGGGCGAGCTGCTGGCGGGGGGGGCGGTCCGCGTAACTGCCGGCCTGCTGGTGGGGGGGCGGGAACGCACAGCTGTGCTGGCTGCCTGCTGGGAAGGGGGGGGAGAGACCGGAGCGCACCGCAGGGCTGGCTACGTGCTGGGAAGAGGGGGGGAAGACCGGAACGCACCGCGGGGCTGGGGGGGGACCGCGAACCTGGTGCCCTGCACTCAAGTATCCCTAAATTCTCAACAGGGTTTCCTACTGCCAGATATATCACTGCTGCGTGTTACCTGGGAAGAGAGGGAGGGTCTTCTACAGCAATATGGATTCCGCCCTGGCCTCTATGCAGCTTGCCTGTGTGCAGCCATGGTCCCCCCACCCCTCGCTGCACAGTGGATCGGACGAGTTAGCCTGACCGGGACAAGAACCACGGTGGCTCTCCCGATAAACTTGAGAAAGCGCATTGCGCACGCTCTGGCTGCAACTTTTCAAGAGATTACCAAGGCAGATTACAGAGACGTGATAGAGCAAATCAATGGGCTATTCCACGTTTAGGCATGCATGCAGGCAGCCATAACCCAAACCGTCCTCTCCCAAAACATAAAAATCTGCTTACCCCAAGCACACTCCGCAGCTTCTTCCTCACCAGCAACTTCCAGCTGCTGCGACTGGCTAGCCTCCTCCTGGCTTGAGAAGAGCTCCTGGCTGCATGCCTCCTGGGACTCCCGGGTGTCTCCCTCCACCCCAGTAGCCTCACTCTCAGCTTCCTCTACACCCTCCCCCACTTCTCCCTGCTCTGAACTCTCCATCGTGGTTCTCGGATTGGCAGTGGGGTCACACCCAAGTATGGCATCCAGCTCCTTGTAAAAACGGCAGGTTGTGGGGGCTGCTCCTGAGCGGCGATTTCCCTCACGGGCTTTGCAGTAAGCACTCCTCAGCTCTTTTATTTTGACCCTGCACTGCAACGCGTCCCGTTCATGGCCCCTTCTCAGCAAGGACTGCGATATCTGCCCATAGGTATCATAATTTCTCCTTCTGAACAGCTTCCTCATCCCAAACACTGATGAGATCCTGCAGCTCGGAATTGTTCCATGCTGGGGCTCGTTTGGGGCGTGGAGGCATGGTCGCTGATTGATTGAATGATTGATTGCACTCCACACCTGGCTGAGCAAACAGGAAGGGGATTTTTAAAATTCCCGGGGCATTTAAAGGTGGGGTCAGCTGAGCCCAGGGCAGTGGAGTGTGCATGATTACCAGAGAGGCTTCTAAGGTATGCTGGGATACCTCCTTATACCCCGGAGGTCAATAAAAGCGCTGGTGGGCGTCCACACTTGCTGACCAGTGCTGGATCACCAGCGCTGGAATCCCTACACCCAAGGCTCGACCGGGTGTACAGCCAGTGCTGCAACCAGGGAGTTGCAGCGCTGGCCATGCTTTGCAAGTGTGGCCACATCCTAAGTTGCAGCGCTGTAACCCCCTCACCAGCGCTGCAACTCTCTAGTGTAGCCATGGCCTAAGTAACATTACACTGGGATTGCCAGTTTTCTGTTGATATACTCTATTGTAAGTGTAAGGAGTCCTGAAAGTACAGATCAATTTTATCAATCAAAGGCACTAGGGGAAGCTCATAAGGGTGACCAACATACCCTGTTACAAGCCTTTTTATCTAATAATCTTAGTGCATTATAACTCATCCATTCTTTATTATTTCTGAAAACAACACAATCAAAAATACAGCCTCATACCATAACATGTACTACCATGTGAATGTAGTTTATTCTTTCCAGCACAATAGTGGCAATAATAAAAGTTGGAATACTGGGGAAATTCCAGATGACATGAAGAGTATTAAAGTTGTGCCAGTATTCAGAAAGGGAAAGCAGAATGACCCAGGTAATTATAGATTGATTAACCAGACATCAGTCCTGGGCAAAATAGTGGAAAAACTGATACGGAATTCAATAAAGAATGAAAGAATGGAAATATAATTAATGCCAGTCAAATAGTTTTCATGGAAAATAGGTTTGGTTGATAAAGGGAACTTTGTAGAGTGTAGTGTACTTAGGCATTTATAAAATGAACGATTTACTATCCCACAACATTCTCATTACAAAAATTAACACTGTATAGTATCACTAAAGCACATGCTAAATGTATAGAGAACTGGCTAGCTGACAGATCTCAGAAAGTATTTCTCAGTGGGGAATCATCATTGAACAGAAAGTGTTTCTAAGGGGGTTCCACAGGGATCGGTTCTAGACCTGCTGCTGTTCAACATTTTTATCAATGTTCTGGGAGTAGGCATAAAATCACTGGTGATAAAAATTGTGGCCGATACAAAAACTGATGGAGTGGTAAATCATGAGGACAGAGAAGTCATACAGGGTGATTCAGATAAAATAAAAAGCATTTTACCAGAGCCAAATGCAAGATCCTACATCTATGAGCAAATAATGAAGGCCATGCTACAGAATGGGGGATTGAACCCTGAAAAGCAATGACTGAAAGGTCTTTAAGGGTCACAGTAGACAAAAAAATCACATGAGCTCCTAGTGCGTTGCTGTGTCAATGGGATCTTTGGATGTATTAACAGGGGAGTAGTGAGTAGGAGCAGGGAGGTGAATTTACCTCTGTATACACCATTAGAGAAACAAGTACCAGAAAACTGCATACAGTTCTGAGTTTTAGAAATGTTCTAAAAATTGTAGAGAGTGCTGAAAGAGCCACAAAATGATTTCATGACTGGAGAAAATATCTTACGCTGAGAGATTAAAAGAGCTCAGTCCGTTCAATTTCTCAAAAAAAAATTTTTTTGAGAGAGATTGTAACTTGATTACAATGTATAAGTACCTTCATGGGAAGAAAATACCTGCATTAAATGGCTCTTCAGTCTAGCAGAGAAGGGCATAGCAAAAGCTAATGGCTGAAGCTGAATCCATACAAATTCAAATTAGAAAAAAAGCAGTGATTTTTAACAGTGAGTGTGATTAACCACTGGAACAAATTACCAAGGGAAGTGGTGGATTCACTTTCTTGATGTCTTGAAATCAAGACTGGCTGCCATTCTGGAAGAAATGCATTAGCCAAACACAAGTGATTGGTAAATGGGTGAAATATAATGGCCTGTGATATAAAGGCAGTCAGACTAAATGATCAAATAATCCATTTTGGCCTTAAAATCTATGAAGTTATCAGAGATGGGAAAATAGCGTAAACCCCCTTCAGTGACCATTCAGTTATATGTTTAAATGCATTTATTTTGGCCATGCTCACACCTCTTTTGGTTTACTTTCTGCAAACATCCAAGCAAGTAATTTTTACTGATTCAAATGTTTGCAGTAAGCAGAGTTCAAGGTCAAATGTGCATGATTTAAATTTAGACACATGAGTATTTGTGGTAGAAGAGCTTGCATTCTCATCCAGCTGGGACCAAATCTATTCTATGTTATTTATCTGACCAATCTGTACTCCATAGCACAGCACAACTTGAATTTTAAATGTTTAGTATTGAATACTCACAGCAGACATTATGCGATCAGCTCTTCCAGTGAAAAAATGATATTGGAGGAATATGATAAAATTGCAATCTGCTTTGGATATTCTGTGAGCATAACAGGCTTTGTAAATCCATAAGTGTTTGTGCATTATGCACTGAACTCTAAAGGAATAAGTATTATATGCAGTACCTTAGAGCTTTGCTGGGCCATGAACCACTAATGGATCAAAACCTCTACCCACCTCCAATCTCCTATTGGGAAAAAAATATAGCAAAAGCTGAGCACTGGTCTGTAAGTTTCCTGCTGGAATTTAAGGATCTCTGAGTGTGTTCTCCCTATTCATGGTCTCTTGGCTTGTCCTTAAAAAGGGTGAAGAATGTGGGACTAAAATAGCTAAACCAATGTTCAACATACTAGATGACTCAGTTTTATGATGACTTTTAAAAGAAGCTGGGATTAACGCGGTGTGAACTTCGCAAACTCCATGGTTCTGTAAATTTATTACTAAAGGGGTGCTTAAATTCCATGAAACGAGTTTGCATTTTGTGAATCCCAGCTTGTAAGGAAGTAGCTTGAGAATTTGTTCCTTTCCTTAGACCTCATGTGAGGGGAGGAAGGTGAAGATCCCCAGTTGTCTCCTCCCAGAAGAAATAGTGGAGGAGTCCAGCATGGTGTATTTCTTTTCCTACAGGGGCAGAGTGTTCTTCCATCCCTTCTTCTCTCCCTGATGGTGGGATGAAGCAAGAACCCTGCCTAAAACTGGAAGTTTGTGTGTTCTCAGACAAGGGCTGTATGGGTGGCAGCAGACTGGAAAACTGGCAAAAATCCACTTCATAACACCATGTGAACCAAAAGGTTTGAGTTATACTTCTGTTTTGTGTTGGTGGTTTGCCAGTGAGGCAAAACAGCCCTAATTAGGACAACTGCAGCTCTACCACTTCATTAAGTGCCACAAAATAAAGTAAAAATAAAAGTTCTGAGTTCCCTCACGTTCAACACAATTTACTACAAGCTCTTCGATCTAAATCCAAATCTGTCTCATGTGCATGCTGGATTTTTAGGATCAGCCTTATCATAATAATAATTTCTCATTAATGATTAGTCTGGGCCTGTCAAAAGAAAGCGCAGGAGTTCTCAGGAAAGAATATTGTCTCCTAGACATTCAAACAGTGGTAATATAGATGCTTCACCATTACTATTCCATAATGCAATGTGCAAATTAACTCTAAAGGCCTTGATTCTCCTCTTACTAAAGTCAAGGGGCATTTTGCCATTAAATTGAGTCGGAACAAGGGCAGACACTAAATGTGTTTTAAAAAGCTACATGGGTAGTAAATGTTGTTCTAGCTTATTCTCGTGTAGGCAATAGGTTCAATTCCTTAATTTAATTTAGCATTCTGAGAGTAGCAGGCTCACTATGTACTGTAAATTATTTTTATATATTTTTCAGTCACCTCACATTGTGGTTGGTGCCTCTAAAAAACAGACAGACATGGCTCCTGCCCCACAGTGCCTTCAATCTAAATTTATCATGTCTCAGCAAGTGAGGGTCCTAGTGTACTGGAGGGAAGGGAATAGGAAGGACAAGGGTGATACTCAGGAAAGCATTGGCACATCTTGATTATTCTGCTATTTTTGTTATTTTGAACTCTGAAGTCTTGAAAACAAGCAACTACTCTTCTAAAATTCACTAATGCTCTCATGAAATATCATTTGACACAAAATACTTCTCACTCGGTTCTGTTCTGTAGGTGTATTGTTTTTCTTAATATTATGACTAGCCTGAAATGTATCCAATGAATATTTTTGCTACAGTATAAGGTTGTGTTTTGAGAAGAGAAGCATCAGGCAACAGGAGATGGGGAATTGTATTCGAATGCTAATAGTCATCTAACTGTGCCATGGTTTCACTAAATTAAACTCCTTTTGGCCAAAATGAATTTGACCTTCAGGAAATCCCAATAACTGTCTATGCAGCAAATCCCACTCCCGCCTTTGCTCAGGAAAATGCAAGAACTGCCTCTGTGCCTGGCCTTGAGTGGGATGTGAAATGGGAAAGGTTTCTCGTGCTTTTTCATCTATGAACACCCACTCCTGGGATGGTCACAGTCTTTTTAAATTAACTCAGGAATACCAAGAATAGGAAACAAGTTCAAGTTTTTAAAAAAATCTGTATAATAAACCCCAGTGTTTCCTACTCTGGGGCCTTGTCTTCTATTTATGCTAGGCAGGACTCTACAATAAATTCCAGGCTTTGAGTGCTTTATTATAAAGAATTAAAATATCTGGTGTTGTTCCCTAAAGTATGAGGTGAAATAGCAACTATAGTCTACCCTATAGAAATGAGTGTAATAGTAACCAGGGAATCAGTTACTGTAGAACCTCAGAGTTATAAACACCTTGGGAATGGAGGTTGTTCATAGCTCTGAAATGTTCATAATGCTGAACAAAACAATGTTGCGGTTGTTCTTTCAAAAGTTCACAACTCAACATTGACTTAATACAGCTTTGAAACTTCTCTGTGAAGAAGAAAAATGCTGCTTTGCCTTTATTTTTATTTTTTTTAGTAGTTTGTTTAACACAGTACTGTACTGTTGTTTGTTTGTTTTTTTGTCTCTGCTGCTGCCTAATTGTGTACTTCCGGTTCCAAATGAGGTATGTGGTTGACTGGTCAGTTCATAACTCTGGTGTTTGTAACTCTGAGGTTCTACTGTAGAACACTGTAACTGGGGTGTCATTTGAGTTACTATTTAATCCTATGCTAATGACAGGCTTCTTGTTGCCCCTGGCATAGACCATGATTTGACTGGCCATGGATTATAACAAAGGTACTGCAAAAGATAAACTGCCATTGAGAAAGCAGCTACACTTCCTTGGGAAAATAAGAACGTAAGATGATCTTGGTTTTCTCAGAATTAATGACAGGAAAGTGTCAGACAACTGACTATCACCTAGACACCGAATCACGCTTGAAATTGCTTTCCTGGAGTTAGCTGAGACAGGAAGATAAACCTGCAGATATTCAGCATAGCAATAACTGAAATTATGCCACAGAATGAAAGTACTTACTGAATGTATATATTGTAGATTCAGAATAGCATGCGGCAGACAGTAGGATAGTGTGAGACTTCACAGCACATCTGCACCAGACTGGAAGAATATTATATTTTCATAAAACTGAACTGTGATTTGCATGAAATAAGGCTGAAACAATTTTACAACAATATGAAAACATAGGTTTCCAACAACAGAAACAGAGAGGTCATGATCAACTGTTCTGAAAGTGGTCAAAACCCTCACAAAGGAGGGCTACTCATTTGCTGCTATTACATAAGATAGAATTTTGTGGCCTATGTCGTCTTTCATTCTCAAGGTATATTCCAAAGTGCTATACAAGGTAACAAGTTCAATATTGTAAGTGCAAGGAGGGTTTTGGTAAATGAAGTAGTTACTCATGCAACAATAACACAGCACTCAGCTTGGACCTTGGGATCTGTCTGAGCGTGGATGCAGTGCCCAAGCTTTTGATAAGCAACATGATTGCTTTAACTCCCACCTAAGCAATCACTAGCAAGCTATAATAGCTCATCCTTTAGTGATCTATCATGCTGTTTTTCCACACCCAGCACTGCACCAGCAATGCTTCTAGGAGTTCCTTACCTTTATTGTGTCTTTATAATAGGACATATGAACCTGTTATTCTACATGGAAGAATAACAAAGAAAAAAATACTTCAAACTTATATAGCACTTTAGCAAAGCACTAAGATATAATTGTAATGATCAAACCCCACAATATAATTCACTTTTTCAGAATAGCAAAAGAGTGGAAGAGAAACAGAAAATAGTAGCTGAGGGCCACAGTGCTGTTCATGAATCATAAAAGAAGACTGGTGTTGTGGCTGAGACACTAGATTGGAACTCGAAAGATCTTGGTTCAGTTCCTAGGTCTGCCAATGATGCTCTGTGTGGCTGTGAACAAGGTGCAGAGGTACAGATTTTCAAAAGATCAAATGAAATTTAGGTACCCAACTCTCTTGAAAATCTCCCTCTTACTCTCTAGGGCAACAAGCTTTGACTTCCAAGATATTTGTTTATTTCCAAGATATTTGCTTATGTTTCTTCTCTTTACCCCAGCCCACTGCTGTTTATATTTTTTTAAGTATTAAACCAATAATCTATTGCTAACAACTAAAATCAGCATGTGCTATTAAAAAAAAGTTTTGTCAACTACTTAAAATGCAGCTATACTCTAAAAAGTTGCTTGTAAAAATAGGGATTGTCTGATTCCATTGCATATTGATGAATTCCAGAACAAAATTGCTCAGTTTAAAAAAGAAGAGAATGGAGTAGGGGAATCTCTAACCCAAAGGACAAACTTTTGGGGCTGAGGACCACATCTGGGTGGGGAAATTGTATGCAGGGCTGGGGCAGGGGGTTGAGGTGCAGGAGGGAGTGTGGGGGATTGGAGAGGGTGCAGTGTGCAGGAAGGGGCTCAGGGCAAGGGACTGGGGCAGAGGAGGGGTGCAGGGTGCATGAGAGGGCTTAGGGAAGGGAGTTGGGGTGCAGGAGAGGTGTGGAGTGCAGGAGGAGGCTCAGGGCAGGGGGTTAGGGTGCAGGAGGGGTGCAGACTGTGGGAGGGGGCTCAGGGCAGGGAGTTGGGGTGCAGGATGCAGGCAGGGGGCTTAGGGCAAGGAATTGGGGGGTGGGTGCAGGAAGGGTTCAGGCTCCAGCTCAGTGCCACTTACCTAAAGCGGCTACGGGGTGGCAGCAGCGAGCACCAGGGCCAGAGCAGGCTCCTTGCATGCCTGCCCTGTCCCCAGCCCCGCACCGCTCCAGAAAGTGCTGCAGCCCCTGGGGGATAGGGAGGACAGAGGGCTCCATGTGCACTGCCCTTGCCATGCCTCCAGGTACCTCCCCCGAAGCTCCTATTAGCCGCGGTTCCTCAGTAGGGACGTGGTGCCAGCTGCTTGTGAGAGTGGCGCGGAGCCCATGGGCAATCCTGCGGACCGGATCCAAAGCCCTGAGGAGCCGGAGCTGGCCCGCGGGCCATGGTTTGCACACCCCCTCCCGCTCTAACCATTATATCTACAAGTCAGTATGGGTTCTTTCTAGTTCACACATCAACACAAGTAATAAAAAACCTGCTTTCAAAACTTAACTAACAATGCTATCGATATGTGCAGCCTCTAGAGACTGTAAGGCACCAAGAGAGAACCAGTCTATTCTGAAGGGTGCTGTTCTGACCATATTCTCTTCACAGACAGAAAAATGTTTGATCTACAGGCCCCAGAGCATAGGGAAGGCATGATCTCAATCCAAGACAAATAGACCATAAGTGAGAGGTAACCTTTGAATGTCCCTTAGAGTTTCCAAATATGTCAAGTTATCCCTAAGCTGATATGGTACCAAAGCATTTCAGAAACAATGCAGCTGAAAAAATGCTGATTTATGTTAATTAATGCAGACCTCTAAACAAATTAAAGCTACTTGTTAATTCAGTTGATGACAGAAGGCATGCTGAACCATCAGAGTTTAATAGCCTGGCTATTTATTATGGCTGTGATCTGCAGAGCATTGTAGAATGTTAATTTGGGTGGGTTCCAATTGCTAAAGGAATATGATTCATATGAATATGGATTTATGCCACAAGTTTTACTTAATCTAAGCAGGGAGAACTCTCTCATAGGACCTTAGCTATTCAAAATCTGTTAAATTGCTAAAACCGCTGAGCCTTTCAAGTGAATTTAACCTCAGTTGAGACTTTTTAGATGGTAGTTTCCATCTATGGTGCCAAGTTATGAGTGAAGTGAATCTCTCCTAAAGTTAAGACCATATTCTCACATCATTTATGTACTGAACATGTTTGTGGCATAAAGTAAATGTAAAATAAGAAATGGAACTCTCCTACTCAAATCCTGCAAAATGAATAATTGCCATGGTAAGTGGCTTAAACTGTTTGAGTGTGAGAACCATTATTGAAAACAAACCCGTGGATTGCTGGAGCCACTGTCCAATTAAATGAGAGAGGTGTGTGCCTCATGCAGGAGACAAAGGTTTTCAAGATACCTAAATAAAATAGTCTTAAGAAAAACTGAAATGGGAGGAGCAAAGCATAAATTACAACTTGCTGTGACAGTCTGACAGGCCTGTTAGAGGAGACCTTCATCCCAATGGAAGGTACACCATTTCAGTAACACCTGCCATTTATTTTTATTATTTATTTAATTGTATCTGAGATTGGGGCCCCTTTGTTCCAGGCACTGTGACAATCCATATTAAGAAACAGTCCTTTCCCCGAAGAGCTTACAATCGAAATAGAGTGACTATGGATTGAAGTGATGTGCCCAAAGCCACTCAGCTGGTCACTGGTAGAGCCAGGAAAAAAACCCAGTGCTCTGGACTCACATTCCAGAGACCTACATACCAGACTGTGGTACCCTTTCTCTGGGTTTCTGCTGGGGGTGGGAAGTAGAGGCCATCTGAAAATCTGCCATGGCTCCTACTAGCTGCTGAAAAAACTACATTGAATAATTGGATCTCCCATAGCTGCCTTGGCCACTCATTATCTCACCCAGTCCAGTCCACTCTTCAGGCTGTGCAGGCTTCTCTCATCTCCCCCTCCAGTCGAAGGGTTCCTATTGAATCTAGCCCTGTATCACATGCTAACCATCTACCCCACTGATACTTTCCAAATCTTATAACTATAAGCCATTAAACCTGAGATGAGAGTTAATTCCATGCACACTATATTGTCTTATAACTTGTACTGACCATCAGCATCCTTACACTGGCCTGTGGTTAAAAATCATCTCTCAGAATTACATGGACACTCCTTAATAAATACAAGCATTCCTTCCCTGGCTCTTAATCAAGAATTACAGGTCACATAATGAGTTTTTATACTTGCCAATATAAAAGCTGTATTACAACTGATGTATGATAATGAATAAAATGTACTGAATAACTACCAGGGCAATAGACCAACTCATATTACTGAAGCCAATATCTAGAATTCAATGTGAAGTTTTCAGTCTATGTGGAAATTCATGTTTTTAATTTTAATTATTTGTTTCAGATAGTTTCAAGCGCAGTTAATAGAAGTCCTGGGGCATCACCCACCCTGTGTAATGAAGCTTCTATTCTTCGGCTAGTTTCAGATTAGAAATAGAGAGCCAAATCTTCAGCTGTGTCTGAGGAGCACATAGTGCAGGCTGGAGTAAATGAAGTGGCATGGAGTTCACCCTTACTGCTGTCTAGTCCTGGGATGGTAGTCCAGCCCATAGGCATAATATAGAATAGCCTGAAGCTCTCTCTGAGTTATTTCAGTTATCTATGACCCTAAGGGGCTGAAACCAGCACTTGGGGATTTGAAGGGCATAAGAGCCTCTATGCATCACAGAGCATTCCCCTTCCACTGGGCAATGCTCTTGGGATCAGATATGCTGGCTTTATATGCACTGGGGAACCTGGCCATGTTGAGCAGGTGACTTAGGTGGGCACCATATGGACCTGCGTATGGTACGTGTATTTAGGATGGAGTAAGATGACTGTAGTTCTGTTGGGATCAGATAATGTTAGAAGAAGGTGGTTCCTTTCCTTTTATGTAGAGCAGAGTACTTCTCTGGGTCCAAATTCCCTGCTGAGCTGGGGAAGGAACTGTAGAAAGGCCAATACGTTTATCAGTGATCTGTACCAATTTACAGAACCAGGGTGAAATTCTTCCCTGACTCTCACACTATGGAATTCCATTAACTTTAGTCAAGTTGCATTAAAGTTGTATAAAGTCAGGCTGGAATTTGGTGCTGACTATCTAATTTTGGGTCTTTGACTAATGAAGTGAGGAAATGTTAGTAATGGTTCTCTCCCACAATTGATAAGCCTGACTCATCTCCAAACTTCAGTGGCCTATCCAGACACAGGCCAATAGTCTTCCAGAGCTTCTGTTCCATAGAGGCACTCATGGTATTTAACTAACTTCTTCTCCTGCACTTCTGATTCTCAGTTCTAAAAATAGCTTTGTCCCCTTCTCCATGGAGGGGAGGAGGAGGGAAGGAGTTTTGTTCTGCTGCCCCAGCTGTAGCTGTTCTGGGAATGTATGAAAGAAGTTAGTCTCCATCTCAGCCTTTCGCAAAATGTACCCCTTAAACAATTTCACAAGTGGTTTTACCCCATCTTTTCCCAAAATCTGTGAGAGGGGGAGTCTTTTCAAGTGTGTCGTGCTACAATCTTTCCTTATGTTTGGACACATATATTATGTTATTCATCAAAAACCTATAGCTACTGTGATAGACCAGCAGCTATGCATTTCCCTTTTGGAAAACCAATTATAAAACAAAATGCTAGCCATAAATATTGAAGAAATAGAGCTACTGCATGTGAAGATGAAACAAAAAGTTGAATTAGAGTTAGATAGCTATGGACATAATCATTCATCCTGTGATCCGCGCGCTTCTGGCTGCAATTCAAGGAAGGCTCCAATGAACTTGAATAAGAAATTAAAAATGAAAACCTTGACAAAAGTCCTCATGCACCAGAATGGATGTTTAAATCAGTTTTTCAGGCATACTAAGTCATCCATGCAACAGTACCTCCTCTTCAGCCTTGCAACACTCCAGTTGATTAAAAAAGTTCAGTGGAAATTTAGTTAGTGAAACAAAAAAGCTGCCCACAGCAGTCTGAGGGTAGATTAAGGCTAAACTATGAACTGATTTACACCTTTGTGCGTTCCCATTTATTTCAATGGGTTGTGCCAGTGTAAATCAGCAAAGAATTTGGCCCAAAGTACTTTTACAGCCCTACCATTTCCATCTGACTAAAATTAATGGAAGTTATTACTGACTAAAATAAAACCTGTCGAGATTCTTAGCGAACCCCAGTGTATTTCCTCAGGAAGCCTATATTGCTGAAAAAGTAGATTCTGTAGTGTGCTTTCTCATTTCCAAGGTTAAATAAAAGCAGCTGCCAAAGTGCAGATGTACCTTCAGGCTTCAAAGCAATTGAATGCTTGGAGGTACTGTATCTGAATGTTATCAACTAGCAAATCTCCAGCAACTGCTCCTGTATTTTAATGACATCCGCTAACCGGTGGTGGGGTCTGTTATGAAGACATCAGTACTGGTCTAGAGTTGTTTGCTATAACACATTATGTATGTGAGAACTGTTCATAGCAAGTCTATAGCCTTCTCTCTGTTAGTTTCAAACCAAGGCATATAGTGTCCCTTGGTCTGTGTCATTGGTCTGTACCTGACAACTTTTCAGAATTAAAATTAGAAGGATAAGGAGGAGTCCACCCCATTCTGTTGGGAGAGGGGATTTGAAAACATTAAAAAGTTCCTGTAAAAATTAATCACTCTCGCTGTTTTCCCATTTCTTCTTTCTATGTTCCACTGTCACTGCATCTTGGCATGTCACACTCTGTGTCTCCACGGCGGGAAAAAGATGTGATTTTTTTTTTAACAAGATAAGAATCTCATGTAAAATCCTAGTGGTAGTCCTAGGAAAACCGGACTCAATGTAGCTGTTTGAAGTAAACTGTAGACCTCTCCCCATTGTTTACCTCAAATAGCTATATGGAGGTAAAACTGCCAGTACATTGATTCCTAGTAGAATTTTCCAGTGAGATAACCATCTTGTGAAAAACACCTTTTTCCTCATGAAGACAAGCCCTTACCGTGTCCCTATAATGATCTATAAATTTATCTCTGCTTCAATGTGTTTTTTCTCCTTACCTCATGCTTGTGCTCTCTCTCTGACATTGTGGGTGAGATTCTCCAGTCCGTGATAGCAGCTTTGTGGTGATTTCACCTTGGGGCTATTAGCCACTAGTGCAGGTTTTGGTAGTGAGCAAAATCCATCGAGTTTTGTGAAAACCTGGAACTTGTCACTTTGTGCTCCAGTTGGGCAAAGCTCCTTCCCTCAATTCCAGTCTAAAACCAAATGTTTGCACCCGATGAGTTACTTGAATGGCTGCTTCTGTCAAACCAAACAAACAATCTGTACTCTTATTTCAGGAGCTCTTAATATCTGAGGAAAGATTTTCCAATGGTTAGGCAAATAACGTAGGATGCAGGAGATCTGGGTTAAACTGCCTGCACTGCTACAGACTTCCTATGGAAATGACTTTGGTAAGTCACTTAGCCTCTCTGTGCCTCAGTTCCCCATCTGTAAAATAGGGATCATAGTACTTACTTACCAGGGCGTTGTGAGGATAAACACTGTAAAGAGTGTGAGGTTCTCAGGTACTATGTTAATGAGGACCATGTAAATAGGGAGAGAGAGACAAAATAGTTCCTGCATTTGGAGAAGTTTCCCTTTTGGCTCATGGCACAATTATTGGTCTTTTTTTAGGATTGTTTATGCAGAACTGGCAATCCTTTTGGGCACATATGGGGTCACAAAAAGGAGAGATCCTTCAACCAAATGTTTGGAAGCTGTTGTGCTTTGAGGAGGATTTTTGGTAATAGATACCTTCAATCATTTTTTCTTGGAAAGTATTCTTTCCTTGGATTTTGGCAGTCACTAACTCTTCCTTTCATTATAAATTATTTTGTGTTTCCATTAGGGAGTAAGTCACACTGGAGCTTATATGTAATTTGTTCAGCCAATTTCTTACTATACACAATATTTAAAGATTCTTTTATTTCCACCATTGATTATAACTGTTTTCATATTTTTTGATTGCCTGTTGTCAGGGTAAGTTGTCTGATTTGGCAGCTGGAAGAACCTTTCTCTGTTTAGTCTTACAAAAATTAGCTTAAGATTGACGTATCTCCGCAAATGAACTGATCGCTGACAAATGTATAGGATTAATTTCTTTCTCTAATTCAGTGAGAGGAAGGAAATTCATCATACTGATCGTATTCTAAGTACCTGCATGCCTAGTATATATCTTCAGTCTCTTTCCTTTCTAATTACAACACAGTGTAAAAGATATGCTAGACAATTTATAAGACCTGATGGATATATAAAAATTCCATTATATCGTTTTTTAATTTATACAATCATTTCATTACTTCAAGATAATATATGTACTACAAAAGCCTATTAAAATATCTTGCTTTATGATGCGTTGAAAATAATCTGTTGCTTTATGTTAGATAGGTTTGTAATGAGTGAGAAATGTGTTCATAATTGTCACTATCAACATGCTCTGTAACATGCAAACATACATATTATGTTATGGTGACCTATTCAATAACTTTTCCTCTCTGTTTTTCCCAAGCAATCTGTTTTTAGAGGAAGGGCTGTGGGTTTGGAGGATGTATTGCATGCTGTGTTATCCTGCAGAGCCTTGCCAGGAGACAGAAAATGCCTCTTTTGGGGGGTTTGGCCATAGTGTCCATCTTAATAGTACTAAGAGAATATTTTGAAAATCTATGGGAGTAATGGGTCCAAACAATTCAATGTTCTTTGGTGTAACCCCTGCAAAGAAAACCAGAATGCTTTAGCAATCTCATTTTAGATCTGAGGGAAAAGAGGCAGTGCTTGGATATTAACTAACTTAAAGTTACAAGTGCATTCAACTAGCTTTGACAAAAGTACTAGGCATCTCATTACCATGCATCTAAAACTGCACATTGTATTGATTATATGCTAAAATTAATTGACCATTACCCTTTGCTCTTGCAGTCAGTATTTATTCTGTTCCATTTCCAAGATCCTTGATGTTTTTGACTAGGGTGGTTTGGCAATCATGTATCTCTATACATATGTAGGTGGTTTTGCCATATTTTCCATACTCACACTGGTGTTTGAATTCAGCTTAATTTTGTAGCTGTAGTATATAATAATCTGGCATAGCACCCTTCAATACCACATAGTGGTGAGATTGAGTCCATTCTCCTATTAAATCTACACTACACGGTAAACCTGACTACCGTAAGCATCCAGGGCTATAGAGGCCCTACCTGCCCCATGTGTTCCAATGGCCAGAAATGAGTGAATTTAAGAGATCTTTTCAATTGTCCGCTCTGAAGAGTACGTCTCAATTAATAAATGTGCTGTATCTATTTACATCTTAAACAAAGCGATAGTAGATAGGCCTTCCGATATGTAAATACAGGCTCTGGGTTTGTATTTCCCGTGCAGTTTTGAGGGTTTGTATTTTCTATTAATCTGTTGAGATCCATAATCATTGCAACATCAGATTTTTTGAAGTAGTGTCCCTGTTTCTCCACTCATTACCACGGAGTTAGCAGGGTATTTTGCAAATATTTCAGAATGGTGTCTTAGTGGTTTCTTGTAGCCCTTGAATTTACAGCAAGTCCTCAGAAGGTAATTGATTGACTAATAAAATGAACTCTGCTTCAGTAATGTTTTCTGCTATTTCAAAGCATTTTGACATGAAAGAGCTTCTTACCAAAGTTCACGTCCTGAAGAAAGTAGATTTTATTTAAATATTAATGGCCAGATTTTGGAGCCCTGGCTGCTCCCAATGTGATTCCCCAGAGAGACACATCATCCAAAGTGGTTGGGAGAAGGTGAACTATGGTCCTATCCCTACTCCCTCTTGGGCCATGGAAGTTGCTCACTAAGAGGAAGGGAATGTGTTGCGCCATCCGAAAGGCTGCTGCAGTGCATGCCCCCTTTTCACAGCAAAGGAAATGGGGAGGGCTCATGTCTCCTGAAATTGTTTGAAATTATACTGAATTATTTGCAAAATACTATATGATCAAGTAACTAAAATTGTATGATAGAGCATAGATACAAGTAGCAGAGTTATAGCTACACCTGTAACCTTAACTGCAGCATTTCCTGACATTAAGTATTTAACCATACAACCTTAACATTCTTCTTCCGTGGTTTATCTGATGGAATGGTTATTCGGTCTCCTTTTTATTAGATATGCTGTTATAAACCAGATGCCAGAGAGTAACAACCACCTCAAAAGGACTTTTTTTTCCTTTCTAGTTTGTTCTATTTCTGGTTTGCTGGGTTTGCTTAGCTTTTATTTACTTGCTTCAGGCAGTTTTTTCCTGTTGGTTGTTTGCTTGTTTTAAATTTAGTTTCTCTTGTGTCACAGAAAATAAATCTTAAATAATAAACTATGTTTTAATCTTTTCTGCTAACTTGACTTTCAGTAGATGACAGGAGGATGGAGTAATGTGGGTATAAAGGAGTGGTCTGCTAGTGGAAATTTTACTGGGGCCCTTAAAAGTGAATGGCCCCACTGCTCAGAAAGAATATAATCTCTCTCTAAATTAGATGCAGTGTAGATGAATATTTAAGGCATCGCGCCAAATATAAATGATATAAGAGCACAAGCGGTAGGTGTTTTCAAGTGAAACTTGGCTGAATTAAAAAATTACTGACAAGAATGGGATCTCAGTTGTTTCCCAGGAATCTCAGTAACAAGAATGTGTGTTCTTTTGGAGGGGTGGGTAAATCCAGATGTGTGCATGACACTTGATAGGAAAAATAGAAAAGTCAAGGTTCTTGGCCCAGAGAAATTCCTGTCTAAAGCTAGGCCAAGGGAAACACAACATTCATGAACTGATGCAGGTAGGACAGTGGTAAACAAAGGGAGGAAGGGATACCGTCCGGGACTGGACGGCTGAGATACAATCACCTGCTTTAAGCAAAAGGCAGTGGCTGTTCTCATTGGTGATTGCAAGTTATGTGTATAATTAAGTCATATTAGAATGCATTAAGGGTTGGAGCACTTCAGTCAACTAATGTTTTAAAATATTCTTACACCTCAAGGGTGGGCAGGAATAACAAGGTGCTAATTGGCAGTTTAGGGATCCTGGCTATTGGTTTCCATAGACAAACAATCTAACTATTTTTAGATGACTTTAATTTATATTCTTTAAAATAAAAATATCAATTTAAATATTGCATTAATTTCAGATACCCACATCTTGGGTCCAATAATACAGCACTCTAACCATCCTAGGCTAGCATGCTTCTCAGCACAGCAAGAACTTTTACAGACACACATGAATTTCATTAGATTTCGTTTAAACAGATGTCATTTGCATTTGGAACAACACATTGCCTTTAGATTGTGCTTGGGATAACAGCAGCTTAGCCCGTATGCACACAGTGTGAGACACCTTTTCCACTGCCTTGTACCTAGTGTAATCATCGACATCTGTGCAATGGGATGGTAAAATCATGTTGCACTCCTTTTGCACAGCTGGAGCGCCACAAAGGGCAGTGTGGTATAGGACCAATGGGGAGGGTTTATTGTATGCACAAATTAAGATGCATAATGTCCCTGGCTATTAATTGTTAAACCCCAAGCTCTGGATACAAGACAATAATATGATGTGGGATAAGTACATATATTGTACTTCACCACCTTGAATGGCTTTTGAAACAAATGTTTATTTTTGAAATAGAAATTGCTTTGGATAAGGCTCAGAAGCCTCTGCGTGGACTGTTGCTTAGAATTCTTTTTCATCTATATAAAATGGGGTTTCCTTTTGCAAGCTGTGTGTAGTTTCAGATCTGTTTTATTACCTCATGTCATTATTCATACTTTAACCCATGAATTTTAACATGTAGACATAGGAATAAATTTATTATTAATTTCCCTCACTTTGTGATTGCTGATTGTTATATAGAGCAGCAAACTGGAGAAGGAATATTCTAACTGAACTGACCTCAGATAAAGTGTTACATCTATAGATAGGGAGAAGAGAGGCAGCCCTTAGCCCTGGGCACTTTATTGAAACAGAAGTGAGCACCAATACTGCTATGTTTTCTCTCTACAATTTTTAGTCCTTGCACATCACTAAGGTATCTAAGTAGCTGGTTTTGTACAGGAAGAACCGAACTGCAGTGCTTGTGAGAATGTGCTCTGCATGTTCTCATCTAAGACAAAATGATCAGTCTATAGCAAATTCTACCTAAATCAAAATACAGGGAAAATAAAGACTTAAAGACAAGGCAAGATCATTAAGAATGAAAAAGGAAATGTCAATGCTTTGATATTAATTTTACTATGAGATTTAAAAGATTGCTTTAGCACGCTCCAAAGGATCTGATGGGAATTTGAACATTAGTTAATTATTTGTTGAAAAAATCAGAGTGATTTTTGAACTGGCACCAGTAATATTTACAGAAGCAGCAACTAACTGTTCCTGTTATTTTTCATCACAAAGACAGTTCTCAAGGTCTTAATAATAACCACCTCATTTCAATTTTAGCCATTGTCACTTAATAATATCTTACATTTAAAATGACCAGATTCAGTCCTTTCATCCAGAAGATCTCTCTAATATACTTTATGCTGTGGAGACAGGAATCATGTTACTGAAGTGCAGGTACTTCTGGGGTGGAACACGGCAGCTATATAACAGCACACTGAAACAATGTGCCACAATTTAGGGCAGGAAATTAAGGAAAATATTTCCAATTAAGGTTACAGAGAGCATTTAGGTAGACAGAATGTAATTACCTAGACTGGAATTTGGCCAGGACTCCAGAACTAACAGCTTTATAATGAAATAAAAATCCTTTGTTTACAAATATTTTATTCTCATGAGAGCACTCTACGTTCAATTCTAATCAATTTCAGCATTATCAAAAAGAAACACATGACAGCTATGATGTTATGAATAGGCGTTACGTGGTAGGGGACTTCTGTATTGATTTGTTCTGGGATTTCTGTCTCCTGAACTGTAAGATCTAATTTATCAAATTTCATTCTTCTGTTTTTTTTTTCATATTTATCCCAGATAGATGAAATCTTACCTTCCTGATAGGAAACGGTTCGTTAAAAGACAGACAGATTTGATTTTTTTTTCCTACCAGGTTATGCTGCCTTGTGCAAGTTCTTGTTGTTTTCTGACTTTACCTAGAATGTAACCTACATATGCAGGTTATTCTCTCTGTTTCTTTATGCTGGCAACATTTTTCTTTCTTTATAAAAGTGCATTGGTGATTGCACTATTAATTGCATCACTACACACTAGTTTTTATTGTGCTAACTTAATACAAATCAGTTTGATTGAACTGAGCAAGCACTATATTTAGAAAGAATGCTGAAGTGTAATTTGCTGACAGTGTAGGTAAAATCACAATACTAGGTCAGAATCCATAAGCTACAAATCACTAGCGCTTTTATGCAGTTACATTTAAATTCTCAGACTTCTGTTTCTCTTATTGACATTTTAATTAAGGTGGACATGAAATGTGGTCTTTTTTATCACTCTGAACAAAACTCTCTTGTGCAAAATACATTCTCTCAGTTGCTACTGTTTTGGTGGAGGAGGGATAGCTTAGTGGTTTGAGCATTGGTCTACAAAAGCCAGTGTTGTGAGTTCAATTCTTCAGGGGGCTGTTTAGGGATCTGGGGCAGCAAAAATCTGTCAGAGACAGTACTTGGTCCTGCTGTGAAGGCAGGGAGCTGGACTCCATGACCTTTCAAGGTCCCTTTCAGTTCTAAGAGATAGGTATATCTCCATATAGACTGGGACTAGAGTCATCTAGCATTGTGGTCAGAACAGGTGTCAGGCCCAATGGTTGGAGCAGGAATTGGGAAGGACAAGGGTCAAAGTCAGTAGTGTTAGAAGCAAGGGTCAAGGTGGAGGTCAGGAATTGGAGCAAGCAGGGTAAGGGGGAGGCATTTCTAGGCTGGGGCAGAACAGAGGCAAGACTGACTGGGTGCAAAGTGGGAGCAGAACCAGCTAAGGAGTTGTCACAGCAATGGGCATGACCATTTAGAAGCCAGCAAAGGGCTGCTGATGGCTTAAGAGCCACTCTGTATAATCAGACAGTCTGCTGCAGGCCAAGTCTACTGATAAGGTTGCCTGCAGACTAGCTCTGCTGTAGACCCCAGTTCCTGACAGCTACAGACAATTGACTGTGGATACAATTTTCTAAAGCATCCAGTTTACTTAGGAGCCTATGTCCCATTGACTTTCAAAAGATCTTAAGTTAGTCATTTAGGCACATTTGAAAAGGTTGCCCACACTGTGAAGAACTCCTGTGTTTACTCCCCTCTGATACAGCCAAGAGAATTAGCTGTTTGGGTGCCAGATATACATTTCAGCTGAAATTGTCAATGTTGCATAGGAGATCTGGATGCACAAATCCCCATTAACTTGAATTTGTGCTTTGAAAATCTCAGCTTTCATTGTTAAGGTAAATTTGTAGTAGAGAAGCAGGATTCACAGACTGCCTGATCTAATGGTCCCATCTGGCCTTAAACTGATGCTTGGTCATGATGTATGTCCAATTGTACTTATTTTTTGCCTTTGCCATTCTGTATTGAGGGCAACATGCCCATGCCACAGAAGATGATAACCTACAAAACCACAGGGGATATAGATTTTAAATGCCTAAGGGCAGAAATGGAGATGAGGCCATAGTGTAACCCTGGCTCTGAATACTCCCAACCTTTGTTCAGAATCTGAACCCAGATCCAAAATACTTGGTTGTCCCCTATGGACCAGACTCTACATTGGCTCATGCTGGTGTGGACTTGGCAAAAGTCTCAGGTAGCAAAAAGTCCACAGGGGGACAAAGTTGCAGTGTTTGAACTCAGATACCACTTCAGAAGGGCCAGAGACTGGGCATGGCCAGATGCTGTGCTGATTTAGCAGCTCAGGTACTCCCATAAGAATTAAGGCTGAGGAAGGCAATTTGGTCAGACCTCAGTTCCAATCCCACAACACAAACCACCAGAGCTCATTTTCCCTAGAGAACTCCTTAAAAGCCCCTCTGCCCAAACAGATTCTGAGAGTCTTCCTCTCACAACATCCCTGTCCCAGTACCTAGGCTGGGGCAGTACCTTTATTAGGGAAACTGGGGCAGTAGCACCACTTGCCTGCAAATATCATTTGAGCTAGGGACTTAGGAGGTTCAATTTACCCTTAGCTTTCCTAAATCTATCTCATGCACTATTGAGTCTGCCCTTACGGAATGCATACACATCATAATAATTAATTATTTGTACTTGTAACCCTTCTGCCCCTCTGAGTTGGCAGCAACAAGGGCAGGGTTCAGTATCCAGGGGTTCCGTTTTAATAACACAATGCATAACCAGCTCAAGCCCCCACCCAGTGACCTGGGACACTTACATACCACACCCTCCTGGGCACCTCTAGGAGGCAATACTTCCCCTCTCGCAAGCACGGAGTCTGAGTGTAGCAAAATCCTTTTAATAAAGGAAGGAAACAATGCGGCATCCAATTGGAGAAACACCACAAACAGGATTATAACACAAACCACAAACAAAACCCACCTCCAAGTACATTTGGCAATGTCCTTTCCCCTTTAGGGTCTTAAGTCCAATTACCCCAAAGTCCAACAATCCCAAAGTCTCTGGTTAGTGCCACCCCAGAATTCAAGAGTTTATCTGCCAAGTTTTACTCCCTTAGCCTGGGTGGAAAGTGGGGGGGGGGAAGAGTCCACATAGGGTGTTAAGGGGCACCTTACATGGGCCAGGGCCAACTGCTCCACCTCTCCATGAAGTTCTGCTGCAGCCTTCACCATGACCCGCTCCACCACACCAGCCGTGCCACTCCTCCAGCTGTCCGTGCAAACCACTTCACTCTGCTCACTGCTCCATGAGCTGCTCCAACCACGGCTGCTCCAACACGCTGCAAACTGCTTCGCTCTGCCAGCTGCTTAACAATAGGTCTTCAGGCTCCCCCACAGGTTAACATAGCAGTCAGTGATCTCAGCTCAACTCAGCCCCTTCAGTGATTTCAGCTCTTAGTAGGGGAGCCCTGGTGTCAGTGCACCATTGGCTCAATGTGAATTCAGCTCAGCATTCTTTAGATGGACTCCTAATGGAATCAAAATTAGCTCTACTCTTCAACAGTGGAGAGAGGAGGATGTGCAATTGGTATGTTCCAGGCCCTCACAAGGGGCCCATACCATCAGGTACACACACACCAGTCCCCAACCTCTGTCCCTTGCTGGGGTTTTGGAACCCATGTCCCATGTTTAGCAAGTACCACCCAACAACTGAGGTTGAGTCTTCTCTGTCACAAAGCAGTCCCACAGCTCCCCATTCACACAATCAGAGTGACAAACTTTTTTTTTCCTGCCCCAATAACAAAGAAATTGGGGATCCCAAAGCTGTTAAAATAACCATCCCAGTCTGCTGTGGGCTTATGCTAAGTGGAGGGTGGATGCTAATGCAAATTTTTCCCCATTTTTTGAAATTCTTGGAATTCTTTCCACATTCCCTACAATTCACCACCAGATGTCAGGGTAGCACTCATCCTGACTCTGCTTACATACTTATATAAGCACCATTCAATGGCAGATCCAAATTGGTTTTAATCTGTGTTTGTATTTAATATTGAATATAGTGATATTGCATTTTGTCTAAATCAATACACTGATAAAGATGATATACCTTGTTATGAAATGAATTCTGTGACATTTAATTTTATATTATTCCATACAGATGGGAGAAGAAGAACCACCAGCAAATTAGAAAGGTCGAAGCGGTACAATTTACAACCCCTTTCCACAGACTAAAATATAGCAATAATTAAAATTCTGAATGTATATTCTTATTACAAATTGTAAAGAGAACAAAAGAAGCATAACGCAAATCCATTTTTATGACAACTGTAATGGGAACAGCAAATGCTTCATATTTAAATCATTCAGATGCTAAATAACATTGCGATTTTGTAATTTGATATTTTGTGATCCTTCACCAATGTTGTACTTCCATTCCATTTTCGCAAAGGAGGTATTTCTATTTGGAGTTGTATGTAGTGGAATATGGAGCACATGTCAATTATTTTTCATTGGAACTACCCAGCATTTTCCAAGAATTTCACAAACTTGAAAATGAATACATGGAATAGATTGGTCGCAGTAGCTGTCCCAAGTGAGAGCATAAAGCAACCTGTTACTAAAGATACAGTATATTGTATGCAGGCATATTCAGCTTCATATCTTGCAAACACATACTCATATGAATAAAGTATATGCATATGGAAGTGCTTGCAGGACCATCATCCATCTCTTTAGCCACCTAGCTGACTATAGAGAATTATAGCCTGCAGCCAATAATTGTTTTTAAGTGCAGGCAAACATACATAAGTTTGCATTTGATTTGCAGAGGCTTTAGTGACTAGAATCCATGCTTTATTCATTTTAAATCTCTCTCTCTCTATTCCATGCTCCTTGGCCCTTTATGCCTGTGTTTCATTGCCCACTGTTCAGAAGCCTTGCCTACGCCAAATTAAAAGTAATCTCTTCCGCATCCTTGGTTTTACTAATGCTGCTTCTTGGCTCCAGGAGAAGGTCTGGCTCCTGGCACTTAAGCTCATTTGCTTAGAAACTGTTTGTGCATCACTTTAGAGATGTTACTCCCTGACATTGCAGGGATCTGACAAATGGCAGTATAACTGAGTGCAGGCAGGCACAGAGTTGCTATTACAATATTTAAATATTAAGCACACTGGACTGGATTAACTGGGAAATGTAAACAAGGAGTGTAAATGAGGCAAAAATGAGTAAGTGCCATGTTAATATAAACTGTACCAATTTTGAATTCATATGTTGTGCTAAGGGAATCTATCTCCAGTCAGTCACTGAGAAATCATGAGGGAGTATAGCTGGGAAAGGGGATGTGGTTAGTCACAGAGTATTCCATGTGGGTCAAATAATAATACTAATGTTGCAAATTCTCCTGAAATCTGTCCGGTGCTTTTCTTAAAACCCCAGCTGCTGAGATCAGGTCAGAGATTACATGAGAAGCTAATCTTCATTTTTTTAAAAAGTAAGCTTCCAGCCTTCACATTTACGAAGAGAAGCTTGAAAATGAGAAGCGAGTGCACCCTAAAGACTCAGAAACCAGGAAGCAGATACAAAGAACTCAATATATTAAAAAAAAATCTCACAGTTTTGGGTGACTGACTCATGATTTTTGAATGCTTGAGGTCATCAGTACTACAGCTGAAGTCTTGGCAAGGCAGTTGAATGGCCTTGCAAGCAGCGACAAGTAAATGAGTAAATTAAAGCATCCCTTGTCACACAAAATAGCTGTTCCATCCCTGCCAGACAGGAGAGACACTACTAACACTGTCAGTAATTTAGGCAAACCTCATCCAGAGCCCCAGCAATTTGGGGAAGCCAAACTGTCAAACCAAGCAGCATTTCAACACTTAAAATATATTAAAAGTTCTGAAATGACATTTTTTATAATGCTTTAATTTTTTGGATGGCATCCACTGAATTGGAGAATGGGATTAATATGGGAAAGCTAATACATATAAAATAGTGGGATCAATCTATGGCAAAGACTTTGCTAGCCTCAAGTAATAGGGATTTTTCAAAAATATTACACATCTGAGATGAATTTTCAATTTTTAAGAGATTCTGATCTGATTTTATTAAAAACTCCTGATTAGCCAGTTCTTCGGAATTTTCCCAGTCTTTCTAGTTAGAGCAGAAATGGCAGGTTGCTGGGATATAGGATATTCTATTAACTTTGTTAAAGTAGCAAGGACCGGAAATTGCCAAATGTGATTTCTGCTTGTAATTCCAGGTTGGGGCAGTCATTAAATATCTTCAGCTAAATAAAGAAATGTGCATCCTTCTCTAATATGCATCCTTTTCAAATATATTTAATTAGAATATTTAGGTAGTGTCTGTAAAGAACTTTATAGGAATCAGTTATATTTTGTACAATATATTGATATCATTATTTTAAATATTTTATTTTGCTTGATGTTACTAAATAATTACCTTATGCCTGTGTCAATTGTACATTTTTAGGTTAAGTCTTTAGGTCTTCACTAATAGTACGGCTCTTTGTCCTTGTCTAATGGCTAGACTACATATAAAGAGTTTTATGAGCTGGCTACTGCCTTTGAACTATCCCTCCCCCTCCACCTCTCTAATTTAGTTCAAGCAGGAGGGTCTCATGTTTATGGATCCAAAGTTCCTGGATTCTCTCCCTGCAGATGACACAACCAGAGCGCGAAGGTGCGGGGGGAGACAACTTACAAGTGTATGTAAAATATTGTTATACTTCATAAACTGTCTGGCTATACATGGGACTCATATTTTTAATTGCCAATAAATCATACAATTGTAGAGTAATAGGAATGTAGGGAAGGGATCCTGAGATGTCATCAAGTTCACCCCCTTCTTCACCCACCTTCGACTGCCTTCATGGTTAGAAAGTTTTTCCTTATATCTCACCTAAATCTCCATTGCTGCAGATTAAGCCCATTGCTTCCTGTCCTACCTTCAATGGACATTGAGAACAGTTATCTTCATTACAGCCCTTAACATATTTGAAGACTGTGAGCAGATCTACTCTCAGTCTTCTTTGTTCAAGACTAAATGTGACAAGCGTTTTTAACCTTTCCTCACAGGTCAGGTGTTCTAAACCTTGTAATATTTTTGTTATTCTCCTCTAAACTCTCTCCAATTTGTCCACCTCTTTCTTAAAGTATGGTGCCTAGAATTGGACACACTACTCCAGCTGAGGCCTCAGTGCCAAATAGAACAGAATAATTGCCTCCTTTCTCTTGCATACAACACTTCTGTTGCCACACCTAGAATGATAATAGCGTTTTTGGCAACTCCATCACATTGTTGACTAATATTCAATTTATGATCCACTATAAGCCCCTGATCATATTCAGCAGTAGTACCACCTAGGCAGTTACTCCCCATTTTGTTGTTGTGCATTTGATTTTTCCTAAGTGTAGCACTTTCCACTTATCTTTATTCAATTTAATCTTGCTGGTTTCAGATGATTTCTCCAGTTTGAAGGTCATTTTGAATTCTAATCCTGTCCTTCAAAGTGCTTGCAACCTCTCCCAGCTTGCTGTCATCTGCAGATTTTATAAGCATGCTCTCCACTCCATTATCCAAGTCATTAATGAAAATATTGAATAGTACTGGCCCCAGAACTGACCCCTACAGAATTCCACTATATATGCCCTCCCAGTTTCACAGCAAACCATTAATAGCTACTCTTTGAATGCAGGCTTTCAACAAGTTGTGTGCCCACCTTATAATAATTTCATCTAGATCACATTTCCCTAGTTTGCTTATGAGAATGTCATGTGGGACTGTGTCAAAAGCTTTACTAAAATCAATAGATATCACATTTACTGCTTTTCCTCATCCAGTAGGCCAGCAACCCTGTCTAAGAAGGAAATTAAGTTGTTTGGCATGATTTGTTCTTGACAAATCCATGCTTGCTATTCCTTATAACCTTAGGTGCTTACAAATGGACTGTTTAGTAATGTGTTCCAGTATCTTTTCATGTATCAAAATTAGGCAGACTGGATTATAATTCATCAGGTCCTCTTTGTTCCTCTTTAAAGCTGGACAAACAAACTATGTTTGTCCTTCTCGAGGCCTCTGGAACCTTATCCATCTTCCATGAGTTCTCTAAGATATTTGCTAACAGTTCTGAGATTACTTCAGCTAGTTCCTTAAGTGTCTTAGGATGAATTGTTGACTTGAATACATCTAACTTATATAAGTACTCTTTAAATTGTTCTTTCTCTATTTGGGGTTGTTTTCCTTCCTCCTTGTTGTTAATATTAATTGTGTTGAGTATCTGGTCATCATTAACTTTTTTAGTAAAGACTGGCGAAAAATAGGCATTAAACTCCTCAGCCTTCTTGATGGTATTAGCTTTCCTTCTCCACTAGATAGAAGACCTACATTTTCCTTCATATTTCTTTTTCTCCTAACGTATTTAAAGAACCTTTCTTCTTATGTCCATTGCTAGATGTAATTCATTATGTGCTTTAGCCTTTCAGATATTGTCCATACATACTTATGCTATTCTTCTGTACACCTCCTTAGCAATTAGTCCATATTTCCACTTTTTGAAGGATTCTTTTTTTGATTTTCAGATTGTTAAAGAGCCCTTGATGGAACATATTTGCCTCTAACTATTCTTTCTGTCTTTCTTTCTCATCAGGATAGATTGTGGTTGTGCCTTTAATATTGTCTTCTTGAGAAACCACCAGCACTCTTGAACTCTTTTTTTTCTCTTAGATTTTCTTCCCATGGAACCTTACATACCAATTCTCTGAGTCTGCTTTTTTGAAGTTCATTGTCCTTATTCTGCTGTGCTTATTCCTTCCTTTCCTTCGATGATTTCATAGTCTCTTTCATTCAGATTGCCTTCCACCTTCAGATTCTCTTTCAATTCCTCCATGTTGGTCAAAATCAAATATAAAATGGTTGCCCTCTGGTTACTTCCTACACTTTCTGAAACAAAAAGTTGTCCCCAATACATTTCAAGAACTTGCTGAAAATTTTGCATTTTGCTATATTACTTTTCCAACAGATGTCTGGGTAAAGCCCCCATTACTTCCAGATCTTGTGTTTGGGATATTTCTGTTGATTGTTCTAGGAATGCCTCATCTGCCTCCTCTTTCTGATTTAGTGGTTGATAGTAGAGAACTACTGTGATGTCATCCTTATTTTTCCCCTTTTATCTTTATGCAGATGGGGAAACTGATCTGCCTTTCACTTCCTTCAGGACCTCGGAGCAGGTGAATATATTCTTGATTTATAATAAGACACCTCCTCCCTTTTTATCCTGCCTATCCTTCCTGAATAGTCTATACCCTCTATACCAATATTCCAATTCTGAGACTTATCCCAAGTCTTTCTGATGCCAGTTAAGTCATAATTTAGTTTATGTACTAATACTTCCAAATCTTTCTGTTTATTCCACATTTGATTGGTATTCTGCATACTTTGTCAAATGTGGTCTCAAAGCTATGCGTGTATTTTGTCCCGTCAAGCAGTTCAAGTATTTTGAACACTAAGTCAACACCTCAACTGCTTCCAGTGAGTATACAACACTATAAGAAGCAGAAATAGAAAAAAGTCAAATGGCTGATACTGTGGTGTGTCCTGAGGAAAGAAAGTACTTGCCTTCTGAGTAATAAAAATGGCAACAGCCTGAGGACTGTATGCGCAACAGGAAGGGAGTGAGCTGTGAGTTACAGTGGTGACCCAAAACTCAATATCTGCCACAGTGACAATAGTGGTACCATAGTATCTATAGGAAATCACTGAAGTTAATGTATGTATATGAACCAGTGAATGTTTAATTTTAATGTCACCCACTCTGCACATGGGCAGTTGTATCATTTGGATATCTTACCAACCCTTATATTGAATTGTGAGCATATTTCCATTCATTTGGATTTGCTAGTGAAGGGAAGATAAATGAAAACAGAATTATGGTGAGCACATTGGTGTACAGACAAGAGATGTGCATACTAAGAAACAATCAGTCACACAAGTGCAAACCCACAAAATATAGTGAGTTCCACAGATGTCAATGAGGATATCCTCTATAGACTAGGGGTTGCTTTAGTGTCGCTGTGAAGATCATTTTGTATCTGAATCCTTTATTACTGGTTGTGATGCATGAGGAGAAAAGATCCCAACTTGACTCAGTTTCTAGTCTGAGTTTGCAGGGCTGGCAGTTAGGGAAAAAGAAACATATTTGTATTTGTAAATTTTGCACATTAGATCTGGATAGAATTGAGATGTGATGCCATTTTAGAGTCCCCTCTGGGATAGAACTACACTTGAAGGTAACCTGGCCAAATTAAATCAGGGAATTGGCCTCTTCGTATCAGAGATTCTCTTTCAGATTCAAGTGGATACCTGTTCACTTTCTCTTCTAAACTATTGGTAGCATTGCCAACTTTTCATCCTAAAAGTGCCTGTATTGCAGAGGGGGATGAAATGATCCCTGTATTAAGTATAGTTTCTAAAGTACTTTGTGCTCCTTTTATATGAAATATGCAATATAAATGTGAGTCCTTATCATTTTTAGTGGAGATTGCTAAATTTTCATTCGCTTCCTTCCCTCACATTTCTTTCGGAAATATTGAGATAATTACTTAAAAGAAACAAGTATTAGCTATTTGGCAAGAGTTATTAATTATTTAAAAAACTTTAGATAAATCAGATTGAAAGCTAAGGGCAGAGTAGCACAATAAATAATAATGCCAGATACTGTAATGTACATCAAAATGTAAATTTCCTGTGAAGACATCAATTGTATATCAATTCAAAGTTGTTTATCTAAAAACACCTGTTAAAATAACAAATGTTTGTAGAATTAGGGTATGTCTATACTACCCACCGGCTCAGCGGGTAGTGTTCGATGTATCAGAAATTGATTTATCACATGTCAACTGGACACGATAAATCGATCCGCTAATCAATGCCCATACTCCACCTCGGTAGGAGGAGTAAGCAGAGTCAACAGGGGAGCTGCGGCAGTCAGCTTGCCACCATGAGGACAGCCAGGTAAGTTGAACTAAGATACTTTGACTTCAGCTACATAGCTGAAGTTGGGTATCTTAGTTTGAGCCCCCCTGCGAGTGTAGCCCAGGCTGTAGTAATCCTTATGTGATGGAGAAATGGATTAACATTGGAAAGGGAATATATATTTAATAGAAGGATCAGACTGTTGTAAGGAGTCTGCTCACCTTAATTAGATTTGTTTTGCATTGTTAAAGAATGCCAGTCACCATAGCATCTAAGCTATTATTCCTTTGAAGAGTTCCTAATCTTTCCATTTAGCTAAGAAATGCATGTTGTTGTTGTTCAGGATATTCTATCTGTTAAAGAACTACATAAATATCAAGAGAAATAGACTTTTTTTTCAATCTTTTCTAAAATATCTCTTGAGCAGTGGCGAGGAAGAACTATTTCAGTTTATGAAAGACACAGGATTATAACAGGTTATTTAAAAAAAAGCTAATGGCCTATTCATGGCATGATGAGTGGGGCAACACTTTTACAATTTTGTCAAGTACACTAGGGGTGAAATCTTGGCCATATTGAAGTCAGTGGGAGTTTTGTCATTTAATTCAGTTGTCAGGATTTTACTCTGGGTTTCCAGGTTGTTGTTAGTTTAGTTCATGTCCGGAAAAAGATATTTGTCCATATGACTGTTTTATTACTGCAGAAAATGTGTTGAGATAGATTGGGAATATGTTTGATAGCTATAATATATGCCACGACACACTATACAAACTCATTTTTAACAACTCTTCAGAGATGGCAATATGTCAACTGAGATGCTGAGATGTGAATGGGGTGCTATGCATGGGAGAGGATTAACCTTAGCTTTCACGGTCCATCTGTGATCTACTATCAAATCTAATTATTCTGTATTTCTCTAATTATGGGGAATGGATGTCATCTTAGTGAACCTTCAGACAGGCCAATCATGCTATAAATAATTGGAGGTATTTATTTAATATGACAGACTGACATACTAAATAGATGTTTTACATTCATCCAACTCCTGAATGATTTATTTTTCCTTTTCTGTGCATACCTGGAATATCTGTCACATTCTATGTCGACTTTTTTTCCTTCGAAAGGAAATCATTTTCAGACTTCCTTAAAATAACTTCTGACACCATATTTTCAGCTTCATTGAACTAGACATCTCCAGTACCTGTTCACCCTACTAAGGAGAGAAAAATATTCAAGCTTTGGACTTTGCCATATATTCCAAAAGAACTCAACTGTAACTGACATCTTTGTTTAAATATCTTATCATTTCTTGCCAAGCATCATGATGGTTCTAATATTCTTGTTATCTAAATGTTTTTGGCTAATAAAGAGGGAGTCAGCTCTGAAAAAGCATATGCTTTTTTATATATATACAAGATTCACTAATTAGGCCCCATTTGTTTTCCAAAGAAGCAAAACATTAGAAAGAAACTAATTTACACAAAACAGTGGGAGAAAATTATAAAAGAATCTTTCAATTTGGTAATGTGGTCTGAGCATTGCCTCAGTAATAGCATAAGAAGATTTATTACATAGAAAATGTTCTTGATTGAACTAAATTTCTCATTATTGCTAGATACTGACTTAAACTGAAATTCTAGGTCCAAACAGATACCAACTTCAGGGGAGCTTGCATTCACTTCTGAGATCACCTCCCTATAATAATCCAGACAGAAATGCTGATGCGCCATTGCCTTGCACCTTATGTAGTCATTTATCCTGGGATTTTTGAAGACGCCTAAAGGAGTTAAAAAACTAAAACCGATTGAATTTAAGTGGGAATGGAAAACTCCAGCCTTACCTCAGTATAAAGTGAGAATGAAATGCTACCAATCTGATTTAGTAGCATTTTACCTCCACTTGCACTTCCTTTGTACTTCTAACCTTAGAATCCAAAGCTCTGAATCTGTCATCAGGACAGAAAAAGATTGGCTTAGAAACCAAAAACTGTGTTTCCAATATAACTTTGATATGTAAATTATCATCATGCACTTCTAAAAAAGTGAAATGGCAATATTTTGAGAACTTGTATCCCCTTATCTCTAAAAGATGAATGCTGCCAAATTTGTTTGTAAAGATGAAATATATGATGAATTTAAGCCATATCTTATCTTCATAATTATAAGAAAATGTGCAGCTTAATGAATAATTCCTGCAGATAAAAGCCACAATGAATTAATTGTTTAAACATCTGAAAAATATCTTATACTGAAGATTATTTATTACTTGGACTATCAGAGTACTGGAAGTTTCCACAGTAAAAAGAAATTACATGACAGATTTCTTCATATTTTTATCTATGTGTATGTGCATTGAAAAGCTGTGGCAAAACTTTGTAATTACTGTAGCATTACCAGTTTACAGTACTGTCTTTCTGGAACAGGAAGTACAATGGAGATATAAATTCAGGCTATCTGGTGTAGAATGTGTTGGTCGTTCTGCAGAGATATAGGAATGGAAATGCAGTTACACTCTTGAAACGCCTATCAACCCTTAAGTAAGAAAGAAACACTTGTCAACTGAAAATGCCACAGAAAGGGAGGAGAAATAAGGCGCCTTCAACATTAGCAGTAAGTGTTTCTGCAGCACCTAGAACATGAAATTATTGGTGCCAAATCAGCTTTCAGAGTTGTATGTGCATGACTGTCAATTGTTTACTGGAAAATTGGTTGCTTTTTTAACTGATAATTTAAAAATGAGAGTGGTGGGTCTTTTTCTCTACAGTAAGCATCTGTGATTCAGTTTTTCTTCACTTCCAGATGAGATTTTTTCATCACAACCACCATCTTTTTACAAAAGTATGTATTAAGTGAATCAGATATAATCTAGGACAGTGGTTCCCAACTTGGGATGCCACTTGTATAGAGAAAGCCCCTGGCTGGCTGGGCTGGTTTGTTTACCTGCCGTGTCCGCGGGTTTGGCCAATTGCGGCACCTACTGGCTGCGGTTCGCTGCTCCAGGCCAATGGGAGCTGCTGGAAGCGGCGGCCAGTACATCCCTTGGCCCGGGCCTCTTCCAGCAGCTCCCATTGGCCTGGAGCAGTGAACTGTGGCCAGTGGGATCCACAATCAGCTGAACCTGTGGATGCAGCAGGTAAACAAACCAGCTCGGCCCTCCAGGGGCTTTCACTACACAAGTGGCATCCCAAGTTTGGGAAACACTGCTCAAGGATAAAATTTAGGAGGAAGTTGCTTATGGTCACAACTAGCTTCTGTATTCTGTTCAGTTACTGCTTGTGCAGGAGAAGTCAAGAAGAACAACAAGAAAGAGTCAACAACTTCATATAGCTGATACGCAACAAAGATCTCATGAAATAATTTAACTAGTGAGAAAGTTAATTGTTTTTTCTTCATTTTAAAGATAAACAGCAGAGGTGACTAAAGTTAACTGAAGGCAAGTCTACAGCACTGGGCTACATCAGTACAATTACTCCAATGCAGCTACGCCCCTGTAGCGCGTCTGGTGAAGATGTGCTACACTGATGGAAGAGAGCTCTGCCATCAGCATAATTACTCCACCTCCACGAGAGGCAGAAACTCTATCGGCTGGAGAGTTGACATAATGCAGTTGACATAATGCAGTGTGGAAACCACTTTAAGTCAATGTAACTTATGTCATTCAGGGAGGTGTCATTTTCACCCCCCTGAATGAGGTAAGTTACATCGACTTAAGCAGTAATGTAGACCAGCCCTGAGATGCTGCAGTTCAAGGTGACTCTTCTGATTACTTGCAAATGCATTTTTTTTTGGCAATTATTAGTTTATTTGTTTTCAAAGGTCAGCAACAAAGGCAACTAACAAATTTTAAGCCAGACATTTGCTATCTCCAATGTTTCTTCTTTTAATTAATTCTCAAGTTATCTGTCACTGGCAATGGGAAGTCAGTTAACGTCAGTAAGCCACATCTCATTTCAACTGTAGAAACCGTATATTGTGGGTTTCTAAAGAAACATATTGGCTGTATTTCCAGCACTGGATAGACAAGAGGATGCTTTAATGCAGTTACATATTATACTGTAACTTCTGATTTGTCGTCACCTATCACCTCTTTCTCTGTGCTAGCATGAAACGCTCCATCAGTAAGGGACACTACTCTTGATCCTTAACAATGGTATTCACCAGTATATTGGTATGGTCAAAAGAATGGTGTTGCATCAGAAGAATTGGTCACACTTGGGACCAAAAAAACAACCAACCATGCATGTGAGAGGTGCTATGGAGGGTGGGGAGCCAAAAGGAAGAAAGTCCTGTCATTGAGTAAGTCATTTCAGCTCTTTGTGCCTTAGATTCCCCTCACACCTTTTATCTGCCTTGTCTATGTAGACCGCGAGCTCTTCAGGGCAGGGAGTGTCTTTCACTGTTCAGTGCCCATCACAGTAGGGCCCTCCTTAGTCTGTTTACCGAGCTGTCTCTTCCCCAGGCAGCCCATCTCCCTATTGGGATCTGTGTCCAGGCTGCCACCTCTTCAGCCTGCCTCTTCCCCTTGGATAACCTATTCTCTCTTGGTTATTAACTACAGGAGGAGGACCCTCCCTTCAGGTTTGATTATTTTTGGCCAGAGTTCCAGGGTGGGTCTCATGTAAGTCTCTGACTACAGAACAGATCATTAACTCCTTCCTCTAGTGGCCCAGAGTAGATAATCCCCATTACACTGGGCAGTACGTATTTGGGAAAGGATATATGATCCAAATATGCTGCCTGTGTAAATATATGTAATGCTAAAACTACATCACATCTGGAAAAAAACTGACTCTCTATGCCATTAAAGTTTCTGCCTGGCATAGATTCCTAGTAACTAACCTCTGGGATGCTGAAGAAAACAGTATTCAAATACTCCAATATTATGTTCTCAGATCAATCCCATCTTGCATTGCATATACTTTTAAAAGTTCCTTTTCTATTGAAAGTCACTGCAAACTTTTCAAGGATTAATCAAACTCTGCTACCAGGATTATGGAGTTTGTAAACAAGGGAAGCAGGCTTGAAAAATCAAATTCTAACACATGCGTATGTCTCTGTGTATTTAAATATTCATATTATTTTTGCTCCACACTGTTTTGTGTTGGGGGCTGAAGGAGAGCCTGTGAAATGGTGATCTTAGCCAACCCAGTTAGCTCCCATACAGCTCCTGCACAGTGAGTTAGTTGCAAGACTTTATTTCCCAACACATCCTTTAAAAAGTTATAGAAAACCAGTCAAAAGGTGTTAAGTTATTAAACACTGAGAGCATCCTCCACTGAATTCTCTCTGACATGATTAATAATACCATTATTGGTGATACTTTTCCTGTGCACATATGCTTTGCAGGCCTAAACTATAAATAATTTAAAGAGAAACACTTTTCAAATTGATAAATAGTGCATTGAACACAGTCCTGGAAGAGTTTAGCTCACGTTTTCCTTTGTCAAGGTGTAATGATCCCTTACCTTTATTTTCTTTTGATAATACATGCAGCTACAGTGCAAGTACTTTACCAGAGAGTATAAAGTGCCACAAGGCTACACTTAGAAGAAAAACAGAGAACTTTTAGAGCCTTAGCGCTCTCTTTTCCTATGGATAACAGCTAACTTTATTCACCAATTCTTTTATAAGTGGGTTTGAATTTATTTCAAGAGGATTTCAATATGATTTTGGTTCCACATCATAGAAATCCCCAACATAGCTCATGCTAATTGACACCCTGGTTGTTAGTCTCAGTAGGGATGTCAAGGAACAAATTTAAAGTGAATGCTCCTCTGCTGCCTATAGGTTGTCTTTCCAGATTTGAGCTCAGGAAGAATCAGCCCCAATCTCCAAGCTTTTCCATGCAGGATTGGGGCTCTAAATTACAAAACTGATATAAGCAGGGAGCTTGCTATCAAACATGCACAAAACTTCATGTACACCAATGCCAACAATAATTCTGGAATGGAAGCATGAGATGTGCCTGCTCCTACCTCTGTTGTACTTGTTCCATGGAAAAGGGTAGACTAACACTACCAGTCTAGCACCTTGCTCAAAAAAACCAAAAAAGTTTCAACTACTGCCAAGTCCTGTTGTTCATTTGACATATCAATAAGTTGTTTTTCAAACAGTAACTTCTAGTCTCCTAACTTAGTATCACTCCATCATTTGTCTTAAAGTTGGCCACAGATACTACATGAGTCATGCCAACTCCTACACATTCCTGACATTCTCCCTCCTTCATGTATTTCATAGCAGCTCAGTTTTGGCATTCTATATGGCCCTTTCCTTGGGAGAAATGTATTCCCATCACTGCTGGCAGTCAAGTAACGGGCATTCAGGACTTTAGTCACACAGATTGTTGAAATGTAAATGGATGGAAGTAGGAGGAATCTATTGTTAGATCTGCTACATGCTAATACAGGACCATATTCTAATGATCGTTGTGCAGGAAGCACCAATGTGTATTTTGGAAAGTTCCTTATTCCATGTGAGTATAGCTGTGAGGCTTGGTAGAACTGCATGAAGCTCCATGGTGTCAGTTCATGCCATCTTGAACTTATGATGACAGTCTCAAAACCACTGAGGGCTTGTCTTCACTAAGGGGATAAGTCAGCCTAAGTTACGCTACTCCAGCTACATGAATAATTTGAAACGATCAGTTCCTCCCCAGCAAGCCAACATTTGCACAGCATTCATTTTTAGAGACAGTGCACAGCTGTCATGGTATATTTCCCCAATCTGAACCTTAGAGTCCAAAAGTTGGGGTACCAGCATGAATTCCTCTAAGCTTAATTACCTGCTTAGATCTGATAAGCTGCCACCAATCAGGAATTCCAGTGTCTGATACACTCTGGTCCCCCCAAAACCTTCCCTGGGGACCCCAAGACCCAAATTTTTTGAGTCTCACAACAAAGGGGAATAAACCATTTCCCTTCCCCCTCCTTCCTTCCTCCCAGCTGTTTCCCGCCCTGGGTACACTAGGAGATCACCGTGATTCAAACTCCTTGAATCACTACACAGAGAGGAATGTTACCTTCCTCCCCCTCCTCTTTTCCCTTCACCCAGAGGCAATACAGATTCAAGCTCCGTGAATCTAAAACAAAGGGATTCCCCCTTCTCCCCTCCCTCCCTGTTAAGTACGGATTCAATTCCCTTGAGCCTCAACAAGGGGGAAAAATCAGACAGGTCTTAAAAGCAAAACTTTTAATAAAAGAAAAAAGAATAAAGAAAATCACTGTAAATTCAAGATGGAATATTACAGGGTCTGTCAGCTTCTAGAAACTGGAGAAAAAGCCTCCTCCAGCAGAAATACAATTTACAATACTTCCAGCAAACTACACATTTGCAAATACAGAAACAATCAAAAGACTATAACCACCTTTCTTACTAAAATACTCATTATAAGAGACTGTAGCAGGGAGATTGGCAAGAAAACTGGTTGCCCGCCTAGTCCCTTCCAGGACCCAGAGAGAACAAAGCAAAACCCAAAAAAACACAAACAAAGGCTTCCCTCCACCGAGATTTGAAAGTATCTTGTCTCCTGATTGGTCCCCTGGTCAGGTGTTTGGTTCCCTGTTTGTTAACCCTGTTTGTTAACAGGTAAAAAGAGACATTAACCCTTAACTATCTGTTTATGACGACAGCTGAGATCAAAATCTGACCCTTATATTCCAGCTCTCAGGATCCTAAGCAGGGGTACCTGAAGAATATCCATATATAACATTCATTAAAATCAGTCTGAGTCTTCACTGAGCTTTTCTTGAGAATCTCCCACTGTGACTGAAGTGTGCCAGTGCAGCTCTATTGGTTTAAGCAATAGTTGCGAGTACCAGTGTAGATCATTCACCAGTATTTTTATCAGCGTTTCATCTCACTGTGTTCAGATTAGGACTATGTCTATAAATACAGCACTGCAGTGGTGCCACTGTAGCACATCTGATGAAGATGCGCTATGCTGACAGGAGATGTGCCATCTCGTTGGCATAAAAATACTACCTGCGAGAAGCAGAAGCTCTCCCGCTGACATAGCACTGTGCACACAAGCACTTACGTCAGTATAACTTGCATTGCTCAGGGGGATGGAATATTCACACTGCTGAGTGACATACATTTTGCCGACATAGACTATAGTGTAGACATCACCTTATTGGTAATATCAGCAACCAGGCTATACCAGCATATCTCTCATTGCTAACGCTGGTGCTACAGAAACAATGAGAGATTTTCAGAAAAATAATGTTGTAGACACAACCTTAATGGGTCTGTTTGTATGAAACCTGCACACGCCAAACATAGACTAGACCCCTAAAATCTATCTGCATGAGAAGCTGATTACAGAGTGAAGGAATAACACAGAACTGGTTATGCAGGCAATTAGATACAATAGGATAGGTTAAGAATGGAGTGGAAGACTTGACTGTGAATTTCCCTTGTTCCATTGAGTCTGAAGCAACCCATTAAGTACTATTTTAATGTATTCATTTGGGATGAAATTCACCCATGTGAGGTGGGCCTGCCAGTCTATACATAGCTTTCACCCTATTTAAGCCCTTGCAAAAGCCTTTTATGATTGTTTCAGGTGAACATGGAATGAAGAAGAAAAAAACTCCATGAAAGCGTCTGAGAAACCCATTAGAACATAATGATATATTGACTCCATTGAGCTGACATTGCTTTTTGTGTTAATGTGGCAAGAAATAGGTTTGTGTGGGTGGTTCTGTATACTAATCCCAGCTCTTATTATTTTTTACTTATAGAACAAGAGTGGGACTTAGAAACAAGACATGATAGAGAGAAAAATATACTCAAATCCTCCCTGAGCCATTATGTTACCTTTTTATATCATTACTAAGGTATATTGGGTTGATACTTAGGGACTGATTCTGCAGTACACAAATAGGGCAAAACTTTCCTCTCTGCAAGAGGATATAAGCCCTGTTCACTGTAACAAGAGTGCTCTACAGAAGAGATGCATGTAGGTAATTAATATATAATGTGCCAGTAGATGGCTGTAAATAACTTCCTTTGTTAAGATCTTTACATCAGCTTTTATCATGCACCACATAAATCCCATCTAAGCCCTCAAAACACTGGGACACAGGTCTCACTGCAGGTAAATGACTTGCACCTACCATGCTAACTCACATGAGTCGTTCCATTAATTTCAGTGGTACCTGGTATCTCTTTTATGAATAAATATGGTAGAATCCCATCCTTATTATGTTCCTAAATGGCTGACTGGATTTGTGTTCATACTTTACTGGACTAAGTACAGTAGTACAGTAAAGTAATGAGATATTGCAATACCACAAAACCCTTTGCAATATTAATAAGAAGTAGTAATTCATTAAATTATTACATTACCGTATATTTTAAAACAACCATCTCTGTGTTTAAGTGAGGTATTAGAATATTGAATTTGATTACATTTAGGTTCAGCTTAACTGTTCTATTGGTCTGACTGTGTGATTGGCAGTGGTGGCTCTATGCCTTTTGGCAACATAATTGAGGAATGAATTCAAGAGAACATTCTAAAGAAAATAAGTGTTGATGAGTTAATTTGGTGGCTTATACAGCAGCATGACTTTGCAGAGCTGGAAGCAAGGAAGAGTCACTGTAGTCAACAAAACAAATAAATGAGCATATACAAAGATGGGATAGGAATCTGGTATAGGTTGAAATTGTTCAACACTGAGCCAATATGCAGTAACATGTGAACTTGGGGAACAAAATGTTATCAGCTACATGTCATTGGCCTGATGAGGGAGCAGGACTTGGCACCAAAGTCAGAGGGTACTTCAGAGCTGGTCTCTCCTCCAGCCAAACATGTTCTTCTTCAGCAGCACAAAAAATAAGAAGGCATGAACCTTATCTGATGTAAATGTGTTGATGTGACTTTAAGGGACGCTGAAGTCAGCGAAGCAACATTGATTTACACCAGCTGAGGCTCTTTCCACGTGGCTTTTTTCAGCAAAGCACATGCTTAAGACTCATTGGCTTCAAATACATTCTTAAAAATCAAACACCTGCTTAAATGTTGTCCTGAATCGGAACCTGCATGTTTTCTAAATTTGTTTCTAGCTTATAAAAAGGAAAAAAATTTTTAACATGGCCAAAAGCTGTTAACAGTATCTATCTAATTTTTACATTCTTTGTTTACAGTAAATTTTAAGGGCCAGATGCTACTGATGTAAATTGTGACATGGCTTCACTGAACTCTGATTTAAATCTGATGAGACTCTGGCCCTATATTTATAAACATTTTGATTCACAACCTCACCCATCGCTACCTTTTACCTAAATTTGTATGCAGACTGGATGGGAGGTTCCCACAGGTATACATGGACTAAAAAAGATATATTTATTACCACAAATATTGGCATATCTATAATTTGCATACCATGTATACATATTATATCCCATCAGGTTCCAAATAAGGGAGGGGCATAAATAATATTGACTTGAGTGCTTAAATATGGTTTTAGGAACCTAACAGTAGGCTACCCAATTTGAAAATCTTGGTCTGTTAATCCATATCTTAACATGATCTTCGATATGGCAATGCTACTGACACCTCCATAGTAAAGTGTCTAATCACTGTGAGAATCTAGGAACATGCTTCAATAGCCCGTACAGTTCTCCAGTTATCTTAGACCTTTGTATTGTCTTAGACCCTCCTCTGCGCAAAAGGATAATGAAAGTAAATTTTTAAGAAGCTAATCAAAACATAATTTTTTAAAAATTTTATTACAAACATTTTAATCTTGACATGTGCCTGTTTACAATTTCCTCTGTTCAGAAGACTATTAAAAATATGCTGTGATCTGCTTCTAGATCACAAAAACAATGGCAATAACTCTTGAACTTAGAGATGATTAGTTTAATTAAGTGATGGTATAATTAATAAGGGGCATTAAATTCATAGATTTCAAAGTTGAAGCACAACTGCAGTAGAGTTAGAGAAGGAAATTTCATGTACATTGGAGAACTAATGTTGCATTATTCATGGAGAGATTAACAGTGTGCTGTCATTACTTGAAAGTTTGCATCTGATTACTCTTCTCTTCAACACCATGCCATAAAAGAAATGGGATTTTTAAAGATGTTTTGTGACCTTTGCCGCAGTTAAAATCTACTGCATTCATTTTCCACCCCAAAAAAAACCCCTAGCCCAATCAATTAATTCATCCATGACTTTGTTAAATTTATCTTGAGCTTTTAATACAAAAATATTTGTTCTAGTCATAAAAGTCTTTGATCTGTTATGAGGTTAATAAAACTTGGTAACTATTTCTATAAGCAGATTCTGCCCTTTTTTAAGGTCTTCTTAACTCTAGACAACATGAAAAGAATAACAGAAATCTGTATAAAAATGCTCCAAAGTAGTATTAATTTTATTAGACTATATTAAGTGAGTCTTAGAGCTTGTCTAGGCTGGGAATTTCTGCACCAGTACAATACAGATTGAGGTACCTGCACTTCTGGGAACCCTTACTATAAATGATCTGCATTGGCTTACACATTTTATACCAGTGATCTACACTGAGGGGTTTGCCCCCTACCTGCTACATTAGTGTATCTACATGGTGCAGAAAAACACAAAGTAGACCGACCCAGAGTCCATATATATGGAGGGAGACTCAAACATTTATTCCTTTTGGCCTCAACTCAGAAGGGAATGTAAAGATGGTTGGGCCTGAGGCTCAAGGAATGCAACATATTTTCCACTCTGCAGTCAGTCAGCTCTGCTGGCATGGTACAAAAGGAGAGCTAGAACCCTGACCAGGCCCCTTCCTGTCCCATTTGGGGTGGCAAGCCATGTTAACAGTATTATCCCAGTGTGCATCTTGCATTCAGATGAGCACAAGCACCATGACCATGAGTGGGGATGCAAGCAGGAGGAAGGCTCATTGCACCCTCCTCACCTTTTACACCCATGAAGCTGACAGTGAAAACATGACTCTTATTTTTCAACATGTGGTAGTATATGGATCATATTATGGTGATTATAATTGTTTTGTAGTGAATATTTTGTAATGCGTTAACATGATACTTGATGGAACTGAACTGAAGGCTGTTTAAGTGTCTAATTGCATTGAGTTGTATTTTTTCTTTTATTATTTGTGATATTATATAAATAACATTATTTCAATGGGTTAATATATTCTATAATGCATATTGCTTCTAGGTAATGCTGTATTGCTAACTGAAATAGAAATGGGAAGTACATTTATGAATGTAAATTCCAGTACTGTAATAAATAAAACCTGTATGTAAAAAGGGCTGCTGAATGTCAGGCCTTCTCTCTCGTGCTCTCTTATAGAATTATAGAATATTAGGGTTGGAAGAGACCTCAGGAGGTCACCTAGTCCAACCCTTGCTCAAAGCAGGACCAACCTCAACTAAATCATCCCAGCCAGAGCTTTGTCAAGCCAGGTCTTAAAAACCTCTAAGGATGGAGATTCCACCACCTTCCTAGGTAACCCATTCCAGTGCTTCATCACCCCCCTAGTTAAATAGTTTTTCCTAATATCCAACCTAGACCTCCCCCACTGCAACTTGAGACCATTGCTCCTAGTTTTGTCATCTGCCACCAGTGAAAACAGCCGAGTTCCATCCTCTTTGGAATCCCCCTTCAGATAGTTTAAGGCTACTATCTAATCCTGCCTCACTCTTCTCTTCTGCAGACTGAATAAGCCCAGTTCCCTCGGCCTCTCCTCGTAAGTCATGTTCCCCAGCCCCCTAATCGTTTTCATTGCCCTCCACTGGATTCTCTCCAATTTGTGCACATCCTTTCTATGGCGGGGAGGCCAAAACTGTGTGCAGTACTCCAGATGTGGCCTCACTAGTGCCGAATAGAGTGGAATAATCACTTCCCTCAGTCTGCTGGCAATGCTCCTAGTAATGCAGCCCAATATGCTGTTAGCCTTCTTGGCAACAAGGTCACACTGTTGACTCATATCCAGCTTCTCATCCACTGTAATTCCCAGTTTCTTTTTTACAGAACCACTTAACCTTTCAGTACCCAGCCTGTAGCAGTGCATGGGATTCTTCCTTCCTAAGTGCAGGACTCTGCACTTGTCCTTGTTGAACCTCATCAGATTTCTTTTGGCCCAATACTCCAATTTCTCTAGGTCACGCTGGACCCCATCCCTACCCTCCAGCTTATCTACCTCTCCCCCCAGTTTAGCGTCATCCATGAACTTGCTGAGGGTGCAATCCATCCCATCATCTAGATCATTAATGAAGATGTTGAACAAAACCAGCCCCAGGACCGACCCCTGGAGCACCCTGCTTGATACTGACTGCCAGCTAGACATCAAGTCGTTGATCATTACCCATTGAGCCCGACATTCTAGCCAGCTTTCTATCCACCTTACAGTCCATTCATGCAATCCATAGATTTTTAACTTGCTGGCAAGAATACTGTGGGAGACTGTATCAAAAACTTTGCCAAAGTCAAGATGTATCAGGTCCACTGCTGTCCCCATATCCACATATCCAGTTATCGCATTATAGAAAACAATCAGGTTGATCATGCATGACTTGCCCTTGTTGAATCCATGTTGATTGTTCCTGATCACTTTCCTCTCCTCCAATGGCTTCTAAATGGATTCCTTGAGGACCTGCTCCATGATTTTTCCAGGAACTGAGGTGAGGCTGACCGGTCTGTAGTTCCTCAGATTCTCCTTCTTCCCTTTTTTAAAGATGGGCACTATATTTGCCTTTTTCCAATTATCTGGGACCTCCCCCTATCGCTACGAATTTTCAGACCCTTCTTGTTACCCTTCAAATCACTAGCTAGCTGCAACTCCAATTGTGCTTTGGCATTCCTGATTACACCCCTACATGCTCGAGCAATATTTTTATATTCCTTCCTAGTCATCTGTCCAAGTTTCCACTTCTTGTAAGCTTCTTTTTTGTGTTTAAGCTCACCAAAATTTCTCTGTTAAGCCAAGCTGGTCGCCTGCCATATTTGCCATTCTTTCTGCACATCAGGATGTTTTTTTCCTGTGATCTCAATAAGGCTTCTTTAAAATACAGCCAACTCTTCTGGACTCCTTCCCCCCACCTTATATTAGCCTCCCAGGGGATCCTGCCCATCAGTTCCTGGGACTCAAAGTCTGGTTTTCTGAAATTTGGGGTCCGTATTCTGCTGCTCTCCTTTCTTTTGTCAGGATCCTGAATTAGAACATCTCATGGTCACTGCTGCCCAGGTTGCCACTCACTTCTACTTCCCCTACCAATTCTTCCCTGTTTGTGAACAGCAGATCAAGAGGAGCATGGCCACTAATTAGTTCTTCCACCACTTACAGCAGGAAGTTGTCCCCAACACTCTCCAAAAACTTCCTGGATTGTCTGTGCACTGCTTTATTGCTCTCCTAGCAGATGTCAGAGTGATTGAAGTTCCCCATTAGAACCAGGGCCAGTGATCTGGAAACTTCTGTTAGTTGTCCAAAGAAAGCCTCATCCGTCTCCTCCTCCTGGTCTGGTGGTCTATAGCAGATGCCCACCACATCACTCTTGTTGTTCTCACCTCTAAACTTAACCCAAAGATTCTCAGCAGGCTTTTCTCCACTTCCATACTGGAGCTCTGAGCAATCATACTGCTCTCTTACATACAGTGCAACTCCTCCACCTTTTCTCCCCTGTCTGTCCTTCCTGAACAATTTATACCCATCCATGACAGTGCTCCAGACATGTGAGTTACCCCACCAATCACATCAGTTCCTTGACTGTGCCAGGACTTCCAATTCTTCCTGCTTGTTTCCCAGGCTTCTTGTATTCGTGTATAGGCACCTAAGATAACTAGCCAATTGCCCTACTTTTTCTCTCGGTCACTCATTCTCTCTCTCTCTCTCTCTCACACACACACACACAAAATCAGCATGTGAATTTAAGAATCACAAAAATCTGTTGGCCTTTGCTGTTGCAAACCTTGACAGGAAGACTGTAGAGTACAACTCTGGCTTAAATTGATTGAACTGTCTGCCTCCACAAATTTGAGGACCTTTGGTATTCAAGCCAGGCAAGGAATAGAGTAAGAGTAGCCATCTGATTAGCTGAAGACCTAGAGTTAAGCTTGTCTATTACAGGTGAAAATTGTTGTCCTTAGAGTGTCCAAGGTGTTCATCTGAAAATCATATGTTTGCTTTAAATTATTGTTTGGAATGGATATCAGAAAGAATTAAGGATTATCTTATGAAATAATAGAACATTACTTTCATTTTGTAATAGTCTAGCCTTGTGTTCTGCTCTGAAAGCTATGCTATCCTGTTTACCTAGCACAGCCAGGCATGTAATATGGGAAATATGGGTACCTGCAATTCCTGTGATTACATATAGGACTAGATCCTGTAGGTACTGCCTGGTGTTAGAGAGCAAGCCATAAGTTCAGAGCCAGCGCAGCCAGTTCTGGGCCTTTCCCTCACATTCTCTGCACTGTGGCAGCGGGATGGTGCTCTGGCTATTCCTAGTTGGGAGACAGTCCCAGGGGGATTGTTGTAGCTCGTGGAGTTTTGAGCAGCGCGATGGTGTCTGTCCAATAGAAACTGGGGGTGGCAAGAATCTGAGGTACAAAGTCTGTGGATTCATGTTTCCTGTGGCAGTAATGAGTCCATAATGAAGTCTGCTGTGTTAACTACAGTAAAGAGTAATTCGAAGTGTGAAAACCACACAATAATTTTTCCCTTTCACTGTTCATCAGCCCACATGCAAAGTGAAAATACAGATCTCTGATGATTCTTCACATAGGATACCAGCACATTACATAAACAAACTCCTAAGTCTTTGGCACTCTCCCACTCTACTTATTGTCCCAGAGATAGAAGGAAAATGCCTATTATTAATGGGCATTAGTTCATTACAAAAACTCATGAAAAGGAGAGTGACAGATTTATTCTTTTTTTAGAAGTATTTTGATGTAGGCAGAATGCCTGGCATGTGGGTTTGTGGATTATAGTGCATTAAATGAGTTGTGTGCTGTGAGCTAGATTCTCTACTTCCTTGAGCCTTGCCTAGTCATTTACACCTGTGCAAAGTGATTATAAAATACTGCCTTTCTGATCTGGTGGCATCCCCCAACTATTTCGTATTCATATTGCACAAATTTAAATGGTGAAAGGCAATGGTGGATCAAGCTTTGTGCAGCAGTGTTGGGAATGAGAACTACATAGTGGTTCTTTCAGCCATTCTGGTCATCAGCTCATGGCCGAAATGTAAAATCATGTGTTCTAGGTATGTGACTTCATCCAAGTACAGCCACAGTGAAGCTTATTTTCATTAGTGTCTTGTCACTAGGACCTACTGATGCAAACTGATCAATGCATAATTGTCTTGGAAAAAAGTCAATCAAATTCTCAAAAATCAGTCTTGCCTGGGGAACATAATGGAACATTCAGCTATATCTTACAAAAGGGATTTCACTTGTCATGAAATGTATTAAAGTGAACAATATGTGTTGGTTTTAGACCACAATCCTGAAATATCGTTCTTTTCAGCAAGGTTATTCCAGGCTATTTTATCAGGGAGAGTTTTGGGGTTTTAGAAAAATTTTGCATTTATAATTGGGAAATATGTGAAAGCTGCTGTCAACAGGGCCAGCTCCAGGCACCAGCAGAGGAAGCATGTGTCTGGAGCGGCGCACATGCTAAGGGGCAGCATTATGTCCATTCTTGGGGCGGCACAATCTAAGCAGCTTTTTTTTTTTTTTTTGGCTTGGGATGGCAAAAATGGTAGAGCTGGCCCTGGCTGTCAGTTCATGATACTGAGCTGTAAACCTGAGCGTCTGTGAGAGGAAGATGTGTAAAAAATAGCTAGTTATAAAACTAGTTGAATATGTAAAAACAGCCTTGAAAAGTTATGAATAAAACAACAATCTCTGTAGAAAACCAAAACAAAAAAAAATCCCAAAAAGCAACAGCACAGGCTAGTGTTTATAATGCTAGTAAATAATGTATCACATCTTTTAATAGTACCTAGTACCTTTTTAGTACATAGTAGTAACAGAGAGGGGGTTTAAAGATTTGTCAGTACAACAGCCAAAGGTTCTCTTTTCCAGTCAATGCACGTGAATATCTTCCAATGAAGTTTATTAGGAATCCATTGCCTGGAGTATAGCCCCTTAACTGGTAGGAGAACTCATTTTGCTAGTGTAAGACAGCATCTCCATATAGATCCAAACTTTTGCTTTGTCATTCCAAACAAAATGAAGTTGCAGTTAACAACTGTTTCTAGTATCACTTTCTTGGGTCTTCTGAATTAGATTTACCATTTTGATTGTCCCTTCCTAACGTGTTCTCCTATACTCAGTTAATGAACTCCTTCCTTCATTTGTTTGACAGCTGGTCCTTCACAGCCAGCCCATAGTGTGGGGCAGGACCCAGGTGGAGAGAGGGAGTCACTTCCTTGGGTAGGCTCTGGTGGTTTCCAGCCAATGACAACCTTCCTTAATTATGGTGGCTGCCTTGGCTAATTCACAATGCTTGTTTCATGGGCTGGGGTTGGTGATCATTAAAGGGTCATCTATAAAAGAACCGCAATGAGAAGAGGTGACCTTCCATGATCCACTCTTCATTGCAGCATGAAGAAATGCCTCTACCATTCACAAAGTTAATAGCCATAGATTAGGTGTCTGCCAAATTCACAGCTGTGAAAATCATGTCTCAGACTGTGAAATATGGTTTCCCCCCTTAAATATGGTTTTTGGTCTTTGGTTGCCCAACTTTGAAGGCAGAGCTGAGAGCAGCAGCTGCTAGCCGGGCACACAACTCTGAAGGCAGGGTCACCACAAGCAGCAGCAGAGAAGTAAGGGTGGCATGGAATTGCTACTCTTACTTCTGTGCTGCTGGTCGTGGCAGTGCTGCCTTCAGAGCTAGGTACATGGCCAGCAGCTGCCACTCTCCTTCCACCCAGTCAGTCAGCGCCATTACCAGCAGCAAATCAGAAGTAAGGGTGTCAATACTGTGACCCCCTAATAGGCTTTCAACCTCTTTTTGAGTCCAGGCCCCCAGTTTGAGAAACTCTGTGGAGAAATCACACATTTTTTGCAGGTTGGTCAGGGCATAAACAGCATATTTTGCTGATGTGTAACACATTTGTGAAATTTGCTACTTATTCCATGACCAACCCATGAAAAATATTATTTCTCCACAATTTAAGTAGACCCCCTAACTCTAAGGCCAGAAGGGACCACAGTGATCATTTATCTGATCTCTGTTTAACTCAAATCGTAGAAACATCCCTGAATTGATTCTTCTTTCACCTACAGCAGATCTTTTTTAAAATATTTCAGTCCTGATTTTAAAATTAACAGTGATGGAGAATCCACCACAACCCTTGTAAATTGATCCAATGATTAATTATACTCATTATTAAGAATTTGCCCCTTATTTTAGTCTGTCTAGTTTCAATTTCCAGCCATTAAATCATATCAGACCTTTGTCTGCTAGATTGAAGAGCCTTCTATTGTCAATTTTTTCCCCCATGTGGATATATATAGACTAGGGTGACCAGACGTCCCGATATTTAGGTGTTTGTCCTGATATTTCACTCCGCCGGCAGCACTCGCCTGTTTTTTGTATTTTGGTTTTTTTGCTCCACCAGCAACACTCGGCTTTTTTTTTCTTTGCTGGCGGACCTCCCATCGCCGATGTGTCCCGATATTTTCTCCCTCTCATCTGGTCACCCTAATATAGACTGCAATCAATTCACTCCTTAAGCTTCTCCTTGCTAAGTTAAACAGAGGTAGTTCCTTGCGTCTGTCACTATAAGGCATATTTTCCAATCCCTAACCATTTTTATGGCTCTTTGAAACCTCTCCAATTTTAAAACAGTTTCAGCAACAAGGAAAGTTGCTGGAATTGTTATCACCGTCTCAGTGGCCTTGGACAAAAAGAGGATTTATTTCTGATAAAAGTTTTGATGGTCTACGGAAAGCTGGTTGTTTTTCTCTATAGTCCATTTCAGAAGTTCTGTACAGCTATGAAAAGAAGCCTAGCATTCAAAAGAAAGAAGTGAATAAGGTAGGTATTAGTAATGACTGGACTACGGATATGTCAGCTCTTCAACAGCAAAAAAAAAGTCCACAAATCCCAGGAGCAGATGGTTGAGCAGAGTCTCCTGATAACATTGAAAACCCCCCAATTGTTTGCACAGAAAACTCATCTCAAGTGAAAGTAATGAAACGTGAACAATGTAATTAAAGCCAGAAGAATCTGAGTGAGACCACTGAAGGACACAGCAGCCATCTCGCCTTCATATCATCAAAATATGTACATAGAATGACACAAGACTGAGTGGAGGTTGTAATGCTGCAGGGAGATTTATGTTGCTCTGTTAGTCATAATGAGGAAAGGCCAGATAATCAAATCTGGCCGCCTTAAACACATGCCCATAAACCGTCATTATGATTCTTCTAGATCCGTAAACAATTGTCTCTCTGAGCACCTCACAATACTAGGAGTACTTACAGAACCAAGAAAATAGTTGTTATCCTCTTATATCGCTCACAGATATTTGCAAGCATTTGATCAATTGTAGCAGCACTTGTTATTATAAGATCTTCTATTGTGTTTGTTTGAGAAATAGGATTTGACTATGACATTTAGCACTGCGTCATAATGTGCATGCACAAAAGAATATACATAGCTTGTGCAGGCAATCATATCTTCAGTGTTTCCTGAGCGTTAGCCATGCAACCATAACATTCTTGACTCTTTGTGTGTCTTTTGAATGGAAACCTCTCTCTTCAACTTAGTTTTACTGGGGGGAGGGGAGGAAGCTTTTCAAACACATCAGCATCTTCACACTTTTTCTTTTTATATTCAAATGACAACATTAAGCTTGAATATGCTGACGTAGCTGGAAGAAAAATATTTTTGTGTTGACTTTTTGTAGAATACACTCGTCTGATAGTATCATGATAGCTGCTATGCAGTCTCACTCAGATGAAATCTCAGAGAAAGATGAGTCAGAATCAGAACCTATTACCTAAAACCTCCCAAACATTGGTGGTCAATGTAACATGGAAGCTGAATTACCCCTGGTTTGGAATTTGGAAAACTAAGGTTAGGGCTGGTTGAAAATTTTCCATCAAAACTACTTTTTGACAGAAAATTGTGTTTGCCACTAAATGAAAACTTTTCCTGGAAAGTGTCTGATTTTTAAAGAAATTTTTGAGTTTTATTTAAAGAAAACAAAATTTTGCTATCCATTTTTTCAACAAAAAGTCAATAATTTTCCTAAACAAGCAAACCATTTTCTGACCAACTCTAACCAAGACCCTGCCTTCTTGGATGGTTTCTGATATTGTATTGATTTTCCCAGTTTCTTTTCTTTTTAAACAGAAATAGATCAATTAATAAAATGATACTAAGATAGCAAATCATGGATACCTACCATAATAACCCTAATTATAAACATTGCAAAATTAGAACTAGATGCCTGTTCTGATGAATATGAGCAGAAATAATTTCTCATGAATAAACTGACTGATTTCTCTATTGTAACATAATATAATAATAAGGCACATGCATGTGTTCATACACACACAACCAAAGCCAATTGCAGTCAAAGGAAAGATTCTCATGGTCTTCAAATATGCTTTGGCTTGAGCCCTTAGCAAAAAAATAGCTAAGATCTTTTAAAATGCATTTACTTCTAAAATAAGGTGTAGAACTATTTACAATATGGCCTTACCTACATCTAAAATGAGATGTAAATGGTATTTAACTTCAGAGCATTTTAAATAGAAAAATAAATTGAAGGATTAAATAGGAATTTTAAAGCCTAAGCTGGTAGAAACCCTTTCATTGCTAGTTTTTCATTTTAGCTGCCAAGAATGGTTTCTGTCAACAGTTTGCCTTCTATTAAGTTAAACAGAAGGCAGAGGTTAGATCCAATCAGATGGTTATCAGCAGACTGCTGGTCGCAGTCTGTGGTCAAAAATTAATATTCAGCATCTGCAACGTAATACACTGAACAAAAGTGTAGTTTCCTGCTCTTATGCTAGGGTGACCAGACAGCAAATGTGAAAAATTGGGATGGGGGTGGAGGGTAATAGGAGCCTATATAAGAAAAAGACCCAAAAATCGGGACTGTCTCTATAAAATCGGGACATCTGGTCACCCTATCTTATGCAAATAAATTCTGACCTGGAAAAAATGTTTATTTCAATATATTTGTCGATCCTGCAAACATTGCAAAAGCATTAAATAGACCAAAAAGCCTATGCATCAATGTGATCAATGGGCCACAGAGATGAAATTTGGACTGATTTTAAAAATTACATTATTCTGTCTGTTCTCAGAATGATGGTGAGTACAAGAAAAGAGGAAAGTGAAATTCCCAGAAATCTTACCTGCTCCTGGAGCAGTGGAAAGCAGAAAAAAACTCAAGTCTTTCTTGCTCTTCTTCTCCATTCTGTTTTCGTCTCTTATGCCCCTCACTATCCTTTGTAATCACGGCCGTCTCCAGACTCAGCAGCCTCCCATGGGCGTTCTAACTGTCCCAGGCTCAGAACTCCAGGCTTCTCATTGGAACATTTACTTGTCCCTCCACTTACTCAGAGGATATCACCCCCAACTCTTCCAGGCTCTTAAATGGTCAGGATTGGCCTCTTTTAGCACAGTGGTTCTCAGTCAGGGGTACAGTACCTCTGGGGGTTTGCAGAGGCCTTCCAGGGGGTATATCAACTCATCTAGATGTTTGCCTAGTTTTACAATGGCTACATAAAAAGAAAAGTCAGTACAAACTAAAATTTCATTCAATGACTCTGAATAAATAGGCTCTGAAATGTAAGTACAATATTTTTATTCCAAATTGTTTATTTTATAATTATATGGCAAAAATGAGAAAGGAAGCAATTTGTCAGTAATAGTATGCAGTGACACTTTTGTATTTTTACATTGGATTTTGTAATCAAGTAGTTTTTAAGTGAGGTGCTCAAGACAAATCACACTCCTGAAAGGGGTACAGTAGTCTGGAAAGGTTGAGAACCACTGTTTTAGCACATGTAATATGACAGGTTACATGTGTATGCCCCCGACTGTCACTAGTTACCTCAGGAGTGTACTGCGTGCCAGATGCAGATCCTGCAGAAATCAATAGAAAGACTTCCATAAGGGTTAATCTCCACCTTTTTTGTATTTGTGTTGTAACAATAACAGAAATATATATAACAAATTAATGGAGAATGTTAGATCAATCATCAAAAGACTCTACTGAGTGTTTGCACATTTTTCTGTCTCAGATTTATATAGTACATCATCCATAACATCCTCTGCCACTCTGACCTATTCAGATAGTGGTCAATAGTAGGTCAGTCAGTCATCCAGAAGTAGAAGCAGGAAGCTTTTTGAATATTTTCATGTACAAGAAGAGCATGTTATATCTACATGTAAGCTAAGAAATTAACTTGAGAAAATCAGTGATGGAGGAAAAAATGTGAGGAGTAAAAACCATGCTCATCTCCTAGCATTAGAGAGAAACAAAATACAACCATTCGTCTGATTTATTGAATAAAATAAAATAAAAATATGTTCACTTACTGAAGAGCTTGAGAAGATTTCAATAAGGCCATTATCTTATATTTGCCAAGATACTTGGGGAAAAAATCACAATTGCATTTAACCACCAAGACACAAGAGTAATAGACCAGAGAAGCAGTTGTGCTTACACCAAGTATTGCAAAGCTCTAAATCCTCTCAGATCTCCCTATACATAGGAAAAGTAATTTGAAAAAAGATGGTTACTCACCTTTGTAACTGTTGTTCTTCGAGATGTGTTGCTCATATCCATTCCAGTTAGGTGTGCGTGCCGCGCGTGCACGTTTGTCGGAAGATTTTTACCCTAGCAACTCCGGCGGGCCGGCAGGTCGCCCCCTAGAGTGGCGCCGCCATGGAGCCTGATATATACCCCTACCGGCCTGTCCGCTCCTCAGTTCCTTCTTGCCGGCTACTCCAACAGTGGGGAAGGAGGGCAGGTGTGGAATGGATATGAGCAACACATCTCGAAGAACAGCAGTTACAAAGGTGAGTAACCGTCTTTTCTTCTTCGAGTGATTGCTCATATCCATTCCAGTTAGGTGAATCCCAAGCCTTACCTAGGCGGTGGGGTCAGAGTGAGAAGTCGCGGCGTGGAGCATGGCAGAGCAGAAGGCCGTGTCATCTCTGGACTGCTGGACCAGGGCATAATGGGAAGCGAAAGTATGAATGGAGGACCAGGTCGCTACCCTACAGATCTCCTGGATGGGCACATGGGCGAGGAAAGCCGTCGATGAGGCTTGAGCCCTGGTAGAGTGCGCAGTCACGTGGCCTGGAGGGGTATGAGCCAAGTCATAACAGGCTCGAATACAGGACGTCACCCACGATGAGATTCTTTGAGATGATACTGGCAACCCTTTGACATGTTCCGCTACTGCTGCGAAGAGCTGGGGGGATTTGCGGAACAGCTTGGTTCACTCTATATAAAAGGCGAGCGCCCTACGGACGTCCAGTGAGTGAAGGAAAAAGACAGGGAGAAAGATCTCCTGGTTGACGTGGAAGGCCGAGACCACCTTGGGGAGAAAGGCTGGGTGCGGTCTCAGCTGCACCTTGTCCCTGTGGAACACAGTATACGGGGTATCTACTGTGAGGGCCCGGAGCTCCGACACCCGTCTAGCTGAGGTGATGGCCACCAGGAAGGCGGTCTTCCAGGAGAGGTCGAGAAGGGAGCAAGTTGCCAAAGGCTCAAAGGGAGGAGACATGAGCCAGGCCAGAACCAGGTTCAGGTCCCAGGTGAGGGCGGGGTGGCGAATCTGTGGGTAAAGACGCTCCAGACCTTTAAGGAACCTAGTCACCATCAGGTGAGAAAACACCAAGCGGCTATCCCTTCCTGGGTAGAAGGTGGAAATGGCCGCCAAGTGAACCCTTAGAGATGACACCGCCAGGCCCTGTTGTTTGAGGGACCAGAGATAGTCAAGGATAGTAGAGCTGGAGACTGCAGTGGGAAGGAAGTTCCAATCAGCACACCAGCACGTGAAGCGCTTCCATTTGGCCGAATACGTCGCTCTGGTGGAAGGCTTCCTGCTCTCCAGGGGCACCTGACGCACCGGGGTAGAGCAACGCATTTCAGGCCGGGTCAGCCACTCAGGAGCCATGCCGTGAGGTGCAGTGATTGAAGGTCCAGGTGATGGAGCCTGCCGTGGTCCTGAGTGATCAGGTCCAGGTGAAGAGGCAGGGGGACAGGGTCAGCCAGAGACAGGTCCAGCCACATGGAGTACCAATGTTGCCGGGCCACGCTGGAGCTATCATGATCAAGCGGGCCCTGTCCCTGCGCACCTTCAGAAGGACCTTGTGGACGAGCGGGAACGGAGGGAATGCGTAGAACAGGTGCGTCGTCCACGGAATAAGGAAGGTGTCTGCTACTGACCCCAGTTCGAGGCCTTGAAAGGAGCAGAACATCTGGCACTTCCTGTTCCCTCGGGATGCGAAGAGGTCCATCCGGAGACATCCCCACCTCCGGAAGAGTGAAAGGGCGACGTTCGGGCGAAGGGACCACTCGTGGGAAAGGAAGGATCTGCTCAGACGATCCTTCAGCGTGTTCCAAACCCCGGGAAGGAAGGATGCGATGAGGTGAATGGAGTGGGCTATGCAGAAGTCCCAGAGCCTCACGGTCTCCTGACACAGGGGAGGAGACCTCGTGCCACCCTGCTTGTTTATATAATACATGGTCATTGTGTTGTCGGTGAACACCGAGACACAGCAGCCCTGAAGTTGTTGATGGAACGTTTGGCAAGCAAGACGGACCGCCCTCAATTCCCGTATGTTGATGTGGAGGGTCAGCTCTTGAGGTGACCACCGGCCTTGGGTCCGCAGGGTTCCAAGATGGGCCCCCCAGCCTAGATCTGAGGCATCTGTTGTCAGGGACACCGAGGGCTGGGGCGGGTGGAACGAGAGCCCTGTGCACACCACGGACTGATCCAGCCACCACTGCAGGGAGCCCAATACGTCCTGGGGGACGGTGACAATCATGTCCAGAGGGTGCCTGGCCGGACGGTAGTGAGTGATGAGCCAGGACTGGAGGGGCCTCGTGCGAAGCCACGCATACCCCATGACAAACGTGCAAGCCGCCATGTGGCCCAATAGAGTCAGGCAAGTGTGTATTGAGGTCAAGGGTGCTGCCTGCAGTCGTTGTATGATGGCCCTCAAGGTTTGGAACCTTGATAGAGGAAGAACGGCTCTGGCCAGAGTAGAGTCCAGAAGGGCTCCAATAAATTCTATCCTCTGAGTGGGGATTAGTGTTGACTTTTTTACATTGAGGATTAGACCCAAGCTTGCGAAAAGTCTGTTGACCATGCGGACGTGACTGAGGACTTGTGCCTCTGAGGATCTCCGGATCAGCCAGTCATCGAGGTATGGAAATACATGTATGCGACTGCGACGAAGGTGGGCGACGACTACAGCCATACACTTGGTGAACACCCTTGGGGCCGTAGAGAGGCCGAACGGGAGGACCGCGAATTGATAGTGGCGGCGGTTGACCACGAACCGAAGGAACCGTCTGTGTGGCGGGAAGATGGCTATATGAAAGTAGGCGTCTTGCATGTCGAGGGCGGCGTACCAGTCTCCAGGATCCAGGGATGGGATAATGGTCCCCAAGGATACCATACAGAACTTCAACTTCACCACGTATCTGTTGAGTTCCCGCAGGTCAAGGATAAGCCTGAGGCCTCCCTTGGCTTTGGGGATCAGAAAATAACGGGAATAAAACCCCTTGCCCCGCTCGCTCTCTGGGACCTCCTCTATGGCTCCTTTGGCGAGGAGCGTTCGCACCTCCTGAAGGAGGAGTTGCTCGTAAGAGGGGTCCCTGAAGAGGGACGAGGGCGGGAGAGAGGGTGCGAAACAAACTGCAGATGGTATCCAAGTTGCAATGTGCATAAGACCCATCGGTCGGATGTTAGCCGGGACCAGGCAGGGAGGAAAAACGAAAGATGGTTGGAAAAGGGAGGGGACGGATCCGTGAGGGAAACTGGTGCAGCACCCTCCAGCGTACCTTCAAAATGAAGGTTTCAGGCCAGAGGGAACCTTGGAGGAGCTCTGGTTTTGTCCTCCTTGGTTGCCCGATTGTCTACGTTGGCCATTTCTACTTTGTCGTCTGGCAAAGTCTTGCCTCTGCCGAGGTTGGGGGTAGGGCCGGCGTTGTTGTTGAGGCCGGAAGGGTCTGCACTGGGTGACAGGTGTATGCATCCCCACTGAGCGCATAATGACCCTATTGTCTTTGAGGCTTTGTAGCCTGGGGTCAGTCTTGTCCGAGAACAGGCCCTGGCCTTCAAACGGGAGATCCTGGATGGTATACTGGAGCTCCGGAGGGAGGCCAGAGACCTGTAGCCAGGAAATGCGGCGCATGGTAATGCCAGAAGCTAGAGTCCTGGCGGCCGAATCTGCGGCATCCAGAGATGCTTGTAGGGAAGTTCTCGCTACCTTCTTGCCCTTGTCAAGGATCGCAGCGAATTCCTGACGCGCATCTTGCGGAAGCAGCTCCTTAAATTTGTCCGCTGCCGCCCAGGTGTTGTAAGTGTAGCGGCTAAGGAGAGCCTGCTGATTGGACACCCGAAGCTGGAGGGCGCCCGCAGAATAGACCTTTCGGCCGAGCAGGTCCATGCACCTCGCTTCCTTAGACTTTGGTGCCGGGGCCTGTTGGCCATGGCGCTCCCTCTCGTTCACAGATTGTATGACGAGGGAGCACAGGGGTGGGTGAACATATAGATACTTGTACCCCTTCGAGGGCACCATGTATTTGCGCTCCACTCCGCGTGCAGCGGGGGGAACGGACGCCGGTGATTACCAGATGGTATTGGCATGGGCCTGAATGGTCCGGATGAAAGGAAGGGTGACTCGAGTGGGTGTATCGGCAGATAATATGCTCATCACTGGATCCTCAATTTCTGAGACCTCCTCAGCCTGTAAGTTCATGTTCTGCACCACGCGCCTGAGGAGGTCCTGATGCGCCCTGAGGTAAAGCGGAGGAGGGCTGGTAGATGTCGTTCCAGCCACTGCTTCATCCGGGGAGGATGATGAGGAGACACCTGTCAGGAGTGGATCTGCAGGAGGCTCTGCCTGGAGCACTGCATCCGACTCTGGAGGGAGATCAGGGTCCTGACAGTGAGACAACCCCTCCTCTGCAGGGGAAGGGGGAGGATGAGACAATGTGGCCTCTGGAGCCCTGTGTTCAGATGCCTTCGAACACGGGGGAATCTGCTGAGGGCCTTGGGCTTGATGATACGCCCAGGGAGTCCAGAAGCCCCACTGTTGTGGTTCATGTTCCTGAGGGGGGGGGGGGGGATCATGGAAGAGAACAGCAGTGTCCATGGCGTACGCACTGTCTGCTTGGGAGGAGACAGACGGCTGTCGGGACGGCCAGGGAGGAGCCGAACGGGACTGATATGGGTCCCTTGCTCTAGACGGCGGAGACCTTCTCGGTGCCGGGGACCGGTGCCGGGAGTCATAGCGGTGCCAGGATCGAGACCGGGACCTGCCACCAGTGCGGTGCCAGGAGGTTGACCGGGATCTAGAATGCCGACGTTGGGAACAGCTTCTCGAATCTCGGTGCCGGTAGCGATGGCTCCAGCCAGAGCGGTGCCGGGAGTATCGGGACCATTGTGAAGAGGACTGGCGCCACGAGTACGAACGGTACCGCCACGGAGAGCGGTGCGGGGACTGCGAGCGGCGCCTTGATCGAGACCGCCCACGGGACCGGGAATGGTGCCGGGACCGCGATGGGGATTGGTGCAGGCTCGGTGAATCCAGAGACGGCATTCGCATGGCCACAGGCTTGCCTTTAGATTGTAGAACCTGCACCGGAGGCACCGGGGGTTGAGGCAGCGTAGACTCAGTTAGTGCTATCAGGTCCTTAGCCGAGGAAAATGTCTCAGGCGTCGAGGGGACCATTAGCTCAACGCCGGATCTTATGGGGGATCTGTGAGGGACCGGACTCGACGGATCCCCCGAGCCCGGAGTCAACGGAATCCCTGGTAACGCTGCCACGGCAATAGCCGGGGCTGGGCGCTGCATTCGAGTCTGCTTAGCCGGAGTGGTGGATGTCGAAGGTCTTGCGTCGGGGCCCGGTGCCGGGGAAGGTCGGTGCCGAGGCGTTTTCCTGGGCCCGGCATGGTCCGGTGCCGGAGCAGAGCCGGCACTCGGTGTTGAGGATGGAGGGTTAAGCACTGCTTCCATGAGGAGAGTCTTTAAGTGCTGATCTCTCTCCTTCTTGGTCCTTGGCTTAAATGCCTTGCAGATGCGGCACTTCTCGGAAATATGCGATTCCCCAAGGTACTTTGAGCAGGAGTCGTGGGGATCGCTCGTGGGCATCAGCTTCTTGCAGGCCGAGCACTGTTTAAACCCCGGCGAACTGGGCATGAGCCCGGTGCCAGGCACAGGGGAGGGCTAGAGCCCAAGCCCACTAACTATATACAATAAGTAAATACAACTACCAACTAATATTCTATACTCTAACTACAACTACAACTAAATACAACTAGTAGAACAACGATACAATGGAGAGCTAGGGACGTGGAGGACAGCTATGCTGCACTCCACAGTTCCAACGACCGACACAGCGGTAAGAAGGAACTGAGGAGCGGATGGGCCAGCAGGGGTATATATCAGGCACCATGGCAGCGCCACTCTAGGAGGCGACCTGCCGGCCCGCCGGAGTTGCTAGGGTAGAAATCTTCCGACGAACGTGCACGCGTGGCGCGCACACCTAACTGGAATGGATATGACCAATCACTCGAAGAAGAACAATGGATTTTCAGGACCTATAGGCAAAGGTAGTTTAGAACATACATTTATTGTACCAAAACACACCAGTGGTCTATGAGCATCTGGTGTATGTCAGTAATGTATAGTTCAAGGCAAGGGATAATTGATTACAAAAAATGTTGAGGCCTATGTAAACTGAATATAGCCAGGCCAAAGGGTTTGGGAAAGATTGTACTTTGCGTTTGATAGTTGGGTATTGAAAGATTAATCATCATCAAAGGACTTTCATCTTTTCTGAGTTCCCAAACTGTGGTTACATGTACCACAAGTAGTACATGAGTGAGCTTGCTATTTCATTCATTCACTTCACAGCAGTTTTTTAAGAAGGTGGTACCTGAAGCAATAAAGTTTGCAAACAATCGCAAGTAGACAGAATCTCCTGTAGAAGGCACTAACCTCCGTTGTCTGTTTGATCCTCAGAGAGCTGTCTTGGAAAACAGAAGATACGGCCTTTGATTGAGGGGGCTAATAAGAAGGCCCATAAGTGAACAAGAGAGAGATCTCTGTGCACCCAGCAGCACAAAGCTGTTGCACTGAGCAGGGGAGGATGGAGAAGGGACTTGCTTTATGATGAGGAAGATTTTCCTTGCTTATCTGTTATCCAGCTAAACCTGAGATTTTGCAACATGCTAGGTCAGCTATGTGATGTCAATCATTTCTTTTACTTTAGTCTAGTTTTCTATCTCCTTTTAATCTTAAAACTGCTGCTGTGTGGATTTTTCACACACTGCACTTTCAAAGAGAGCAAAGTCCTTCAATCCTTAAGCAAAGGCACCAGGAGTTTCTGGAGGCTAAGTCCCACTCCTCCCTTTTCAATCTCAATCAAACACGGATGTCCTCTCCCATGGGAGGTGTGTTACAGAGGGCTATGATGGATGCACATGAAGATGCCCAAGGCCCAAAGCTGGAGATATGAGTTGGAGGTGTAAGTGACCATCTAGCAAGCCTGTCTTGTCTCCTAGAATGGCCAATGCTAGATGCATCAGAGGAAAACTTAAAAATGCCAGCTAACTATGCAATATTATTCAAGGGAGGCATTTTTTTCTTGGCTCCGCTGAGGATCATTGTAAATCCTAACTCTGGTGGATTAATAGTTCTTGCCATTTTTATCATAACTCCTTTTAACTGCAGAATATATTCTTCATACAAGTGCCAGTTTAAACAAAATAATATAAAGGGTGTGACCCTGAACGCATCCTATCTGCCAGACTCTCATTGAACTCAATACATGGTTAGATTTGTCCCTCTGCTGTTTACTTCAATGAGTAAATTTCAACTTTATTTTCACATCTACAGACCAGTCACAGAAATCGCTCTTAATCACCCTTCTTAGGTTTTGAATGGCAGGTCTCTGTGGAAATCAAGCTGAGTCTTATTTTGACTATTCAAGGATTTTTAAATACCAGACCCAGTGCAAGAGTCTTTGATAACACCTTCCCCTGCAATGGCATCATCCCAGGATCAACCCACATTTGGGGAGGTTGTGGGGGAGGAAGTAGATGGCAATGGGTCTGCTCGTCCCCCACACATGTGCATGCTGAGTACAAGGCAGGCTGTGAGCATATTGCCATTTAGAGCACACTTGGTGCTATTGTTTACTGTTGTGTAGCACTTACATAGCAAGCTGATAGGACTTTCCAAAGGTTCTCTGATGGATGGATTAAAAAGGTGTTTAAACTAAAAAGTGATTTAGTAAAAATGGCCTCATGGGATTCTGTTTATTCTCTGACACTCACTCCAGCGGAAATGTGGTCTGTTTAAAAATCAGTGTGGGTTTTCTAACTGCCAGCCCTGAAACCTCAACCTGGGATCTGAAAGTCAAGCTGGGTTCTTTTTGGCTCATGTGTCATCACTGCAGCTACTACAAAAACAAAAGTTCTACAGGCCCAGTTCTTTCCTCTTTAAATCTGTACGGCCCCCTCACCTTAAATGAGATTCCACGTGTGCAACTGCAGGCAGAATTTGTCCTTCTGTTCCTAGATTTGTTACCAATTCTGCTGATGCATGAGCAAGAACAGAACTCAGCTTGTATTGATGCTTCCATCTTGAAATGTAAAATCTAAGCTGCTTTGACCCTGAATACGCATATAATGGGATTTACTCCACAGAAGAGTCTATGCAACATTTAAATCACCAATTAAGATCCATTTTTAGGATTTAAGTGGTGCATAGGATTTTCCATGAGCCCTGTGCCCAAGGCCTATTGGGAATAGAACCATTAAAGTAAGAGGGTGCCATTTTTTCATAGGGCCTGATCCAAAGCACATTGAACTCAACAGGAATTTTCCCATTGACTTTAATGAGAATACACTGAGGCCCATAGCAGGTCAGATTGTGACCCTGCTGTGGTTTAAGTTCCATATGTGATGCCTTGTACTCCCTTTATCCTTTGAATTGCCCATCTTTGAAGTTCCCTCTTGTTCGAAGCTCTATCATTTGAGATTTATTATTAATTTTCCTTAAGCAGCTCGCAGAGTTTTTAATTAGAAAAATGTGAGAGCTGAATCCTTCCAATAATTTTTACACTGCGTGCTTTTTCTGTGGTATTTACGATTAAACAGTTTTCCAGGGAAATATCTTTTTGGAGGACAGAATGAGGTTAGCCATAAAAGAAGTATTGTGGGCTTAAAGAATAGACTCTACTTTAAACATAAACCGTCATGAGGGGGAACAAAATTACTGAATATTATTTAACATGCTTTTCAGAGCTCCTATTATGGGTTTTTATAAAGGTAATTGTTTTGTATGGGATGTTGCTGTGGCGATGCTGTGATTGTTGTAAAGCTACTCTGATTAAATTATGCTTATTTCTACAAGATTGTTCAGTGGAAAAATGGGCATGTATATACCTACATTCAACATACAGACTCTTGAGAATTGTATGCAATTTCAACAAGTACATTTGCAGATTTACAAGGCACTTTGTAATGGCTCTTTCAACACATGTGAGCTCATTACCATACAGCCTATTATTCCCACATGGAAAAAAATTTACAATAAAAACCCAAATCATTACTTTGTTTCTTGCTGTTTTCAGCACAAACTATTACAGGCCTTGAAAGGTTCATGTCTGTGGCAGTTTTTGTTAAACTGAAATCTTCACTAAAAATAAAAGCATTCACCAGCCGTTCCCGACTTGTATGGGAACCCTCTGACACAGGGTCGAGTTGTACATTGCTGCTTTTGCCTTCCTGGAGCTTTAGGCCCTACATGGGCAATGGAATGACCCCACTGACTTCAGTAGGCTTTGGATCAGGCCCAAATTCTTTTAGTAGATGGGGGTGCTGGGAAAGCTTGGTGGCCTGAGATAGAGATGGAGCTAAATGGATTGATGGATTGTGGGGGTGGGGGAAGTATTGTATCTAGGAAATGGCCTGATTCCCTAGTGAGGAAAATAATGAAAATTTCTGATGATGAAGATATAAAAGGCATTTTCATCTTTGTTAACAAATCATGTAAAAATTTTGATTTTGAAAACCTGAGACACCAGAGTTGGTACACAAATACAGTAATGTGAGTGCAGCCACATACCAAATGTGTGTGCACATTCACTACAAATTTTGTATTTGCATCTAGGAGATTTGCGTATGCAGATGATCAATTTGGTATTTCTTTTTGGGTACACAGCTATCTGATTTGCACATACAATAGCAGTCATTACGGCAGATCATAACGTGTTTTTACGGGTAACTGTGGGCTTCTTCTAGTTTAAAAATCGGGCCCTAAAGCATTATTAGAACACAAATGTTCATGCACCCTAACCCATTCATGCCTTCCACTTCCCTGTTTTAGATTAAGCATGTAATCCACCATGTCTAAACAACATTCAAAGCCATTGAACTGAACATGTGTGACAAGATTTCAGACAGCTCTTTTTAGATCTAAGTGCCCATGTTTATAATGAATACAATACATTTCCCATACTTCAGAATTAAATTATTAAAACCTGGGCATGAGAACCTGGTTATAAGTGTAACCTGGGGTAAACACTCAAATAGTATAGAAATATCTTACTAGTTTACAAAATATACAGCAATTTACAGGATAACATAAACACCCAGCATACTTCTGAGATATATAAGTAGATTCAATTGTCTTCAGTGCAGCCAGGATTGCGCCCTCAATGTCCACATGCAAATCAGTGAGGCAAATCCTCAAAGGGGGCCAAATCCTCTGCACCAGCCAAACTTCACTCTGTGCGGGGCCAAAGAAGGAGCAATGCAAAGATGGCTTTTGTAGTTGCCAATGCAGACAGAACACACAGATACCATTTTTAACATTAAAAAAATAAACTGACCAGTGTGACGACCTATCTTTAAGAGCCAATAATGCTGGAATGAAAGGAGGAGTTATAGACACTACAGTAATAGATATTGAAATCCAGAAGAATTTCTGGATTTTCTAAAGTACAGTATGAAATAATGTAGACCCTAAATTTGATAGTGTACTTTTCAAAAGACAGTAACAGCTGGAGATGATGTGTGTTTTCATTGTATACCTAGTACTTTACCATAATTTCTTGGTCTCTCCCTTCTGCTGCTGTATCTAATCCTGTTTTGCTGCTGTGTCTATCTGAGGTCAGTTTTCAAAGATTTACATCAGGAGGCCAATCCTGCTTTCATTCAAGTCAATAGGAGTTTTGCTATTAACTGCAGTGCAGTGAAGGATGGGACTCTGAAAGTTCCTCGTGGAGGTACAAAGCTAAAAATAATACAGGACTCAACTAAGTTAAACAGAAAATTCCTGCAGCAAAGATAAAAAGAAACGGAAGTTCTTATAGTAGCAACTTCATTGCATTGTTGTTCTTCAATTTGCATAGTGCTGATTCAGCAGTTTAATTAGTAAGACTGTTACTTCTTTCCCAGACTTTCTTTTCCGGCACTGGATAACAATCCATGCCATCCATTTTTTCCTTGTATTTCATCTATTTAGTTGTGAGATTCACAAGGGTTTAATCTGTCATTTTTAGCAGCTTCTGCACTAGGTATAGTGCTTGAATAAGGACTGCTGACATCTATGTATCATAAAAAAGATGGATAATACGAGTGTAAGAGTGGGCAGATTTTAAGCAGACTAGTTAAAGAACACTTAAAACCCATTTACTTCACATATGTGCAATAAAGAAAGTTCATCTAACACATAAATAATTCACGTTCTGACGTAAACCAGTTCCTCATATTTTAGATGTCTTTTTGATGCTAATGTTTCATGCATTTAGCCCACAGGCGTTCTCAAGTTAATAACCCTCTACTTGTTCCTTACTTATCTAGAGTTGTGTTCATGGTTTTGTATGATGCGTGTAGTGTATTAAACAGTCACAGTTGTATCATTTTCAGCACATAGATGCATATGATTATTTCAAGGTATTTCAGTGGCTTCCAAGACTTTCTTCAGTTTGAAATCTTAAGAACATAACATCCATACTGGGTCAGACTAGTAGTTCATCTACACCACTATCCTGACAATGGCCAGGCAGTGCCAGATTCTTCAGCAAAAATGGACAGAACAGAGCAATTTCGAGTGACCCATCCCCTGTTATCCAGTCCAAGATTCTGGCAGTCAGTGGTTTAGGGCCACCTGAAGCTTGGGGTTTGCATCGCTGACTAACCTGGCTAATAGCCATCCTTCAAGAACTTATCTGATTCTTTTTTTGAACCTAGTTATACTTTTGTCCTTCACAACAACCCATGGCTATGAGTTCTGAATCTTTCCTCATTTGAAACTCTTTTCCTCATTGGTTGCTATGATATTGTAAGGCCAGAGTTCAGAAGTTTCTCAGTTTGTCCTGCATTCATTAATTTTTTTATTTATTTGTACTGTGGTAGCCATGGGGGCCATGGACCAGGACTCTTTTGTGCTAGGCACTGCACAAATGACAGTCCCTGCTCCACTTTGCTGTATTGTGTCATTCTTTCTAGTAAATAATGCCACTCCTGCTCATTTAAACTTCATAGACCATTCCCTTTGGCAGTGTGCAGTAAGTAAAAGGAGCACTGCGCTGATTTGAATATCATAAGTTTCTGTTTTATCATGGTACAAATGTCTAGTTTTCAGCACTAAACACAGTACATTTTATTGTGCTAAATCTCATCAGTGACACCAACTCTTTTTGATAGAAAGTAGGAAAAAGTTTAATAGTCTAACAACTGGCCTTTTAATTATTGTTGTCTGTAACTCACATAAGGAAGTAATAAATACTCCCAGGTACAACTTGTGGGTTTCCTAAGATCCTCTCTCTGACCACCACTCACATTTGTCCAATTTACACCATGATACAATGACCTCTGAAAATTCGCTAATCTCAGCCTGTTGGCTACTCATTGTTTTTTCTTCAAAATAAAATGCTGACTTTTAATTATCAAATTCACAGGGTCTCAGTTCTACAGGACAATTTATAATATTCATGAGAGCTGGGACTTAATTAAGTTTTCAAGACAGACCTGCTCAGTGGAGCAAACTTGGGTCCTTAGGCAGGCCCCTGCTCCCTGGTGTAGCCCAAAGGGGATTCTGCACAGGTGTAGGGATGTGACATCACAGAGCAGCTTTCAGGATTGGGGCCTCGGGGAGGAGCAGTCATTCAAACAGAAAGCAGCTGCCTCTGCTTATAACTTCCTGGTTTGTCTCTATAATTATTTCAGCGGTGTGTATTTAAATAAAAGCTCTCTTCTAACCACACTCTTTCCCTGCTTGATATTGTAGAGAAGTCCCCATTATCCTGGAGGTCAGTCTCATATTCAGTGACATTGCTGCAGGATCAAATAGGAAACAAAGATGATGTGGAAAAGGGAAAAGTTAAGGCATAAAGTCAGATGTCTTGGATAAATAGCAAACAGCACAGGAACAAAATTATGGAAAACATGAAAAGTAGCCCTAGATCTTCAAGTCTTTTTTTTTTAAATGAAGCTGTGGAAGCTTTCAAGATAGGGCCCCTCCCTTAAAATGTATGTGATCTTCTGGAACCCCAGAGGCTACATATTGTGACTGTTCAGTGTGCTGACAGGAATCCTGTTTGGTAAACTAGTTTGTATATCAGCAGCAACAGCCCTGCTGCTATCATGCTCTGACAACCCAAATGGTATGTGCATAGGCACCTAGTCACTTGGGATGTCTGGATGTCAAGTACATTGTTGTTGCTCCCTGAAACAAATAATCTAGAATAACAAGGTTTCCCTTCCACTTTGTCTCCCTAATCTATTAGACCTCAGTTCCTTATAACAGGTGAAAGACCGAAGGTGGAAAAAAATAACGGAACACAATATAAATTCCCATCCCCTTATGTATGTGCAGTTAGCACTAGCTGCAGGCCTACTAAATTCAGTGGAACAGTTCACAGATGTCCCAAAGGCAAAGCATGCACCATTTACCCTAACAAATCCAAATAATTTTCCCTTGGTGCAACTTTCCAGTGGTAGCAGTAGTGGAATCTACAGCATAGAGGGAGCATGTATGTTTTTTTACATTATGAGGATTGTCCTTATTCATCGGACAACACAGCTGTAAAAAAAAAACCAATCAACCAAAAAAAAATACACTTTGCTCTCACCAAACTACAGCTTCCACCAGTGGATGTGCATTAGTGGTGATTTTTGTGTCTAATTTTCCTGGTGTAGAAAAGGTCAATGGTTCAAAAACTCACTGGGAGTTAGGTGCCTAAATATCTTTTAAAATCTGGGCCTTAAATGCATGTCACTTTTGAAAATGGGGCTTAGACTATTAAGTTACAGGTCATTTTTGAAAAGTTTACCCAAGGCTTTTCTGGATCTTGTATGATTTAGAGCTTTTTCAATTAAAAAAAAATGCTGGTGAAAATCAGGGAAGTCAGTGGAATGGTGCTAATTTACACCAGCTGAGGATCTTGTCCTCTGTCTCTCTATAAGTCAATAAGCCAGCGTACTTCATACAAATAAGATCTGTATCCAAATTAAAATTAAGGGCTCAAAACTTACCAAGGAGATCCATTTTCCAAGCACAGCCACATGCTTATATAAAAGCATTCTTCTCTTTTATTACAGAAGTTTTCAATTTTGTATAGAGTTTGCCACACCCACCACAGCAGCTGATTCTCAGTCCCTTGTTAACAGTCTTGTTATAGCTACATAGGTAACAGGCAAAGTCCCTTGACAAAGGAGATAAACGGAAGTACTTCCCTGTAGCACTTCACACTCACTGAAGTTCCACCTCCCCCGCGCACACACCCTTCTACTTTCCTTGTAGATCCTTACCTTATGTTAAGTGGCAATATCAATCATGCTGTCTCTCAACAGACCCTCCTTTCCACACTCACTCATTTACAGAAGTGTTGTAACTCAGCGTAACTTGCTGTATCTGCAATCACACAATAGCAGACCAAGTGAATCCTCTGCATTGTGGTAACTGAACATTTATAACCTCACAGGTTCCTTGAATTAGTGTTATGATGACAAATATATCTGTGTTCACCAGCTTCTTTAAAGGAATCTTTTTCTTGTTTCTGGCTTTGGTCTGCTATCATAGGTATTGGACTCCAAGGAATTTTATTCCTAAGGCTAGAGGAAAGCAAAAAAAATGTAGAAATCCTGTAGTAATAGTTGCACTTTGGTGTAATTTGCAAAACATTATCCATTTCTTCATTCATTATGCCTAAATTTAGCATGAAAAATTTAATTAACACGAAGAGAAACTTTCTTAAAATGTCCTTAAAGGAATGCCCAATGTTTTTCTCAAGAGAATGAGAAATCAATGTTGCTATAGTCTGCAGGAAAAGGCTATGGATTGATTACCTGTAAACTCATGCTGCTCCCTGACATAGATCATTTTCCAAATCAATTACGCAGTTTGCAGCGTTGCAGAAAGAATACTGAAGGTTCTTGAAACCAACTCATCACAAATGACTGGAATGCAAAGGAGAAAATATCCAGTCTGTTGTGGAAATATATAGCAGCATAACTTCTGCTGGTGGTAATGAAAATTGGCTGAGCAAACACACCGCACACCGTACTGAGCAAAAGGAAACTGAGACAAGATGAAAAGTCCCAGAAACTCATGGAATGGAGAGGGTAAAAAGTGAAATATTTAAGTTGATCTCGAGACTTCAACCACAATACTCAAACGTGGTTGTTTAAAGTTAGACTTACAAAAATGAGACTGTAGCTCATCCAGTGCTTTCATTTTACACACAAAGTGCTGAATTCTAACCTCCTTTTGTACTGATAAAATGGCAGTCAGTGTTTGTTACAGCCATGTCCTCATGCCAGGAAGTAGCACAATTTCCACTGGTTTGCGAGCTGTCAGGAGTCAGAATGGGAAGGTACAAGAAGAGATTTACTATACAGACACACATATGGGAAGACGTGAAATATGGGCTGGATTCTCCTCTCATTTCATGTGTTTATACTATGTACCGCCATAGAATTCAATGCGGTTATTCTTGATTTTACACCCATGCAGATGAGGGGATGAAACAACCTCTGTGTCTTGCATTGTGTTTTCCCACTGCATTACAGAAAATGTAGGAGAAAATAAATGCCCTTTATTCCAATACTTAGTGGGTGTGAATTCTGTCTCTAAGAATGGGAGTTTGGAAGCCTTAAATCTCTGCAGTGAAATTCATTACAGGGTGCGTGCCATTGGGTTCACAGTGCCATCTGCTAAGTGATTTCAAATGGACAAGGTGCTGTCTAAAAAGACAGACCAGGAGCTGAAAATAATTGTGATGCTCTTAGGGAGCTCACACATCCTGATCCATTCAACCTGCAGTCAAAAATTACTGCAAAAATCTCAGGAGGGTTTTTCGCCCCCATGTACAGAATGGAAGGATAATGGGCCAGGCATAATTACTGTAACAGAAAACCTATTAGGGAAGCTACTGTCAGCTGCTATAATTTTGTAGCAAATGTAATGATATTTATTTAGCCTTGTAAGCTATGTTGGCCTGTTGGCATTGCATGTCATATTATGCTTAAGCAGATGCAAAACATATGTTAGCCACCTTTTTTGCTATTTACATTTTGCTGAGTAAAACCCAAGCAGCTGTTTAAACCTTTAAATATGTTTTGTTTAGTAGAACCAAAATATATTACAATTTATTAAGGGTTACCTTGTATATGCAGCTATATAGTGTGTTGCTCTGGATATCTCTCTGAGATTTAAGTGCCAAACCCCAAAATATAAGTTCCTCCATTCTTTATGTTACCTACTGCCCTTGAACCTTGCATAGAAATCGCATTGAAATCAATGGCAGTTCTACCACAGATCAAGGACTCCGAATATGTAAATCAAGGATCAAACTGCAATAAGTGATGGTTCTTTCAGAACTCTTGGGTGAATACCATCTGGTCTTGGTGACTTAGTACTGTTTAATTTATCAGTTTGTTCCAAAGCCTCCTCTACTGATACCTCAATCTGGAACACTTTCTCAGATTTGTCACCTAAAAAGAATGGCTCAGGTGTGGGCTCTGCAGTGAAAACCAATGCAAAGAATTCATTTAACTTCTCCACCGTGGGCTTGTCTTGCTTGCATGTTTCTTTAGCAACTTAATTGTTCAATGATTCAATCAATTGTTTAATCAATAACCCATTGATTGTTTTCGCAGGCTTCCTGCTTTTGAGCTACTAAAAAGATTGCTGTTAGTTTTTGTGGCTTTTGCTAGTTGATCTTCAAATTTTTTGGCCTGCCTAATTATATGTTTACACTTAACTTGCCAGAGTTTATGCTCCTTTCTCTTTTCCTCAGTAGGATTCGACTTCCTTCTTAAAGGATGCCTTCTTTCTTTTTTTTTGCCTTTAGCCATCTGTTTTGCTCTGCTGTTTAGCCATGGTGGCAGTTGTTTAGTTCTCTTACTGCTTTTTTTTTATTTGGGGTATAATTTAGCTTGAGCCTCTATTGCGGTGGTTTTTAAAGTTTCCATGCAGCTTGCAAGCTTTTCACTCTTGTGACTGTCCCCTTTAACTACCGTCCTCATTTTTGTGCAGTTCCCCTTTTTGACCTACTGTGGTGGGTTTCCTCCTTCCAACAATGTTATATTTAATTACATCACAGTTGCTATTACCAAGTGGTTAATCTATATTCACCTCTTGGATCAGATCCTCAAGAATTGCCTCTCCCCTTGTGGGTTCCAGGATGAACTGCTCCAAGAAGCAGTGTATCTAGAAAACTTATCTCTGCATCCCTTCCTGAGATGCCGTGTACCAGGTCAGTAAGGGGATAGTTTAAATCACTTATTAGCTTTTCTGTTTTTGTAGCCTCTTTAGCCTCCGTAAGTATTTCATAATCACCATCTTGGTCAAGTGGTTGGTAGTATATTCCGACTGCTACATTACTCAAGGGTGGAATTTCTATCCAGAGAGATTCTATGGCACAGTTTGATTCATTTAAGATTTGTACTATATTTGACTCTATGCTTTCTTTCACATATGGTGCCACTCATGCACCAGCACAACCTACTCTGTCATGCCCTAGATATTTTGTACCTTGGTATTGGTGTACCCCATTGATTATCATTGTTCCCAAGCTTCTATGATGCCTGTTATATCAACATTCTCATTTAATACCAGGCACTCAGATTTACCTATCTTATTGTTTAGACTTCTAGGGTTTGCATACAACCACTTATAAAATTTGTCAATATTTAATTGTCTGCCTTCATGTGATGTAATTGAATGGAACTCTTTTTTTCATTTGACTGTTTCTCTTCAGTTCCTACCTGTACTTTATCAACTCCTTTCCTCTCCTCTTTACTAGAATATATAGAGACCCCTTTAATAAGTCCTCCCCTCAGGAACATCTCTGTCCTAACTATCTGATCCTGCATGCTTGTCAGTTTTCGTCCAGCCCTCAGTTTAAAAATGCCTCTACGCACTTTTTGATTTTACATACCAACAGTCTGGTTTCATTCTGGTTTAGGTGAGGCCCATTCTTCCTGTACAGTTCTTCCTATACAGTGGAGGAGAGGGATGGAGGGGTCTGTGCTTATCCAGTGAATCCTCCAGCTGATATAGGAATGACCCCTTCCTGACTAGATATACACAACTGTCCACCACTTTCAAGTTTCTTTTGCTTTTAAACAATAAATTGCTACAAAGCAAAATCTTAAAAGCCAAACTGAAATCGGTGCATTGCCATTGCACCTGCATAGGGAAAGTCAGAATTTGGATATGAGGGTCTTGGGGCAACATTTGGTTTAAAGCATGACACCGCTCCCATTCTGTTCTTCCAACAAGCGCAAGTATTCCATTAGCCTCAATGGATCCCATCATGCAGCTTTGAGAGGAAAATTTTGCCCTATGGTTGCAATTTGATGGTAAGATGATGCCACGGTACATGTTTGCCATCTCCCCTGATCTAAGGGTTATGGAAGGCAAGGCAAGTTCTGAAATACTTGGCCCAGTATTTATTTTTGCAATGATTTCATTTTTCTGTTTTAAAATTATTTTTCAAAAGCAAAAAATATCACTTGATCAATGAGAGAGTGGGAACTGTGTGTGTACAACAAAGTTGCATTGATACAGTAACTGGGTATCATTAAATTGTTTAACAGTGGCATGTAATTTCTCAGCATGTGATGCCTAATTTAACACTGCCCTGTGGCTGTCATGTATGTGTCACAGTTTGGGATCAGATTATCCCAGATTTTTGGTTTCTGAGCCAAGCAAATAGATGTGCTACTTTCAGTGTATTGCTATTTCCTCCTCCTTTCACATGTTTACAATAAGCCAGAATAGTGGGTAAGTGATAACTATTGGAATTGTTGTACTAACTATGGTCCTGTCCCATGGGGATAAATAGATTCCCATTGACTTTAATGGGTCCAGATCTTTTAACACCTAAAGATTAAGAGGTAAGTGTTACATAGTCAAGAGGTTGCTTTTATTACAATCTTTTCTTGTCTAGGTTTGATGAAAAACCTCAGTTATCAACGAGATATACATGGTCCAATGTGACATGAAAAGGTGCTGTATTATTTTTTAATAGTTAGTAATTATTTGCCTACTACAGCTTTGGAGCATAAATGTTCAACATCCCTTCTTGGGTTTTTTTCAGATGCAAATCAGTGCATTTCTGAGAACCCAATAAGTTACAAGTGACAAAGATGCAATTGACTTAACATGACCAGAAGTTGATTGAAAAGCCTTGTACTTTTCCCCTTTGATGTGCCAAATGGAAGTTCTAAGACAGTTCAGTTTTTGTTGCATTTAACTTTAATAACATTGATGACTGCAATTCTATTAATAAAAGGTTGCCCTTGAGGGTATATCTACCCTGGAGAAAAATATAACCCACAGCATCATGTTTCAGAGCTTGGAGCAACTGACTCCTGCTATAGAGCTAAAAATAGCAGAGTAAACATTGCCACTGGGGCTGGAGCCCAGGCTTCTAGGCCCACCCTCCTCAGTGGCATCCAGAACCTGGGCCCCAGCCTGAGTGGGAACATCCATGCTGCTATTTTAAGCCCTGTAGCAGCAGCCAGCCTCAGTTGGTCTTGGCTCAGAGACTCCTGCCATGGTTTGATTTTGCAGTGTTGATGTACCTTTAGAAAGGAGTGTGTGCTTTTCTAGGTCAGAAAAGAGATGGCTTGACTCATGTGAGATTTAGTCTCTGTATATGGCATCTTATGCAAATAAGGGATGGATTCCTAATTCCTTTCAATGTGTTTTTAATATGTAATTTATGTATGCGCTGTTGTTTGCTTTTAAATAGCAGCAGCTACGTTAAAGGTGAAGTAACAGCAAAAGGTATTCTCTAGTGCAGTGGTTCTCAAAGCTGGTCCGCCACTTGTTCAGGGAAAGCCCCGGCAGCCCAGACCGGTTTGTTTACCTGCCACATCCGCAGGTTGGGCCGATTGCGGCTCCCACTGGCCGCAGTTTGCCATCCAAGGCCAATGGGGACTGCGGGAAGTGGTGTGGGCTGAGGGATGTGCTGGCCACCCTTCCCGCAGCCCCCATTGGCCTGGAGCAGTGAACCGTGTCCCGTGGGAGCCACGATCGGCTGGACCTGTGGACATGGCAGGTAAACAAACCGGCCCAGCCTGCCAGGGGCTTTCCCTGAACAAGCGGCAGACCAGCTTTGAGAATCACTGCTCTAGTGAATGTAGACATGCCGGATCACCACATTAGACCTGCTGTAATATCAAGTGCTGGAGCCTTGTTACGCTATATTGATCTTCATAATTAAAGAACAAGTAATTGATTGGTATGGGTCTGGAGAACTTTTTCAAGTATCCCCTAGACCAGGGGTTCTCAAACTGGTTGTTGGGACCCCTCAGGAGGTTGTGAGCGGTCAGCCTCCACCCCAGACCCCGCTTTGCCTCCAGCATTTATAATGATGTTAAATATATAAAAAAAAGTGGTTTTAATGTATGGGGGGGGGGTCGCACTCAGAGGCTTGCTGTGTGAAAGGGGTCACCAATACAAAAGTTTGAGAACCACTGCTCTAGGCCGCCTTGACCTCCCGAAGACTCCCTACACCTGTTAGGGTCAATATACTTTCTCTCATGATTCACTCTTCTCATCTATAGTACATAATAAACTAGTGTGTGTCTGGGTTTCCATTGTATGGAATGAAATACCTGTGCAAATGGTTTCTTTGAATGCTCATTGCCATACATAGTTGAATGCACTTAGGTTTGGAACCTGTAACCTTCTAGTACCTGCATTCTACAGAAGCATGAATTTTTCATGACTTTCCATTAATGACCACATAAGAAAAATATAAAATTAATGCATCCCTTTTAGAAATGATATCGAAAGTCTGAGCCTAATGCCAGAGAGTAAGAACCAGGGAGGACGGGAATGATATAAACAGAATCTCTTCCATGCCGTAGCTCTCAGCAGACTTCTTCCCCATGGATGTGCCACTGATTCAATTTTCTACATAAATTACATGCTCCTTGATCTGCTCAGTACAATATTCTTCCTGTGTAGCCCACACAGAAACTTTACAACTGCAAGAATGTGGCTGTTTATGCATTCAGTTGATAGCTTTTTCTCCTGTTAGCCCTTGATGTAGCACACACAAAAGATTAACTTCACCCTAGTTACAGAGTGCCCCAGCCCAAAGCATATGCGCCACTTCAGCTTCCTTTGAGGGACTTACAAGAAACACATGGTGATATTTACTCCCATACAGAAGGCCAGCACAAAGTTCATGCATTGCTTAAGTGGTGTGCTAAACAGCATGTGACTATACAGAGATCAGGAAATTTCCACTGAACTTCTGCAATCATCCTGAGAAACTTTATTTCAGTTATTTGGGGTTGGTAAATGTATTGATCAACAAAATACAAGGAAGAAACAGATCAAAGACCTTCTGATCTAAAATATTTATTTGTACTGAACCAAAAAGGTGTCGCATTACTTTTATAACAAACAATATTTAATGGATGCATCATCTCTTTCTAATGAGAGCTGTACATTGTTTCTTATTAAAAATAATGTAGCAAAAGAAACTAACTCAGGGCTTTGATTTACTTTTTTTCAGTGCGACGTAAGAAGTGGAGCAGTCACAAGTGATCTGAGATTAAACCCCATAGCTATATGCAACATAAATTTCAAGAATCCTTTAAAAAAAACTTTTACACAATATTGTTAAATCCCATATAAAATAATTTACTATTTTAAATATTGTTTAAATATTTTATCTTTCTTTAAAACTATTTAATTTATAGTTGGAATTTATTTTTGGCATAATGACAATTTATTTTTTAAATATTAAAAAGCTTCATATTCAATATAAAAACAGACAAAGTAATGAACCATTGTCCAATAATATTGTACATGATATCAGCGCTCTAGAGTGAGCTTTTTAATGTTTCTGCCAGACAAGTCATTTGAGAGAACTCACTCACCACAGTGTAAGATCACAACAGATCACTATCAACATGTATCTTCTATATATTATATACACATAGAGTATATAGTATTTAATTTCCAACTTGATGCGTAGGGTTTTAAGTATACTTCCCCCAGCATTAAATGAGACTATCTTTTAGCACACATACATACAATACCTAGAGTTTGGAAAGAAAATTTTACCTATTTTGCTCAGCCCAGCCATCTGAAAATTTACAACTTCACATAACAAAATAAAAATTCACGGTTGTAATTGCTGGCAGCTGGCATCTTGCTATAAAATGGCAATATTTGTCTAAAAGGCTGTCTCCACTCTAGGAAAATTAGGACTCATAATTCATCATTGGTGCATTTCTGTGCTGGCAATGATGGAGGCTGTAGTGTAGACAGGATGCTGGTGACTTACCACCAAGTTGTCAAACCTTATTCTTAATAGTGTGAAACATCAGTGGTAAAACACCTGAGATTTAGATATATCCTATGGCCTGCACCGTTGCTACCTCTGGCAAAGCTGCCCCATAGGAGCACTGTAGGTCCCACTTTTCCAAGTGTAGACATAGAATGGTAACATAGGAGCTCAATGTCAAATTGTAATCCACTTTCCATCTGGCTACACAGCTACTTCAACAATGAACTTTAGAGTGTAAATAGGAAATATTTTGTTTAACACTAAATTCCATTTGAGGGGGAGCAGTGTAGTCTGACAGAATATTTCTACCACCATGTTACATAGTACCAAAAATTATGTCCATATCCAGCCAGATGGTCATATTAACAACGATTTCTAAGCCACCATTTTTAGAAATAATTTTTTTGAGGGAATGGATAGCTCAGAGTATTGGTAAAGATCTTTGAGAACTACAAGTAGTTGAGCAAATCTCAAGAATATATTCCATCGATAGTCACTCAACTAAACAATTGAATTTGCTTCATCCTGCACTTGCACTCACTTTCTGTGAATATTATAACAGGTGAATTGGCTACTGGGAATTTTTGCTGACACAGCACATTTTAAGCGATTGTTTAATAAATACCTCCAAAGACATTTTCAACTTGAAGACTAGAATTTGCAGAAGAAAGTAGACTGGCAGAGCATAGCTCCTAGAATCGGGGAATTATACCATGTGACCTGGGTTTCCACTCAAACTCAGATACTCATAGTGAACGGCTGATGAGCAATCTACAAACCAAGAATTATTCAGTGAATAATTTTGAATAAATACATCTGAGAAACTGATTTCCTCGGGGCAAATCAAAACCAAAGAGACTAAATTAACTAATCAGTATAAATTATTTGCTCAGCTCTAGATATTATAGGTGGGATTCTGTGCTGCACTTCGAGGCACAGCACAAGGGGAGGGGAGCTAACATAGCTTTAAGCCTCATGTTGCACGTCCTGATCCTGGTCTGCACAAACCCGTAGGAGCAACATAGACAGGCCTGTCTAAATTACAGCAACCTCTCTGGACTGCCCTATGGGAAACAGCACTGTCAGGAATCTCCACAATGCTGTGCATTGTGGCTCAACACCCTTCCCACTGCCAGCATGCCCCCTATGCCAGAAGAATACTCCCCCAGCTATATAGAGGACTTTTTAAGGGCCTCTTTCACCACTCCAGGGATTTTATTTGGCAGCAAGTGACCAAAGTGGGGATGAAGCTCTCAGCCAAAGCCTTTCAACTGTATGTCTGTAATTCAAATCCAGCTAAAATCCGTAATAACCAAAAGTGGCTCCTATCCCATTGCTCTTACAGCTGTCTGAGAAGTTATTTGGATTCTCAGCCTAATATCCACTTCAATAAAAACCTGCCACAACTGGCATCAATTTGCAGCCTTCTTGGCAATCTCAGAACTAAACTAGCTTCTGCCGCATAAAGAGAGCCCCATCCTCTGAGATCACAGTTCAGGCACATTGGCAGGACAGAGTAGGGATACTTTTCAGCACCTGTTTTGTAGACATAGGACTTCAGTCTCTAGCACTGTCAGCTCAGCACTTTCCTTGAGCACCACATTCACTTGAAAAGTTTAACATTCCACGGGGGGGGGATTTTAAAGGTACAAATTTTAAATGTTAGGCACCTAATTACTTATTTGTGCACTTAAAACTTTGCCCATAGAATGATTTTCTAAAAAGGAATTCCTATTTAAAATTTCCTGGTGAATATTTACAGCTTATGCACAGCAAGAAGAGTTTTCAGCTTTAACCAATGCACTGAGTGAAAAAGCTAAGCAGTTTTCTTTCCATAATATGTATTGGTAAGTCAACAGAAAGATGATGCTGCATCTAAAATACTGTGCATGCATCAGACAAAACATTAATTTTGAACATTGAAATGACTCATTTTGCTTTAGATTTGCCATTTATTTTTGAGTTTGTATAGAGAGAGTTATTTTTCCCACATTGGAAAGCAATCACAAAAGACCCAAGTCTCTCGTTAATAAATGAAGACGTAGAGATCTTGAATCCTGCATTTTCCTTTTAAAAAAAAAGACAGACATCAATATAGCAAAATAGGTTCAACAAAACTTAGCAGTTCAAAGAAAGTCTTTGCTGGAGAAGGCAGTGGGTATAAGCCCCAAAATTAAATTCCTTGACAAATCATTTGAAGTGTGTTTCAAAAATTCAGCCCACACTTTTAGTGCTGTTAAAATTAGGATCTATGCTTCAGAGCCGGCTCCCATTAAAGTTGGTAGTGTCCATTTTGGCAGCCTCAGTTTTTAGGAGCCCAACTTGACACACTTTTCAGGGGCCTGATTTTCAGTATTGCTGAGTACCTGCCTTCTGAAAATCAGGTGTCAGCTTGGGCCCCACTTTAACTAGTTGCTTCTGACAACATAAGCTGGTGAGAGTGTTCCCTCATTATAGCGTTTGTGTCATTTATTGGCTAAGGGCCTGATCCAAAGCTCATTGCAGTTAATGGGAATCTTTCCATTAATGCCAGTGGCCTTAGATTGGTCCATAAGATACTTTAGCAATAGCTTACAAACTGTGGACTCAACCCTACAAACTGAATGCTCTATTTACACACTTCAGTGGGAGTTAAGTCCCTCAACATCTCACAGGCTGGAGTGCGCCCTACAGACATTTTACTGTTTTTAAATGGGTCACTGAGTAAGAGTATATTCATGATAAGGCATGTTTTTTTTTAAAAAGACCATGTACTCATCTATTTGCTACAAAGCATACCTTGGAGGATCACAGACATTTTGCAGAATTAAGCAAAATCTTTAGACACAGCCTCTACAAAGTTTGGTGCGGACATTAAAATGCCGATCGTACAAATGATTGTGAAGACAGAAAAAGCCATCAAGCAGAGACGGTCTACCACGGAGGCTGCAAACTTCCATTCATTGCAAATGGCTTCCTCCTCATCCTGGTCTCTGAATCGGTTTGCAATATATCGGACCTCCTCCAAGATCTTAGCTAAATCTGGGTCACCTTCAGAGGGGTGTCCACTGTGCAGGAGAGTCTCTTCTTCCGTTGGTGAGCAGGTCATCCTCCCACAAATTACCCCAGAATCAGTGGTCGGAGTGCAATGGACCCCTTCCAGCCCCCGGAACCCAATATAGAGCATATTCCCATTACTGGCTTGTTGTCCACTCACAGTGTTCATGTCCACACTTGACAAGCTACATCGACGTGGCTTATGCTGACAGGCAGGGCGTACTTTATCCTCCCCTGGTCTCTTCATCCTCAGGAACCAGGCACACCAGTTCAGAAGGATGATTCTTGTCTGGAAAAAGATTGAGAAGTAAAACATCTTTGTAATCAGAAAGACTGATCGTCATCCATACCTATTTGTATTGTAGAGCCCTGGTGCTCTCTGTCCCCATAGGTGCGGTGGCGGCTGCCACAGCCTTGGCTTGAAGTAGTTTCCATTATATACAGGGTTTATTACAATTTGGCTAAATGGCTCTCAGCACTTCCACTGTAAAAACTGTTCCAGCGTCCCTGTGCTCCCTGGTCTCTATTTGCTGATTTTGCCTGGTAGCCTAGTGGTGATGTCATCGTTGTCCTATAGTCACTCTCAGCCATTGAGTCCACTGTCCCACTCCCAGAAGTACTGCTAATGGCCATATACAACTGTCAAATTATTACTGCTGTGGGCTGGTCTGACAGGTATCTCAGTAATGTTGATTTTTTTTATCACATTCATGTCAGAGCAGTGACGTGACAAACTTTGCTGTTTTTAAATTGAAACTATGGAGTTTCCTTTTATTAGAAAACAATTATTTTCAACGAGACTCAAAATAGTTTTGCTTTATACTTGAGGTAATAAATAAAATAAGTGTTACAAACAGAAATAGGAGTGAAAGAATTGCAGTCTAATACTTCAGTGCTTTTTGGAGGCAGCTGCTAAAAATAGGCCATACTAATTGGATTGGATTGCTATATTTTACAGTGTTTTTACTATACTCACACTCAACCCTTTTATGACAGCTGGTTACAAACTGTATAAAACAGATCTGCAAATACACAAAGAACAGATGGAAAAGAAAAGTCCTTGGTAAAAAAGATTAGTTTCATTCCAGTTGCAAATCAAATCACTAGGTTTCATTTTATTGTTTTTTGCATTGCTGTTTTCTAGCAGCCCTACAAAAAGGACAGATGAGTCAAAGAATGCTTCAGTTCAAATTCAGGCTTCCGAAATTCAGCTCAATCAGGATTTCAAAAAGTAATTCCAGTGTTTCTCTTTCCTCGTCATAATGTCATTTCATTGTTTCAAACCACATGTAACTCTTGCAATGTAATTTATATTGGATTTAGTCCATTTGTTATGATTTTAGAATGCCATGTAGAGTAGATATACTCCTGATGACATTTTGAGGGTAAATGTTTTGGCTAAAGACAGATTTCACATGCCTTTGTCTTCATATTTCCCACCCCCACTAATGTAATTCAACTAAAACAACAGACCACCCCCTGATCCAAAAGCCTATTGACTCCTACTGAGTTTAAATGGGCTTTTGATCAGGTCTTCAGTGCCAAGTCTTGCTTATTTTACATGAGTATTCCAACTGATTCCAGTAGGAATATTTATGCAAATACAGTCATCAAGATTTGGTTTTCTAACTCACTCTACATTGGTCTATATATAATCAGTTTTGTTTCTACATTGACTGATACTTAACCAGTTCTCTTTCAATCTTCCAATGCCACCACCTAACTGTCTATAATGTAATCTCTTTGGGGCAGGGAATATTTAATGTCTGTAAAGCACTGGGGCATGGGACTGTGGGTATGGGACTGTATGAAGTAGTGATCACTTGTTCCTGCCTAAAATCTAAGGAGAGTACTTTCCACCTTCACTATTGACCTGATGCTGCAGGATGCAAGGTAAAATATATGGGAATTGAGAATGCACCTTACCCTTTGCAATACCAACCTATGCAGGACACATAGAGTATGTCCACACAGCAATTAAACACCCACAGCTGACCCGTGTCAGCTAACTGGGGTTTGTAAAATTGGGTTGTAGACCTTCGGGCTCGAGCTAGACCCCGGGCTCTAGGGTTTAGACATACCCTTAGCATTATCTCGTCAATATTCAGTTACTATGCAAGATTCTAGTTCTCAGCCATGCTATAATAGTGCTTTACATAAAAACAATAATTCATGGTACTAGTTCATGAAGATGGCATTATACTTTGGGGAGAGTGGAATATGACAGAGATACTAACTTTTCACCTTAACATACCTCTCTAAAAGATGGTCACAGCTGCAGCTGTTCATAAGTAAACAATACTTAAATTTATAGCAGCTACTGTAATGAAATTAATGTGTTCTTATTGGACACAGTACTTCGTGTTCTAGGTGTTTTAGTTGTATCACAGGAAATTCTTAAGATAGAAACAAGATGACTATCTTAGTCCTTGCAACGTTTCCCTCTTACTGAAAAATGAGAGGCCCACAACAGGAAACGTATGTGGACATTTTTGCTCAGCTATGAAGCTTCCTGGGGGAAGGACATCAAGAAGTAATGGGTTTCCTGCCACTAGGACACATCTCTAATCTGAAAATGTATATAATGAATAATTAGATGTAAATGAACTGGAATCAGACCTTACCCACTTTGGCATTTTCCCCCCATCTGGGTCATGATGGTGATATTGCAGAACAATAACAGTGACAACAACAGAAAGGCCAACAATAATCATGGTGCTGGCAAAATACTGAGCTGCAAAAATAAACACATAATCAAGATATGTAAAATTATAGTGATATACAGTGCTTCATACATCTATTATTGTGTGAATGCATACACCTGCATAAATAGGTACTAATCTGAAGGAACACAATTAAAATGGAAAACAAATTTGATTCTACACAAGCTACTTTTTAATGCATTTGGGAGAGATTTTTTCAAAAGCAGAAAGAGTAGTCAGGCTCCCGTCGCTTACTGATTTTTCAATGGGAGTTGACAACTGTTATGTTCACAGCATATAATTAAATATTCTTCCTGCAAAGTTGTAACATAACACTGCTTTATTTCTTAGCATCCAGAACTTAACACCCAAGAACCAAAACCAGAGAGCGACAAAACAGTCTGCTCCCTAAGAGAGGCAGAACTTAGCGCTCTGACAGCATAAGACACATATCAGACTCTTCCTTACAGAGCCCCCTACCCTGCAAACAGGATCAGGAAACACCACACATACTTAAAGTGATAATGTGTAATTTTAACACAGTTTTTAATACAACATAAGCACCTGACTTGTTTTAGTGCCTTTGAAAATCTCCCCTTTCGTTATTGTTATCATTATTAGTTAGTTGGTTAATATCAGAGAGTGGTTGGGGTTTTCTGCTTGTATATCAATTGCCAGGTGGAAGAATTGTAATGGAAAATTCCCTCCCCCTTCCAGAGTATATTTCAATCTGCTGTTTTATAGAGTCCTCACTTACAGTGTTCCAAAATGCAACAACTGCATACTCCAAAGGAAATTCTTTGGCATTATCCCCAGCGACATCCCATTTGTTTTCTTTATTATGCTCCAGATCTTCCAGCAGACCAGAGACAACCCCCGACAAGAGGACCCTGCTTATGACAAATTTCACTGGATGCCAAGGTAGTAAGAGAGGGAACTACTATGAGGCTTGAGTGGGTGGGAGACCAAACACTTCAGCGAGCCCCTGTGGGCATTCTGCCCACTCTGCAATGTCTCCTATGCCCACATGAGTGTTTTCTCACCCAAATGTCCCTATGTGACCCCCACTGTGCCGTTGTCCTCCCACAGTGTATCCAAGCACATGTTCCAGAACCATTCCCATTGTCCCCATAGTGTGCTCCCTATCTTCCTCCCAATATACATTCCCCCAGAAAAGGGGTGGGCAAACTTTTTGGGCCAAGGGCCACATCTGGGTGGGGCTGGGGCAGGCGGTTGGGGTGTGTGAGAGGGTGTATTGTGCAGGAAGGGGTTCAGGGCAAGGGATTGGGGCCGAGCAGGGGTGCGAGGTGTATGAGGGGGCTCAGGGCAGGGGGTTGGGGGGTGGGGCTCCCTGCACGCCTGCCCTGTCTCCGGCCCCGTGCCACTCCCGGAATTGCTGCAGCCCCAGGGTGGGGGCCGTGCAGAGACCTCTGCATGCACTGCCCTTGCCGTGCCTCCAGGTACCTCCCCCAAAGCTTCCATTGGCCATGGTTTCCTGTTTTCGGCCAATGGGAGCTGCATGGGAAGCAGTGCCTGGAGGCAAGGGCAACGCATGGAGGCCTCTGCCCCCTCCTCCCCCCGCCTGGGGCCGCAGGGATGTGGTGCCGGCAGCACTGAGGGCTGAATCCATGGCCCTGAGGGGCCAGATCCATGGGCCGTAGTTTGCCCACCCTTGCCCGAGAAGGAGGTGCTGAGCAGCCTCAACTCCCACTGAAATCATTGCTCTGCACTATGCAGGATCAGACCTACACATCTCTGATTCAACTGCTGTAAGCGCACAAATCATACACTTTCTAAATGTGCCTTGGTTTTGGCCTTGAAGTGATTTAATTCCAGCTTGTCTGATTAAAAAAAAGAGAGAGAGAGAGAGAGAGAGAGAATAAGTTAAGGTTACCTATTAACGGCACAGAATCTGATGTTGCTGGCATAATTTCTGCCACAAGTAGCATAAAGACAGTAAGAGACAATAAAACTGTTATACCTGAAAGATAAATATGAAGTACAGAATTAGGACAGCAGCTTATCAAGTAATTGCTATCCACTAAAGAACAGATTTGAAGAAATGCTGTGTGAAATTTATTCTCACAATTCTACCTTTACACTGATTTACTGATTTTACTCAATCCTGTTCTCTTTTGATACTACTTTAAAAATTCCCATTTTAGAGGGTAGAAATCTTGCCAAACTAGTTTATTTTTTTCTAAATCTGTGCTTTTAATAAATCTAATACAAAACCCTTCATGATTAGGTCCCAATTTTTGTGCACTTGTACACATGTAGGAGCTGGATCTAATAATTTATTTTTGGCCTTGTTGAACCTTGCTATACTAATACAGCACTGTTCGCTTTGCATCACTGTCCAAGGGATCTGATAAAATATGACAAATTAAAGTACTTCTTGTTTTATGTTCCATCACCCCTTTTGAAAAGTTCACGAGGGAGTCTTTTGTTTTGCGCTTTCAATAACTTGATACAGTATGTGATGTGCTGATCAATAAGTTTGGAAGACATGAAGCTAAAAGGTACAGTAGTTAATCCCAGAAAACAGAAATTGCCCTGGGAGAGAGATGGATGTTCTCTCTGAAATTAGCTGTTGATCTCTGAGAGTTGCTTGCTCTAAGCAGTTCTGATACTGATTTGTGGATTTTGATTTTTGTTGCTCACTGATCTGCTCCTCTGAATATGACTCAGCTGTTGTCCTGATGGGATCTCAGGACTAGATTTGCACAGAGGGAACCACTGTCAGTTGGAAAGGGACTGCAGGACAGGATAGCACATCCTAAAAATACAGAGGATAGTCAGAAGTCAAGGGCTAAGGAAGCTGTGCTGAATTCCAAGAGAAACATACACTAAACATTAAAATGGCACTTGTGCAGAGATGCCCAGTTTATATTCTGTCTTTTGAACAACACTTTTCATTAAATAGAAATGAATACATTTGTTACATCATACCTTAACTATCATGTGTTACGAAGATTCCAGTTTATCCACTCCACACAATCCAACATTTAGCCATAGATTTACAAAAAGAAGATAGCCTTACCACTAAAATATTTAAATGGAAGGAGCCCAACTTTTTCAAAAGGATGCAAAGGATCCTTAATGTATCACTTACTAGTGAGGAATATAAACTGAAAATAATGCCAGACTAAAATGCCCTTATACATGTTCTTTACAACAGAACCTTTATTCGGTGAAATTATTTTTCCCCTCCAGGGTGTAAGTGTCAAACAGGAGCCCTATTTGTAATACAGAATTATATAGCTAAACATTGTAATGCTACTGGTGTGTTTTTGTTGTTTATGTAACTCCTAGCTCCACCCTAACTAGTAGTATGACCTTTTCTTTCATATCTTTGCTAAGACACACCGTAAGATATGCTTTAAAAACACCTACATACATTTATTAGATAGAAATGCAGCAAGATAGACAAACTTTTCCCCTGAGCATGCTGACGCTGTCTAATTACACTGAAATCAGAAGCCTTTTATAGAGCCAACTTTTAAAATACTTCGTAATGTGTTTACCTAGTGAGATCTTCTCTCCTGAGTCAGCCGGAAGCAGAAAAACTAATAGGGCAAGTGCAGATATCAGCACGCAAGGAATGAGAAGATTGAGTCCATAATATAGAGTCCTACGTCTCATAGTCACTGTGAATGTCACATCTGGGTAAGGTTCTTTACAACATTCATAATAACTTTCACTCTTCTTTCCAGGAACTCCTGCATAGAAAAAAAAAACATGGAGAAAAGCAGAAGCTAATCTGCATATAACCTATGTTAATGTAGAAGTTACATTTAGAGTATCATCTCTGAAGTCCCACAGCAGGTAAAATGTTCCTCTTTAATTCCAATTCTCCTCTCTGAGTCAAAAACGTTTTCAATGACCTTGCAATGATCAGAGTTCTCTCAGTGCCTCCACCTTCTCCATACGTTCTTCACCTGTTATCATTTTTTCTACCACATTTCCAATGCCACTGTCTCAGACCTTCAGAGTGTATCCCAATCCACTGCTTGGTGATCCTATCATATATCTTCTGTTTTCTGATATCTACAAAGAATGCTGGTTCATATGTCTGCCAAGGATCTGTCAGGTAAATGGACTGATGGATCAGCATGCATTTATACTGGTACTTGCTACCTGAGCTGTGTACATTTTTACTATCTGAAAAAAAAAGACGGGGGGCCTGATCATCATTTACACAAAAATCCTTTTATACTGATCTACCTTTCCATCCGCTATAAAGCCCCTTTACATTCCCAAAGTACAGAGTGTAAATGAAAATCAGGTCCAAGGAGCTTACCTATTAGATCCCACTCTCCATTTGAAATGTATCCAGATATATCTGCTTCTTGCATTTGTAAGTCCAAGGACCATCCACCATAGGTCCAAGATCCAAACTTCAGATTACACTTCTGAACATCAAACGGAAACCAGCGCACATCTATGTAGCACGAGCTCTTGAATATGCCTACAGTAGAGGTTAAAAAGAACCAAAAAAATCAATAGAAATTCTTGCTTCATGTACTGTTTCATCTGTTTTTGTAACTGATCTCTGTTACACACTGCAGCTGTCCAGTACTTACTCTGAGGGTATGTCTACACAGCAAAGAAAAACCCGCAGTTGGCCTATGTCAACCGACTTGGGCTCGCAGGGCTGCAGCCCAAGCCCAGAAGCATACTCATCAGTGAAACAGCCCCATAGTCTGAGCTATGTAAGCCTGAATCAGCAGCAGGTTTTTCTTTGCAGTGTAGACATACCATAAAAGCACACTTAATACACGTACGGTAAACCTCAAGAAGTGAAAAGGAAGAGCATTCAAACTTACTATAGTAATAGATTTGCAGAATCTATATATTGACTATATATCCTCCTTTCATTGAATTGCATAGGCCACTTCTCTGATACCTTTTCCTAGTGTTACTATTCTCTTCATGATGTGCCTGGGCTGGGATTTCTGTTACTAAATATAATGAGAGGCCCTGTAAGATGATTTACTGTCTTTTAAGATATACATAACATTGGCTCATTCCTTTCAAGAAGGCTAACCGCTTTTTGTTGTTTGTGGGGTTTATTGTATAAAACGGTGGGCAAAGTTGAGCATGACAGATCAAGGACCCATCACTCAGTACCTTGCAAGATCAAGATCAAACACCAGTTGGAGCTTCCTATGAGCAGAAGGGTAGGAGACTTCATGGACCATACCAAGGACCGCAGTAGATTTAATTTACCTGGGAAGCACTTGGATACTACAGGGATGGTCACTCTATATGACCCTAAGCTAGACAAAAGAAACTTGATTCTAAGAACAATACTCTAGGGAACAGAAACACCACCAGGTGTCCAATCAAACACAGATAACTATATTTCAAAATTTCAAATATGAAATACAAGTATTCTCAGAAATAAACTACAGACCAAAAGCTGTTCCGAGAAAGTGTTTGGTGCATCATTTCAAATAGCAAATCCATCCAAGAAATTAATAAACTACTTACTATAAGGAAGAATTCATGAACAGAGGGGCCAAATTCATGGAATAAATTATTCATGTTTAATTATTCCCTCAGCTTTAGGAAAAAATATTCTTTGTATGTTAAAAGGTCATATCATTTTTATTTCTATTCATAATTCCAGACTTCTGAAACCATGAACTGATAATAGGAAATGGGGCTAAACCGGTATATGACAGAAGCTTTACATCATTGCAATTGATAATTTATTTTTGTATGGTGGTATCCATGCAAGAATGTGTTCTTAAATGATACATGCATAATTGTAAGTACATATATGTAGTTTATATAGTTTTAAATCTAGCAAACAGGTACTATCTGGATTTATATGAAAGCATTTATACCCAAACTATGAGATGACTTCACATATGAGTAGGCAAGAGCTATTACATGAAAACAATCTATTTCTTACCTGGGGGCAGGTATTGGCAGTGTCCTGAAGAATTGACTAAAACATTGACATGAAATGTCGCATCAAATCGCTCGTCAGCACTAGAATGGGAGGCAAGAAGAGCTGAATTACACGCTGATGGAATCAATGAGGGCTTAAAGAATTGCAGTATTCTTACAAATTGTGAATTTCCCCACCCCGCAAAACCAAAAACCTCTTGATTGTTTTCTCCTCTAATTCCAACTTTATCCCAATGTCCTGTACCTGACTTCATTGGAGTTACTCCTGATAAACACAGCTGTAAATCAGCAGTTAATGGTCTCATTCGTTCACTCTCTGATTAACTGGTCTATAATCTATGATTAGATTAACTACAATGGCATTGCGTGATTGGTTTCAATTTGCAAAATAAGCCCTTCCCAAAAATCCTAAAGGAAGTTTAAAAGGAGAGCTGGTCTCCTCTTGTTGCCAGCAGCATATAACTTTCATTAGCATTAAGAGGAGTTAATGAACATTGAGAGAATTTATGAACAATTTTTCCTCCTTACCTGCCCCCAATACAGCCACAGATTACTTTTGCTCAGTGAAAAGACTATTTAATATAGCTGAAAGCCTGATCAATCCCCACTGACATCAACAGGCGTCTTCCATTCACCTCTGTGGACACCAGATCAAACTCTAAGTAATTAACTCAGAACTGACAAATCAGGAGGCTGGTAAACTAAAATCAGTCCTTATTATTGTTTCAGCTTTTAATCTAGTAGTGCTGTGAACTAATATTACTATTAGTGCTGTTTGTAATGCCTTAGATCAGAGGTCATCAACCGGTTGATCGCGATCAACTGGTCAATCCTGGAGCTTCTGCCGGTCGATTGCGATCTCTTGCCACTATAAGCCTGGTGGCGCAGTGGGGCTAAGGCAGGCTCCCTGCCTGCCCTGGCCATGCGCCGCTCCCAGAAACAGCCAGCACACCCCTGAGGCCCCAAGGAAGTGGGGAAGCAGGGGTCTCCCTCTGCATGCTGCTCCTGCCTGCAAGCACCACCCCCCACAGCTCCCATTGGTCAGGAATGGGGAATTGCAGCCAATGGGAGCTGCAGGGGACAATGCCTGCAGAGAGGGGCAGCATGTGGCACCATGGGCTGCAGGGGCATGATGGCCACTGCTGGGAGCGGCATTGGGCTGGGGCAGGCAGGAAGTCTGCCTTAGCCCTGCTGCGCTGCTGACCAGGAGCCACACGAGGAAAGTGCCTCCCAGCAGGAGGCCGCACCCCAACCTCCAGCCCTGAGCTCCCTCCCAGAGCCTGCACCCCAACACTGTGGCCCAGCCTGGAGCCCCCTCCTGCACTCAAACTCCCTCCCACTCTGACCCCCTCACCCGCATCCCAGAGCCCACACTCCAACCCCCTGCCCCAGCCCAGTGAAAGTGAGAGTGGGTTGCACTTAAATTCAAAAAGTGATCTTGTGCATAAAAAGGTGGGAGCCCACTGCCTTAGATTATCAGTATAGATGCAACTGTTATTAAGATTAGGAATGAATTAGTTTCTTTCATTTGTTTTAAAGTGTTGCCTAATTGCATATTTGTGTGTGTACAAAAAAAAATTATTGCCAAGAGATATCTCAAATACGTTTGCCCTAATATGAGGAAGTTCTACAGCTTGTTTTGTACATAAGGTCACTCTACATAGTCACAGTGTTCCCTTTCGGCCTTCGACTCTGTCACTAATGATTTTCTTAGGAAATACACAAGCTAGAAGCTGCTATACGTAACATATATTAAAATGAACCAAAACCAAAAAACCCCACTCTTTGTTCCTGAGACAAAAGTTTAATGGATTAACTGCCTTAATTCTATTTATGTTATCAACAAAGATTTTTATGCTAGTCATAACAGGAAATAGCTACGTATTGTTGACTGTTTGGGCTGGTTCCAGGCCGCCTCCTTTTTTCAGGCTATTAAATGAATTTGAGGTAAGTGGACTGATGAGTATTTGGTTTGTGCCATGTCTTTTTGTTTGTAAATTATGTATGTGTGTATAACTGGTACATTTTAAAAATCATGAAGTGAGGAACCTACTGTACAATCCAGATTCTGAGGCAGCTCTCAGCTCATGATATTTCCAAATGTTTGGGATGCTCCAGTGACAAGGTCTGTAAAAGTACCACCTGAATGGAACATCTTACAAGGGTTTGAGGTGAGACTTTCCTATTACCAGTGTCCCACTAGGGATTCTTTTGTTCTATATATGTGCAGTACCATAGTACTATGCTGGTAAGTAACCCTAAGCCTAAGTAACATTCACTGCTCATTTAAACCAAATTCACCCCATTTGGGTAAGAATTTTTGCCACTATCAATTACAAACCAGAAGCTTGGTGTAAACAGCTTAGGTACAGGGTTTCCTATCTATGGACCTGCACCTGAGAAAATCCCAGAAAACAGGTGAAATTAGCCTGGGCCACAAGGAAATGCTGCCAGCCCCTCTCGAGACACTGAAAATAGGTGACAGAACCCTCAGTCATCTGTGTCCATGGCACAGTCTTTGCTTTAGCTGATCAAGAAACCTACGTTATCTACAGGATGGTTTGAACTTGATAAGGCTCTGCTCTCCCTGCCTATTAGCAGTTTAGATTCTTCTCAACTTCAAAAACAGAATCAGCAAAGTAGGCTTTGGATCTGAGCTTGGGTGAAGGTACAGTATTCATGAGCCGGAAGGATAAGAGGCATTGTCAGTGAGTTCAGATGCAGAATTAGGGAGGGCTGTGGATTGAGGGATGTTAAGGAGGACTAAGGTGGATAGGGAGTATTAGGAAAGGGTTTGAGTCTAAAGGACTCCAACACAGCAAATTCTCCATAATTGAAACTGAGGGTGAGAGGAAGCCATGCACCTTTCTAACACAGACCCACCAATCAATACTAAGAAACTATTTTTATTGCATGCATTGTTTTTAACCAATCTGTCTACTAAAAGGCAAAACAGAATTATTTTGTATATACCATAGATCGAAGCATTGATTTTGTAGATAGTACTGCAATTTAGGTCAGATATTCTAGTGAGGATTGGTAATTGCGTTGATATATTTTTGAATACTGTAACTCAGTGCAGTCATGGAACAAGGCAAGAAGTGTTTGATTAGATATTCTCAAACCACTGTATGCTTCCCAGTAATTAATATATTTTAAAAAACTAATTCTGAATAATTTGCAAAAGAGAAAAAAGCGCCAGATCTGCAAGAGTAATTTGACCAACTGTGGTTACATTGTTTCAAGTTACGAACAGAAAGTTTACATATTAACCAATGTAGTTGTCAGTGTCTTTGAAACAAATTAACATGAAGTCTGAAGACAGGAACAGAGCTAAATTTTGCAACTGTGATGTGCATGGATATTGATTAGAGCAGTGTTTCCCAAACTTATAACGCTTGTGTACTCCTTTTGAGACATTTGTCTTACCGGCGTACCCCTTCTCTGGTGAAGAAATTATAACACCCTCCTAATTTGTTTCATTCTGGATTAAATGTTTATTAGAAATAAATACAAAATTATATTACATACAGTTGAAACAAAACTTTTAATAGAAATAATAGTTACATATAGAAATAGTACTAATAATAATTAAAATAATAGAAGCGAATCAACAGTGAATATATGGTGAATTCGTATCATTCTGAAATTAAAATAGGCTAGTGAAGAAAGCATTAGTTTTAATACTTACTATTTCGGTACTGAAAAATTTTCAGTATAAACCAAACTATTGAGTGCAAGGGATGGAACTGCTTTTGACCAGACACTATCGTGGGGATTTCTGGCTCACTGTTTGTGATCTTAAGACGAAGATGGGGCTCCATATCAATAAGACGATTTCATTTTTTTGTTTTGATGCCAACCAGTGCAGAGAATCCAATCTCGCACAAATACGAGGTGGGAAAAGGCAGAAGATACTTGACAGCTTTGTCCGATAGAGCTGGATATTCAGAGCTAACCCCCAACCAAAATGATGTCAGTGTATTTTGCTCAAATTTTGTTTTCAGGAAGCTATCTGAAGCCAACTCCAAGAGCTGTTCTTCTTCTGCAGCAGAGAGGCTATTTGGCAATGTTTGAACATTGATGATAAAAGGGTTCCTTATCCATTCAAAGGTACCGTCTGGTTCAGGGAAATACTTACGAAGATCTTTCTGCAAGCTTTCCCAACACTGCTTCATGGTTTGCAACACATCACTATCAAGTTCGTTAGTTGAGTTTATTACTAAGTCATGAAAAGATGGAAAGGAATCCAGTTCATGACAACTAAGACATTTATGCCACAGTTTCAATTTTGCAACCATGGCATTCACTTTGTCTGGAATATGGATATGAGTTTCCCTTGCAAGGATAAATTGAGATTGTTTAAATGAGCAAATATATCTGCAATATATGCTAGTTTGCACAGCCATTTCCAGTCGTGTATACGGTATCGCAGGTTAAAGGTTTCATCTAAAAAAACTTGCAGTTCTTCTCGCAGCTCAAACAGGCAATTCAGAACTTTTCCACATGAAAGCCAATGCACTTCAGTGTGAAATAGGACTTGTGTGTAATCACTACCCATCTCATCACAAAGCTGAGAAAACAGCTGGGGGTTCAGAGGGCAGCCTTTCACAAAATTATTTTCACAGCTTCATCTAGTACTTGCTTTAGATCTGTCAGCATGGGTGGTGAGTGCTTCCATGTGAATGCAACGAGTCAATTTTGCTTCTGGCGCAACAGCTTGAATAGGTGCAACAACTCCTTTCTTTGAACCAATCATGACTCTGGTGCCATCCATGCTTATTCCAACACAATGACCCCAATCCAAGTCACTGTTTTTAATAAAGTCAAAAATAACTTTAAAAATAGCTTCTCCAGTTGTATGTGTTAGCATAGGTTGGCAGAACAAAATATCATTGTGGACGTCATTATTCAGCTCATATCTGACAAACAACAAAAGATTAGCTAAATTCACAACATCAGTGGATTCATCCGCTTGCAGTGCATAGTAGCGACCCTTTTGTACTCTTGACAATAATTGCTGCTTTACGTTTTTGGCCACTTCTACGATGAACAGTGTTATTTGAGAGGGAGACACGATCTATAGCTTTGCTAGCCTGGTCTCCAATCATCACATTACTTTGGCTGCAGGTTTTACTAATGTCTCGCCAATCACTTCAGCAGCTCTGGACTTTGCAATTAAGTACGCCACACTCTATGAAGCTTCCAAAGCTTTCATATTTTCACCTGCTGTCACATTATGAATTGTTTTCAGGGACTTTTGGAGACCTTTGCGCCTATTTTTGAAGAATTCTACAGGTTTTCTCTCGTACTCTTTGTTTGCTATCGAAATGGCGTTTTAGGTTGAATGGTTTTATACTTTCATTTGTGAAAGTCTTGTAAGAAATCACACATAGTGGAACAGGCTCCACCTCATCACCAGTCCACGAAAATTCCAGTTTAAGATATTCTTCAACATATTTGCGGGCTTTTTTAATTTTCTTTGCAGCTGATACATTCAATAAACTTACAGATGGTTCATATGGTTCACTAATTTTGAACCATGTGAACCATCTGTAAGTTAATCACAATTGTCTGATGTAGTCATATCACTGCATTTTTCAGCATAATTATCACTAACATTTGTATTTCCTTCATAATTTTCTTTTGTACATTTCAAACTTCCTGTTTTTAGCCAGCGATCCATTTTAAATGGGTTTAACAAAAACAAAAGGAGAAATTTTGTATATTAATACACACCAAGTATGTACTTACTACGATCTTTAGATTACTATGAGTAGTTATTCACTTTTATCTTTTATCTGTTAGTATGACTTCTGCACATGCCGCAAAGGCAAGTGTATTGTCGGAGCTGCAGTAACGCACACACGTGCTTTGCGTCAGCACATGAGCCGATTTTTACTGGCATGCTGTTGCCAGCCTGGTCCCAGCTGCCGGCCTGTGTGAACGGGACACCCAGCCGGCAGCAGGCTGAGCCATTGGACAGAACCCCTGGTCTGGGGTCCTGGCCGCTGGCCTGGCTCAGCCCATTACTGGCCTGGGTGAACGGGACCCCCGGCTGGCAGTGGGCTGAGTGGGGCCGGCGGCTGGGACCCTGGGCCAGCAGCGAGCTGAGCGGCTCAGCTTACTGCCAGCCCCTTGCCATCCAGGGTCCCGGCCACTGGCCCCACTCAACCTGCTGCTGGCCTGGGTGAACCCCTTGAAACCCTTCCACGTACCACCAGGGGTACACGTACCATGCTTTGGAAAACACTGGGTTAGAGAATGTGTTTTCAGAGAAATGAAAGCAGAAGATGTAACTCATTCACTTTAAAAGAAAAAAGGCCCAGTTCTGCACCTCCTATTTACTTATGCAAGTAAATGCACTGACATCAGTAAGGGATGCTGGCTGAGGCCCAAACTAATTAGAGTTAAAAACAAACAACGCTGTGTAACATGAGTGAGGACATTGAGGTACATAAAGGAATATTAATTTACTGGGCCAGATTCTAGTCCTCTCTGCCCCGCCCCCGACCCCCCCCATCGCCCCCTTGAGGCTAAACCATGCACCACACAGTTATTCCTGAGGATCTTAGCCTGCCCCTCTCCCCCTGATTTCTGGGAATTTTGCATAGAGTAAAATTTTCTAAAGCATCAAAGTGACTTAGGTGCTTAATCCCATTTTCAAAAGAGACTTGAGTGCAGAATTCTGACTGAAAATCATCAGTGGGATTTAGACTTCTTACTGCTTTTTAGAAATGGGACTAAGGCACATTTCAAAATTCTACCCATAGTCTAGATTTGTAATTCCTTTTTGAAGGGCAATGCTTCAAATTGAGATAGCTAGCTACTGTGTTTTTCCTAATGAAGCTTCAGAACTTCATCACAGGTATCATCATGTTATGGATATAATAATATGTTCACGTATTGAGGTGCGGAAGAATGTGAGTTTTTTAAGAGGTGCAGATACTGATTGGTATAAATTGAGATGAAACAGCTCTTGGCTTAAACACAAGGGCAGTTTTGACATGGAGGCATCTACTCAGAATATGAATAAATTTAATGCAGCATAAAACTGTGGTGCACATTCCAGTGATGGGCTCCTAGGCTGCAGGCAAATGGCTAAAGAGCATACTCAAATGACACTGACTTTTAAGTACTATGTAAATTATCGGCTGCATTCACTGGCAGCCACTGATGAGCAAGGAAAGGAACTTTCCAGGTTACTTTAGTTTGCATGTGTGTGGAGCTAAAATAGAACACCAGGACTCGAGATCTACCACTGCTCAAACACAGGCCTCCTATCTGTACAGCAGACAGAGTTGGACTTAACAATAAATATGCTATTTGTCATTGCAAAAGGAAGTAGGTATGCCAATGGAATTACTACATTCACCCTCTCCATATTGGGACTGCAACACATACTCTGTGCGGTAGGCCTGCCCCACAGATGGCCATCCTTGGAGTACGGGTGAAGGAGAAAAACTCTTGCTGCATGAAAGGGAGCTTGGCTCCATACCAGCTCTGCCCAGGAGACTAGGGGACGAGGGAAAGTTGGTGGTATCCTAAAGGAGATGAGGACTGTACTCAAACTCACAATGGAGACATGCATGAACCAAGGTCTGCAGTAGCAGTCGCAGTGAAGCTGCCAATAGCGTGCCACTGAGGTGATTTGGATTTTTGCTCCCTTACTCCCTCACACAGTTGACTACATATTAAAATATGTTTTGTATCCTGAAAGCAGATGGTAAACGTCTACAGAACAAAAAATTATCACAGAGTAAAAAAAAACTCAATTGTGGTTGAGACTTAATTAACATGGAATGATGAAAATATTGAAGTCAGAACGTTGTAGCTGGAAAATGATAATATCATTAATAAGCACACCTCACTAATATGGGTGTTACAGTCTATACCATCATGTTCACCATTTTTGCACTACTGTTCTATGATAAATTTGCACAGTCTGCCTTGGGTTGATGTACAGTAGAACCTCAGAGTTACAAACTGACCAGTCAACCATACACCTCATTTTGAACCAGAAGTACACAATCACACAACAGAGACCCAAAAAAAGGCAACTATAGTACTGTGTTAAATGTAGAACTACTTAAAAATTAAAGGGAAGTGGCATTTTTCTTCTGCATAGTAAAGTTTCAAAGCTGTATTGGGTCAATATTCAGTTGTATACTTGTGACAGAACAACCATACTGTTGTTGTTCAGACTTACAAACATTTCAGAGTTATGAACACCCTCCATTCCCAAGGTATTCATAACTCTGAGGTTCTACTGTAGAAGTTTTAAAGAGACATGAAGGCTTAGAATATCAGAGTTGGAAGGGACCTCAAGAGATTATCTAGTCCAACCCCCTGCTCAAAGCAGGACCAATCCCCAAATGGCCCCCTTAAGGATTGAACTCACAACCCTGGGTTTAGCAGGCCAATGCTCAAACCACTGAGCTATCCCTCCCCCAGTGTGACTGCAACTGACATATTGGATGCAACGACTCTATACAAAACTAGTGAAACAAACAACGTAACTTCTGAAAGGGAGAAGGGGAAATCTAGTTGTTACACACAGCAGGGAGGTGTTTAATCAGAAAACATATGGCAAAGACAGGAAACAAAATCACTAGCAGCTATCAGAAAAACAAAAGAGTCATGTCAGCTCCATGGACAAAGAATGATGGAAAAGCCTCTTATCTAGCACATAAGAACCAGGAAAACACATGTACAAAGCAGATATATTGTCTTTCCCTGAGCTGGGAAATTATATACCTACACCTGCAGCTGACTGCAGAAAAAGACAGGAAGTTAGAGACTAAGGAGCAGCCATCTGTCAAAGCTGTGGTAGAAAGGGTGGCTAGCTAGCGGTGCTAAATGGCATTGCATATCCTAGAAGGCATATACTTAGGGACCAGGAAGGGGCTTGGCTATGGCCAGCCCAAGCTGTGAATCACTTATGCCCTGCCCAAAAGCATACAGAAGTCAAAGCCAGCCGGTGCTGGAGGAAGCTATACGTTTCTAGCCTGCTGCTCCACTGAGCATCCAGCAGACATTGTCCCGTCATATCACCTGAGTGCTGGCACTGCATTCCCCAAACCCTTTGTACGCCCCCGACCCTCCAGAGTCATAATTTGGCCCTACAGGCAATTTAGCAATAGTCTCAGGTGTGACTGCATTAATCAGAATTTTAAAAGATATCACAGGCTAAATTCTGCTCTCTGTTACCCTCTGATGATCTGCTGATTTCCGTGGGACTGCAGGAACACTACACAGGCTAGAATTTGGCCCAGTGTAGGCAATCAATCTGATTGGGCCCCTCCTCTCATTAAAAAAAAAAAAAGTATGTAGTCAATGGGGCAGGTTGTGGTATTTACATTGGTGTAACTAAGCAATGCCGTTGATTTCCTCAAGGTTCCTCCATAGTTACAATGGCATATCCAAGATCAAAATCTAGTCTTATGGCCTAGCCCATGCTGCCAATTTGCTACAGTAAGTTTTGATAAAAGCAACAAAGACTCCTGTGGCACCTTACAGACTAACAGACGTATTGGAGCATGAGCTTTCGTGGGTGAATACCCACTTCATCAGATGCAATTTTTGATGTATCTGTGGGATGGGAAGGGAGCTAAAGAGGCCAGAAGACTCCTTTAAACTAAAGTGAGATTCTGCTACTCTTTAAAACACTTTTAATAAAAATATTCAGGAACATAGGACTTGCCCGCCCAGATCAGCCTCCAGGTCCAGCTAGTCCAGAATCCTGTCTCTGATTGTGGCCAGCACCACATGTATTGGTGTAAGGCACTCTCTTCCCCCCCCCCACCCCCGCGTCCTGCACCGATGGCAGGTGTGGGATAATCTGCCTGCTCACATAGTTCCCATCCTGATCGCTAATACTGAGATATTGGCTTAAACTCTGAAGGAGGAGATTTAATACCCTTCCAAAAATGTTATTTATCTTAATAATTCTGGATATTCTTGTTATCCATATGCCTAATCCCTTTCTAAATCATACTAAATTCTTGGTCTTAATTTCCCATGGCTGAGAGTCCTAATTATATGTTATGAGAAAAAGTATTCCCTTCTTAATCAGTTCTGAAATTGCTTCTTTTTAATTTAGTGGAACATATTATTGTGTTATGAGACAGAGTGTTTGTTGAATCTTCTGTAACTAACAGTTCAAGACACGGTATGAACTATCAGCAGAAGTTATTTATCTGCCTTCCCATAACTGTTGTTTGTATTGTGGTATTTTTTTTAATATGAAATGTTTCTTGGAATGTGAGTCATAGAAGATACATAGGTTTTTGTCTGTTAGGTAAGAAGAGAGAGAGATTAAAAATTCATTGAAAGAAAATAGAAGTATGGACCTAATTTTTAGAACAGCCTCACCCCCAGCTTCCATTGGTGCATCCAAACTCTCACTTTGGAGCACTAAGTAGGCTGTAAAAGCGGATGAAGGGCTTGTTCATTTCAGCAACCGAACTGTATGGGCAACCTTTAACTGTGCATTTCCTGGTTTTTCAGATGTTTGAGTTTTGCTCAACTCAGAGTTCTGCTGGGGATGACAGGCCACCAAGCAACTTCACCTGTGTTACTGTATATTTTTGCCATTGAATTTCCTAGTTTTTTTAATAGGAAAAGCTCTAGTTTTGGTAGGAACTAGTAGTAATTTAGGCAGCTGAACATATCATGTCTCTCAATTTGCATACTGAGCACACACATAAGCTGGACCCCATCAGCCTGGCTTTGGCACACCTTCCTTGCCACACTTCTGACCCATTCAATGTGTGCAAGCCTTCAACCTGGCCCCCTCCCCAATACTGTACCCAGCACCCCCCCCCCCCGCTGCCAGGAGGGATCACATCTCCCTGAAGTCCTCCTTCCCGGGTATACAAATGTTTCTATTGCCATTACTTCCCCCACCATATAACCTAACTGACAGACAGAGCCTGGAGCAAAGGACAACTATGTTACAACAGAAGAGTGCTCCTCGTCGTGTTTTAGAATGGTTGGAGGGTGCAGTTTGTGGCACAGCCAGTGAGAGAAATCACAGACAGGGTTTTTGTTCCAAAATCCTAACAGTTTTATATTTGAAAGAAAGATCTCTAACCTCTGTCCAGTGGACGTTCCCCATCTCTGAAAACCAGTGTAGTGTCAGAGCTTGTAATGTTTCTGTATCATACAATAAACATTTTTGGTCAGCCATTAACCTTCCACTTTCCCAATTAATTTTTTTTCCAACAGTTATTTATAAATTTCATTTTGTCACTGTAGCAAATTATTCAGCCAAATCAAACTTCTCAGCACCTGGACACAGTCCAATGTAGTCCAAATCTGCTCTCAAACATTGTATGAAGCGCATACCAGGAATAAGGCCCAGATGATTTCCTCCCAAGTGAATCATCACAATGTCCAGTATACCATAACCTCTTAAGGCACAATTTGGATGCTACCAACCAGGCAAAACAATGATGGCCAGTGCAGCCGACTTCTTTTCAACCAGTCAGCCTGTAGGCAACAATTCCCATGTCATGGTGTACTCCGTGCTCTCCCACAAACTTCTGCAACCTTATGGTCCAGAAGTTGTCCAGAATCCACACAGTGGCAACCCTGACAGCACCCATATTTCTTTTCCCTCAGGGTCAAGGACCTTTGCTATCAGTTCCAAATCTCCATGCTGCCTTTCCTTTCCAGATCAAGTACTAGCCAAAATACAGATCTTCTCAAACAACCAATCAAAGGCCTGCTTATCACCCGTCCTCATTTCCTACTCCCTCCATCACTGCAACCCTATCCCTGGCCCCCATTCCCACCCTCCTACACACAAAGCTCACTGTCTCCAACTCCTCTTCACCCAATAGAACAAAAATGTTGGTTAGACCGGTTGGTAACTATTCTGCTGTGTTCACAGTAAACCGCCTCGTAAATTAAACACACATTATAACAGAGACAACCTGCAGCAAGAAACATAAGTTATTAAATTGTTATTGCTCAGGCGCACAAAGGTTTGAACTAGAAATGTCAGAGGTTGTGTTTCACCGGGGCAATGGTGTCGGTATATTTCCACTAACTGCCCAGATTAGCATAAAGGGCCTGCATAGAAACCCTCACACTTATTTTCTTTTTTGGTGCATATGGAATGTAATAATTCCACACTATATATCTATGCAAACAAAGAACATGTTCTTAAATACTGTTCTCAGGCTGGATCCCTCAAAGATTTAGTGGGTGCCATGCACTCGTTTGGTAAAACTCAACAGATAAAGACCATTTTGACCACATTGATTCAACAGTGATCATTAGCTCTTCGCAAAAAAAACAAGCAAACAAAAAAAACACCTAAAAACTTTTTGGAAAATGGCTGTTTGGGAGAAAAGGGGGGGGCTTGTATCTCTGCAACACCTAGCTCAAATGACCCCAGTTTTGGATCACCAACCCTATCCTGCACCCTGCTGAGGCACGCCATATTTTAAAGGAACATGACTAAGCATGTTAATGTTAAAGGACTTTAAAAGGTCAACCTTTAAACAGAAGTTGTGACACCTCAACTAATGTGGCACTACCGTGCCAGTATAATACATATACCATTCCTGTTGAACTTGTGGCTGTCATAAAGGTGCTCTCTCAAATATAGACACAGAGCAAGGATATGGGGCAAAATAGCTATCACTATCACCTCCCATTCAGTCTTTCCCACTGCGAGTGCCACTGCTAGTAGAGGAGGAAAAACATGACAATACGGCTACTGCTGCTGGTAACAGTACACACTCTGCAGTTGCTACTAAACATCCACGCCTCAGAAATGGTTTGCAATAGATAGTAACATTGTCCATTGTTGGGTCTCAGTTAATGAGAAGTTCTGCTTGTTTCACTTCTGAGTAGACTGTGACAACCCCATAAGAATTCGGTGCTATCTGCCATCTTCAATCAAAGTACTGGCAAGCTGCATTTCAAAACAAAGTGGAGACATTTCTCAATCTTATGGCACAATGTACACATGAGTCCTGAACAGGCTCTAGACTGAAAAACAAAATCAGACAATTTCAGAGATAATTCTATAGCCACACTAAACATTAGATGATAAAAAATTATAATCACCCAACACACACAGATACTATATCATGCCAAATACAAATGTGCTAATCTACTGTAGCTACCAGTGATGTCCCCTGCTGTGTCAGATGGGCAGCACTGCAGCCAAAAGCTCCAGGCTGTGTCCTTTGTGTCTCCCAGGCAGTACACAGCAGGCAGCAGCTATCCTTGGCGACTCTGTTCTGCTAGTCGCTGAAGAGAAGGACTGGGCTATGGCCTTGCTCTTATTGCCCTTTCAACATCCAGTACACATGGTTGCTGCTGCAACAGAGCCCTTTCCCTCTCCCCCACCGCTCCCCAGTTCCTGATTCTTGTTGCAAAGTGGGGTGGAGGGAGGGGAGAATGCTTGTGCCTGCAATCGGTCCCACATTGTCAAGCATTTTTCTGTTTCGTTTGATTTCATTTCATTCTTTCAACCTCATCAGTTAGGCACCAGTTCAGAGACTCAGTCCTATTCAGTTCAACACTTAAGCATGTGTTTACAGTGAAGCAAGCTGTTCTGAACAGGGATGCACTTAAGTACACGCTGAGTGCTTCCCTCACTCCATTTCTAGTTTTTGTGCTATTCAAGGCAAACATTTTGAAACTCTAGCCCCATGTCCTTTGTTCTGAGGTACCATCCAGGAAAAAAAATGAGTATACAGCATACATAATTAATCTGAATATTTGTTATTTTCCCATTATATGTTGTGGAATGTATTTGCAAAGTGTGCAAAGACCACACCTGAGAGTGAAATGAGACCAGTGTTACTTCAGATGAGCAACACTGGTAATCAGAAGAGTGAAAACAAATGTCAACAACCTGGCAATATTAAAGCAAGCGTTTGGTTTAATCCTGCTCTCAGATACCGTATGCTGTCAAGCACTGCTGTAGAATCAGTTACGGTCCCTGAATATGCATGCCATGTATCTGATTCTACAAGACATGTGGAGACGCACATGCACACATATGCAATTTCATCAACACCACAAGTGAAATGAATATATAGACTGAAAATGCTATAGTTATTCAACACCAAAACAGGAGGAGAGAGGTTTTTAAGGTAAGTTTTGTTTGATAGGTTCTTTAATTATTTTGCCCTGCAGAAAACAATATTGACAATGCATTAGTAATTTTTGTTAGCATTCAGCAGATTTTGACACAAAGAGGAATGCTCTAGTCGGAGGCACTAAATTAAAGATGTTCCGAGTCTACAGATGGAGATTTTTAAATAATAGAAGCTGTTTTTCCTCATGCTCTCACCCATCTTTTATGGTAAATATCAGTCCTGCAACTTCCATGAAAACTTTTTAATCTATTCATTATTCAACAGGGAAGCAAACTGATCCAGCAAAGAAATGTTTAACACAAAAATCAGTATGGATGGATACTATGTAACATTAAAAAAACTGTGTATTATACCTATTTATGATTGTATGGTCATGTGACATTTATGACTATGGGATAAGAGAGCTAGCTGATAACATACGGCACTTATTACACACACACGCACACACACACACACACACACACTTCATCATTGGAAATTGTAATTCTGCTACAGAATTACACTGAGTATCAAATTGAATTTTTGGAGACAAATTTTCAAATATGCCATCTGAATTGTGCACACAAAATCTGCACATTCAAAATAAGTGACTGTACACAAACAGGTATTTGTTATGATTGTAGTTGGAGTGCACATATGCATGTATTACAGGATCAGTTTGGTGCCCAACTCTGTTCCCAGCTTGTTTATGGAACTTTTTCTTTAAAATGAGTGAGATAAAAGCTGTACGGAGAAGCTGCTGTATGGGTGTAACTAAGGGCAGAATCTGACATGTTGGATTTAGACGAAAGGATGGACAGCCCACTTACTTCACAAAGGAACTACAATAAAGCTCCTCTTGTTTCATAACAGAAACCTACACTATATCATACATGATGATGATCCAACATTAGCAGGAATGGTGCTCAACTAGCAAAGTCTACTAAATCCAAAAGCCATCAAGAGCTGTGACAATACAACTGTACAACAGAGGAGATTTTGCTAGCTAAAGGCTATCTTTTCCACTTTATACATTTTGAGTAGAAGCTTTAAAAAAATCTGTTTAAAACTCAGTCAACTTTGCTGTAAAAGTAACATATCTGAGCTCCTGATAGAACTTTGGTGACAGTAGCACTGAAATTACTGTTAGAATCTGTTCTCGCTTCTCCTGATATGGTTTGTATCCCTGTTCAGACAGATGGTCTCATTTTTACAGTATCATAGAGTTTTGGACTATATGAGGCAATTAGTGTAATCAAGGTAATTCTCAAACGTGTTAATATTAGTGAAGTGAAATAATTTATTTTCATAACACTGAAGAGAAATTTGAATTCAAAAGAGTAGCACTGGGTCCCATGGGGTTAAATTCTGCCCCATGTGTAACCCATGCAATCCTGTGGATTACACTGGGGTTGCATAGGGTATAATCAGGACAGAATATATCCAAATAGATTTACTTCTGCAATTCCAAACAGTCTTTATATTTCTCATAATGTCTCTTAGATGTGCATCTTGAATCCATGCATAATATATAGATTATTGAAAGAGCATCTCGGACTAATGTTATGTGGTGAAGTCTTGCCTTTCAAATAAATGACATGCTTTAACAGGAGTTTTTGTGGCACCTTAGAGACTAACGAATTTATTTGCGCATAAGCTTTCGTGGGCTACAGGCCACTTCTTTGAATGCATAGTAGCCCACGAAAGCTTAAGCTCAAATAAATTTGTTAGTCTCTATGGTGCCACAAGTACTCTTGTTCTTTTTGCGGTTACAGACTAACACGGCTGCTACTCTGAAACCTGTCATGATGCTTTAACACGCAGTTCTTACTGATTCTGAAACCTGCAGAAAAACTGACTATACACTGTTAAAGGCTAGCTATACTCACCGGTGTCAGAAAAAATGATAAAATAATACTTTGGGATTTGTTACACTGTGGTGATGCCTACTCACCAAATTATATTTCATGCGCAAAACAAACCCACATTTCATCTCCTACTACGTCAAGTATTTTTAGCAATCAAAGCAGCAGCACCAGTATTTAATCAATGGACTATGAATCTTGTCTTAACAAAATATTGAAGATTAAAGACCTTATTCTACGCTCAATTTTCACACAAAACTCCTATTAAAGTTAATGAGACTTCTACTTGATGGATGAATGAGGATATGGTATAGCTTTTTTTATTATTAAATAAAAAATTTATATGGCTTTTGGTTTTGCAGTGTATTTATTAATAGGTGATACTCCTAGTATTAAGTCCTGAATGTACTAGCATGTACTTACTACCGGAACACCATAAAGTAAAGGGATTCCATAGTTAAGGTTGCTTTGAAAGTTTCATTATGGCCTTATGGAGAACCCATCTAAAAATTAACTAAGTGATTTGTTGGAAATATTTTATGTAATATTTTTAAAGTTTCATAGTTTTCACAAGAGTTCATACAAAATTACTCTTGTACTAATTTTGCTGCAGCATCATAATTTTTCAGCCCGTTTCTTCAGCACAGAATACACTTTAAACACACAAACTGGCACTTGTATAGCTTTGAGTACATACAAGCATAAAATATGTTTTAAAAACTCAGTGGCTTTACAAAGAGTAGTAATGTACCATGTTTGTTATTAAACAAATCCCACAAATGAAGCTGGCAGATAAAGATGCAAGAGGAGGATTTATCAGTGCTGCCCAGACTCCCTTCATTGAGCAATTGGTAATTTCTGCTGCTATCTACCTGCTACCCTGAAAGAACTAAAGAGTCAACCGTTTAGAGAAGACAGCAGCAGTTCCTTTAATAGTATGCTAACATTTGCTATAGCTTGGGAGAGCACAGACAGCAGCACTGGACAGGAGAATGATCTTGCTGCACATTAAACAGGAAAAGGTGTGTGGCTCCTTTGAGGGCTAGAAAGTCAGTGACTTGCTGCGGCAACTTCAGCCCAGGTCAGGGTGCAGACACTGACACCTCTCCCCACCAAGTGACCAGAAGAGGGGAGGTCCACACTAGGGCAGGAGAAGCTCTCTTTTACCAGGACCAGGTGGAGCAGCGTCCATCCTCCCACCCCTGGGATGAGTTAAATACCAGAGTTTGTCATAATGTGCTCTGTGAATTATGCTAGTTGGTCCTCTCCATGGGCTGGGAAGGACTTTTTTCCTCGTTGGGCCAAGGTGCCATGGGGACTTTTTTCCTTCCCACAGCAGGTTGGAGGCTTAGTTGGGGTGAACATGAAATGGGGCGGGGACAGGCTGTGATGTTGCAACTCATTATGTAGGCATGGGGAGGATGCCAAGTGCAGGTACTTCATAGGAAAGGAATATAACGATTAGATGAAATGGATTGGTAAAGGATTTAGAGGAAGTATTCTTTAAAAGAGCAGAAATAGGAGGAGGTTGGGGCTCCTATGAGTGGTAAGGGAGGGAGCCAAACCCCTCACACCCTCCATAGCCGCCCCTTAGCCCTCATTTGGGGGAGTGTTGTAGGGTCCCAGCAGCAGGTTGGCTGGGGACCAGGATGGGTAAAGGGGGGGTATGTGTAAATTATACCATCAGGTATATGTAAATGACTATGGCATACCTGCACTGCACACTTTTATCTGCCAGGTACTCCCAGACATTTAGGAATAAAGCTGCGGATTAATTAAAGCACATCCGTAACCGGACAAAGAGTAAGAGCAGGCCTACAGGCAATCGAGCTCTTCTAGCTCAAAAAGTGACATTTCAGCCAGGAGCAAGGGAAAATTGTCCCCATCACCATCATTAAAGAGTGCAAGTAAAGTTTAGTTTTCTAATAATCATATTCTAATAATCTAATGATCATTCCCCTCTATTCGACATTGGTGAGGCCTCATCTGGAGTACTGTGTCCAGTTTTGGGCCCCACACTACAAGAAGAATGTGGAAAAATTGGAAAGACTCCAGCAACAAAAATGATTAGGGGGCCAGAGCACATGACTTATGAGGAGAGGTAGAGGGATTGTTTAGTCTGCAGAAGAGAAGAATGAGGGGGAATATGAGAGCTGCTTTCAACTACCTGAAAGAGGGTTCCAATGAGGGTGGATCTAGACTGTTCTCAGTGGTACCAGATGACAGAACAAGGAGTAATGGTCTCAAGTTGCAGTGGGGAAGGTTTAGGTTTGATATTAGGAAAAACTTTTTCACTGGGAGGGTGGTGAAGCACTGGAATGGGTTACCTAGGGAGGTGGTGGAATCTTCTTCCTTAGAGGTTTTTAAGGTCAGGCTTGACGAAGCCCTGGCTAGGATGATTTAGGTGGGAATTGGTCCTGCTTTGAGCAGGGGGTTGGACTAGATGACCTCCCGAGGTCCCTTCCAACCCTGATATTCTATGATTCTATAATCACACTGTATCTGAAACTTAAACTAAGTTTTTTGGTAAGCACTTGCATCATCATCTTTCTTGTTGTAAATTCCATAATGGTTTGTTTTCCATATACTGAATACTAGTACCCAACACCTAGACATTCTAAGGGAATAGTTATGCTTTCTTTTCTCAAAGATGTGCCTACCTGTTGTACAGAAGAATATCTGGCTTCCAAATCTGATCATCAGGAAAACGAACATTCTTCACTCCGGGATACTCAGACATGTTCCATTGCAAATAGTAATCTGTCCAATACTGACACAAAGAAATGTGTTAGTGTCACTTTTTTCCACTCATTGCCTCTCTCTAGGGATTATCTGGCCCTAACCAAAGAAAGTTTATTTTTATTTTTAAAGTATTATTTAGCTTCAGACAATGAAATATTTAGAAAGAATAACTTTAGCCACCTTGACAATAACACAGCAAAGCGCAAAAATTCCATTTTTAGTTCACAGTGATTGCATACAGCAGCCTACAAAAGCAGGTTCAATATGCTTGTATTTTATTGTTCATGCTGTCTTGAGCACAAAATTGGAACAGAACAGATTTTTTTTAAATACTAATACGAATTCCAATTACATTTTGCTTCTGAGACATAACTTGGATAGTTCCTTTTGTTAAAAATTATTGGATTATGTAACCATTCAGAGGCATTTTGGGTATAGCAGCCAAGAGTCTCTACTGATAAGGGTTACACTACTGAATTTCCAGCCTCTGAAGGGAACAATGCAAATCTACTACAGGAGAGAACATCTGCAATCAAAGAGTTTCAGTCCATGTTATTCACTCTCAAAAAAGAATGTTAAATGCTGTGGTTTTGAAAACTATGGGCCCTATCCTGAGAGGTGCTGAACACAGCTCCCATAGATAGCTGCTCAGCCCCATTGCAAGCAACAATGGTCAAGACATGGCCGTTAGTTAATCTTGTATTGCTAGCAGGTCTGGATCTGTCACTCTTTAAGCAATGAATGTAAAATGTATTAATGTCAGGAATCTCATCTCCCACCATCAACTGTATCCCACTTTGACTGCAATATATTTTAGTAACTATTTTTTAGAGAATGAGTCAAAATTTGATAAAATAACTGGCCAGAAACATCACACAAATCGTTCCAGAGATTTGCAAATGTTCAATTCACTTTGTTTTTAAAAATTGAATGTGCACAGCTGCTGTCCTGGTTTTGTGTCACGAGGAAGGTTGTTCTCACAATATTGGGCCCAGACACATCACATGGAAACATCCAGACCAAAATTCAGATAAATTCCAATAAATAGGTCAGAGTTTCAAGACCCACTACTGTTTGCCATAAACAATACAATCCCTTTGACCACTAAGCTGCCAGCAGCTCGCTCACAATTTGAGCTAACCAGCAGCCATGATATTTGGGGCAGAGGGGGAGTAAACAGCTTAAAATCAGATTTAAGCTGTGGTTTTCCATAAACGTGCATCTTACTGTTGAAACCGCTCTGTTACCTCCTGCACAGCATGAATAAGTGTGGCAGACTCAAACCCACAATGTGTTTAGCTCATGCTTGACTATTATTTTAAGAATATCTGAGCACCAGCTGGTCAACAACTTTGAGAGGGAAAAGCTCAGCTCTTGCTTCAGACCACATCAGTCTTGAATTGTGTGGTGATAGCTCTTGGGGATACTACAATTTATATTTTTACATACATCAAATTTTGAGACTACATCTATGATACCAACATGCTTAGCCAACAAAAGGCTGCACCATGTTGCACCACACTGCAAGCACAAAGAAGCCCTAAAGCTGGCCTAGCCAGCCACCAGCAGATCACCACAATGTAGGGGATCTTCCAGTGGCACAACTGGCATAGCAGTTCCTAATAGCTCCTTGCAGACAGCACAGAAAACAAGGGACATGACCAGCGGCTTCCCTGTTATCTAGCATTTTTTAGTTGCTATAACAGTCCCTTTTGAAAAATCCTCTTTGCAGCCATTGTAATTTAGAGAAGTCCTTGGGCTCCTCTAATTTACAATGAGAGACTAGTCTGTCATACAGACAGCCTAAAATTGGGGGGAGCAGACAGGTGGCTTCAAGTTGGGCTGAATGCTTCTCAGCTGTAGACAAGGATCTAGAATGTACATCTGGCTCTTTCCTTTGTTTTTAAATGAGTATGTTCACTATGGAGCATTTCTAGCATTTCCTGTGTAAGGACTTCTCATATACTTAGCTCATCATGATAAACCCCAAAAGGTCTAGCACCAGCTAGAAGTATTGACTTCTCTTCTGCCCACTCTTGTACAATTGTCTTCTCCAGCTGCTGAAAAGCTATATTTGAAAGGGTTTCAGGCTTTAGCCTGTCATATACTTTTGTGGCCAGAATTATGACCTGTGTCACAGTAACCTCAAAGACTTCTTCAATATTATCCAGTACAGAAGACCTTTTAGGCTTAGCAAGTCCTTGTAGCTTTAAGTCACCTAAGCACATGCTTAGAGGTATGGCTGAATTGGTGCCTCAAAAGAAGTTCTTTTCCTGATTACCATTTAATATCAAAGACTATCATTACAAGAAAGCCTGCAATGGTTTATTCGTGACCTGTTCCCAAGAGCACTTCTGCCAAGCCACATGAAATTGCATGAGAGCTTTACAGGTTGATTAAATCAAAATAGGGCATGCAAGTGGCTTTTGAAGTGTTTTATTTTCTTGACACTAAGCTTGCACTTTACCCCATAGCAACTGGCATTTTTGTCAAGAAGCAGAGGCAGTACACATATATGCAATGGGCAAGGGTGATTATAGTATGATACATGCGCATACCATGAATTTTTGAAGTGCATCTTTCCCTCACGGCAGTTCCATCGCACAAAGAGCTTCTACATTTTTGGGTAAGATTTAACATTGTGTTCACTGAACATGTGGACAATTTCCTTTTTAGCTCATATTGACATTTTGCTTTAACTTGATTTGATTTCTCTCATAATTTCAATGACATTTTACATACCCTTTCATTATGCTATGCATCGCCTGTTCCCCTGCATTAACTTCTACCCAAACTAGCCATCAGCTATCCTCCATATAATACTTCAGTACTTGCATGGCTGCTCCAAAGCCAAATGGCAGGCTTTTAAACATAAACTTTCCAAACAGGGCATTTAATGCACACAATATGAAATTTTTATCATTTAGTGGCACTTGCCAAAAATCTTTGATAGGCATTTAGAAAAGAAAAAGATTTACCTTGGGCATTCTGGAAACAATGTTATCTATCATTTTCATGGGGTAGCATTCACATCCAATTGCTTTGTTTAAATCTTTAGGGGGCAGATAAATCCAAATTCTACTTTAGTTTACCACCCTCATCAGTCTGTTGTCCCAATCAGAGTCGTATTACTTACATTCAAGTTTTATTTTATTTTTTTAAACATTTTGCCTTAACAAAATTGTGTTATTAGAGTAGCACAGTTTCAAAGTTATTTGTTTTGCTGCATGCTGTACATGTAACACCACGTACTGAACACTTTTGCCTTTTCTATAGTCGTTGCTATAGAGTTTGCTGAAATATGTGCTTTTCACCCTTTGTCTAATTTGTTTACAACACTGTCAGCCTGACGAATGATCCGAGCATTATGTTATTTAGGCTGTTAGCTCTACAGATGTCAGTTGCTTGACGCAGACTTAAATCTGGCTATATAAGCACCTTTGGTGGTTCCCCCTGGCCCTGCTTATTCCACTAACAATTATTTTTAATCAAACAGTCTAAATTGCTCAAGTTCCATATTTTCTATAAGCTGAACAATTATTGCCTGTCTTCCAATTTCTGCTAAAGAACCTTACCTATGCCAGTTTTTAGAACAACTGCATTATGCCTGAAACCTTTTAATTATTTTGTCATTTTTAACTTGGCAACTTCTGGATCCCTATGAAAATAAATATGATTTTTTTGTCCCTCCCTTTCTTGCAGTGTGTAGCAATGTTGATTCTCTCCCTGCAGCTGGATTTTTGATTGAGTTTACTAGCATGGAAAAATATTTTACATGTGTAAGCAGAGTCTGAATGAACTCTCCCCTGACATCTAGTGGCGAGCTGTGGAAAAGGACTTCAGGAGACGATCTCGTTTGCATGGACACACCCACCTTGCCCAGTTGCTCAGCAAGATGGTATTGCTTGCCCGAAGGATCACTTGTGGCTGGTGTTGGTGTCATAAACAGATAGCTAAGGGTTAATGTCTCTTTCACCTGAAACACCTGACCAGAGAACCAATCAGGAAACCGGATTTTTTCAACTTTGGGTGGAGGGAAGTTTGTGTAAGAGGTCTTTTGTTTCTGTCTGCCTGCTTTCTCTGAGCTTTGGAGAAGTAGTTCTGTTTTCTAATCTTTTCTTTTATCTCCATCTCTTTTTGTTTTATTTCTAGTTCCTGTTTGTGTTTTTCCATCTCTCGCCTGTGTTCAGCTTCTTTGAATTGGTCTTCGGCCTCCATTTTTGTCCTGGTAGACATGGTTCCTGTTTTCTTGGGGTGCCCTCCGGTGTTTATCTTCTGAACTGCAGGCTCTGTTCCCTCCTGGAGTCTGCCTAGCAACAGTGCTTTTTTCCCTTTCTCTCTCTAGCTAATGTTCAATGAAGGGAAACCAGAAAAACCACTTTATTTGCATGCATATAAGTGCTGGTACTTGCCTCCTAATGGGAGGGCTATTGCATGACAAAAGACCCTTAACAGTTTGGTAATGGCTTCTTGCTTATTATGCAAGCCACAAACTGCCAGATAGAGCAGAAAAAAAAATTCTCTCTGGTTCCCTTTTAAAACCAAACTGTTTCTCTCTGCTAAAAAGCCCTTAGCAGAGAAAAGAAAAATATAATATTCCTACTGGCTTCTGGATTCTGTCTAGATCCCACCGCTGCTACACCATGTCATAACCTTAGTCCCAGATTTGGACCTTAGCGTCCAAAATATGGGGGTTAGCATGAAAACCTCCAAGCTTAGTTACCAGCTTGGACCTGGTACTTGCTGCCACCACCCAAAAAATTAGAGTGTTTTGGGGCACTCTGGTCCCCCTGAAAAAACCTTCCCTGGGGACCCCAAGACCCAAATCCCTTGAGTCTCACAACAAAGGGAAATAATCCTTTTTCCCTTCCCCCCTCCAGGTGCTCCTGGAGAGATACACAGACACAAGCTCTGTGAATCCAAACCGAGGGACTTGCCCTCTCCGTTTCCAATCCTGGAAACAAAAAGTACTTTCCTATTTCCCCAGAGGGAATGCCAAGTCAGGCTAGCAATCCAACACACAGATCTCCCTTGATTTCTTCCTCCCACCAATTCCCTGGTGAGTACAGACTCAATTTTCCTGAAGTAAAGAAAAACTCCAACAGGTCTTAAAAGAAAGCTTTATATAAAAACAAAGAAAAAATACAAATAGTCTCTCTGTATACAGATGACACAATACAGGGCAATTTCTTAAAAGAATATTGAATAAACAGCCTTATTCAAAAAGAATACAAATCAAAGCACTCCAGCACTTATATTCATGCAAATACCAAAGAAAAGAAACCATATAACTTACTATCTGATCTCTTGGTCCTTACACTTAGAAACAAAAGATTAGAAAACAGAACTACTTCTCCAAAGCTCAGAGAAAGCAGGCAGACAGAAACAAAAGACCTCTTACACAAACTTCCCTCCACCCAAAGTTGAAAAAATCCGGTTTCCTGATTGGTTCTCTGGTCAGGTGTTTCAGGTGAAAGAGACATTAACCCTTAGCTATCTGTTTATGACAGTTGGATCCCCAGTCTCCTTGTTATTGGGGCAGGAGTAATAAAGCATTGTTATCCTTGTTGTGTGAACCAAGGGCAGCAGAACTATACCAGGCATACCCCGATGGAGGGACTCACCCTCAACTGAATGGCAGTTGCTAGGCAGGGGACATGGGTTCCTAAGCCCAATGAGTTGAGAAAGGGTGTGACTAGATATTTGTGTTTGGTGGTGTGGGGTCTCTTTAAGGGACCTAAATACTATTTGACCTTTCCTCTCTCCACAAGTAATAAAAGAGCTAATTGAAAATCTTGTTGCAACCTACAGAGCTGAAATCATTGATATCAAGGTTTAAGCATTAGACCTACTTTGAGGCAGTGTCTCTATTGCAAGACACTGCCCAGTGTGCACCAGCAGTGAGACTCCCCTAGCAGCTGAAATCAGTGAGAGCTGTGTTAAGTGGTGGGCCTTGAAGACATCTTAATGAGTGGCCCGCCAGGTGGCTGGTAGAAAGATGTGGAAAACAGCCAACAGGGCGACTGACATAGAGGGCCAGAGCAGAACCCCATAGAGAGGCACGGCCATTGGCCAGCAGGCTGACGAGCAAGTGCCCAAGCAGCAGAGCATGTAAGGCACCTCCTTACCACCCCACAGTGGGAGGTGAACTCTGGGGCTGCAGGCCAATGACTGCAACTGTGAGTGGGGTGCAGAGAAGGGACAGAGGTTAAAAGGACTTTTGGGCTGCTGGACTTAAGAATCTGAGTGGAAATCTGCCTAACTTACTTGGGGGTGGGTCTTTTGCTCATGGTTTATGTTTATGAACCCTAGTTGTGCTGTCTTCCCAAATTAATACTGAGTTACTTCCCTCCTTTTATTAAAAGTTTTTGCTACACTCAGACGCTATGCTTGTGAGAGGGGAAGTATTGCCTCTTAGAGGCACCCTTAGGCACCAGGGGATGGTGTCTAATTGTATAATTGTCACAAGTCACTGGGTGGGGGCTCGAGATGGTTTTGTGTTGTATTGTTGAAAAGGAACCCCTAGATACTGAACCCAGCCCTTGTTGCTGCCACATTCCTTTCAAAACAATGTGTACTTGGTGGCTTCAGGGAGTTCATTTAAGCTGTTTTGATAGGAAGTACTATCCATTCTGTATTTCATTTTGATCAGAGGTTCCCAGACTGTGGTACACAGAGCCCTTGGTGGCTGTCGAGGCAACTGGCTGGTTACATGGTGCTGGCTCTCCTTCTCATTTCCAGCTATGAAATTGCATTAAACAATAGTTAGACATGACATATTTTCCTATTATTACTTTCCAAGTAAACAATTTATATAGTTGCCATATGGACATGATGTGATGGTGAATGGGCAGGAGATGGTCCATGAAAGAAAACAATCTATGCATTAAAATGTAGTCCACACTAGGAAGAGAGTTTGAAAACCTCTTACTAGCCCAACTGGGTCAAATCTTCAAACTAATGTGTTCTTTTGTGAGCATTCACCTTAAGCATGTGCACTAGGGCATTTGCACACCCAAATTGCACACACTTTTAAACACTTTAGGCTAGATTCTCTTGGTGCACCTGAAAATAGGGAGCAGCTCTGGGACAAGCTGTAGTCCCTCCTGGGTCCTGTTTTAACCTAGAGGAAATTCAGGTTTACTCCTGACTATCTCCATGTAGGAACGGGATATCAACAGGTTTATATTTTTCACCTCAAGAGATAAACTTAGCATTTATGCACTTGGATAATGGACAGATAAACATACTGCTGGTATCAGTAATTGTAATCAGAGATATAAGCACAGTTTATTGTCGAATCACATATATGCAGTGAAAGTCATTCTTCTGAATCCAAACAAGACAACATAATAGAAAGATGACCGCCGAATTCAGTGGGTTTTGAATCAGGCCAATCTATAAATTTTATTGTTATTTGTTACCAGACTAGCCATACAAAAACACTTAGGTCATTGATTCTTTTACTGTTCATATAAACTTAGTCTACACACTGGCCACAAGCAGCAGTTGCAGTATTGATAGTAAATAGCTGATCTGGCAACTAGTGTCTTCCCTGCTCCATATAGAATACAAAGACAAATAAATGAAAAGAAACTTAATGTGACAGTGTAAAAGAATTAAGAATTCCCTTAGGGAGAAAAAAACACAAAAAATAAGAAAACAGGAAGAGAAACATAAAAGACAAAATAAGTAAATTATAGTCTTTGGAGAATGAACTGTTGTTTCTTATCCTGTGTTTATAAATCACAGTGACTGATGTCACTGTAACTCAGAGCCGAAAACAGATTATATTTGACAGTTTTGATCTTATTGTAAAATTACTGTGTAAACAGCATGAGTTGACTGCTTCCTCCACATCAGCTTGTCTTTGTGAACAGATGTAACAACAACACTATCCTCAGTAGCTTACCAAAATTGTCTTTCCTTTGTATCATAAGATTTGCCAGCATCAGAGAGGCACTCTATAATAAAGTTATAGTATAAGGGAAAAGATGGACTCACAGAGAAAGAATTAAACTGAGTGAGTTTATCATTTTGATTAAAACAAGAGAGATCAAATTTCTGCTGACACAACACAGTTGTTCTGAACAATAAAATTGTTGTGTAAGCTACCACTTAACCCAACGAGTTCAGGTTCTCTGTTACAAGCATCAGTTAAAGGAAAAGAAAGTTCCTATCCCCTCTGCTGAAAGTGGAGGGAGCGCTCCCCATCTCCTCCCTCGACCCAGTCTCAGGAAGCACCGACAACCTATGGCAGCCTCTCCAGCTAGTGGTATGAGGACCTGTCTCATCAGGAAGGACAGCAAGAAACAGTAATAATGAGGGCTCTCTCCCACTGGAGGTACTGCCCAGGGAGGTACGCCAGGGCTGGTTTTAAGACGATTCCCCCAATTCCCAGGAATCGGGCCCAGCACCTAAGAGGGCCCCGCACCCTCCGCCAAAGTGCCGCCAGAAACAGCAGCAACTGATTGAGCTGCCACCAAATTGCCGCCGCTATCTTTGGCGGCAGTTCAATTGCTGCCACTGTCTTTGGCGGCATTTCGGCAGCAGCTCTTTCCAATTGGGCCCCACACGTCCTAAAGCTGGCCCTGAGGTAAGCAGCCTGTTCTGCATGTGTGAGCAGGCACAAAGTACTCTATCGGTGCTCATAGTCTCCCCTGCTAAAAACCAAACACTGCAATCTCCCTTTCCTATCTGACCTTCTTTTGTTATCCATTGCCCAATTAAGAACTGAGCACATAGATATAGTATATTGTGAGCGGCGGTGTTCCCACAAGCTTTATGGGAGAAGCAGAAAGGAATTATGTGTTGTTTCCATAAAAAACTGTAAATGTCAGATATGTGACGTAAGCCCAACGGAAAGTGCCAAAGCATGTGAATAATTCTCGTTTTCATTCATCCTCCTACATTTGCTCTTTCAATGTCAGCCCGTGCCCATTAAACTGCAATGGGCTCCAACTTGGAATGAGTCAATCCAAAGCCTACATTAATGCCAAGCTTGTGGGAAAATATTACAAGTCAAATCAAAGTAAACATGCATGGGCATTAGTGAAATTTGAAAAAAAAAAAAAACCTCACAAGGTGCTACCTTTTAAAATTCCAATGTATCTTCCAATTGTCAAAACATGAGTGAAACCCATTTGCCATCTGTTCCCATAACATCAAGAATTAGATTGTATAGGGCCAGATTTTCTGATGGTGTAAATTAGCATAGCTTCACTATGATCATTTAATGTCCACCAATTTACACCAGTAGAGAATTTGGTATTGAATGGTAACTGCAAGGTAAGAGTTCTGTGTCAAGAATTTGTCATTGCAGCATAGTTAAAGATAGGGCTAAATTCTGGAAAATGTGCACCCTACCATACATGCACAACACAAACAGGAGCACAAGGAAAATGCACGAATGTGCCCATAACTGAACATTAGGCAACTGGAGACAGTGTCTGCCATTACCGTGTTTTGGATGCAACTAAATCTCAGAATTATGGACATTTAACCCAAATAATTCCTTTCTTTTCGCAGTTACTTTTGACACAGTACTATCTATAAATAATTTCTTTTAGGTATCACTTACAATCATAGGCATTTGATTAAAATCCTCTTGCAGTTTCTTAAGAAGACAGACAGCAAATGTACCCAATTTGCAAAGATTGACATCCTTAGGAGAATGGCAACAAACCACAGGAATAACTAACATCTTTGGGATAAGCCCGTCCTCCATAAGAAGAAACATCTTGAGAGTCTCAGAATAGTCACTCTATCAACAAGGTTGGCAAAATATTTATATAAATGTGTGAAACTGTATTTCATGTTCTCTTTCACTATCAAATATGATTTAAGAAAAGGTACCAGATTTGTTGCAATCGGTGCATTTTGTATAATACCGTAAGTATCATTACCTGGGACTCCTTAGGACTGCAATATCTTGCAGTGATCTAGTGTTTAGAGTGACTAAAACAAATGCAATGTATTGAGTTTATAAATCCTTCATATATGGTACAACAATACAACTCATACAATTTTATAAGTATCTGTGAGATGATGTGAAGTCATTCTCCTGACAGCCCAAAACCTTAAACCCAGAATCACCTATTCTACAGGATGTATCACCTCAGAGCTATCCCATATGTCTCAGAACAAAGAAAAACTTGCAAGCAACATGAATGTGGGTTTTATATTTGTTGGAAATGAAAAGCACATTTAAAGCTGCATTTGAAGAGAGATTTTATGTTTCACAACTTACCATTTGTAACCAAATGTTGGTTGTTAAGACTTGATTCTTTTCATCCTGGGGAGAAGAGAAAAAAATAAAAATAAACAAGTCAACATTTGTTCATGGAAAGGACTGTGGCCAGCCTATGGCTATGGAGATGCATGCAGCTTTTCAGAGATTAATATGCAGCTCCTTGCACAGGCACTGACTCCAAAGCTGGAGCTAGAGATGCTAACTTTCCAGTGTGCTGTGGGGTGCTCACTGCTCAACCCCCTGCTCTGCCCCAGGTCCTGCCACCACTCCACCCCTTCCCCCAAGGACCCTGCCCCTTCCCCCGAGCCTGTCATGCCCTCACTCCTCCCCCCGCCCCACCAGAGCCTCCTGCACACTGCAGAACAGCTGACTGCAGTGGGTGGCAGGTGTGAGGAGGGAGGGGAAGGCGCTGACTGGCAGGGCTGCTGGTGGGCAGGAAGCACTGGAGGGGAGTAGCTGATGGTGGGCTGCTGAAATATTACTATGGCTCTTTAGCAATGTTCACTGGTAAATTCTGGCTCCTTCTCAGGCTCAGGCTGGCCACCCCTGGACTGTGGTAACATCATTCGAGAAGTTTTAGTGAATCAAATAGACAGTTATGTTAATGTATCTTTCAGTAAAAGTGATCCTGAGTAGTATGTCCTGTTAGCCTATATGATACCAGTTATGACTCTCTGTACCCCACTGTAACACAGTTTTTGAGGGGGGGGTTAAATTGTTGTTATGCTACTACAGCCCTGTACTGCTGGCATCTCTGAAGTGTTTCTTCTTGGTTTGTCCCTGAGCCCTTTTCTTTAATGTAGCATGTTGGAAAAGCAGAACTAATTGCACTAGACGTTGCCCATTTCAACTTCGCTTACAAGCAGCTCAGCTACTAGTTAACTTAACACATCAGAAATGGAGTTACACCAGCATGTACAAATTATAGAAACAATATGAACAAAAAAACCTGGATAATTGCAAATAGGTACGTATGCAAGTTTAGAGCCTGTTTCTGCTACTCTTACCCATGCGGAGTAGCATCTTACTGTACAAAGTCCCATTGATTTCAGTGTATCATGGTTTTAACCCTGTTTATGGGGAAGTGCATTGATACAATGCCCCAAGAGCATCCTGGAAACCAGACTGTGACTCAAAAAAATCTCAATTTGTCTCAGGGTTCCACACAAACACACTCCAGGTGGATGTACTTTGTACCAGCCTGTAGTGAGCCAGCGCGGCTCACCTCCAGGCCAGAGGAGGAAGAGCCCAGCCAGAGTGAGCGGAGCTAAAAAGCTCTGAGCCCACCCCTCAAAGGGTCAGGTGCTGACCCGGAACTATAAAGGCTGGCCCTCAGAGCTCAATCAGGCCCCAGCAGCCGGAGCGAGCAGATGTCCCTCAGGGGGCTCAAGACTGGGAACCTCCTGCGACCCAGGGCAGCCACCCAGACTGGCCTGAGCTCCCCCACGCCCACTACCCGGAGGAGCTGCCGGAGCTTCCTTATGCCCGCTACCCGGAGGAGCCGCTGGAGCTACCCTCAGTTGACTTTCCGGAGGAGTTGCCGGACCTACCACCCAGCCCTGGCCGCGATGAGCCCATGCTCCTGGACCCTGCAGAGGCCAATGCCAGAACCCAGGTAGGGCCCGAGGGGGAGTACGGAAGTGGTCTGAGGGCAGCCAACCCCAGTCTGGCTGCAGCCTTACCAGAGCCTATGTCAGTGTGTTGCGGCCAGGATCCCCACTGACTAAGCGCGGATCCTCAGCTGCTGCTGGGGCCCCGCGCTGGGACACAGTGGAGTGGGAGGGCCTGTGTCCCCCCTGCCACCCCACTCCGAGGTGGCAGACTCCCCCTCTCCCTCACCTGAGGAGGCCAAAGCCTATCATTACTGCTCAGCCCTGCCCAGGGGCCTGAGCTTCCTAACTCAGTGGTTGCTGCCCCGTCCTGACCTAGGGCCAGGCCTTGAACTGTTATTGTTGCTCAGCCCTGCTGAAGGGCCTGAACTTCCTGACTCAGTGGTTGCTGCCCCGCCTTGACGTAGGGCCAGGCTCATAGCAGTTGTTACGGCTCAGCCCTGACGAAGGACCTGAGCCCCCCTAACCCCCACAGGGCAGGCGACTGCCGCACGGACTGCCGGGCTATTTCCCGGACCCACCAGTGTGTAGTGAGCCGGCGTGGGTTGAGCCCCGGCTGCACTCATGTACACAGCCCTATCACTGAATAGGTCCTCAGTATACTGGCACAAAAAAATTGCCTCACGTATTATGGGGTGGAGCTGTTGCTTGGCTGGCCACCCACCAGTGTGGGATGGGGAGTAGCAGCTCTGCATAGCCCCTAACTTACCTACATGGACACACACAACATAACAAGTCAAGAAAAAGTTATTACTCAATGCAAGTAAGGGTGGCAGAACTAACGCCTTAACTTTAGCATCAGCTAAGAAGATAATTTCCTCAGTTCTCAGACATGGATAAATGTTTGTAATCTCAAGACCCTGGACCTAACGGCAATTACTCAGCCCTCAACCAGACCTTCCTCTAGGGTATTTCTGCCTCAGTGGGATTCTATCAAGGTAATGGGATACACTGCATTCAAATTCCCATCACTAGAATTTGTTTTGTAAGCTGAATGTAAACCACCAGCCTTTTCTGTCTTAAATCAGACTGAACCCTCACCATAAGTTTTACCCCCACCCCCACCCCCGAGCTCTACCAAAGAAAGTACGTGGGAACTCTTTGGAAATTCCACAGCATATCCCAGAGTCACCTGTACAGTGTGGAAGGACTCTCAAACCAGATGATACATCTACAACCTTTACAATTTTAAAGCACAAGTAATCTATGTTTTATTCTTCAGCAAATAATAAATGTCCAAACACAACTGTATTCAAATTTTTGCATACAATACATGAGTCGTCTTCAACTGAAAATGTATATATGCAATTTAATCTGTAATCCATTTGTTTGCAGATTTTTTGAATGAATGGAAGGACTGAAAGATCTTTAACTGTAGCAGTATCAGGGCAGTGCCGTAATAGTTATATAGCATGTAAAACCAGTTATAGCTGCCAGACAAGATGACATTTTAAGAGCAAATGGAGACATTTAAAGAGGAACATCAATAAAGGTGTGAAACTGTTACTGAATCGCATGGGATCCCAACAACTGAATGTACAGCAGAAAGGCAAATGAAAGAATTCAGATAAAAATACCCCCTTAATTGTATTCTGCATGGCTCCATTCTCCCCCTAGATGAGTGCACCTAGCCCCCACAAAAGTCCATGGGATCTGTGCCCACAGTCAGTGGCAGAATTTAAAACTTTCTCTTTGTATGCTGTCACATTCATTCAGTGAATCCTGCCTTTCATCCAAGACTCCCTCCAATAGGCAAACATTCATTTATGAGTCTTCAGGCAGGGGGGAACTGTCTCATCTATGCTTCAATACTAGAAGTACAGTACTTGCTTCAGGCTAAAGGTATGTCTTATGAGAGTAAAACAGTAATTAAAGCTATTATGGTTGCCAAAAGATATAGCTGATGGTTGAGTAAAGGCCTTGCTTTTTCTGTAGAGATTCACAGCAGTCCTTGATCGATATTAACAGCTATTACTCTGTAACATTTGCATGATGCATCACTCAAGTACCTATCAGTGTTATTAGAGAGTCTGCCGGTCCCAATAGCATAAAGGACTAGCTTCCAGTGGACATTAACTCATTAATTAATGAAGAAATGATGTCCACTGGCTCATTCACCATATTACAATCAAAAGGTTTCAATACTTTTCTATTCACTGGTGTTATCCATCTTTTGGGTGAGGTGTAAAATCAAGATTCTGACAACTTGTGATCAGTATCATCTCCAGCACCTTGCATCCAACTCCGCTCCCATGGCTCCCAGTTCTAAGCAATATTGCTCTTCCTCATATCAGATGAGAAGTTGCCACTGGCAAGTTACTGGAGAAAGTACGCGCCAACTCAAGCCTGCCGCTGCACAATTAGCTTTTTAATCCACCAGCTGCACATTTGCTGTCACATCGCCCATTATGGTCTCATCCGCCACGCCAGGATGTTAGGGCAGAAACTCTCTGGCAAGAGGAATGGATATCTGTTATAATACCCAACCAGTCCCTCGTCGCCGACCCTACAATTTGCCAGCCTGGTTTTGACCTGTCCCATCGCCAATGGTCCCTGTTGAACAGCTTCCGGACCAGGCAAGTTCTCTGTGCAGCTAACCAGTATTGCTGGAGCCTTGGTGACAGCCCTTTGTGCAGCTGTGACGCAACAGAGATGATGACGCACATTGTCGATGAATGCCTGCTGACTAGATTCAGCGGGAGCCTAGAATCATGTGCATCATGCCACTGAAGATGCCTTCACTTGGCCAGATGACTGTACACATGCTAAATAAATTAAAGGTCTCATAGCACTTTTCTCAAGGCTATGCGTTTTAAACATAGATGGGTAGACAAATTCCAAATACATCTTGTCTAGTCTGTAACAGCCATGCAAAAGCATATGCAGGACACTACCAATGTGTGAATTCGAATTGGGAACATTTTACATGCACTTTCCTCAGTGTAAATGGCTGCACAAGGTGCAAGGCAGTAGAGAAGTAGGTAGCTGGTTGAAATCTTGTTGCAGAACTGTTAGCCTAGTGAATGTGCATCATTAAGCAACACACTTTCCTCCTGTTGTGTATTTTGTTATTTTAAACGTTCAGAACCTGAAAGTGGGGATTTGAACATAATGGCGCCCATTTGGATCACTATATTTAAGGTCCCGTTCGTTAGTATTTTAATCATAAACCCCCAACTTTCAGCTGTAAAAACTTCACTGTAGGCTGAAGCTTGGTTTATAATATTCCTGTCCTGGAGAAAATTATTTCACAGATTTTAGTTAAAATTGGTTTGGCTGGTTTTCGTCAAAAAGAGGGGCAGACTGGCAGTTCTCCAGTTTCAGAAGCTTTGCATTGCACTCTGCAATCTCACAAACGACATCAGTTGAGGTGGGAGGGAACATTCTTCAGGTTTTTGTGTGCGTGTGTGTGTCTCATGCTGAACAATGCCTTTGAATATGATGGATAAATTCTGAAAAAACAGCTTCTCAGCAAAATATATTTACATTGTTTTCCATCACAGCTGTGCACAACCTCTTAACAAAAGGTTTAGACATTTGGATCGTGAAATTTTGCTCAAATTCCAAATTTGTCATCATTTTGCAGTATTTTAGCAGCAACTATTTGGGAGGGGAAGAGTGTCGCACCCAGTGAGGCAAACCATTTCTAGAGCTTCTCTTACAAATATTGTTTTTAATATGAAAAGGAAAGGGGGACTTCACATTGCACCTGGAGGTGTCATAAACAACACCACCACACAGAAAACAAGGCCAGGAACAAAATGACTCACTTTGGGGAGGGGGTGGGGTTACTAGTTAGCTACTTTAGTTAATGCAGGCTTTAAATCACACAAGAACCGGGGTTCTCAAACTGGGGGTCGTGGGGTTATTACATGGGGAGTCACAAGCTGTCAGCCTCCACCCCCAAACTCCACTGTGCCTCCAGCATTTATAATAGTGCTAAATATAAAAAAGTGATTTTAATTTATAAGGGGGGATCACACTCAGAGGCTTGCTGTGTGAAAGGGGTCACCAATGCAAAAGTCTGAGAAACACTGCACAAGAATAACAGTGTGATTCATGGTGACTATTGAGAAAGTATCTGTCAAACAGCTCAGCTCACTAGAGAACATTACTTTATTCATTTAGTGATCTGACTGATTCTTTGGCTACCAAACTCATAGCTATAGTAACGATTCAATACTGTACAGGGTAAATTGTTGTCAAGCTAATTATGATAGTAGGCTGGGTGTATGGAAGTAATGAAGGGGAGGTAACTGTGATCAGTGACGCTGGGAAGGTTATACATTCTCTATCCCTAAGTGAGTGGGGATGGAACTGAAAGCTGGAAATTTCTCTGTGTAAGCATCTAACAATAATAGCTTCTAACAATGCCTTCTCTCCCCCTTTCCTTTGTTGTTATTCTTAACATTCAACGATCTCTCAGGCTAACTTTCTTTGGGAAACCCAGTATCAGATCCTCACCCTACTCTTCCTACTTCTATAAACTTGACCTAATTTCGTAGTGTAGCCATACCCTAAATGTTTTGTTAAGAAACTGCACAAAGTTGTGATGAAAAACTATCAATTTCTCATTCTATACTGTCACTTATTTACTGGTTTTAGCAGGATAACATTCAACTGGTTATTTACTTCATTCTCTCTTATCTCATTGTCTCAGCACTTCCTAATTATATATTTGAAGCATCTTTAGATCCATTCGGTTAAATAATTGGTACCTAATGATGCTTTTTCCTGCTTTTTTGAAACCATAACCATGTTTTCTAGTTAATGAATTTACCACTTAATAGAGTGAGGTTTTCCTCCCTTTTTAGGGTCACACACTGAGCTCACTATACTGTACCTCTGCAGAGTGAAAGAGCCAGAATTAATGTCTGATCCCTTCAGCCTCCACAGCTTTACTGTTCATAGATAAGGCTGGAGGGTGATTTAGACCCACCTAAAAATCAATTGCAATTGGCAAAAAGGCACTAAAAATTCTCTCTACACTCCATGCTGCTCCTTGGCTTCCAATTGATAGTTTTGTGACAATGTCATACCAAGCTATTGCCAAGAAGAAGCTGAGGTTCATTGAAGCTTTCATGCCATATGAGACATAAGCAGATAAATTTATTTCAGTAGTGAAAGCCCCTTGCTACAGTTCTGCCACAAAACTGAACAGGTTAGGATGATTTCCCTGCTCCTGAAAGCAGTATTCAGAGGATGTGTGAATCCAACTCATTCATAACATTTCAACTTTTATAAGAGCCCCTCTTCAAATTAGCAAACAAAACCTGTTTGGAGAGGAAGAAAGGTCCAGTGGCCAGGGAACTAGCCCATGCCATGCTCTGCCACAGACTTCCTGTGTGACCTTGGGCAAATCAGTGAGCTTCTCTGTGCCTGAATTGCCCATCTGTAAAATGGGGAGAATAGCACTTCCTACCTCACAGGTGTGTTGTATGGCTAAATCCATTAAACAGTGAGGTGCTCAGATTGTGCTGTAATGGGGATTATATTGGTGCCATAGATACAATGGTAGTTAAGGCTGTGGCAGGACAAACACCATCCATCTAAATGGAAATAAGAGGATTAAGGGGAAATACTGTGCATTCCTCTCTACTTTCACATTCCTGCAGTATCAATAATGCACTCCAGCACTTCATCTCCAAGAGATACCCAAAAGAAATATGTATCCCATCCTCATCACACTTGCATTCTAACATGAAACTTAACAGTGACCTCAGATGCTTTTATAACACTAAGTCAGCATATTTGATTGTCGCACATTCCGTGCAGTTAGGAAATTAATGCTGCTGAGGTAGCTGTTAAGGTTTTGCATTCGAGTCAAAGTTTGATGAAGTTAGGGTATGCTTACTTTTTGTTATCTGAAGGTGAGCACCTTATGGAGTGTATAACTGATAAATAACACTTCAGGCAACATGAAAATGGAAAGGAATGCAGTGGGTAAGATTTGTTAGAAGAGGTGAGATGTGAATTTCTGGTTTCCTCTTTCCCAGCCCAGGGAACTTTTCCCTAGGCTACAGTGTGGTGGGTGGGTGGATGAGTGAGTGGATTGGATAGGGTTGGTCTCGTCCCTCCCCCGGGAAGATATGGTTTATTCTTGTTAGAAGCCTATAAGGAGCGGAGTGCTAGAAATTTCTCTGTCACTCAGAGATAGGGGATGTTTAACTTCAAACACACACCCCGACAACAACTACCTCCCCCTTCGTTAATTAAACAGAGCCTACCAAAGTATTTGTTTTAATTAAAGTTATGTCTAATCAGATTGACAACTGCTGAAGTACAGGACATAACCAACTAACATGGTTAGATAGAGGGGTCACTGGATGTTGATTATACATACAAACCAAAAAATAAACAATAAATAAATACAATCATAGAAGATTAGGGTTGAAAGAGACTTCAGGAGGTCATCTAGTCCAACCCCCTGCTCAAAGCAGGACCAATACCCAACTAAATCATCCCAGCCAGGGCTTTGTCAAGCCAGGTCTTAAAAACCTCTAAGAATGGAGATTCCACCTCTTCCCTAGGAAACCCATTCCAGTGCTTCACCATCCTCCTAGTGAAATAGTGTTTTATATATCCAACCTAAACCTTCCCACTGCAATTTGAGACCATTGCTCCTTGTTCTGTCATCTGCCACCACTGAGAACAGCCGAGCTCCATCCTCTTTGGAACCCCCCTTCAGGTAGTTGAAGGCTGCTATCAAATCCCCCTCACTCTTCTCTTCTGACGACTAAACAAGCCCAGTTCCCTCAGCCTCTCCTCATAAGTCATGTTCCCTGATAATTTTCCTTGCCCTCCACTGGATTCTCTCCAATTTTTCTACATCCTGGACACAGTACTCCAGATGTGGCCACAGCAGTGCTGAATAGAGGGTACTAATCACTTCCCTTGATCTGCTGGCAATACTCCTAGTAACACAGCCCAATCTGCCGTTAGCCTTCTTGGCAACAAGGGCACATATCCAGCTTCGCATCCTCTGTAATCCCCCGGTCCTTTTCTGCAGAACTGCTGCTTAGCTAGTCGATCCCCAGCCTGTAGCAGTGCATAGCATTCTTCCATCCTAAGTGCAGGACTCTGCATTTGTCATTGTTGAACTTCATCAGATTTCTTTTGGCTCAATACTCCAATTTGTCTAGGTCACTCTGGACTCTATCTTTACCCTCCAGTGTATCTACCTAAAACACTAATCAACTAATGTGTTGTCAACAGTCAATTTGGGGGGTTGATTTGGAGCACATATTTACCATTATGTCTAAAATTTCTGTACACAAACACTATCAACGTAATTAATATACTAGGAAACAGTGCATGAGGAGGAATGGTATGGACAAAGGACACGTCCCAGAGTACTTTAGATTTCTTGCAAAAGGAAATCACTGGATGTTGATTATACATACAAACCAAAAAATAAACAATAAATAAATACAATCATAGAAGATTAGGGTTGGAAGAGACTTCAGGAAGTCATCTAGTCCAACCCCCTGCTCAAAGCAGGACCAATACCCAACTAAATCATCCCAGCCAGGATGAGACAATCTAGTGAAAAAACTGCCGAAAGACTAATAGTTTAAAAATCACCTCTTTCTGTATCGATTCATTTTTCATCAAACCACAAAGAAAAATTCAAATCATACTCAAAGTTTAGATTCTATATTCTGGGTTTTGTAATTCCAGTAAGATATTTTTGCAAACATAGGTTTAAAGCTCTGTTAAAAGGGAATTCTGTAACACAGCCTTAACTACAGTGCAGCAGCAATAGTCTTGACAATCCATCACTGTCTTAAGTTCTAACAATGATAGCAAAAGACCCAACCTATCACAAATAGAAATTAAGCAGGTGAGCTACTATACAGCCCAATCTGCAGTATATTTCACCTCTTTCACGGTTAATCCCCCAACGTTGGCATCCTAGGCTTCTTATAGAAAAGGAGTTTCCTCTTAAACCAACTGAATGCTAGATATATCTGATGCATCTGGCAGTGCGGGACCAGACTGCCAAGCTGCTCATTTTGGACCTGATCCTGTAAAGTGCTGAATGCATCCTCAAATCCACAGGCCACCCTAAACCCAACCACTCCAAGTGCCGAGTGGAAGTTGAAGGGATCCAAGATATCACCTTTTTTCCTCTTCTACATACAAGTCCAAATTCAGCCATGGAGCAACTTTCCTGGTAGGGTTCTACTGGACTCAGTGACTCTCACATCCTTTCAGCTCTGAATCTCTCTGGTTTTAATCAGACCATTAGGGATAAAGTATTACAGCAGTGCTCAGGATTGAGCCATGTGCCTCCTGTAACATTAATGGGAGTCTTACTGGAAAATCCATACAATCTAGCCTGAAAATGTCTCCATTATTGTTAACAGTACTTGATGGTTGTTCTGTAGTTCAATTTAGTTGCACATTTTCTTGAAGTATTAAAAGAAATGTTAAAAAACAATGAAACTTTTTTTAAAAACTAAGTCTAAAAAGAAAACCTTTCCATTAAAGTGTGAAGGCCCTTGGGCTTAATTCAATTATAGTCTATGATGCGTGTACAGCTGCCTCCAGCTCATTCTCAACACAAGCTTTGTAAAATTGGAAATTAGCATGTGTGAGCAGCAACTACTCTAGTAAATGAAGTAACTCAGTTATTTTCTTCCTTAGAACAAAAGTTGTTAATGTATGCATAGGAATTATAATATATAAAATTATACATATAGTATGTGAGTGCACAAGTGTGGTTTATGCGTGTGCACACACACACACACACACAAAATAACTTCCAAATTGTCTTTTAAAATGACAGTTTTCAGTTAAACATGCATGAAAGAATACTTATTATTACTGATACCCTTTATGCCATGCAGAAGAAGATTGCTTTAACCCATAAAATATCCTACACCATTCTCAGCGTGCACTCATGGTATGACATCTTTAACTCTTTCTGTGAAGAGTTTTATCTTGCGTGCTTATGATCTCTATGTGCAAGCCATCAGCATCATCTCCTATCCTGAAGAGCATGCTGTCATGCTAAAAACAATTAAAGATAAGGAATAAAAGTCTCCATCTTCTTTACAAGTTAAAGGGCTAGCAAAAGGCTACCTTCGCAAAATTGCTACTACAGCCAATCACAATACTCAGCACTACAAGTGTAATCTTTTGCACTGCAGGTATAGCTCACCTTGTTGCAGCTGAGAGTACCAGTACCACATGTGCTTTCACCAATTCCAGAGGTTTACCTACGTTAATAGGGACAAGGAGAAGAGAAAGGCTGGGAAACAAAGCAAAGTAACACAAAGTGTCACCCCAAAAGGGCACAAATATAAAAAAAATACAGTGGGTAGAAAAAAAGCAGCCTGAGGACAGTTTGGATCCAGGGCTTCAATCTTTAATTTCTGTGCAGTCCATCCACCAGAAAGGTTTTGCTTTCCCCCTGGCCACTGTCTAAAAGCCTCATCCTGCAATTACTTAATACCAGGCTTGCTATCAAACTATTCAAAGTAGCAATCCACATTCTTCTTAGTGTTTGGTTGACTGGGCCCTTAGCAGCCTATGGAAAAGCAAAACCTTTTTAGTGTATGGGCTACAGAGTCATCAAACACCAAGGCTCTGAATCTGAACTGTTCCACTACACTGCTAGTGTGTGACACTCACTACCACCGATAGTTATACATGTGCATCCAATGTAGGATATACTGAAATCACTTTATATGTTGGAACACAAAAGCTTTAGAGGTTCTAAAGTTATCATTTTCTAGCCTCATTTTTGGATTCACTGTTTCTGCTTCTTTGTGGGGGGCTGATAGAAAAGGTCTTTGTTTGTTTTTTCCCCTCTTTGTAGATATAAAATATATTTTTAAAACAATGAGGAAAACTTAACCAATGTTATGTCAAAGCTTGGTCAGGATCACTTTGGGTTTGGAGTAAGAGTTGGAGGCCTCAGATTCCTTTATTCTTCCTTAATTACAGATACAATTCTACACTCATTTTGAGAGACAGCTCATGTGGTAACACCACCTTAGGCACCTAGAAACTCCACAGAGTTTTACACACACACACACACACACACACACACCCCTCTGTTTCAGGGGTAAGCTTTGCCTCTTCCCCCACTCCCAACCCCACCACTCTTCTTCTCCCATAGAAGAAATGTAGCACAAAATTGCAGCACAAAATACACAGATCTTCCAGGATCATGCAAATCTTGAGCACATCAAGGACACGGGTGATCTGCCCTGGGACCTGAAGAAGCTCTGGGCCCTGCAATTCTGTCATGCTCTCAGACAACATCGCTGATTCCTTACTGGAAAGAGGCTCCTGAAGAAACCTGAAATAGCTTCTTGCTGTATTGACTTTTCTGCTATGTTCACCATCCTTGGTCTCTCTTTTCACATAGATTCTTTGCCATATGGTGGAGGAACAGAAAAATACTGGTAGAAAAACTCAAAACCCTATTCAGCATGGAGACGGGATATCCACAAAGAAAGAGCTCCCTCGATGCTCAGATCAGAACAGCAACATCTGGGCCTTAGTTTTTATACCATACTTACTCCGCATATTATCATTATCCTTCTTGTTCACCACTGACGTTCACTAGAATTTGCCTGAGTGAGGGCCTCATCCTCAGGATATGGCCCTACACGTTCTCTTCCAACTTTCTAGCAAGGAAGTGGATGTTATAAATACACTCAACTATCACTAGCTGTGGAGTTCCAGTTGTAACAGGCATTAACTACATCATGGTACCCCTCCAGCTCATACCGACACTTTACTGTAATAGTAGCTGCTTTTTTTAACTTATTACAGAAAGAGCGGTGCGTAACTGAACACACACTTCTTTTCAAAGAATAGCAAACATGCTTATTAAGTCAACAGAATAAATCTCAGCTAATCAAATACTTTTTTAACACAGCTTGTTTTCCACAATATTATCATGGACAGGATACTTGAGAGAGAGAGACCACATTTGATTTACTTGATTTATGAATTTCCATGACTTACTGCATACATTTCTATTCAGCTCAATTATAAAATATATCAGAAGACTTAAAACTGTAGTTACATTTACTGCAAGCATGCACTGTAATAACTGTGTTCTGTACATTTATTTAGGGATAAATCTCGATTCCATTGAATTCACTCGCCAAACTCCCAATGACTTCAATCAGACCAGGATTTAACCCTGAATTAGAGTTAAATGCTTGATTTAGGGCCAGATTCACATTGACACTCAGACAATGCAGAGGAGCTAGACTCTAACTGGCATCAGAAAACTGATAATCTCACCACGGGTACAGAAGCTCTTAACTGGCAGAAGGCGGGCAGTGTGTTCCTGTGCTAACTTCCCCATACATACCCCAGATCACACAGGAGACCTACTAGGGGATGGTGGGGAGGAAAGCAAGGAGGGAGGAAGTTGGCATTACCAGTTCTCAGCTGGTATGTGTTCCCTTGGAAACCACACACCACTGGTGTAAATTAGAGTAGTCTATCTACAAACTGCTCTAACTCATACTGGAACCAGAGTAGCACAGAATGGCCCACAGGATCAGGGAGCTGTAAATGACTCCCAACCCTCCTGTGCTGTGCAGAGCTTAGGCACAAGAAGGGATCCAGCTCTCTCACTTTATATTTTAGTTTATTACAGTTTGAAGATTTTTAAAAAAACTTTCCATATAGAACCTGAACAGCTAGCCAATGCACAATGTATAAATCAAAGGGCCAGGGAAGCTTCTAATTAGAGTTTTATGACTTTTTGATTTACTCTATATTTACACTTATTTATCTACTTATATATCTGATCTGAGCACTCAAGCATTTATCCTCACCATAACCATACAAGGTACAGAAGTATTATCCCAGGGGTTCTCAAACTGGGAGTCATTACCCCTCAGTGGGTCATGAGTGTATTACATGGGGGGGGGGTCGCAAGCTGTCAGCCTCCACCCAAACCCTGCTTTGCTTCCAGCATTTATAATAGTGTTAAATATTTTTAAACATGTTTTTAATTTATAAGGGGGGATTGCATTAAGAGGCTTGCCGTGTGAAAGGGGTCACTGGCACAAAAGTTTGAGAATCATTGTATTATCCCCATTAACAAATGAACTGAGGCAGAAAGATCAGGCAAGTTGTCCAAGGTCATACAGAAAGTCCATGGCAAAGCCATGGATTGACCCTAGCTCCAAGTCCCATTCTAGTGCCTCAACCAGAAGACAATCCTTCTTTCCTAGGGTGACTGGAGGTCTAGAAATGCACCAGACCCAAGCATCAACCCCTTTGAAAAGCCACCAACATACTTCACTGATAAGATCAATCAAATATGTATGCAGCTGATGGGGAAAGAAAATTCCACTCCCAAACTTTTATTCACCTCACCACCCTGACTGAGTTTGGTCTTATCATAGACACCAAAGCCATTTTAAAGCCACAACCTGTGAAACAGATCCATGCCCCTCCTGACTGGTAAAAGCCAGTAAAGAGCAACCATGTCTTCTACTAAGGGAAATGGTTAATGACTCTTTCAGAGAAACAAATCTACCAGACTCCTTGAAAAATGCAGTAGCTCACTCAATCCTCACAAACCCAACACTTAGCCACAAAGCTCTCTTCAACTACTGTCCCATCTCCAGCTTCTCATTGCTAAGCAAAATAAATGTGAAAGTAGTAACCCATCAGTGAGCATCCTGGATACCTCACAATCAAAGTTCAGACCAGGCCACAGCACAGAGACAGCTCTGGTGGCACTGAACGATGACCTCTTCGTGTGCAGGGATCAGGGCCAGCTCTAGGCACCAGCCGAACAAGCACGTGCTTGGGGCAGCACCTTGGGGTGGGGTGGCGCTCAGGGTTTTTTTTTTGTTTTGGTTTGGTTTGGTTCAGTGGTGCTGCGCTGGAGGGTTTTGTTTCTTTGTTTCCGCCAAGCAGCACTCAGAGGGGGAGGGAGCGTGTTTCGGTGGTGTGGCGCTCAGGAGGGGCGGGGGCTTGGGCGGTGTGGTGTTCGGGAGGGGCGGGGCTTTGGGCAGTGTGGCAGTCGGGGGGCGGGGCATGCACAGCGTGGCGCTGAGGGGGCTTCGGTGGCGCGGCGCTCAGGGGGCGGGGCTTAGGGCAGCGCAGCGCTGGGGGGGCTTGGGCGTCACAGTGCTCGGAGGGGCAGGGATTGTGCGATGCTTAGGGGGGCTTCAGGCGGCGCGGCATTCGGTGGGGCAGGGGCTTGTGCGACACGGTGCTTGGGGGCAGGGCTTCGGGTGGTGCAGCGCTCAGGGAGCGGGGGTTTTGATGGCACAGCACTGGGGGGGTGTTACGGCAGGCAGCGCTCTTTTTTTTTTGCTTGGGGCAGCAAAAAAGTTAGAGCCAGCGCTGCCAGGGATGAAGATAAGATCGCCAAGCTCACACTACCAGACCGCTCAAAGCCTTCGACACAGTAGACAATGCTCATGTGACACAGCTGGAGTAGATGGTCCAGCACTGTAACAGCTCCAACGGTTCCTCTCCAGCAGAGTTCAGAGCAGTAATGGGGAACTGCTCCTCCCTCCCAAAAGCCCTCACCTGTAGGGTCTCACAGTGATCAATACAATCCCCTCTTTTCTTCAAAATCTACATGAGACCATTCAGAGATGTAGTGAGACACTAGGGGCTTAGTTGCCAATGGTACACTGATGACACGCAACTTTATAGCTCATTCTCAAAAGATGCAACCACCCCCACTACTACAATGTCAGAGCCTGGCCATCTTTAGGAAATGTTATAAAATCTTCCTCTTTGAGAAAGCCTTTTCCACAGTAAGTGGCACTGTCTCAATACAAACATCCTCTCCAACCTCAGCACCCCCAAGAAACCCTACCACAAGCAGAATTTTGACCCCCAAAGGGAGATGTGCCAGAGACTCCATGAAGACCACTAGGGACTTCATTTTCTATTGATTTTACATGTGAGGTGCTTAGATATTATGTTGATGGATGGTAGTATAAAAAGCAAGATAAATACCATAGATAGAAAAGGGTTCAAATGTAAACTATTTACATCTGTTGTATAATAAGAAAGTTATGCTGATTTATTAAAGTAGTAACTCGAAGTATTTGACAGGATAATGCATTCAGCATGGGAGTCAGGAGGTTTGAGTACCAAGTCACGTGACCTATCTTGCCTCAGTTTCCTCACTTTTAAAATCAGGATAATGACCCTTATCCACATCAAAAAATGTTCCTTGAGGTCTATTAATTAAAAACTCTTTAGTAGTGCTAAGAAGCATTAATATAACTATTATTTAGTTAGTTCACTATTTTGAGTAGGGGAGGAGAGACGGTTTTAGTTCTTGCTAACTTCGAGCCATTCTATGAATTTACAATTTTCTGGATATTAGTATAACCAGATCTGATTTAATTTATTACTAATGATACTAGCACTACAGTGGCCTGTACTAAATCTGTGATAAGAAAAATTCCTCTTTAGACTGTACCTGCACATAAATGCTCCCACAACTCAAGATACTAAAGTTCTATATTTAAACATTAGTATCATTTTTAAAATGTTTTTCCAAGTGATAAAAATGACTAAATAGATTCTTCCCTTATCTTTTTATTTTAGAGCTCAGGCTGCTCTTGAAATTTCAGGAGATGAATGTGAGCATTACATTTTTGATAAACCTCTTTGAAATGATTGTCTACTTAGCAAATTTTGAGAATTGGGTACTATAGAGTTCTTAGACTGTCTGTGCATGGTATTAAGTTTTTAAACTTCAGATAATGTCAATGCTTTTTTTGTTAATCAAATTAGTTTTGGTTAAGTAGACAGTTGTTCTTTAGGGAGGATGGTCTTGTAGTTAAGGCACTGGAATAGGATATGTGTGATCTGAGTTAAATTCTTGGCTCTCTCACATAGATCCTGTCCCTATGACCTTGGGCAAGTTAAGGAATCTCTCTGTGGCTCAGTCTCTCCTCAGTAAAACAAATAGAACATTGCTTCTTGCTCTCTCTGGGGTGCTAAGATGGAGTCATGTGTTCTCAGTGTTTGTGTGTTCTGACAGAACAGTGCTGGGGCCATAGAAGAACCTAGCAGATAAGTGATTCTGAATCATTTTCCTAGCAACTAGAGGTGAGGTATTGTAGACAGTAACCAACACAAATCTTAATTCTGGGCTAAATAGAATGGAGTCAAATTCCATTATTTGGGGGTAGGAGAGAAGAATTTATTTAACGTCCCTTCCAAAGGGATATAGTTACTATTTTTTTTTAGTTGATGTTTTGTTTTAGTTCTGTGAGATTCATAAACTTTTTGATGCAAAGTAATTGTTTTACAGGTTCCCTGTACAGAATGAGCAGCAGCAAAGACGTGCAAACATATGAAGTGGTGTGTTCAAGCCCATATGAGGACCCAAATGCAACCTATTGTACGTTGGATAACACTGCAGCATCTGGCAAGGGGACAGGATAGGAAGTCTATGAGATAGCCTATGAAGTGGTACCACGATAGCTGTTCCTGTAAGTGACTTGTAAGAGGAAGTGTTATTTTTGACAAATGACATTGCAAATAGAACCACCCAGGTTAGTCACACTAGTATAACTAATAGGGGCTATATGAGTACAGTAACTCTTCGCTTAAATTGTAGTTATATTTCTGAAAAATGCTATTTTAATTGAAATGATGTTAAGCAAATCCAATTTCCCCAGAAGAATTAATGTAAACAGGGAGGGGGACTGGTGCAGAAGCCTGGCCAGGCTCAGCCAGGGGCATGGGGGAGGAGGGAGACAGTGTGGAGGACTTGGCTGGGCCCCTCCAGGCAAGTGTGTCTTGAGGGAGCCCGGCCAGGGCAGGCCTTGGCCTGGCTGACCGCTCCACTGCCGAGGGGCTGGAGCAATTCCCGGCCCTGGCTGTGCTGCTGGCTCAGCCCAGCAGGTAGCGTCACCTCCCATCAGAGCCGGTAAGTGCGGCCGGGAGGCAGGGCTTGGGGGAGTGGGTCTGTGGGGAGTATAGGGGTGCTGGGCTGTGAAGGGGCCAGGAAGATCTGTGTATTGGGGCACTAGGGAGTGGAGGGTTCTGTGGAGGGTGCTGGGCAGCGTGGTGGGGCTGTGGGCAGGAGTGGTGGTGTGCAGGGCGCTGTGCATTTGTGGGTAGGTCTGGGTGGGGTGCTGGGCATAGTGGGTCTGGGGGGGCATCTGACCATAGGGAGTCGGGGGTGTTGGGCAGGGTGGGGGCGCGGCAGGGTGTGGCATAGGCCTGCCCCCGAGGGGAAGGGCATGCTGGCAGCATAGGGACGGGCAGGCCACTGTGCGTCTGGCAACTGCCATTTTGTAAATAGTGCCCTCAGATTGGGCAGAGCAGGGCTTCCCCTGCCATGCCATGCTCCATTGCCTCTGGCTGGCCATTCACTCCGGGGACTGACTTCCCCACGCCATGCTCCATTGCCTCCATGGGGGCCTACAAATGTTTGGTGCCACGCCCACAAAAAGTTAATCCAGCCCTGCTTACATATGTAGAATTATGTACAAAAAATAACTACATTCAAAAATAAAACAATGTAAAACCTACAAGTCCACTCAGTCCTACTTCAGCCAATCACTCAAACAAACAAGTTTGGTTACAATTTGCAGGAGATAATGCTTCCTGCTTCTTTTTTACGTCACCTGAAAGTGAGAACAGGCATTCTCATGGCACCGTTGTAGCCAGCATAGCAAGATATTTACATGCCAGATCCGCTAAAGATTCATATGTTCCTTCATGCTTCAACCACCATTCCAGAGGACATGCGTCCATGCTGATGACGGTTCTGCTCAACAGTGATCCAAAGCAGAACGGACTGATGCTTGTTTGTCTTAGCAATTGGCTGAACAAGAAGTAGGACTGAATGGACTTGTAGGCTCTAAAGTTTTACATTGTTTTGTTTTTGAATGCAGTTATGTAACAAAAAAAACCTACATTTGTAAGTTACATTTTCACGATAAAGAGCTTGCACCACAGTACTTGTCTGAGGTGAATTGAAAAATACTATTTCTTTTGTTTATCATTTTTAAAGTGTAAATATTTGTAATAAAAAATAATATCAAGTGAGCTCTGTACACTTTGTATCCTGTGTTGTAATAGACATCAATATATTTGAAAATTTAGAAAAACATCCAAGATATTTAATACATTTCAATTGATATTCTATTGTTTAACAGTGCGATTAATCACAATTAATTTTTTGAGTTAATCACTTGAGTCAACTGTGATTAATCAACAGCCCTAACATTTAGTAATATTGTTGTAGCAACAACCTGATTAAGAGGCCTGTTTCTCCCACTGAATTAGACAATGTAACTCTGGAATTCTTTAGGGAACATTTCTAGGGCTGCCAGCCTCAGAAACATCCTCATTATAACTAAGGCTACGATTTTGTTACGGAGGTCACAGAAGTCACGGAATCCATGACTTCCAAAGACCTCCTTGACTTAAGCCCCAGTGGCTGAAAGCTGCAGGGTCCCACCGCTTCCTGCAGTGGCAGGGAGCTGTAAGGTACCCCCAGACGCCATGGGCAGTAAGGGTACCCAGCAGCTCCCCAGCCACTGTGAGGAGGGGGCAGGGGGAGCTCCACAGCTCCCTAGGTTCTGCAGGAGAGGGGGCAGGGGACCCTTGACCTCTGAGCCCACCCGCAGATGTTGGGAGCCCTGGACCTCCCAGCCACCCCGCAGTTGCCCAGACCTTTCCCATTTTATCATGGATAATTTTAGTAAAAGTCAGGGGCAAGTCAAGGGTTTCCATTAATTTTTCTTTATTGACCATGACTTGTCTGTGACTTTTACTAAAAATATCCATGACAAAAGCTTAGCCTTAGTTATAACAACTGAACAAACAAGCAGCCACTAAAACACCACATGGACATGTTTTAGAAGTAAATCTGCATACTGGTTCAGGACACCAGGGGTGTTTATTGGTTGATTTCCCTGCAGGTGGTTCCATTAACAAAGTTAAATAAGTGGTAAGCAGACATGTAGTTATGGGCTTCATACCACTTCCTGAGCACTTCCGATAGATTACCTGTATAAATTTCCCTAATTTTATATTTCTGCAAATAAAGTGCTTTGCTCTTGGTGCCTCCCATTTTAGGCTAAATTTTGCCTTCAGTTAATAGTATGTAAATCAATGGGGTGACACAGATGTAAGTGAAGGGAGAGTCTAACTCTTCCTCTTTGTGATTATTCTTAGGGAGCAATCATGTTTAATTTTCAACAATATAAAGAGGTTGTTTTTTGCTACTAAATATATAAGTGCTTTTATATGTAGCGTACATTGTCACTGTCTCATTCCAAGTATATCTAAGCTAACAGCTAAAAGCTAGAACCATTGGTTTGAAGGCTGACAGTCAAACAAGTTCTATTCAGAAGACACAATATTAATTCAAATAAGTACCATGTTTGGTTATATTATTTAAGATTTGAATTCTTCTATTGGAGAAGTAGTCCATAATTTGGAAAAGAGTTTTCTTTCATTCTGTTTACATTATACTGAAAGTAGTTCGTTCACATTCCACCATCACTTTTTATATCAATAAGGTGCATGGTAATAACTTATTATGGTATATCCTTTTCTGCAAGAGTTCATGTACGTTTAAATTAAAAGGAGAGTATCTAAAGTTTATTTACTATTTTTGGACCATAGTAGTATATAGGGGCAGATCCACAGCTGATGTAAATCAAAATAGCTCCATTGACCCCAATAGACTTACACCAGTTGAAGACAGGAATGCTGTAAAATCAAACATGGATAAAATTCAGCCCTCACATACTCGTCTATTTCCCATTAACTTCCATAGGGATGTAACATTGTAGAATATGGTCCATATTTGTAAAGAGAAAAGTTTTTGTTTTCTATATGCAGCGTGTATTAAGTAATAATTTGATTTACTGTTCAATGGCTGCAACATAAAATAGTACTTAGTCTCCATTGTTCTCTTTTTTAAAAAACAACTGAAGAACAATAACTCTGAACTTTCTTCTCCATTGTGAAAATTGTATAGAATGTATTTATTTCAATCCCAAAACTTCCTTGACTTACCAGTTATGTAGAAGACTACTTGAGCTACCCAGGCTCAGAGCACAGAAACTACGTCCAGTACTGTTAATTTTATTTTATTAGCTGCTTTATGGTGACTATTAATAACCACTGTAAGATGTGTAAATTTGCTGATTCTGTTATTTTAGTAAAAGGTACTATGTAAAATGTGAAAGCTTTATGTTCTTATCCCTGTACTCTACAGCAATCCATCATTAAAGAATCTCTTCTCTAGAACCTTAATCATTTTCACAGTAAGGCTCCAAACCTCCTCAGTCACAGGTGGCATATTTTTAAATGCCCACTTATAAAGATGATGCGTTAACTGCTATACTTTTAGAATTAATGGAGAATCCATATCTACATAGTTGGGAAATGTAAAGAAGTGAAGGAGTTTGCTTCTATGAATACTGCTAATTAGTTAATTCATTGCAAATTATTTGCCTACAATTGTACCCCAAAAGGAAAATGGAAGAAGAGGAGGTTACTCACCAGTGCAGTAACTGATGTTCTTCGAGATGGGTGTCCCTGTGAGTGTCCACTCCAGGTGTCGGTGTGCTCTGCATCTTCGCTTGAAGATTTTTACGGCAGTACCCGCATAGGCCTCATGCGCTAACCATGTCTCAATTTGCGCGGTTGGGCTCCTCAGTTCTGTCTCTACAATGGAGATTGCTCCAACTTCAAAGCAGAGCGGAAGAGGGTGGGTAGTGGAGCACCTACAGGGACACCCATCTCGAAGAATGTCAGTTACTGCACAGGTGAGTAACCTCCTCTTCTTCTTCAAGGGATGTCCTTGTGGGTGAAATGTGCCCTAACAGAAGTTGGAGAAATTATGTTCTTCAGCTGATAACAAAGGTGGATGCAGCCCATTATCCAATTAGAAAGTCTCAGGTTAGAGATGGATGTACCTCTGGATTGCTCCACGATGGAAACAAAGAGTTTCAGGAAGTCCTAAAAGGTGTAGTCCTGTCCAAATAAAAGGATAATGCGCTGCACATGTCTAGCGTGTGCATCATTGACTCAAAAAGGTAGGCAAATGGATAGGTTAGTTGTTGTAAAAAAGACGAGTGCATCTTGGGAAGAAATCTAGGGTGCATTCAGAGAGTGACTCAGTCCTTAAAAAAATACAATGTACGGTGAGTCAGCCAGGAGCGCTCCAATTTCTCCGGCACATATGGCAGATGTAATTACAACTAAAAACACAGTTTTCATGGAGAGATGCAGGAGAGAGCATGTTGCTAGCAGTTCAAATGGTTGGTGCATCAAGCATGTGAGGACTAAGTGAAGGTCCCAAGGTGGAGTAGGTGGTTTAATGTCCAGGTATAGGGACTGGAGGCCCTTGAGGAACTGCTTTGTCTCTGGTCTTGTGGTGAAATGCCATAATTGTAGCTAGAGAGCCCCGATAGTTTAAGTTCTATGAAACAGTCGAGTATTAGCAGAAGAGGCACGGTTTGTTTGGCTGCTCACCAGTGGGTGAATCTCGTCCACTTATGAAGATAGCTGGTACGTGTGGATCGTGTTCTATGTAACAGTACCCTTTGTACCTGTTCAGAGCAGTCTAGTTCCTCATTAAAGAAACACTGAGGAGCCATGCTTTGAGGTGTAGCATGGTTATGTTGGGCTGATATAGTTGACTGCTGCGCTGTAATAATAGGTTCGGAAGGAGGGGAAGTGGAATCGGCAGGCAAACAGACATCTTCGTTAGAAATGGGTACCATGCCTGTCTGGGCCATGTAGGGGCTATTAGTATGATCCTGGCACTGTCTGCCCATATTTTGAGCAATACTCTGTGGAGAAGTGGTATCAGAGGGAATGCATACAGTAAATTATCGCTCCATTGGATCATTAATACATCTCCCATGGAGTGCTTCCGTTGGCCCACTCTGGAGCAGAATTCCAGACACTTTTTGTTGGTTGTGGTTGCAAAAAGGTCCAGTTGTGGGTAGCCCCATATTTTGAATATGTTGTGTAGGATGGTCTCATTTATCTACCATTCATGATCTAGGGGAAAAGCTCTGCTGAGCTCGTCCGCAGTGGTATTTAGAGAACCGGGTAGGTAGGAGGCTGAGATTCAGATACTGTGTTGGATGCACCAATTCCAAAGCTTCATAGCTTCGGTGCAAAGTGAGTAGGACCGAGCTCCCCCTTGTCTGTTTATATAAAACATGCAGGCAATGTTGTCAGTCATGATCCTAATGTTTTGGTTTTTGATGAATGGGAGAAAATGGAGGCAGGCGTTGCGTACCACTCAGAGTTCTAGAAGGTTTATGTGTAGTAAGGCTTCCGTGGGGGACCAAAGTCTCTGAGTGGTATGATGCGCCATGTGTGCCCCCCCAGCCAGTAAGGGATGTATTTGTAGTAATTATAACGGGGGGGGGAGTCCTGTAGGAATGGGATTTCTGAGCAAAGGTTATGTGGAAGGGTCCACCATATGAGTGAGTCCTTAACTTTGGTAGGTATGGATAGGCATCTGTTTAAACCGTGTACATTTGGTCTGTACACAGTGGTCATCCTGCCTTGAAAGTACCGCATGTACAGGCATGCATTCCTGACCACAAAAGTACAAGAGACCATATGGAGAAAAGCTGTAAACAGTTGCAGACAGTGACCTGAGGATTGTTCCACAGCTTGGCAACCAGATTCCTTATGATGTTGAATCTGTTGAGTGGGAGAGATGCATGTCCGGTTATGGAGTCGAAGTGTACACCTATGAACTCCAGTTGTTGAGTAGGAGTCAATGTGGACTTATTTTTGTTTATTTGTAGGCCAAGATCCTGGAAACAGTGATGGTCATCTGTGTGGCTTGAACGGCCTCCGCAAAAGTCTGAACTTTGAGCTGGCAATCGTCCAGGTAAGGAAAAATGATCACTCCTTTTTTCCTTAGGTGAGCCATTACTATCGCGAGAATCTTGGAAAAAATGCAGGGTGCTGTTGAGAGGCCAAAGGGCAGAACCTGTATTGGTAGTGATTTGAGCCCATTACAAATCTGAGAAAACGTCTGTGGGCAGGATGTATAATGACATGAAAATAGGCATCCTGCAGATCTAGGGCTGAAAACCAGTCTCCCTGCTCCAGTACTGAAATTATGGTTGTGAGGGTAACCATTTTGAATTTTTGCTTTTTGACAAACTTGTTGAGTCATCTGAGGTCGCAAATAGGCCACCATCCCCCATTTTTCTTTTCTGTTAAAAAATAGTGGGAGTAAAACCCCTTTCCTTTGTGTTGGTTGGGCACTGTCTCCACTGCTCCTATTTGCAGGAGATGTTGTATTTCTCAGTGTAGCAAGTGATCATGAGAGGGGTCCCTAAAGAGAGATGGGGTGTGAGGGGTGGTATAGACAGGAAGGGAATGGAGTAGCCCAATCTGATGACCTCTAGGGCCCATTTGTCCATAGTGATGACCTGCCAGTTGTAGTAGAAAGGGAGCAAATGGTGCACAAAAATCTGGGTAGGTAGTATGAGCACTAGAGTGGGTGGGAGATCTTCTATACCCTCGACCAAGGCTTCAAATCTGCTTCTTAGGTGGAGGGGGTTGGGACGGTGTCAACGGTGTGGGGCGTCGTCATTGGTGCCTAGGTCTCTGGCATTGTTGATTTTGTTGATCATATGGCCTCTGGTGTTGTTGAGTGTAGGCCGGATAACATGGGTATTGATAAGGCTGATACCTATATTGTCTCATTCTAGTCGATGGTGTGCAGATACCTAGGGATCTGAGCGTTGCTCTGGAGTCCTTCATGGTGTGCAACACTTCGTTGATCTTTGTAGTGAATAACTTCTCTCCATCGAAGGGGAGATCCTCCATGGTATTTTGAATCGCACGTGGGAAAGAAGATGTAAATCATGAAGCCTGACGCCTAACGACGGCCGTCGTGGTGGACCAAATTTGGTGCTGGGTGTGTGAAAAGGAATTCTGAGCCCTTGAATGGGACATAGTATTTCCGGTCTGGGCGTTTGCAGGTAGGGGTTAGAATTGCTGGTGTTTTCCAGATATTCTTGGCAGGGTCCATAATGGCTGCATTAATAGGGGGGCAATCTTGGATGCACTGGAAGGTTGTAATATGTCGGTCAGCTCAGGATGATTTTCTGACACCTCTTCCATAGTAATCTTGAGTTTGTTAGCCAATCTTTTGAAGAGGTCCTGAAAATGAGTAAAATCATCCGCTGTTGTTGAAGGTAGGGGCATAACAGCATTGTCTGGTGAGGGTGATGAGTTACTATTGGTTGGAGAGGTGTCAGGTGCCCCTTCTTCCATGTGCAAGGTTGCAGACTGTTCCTGTCCTTCAGTTGCAGAAGTATGCACAGGTTCAGGAAGAGATCTGTTGTCACCTCTTCTGGGGCTGTGTCAATCACTATAGTGTCTCCTGTATGATCCCCACAGGCTCCTATAATGCCACTGTCTGGGGCATGGCATGGGTGGTCCCATTCACGGGTGTCCATACCAGGGTGGTAGGTCCTGGAAACATGAGGATCTTGGTCTCCTTGATCCCATGCTAGTAGGCGTGTGAAGAGGGGAGGAATGGTATGGTGAAAAAACTCCCTGAACACCATCATCCTCATCACTAGAGAAGTGAGAGGGAATAGCAGTTAGCTGTCTGAGCCATGCTGACGGTTCTGGTGAGAGACCAGAACCGAGCAGCAGGGATTCTGGGGTCAGTGATACTGGCAAGTACCTTGAATGAATGAACTGCAGTATTGAGGTAGTTGCAGCCATAGTACATTGTGTTGGAGGCAATGGCGGAGCCGTGGGGTCAGCCAATGCCGAGTGCTGCTGTGCTGTATGAGCAGGCATGAGTGGTTGAGATGTTGGTGCCTCGACAGCAATCGTACTTGGCTGTGGCACAGGCAGGCTTTGCTGAGTTGGCACTGGGTCTTTTGCAGTGCTGATCGGTGCCATATGAGAAGAGACAAGCGACTTTAAGCATGAAGCCTCGGCACTGGAGCGGTATGCATCGGCAGCAGCCAGGATACGGGCAGTGCCAGAGGTGCCCAGAGCATTGTATGTGCTGAGCCGCAGAGCAGTCGGCACTGAGATCATTTGGAAAGCAGTTGGTCTCTGTGAGGCAAGGAAGGTGGCCATTTTTTTTATCCTTTACTGACCCAGGTGGATTTTGTCTTGAAGAGGACTCTGCACCTGTGTCAGAGGCAGGTCTGAGGGACTTCTCCTTTGAGATTAATTTGAGCCTCAGGTCTCCGTCTTTTCATGCCCTTACCTTTAACTTACTGCACTGGGCATATTTTTGAGGGACGTGGGACCCCCCCAAACAGCGAACACATTGAGAGTGGCCATCCAAGATGGGAATGGCATCTCTGGATGTAGTGCACCTCTTAAAACCTAGTGAGCCAGGCATAGTATGAACTGACAGGAAAATTGGAAGGGGAAAAAAACTTTTTTTGTTGTTGGAGAGAACTGGAAAAGGAGAATTGAAACTAAATACTCAGTAAAATTGTGTAAAAACTAACTAAACTAACTAAAGTGAAAAAAATTTGAGCGACTCGGCTGAGCTCCAGCGCAGGCCACAATGGTAGAGAAGAAACTGGAGAGCCCCGCATGAGGAAAGGTTAACAAAACTGCACAAACGTAGTCTTGAGAAAAAAAGACTGGTCTACACTATGACTTTAGGTCGAATTTAGCAGCATTACCTTGATTTAACCCTGGACCCATCCACACAACGAAGCCCTTTTTTTTCGACTTAAAGAGCTTAAATCAACTTAAATCGATTTCCTTAGTCCACCTCCGACAAGGGGAATAGCGCCAAAATTGGCCTTGCCGGGTCAAATTTGGGTTAGCGTGGATGCAGTTCGACGGTGTTGGCCTCCGAAGCTATCCCAGAGTGCTCCATTGTGACTGCTCTGGAAAGTGTTCTCAACTCAGATGCACTGGCCAGGTAGACAGGAAAAGGCCTGCGAACTTTTGAATTTCATTTCCTGTTTGGCCAGCATGTTTGCAGAGCTCATCAGCATGATGTGCACGTTGCCAGGTCACATTGCCGAGCCCATTCTTTGTGAGAAGTCTATGACAATGTCCCTCTTGTCACCGCGCTGCCATCGCGTCCTCACCTAGTTTTGCAATGAAATAATTGTCTGCTGTTGCTCTGATGGAGGGAGGGGCAACTGATGACGGATTACAGGGAATTAAAATCAACAAAAGGGGTGGCTTTGCATCAAGGAGAAACACAAACAACTATCACACAGAAAGGCCCCCTCAAGGACTGAACTCAAAACCATGGGTTTAGCAGGCCGTTGATTTCACAAAACAAATTGGGTCAGTTTCTTGTTTTGACCCATCTATCTTTTACATCTTAGGCTGGCAGCAGACAGTGCAGTACAACTGCAAGCCATCGTCATCTCCTGGGTGCTCAGCAGAAGATGCTGCATTATGATTGCTAGCCATCATCTCCTGGCTGCTCGCCAGAAGACGGTGCAGTAGGACTGCTAGTCATCGTCATCTCCTGGGTGCTCAGCAGAAGATGGGAATGACCTGGCTGAGTCACTCCCATGTCTGTCCAGACGCCCTTGACCAATCTCACCGAGGTCGGCTAAAAGAGCACCCAGGAATATGATGACGATGGCTAACAATCGTAATGCACGGTCTGCTGCCAAAAGGCAATGAGCTTCTGCTGTGTAGCAATGCAGTCTCACATCTGCCAGCACCCAGGAGATGTACGGTGATGGTGAGCTGAGCAGGCTCCATGCTTGCCATGGTATGGCGTCTGCATGAGTAACCCAGGAAATAAGGCGTGAAATGACTGTCTGCCATTGCATTCACAGAGGGAGGGATGGGGGGCCTGACATGTACTCTGAACCACCCGCAACACTTAGCTAGCTGGGAGGCAGTGAAAAATGATATTAACAAATATCATTTTTCACAGCAGACTTACTCAGCCCTGGCAAACTAGGGGACAATTAAGCCTTGAATGGGGAGGTGGGTAGCTCCAGAGGAGGGCAGGGACCAATCCCTCTTGGCAACGCTAGAGGAGGGGCAGCTGTTTTGCCCCTCCCCCACCCCCAATCGCCACTCAAGAGGCTATGGCTGCAAGAAAAGCCCCTGCTGACCCCAGAGCTGGTCTAAGTTTACTTGGTCCTGCCTCAGCACAGGGCATTGGACTTGATGATTTCTCAATGTCCTTTCCAGACCTACATGTCTACGATATTTTAATTTTTCTGGTTAGGCAAGATTTATCCAGATAAGGCAAATTCTATCCTAATTTACACCCTACTGTTGATGTTGCGTTATCCAGTCACCATGGCCTAAATTTTCAGAGGCTAACTAGTAATTTGAGGTGGCTCCATTTTGTTTACCCAACTAGAGGCAAGTGTTGAGAACAGAACTCTGAAAAATGAGGCCCCTTTAAGTGCCTCAAGTTGGACACTGAAAAATGAGGCACCCAAAAAGTCACTTGTCACTTTTGAACATGATGACTACTCAGTGGAAGCTTTGCACTCCCTGAGGTTCCAGCAGACAAACCAGTTAGACCCTTCTGGTAGATGACAGCAGTGCTTAGCTCATTCCATCCTACTTTAATCACTGCCAAAGCACAGCTAAAACCTCACTTAATTATTAACCTTAGCCTCATGTCCCTAACCACAGTGCTGGAATTCTGAAAACCAAAGAAAGACTTAAGGCAAAGTATTTGACAAAAGAATGCTGTTTGTTTAATTTTATTTAACACAATCATTCAGTCTGCTGATTTGCTGTCACACTCAGGATATATTTTCACTCTTTTTCCTTTTCACGCACCTTTGCTATGGTCTCAAGTTTTCCTTGGGGTACACACAGACCCAAAGTGAAAGAACTAACAAAAGCCAACAATGTCCAATGCAAAGGTCTTTGATTTTGCGATGTGTGTCCCAGCCTTCATCTTATTTACACATATGTTTTGCATGCATTTATTATGGTATAGGAAACCTTATTTATGAGATTGATGGGTTTAATGAGAAATTAGCCTCTATTTATATGAGCAATTCAAATTATGCTATTTATAGTACATATTAGAATCATCTATGTGCTTTCCTTCTGAACATGCACATTTCAACTAGAATTCTGAAAATGCATCATTTCCACCACACTGGGGTAATATCCAAGACACTGTATACATTATTTTTTTAAACTTATTGGTCTTGAAACCCAGACAAGCCCTAATACTCTAGTACTATCAAGAGTCACTATTTCATCCTTTGTGCCTCATCTCCTGACAGAGAATGGGGGCTCTGCATTCATGGTTCATGGAGTCTTAACATTAAACCCCTTTGTTTTCAGTTTAAACTGATTTTTACTGAAAAATTCACAGGCTTTACAAAAAGTATTATTCAGGTTTTTTCAGATTTTCACCCTAATTTTCTATCATTCAAATATATAAAAAATAACTTGTTTTATTATGAAAATACAATACATTGCATGAGATATATGTATTACGATCATACATTAGTCTGTATGTATTTGCAAAGCTGCCTGTTGAGGTAAGGCTATTTTGTGTAGCTTCTAGACTAATTCATAATCAAACAGGCACGCATGCAAGCTCTGAAGTGCATGTGCATCTGAACGTACTAATGAATCTCACGCTTGCCATATACACATTTCAAGCTGTTCGCAGATAACAGTTTAAATATGATACACTAAAATGGGAGGAAAATCTGTATCAGAATACATTTCAGAACACAAGAAAGTACACGTATTTGAAAGTTTTAAGAAAACAAAAACAGGAGAAAAGGATGAAGTTGAGTGGATGTGCTGCAAATGGTGTGGCCCAGTTATTAAATGTAAATATTTATAGGCTAATAGTTCTAAGTGTAAAATAGTAAACTGTTTATTGAAATGAAAAGTTGTATTTGGGGATCAGAGATATAGTGTTTTCTTAAACTCAGAGGTGGTATTGTGTTTTGAGTTCTGCCGCTAACTGTATTGATGAACAGAATTCAAAGCATTAATCTACTGAAAACTTTTCAAATAAACCCCAATGTTTACCCAGAAAAATTATTAATAGGTTTTTGCCCTGATTTACACCTGTTTTTGTTGTTGCGGTAATAAACACTGATAAATTCCCAGGGAAAAAAAATAAAATAAAAACTACCAAAAGGACACCTGAAAAATCCCCAATGCATCCTTAGATCCTCCTGAACTATTGACACAATGGGCAGTCCAGTTCTTCCACTGATTACGGTCACTCTCTAGTTGTGGTACTTCTTCCCAGCTGATGCCAGATCATTCAAGCTCTCTGTCACCATCTCTTGCTAATTCTTCTTTGGCCTTCCTCATGTTCTCTTTCCTCTCTCATGTACCCAATTCACTGTTTACTTAACATGTTTCCCATCTACAGTATGGTGCACATGTCCCAACCACAAGCCTTCTTTCTGGGATATTTTCTAACATGTCCTGCTCTGTCAGCTCCCTTACTCTCACATTTGTTATTTTGCCTTTCCATGAAATGTGGAATATCTTCCTCAACCATCTGTGATGGGCAGCCTCCTTTTTTGTTAGTCCTTATCATCAGCCAAGTCTATGCTACACACAGTAGCATGCTCAGTACAATCACACAGTATAATGTAAACTTTAATTGGGTATGGAGATCTCTGACCAGATGTTTATTTTTCCAAAATTTGTGTTTACTTTTCCCTATCTCATATGAATACCTTTACTGCAGTCACCTTCAAATGTCACCGCACTCCTCAGGAAGGAGAATTCTTCTACCTGTTCGATTTCTTTTCCATCCACGTACATCTTTGCAGCAGTTTTCCAGTTTCCTACTATTACAGTTTGAGTTTTATCTGAATTTACTTTCAGTCTAATTTTTGCTGCTTCCTGTTCAACCTCTGATGTAAGGGCAGTCATTCCATTCTTCATCATACTTAGAAAAGGAATGTTGTCAGCAAAGTCAACCTCATGTAACTCATCACCACTAATCTATTTTATACTATCCAAAATGCCTTGTGTTGTCTGTTTTATCACCAAGTCTACTGCTTACATTGATCAGCTTGTTCTGTATCCCACAGCGGATCTCTGTGGACACTACTGAATGCTTTCTTAAAGTCGATAAAATTGATTAAGATAAGTCTTTGCCAAAGAGTAGCTTTTTCAGTGATCTGTCAAAGGGTGAATATCAGTTCAACACATGGTGCACCTGTTCCTCTCATAATATTTCACCCACTGCCTTCTTCATTCTGTTCAGCATAATGGCAGACAATACGTTACACAGGATTGATAGCAGTATAATATATCTCCAGTTCATGCACTGAATAAGATCATCACTTTTTTGACAATGCCACAATAGTATCATCTGTCCAATCTTGTGGCACTTATTCTTTCACCTGCATTTTGTTAGAGTTTTGTTAGGTACTCAATCAGATGTTCACTTCCCACCTTTAGTGCCTCTGCCTGAATTCTGTCAGTCCCAGAAGATTTCCCATTTGAGTACTACACACCACACCACAGAAACACCAACCAATCCCTGTAGCAAACCTTGTTGCCTACTCAGCCCCCATATCTACTCTAGCAACACCATCTGAGGACCCAACCACATCAGCCACACCATCAAGAGCTCATTCACCTGCACATCTACTAATGTTGTATATGCTATCATGAGCCAGATGCCCCTCTGCCATGTACACTGGCCAAACCAGACAATCCCTACGTAAAAGAATAAATGGACACAAATCGGACATAGGAATGGTAACATACAAAAGCAAGTAGGTGAACACTTCAATCTCCCTGGACATTCTATAACAGATTTAAAAGTAACTATTCTTGAACAAAAAAAAATTCAGAAACAGACTTCAAAGAGAAACAGCAGAACTAAAATTCATTTTAAGTTTAACACCATTAATTTGGGCTTGAATAGGGTCTGGGAGTGGCTGGCTCATTACAAAGGAGCTTTGCGTCTCCTGGAATTGACACCTCCTCATCTATTATTGGGAGTGGACTACATCCACCCTGATCGAATTGGCCTGTCAACACTGGTTCTCCACTTGTGAGGTAACTCTCTTCTCTTCACGTGTCCTTATACAATGCCTGCATCTGTAACTTTCACTCCACACATCTGAAGAAGTGAGGTTTTTTACCCATGAAAGCTTATGCCCAAAGAAAACTGTTAGTCTTTAAGATGCCACTGGACTTCTTGTTGTTTCTACCATTCCTGCATCTCTTCTTTATCTTTTCCTCTGTATCTTTCATATGCCTCTAAGATTTCTACCTGTGCCTTGCGCTGTTCCTTTTTTGCCTCCAGAGCTTTCCAATTGTCAATCACTGCCCATGTTCCAGATGTAATCCGTCCATCTTTCTTCCACCCTCTTTGGAAGCCCACTACTTCCCTCTGCTGTCTTGACTACCACCTTCTTCCAGACTTTCATCAGCCTGGTCCTGTAAAACACTGTAATGGTTCCTAAATGAAATTTGAAGTCTGATCTCCATTTCTTTATCCCTGAACTTCTCTATTGCTATAAACACACAATTTGTACACCTTTGTGATCTTTTGGAGTTTAAGTTTTAATGTGGCTGCTAAAAGACAATTATCTGAGCCAACATCAGCTCCTGTACTGACATCTCCCAAAGAAGGGGGATGACTCTGACATCCCCCAAAGAAGATGCTCATTGTGACACTACACCCCATATTCATCATGGGGGTATGATTATGATATAACTATAATATAATTATGCCATAAATATTATGCATTTTGTACAAGATGGGTCATGTAAGATGTCATTGGAAAAGTTATGATTCGCTGAACATGATTATTCTATTTGTATGCATGTATCATTTTTGTATCTGAAGTTATGAATATTCAAATGTATTTACTCTGGAAAAACATCCACAGCTCGCCTTTCAGGAACAACAATGATAAAGCTAGATGGTGCTAATGGCTCATCAACAAAGACAATGATCTGTGGAAAAGCTCAGCCCTCCTGTAAACATTTTAGCCGGCCTGTAAGTAATGGCTACTATGACTCAGCAAGGGCTCAGTGGTACTCCAGTTCCAGGTGGCACCCGGGGGGGGGGGGGGGGGGGGGGGGGGAACCGTCACACTCATCTCTTAGATATACAAACCAGAGATATCTGGTTGAGAGTTGCATTGTCCAGTGATCTTCATGTCAGCTAGTGAAGCCTCTTGTGCTGGAAGAGATTGTCTCCTAATCTTTGTGCCACAGAGCTGTCTGCCATTATCACTTTGGATGCCTTCCATTGCCCCACTCATGACTTCTTCCCAGCCAATAAAGTTGTTGCCAGTTTGTGGGTTGAAGTGGCCTGTAATCAACGTGATATCATAGCAAGGCAATACTGACGGCACCTGTTCATGGAATGTATCTTTTTCACCATTGCCTGCTGCATCTGTCAGTGCATATACTTGGATTATTGTACACTTGACATGTCTTGTTTGTAGGCTGTCTGTTATTAATCTGTCATTCACTGGCTCCTAAGACAGCAGTCTTTGCTGTGATGTTATCCAGCATAACTCCTACACCTGTTGCGTGTGTTCCTCTTTCTCAGTATAAGACAATAGCACCATCAGACACCATCTTGCCACTCCCTGTCCATCTTGTCTCACTGATGCCAAGCACGTTCAAAGGGTATTTTTTAATTTCTCATGTAACTTGTGCCAGCTTTCCAATACTATGAAAAGTAGGCCCATTCCATATGTCTACTCTTGTTACAGATTTTGGCATCAGGATTCGATGAGTCACAATCTCAGCTTTCTTTCGGCTTTCACTGAGATCTGTCATGCTTGGATTTAACTGAACAGTTTCCTCACAATAAGGTTTTACACGAGTGAGTCACAAACCCACTTGCAGCACCTTCTTCTTTTATCCAGGCTTGGGACCAACACCATTGCTAACAGCAGCAGGGTTCCTAAGGTATCACTGAGGGAAAAGATACCATTGTGTTGATTATAGCTTAATATTCTTGAAGTTGTTCCCAGAAAATGTGCTAAGAGATGATACTACAGCAACTATCCCATGCCCAACTCCAAACTACAAATCGGAGCAGATGATTGATCTTCTAATGGTTCAAGAAAATGCTCTCTCAAAGCTTAAAGAGTTTGCTTCTCTAAGAAAATATGTTTCACAAATGAGCTTACATTTTATTTAGCTGAGCTAGGTGTCAATTCTGAAATGCAGAATAATCCACAATTAAAAATAGATTATGGAATACTGTTGGCTTTACAAATTTTCAGGCTAACAGGAACTGACCAGGAGTTTTATGTTTCAAATATGGACCAACTCACTTTCATTCTTAAATATATAGTAGAAGCTTTCTGCACTTTCAAATTTCTGAACTTTTGAATTTTCATACACTGAACATCTATACAATCTGACTTAAGTGAAATTTCTATCAGCAGTGCCACATTAATGCAAGAGAATGGAATCAACCAGGGGCCTTGAATAACCTTTCTAGCAAGAACAAAGATTTCCTCGTAAATTGTTAACTATTATTTAGAAAAATTGGACAGGATGATTTGTCCAGAGATTGGCAACCAGGTGAATTAAGTGATTAAAATCAAAAGGCCTTGAGACCACTTTTCTAGTTTTTTTCCTAATGATGTCTCTGAATATTGTCTACATATAACAACCAGAGTTGAACAGAGACTATATGTATTAGATAAGACTAAGTATTTTAATTATACTACTGGAAAATAATAGAGTTCCACCACCCCCATTATTAATCACAAAATGTTTTTATGGCTATATGATGAGTGCTGGAGAAATCTGATCCACTTTTCTGTAATTTATATAGTCATATATAATTATTTGACTTACATTTATCGATAATGTATTTTGAGCTATCGTATGAAAGATGATAGGTTACAAACCACTGTTTCATTTTTTAATATACAGAAGAATATAATGCCCTCAGAGCATTTAAAGTCTCATTTACCAATCATAATCATAACCTGATTTCCTTGGAACCTCAAATACTGATATCCTAGGTTAGAGAATACAGGAAGTGAGTTTTCATTTTGTTGTTTTAGAAGGCTAGAGGAAGCTAGGAAGTGTCTTTAATACACCTCTACCCCGATATAACGCTGTCTTCGGGAGCCAAAAAATCTTACCACATCATAGGTGAAACCGCGTTATATCGAACTTGCTTTGATCCAGCAGAGTGCGCAGCCTCACCCACTCCCCCCGAGCGCTGCTTTACCACATTATATCCGAATTCATGTTATTTGCCTTTGTTTACTGGACACTAAAAAAAAATTAAAACAAAATAATTAACGTTGACGAATTTTAAAAAGCAGGCACTTATCTTGAAAAAGGAGCTCATCAGAGGATTGCATCAATGTAACATCGTGGTACCTACCAAGTTTTTAGGGTCAGATTCTACAACCCTTACTCATGCTGAATGGACACCAATAGTCCCAATAAAGGCAATGGGACTGGGTGGTGTGAGTAAGTGCTGCTCAATGCAAGGGGGTTGCAGAGTCTGGCCCATAATGCATTAGCTCCACATTTTCAAAGTAGAATGAAGGGATTTAATTGGGTAACTCTCATTATTATTAATTACATGACTAAAGTCCTGCACAAAATCTTAGGAACGCTTCTTATTTTCTTGTTTATTGTGTTCATTATTATTTATTGTTTCTGTTGTGGAAGCAGCTAGAGGGCAGGGCCCCATTGTACTTACAACACTTAAAGAGATGGCCCTTGCTTCAAAGAGCTCATGATACAGTTATGGTTTAATACAGTGGTCGAATATGCACATGATGTTCCCTAGGCCCCTCAAAAGCTGGATGTTGTATCTCATGAGGATTTATTGCTTTAGATAAAATAATTAATATATACATTAGTACTGTTTCTTTAAGAACTGAACAGTCATGCCAATCATGAACCTATTTTCCTGTTAACAGGAAGTTCTGCAGATGATCTCAAGCTACTGAACAGAGCAGACCTTTTGCCCTACTGTAATAATAAGTATTCAATAAATCTTTTTATGACATAGGAAGTCGTGTGACCCCTCTATTTGTAATAACAGCATGACCTTACAAAGGATATGAGAAAAATGTTAGATATATGATTTGCTTTGCTGATAACTAATGAAAATATTTTTCTTCTTGGCACAGTTATTCTGAGGCAATTTTCTACAGACATTACCTGTTGCAAAATAGCCACTCTCCTGAACATTGAGAGGCGAGTTCACAAGTCCTGATGTTCATAGACAAAGACCTGATCCAAAGTCCAATGAATACAGAAACAATTTTACAAAAAAAGAAACATTGTGACCTTTATTTTTCTTTATGCAAGTACTTTAAACTAGTCCTTTGTTCTTCACCGTTGTGCATCCTATAGCATACTGATTTTATTTAAGGCCTCTTTCAAGAGACAGCATAGCCTGAGAAGAGTGGCTGGGAACAGGAAACTAACAGAGGCAAAATTATTAGCTAAGCCATAAATTAGAAAGTAAAATAATTAAGAATCACATATAGGCCCTTCCATCTCGCAGGGTCCTAGAGGCCAGGCTCCAGCCTGAGCCTGCATGTCTACACTGTAATTCAATAGTTCCTTGGCTCTTAGCCTGAGACCCACAAGCCAGAGTCAGCTGACATGGGCCAGCTGCAGGTTTTTAATTGCAGTGTAGACACAGTCTCTGTCAATCTAGTAACTTTCAAGAGCACCAAATTCATTTAAAACTATTGGAAAATATATTCCAGGACTATTCCAATTTTCTACAATCCAAGGAAAATTCATAATAGTTTAGAATTGTCTTCAAGGAGATTAAAGGGTTGTACATTTTCTCTGCAGGATGGAGAGAGGAAGACAGAGCCGGGAAAGAGAGCAGAGAGACTCAGAGAGACTTTTTCTAAAGTCCACAGATGAATGCTAACAATTACAAAGAACAATGCAGATTTGATGAGCTTCTCCCAGAGCTAGTTTGTGAAAGAAGCTGTTGGGACTTGATAAGCAGCTTATGCATGTCCTTGGCACTCCTTTTCAATGTTCCTGTTGATTCAGCTCCATTTTATTAATTTCTTCCAGATTTATTTTTCTCTCCTCCTTTCTTTGATGGGTGATTGGTTTTACAGAACTCATTGTTCTCGCTGAATAAGAGTGTGCTTTTCTTTTAAACATTTCATAATATTTCACACTGATATTTGTTTGTTGGAGCCAAGTGATTTGTAATCTAACTTAGGCCCTGATCTTGCAGAGACATAAATGCAGGTTTAACTAAGCATGGTGTGTATCCCTACTGAAATGATTGGTGTTACTCACAGTGTGTAAAACTCAGCATGTGCAAGCCTTTGCATGACCAGGGCCTTTGCTTTGTATAGCCATGTTTCCAGATGTGAAAGTATGATGAGCAATCCTTAATTCAGTGGAGATAAGCTGCCAGAAATCTGGATCATTTTATATATTTTGTCTGCAAAACTAAACTGAAAAGCCAACAAGAACACATTTGCATGCGATACTATTCACAAACAATATTTCAGCATTTTTCTTTCAGTCTTGAGTAGAAATGAAATAGACCAGAAGCAGGAGAAAATGAAAAATAATGGGGTGAAACATTTATCTGAAATATTTGGCAGATGGGGAGGTTTACTTCACTTTGGTGCAAATACTGCCAAAAGTTTGAGCCATCTCTCAGGTTAATCAGAACAGCTCAACAGTACCTTGTTAACAGGCTATTTAATAGTTGTGAGGAAAAAAATCATGAAAATACTCCACACAATATGGTTGCTTTCATATCAAAAGAAGCGAGACCTTGAAAATAAATGTATCCATCAAAAAAGGGGGAAAAAATCAAACAAATTTTCAAAATATTGATGTTTGTGCCGAACAGCAATACTATGTTTGTGTGAAATGGTTGCAACCAAAAACTACACAGCTCATTTGGTTGAGGATCTTGCTATAGAATCGAAAACATAGACCATTTTTGTCTAGAGACTCTCCAAGGTTATGAATCTGGCTCAGTTTTAAGTACCTAAGTTGATTTGATTTTGCTTGGAAATTATAAGAGGTACATGAATTTTATGTGAAATCAAGAGAAACTCTTGGGTTTTACAATGCGATAGTGTGTACAAACTCTAGATGTAAAGTAAAACATAAGGGGTTTAAACCCATGTCTCAAAAGAGAATGAAGCATACAAACAAACTAAAACGTCCCAGTTTTTACTGAAGCTCTTATTACTGGACCCTACCAGAAAGCATATATCTAGCTTTATGAGCCATGGTCTGGTCCAGTACAGCAATTCTTGTATTCCTAAATTGCAAATGTCTCACCTGGTTAACAAAAGTCTGCATGGACAGGGATAACTTGTATACAAAATTCCAGTCCAATGTAGAAGGCCAGAGACAAGATATCTCACCCCCTTACACAGACTCCAAATGCTCCCACTTCATGGTTTAAAATGAAAATATTGACAAAACCTTATTATATCTCCAATTCAGAAAAACACTTAAGTACCAGATTAAGTCCCAATGACAACAAACACTTCTCTAATACTTTGCTGATCTGGGACCTGAAAGTATATCAATGGATGTCATTAGGATATATTCACACCAACGAGGAAGGAGACTGCTAATGCCTTGAAGCAACAAGCTCCCAGACACAAAATGTTATTTTTGAAAGAAAACAGCACAAGCAAAAACATTCAATTAAATGAGTTCAACTCTTCATTTTGTTTGAGCTGGAAAAAAAGGAGATAAGTACAGCGTGGAAAAGGAAATGCTTTGAAGCAAAAAGACTTCAGGAGGGGAGAGATAGCTCAGTGGTTTGCGTATTGGCCTGCTAAACCCAGTGTTGTGAGTTCAATCCTTGAGGGGGCCACTAAGGGATCTAGGGCAAAATCAGTCCTGCTAGTGAAGGCAGGGGGCTGGACTTGATGACCTTTCAAGGTCCCTTCCAGTTCCGGGAGATAGGTATATCTCCAATTATTTATTTTTTTAGACAATAATTCTGTTAAACTTCATCTAAAGTATTTTTTCTTGTATCAGACAGTCCTGTTGGACAGGGCAAAAGGGATCTGAATGGGTTTAATGGGACAAGGGTTTTTTAAGTTTTTTTCTGCAACCTCTACAGATGAAAAAAAAAAAAAAAAACCAACCATAAAAGACAGTACTTGAACAGTGTAGCATCTTAGATGTTCCGACTTTTTCTCCATGACTCTCTGGAGATGTGTACAGTGGGGACTTATGCTGATTTTGCATTCATTGATTAGAATTTTCACATTATGTCTCATGCCATTTTGAGTTGTCCCTGAGGTCTTTTGGAAAAGCTTCTCTAGATCATGTTATCTGATAGTAAACCTAAATATATCCATTGTGAAATTTCATAAGAGGAATAAAAAACTCCTGCCATCATCACTGTATGTTGTTCAGCTACCATCTTTCCTTTCTGAGTGTCCTTTATAGACTTGGAACTGCACTAGTTTTGCTACCTACTTCAATTGAACATTACAGGGGAAGGGCAAAATTTGCCCCTAAAGTCTTAGGCAGCGATTTCATATCACATTCCTATGTAGTTCCAGGCTCAGACTTACAATAGTGTGAAAAGTAAGAGAAAGTAGAAAAAAATAAGATAACCATGTCATGTTTAAAAAACACTCTGATTTATCCCAGGGGGAAAATATATATTTTCAATAGATTTCATAAAATATATTGTGTGAGATTTTATACACTGGCAGCTTTTCATGTTATACAGGATTATTTGGATTCACATCCAATATGGCTACTGCAGAGTAGTACTAGAGAGTGTGAAGGGCAGGATGAAACTAGAAGCATAGCTGTTTACGATAGCAGTATGTTTCCGTCACTGGGGATAGGGAGAAGAACAGTCTACGTAAAGGACTGTGTTTTTAAAAGGCATGCTCCATATCTTTTAAACATGCTTATTGCTAATGCTACTATATCCTACCCACCTAGGAATCCCTCCTCTACTACTGTCACTAAAGGGTACAGATACCAGAATACAAAAGGGGGGAGTTAATTCTCCTCTCTCTGTGCTCTTGAAATGTTCCCATTGCTCCCATTTTCCTGTAAGTCATAGTTCATTTCTTACTCCTTTTATTTCCAGTTTGGTCCCAAAAATTACCAAACACAACGGTCCCTCTGAATTTGAAGATCAGCCCATTTGCCATCCTAAATTGCTGTGCCACAAGAAGTTTCAAAATAAGATTTCAGCAAATGACAGTCACAGAGAAGGCAGGTTATTTTTCACTCCCTTTATCAAAGTGGTTGGCAATTCCCATTTCAAAAAAGGTGAAACAAAAATAAAGACTATGGGAAAATATTAATCTGTATCTAGAACATCATAATAAACTGCCTTTAAAAACCACCCCTTAAAACCTGAGGATGGTACAATATGGGTAAAAAAAGACAAGTTGGACAACACAGGATAAAAATTTCAGTGCATACAATGATTTTCTATTAGTGAGCAGGGAAATGAAGACCAAATGGTACACAGACCCCACCTCCATTGTTAGAAATAAATTGCCACAAATCTCCTTCCACGCCCACCTCTACTCAACCACAGGACTGACTCTTCCCATCCCATCCCCCACTCATCTTCCAATCCCAAATCCTTCCCAGTCTCTTCTCTTGATCCCTTCCAGGCCTTCCCAGTTTCTCCTCTTCTTAACAGACCTCCCAGTTTCCCAGCACCTGTCCTGTCTACTGTTCCCCAGCTTCTCTCTTGGCATAGTCCCCTTGTTTCCCCTCCCGCTTCTTGCAGTCGCTCAGTGACCACTCTTCCTATGAATCCTGGTGCTAACTTCATCTCTCAATCCACCACCACCACAAGATCTGAGTAGCTCCCTCTCTACCTAATGCTGATGTCAGCCTCTGTAGTAATAAGCACAGCAGTAAAGAGGACTCACTAGGCTCAGTACCCTCGGGGGATAGGAGGAAGCACTCACTGGGTCTTTCAGGGACCATTAAAAACTGTGAAAAGGTAACCCCCACTGTGGCAGAGGGGCTGGAAGTACTTTCTGCCTCTTTCCCCTGTGTAGGAGAAAACAGAAGTGAGATGAATAAACTGGGCTCTGGGCTTGCACATTCTATTCACCAGAGGAAATTAAAGGGCCTCCCGCAGAGGTGGTGTCCAGTCTGGTGTACTAGAAATGCACCCTTAATCTACCACTAAATGAGTCAAGGAAAGTAAATGCATCTGTCATTAGGAAATATGTTGGTGGCACATTTTGTTACTAGCTCATTAAGTAATTGTTGCGACAAGTACTCATCATTCCCTTCAGTATTTGATTCTTGTTGAAAATGCAGAATACTCATTTATTTTATACTGTGAAGACTGGTTGGTTTCTTCCCATGCCTGTCAATCCCAACACTTCAAGGGAGAGACATAATCAATTTTACAGTAACTACAGTATCACTGGCTTGTTGTTGTTTGAATTAAAAAAAAACAACAATCTACAGAAAGGAGTTTTCAACCTAACGATAAATGGATATTTGCCTTTTCCTTCTATTATTTTTTATTATACTCAACAACTCCTGAAGAAATGACAACTCTGTAAAGTTCACTGGCTGTTGGTCTTTAGCCATTTGAGTATCCAACTATTTGCACTCTGGTTAGTGTTCATTTGGGCTCAGTCTACACTTAACAGTGTTGCCTGCATTGCTATGTCAGTTAGGAGTGTTGGGGGGGGGGGAAATATTGCACGTCATCATCATAGCAAAATCTCCAACCAATATGCAGTTATATCAGTGACAAAGCCTCCCAGGACAGCTTATTTCATTCAGAGAACTGGTATAAGTATAACAGTAAAGGAACTCTTTTGTTGATATAAATTACATCCCCACTAGGAGGATTTGCCAGTACAGCTATACTGACAAACCCTTTCTAGTGTAGACACAGATTAGCACATATGGTCCAAATTAATTCCAGGAGTAATTGCACTGCCTTCAGTAAGGCTACATCACATGTCTATATTTTTAAAGCCCTTAAATGTAATTAATTTTGTTATAAACACACCTTTAATTATTAAAATAAATAATTTGTAAACTTTTCATCTTTTCATGAAATTTGTTTGCTTCCTGTATCTCAGCTCAAACAAATATAGACTAATCAGTTTTCTTATTGTCTAGCTGACCAATTCCCTGTCAATTTCACTTTCAGCTTCTCAGGTATCCGCATAATACTGAAATGGGTTAAATGCACTGCAAACGGGCACTGATTTTTTCTTTTTTTAACAAAACTTACTTTTCGAATTAAAAAAATACGAATCACTCTGATTGGTCTTAGGTTGTATACAAACTTATTTGTACAAGAAGCACAGTGTATGGAGGGGACCATGCTGCACTGTCCAAATTCCTGCAAGGAAACGCACATACTCAAGCAGGAACTCTGCAGCTGGAGGCCATGTTGGAAATGAGATCAATGGTGTGGAAGGCTTTTTTGAAGTCTATTTGGAGTTCAGCTAAGGTACTTTGCATGATGTTGAAGTTTGCATTTGTAACTGTACATAATTACTCTTCTGATAATTCTGGCACTATCAAGGCAGGAAGGCACAAAGAGATGAAATCTAAATAAGTAAGTAGGTGCAGACAGCACACATGGAGAGCCAGAGAATCCAGTCGGGGCCACCCTTCCTCCCCAGCATCTCTCTGGACCCAGAACTGAGCTGAAAAGCCTCCTCTGCTCTGGGGGCACTAGGACTCAAGTGGTGCCTCTCCTCCTCTCGCCTCTTCTCCCTCCCCCCATGTGTCCTTAGAGAACAACTGCTGAGAGGAACCAGCCAGAGTATCCAGCTGGTAGGAACAGCTGCAGAAGCAACCAAAGCAGGGGGCTTCAGACAGTCAGGGAACTTTCTACAGTTGAGTGGACTTCCTCTGCCTACACTGACTGGCTGTTTGCTCCAACCCTCTCCTTCCCACTTCCTTTAACTCAGCTTCCATCTACATCAGCCCCTATTACCCTCTTGTCCCCTGCCCTGTCCTCCTTTCCTCAGGGAGCTCTCTTCCTTCATTTTTCTTTCCATTCAGCTGATCCCCTCCTAATTAAGCCCACCTCACTCCTCCCAAAAATGTGGAACTAACATGTTTGCTGTCATAACATTGTTCATTATGCTTCTGTTTAACACCTCTTCCCCCATCTGGTGCTTGTCTTGTTCATTTAGACTGTAAGCTCTTTGGGGCAGGAACAGTCTGAAAGTCTGGATTTGTACAGCACCTAGCACAATGGGCCCCCATTCTTGGCTGGTTCTTAGGCACTACCATAACAAACAGTTACTACTAATACCATCGTCCTGTATACTGTCCAACAGGGAAGGTAGTACCATCGACAGCATGGTCTACTGCTGTGCCTATGCATCTGACCCACATCATAGTTGACCTCTCCCAATACTATGTGCCCATGCAGGTGCAGCCACAGTCTGTGATTAAATTATGCAGCAAATGTAACCTGCCAGTGCCTCTTCAAACTGCCAGTTCCAGCCTACATAAAACACCCATCCTTCCCTCCCTGATGCGCCTAGAGACATGCTGCCTGTAATTTCTGTCCTCCTATCCAGTGTCCCACAGTTTGATGCACCATCAGCCCACAAAACTCACTGCCAGGGGATGTTGTGAAGGCCAAAAGTATAAATGGGTTAAAAAAAGAATTAGATAAGTTCACGGAGAATCAGTCCATCAATAGCTATTAGCCAAGATGGTCAGGGATGCAACCTTACACTCTGTCTGTCCCCAGCTTGACTACTAGAAGCTGGGACTGGAGGAGGATGCATCACTAGATAAATTGCCCTATTCTGTTAATTCCTTCTGAAGCACCTGGCACCAGCTACTGTTGGAACACCAGATACTGGGCTAGAAGGACCATTGGTCTGACCCAGTATGGCCATTGTTATATTCTGATGTGCCATGTATTACAACTATTATGACAACAGCCACAACTAGAATATACAGTAAGTGATAGGTTTACTTGTTGGCTTTAATTGCACAGACGCAAAAATATGCCTACTACTAGCTACACTCATGTCAGTGAACAATAAATCTCACACTGGAAATACCTATATGATTCCCATTTAGATCTTGGAAATCTAAAACTTGCACCCTAAAAGTGATGTTTACTGGAGATTATGGACATTTAAGCCTGCACAGCTCTCAGTGTACTGACCTTTTGATAGTAAATTAACAATGACCAGCTTTTGCCAATCGGCAGCTTGTAAGGAAATAAAAAAATAAGCTATCTGTCATGTATAATCCCATCGGTTTATTTATTCCGCTGCTCCTTATGTTTTTTACTTTGAACTATGGCATTTGGAGGTTAACTATTAGTTTTTAAATAACTAACCTCTTTATAAATTATTTTAAATCTAATAAAAATGAATGATGCGGTGAACAGTAAAGTAAAACCACCCCAATATCACATATCAATGACCTCATGTGGTACATTCTACCTGTTCATGGGATTTTTCCCAGCATTTTTGTCATTTCACAAATGCAAATATAACAAACTCTGCACAGGAATCACTTCATTCACCATGGATATGCAGCCAGTTGTGGCATGGAACATAGCAGCTAATTAACAGCACACAGCTACATAAAAGTTTAGGATAGGACATGAAGAATAGCTTATCTAAATTAAGATACAGGAGCAATGTAAAATGCAATGATCCAAGGTGAGATCTGGCTGGATACCCACCACCAAAAAGTGCCATGAGTTCTTTAACAGCCCTTGTAATCAGGATCTTTGTTTTACATCTCTTTCAAAAGACAGCACTTTCACATTGGATCAAAGTATAATTAAGGATTAGAATAAAGTGAAGAAGAAACCTGGACTCTTTCTTTGAAAGCGATCTGTTCTGAGAATTGATAGGTTTGTGAGTATCTAGGAGGTTGAATAGATCTCAGAAAGAGACTTAAATTTGACATAGCTAAAATCTTGATTTATTCTTTAAAAAATGAATCAGTCAAAACTTGGCTTTGGACTGTCTGAGTTACCCATGCTTTCCCAAAGAAGCTCTACCATCCACCCATCACCGTCATATTTCCATGGCTAAGTCAACTGGGTGCAGTAATACTTAGCCTTTTAAAGAAGTAGCATCCTGTAATGTTAAAGACTTACCACATCCATAATCTGCATGAGGCTAAGAGTGAAGTAGACAGTGAGCGGCTGGGAATCATTGGCCACAGGCCTCTCCAGAGGATTGTAATTCTTCAGCAACTCCTTATAGAGCTTCCTCTGGAACTCTCCTTGCAGGGACACTTTGAACAAGTAAATTGTTTGAATAAGTAAACTGATAAATACTTAGGAATCTACTGCCAGCATCATGATGTAAATGAATGCAATGCTCAGAAATGCTTTCCACTCAGAATCTGCTCCCACTAGCCAAATCAGCTATTATGTTACCTTTTATTTTCTACATCCGCCTTCCAACAAATGCTACCATAATTCATGTATTACATCTGTTCCATTAATTACCATAGCAAACTCTTATCCCAAAACTGCTACCACTCACCTCTTCTCTTCCCTGACTCAGTAGGTAGAACTTCTGGTTGATGTGTCTCACCTTTCAGAATCTGCCACTTCGGCCAGTTCCCCTCTTTAGCCAGGGAGAGCAATTTCCAAATGTTAAGATCAATGTGTCAATATTTGCATCCTTTGGATCAGGGATGAGAAATAGTGAGATGTAGCAGTTTTTAAATGGATGAAATACAGTGCTCATAATTTGATACTTGTTGTAGCATAGCTGTAACTAGAAAAACAGAAGAATGTGATATACTTGAAAAGGACAAGACAATGACAGAATAACTGGACAAGGACAACCAAAGTACCCATATCATTGGATTATAAACTCTCTGGGGCAGGGATAGTCTGCCTGAACAGCGCCTAGCACAATGGGGTCCTGGTCCATGACTAGGAGTCCAAGGCATTACAGTAATACAAATATTAAATCACACCACTGGGGAAATTTTATCATCTTTATCATCTTGGAGCACCTCAAAGCTCCATATCATTCCAGGGAGGGCAGTGATTCTGTCATTTACTTTTGGTGAGAGAGAAATTATACCCCTGGGATGGAGGTATGGAAGAGTGAATACAGGAGAGAATTAGAGGACGGTGTACAAGTGGAAATCCACATCACTGTAGGAATCGGTCTTTTTGTGTTTGATCTGTGTGTCTGTCCCTATCCCAAAGCAACGTCATCTGTCATCCCCCCTCAACACCCCCTGCTTATTTCCTGATCACCAACCCTGTGTTCCCCACACAAAGGAAGCCAGGGTCCCTACTCTGAGAAGCTTACTGTCTAGAAGCCAGAGGTATTTTCCCCTCCCCCTTATCTTTTAGCCCCTACCCCTGCCAAGGGGGTAAAAACTATTGAGGCTAATCTCAGACAATGATCTGGGCTAAGGAACAGTGGTCTGAGCACCAATGCAACAGCGGGATGTGGGGAGAGAGGACAATATGGGGGTGGGCATCAGTCCTGCAGAAGACTCTCCAAAAGGATTTAAAGGCAATTGCCTTTCTTCCTAACCCACATGGGCATCCCCCTTACATGCCAGCACATTAGGGATCACATACATCCCCTCCTCTCAGCTTGCCAAACATCTCCCATGGCTACCTGTTGGGCTTGGGGCATTTGCAGAGCATCTGCACAGTGGCCTCATCACCAAGGCTACACCTGATGCCTGAGAACCAGGACAGTAAACTCCAGCCCGAGCCCTGTAAAGAGAAGGGGCTTAGCAAAGACACACAGCCACAAGGAGCAGAAAGGGAAAGAGGAGCACAGAAGTCCACTCACCATGTACGAGCCCCACAGCCACGATCAGCCAGACAGTCAGCTGCCGGAGTCCCATCCCAAGAGCCAGCCTTGCTGGGGAAGTGCAGCAGCTGCAGAGCCCCAAACCCAGAAGCAAAGTTCAGCTCGAGCCCCAAATCAGCCAGGCAGCTGCCGAGAACAGGCACTTGGAGTAAGATAAAGAAAGGGAAAGAGACGCAGAGCAGAGACTGGAAGGCGAGTGCTTGGAGGCACACAGGGCTGAGGGGTTCTGGGGAACCGGGTGTCAGGAACAGGGCTCCAGCTCCTCTTCCTGGTGCCAGCTCCCTTCCTGGGCTGGCCCCGGATCTCTCCTTCAGATGCTGCCAGCTCAGGCACAGCACAGGAATGCTAATGACCGCCCCCCTCCCTCCACCTCCTCCTCCACGTGATGGATTTCCCTACTTTCCTTAATCCCTCTAGACCCTCAGGCAGGGCAGAGGGGAGGCAGAGACAGTTGTTGTTGCTGCTGCTGCTGCTGCTGCAGGAGAAATGCAGCCCGTTCAACAGAGCAGCCCTAGCTTTATAGGGCTGTGCGTGTGAGCTAAGAGCCGATCTCACTCTCCACCCCTTCCCTCCCTCCATGGCTACTCAGCCCTGTGACAGTCACTCAGGCACAACTCCCCTCTGGCCCCATTCCAGTGCCAGTCTCTGCAGTTCACTCCAAGAGGAGCACTTCACTACCGCAGGATCCAGCTACTCTTGCTCACGTTTTAACAGCCAAGCTGAGCTGGAGACTTCTCCTTTGGGGTGCGAAGCACAGGGGAGGCAGGAGCTCTGGCTCACCCCTGCCTACTGAGACCCTTCTCTCTGCACAGCAGCCAGACGCTGGGGCGGCTACAAATCCAGCAATTCCTAGTAAATGGAGCTGACTCAGCAGTATGGAGGCGCCTCTCCTGGGACAAATAAGGGAAAAGCAAAACTTGTGTCAAACTTGCACTTATTTATAAGGCAGGAATATATATTCTGGTGGTCCCTCAAGTGAGAGCACCTTATTGGAACCTGATTAGCTTTAAGTGCAATTAAAGGTCCAATCATTGGAAAACTGAGAATACGAGCCCCCACTCCTACCTCACTTAACCCCCTGCACCCTGGTCTTCAGCAACATAACACCTGATTCCCTAATGTGTGCAGCAGTCAGCATGAATTAGTCCTAAACCCACTTAACTGACTCCAGGAAGGATAACCTTTGCTGGTGCAGAGGTGGCTTTATGCCTCTCTCACGCCAGGCTGCTGGGGTAGCTAGGAAAGAAAGAGTGTGGCTGGGATCCCCTATGCCATGCTGCTCCTCACCAGTGCCTTCAGCTCCAGGGGCATTGCAGACTGGCTGTGGCATGAACTTGCTGCTCTAAGGTGACAAAGAAGTGTACTGGTCTATCCAGAGCTGCAGCAGGATAAAGGACTGCAGAGGACAGCTATAAGTCACCTTTGCCCACCTCCCCAACCCTGACTAGCACTGTGTGCACTGCAGCCATAGCCAAGGATCTGACCCCAGTCACATTTGTTTTGGGGGGCAGGTGGAATCAAATAACGTTGTATATGCATGAACCGTTTTGTGATCTTTAGATCCCAGCTGATGCACAGAGCTGGGAGCTCAGGTGTGAGATGGTTATTCTTCCAGTGTCTAGAATACCACATAATTTAAAAACAGTTGCAGGAGAAATCCATGGCCCCTGATTTATTGATTATGCTAAACACATTTTTTAAAGGACACCAGAAAGTCAGCAATATCCAATGATCTGGGATGGAACCCACAGCCTCAAACCCTCGCCATGCTACTCACTCAATGAGATTCAGGTCTCTTTGCTCTTACACTGAAGCAACAAAAATATTAGTCTTCTGAGGTCTGGTTTCCTTTCCTTCCAAAAAAAAATTGTCTTTACATGCAATTAATATTTTTATGCTTTTCCTTAAGGGTTTCAGTCCTCCTGGGTGCCAAATACTGGATGTTCAGCATCCTTCACATCCATGAACTTCAACAGGCATTGAAACCACTCAGCGAGATCAGGAGTGTATTAAAATATCAGATTACTTTATACCCAGTAGTGTTTCTATATTTTCTTGTCTTTCAACCAAAGGATGCCGAAGCACTTTAACAAACCTAAATTTATACACAAACCCCATACAGGGATCACTTCATCAACCAGTGAAAAGTAATCAGAACTCTGATTAGCCAGCCGTCAACAGCCACCCTTCTCCGCCTCCCCCATACATACCCTTGCTTAAACCTTCTGTGAAGCTCAGATTTGCAAAGAGACATCTTCATTTTGTTGGAGAGCTTTACGAATTGCTAATTCGTAGATCAGTGTCTGTGGGGCATTTTACAGTTCACTAAACCGTAACTTATAGTAAATGCAAATTTCCAGGGAAGCAAACATTCAGGCTATTTAAAACCATAAATCCTAAGTAATCAGTGCTTAGGAGAAAAAAAATGTGCATTTGCCACAACTCTGTACTCTTGATTGGAACTGGCTAGAAATAGTCAAAATACAAATTTATTAATAGGACTTTTTAATGTACCTATTTTGCCAAAAACTTTCATTTATCCTGAACTCCATAGCCCATGTGCAGAACGTGAGTAAATGGATAGGAGTGGGGGCAGATTGGGCATATATAGATGATTTTTTTTCTCGTAGCAGCAGAATACACAGTGGATCCCTGAAGTTCATGGATATACTGATTCTGCCTCTACCTCCTCAAGCTCTCACTCTCTCTCAGCTTAAGCACACATCCCTAGTCCCTACACAAACACAGATACTGATGTGGAGGAGTGCCTCCATGATGTTTAGGTCTAGTCTACATACTGTTTTGTACCAATTCAATTATTTCAGTTAGGGACTTGTATTCTTATTGAAATAATGAACTCTGTACAATCCCTCCTGTGGATGTAGCTATACTGTTACACTTTACTCCCCTTACAAGAAGAAACTATACTAATTTAACTACATGTGCAGTAGAGGGGCTGTATCACTAACTATATATGGTGTAATGTGTGCGTAGCCAAGTCCTTAGTCCCACAGTAGGTAAAAGATGCAGAGTCTCTCATGCACAGCCTCTTCTCTTCCCAGCCCCTTCCACACAGCACAGCCAGGGTGCTTCAGTTGCACTTGAGAATTTCTGTAGCCACATTACGGGAGCCAGTGAATTTCACTCCTAAGGATAGACTGAATCCTGCTAGGGCAGTAAAGTACAGACTGCAGGGCCGTCCTTAGGATTTATGGGGCCCTACGCAGTATTATTAAACTGGTGCCCCTATGCCGGATGGCAGCCCAAGCTCACAGCCTGGTGGGGGAGGGGGAGGAGGGACTTGACAGCAAAGGATAATGAGATGCCCAGCCTGCCTCATGGTGGCGGAGAGTCACAGTTCCCCGCAGAGACTTCCATGCACTCTCTCTCATGCAGAATGGACATGAAGAAAGTGCCTAATTAAAAGCACTAAAATTTGGGAATAAAAAATGTCAGTCACAGGTTTTTTGATATGCCCTGAAGTTTGTCAGAGATTTATTTGCAAAAACTTCATAGTAAGGGTGAGTCGGCTGTCCTGCTGAATACAACATTACATATAATGGAATACATGATGCAGCTCTTCTCTGTTTTACATTTTCTTCATCAGTATTTCTAAATTGAATTTATATTTTAAATGTACTCAAATCTTAAGCCAGCATTCCAGATTACTACATATTTAACTCACTGAAACAAAGACATTCTTTTAAATTAATCAGAGAGGTTTAGTGTGTTCATAACAATGTTCATTGCTTTTAGAAAAAGGGAACAGTAATTTACTTTGTGTGATCTCCATAACAAGAGACATGGTTATAAAATTTCACCAACTTTAAAAAAATATGTTTCCAAAGATTTTAGGTATAACAAGGATTTTGTCTTACTAAGGTACTGATTTTGCTGGAGGGTTCTTTTAAAACTAGTTTGTCGGATAGTCAGAAATAAAGAAAGGGAACTCTTTGTCCAGCTATCTGGAAGGGAAGGACTGTTGTCCCTTTAAGGGCTCTCTTCAGTAGGGAGAGGTGATGAAGGGATGGACAGAAAGGACAGGAAGACTTGGAAGCACTTTTTTTTTAACTATAGTAATTAAAATGTGTATTTTAGATAATCCTTTTTGAAGGATTTATTTAAAAAACTATGTCTGAAGATCCACACATTTAAGGCTAAAGATGATTGTGCATCTAAAACTCTATGCAAGCATTTTTTAGAAATGTGATTTTATAATCTTCACCAGCTCACTAATGAAATATTTTTAAAGCAAATTTTAAACTAAGGTCCTGTAGACTGACATGTTCTGTGTAAATATTACATTAATGCACAACTGTTTTTGTCAGTAAAGTCAGAAACTGACAGTATAAAAATGTATTTGGGCATAAGCTTTCGTGGACATCTGATGAAATGGGTTCTAGTCCACAAAAACTTATGCCCAAATAATTTGTTAGTCTTTGAGGTGACACAAGGACTCGTCCTTGTTTTTGCTGATACAGACTAAGGGCTTGTCTACATCAGAAAGTTGCAGCGCTGGTGAGGGAGTTACAGCGCTGCAACTTTGAAGGTGTACACATCTGCAGGGCACCACCAGCGCTGCAACTCCGTTTGCAGCGCTGGCCGTACTCCCGTTTTGTCTCGGGTGTAGAGGATCCAGCGCTGGTGATCCAGCGCTGGTAATCCAATGTAGACAGTTACCAGCGCTTTTCTTGACCTCCGTGGAAGGAGGAAGCCTCTGGTAATCAAGCTGGTTTCCTTTCCCGGTTTGCTCTCTCGGTCCCGGAGCCACCCAGCAAACCGCAGGGAAGGAGACCTGCTTGCTCGGGGTTCCGGGACCGAGAGAGCAAACCGGGAAAGGAGACCAGCTTCGCCGCGGTTTGCTCTCGCGTTCCCGGAGCCACCCAGCAAACCGCAGGGAAGGAGACCTGCTTGCTCGGGGTTCCGGGACCGAGAGAGCAAACCGCGAATTCGCCGCGGTTTGCTCTCTCGGTCCCGGAACCCCGAGCAAGCAGGTCTCCTTCCCTGCGGTTTGCTGGGTGGCTCCGGGACCGAGAGAGCAAACCGCGGCGTTCCCGGTTTGCTCTCTCGGTCCCGGAACCCCGAGCAAGCAGGTCTCCTTCCCTGCGGTTTGCTGGGTGGCTCCGGGACCGAGAGAGCAAACCGCGGCGTTCCCGGTTTGCTCTCTCGGTCCCGGAACCCCGAGCAAGCAGGTCTCCTTCCCTGCGGTTTGCTGGCTGGCTCCGGGACCGAGAGAGCAAACCGCGGCGTTCCCGGTTTGCTCTCTCGGTCCCGGAACCCCGAGCAAGCAGGTCTCCTTCCCTGCGGTTTGCTGGCTGGCTCCGGGACCGAGAGAGCAAACCGCGGCGTTCCCGGTTTGCTCTCTCGGTCCCGGAACCCCGAGCAAGCAGGTCTCCTTCCCTGCGGTTTGCTGGCTGGCTCCGGGACCGAGAGAGCAAACCGCGGCGTTCCCGGTTTGCTCTCTCGGTCCCGGAACCCCGAGCAAGCAGGTCTCCTTCCCTGCGGTTTGCTGGCTGGCTCCGGGACCGAGAGAGCAAACCGCGGCGAAGCTGGTTTCCTTTCCCGGTTTGCTCTCTCGTCCCGGAACCCCCCTTGAAGCCGCCCAACAGCGCTGCAGTGTGGCCACATCTAACACCACTTGCAGCGCTGGTTGCTGTAAGTGTGGCCACTCTGCAGCGCTGGCCCTATACAGCTGTACTAATACAGCTGTAACAACCAGCGCTGCAAAATTTTAGATGTAGACATGGCCTAACAGGACTACCACTCTGAAACCTGTCAGTATATACCTTGGGGTTGGCAAATGCCTGTTAAATGGCTTTATTACCCCTTGAATGTCTCTTTAACAGTTTCAATGTTGTGCTAATAGGTCTGGCAGGCTGGAGGTTTTTTCACTTTTAACTACTAGATTTCCTTCCAAGGAAGACTCACCAGGCTAGAGCAGCCATCTGTGGGAGCCTGCAGGAAGGGTCAGAACAGGGATAGGAAAACAAGCGGTGGACACTAAGACCCAGTGGTGCCCCAAATTTTCAGGTGCCCTACGCAGCTGCATATGTTGCCTATGCCTAAGGACGGCCCTGACAGACTGCAACTCCCTGCACGAGCAGATACCAGTGCATTTCAGACCAAGGATTCAGTCTCAGGGAAGGTGGCAATGTTTGCACTACCCCTGCTCATGATGTGTACTACCTTATAGTTGAGGGCTTGTCTACATCAGAAAGTTGCAGCGCTGGTGAGGGAGTTACAGCGCTGCAACTTAGGAGGTGTACACATCTGCAGGGCACCACCAGCGCTGCAACTCCCTGTTTGCAGCGCTGGCCGTACTCCCGTTTTGTCTCGGGTGTAGAGGATCCAGCGCTGGTGATCCAGCGCTGGTAATCAAGTATAGACACTTACCAGCGCTTTTCTTGACCTCCGTGGAATAAGCAGGTATCCCAGCATACCTGAGGAAGCCTCTGGTAATCAAGCTGGTCTCCTTCCCCGGCTTGCTCTCGCGTTCCCCGAACCCCGAGCAAGCAGGTCTCCTTCCCTGCAGTTTGCAGGGTGGTTCGGGGAACGCGAGAGCAAACCGCGGTGAAGCTGGTCTCCTTTCCCGGTTTGCTCTCTCATTCCCCGAACCCCTGAGCAAGCAGGTCTCCTTCCCTGCGGTTTGCAGGGTGGTTCGGGGAACGCGAGAGCAAACCGCGGCGAAGCTGGTCTCCTTTCCCGGTTTGCTCTCGCGTTCCCCGAACCCCCCTTGAAGCCGCCCAACAGCGCTGCAGTGTGGCCACATCTAACACCACTTGCAGCGCTGGTTGCTGTAAGTGTGGCCACTCTGCAGCGCTGGCCCTATACAGCTGTACTAATACAGCTGTAACAACCAGCGCTGCAAAATTTTAGATGTAGACATGGCCTCAGACTCCATTGGATCTCCACCAGCAGGCATTGTATTTGAATCACCACCCCACTGACCATCCCTGGCCACATTCTAAGGCCATGGCTACACTTACAGTTCTGCAGCGCTGGTAGTTACAGCTGTGTTCATACAGCTGTGTAGGGCCAGCGCTGCAGTGTGGCCACACTGACAGCTACCAGCGCTGCAATGTGGCCACATTTGCAGCATTTGCAGCGCTATTGGGAGTGGTGCATTGTGGGCAGCCATCCCAGCATTCAAGTGGCTGCAACATGCTTTTCAAAAGAGGGGGGTGGGGTGGAATGTGACAGAGAGCATGGAGGGGACAGACAGAATGGATTTTTGGAGCTGACACTGTTCTCAGCTCCGTGCCTTGCAAGTTCTAAGGACTGGAAGACACACAGTGCCTACCTTCAATCATTTTAAAAGTTCTGACCCCTTCCCCCACCCCTCTCTCATTCACTAAATGCAAATTATGCACTCCTAAATAGCCGTCAGACCAGATAAGCATCTGCTCAACATGGACTTCCCCCTCCCCTCTGCCGTGTGAGCGTGCTGTTTCTCTCTTCAAACAAACAGCTGTGAACATTCCAAAGTAATTCCCCTGCCTGCCTCCGCTCGCTCAGCAAACAGGAGTTGTGTTTGTTTTTTAAATAAGCAGTTTGGCTGAACTCCGAGCTCCCCCTTTCTTCCGGTTTGTTGTGGACAGGAATTCTGGGATACCTCCTTATACCCCGGAGGTCAATAAAAGCGCTGGTGAGGTCCACACTTGCTGACCAGCGCTGGATCACCAGCGCTGGAATCGCTACACCCGAGGCTCGACCGGGTGTACAGCCAGCGCTGCAATCAGGGAGTTGCATCGCTGGCCGTGCTTTGCAAGTGTGGCCACATCCTAAGTTGCAGCGCTGTAACCCCCTCACCAGCGCTGCAACTCTCTAGTGTAGCCATGGCCTAAGTTGTGCTGGCATGCTGTATACTCCCCTCTCCAACACCACACTGCAAGATTTAATGGTGTAAATCAATGCTTCTCCATGTGGACTTTCTGTGGTCAGGAACTCTATGACATGGATTATACTGTGCAATGCCAGATGGAAACTTAACAGCAGAGCCAGGAGCTGGGGAGTGAGGGTGCCAGTGACTGAGCTGGTGACTGGTTGGAGTGTAGGATCCATTTCCGATTAATTTTAGTTGTTAAAAGTTTAACCACCCCATAAATAGCCGTCACACTGTATTTCTGAGAAACATCAAGGTTGATTTCATGACCAACACATGACTGAATAGAAAAGATCCTGATGCAGTTCTAATTTACAACATTTGGAAAATAATCAAGATAAATACAACGTATTTTAAAATATCTGACTGTGTTTCCCATTTACAATTTTAAAAGTATTGTAAGTCAATAAGTGGGTTATTACTTTCGGTTCAAATCCCTGAGCTCAAGAATCGGTGCTTTTGCTACAATAGTTTAATGTCCTGGGTAACTGCATCTGAGCAGATATTTGCTATTGTTTTACTTATCTGTGATAGAACACAGGGAATGTTCATCAAATAATATAGAAAACAGCAGTTTATCAGTCACTGTTAGTTTTGAACTCTGAAGGGCCACTTACCTCAAGCCCTAATGATCTAAGATACTCACCTAAATTACCCATCATATCATCTGTTTAGTTATCTCTAAAGGGCCTGTCACTTGGTACCTAGGTGCCTGCACTCAGGACCAGGAACTGAAAGCAACAGCTGTGTGTGCACGGCCTGAGCAGGGCAGAACATTTCTGCTTTTTCACATGCAAGGTGGTGTATTTCCTGCAGCCTCTTTGGGACGCTGGCCAGTGAGACGCAAGCCGAGTAAATGGCAAAGCCATGCTCGTTTGAACCCACACAGTACCCAAGGCGCGTCTGGTCATCAAGACCAACCCCCCCATCTACTTCGCCTCAGTGGCTTCCTTTTAAATACGCTGCCTGGGGCTGAGGCTGTGACTGATTTGGGGCTGGAATCAGATCTCGGCCCACTGGGGAGCTTGGACTCAGGGACAAACCTGCAGCTGCCGCGGCTTCGCTCCAGCCAGAGCGCGGTAGCATTTCTGCTCCCCCGCCCTCGCAGTGGCCGGGCTCCAGAGGCTGCCCGTGCCCGCTCTGGTTCTGCCACAGGCCGCCTAAGGGAGCCTCCTGCGCGCCGGTCCGGGGGCCGCGTCCGCAGCTCAGCGCTGCCCCCTGCTGGCGGGCTGCGATCCCGCCGCGCTGACCCTTCCCTCGCCTCGGCAACGTGGGCGCGGAACTGCGAGTCAGCGGGGCCAGGGCCTGTCTCGGAGCTGCGCCACCTTCGCCCGCACCTACTCCCTGGCTCCGCAGCAGCTGGAGTGGCCGGACCCCACTAGCCCAGCGCAGCCGCCTGAGGGCGCGTTCCCAGCCTGCCATGGGAGGGGCTCAGCAGTCCCGGGGCAGAGGCTGCTCTGTAGCTTTCCACGTGCCTGCACACCGGGCCGTCCAGAGCAGATCCTGGGCCCCATGCACTGCGTGACTCCGGGCAGTAGCCTCAGGCTGCCCTGCAAGTGGGGGCCGGACGCGGGAGACCCAGGCTGTTCCCCACAGTCTGAAAGGGGGGGCAGGGCAATTACACCAAGGCCTGGGTGCACCCAAAGGTCCCTTCACTCCCAGTGTCAGCACACACAGGAAGGAACTAAGAGCAGCTTTGTCACAGCAGCAATCAAGTGTCTCATGCTGAGCCCTTTATAGACTCACAGAACCACTGAGAGGGACCTCACCCGTCATCTAGTCTAAAGTGCAGGATTATAGCCTAGCACTTTTGGGTGATCTCCTGGGAGCTGGGAGACTTTCCTTCAAGTCTCTATTGCAAATCATAAGGAAGAACTTTAAAAGTAGATCTCCTACATCCCAGGTGAGTGCCTTACCCACAGGACTACGGGCGATATGGGCACACGCCACTTAACTCCAGAAGAGGGTTCACAGCCATGAATGCTTAACAAAGAGGCACCCCTCTTTGTAAATACAGGCCCTAAGTGCTCCCCCTTCAGTATTTCACTCCTGACTAGCTTAGGCAGCTCCCTGCTCAGCTTGCTGGCTCTGTGAATCCCTACAATGCATGGGGTGCCTGGGCACCTAACTCTGAGCTATGAATTCCACTAGGTGACAGGGCAACCCCTAAGACCCCTGTGTGACTCTTGCCCTTTGCAGTTTAGGCTGAGCTTCCACCCAAAAGCAATGCTCAAATCACCCCATCACCAACACATACCAGTTAAAGACAAACACAACCACATTATTTAGAACTATTTGGGGTCCTCAATGTCTTTCCTTCTTAGTAATTAAAAGCAAACTCAGTTTTAAAAATTTTGCTGTTTCCAGCAATGAGCTCATTAACATTAATAAAGAGTAAACTTGCAGTAAAAATTAACTAACACTTACCTGTAGAAACACAGGATAAATAAGCAACTTAATTGTTTATTAGGAAATGTTAAAAAGAAACATCTGTTCTTCATGGATAGTATAGAAGCCCAACCTCCAGTAGTATAAGAGCTGAGAGAATAATTCATAACAAATAATTTCCTTGATAAATCTTATTTTTCTGTTTGTGGAATAGCTCACATTTGTTATTTGAAGTTATTAAATCCATTTTATATACTCCATAGTTTGCTATTAAATTCAAAATCCATAATGTGAACTCTGATTCTTAGCTGTGAGTGGGCACATAAATCTTGTGGTATTATTTCTGTTCCCTCCCTGGAGTTCAGCTCTTATGAGATTTCTGGTGTGATCAAGTTTAAAATATTATCATAACTATTCATAGAGAGTGAAAAGACATATGAAGCAAACAGAAAAGGGTGCAAGCACGGTTGTACATTGCTGGGCTGTTTCAGCAGCCTGGGCAGATAAGCAAACATCACATCCAGATCCTTTAAAGGCCTTTGACTCAGGGCTCCATTTATAATTTGTAAACAAGGGACATAAATAACACAAAAGAAAACAACTGTGCTGACAAGTGCTATCTCAGCCCCCCAAGGTTTTTCCCTTGCCTCCAACATCCCGTGAGAAAAATCCACTCAGCTCCAATCCACTCTGTAGGTCCATCCTCCTCTTTCTTACAGATGTCATCCAGGCCATGTGGTAGGCAGGGATCCATTAGCCCTTCCCAGGGAGCTGCTTCACCTTGTCATAATGGTCAAAGCAAACTCATTTAAAAATGCAAAAAATAGCTGCAGAAAATCTTGTGCGCCCACCTCTGGGTAGCATGTAGAATGCAGAACTATTAACATACCAAAAAAACACTACTGAATATAAATTATTTTGGTTTTCCAACATATTGATCCAGTTTTTCAAAATTAGAAAATACAGTTGTATCCATACACGTTTGTGATTGCCAAATTTTACTGAGTGAGACTCAAACTGCATTTGGAGAGTAAGACTGGGTGTAAGCAAATATCTCTGCACAAATTTATTTGTCTAACTTGAAAATGGCCTGTTTCTCTCTCTCATGCAAAAAGAGAAATGTATCCCTGTGCAGCACATCATCGACACATTGCATAGATCCCCCTTAAACCCTATTTTGAGAGCTTACATGAAATTTTAATGATGCAAAGGTCTCCTTTGGCCCTCTGCACAGGGGTAAATTCCGCTCAAATAGCACAGAAAACTTGAAAAAGCAGTAGAATCCTGCACTAAATCTTACATGAACCCCCCCCCCGCCACACACACACACACAAATTGTTACATAAACCAGAGCTCGTTTATACCTGAGAGCTCTTCTAGTTTCATATACAGTATAAGGAAGTTTAGTATAGTTGTCAATGCACAGGGGACAAAGATTGAAGACAATTCAAAGTGATTTGCTAGTTGACTGCAAAATTATTAGAATTGTGCAGTGGTTGCAATATGCTGCACTCGGTCAATGACTGGTTTATATCTGTGAGTGAAGATCTTTTTTTCTCTGCAAAGACCTAGGACATGCAAAGCAATTAACATGACAGAAAAATGATATGACAGTCCTGAGATTATATCATTGCCAAAGTGACTATGATTTAGATGCAGCTAGAAAGGGACTGTAGTGGTTTCTGACTTTGATCTAATTATTGTATGACTGCAGTGATTCAGAACTTGCCATGTCATAGAAGATCTAATTTTGCAAGTCATGTAGAGCAGATACAATAGATGTAGAATAGGCTAGAAGAATATGCCTTTCAGTTAAAAAAAGTAAATTACAATTTATGTGAGCAGTTCAGTTGCTTGCCCTACAAAAGAGGACTCATTCCTGAATATATTTAAATTTTCTAATTATTCAAATAAAAATATTTTATGTAACTGTTTAGTTACTTCCTATACATTCAGATTTTAAGGTGAGTCCTAGCAAGCACTTTCCATGTTCTTGGTGTTGTATTTACAGTAGTCTAATCTGTTCAAACAGTGGCATCAGCCCTCTGAAAATGTAACTATGTATTGTACTTCTTGGACTTTCTTTTTCTTTCTGGGCTACTCTGACATTATAAACGTATTGTCACCCCTTTGCCAAGAGGTTGCAGATCTTGGAGCCTTGCAGGTCAGGTTCCAACTGGAGAAGTCATCAGAGAGTTGAAGTCTAGGTATTTCCTTAGTGAAACTTGTTTATTTCCAACATTTAGAACACTTGTCAGGGATGGTCTAGCTAATACTCAGTTCTGCCTTGAGTGCTAAAAGACCTCTCGAGATGTCTTCCAGTCCTATGATTCTATAATATATATACGCCAGTTCTTGAAAGGAGGCGGACACAAACAGTGCACAGGCAATCTGTCCTTTTAGAAATCTCAGCTTCAACACCAATATCAGAGAATCTTAGGGCTACAAGGGATCACAAGGGTCATCTAGTCTAACCATCTGCGAAGATGCAGGATTTGTTGTGTCTAAACCAGGCCTGCACAACATACAGCCCGCGGAGGGATTCTAAATCCCACGCACACGGCGCTCTGCAGGCAGCCCAGAGCCCTTTGAATCCCAGCCGTGGGCTGGGGCTGGGATTTAAAGGGCTCAGGGCTCCCTGCGGCTGCGGGCAGCCCAGAGCCCTTTGAATCCCGGCTGCGGCTCTGGCGGCCGGGCTGGGGCTGGGATTTAAAGGGCCCAGGGCTCCCCGCGGCTGCGGGCAGCCCAGAGCCCTTTGAATCCCATCTGCGGCTGAGATTTAAAGGGCTCAGAGTTCCCCGTGGCTGCAAGCAGCCCAGAGCCCTTTGAATCTCACCTCAGCTCCGGCGGCTGGGCTGGGACTGGGATTTAAAGGGCTTGGGCTCCCTTCAGCGGCAGGAGCTCTGGGCTCTTTAAATCCCTGCCCCAGCCCCACAAAGCTCCGGTTCCCCTGGCCGCCAGAGCCCCGGGCCCTTTAATTTGCCCCTGAGGGCTCCCAGCCACCTCTTCAGCTGGGAGCCCCTGGTTGATTTAAAATAAAGTGTCACCTCCCCACCCCCAAACTTCCTTTTTGGCCCACAGCTGTTTTGGTGGGGCTGCGCTGGGGAAGGAGGGTTTGTTTCCGCAGGGCTAGGCGGCGCTGGGTCGGGGTGTTTCCGCAGGGCCCGGAGGTGCTGGAGGGGGGGTGTTTCCGCAGGGCTAGGGAGTTTCAGCCCTCAGCTGTTTTCTTTGGAGTAATGTGGCCCTCGCCGCTTTACGAGTTGTGCAGGCCTGGTCTAAATTATCCAAGACAGATGGCTATCCAGCCTTCCTTTGAAAACCTTCAGTGAAGGAGCTTCCACAACCTCCCTAGGCAGTCTGTTCCATTGTCCTATTGTTCTACAGTTAGAAAGTTTTCCTGAGATTTAATCTAAATCTGCTATACTGTAGTTTGAACCTATTGTCCCTTGTTCTGCCCTCTGTGGCAAGAGAGAACAACTTTTCTCCATCTTTTTTATGGCAGTCTTTCAAGATTTGAAGACCAATATCATGTCCCCTCTTAATCTCCTCTTTTCCAAACAAAACATACCCAGTTCCTTCAGTCTTTGTTCATATGGCTTGCATTCCACCACATTGATCATCTTTGTCACTCACTTCTGGATCTTTTCCAGCTTCTCTACATCCTTTCTATACATTAGTGACCAGAATTGGACACACTATTATGTTAATGCAACCTATAATTGCATTTGCTTTTTTTGCTACAGCATCACATTGTTGACTCATGTTGAGGTTGTGATGCACCACAACTCCCACATCCTTTTCAGCAGTGCTGCTGCCAAGCCAGTTATCCCCCATTCTGTATTTGTGCATTTGTTCCCCCCCCCCTTAGTGTAGCACCTAACATTTGTCTTTGTTGAATTTCATTTTGTTGGCTATAGCTCAGTTCTACAATTTATCAAGAGCTAAAATTCAGAAGGCTTTATCTTCCAAAGTATTGGCAATGTCTCCTGCCCCCATCCCCAGCTTTGAGTCATATGCAGATTTGTTCAGTATGCTCTCTATTCCTAAATCCAGGTCGTTAATAAAGAGGTCTCTTCCAACCCTGATATTCCATGATTCTATGTTAAACACCGGACCCAGAACTAATTCCCAGAAAGCAACTCTGCCCCCTAAAATTGACTCTAGCTAGAGAGATTAAGGCAAAGAGTAAATTCTTTTGCTGTTTGCTACAACTTTCTTAAAAAAACATAATCAAACAGCAATGTCGTATTTCTTAAGACTTAATAGTGCTCACATGCTAAGAATAAAAACTTGTAAAACATGGGTAACAATGCCATCTGGTCAATCCCAACTTAACTATATCTTTTAAAGTTCCATCCTTTTGGCATTTATATATATTGTCTCCACCGAACAATTATGCCGGAGATAAACTTTTGTATCTCTTATAATGGTAAGTCCAATTAAATAAAAGTGGGTCTCCCTGCTTCTGACAGCTGGAGCCTAGTCACTGGGTGTCACACAAGTAAGTTACAGAGATTTCCCAACAAATACCCCACAGGTGCTTTCCCGCGTTGAAAGCTGTCCTGAATTTTTCTGTCATATCACATCTGGAACATTTCCATTTTGACTTCTAGAGAAGTAATTACTTGGTGCTGTCATTTCAGCCTGTGTCATGTCCTGGTGAGGCATTTTGTGGTTGCAGGACACTGCCATCACTTCTCACACTGCAATCACAACATCACACTGTCACTTTACCATTTCTCTGTATCAATCTAGAAACTTGACAAAACTCTTTTCTTTACCCAAGTTAATTTTAAGTTACTGAACATAAATTTTGGTGCCTTAAAAGATAATTAAGTTTGACACAAAATCTATGTATTAGGCCTGTAGCTCTAACAGATCCTGATCTATAAGAATCTGAAGATCAACATTTTTTTCCCGCTGCAGCAAAACCCTAGAAGGTCTCCTCTTTTACCATCTGCTACGTTTTAAATAGCTAAATGAATTCCTGCCCAAAATGACAATTTTGTGCACAGAGGCTAATGTTAATAAGGCCTCTGAAAATGAAGCTTAACTCTAATCCTTTCAAAGAAAAACCAAATTTCAAACAATCCTTTCACTGGCAGCCATTCATAAAGGTGGGTTAAAACTGGAACTATTTATCCAAATTCACTCAAACGTTGGCAATCCAAACAAAGTAGGACCCAGATTTGAAATGTCCCAGTTTTGCAAAGCCAAGCATTGAGTGACGAGGTTTAGCAAACACAAAAGCACCCTGGTTTTGATCTTCTCCACATCTTAAGAAGCACCATATTTTTGGTCCATGTGGCATTTTTATGATTAAATTTAATTTCCTCAATTAAATACATCTGCCATAAGGATTATATGAAAACGAAAGGTTTAAATGTTAAAGGTGTCTATTTGGTCTTGAAATGCAGGCGTTTGAAAACTTACAGGGATATTTTCCATCTTGGATGTAAGCAACACATTGTTACACTGCATGGCCTCCCCTCCCAATCTCTCACTCCCATGTTCTCTGTTTCATTTCCAGCTTCCATCAATCATGCAAGGACAGAAAGTCAGGCAAGTCTGGGTGTGATATTTTTAATTAATCCAGAAGTGATGGATATTTCAAGCATTTGGAACTAACTCAAATACTGTGCATCATCTGCTGCTTCTAAAATGATGTATGTATAATTATCTCCCTCCTACCACCATCCTGAATCGCTCTCACTACAAGAAAGAGCAAATGTTGTGGCATTACTATGAAGATAGAATAAGGAATTCATCCCTGTCAGTATTTTAGAATAGATGCCAGTCATGTCTCAATGAAACAACTGTTTTCTTGCTGATTGTCTCCAAGCATGTTGGTGATAACTTCTTCAAGGGATGTCTCAACAACTGTGAGCATTGCTTTAGAGAAATGAAGAACAAACCTGAGTCATTTTTGTCACGGGAATACATCCTCTGCAAAGGCCATGAGTCCTTCAGAAAGGGGAAAACTTTGAAAAAGGAGATTCCCCAATAGCATGTCACATTAAAGGAACACTCAAAGCAGCTATGAGATTGTCTCTTTGATAAACACTTACAGACTTGCAGCTATAAAAGTGGCTAGTGAAACATCTCGGCATGTTCTGTTTATCAAAGCGGCCACTGAAATCTAAGCCATTACAGCCTTTTAAGTATCAAAAGTGGTTACAGTAAGTTTTGACTAGCAGACTATCTCTTGGAGCATTTGAAATACAAAAGTAGTTTTAACTATTTAACATTTTAGCTAGCTGTCAGAATGTTTCAGCTGTCAAAATAGCTATAAGAGGATTCTAGCTCGCAAGCTGTTTTTTCCGTCACCTTAAGTTTTCAGACAGAAAATTCTTTCTTAAAAATAATAAGTTTGTGATAGAAGTGTTTTCCATGGTATGTTCAAACTAGAGTCACTGACAATGAAATAAAACTCTCCTAATTAACTTAATATGCAAAATGTGCACATTTTAAAGCAACTTTTCTCCAAAGTTACAGGTATAGATGATATTCAGTAAAAAGTGCAGATTTAAAACATGATAAGCCTGATCCAGTTTCCATTGACTAATATAGCAACATTTCCCTTGACTTCAGTGGAAACAGGATCAGGCCCCACAGCTCATAGCATTCCAGTATGATAGTATCTGCAATTCAGCGTGGTAGTGATGGGCCATAATGAAACTACTGAATTGAAACAGACATTTAGTTTGATATTAAAACAGGAATTAGTGGTTAATCACATCTGGTTTTGGCCTTGGAAAACCAAACCCAGAGCTACTGCAGCAATAAAATGTCATACATACATATATACAAGAAATATAGGTTTGGCAGTCATTAAAATACAATATAACAAAAAGCAGTAGAAAAAATTAACCTGTGGTCAGTCTGTTGTTGGTAATGAATGCAAGTACTTTATAGTTTTAAATCATAACAACACTGTCAGGTGACCTGTGACTCATGTATCAAAGCGGTCTAGGCCCACTGGTATTTTGTAATGAATTCTGTATTTGGAATTTTTAATTTTCAAAAGTATATTCAAAGGTCCTTTTATGTTAGAGGTAAACTATTGGTGTTTAAGCAGTTTGTTTTAGTCAAAAAACCAAAAACGAGGATATCAACACCTGCAGTCGTGTCTCAGCTGGTGGATGGAATCCTTTCTTGTGCTGTCCAGTTAGTTGGTTCAGCTTGTCTCTCTCATTCTTGCTCCCCACTCATTCATTTCTCTGCACCTTTTTGACCACATGTAGTTAATTAGTTTGATAGTAAAATAAAAAGCAGCTATCGTACATATTGAGGCAAATTTTGCTGTTGGTTGTAGGAGTGATGAGAGCAAGATTTGGCCCACTCTTTTTACTCTTGCAAGGAAGGATAGATTTCTCTACATGGATTAGATTAGTGAGATTTTACTTTGACACTCGAAAAACAATGTCAAATGTAGCCAATAGAAAGCATCACTGTCTCCAAGCACCTTCCAGAAATGTCCAACCGCATTAGGAGGAGGTGATCCTCTCCCAACTCGACTTCTGATATTGCTACATGTGTTGAAGTGACGGGGATTTGACTTTACCCTGGTTCTTCTTAGCAAAAATAGGCAGGCTGTGCCTGACCTTGACTGAGAAAGCCAACATGTGAGGTTGCCTGTGGCAGTTGTCAATTGCATGAATCACAAAGCAGAAAAGTGCACACTAGCTTTGCTAACTATGATAAAGCAAAAAAATATAAGGCAATATGTGTCCACTCCCAATAAAACTATTCATTTTTTAGTTTTTCATTTCCTTTCCTAGGGAGAAGAGCCATATGTGGTTCCCTTTACAGGAAGTGTTGCTGAGGTTCTAACTCACAGGCAGTAAATATTGTTTGTTAACATTCTGGAGGAAAACCAAATCAGGATAGGCTCTGAGGTATTGATTCCTGAGAAATAACTACATGTAGTAGTGTATGCACAGTGATTAAATATAAGTACCAAGAGTTAATACCTTCTGAGCTAACGAGAGACTTGTATAGGGTAGTGTACTTTGTAGTCACTAGTTCTTGGATGAGCTGGTTCAGTAAACTTCAGGTCTATCTGAAACTGAAACTCTTTTGCTCCTCTCATATCCCCTACCTCTATCTTAGGATCCAGGAAAGAAAGAGGAAAGTTCTACTGCACAGTTAAACAATATTTCCCTTTTCCCTTTTCTACTATATTCTCTCTTTCCCATATGCAAAAGGCTAATTTACATATAGGCCTAATCCTATTCCTCTTACTTAAAATGAGTAATACTTCAGGTTCCAATTCAGCAAAGCATCCCTTTTCCTGAAAACATTTATTTATGTACTTGAGTCATTTTGACTTTTATGAGATGCAGGCAGACGCTTAAAATTATGTATGTGCCTAAATGCTTTGCTGAATTGGGATTTCATTGCAGAAGTAGTCCCATTGAAGTCAATGGAACCACTAGTGTAGTAAGGTGGAACTCAGCAGGAGTAAGGATATTACAATCTGACCTTAAATTAATATAGTGAAATTGTAAGTTTTTCCTCAGCAGTTGGGGTGACTTGGGTGTGTTTATTATGACAAAGTTCCTCCTCTGTCTTGGTGGGTCCTGCGCTTTTTGGTGGAATTGCTTACCTCAGAGATTCACAGCAGCCCTCAGTTCGGCTGCTTCTGATAAAGGCTCAAACCTGCCATTCACTCAGCTAACCTCATCTCTGGTCAGCATGGGGGAAACAGAGAACAATCCCCGCAGTCTCTGTGTCCCACCTAGTGGGTCAGGGACAGGCCAGATCCCTTTCCAAATTAGACCTCCTCTTCTGGTGTTTCTCACGGACCTGGTCAACTCTTCCTGTGTCCAATCAGGAGTTGGCAAAAAGTGATCAACTTTGGCTGGTGTTGGTTACAAATCACCTTAGTACTGCAGGGGTAGTGAAATATGGTTACCAATGTTGTAATTGTTGTAGGAATACAGGAAAGCAGGACTATGCTTAATCTGTCCCAAGTATCTCAGCGTAACCTGTCACCCTCAGATGAAAGAGCCTCCTAAGGGACTCAAATGTCAGAGCCCTGTGAAAGTAAGAGGGGTGGGAACAGATATCCCCAGCTAGGAAGCTGTATGCTCTCAAGGGTCCTCCCTAGACTGGTTTAACCTGTTCCTCTCCACTGTTCAAAGAATAGTGCTAAATAGGCGCCTCTTTGTTATGTTAAATGCCCAATCAGAGCTGAAATCAGTTGTGGTAGGACTGTGTTTCTGCCCTGCCTGCTAAGAGCTAAAAATCACTGAGCACTGAAATCACTTGAGATGGGGCAGTGTAAGAGACTGATGTACAGAGGTTACAGCAGAGAGGCAGGTGGCAGAAGAAGGTGACTGACAGCTGGTGAACCAGTGGCTGGTCCAGTGGAGAGGCGCAATGAGTGGCCAACAGGGCAGCTGGTGGAGAAGCACGGTGAGCAGGCAGCCATCAAGGTGGCAACGGAGAGGCGTAATGAACAGGTGGCTAGTGGTGAGGCACCGTGAGCAGGCAGATAGCAGGGCGGCAGTGGAGAGGCGTGATAGGCGGACAGCAGGGTGGTGGAAGAGAGGAGTGATGAACGGGTGGCTGGTGGAGTGACATGGTGAGCAGACAGATAGCAGGGTGGTGGTGGAGAGGCATGATGAGCGGGCAACAGAGTGGCTGGCAAAGAGGCGTGATGAGCGGGCAGCAGGGCAGCTGGTGGAGAGGCACGGCGAGCAGGCAGCAGGGTGGCTGGTGGAGAGGCACGGCGAGTGGGCAGCAGGTGGAGAGGCATGGTGAGTGGACAGCGAGCAGGGCAGCGGCAGAGAGGCGTGATGAGCGGGCGGCTGGTGGAGAGGCACGATGAGTGGGCAGACAGCAGGGTGGCAGCGGAGAGGCGTGATAAGCAGCTAGCAGGGCAGCTAGTGGAAAAGCACAGGGAGCAGGCAGACAGCAGGGCGGCAGCAGAGAGACATGATGAGCGGCTAGCAGGGCGGCTGGTGGAGAGGCATGACGAGAATGTTGAGCAGGTGGCCAGCGGAAGCAGTGAGCAGGCAGCCAGCATGAGTGGCGGTGAGTTAGTGCCCGAGCAGCGGAGTGAGTAAGGTACTTCTTTACCCCACCCAGGGTGGGAGGTGAACTCTGCAGATGCACCTCTGAACTCTGGGTCTGCACTGACCAAGAACAACAACTGTGAGTGGGGTGCAGAGAAGGGTCGGGAACATGAAGGACTTTGGGTTGCTGGTCTTAAGAACCTGAAGGGAAAACAACATTGCTCAACCAACTTGTGAATGGGTCTTTTACTCATGGGTTATGTTTATGAAACCTGTTTGCGGTGTTTTCCCAAATTAACGCTGAGTTACTTCCCTCCTTTAATTAAAAGCTTCTTTTCTACACTCAGATTCTGTGCTTTTAAGTGGGGAAGTATTGCTTCTCAGAGGCACCTGGGGTAGTGTGTAAATTTCCCAGGTTATTGGGTGGGGGCTCGAGACAGTTCTGTGTTGTATTAATGGAAAGGATCCCCTAGATCAAGGATAGGCAACCGAGGGCTGAAGGATGTGCTGTCCGCCACTTCCCACCTATTGGCCTGGAGCAGTGAACGGCGGCCACTGGGAGCCGCGATCGGCTGAACCTGTGGATGCGGCAGGTAAACAATCCGGCCCAGCCAGCCAGGGTGCTTACCCTCGCGAGCCGCGTGCCAAAGGTTGCCAATCCCTGCCCTAGATATTGAACTCGGCTCTGGTTGCTGCTGGCTCTACCTGGCAGAAGGGTTACAGGAGTATTAAATGGTCTGTGGCCCACTGACATCAGAGTTGGAGAACCCATCCGTGTAAATGACCTTGTTCTTTTCCATACCTGTGTAAGAAGTAGGAAGCCATTGAAGCCTTTCTTATTCATCCATGTAGCTAAAACTCATCCAGGCACTCATCAACTTGCATCTCGAATTCTGCAACATCCTTGTCTCTGGTCTTGATGTATGCGATCTGGCCCTACTCATATGCATTCAAAGTGCGGCTGCTGCAAAGATCATTTTCATAGCCCACCATTCTGACTATGTCCCCCCCCCTTTCTGAATCCCTTAACTGGCTTCCCCTTCCCTGTTGTCTCTTGTCTTATACTTAGAGTGTAAGCTCCCTGAGGAAGGGACTGGCAATTTGTTCTGTGTTTATACAACATCTATCATAATGGTGCCTGATCCATGAGTGGGGCTCCTAGAAGCTGCAATAATACAAATAAATAATAAATATAACAATAATGATACTCCCAGCAGAAGGATGTGAGCAAGTACGTCTATGGGCCACCTGGTGAGAGGCAATGAAATTACACAGACATACCTAAAGGAAAGGCTGAAATCTTTAAAGATGGTGGACCAGAGCTAATTCAGCAGCTTTATCTGCTTATCCTTAAAATGTGGACAAAGAAGGAGATACCTAGTGAAATGAGGGCTGCCCTGATTGTCACCCTCTTCAAGAAAGGGGATAAAACAGATTGTGGAAATTATTGTGCTATCACCCTCCTAGCCATTGCAGGCAAAGTTCTGGTGCAGATCCTTGCAACTTGCCTTCTGCCCCATCAGAAGAAATTTTACCAGAGTCACAGAGTGGTTTCCGACCATGTCGTGGAACTGCGGATATGATCTTCACAGCACAGCAGCTGCAAGAAAAGTGTCGGGAGCAAAACCAACCACTGTACATGTCTTTTATTGATTTAACTAAAGTCTTTGATTCAGTGAATCGCCATGTCCTCTGGACTGTACTCTCTGAGATTGGATGTCCTGATAAATACATCAATATCCTAATATTGCTTCATGATAACATGAAAGCGACTGTTCTGAGCAGCACTGGCTCCCAAAGCGAAGCTTTCAAAAGTACAAACAGGAGTAAACAGGGCTGTATCATTGCTCCAACCATGTTTGCAGTTTTTATCACAGTCATTCTTTACCTAGTTGCTGGGAAGTTTACAGCTGGCATGGAAATCATTTACAAAATGGACAGAAAGCTGTTCAGGCTTAGCAGGCTGAAAGTCAAGAGTAAGATCTCCACATCTATTGTGGAACTTCAGTATGCTGATGACAACGTAATCTTTGCCCACTCTGAGAAAGATCTTCAAACTATCTTGAATGTGTTTGCTGATGCTTACACATGTCTTGGTCTCACTCTTAATATCAAGAAGACTAAGGTGCTCTATCAGCCCTCTCCAAATGAGGTATTACGTGCCCCATCTATCAAAATCAATGGAGTGGCACTGGAGAAGGTCGATCATTTCCTCTACGTTGGAAGTCATCTTTCATCCAAGGCAGATATTGATGCAGAAATTCAACATCGCCTGAGCTGTACCAGTGTAACTTGTTCTCATTTACGGCACAGGGTTTGTGAAGATCACGACATTCGAACAGACACCAAGCTTCTTGTTTATCTAGCCGTTATTCTCCCAAAACTGTTGTATGGGTCCGAAACTTAGACAACCTATAGACAATACTTGAAAGTCCTTGAGAGGCACCATCAATGATGCCTCATAAGATTCTGAATATCAAATGGGAAGACAGGCGCACCAATATTAGTGTCCTGGAAGACGCAAAGACCACCAGTATTGAGGAAATGATCATCCATCAGCAATTCTGCTGGACTGGTCACAAAACAGATCCTGTTCTCTCAGGTGAAAGAAGGGTACTGTAACAAGGGTGGACAATAGAAGCGTTATAAGGACTTACTGAAGAACAACCTAAAAAAGTGTAATATTGACATTGACACTTGGGAGACACTTGCCCAGGATCACTTAAAATGGAGTGAAGCCCTACATAATGGTCCCCTGCATTTTGAACTTGCTTGCTGACAAGCTGAAGAGGACAAGAGGCGCAGAAGGAAGGAGAGACTGGCTTCCAGTCATGGTCAACAGCCTCCTGCTGAGCCTGAAAACATCTGCCCTCATTGCAATAGAACTTGTGGTTCAAGGATTGGCCTTGTTAGCCACCTGAGGACCCATGATTTCCATGGAAGATGATCATACTCGGTAGCGAGTGATCACCCATCATCACAAAGGGGCCTGATCCATGAGTGGGGCTCCTAGAAGCTACAATAATACAAATAAATAAAAAATATAACAGTAATGATAATCTCAACATAAGGGTGTGAGCAAGTACGTTTATGGGCCACCTGGTAAGGGGCAATGAAATTACATAGGCATACCCAAAGAAAAGGTTGCTCAACTATACATGGGGCTTTTCTTTTAAAAATGGTGGCTACCCTAGCACAAGTGGTCTTGGTTTTTTTAATTCCTACGGAAAGATTTTCTTACTCATGACTGAATCCCATTGCCCTCAAGGAGTGTTTCTTCAAACAGTTGATTCAAAAAAGCCAAGGTAACTTTGTATAGTTACTATGGACAGATTAATGCAAGAACTTCCCTTTTTCTGTGGGAGACAAGTTAGGTGAAACTGGGAAAGGAAGGGGGAATTAGGGAAAGAGGCAGGGATCCTGGAGGGCATATTTTTACTCAGTTTTAAATGTAACTCAGTGTAGATTTTCAGGCTTTAAGAGGCTTATGGGTTGTTTGTTTTAGAGTTTCTTCTGCAGGAGGAATTTCAGAGCTCTTGCCATTTTAATTACTAGACATGAGATCAAGGGTAGATGATCTGGTTAAATAAAATAGAAACTGATATAAACATTTGCCTCAAACTCAGATAAATGTAACCTGCAACCTTTTGTGAGATTCAGAGATAAGCTTGGTTCACGCAGTTTGTTTGAACTTGTATGTGCTCTGCATATCTTGACAGCAGACAAACAAGCCGGATTTATCCATTTTGTAATTCAATATCAATAGAGTTTCATTAGAAATATTGAAAAAACATGAGAAATATCATGGTATTCCCATACTAGCTGAAAGTAAGAGGTATGGGAGATCTCGGAAACCTTACGAGAACAGGCTTTCTAGTGAGGTTGATTTTTCAACTATAAAAGTTTGATTACACAGGCTTATCTGAATGAAACTGAATTTATAGAGATTTGTTTATCACTTATATGCAACCGGAAAATACACAGAATCTGTCACCTTATTAAAATAATGTTCCTACATTTACTGATTCACGTAAATAATATCTTAATTCATAATTGAAGCTGTTGTTCCTAACGAATTTTTTGGGAATGCCTAAATAAAAAATGCCATTGACTTCTTTAATGGTTTTAATGCTAAGCTATCTTTTTATGATGGTTAGAACTCCTATTCTGAATTCCCATTTAATTAAGATGATAATATGGCAGATCAATGGCAACAGTAACCTCTCTAATACCAGACTATAATCATAGCGTGTGAGTAGCTCAGATGGCTTTGAACGTTTAAGTCAATTAATTTCCTTATTCATTCCCTTTGGTACTGACACAGATAGGATTTTATTTTATTTTTTAACCTGTTGAACAGTAGATTAAATATATTTACTAAAGGTAAATATTTCAGATGTGACTAAGGGCTTGTCTATGGTACAAGGACTATACCCTATTAGCTATGCCAGCATAATCCTACATCACAGACACAACCTACAGTGATGGAAGGGGTTTTTCTGTCACTGCAAGAGCAATACTTCCCCAAGCAAGGTATCTAGGCTGATGGAAGAATGCTGCTTCCATCAAACAAGTTCTACCCACACTGAGGGTTAGGTTGACATAGATGCATTGCTCAGGGGTGTGAAAAACATAGCTGTTGACCTAAAGTTTATGGCTGAGACTAGAACAAAATAACATAGAAGTCAAAAGTGACTTAGGCATTTTGGAATCTAAGTCTCATTGAATGTCAATGGGTTTTAGGTGCCTAAAGGGAAGATTTTTTCAAAGGCACAACTGACTTTCAATGGGAGTTAGGGTAAAATTTTCAAAAGCACCCAAATGACTTAAGAGCCTAACTCTCATTTTCAAAAGTAATTTGACACTTTAGTGCCTTTGAAATCTCCCCCTTCATGTTTAAATTAGTTTTTAAAATGGACTTAGGCTCTTAAATCATTTGGGTGCTTTTGAAAATTTTACCCTAAAGCTTTATTATTTGTATGTATTTATCTTAATTTTTAGTGTTTAAAGTGATTTAGTATTCATGAAATGTACGTGACTTAGAGAGCCCTGGAATCTGGAGACCTCAGACCAAAGAGGCAGGCAGTATCTATCCTGCAATCAAAAGGTATGCCTGCATTAGCTTTAATCTAGCAACCACAGCTAAAAATAGAAATGAAGCCACAGTGCACGAGTTTCAGTGCCGGTTGTATGAGCCCACCCAGTCCCCTGGGTATGTACTCACATTCCTAGACCCTGCTGAAGCCTATGCCACCATGACTTCACTGCTATTTTTAGCCACACTAGCTGGATTAAAGCTAGCACAGATAAGTCTACCCCAGATGCAATCATGCCTTCGATTGCAGTGTAGACATACCCACAGCATGTCATAAAGCAATGATAGCACAAGTTTCCTGATAAGCAGGTCCATTGTATGTATGGCTTCTATTAAGCCACAAGAATGGCCATACTGGGTCAGACCAATGGGCCATCTAGTCCAGTATCCTGTCTTCCAACAATGGCCAATGACAGCTGCTTTAGAGGAATGAACAAAACAGAATAATTATAGAGTGATCCATCCCGTCGTCCACTCCCAGCTTCTGGCAGTTAGAAGCTTATGACAACCCCAGAGCATGGGGTTGCATTCCTGGTCATCTTGGCTAATAGCCATTGATGGACCTATCCTTCATGAATTTATCTAATTTTTTTTTAACCCAGTAATAGTTTTCACCTTCAAAATATTCCCTGGCAACAAATTCCGCAGATTGCCTCTGCGCTGAATGATGTAGAACTTCCTTTTGTTGTTTTAAACCTGATGCCTATTAATTTCATTGGGTGACACCTGGTTCTTGTGTTATTTACTCCTTTCACATACCACTTTCCTATTCACTTTTGCCACACCATTCATGGTTTTAGAGACCTCTTTTATATCCCCCCTTATGCATCTCTTTTTCAAAATTAAAAGTCCCAATCTTTTTAATCCTCTCCTCATATGGGAGCTGTTCCATATCCTTAATCATTTTTGTCACCTTTCTCTTTACTTTTCCCAGTTCTAATATATCTTCTTATGAGACGGGGTGACCAGAAACAAATGCAGTATTCAAGGCAGGGGCATACCATGGATGTATACAGTGGCATTATTTTGTCTATCCCTTTCTTAATGGTTCCTAACAGTGCTACTGGCCACTGAAAACGTCTGCTCAGAGAACTATCCACAAGATATCCACAAGCTATTTGAACCCCATCATTTTGCATGTCTAGTAGGGATTATGTTTTCTAATGTGCATTACTTTGCATTTATCAACACTGAATTTCATCTGCCATTTTGGTGCCCCAGTCACCCAGTTTTGTGAAATCCCTTTGTAAGTCTTCACAATCTCCTTTGGATTTAAAATAGCCAAGAAGGGTGTTAAATTAGTTCCAATTCCATTAGGGTTGGGGGTGGGGGTTAAATGTGGAACTGACACATAATTTGGCAGCTTTAGTTAAGTTCAAATAGGTCACTGGACTGCAGTGGTGCAGTAGCACATTTTGATCACTGGCAAACTCGTTTGGAATTGAACCATTCTGTTGTATCATCTGTATCTCTAGCATCCTCTGAATTGTTGTAGGTTTTTTTCTTACTCCTTTTCTTGTTTGTAGCAGTTTGGTTATGATTCGTGTATCACACTGCCAAGATCTGAATCCCAGCCACACCAGAGTTCAGAGCCCGATCCCAAATGTATACATAGCTATTCCTAGCACACTAGCACAAGCCCAAATCTTATACCCAAGCTCTGAGACATGCTGCTGCAGGTTTCTGCTTGGCATGTAGACACAGCTAGGAGCCTAGACTGAGGATACGAGCAATGACAAAAGTGACAAGAATTTCAATTTCAAAAATTTCAGTCAGCAGCGGCAGGTTCCAGGAGCATATTGCATTTCAGAAACAGCATATGCTGATGTTTCCAAAATATTTTTGGGGGATATGCAAAGAATTCTGGGGGGGAAAAGATGGTTTGTTCCAATTCCAAATGAAAAACTAAAATGTCTAAATTTCTCATGAACCAGAAATCCCAAATATCAGCCAGCTTGCTAATAATCCTTGCAGCAAAAGGATATTGTGAAGGTAAGTACACTACAAAGATTGTGAGGCACTCAAATGCTACAGCAATGGGGGCCAGATAAATACCCAAGATAGATAGATAGAGTCCCAATCAGGCTGGGGGAAAAGAACCAACCAGATTTTTAATTTTTTCTCTTCTTTGAGCATCTTTTTTAGGCCAGACACTCCTGGAGAGTTTGCCCTTGGGCAAAGCCAGCTGAATTCAAATGAAGGAGGCTTAAAAGAAAATATGATAAAATATTCCACAGAACACTGCTTCTGAAGATCCTGTCTCTTAAGCTGCAAAGTAAGCTCCACCCCATCTTTCCAGTGTAATCTTGTACTGTGTAAACTTACAAGAAAGTCCTGGTAAGTGAATGGGCGTAGGAGATAGGAGGTTTGTAGTCATTTATCTTCTTTAAATGCTTAAGATAGCAAGAGGCTGTTTTATACATTCTGAATGTCTCATGGAGCAAAACTATCTCTACGGTCCGTGAGAGTTTGGCTCAGTTAGGCCCTGATCCTGCAAACACTTCTGTATGAGTTTCTCTCTAAGCAGGGTAGATAAAAATCAGTGCTTTAAAAAAAACTGATTTTTTGATAAAATGCTTTTTGAGGAAAAATCCTATCTAAAGATAGTTTTAATTAAGGTACATTATAGTTCAAAGATCTCTCATCATGGAATAGGGATTATAAATTCTAATTCTGTAGTATGAGACAATATATTCATGTAATGTTTAAGACAAGTTTTGTAAATGAGTTCCAATAATTCATGGATTAGGGACCCAATTTTATGCCATTCCAGGGGCTTCTGTATAGATTATTTAGGTTAATCCTTCTATCTACCCAATGAGATTCAGTGCTTAGTCTAGAAGATACCATCAGAGATGCTTAGTTTTGCAGTTCTAAAACTGTGGATTTGTGTCTCCACAGATAACATGCTTGTTAACAGCAAAAATGTTTTTAAATAAATAAAGGTGAGAAATAACAGATCTCAACCCTATTGTCCCTCTGCAAATTTGTGTACAGAGTCAATTCCTTACCCCTATCTAAAAGTGCAACATTTCAAAAAGTTCAATAAATAGAAGATTATTGGGGGTGGGATAGACCTGGACAAGGAGAAGAAGTTTGGAGATAATTGTGAGAAGGGAGGAACAGGCAGTAAAAACAAAAGTGAAACTGTTCGATCAGTATATTCCAGAAATCTTGGTCTTTCTGAGTGCAGCCTTCATTGATTTGAGATCTACCATACCATTCTCTAGTTAGAAGGGGAAAACCTGTAATGGCAGCAGCCTGTAAAAGAGACCCAGTTTGGGAATATTTTAATGAAGTTCCTTTACCTGTGGGTAAGACAGGCATGCATGAAAAATGCAAACAGTGCAACAAAGAAATGCAAGGCCTGGTTGCCCGAATGAAACAACATCATGAAAAGTGTTCCTTCGCAGGAGGAAGCTGCATTGAAGATGATGAAAGAAAGATATCTGAACATGCAGAATCTTCAGGTTCATAAACTTTAGTTCATACTTCTTTCTTAAGGGCTGCCTGTCTTCTGTCTGGACTATTCTTGAATCCTCATGTTTGAGCAAAAAATATACTTGTTACTCTATGGTACTATCATTTTAGATGCAGTTGTGATAAAAAATAAAAAGCTGAAATAGGCAGATCTTCCTCTTACAATTTCACCTTAAAGTAGTAAAGTGTCAGTGAATGCAATGAGTAATACTAAATGAGCAGTACGGTAATAATAATTAAATAACTGCATTGACTTAATTTTGTTTAGGAGAATCGATCCTCAACATACAAGATTCTGAAGATTATCCACTTTCAAGATCACCATCATTTTCTATAGTTTCAGAGTTCAATAATAGTGTTTCTGTCACATCATGTATGTCACATAGCCACAGTATATCACCTTTAGCAAAAAGAAAAAAAAACTCCATCATCCAGAAACAACCATAAATAAGTTTGTGATCAGAACCAGCAGATTACAAAAAGAAGTAATTGATGAAAAAATTGCCCGTTTTGTTTATGCAACAAACTCTCCTTTCCATATGATTGAGAACCCACACTTCCTTAACGTGGTTCAGTCATTAAGACCAGGATACAGTCCACCCAACAGAGCAGATGTCGCAGGCAAATTGCTGGATAAAGTGCATGAAAGAGAAATTGAGCAGTGTGCAAAAGGTCTAGAGCAGTGTTTCCCAAACTTGGGACGTCGCTTGTGTAGGGAAAGCCCCTGGCGGGCTGGGCTGTTTGTTTACCTGCCGCATCCACAGGTCCAGCCGATCACAGCTCCCACTGGCTGCAGTTCCCCGCTCCAGGCCAATGGTTGCTGCTAGACGCGGCGGCCAGTACGTCCCTCAGCCCACGCCACTTCCAGCAGCTCCCATTGGCCTGGAGCAGTGAGCCGCGGCAGGTAAACAAACCAGCCTGGACCACCAGGGGCTTTCCCTACACAAGTGGCATCCCAAGTTTGGGAAACACTGGTCTAGAGGATGAAATTGTTAACCTGAGTCTTGCTGGGTGGAGCAATGTCCACAATGATCATGTTGTATGTGCTTGTGTGACAATAGCAGAAGGAATGTCTTCCTTACAGAAACAATTGATAGACCAGGAAATGCTCACACAGCAGAATACTTACAAGAAGTAGCAGTAAAAGCAATAAACTGTAAAAAAAATTCAAATGTCTAGGATGCAGCTTGGTCACAGACAATGGTGCAAACGTATCCAAGATGAGAAGTTATTTAGAAGAGAGTCCCACGCGAACAACATATTGTTGCAGTGCTCATTTGATGCACCTCCTAGCCAGAAATAAAGGCTAATGTTGTTGAAATTGCAAAATACTTCCATAACAACCACTTTGAAGCAGCTGCTCTGAAAAAAGTGGGAGGAATCAAGCTAACTTTCCCACAAGACGTGCGATGGAACTTCATAGTGGACTATTTTGAGCACTACATCAAGAACTGGCCTAATCTGATGACAGTTTGTGAACAAAATCATGAAAAAATAGATGGCACTGTCACAGCCAAAGTTCTCAGCACTGGGCTTAAGAGAAATATTGAGCACATACTGAGTACCCTGAAGCCTATTTCTGTAGCCTTGAACAAAATGCAGGAAAATAGCTGTTTTACTGCTGACACTGTTGAAGTTTGGGAGGAACTGAGTGAGGTCTTAAAAAGAGAAATATGCAAAAAAACAAATGGGACAAGCACCATCTCCAGCTCATTTTCTTGCAAATATTCTCAATACTCTGTACCAGGGTCAAACCTTAACTGCTGAAGAAGAGGAATTGGCAATAACATGGACATCCATTAATCATCTCTCCGTAATGCCAACTATAATAAACTTCAGAGCGAAGGGTGAACTATTCAAGAAATATATGTTTGCTGGTGATGTTTTAAAGAAAGTCACACCAGTGAACTGGTGGAAGTCACTTAAGCACTTGGTTTCAGAGACAGTTGAAGTGATAATCTTGATAAAGTGATAAACTCAGTTCTTGGTTTTTAAATTGGCTGTGCACAGGGTCATTTCACTGGCATTTAACAGCAGTAGCTTCTTCTGCCCATGTAGAAAGAATTTCTTCCTTTGGACTAATTCATTCCAAATTGAGAAATCATTTGGGGCCTGAAAAGCAGGAAAGCTTGTTTTTCTTTTCCAGATTATGAACAAACAGGAAAATGAAGGTGAAGATGACTGAGTTAGCTGCAGAAGCCAATATTTTAAGTTTCTCATGTTGATCTGGCTGAAATAGTCTATTTAATTTTTGTGTTTTTTTAATATTTCATGTAACTATTTTAGTTCAAAACAATTTTAACAAAAACAAACCTGATTTTAAAAAAACTGAATGTTTAACTAAATTCAAAAATGCATATGCTTGTTTTGTTAAAATATTATATGTTTGCTGTTGAAGAAAAAATATCCAGAATACATAACATTGTTGTTTTAGCTAATAAAAAACAATTTAAATGTCTGTCTGGTGATGTTCTCCTCCTAATACAGCATGGCAAGAAAATCCTCCAAATATTAATGATTAACCTGTTGAATTGGAGATAGTTCACCTCCCAATGACTTCATAAATATCTGCTTCATTTACCTTTGGTAAATGAAATAATCAAACAATCATTCATTTTCTGATACAGCTGTAAAACTAATCTGAAAAGTTTTCAAAATAAATCACTTAAAAAATGTATAGTGTGTATCTTCTAAAAATGAAACCTACATCTATCTCTGAGTTGTGAAAAATATGTATTAAGGTTATAACAACCAACAAGAATGCACTTTTATATAGAAATCCATGATTAAATAGAGTTTTCCTGACTAGTGATTTAAATCAAATCCACCCTGACTAAGCACATAGGTAGTCCCATTGAAAGTCACTGGGACTACTCACATGCTTGAAGTTACACACATGCTTAAGGATTCTGCAGGATTGAGGGCCTTAAAGAACCACAGAATAAAGCCATACAAGTTCATCTGTAGCTGACATTTTGTGGATACAGTTTCAAGCACCTCATCTGTCTATAAGAGAAGCCCTTTTCTTTCTCCATGTATGGTAACTAGAAATGAACTTTTAAAACATCCCTGAACAACGTTGTGGGGGATTCAGAATTCAAACTAGGCCCTGGATCTGAATATCATGCCCTTAGGCCAGCTCTTCATCTGTGAGTATAACCTAGCTGAGGATCTGGCCCAATAACTCTGCAGTAATCACCCCACAAAACTCATATCCACACAGCTTTGAATTTTAGGGAGAATCCATATACACAAACAGATCTAGAACCAAACTGTGAAGCTTGGACCTATCTCTAGTAATCAATGGAGAGCCAAAAACTCAGTTCTTGGTTTTTAAATTGGCTGTGCACAGGGTCATTTCACTGGCATTTATAAAGACTTTTGTAAGGTTTAGGAAACTGGGCCATTTCCCTTCCTGAATGCTCTGTTGCTGTTTATAAAAGAGACCAAAGGTCCACTGATTCCTGTAGGTAGAGAATATTATTGTCTTCATGGACACCGCTTTCCTTTAGGAGCTAGAAGATTTCCTTAACAGTTTTTTGCTAAGAAAATGCATGATTTATATAGAAATCCTTGAAGTGAATAACTGGAAATACTTTACGAAGTATCTGCAATGAGACCTGGCAATATTCTGAGGGAGTGGTTATTTAAATATTAACTACTGAAATACTTTTTCATAAAAAAACACTTTAGTAGGAGAATTCTCTATAAATAGGATATTCTCCTGACATGGTAGAGTTTAACACTCGTTGTCAAGTTGTCCTACAGTGGCTCAAGAGCAACCTCAGGACTGACTGTTAGGAAGCAGGGCACAAACCCCAAATTGGCTGAGTTCAGAACTTAAATTTCATTCACCAACCAATTATCAAGTATAAACTGCTTAGGCACTAACAGCCTTAACATGGAGTCACAGACAGCCCCTTGGGTATTCCAGTCAGTCTTACAACCCAGGTAAGCTGACCTTTCTTACAGCAAAGATCACAGTAACATTTAGGTTACTTCCAGTCCCAGTGAACCAGTCAATTGCACCTTAGATCTCAAACCAAAGACAATGCTTTTGACCAATCCTATAATAAAATATCTAGATATTTGTTATATAAGAAAAGGAAATTAGAGTTATTTACAAGGTTAAAGCAGACAGACATATTACATACACACACACGAGTTCCAATTTTAAGTTTCAAAAAGTAATAAACGCTTCTGTAGTAAGAAAGGTCTGTGTGTCCATTAAGACTAACCCAGACTAAACAATGAGGATGTTTTCTTTATTCCTAGTAATCCTCGCCCCTCCTTATCTAAGCAGCATATTAGATAGTTTTTCCCTGTTAGGGCTTCCTATTTCTCTCCCCCCAACCCCACCCCTTCTGCTTCAAGGTACAAACTTAGCCACTAAGAGGAATTTGCGGAGATGAAAGAGAAGGACACACATCAGGGCCCTAGTTGGGCCCCAGGTGATCGCTACTTCCTACCACCCAACACAGATGTAATGAGGTTGAGTAGTGCCTGTATAAAAAAAATTAAAACTACTGATTATTCCTCAAGAAAGGTTTTTAATGATTTACGGCTATAAATGCAACACAGACAAAATAGGAAAAGAAAAATTAAAGACCAGCATTGAATAAGGATTAATATAAATGGCAAGTTATACTGAAGACAAGCACAAGTATAGGTAATATTATGCATTAGTTACTTACTACTATAAGAACATGTAATATTATGCATAAGTATTGAATATAAATTTATACTGACAGGCACAAGCACATGCAAAGCTATTACTTATTAAGTACTAACTTTACATGTATTGTCCCTGCTCTCAGTAAGCACAAGTGCAAGTAAAGATATTATATATTGATTAACAATTTACTACTATTCCTAAACAATTTAATACTATTATTAAGCTTCTACTACTCATTTTAATACTGCAGTATTGCTACAACCTGAGACCAAATTATCCCAACACTACCATTTTTAATACTGTAGTGTCAAAACAACTTGAGATCAAATCAGCTCTAGCAACCAGACTTCTTTACTCTATAACCCTACCCTGCATTCGTCCGAAAATACGTTACCCTTCAGTTGGCCATTTTCCGCACTTTCCAGGTTCAGACAGTCGAGAAGTGCACATCCCTTCAGTTCAGAGGTTCTGGGTTGGGTTTACCAAAGCACACACACAGAGGTCTGTGCCTTCATACTTTTTATCTCATCTGCTGGCCATGTCTCAGCTGTGAGTAATGTGGTTTTATAAGGTATGCCTGAAGACCTAACTTATTTCACCACATAGGAGTCGGCATAAAGTGTTATCTGGTTGCAGCATCTCTTGACCACAAGTTCCAGCCTAATTCTGCAAAGCTTGCTTTTTGAAGCTTCCAGAAGTTTGAGGCCTAACATTGACAATACTTTTGTTCAAATTATTCACAGAATTCAGTTGCAAATCTTTTCATGGTGGGTAGAGGAGAGCAATCACCAAAGTCTTGTTTTTTTATGTTCCATCATAGTTTGCCTGGCATTGATGGGCCTTGTCAGGCGGGACATAAAACCTGTTGGAGACTAGTATTTCACACCAGTAAATTCTGCTTTCCTGTCTGGTGATTTACAGTTACAAAGGCTTACCGTGCAAATGTTCAAACACTACCTTACTGTATATGCTAAAGAATTATACATAAGATTAATGCCGGCAGCAACTTACAAGCATTCAAAAAAAATTAAATACTAAGCACATTTTTATAACTAATATTTATGTTCCAATACTAAACACACACAGGTGAACCAAATTGATTCCAGCTATGCGTTTGTCAGTATGGGTGAAGCATGGGTAACGTGGCATAAGCTGATGCCTGATTTGCCAGCACCACACTGGTTACTTAAGGAAGCTTAGAGAAAGGAATTAAAGGGCCAGCCAAGGAATAAGGAGATCTACACAATTCTCTTCCTGGCCCTTGAGTCAAACTCTGTTTTCCTCATTTTCCTATATCTTAAATAGATATAATGCCTACCTAGCAAAGGTGTTGTGCAATTTGTTATTATTTTGTTCTATAACCAACAGATATCTAAGTACCCAGTCTGTGCTGTTACTTACAGGTAGCAAGAATAACTGTTTGTGTAACTTTTGAGTGGGCCAGACTTTGCTTCATTGCTCTCCTCTTAGTATCTAAAAATCTCCCACAAAAAGGCACATGAAGACCCAGAATTCAGTCACTGAAGATATTCAACAAGGATTGCACCGAGTCAACCTCCCTACAATCAAGTCCAAAAAACAATGAACTTAATTCTTAACTACTAACTTTATCATTCTAAGATTTTATCAATATAACTTAATTTCTACAACGTGACACGAGTTCTTTGTAATCTATATGCGTTATCTTCAGTTATATATAAACATAAAGAAGAAAACAAATTGAATGTAAACAGGGTCAGTCCCCACAGTAATACAATGAAAAGTATCTCAAAGTTCCCAAACACTCAGGTTAAGCTCTCCTCAGTCTCTGATCACCAAGATCCATACTGCGAAGTCAAAAGCACAGCAACATCTTTCCTCTCCTTATAGAAATCTTCATCTAGAATACATGCAGTCTATTCCCACTCCTCTACTGCAATCAGTTAGCTAACTAATTAACCAACCATTCAGTTTAAATATATAGATTAAAAAAACCTTGTTACAAGAAAAAATACAAAACTGAGACTAGCAAAATATAAATGGATTCTTTCCTCATCATCACATTTAAATAAGAGAAGCTGGTGAATCATACTGGTTGAGGCAATTTAACTAAAAGCAAACATTCAAAGTAAACAATTAAAATAAAAAAAATAGTGTTCCCTCCCAATTTCCCTTTTCTGTAATTAACACTGCCAATGTCACTAACCTGCTGCAAAATGCTTCAGAAGTTGGGGCGGGGGGGGGGAATAGCCTCCCTTTTGTTCCTGTAGCTCAGCTTTGCCCAACCCACTCAGATACCCTTTTGCAAAACAGCCGTCCTGACCTCTTTCCCTTAATGGAGTCTGAGTCCAGCAAAAGGGAACCTACTGAGCATGCCCAAAACTACCATACCCAATTCCAGAAACTTCGTGTGTGGAGTGCTAAATCTGTATCTGCCTAGAAACAATGATCCAGACAACTCATTCCTACCCCCTATCCCCTCTCTATGGATATCTTAAAGATAAATCTCCCTATTACACATCTGGGCTACGTTTGCAGACGATATTCAGGGACTTACAACATGAACTGAGAATGAATCCCTGAACAGGCCTTCGACACTTTTCAGGTACTAAATATTTGTTCGGTGGCTTATATACTCTCATGCAATCAAACCCATCACACATACAAAAAGGAGCATCGCACACAGGTTTAAGCATCAAACCCAAACACAAGAAGAATATAGGGAAGTTTGAAGGCTTACCATTGCCACCACCGGGAATCAGGCCACGAAGACTCCTGCAAACCAAGACTTTTACATTGAATCCTTGGAATGTTTTCAGTAGCTGCTCTGAGGGTCACTACAGCAATGAAAATTGGCATGAGTGTTTGTGGTTCTCCCTGGTGATATTATTCATCAGCCTGTCAATGAACACTATCATGCCTTTTTATATCGTGCTTCTTATAACACAACTAAAACACCTTTTTTGAGGTCAATTCTGCAATTTTATCTTTGGCATCTTAATACTCCATCGTTCTCGGCAGATCTGTATAAAGACATTTTATCTTAATATAACATAGATTAATTTACATATTCTCTGTTTATATTCTGCCTTTAATTCCTCAGTGAATTTTTATCAGCTTGCTGAGAACTTTTTCTATGCCATGTGTCCAGTAGTTAAGTCTTGCAGCATGTGCTGAGAGGCTCTCCAGTATGTGACATTTATCTTGCTTTTTCAGTCTTAGTTATTTCTTTTATTTCTCATTTGCAAAACCACAGCTCAGCATTAGCTCAGTTCTGTGTTCACCAATGGGCAGAGGCAAAAGAATTTTAGACCTGTAGAAAGTATGTATGTTCTGGCTTCTGTGCCACTGTATATATATTTTCATATGTGTCCAGTCACTCCAAATGGATCAGTGTCTGACTTTAGTTCTCACAGCCTAGTCAGATCCCCAATCTTCAGCATTTTTGACAGAACCAAAAATTTGTCCCTTACTTCTGTAATCAAACATGAATCCTAATTCATATCTTTTTCTTTGTTACCTCTGCTTCCTAGATATTCATAAAAGAAATGTAAATAGCTTTGCAACTAATACAAAAGATTCAGGGCCAGCTTCTCACCTAGTGTAAATCAGCATAGTTCTATTGAAGTTAATAGAGCTTCACTGATTCACATCAGCTGAGGATTACACTTGTTCCTACCATCTACATTCCAGTGTTTTATGCCATTCCACTATGATGCTGCACCTGATCAAGGCCCTATATGGCCTGAGAGCCGCCTTTCCTTTTAAAACTAGAGATACAGTTGACAGAGTAGGGGGTAAACATTATGAATTTTGCTGGGACTTTTAAACCACAGCCTGTATTGGGATTTGATGGATGGGAGGGAAAGGTCTGTACATCAGCAGCAGCTCCTAGAGGCATTTAAAGACATTAGCAGCCAGCTGTATGTTATTGCTTTAAACCTTTGCTTTGTTTTAGAACTTGTCATTTAGGAGGCTGCTTTGTTAACTTTACTATTTCTACAGTTTTAACCTTGTTTTGTTATATTTTATAGTGTCCCTGTCTCCACTGGTGATGAGGACAAAAGAAGGTTTGGTGCCAATTCAGTGTATCAGGCATGCATGTAATTCCCATGTACTTCAATGACAGTTCCATGCACAGAGGCAGGGGCGGCGCTTCCATTTAGGCGGCCTAGGCAATCGCCTAGGGCGCCAGGTTTATTGGGGGGCGGCATTTTGCAAGGGAGGGGGGCGGCTTCGGTGGACCTGCCGCAGTCGTGCCTGCGGAGGGTCCCCTGGTCCCGCGGCTCCAGTGGAGCTGCCACAGGCATTCCTGCGGATGGTCCGCTGCTTCCGCGGCTCCGGTGGACCTCCCGCAGGCATGGCTGTGGCAGCTCCACCAGAGCCGCGGACCAGCGGACCCTCTCCGCAGGTACGACTGCGGCAGGTCTACCGGAGCCAAGGGGGCCAGCGCGCGGGGCGGCGAAATGGCCGGGCGCCTAGGGCGCTAAAAACACTAGCGCTGGTCCTGCACAGAGGTCATGCAGGAGTAGGCCAAACCCAGCAGGCCTTATGCAGGGAACAACAAGAGTTTTCCTTAAGTGAGAATCTCCAAGTTTGACCCTTGATGATTTAACAACTGGTGTCTCTGGAACATCATCATTTGACTTTGTAAGATAACTTCCATGATTTGCCTGAGCATGTGTTACCAGCCTAAACAATTTCCAGAGTTGTATCAACTCTGTCTTAGCAAAGATCTCATAGATGTAATTTAACTTTCTTTCCTTTGTCTAGGGCAACATTGACATCTGGTGGTCACTTTCATTCAGCAGAAATAGTACAGTATTTCCATACCTCTTTTCAAACTCTAGTCATTTGAATTTAATACACTTTTCAATCATAGGTCTGTCATAAAGTAGATTCCATTCCTCACTGAACATTCTGCCCTTTCCACCCTGGAGAGAGAAGGAGATGCTTCCCCAACAACAGAGAAGTGAATAATGGAAGATCTGTAATATGGTGCCTGCATATCTGAACTCTGTAAAGGGAATGGCCTTCCTTATGCCAGTTGTCCTGAACATCCCCCCTATTCCCATCCATGGAGGGGGAAAGGGGTCTGCACAGTGAAGATATTAATAGTATATTATTGCATAGCAAAGTCTATCACTGCACATCTGTGGAAGTGATATGGCTGTCATCAGGGTTACATAGAGAGATATCTATCTCATAGAGCTGGAAGGGACCTTGAAAAGTCGTTGAGTCCAGTCCCCTGCCTTCACTAGCAGGACCAAGTCCTGTCCCTGACAGTTTTTTTTTTTGTTTGTTTTTTGCCCCAGACCCCTAAATGGTCCCCTGAAGGATTGAGCTTACAACCCTGGGTTTAGCAGGCCAATGCTCAAACTACTGAGCTATCCCTCCCCCTTGAGTAGACCATGGATTGTGATGGAGCCAGAATGGAGTCATCTGGGGAGGGAATGGAATACTGAGGGGCCCCCACCTACAGAGAAAATGACCGAATTCTGAATTCATTTCCAACCATGGGTCTTAAAAAGTAACTTTTAAGGAAGAGCAAAGGAAGGTTTGGGCCCAATTCAGTAAGCCACTCATACACATAATTCCTGTTGGACCAGCCAGATAGGGTGCAATTCAATGCAAATGACTCTTCAAATTCTGTTGAAAAGAAGCTTCATCCTATTCTCATCTCAGTGGAGTGAGTCAGATCCCAGAAGAGTAATTGAAAAATGAGAACCGTTTCAAAGCCAGCAGGAAGCAGCCAGTTACTAACACTTAAGTATGTTCTAGAACCTCAACCCATCACTGGAGCTCAAAACAATTTAATAGCTTCCTGTTCAAATAGAAAAACCAAGACATAGAGGGAATCAATTTATAAAACCAAACTATGCATTAGCAGCAAAGCCACAAAGAGAACCCAGTTCTGACTCCCAGGCCTCTGCACAACCACATTGCTTTTGATTCTTCCATTTCTCTGAATCCATTCATCTTTGAGGTGACCTGGGATTTCAGAGGGGTCCAGCTGAGCAGCCCATCCGGACATTCCCATCACAAGAGAAGTTGCAATGGGGCTGTCACATCACCAACTCATGGCCAGTTGTTGCTAGCAGAACCCATAATCTATTGGTCCCAGAAAACAGCAAAGCAAGATGATGCTGGGGAAGCCAGTGTTCATTCAAGAACCAGACAGACCATGGAGTATCATGCAGTGAGGACTGTCCAAGGGGGATCAAACAGGGAGAAAGACATGAGCATAGGAATCATGCACCGACAAGAACTTGTGAATAGTCAATTTCACTGTTTCTCTGGTATAGCCTATATCATCCTGTTTGTGTGGGTCTGTCCACCATCCAAAGGAAATAAACGTAAAAGTAAGAGAGTAATTGTGACACCAGGAGATGGACAGAGGAAGTTAATTTCACTTTTTAAGATGAAGAGTGACAGTGCCTCACAATGGTTTGTTACAATGCTTCTTAAGAGCCTATGAACTCGTTTGTTTGCTAGCATCATATGGCAGAAAATTGTCACTGCACCTAATGACATGAGAAGTTTGCTCATATACTTCAAGAGAACTTCACGTCACTCAGTAGTTTGCGGGATTAGAATCAGAATTATGGGCAACACATTTCTTGTTTAATTGTCATTTAATATAGGTATAATTTTTCATTTTCACAGGACTATGCCCATATTTCTTGTAAAATGCCAAGATTTACTTTAGAGAGACAAGGTGAGTAAGCAAGGTAATATCCAACTTCTGGTCCAATGAAAGACATTACCTCACCCATCCTATCTCTCCAATATCCTAGCACCAACACAACTACAACATCACTGCATACAACATTTACTTTATAGGCCAAATTAAACATCATTTGATTTTTCTTTTGTGTTTTTATGTTTTTTCCTTTTATAAATATAGGACATTTTCAATGTCATTAAATCAAATTTGTTTTTCTTTTCTGAACAGATAATATTCTTTACAATTACTATATGATTTTTAAATTCAGTACACCCTGTATAATATATTTTGTATAACATATTTATTGCTTCCCCTGCCATAACCTCTAGCCACCAATACACATGATACATATTTTCTGGTGATGAGGTAAATCTACTTCAGGCTTTCAAAGAAATATGAGTTGTTAAAAATATTTAACAAAAAAATTCTTAATCTCTTCCAGGTGGCACATCAATATTAAGATCTTGGAGTAAAGAGAAAGAAATAAGGCCAGATGCTCTTATATCTGGCCTATTATAGCCATATAGATATTTTTACTGTATACTCTGGAAATCCTCCTATCTTTCTTCAATTCTACTATGTACATAGATGATATCAGTTTTGTTTCTTGAATACGTGGTTTTTGGCAATATTAGCGAGGTTATAAAATGGATCTTATGCCGTTAGTTATTAAAATAACTATGTACCCTGGCCTAAGTACAAAAATTGTTACATTACCATGATGATGTAACCAAAAAGAGCATTTGACTGGAATATGTCAATTTGTCTTTCACTTATTACACCAAAGTATTCTAAGGTCTGAAACACCAGTGGGTGATTTTACAAAAGCTGTAGGTGAAATCCTAGCTCCACTGATGGCAAAACTTCCTTGGCAAAACAAGTAAATTCAGTTGACCCAAGAATTCACTCTCTGGCAGCTGCACAATATGTGAGCACAGAGAAGTTCAAGGATGATGCTTCAGTCTTAACTTTGAATTTTCATTCATATCAAAATCATAATTCTAAAAAATATTTAAGAGAAAAGAATTGGCTCCTTTGGTCTATTGAGAAATTCCATCTCAGAACACTGTAGCAGCAGGAAGAGCTGAAGGAATGAAGCAGGACTGTGCTTTCTAAGACTCCAAACAAACTTTAACACAACTAGAGCCCTCACATTGCACCTACTGCCTGCCTGGAGCTGACAAAAGGCAGCAGCCCACCCCCCAAAAAAAATGAAACACTTTGTTTAAATAACCAATCTCCCTGCCTTTCTCAAACCACACCCACCTACAACCCAACCAATAGGAGAGGGGAAGTCCACTACAATATATGATTGAAATTAGCACATTTTGAAATTTTCTCCCACCCCTCTATAGACATGGACAGCCCAGGATGCAGCGTAACTGGTGGGGCTATGCTGCTTGTGAGGAGCTCCTGTAGGGCCTTACATTTCCTTTTATTTCCATCATAATAATCTTGCACCTACATAAGCCCCGTTCCTGTGACCACTTAAGAATATGCTGAACTTCACACCTTGTATTCCTTCAATGAAGCTAACATGCTTAAACTTAAGCATGTGCTTAGGTGTAAGCAGGATTGCGGCTATAGACTTTACATATCCAAAGCCCAGTAAAAAGATGAACTGATTAACTCTCACAAGCCCTCTGTGAAGTGAATGAATATTAATATTGTCCACAGTAACAAACATGTCCCTGGATTCAGTTAACATTTACCTGTCAGCAACTTGAAACACTTTAACATCAATACTTTTAAGATAGGTTTATTTGCTTTATCTGTATTACTACATACTACCACCATTCCATGGCTTTTATAAGCCCTCTTGCAATTCACTGGTATCACATATACAAAGGCTAAAATAAACAAAACAAAAAAAATGGTACAATATGGAAATTAAAATCAGAGGCATAAAAATGCATATCATGTTCTATTCTACTTAATGTATTGTATTATTCCTAACCTATATAGCAAAAATCCCAATGGCAGCTAGCAAAACGAATGCCTATCTTGTAGCTATGATATCATCAGAAAGCTTTATTGCAAGGCTGTGACATTGAAGCAATATAATCTGTCTTCATTTAGGGTCTGATCCAGTTCCCATTACAGTTAAAGGGAGTCCTTTACCGACTTCAGTGACAGTTGGATATGATCCTTTTAGCACAAGAAAAATAGCAGTCACCTTCTATAGCAGTGAGGGGCAACCTATGGCACATCAGGGTAATCCGCGGGCGGGCCACAAAACAGTGGTTACATTGACCATCTGCAGGCATGACCGCCCATGCCACTTCCCACAGCTCCCATTGGCCAGGAACAGCAAACTGCAGCCACTGGGAGCTGCAGGGCGGCCAGGCCTGCAGATGTTCAATGTAAACACTGTCTTGCGGCCCGCCAGCAGATTATCCTGACAGGCTGTGTGCAGCCCGCAGGCCACAGGTTGCTGACCACTGTTTTATAGTATTAACCATTTGGATTTGGGCTAAATTCACCCTATGATATTTGACCAATTTACCCTGTCACCAAATACAAACTATTAACAGTTGTTTAAAAAGCAACCTGGAAGTTAGAAAAACATGTAAAGATTTCCTCCTGTTTTCTTTCTTTCCGATTATTTTTTTATAAAATTGTAGAAGGGAAGACATATTTTATATATGATTTTTTTAGAAAGCCATGATATTCCTGTTCATATCCTTCAACTAGGTAAAAAACACAAGACAGGAAGTTGGTGAATAAAGCTAAAAATTACACATACACATCACAGCAAGAGCTACTCAACCTTCCCTCATGTGGTTAGCACAATATCATTAAAACCTCTTGGTGTGTATGGCCTTTATAGCTCAGTAGCCTGTGTAGTACCCTTTATATAAAGGAAAACAAAGGTAGGATACAAGGACATACTAGTTTTCAGAAACACGGTGTAGAATAATCCAGCTCACATTGGTAGTGATGAAATCATTACAAATCCAAAGCCTGTTTAATAGGCTAACATGAGAATTGTAGATCACAGCCTATTTTATTCCAGAATGCACCACCAAAGCCATCTGGGTGAGCTTGTAGCTATGCAATGCACCACAGTGTCCAAGTTCAGGCCCGAAATTCCCCATACCTAGGGTAACTAGACAGCTTGATATTAGGGGATTTTTCTTATACAGGCAACTATAGGCCACTCCTCCAAAAAATAAAGTGTCCCAATTTTTCACACTTGTTATCTGGTCACCCTACCCAGATCAACAAGGGATGGGAACACTACAAAGACATATAGGTGCTGGAACTAGAGGTGCCTGGGGTGCAGCCACACCCCCGGCTTGAAGGAGTAGTAGTTTCCATTATATACAGGGTTTACAGTTTGGTTCAATGGCTTTCAGCACCCCCACTATACAAATTGTTCCAGCACCCCTGCAAAGACATCCCATCTGAGCATCCAGAATGGAGCCAACGGACCCTTGAAAGAGGATCACTTCACTCAGTGCCAAGCTTTTGAGGTGGGCAGGGGAAAGTAAATGGAGAATATGGACATTCCAGTGGATTTAAGATTTAAATATGCACAGAGATACACCTATCCTCTCATCCTAGCAGAGGTTCCTCTCACCTTTGTGATGACTAAAAAGCTTATATGAGGACAGTGGCACTGCCGTGGTGTCAGTGGCCAGGACATGGGCAGTCATGCCTAGTGGAAGTGGGGCAGGGCTAGAACAAACCCACACAGGAGCTAGCTCAGCCATGAGTACATGATTTGAAGAGACACTGAACTGCTGCTGGGCTTAAGTGCTGGGCTGCAGACTCTTCAAACCAATCAGGCGGTGTAGTCAATCAGGCAGCCAACTACAGGCCAACTGTTTTTGTTAGGTTCCTAGGAGAGTGGCCCTGCTGCCGGCCCTGATTCCTGGAACATGGTTTGTGCTGCACCTTTTCTGGAGATACATAAAGGACCCCAGTCTCCCTCCACAACATTATATCCAATGTGCCTGTTTTAAAGAAGAAAAACTTACAGTAGGGACTAATAGTGTCCTTAACTGATTCTTCCTACTCTAGTAATCATACCTGAGTGTCTAAGTATCTGATCCTTTTCTCACTTACACCAATGTAAAGCAGGAGTATCACCAATGGATCCAACAGAATTACACCAGTGTAAAACTGGAGGAAAATAAAGATCTTTGTTCCTAAAGCAATCGTTCATTTATAAAGGTTTTCATATACTAAGGATAAAGTTACGTTAGATAGGATAAGATGTATGAGGGCTATAAAACCCTCTTCCTTCAGGGTATAGCCAATCTGTAGCTGATAGGTGTTGAGAAGAAACTTCCCCTGTGAACAAGTTGTGCCATAATTGTCCATTATGGGGACTCTTGCATCTGCTTCTGACATACCTGGTGAAGGCCACTGCTGGAGACAGGATTCTGAACTAAATGAACCAATGGTCTGAGTGTTACAATTCCTATGTTCCTCTGGTGCAAACTGTCATAGCTTCATAATGGACCTATGAGAATTTATTCCAGTAGAGGACCTGCTCCATAATATTTTGTAATATAGCTCATTGAATAGTCAAAAATGGGTAGTCAAGGCTACTACGTTGGTTTTTCCCCCCTAAAATCAGCCAAAAGTTGATAGTCATTTTCAAACCGACATCCATTCTCCAGCTCCTTTGTAAAGAAAAACAATTTCATGGTCAGTAGAGAACTTTTAGAAATAGTTTTATAGAAAGTCATATATTTCAGCATTCATTATATCTTCTGAATAACAATCTCACACAAATTTTCCTCCCAGGTGTCAGTTACACTGATATCAAAGCAATTGCATATGACAGGAAACTATGGCCCATTACTCTCAAAATGATTTTTTTTTTACTGTGAAAAGGAGTAGTAGTTGGGATTTCATGGCTGTTTTACAAAGGCAAATTAGTGCTCAAGACAAATAGAGGCGAGAACAATGGTACCAACACTCAAGGATACAACTTCGAGAATTCTGAGCTTAAATAAACCATAAAAGGCCTTTCTATGTGTATTCAGAGCCATATGTGACAGGAAAGCAATTTACCCATGGCCTCCTGGAACTCCCCTGCATTGCTGGGCAAGAACAGATGCTGTGCTTCCCCATAGGAAAGTGTAGGGTAGAGCGGGTCGGGCCATGGCCATACCATCTCTCTGTATCTTCTATTCCACTTTTTGGGCAGCTTGTGTCCCAAGAAGCAGTTCTTGCACTCAGGAGAGCACAGAGATTGCAGTTATGACAAACCAATGCACTGCTCCTTGTGCCTTCTCCCTCATGCATGTTTTGCACTAGCTGAAAGCTCACAGCTATCCAATGTGTGTGATCAATTTAAGTTTGCTTGGGCTGAACAATTCCAATTAGCCTGTTCATTTTGCCACAGATTTAAAATTCCAGATCCACAGCTTAAAAAGGGGAAGATACAGGGGATAACTAAAATTCCATATTACTGTAGTGAGAAACAGACCCCTAAGCAGATTCATACAACTGGAAGAGTATTTCCCATTATTAGGGCATACAGTAACTCCGCATTTAATGTCATCCCATGTTAACTTTGTTTCATTGTTATGTTGCTGATCAATAAGAGAACATGTTCATTTAAAGTTGTGCAATGCTCCCTTATAACGTTTTTTGGCATCCACCAGCTTTGTCCACTGCTTGCAGAAAGAGCAGCCCATTGGAGCTAGCTGGTGGGGGCTTGGAATCAGGGTGGACCAGCAGCTCCCCTATCAGCTCCCCTAAGTTCCCTGAGCAGCAGCCACCCAGCAGGCTATCAATTGCTGGGCAGTTCTGGTATCCCTCCCCTACACTGCAGTGTGCTGCTACTGCCTTCTGCCTTGGAGCTGCTCCTGGGAGTCTCCTCCTTGCTGTGCAGGGTGTAGAGGGAGATGAAGAGGGGTGCTAATGTCAGGGTGCCCCCCTCCCTCCACTCCTGTACCTCATCTCCACAGAGCAGAGGGGACACATGACAGGGCTCAAGATAGAGGGAGCTTGCAGGCAGCAGCTACTGTCTCAACTTGCTGATCTACTTAAAATAGCAATGTACTTAGAGTGGTGTCAGCGTACTTAAAGGGGCAATGTGTGCGTCTTTCTCTCTCTCTCTCTCTCACACACACACACACACACACACACACACACACACACACACACACACACACACACGGTGTGTGTCTCTGTTTCTCTCTGCCATGCTGTCTCCCCTCCTTCCATCCATGCTCCCTTGTAGAGTGTGAGGCTACATTAACAACGTGTTAACCCTTGAGGGCCCAGCCAAGCACTAGTTCATCATTTAGCAGTAAGACATTCCCTGGGAAATATCCCTCCCTCTTCCACCCTCTGACTGCACCACCTCAACAAAGCTTCACAATGATCATTGCTGTGTACAGTCTTAAACTGATTAAAACTTATACTGTGTGTGTACATATACAGAGAGAGAGGGAGAGTCTTTTGTCTGGTGAAAAAAAAATCCCTGGAACCTATCCCCCTCCTGTTTACATTAATTCTTCTGGGGAAATTGGATTTGCTTAACATCATTTCAGTTAAAATAGCATTTTTCAGGAACATAACTACAATTTAAGCAAAGAGTTACTGTACTCATATAGCCCCTATTAGTTATACTAGTGTGACTAACCTGGGTGGTTCTATTTGCAATGTCATTTGTCAAAAATAACACTTCCTCTTACAAGTCACTTACAGGAACAGCTATTGTGGCACCACTGCATAGACTGTATGAATTTCATCTCCTGTCCCCTTGCCAGATGTTGCAGTGTTACCCACTGTACAATAGGCTGCATTTGGGTCCTCATATGGGCTCGTTGCAAGTGAATACAATACTTCATTTCTTTGAAAGTCTTTGCTGCTGCTCACTGCGTACGGGGAACCTGTAGAACATTGACTCTGCATCAAAGAGTTTATGAATCTCACAGAATTAAAATAAAATATCAACTAAAATAAATCAACTAAATAAAATAGTATTATATCCCTCTGAAAAGGACATAAAGTAAAATCTCCTCTCCTACCTCCAAATAATGGAATTTGACTCCATTCTATTCAGCCCAGAATTAAGACCTGTGTTGGTTACTGTCTATAGTACCCCACCTCTAGTTGCTAGGAAAATGATTCAGAATCACTTATCTGCTAGGTTCTTCTATGGCCCCAGCACTGTTCTGTCAGAACACACAAACACTGAGAACACATGACTCCATCTTAGCACCCCAGAGAGAGCAAGAAGCAATGTTCTATTTGTTTTACTGAGGAGAAACTCAGACAGAGACAGTCTGTAACTTGCCCAAGGTCATAAGAACAGGATCTATGTGAGAGAGACAAGAATTTAACTCAGATCACCCATATCCTGTTCCAGTGCCTTAATTGCAAGACCATCCTCCCTAAAGAACACCTTCTCCTGAACCAAAACTAATTTGATTAACAAAAAGTTACTGGCCAAAAAAGCATTGGCAATATCTGAAGTTTAAAAACTTAATACCGTGCACAGACAGTCTAAGAAATCCATAGTACACAATTCTCAAAATGTGCTAAGTAGACAATCATTTCAAAAAGGTTTATCAAAAATTTAATGCTCACATTCATCTCCAGAAATTTCAAGAGCAGCCTGAGCTCTAAAATAAAAAGATAAGGGAAGAATCTATTTAGTCATTTCTATCAATTGGAAAAAACACTTTAAAAATGATACTAATATTTCATTGGTTATGTCCATTCAAGGCCATACCTGGGAAGTTGTGCAGGTGGCTTGCCTATAAAAGATAAATGAAACACACTGTAAAATTTAAACAGTTAAAATATTCCTGCAGATCTTACTTACTAATTTCACTTTTCCTACCTTTTGATTTGATTTTCTTTTTATAGATCAACCACGCTATCCCACTGATGATAATAATCCCTACGATCAATCCTGTGGCGGCATACAATGTCACAGAAGCAGAGGCTAAAGAGAGGACCAGGGTTAGTTAATCTTGAAAATGGAACCCGATGCTGGGAAAAACACTTTACTATCACATCTGTTATATGGATGGTGCTTTTCAAGTGATCAAATAATGTTTAACAACTACGTGAATAATACACATTCAGCAAGCCATTAACGTGGATTATTCCAGGATACAGTATGCTAGTATTGGTAATAAAAGCAGCAGATAACTTGATTTCTGTAACCTAATTTTTCTTATGAGAAAATATTCCAATATTCTACTGTAAAGATGCAACACAATATATGTTACAGTAGCAGTATTGCAGTGTCTTGTGAGATAACTGGAGAATACTGTAGTATTATAATGGGTTAATGCAGCACAACTGTAAAGCATAAATATTGAGGTTCACATTTTTAAAGGGGCTTTAAACTGTCCTCCATTTTCGTGTCCACAGTCATTTGCAGGTACAAATGTTGGACTCAGCTGTGTTTTGCCAAGAGCCCTGAAAAAGCCAGTCTGCCTCCAGGTCTTCCCCTAGCCCTGCACTAAGTCTACACCTGTTGCAGGGTATTTCTTGCAGTTCACTGTCTAGTATAGCTTGCCAATGTGTTGGGGAGGCAGAGTCAAGAATCTGTGCACTCTCTGCCCATTTTTATTCACCTGCTTATGGAGAGGAGACCAGGGAGCGGGGGAGGAGAGTGTAGAATCTCTACAGAGCCTTCTGTCATCCCCACACTGCAATCCATGGTTTGCCTTACATCCCTTTACTGCTCTGCAAACCTGACCTTGATTTTACCCTATAGCAATTAGGGGTGACATCCTGTCTCCATTGAAGTCAATGGGATATTTGCCATTAACTTAATGGGGCTAGAATTTCATGGTCTCTGGCTATGTGTTATGCTGGCACAAGCCGGTGACAAGACCTTGAAACAGTGTCATTTGTTCCTACAGTTAATCAGATTAATCCCTCGAACCAAGTCATTTAAAAAAAATGAATTCTAGACTGTAAACTCCTTTGGACAAATGGGGAACTGAGGTCAGAGATATTACGGACTAAAAATCCACTAATTTTCCATCCCCCATTTGAGACGCCTAGGACCTGCTATTGCATAGAACTTAGCATTCTATAGCACTTCATATGTTCACTCCCACTGACTGAAGTTGCAGCTGCTAGTGCTCAGCACTTCTGCAAATCAGACCCCAGGATCTCAAGTCAGCAACCTTAGTACTGGCATCTCCCAACTTTGGAGTGCTTGACTCTGCAACCTTAATGCTCTTTTAATGTGTGGGGGCGGGAGAGGGCGGAGCGTGTAATTTACTGTTTTCTTGAGAAAGCAAACTGAAAAAACAGAAATTCTATTATGTGACATCATATTGATACCCACTGGGTCATTGGCAGGGCTGGGACATTTAGATCCACCACAAAGACCTATGCTACGTAAGCTAACATTGGCACTGATAGCAGTAGTAGTAGGTTGTCATGTGGATCAGCACTAGAGGGGGACAGGACACCTTCCCTGTGAGTTTCACCGATATTTGCTGACAGCAGAGGAATGGTGAAACTCAGGAATCGTTACTTCCATGCCAGGCTCTGGAGGGGGTGGCTCTAGCAGGCATAGACTCTTCTGCCCAATCCACTCCCAGAACGACCCCTTTTGCCCCATCCTCTCAAACCCGTCCTTGTCCCAGTCCTGTCGCTTCTCCATCCCAGTCCTACTCTCCTGGCCTACCCTAACTGCAGTCACCAGTCCTCTTCCCAGTGCTTGCCTCCAGTCTCCCCCTCCCACACTCATCTTCTCCAGCCTCACTGCTTCCCAGTCCCATTTTCCTCCCTCGGCTCCTTGTCTAATCGCAGCATTTTCCCCACCCCATCCCAGCTACTTAGCCCACTATTTTTTGTCCAGCCATTCCCACTTCTTTCCTCCCACCCTACACATCCTGGCTCATCAGATCTCCGACCCTCCCTTTCCTCCTTCCCCCCATCCCACTGCTTTTCAGTGCCAGGCAACTTGCCCTGCCAATTCCAATCTCTTTCCAATTCCTCCTCTGATCTCAGTGTCCTCCGCCACCTTCTGGCTTCTAGTGTCCTCCCCTTCCCCCCCACACACACACTTTTGTCTCCAGCTCTCAGTCCCAGTCTCCCCCACCCCAGCTCCCAGTCCCAGTTTCCCTCTTCTGCTGCCCCTATCCACTAACCTCCTGCATTCAGTCTCCCACACCAAACTTCTTGTCACTCTCTGCTCACCACCCTCCCACCACTGGCTGGCTGGCTTCTATCATCTCTTCATTCCTTCTCTGCCACAAAGCCTGGGCCCAGCAGGGATGCCACTGACAGCACAGTAGTTCAGTCTCAGTTCAGTTGCTTGGAACTGGATGCAACATGGCTCACAGCAGCCCAGACCTGCAATTGCAGGGAAAGTCCCACTCAGCACTGGGCTGGAGCACTGGGGAATTTAGTGGATAAAATCTAGGAAGTCTTTACTGAGCATCTGTGCACTGTGATTTTTAAAGGCTTATAACTTGGCCAAATTTGGGCAGACTTTCATGGGAATGGGAAAAGGGTCACCGCTAACATGAAGGCTACTCTCCTGCCAAATGGCAAGTCCCTATTCCAAAGCATGGGGCACTAGATCTGTTCAAAGAAATGTCACCAGAATTTTTAACATGGGCAATACAGCATATTTTTCCATGGATTGTTCGCAAAAATGGCTGAACCATTTTTGCTGAAGTTTTCCCAGCATGGAAAATTTTATCCCAAATAGCAAAAGTCTGGCAAAATTATAAGCAACTCTGGTACCAACCCCAACTACAAAACTTCTAACTTACATGGAATGGCTTGATTCCTCACTTCTATAGAAAGGTTATTTGCAATCTTCCACACATGTTTATTTCTTGCCCAGGAATTTACAACACATAAATAAGTTCCACTGTCAGAGTCAGTAACATTCAAGATGGTCATATTATGGACTACATGTTTCTCTTCTGAATCTAAGCTTGTATAGTTCACTAGTCGTCCTTCGATCATCTCATCAATACAGCAATGTGTATTATACGACAAAGTATACTGCTCTCTCGCAGCAGAAAACAGGCATTTGCTTGTTTCTGTATATTTGATCCAATATATAACAAATGTTTGTTTTGGTTGCTTCATTTGAAATTCACAAGAGAGAGTGATGTTACTTTCTTCTTCTACTAAATGATTATCGTGTGATTTTGACGGAATGGTCTCAAATGTCTCCTTATCTGCAATCCAGAATGAAACAAACACAAAAGATATGACAAACGTGCACTGTAACATGTTATTACATGCTTTGCCTTTGAAAGGATTCTTAGAAGTTTGAAAATTTTCCAACAAAAACATCCTCTCGGACACAGAATTCAGTGCAAAAACATTGTTTCATTTCTATTGGGGGGGGAGGAGGTGTTTTATTTTAATGAACTATTTACAAGGCATTTTTACATTAACAGGTGCAAATATCTACTGTACTATGGCTACAAGTCAGCTATTTTAAATAGCGATTTGGGGCCCAATCCTGTGAAATCTGAGTACCTTCTGCGAAGTTGCCAGCACCTGCACATTCCACTGAACTTGAAGGTGCTCAGCTCTGCACAGAAGGTTCTCAGCACTGCATGTTCAGTCATTTGGTGGTCATCAAAATAATAATTCTGGGCTGAACCAGCTGCCTACTGGAACCATAGAAGTGGGGCATGCTCTTAGAGGCATTAACTATGCTACTCCTCCTACAGATATATGCCCAGTTTCACTGAGTAAACCTCTGGGACTTAGGAACACATGAAGGAATTCTTCCACTCTGCTCTGCACTGATAAGGCCTCAGCTGAAGTACAGTAACTCCTCACTTAAAGTAGTCCCAGTTAACGTTGTTTCGTTGTTATATTGCTGATCAATTAGGGAACATGCTCATTTAAAGTTGTGTAAGCCTCCCTTCTAACATCGTTTGGCAGCCACCTGCTTTGTCTACTGCTTGCAGGAAGAGCAGCCCTTTGCAGCTAGCTGGTGGGGGCTTGGAACCAGGGTGGACCGGCAGCCCCCTATCAGCTCCCCACTCACCTAAGTTCCCTGTGAAGCAGCTGCCTGCAGCTCAGCTGTGTCCCTCCCCCCACTGCCCTGTGCTACCCCTGCCCTCTGCCTTGGAGCTGCTCCCCTTGGAGCACTCCTGCTTGCTGTGGGGGTGGGGGAGGGGAAGAGGGAAGGAAGAGGGAGGCTAATGTCAGGGTGTCCTCTCCCCCCTGTTCCTGCAGCCCCATCTTACCCCATCTTCCATTCAGCAGGGGGAACAGACCAGGACTCAGGATGGAGGGAGCTTGCAGCAGCTGTGTCTCAGCAAGCTGATCTAATTAACAAGGCAGTGTACTTAAGGGAAATGCGCATATCTCCCTCCATTCCTGCTGCCCTGTGTAGAGAGAGAGAGAGTTAGCCCTTGAGGGCTCAGCCAATTGCTAGTTCATCCTTTAGCAGTAAGGGAAATATCCCACCCTCTGACTCCTCCACCTCAACCAAACTTCACAATCATCATCACTGTGTACCAGTATTAAATGGTTTGTTTAAAACTTATAGTGTGTGTGTGTGTAAATAATTTCCCTGGAAACTAATCCCTTCATTTACATGAATTCTTATGGGGAAATTGGAGTCACTTAACATTGTTTCATTTAAAGTCACATTTTTCAGGAACATAACTACAACGTTAAGTGAGGAGTTACTGTATTGCATCCAGTTCTGGGTGCCACATTTCAGGAAAGATGTGGACAAATTGGAGAACGTTCAGAGAAGAGCAACAAAATGATTAAAGGTCTAGAAAACATGAGCTATGAGGGAAGATTGAAAAAATTGGGTTTATTTAGTCTGAAGAAGAGAAGACTAAGAGGGGGCATGAGAATAGTTTTCAAGTACATAAAAGGTTGTTATAAAGAGGAGGCTGAAAAGTTGTTCTCTTTAACCTCTGAGGATAAGACAAGAAGCAGTGGGCTTAAATTACAGCAAGGGTGGTTTAGATTGGACATTAGGAAAAACTTCCTAGCTGTCCAGGTAGTTAAGCACTGGAACAAATTGCCAAGGGAGGCTATGGTATCTACGTCATTGGAAGATTCTAAGAACAGGTTAGACAAACACCTGTCAGGAATGGTCCAGTTATTACTTAGTCCTGCCTTGAGTACAGGGGACTGAACTAGATGATTTATTGAGGGCCCTTCAGTCCTACACATCTATAATTCTATAACATCTGGGAAACCACATTCTCACACTGCACTAAACAGATGTTGTCATTTCTGTTGCCTAGTTCAGGGTCTGCCTTGGCCTAAGTGCTGATAGTATCAGCTATGAGATACATTATTAGACAAATGGCTGAAAAAATGTGAAATTGTGAAACAGCTATTAAAGATTAAATATTTTCTGGATAAAGTAGTTGAAGTGCAGTGTATACTAAACAGGACATTCAGAGGGTAGTCATTTTTAATATGTGCATGAACACATTTAAAAACAACAATGGCCCCTAGAGTGAGATTCTGCAGCATTTCTAGGGTCAAATTTTCAACTAATCTCAAACCAGGCTCCATATTGCAGACACAACATTTAGCATATACCTGTTATGGGTGCTCGACAAATATTTGCACACACAAATTTGGTACTTAGGTGCCTTGTCTGCACAAATAGTTGTTTGTGTGTGCAAAATAGGCACAAAACCAATGTTATGAGTACAATCGATTGAAAGCTTAAAACACTAGAGGTAAGATTCTGTGCTGTGCCTCTAGATGCACAGAACAAAACTCACAACCCAGGTGGAGAGGGGCTAAGGTAGCTTTAAGCAGCCCTCAGTACAATTTAGGCAGCCCTGAGGATCAACTGCCCTAATTTAAGTGGTGCTGCATTCTGCAGCCTGGACCCAAGCCATACCTGCTATGTCAGGAGTTGCAAGAGTGTTGTTGAAAGGACAGTCTACTGCTGTGTTCCTTAGTTCCTATGCCAAAGGGAAATTCTACCCAGACCAGATGCTGATTTTAGAAACCCTTTAGCCCATTTACCCAGCCAGAGCACGATTGAGAATCTCACTCTATGGGAAGAAATTCAAAGAGCAAGGCACAATACTGGGCATTAGTGTTTTACAATGTGTGAGCTAGATCCTCAGCTTGCATGAATCAGTGTAGTTTTAGGGCCCACCATGTAGAAGGGTCCCTTCGCCTACCAACTTTAAAGTAGAAAGGTGGCAGATAAACTGTACCAACATCACTACAAACGAGTGTTTCTAGGGGGAAGTGAAGAGCAACTTATTCAGCTAAAATCAGTGGGGACGTACCCAAAAAAGAGCTGAGCAAAAACTGAATAAAGACATCATGAGTAGGCCTTTGAGTTGGAATGCATCTTAATAACAGTAAACTTAGTATGGTAAAAAGTGCAGATTTTCAATGACCCCCCCTCACCTGATATTTCTTTTAATTTCTTTTCTTTTTTTAAGAACTTCCACTTTTGTTGACCACTTTACTCAGCCTAGTTCAGATGCCTAATTCATTCAAAGCCAAATTCAGTCACCCTCACTCATATAACACCTCCTCCATACGTGTTCCTTTTTTAAGTCAAGGGAACACTGGTGGAGAATAATATTATTCACTGTAAGTAAAAGGGGCAGAATCTGGTCCTTAGTTCTGAATTTTCTAAATAAGCTCCTCTTCAACTCACTAACTCCCTTTCTGGCCTCTCAGCTCTAGACTTTATTAATTAAAATAAACCCTCTTCCCCCACAAGAAAAGCACTCACCTGCGGTCATGTTTATTATCACCACAATAAAAAAGTTATAATGTCTGCAGTGAGTCACATTGGTAAAAAGTGGGCAAGTCTGTGACGTTCCAGTATTTATAAATTGCTCGCATGCAAATACCCCACCACCTTTGGAATCAGAAGTTGATAATTGGTTTGTACACTTTGTTTTATCAGAGCATTTGTTTGGTCCATTGATTACTTTGGGCTGTTGATTACTGCAGTAGTTGATTACTTGGAATTCTTGCAGAGATTCTTCAGCTTCATACCAAATTGTTTCCTTCTCATTAGCCACTGTTCCATTGCACTTAAGTGTGAAATTTCCATTTTCATAATGACGAAAGAAAGTCTCACCTGTTAAAAATACATAAATGGTTACTGATGCAAAATGATTCAGAAATCATCTTACAAATAATACTGTAAAGAAAGTGCTGCAGGTTATAAGCATCATTAAGGGCCCAATCCTGCGAGCTTGTGTGCTTCTGGGATGCTGCTCTCTTCCTCCTGGGTCATGTTGAACATCCTCCCCTTGCCATCAGCAGAAGCTCGGGGCTCTGAGCACTTCCTATGACAGCCACAGCATGTTGTAGGATCTGGCACTAAGAGTACAGATCTGGAATTTTATACTTGGACCTTGTGGAATGAGCAGAATATTGCACAGATAGTGAACACTGATCAGATTACATAGCTTAAGCCTTGACATTGGCCTTGTTTTAAAGGGTGGTTTTATGGCCCTTTCTGACCATGAGAATGACACCAAAGAGAGTTCAAAGAAAAGAAGGTACAAATATGTATTTTTGTACTAACAATTGCCATATTTATTAATTCCCTTGGCCAATAACCAATCACAAGCAGCCATAGCACAAAACTGCAGTTTTAACTTAGAAAATCTGGCCCTTGCTAATTAACTTTTAGCAAACTACATAAAGATTAAGTCCCTGATCCTGAGAACGTCTGTGCATATGAACAGTTCCAAAATTCAATGGGACTATTCACATGCATAAAGTTACTCACATTACATTACTGATTACAGAATTGAGGCCTCCATGTGAATTACAAAGGCTTTATGAGGCATGTGTCTAAGAGACACTGTCATCACAATTATGCCTCCAATCCTCTTTCCTACATTTTTTTAGAGTTCTTATAAAATATAACCATTTTGGTGAAATGCAACAAAAAACTGTATCTGAGCTACTCCAGCTGGTCTGCTGCAAAAAATTAGGCATACTTACAGCTATGTTACTATTAGCATAGATTATGTTAAGTAAATAGACAAAACATTTTAGCTTTTGTATTTTCACAGCTTTTTTAATACAATACTGAATAAATTGGCGTTCAGAACCAGAGCCAGTTGAAAGCAGGCAGCTCTATGTTTTTTGCTGCCCCAAGCACGGCAGTCAGGTGGCCTTAGGCGGCATGCCTGCAGGCAGTCTGCTGGTCATGCGGATTCGGCAGAATATCTGTGGGTGATCTGCCAGTCCCACGCCTTTGGCGTACCCACTGCCAAATTGCTGCCGAAGCCACGGGACTGGGGGACCTCCTGGAGGCATGCCACCAAAGACTGCCTGTCTGCTGCCCCCACAGCGACTGGCATGATGCCCCCCCATGGCTTGCCACCATGGGCACGCACTTCCTGTGCTGGTGCCTGGAGCAGCCCCTGGCTGAAAGATAGGGAAATATATTCCACTTTTTTTCAATTAAAATTTCATGTTTTGATTATAACATTGTGAAAATATTCATAACATTTTATTTCCATTTTTTTATCCATGGAAATTCAAAATTTTGATGTAAAATTTTATCAGACTTTGAATTTTGTCGAATTTTGACCAGCGAAGTTGAGAAGGCACTTGCCTCGGGCACAGTATGCTGAGGGCCACAGAAAAAGCCTTCTCTGTCGGAAGGAAAGCTGCGGTTCTCCCAGCTGCTGCTGCCTCTATGGCAACAAGAGACACTGGCTGGCAGAGGGTTGAGGGCGAGCAGCCAGCTGCAGCACATCAGGAGGGGGAGGGGGAGGGGGAAGAGGGAGGCACACAAGAGCTTCGCAGCCCTCCCCTCCCCTGGCACTCACCTGGAGGCAGGGGTGAAAGTAACTTACAGAACTTACCGGTACTGCCAGAGTCCTGAGGGGGCGTGGCCTCATCTGGAAGATTTAAGATTAAATCTCAAGATTTAAAGGCCCCGGGGAACCAGCTGTGGTTGGGAGACCCAGAGCCTTTAAATCAACCAGGGACTCCCAGCTGCAGAGGTGGCTGGGAGCCCTCAGGAGCAAATTAAAGGGCCCGGGGCTCTGGCCGCCAGGGGGAACCCCGAGCTTTGCAGGGCTGGGGCAGGGATTTAAAGGGCCCAGAGCTCCTGCCACTGAGGGAAGCCCAGAGCCTTTTATATCCTGGCCCCAGCCCGGCCGCCAGAGCCGCGGCCAGGATTGAAAGGACTATGGGCTGCCCACAGCGGCAGGGAGCTCTGAGCCCTATAAATCCCGGCCCCAGCCCACCCGCTGGAGCCGTGGCCGAGATTTAAAGGGCTCTGGGCTGCCTGCAGCTGTGGGGAGCTCTGAGCCCTTTCAATCCCCATTGTGGAAGTCAATGCAGTCCAGCATAGCGTACTGGCTCTTACCAGTACGCCGGACCGGACCAGCTTACTTTCACCTCTGACTGTATGTATGTGTATGAATATGTCACAAACAATGCAGCTGCAGCCTGCCACTGACCAGCAGCGACCCCAGCAACCGGCCTCTGTGGGCTGCTGCCTGCAGAGAGCCAGCAGGTGCCGCTGGGCTGGGTCTGCCAAGGAGTAAGGAACCAAAGCAAAAACCACAGCCAGCCAGCCAGGGAGGGAGCTGGGGGTTGGGAGGGGAAGTCAGGGGTGAATGAAGGACAAGTGGAATAGCCTTCATGAAATATACAAGATATTTAGAAGCAGCAAAGAATCCTGTGGCACCTTATAGACTAACAGACGTTTTGGAGCATAACGTCCAAAAGGTCTGTTAGTCTATAAGGTGCCACAGGATTCTTTGCTGCTTTTACAGATCCAGACTAACAGGGCTACCCTCTGATACTTGACAAGATATTTAGAGAAAGTTTTGTCAATTTCAACCTCTGCACTCTGCAGGCAGGACAAAACAAAAAGAGATCTGAGATTGCACTCGATGTCCTAAGGACATTTCAGGTGTTTAAATCAATTTATAAAGAGGGTGGATTGGAATGAAAACTACTATTACTTTCAAAGGAGGCACAATAATTTCCCTGAATATTCAGTTTTCCCCTCCAATCCCTTTGTGGTTTTATCTATGGAGGCTATTTGCTTTCCCTGTGAATCTTTAGTTTCTTTAGCAAAATTGCTTTGCCCAAAATAAACCCTAATCATCATGACATCTTTCCACCATGTTCTCCATGTTTTTTGTGTTGTTTTTTTAAAACAGTAACATTTCAAAGAGGATCTGCAAGCAGTTTGGACATCACAACCACGATCCTCTGCTGGGGAGGGAATGAGATAGATTTGAACCTGGAAACGGTTCCTGATTTTGATTGTGTTTAGGAGATCTCCTCATCCTGCGGGCAGAAAAGAACTGCCCCTGCCATAGTCATACACACCCAACAACAACTGGGAGTGAAATTAACAAGGATGCCAGAAACGGCTCCTAACTCTGGGCACTGAACTGCACAGGGAACAGCTGAGTTTAAACTGTTCTTTTGCAGGCAGCAGCAGCAGGCATCTCAGCCAGTCTCCCTACTGCAAGCTAGAGCCTAGAGGAGAACCCCTGTGAGGGGACGGGGGAGGGATGCAAACCCTTGTCTGCAACCTGGCTGGAGGAGGGGGAGGGAGGAGATAAGAAACCAATGTGACAGTGAGTTTTCCCCTTCTACCTGCTTTTATTAGCTCTGGATTTAAGCTGTGCAGCCAAATGCTTGTATTTGCTGTATATATTAGTATTGGAGAGAGCCCCTCATCCCCGGGGGCAGAAAAGGACTGCCCCTGCCATAGTTAAATACACCCTCCCCTTGACCCCCTCCCCACAGCTACTGTGAGTGAAATTAACAAGGATGCCAGAAACCTAGCCTTGGGGCTGAACCATCAGGGAACAGATGAGTTTAAACTATTCTTGTGCAGGGAGCAGGCTTCTCTCTCCCTCCCTCAGTCAGTCTCCTTTTCTTACCAGTCCTCCATACCGGCCCGTACCCGCTTACTTTCACCTCTGCCTGGAGGAGATGCCGAGGGGGCTTCCAGTGAGAGACAGGATCATTGGCAGTGGGCCTCACTCACCTGAGCAGCTGCTGGGGCTTCTGGTGAGTGTTTGACCCCTTCCCCCCAGTCACCGTTCCTGCAAACTGGGCAAGGGGCAGCCCCATCCCCTAACCCCAGTAAGTTTATGGCAAGGGGCAGCAGGAGAGGAAGGAAGCCACATGCGATGGCAGTCCCCTCCCCCACAGCATCCACCACCCCCTCTCTGGCCCCCAAACTCTGTCCCAGAACCTGCACCCAGTCCTCCACACTCCCTCCCAGAGCCTGCACCCCTCCACCCATCCTGTACCCCACCCTGTGCCCACGGGGCCAGTGCAAGGGTATTGCACCCTAGGCAAAACTTCCACCTTGCACCCCCCTACCCCATCCCACTCTACCCCTCCCCCTGGAGCATCGCTTATTATAAACTTTCAAAAGTGAGTACTGCATAATGTGGCATTGTTCATTAGAATTAATTCATGTTTGGCTTGAAAATTTATTAAATTCATTTAGTCTACATATTTAATGAAAATAAATAAATAACCTGACAGGGTGTGGGGCTGGCTGGCTTCAGGCAGGGGGTTGTGGCAAGTGCTGGCTGGAGACAGGGGGTGTGGGGCTGGCTGCGGGCAGGGCAGGGGATGCAGCAGGGTCTGGCTGGAGACAGGGGGTGTGGGCTTAGCTGGCTTCAGGCATGGGGGTGCAGCAGGAGCTGGCTGGAAACGGGGTGTGGGGTTAGCTGGTTTTAGGCAGGGGTATGTGGCAAGGGTTGGCTCGAGACAGGGGGTGTGATGCTGGCTGGAGGCAGGGCAGGGGGTGCGGCAGGGGTTGGCTGGAGGTAGGGGGTGTGGGGCTGGCATGGGGGTTTATGGTAGGGGAGGGAGAAAGTGAAAGGAGGCAAGTGGTGGATGGGGGACTGACTAGGAGGGATGCAACAAGCCAGCGGGGAACTAGGGGGTGAAGAGGGGTGTGATGGTGGGGCCGAGCGGGGATGGAGTGGGTCCTATTTTACTGCTGTGATCTAGTCACCCTATGCATGCTGTTTCTTCCCCCCCTCCCTCCCAACTTTCCTTTTCGGCCCACAGCTCTCTAGGGTGGGCCGGCACTGGTGAACGAGGGTTTGTTTCCATGGGGCGGGCGGCGCTGGGGGGGGATTGTTTCCAGGGGGCCAAATGCACTTTTGAAACAAACATTTTTCTAACCCTCCTCCTCTGTGTTTCACACAAATGCACTTTCCTGACATCTCTAATGACCCTCCCGACTCCCTAGTCCATTTATTGGTTGAGAAAACAACCTTTTCCAACATAGTTAAAGTCAGTAAATATAGCTTGCAATCAGGAATACTTCTTGTTGAATTATTAATAATATTAGAAATAATTAATATTAATACAAGAGACCACCAGACACTAATTTAACCATAAATTCCTTTATTAAGTCCAAAGGCCAAATAGTATTTTAACATGCCTCTAAATATGCCTTGTCAGATTTAAAATAAGCAGAAACTATGCCCAACACAGTAACAAAGTATTCATAAGCATGCGATCACTTACAAATAGGCCAGACTTAGGGAAAACCATCTAGCCCTGGTGTACATAAGCATGATCAGGTGGTAGGGTGTGACAAAGAACCCTCGAATTCCTAACTCTTTTTATACACTTCAAAAAACAAATGATGCCAGAGCCAGTTATCACATTAGCTAATGGCTAATTTGAGACAGTTCACCCTAATTTTCAGTTTTAATCCAGATAAGATTTACAACCTGCTTTCTCACAAGATCTTTGCTCCTTATCTCTTCTCCTCCTCCCTACTGTCCAACGGCTGTTTCATTGCACTTGGGTTCACACAGGCTTTACTTTTAAGATCAAACTGGTATGTGGAGTGGAAAGGTCCAGGCTGACTCCTTTGCCTTATTCAAAACCATCTGTAGTCAACTCTGTCAGTTAGAGGCATTCTTTTTAGAAATTTCCTTATCTCATTAATTTTTTGAACCAGCCATCCTCCCTATTCCATGTCTTCTGGCCTATTTATTTTCAAGACTTTCCTTCTATTTGCTAGTCAGGGCCTTTCTTTATAACACAATCTATTCTTAATCAAACTTAAACCAACTCTAATTCTTTAATTTCATATTTATGCTACACTTCAGTATGTGTTAAGATTAAACATCCCAGAAAATGAACTTTACACAAAATACTCTTAAGCATTAAGAAAGTGAGATAGGCATAGAAATGAGCAGTTTTTCTTAATAGGAAACATACCCGTAATTCGTCCTAGAAAAGCCAGGATCACCAAAAAATACATTCTTCCGGGAGAAAGGGTTGCAAAGGTTTCCTCTTCTCGGCGTTGTCTCTAATTCTAAGAAAATTCTTGTGAAGAGAAAGGAAAGCGGAAGTTTAGTGAGCTCAACAAAAAGTAACAGGAAACAGATAATGAGAATTGCAACACTGCCCAGCTGCAAGATATGCTGTTTATTTTAGAGTCGGAGACACTTCCAGCACAAACAAGCCTATTGTCATTCAGTGATGACAGAGGTAATTTATATCTTGGGAAATAAATTCCAAAGACTAGAGGCTCTTAGGCAGTAGAAGAAAGTCTTCCCTAGAAAAGAAAGTCTGAGGTGCCCACAGTAATTTGCTGGCTATCCTCTGCCCATATCAGTTGTGTGATTCCTGAGGTGTACCAGGATAGTGTAGGCCTCACTCAGTGGACAAATGTCAGGTGAAATGGTAGCTATTTTAGCCTTCCACTTACCAGGGATTCCTTTGGGCCTGAGCCATCATCTGAAAAGCAGCCCCATAAGGTATCTCAGTCAAAGGTGCAGCAGTCACTGAGTCACTAGCTGGTCCTTTTTCCACGCCTCAAGGAAGATATCCAGACAGAAAACACCATTTGGGGAACAGAGACCATGTGAGGGCAGAAAGACTCCTTCATAAGCCTCCACTACCTCCACAAGGGTAGTGAGTGTAAAAATCAGAAAAGAAGGTGAGTAGGGCCTGTGAACAGGCAGTGTATGCCAATCCAGCTCATTTTGCACAGACTGCTGCATTGGTCCTTTCACATTTAAGGGGCAAGGTGATACCACCAGTTTGTGGGAAGTAACATGACTTTACTCCCTTCCAATAAATGGAATTAATTCTTCTAATCAAAAATCTGTTTGTCTTGTCTTCAGAAATGCGAGCTCTTCAGGGGGAGCTAGAAAAACCACAATGTCTGACCAAGTTCTGCTGAGCGTAGGAGGACATCGCAGGTAGTTCCCTAATCCATGGTCGGTGAGTATGGCAGCTTGTCTGGGCAGTACGGGTGGCTGGGAAGTCTTGTCAAGATCCCATGGAGTTCTGTTGGGGGTTGTCTTAAACATGGGGTTTTTGGAGCTTGAAACCTCAAGAAGCAGCCATAAAGCAGTAGGCTGACACTGAAAAAGGGAAGCTGCTTGAAAAGAAGATTGGAACTTCCTGGAAAGCAGCTACCTGAAAAAGCGGCAGCAGCAGCAGAATTCCAAGGTCGCCTTGGCAAGAAGGAGCTACCTTGCCAGCAGCAACAGAAGAGCAGTGACCTCCATTGCATTCGCAGCAGAAGAGCAACAGCGCAGCTGTGGCAGCCACACTCTGGGGATCAGACAGGACAGAAGGACCAATAGAGGAATCGGAGGAAAATTTAAATGAGGGTAAGTCTGATTTTCTTTTCTATCTATTATTTAAGAGTGTATGGCTTTGTCTGTGAATAAAGCTGCCTGCTTCTTGAATGAGATCTCCACTATCCCTCCTGTGACTGGCTGATCACAGGATGTTAAATGTCAGGTGTTAAGTATTAATGTTGATGTTAAGTACATGTTTTAATCTGTGCATGCAGTAATGGTTTCTCATATGTGTATATAGGGGCTGCATATAGCTCATTGTATGAGGTTAAATTATTCCATTAAGACTAAAAGCCTTTATGGATACAGGACCTCTATATGCTTGCTACATTGAAACCAGGGCATTAGGGCTGTGCTCCAGCTCCGCTCCAGCTCCAGGCAAAAATCTGCAGCTCCACTGCTCTGGAGCTGCTTTGCGCTCCAGTTCCATGCTCCACTCCAAAGCCCTGATTGAAACCGCTGTATTTCTCGTATGTGTTAAGATATCCTATGTAATCTGTGTCTTTTATTTTATTGCACTGCTCTAATTTTTTAATGTAATTCCATCGCATTTTACTATGCTCTGTGTATCCTTTCTTGCTTCATTTACTACATTGTAACCACTTATTTCCTTTAAATAAATAATTCTTTTGTTTTCAAAGAGTTATTGCTTGCATGTCCATCCTTGAGCAGAAGGCTGTATCCCTGTCCTTCCAGAGTCAGCAAGACTAGCTTGCTCTGAGGAGCCCTCTGCAGGTCAGAGACAAGGCCCCTGGTAACACTCTAGAAATTCCTTTAGGGAGAGCCACAATCTTGTTTACCTCTTTTCTTAAAATTGGACAAACTTGTAGGTAACTTAATTAGTGTCTAAAGTTTTGTGTAACAAAGCCTCCCCATGCTGCCGGAAGTCCTGTAGTGCTATGAAAACCTCCCTGTACTGCCAGAAGACATTGTAGCGGAAGCTTCCCCTGACCTCCACGTGCCATCATAGTGGTAGGAAAACCCAGGGTGGGTGAAAGGATGTTTCACGCCGTAGGCGAAACTTCCACCTTGCACGCCCCCAGCCCTGTGGCAGTCCTCTGCCCTAAGGCACCTCCCCAGGGCAGCTCCCCACCCCCCATCTGCCCTGAGGCATCCCCTCCATGGAAGCTCCCAACCCACCCACCCCCGGAAGCACCCCCCCCACAGTAGCTCCCCCCCTCCGCCCTGAGGCACCCCACCCCGCGGCAGCTCCCCCCACCCTAGCTCACCTCTGCTCCGCCTCTTCCCCAAGCACACCGTCACCACTCCACTTCTCCCGCCACCCAGGCTTGCAGCGCCAATCAGCTGTTTGGCGCCACAAGCCTGGGAGGGAGAGAAGTGGAGCATGGCAGCGTGCTCAGGGGAGGAGGCAGAGCAGAGGTGAGCTGGAGCGGGGAGTGGTTCCCCTGCATGCTGCCCCTCCCTTACTTGCTGCAGGCGGCCCTCACCGTGTCCCCACTGCCCCAGGTCCCTCTGCCTAAATGCTGCCAATGACCCGGGCGGCCGAAGATCCGGCTGCCGCGGTCACCACCGAAGGACCCGAAATGCCGTCCCTCAAATGCTAGCGCCCTAGGCGATTGCCTAGGTCACCTAATGGGTTGCACCCACCCCAGGAAAATCTCCCTGTACTGCCAGAAGCCATCACAGCACTGTAAAAGCCTCCCAGGGCTGTCCTTAAGCATACACATACAATTGGGGGCACTATTCCCCTCACTGGAATCTTCTCTTCTCCAGCCCCTCCCCCACACTGGGCCGGTGGGCTTCTCCCTGCCTCCAACCCGGCCCCCTCCTTCCTCAGCTGGCCAGCTGAGGGCTCCAGCCTCTGGCTCTGCCATCCCAGCCTCAGGGAGCCCAGAGCGGTGTGGCCGGTTACTGCTGGCTCAGCAGCTCAGCCCATTGCCGCCTGGAGCCAAGCCCCTCCCTGGATCCTGCCTGCCTGTGCCATTCGGTGGCTGGCTGGGGCCAGGACAGGAGAAGCGAAACTTCCATGTGAGTTGGGGGTGGGGCGAAGCCAGGCCGAATGGGGGGAGGGGAGGAAGGGACTTAAAGTACCAGTGCACTCTTTGTCTCTCTCTCTCTCTCATACACACACACACACACACACACACACACACAGACTGGCTCTCACACTAGGGCGACCAGATGTCCCGATTTTACCCCCAAAGCCCTGTCCCGATTTTTCACACTTGTTCTCTGGTCACCCTATCTCACACTGTCACACAATCTCACAGTCCCAGTCCCCCAACACAGATTGTCATACAGACACACAGTCTCACACTCCCCAACACAGTCCCCCAACACACAATCACAACACTGGCTCTGTCTCTCTCACATTCACTGGCTCTCTCTCACACACAAATACACACAGAGACACACTCTGTCACACACACACACACTCGTAGTATTGTCATTGTTATTACTGCTTAGTACTTCCTGTCAAAATGCTCGTAGTGAGCCAGGAGTGGCTAGGGGTTGCAGGATGACCATGGGCTCTGGCAAGATTCAGGCCCCATGTGACAGTGCGAAGCCCCCCACCTTGAGCCATTGCCGGTGTGTGTGTCAGTAATGCGGGGGGAGTTCTGGAGGTCCACAGGTGGTGGGGTGTTTGTGTCCGCTTGACACACTGGGGTGACCGACACTGGCTGGGGACCGCCTTCAATGGAGCATAGAGGAACCAGTTTAATAATACTGTGTAAGGCCCCATAAATCCTAAAGATGGCCCTGAAACCTGCCATACTTCCAGAAGCCATCATAGCACTCTGATAGCCTTCCCCTACTTCCACAAGTCATCGTAGCACTATGATAGCCTCCTTGTACTGCCACAAGCCATTGTAATACTATGAAAGCCTCCTGATTCCAGCACAAGCCATCAAAGCACTCTGAAAGCCTCCCCATACTTCCAGAAGTCCTCATAGTTCTATGAAAACCTCCCTGCACCACCAAAAAACATCATAGAACTATGAAAGCCTTCCCCTACTGCCATAAGCCATTACAGAGCTATAAAGGTTTCCATGGACCACCCCAAGCCATCGTAGTGCTATGAAAGTCTCCCCATACCACCAGAAGCCACAGTATCACTATGAGAACTTCCCTGTACAGCGAAAAGCCCTCACAGTGCTGCAAAAGCCTCCCTGTACTGCCATAAGCCAGCATAGCAGCATGAAACACAAACTCAAACATAACGAAATGGGCCACTCCTAAGGGAGAACGTTTGTGGTCACAGCCATCATTGGCATTTCTGTTTCTGTAAATTCAGCAGGAAGGAGGGGTGAACCAGTTTGGAAAAAGTTACAAAAAACTCCCACCTCCCAACTTTTGCCCATCCCTAAGCTTATCCTGGATCAAGGTTTCCAAAGTTAGAAAATATCTGGTTCCTCCAGGCCATGAGATGGTAAGTATACTTCCACCTAATCTCTCCCCGCAGTTCGCCTGCTGTGGATGCTCTTCTAAGGCCTGTGAGCTTCCTTCAACTGACATAACGATGGGCCTAATCATACCTCAAACCCCTACATTGGTATCTGAAGTCAACCACAACAGGATTTAGTTAGTTCTTGCTGAGGCCTGCTGCTCTCTCTCTTTATGAGTAAAATGTATTTTGGCTTTTGCAACTCACATAGTCCTGAGAAATGCCAGTTTCCTCTTTTCCAACCTCTCCCCATTCAGACAAGATTAGTGGCCAGAAAAAAAAATCTTCTTAATAATCCCATGGGCCTTTCAATTCACTAACTGTGTCACTCACCCCAGGGCAGAAGGTCTCATGTATGCCCTCTGTACCCATTAATCCTCACATTAAGACCAAATCCTGAAGTCCTAACTGAGTTTAACTACACTGATTTCTGTAGGACCAGGATCAAGCTGTATGGGGCAAACCCAGTTTCGAGCCAACACTCGGGCTGGTTGCTGGAGAGATCCATGGCAGTGGGAAAGCTGGGGAGGAATGTTCCTTGGAAGGTCATAGAGTTGATCGACTGTGGAAACTACTCTCTGTAAACCCTGCAGTTCAACCCTAACCCATCCCACTGCCTGACAGGCAGAGGTGAAAGTAAGTCTGTCCAGTCCGATCCGCTCCGGCGTACCAGCAAGAGCCAGTACACCGTGCCGGGCCAGACCAGCTTCCCCAGGCTGGTGTTTCAAAGGGCCCGGGGCTCCCTGCATTGGCCAGAGCCCTGGGCCCTTTAAATGGCCTCCCGAGCCCCACTGACAGAGCTCCGGTGTAGCAGCAGTAGGGGTCTGGTGGTGATTTAAAGGGCCAGGGGCTCCAGCCACTGTGGGGAGCCTCAGGCCCTTTAAATCACCATCTGAGCCCTGCTGCCACAGTCCCGGGGTTAGGGTGACCAGACAGCAAGTGTAAAAAATTAGGACAGGGGTGAGGGGTAATAGGAACCCATATAAAAAAAAGCCCCAAATATCGTGACTGTCCCTATAAAATTGGGACATCTAGTCACTCTACCGGGGGTAGCAGCGGAGGGCTCCGGCAGTGATTTAAAGGAGCCCGGGGCCATTTAAATTGCCTCCTGAGCCCTGCTGCCGGAGCCCTGAGGTAGCAGCAGCAGGACTCTGACAGTGATTTAAAGGGTCTGGGGCTCCACTGCGGTAGCGCCCGGCTGGAGCCCCAGGCCCTTTAAATTGCCTCTGAACTCCAGAGTTCCTAGCCACCTCTGCAGCTGGGAGTTCCGGAGGTGATTTAAAGGCCCCAGGGCTCCCAGCTGCAGTTGGAGCCCCTGGGACTTTAAATCTTGATTTAAATGGCCTGGGTATTTAAAGGCCCCAGCTCTTCCAGTCAAGGCCACACACCCTGCTCAGGACTCCAGCATACCAGTAAGTCCTTTAAGTTACTTTCACCCCTGCTGACAAGGTTCTGTGCCAAACAGAAGGAATAGTCCCCTGCCTCCTAAAACCTGCACTCAACAGAGGAACCACACTATTTCAACTGTCAGAACCACTCTGCCACTACAGAAAGGGATAACCCCCCATTGAGCAAAATGAAGGGACCACATGATGGCAGCATAGCACTAAAAACCAGAAGGGGCTGCTCCATTGTATAATGACTGAAGACTTCCTCTTGGTTTTACAGACACTTTGTAAAGTCAATTTAGAAGCAAATTTTAGTTTTGCAAAAGCAAGCTTTTAGAATACCTAGCATCAGTAGAAATATCCCTGTGTCTATGTGTTTATTTCAATGGAGACAGGTTGCCAATGATTTCTTCTCCAGTGCACATGGCTAAATATTTACTAGATAGGTATACAGACATCAAGAAAATGAATTTTAAAAGCAACTTTTAAGAAATACCTGTATTTAACCATCTCCTTCCAGTGAACAGGAATCTGATCTCTAGCTGCCATTTTAATTATATTTCACTGCAGGTGGCCAACTGGGTGTTACAAAGTGGAATAACAGAGTCTGTTTTGCCTTAGAGAGCATTGGAAATCAAAGTTGTAAAAGTTTTAAGATAAGTTCTATAATATGTTAAAAACACTTTGGGCTATATTGGCTGCAAGGGATTAAGGGCTACTTTAGCCCTTAATCCATCGAAGACTTTGCATTTGCTTCATGTTACACACTGTACATTGTCCTACTGAAATCAGTGGGTTTTAAGACTTTGCAGGATTGAGGCCTTAACTGTTGTACTATTTGTTCCACACCTTTGGTCCATAGAAGTCATTGGGAGTTTGCCACTGACAGTTCAATGGCACCATATGGCAATATAGGCCTGGGAAAAAGCCCACTGAAGCCATTGCAGACTCCTATTGACTTCAATGGATTTTGGATCAGGCCTTTTATTCTGAGTGATGGCTTGATCCTGCACCACTTGATGATAATGGGAGCAGGATTAGGCCCTGAATGAATATATAGAATATTTATTTTCCCATCTAGATTACTACACAATGTTGGTGCTAATTTTCACGGTGTAATCTGTTATGGAAATTGAAGTAAACATCAGAGTAATAAAAGTACATTAAGAGATGAAAATATTCTTTGGAAATTTTGTAAATGCAATACTAATTCAAATCTATTCATCCATGCTCAATTATTAAAACCTGCTTAAATAAATTAAATTTGAAGAGTCAGTTGTCTTACATCAATAATCTAGTAGCTCATAAAACATTTTAAGATACATCAAAATGCATCTTACTTTTACAACATGCTCTCCAGAATTATTTGAATTATCACTTTCTCCACTGATAGCAAAACCCTCAAAGTTTACACTGACATAATGAAACAATGCACAAGAACACAACTGATATTAAAACGTATAATAAAATACTGTATAAGCTATCCTTCGCCCCATCTCAGCTCTACCTGGATATTAATTAGAAAAGTTACAATACCTAACATCTTCCAACGACATGTTAAGTTGCTTGTGTTGTTCAAATGGGTTATTCTTAGCATATAACTACAAAATATAATACTATATAGTTAACACACACGCGCATACGTGTGCACCCACACAATATTTTTTCAAATAAAGCAAAGGTGTCATTCCCTAGATATGCAACAAGTGTCAATGCTTACTTATTTTCTATACAAGATTTAAATGTTTAAGCAATTATAAAATATGGTTAATAAAAATTCTCAAATTGGCTTGGTCACTGTAAGCTGCTGCTTCTTCTTCTTCGTTTTATTTTTAAGATAGAATATTTGTAAATTTTTATCATTATTGGGTGGGTTTCAAAAGCTCCCAATAAATTGGGAATTTTATCATTGCATCAACAGGAGAGGACTTATGCCCATATTGAGCACTTCTGAAAATCCCACCAAATGCCAGATCAGCAACATTTGCTTGTATACATCTCTAGAAATATTTTCAGAACATTTTATTCTTTTATTACAGAAACCTACAGTCTTTTCCTTAAGGGCCAAGGAAATCTGATCAATTTTCTGTAAAAGCTCTTTTTCAATCCGTTTATGTTCCTGTTCCAACCAGCTGCGGGCAGACAATATCTGGCTGCTGAGTTCCTCTACCGCACCTTTTAATCTAAGAGAATAAAATAAATGAGCATATTTGCAAATATACAAGAGCATCTCCGGTTCTTTGATCACTGGGCTTTGGAGTTTTTATGACAATCAACATAAAAATCCCCTTTTTCCTCCATAGCATGTTTGACAGCATATTCATGCAATGTTTTGAAATTTCACACTGCTAGAGTTGGTTTATGTGAATTGTTTCAGATAATCAAGGATGAGAGAATGTAATAGAACATCAACTAGTTGCACAATATATGGTTGCAGTATTTCGAGGCATATACGATGCAGAGTCTTCAAGAAATAGTATGCCATAGCCTAGAAACAAGTGTGACATCCCATTCACTTTACAGTCTTTGAAGCCCATGAGAATTTGGACTGGAAAGGACTGAGTAAAGATTTTAGGATTTCGATCTACATGTATACATTTAAATGTGCTGTAATATTTGAAGTTCTGTGCATTTGCCTTTCTCATTTTGGCATGGTGATGAGACAGTTGCTGTAACTGTATGTGTACATACATATTTGCAACCAGTTTGAAACTGTTAGACCTACTGAATTCTGTGTCTGGCTGTCTGAATATGTATATATAGTATACATTCTTTTCCAGGTCTTAATACTCACATCTGGCACACACGTTTTACAAATTTTGTTCAAAGTGGTTTGTGACCAGATTTACAGAAGTATTTAGGTGTCTAAAAATACAAAAGGTGCATAGTGGGGTTTCCAAAAGCATCTACGCAGGTTAGGAGCTGAACTCCCACTGCAAGTCAATAAGAGTGAGATGCTGAACTAACCTGGCTGCTTCTGTAAAATCCACTAGGTGCCTCTCTGCATCTTTACATGCCTAATTATATTTGCAAATCTGGCTCTTACTGAGTACTATTAACAGCAGTGAGCAAATGTACAAATTAATGTACCTTCACTTAGGCCCCAGTCCTTCAACACCTCACTCGTGCAAAGATACTCTCATAAGGATTACTCCGAGTTTGCAAGACTAGCCCCTTGATTTATAAGTAGCATGATTTTCCAATAAGGTGAGTACTCACTTAACATCCAGAAGGTGGAGCTATTGGTTGCTCTCTTTGTAGGCAATCTTCAGTTTTGCTTTTGTTGCATTATTGACTGCTCTACTCTGCTCAGAAGGTAAGAAATCTGAAACAAAATTCTGAGTTTACTATTTTTCTCCTCAAACTCATCACGCATTGTATTTGGAACACAAATACTTAGATTATGAGTGAAGATTTTAATGGGATGCTGCTCTAATTGATGGGCCCAAACTTTAACCCACTTGCAAAATTTTCCTTTTACTTTTTTAAGCCATCCTCATCATGCAAAATCTACTAACCCACACAACTGGAGTGGCAGCATTACTAAGATCACAATTTTTCAGCCATCAACAACCGGAGTCAAGGGCTGGAACTGTGTTTCCTTGCAGGAAGAGCATCTGCCTGGACCTTTTTTTGTGAGTAGGTGAGGAATATCACCTAGCTGCACCCCCACCTTCAAAACCTCCCTGTGTGAGGTAGCTCTCATGAGTACTCTCCATGGTACACATTTCTTGGGCAGGCCCGCATTCTTTCTTCCATTACCTACTGAGCTCTCCAAACCCATTGAAAGAGTATGGACTTTGTAACCAACCTGCAGAACACCCTCAAAGACTCTCTAGCTCTTGCTCAAAAAAACCTACAGGATGCTCAACTAGAGCAAAAGGCATAGTATGATAAACATGCCAGAGAGTGTTCATTCAAAGTAGGTGACCAACCCAGGGTCCTGAAAGCGCTCCAGGCCAATACAATGGAAGCATTGTGGGAGGAGCCATTTATGGTCCAAAAGCACCTGGGAGCTGTTAATGACCTCGTAGAGTTCCCAGACCCTACCCTAAAACCTAAAGTATATCATGTTCATTCTCTAAAGCCCGGGTATTACCAACGATTCGTACCACACTACAGCCAAATTGTCCCCCCCCCCCCCCCCGACTGAGAGACCTAACCAGGAAAAAACACTCAAATGCAGTTCAGTGGACTGAGAAGTGTCAGAAAGCCTTTAACCAGCTTAAGGCAGCCCTTACGTCTGACCCTGTAATTAAGGGCCCCAGACTTCGACCAATTGTTTGTTGTAACCACAGATGCATCTGAATGTGATGTAGGACCAGTTTTAATGCAGGAAGGACCAGATCAACAATTCCATCCTATTGTGTTTCTGAGCAACAAGCTTTCTGAGGCCTGGTCTACACTACACGTTTAAACCAATTTTAGCAGCGTTAAACCGATTTAACGCTGCACCCATCCACATAATGAGGCCCTTTATATCGATATAAAGGGCTCTTTAAACTGGTTTCTGTACTCCTCCCTGACGAGAGGAGTAGCGCTGAAATCGGTACTACCATATCGGATTAGGGTTAGTGTGGCCGCAAATCGACGGTATTGGCCTCCGGGCGGTATTCCACAGTGCACCATTGTAACTGTTCTCGACAGCAATCCGAACTCGGATGCACTGGCCAGGTAAACAGGAAAAGCTCCTCAAACTTATGAATTTCATTTCCTGTTTCCCCAGCGTGGAGCTCTGATCAGCACGGGTGGCAATGCAGTCCCAAATCCAAAAAGAGCTCCAGCATGGGCCGTAAAGGAGATACTGGATCTGATCGTTGTATGAGGAGACAAATCTGTTTTATCACAGCTCCGTTGCAGAAGACGAAATGAGAAAGCATTTGAAAAAATCTCCAGGCTATGATAGACAGAGGCCACAGCACAGTGCTGTGTGACAAGCGTAATGGAAAGCCAAAGAATCAAATGGACGCTCATGGAGGTAGGGAGGGGGTACTGAGGACTCCAGCTATCCCACAGTCCCCGCAGTCTCCGAAAAGCATTTGCATTCTTGGCTGAGCTCCCAATGCCTGTAGGGTCAAACACATTGTCCGGGGTGTTTCAGGGTATATGTCGTCAATTTACGCCTCCTCCCCCACGTGAAAGAAAAGGGAAAAAAATTGTTTCTTGACTTTTTTATATGTCACCCTATGTCTACTGCATGCTGCTGGTAGACGCGGTGCTGTGGCAGTGAATAGCAGCATCCTCTCCCCTCCCTTCCCCGGTGGCAGACGGTACAATATGACTGCTATCCATCGTCATCATCAGCCCGTGAGTGCTCCTGGCTGGCCTCAGGTGAGGTCGGCCGGGGGTGCCTGGGTAAAAATAGGAATGACTCCCGGTCATTCCCAGTAGATGGTACAGAACGGCTGGTAACCGTCCTCATCATAGCAACTGGGGGCTGAGTTCCATCAGCCCCCCCCCTTTCATGTCTAAAGAAAAGATTCTGTACTGCCTGGACTATCATAGCAGTGGGATGCTGGGCTCCTCTCCCCCCTACCGTTTAATGTCCTGCCTGGACTATCATAGCAGCTGGAGGCTGCCTCCCCCTCATTTTATCTCACTAAAAAGTCAGTGTTTCTTATTCCTACATTCTTTATTACTTCATCACACAAATGGGGGGCACTGCCACAGTAGCCCAGAAAGGTTGGGGGAGAAGGGAATCAACGGGTGGGGTTGTTGCAGGGGCAACCCCTAGAATGGCATGCAGCTCATCATTTCTGCAGGATCCGATACGGAGCGGCTGTGCTCTCTGGTTCTCTGATACACTGGTTCTCTAGTACACTTGCCCCATATTCTAGGCAGGACTGACTCTATTTTTAGATAAACCATAAAGGAGGGATTGACTCGGGGAGTCATTCCCATTTTTGTCTTTGCGCCCCCGGCCGACCTCAGCTAAGGCCAGCCAGGAGCACCCATGACAGCAGCAGACGGTACAGAACGACTGATAACCGTCATCTCATCGCCAATTTACAGTGGCATGGCAGTCGGTACAGAACGACTGGTAACCATCTCTGCTACCTTGCAATGGCAAATGAATGCTGCTGTGTAGCACAGCAGTACCGCCTCTGTCAGCGGCATCCAATACATATACGGTGACAGTGACAAAAGACAAAACAGGCTCCATGGCTGCCAGGGAAAAAGGGCGCAAAATTATTGTCTGCCGTTGCTTTCACGGAGGAAGGAATGAGTGACAACATTTACCTAGAATCACCCGCGACACTGTTTTTGCCCCATTAGGCATTGGGATCTCAACCCAGAATTCCAATGGGCGGGGGAGACTGCGGAAACTATGGGATAGCTACCCACAGTACAACGCTCCAGAAATTGACACTAGCCTCGGTACATGGATGCACACCGCCGAATTAATGTGCTAAGTGTGACCGCATGCACTCGACTTTATACAATCTGTTTTACAAAACCGGTTTATGTAAAATCGGAATAATCCCGTAGTGTAGACATACCCTCAAAAAAGAAATGTTTCACCATTGGGTATGCTCTGAAGAAGCTATGCCCATACATTTGGTGTTTCTACCTGCAGACTAACCGTGCTTCACTGAGTGGCTTCACTCAGTCAAAGAAACTAACAAAAAACTTCTTTGGTGGAGTTTAGCTCTTCAAGACTTAGAGTTTTGAAATACAACACATTTCAGTAGCCTCTAACAAAGTGGCTGATGCACTCTCCCGGGACGGTTTCCCAGAATCAGCTGGGTAACAATGTCCCTGCATTCTAAGTCATTGTAGTCCTTGAAATGTAAAAAGTACTGTTTAGTTCTTCGTGTAATTATTAGTGAAATTAGAGGTGCATATATCTTATTAACTTTGTTTCCTAAACCTGCAGGAAAAATTCCAGCGTATGTTCCCACCTGAACCAGGCTGGCCAGCACCATTTGTGATTTGGGGGGCATGTGATAAATGAAGGGAGGGGGTAGCTCCCTTTTATGGACACCCAGCCAGCCAGTTAGCTATGAAGTCCCTCTTGATGGCTGTTCTCTGCTTGCTTTACCTGTAAAGGGTTAACAAAGTCCCCTCAGGTAAAGGAAAGGGAGAGGACACTTGACCAAAAGAGCCAATGGGAAGTCTAGAACTTTTTTAAATGGGGAAAAAATCTTCCCCTTTCTCTCTGTTGTTCTCCAGGAAACAGGGGAATGGGGAACAGTTATGCTATGAGAAGCTTTAAGCCAGGTAGGATCATAAATCATCAGATCATACCTAGAACTACTTGTTTGAAACTACCAAATGTGTAAGTAGATCACAAATGTTTAGAAAGATGCGGTTAGGTTTATTTCTGTTTATTTCTTGGCCAGCGAACTCCTCTGTGCTAACCCCAAATACTTTTTGTTTTGCTTGTAACCATTAAGCTGGACTTCAAGAAGGTTATTCTTGATGTTTAAATTTTGTAAATGGGTTTTTTAAATCTAGCAAAAGCCTAAATTTCAGATTATTTTCTCTCTTTTCATTTTTAATAAAATTTGCCTTTTTTAAGAACAGGAATGGATTTTTGATATCCTAAGAGATTTGTAAATATGTTGTTTAATTATCTGGTGACAACAGCTGATTTCCTTTGTTTTTCTTTCTCAGCTCTTCCCTGGAGTGGGGAGTGAAAGGGTACCCCACAGGAAGAAATTCCCAAGTGCGTCTTCCTGGGTTTCAAAAGGAATTGTGCATTTGGGTGATGGCAGCGTTTACAAACCCAACATCAGAGAAAAGCTGTAACCGTGGGAGTTTAATACCAAGCCTGGAGTGGCAAGTATTAATTTTTTTAAATCCTTGTGGGCCCCTACCTTCTGCACTCAAAGTGCCAGAATGGAGAATCATCCCTGACAGTGCTTCACAATGGTTTGTCATAATGATTCTTAAGAGCCTATGAAGTAGTTTGTCTGCTAGCACCATATGGCAGAGCATTGTGGCTGCACCTAATGACACAAAAGTTTGCTCATATACTTCAAGAGAACTTCAGGGCATTCAGTACTATGCAGGATTAGAATCAGAATTATGGGCAACACATTTCTTCTTGTTTGTATGTCATTTAATACAGGTATAATTTTTTGTTTTCACAGGGCTATGCTCATATTTCTTGTAAAATGCCACGATTTACTTTAGAGAGACAAGGTGAGTAAGGTAATATCTATCACTGGACCAACTTCTGGTCCAGTGAAAGACATTACCTCACCCATCTTTGTCTCTCTAATATCCTAGGACCAACACAACTACAACACCACTGCATACAAGATTTACTTTATAGGCCAAATTAAACATCATTTGATTTTTCTTTTGTGTTTTTATGCTCTTTCCTTTTATAAATATAGGACATTTTCACTGCCATTAAATCAAATTTGTTTTTATTTTCTGAACAGATAATATTCCTAACAATTACAGTATGATTTTTAAATTCAGTACACCATGTATAACATACTTTGTATAACATATTTATTGCTTCTCTTGCCATAACCTCTAGCCACCTGTAAACATAATACATATTTTCTGGTGATGAGATAAATCTACTTCAGGCTTTCAAAGAAATATGAATTGTTAAAAATATTTAACAAAAACATTCTTAATCTCTTCCAGGTGGCACATCATTATTAGGAGCATGGAGTAAAGAGAAAGAAATAGGCCCAGATATCCAGCTCTTATATCCGGCCCATTATAGCCACATCAATTTGCCTACAGCTAATAATTATTTGACTGTTCCAATAGTTAGATATTTTTACTGTGTACTCTGGAAATCCTCCTATCTTTGTTCAATTCTACTTCATACATAGATGTTTGTTTGCTGAACATGTTCATAATGTAGTCCAGGCATTTGAGATTACTTGATGTTGCTTTGGCTTTAGGACTTTGTCAGAAGATCACCACAAATGTCTTGAAAATGCAAAATGAAATTCTGTCACCCAGAAGTGTACGGGGAGATTTTGGAAAACCGATAAAGTGCCTGAAGCTACTATGGCTTATTGTTAAAAGTGGCCATGTAGCAAACTCAACTTGACCAAGGCAGGAGGGGAGGGAGTTTTGGCTGCCACAGAAAGGGCAGCTTGACCCCACGTCCTACCTGGTAAGAATTGTGTTGAAGTTGCTGATACATGCATTTTAAAAGAGCAAGATATGCCCCAGGAATGTCTATTGGGGTCTGAAGGCTGCAAATCCTGCAAAAACCCACACCTGGTTAATCAATAATCCAAAGGAACCTCTTGCTTGACTTTTGAAACTACTTACTTAAGTTTTCTTTAAGGGACATGTCAGTCTATTACTAATGTATAAATAGGGGAAAAAGTTTGACATAGTGGGACTCTTTTTGGACTTGCCCTCTGGACAGGGCCGCCCAGAGTATTCTAGGGGCCTGGGGTCCTCAGCAGCAGGGGTCCCCTGCTTCGGCAGTAATTCAGCGGCGAAGGGTTCTTCTGCTCCGGGACCCGCTGCCGAATTACAGCCAAAGACCTAGCTTTTTGGCAGTGGGTCCTGGGGCAGAAGGACCCCCCCACCGCGGGTCTTCAGGGCACTTCGGTGGCGGGTTCTTGAGCGGAAGGACCCCTGCCGCCGAATTACCATCAAAGACCCGGAGCGGAAGAAGCTCTGGGGCCCGGGCCCCGCGAGAGTTTTCTGGGGCCCCGGAACAAGTGAAGGACCCCACTCCAGGGGCCCCGAAAAACTCTTGTGGGGGCCCCTGGGGGGCCCGGGGCCTGAGGCAAATTGCCCCATTTGCCCCCCTCCTGTGGGCAGCCCTGCTTCTGGATACATCTTGCGGTCCCCACTGACAGACGGAAAATTTGGCCACCGGAAGCCTGCCACTGTGTCACTCAAGAGCCACACTCAGCTTTCAAGATTGGGGGTGTTTTACTAGCTTGTTGCAGATGTGTGTAAGTGCTTGAGACTAAGTAAAGTTTAGATTTAAGTGAAAGCACTCGTGTTGTCCTGTTTGTGCCAGCCATCTATCGGTCGGACGGCCATGTCGCCCCTGATTTATTTCCTGACACCACCTCGCCCAGAATAAAAGTTACCAAGAACTTTGGGTTGAAAGAACCCCAGGTAACAGAAGGGTTATCCAGATTATTGGACTTGAACACTTCAATCGATGTAGAACATTGTCCTCTGCTGTAAGCACAGTGTGGTTTTGGCAACATTAGTGAGGTTATAAAATGGATCTTGTGCCATTAGTTATTAAAATAACTATGTACTCTGGCCTAAGTACAAAAATTGTTACCTTACCTTAATGTTGTAACCAAAAAGAGCAAGGACATTTGACTGGAATACTTATTATTTCAAAATATTCAAAGGTCTGAAGTACCCGTGGGTGATTTTACAAAAGCTGTAGGTGAAATCCTAGCTCCACTGATGGCAAAACTACCTTGGCAAAACAAATAAATTCAGTTGACCCAAGAATTCACTCTCTGGCAGCTGCACAATATGTGAGCACAGAGAAGTTCAAGGATGATGCTTCAGTCTTAACTTTGAATTTTCATTCATATCAAAATCATAATTCTAAAAAATATTTGAGAGAGAAGAATTGGCTCCTTTGATCTATTGAGAAATTCCATCTCAGAACACTGTAGCAGCAGGAAGAGCTGAAGGAATGAAGCAGGACCGTGCTTTCTAAAACTCCAAACAAACTTTAACACAACTAGAGCCCTCACATTGCACCTACTGCCAGCCTGGAGCTGACAAGAGGCAGCCCCTCCCCTCCCCCCCCCTCCCCCAAAATAAACTCTTTGTTTAAATAACCAATCTCCCTGCCTTTCTCAAACCACACCCACCTGCAACCCAGCCAACAGGAGAGGGGACTGAAATTACAATATATGACTGAAATTAGCACATTTTGAAATTCTCTCCCACCCCTCCATGGACATGGACAGCCCAGGATGCAGCATAACTGGTGGGGCTATGCTGCTTGTGAGGAGCTCTTGTAAGGCCCTGCGTTCCCTTTTATTTTACATATAATCTTGCACCTACATAATCCCCGATCCTACAAACATTTAAGAATATGCTGAACTTCACACCTTGTAAATAGTCCCTTTCCCTTCAATGAAGCTAACATGTTTAAAGTTAAGCATGTGCTTAAGTATAAGCAGGACTGGAGCTATAGACTTCACATATCCAAAGCCCAGTAAAAAAATGAATTGATTAACTCTCACAAGTCCTTTGTGAAGTGAATGAATATTAATATTGTCCACAATAACAAACATGTCCCTGGATTCAGTTAACATTTATGTGAGAGCAACCTGAAAAACTTTAACATCAATACTTTTAAACTAGTTTATTTGCAATTTTTTCAAAGTTTTATCTGCATTACTACATACTAACACTGTTCCGTGGCTTTTATAAGCCCTCTTGCGGTTCACTGGTATCACATATATGAAGGCTAAAATAAACATAACAAAAAAAACATGGTACAATATGGAAATTAAAATCAGAGGCATAAAAATGCATATCATGTTCTATTCTACTTAATGTATTAAGTCTATTGTATTATTCTTAATGGCTATGATATCACCAGAAAGCTTTATTGCAAGGCTGTGACGTCGAAGCAATACAGTCTTTCTTCATTTAGGGTCTGATCCAGTTCCCATTACACTCAAAGGGAGTCTTAAGTTCCCCATACCTAGGGTGACCAGACATCCCAATATTAGGGGATTTTTCTTATACATTTTTTTCTCCCCTCACCCCAAAAATAAAGTGTCCCAATTTTTCACACTTGCTATCTGGTCACCCTACCTGGACCAACAAGGAATGGGAACACTACAGAGACACATTAGTACTAGAACTAGGGGTGCAGGAACTGCTTCCACCCCCCCGGTTTGAAGTAGTTTCTGTTATATACAGGGTTTACAGTTTGGTTCAATGGCTCTAAGCACCCTCCCAAAACAAATTGTTCCAGCACCCCTGCAAAGATTCCTTGGAATTATCCCATCTGAGCATCCAGAATGGAGCCAACAGACCCTTGAAAGAGGATCACTTCACTCAGTGTCAAGCTTCTGAGGCGGGCAGGGGAAAGTAAATGGAGAATATGGAAATTCCAGTGGACTAAAGATTTAAATATGCACAGAGATACAACTATCCTCTCATCCTAGCTGAGGTTCCTATCATCTTTATGATGGCTAAAAAGGCTTATGTGAGGACACTGGCACTGCCATGAGGTCAGTGGCCAGGACATGGGCAGTCACACCTAGTGGTTGGCACAGGCACCGGAGCCCAGGGTCAGAGCCACAGTCAGAGGCTAGATGCCAGAACTGAAATTAGGAATCAGATCCAAGAGTCAGAAACAGGTTCCCTGAAGTGGGGCAGGGCTAGAACAAGCACACACAGGAGCTAGCTCAGCCATGAGTACATGATTTGAAGAGACACTGAACTGCTGCTGGGCTTAAGTGCTGGGCTGCTGACTCTTCAATCAGGGGGTGTAGTCAATCAGGCAGCCAACTACAGGCCAGCTGTTTTTGTTAGGTTCCTAGGAGAGTGGCCCTGCTGCCGGCCCTGATTCCTGGAACATGGTTTGTGCTGCACCTTTTCTGGGGATACATAGTGGACCCCAGTCTCCCTTCACATCATTATACCCAATGTGCCTTTTTTAAAGAAGAAAAACTTATGTGTCCTTAATTGATTCTGCCTGCTCTAGTAATCATACCTGAGTGTCTAAGTATCTGATCCTTTTCTCACTTACACCAATGTAAAGCAGGCGTATCTCCAATGCAGCCAACAGAATCACACCAGTGTAAAACTGGAGGAAAATAAAGATCTTTGTTCCTAAAGCAATCGTTCATTCATACAGATTTTCATACGCTAAGGATACAGTTACATTAGATAGGATAAGATGTATGAGGGCTATAAAACCCCCTTGCTTCAGAGTATAGCCAACCTGTAGCTGATAGGTGTTGAGAAGATACTTCCCCTGTGAGCAAGTTGTGCCATAATTGTCCATTATGGGGACTCTTGCATCTACTTCTGACATACCTGGTGAAGGCCACTGCTGGAAACAGGATTCTGAATGAAATAAACCAATGGTCTGAGTGTGACAATTCCTATGTTCCTCTGGTGCAAACTGTCATAGCTTCATAATGGAGCTATGAGAATTTGTATCATTAGAGGATCTGCCCCATAATATTTTGTAAGATAGATCATTGAATACTCAAAATTGGGTAGTCAAGGCTACTCTACTGGGTTTTTTCCTCTAAAATCAGCCTAAAGTTCACAGTCATTTTCAAACTGACTTCCATTCTCCAGCTCCTCTGCAAAGAAAAACAATTTCACGATCAGTAGAGAACTTTTAAATATGGTTTTAGAGAAAGTCATATGTCAGCATTCGTTGTACCTTCTGAATAACAATCTTACACTAATTTTCCTCCCGGGTGTCAGTTACACTGATATCAAAGCAATTGCATATGACAGGAAACTATGGCCCATTACTCTCAGAGTGATTTTTTTTTTTTTTTACTGTAAAGAGGAGTAGTAGTGGGGATTTCGTGGCTGTTTTACAAAGGCATATTAGTGCTCAAGACAAATGCAGACCAGAACAATGCCAGAAGACATTGTAGCGCTATGGAAGCTTCCCCAGACCTCCACACGCCATCATAGTGATAGGAAAACCTCCCTGTAGCACCAGAAGCCATTTCCCTCACTGGAATCCCCTCCCCTGCACTAGGCTGGCGGGCTTCTCCCCGCCCCCAGCCCGGCCCCCTCCCTCCTCAGATGGCCAGCTAAGGGCTCCGGCCAGCTGAGGGCTCCAGCCTCCAGCTCTGCCCTCCCAGCACTGGGGAACCCAGAGCGTGTGATAGGTTACTGGCAACGCAGCTGGCCGGCCCACCACCATCCAGAGCGGAGTCTCTTCCTGGACCCTGCCTGCCTGCACCACTTGGTCTCTGGCGGGGGCCAGGCCAGGGAAGGGGAAGCGAAACTTCCATGTGGGTCAGCAGGGAGAGAGGTGAATCAGGTCAAACGGGGGGAGGAGAGGAAGGGACTTAAAGTGCCAGTGCGCTCACTGTCTCTCAGACTTCCCTCTGTCACACACACACACACACACACACTAGGGTGACCAGATGTCCCAGTTTTACCCCCCAACCCCATCCTGATTTTTCACACTTGCTATCTGGTCACCCTATCTCACACTCACATACAGTCTGCCTCTCACAAGTCACAGTCCCCCAACACAGATTGTCACTCTCTCCAACACACACTGTCACACAGTCCCCCAATGCACAGTCACACACGCTTGCTCTCTCTCTCTGTCTCTCTCACACGCACTGGCTCTCTCTCACACACAAATACACACAGAGACACACTCTGTCACGCACACACACACACACACACACACACACACACACACACACTTGTAGTATTGTCATTGTTATTACTGCTTGGTACTTCCTGTCTAAATGCTCTTGGTGAGCCAGGGGTGGCTAGGGGCTGGAGGATGGCTGTGGCCTTTGGCAAGATTTAGGCCCCATGTAACAGTGCGAAGCCTGCCTTGAGCCACTGCTGGTGCGTGTTAGCAATGGCGGGGGGAAGTCCTGGAGGTCCACGGGTGGGGGTAGTGGCTGTGCCCCCTTGACACACTGGGGTGAGTGACACCACCTGGGAACCGCCTTCAGTGGAGCATGGGGCACCAGTTTAATAATACTGCATATGGCCCCATAAATCCTAAGGACAGTCCTGAAGTCTCCCATACTTCCGGAAGCCATCATAGCACTCTAATAGCCTTCCCCTACTGCCACAAGCCATCGTAACACTATGATAGCCTCCTTGTACTGCCACAAGCCATTGTATTACTATGAAAGCCTCCCAATTCCACCACAAGTCATCGTAGCACTCTGAAAGCCTCCCCATACTTCCAGAAGCCCTCACAGTGCTATGAAAACCTCCCTGTACCACCAAAAAACATCACAGAACTATGAAAGCCTTCCCCTAGTGCCACAAGCCATTACAGAGCTATAATGGTTTCCCTGGACCACCACAAGCCATCGTAGTGCTATGAAAGCCTCTCCGTACCACCAGAAGCTATTGTAGCACTATGAGAACTTCCCTGTATAGCCAAACGCCCTCATAGTGCTATGAAAGCCTCCCTGTAATGCCATAAACTACCACAGCAGCATGAAACACAAACTCAAACATATTGAAATGGGCCACTCCTAAAGGAGAACGTTTGTGGTCACGGCCATCATTGGCATTTCTGTTTCTGTAAATTCAGCAAGAAGGAGGGGTGAACCAGTTTGGAAAAAGTTACAAAAAAATCTCCCACCTCCCAACCTTTGCCCATCCCTGAGCTTATCCTGGACCAAACTATTTCCAAAGTGAGAAAACATCTGGTTCCAACAGGCCATGAGATGGTAAGTATACTTCAGCATAATCTCTCCCCCCAGTTCGCCTGCTGTGGATGCTCTTCTAAGGCCTGTGAGCTTCCTTCAACTGACATAATGATGGGCCTAATCATACCTCAAACCCCTACATTGGTATCTGAAGTCAACCACATCAGGATTTAGTAAGTTCTCACTGAGCCCTGCTGCTCTCTTTATGGGTAAAACATATTTTGGCTTTTGCAACTCTCACATAGTCCTGAGAAATGCCAAATTCCTCTTTTCCAACCTCTCCCCATTCATGCAAGATTAGTGGCCAGAAAAAAATTCTTCTTAATAATCCCCTGAGCCTTTCAATTCACTAACTGTGTCACTCACCCCAGGGCAGAAGGCCTCATGTATGCCCTCTGTACCCTTTAATCCTCACATTAAGATCAAATCCTGAAGTCCTAATTTAGGCTAACTCAGTCAAAACTGTACTGATTTCCATAGGACCAGGATCAAGCTGTATGGGGCAAACTCAGTTTCCAGCCTAAGATACTCAGGCTAGTTGCTGGAGAGATCCATGGTAGAGGGAAAGCTGGGGAGGAATGTTCCTTGGAAAGTTATAGAGTTGAGCCACTGTGGAAATTATTCTCTGAAAACCCTTCAGTTCAACCCTAACCCATCCCACTACCTGTTCCATTCCTAACTCCAACTCCTGACAGGGTTCTGTGCCATACAGAAGGAATAGTCCCTGCCTCCTAAAACCTGCATTCACCAGAGGAACCACACTGTTTCAACTGTCAGAACCATTCTGCTACTACAGAAAGGGGTGCCCCACCCCTACCCCTTCAATGAGCAAAATAAAGGCACCACATGATGGCAGAATGACACTAAAAACCAGAATGGGCTGCTCCATTGTATAATGACTGATCTTCCTCTTGGTTTTACAGAGACTTTATAAAGTCAATTTAGAAGCAAATTTTAGTTTTGCAAAAGCAAGCTTTTAGAATACCTAGCATCAATAGAAATATCCCTGTGTCTATGTGTTTATTTCAAAGGAGACAGATTGCTGAGGTTTCCAGAGAAGTGGATTTCACCAGACATCCTCAGTTGATATGAACAGAAGATGTGTCCCCCAAATACATTGCTTTGAAAATCTCGAACATTTTGAAAGGATTAATATTCCCCTGCGGAGTTTCCAAATAAGCCGTTCAGCACCTGCTTGTGCAGGAAACCAGAAAGGGAAGCTGACTGGAGAAAAAGCAAAAACAGCTCCTCCATTTCTCTTGTTCAAGCAGCATGAAATGCAGAGAACAAACAAGGAGTATATGATGATGACAAATAAATTAGGTGTGTATGTTTTTCTGTGTTAGTAATCCAACACCATAGCTCCAAGCTTTATTTTGTTGAAACTCCTGTTGTGATTCATCAGCAGATCCCCTTCCATGAGTCCTCCCACCACGCCATTGTATGTCCTTACTTCTGTCCACTGTCTCCTTCTCTGCTATCCTTTCAGCCAGTTCTTTTCCCCTACTCCTAGTCTTGTTTCCCCCCTCCTTTGGCTTTCTCTTTTTGCTGCACGTCCCTGCAGGCTCTTCCTCTCCACTCCCACACTAAACACAGACCACATCCTGCTTTGGGCTTGAAAAGGATATCCGTGGGGGTCTTGTGAGACTGAACTGCACATGTTATGGCTGAGTTGAGGGTACCACAGCAGCAGGCAGGAGAACCATGGATCAGTGGACTACTGACTGAACCTGTAACCCTGTACACATCCACTGCTCCCACAACTGGTTGCAGTAAAGGGCCACCACAGAAGAAAGGAGGAAAGGTGAGAGGGAGAACTTTACCTGCATGGTTGCAGAAAGCAGTGTAGATTCAGGTCAGGTAGCTTTCTCTCTCTGCCCACAGGGCTCTTGTTCTCTCACTCATACCTGCCTGGCACCCACCCCTGAAGTTTGGAGACACTGGTCTAATGCTGTTATTTAGTAACATGGATATGGATATTATTTTAGAAAGATATAATTTTTGACCTGACAATGTCCCCTTAATTACCTTTAGGGAAAAAACTGTTTTCAAAAGCAAAAGTTAAGTAATTAGCTGTTTTATATATGGGCTGGATCACACAAGGTTTTACAAGAGAAACATTTTTATTAAAATTGTATATAAACTGTTTCTCTGACTTACTGTATGCTTGTTCTTTTCCTGTAAGATTCACTTTGTTACAGATTTGCTATTACAGGAGAAAAATCTCTTTTGTGGGGAGGCAGGGGGAAAGAGGGTTACAAAACGCCAATTATTTCTTCTTCATCACATATGGCTAAATATTTACTAGATAGGTATACAGACATCAAGAAAAGGAATTTTAAAAACAACTGTTAAGAAATACCTGCAAATGTTTTAACCATCTCCTTCCAGTGAACAGGAATCTTATCTCTAGCTGCCATTTTAATTATATTTCACTGCAGGTGGCCAAGTGGGTGACACAAGGTGGGACTAAAAGTGTCATTTTTGCCATTAGAGAGCATTGGAAATCAAAGCTGCAAAGTTTTAAGGTAAGTTCTATAATATGTTAAAAACACTTTTGGCTATATTGGCAGCAAATACTAATTTAGCCTTTGATCCAGCAAAGACTCATGCATTGGCTTAATGTTACGCACTGTGCATTGTCCTACGGAAATCAATGGGTTTTAAGACCCTGCAGGATTGAGGCCTTAACTGTTGTACTATTTGTTCCACACCTTTGGCCCATAGAAGTCATTGGGAGTTTGCCACTGACAGTTCAATGGCACCAGCATTTGGCAATATGGACCTGGCCAAAAGTCCACTGAAGCCATTGCAGACTCTTATTGACTTCAATGGATTTTGGATCAGGCCTTATATTCTGAGTGATGGCTTGATCCTGCACCACTTGACAATAATGGGAGCAGGATTAGGCCCTGAATGAATATATAAAATATTTGTGTTCCCATCTAGATTACTACACACAGTGCTGGTGCTAATTTTCATTGTGTAATCTATTATGGAAATTGAAATAAGCACCAGTGTAATATAAAGTACATTAAGAAATGAAAATATCTTTGGAAATTTTGTAAAATGCAATACCAATTCAAATCTACTTATCCGTGCTAAATTATTAAAACCTACTTAAATAAATTAAATTTGAAGAGTCAATTGTCTTACATCAGCAATAAAAATTCCTAGCAGATCATAAAACATTTTAAGATACATCAAAATGCATCTTATTTTTACATCATATTCTCCAGAATTATTTGAATAATCACTTTCTCCACTGACAGCAAAACCCCCAAAGTTTACACTGACATAATGAAACAATGCACAAGAATACAACTGATATTAAAACTTACAACAAAATACTGTATACATTATCCTTCACCCCCATCTCAGCTCTACCTAGATTATTAATTAGAAAGATCACAATATCTAAGGACTTCAAATGACATGTTAAATTGCTTGTGTTGCTCAAATGGATTATTCTTAGCCTACAACTACAAAATATAATACTATATAGTTAACACACACGCGCACACGCGTGCACACACACAATATTTTTTCAAATGAAGCAAAGGTGTCATTTATGATGGTATTTGGATTTTAAAAACTGGTTTGTTAGAAGCCAGTTCTGCTCCCAATGAAGTTAATGGGAACATTTCCAGTGACTTCAATGGGAGAAAGATCTGGCAACATGGTGAATTGCAAAGTGATATTGACCTGTTAAGGCTTGACTTTTAAACAGAGCAATTAACTATGGGTACAAGTGCTAATATTTCAAAACCCACAAAAGTGGAGGCAGCACTGAGGTGCCTTTAACAAATTTGGCATCGCATTCACCAATGTGTTACTCCACTTTTAAACAGCTGTAACTCCAGTGAAATCAACTGAAGTAAGACAACGGTGAGCTAGGGCTTTGCTCACTAAAAATTATTTATCAGCTTAGCTATTCAAAGCTTGCATTTACCGCTTACAGTAAACATACACACCTGTGGAACAGAAGCGTGTTATTTGGTGTATGCACTTAATTACAGATTGGAATGAGGCTGTAGCCTATTTAGACACATAAATGCTCTTCTCTCTGAATAAAATCTTGTGGTCAGTCATATCTCGCTTCTCCCTATGTTGGAACTTCCTGTTTCATTTGGTGAATCTGCTTCTGTAGCTCATCCCTGTCAAGTTTCATTTTGGCTTCTAGAATTTCCCGTAGGGACCCAATGCTCTCATAGATAGCCGCAAACCCTAATTACAGACAGAAATTGAATTAGTTTTATTATTAAAACTAAAGAACATTAGAAAGCAAAATTCAAGATTACAACATATAACAGTGCATTTTTCATTATCAGTAGAGCAAATGTCCCTAATAAAGACAGACACTGAGCCAAATTCTCTGCTGGTGTAGATGTGTGAAACTCCATTGAAGTCAATGGAGCTATGCCCATATACACATTATGGTAGCCGGGAGCTGTTGGAAAGCACAAGTCAAAACCCTCTTGCCTGGCTACTCCCTCAACAGACTATTGAATTCTTCTGTTTTCTAAAGACAAAGAAAATGACAACAAGAAATCTAAAGCTAATTGGGTTTCACTCTGTGCTTTGTAGGAATCTCACCCACAGTGCAGATACCTGTGGATGCAACAGGTGCATGCACAGTTTTGTAAGTACATCTTTTAAGTACCTAGTTGAAAAATTGGTCCCAAAGTTGGTAAACAGCTTTGAGATCCTCAGATGAAACATACATTAATGTAAATTAGTATTATCATCATAGCTAAATTATGGTAGCAGAATTCAGAGTACAGAGCTCAACAGTAGTGGTCCTACCAGCATTAACTTCAGCTTTCATTTCTTTTATATCTTCATTAATCTCCATCTGAAGCTTGCTGATTCGAATATTTATCTTCTCTTCAGCTTGTTTTGTTCCATGTTCTTCCACGGTTATATTTTGTATTTCTTCTATTTTATCAAGTTTCTCTGACATCTGGCTGAATCTCATCTCTATGGCCCTTTCACTCATTGCCTGAGATCAGTGAAAATAATTATGTTTGGTTATTCTTTGGGTAATAAATTACCAAATTCTTTGGGTAATAAACTCATTCGCTAGATATGCAACAAGTGTCAATGCTTACTTACTTTCTATAACAATATTTAAACATTTATGCAGTTATAAAATATAGTTAATAAAAATTCTCAAATTGGCTTGGTCACTGTAAGCTGCTGCTTCATTTTATTTTTAAGATAGAATATTTGTAAATATAAAAGTAATGTTCAGATTGATCTATCATTATAGGGTGGGTTTCAAAAGCTCCCAATAAACTGGGAATTTTATCATTGCATCAACAGGAGTGGATTTATGCCCATTTCTGAAAATCCCACCAAATGTCAACTCAGCAACATTTTCTTATATATGTCTCTAGAAGTATTTTCAGAACATTTTATTCTTTTATTACAGAAACTTACTGTCTTTTCCTTAAGGGCCAAGGAAATCTGATCAATTTTCTGTAAAAGCTCTTTTTCAATCCGTTCATGTTCCTGTTCCAACCAGCTGCGGGCAGACAATATCTGGCTGCTGAGTTCCTCTACCGCACCTTTTAATCTAAGAGAATAAAATAAATGAGCATGTTTGCAAATATACAAGAGCATCTCCGGTTCTTTGATCACTGGGCTGTGGAGTTTTTATGACAATCAACATAAAAATCCCCTTTTTCCTCCATAGCATGTTTGACAGCATATTCATGCAATGTTTTGAAATTTCACACTGCTAGGGTTGGTTTATGTGAATTGTTTCAGATAATCAAGGATGAGAGAATGTAACAGAACAGCAACTAGTTGCACAAAATATGGTTGCAGTATTTCGAGGCATATACGATGCAGACCCTCCAAGAATTAGTATGCCATAGCCTGGAAACAACTGTGACATCCCATTCACTTTACAGTCTTTGAAGGCCATGAGAGTTTGGATAGGAAAGGGCTGAGTTAAGAGTTTAGGATTTCGATCTATATGTATACATTTAAATGTGCTGTAGTATTTGAAGTCCTATGTATTTGCCTCTCTCGTTTTGGCATGGTGCTGAGATAGTTGCAGTAACTGTATATGCACATATATATTTGCAGCCAGTTTCAAACTGTTACACTTATTGAATTCTGTGTCTGGCTGTCTACACATTCTTTTCCAGGTCTTACTACTCACATCTGGCACACAATGTTTTACAAATTTAGTTCAAAGTGGTTTGTGACCAGATTAACAGAAGTATTTAGATGTCTAAAAATACAGAAAGGTGCATAGTGGGGTTTCCAAAAGCATCTACACAGGAGCTGAACTCCCACTGCAAGTCAATAAGAGTGAGATGCTGAACTAACTTAGCTGCTTCTGTAAAATCCACTAGGTGCTTCTCTTCATTTCTAGGTGCCTAATTATCTTTGCAAATCTGGCTCTTACTGACAGGGGCGACTATGTTTTTTGCTGCCCCAAGCACGGCAGGCAGGTGGCTTTCGGTGGCGCGCTTGCAGGAAGTCTGCTGGTCACACGGATTCGGCGGTACACCTGCAGGAGGTCCACCATTGCCACGCTATCGGTGTCCCCACTGCTGAATTGCCACTGAAGCTGCAGGACCAGTGGACCTCCCACAGGAGTGCCGCTGAAGCCACCTACCTGCCACCCACACAGCAACCAGCTTGCTGCGCTGGTGCCTGGAGCCGCCCCTGCTTACTGAGTACTATTACAGCAGTGAGCAAATGTACAAATTAATGTACCTTCACTTGGGTCCCAGTCCTTCAACACCTCACTCATGCAAAGATCCTCATAAGGATTACTCTGGGTTTGCAAGACTAGCCCCTTGATTTATAAGTAGCATGATTTTCCAATAAGGTGAGTACTCACTTAACATCCAGAAGGTGGAGCTGTTGGTTGCTCTCTTTGTAGGTAATCTTCAGTTTTGCTTCTTGTTGCATTATTGACTGCTCTACTCTGCTCAGAAGGTAAGAAATCTGAAACAGAATTCTGAGTTTACTATTTTTCTCCTCAAACTTGTCACACATTGTGCTTGGAACATAAATACTTAAAAGATTTTAAAGAGACGCTGCTCTAATTGATAGGCCCAAACTTAAACCTACTTGCAAATATTCCTTTTAGTTTTTTAAACTATCCTCATCATGCAAAATCTACTAACCCACATAACTGGAGTGGCAGCATTACTAAGATCACAATTTCTCAGCCAACAATAAGTGGGAGGAGCTGTGTCCTTGCAGATAGAGCATCTGCCTGGACCTTTTTTTGTGAGCATGTGAGGAATATTACCTAGCCGCACCCCACCTCTAAAACCTCCCTGTGTGAGGTCGCTCTCAGGAGTATTATCCATGTTACATATCTCTTATTCTTCCTTCCATTATCTACTGGGCTTTCCAAATCCATTGAGAGAGCATGTGGGAGAGGGAGAACAGAATTTATCCCAAATGCACACTTTAATTCCTATTATTGTCCATGTGCACACATTAGGTTATGTTACAACCTCTTTCCAATGCTGAATTCTCATTGACAATAATGGTAGTTACACACAGATTGAGGGTAACATGTGGCCCATCCAGAGAACAGGCCCTGTACCCACAGTCAGTGTGCTGGCAATTTCAATGAAATTGTAATTTTAAAAGTTACTTCTTAAGAGCTGTACACCTCACTGCCTGCATTACTCAACACATGGGAAATCTGAGTTTATAAATTAAGGGAATATTTTAATTATATGTGTAGAAAATGCATCTTAAACCAATCCATTTCTATAAATCAGCTTCTATATTTGAGGCATTCATTAAAACGGAACAGATTGTTTTAAAAGCTAGTAGGAAAAAACCTGAATTATCAGACTGGTCTTGTGTGCCAAGCGTTAGATCAGTGTGAAATTTGTATGGCATACAATGGAAATGCTCATATTCAACAACAGTAACATGAAGAGTGAGACTGTAGTTAGTGGGTTACGGAATACAGATTTTTTTCCATGTTTTAAATTTGTAAGTCTAACCTACTTGAATCATGGAAAATGTCTTTGTTGAGCTCTTTCCTTATCAGCGTTTAAATACAGAAATTGGAAGTGTCATGGAATTGATTTTCCTCTGTGACTAATATACTTACAGTACCACTGGCTAACTCAGTGGGATTACTTGATGTGTTTGACAGAATTATTACTGCACAGATATAGGTCTAGATTGTGAGTGGCCCCTGTGGGGCCCCACAAGTGCACAGGAACAAGCAAGAAGCTTGTCTCTCACCTGCATGTCTGCTGTAAAATAGATAGAGATAGGAAAAGCCCTGGCATCACCCCCTCCATGCTCGCCCACAGAGTCAGGCTGGTGTGTCATGCTATTCTGTATAACTATTTTCTTATATGCAGCATTTTGTATAACCCAAATGGCTCATGAAAAATGCATAAGGAGCAGCACCCGTGGAAACTGTGCCTGCAGGGTGCAAAATGTTCCTGGTGCTCTTCCAGGCGCTCTGCATCACTCCTGGTTTGTGGCTGAATGCCACAAACTAACCCAGAGGAACCCCTCCTGAAATGCAGCCATTACTGGGGTTGCTCACAGAAGGCATTAGAACAATACTAGCAACCACTAAACAACATTTTTGGAACAGAAAATTATGAATACTTTATCCAGTTAGAGCAATAGAAGAATGTAAGTAGGTGAAATGGACGTACCAATTCAGATTTGGTCCAGATTCCAGAGCAGACACATTTGCATCTACATTTGCACAGTGTCATGGGATCTTTAATGAGTAAAAATTGTCATGACCTTGATTATGTTTCTTCTGAAAGCCACTACATGCATCTGACGAAGTGGGTATTCACCCATGAAAGCTCATGCTCCAAAACGTCTGTTAGTCTATAAGGTGCCACAGGATTCTTTGCTGCTCTGAAAGCCAGCAACTCCAGTGGCTTTAGCTTTAGCTTAACAATATGGTGTTTTTGTTCAAGAAGTTATAAAACAAGTGATCTTATGAAGTGATCACTTGTTTTATACAACATACCTGTATTTCTGCCTCTTTGACTTTAGATTCCAAGATCATTTTAGAAGCTTGTTGGTCTTTGCTTAGGCTTTGAAGTCTTTCATACGTAATTTTGTGCTCTGCAGACAATCTGGCTAAACCGGCATCGCACCTGTTCAGATAGATAGATAAATACCAAAGCAATGGATGACTGTAGCTGAACACAATGTATAGGCCAAACTTTTAAAAATATATCTATTTTAGAATGGACATTTCTACGAAGGTATCCGTCTTTCCTACAAAATGTTTCTTTTCTATGAGAGTCAAAGAAATATTGATGTCTTACAACATCCACCCAATTTTCCCATAACTGGTATAAGTCTCCATACTGTAGTAAGTGCAATCCTGCGGTAGATCTCAGCTCTGAGATCATATGAACAAAAGGTGTGCTTATGGAAATCGCATTACAAATTCAAGGTTATACAATTTCAATACCTATGCTATTCCTTATGATCCATCAGACATTCTCTTAAGGTGTGTGTGATTGGCCATTAGTCTGATACATAGGCAGCCACTTACACAGTTTACTTATTAGGTGCAATTAGAAAGTAATTATAAAGAGTATATTTAAATTATTGCACCTAAGCTACTTTGGGTTTTTTATGCTTATTTATACGTCTATTCACAAAATAATAGAATGCAACCATATTAACTACTCCAAGGCCAAATTCTGCAGTCATTAGCTTTTTGAGGGTTTTTTTCCTCCAGGTTAAGTTCCCATTAAAGGCAATGAGAGTTCTGCCTTATGAATTGGCAGAACTGGGCCATAAGATTGACCATTTCCCTTCTGCACATTGGAATACTTCTGTAATTCCGCCATATTTTCAGGACAAATGGTGTGTTAAAGTACATGCCTGTGTTTTTTCCTCCCACTTTTCAGAAATATTTTTGACTGATAGATTTCACCTACAATAATACAATAAGTGCATTAACTGAGTTGTAAAAATATAGGTACTATAGGTTCAGGAGAAAGACTTCTCAAAAGTATGAGTAATGTGTATTTTTTAAGGGAAATATGTAACTGTCATAGTTACATAATCTAATATATGGAACTGATTAAGATCAGATAGCAGTTAAGGTTTTGGAAGGAGCAGGCAGTGGAACATGACAAGCAACAGCAAGCTAACCTATTATCCAAATTAATTTCACATTTTAACCATTTTTGGTATCATTTCAGTTGGAAAGCATTCACTTAGGGATGCACTTTCATCATCTGAATTATAGCAAGTACCATTGTTACCTTTCAAGCACAAAAGGAAAGTAACAACTCAAATGGCAAACAGAAGAGAAGGCACTTAGCAATATGGCAGAACTATAATATGAAAATAATAAGAGAAGCAAAGTAACAGAGAAGTGAGAACACATTAGAAAGTCATCATTTAGCAATTCAGTGTATGGAGCAAACGTGATATGGGCAGCAAGAACAACTTAAGTTGGATGTTTTTCAAGAAGATATGCTCTAAGAATTATTTTGGGGAAGCGCTGTGTTATACAGGAGGTCAGACTAGACAATCATAGTGGTCCCTTCTGGCCTTGGAATCTATGAAAAAAGTCAACATAGGACTAAAGATGTACCACCAGACCAGGGTATCTGTGGACTGTTTGGAGAAAGAACAGAGGCTAAAGCCCTCTATGTTGTTACCACTAGTGGAAACTAGAGACATGAAATTATTCTGTGTCTATTCACCAACAGCACACGGACTCCGAGAAGTGGTTAGTCTTGTGTCTGAGTTCTCATAGAAAAGTATAAAAACCAATTGGTTTGAAACTACTGTAGCTAATGTATGCAACAGGCTTCTATAATTTTTATGGCACATTGTTATTTTTGGATCATATGATCATAGTGGATCTTTGTTGTTTGTGTAATTGAGTACATTTGAGAGGGGGCAGCTGGTTGTATGGTACAGAACATAAGGGATTTCCAAAGTATCCCAGATTCTGATCTCAGTTACACGGATATAAATCTGGAATAAACTGAACATATTAGTTTATATTTTTCCAGGTATATTTTGGTTGGTACCATATGGAAAACTGTGGAGGCATCAATTCAGTGTTAAGACATCAGCATGCTCTTAATGTTCATTTTACTAGGATTTTTTTAAATTTTATTTAGTACTCTAGTATGGCCAAAAGAAAGAATACCTCTGTGCTGTACATTCAAGCATGTGGTTGGTATCTGCCCAGAAGAAAATACAGATATGCTGCAGCTATGATGCCAGATTCTGACCTCCATTACACTAGTGTATATCTGTAGTTAAAAGTTTGTAATGATAAAAGAATGTTTAATGAATGTCTCCACTGGTTTTCAAATGGTACCAACCAAAATGCAGAAAAATAAGATAGCATGATTTACAGTTTGAGTAATACCTGTTTCTTAAAATAACTCTGGTTCAGGTTTATGCTAGGCCTCAGGTTTGAAAAGAAACTAACAATCTCAAGAGACTTCAACTCTGTTGGGCCAAAATCTCATTACAGTGACTAGTCTCATGAGATTTTGGCCACATCCAAATTAGAATAAAAATAGAACCTCTTTATGGTTTTGAATTTTACTCTGTAACAAAACCCTGAGGATGGCATACAAATCCAACACTACTCCAGTCATACTCCTCTGAAATCTGAACAAGTTCTGGTTTCAGGTTCTTTTTTGGCCAATCTCTAATGTGATTATAAAGTTTTTAAATAAAAATGTATCAAAGTCCCACTTGAAGTATTAATTAATTCTTTGTGCTGTTATTGGTAACAAAATCATGTTGCCAAGCCCACATACCTAGCCAAAAGCATGCTAATAGAACATAAAAAGGAAAGAGAAAAAGTAACGTTTTTGTACCCTAACAAATATTCAAAGGCCCAATAAAAAATATTTGGCACATATTTACCTGAAGTAAGATCATTTCAAAAATATGAAGATACAAATGAGGGGGATTAAAAGTCTCTGAAGAAATTTTGTTACTTGAAATCGGAGTGCTGAGCTTACAAGGCATAAAGGACCTGATTTTGAAAAGATGGATGCAAAAATACACATCCAGTCACCTATCTAATTTATTTGTGTAGTTACTAGGGTTATACATGCAATTAGAATTTTGTGCAAACAAATATATAAATACATAGTGTACATTTGCATGCTTAATATGCCCATTTTGGCCATACAAATAATCACTTAGTTTCACAGGCATTTTTCCATGTGCAATTGCAAGCACACATTTTTGGAGATTAGACCAAAGATATATTTTGTTGTTTGTTTTGTTTTTTCAGAATGTTTACTGCAAGATCTCTTTACAAATTTCTGTACGTATGTGCACTCAGTAAGTAAAAAAAATAACATGGAAGGAGCTGGCTTTGTAAACCAAGTATTCTGGGTTTCAATATATAGTATAATTGCAGAAACAGTGGTGTTTAATATAAACTGCACAATTATGGAGCAGCTGCCTTCCAAATCTCAGTAAGCAAAAGGAGTATTTAATTTTATGAATCATTGAAAAGTGTTTTTGTTGCTAAGATATCATTGGACAATATGAGGAGAGTTTGCTGTTCTATTACTTCTGAGGTTATGCGTACAGTTGGGAGTGATTCCAGCTCACATAGACATACTCACACTTGCTCTCATTGAACTAGCATGCTAAAAACAGTAGTGAAGCCGAGGTAATAGTGAGCAGCAACATAGAGTAGCTGAGTGGCATATGTACCCACGGGTTTCAGTCAGGTTTGTACTTTGCTAGCTTGTGCACTTGCTGCTGCCTGGGCACCCCAGCTACACTTCTATTTTTAGTGCGCTGCTCAATGAGGGCTAGTGCAAGTAGGTCTGTGCAAGCTGGGAATCACACTAAGAGCTCCAAGTGTAGACATGCCCTGGCTGTAGCTAGTGGCTATATGCATATGGGCACCAAACCAAGTACTATACAGCCCGAGGTACATAGAAGTACAAAAATGGTTTACTTAAGACTAAATCCTATACAACACTCATGTGACTTGTAGTAGCATGACATATATTCAAATGCACAAGATAGCTACTCAGGGTAGCAGTGGTTACACATTATGCATTGTTCTGCCATCCAAGCAAAGGATGTATTAGTGATGGGACAGTTGTGTGTCAGGAGCAGTCAGCATGTATCAGTCCCTGCCCTGCCCCATCTGCCTGCTCAGGGGAAAAGGGAGTAAGCAAGCACACAATGCTTGTTTACTCCTATGTGCCTGGAACCAAAGAATTTAACAGTATATCACTTGGCTGAAGAATCTACAAGGACAGTAACATTTCAATGAGTTTTCTTACTGCAAATGCCATAGGCATCAGCATGCTTTTATTTATTTATTTTGGTGCCTTTATGGGAACTGAGCTCTCTTTTAGAAATCTGGCCCCAATTCTGAGTTCTGAGCCCTTCTAAAAATTCTGGCCATAATGACATAGAAAGTTAAAAGAGACTGGTCAAGCCAGAAGCAAGAGGGAAGCTCAAACTGCATTTCCAAGTACCAGATCAAAAGACCACCAAGATTTTTTTAAACTTTAAAATACTTTTAAAGAATAATCTTCCACCTGCTAGATGCAAGATAAAACCCTCACAATGTAAAGCATGCTGCAGTTCTGGGCTTTTGCATTCCTTTGTGTCTTATGATACAAATCTCAAGATGTTGTTGGAATTATACCTGCAATTCACCAAGGAACAAATGTTGTAGGGACAAAAGAACAATATTCAAGGACAGCTAGCTGTAATAAGCATAAAAAAAGCATTCCAGTCCACCCAGGATGACTTATCAGTTTTTTTGAAGTATTTCTTGATTTTTATGCTTTTGTGAAAAAACATAATGAACATAATTCACCGTGCACATAAGTTTTAACAGCTGTTCCATTCATATAGCAAGGAAATGCACTCCAGTGCACAGGGGCCAATGCAAGGCAAAACTTAAATATTTATGCATTTATGCATAATTTACAACCATTGAAACCCATAACAGTGGGCTTCACTGGTGTGTGGGACCTTGGACGTCTGAACATGTGTGTTACAGTATATCAGTTTACTGCTAAAACACTTTGAAAAGATCATCCAGTGTTGTGATAACAAAGATTTAAAAAAAAAAATTTTTTTGGAAGAAATATAATCTTGTATTCTTCAGGGCATAAATCAACCTCTCATTACTGCGGATAAAGAAGAAACTTTCCCTGTGGGCATGTCATTCCCTATACCTGCCTTCTGCAGGGCTTCTATTAACTTCCTTTGACAGTAGCCAGGACCAGCTACTTCAGAGACAAAATGCTGGATTAGATGGATTCATAGATTCATAGACTCTAGGACTGGAAGGAACCTCGAAAGGTCATCGAATCCAGTCCCCTGCCCTCATGGCAGGACCAAATACTGTCTAGGCCATCCCTGATAGACATTTATCTAACCTACTCTTAAATATCTCCAGAGGTGGAGATTCCACAACCTCCCTAGGCAATTTATTCCAGTGTTAACTACCCTGACAGTTAGGAACTTTTTCCTAATGTCCAACCTAAATCTCCCTTGCTGCAGTTTAAGCCCATTGCTTCTTGTTCTATCATTAGAGGCTAAGGTGAACAAGTTTTCTCCCTCCTCCTGATGACACCCTTTTAGATACCTGAAAACTGCTATCATGTCCCCTCTCAGTCTTCTCTTTTCCAAACTAAATAAACCCAATTCTTTCAGCCTTCCTTCATAGGTCATGTTCTCAAGACCTTTAATCATTCTTGTTGCTCTTCTCTGGACCCTCTCCAATTTCTCCACATCTTTCTTCAAATGCGGTGCCCAGAACTGGACACAATACTCCAGCTGAGGCCTAACCAACACAGAGTAGAGCAGAAGAATGACTTCTTGTGTCTTGTTTACAACACACCTGTTAATGCATCCTAGAATCACGTTTGCTTTTTTTGCAACAGTATCACACTGTTGACTCATATTTAGCTTGTGGTCCACTATGACCCCTAGATCTCTTTCTGCCATACTCCTTCCTAGACAGTCTCTTCCCATTCTGTATGTGTGAAACTGATTGTTCCGTCCTAAGTGGAGCACTTTGCATTTGTCTTTATTGAACTTCATCCGGTTTACCTCAGACCATTTCTCCAATTTGTCCAGATCATTTTGAATTTTGACCCTGTCCTCCAAAGCAGTTGCAATCCCTCCCAGTTTGGTATCGTCTGCGAACTTAATAAGCGTACTTTCTATGCCAATATCTAAGTCGTTGATGAAGATATTGAACAGAGCCAGTCCCAAAACAGACTCCTGCGGAACCCCACTTGTTATACCTTTCCAGCAGGATTGGGAGCCATTAATAACTACTCTCTGAGTACGGTTATCCAGCCAGTTATGCACTCACCTTATAGTAGCCCCATCTAAATTGTATTTGCCTAGTTTATAGATAAGCATATCATGCGAGACCGTATCAAATGCCTTACTAAAGTCTAGGTATACCACATCCACCGCTTCTCCCTTATCCACAAGGCTCGTTATCCTATCAAAGAAAGCTATCAGATTGGTTTGACATGATTTGTTCTTTACAAATCCATGCTGGCTATTCCCTATCACCTTACCACCTTCCAAGTGTTTGCAGATGATTTCTTTAATTACTTGCTCCATTATCTTCCCTGGCACAGAAGTTAAACTAACTGGTCTGTAGTTTCCTGGGTTGTTTTTATTTCCCTTTTTATAGATGGGCACTATATTTGCCCTTTTCCAGTCTTCTGGAATCTCTCCCGTGTCCCATGACTTTCCAAAGATAATAGCTAGAGGCTCAGATACCTCCTCTATTAACTCCTTGAGTATTCTAGGATGCATTTCATCAGGCCCTGGTGACTTGCAAGCATCTAACTTTTCCAAGTGATTTTTAACTTGCTCTTTTTTTATTTTATCTTCTAAACCTACCCCCTTCCCATAAGCATTCACTATGTTAGACATTCCTTCAGACTTCTCAGTGAAGACCGAAACAAAGAAGTCATTAAGCATCTCTGCCATTTCCAAGTTTCCTGTTACTGTTTCTCCCTTCTCACTGAGCAGTGGGCCTACTCTGTCCTTGGTCTTCCCCTTGCTTCTAATGTATTGATAAAAAGTCTTATTGTTTCCCTTTATTTCCATAGCTAGTTTGAGCTCATTTTGTGCCTTTGCCTTTCTAATCTTGCCCCTGCATTCCTGTGTTATTTGCCTATATTCATCCTTTGTAATCTGACCTAGTTTCCATTTTTTATATGACTCCTTTTTATTTTGTAGGTCACGCAAGATCTTGTGGTTAAGCCAAGGTGGTCTTTGCCACATTTTCTATCTTTCCTACTCATCGGAATAGCTTGCTTTTGGGCCCTTAATAGTGTCCCTTTGAAAAACTGCCAACTCTCCTCAGTTGTTTTTCCCCTCAGTCTTGATTCCCATGGGACCTTACCTATCAGCTCTCTGAGCTTACCAAAATCTGCCTTCCTGAAATCCATTGTCTCTGTTTTGCTGTACTCCCTTCTACCCTTCCTTAGAATTGCAAACTCTATGATTTCATGATCACTTTCACCCAAGCTTCCTTCTACTTTCAAATTCTCAATGAGTTCCTCCCTATTTGTTAAAATCAAGTCTAGAACAGCTTCCCCCTTAGTAGCTTTTTCAACCTTCTGAAATAAAAAGTTGTCTGCAATGCAGTCCAGGAACTTATTGGATAGTCTGTGCCCCGCGGTGTTATTTTCCCAACATATATCTGGATAGTTGAAGTCCCCCATCACCACCAAATCTTGGACTTTGGAGAACTAGTCTGATCTAGTATAGCAATTCTGATGTTCCTAAATCTTTCATAAAATTTCATTTAGCTTAATGATGCTGATTATTTATTATTGATACTAATAATTTATGGTGAACTTGTACAGCATCTTTCATGCTGAACAATTTCAAAGCATTTTACAAAATGATCAGCAAATTATACGTAAGTAGATATGGGCATGAGGCACAAGCTGGAATCTGAATTTAAACTTTCTCAGAGTTTGGAGGGTAGTCAGCGGTAGGGATTTAGGCTCATCACTTTATAGAGATGAGAACAGCTGTGAAGTTCAGATTCAGGTCTGAAACGTCTCCAGAAGTTGGGGGTGTTTGGATTTGGGTTATGCTTCAAGAGCATCTGTCTATAAGGATAATACTACACTCACCGAGAAATGCAGCTAGCTGGAAGAACAAACAGAATAGCTGTTCAACACTGTACAGATGAGATGAACTACAGAATGGGTTATGATAGTCAAGAAATAATACCATATCCATTTGAAATTGCAAGGGGAATTTAGATAGGCAGAATGTAATCACCCAAGTTGATACTTGGCCAGAATCCTGGATTAACACTCAAATTCTTACAAAAACTGATCAAAAGTTAACTCAGAGATCTAGCCTGATAACCAGCAGGCTAGACTCACCCTTTTGATTCTCCTGGTGGAACAGTTTGGGTGAAATTATACAGGTGAGTTCATTTCAAATTATTGATGAAATAACTGCAAGCAATTTAGGACAGTCTCCCACTACATATTTGTATAGCACCAAGTACAATGGTGTTGCAGTCTCAGTTGGGATCTTTAGGCACTACTGTAATACAAATAATAATAATAATTATAATCAGGAGTTGTGGGAATTTTTACAGCAAAATGTGATTGTAACTGAAGGCAGTTAATTCATTCTCAGAACAATGTCCTCATTGAATTCAGCAGTTTACAAGTAAAACAAGTTTTCTTCCTTCTCAGGGGAAGAGTTTAACAAAATGCCTGATGGGGAAGCACGAAACTGCAAATAACAAGAGAAAATAAACTGGTTCTGTCTCAGTAATGAAGATGAATTTCCAACCCCCGAGGCACTCTGATGACTGACCTTGAGCATTGCACTTTGTGTAATCTCTGTCATGTAGTTATAATTATCGGGGGAAAGCGAGACCTACCCTGAGTAAACATATCAAGAAGAAATAATGGTCTAAGTGTAAGTGGGGGAATGGTCCCGCTCAGGGCCAGCTCCAGGCCCCAGCGCGCCAAGCGCGTGCTTGGGGCGGCATGCCGCGGGGGGCACTCTGCCGGTTGCCGGGAGGGTGGCAGGTGGCTCCGGTGGACCTCCCGCAGGTGTCCCTGCAGAGGGTCCGCCGGTCCCACGGCTCCGGTGGAGCATCTGCAGGCACGCCTGTGGGAGGTCCACCAGAGCCACGGGACCGGCAGACCCTCCACAGGGACACCTGCAGGAGATCCACCGGAGCCACGGGACCGGCAAGCGGCAGAGCACCCCCTGCGGCATGCCGCCGTGCTTGGGGCAGTGAAATGGCTAGAGCCGGCCCTGGTCCTGCTATTGTGGGGAACTTTCCTGGCTTCTGCACTACCCCGGTGAAGTGGGCTAGCGAAAGCATTTGAGTCCTCGCTCCCACTTCCTTTACCCAGAGGCCTCCCTGCCCTTGAAGACTCCCCTTCCACTCTCCTGTCTGGCAGAGTCCTCGTAACCCCAACAAGGCTGGGCCCAGGATTCCTGGGAGGCTCAACCCCCAACCCTGCTGTGGTCACCCAGGACAGGGGCTAGGGTGTCCACATTCCGGTGTACTCTCTTTGCACTGCGCGCCTCCCTGACCCACTGATCACATCATACAATTTAAAGCAAATACAAGTTATTTAATTAACAATTAATTTAAAAAAAGAATAAGGAAAAATGGAAAAGGTTAAAGGAAAACACATCACCCTGCTCTGTGGCAGAGAACATTACAAACAGTGTCTCTGGACATCAGGGCAGTTCACAGTCTGTTCCTTGTAGGTCCCAGGCCTCCTTCTCACGCCCTGGCTGTGCTGCAGGGACGCTGCGGGTTGGACACTTGCTCTGGCGGTGGCCACACACTCTCAGGCTCTGGGTGGCAGGGACCCTTCTCCCCAGTGTCACCCCTGCTCTGTCAGGGTTATGATCCCCCTCCAAGTCTGGCCTGCAGGGCCTCTTGGCTGAGGCGTCTCCCTGTGCTGGGCCCACTGCCCAGGGTCCCCCTCACTCTCCCAAGCTGCTGATCGCACCCAGCTCCGGACTGCTCCAGCCCCAGCTCCACACTGCCTCAGCACGGCTGCTGCTGCTGCTGCTCTGCCTTCAGCTCCCTGGGTGCTTCTCTGGCCTCTCTGGCTCCAGTTGCTACAGCTCTGCTCCCAAGGCAGGTCTGCTCTGCAGGCTGCTTCTGTGTCTCTCTCTCAGCTCTCACCTGCTTCCTGGGCTGCTTGTCTGGCCCCTCTGGCTCTGGTTGCTGCAGCTCCCCTCCCAGGGCAGGTCTGCTCTCTCTGGGCTGTGCTCTGCCTTTTTGGGCTGCAGCTCTGCTCCTAGCAGCTTGGCTTGGGCCCCTGCTCTCTCCTTAGCTCCGCCCCACTCTGTCTGACCCAGGCAATCTCAGCTCACACAGAGGACGGGACCCACCCTGGCCTTCTGTCTCTTTGATTAGCCTGCCCGCCCTGTCAATCAGGCTGACCTGGAGCATTGGCCTCTCGCCATTGTTCCTGGGGACTGTCAGTCTCAGGGTCCTGATTTGCCATCGATCCCTCCCCTTTTAGTGCTGGGAGCTAGCAACCAAATACCTGCACTGAATGTTAGTAAGGGGATAACAGTCCCCTTATATAAGTGCTGATAGCCAACCACCATCCTCCGTTTTAAGCGCCTTGCCATTTAGGGCCACATTTTGGCAAGTTCTCATTCATGTGAGTACTCTCCTTAAATTCAGTGGCACTACTTGCATGAATGAGCACTCACCAATGTGAATAAAGGCTGCACAAGCTGGCACTAATTGTGTTGCTCTAAACATGGCATCTTGTAGAATCTCAATGTGAATCCTTTATATGAAAGAGCTACACAGGAAGACTCATGCAGATGAATTTGGCAGTGACCCTTCAGTGATAAATAAATATTGTTCAATAGTTTGTCTGACTTGAAGACAACAAAGCAAGAGCTAGTTTTGTTCTTTCCCGTTGTACATAAAAGAACTGGCTGAATGTCTGAAAAATCAGTCCTCTGTAGTCCGTGCTTTAAACCATGTTTAAACCACTCCTTGGAAACTGGGCTAACAAGTCAATGTGGAAACTATTTGCTGCCCAATATAGACACCAGGAAATCTTACAGAAACTTTTAACCTTTCACCTCCTTCTGAGTTTTTCTAACCTGTTGAAGGTATCAGTAAATCATTGCAGATGAACCGCAGGCAACTAACAAAACTGGTCCAGCAAAAAAGAATGGAATGTCTTCAAAATTCCAGATAATGGGACAAATTCATTCTTGGTGTAATTCGGCAGAAGCCATCTATCATAAAGATTCTGTACGCGAAATTATCTCCTCATCTACAGCTGTGCAACCCCACTACCGTCCGATTGTGTCTTCATTGTCATGGGTGCCAGCTGTAAGTAGGTTTGTCCAGGTGTCATTGAGAGTATAATCAAAAAACAAAGTGTAAGGGCTCGTCTACACTTAAAATGCTGCAGCAGGTAAACTGCACCGATGCTGCTGCACCAATGCAGCATTTCAGTAGGAGAATACCTGCACTGACAGCACAGTTAATCCACCTCCTCAAGAGGCGGTAGCTATGTCACTAAGAGAAGCCCTCCCATCAACATAGCCCTGTCTACACCAGGAGTTAGGTCCACACCCCTGAGCGACATAGTTCTACCAACATAAGTTGCTAGTGTAGACCAGGCTTATGTGAGGGCTTAATTTGGCCTGCAGAATCTCTGTCACTCTATGCTTTCCTCCACTCCCTTTACTTTAAACCCTGGGAATAACATGTAGTTTATCTAATGTTTAATAAGATTAACCAGGTTGTTTCTATTTCTTAAAATACATTCAAAAGCAATATATAATTTTATATTGCTCCCTGGGAACGCAAATTGTTCCATGATACCTTTACTACAGGTGAGCTAAAGAGTTAGTTAAAAAAAAAAAAAAAAAAAAAACCAGCCTGAACCTCAGTCCTTTCTAAAACTGAACCAAACTGAAGCATTTTTAGAATTCAAGCCTATTTACTGAAATCTAATTTCAAGAATTAGCAGTCATGTAACTAGTTTTAATATTTGATACTGGAATGCAGATTATTGTGCATTGCCATGAAAACATTGAGCCAAATTCATTCTGGGAATTAGGCCAAGGTTAAATTTGTGCCACTGTCATTAAATGTAAAAGGAATACTTCAAGATTAATAGAAAATCAGCTGACTGCAAAAAATACCCCCAGAACCGACACTTACCTTGCAACTCTCCCCCGAAGATCTCCCAAACCAGACAACTGCCGCATTTCCAGGCTCTTTAAAGTAGAATTAGTTCCATAACTGAGGTTATCCCTGACACGTATCTGTTCCTGCAGCATCTATAAGGCATTAATATGCAAACAGGAGTTCAATAAGTCACTTATTATACCTTCAATAGGCCACTTATATTTTGCTAAATCCAAATAAAATATAAAATCTATTTTTTAATTTAACAACTGTTTTTATAGACATGCAGAAAGTGGTGCATTATACTCATTTATGGCTTCTCCTGATTTTCAGGGCCCAAGCTACACACATAACTCTCACTGAAGTCACACTGGAAGCAGAATTGGGCCCTGAAATACTAACCTATATTTGTCCATCTACCACTACCCTGCTAATTTCTGCAGAGGTTAGGTTTAAGATTGCATATTTGACTATGAGTGGATCACCTGGATGTGTGCATTGAGAGTGGTGCATGTGGAAAGTGAAAGGGAGTTTTTCTTGCAGGGATGAGGAGTCTGTGAGTATGTTTAGGTGGTAGGGCCTTTAAACTTAGGTTGAAATGCATGTTAGCGCTGCATTAACTGATGATTTCCTAGGTTTTCTAGTTTTGTGCTGAAAGGAAATAGATTAGCACCTCAAAACTGTTTGTGTAGAATTTATATTTAAAGTCCTGCCACCCCGTACTGTTTTTTTCATAGCCACAAAAAGAACTACATATTCTGCATGTACTTTGTAAGGATGTACACACAGTTTATAAACTCTTCAGATCTTATACTTACATCACATATTAAATCTTACTACATTTTCTTATTAAACTTGGAGTCAATAGCAGAGATAGTGTCAGCCCCCGGGAAAGAATCAGAACATACCTCAATGTCCCGGTTAAGCTGCCTCACTATTGCCGTTATGTTTCGGATGTGTTCTTCTAAGAGTTGCCTAGCCAACCGATCTCCTCCCCCTTTGTTCTGCATTCTATGCAAAGTGGAAACAATGTCCTCCTTAATGCGAAAAGCGTGTTCCACAAGGGCAGCAGTTGTTTTCTCATGGCTTAGAATTCTGTCTTCTAGCTGATCCACGAGACTTGCAGATGCTAATGGGACCGCAGTCAAAGCTTGGCTGTGTAGTGGTATATTTCGAATCCGTCTAACAAAAGAAATATATTCAAACAAATGTATTATTAATGCATTGCCAGATACTGAGGGCCTTACTCAAAACTCTGTTGTAGCCATGTATGTGAGATTGATACTAGCTTAGTAGAAGCACTGGGGAGTAGAGTGCCTCCAGAAAGAATACTACCACCCAGAAATCCTGAACACTTCCAGGGAGAGGCCCACTGCTGTACATAAGCAGGTGCAGCATTTGCTGCCATGAGTGGTAGGTGTAAAGGGAAGTCAGGGCCTCCTCGCCATCTCACGTAGGGTGACTAACCCAGGCATGTACATTTAACAAAAGGATATTAGTGTGTTTTGGGATGAATTAAGACAGACAAAGTAGTGTGGCTGGGAACATGAACTCAGAATGTTTTTGATTAAATTTTGCAAGTATTACTACACGTGCAAACTTTGCAGCTGCTTTTTTTCCATCCTTGTTCAAAGCAATAACTGCAATAAAGTTAAATAAAAATAGACTAAGAAGGAATATCTTGAGTCTGCATCCATTCTTTTCTCTTCCAATAAGGCTACTCCTGGAGTATGCATCCAAAAACTTCTCCTCTTGGGAGCTGAATAAATACATGTTAAAGCTTTGGAAATCCAGGAGGGACAAAATCCAAGCTACTCACAGTCTCTAAGGCAACTTTTCAAAAAGAGGTCACCTCCCATTTAGGCACCTAAATAATTGTGCAGATTTTTCAAAAGAGCTCCATGCTGAGCAGCTTCTACTGAAAGCAATAGTTGCTGCTGAGGTGCTGAGACTTTTGAAAATCTGGCCATTGATAAACGCAGTCTTTCACAGAGTTAAGTTTTGTAATCCTGTGGAGGAAAGATTTTCAAAGGCACAAAGAGAAAATTGGTATTCAACTCCCATTGAAAGTCAACAAGCATTGAGGGCCTAATTCCCCTTTGTGCCTTTAAACAGCTTTTAGTTATTTTCTTTATACACCTTAGTTATTTCTTTTTTTCTTGTATTCTGTATATGTTATCTGATATTCATAGGGGCCAAATCATGAAGTGAAGGCTAAATTCTGTTCTCACTTACATTGTGCTGTAATTTCACTGAAGTTAATGGAGATGCAACCAGAATGTAAATGAAGGTGGAATTTGGCCCTAAATTTTTACATTCATTCCTTACTCATGAAAAACTTTCACTGGGACAAGTTCTGATGTCCTCGGTTTTCACTGTCACAGTTGAAGCCAGTAGAAGTTTTCCTTGAGACAGGACTGAATAAAAGCTAAGGGCTTCAGGATTTGGCCCATGATTTGGATAAGCAGAGTATATGTCTACAATATTTAATTTAGTTTAGTTGTTGCAGTAAGTACAAAAGCTACAATGTTAAGCATGATTGTAAACAGAGAATTAAAGAAGCACAGATACTCCTGCACTCTGTAGATTCTAGATTTCTAACATGACAGACTGTACCTTTCAGTAGGGGCAAGTGTCGGAAAGATTGGGCTTCGCTGTGCCATTTTCTTTTCAATAATTTATGTCTGTTGAGAAAATACACATTAAATTATTTAACAGTTGTTTATGTCTGGCACAGAAATGACTTTGTGTATCTGTTTAAAGTAAATCTTAAGATTATGCTAGCAACTCTAACATTGGAAGACATTTTATATATTGCCCATGATTTTGCTTTCAGCCTACTTGCATCCAAAATTTGATATAACACAAAAAAACAGGGAGGAGAATTAGATGACTAAAAACAACTAAAAAGCTTTTTCAAGCGAATGCAGCACGCATGAAAGCTGCTAGATTGACAAGCCTGGAGGTTGTTGTCCTCTGTTTATCCACAGAACTAATAATAGTAAAGCCTCTCTCTCATATAGCACTTTTCATCAGTCAACCTCAAAGCGCTTTACAGTCTGCAATGTGTTTAGCCTCATAACCCTGTTCTGAAATAGGGAAGCATTATTACCCCAATTTTTTACAGTTGGGAAACTGAGGCACAGTGAGGCTAAATGCTGTGTCAAGAGTCACACAGTAGGTCAGTTCTTGGTGTAGTGAGGAATTGAATCTGGCTCCCCATGTCGTAAGCCAGTACCCTCACCACTGGACCATCCTTCCTCCCAGAACAAGGTGGGCACAGGCAGTGGCAAAGTGAACTGCTTAACAGCAGTCCGTGAACAGGACCACCACTAGGGATGAGAGGATATTACTGTGTCAGGGCTTAGGTTAGGTGAAATTTGCCCTGTGAAAGGTCTGTAGAGAACTCAGGTGGTTCAGAAGCCTGGTGTTTGTCTTCTGCACAGGGATGAATTTGACATTCAGTTCTTGCCCTCTCTCATGAGAGAGAAGAGTGCCAGCTAGTGCCTCTGGTAGCTTTGTGATGTGGACATAAAAGCTTGCTGGAAATTTTCTAATGGAACATTTTTCTGTCAGAAAATGCTGATTCATTGAAAACTACATATTTCGTGGAAATATGTTGATTTTGATGGATTTCTCTTTCAGAAGAAGAATGGAACAGAGTATTCCGTTAAGGCTGAAGTATTCCAATTTGATCTTTTCAGAATGGAATGTTTTGTTTCCAAACAACTTTTCAGGGTTTTTTAAAAAAATTATGTAATATAATACAATTTTTTAAGAAGTTGAAATCAGAATGAAACATTTGTATTTTATTTAATTTTTTTATTATTTCATGTCATGGGAAATTTCAAATTTTTTGGTTTTGTTTTGTCTCAGAACAGAAAAAAATTCTAAATTATGGAATATCCCATGAAACAGAAAATCTGGTTCCCACGCAGCTCTAGCGGATACCTCTCTACTGTGAACTGGACTGAGACTCACCAAAGTATTTCATACAGGTCACCACAAAGCCACAAGATGATAACTTTCAGCCATTATTGACCTAGTGAGCACAGTGGCAATTATCTATACTACTTCTATTTCCCATTATAAGTATTGGTAAATTTGGTGTTAGCTCAAATATTACTATATGGTACCCATGGGTAAATATAAATTGTGTAACAGTGACTACACAGTGATGTGAAATTGAATGGCTTTGCAACTCATTACCAATCCTCCTGGCACTGAGGCTGCATGTCTGATATTTTTCAAGTATTTACCAGTATGAGAGAAGAATTTGCAACACAAGGATTGTTTGGTAGTTTGCCTCAAAAATGTTCAGATCATAATTAATATTAATTGTGCTATTTTAAAATTGTTTTAAATTAGTTTAGTGGGAAATATTCACAAATACATTTCAATCAGAGTGACTTCAGAACATGTAGTCACAACTGGGGTAGCTTTGATCTAGCTAGATCAAATAACAATATCACTGAAGTCAAGGAAGTAGCATATGGACTAGACACTCAAGTACATAACCCAGGGTTTGTGCTGCTGCCCCAGCTGCTGCAGCTTCACAGCTAGCTCAAGTAGCCATTTGTCTAATTTTAGAAATTAACTAAATTGCTCAGGTGATGTACACACCACATTTTGTCAGGATGGTCAGCAGGATCTGCTTACACCGGATTCCATGCAGACCACTCCCATTTGAGGAAAACTACAGTATACTCAAACTATGCCCTTGCTTTTCATTTCAGATAAAAAGGGGCTACATTAACTGGTTTAGATTTTTTACAAATATATTATTGGGACTATGGGGAGATTTTCAGAAAACACAAAGGGCGGTTAGGCATCCAAATCCCACTGACAATGAATGGCACCTAATTCCCATTTATGCCTTTGAAAATTTTCCCCTTTAGTATTGCTCTCTATTATGAATAGTCCCATTAACTTCAACAGTACATGTTTGCAGGACTGGGCCTGTGGCCTAGCTCGAAGCTATGACAATTTACACCAGCGGAAGATCTGCCCCCATGATTCTAAGGTCTTGTCTATATGAATATTTAGTTCACAGCAAGCCAGGGTGTAAATCTACCTCGATCTAGCCTGCCACGAAATAAGTATCCGTGAGGACCCTGCTGTCATGCATTAAAATTCCATAATGTGCTTTGATCTACTCCAGGGATCGGCAATCTTTGGCACGCAGCTCACCAGGGTAAGCACCCTGGTGGGCCAGGCCAGTTTGTTTACCTGCCACGTCCGCACGTTCGGCCGATCACGGCTCCCACTGGCCGCAGTTTGCCACTCCAGGCCAATGGGGGTGGCGGGAAGCAGCGGCCAGCATAACCCTCGGCCTGCGCTGCTTCCCACAGCCCCCATTGGCCTAGGACGGCAAACTGCAGCTAGAGGGAGCCACAACTGGCCGAAGCTGCAGACACTGCAGGCAAACCGTTCGGGCCCACCATGGTGCTTACCCTGGCGAGTCATGTGCCAAAGGTTGCTGATCCCTGATCTACTCCCATTTTGAAGCAACATAATTTAAGTTCACTTCAGAACTTCCAGTGCACAGCAGCAGGGTTCACACAGACACTTTGGTGCACAGCAGGCTAGTGTGGGGTAGATTTACATTCCAGCTTGTCAGGTGTTAAGTGTTCATATGGACAGTCCCTATAAATTGACATCTGTGGTCATCTAAACAAACCCAGTACTCACAGGCAACTGCAACTTTCTAAAATCGATATACCTTTCTGATCCAACTCTAACTTGATATACAAAAATTACATAGAAATAATTCTAAACTGTGATTAAAAAAGCAGTAAAAGCAAGAAATTCAGTGAAAGCTGACACTCCCCTCTCAATTATGGCAAACTTTTGCATGAATCACTTAATAGCGAGTGTCTGGTTATTAGCATCTACAGTTGTACCCCAGAATTACCAATCCCCAGAAAATTTTAAAATATCCCAAGTTAAGAGACATAGTCCCAGCTGAAATATTCATAAAATCAGTAATTTAAAACCAAAAATCCTTACAAAAAACATTTATAGTTAGCCAATGAACCCCACCCACTTCATAGCTAAGCTGTGATACTCTTGCTCCTATATCAGAGGGGTAGCTGTGTTTGCTGCTTTTACAGATCCAGACTAAGAGTCCTGTGGCACCTTACAGACTAACAGACGTATTGGAGCATGAGTTTTCGTGGGTGAATACCCACTTCGTCGGATGCATGTGGGTATTCATCCACAAAAGCTCATGCTCCAATACGTCTGTTAGTCTGTAAGATGCCACAGGACTCTTTGCTGCTTTTGCTCCTATAGAGTAGTACCTCTTTATAGAGTAGACGTATTCATGGTGTAATGTACTATTCAACATAGGTAAGTGTATCACAGTGTGGCCATTAGTATTACATTTAAGTAACCCAGCCATTTGAAAGCTTGTTTTGAGAGACAAATAGATTCTGCAACACTGTACTCTGTGGAGCAGACCTAACTGTGCTTCCAATATAATAGGCTTTCCAATTTAATAATGGAAATGCAGCAAAGAGTCCTGTGGCACCTAATAGACTAACATGCATCCGATTAAGTGGGTATTCACCCACTAAAGCTCATGCTCCAATACGTCTGTTAGTATATGAGGTGCCACACGACTCTCTGCTGCTTTTACAGATCCAGACTAACACGGCTACCCCTCTGATACTTGAATAATGGAAATGTTAACCCTAGCGTACTGGGTCAGGAGCCAGCCATGTTTTAACCAGGACCCCTAACTCAGTCGTAGTTGGGTAGAGAGCCTTAAGAAAGAGAGGAAACCCCACACAAAAATAAACAAATTCTGTTGGCTAAAGCATCTCCAGCATCAGGAACTGGGAAATCACCAAGGTCAACACTGCTAATCTATGGCACTGAAGGGAAACAATAGAATATTTCTAGTAATAGGAAATGTTTTAGCATCCATGGTTAATACAAAAATAAGACACAGTCAGGATGATACATAATGTTAAGGATGTGTTTGCTGAAGAATGGAACAAAACTGTTTGAGACAGTACATTATATGGAATAATATGTTATGCAGGTTCAAATATTGGCAGTAAGACATCTAACTAACTTATGCCTGTAGAAACAGAGGGTCACTGAAAATCTGGTTAAGATTTAGTCTTTTAACCATTTGTTTAATATTTCAAATAGCTATAATATATATGGTAATAACCACAGATTCTGATATCACTTGCACCCATGTAACTCTATTAACTTCAGTGCAACAACTCTGGATTTATACCAGTGTAAATGAGATCAGAATTTGGCTCAGTAGGATATTTGCCAAAAGGAGTGTTAGCCGTAACCAAATCCATCTACTCTATGCCATCTAAAAACAAATGTTTTTGACATTGTAGTGGGGTATACAAACCTCACACGGGGCTGAAAGAGGTTAAAGGGCAGTACGGGGCCCAGCTAGCCCCACCTCTCCAACCCTGCGGAGCATGCTCCATCTGGAGACAGGGGTGAAAAGGGAGCAACCAAGCTCTGAAGGGGGAGGTTGGGGAGGCGTGCAGACCAATCCTGAAGGTGGGCTGAAGAAGCCTCCCTGGAGAAACAGGACTGTATGCAGAGCCCATCTGGACTGGCAATTGGGTTTCATTTTCATTTTTCTTTTCTCCTTATCTGGGACCAGAAGCTGAGGGAGTGAAGCAGTGGTAGGAAGTGACCCAGGGAAAGTAGCTCAGAGAGCCCCTCCCTGTAGGCAAATTCTGCTGACCCTCCTTGGGCCCTGGGTCAGAGCCCAGTGGAGTGGGTGGGTCCAGGCTACCTTACCACTGCCCCATGAATGAGTGGACACTAACCACTAGCCCCTTCAGTCCGCTGAGGAGCCTATTACAGACGTAGCAATGATTGGTCCTTTTTCACATTGGGCCTGATCCTGAATTCCATGTGAACTCAGAATTGCTACAGAAAACTAAGAGATCTGATCTATAAAAACAGTTCTGCAATTGCTGATTAAACTTGGTGCAATATGGTGAACAGATGGAAGGAGAAAACAGGTTATTTTAATACAAGTGTCAACTTTTGAAGTTCAAAAAACCTGTGAGGGATATCCTGAAAAAGTATCAAAATACACCTCATGTTCATGCATTAGAACATGTTTCAAGGCACTACTTAGAAAACAGAGCATTTTTGTAGCAGTATGTGTGTTCCACTTACAGCATAGCATTCCATTAATAAGATTTTTTTTTTTTTAAAGACAGCCCCATTTTAATGAGAAACATTGTAGTAAGTGGCCAGGACGCTGACTGGGACTGAGGAGACCTGACTTCAATTCCCTGCTCTGCTTCTGCTTTGCTGGGTGCCCCTGGGCAAGTCTCCTCTGTGCCTCAGTTTCACCATCTGTAAAATGGGGGTAATGATTCTGCTCTTCTTTCTAAAGTGCTTGGAGATCTATGATTAAAAGCATTATATTAGAGATAGGTATTATTATTATTTACACATTCTGACACTGTACAGATACCAAGGGCCGAATCCTACAAACTGTTCCTCACAAAAGTCATCTCCATTAAGACTATGTTTATACTACTGCAGTAAATCGATCTATGCTACACAACTCCAGCTACGTGAATAACGGAGTTGACGTACCTTAGGTTGAGTTACTGCGGGGTCTACACCGCGGGGGGGTCGACGGGAGAAAATCTCCCATTTACTTACCTTACTATTCTCAGTGGGGGTAGAGTATAGGGGTCGAGTGGAGAGCTATCTGCTGTCAATTTGGTGGGTCTTTATTAGACCCTCTAAATCGACCGCCGGTGGATCAATCACAGTGTCGATCCCTGCGGTAGTGTAGACCTGCACTAAGTGTCATTAAGACAAGGATTATTCATCTGAGGGCTATCCTCACAACAGTCTGTGAGGTAGGTTTGGTTAGCACTATTATCACAATTTTACAACTGGGGAAATTTAGCCGGTGACATTAAATGACTTGCCCAAAGAGGTCATACAGTGAATCAGTGGCAGAGCCTGGATCTGTGCTCCTTCCTCTAGTCAAACTGTATGTTAATGGCCCTGACACAGCAAACCATTTAAGCACAGCTTACTTGTAAATATGTGAATAGTCTCATTAACGTCAATGGCCCTATCCCTGATTTATATCACTAAGGACCTGGATATTGTTCCAAAAACTCAAGACAAAATACTAAACTATTTTAAAACATATAATTGATAGTATCTCTTAAATGTGGTTTGTTTTTTTACCTCAGCTCACAATGGCTTCATCCTAGCAAAGTTGTGCATCTGTAACTCCTGCTGAAGTCAATGTCTAAGTGCAGAAAGACTGCAGGATTAGTCACAGATGTACATTCAAATACAAATGGCCCTAAAAGCCACCAAAGGCACTGATTCGTCTGAAACAATATTTCCAAATATGAAATATCCAGTTATTTGTCATTTCTAATTTAAACACATCACTCTGTAGACCAGTGGTGGTGCTAGGCCATTGCTGGCCCTAAGCAGAAATACTTGCAACTCCACCCCCCCCATACCCCCCCCCACACACACACTAATAATTAATAGGGGGCCACCTTGAACTGCTCAGGGTCCTAACCAATTGCATATTCTGCTTATACCTAGCGCTGGCTCTGCAGTACATACTCAGATCTCTCTCAAAACAGTGAGCAGAGCAGTCATGGCAGGCATTTTGGGATACTGGTGGAAGCCAGTTATGTTGACAAAACAAACAGCAGTGTCTATCGTGGTTTGAGCATTGGCCTGCTAAACCCAGGGTTGAGTGTTCAATCCTTGAGGGGGCCATTTAGGGATTTGGGGATTGGTCCTGCTTTGAGCAGGGGGTTGGACTAGATGATCTCCTGAGGTCCCTTCCAACCCTAATAATCTATGATTCTATAATGCTGAGACCTCACACACCTCCAATGACATTCTGAGGCAGTTATCTCATCCTGAATGATACGGGGGGCACGTCTACGTTGGCCCAAAGTTCGGACTAAGTGTCTGAATGGCAGTGCGCACCAAAATGCTGCGCTGTAACTCCCCTGTGTCGATGCTGCAGGTGTGAACTTAAAAGGTCCCCAGAGAGAATATACCTATTAGATCTGGTATGTAACTGTTCTTGTTTACAGAGAACTCATGACCTGTACGTTCTTACTTGCAGCACCCACAAGGGGGAGTTACAGCACAGCACTTTGGTGCCCACAGCTATGCATGCCTCCTTAGTCTGAACTGTGGGGCAATGTAGACATGCCCTTAGAGTTCTCACCAGCTTCTTCGCTGCCAGGCTTGCAATGGTTTAAATCTGTTGTCAGCTTTAAGCTCCATGATATGATTTGTTTACTAGCTCTGTACTGTGGGCCAAGTTCTACAAGCCTTCCCCAGGCCAGAGCCCATAACTGGGGAGTATATCTACACTGCAGTTAAACCACAGCCCACAGGGACATGGGGCTCGGGCTACAGGGCTGTGAAATTGCTGTGTGGATATTCACAGGAGTCCACAAGAGGGGGAGGGTCACAGAGCCCAGGTTCCAGCCTGAGCCTGAACGTCTAGACCACAATTTTAGAATCCCGCTATCTGAGCCCGAGCCAGCTGACACAGGCCAGCCATGGGTGTTTAATTCCAGCGTAGACAAACCTTGGGATTTTGGTCTACTATATACTGAAAATGCACTGGGTAAGGACCTCAGGATTGGACTCTGTGTGTCTAACAGGCAAGCCTCAGTAAAGGCATGATCCAAAGCCCATTTAAGTCAATGGAAATATTCCCACTAACTTGATCAAGCCGTAAATTCAGCACTTTTTCAGGGACCAAGTCTCCAGCATCTTGTCCACCAGCATTTAAATTCCACACAGCTCTCTGCGGTTCTGGAAGTGTATGTATGTCCTGTAAATAATAATAGCTACATGTCAGAACTAATAGTTATATTCCCTCTCTATGTATGTATGTAATATCCATTAATGTTAATGGATGTGCATCAAAAGAAAAATATAACTCTCAGGATCAGATCCTGAGCTGGTGTAAATTGACATAGTTCCACTGAACCTAGTAGAGGTCCAGGCCGCAAATATTTATCCTTTTAAGTCAGTAGTTATTTTAAATTAAGTTTACTGCTGTTTGATATGATACAGTAACTTAAAGCACAAGACAGTAAGTCAATATTATCAGATTTACCAGAGTATTATTTCATGAGTTCTTTTCTGAATATTCTACATTTGTCTTATTGCAGCTACATGGATATCTCACAGCTGTAAGTTCCATACCTGATTGCAAAGATACTCACTCACTTGAGGCCTACCACAATTTCTGTCTCATGTGAACCTGGAATACCTCACTATTATTCCTGTAAATCATTGACGTCAGGAATGCAAAACTTGAAACTAAAGATAAAGCTGCATGCAAGAGTAAGGAATCAGACATACATAAATTCAGGTCTGATCCCATTTTGTTGTTGCATACCTCTCCTTCTGCCACACACTGAAAGCAGCCATTGCCATGCACATTTTATTTCTGGGGGGATGAGAAGAAGGATGTTCCAATGATTTAGGCACTAGCTTAGGACTTCGGAGGCTGGGCTCAATTCCCTGCTCTGTAATAGTTTTCTTGTGTGACCTTGAACAAGTCACTTAGTTCTCTGTGCTTCAGATACCCATCTGTCAAATGGGGACAATAGCACTGCTCTACCTCACCGGGGTGTTATGAGGATAAACAGATTACAGATTTTGAGGTGTTCAGATTCTATGACAGTGAGGGCCGTACAAGTACCATGCACAGTTTTCCACTTGCCCCTTCTTTTAAGTCACAATGGTAGCAGTTCTGTTCTGTAACTTTCATAAAATTGAAATCTACCTAAGGTACATACAATGGGATCTGAGCACCTCACAGTCTACAATGGATTTATCTTCACAACACCTCTGTGATGTAGGGAAGTGTCAGGGAACTCAGGCACAGAGAAGCTAAGTGATTTGTCTTAAATCTACACAAGAAGTTGATGGCAAAGCAAGGACTCTAAGGGCTTCCCAAGTCCTAGGCTAATGCCCAGACCACTGGACCATCCTTCCTGTCTCAAAACAGTCCAGGAATACCTTTGGAGATGACACAATGTTGTGACAAGGGGTCCTTTGAGAGTGCATGGCAGGGACAAACTCAGGAATCACAATGCTGCACTGGAGCATTGCAACATACCAGGATGGTGTTTTGGAGTGAATAGAAATGTTATTGTCATGACTTAGTGTGAGGATGGGTCAAAAAACAAGAAGCCCATCACTTTGCTACATCAAACAAGCCCTCACACTACGTAACCACATCATGAAGTTTTACAGGTTCCCTAAAATGACTGCAGCACACCTCCATGAGGGATCGTCTGAGAATATGGGGATGATTGTGGAAATGCTATGATGGGGGGAAAATTGACATAACAACACAACACAAACATCACCATATTGTCATGCGACAGAGAGGGGCAAAGTTCAGACAGACTCAGTCATATTAAAGCTGCTGTATTCACTCACCAGTGTTGGATTAGGGCAGGACATGGCTGCCCATCCTTCCCTTGCATCCTAGCAACCTCTCTGCTGGATGTCTCTGCTCGGCTTTTTAATATGTTTTTACTTCTGGGATAGTTGTATGCAAAGATTCATAGAGCGCAGCTAGACAGCCTGGATGTCCATCCGTCCCTTCCTGCTGCTAGTGGAAGCCAGGTCCTCTCTCTCTCCGTGGGGCCTGCTGCCACTAGGCCTTCTAGATGGGAAGAAGACGGCTGCTGAGAGTTGTTGCCAGGACGCTGTCTCCATAGAAACCTGCAGCTCAGAGGGAGCCAGGGTTCTCCCAATAAACAGAGGGAGAGACTTATTTATAGGAGGCAAATATTCACACGCTGTCCAGCAACCAGAACAAATCCCTTCTTATCACCGTTTCCTCACAATCTATTTCATAGCAGTGTCAACACATTGCAGAACAGGGAGGGGAAAGACCCAGCAAATAAAAACCTTATTCCATATGTTACAGCATGAATGACTAACAGTGACAGATTCTAGACACACTATTGGGCCAAGTATAAATGCAGTGGCTGTGGATAGCCTGCATTCTATTCAATACAGATTGCTGAAGCTCTGCTCTAATCAATCTCTTGCTTGAGAAAGGTGATCAATTTAACTGGAGTTACTCCGAATTCCTAATGGTGTAAACAAGATGAGAATGTGGACAATAGGGGATTTTTCCCCACAGCGTATGGAAAATCCTGGTAGAATATTGGGCTGTCAAACTGTGCCAATTTGAATCAGTGAGAAGTTAAAAAAATTACTTACATTTTCTGTTGGTCTCAAAGCCAGCATATTATTTTGTGCCTGTAAAAGTAAGTGTGTGTGTGTGTGTGTGTGTGTGTGTGTGTGTGTGTGTGTGTGTGTGTGTGTGTGTGTGTGTGTGTGTGTGTGTTAGAGCCCATAAAGTGTACATTGACCTACATTTGCATACACAAATCAGATATATAAGCTATGGGAAAGAGTAGCCAGCAAAAATGGTGAACATTGGGTCTTCTGCTCTCAAGCTGGTGTGATTCTGTTGACATCATTAGAGTTACAGTGGCGCAAACCAAAAGTAAGTAAAATCAGATCTGTTGCAGCAATCCGAAAAATAGAGTCTAAACTGCGTTTGCTTTTGGCTGAAATAGATATCAAATCCCACTACTGCTGCCAACAGAAATCATCACAATGCTAACCATCTGGTACGTCTGAAGGTTAAATAGCATCCTGACATGCACATACTTTTAAATAAAAGTGACTAAGGTCTGAACCTATAGGGCATTGATGACAGATTTGTCCTCGCCATACTCGATGGGCATGCCTAGTAGGTATAACATGAGACACTTTCAAGAAGTCAGCCATTCCTAGGGAGGCCACGTTGACTGAACAACGGCTTCCATCCATTATCTTCTAGCCAATCTCCAATTAAACTTGCCATTACCAGATGAAGACCACATAATGACAGATTTGTCCTCGCCATACCCAGCAGTCCAGGTTGATTGTATCTGTCTGTATGGTGAGAAGGGGTTAGTCCTCAGTGATCCCTGGCACTTTGCACAGATTTAGGTGGAGTATAGCGTTCTTTATCACATCCATGACATGATGAATCATTGCCAGAGACTTGGAGTCATCTGGAAAGACAGGAAGAAGCACATTGATGACTGGAGCGAAGCCTGGCACTAGCTGCTTCATGGCATGGTAAGTTGCTTAGGAAATGTCTTCATCTCCATTGAAGGTATCCAGACTTGCTGCTTGCCTAACTTGTTCAAGCCACCTGCATTCTTCTTGCAGGGCTTCGGTAATCAGTAGGCAGTCAGTTTTGATTCAACATTTGCAGCAGGGATTCATTTTCTTAATATCACTGGAGAGAAAATTGTGTAAGACTCAGAAAGTGATGTTAAAATCTTCTTCACCGATACTACAGTCTCATAGTCAGGGGTCAGAATTCCATGGACATCTCCCACCACTTAAGTACTGGGAGGCTGAAAAAGTGGTATCCTACTTCTGTGGAAGGAGTCTGTTGCTGTGGTGGGGCTGGGATTGTGGTCTGTGATGTCTATGGCCACAGTAAAGAACAATACATCACAAAGCTTTAGAGAACAGACTATATTCTCATCCTCTAAGTGTTGGTATGCAGTTTGCTGGTAGAGATGGCCAACGCTCTGTCATAGGAGATGGCCAATCCAAGCTTAAAAAAGGTATCTGGTAGCTCACTTTTTCATGTCTGTGCATGAAGTGTCAAACCAACATAGATAGGCAAATGCATTTCCCATGCTTTGTTGTGGTACAAACTTTCTGTTCCTTCATGGAGACAGATATTGCTGTTGTACTGCAACAGTTGTGCCAAAGTAAATGTAGCTGGATGAATGGAAACTTGCTCTGAGTGAGTTTTAATGTTTGGACCATCCAATATCATGGACATCAGTGCCAATAGTGACTTGGTAACAGATTTTTTTTGGCATCCTGGGTCAAATGGGCCATGAAATTCTGTTTTCATTTGAAATATGTCCCTTTGAATAATTGTTGCTGTTTGAGATAGGTCAAGGGTTCTCAAACTGGGGGTCAGGACCCCTCAGGGAGTCGTGAGATTATTATGTGGGGAGTCACGAGGTGTCAGCTTCTACCCCAAACGCCACTTTGCCTCCAGCATTTATAATGGTGTTAAATATATAACAAGTGTTTTTAATTCATAAGGGGGGTCACACTCAGAGGCTTGCTATGTGAAAGCGGTCACCAGTACAAAAGTCTGAGAATCACTGGGTGAAGAGCTTCTTCCTCACAGTCTTTCTCACATGGAGTTCATGTACAATATCCTGGTTAAAGGCAAGGAGCACATCATGGGTGCTTGGAGATCTGGAGTATGTGAAATTATATGGGATTTTAGTTCAGTGCTGTGAATGCGCCCTGCCAGTGTCATCCCCAGCTGTTCTAGTCTAGCTGTATAAAGCCTTTTGAGGTCTGCTAGTTTAAAGAATGGAGCCATTGTCTCTTCAATGTATGCTATCAGTTTAGCAAAGGCAATCCCACATGACATCTTCTCTGTTGCTTTGCTCAGTTTTCTTCTCCCTGGTTTTGCTGTAGAGAGACACCAAACATCTTGCATGATACTTTGCCTCTTGGGCCTCTAAATCCCCTCCACTTAGTTTTGCAACCAAGTGCTCATTTTGCAGATGAAGTGCACTCTTGTGGACTCGACTATCAATGCTGAGGGTAGAAACTTCATGGAAGTCTTCCAATGGTGAGCTCATTTCACAAATAAAGCACACTTCTTTTTCTGGAGGCCCTTTGTGTTCATCACTTAAACGTGTGTATTTCCTCTGCAGTTCATCAAGGTGATCCACGGCTTACTCAGTTCTTTTTTTTTAAATCCTCAGTCCTTTTAAGTTTGGTCCTGTTGTAACTTGATGTAGCAAGATTTGTGCTGTCCATTGTTCTTGATCAAACTCTTTTCAATACCATCACCATCATTTAATATGAATATTTTTATGAATATGGGAAGTGCTTTCACTTTATGGAAATGTCTGATATTTTCTGCTAGAGTTTGATAGGCAGATCCAATATGCTTTCTTTTCAATTCTGCTGGATTAACTAACTCTGCACCTGTGTCTTCCTGACAAAGACACATTTCAGTCAGTAGAGGAGTGGGATGTCTGTGTTGATGGACCTGGCTCTTGAACCAGTTTGTGTCTTTTTGAGAGGAGTGAACCACTAGTAGTAGCCATGGTAATCTAATATTTTTTTACTACAGTGCATAGCTATTACTCAGTCACCAAGCAGCTTTCACACAACCAAAGTAGCATCTGAAAGAAAAAGAGAAACGTGATTAAATTCTGCCAAGAACACACTGGCAATTAAAATTAGTACAAAATGTCTCCTTACAGCAATTTTAAGATCACACTGAAGCAAAACCAAGAATACATCCCTTGTGTGCAGAGGCAGCTCTAGGCATTTTGCTGCCCCAAGCACGGCAGGCAGGCTGGCTGCATTCGGCCCTCGCAGCGACCGGCAGAGCGCCCCCAGTGGCTTGCTGCCCCAAGCACGCGCTTGGCATGCTGGTGCCTGGAGCCGCCCCTGCTTGTGTGTCCAACTGTAAAACCGTAATTTGACAATAAGGACAATGATGTTAAAATGGCTGCCACAGCCAACATGGCATGAGCTGGTGATGTCTCCATATCTAAAAATCTTTATTAGGTCATGCCCTAAGACAAATTTCATGTTTTTACATAAAATGCACAATTCCGTCTTTTTTTTTCTCCCTCGCAGATCTGATCGGTTAAATATATAGGTGCAAAATTCAACCTTTGGAGGACCCCGCATGCCCCAGAAGCCCCGTAGTAGCCTTCCTCATGGGTCACAGAAGTAGCCATCCTCCCCAAGATCCACTAGTTTGCTTTATTACTCAGGTGCAGGGAGAAGCATATTTAAAACTAAATGTATATTCAAGGCATTTTTAGTTTAAAAGAAAATTCTTTTTAATTTTTGTACTCTTAGAATCATGGCTTACCATTAAAATTTATTTCCACATTGGTTTTCTTGTACTCTTTCTGACACACAATGCTCCCCTGATTCTTTGTAACAGAATTTAAACTTAACATGGTTATTAAATTCACTTCTTTAGTGCACAACCAACATGACATGACAACATGACAAAGCACTTGGTGTTTGTCAATTAACTGCTGCTGCAGAGGGAGCACCAGAGGAGTAACTGTTTTTGTGGAAGACCAATTAAAATGTTGCATATTTTATTGTGTATTTAGTTATTTACTTATACTACTTCCTACTGATAAGTTTCATGGTCCTGCAGTCCTGACTTAGGTGAACATCTAATTCAGTTCAGTCAAGAGTTTTCCCTAAGTATCAGACCCAAAGAAGTAGTTTGTGGGAGTTAGTTTGTTTATTTAAGAGGGAAAATGAAGAGGATGTTCTCCACCATCTTAGAATAATCTTAACATAGGTAAGAGTCGGAGCATACACAATGATATTCCTTTTCAAAGTGTCTCAATAAATTCAAAGCAATTAACCACATTTAAAGATCATTTTCAAGTACAGGTTGAATCTCTCTAGTCTGGCACCATTGGGACCTGACCGGTGCCGAACCAGAAAATTTGCCAAACCACGGGAGGTCAATATTGTAGCGAGCGGTTCTCTTTTTATTTTTATCTCACTGAGGCGAATAAACAGAACAACATTTGCAACGCCACTTAGCCAAGGCTTACCATCTCTCTTCATAACAAAGTGTTAGTGTTGTTACACAATTTTACTGTATTGGCACAAGGAAATAAGTAGATAAAAGTTTTTAAAAAAATATAAAATAAAATCATGTCCGACTATGGATGTTGCTGGACCAGAGATGCCGGACTAGGAAGGTTCAACATGTAATTGTTTAGGGTTTTTATTTTTATTTTTTTTTGGTGGTCATGTCATATTAGAAATTAGAAAGACAATTGTTTTCCTTTGACATTGTGAAAATATTGATTCATTTTTTTGTCTGAGTGAAAATTAGCTCCACCTTATACAGAATGCTACATTGCCAAACACCATTGTCGTTGTACCTGTAACCATATTTGTTTGATATTGTCAACAGACAGCATAACAATATTTGTGTGCTCCCACAATATATTTATTTTCTGATAATGAAGAGATAGATTGCATTCTTAAAAGATACATTTAGCAACTTTCCCTGTTGAGATCAATAGCAATAACCACCATTAATGAAACGGTACTGACCAAAGATTTCAGTCAGAAGTGAAGACTCAGTGGCAATATAGGTACAATTTTTAGCTTAAAAACTTTGAATTGATATTCATGAATGTTTCTACTGAGGACAAAAGGGCAAATTTTATTATTATTTACTCTGGAGTAATTCAGGTTCACACCATGGAAATCAATGGAGTTGCTTGATTTTTATACCAGTGTAAGTGAAAGCAAAATTTTGTATAAATGGAATTTTGCAACAAATTTCAATGGGAGCAGGAAAGAAGTCTCTGGGCCTAGGGTGACCAGATGTCCTGATTTTATGGGGACAGTCCCAATATTTGAGGCTTTTTTGAATACGGGCTCCTATTACTCACAACCCCGTCCCTATTTTTCACACTTGCTATCTGGTCATCCTATCCGGGCCTAAATTTGAGATATCCCTTAATCAAGTCCAAAGTCTCTCTAAGTGGAGATTATACTCTCAATTAGACAGTGTATAGCCAGAGGAACTCAATTGACTTTGTTATTATCATCATTTATTGTTCCAGTAACACCCAAAGACCCTACTTTGCTAGGCAATTTATAAATGCATAGGTAAGCATGTGTTTAAGCATGTGTGCTTTCCTTTAAGGCCAATAGTAGGAATAGGGGACGAAGGTGTCAGATTCACAGGATGACAGTAATAAGATCACATGGTTACACTGACTTACAATGTGGAAAACCTGATTGTTCCCATTATTTACATGTTTTTTACATGTACTACATTTATGTCTACACTACATTTATTCCTATGTAACTGAAAGTAGAATTTAGCCCTCTGTTTTTCAGCAAAAATGTTTAAGGGTATGAAAGTATATAATGCTTTGAAAAGCAAAATCAAGCCAAAAATACCCTCTAAAGTTTGCTTAACTTATACCATTTGTTTTTTCTATGATATAATATATACATCTAAGACATACCAAAATGTGTGGTTTGCAAACTGAAAATCTTACATGTTTGTTAATGATTATAAGCACTATTTTAGCAGTTTTCAAGCATTTGAATATTAACAAAATTAGTCTAATTAATAAAACAGAAACCTGTGGTTTGCATAGTGGAAAATTTGTTCTAAATATATTTCAGGAACTTCTAACAAAAAAGCAGCAGTGCATTTTTTTTTTATTATTTTTTTTACTGTCAGCTTTAACCAATTAAAAAGCAGACAGAACAGTGCCTATTTCATGAAAACTTCAAATCTTTTCCAGATTTACAGAGTTCCTATAGGAATGTTATCCTTTGAAACTTCAGTACATTTTGAGATTGAAGGTAAAGTGAAAGTTGTATTCTGCAAGGTTTTCAAATGTTTAGAAATATGTTCTTGGCAAAAACAGTTAAAGCCCTAGATATTTCAGGGCTCGATCCTGCTAGGTGTTAATCATCTTCGCCCTTTTCCAGCAAAGCAGTTAAACATACTTAACATTAAGTCAGTGAGACTACTCATACACTTGAAGTTAAGCTCATGCTTAAGTGTTTTGTTGGATCAGGGCAACAGCACACAGCACGTGGCATGTACCAACCCCACAGTGTTTAAGTCAAGAAAATGTCTCTTATATAGTCAGATCACATTATTTCCTGGGGGGTATATGAAATACAGATTTGTATGACAATGTATAGAGATGTAAATTCCCTTTTGAATCCTACTTCACGTTCATTTGGATAGAAAACACTCCTTTCTGCCATGGTGTTATGGTTGGTTCCATAAAGACATTATCAACTAGGTTTTGTTTTTTTCATTGATCAACATTTAAAAAAAAAGTGTGATAGAGCACCTTTAAAGTAGTATGTCCTATATTATTTGTTTTAAATTTCTTTATAAACCTCTATAAAGGGTTTTCTGCTGCCCTGGTTATAGTTCTGAAGGTTTTATAGACACCAGTTGACCCATGCTCTGAAACATGCTGCTGCAGGTTTTTTTTGTTTTTTTGCAATGCAAGCCCAGGGTTAGTATCAAATCAGTGGATCCTGGGTTTGTAAGCCCATAGTTTGAGCATCCACACTCATTGGTTACTCTAGGTTTAGAATTTCTGGACCTGAGCACCAAACCTGAGCTTCTGCGTTCACACTGCAGTATGCAGACCCCAGTGAAATGGCCATATCCCAGGCTTCCTAGCACCCCCCTCTCTTTTCACTGCTCTGGCTCACTGTGCAGCTTAAGAAAATGTGACTATCACCCCGCACGTTACAGAGAGTTGTCGCAATCTCCCAATACTGCCAGCAATGTGGAGAAGCGACTGTGACATTCTATACCTTGGGGTAGCATGCACCCTGTAATGGTGTGATGACTCACCCTGCAGTGCCGCCAGAGTCTGGAGCCTGGCATCACTGGCCTGGTGTCCCTCCTTTGGGTTCCAGAACTCTTAGTAAAGCTGTTGATATGCTCTATGTAGTCTGGTGCTTCTGGAGCATGGCCAGAACAGACTGGTGGATCATATTGTTTTGAGGACCTGGTATGACCAGCAGTGGGTCCAGACTTTTCACATGAAGAAAGCTACACTTCTGAAGCTTGAGAGCAACTTTCAATCAGGAAGTATCCCTATCACAGCTGGGGCAGAATGCACCCAGGGAACACAAATCAGGGTGCTCTGTGCTCCTACATTATGGACTTGCTTGGGCCAATCGAAGAGGGATAATAGTATGTTTATAAATATGTTTGTATAATGCTTACAGTAAATGAGCTACTATCACATCATACAGAAATGGGGGTATTTATCACCATGTATTGTACTTATGGGTGATATGACTGATTATGAACTGCAGGAGGATTGATTGCTATGCATTATACTTATGGGTGCAGTGACTGATTATAAACTGGGGAGAAGAGTGTCTGGCACAAACTGTGGATTTACAATATGGACAGATGTAGAAAAAATATTGAGTAATTATGTTAATACAACTTCCCAGCTGTCCCTTATCATGTGTTTATCTTTATTATTTGAACTACACATTATACGATGTGATGCAGTAATGGTAACCAATCAACATTCTTAATAAAATAAAAGCCTTTTTTGTGAATATGGATGTTCACATTATTAAACCATTGCCAGGCAGGGCAGTTACCTAATAGCACACCACCACTAAACCGACACCAAATTAATCAATTTTCAAATAAAACAAAGTGCATAAACCAAACATTGAACAGCACAAACAGAGGGCCAACAAATAAATTCCCTAAGTTTGTGTGTCCACTGCCCCCCTATTCTCCTTTCCCTTTCTTCCACATTTAGCATGCATTTGATGCCACTGCATGGGGGTGGAGGCCTTCACAGGGGTTGGACCCCTGCAGGGGGAGGGGTGATCACGGGAGTGAAAGCTTGCAGGGGAAGGGCATCATCTCAGGGGCGGGCATATGCAGCAGGGAAGGGACCTGCATGGGGGTGGAGAACTGCATGGGTAGATTTGCCCTGTCCAGCTGCTGTTAAGTCCTGGTTGTATGGGCAACCCAAACACTGTTCCTGGTCTGCAGAACATGGTACTGTGGAGGGGACTCAGGATGTGCTGGGGATGCAGCAGTAACCTGTACTCTGGTGGCCATAAGCGTAACCAGCCTCTCAAACAGATCTTTCTGCTGTACTCTTATCTTCCTTAGCCAACATTCCTGTTGCAGAAACTGCACTGCAAAACTCTCCTTGCGCACTGCAATTCTGTCCTCTTGCTCTGCCTCCCTCCAGCATTTGCATGGCCATACAGCTGACTGGTGAAAGCCTGGGAGGGAGGCAGAATGGCGTGCTTGGGGAAGAGGCGGGGATTTGGGGAGGGATCCAATGGGCCAGTGAGGGGGTGGGGCTGGGGGCAGGGCCAGCGTGGGGATTTGGGGAGGGATTCAATGGGGGAAGGAGGCGACGGAGTTAGGGCAGGCAGGGGCGTGAGCTCCTCCGGGCTCCACCAGTGTGCGGGAGTGGAGGGCAAAATTGCTTGTTTGTTTGTCCTGTGTCCCAACTGAACATTGGTCAGGACGCGGGACAAAGCAGCAAATATTGGGACAGTCCTGATAAAATCAGACCATCTGGTCACCCTAGTCTGGGCTCAAGCCTGAGTCTGATCCCAAGCTTACACTGCAGCGTAGGCATACCCATAGTTTTAAAATTTACAGTATTTTTAAATGAACTCAGATTCCATTTTATTGTGCTGGAGCTTCACAGACATCTTGCTCATACATTATTAGACTGAGAATCTCAAGTGTTCATAATTTTCACACACAGTGCAGTGAACTGACATTTGAAAGGAAATGCCTTCCTTCAGATCCCTGCACAGCCGCTGAATAAGTATCATTCAGTTAATGTGATCGGCTGGGGAATTAGATGTTTATCCTTAATGTAAGCTACATTAAACCACTGTGTTTAAAGGCATGAAAGGGGCTAGACTATGCCTTGTACACACACCCCACAGCAAACGGCAGTGCAGAGCCACACTGCTCTGATGGAAAACTGGGAGGCATTTAGCCCAGAGGAGGCAAAACTCCTCCCAGAGTGATAGGGTGCAAGACACTGAGTGGCTGCTATTGGACCCCTTTGTGAGATGCAACTTGTTGCTCTTTGTCTCACTGTCCATTGACTGGCATGTCATTCCACTGGCCACTGTACTGGTGGGGCCAAAGGCATAGCCCTACACCCTTCCAGGCTATGTCTGCACTTCTCAGAACGTGCAATTCTGCCTGGCCCTTACATGAGCTAAGTAATGAGGTATGGGGAGAGTCCTTGTATCTTTTCTCACCACTGCAGGCTGTGCAAAGGTAAGGCAGAATCTGGCCCTGTGTGACTTAGGCACGGTGTACAGAGGGAAGCTTTATCAGTTATACCCTACTTGAATTGTGGGAAAATTGTGAAAAAAGTGTGGCTGAGTTGCAGACAAGCAATGGAAAATGGCAGAAAATAATAATGGACCTTATTATATGCAGTAATAGAATCCATTATTATCTATCCACAATTTTCTTCTGTCGGCCACCTGGGGCTCAGATCAGGGGCTCCTCTCACTGTCAAAACTGCAGTCAAAGCCTAATATTGTGGAATCCACAATTTCTGCAATATTGCAAGCTAAGCCAGTTATTAATTACACTACTATAGTTATACTATGGTTATCAAATTATTTAAAAAAATTGCAATTAATCACAAGATTAAAAAATTAGTTGTGATTTATCACAGTTTAGTTTACATTTATGGGAGATAATGCTGCCTGTTTCTTATTTACAATATCACCTGAAGGTGAGAACAGGTGTTCACAGGGCACTCTTGTAGCTGGCATAGCAAGGTATTGTGACAAAGTTCCTCCTCTACCTTGGCGGGTCCTACGCTTATTGGCAGATTTGCTCGCCTCACAGATTCACCCTGTGGGTCGGAAAACAACCCAGAGACCTTCCCCTCTGTTAGAAGCCACAGTTCAGGTCAATTCCTCCTGTGTTTCATCAGGAGTTGGGAGGTTTGGGGGGAACCCAGGCCCACCCTCTAATCCAGCCCTGTGGACTGCAGCTGTCTGGAGTGCCTTCTGGTACAGTTGCACAACAGCTACAACTCCCTGGGCTACTTCCCAATGGCCTCCTCCCAACGCCTTCTTTGTCCTCCTCACCACCGGACCTTCCTCCTGATGTCTGATAACCCTTGTACTTCTCACTCCTCCAGCAGTATGCCTACACACACACACACACACACACACACACACCTTGTACTTCTCACTCCTCCTCACTCCTCCAGCAGTATGCCTACACACACACACACACACACACACACACCCCTCTCCCCTTCACTTGACTCTTAGCAGGGTAATTGGAGTCAGGTGTTCTCATTAGCCTGGAGCAGCCCCTGCTCTGGTCACTCAGGGAACAGAAAACTGCTTATCCAGTGGCTAGTATATCTCCCTTTGACTACTCTGCTGGTCACAACTGGCCTGGGTCTATCACAGTATTTATATGCAAGATATGCTAAACATTCACATGCCCCTTCATGCTTCGACTTGCAAACTCTAAAGTTTCACACTGTTTTGTTTTTGAATGCAGTTATGTAAAAAAAAAAAATCTACATTTGTAAGGCACACTTTCACTATAAAGATATTGCACTACTGTACAATGTGAGGTGAATTGAAAAATACTATTTATTTTGTTTCTTTTTTACAATGCAAATATTTGTAATAAAAATAATATAAAGTGAGCACTATCCACTTAGTATTTGGTGTTATAATTGAAATCAATCTATTTGAAAATGTAGAAAAAATTCAAAAATATTTATAATTAATTTAAAATGGTATTCTATTATTGTTTAAGAATGCAATTAAAATTGTGATTAATAGTGACTTTTTAAATCTAATTAATTTGTTTTGCGTTAAATTGCATGCCCTAAGTTATACCAAAATACCCTGCAACATTTCTTGTGTAGACTAGGCCTTAGCTAATGCAGTTATCAGCTTCATTCCAGGATACATTCATTGGCTCTGATTCTCATTAACATTAAGGCCCCTTTTCACCACTCTGGCAGTGCACAGGGGCCTTAAAGGGGACACAATGTAAAGGCCTCTTTACACTGGTAGGATAGCGTAAAGCAATCTTAGGCCTTGCCTACGTGGGAAAGATTTTGTGGTATAAACTAAGGAGTGAATTTAAACTAATATAGTTATACAGCTATAACCTACTAGAGTGGACACTGAGTACCATATAACAGTGCCTTTTTCAATTTAGTTTATGTCACATGGGAAAGGTTTTCAGCTGAACCAAAAAAAGAACATTCTTGTACCAGAATAAGAATATCCAGATGGGGATTTATGCCTGCATAGTTATAACTGTATAACTATATTAATATAGTAAGTATACTGGTATAACTGGTAAAACTTTGCCATGTAGAAAAATCCATACTGTAAACAAGAATCAGGCTCATTGTATATAAATAAAATATGCCTAGGCATATTTCAGACAGTGATTTTAAGATATCCCTTCTATTCCCACTGCTCACAAAGAACTGAATCTCATAAGATTCACATTTCTCTTGTGTCTCCATTATTTTTTCATTAAGGAGTAAGAAGAGAAAAAAAAAAATTCTGTACTGTAAAACACTCCCACCCCACCCCAAAAGCTGGCAGGTTGTAATTCTCAGAGAAAATACGTTCACAAATTCTAGAAACGATTTACATTTATTTTCTTTTTTCTCAGACACTCTGTAATTTTGCTCTGCTGATCTCCTCTTTTTCTGACTTGAATTTCTGCAGTAAACCTTGCTATGGGGTTCACTGTTCAATCTATTACATAGCTACTTTAGATATAAGACCATCTCACATTTCCTCTGTAATCGTTAGAAATATCTTTGTGATAGTGTAACAATCATCTCATGTAGCACTATAATAAAGCCTTACTTCCTAGAAGTTTTATATACAATAGTTTGCTCTCCGAATACCTAAGGCTATGTCAACATTTGAATCTTAAAACAGACCTTCACCAGGGTTTAGAAATCTGCTGTAAAAACTCCTTCTGTGCTGAAACTCAGCCAGATTTGTTTTCCCTATACTGCTCAAGGTGAAGAGAAAAAATATAGAAGTCTTGTGGATTCAAAAGATGTTTTAAACTCAGACTAAAATAGCAAATTTTATGATGCATATCATCTATCCACTTGAAGGTACTACAAAAAATAACAGAAATATTTCACTTTTTAAAGCAGTTATTAAACTATGATTTTTGTATCCAGGATACAGTTTATTCTTAATATTATTACTTGTATGGCACTAGCACCTAGAAGCCTGACTCAGGGATTGAGGCTCTATTGTGCTAGGCACCGTATGAACATAAAGACCCTGCACAAAAGAGCTCACAATCTAAGGTCCCAATCCTGCAAAAATTTGTTCATAGATATATAGGCTAATAGCTCATAGAACATCAGGGTTGGAAGGGACCTCAGGAGGTCATCTAGTTCAAACCCCTGCTCAAAGCAGAGCCAACCCTCAGGCAGATTTTTGCTCCAGATCCCTAAATGGCCCCCTCAAGGATTCAGCTCACTACCCTGGGTTTAGTGGGTCAATGCTCAAACAACTGAGCTGTCCTTCACACACTGAGTGCCACAATGCATACATCTAATCAACTGTGTAGGTCTTTGCAGCATCAGGGCCTCAATGCCTGATGAGAGACAAGAATGGGTACAACAGCCAGACAGGTGGAGCACAAAGTCACAGGAAGATGATTCTAATTAGTGTAATAAGCAATGGTCACAGTTTCTGATTGCTGTCAAATCTGTCTTATCATAAATGAAAAATGTGTTAGTTCACAGCGGAGAGGAATGATGTTTACCATGCGTCTGGAATTAAACTAGCACCAGAAATCCCACACCTCTCAATTTCCCTTGGTCTCTGAGTTTAACTTTTAGAATATTGTAAGTAATTTGGAATTGGGATTGTCTCTGGGTGTATTATTAAATTCAAGAAGCCTGTAGGCTCTTAATTAATAATTAGAACAGGTGTGTGGCAGCCACATTAGAATCAGGGCAATAATATTCTATTAGGTCAACAATATACATTTTAATATTGTATATGCCCTAACTACCCAGAAAAATGATCAGTTGGGTCAAGACCAGTGGTGTACATAGCCTGATACCTTGTTTCCAGCAACAGCCAGTACTAAATGATTCAGAAGGTAAAAACAAAAAAACCCCACACAAAACCCCATCACATAAGAGGCAAATATTTAATTACCTACTCATAGGGGAAGTTTCTTCCTAATCTATATCAATTTGTGATTGGTTTAGGCCTGGAAGCATGAGGGCGTATAAAGCTGTGGATGTTCTTAAAAATAATGTAAAAGTCTCATCACTTGGAATCCTATTAAGCTCATAGCTTCCTTGATATCTTATGGCAGGTTAATTATGTGCTGCATAAAACAAAATGTTTTATTTTATCAGTTTTATATTTGTTGTTTAATTGAATGACCCAATGTTTTGTATTCTGAGAAATGGTAAATAGGATCATATGACTTACCTTCTCTGTACTCAGTAATTTTTTAGAAACTAATTATGTCTTTCTTATATCTCTAAACTAAATAGCTCTAATCTTTTCACTCATCCCTATATGGAAGTTTCTCCATGCCTTTGATCATCATAAACAACAGCTCCAGACTGTCAGTCAATTCAGTTTTGTAATGGTGTTGAAGACAGTTGGGTCCCATCTACACTGATGGTGGTTTGGGCTATCTAGAGTAAGGGAGGTGTACAGGGAAGGAGGTGTACAGGGAAGGATTGTACCTGAGCTCCTTGGTGCACAGGCAGTCCCCGTAGCGCAGGCATGGAGGGAGAAGTCCCTGTGTTTCCTCAAGTTCAGGGGAACTTGTGCCTTTCTCCCCTGTACATTAAACAAAGGACAGAGAATCTGGCTTTTAGCAATTGAACTAATTTCAACATCTTCTCAGGTGAGCCTATTCCTGACAACTATTGTCAGTAATGGGTCAGTGTTCTAGTGTAAATGGAGCCTAGAAGTACTGATAAAACAGAACTGAGCACAACAGGTCCCTCAAATTAAGTGTCCAACAGGAATAGAGTTTTCCTTATTCTTCCCCAACCCAGTCTCTCTCTCTTCTTTACTTATGTAATTTATATTAAGATTATTTTAAGGAAATAAGTTTTAATATTAATACAAATGCCAAGTACAAAGTAGATACAGAAACATGTACATATAAAACCTAGATAAATTACTGATATACTGTATTGCTTACATTCATGAGTATAATATATCCATTACAGGTTTCCTCTCTGGATTGATTTCTATTTTTGCTTTTCTTTAACTTGTTCTCTCTCTCTGTCTTACAAAGTTTACATAACTTTTTCCAAGTTCAAGTGAAACACTGAGCAAACTATTTTTCCCAGTTCCAATAAAACTGCTGCTACTCACCTTCCGCTGGAGAATAAAGCATGAAGCTCAGCTCTTACCAACCAGCACACTTTTAGCACTATCAGATAAGTTTGTGTTAATAATAGTCTGTGGATATATTCACTATCCAATTTCTTTTTCAGTTAAACTGTTTTTCCATAAAATCACTATCGAATAGTCAGGGCCAGCTCCAGCAACTGGCGGCAGCTCTACCACCGCTGCTTCATTCTTGGGCGACAATTCGGTGGCAGGTCCTTCCCTCCGAAAGGGACTAAGGGATGTGCTGCCCCTTTCCACTGGCTGCCCTAGGTACCCTCTTGCTGCGCGGGTGCCCAGGCCTCCAATGCAAATCATAACTTTTACTTGGTCAGTAATGTAAGCAGAGTTGAGCTGAGGAAGCAATGTTTTGATTTTTCAAAACCAAAACCAAGCATGGCTCAGATCCAAAGGAGCTGTTCTATTTTATGCAAACCACTAAAGTTTGTGGGACTAAAGGGGAGTCCAGATAAATCATGTTAGTTCCTTTTCTATAATGAACAAACCAGGGTGGTCTGGATATTGCAATACCACATCAATCAGGTTTTATGTTTGCAAATCAAATCAGGTCTGGATCTTCAGCTCCAGTTTGAGAACCAAAACAGGAGTGGCTCAGATCCACCTTGCATACCAGCACCCCAGTTCTGCCCTCAGATCCATGAAGGCAGACCCATTTATCTCTAGAGAGCTCCACTGACTTTCTTCTACCTACTCAAGTCCAATTGCAAGACCAGGACACATCCCAGGAGTGGTTCAGACCTCTGTTGTATTTTATCCAGGCCACTAAAGTTTCAGGAAGGCTTGTTGGATAAAAAGATTCCACTTATGGCTAATCTCTAAATTATTGTAGAGCTGAGTCTTTGTCTGCTTGAAGCTTTTGTTTGTTTGTTTTTAAATTAACCGCTGCCTGTTTCCACTCTTTCTATTAATCATTGTCCTTAACAGTCAGTCATTAACTGGAAAAAAAATAATTTGCAGTGGTTAAATAAATAATAGCTATGGGCAGTGGTTTAAAAAATTGTTTGGAAGGAAAACATTATGTCTCTAATTGTAAGATTATTATTTATTTTTGTTTTCTATATTGTGTTCTGATGGTGCTTATATGCCCCAGTTGGGATCCATTGAAGCCAATGTTATTACTCCTAAGCTTAAAGCACATTCAGAAGTATTTTCAGTATCAGAGCCCTAGATCTTAAACTTTTGGGGACAGAGATTGTATCTTCTTAGGACTTCAATACCTAGAAAAGTTGTAGTTTGAATTATTCTTAACCAGGACAACCTAACTGGTATGGATACCTAACCTGGATACTGGTATAAAGATGCTTTGTCCTTTTCCTTAGCAGAATGAAAGTGCTTTATATTGATATAGCTATTCTCATTCAGGGAGGGGAATATGCTTTTGTGCAGGCATGCCTACACTATAAAGGTTTACCAGAACAACTACATCAGCCAGGGGTGTGAAAAAAATCACACACACCCCTAGCTGACAGAGCTATGCCAGGAAAACCCCAGTGCAGAGGGCAAAAGAGTGCTTTGGAGAGGTAGAGTAGCTATGCCAGCGGAAAAACTCCTATCAGCATATCATGCTGCATCTACCCTAGGGAGCTCTGCTGGCACAGCTATGGTGACAAAGCCTCTGTAGTGTAGACGAGGCCTCAGTAACAGCATTGAAGCTGTTGAGCAAGTGCTCTGGCTGGCTATGGCTTGTTCTGGACGGGAGCACTGGGACACTGCCAAGGGCACGCCCAGGAACAAAAAACAAACTCAAGAAGTTGCAGGGGGCAGACAAAAGACTACAAAATCCAGAGGCCCTTGTGGCTGCTCCAGCAGCAGCAGCAGCTCCACGCGGCCAGCTGCTAGGATCTCCCTCAGGAATGACGCTATAAAAACAAACCGTGATTGGCTAGGTCCGAGCTGAATTCTCCATTTATGGACAGAGTGGCTGGTGCTGGGCATCGGCTGCACAGGCGGAGCGGGGCTCTCGCTCTCACTCCCGGGCCGGGCACACACTCCGCTGAGGAGCCGAGCTCCGTCAGAGCATGAGAGGAGCCTCCAGCCTGACACCCGCCCGCCGCATGGGGTCCGCGCTGGCCCCCCCTCTGCGCCGCTGAACGTGGGTCTCAGCCCCCACTTGGCGGACTTGGAGGCTAACCGAGGGGGAGGAAACCAGCCCCGTCCCCGCCTCCCGGGCAGCCTGTGCGGAGCCGCAGCGGCAGACGGGGCAGCGCAGCGCAGCGCGATGGTGAGTGACGGAGCCGGGCTGGCAGGCGGAGACCGGGCCAGGCGTGTGGCTCAGCCCGCGGGAGGCCGGGACGGGTGCGGGGCGCAGGCAGATCCCCCGTGCCCTGCCTGTGGGGGGCACCGCGGGAAGGGTGCAGGGGTGACTGTGCCAGGCTGGTTACCGCGGGCCGGGGGACCTGCATGGTACCCCTCCCTTCCCTTCCCTCCCCGCGGCGTTACTGCGGTTACCGTGCCCGCCCTGTCCGTGTGCGCCGAGCGGGCTTTCGGGGCACACACCCCGCTCCAGCCGCGGAGCCCTCGTGCAGCGTGTGCCTGGCGCCCCCTCGCTCGCCCGGCCGCAGCCCCCTGCTCTGGGGTGCAGACAGTTCCTGGCGGCGGCCCGGGCACGTTCCTGGTCCCAGGAACAGCAGGTATCGTCCCCCGGGGGCCGTCCTGCGGGTGGCACTTCGCGGTGAGGATGGAGTAGCTCTTGCCAAGCAGCCGGGTGCTGGCTGCCCCGAAAGCGGGACTGGTTCGCCAGGTGCCAGCCCTAAGCCGGGCAAGGACAGGCAGCGCCTTACGTGGGCAGATCACCTGGGGAGAGCCGTGTGGAAAGCATCCGGGAGCAGCAGCCTCCCGAGCCGGTATGGGGTAGGGAGAGCTGGCGGGCCCGGGGAACCGACAGGGACATCGCTTTAGGTTCCCTCGCTCGAATAACTGCTCCCGATTAGCACTGGCTGCCCACTTTGTATCAGGCGGAACGGAGAGTGGCAGAAACATGGCAAAGGGAATTAAAACGTTTTTCCTCCCGTCGTTCTTCCTCGTGTGAGAGAGAGAAGAGCATACAACATATACTTCTCTACACCGGACTGCCCCATGAGGTTTAAACACTCGTTAGTCATTAGACACATTCTAGACTAGAACCACAGGGTTTGGAAAGTAGTAAGAGATGGGCCACACCAAAAAAAGCCTCACTCATTTGCTGTAAACTAGGGCTAGTTGAAAATGTTCCTCCCCCCCCACCAAAGATCTGTTTGAAAATAGGTGTTTCCCAATTTCAGCAAAATGAAGTTTTTCAGGGGAAGTATGTGGTTGATTTTTTCCCCCCAAAAAACCCTGAAAACTCTCAAATTGAATTTGTTTTGTTTTTTTCTCCCAACCATTTTCCTGATGTTCTTGGGCTTTTTTCCCCCCCCCCCCACTTTTAATAAGTTTAAACTTTCTGTTGAAAAGGTCACTTTCCAACAACCCCTCCTGTAAACATTAATCTGGGCACTGTATGTGCATACTCTGGCATAGTGATATAGTATTACCCTAGGATGATCCTATGTCCCGGTTTTATAGGGACAGTCCCAATATTTGGGGTTTTGTCTTATATAGATGACAATCACCTCCCACTTCCTGAGCCAATTTTTCACATGTGCTGGTCACGCTATATTACACTGTCTTTTGCTTTAAATTTAAAAATACATAAAGGACCAGTCAAAGTTAGAAACACAATGGGCTAAATTCATCCTTGTTATTCCTTTGAACCCAGAGGTGAATATAGCCCAGTACATTTCTGGTAAATAAAGAAAGTTGTGAATTCCACTGTGGTTTCAGAGAAAGAACATTAGATTTAATTGTTTGTTGTTCACAATAATTATGTAATGTGTTCCCACACTTTTAACAAAGTAGAACAACTCCAGAACGGGCATAGATATTTTGAGGATGCCTGACCATAGACTGTTTGTTAAGAAACTTACATTTAGCAATTAGCACTTTCAGTGTTGCTCTTGTGAGGATCCCAAGTCACATGGAATTGCTGCCACAGAGCTGGGCCTTCTAAACAACCTTCTCAAGCAGAATGGAACAATTAGTCACATCTCCCCAAACTACCACTGCTATTTTTATAGCTCTGTCATTGTGCACACAGCTCTACAGAAGATGGCACTGTTCCTGCCCCAAGAATTTTATAGTCTTAATTAGTCATACTGAGGAAAGATTGGATTCCATCTGATCTCAGATTCTATCCTGCAAAGGTGCTGATGCAATATAGAACTTAAGGACATGTATAACTTTAAACATGTTGTTCGTCCCTCAAAGTATATCTGAACAGTCCTTTCCTGTTATATATTTTCCCACTCTACTTTGTCCCCATGAGTTTCACATGCCTGTTGCACTATAGTCAGAATTGCTTAACATTGTGCCTCTGTTCTCCTTTTTGGATTTATTTTATTTACTGTATCTCAGTGTGATGAAAGGCAAAGAAGCTTTTGGAATGTAGTTACATGACAATGTCATCACAGATTAGATTGGGTGGGCAAACTTTTTGGCCTGAGGGCCACATTGGGGTTGTGCAACTATATGGAGAGCTGGGTAGGGAAGGCTGTGCCTCCCCAAACAGCCTGGCCCCTGCCCACTATCTGCCCCCTCCCACTTCCTGCCCCCCTCAGAACCTCTACCCCATCCAACCTTCCTGCTCCTTGTCCTCTGACTGCCCCTCCCAGGACCCCACCCACTATCCAAGCCCCTGCTCCCAGTCCCCTGACTGCCCCAATCGCTATCCACACCCCCACACAGCCCCCCCAGGACTCCCACCCCCTATCCAACTGTCCTCTGCTCCCAGGACCCCCCCTCACTCCTAATTGCCCCCTGGGATCCCACCCTCTTATCCGACCCCCCTGCTCCTCACTGCCCTCCTGACCCGTATCCACATCCCCGCAACCTTGGACTCCCACTCACAACCCTCCCTGTTCCCCATCCCCTGACACCCCCCCCAACCTCCTCCCCACCCCCTTACCAGCAGCAGGAGCTCACAGCTGTGACACCCAGCCAGAGCCAGCTGTGTTCCCCACACTGCCCAGCAGGAACAGCAGGCCAGAGCATGGCTCATGCAGTGGGAGGGGGACATCAGGGAAGGGACTGGAGACTAAGCTCCCCATCTGGGAGCTTGGGCCGGGCAGTCCCATGGGCCGGATGTGGCCCATGGGCCGTAGTTTGCCCATGTCTGGATTAGATGGTACTTGCAGTGTTCTTCCGGCTACATCTCTAAACTCATCATTGTCTAGCACTCATGTCTTAGGGCAAGTGTCTGGGCCAATTTGTGAGCAAATGGACATAATGACAGGCAGCCAAAAGACTGTGTATGCAGCAGATGTGATTGTTAAGGCCAAGATTCTTAGCTAGGAACTTTGAAACAGCTGGCTCTGCTGAATGTCCACTATGAATAGGGAGATGTACCATCACTAAACCAGCTGAGTTGGATTAGCTGTGGGGAAAAAAAACTACTGGTTCTGCAGCTAAATTTGTGTTAAATGGTAGGTATTAATTACAAAGAAGTCTCCTGTTGAATAGCAATAGTTTGTATTTGATGCCAAAGTATTCCAGCTAATTATTTCAGCTACCTGTGGAGTGGAATGTTGTAACATTACTCATTAGTTTAGGATAGGAAGTGAAAAAGAATTATATCCTGGGAGAATGGGCCACATCCTGTAACCCCTGACTCCGAAACGTTTAACTGATTTGACAAAAAAAAAACAAACAAACTACTACTTATTTCTGAAATGCAGTGGGCAAAACCCCTTGACTTATGAATTCTAAAGTGTTATTTTCCAAGGATTCACTCTGAAATTTGTTCTGATTTTAAGATTTAGTTTGTGCAAGGCATGGGATCGTAATAATCAATTTCTGAAGATTTAAGTGGAAAATCTGAGTGTGCAAGGAACATAAGATCGGGCTGTTAGTTTGCAACACATTTTAAAGGACATCCACTTTGATTTAGTTTAAGCCCGTTTTATACAAGATGCATGAGAGGTCTTTAAAGATATTAGGCTAGCAATCAGCAGAGATAACTAATGCAAGGTTTTACTATAGCACTGAACTGAGTCATTTAGATTCCAATAGCCACCTGCAGTTCACATAGTATTAACATGAGTAAATATGTTTTTTAAAAAAAGATCAAGATGAAGCTTGTTCTGTTAATTTAATAATGATTGGAGACATTTTCATAAAAAATGTTGAAAGGACTTTTCATCGGAATACCTGTTTTGACTAACTGAATATTCTGCTACTTTCATGAAGAAAGTTATTGTACTTCTCATTTCAGTTATTAATTCCTTTCTGAATATTGTTTTAGTTGCGTTATTAATTTTGATGACAGCACTTTGACACTTATATAACAAAGGGTGTTATTATAAAGGTTAAATGTCTTAGAAATTGAAAAATTAGATTTCAGCAGCTAACATTCAGTATTTCAACATTCCTACAGATTAGAGTTCTAATGAATGCTTATTTCAGTTAGAGGATCTGTCATTTTGAAAGACTGTTACATGACCCATGTAGGTCTCAAAACAAATTTAACATTTATTTCTTTTCATATATTACATTCTGGGTAAAATGGTCATGATAAAAGGATGAACTTACTGTTGGTAGTAAATCTAAAACAAGATAATTTTTGAATGCTCTCCAGTGGAAAACTGAAAAACTTTACTGAAGAACCGTGTAGCCACTAAAAACTGATCAATCCTGTATTTCTAACAGTGTCATTTCTACGCTTTGTTACAAACACCATTGGTTACCTGCAAAGAATGGATGCCATATCATTGCTGTATATTGTTGCTTTAACATTCTATTGATTTACATACAGCCAGCCAGCGCCGTAACTAGGGATTCTTTCGCCTGAGGCGAGGGACAGGGGTGGCACATTTGGCTCTTCGGTGGCAGGTCCTTCCCTCTGAGAGGAACCCGCTGCCGAATTGCTGCCATTCTTCGGCAGCAGGTCCTTCCCTCTGAGAGGGACTGAGGGACCCGCCGCCGAATTTCTGCTGAAGAGCCGGACGTGCCGCCCCTCTCCCTTGCTAATGACCAGTGGCAGTTCAGTGGCGGGTCCCTCAGTCCCTCTTGGAGGGAAGGATTTGCTGCCAAAGGAGAGACTTTCTGCGCCCCTCACCTTCTGCACTTGAGGCAAGTGCCTCACTCACCTTGCCCTCGTTATGGCACTGCAGCCAGTGTCTGAAAAGACTCATTTCCTGTGTAACGGCCACTATGCCAATAATTTAGACTATGCAGCCAACATGTAGTTTATATATTAAATATGCCTAGCTCCTTTTCAGATCTTAAATGGATCCCTCCCCCTTCTGTCTTGAATTTTAGTCTTTAGGGGGGGAAAAAGCATTTGTTATGTAGAGTTAATTTAGTAGTAATAAATGGCATTTTCATAAAGTACCTTGATTTAGACCACGGCAATACATTTTTCCTCATCCATTTAATACCTGCTTTTATTCCTGCAGTTTATATGTATATATAAAAACACTGGGCATATCCCATTCTTGTCATATGTATTCATCATACTTTTAAGTTATCTTAAAAATTAGAGAACAAGATCTCAGTCCTGTGCATGTCCTTAAAGAGATCACCGTATCTCCGTATGTAGATGGAGGAGATTGTCTGCATCTCTTCTTTTCATCCTCAAAATGTGAAAGGTCTTGATTTTAAGATGGATGACCATTATTTTTACTTTTGCTCTAATTTTTTGAGGCCTGTTCCCCCCCCCATTAATTTCAGTGGACTTTGGTTAAATCTCTTGGTGAGGCTACAATATTTGCCATACATCAGTGGATGTTATTTTCAACTGCATTTTTGTACCTTGTAAAATTTGTTGTAGAACTTTTTTTGATTTAGAACCAGAAATGATAGTGCTAGGAGTGTCAGTGGAAATTGGTGGCCCTGAATTTCTTCTCATACTTTGCTGTTGAACCATTGGAAAGATGTGTGTTAAGTGTGAAGTGTAAAGAACCAATATGGCCTCTCATTACTTTTTCTCCTACCCAAAAAATCTAACAAGTTTTCCCCCATAAAAATGTTTGAAATTGTTGTAGTCTAAATAGCCTGTGATTTGTTAAGTTAGTAATTTTTAAAAATTATTAGATCAGTGGAGCATGACTTTTAAAAACTTATTTCCAAATAGCACCTGTCTGTTTTGTCAGGTATTTTTTTTTTTTAACTTGGGTAAAATCAGTGTGAGTTCCCAACTACGAGGAGTGGTAGTTTTAAGATTGTCTACATTCAGATCAAAGCCACTTTAAAAGTTTTAGCACTGTTTTCCTGAAGCCCTGAAAGGGGATTTTCCCTGTCCCCTCCCCCTCACAATTACTTTGCAAGCCAATTTGTCCGTAGACAATCCACACACGAATTTTACTTCTTAGAAAACTTGTAGGCTAGTCTACATTTATAACAGCTACTTAAGTGTTAATTAAAAAAATTAACAATGTGCTGAAACTTAAATCACATTCCCCAGGCGCTATATTAAATTCCTATAAGTTTTCATAACTGTTTATTTTGCTATTGTGATATTTATAGACAAAGGTGAATGAGGTTTTTTTTTTATTTGTAGTCTTGCTAATTGTATGTCCTTCTTTGTAATGAAATGCCCCTAGAATGCACAGGGCCTGGCCCTATAAGGTGCTGAGATTTCAATTACAGCTGAGATACCTCAGTATCTCTCATGAAGCACTCAGCACCTTTTAAGGATCTTGAAGTTGTTTTACTTAGTGTTAAAAAGCAGTCCTGCTGCTCTTTCCCCATGTAATGTTATGAAACATTCCAAGAAACTGATGATGAATGAGATGTTACAAGTCTGAATTCAAGACGAGTGTATTGGGATGTTTATTGCAGATATTTCTTGCCGAGATCTGTTTTATCAAGTTAGGGTATACTGTATTTTAAACACCTCAAACAGCAATAAGAGTTCATTGACTTTCTTTGCTATCATTTCTTTTTGTGACAAAAAGGCTACAGAAATTGTTAGTAGTTCATTCACTGGGGGAGAGACCCAGTCTTGCAAAACCTTATTCATCTGAATAGTGCTCACAGGCAGATCCATTGACCCTACTCTGATTCAATTCTCTTGATTTGTTTTGCCAACTTTGTTTTAAATTTTTCATTCAAAATGAAGTAAAACCTCAGGAAATTCATCTGCAACTGTGAAGTTTGCATGGCTTCATCACAAAAGCTTGAAGTGGGCCAGCAAAGTTCTTAACAAAACCAGGCTGAGGTACGTTTGCAATAAAACGTCTAGACCTGGTCTGCGAAGTGCAACAAAACTGGCCCGCTTAATCACAATGCAGAGACTTCCATACCCTGGCCAGGTTTGGGGGTCAGACTCGTGCTGGAAAAAAAAAAGTCTTTTTGAATTAATAATATGCAATGTTTCACCCCTCACTTGCAGTAGTGCCATAGTCTTAAACAGCTTTAAAAATGGAAGATTGTTCCCATGAGTTTGGTAAATTGGATTTGGCTCTATATAATCTGAGTGTAACATTTGACATTCACAGGCAGATATAGTGCAATTTTAACTAAAATTAAATTTCTATATTTAAGAAATACAAACCCAAAGACCTCAACAAAGACTTCCTCCCCAGGCAGTTTCTACTGTAGATTTCTGCTGAAGTTAGTGTATCGCTTGTTTGTTACCTGGTGTCTGTGTGTGAGGTTTTCCCAAAGAAAACTGACAAGATAAATAATATGTTGCTTTTTATCTAGAATCATTTACAAATCCTGGAACCAGAGGAAATCAAGTTCGCTCATGTCAAATTAAAGTGTGTTCATATACTGCCATTCTGAAACCAACATTGCAGTGCTAATCATTTTGTCCTACTGTAGGTGTCAGAATTTGCCTCTCCTTTTGGCATTGCTGTCATTCTCCTTTACTCTATTCTTCCCCCCCTTCTTAACACAGATGTGGGTGGAGTGGTTTGGATTTTAAAAAAGTAAGGAAACACTTTCTGTACAGAGATTGAATTATACTTAGTGGCAATAGAAGTAAATACATGGGGCCTAATCCTGAAAGGTGCCGAGAATGTCCTGAATGGTGTTGAGTGCTTTCATCCCCCATGGAAGTCAGTGGGTGGGAAAAATCTCAATGAGCCTTTGAAGGTGCTTGGTACTTTGCAGGAATGGGCCCTAAAATAGCTAATGTATGAAGCAAATTGTGACCTTGTTCCATACATTTCTCCCTTTCCTATAATATATTTTGCCTGTAAATTTCTGCTTTTGTACTTGAAGGGTGCTTTTTTGACAGACAGTAGCATTAGCCATAACCTTGTCCTCTGCCAAATGTGGAATAGTAGAGCAGAATAACAGCATGTGCTTTGCATTATGTGAACTCTGTGTCTAGAGGTGCATGCATGGAAAAATTTCCTAGCTACATGGTGTTCATGTCTGGCTGATATACAAGACTAAAGTACAGTAGTGTATTCAACAGCAAAACTAATGATTTGTAAGGCATGTGTGGGTTTTGTTTGTGTGTGTTCTCTCATACAGGTTGTACTTAATTCCCCCCTTCTGTAATTTTTCTTTACCTCTTCAACTTTTTTTAAATGATTTTTAGATACATTGTGTGTTATGCATCAGTTTCTTTTAAAAGTGGAGGTTCACTTTCAAACAATGCACACAATGTTATGGTTGTATTTGCATTCATAATTGCCACAACTGTACATACAAGTCAGGAATTGCACATGCAGTTTGGACATGTCATGTGTGAAGTGTGTGCACACTTTGTACAGAGGTCTCTGCCCTTTGTTTTTTTTTCACATGTCTAGTCTGCTAAATATTACATTTTTTACTGATGCAGAAGGAAGTAGAGCAAAAATGTCAATGAATTGTTTGCGGTTATTCATTCCACAGATTTATCTTGATTAATTGAGAGGATAATTTGCAGCAGTGTTATACCATTGGATATGCAGAAAATCTGCTTTAAATAAGCTCCCCTGAAGCAAAAAGATTGTATAGTAAAATGTCAAGGCAAGATAATCATCTGCTCCCATATAAATAGTAATATCCCCACAGGAAAACAATTTGTTGCCCAGCTCTTAACAGAAGTTTTAGTAAAATAAATTGCACTGAATGCATTTTCTTGCAGAAATATAATTTCAACTATTTTCCCTAGAAATAAAAATTAAAAAAAGTGGACTGTAAAAATGATAAAGGCCAGTGTTGTGCTCTGGTATTTATCCCCAAGCAAAAAATCAGGAGTACTTTAAAATAAATGCATATATATAGGCTTGGCAGAATTTGATTTTTTTTATGTATATGATAAATGATTATTTAAGCTTTTTAAAATGATTTAAATTTTCACTGTTTTGGAAAATTATGGGGGAGGTTTCAGATTTAATGAGTGGACACTGATTCAAAAAGTTAAAGCTTTACAGCTATTAAAATGCAAATAGTTGACCTAACATGTCAAACTATACAAAGTAAATGTCCTTAAATCAAACTCTAGTAAGTTCTGAAGCAGCATTTCTCACTTTCCTATCTGTAAATTTTGATTATCAATGGAAATAGTTTTCCTTTGTGAGTATATGGTGAAATTGACATTTATCATTTACCAGTAAAAATCCAATCCTTTCAAGTCAACTTTTGTACAAGAATTGTGACCAGATTTCCTTAAATCTTCAATATTGTAGCAAATTGTCATGTAGTAAAATATGGATGTGACACTGCTGTATGTTTATGTAAGGAATATGTATGTATATTTAAATTTACAAGGTTAATCCAGTGCAGCAACAATTTTTTTTGCATCAGCTAACCATAATTACAATCCTAATCATTGCATTTGGCAGAAAAACCTATGGGGGCAGGGAAGTCTGCTGGAAACAGCGTTATGTTAACTTCATAGAGTTTTCTTCTCTCATCAGGGAGAAAGGGTTTCTGGCTTTCACATCTTGCTTTGCATATGTGCATGGATAATTAGGGATGACCTTACTGAACTTAAATGGAAATATCCTTACTTGGATGGATTTTCAGCTGGTGTCAATCAGTATAGCTTTGTTGAACTCAGTAGTGGTGACTTAAATGGAACTATACTAATTTATATCAGCCTATGATCTGGTCCACTGTGTCAGCCTATTAACTGTAAGCTATGGCTTCATTGTTTTTACCTCTCACCTTGCATTCTGGTTGCTACCACACTGGTACTTAAGTGAAACATGTGGCTTTAAAATCAGTCTGAAGCCATAGAGAAGGAAAACCAAAGTAGTAATTCTCAGAACTGAGGAGAGAGTATTTACTTTACAGAAATAAGTATTTGGAAAATACTCCAGATCCTCTACAAACACAGACAAATCAACAGGCTATGGCTTTGGCAGATAGAATGTTGTCTTACCTTATAGCTAACTTTCCAAATGGAACCATTTCAGCCCATTGGAATAGCCAATTAAAGTCTCATTTTGAAATGCATAATACAGAACGTGGTTATTGGAGCTTAGGCTTTATGAATAGAAGTAAATCTTTTAGAAAAAATCATATTAAGGTACTCTTTAAATGATGTAACCTAAATAGAGCCTAAATAACCTTTTCTTGGTATTTTAAAGCTTTTAGGGGGAAGATTTTCAAAGGCAAAAATGAGAACATCTAAATCCCATTGAAATCCTTTGGGCTTTGGGTGTGCAACTGTCCTTTGTGCCTCTGAAAGTCTCCCCTTGTCTACAATGATGTTCTCATACTGTAGGCTTGTAATGTCAGTTACACATCTGTGGCTCTAGATTCCTAGAGCAATTCTGTATTACAGGGGGGAAAATGCCATCTAAGTATTGTACAGAACAATTACACATGAAAGCTATGTTAAAAGAACATTGAGGTTGCAAAGTTAAGCATTCAGAAATAAGAAAATGACAGAATTAAGTTTGCACAGACAACCTTAATTCAGCTCTCATGTGCATATGCATTATGATAGTCTTTGATTATGTAATCACTTAGTCTTTCTACAAGACCAGAATGGATGGAATCACTTCCTATTAAGTGATTCAACATTGTTTTATTGTTCAGTGTGGCCCCATGCCTTATATACTGCACATGAGTCAATCCCTGCTCTAAGACGACAGAATTATTATTTTCCTTACAGGATTTTCTGACATTTATCACCCTAGTAGCTGAGTGCTTCACAAATATTAATGAAGTCATGTTTATAACACCTTGTGAGATGAGAGGCTGGTATTACCCCCATTTTATAGATGGAGAACCAAGGCACAGAGGGAACAGCACTTCTGAAAATCAGATCCCAGGATCTCAAGTCAACCACCCAAAAAAATGAGGAAAACAATTAGTGATCAGCGTTAAGTTTGGTTTAAGTGACTTGCCTCATATCAAATAGGAACTCTGTGATAGAAATCATCTAGTTCTGCAGTGCAGCGTTCCACTGCCTTAATCATAAGACCATCCTTTCTCTAAATGCAGTTCCCTGTCTCATTTACTACACACTTTACACTATATGGACTAAATGAGTCAGGGATTCCATAGACAGTGTCACTATACAATTCTAATCCCCTAACCCCAGGTCCATCCAGTACACTGAATGAGGCAGGGGTCATGTGAATAAAGGATATGTGATTAAGATACAGTCTTTAATTACTTAATGCATATATTCCAAAGGGAGCTGTATTAAGATTGCACAGACAATCTTAATTCTGGCATTTTCTAATTTTTGACTGTTTGATGGATTTTCACAGGGATGGCAAAAGGCACATTTGACACAAAGGCTGCCCCCCTACCACATTTCAACTCCCTGCTCCAAAGCCTGGGAATACTAGAATTTCTAATAGACAAAGGTGTCAGGCAACCTTATTAATAAATGGTGCTACCAGTCCTACCTGTAATATAGTGAAGCCTCCAACTATTATGTGCAAATGAAAAATCCAGTAAGCAAAAATTGTTTAATTCTTTAAAAAAAATTGTTGAAATGTGAAAAAGTGTCTCAGTTCTCAGCAAAGTCCAGATAAATCATTGTGCTCAGAGTTAGTCTGAATTTACACTTGAATAATTGTAATAACTTAGTTCTTATCTGAAGATCTCTAAATGGTTTACAAAGGTGGGTATGTATCATTACCCCCTTTTCACAGATTAGGGAATGTGAGGCACAGAGAGGTTAAGTGATTTGCCTGAGGTCACAAAGCAAGTGGCAGAGCTGAGAATGGAACTAAGGTTAGCGAGAGGAATATAGGCTAACAAGGGCAACCATCCAGATGAGAGCACAATTGCTAAAAGTAATGATACTACTTGTTGGAAAGTGCATAAAACCAAAAAATTGCTTGGTAAGTTTATAAATGGCTCTTCCTTGAAGTGTACTAATTGAATGTAAATCTTCTGGAGTGGTGCAGAGGGGCCCATATATTAACTAAGAGCTTGTCTGCATGGTGCAGTGTGCATTAGAGTATGAATTCTAAAGTGCACCAGTGTATAACACTGTCTCCTATTGATGCTATTAGAAGCAGGTTCAAGTTAGAGCAGCACCACCACAACTGGTATAATTTGCACCAGGATCAGGAGTGGCACCTTACAGCTCACAGGATCGAGAGCGTGCAAAGATTGCCATTTTCCCCACTCCATTAAGGCTCCATGCTGAGTGGAGGTCAGCCAGACCCAAGGATTGGGGCCTTAGTGATCATAAAATTGGCATGTTATGCAACGCTCATTGTAGGCACATGTAAAAGTGGTTATTTTAACCTAGTTTCTCACTGGCAAAATTGGAAAGGGATGATTTAAGCAAAACTGTGCGTCTCCAGAAGTTATTTTGATGTTTGGTTCAGCAGACTGAAGTCTAAATGAGACATTTTGGCATCCTGTATGTAGGATTTACAGCCTTAATGATTAGCTGCACACATTCCTACACAGGAAGTGTGAGGGCAGCTTTTGTAGCCAGCTCAGAGTCATTCGCTGAATCACCTTAGTCAGCTGAGCTCAAATCTATAAATTGTTTGCTACCGTCACACTTAAATTAACCACAAGGATCTAAACCCTGTTCATGTCAGAACTGTACAGCCTCATTTATGATAGTAACAAAGCATGGTCTCTCCATTTTGGCACATGTTCTTCACACAGAGTTAAATCTTACAAGTGTCTTATTATGAAGAAATAGTATACGTTGCCAGATCTTTGAGCCAGCACCTTTACAGGTTAACTATTTGAATGTTGAGATTCCACTTCATTCATGAGACTTGAGATTCTATGCAGTTTGGCAATGCTATTGTTGTTTGTTATTTTTTGCAATTAATGTCAACCTGCATGCCTTTCCTGAGTTGCATCTTACTATAAGCAGAAATATAGGAAAAAGGAGATTAGGATTGTTTTGTTATCAATAATTTGGTTTTTTTACAATGCCAAGCAACAGATTTATTTATTTTTACTTGGATAACAATTTATAGAAAGTATCAGTAGTTCTGATATTTGCATTGACAGTACCTCACAATAATATTTTTACCTTAACACTAATATAAGAAGTCTAATCCCTCCCTGTACTAATAACTGAATAACTATGCTATCATGTAGATAAATATTGCTGACAAATTTTAAATCACATAAAAGTAGTTTGCTGGGTTACAAAGTCTGTTAGTTTTATACTTGCATACTCAAGAAATTAACAGATGTTTTGGTACGAAATTACCACCACCATTTTTCCATAATATTCCATAGCAAAAATTGACCTATAATAATTTTCATGCTCTATTCTTTCTGAATGTTTCACAGCATTAGATCCCAAAACTAATGGAATATTTTGAGCTATAATGGTTCTTTTAGTATCTTATGGACACATTTACCTACAATAATCCCTCTTTCTGCCCATCAAATGGTAGATTTAAGATGAGGTGGAAAATATTTTGACATTTCATCCATAAACTAGAAGCCATGTGATCCTTTCACTATGAACCCAATGAAAAATAAGGTACATTTCTAGAAACCTAATCTCAAAAGCTATTTTGTGGTACTTAAGGTGACATTAGTATGTGAATATCTTTGAATCATTCTTCTCCCTGAAAAACTAAAACTAAGTTTAGATTTCATGTGTGTAATAAAAACCTGCACTCTGAAATAAGTCTTTTTATTGCACATCTGCTGAAGGGGAAAAATTGTGCAATAAAAGTATACAAGAATGATTTATAGAAACATTTAGAAAGGTCTTTCACTAGAAAGATCCCCCTCCAACAGGAGCTTTGTTTTTGTTAATTACAGCACAGTCAACTTGATTTTGTTGTTCATGGAAAAATGCAGAGTAAGAATTTCAAAACTACTTATCCTCCCTTGCTTTTTAAACCCTTGATTTTCCACATACTGGCTACTACACACTCGAGACCTGAATTATAAAACAGTTCCGCACAATTTGTAAGTTTCCTGTGGGTTTATTTCCCAGAAGATTGCTTTAGGCATTGTTTCTTCAGATAAATGTCTTGGTTTTGCTATTTGCTAGCTTCCTTTCTATTTGGAAATGAATCAGAATTTTTAAATTAATCAGAGAGCTTTGAAAAAACTAGAGATGGGGATAAAGTTGCAAGACAACATGTGCAAATTACTCAAGAATATAATCCACCAATGAATGAGACCCTGTATTAGTATGGGCTCCATAGTCTTAGTGTGTTGATCTTTTTCTTAATGATACAATTTAGGTACTGTAAAAGCTGCAAAGAGTCCTGTGGCACCTTATAGACTAACAGATGTCTTGGAGCATGAGCTTTCATGGGTGAATACCCACTTCGTCAGACTCTTTGCAGCTTTTACAGATCCAGACTAACATGGCTACCCCTCCTGATAATTTAGATACTGTCTTCACTACAATAATTTGGTATGGACTAATCCTCACCTAGGGAAAACTTCCTTTGAAGTATAGTTTTGCTACAATCAGAATTAAGGTTTTGCATATTGCAATATATTTAAACAATTTCACTATCTGTACATAACATTTCTGCAGAATATAAGCAACACTGGTGTAAAAAATGGTACTCCATGAATTTTTATTGCTTTGAGTATCTTGTCCCTAAAACAGGCCTACTTACTCGACTAACCATTAAAATATAGTAGTCCCTCTGGGCTCAGTCCAGAAAACACCACCAGGCATAAACCAATGAAACCACTCAATGTCTTCCCATTGACTTCAGCAGACATAGGATTGTGCCTTATGCCTTGTTGTGTTTCCAGGATTGGGCTATATTGTGGTGACTCCAGAGCAGTTTTTAAAAAATTGAAATGTGGAGACAGTGAGCACATCATGCAGTATGTACTTGTTACTGCTATTAAAATCTTACTCAAATATTATTTGTAGTATTTGAAGACTAAAACAAAAACATAACATTAATCAATCCAGCAAAGGAAACCTAGTTTCATGAATGCTAATTGTGAAAGTTTAAAAAAGTGAAAGTTTAAACAGTAGGCTTGGGGGGCAAGGAGGGAACACTGCAGCACTAAATGTAATTTAGAATTGTGGCTGGTAAATTGGTACTTGCTGATCAAGTTAATGTGACACATTGTAGGCTGATGAATGACAGCTAGGAAAAATCTAGGCCAAAACTGGACAAAAATGTAAGGCTAGAATAGCATAGTGGAATGCAAGTAATGGTTTCTTCAAAACATCAGTATATGCTAGTTTTTTTGGCATTAATGTCACAACCAAACTGACTTTGTTTCAATCATTTTCAGTTACATTGCTATTTGTATTGCAGTAGCACCTGTAAGCCACAACTAAGAGGGTGGCCTGTAGCACAGCACAGACTCACCTCTGCAGCACTTCATGCTGGTCATCCTCAGGAATTAGCTCTTCAACCCAGGAGTGCCCTCTGCAGGCCAGCGATCTGCTTGCCATTGGCCCCCATGTCCCTCCTAGGACCCCAGTGTCCTTATTTCAGGGTTCTCCCTCCCACAGTACCCCACAGTCTTACTGCATTTCTGCATCTCAGGTGAACCCCCACCCCCACATAGTCTCAGTCATGGCTACTGCCAGTCTCTGTTTAGCCCCCATGCCCTGGGGCAGACTGCAGTCTATCAGCCAATCATCACAGGCAACAAGGGGTTTGGACCGGCTGCCTTTTCCCACCCTCCAGCTGCCCCTCCACAAGCCCAATATCTTGGAGGCCTAGAACTAGGCCCTGCAGCCTGGGGAGTTGCCAGCCTAGGGCTTCCCAGCTCCTATGGCCTTTCCCCAGCCCTGCCTCCCTCTAGGTCCCCTGGGTGAGTTCCCCAGCATCCAAGCCTATCTCCCTCTCAAGTCAGAGAGAGAACTCCCTTTGGCATCCCTGGCCGCCTTATAAGGCCCAGTTGCTTAGTTTGGGGCGTGGCCCCATCTGCAGCCACTTCCCCCTCATCAGCCGGAGTTTTACTCCCTTGCCCAGCCCTAGCCCTCTGCAGGACTTTTCCAACTCCTTCTGGGCTGGAGCAGGTGTTCACCGTGCTACATGGCCCCATTGTCCTACACACTGTGCAGACGCATAGTGAAAGACAGTATCTACCCCAGAGAGTTTACAGTTAATAGACAAGACAAAGGTGGGGAAATTGTAACTACCCACATTTTAAAGATGGGCTCCAGAGGGGCAGATTTTTAAAGATATTTAGCCTCCTAAAGATACAGATAGATGCTTAGTGGGATTTTAAAAAGTATCTAGGAAATTAAATATGTAGATTCTTTAGAAAACCTCAATAGCTCCTGTTCGATTTAAAAAAATAGTTTTTCCCATAGAGATTAAGATTAGGATTTTCAAATGAGCCAAATTCAATTGGAGTTGGTCACCTAACTCCCTTAAGTTCTTTTGAAAATCTCAGCCCTGGTGACTTGTGTGTGGTCACAAAGGAAGTCTATGGCAGAGCCAGGAATTGAACCCACATCCAGTGCCTTCAACAAAAGATTATCCTTTACTCTTTTTATTACAATCATACACTATTAATAACAACATGAATTTATGCTTTCATTGAAATTTGTTATGGGAAAAATAACATTTTGCAGCATGCACAGATGTCGATCTACATGACTAGAGAGGTCTCTTTTAGTTACCATCTGTTACTTTTTAAAATCATATTCTGAACTTTTGGCACTATCTGTGCATGCAGAATACTGAGGTGAGCTGTAGAATCTCCACATTTACCCTCAGACTGTTTGGCATTGTTTTATAAAAGAAGCCGCGACAGCTCTGCTTCTTGGAGGAATTCACATTGTACATAGAATTTAGATGTTACTTCTGATTCCAAAGTCAGACAGAGGGTAATGCCTACTCTCTCCTTTGGATGAAGAAATTACAACTGGAGAGTGTCTTTTATAAGTGCTTTTTGTTGCTCTGTAAAATATGCATTGGGAGCTACTCTGTTAGCCAACGACTGTTGGATTCAGCAAACAGAAGATTTCTACAAAAATCTACTGATCTTTAGTGCAGAGTCATTGTGATATTTTTTCATTTCTTACATGTATTATTTATTTCTGCCTATATTATACTGAATTAGAAATAGCTTTAACTTACATTTGATCGTTTAGAATAAGTTTGTGGTTTTTTGTAACATATTGGTGGGATGATGGGAACATGCGTGGTCATAGTAACAGCTTAAATTACAGCTGTGCTTTAGGAGAGGAAGGCAGGAATACAGGGAGAGGTGCTTATAGTGAAAAAGAATCAATACCCCATTTGTAGAGCCAAATTCTGGCCTAAGCAACACTCACAATGTGTAACTCTCATCAGGTTCGTGCCACTGTTGGATTCTACAGCCAGGAATACTTAAGCAGAACAGGAGGCTCTTTTCCCATCTGTTCTTGAGGCAATCGGGTAGATCTTTATACAAATGCCCAATCCCTTCCCAGAGTGACTTTGCCTAACTTCTGTATATGCCACTTGGTTCCTAAGGGATGATGTCAGGAGATACGTTTCCTTTCATCCCATGAGGAGGTATATGTTCTTCCTCAGCTAAGTGACAGCCAGAGAGACTGAATGGGCCCATTAGGGTGAATATATACACCCCTTTCTAGGCAATCGAGGGCAGAGCCTTCTCAGTGACAATGTAAGGACTCAGTTTCCAGCTTTGCTCAGTTCAGATTCTTATTCCATACCCATCAGTGTGGCATATCGGACCTTTCTTTGCTGATGGAGTTGTTCAATAGTCAGAGCTGCCATAACTCCTGCAGGCCCAGCTGGATGATGGTGGAGTTGGTAGGTGGGATTGGGCTCTATATAGAATTACTGATGGACTAAGAGGAATGGGAAGTCATAAGTGTCCCCAAAGTTTTGCATACATTACTGACATGTAAAACTGGGTCAGGAGTTGGCCCTTAGTGAATTACAATTTGAGTTCCAACTATAGTAGAGTAGTGTGGGAAAAAATGACTTCAGTATAGCATAGTGCCTCTGTAGTTTTTGTTGGCCAAGTTACACTTGTTTTCTCTCTTTATATAGCCCTTCTCTTTTGGGTTGCAACACAGAGGTCAAGACACATGGTGATTTTCAGATAGGAGGATATGGATGTATCATCATTGACGCAAATGAGCCAATTTACATTATCTTACTGAAGCGATAGAAAAATTGGTAGTTCAATATCTGACATAGGGAATCCTAGGGCTACATCCTGGATTCCCAAAGTGTCAATACTGAACTACACTTGTCTAGTTATTAAGATATATTTAGCCTGGTTCTCTGCTGTCTTGCACTTTATGTGGTTGTTTACACTTTTGGCTGTTCTAATTTGCACAGGTGTAAATAAATACAGAATGTGTATGGCAGTGGAGACTTAGGCCCATAAAATCGGAGGAATGAGGACTTTTCTTAGTTTGATACTGTACTTTGAATAATTAAGTCTGCATGTGTGCAAAGTCTGCAATTAATTCTGCAACCTGATATGTGATTCTGCTTACTACTTCCGTGTGTGTGTGTGTGTGTGTGTGTGTGTGTGTGTGTGTGTGTGTGTGTGTGTTTGTTTATTTTTAAAAAGTGCACTGTTTTCATTAGTGATAATGGAGATAAATTTATTTTCTGAGTTTAAGCTATCTCTAGACATATGGAATATGTATTTCTTCTGAGGAGTTTGCTGTGGTTTTCATTGATCCTGACCTCAGCGTCAGGAATATATATTAATTTATCAAAGTGCAGGAACCTATACTCAGGCTATAGAGTGGTTAAAAATAGCATACAGTAGTAGAGGATGGATTCATGTGACCTTATGTATGTAGTACTGCCATATTAAAAGACAGATTTAGTATTAAAGAAATATTTAGCTTTCCAATTTTAAGTGTCAGTTACCCATCTGACTTTTCCAGAAATCTTAAAGCCGTTCCCATGAATACTAACCTTTAAAGTTTTCCTAGTGGTTAAATAGGAATTCTAGTTTTAGGGCTTTTAATGTCTGAAATACCAGCACACCCAGTCCAGAGAGACTTGATCTCAATGTGCTGAATTGGTTCATTTCCAACAGCAGTTTCTTGGAAGTGGGAATGGTAGTGGCTTGCTTTGTGTTTCTGTATCCCTAGTTGATTATAGGAATGCTGGAGGGAGAACTGAAGAGCAGTGGATAGCTAATTCCTGTATTTCATAACTGCTATTGTTTAATAGATTTCCAGATGAAACATATAGTACCATCCATGAAAAGTAGGAGTGACTTAGATGTCTAGCCATTGGTTTTGCAAAACCTAAACTTCCTAGAACCACAAGCTCAAATCCTGGTAGGGTTGTATTACTCTTAGGTTTTATTATTTACATAGCACCATTTAAAAATAAAGGATTGCTTTAGAATAGAATATGGCTATCTGAGGGTTTTACCAGAGAGCTAAATCCTGGCCTCCTAAGTCTTCCTCACCCACAAGACCTCTCCAAGATCATCAAAGGGAGGAGAACCCTGCCTTCCCCACTCTAAATTCTGGGGAACCTGCACAGTCACTCCACGATTGGTAATGCAGCTTAGGCACTATTAACTGTGAAGCGTGGCTGCTGCGCTCTGCTCTGTGGGAGATGTTGGTGAAGCCACCTTTTGCCCCTACCCGTGTTTATTAGAAATATGGTGGTCCCAGTTATTTGGGTCCTGGTGATATGCAAGAGAGGGGAGAGGGTTGGACTTGTCCTTTAGTAAAAGCCAAAAGATAACACTGCTCTACAGCCAAAATGCTTCTGAAATAAATGTAGTCCAACTTTACTAATTCTGGTTCACTGAGAACGAAAATGATGCTTAAAATTGTTGATTGGCTCTAGTTTTCAATACATGCTATTCGGTCAGTATATACGACCCTTGACTTGGGAATGGCGGAGGATAAGTGAGTTTTATAAAGGGAAGGGATCTCAATTTAAACCAGAAATGACTAAAATACATCTTTGACTGGATCTATGAACAAATCTATGACTGGGTTTGGACAGTACTTGCTTTTGAGGCAAAACAATGAATGATGCAATCTGAAGCTGGTATTGCATCATACATGATATGAATTGCATCATGTTATTCCTAGAAGTCATGGATGATGCAATCATAACGAAGCTTACATCACTCTGCTGAACAAATTGCCCTTTATCAGCTCTAGAAATCATACAGTGTCGTGCTCTCTTATTTGTCAGTGTTTGATTTTGCAAAGGGACACGTTTCTATTTAGCCAAAGTGAGCAGAGATGCCTTGTACTTGTGTGAACAGTGCAGATAACTTCTGCTTTGTTTGTGGTGAAGTGACTTTTGCATCACAAAAGCGCAGTATAACCACTATGGTTAAGAAAGCCTATCACCTTTATTTTGGCTGCAAAATTGGAGATCAGGACAAGAGGTGGGCTCCACACGCACATATGCTGCAACACTTGTGCAACAAATCTTCGCCAGTGGTTGAACAGGAAAAGGAAATCTATGCCTTTTGCAGTGCCAATGATTTGGAGAGAGCCAACAGATCATACCAGCAATTGTTACTTCTGCATGGTGCCTCCAGTTGGGAAAGGTGTGTCCAAGAAGAAAAAGTGGACTGTGCATTATCCAAACATTCCATCAGCTATACGCCCAGAACCCCACGGAGAAGGACTGCCGGTTCCTGATGCACCAGAATCATTCTCACTTGAGTCAGACGAGGAAGAGGAAGAGGATGAAACTTCTGATCCTGAACCATCAGTGTCACAGGACCCACATTTTCTTCCATCCTCCTCCTCTGAACCACACCTCCTAACACAAGGTGAACTGAATGACCTTGTCAGGGATTTGGAACTACCCAAGAGTAAGGCAGAGCTGTTGGGCTTCGGACTACAGCAGTGGAATCTCCTGGCAGGCTATCAGGGCAAATGGAGCCCATCAATGCTTGCAGACTATTGCTGGACAGTGACAAGAGATGCTCCATTTAATGAATACAAGAGACAAGCCAAGAAGCGCCGAGTAGACACTGAATAGGACTAAACTATGTACATAATAGGTTTTTGCCTTTTGTTTCATAATAAATTTTATTTATATAACCCTTTTGCTGATTTGTAAAGTGTTACATAAACAGGACAGGTGAAATATTATCATGTAAAGCAACTATAAACACATGAAAAGACCTAGGTTGACAATTTATGATTAAAACTCTACTATCTACACAATATACATAGACATAAAATGTAAAAACTTAAATATCTTAGAAACAGTAGCCAATCAGTTGTTTTAATTGTCATATTTGAATTCAGCACATCAAAATACATAATAAATATCACATTTTATCTCTGAAGCAAACGATTTCTCAAAAATTGTAGACCAGTGTAATTTATGACACTTTTTATAGAATTATAGGACTGGAAGGGACCTTGAGAGGTTATCTAATCCAGTCCCCTGCACTCATGGCAGGACTAAGTATTAGCTAGACCAGGGTGGCCAACCTGTGGCTCTGGACCCGCATGTGACTCTTCAGAAGTTAATATGCAGCTCCTTGTATAGCCGCCGACTCCGGGGCTGGAGCTACAGGTGCCAACTTTCCAATGTGCCGGAGGGTGCTCACTGCTCAACCGCTGGCTCTGCCACAGGCCTGCCTCCACTCTACCCCTTCCCGCCCCCTCCTCGAGCCTGCTATGCCCTCTGAGCTTCCTGCACAACACAAAACAGCTGATTGGGAGGTGCGGGGAGGGCGGTGGGGCTGCCTGTGGGCAGGAGGTGCTGGGAATGGGCGGGGGGGGAGCTGATGTGGGGGGCTGCTGACATATTACTGTGTCTCTTTGGCAATGTACATTGGTAAATTCTGGCTCCTTCTCAGGCTCAGGTTAGCCACCACGATCTAGACCATCCCTTACAGGTGTTTGTCTAACCTGCTCTTAAAAATCTCCAGTGATGGATTCCACAACTTCCTTAGGGCTTGTCTACATCAGAAAGTTGCAGCGCTGGTGAGGGGGTTACAGCGCTGCAACGTAGGAGGTGTACACATCTGCAGGGCACCACCAGCGCTGCAACTCCCTGTTTGCAGCGCTGGCCGTACTCCCGTTTTGTCTCGGGTGTAGAGGATCCAGCGCTGGTGATCCAGCGCTGGTAATCAAGTATAGACACTTACCAGCGCTTTTCTTGACCTCCGTGGAATAAGCAGGTATCCCAGCATACCTGAGGAAGCCTCTGGTAATCAAGCAGGTCTCCTTCCCTGAGGTTTGCTGGGTGGTTCCGGGAACGCGAGAGCAAACCGCGGCGAAGCTGGTCTCCTTCCCCGGTTTGCTCTCTCGTTCCCCGAACCCCTGAGCAAGCAGGTCTCCTTCCCTGCGGTTTGCAGGGTGGTTCGGGGAACGCGAGAGCAAACCGCGGCGAAGCTGGTCTCCTTTCCCGGTTTGCTCTCGCGTTCCCCGAACCCCCGAGCAAGCAGGTCTCCTTCCCTGCGGTTTGCAGGGTGGTTCGCGGAACGCGAGAGCAAACTGCGGCGAAGCTGGTCTCCTTTCCCGGTTTGCTCTCTAGTTCCCTGAACCCCCGAGCAAGCAGGTCTCCTTCCCTGCGGTTTGCAGGGGGGTTCGGGGAACGCGAGAGCAAACCGCGGCGAAGCTGGTCTCCTTCCCCGGTTTGCTCTCTCGTTCCCCGAACCCCTGAGCAAGCAGGTCTCCTTCCCTGCGGTTTGCAGGGTGGTTCGGGGAACGCGAGAGCAAACCGCGGCGAAGCTGGTCTCCTTTCCCGGTTTGCTCTCGCGTTCCCCGAACCCCCGTGCAAGCAGGTCTCCTTCCCTGCGGTTTGCAGGGTGGTTCAGGGAACGCGAGAGCAAACCGCGGCGAAGCTGGTCTCCTTTCCCGGTTTGCTCTCTAGTTCCCCGAACCCCCGAGCAAGCAGGTCTCCTTCCCTGCGGTTTGCAGGGGGGTTCGGGGAACGCGAGAGCAAACCGCGGCGAAGCTGGTCTCCTTTCCCGGTTTGCTCTCGCGTTCCCCGAACCCCCGAGCAAGCTGGTCTCCTTCCCTGCGGTTTGCAGGGGGGTTCGGGGAACGCGAGAGCAAACCGCGACGAAGCTGGTCTCCTTTCCCGGTTTGCTCTCTAGTTCCCCGAACCCCCGAGCAAGCAGGTCTCCTTCCCTGCGGTTTGCAGGGGGGTTCGGGGAACACGAGAGCAAACCGCGGCGAAGCTGGTCTCCTTTCCCGGTTTGCTCTCGCGTTCCCCGAACCCCCGAGCAAGCAGGTCTCCTTCCCTGCGGTTTGCAGGGGGGTTCGGGGAACGCGAGAGCAAACCGCGGCGAAGCTGGTCTCCTTTCCCGGTTTGCTCTCGCGTTCCCCGAACCCCCGAGCAAGCAGGTCTCCTTCCCTGCGGTTTGCAGGGTGGTTCGGGGAACGCGAGAGCAAACCGCGGCGAAGCTGGTCTCCTTTCCCGGTTTGTTCTCGCGTTCCCCGAACCCCCCTTGAAGCCGCCCAACAGCGCTGCAGTGTGGCCACATCTAACACCACTTGCAGCGCTGGTTGCTGTAAGTGTGGCCACTCTGCAGCGCTGGCCCTATACAGCTGTACTAATACAGCTGTAACAACCAGCGCTGCAAAATTTTAGATGTAGACATGGCCTTAGTCAATTTATTCCAGTGCTTAACCACCCTGACAGTTAAGAAGTTTTTCCTAATGTCCAACCTAAACCTCCCTTTTTATATGATTCTGTCTCTATACCAAGGAACAGGAAGGTCAACTTAGATCTCCATGTGATTATATCATCACCACTGAACAAACACGATATATTCAGAAGAGCCAGAATTTACCAATGTACATTGCCAAAGAGACACAGTAATATGTCAGCAGCCCCCCACATCAGCTCCCCCCCCGCCCGTTCCCAGCGCCTCCTGCCCACTGGCAGCCCCACGGCCCTCCCCGCACCTCCCAATCAGCTGTTTTGTGTTGTGCATTTTTAAGAAATGCACCTTCTGCCTTATATTGCACCAATAAATAAGTAAAAGATATAATTGAATTAGGTATTTAAAAATAGAGTTCAAGAAGAAAATTGGAATAAATAGATTTGTAATTACTTGGATAGCTTAATATGCTCGCTATATGGAATTGCTGAAGCAACTGTTAAGCTTGGTGGCTTTTGTTTGTTTTTTAGTCATCAGCTAAAAGAACCACATTCTGAAAGAAATGAATATAAGGTGCTTCCTTAACACCAGAAGAAACACACAGTGACTTCATTGGCAGTTTTGCCTGCTCCCCTTTAACTCAATGACAAAAGTCCCCTGGACTTCAGTGGGAGCAGATGTGTCCTTACTTTTGGATCTCCTGGGGATGATCTTTTCTTTTCCTTGTTCTAAAACACTCCAGTCCCAATTAAATAAAAAATTAGTCTGATAAAGACTAAGGAGACTAAATTGTAAGAGTCTAATTCAGCTACAGTATGAGGCAAGATGTCTTATAACTGAGATTTCCATCGTATATTAAGACTATCTAAAATTTTATCCACAATGGGCAATGGCTTGAATTTGAGACAATTCATTACTTTATTTAGATAATAATTTTGATATAAATGCACCAAAGGAACCTCTCTTAAAGGCACAAAACACAGCAGGAACTTTTTTCTAAGAAGTCCTATTGCAGTAATGCGGGATAGCCTTAGTATTTTCTAAGCCCTGGTCTACACTAGGGGGTGGGGATCAATCTAGGATACACAACTTCAGCTACATGAATGACGTAGCTGAAGTCAACCTACTTAGACCATTCATCGCGGTGTCATCACTGCGGTGAATCAACTGCTGCCGCTCCCCCATCGACTCTGTCTGCGCCTCTCGCGATGCTGAAGTACAGGAGTCAACAGGAGAGCATTCGGGGGTCAATTTATCGCGTCTAGACTAGACACAATAAATCGACCCCTGCTGGATCGATCGCTGCCTGCCGATCCAACCAACAGCTTATGTTGGCCTAATTTATGTTGCTCAGGGGCCTGAATAAATCACCCTCCTGAGTGACATAAGTTATACCAACATATGCACCAGTGTGGACAGTGCTATGTTGGCAGGAGAGTTTCTCCCACTGACATAGCTTCTGCTGCTCACAGGGACTGGAGTAATCAACTAAGGGTATGGTTACATTTGAAATTTCAAAGCGCTGCCGCGGCAGCACTTTGAAGTGTGACCCTTATGGGTGTAGCTTGCAGCGCTGGGAGCCGCGCTCCCAGCGCTGCAGCACTGATTACACTGAGGCTTTACAGCGCTGTATCTTGCAGCGCTCAGGGGGGTGTTTTTTCACACCCCTGAGCGCGAAAGTTGCAGCGCTGTAAAGTGCCAGTGTAGCCATGGCCTAGGAGTGTCTTCCATTGGCATCAGTGCAGCTGTGCCGCTGTAAACTCTCTAGTGTACTTATGCCCTTAGTTTTCCTCCATAAAACCTCCTTTCCTTAGTTAGAGAGAGGAATCTAATCAAAGGCACTGACTTTCTAATGTGTTGGAGGATTCTCGACCCCACCCCAGCTCTGTCCCAGGCCCCACCCCCACTCCATCCCTTCTCCCAAGCCCTCGCCCTGCCTCTTCCCACCCCTGCTGTGCCTCATCCCACCTCTTCCCACTCCATTCTACCCCCTCCCCTGAGCACTCCCGGCCCTCACTCTTCTTCTCCCCCCAGTCCCTCTTGCATAGCACAGAACAGCAGATCTGCAGTGGGCAGGAGATGATGGAGTTTCGCGGGGCCATTGGTGGGTGGGAGGTGCTGAGGGGTGGGAAGCTGTCTGCCAGTGGGTGCTCAGCACCCACCTTTTTTTTTTTTTTTTTTTTTTCCTGTGGCTACTCCAGCCCTGGAACACCCACAGAGTCAGTGCCTATGAATCTAATGTCACAGTTGACCACTATTCTGGGAACAGTCTCACTTCATGTGGAAAAAGACAAGCGCTGAAGTAGTTTGCACAGTACATTTAGATTGTCAATATACTCTTTAGATACATATACATACATTCATAAACCTACTGCAGTCATTAATGACGTTTCAATGAGCCTGTTCTGAATGCAGTAGCTTAAATGTAATACAGAGAAGCATGTTGTTTTCAGAACTAATGACCTCAGTAATCACAGAAAAGCTATTTACTCTGACACACCTTTAGGGCGTTCACCTGTGGCTGAAATCAGTTTGTGTTTCCTTTATCTTGTGAATTTGTTAACGAAAAAAACACACAGTGCTTTTCATATCAGTCCATCACTTGTCATATTCACTCTTCTGTTACATTTATCTGTAATCAGCCTGGGGTATGTTTAAAAAGCTGTGAGCAAGAGGCTGGCCCACAAATGCCATTAATGCATGATGACATTTTTATTTTGTTTTTTAGCTGGGGCATCAAGGCTCAGACACTAAAGCCTTTTCTACACTGCCACTTTACACCGCTTCAACTTTCTCGCTCAAGGTATGAAAAAACACACTCCTGAGCGCTGCAGGTTTCAGCACTATAAAGTGGCAGTGTAGACAGTGCACCAGCATTGGTAGCTGCCCTCCCAGTGCTGGTGGCTACTCCTCTTGTGGAGGTGTTTTTTTTTTTTTTACAATGCTGGGTGAGCTCTCTCCCAGCGCTAGTGCCACGACTACCCATAAAGCACTGTCACAGCAGTGCTTTAACATTGCTAGTGAAGACATGCCCTAAAGCAAACAGAATACAATCAGCTAGCCTCCCTCATGTTAAAACATTAGCAATTTGGATAATAATTTTAGTATAAATTGGCTGACGGTGTTATTTACACCTAGCTGATACTAGGTAACTAACTGTGGAGGAGAGTTGGTCTTTTTCATGATTCGCCTTGTGTGTTCATTTTCAATAAGTCTGAGGACCTCGTGCTCTGTACAAAGGTGATATGTACCAAAGTTGTATGTCAATATTTAATTTCTATCAATAAATAATGTTCCAGGCACTATACATGAAACAAGATATCAGATTAAAATATCAGAGACATAATATTAAATCAGAGTACTATGCATGAAGATCTTCTGAAATAAGAGCTTTGCAGACCATTTTAAAAAGTCCTTGCTCTGAAGTTCTTCTCAGAACAGGGGGGCTTGCACTGAAAAATCAAGGCCAAAAAGACAAGTATAAAGTATCCTTTCCAGTACTGCATCCAGAAGCTCAGCAAGTTACCTGGGATCCAGTCGATTAAATGCTGAAACTAGAGATGAGCCTGAACCAAAACTGTGGATCCAAACCCCAAATGTGGGTCAAGGCCTGAGTCTGCAACTCAGATTTACTTCTCTAGTGGTCTGAATCTGAGCAGAGACTCCAACCAACCTGGGGAGTCTTCTGTCCCTTCAGTTTTTTTCTAGAGCTTTTGGCACCCATAGTTCCCAATTTACCAGTTTCATTATATCCAACTTTCCTGCATACTCCAGTCTGAGCTCTCGTTCCCTGGGAGGGTCTTGGGCTACCTTTTGCCCTCCTAGCGTATGCCACACAAACAAATATAAAAGGTGCCCTGCTTTCAGAGGCCCACATGGGAAAAATACAAAGCATAGAAAGCACCCCAGAGAACGTGAAATTCCTCGAGCCCCAGCATATATCAAACAAAAGCCTTGCTTACTAATATTTGTAGAGCAGGTTTTTAGCTGGCTAGAGTCCTGTCTGAATGACTGCAAGGGACAAAGCAAGTTAGAATGTTCCAGTCAGCCTGGGTGTAACCCAGTTATTATAGTTTCTACTGGATCTCTAATATGCAGGAACAATTAAGTCACTCACAATTTAGTGTGGTACAGAAAGTGTTCAGCCAAAAATAGCGATGCTGACTTCCTACTTTTAGAATTCTCTGCAAACGTCAGAAGATCTTTTTTTTCCCAGTCTCCTTATGTTTCTTTTTTAAACATAGCTGGAGATAGATTGAATGAGTAGTAATCAAGATATTTAAAAGTGATGCTGTCAAGTCCATAAGGTCCCAATATTTATTTTACCTTTGAAATGGCCATCATCTGGTACTAAAATATCCTCCAGATTTGATTTCTATATGAGAAATACAGATGAGGATGAAAAATCCACAGCTCTGTCACTGAAAAAATAATGTATTTTTTTAAAAAAAAACCACAATGCCCTCTTCTTGTATCATCCTCTTATTATTGGATTTATAGTAGCCCGTAAACTAATAAACACTATTTCTGGAGTTATCTGTCATCATTGAGAATGCGGGTGCACAAATAAGGAAGAAAATGAAAGGGAAGTTAGTATCAGCTTAGTGCGTTTGCCAGGCAAAAAGGCACAATCAGTAGCTAACGAAATGTTACATTCATGCTGTTAACAAGATATTGCAAACAATGAAAATGTTACGTATTTAGATGAATGTGTCTTTAAGGGTCTCTTTGTGGCTTATTATTAAGCCAATTGAAATGCTTTGAGAAGAAGGAAGTTCTCTCTCATTATAATGGAGCCATGAGCTTTTATGGGCTTAGACCTTTGGCATGGGATTTTTGTAACAATTAAAGTAATTTCTCACCCCTACCACTTCCACACCTTTCTCAAACATTAAAAGTGAGAGAGTGGTTTCATTTCGTTCAGTAAGGGCAAGTCAGGATCATAACTACACTAGTAGGGGGGAGTATTTTCTTTTTCTTCTAATCCATTTACTATAGCTGTAGCTACAATAGCTCAAAAATCTCACTTTTGCCCAAATCCTGCCCCCTTTTTCCTGTCCAAGTAATTTGGCTGAGCACTGAAAAACTGCTGTGGCAAGAGTCAAGGAAAAACCTCACACCCAGGTTTGTGGAGTGGTAGCAAGAGCCACTTTGGGTATGTCTGCACAGCAATTTCAGCCCAGGCTCAAGCCAAACCCTCTTTGTGTCTGCACTGCAAATGTGCTAACCTAGAGGAGACCCAGGGTCCCAGGTCTATGCACTGCAGTGTGGATGTAAGAGCCCTAGGTTTGAGCACGGGTCAGAAAATTCTTAACCTAGTGTTAAAATGCAGTGTAGATGCTCAAGCTCAGAGTTCCCTTTCACAGGTCAGCTGACTTTGAGTCCCACTAACCCTAGGCTTACTTGCTGTGTAGACATAGCCTCTGTGGCCACTACTTCATCACAGCTCTTGCACAGTCCAGTGCTCTCCTACAGGAGGAAGGATTGGGCAATATGCATAGGCCATGGCTACACTAGAGAGTTGCAGCGCTGGTGAGGGGGTTACAGCGCTGCAACTTAGGATGTGGCCACACTTGCAAAGCACGGCCAGCGCTGCAACTCCCTGGTTGCAGCGCTGGCCGTACACCCGGTCGAGCCTCAGGTGTAGGGATTCCAGCGCTGGTGATCCAGCGCTGGTCAGCAAGTGTGGACGCCCACCAGTGCTTTTATTGACCTCCGGGGTATAAGGAGGTATCCCAGAATTCCTGTCCACAACAAACCGGAAGAAAGGGAGAGCTCGGAGTTCAGCCAAACTGCTTATTTAAAAAACAAACACAGCTCCTGTTTGCTGAGCGAGCGGAGGCAGGCAGGGGAATTACTTTGGAATGGTCACAGCTGTTTGCTTGGAGAAGCAGCACTCTCACACGGCAGAGGGGGAGGGGGAAGTCCGTGTTGAGCAGTTGCTGATCTGGTCTGATGGGTATTTAGAAGTACATAATTTGCATTTAGTGAATGAGAGAGGAGTGGGGGAAGGGAGTTAGAACTTTTAAAATGATTGAAGGTAGGCACAGTCCTTAGAACTTGCAAGGCAGGGAGCTGAGAACAGTGTCAACTCCAAAAATCCATTCTGTCTGTCTCCTCCACTCTCCCTGTCACATTCCACCCCACCCCCCTCTTTTGAAAAGCACGTTGCAGCCACTTGAATGCTGGGATAGTTGCCCACAATGCACCACTCCCAACAGCGCTGCAAGTGCTGCAAATGTGGCCACACTGCAGCGCTGGTAGCTGTCAGTGTGGCCACACTGCAGCGCTGGCCCTATACAGCTGTATGAACACAGCTGTAACTACCAGCGCTGCAAAACTGTAAGTGTAGACATGGCCATAGCAACAGATCCTCTGGACCTGCCACAGCCCGTCCCCAGATATGGAGCTGTACTAAGAGCCTTTCTAAGCTGGGCTCTACAGTGTGAAGAGGGGTGGGATCTTCTGTCCATTCTGGCAACTTTCCACACACCCTCGCCCCTCTGGCATATCTGAACTGTGGCACTTCTGCTTCGTCAGGGCCCTCTGCACCTGCACGTATGTCCAAATCCTTACTATAGTCAGTGTTACTTGGGCTAAATGACACTGTATGTGTGTGTCTGTGTCAGACAGAAAGGGGAACAACGATTAAGTAAATGTTTTCATAAGAAACAAAGATCAAATAGCCTAGACTGGATTTTAGGATCAGAGTGGAAGGCTGGTCTAGTGGTTAGGGTGCTAGCCTGAGACCTGGATTCAATTCCTTGTTCTTCACACACTTTCTGGGTGACCTTGGGCCAAGACTCTTAGGCCTTGTTTCACTAGAAAGAAGGTGTTTGTTACCACGTGTTCACTACGTGTTACTATTGTAATCCTACATGTTAAAACCCTAGTGTAGGTGGGGTATGTGGTATCAACCCTATGCAGAAATCTAGGCTTTACCTTGCCCAGTAATGTGTTAAAACTACACCTGAGTGTAATGTCTAAGTGCTGAATAATTTACAGTAATTTCCTTGACTCAACACATACATAAAACTGCTGTGAGGTGAGAGGATCACATTCAGTCCCCATTACTTTACCCAACAAGGAGTTATGTGGGTCATATTACTCTTTGGGATGACTATGTGCTCAAGCAGGAGACACCTGTAATATTACTCTGTTCAGCAGCCTTCCAACAGAGTTTAAGAGATTTTACTTTTGCAATACTTAGTTGCCATTGGCTAATGGAGCAAGAATTTCAAGTATTGCAGTTAAGTGTAATGTGCTGCTAGAGCAGTGCATTACCACATAATCAGCAAAATGCACCATTAATTACTCTTAGAAATTAGATGCACTATAAGTTGCAGATTGGAGTATTGCAATAACAAAACTTGAATAGTCATAAAATGGGTCAGATAGTAGCTGGTCATATGTGAATGTACCAAAAGAAAGGCCACAGTAAACCCTTTCCTCTCCACCATGCCTGCACAGGAGGCAGTCTCAGTATGGCATCAGATAAAGAATATCTTTTGAAACTACACAGAATATTTTAGCTCAGAAGAACATAATTACTCTAGCATTTGATGCTGGGGTTAAAACCCATACTCCTGCAAAACATTTGGTGGTATCTTGAGTGATCACAAGTGGTCAGGACTTTTGTGTTACATTTCATTTGAAAGACTGTACCCTTCAGTGATGCATTGCTGGGGCATTAGCTCAGTACTGACTCAAAGGAAAGAGCACCAATTATTAACTTATCAACAACACTTCCTGCAGAATCCTAGGTTTTTTAGCTGCTCTCCTATGCAGACTCCGACCAGACACAGCCCTGCTCACTTCTATGAGATCAGACAAGAACAGAGCCTGAAGAGGAATGGCTTCACATAATGGTTATCAAGTTGTTTCTTATCCCTTCTTGGTGTGAATGAAGTGAAGCTAAGTGGTTGTGGCACTCAGAGATTGCACAGGGGGAAAGTCAAACACACCTGCACCCTTCTCTAATTTGTTAAAATACATATTTTCAGGGTCTCCTTTTAACCAGATGAGGCACACACAGCAACATAACACAGATTTTCACATACGGGGCTCTATGCATTTACATGCTTTACAGGAAAAGTAATGAGATATGACCAGATGGGTAGAATGTTTATAAGTAGAGTGTTCAGGGAATGATATTTTCCCCGCCATGCCTCATTAGATGCAATAATGAGATTATAACATGGAACACTGCATGTTAGAGAAACTCTTTAGTAAAGGTTTATTATTTTGTTTAATGAATTTTAATAGTAAAATAAGGTGTAGAATGGCATCAGAAAAGGGTAGAAAAGAATGAGTAGAGATGGGGGCTGATGCAAGGGCCATTGAAATGAACAGAAAAGATTCCTGTTGACTTAAGCGGGCTTTACATCAGGCATGTGAGTACAAAAGGCACTAAAATGGCATTTGAGCATACTGTGACTCTGGCCTCATCCTTACCTTACTTTTCTTCTCTTTCCTAATGTGACTCAACCAAATTCATTAGAGCTGTCCTGTGGTGGTGAAATGTTGAAGGAAGGTTCTGTCTGGACAGTCTAGTCAACATTCCCTTCCCTTCCCTCCTTTCAACTCTCTCCTCCTTCTCCCTGTCACAGACACAGAAGTTTCTGCTCTCGTCCTCTAACCCCTCCACTTACCCTAGTGAGGCCATCTCATTTCCTGATCTCCTTCACACCCACTCTTATCATCTCCTGCATTTTTTTTGCATAACCTCTCACTCTCCTATGGCTCTTATCACTCACATTACCTTGGGGTAATTAACAAGCATGAGTTATCCTGGGGCTCACAATGATGATCAGGCATTTTACTTTTCTTGCTCAGTAAACTCATTAAAAATGAAAAATTAGATTCTGCAGAAGTTGATGGATAATTCCCTCAAACTCACTAGGAAAAGCCTCCTACTAACTTCTGGTGATTTTTATTCCAAGCCCTGGCCTAGACAATGTCATTCTCTCAGACCTAAATGCATCCTATTTCACTGGCACTGAGCACATCAATTATTTCGCCGAAACTTGTATAAACAGGAGCTTCCACTAGCGTATCAAGCATAACAGGAACCATTACCCCAGTACAACCTGCAGAGGACAAGGCTATGAATGCTCAAAAAAGCAAAACAGGTAATATATAATCACCTATCACATAAAACACATCTGAAAATCTGGCCTTGTTGAATGAAAACATCAGAAATTTGTTGCAACTGTAATGTCACTACCATAATTAGTTGAGAACTCACAGCATAGCTGTGAACATTCTTTGCTCCAAATGGCTAATCAAAAGACTGGATGATCTTCAGCCCATTTTTAAAAATTGGAATAAATAGTTCATTATATAAAGCTATATAAAAAGTTTAAAAAAAATAAAAACACACAAATATTAACATTAAAAAACTAATGATGTTTGCAGACATGGGAAAATTTGTTTACCTCTATCATCACTGCCACCTTTGTTGTGAATAAACTTATTCTATGTTCAAATTAAACACAGCTCGTTTTGTACTGTTTGTACTTGGCAATAATGTTCACACCAAACTGAAACCAAAGAAAGGCACCTTAGTAAAAACTAAGAGCCAGATCCGAAGCAAACTTTAGAAAAAAAATCAGTTTGGAACATTTATTTTTCATGGAATGTAGAAGGGAATAATACCAGAAAAGAGAGAGAGAGAGAGAGAGAGGTTCAGGGGACCCTTGAAACATAATATTAACACTGGGCATAGTGCCAGTCCACAAGTAAATGTAGGAAGGATTTTGCCCAGAAGGCATTTGTGGCTAATCCTAGTTATTAATGAACAGTATAAGATGTCAATAAAGGCATATGGTCTATGTCTCCTTTTTATCATTCATTTAAAGTTTTTTACTGGCATAAGCAATAAATAAAGAAACCTGAATGTGAATAATGCAACAGCTAGAACATTTGGACTTTGATTTTTAACTATTCTTTTAATTATGAAGAAATAATTAGAAAGGAACATCAACACCATGTGTTGTCCAGACATTTGAAACAACACATCAACATTTTTTGCCACTTTTATGTATGCCTAATTAGGTTTCACTGAAAACCAAGTCTTTCCCCTTCACTCTTTACAAAAAAATGTGATTGATTATGGGTGTGACTGGAAAATAATTTTCAGCCTCTCTATTTTAAAGGATTAAGCGTTTTGCCCAGAAAATATCTTCAGAACGCACAAATCATGCATTTATCTCTTTGTACATGTGTCCTAGAAAGACTAATGAAAATTTAAATTGAGGATTCTATTTTAGTCTGATATGTAATGAAAGATGTTAATTACATTAACACTGACATCAAATCTTCACGTTGCGTCATTGGCACCACTAGGGAGGGATCAACGGACATGAGGGAAAGACACTGACATCCGTGGGGCCATGATTTCAAAAGTGTAGAGATCAGTTTACTGTACAGATAAAGATTCATTTATAAGACAGCAGTTCACCATAAAGAGAGGCTTTATTAACTGAACAAATAGGCAATCTTTGTTATAATTACTGTTCAGTATTCTCTGAAAATTCCCAAAACATTTTTTGGCACAGCAAGTTACCACAGCAGGAGTAATGTCCAAATGCCATCTGGGAACCATGGATCTTCAGACAAGATTATCCATGCCCTCATGTGGGACTCTCCAGAGGCAAGAGCATAGCTATATTAATGAAAAAAATAAGTTACCATAGAATTGTCCATGTAGAAAAATATCTCCACTGCCTGTGAGTTGGGATAATAATTATAAACACATACACTAGAACAGGGGCGGGCAAACTTTTTGGCCTGAGGGCCTCATAGGGTTTCGGAAATTGTGTGGAGGGCTGATTAGGAGAGGGGGGCATGGCCAGCCCGCCCGCCTGTCCCCCGCGTCCCCCACTTCTTGCAGCCGATGGCTCCCCCGGGACTCCTGTCCCATCCAACCCACCCTGTTTCCTGACCGCCCCCGGAACCTCTGCCCCTGACTGCCCCCTGCCATCCCCATCCAACCCCTCCTCTCATTCCTGATGGCCCCCCTGGGACCCTTGCCCCATCCAACCACTTCTTTTCCCTGACCCCTGACTGACCTCGGAACCTGTGCCTCTGACTGCCCCCCACCACCGCATCTAACCCCCCTCTCTTTCCTGACTTCCCCCTCTGGGACCTGGGCCTCCATTCAGCCCTCCTCTGACCACACCCTGGGCCCTGGGTACACTCTTAATATGCCACGCCTGTTAGAAATTGGTGGTATGAAGATGACTAGGCCACTTGGGGATTCCCTTACATCAGCAGAATCTTTTGCTATCCCTTTAGGACAGCTTTATGGTTCCTTTGTGCAATTGGATTTGGGAGTGAGCAGGGGCTACATCGTCCCTAAAGTTCCATAGCAAGAGTCACAGAAGAAAACACACAGGCAGAAATTAAACTAAACACAAAAGTGACTGAATCCATGTATAATCTAAGAAGCAATGCTTATCCAGCAAAACATGGAATATCTGTACTGTTTGGAAACTACTGCATGCCACCAACTTTACAAGACCTATGCAGTGTCTACAGGGACACTGTGTCAACCTAACTACACCGACATAAGCCCTTTGCCTCTTGTCGAGGTGAAGTTATGTCAGTGTAGTAGGGCACTGACATTGGTGGGAGCAAGGCTGTAGTGTGTACTCTGACATAATGAGGTTGACATAAGGTGCCTTATGTCGACCTAATACTGTAGTGAAGTCCAGGCCTTAGTTTAGCTTCAAAAATAGAAGCAACTAGCAAAATATCTGTCTAGTTAAGAATGTGATTTTAAGCTACTGTTTAAGGACCCTCTAAGGATTATTCTGTGAACTAGTATTCTGCTGAAACAATACTACAGTTTTATTACTCTGCCATTTGTCTTGCATAACAAAGAATCTATAAAGATCATATGATTTTGCAGACAGAAGTGATGCAGGTCAGCTTTCCTATATATTTTAAGTATGAAAACAAGCTAAAATAGATCACTGGCAAAACAGATGAGCTAGCAGCTCTAAAGCTCTTTAATGTGACTTGCAGTTGAACGTGTTTACAAAATTTTAATAACCTAAAATACTGAACACTTTTTAATACCTTCTTTAGTTCCGTGTTCTAACAGCTGTCCACTCCAAAAGCAGGGTTCCTCCAATCATGCATCCGTGCCTTCATCTCAGGTACTACATGAATTCACTTGGCGATTTTCATGATGTCAAAGAGCCAGAAACTGAAGTGGACTATTCTGGAAACAATATGCTGCCTGCTGTTGCACTGGTGGGCAGGGAGGAGGGGAAAGAGGCAACATATTTACCCCCCGTAAGCAGTCAGGCAGAATACTTCCATACAGCACAGGCGTGCATTGGGAGCTACAGCTGACTAACATGGTACTGGATATGTTTATGCTCTCTCCTAACTGGGTTGTGCGTATCTTGCCACCAGCTGTAAGTGGTGTGGTAGCTGATGGGAGGGCGTGTGGCTCCTACTCAGAGGATCAGTGAGGTGCACTGCACAGTGTGTTGCCCTGAACTGTCTGACTGGATTCCTATAGCATAGGAATCAAGCAGCGACCATAACATTGGTTGCTGACTCCAGTAATAAACAAAATAAAAAGTTAATAGCTCATGTTAGTGACACGTAAAACCTTCAGGAAACAGATCAAAATTCATAGTGTCTGTTTTATTCTATTTAAAATATATATATTTTGATTCTAGAACTACAAGAATGTCTTGTAGTTCTAGAATCAAAAAAACTCCCTTGAAAGACAAGGGTTTCAATGCTGCTTGATGTGAAAGATAATAATGCCTTTAATGTTCTGTAGCACCTCATCAGAAATGTGCTTTTTCTGCAGATGTGATCTTAACTCAATTAACTCAACCTGAAATCCACAAAAAACGCTGAGAATTTATCTTTCACTGACTTTGCTGGATCTCTTTAATAATGGGGGTGGAAGGGAACTTGTTCAATATATTGGAAGGAGGGTAATTCTGAAAGCATTTTGCCAAAACCCTAACGGCAAATAGAAGGACTGTTATACATTCATTACTTTGAAAATGAATCCTTTTGAAGGCTAGCTGTTGAAGAAGTGAGACTGCAGAAATTTGGCAGGAGAGAATATTTTTATTGTTAATAAACATTTTTGGGGAGACTCTGCCGTTGATACCTGTAACAGGATGGCAGACTCTGTGAAGCTAAATAAGGAAGCAGAGCTTTTCTGTTGTGTCATTGAGATGACAGGTATAATCAGTGCTGAGTCATATTATTGGGTGGATTTTGTTAGCTCCAAGCAGGATATGAAGGGTTGGAGAACACTAGGTTCTGGGATAGAAATCCTGTGGGGGGAAAAACACTAGGAACATTCTGGCTCAGGGACAGTAGTTTAGGCTAAGGTTTTATTGATTGGTTATTGTCTGAGTTAACAATGAAGTCAAAACCTAAAGAGAAAAAGTTTTAACTATACAGAGAACGTATATATTACATTCAGTGTAGGGTGGGAACTCTCCTGATGAAAACATCTAATCAAAGATCTAACTTCTATCATTCTTAAGCCTACATCAACCTTAAACAACTTTTGTGCTATGCTTTATACCAAGTGGAAGCTCTGCAGATATATTGATTTCCACAGCTACAGCTACAGAGGAGGTAAAAACACAGTGGCTCCTGGGGCTGGGAGCAAGAGCCCCAGGTGTCTGGGGCTGGCAGCGGAAGCCCCTCTTTGCAGGGCTCCCGCGAGGAGAGGTTCCTCCTGTCAGCCTGCCCTGGGCAGCTGGGGCTCCTGCTATCAGCCTGCCCCGGGCAGCCAGACAGGGCCGGCTTTAGGAAGTGTGGGGCCCAATTCGAATAGTTTCGACGAGGCCCCAGCTGGGATGACTAGGGGGAAAAAAAAAACCACATGTAAAAAAACTCGTGGAGCTTGTACTCGCTGGGCCGTGCTCCGAGTCTTCGGCAGCACTTGGACCCGGAGCGAGCAAAGGACCCGCCACCGAAGTGCTGCTGAAGACCCGAAGCGCTGCCAGGTGAGTAAAAATTAAAAAGGTGCCTCTAGCCAGGGAAGGGATTCTCACTGAATGCGAGGCCCTCTTAGGCATGGGGCCCGATTCAGGGGAATTGGTGGAATAGGCCTAAAGCCGGCCCTGCAGCCAGAGCTCCCACTGTCAGCCAGATGTGCGACCTGAGAGCACCTAAAAGGTTCAGAAACCGGAAGGGAAATAAAGAGAACTCACATTTCATTTAAAAAAGAATCCTCATGATTTTTAAGCCAATCTCATGATTTTGGGGGGGGTCTGACTAATGATTTTCTAATGGTGAGAGATGGCAACACTGAGTTACTTTGCAGAGAGGTAGTAGAGGAGTGCAATTAGTAGGACTCTAATCTAGCTCACAGATGATAGTCAGAACTCTCTGGGCAGGAGCAAAATTGTCAAGAACCATGCCAGTTCTCCACTCTTGCTGCAGCTGAGAGCAGCACCAGAGAAAAATGCTAGAGTTAATAGGGGAAAGGACTAAAAATGGGAGTATGTGGGAGGCTCTGGAGAGGGAAAAGAGACATAAAGCTCTCTGTCCCTTCTAGCATCGAGAGAAGAAGCAGGTGGGGTGAGAAGTTTATAAGATACTAACTTGTCAGAGTCTGAAACAAAAGATGAAACCCCAAGGAAGCTGCAGGGGCAGCATTATGGTAGAATGCCATCGCCCTCCCTCTTCACAACAATTTGGAGTTGCAAGGAGCAGGGCTGGCTCCAGCTTTTTTGCCGCTCCAAGCAGACAAGAAAAATAAATAAATAATTAAATAGAGCCGCAATCGGCATTTTGGCAGCAGCTCTACCACACTGCTTCATTCTTCAGCAGCAGTTCGGCGACCGGTCCTTCCCTCTGAGAGGGACTGAGGGACACGCCGCCAAATTGCCACTGAAGACCTGGATGTGCCGCCCCTTTCCATCGGCCACCCCAAGCACCTGCTTCTTACGCTGGTGTCTGGAGCCAGCCCTGGCAGGGAGTGTTGAGCATCTCACTATGCAGTTGCTTATGAGCCTGGATGCTGAGGCACCCTTCCCCAACTGTCTTCTTTCATCTCTGCCTCTGGCTAGTTAGATGTTGGGTAAATCTAAGCTCAGTTATGAAGGAAGGCAGTGGGATTAATGTAGGAGAAGACTAACAAAAGTACTTTGAATGGCATTTTCATAGTTAATGACAGCCCGGTAAATAAAGGGTAAATAAAGAGAACACTTCATTGAAGTATTTATAGTTCTAAAGTGTATACACTGAAGATGAAGCATCTACTCTGCCCTAGAGACCTGCATGAGACTATATTTTTAATTCTGCTTCTGTCCCTCCCAACAATACCCACTCCCACCGGCTCCTGCATTCTTTCTTGCATTTTTATCCCGCTCCCATCCACAAAAACCTGATCCCGGAAATCCTGCAAGAGAGACAGATTCCCTCATGCTACTAAAAAAAAAGAAAAGAAAAGTTGGTTAATATATTATATATAGAAATGGAATTTAGACAATTTTTACCACTAAAATAATAAAACAAATCATGCTTAAACCATGTAAAAAATACTTTAACTCCTGTTATAATAGACATCAAATCTTTCTATCCCTCGCTTAAATTTAATTATTAAAACCTTTATTTAAAAAAAAGAAGAAAAAGAAAAACTTGCTTTACATTGCTGAAATCCTATTTATGACAAACTGATGAGAGATTCAGTGTTTTTCTGCAAATTCCTGAAGCCTTTTTCTTTGCCTACCCAGTCCCTCCCACAACAAAGTACATTTTACCTGCTTCCACTATCATGGCAATGGGTCCTCTGGGACCCATGGGAATTTAGTTTGGCTGTAGGGCTCTACTCTACCCTTCCCACCCTGGCACCTCGTTTACTCCCAGATGTATGAAATTTTAAGCATGTTTGAAAAGTGGGTTCAGGAGAGTTACAACTCCCAGCTCTTCATCATTTGGGGTAGCTGTTTGGTCACTCACACAGCTCATCTTTTTAGCTGGTGGGTATCGGGGCAGCTTCCATTGCTGCCTTTGGGACAAATTCTCAAGGAGGTTGTACACATTTTAAATGTACTGGTTGTTGTTTCCAACAAGTGGAGTCAATGGCAACATTTATGGCACACTTGGAGCACTTGAGCCAACTCTCTGATTATAATGGGGATATAAGGGATATGCTCTATAATAGGCTGACGTGAGTTTACAGGGGAGTGGACTCAGTGCAGATTGTTTGTAGAGCCAAGACTTGTTTTTTAAGAGGACCATAAACCTTGTCTTAGCAATAGAACCCACAACAAAAATCTGAACAGTTTGAGTGCTTTAGCACAGGGCAGTGTAATCTAGCAGCTAAAAATAAAAAACATGCCAATAAAACCAAGCACCTGCCTTGTTTCTGGTGTGTCTGCTGGCGGAAGCAAGGAAAGCAGAATTACTCTCCCAACAGCAGCTCTTTCTTTTTTTCTAAATGCAGAATGCAAATCATACATGAAAAGTGGGTAACGTTACCTGAGAGTTTTGCAGTAAAGTTTATGTGAAATTCATCTGGTTTTGGTTTGCAGACCCCTAACTTTCACTCTTGAGTTTTGGGCTTGAGTGAACGCAAAAGCTGAAAACAATATTCAGCCAAGCCAGATAAGTTTTACATGGTTTCACGTTAAAACCCTACAAAACACAGGCTTCAGCCACAATTTACATCTGGTACTATAAACTGAACGGATATGACCAAATATCCGTGAACCTAGCCTGTAATTTGAGTTTATAATAAAACTCCAAATCATTTGAGTTTTACCTGTTCTGAGCTTTCATTCTGAAAGTTTTGCACTCATTTAGCAAGGTAAAAGATGATTGGTGTGATTTCTGTTAGGTAACACACCTTACGACATTTACAACAAAGGAAAATGAAGACGCTAATGGTTATTCACTGCATAAAGTCAGACAACACAGAGAGAAAAAGTTTCTGGCTACTTAGGAGATGATCAAGTTCTTCATGAGGCATACAGACACAACCATGGATGAGAGCTAGCATAAAGTGTGGAAACGGGTGCAGGCCCCAGAACTATTTGCATAAGAAATACAACTTTTTTTTTAGGTTGTTTAGGTTTGGTTTTGCTGTTTTTAGATTCTACTTTTAAATTTTAGTACCAGACCCAAGTATTTAATAAGGATTAACTTTTACACAAAAGAGCTGTCTTCAACAAAATGTTAATAGTCCTGGAGGCTGTGTTGGCAAGAAGCCAGTATCTCTCACAGTGCTGGAAAACCATAGGGAAGACAAAAGCGCATCATGTTGCTACAGTAAATTTCAAGACATAACAGGCATTCAGATTTGGTATTCTGCCATACTTCTAAGATATTAACAATAAAATTATTTGCTGTGTGAAGTAACACATTGCATATAGCCTTTTAAATCTCTTTGGGTACAGATATCTTACTTAGCTGGCATGTCTACCAGAGACATAGTTGCATAATACAACATTTGCGAAATTGCTACTTATATATATTCTGATAGTATCCGTTTCTTATAGCAATAGTGTGAAGAAATGAAATCTGTTGTTGGCACATCTGGTAAAAAAGCTTTCAGCTATAAAGATAGCTAATTCAGACATCTGGTTTTCAGTTAGTTTTCTTCCTCCAATAACACTCAATTTGCACACTGCAATATGTACATTAAACATTCTAAAAATAATTTAGAGGAAAATATTGATGTTGCTATTGTGCTTAAAGTTTGCTTTTCCAGACTAATGTAAACTATATCACTTTAAAACATTAGCTGAAATTCTGCCCACAATCAGTTATGTGAGCCTGCTGCAGTTACTGGGCTGATAGATCTGTAACTTAGGCCCAGAGCCCATATAAATATAATCACAACCATAAAAACCTGTCTCCATGTAGTTTGTAGTGTTGTTGTAGCCATGTTGGTCCCTGGATATTAGAGGGACAAGGTGCATGAGGTAATATCTTTTATTGGAACTTCTGTTTGTGAGAGAGACAAGCTTTGGAGCTACATGGATATCTTGTTTCTATCACCAACAGAAGTTGTTCCAATAAAAGATATTATCTCATCCAACTTGTTTCCTTATAGGTCAGTTGTATCCCAGTATTGTAACCTTTGGGGGACAAATTAATCCCTAGGGAAGAATTTAGCCCCTTTATGTACTCAGTACCATCTTTTCGTATTTTTTATTGTGGACCACAATGTCAATAGCAAGATGTAGTGAATTCTGTTTACCAGCTGCCGTGCCAATGGAGATTAGGTATATTTATTTTTTGTTTTACATTTTGAATTGCATGATTAATGTGGGAAATTTGAAACTCTTTGGAATACAGATATGACCTAATCAATATAAGTTAGAGTAAATCCTTTTGAGGTAGAAAATCTGACAGAAAGAAGATACCACAACAGCTTTGCAAAATTTCAGGCAGGCAGAGCTATATTGTAAAGTGTTAACGGAATAGCATACCATTTTAAATATGAGGTACTGTAATACTAACCAGTGAAGTAAAACATGCTCTCATTCCATTCTGTCAAAAAAATCATATAAATCATGCCAGCAAATACTTCTGTGAAAATAAAATCCTCTTGTATTCTGCAATTGTTTGCTTCTAACACTGTCCTTGCTACAGAGTTGTACTCCAAAACCTACAGTGTAAGATAACGTTTCAAAGATTAACTGAGTGTAAAATGATGCAGAATTGATTTTCTGGGTATGCAGATAGCTTGAAAAATAGCTCTGAGGGAGGTAAATATCCTCATTCGTCTGCGGGTGTTAACTCTTAAATCTAACCATGTAAGTTTAAATGTTAATATTTGTAACTATTTCAATACCAATCAGTTTAACAAAAAAAGTCCAGCTGATATGCTTGTCCCACAATTCAATAACACCTGTGTTGGTGTCACTAAGCATAACCCTACGTAACTCGAGAGGGTGGAAGGCCACAAGAGTATGGCGCCTTCCTGGTTTTAGGCCTCAGCAGACAAGAGTCCCTCCATGTTTGAACTTTAATCGACCTAAAAGGCCAGGTGTAACAGCCGTTATCAGTTGCAACAGTTCTAACTGGTCTAAAGCAGAAATAATGAGGCCTGTGCACCTTTAGCAGAAGGACAAGATAACTTGCAGAAGGAAAACTTACTAATGAGCTGCCAGGGCCAAGATTACTTAATGCACCTGCGCTTACGTAATTGCTACAGGGGGAGGAAGGAGGAGGAGGGAGGGGAAACGGGGGATTGCTAGTCAGTGAGAAAAGTTCTCATGGATATAAAGGAACAGACTGCTTGTTTTAGGTGTGCTTGATCTGAGTCAATCTCCCTGCACCGCTTTGAGATCTCAAATAAACTTGGTTTGCTTCTCCACCCTGGTGTGTTTATTGGCGCGGCACACCAGGCGACGGACCCTCCCGCTGTTGCTTGGCCTCAGGCAGTTATCTGCCGGCAACACCTGGAGTTGCTGCAGAATTTCCTATATACCACCACGGACTGATGCAAAAACCTGAGGACCTTGACATAGAATTTTTAGATCCAGTTTTGCACAGAATATACTCTAACTAGTCTCTCCATATTAGTCATTAATATTTAGGACTGAGTCCTCTAAATGCTGGTCACAGCTCAAGTAAAAGGGTTTAAAAACAAAAGAATATATAAATTGTAGGGGTAAAGGAAGGAATTCTGACCACTAGCTTGTAGTATCAGTACACACATAGAGCAGAGCTTTGGAAGGAGTAGAGATTGTGGCTTCCTGCTTCCTCCTTAGCACTCTGTGTCATGATATATACCAAAAAGTGCATGTAACATATCATTAGAAAACTAACAATTCACTGATCATTAATATTTCTGCGTGGTGTATGTGTAATGTCAAAGGACCCCGAGCGTCAGTAGGCAGGATTGAAACTGGGATCTCTGAAGTTTAGTGTATGAGTCTCTACTGCATGAGCTAAAAGCCACATGTATCTTAGCTAAAGCTGTAGCAAACTCATCAATCTTTAAGTGGTTTGGGCGCCACTAGAGTTTGGACAGAGTACCACACCCAGCGGGCATGGGGTACATAAGGATGATCATCCTACAAAGGATTATAATATGTGCTAGAAATATGTCTAAAATGTGTTTAACCAGGCACATCAGGGGGAGTTGATAGTTTTTTCCAGACAAGGCAGTTCTGCCTGCTTGAATGTGTCTCCAATGTAAATTGAGCAAATTGTGACCAGAGAGAAAGAAAAGCATATTTGCATGCCAGGCAAACAAAGCAGTCAGGTGAGCAAATGGGGAAAAAATGATCACTTAACAATCTGTGCAGAGGATGGAGACTGCATTCCCAAGAAGCCTTCCTGCCTCTTGTAAGTCCATGAACTTTGAGAGAGAGATTTTTTTCTGAGGTTTACTGGACTGTGTGGAGAGGACAGAGAAGCCTTAAGTTATCCTCCACCTGAGGAGACAGGGAAAACCAACTCCTTGGACTATGTGTGGACCTGACTAAGAGCTAATCAGTCATTGCTGGAAAAGGAAGATTGGTCAGGAAACTAAAACTGTAGCTTGTTGAGTTAGGTTTTAGCCATTAGAAAGCATATTTTCACTTTTATTGGTGACTGTTTCTGTCTTTATCCCTTATATTTGAACTCACTAAACCAATCCAACAAGCTGTTGTTTCTGTCTCTTTAAATAAGAAGCAAACTTAAAAGCAAACTTAAACAAGAAGAGGCTGTGCTTTGCAGAGAGACATCGCTAAGGAACTTGGGAGATGAGAATTTACTGATTGTTACCTGCAAAGCATGGCTAAGACTGGCTGAGGCCATGTCTACATCTAAAATTTTGCAGCGCTGGTTGTTACAGCTGTATTAGTACAGCTGTATAGGGCCAGCGCTGCAGAGTGGCCACACTTACAGCAACCAGCGCTGCAAGTGGTGTTAGATGTGGCCACACTGCAGCGCTGTTGGGCGGCTTCAAGGGGGGTTCCGGGAACGCGAGAGCAAACCGGGAAAGGCGACCAGCTTCGCCGCGGTTTGCTCTCGCGTTCCCGGAGCCACTCAGCAAACCGCAGGGAAGGAGACCTGCTTGCTCGGGGTTCCGGGAACGAGAGAGCAAACCGGGGAAGGAGACCAGCTTCGCCGCGGTTTGCTCTCGCGTTCCCGGAGCCACCCAGCAAATCGCAGGGAAGGAGACCTGCTTGCTCGGGGTTCCGGGAACGAGAGAGCAAACCGGGGAAGGAGACCAGCTTCGCCGCGGTTTGCTCTCGCGTTCCCGGAGCCACCCAGCAAACCGCAGGGAAGGAGACCTGCTTGCTCGGGGTTCCGGGAACGAGAGAGCAAACCGGGGAAGGAGACCAGCTTCGCCGCGGTTTGCTCTCGCGTTCCCGGAGCCACCCAGCAAACCGCAGGGAAGGAGACCTGCTTGCTCGGGGTTCCGGGAACGAGAGAGCAAACCGGGGAAGGAGACCAGCTTCGCCGCGGTTTGCTCTCGCGTTCCCGGAGCCACCCAGCAAACCGCAGAGAAGGAGACCTGCTTGCTCGGGGTTCCGGGAACGAGAGAGCAAACCGGGAAAGGAGACCAGCTTGATTACCAGAGGCTTCCTCCTTCCACGGAGGTCAAGAAAAGCACTGGTAAGTGTCTACATTGGATTACCAGCGCTGGATCACCAGCGCTGGATCCTCTACACCCGAGACAAAACGGGAGTACGGCCAGCGCTGCAAACAGGGAGTTGCAGCGCTGGTGATGCCCTGCAGATGTGTACACCTTCAAAGTTGCAGCGCTGTAACTCCCTCACCAGCGCTGCAACTTTCTGATGTAGACAAGCCCTCAGTCTTGAGGAGTTTGCTGGTGAGGAAGACAGACTGGTGTGTCAGAGAGCTGACAGTCTAATACCCAGCAAAGCTCACCTCTGTACCTTAGCAAGAGTAACACAGTTGCTCACAATTCTGGATGTCTAGAACAGCATGTCACACACTCCACGTGGGCTTTCATCCTTATGGTTTTGCATGTGTGCAGTTCCTCTGGTCGCACACACCTGCCCAGTTACTTTATGCAGAGGGATTGTTGAACAGGTTCAGTCTGCAAAAGGTGTGGACTTCTCTTTCACCAACTCTCCATTGTCTGGCCCGCTACTAAAGGAGAAACACTACATATCAGCTTCATTTTGGGGATTTACATGACTAGAGCCATGTGCGGATACAAAATTTGTATCGGCATCCGATCCACCATCTGCAAACACGGTCCGCAGATATAAATCGGTATCCGCAGATTTACAAGGCTGTATACATAACAATTTAGGATTTGGCCCTTAAGAAATATGTATGTATACAGTAAATATTCAATTTTTGAAGTGGAAGGTATTTGCAAAGGGGTACAGTTGTACTTGTATAATATTATATGCTGCTGAAACAAGGCAGCATGTGCATTTGTGTATATCTTAAAATATATATATTTGTTATTTTAAAGAGAGAGTTCTGCTGCAAAATGCACAGTAGTCCATCATAATCCCTAGATTCAGCTCTGATTCTTTGGTCTGGGGGACAAAATTCCATAATGCTAATGAGAGAGAAAAATATGAACTCATTTACTAGGGCCCAGATCCTCAAAGGATTTAGATGCCTGATTCCGAAAGCCTGATCCTGGATCTCACATCATTGCAAACTGGTGCAGTAGCCTTATTAACTTCAGGGGAATCACTCCTGATTTGCAGCAGAGATGAGATCAGAATCAGTCCCCAGAATCTTTAAGCTAGCATGCTGATTTAGTACTGGAGAGGTAAACAGGAAGCATCTGTAGTCCTGAAGAATTTATAGTGCATTTGTTCAGCATTTTGTGAAATTAAACAAACAAAAAACTGTACATTAAAACTTCCCCCACTAAGTTAGAACTCCCCTCCCTGAATGAGTAATGGAGAAACATCAATCACCCTATTAGTCATGAGAGGAGTCTCTCTGTAGATACGGAATGCTGACTTCTAAGAAATCTCCTGTCCAACACTTAAAGAAAAAAAACTACAGTTTGCATTTCTGCTCACAGTTGCAGCCTAGTAATGCCTTACTTACTCCAGTGCTGCTGTACTGAATTTATGAGAGACCTGACTACTTTAATCAGAGAGAAATCTTCATTAGCCATATTTTTAAAGTGACTATCCAAGGCCCAGATGAGAAAAGTAATCTTGGCCACAGCTGCTGCCCAGTGTTAACAGATCTCATGAATCTTGTGATGAGTTGGTGGGATTTTTTAAAAGCTCCAGTTCCTGGAGGCATGTGAGTACATGCAAATTTAATTTTTTATTTTTAAAGTAAGTTTCCACCCTTATGGTTATGGAGAAAAATATGAAAGTGTGACTGTAGTGTACCCCGAAGATTCAAAAACCAGAAGGCAAAAATAAAAGAACTCCTAAATGTATTTTTTAATCAGTCATGATTTTTTGCAACCTGACTCATGTTTTTTGAGCTTTTGGTGTTGGCAGTATTGATGATGTGCATGTAAGCGGCTGGGGCATGGGCAGTCTACCATATTGGACCCCACATAAGTGCAGGAACTCACATACTTTTAAAAAAGATTATTTTTTTTAACTTTTTTATTTTACTTATTTTGTGAATAAATATAAAACAAACAAACAAAAACCCACAGCCTGTGACAGACACCTGGCATAGAAAATTTCAGCCCAAATGGTGAAAATTAGGCAAAATTGTAAGCAAATGAAAATCGGATCTTGTAATGGAAATTATCTGGCAACATTAAGTGTAGGTTACAGAGGCGTTTAGATGCTTCCTAACAGTGTGTGCATATGTATGGGGGCCCACTGGTGCCTAAACTGTGGCCCCATCTTCCCCTCAAGACCCTGCCCCTTTTCCCTATCGGTCGTCCTTACGGACATTAAAAAGTGGTTGTGCCATGGTCCTCTCCCCCTGTTCCGGCGCCCCGATATTGGTGAAGTTGGCAGCACAACCTAATCGTGTAGCGTATCTTACTGTCAGTCTGGATGGGTAACATTCATCCCAGTGCAGAGGCTCACACTGGACGTAAGGGTGAAATTTCACCCATTATGCAGAGTTCCATTAAAACAGTCAATGTATATGCCCTGTATTATGTATATGCCATTATGTAGAAAAATAATGCAACCTTACTGCAAAATCAAAGCAAAGCTGCTACTGATAGAACGCATACTTACTCCAAAGACCATTCCATGCATTGGTTTTATTATGTAAATCTCTTTGAAAGCTGTGGTGAATTTGAGATGAAATTTGTTTTAATTAAAATACCTGGTGAAAAGTAAATATTTAATGCTAAAAGGATAATTCCATCTTAACAGTTTAATATTAAATGCACAGATGTTGATTATCAAAATGTAAATGGTTAGGCAACTTAAAAAACAAAACTTACTTTCCCCCCGCTAATGACCATTGGCAGGGACACCATTGCACACTTTGAAGACTAACTCCTTCTATATTTTGATTTTTCAAACTTAAGCCACCTTCAATTGCGAAGTTCAGTAGGATAGTTTATGAAGCTGCAAGAACTCTCTTTGGGACCTCGTGCCTTTCTGTTAAAAAATAAGAAAGCTGAACTGATTAAAATAATTATGTAAAAAAAATCAATTTGGAATGAAACAGCACTAACTTTGAACCTAATGCAGTCTGAAGCAGCAGAGACATAAAACCTGAAGTACCAGATCTATAATGTAAACGTAGACAGACTGATGTTCTTCAGCTATAACAAAGCTATCAGGCATTTCTATAATGGAAACATTTTTGTTCCCTGGGAATAGTAAAATGAAAAGCAAAATGTTAATGATTTAACACGGATGAAGATGCCTTGGGTTTATCGTCTGATTCTTAGGTCTTGTTTTGCTGATCTAACAATTTAAATCTCATTTGTAATCAATTCCTGTAGAAATCTTGCCTTCTTCTGCTCGCATAGTGTATTCTTTGTTAGTAAAAGGAAGCAGAACCTGCAGCTGAAATTTGGCTTTAACTAGAAAGCCAGTGGGTGCATATTCTACCTTTTGAGCATGCTGCTACACATAATTCCCATTAACTTTTATTACACACCTGCAGCAAAGGAAGAAAGTGGTAAAAAGAAACTAAAAAAATTGTTTGCACTGGGTCCAGCCAGAGGTCATGCCCTTAACAGCGTACATAGGCTGCTGTCCACGCAACAGTGGCCACCCACTGGCCAAAGGAATAACTACTGGTCCTGTCTGCAGGCAACAGCAGAATGACTGGCTAATATAAATCAAGTTGTAACCATTGACCATGACTGGAGTCAGAAAAGCAGGCCTAAAGAGTTGTGTACACCCCTATCTTGTGTACCAGGGATTCAGAGGAGTCATCCGTGACACTTGGCAGACACCCATTGACCATGCCACTAAACACAAACAGCTAGCCAGAGGGTTGCAGTTGGTTCAGGAGGATGCTCTAGGCATCCGTAACCCCCCCTCCAAGAGGAGGTCTGCAGCCAGATGCACTGCTGCAAAATAAGGTAGTACTTCACTGTAAAGATGCCCTTATCCAGGAGTGGGTCTGCTGCTATGAAGAACCACCAGCTAAACCCTCATTGTAGAAGGGGGATCAGCACCAGAGCTTCTGGAACTGCAGTAATTGCCTGGAGGCAGCCTACAGAGAGGAATTCTGTCCCGGTGAAAGTCTGCAGCACATAGTTGTCTACTTGGGGTGGGTACTAGAAAAAGAATTTGTCCTCAGTTCTTTGTGATACTACATCTCAACAGCTGTGAGCATCAATCTTGTGAGAAAACAAATACCTTGGTTTCATCAAAGAAAAGATTGTTGGCTGGCAAAAAGAACAACTTGCAGTTGCGGTTTATTTCTAGCAGTGCAAACAGGGCAATGTCTGAGGCCATGTCTACATCTAAAATTTTGCAGCGCTGGTTGTTACAGCTGTATTAGTACAGCTGTATAGGGCCAGCGCTGCAGAGTGGCCACACTTACAGCAACCAGCGCTGCAAGTGGTGTTAGATGTGGCCACACTGCAGCGCTGTTGGGCGGCTTCAAGGGGGGTTCCGGGACGAGAGAGCAAACCGGGAAAGGAAACCAGCTTCGCCGCGGTTTGCTCTCTCGGTCCCGGAGCCACCCAGCAAACCGCAGGGAAGGAGACCTGCTTGCTCGGGGTTCCGGGACCGAGAGAGCAAACCGGGAACGCCGCGGTTTGCTCTCTCGATCCTGGAGCCAGCCAGCAAACCTCAGGGAAGGAGACCTGCTTGCTCGGGGTTCCGGGACCGAGAGAGCAAACCGGGAACGCCGCGGTTTGCTCTCTCGGTCCCGGAGCCAGCCAGCAAACCGCAGGGAAGGAGACCTGCTTGCTCGGGGTTCCGGGACCGAGAGAGCAAACCGGGAACGCCGCGGTTTGCTCTCTCGGTCCCGGAGCCAGCCAGCAAACCGCAGGGAAGGAGACCTGCTTGCTCGGGGTTCCGGGACCGAGAGAGCAAACTGCGGCGAAGCTGGTTTCCTTTCCCGGTTTGCTCTCTCGGTCCCGGAACCCCGAGCAAGCAGGTCTCCTTCCCTGCGGTTTGCTGGGTGGCTCCGGGAACGCGAGAGCAAACCGCGGCGAAGCTGGTCTCCTTTCCCGGTTTGCTCTCTCGGTCCCGGAACCCGAGCAAGCAGGTCTCCTTCCCTGCGGTTTGCTGGGTGGCTCCGGGACCGAGAGAGCAAACCGGGAAAGGAAACCAGCTTGATTACCAGAGGCTTCCTCCTTCCACGGAGGTCAAGAAAAGCGCTGGTAAGTGTCTACATTGGATTACCAGCGCTGGATCACCAGCGCTGGATCCTCTACACCCGAGACAAAACGGGAGTACGGCCAGCGCTGCAAACAGGGAGTTGCAGCGCTGGTGATGCCCTGCAGATGTGTACACCTTCAAAGTTGCAGCGCTGTAACTCCCTCACCAGCGCTGCAACTTTCTGATGTAGACAAGCCCTGAATAGAAAGGAATTTACTAGGGTAAATTTTGGCCTGTGAAAATGATTTGGTGCTAAAAATTCCTGAGATTCCAAAGCCCTGAAAGATAGGGGCCGGGGAGGGAGGGGGAAAGTCAATTCAAATAGGAAATAGCTGTACTCTTAATTACTGTAATGTTTCACTGGCTTTGTTTTCAGGTGGCACCAATACACAATATGTGCTGCACAGCATCAAAATGCTGTCTTCTGACAGTGCATGTGAGAGACACTGGTTCACTGTACCTCATATGAGCCATATGGCAGGTTCAGAGGTCAGTTTTGTTCCTTATTTGGTCTTAGAACGACCAGGTGAAAAAAATTTCAGACAACATGACTAATGCTGAGGCAGTCAGTGGCAACTTATACTAATTTACTAATCAAATTTTCAAATGGAATGGAATCCATTTAAACTGAAGCCATATTATAATCTTTTTGTGACCATGACATATAGTAGCTGAAGCAGAATAAATTCATCCTCTATAATCACATTAATGACTGCAGGAAGTGGGTAGGAGAAATAGTAATTCTTCTGGATATTTTAGGAGAATTTATCTTTTGCAGCACACACATATTGGAGGTGTGTAAATAGAAGAAATTAAGTCATGACATTCTCAACCAGTGCAGATTCCCCAGAACTAACAGTGGAAGCTGTAGTGTAGACAAGGCTTAGGCAGTTTTACCATCCTGACATCTAACCTTGTTCAAAACTTACTCAACAGTGCAACATAAACTCTACTATCTGTTAGAACAGGGCTTCTCAAAGCTGGTCTGCTGCTTGTTGAGGAAGAGCCCCTGGCAGTCTGGGCCGGTTTGTTTCCCTGCCCCATCTGCAGGTTCGGCTGATCGTGGCTCACACTGGCCGTGGTTTGTTGCTCCAGGCCAATGGGGGCTGTGGGAAGGGCGGCCAGCACATTCCTCGGCCTGCGCCACTTCCCGCAGCCCCTATTGGTCTGGAGCGGTAAACTGCGGCCAGTGGGAGCTGCGATCGGCCGAACCTGTGGATGGGGCAGGTAAACAGACTGTCCCAGACTGCCAGGGGCTTTTCCTGAACAAGCGGTGGAGCAGCTTTGAGAAGCACTGTGTTAGAAGAAATGCTGGAAAAAATGCCACCAATATGACTACTTCCACCAGTTATGGTAGGCATTGCCAAGTGATGCTGTTTTACAGTCTTCAAAGTTGTTCTTCTCAGTGAACAAATGTTCAGTTGTGAGAAGACTTGCTGTGTTTTTAGTTCTGCAAGACCAGCAAGGGGGTAATTTGCTGTCTGTCTTGATCTCTGATTAGAGTAAATTCTTGAGGCAGAGTTTCTCTCTGGCAACCAGTTGTTGGTGTTGGGCTGAGGTTTTGGAAAGAAGGAATTGCCTGGAGGCTGTTTTATAGAATATTAGGGTTGGAAGGGACCTCAGTAGGTCATCTAGTCCAACCCCCTGCTCAAAGCAGGACCAATCCCCAGACAGATTTTTACCCTAGATGGCCCCCTCAAGGATTGAGCTCACAACCCTGGGTTTAACAGGCCAATGTGCAAACCACTGAGCTATCCCTCCCTGCCACTGGTATGCCACCACAGCTGTATAGGTGTAAATAAAGTTACACTGAGGCCTTTTCTTCACTGCTAAAAGAGGTGTGTTCTTTACTTCAGGGTAACTAATGCACAAAAATGCTCATGAGCTATCAGAGGTAAAAACATAGTGAAGACCATTCCCGAGTTGTTTGTAATAGAATACTGAATAGAAGATACAGGAAAAGAAGAAAATTGCAAGCATGAATGGGCAGAGAAAGCCCTCAGATTTACCAGCTGAGCCAGTATGACAGGGAAATCCTGCTTTGAAAAATGAGTATGCACTAAGCCTGCCATAGAAGAGGAGGAAGGAAAGTACACAGACTTTGACAATTTAAGCACAGGGACTGCCTCTAAGCATATGCTTCTTAGACAGCTGGGTTTACTAATGGCAGCATTTTAAGTGGCCTAGACCTGGCTTTGAAGGTAACACCTCACTGGATGCAGGGAAATACTTCTGTGGCTGGACAAATGTAATGTTGTGTCAGCCAATAATAGTTCATGGATTTATTAGGCCTGGTTGAAAATAAATTATATTTTGATGATCAGATTTAGGGATTTTAAAAAATGGATCCCTTAAAATGAATAGTCTGATTCACCCACACCCTAGCTGGGGCTCCCCTTCCTTTACAACTTGCAGGCTGCTTTTGCCTGCAGAACTGCAGTAGCTCGTCCCTGACCCACAGCACATACAACCTTTCGCAATGCAGCATTGTGGTTGAATTTTTAATTACGCCAGTCAAGAAGTGTGTGTGTGTGTGAGTGTGTGTGTTTTACAGTAGAGTCCTTTTACTACGTGATCATCCAACACTGGACAAAATGGCACACTGTTCAGCAAATAATGCACTATTTAATGGAAAAATATCTGCACTTTCTTGGTAAACATACTCACCTATACTGCATATATGCTAAATTAATTTTAATACTGTGCCCCCGATTACACTGTAGATATATGGAATTATGCGCTGGTGAGTTGTGTTTAAAATATATCTTTTTACTACTACATACATATTTTGTATTGTTGAATAGATATATTTGTACAGTCGTAAAAATATTTTGTAAGGCTTATATACAAGAGGTCAGAGAAAGGTCACAGTGTGTAGATAAGGTATTTCTACAGCAATACAGCAAAAGAGGATGAGGAGCTTTGTGTTGTTTTTTCCTATATGTTCATAACTTGTATGATGTGTAGCTACACGTATACTGTACAGAGACAGCCAAATTGATCCTTGGTGTAAATGGTGCCACTTAACTGAAAACAGTGGAGTTGTATCTGCATATACCAGGATTGAATTTTGCCTAAGCCTGTCCCACTGAAGTCAGTGGGAGTTTTGCCATCAATAGATTTCATTGGGAGCAGGATCCAGCCCATAATGTATTATGGAGGCACCAGAGTAGCCCTGTTGTCAAGTTGAAATTAAAACTTCAGGTGTATTAAATTCTCACAATATTGCACTCCTTTGAGAAGAGTATTCTTTGGAAACTTTCTACATAGTCTCTGCTAAAAAAAAAAAAAGAAAAAAAAAGATAAATATTCCAAATAATACAATATGTAATCCCCAGTCACCAGGCAGAAACAGTAATGTAGCCATTTAGTTTGGCTTTTATGTACATTTTTTCACATTGGTAACATTTTATTTATTTCACCTTATAAGAATTCCTTTTTTGGTATTGTTCCCTGACTCACTAAAGTGTGGTGTAAGATATGCAGTCTATGGATGCCTCACACTCATAACCAAGATTGGGGAAACAACCTTCACAAAGTAGAAGTGCTTTTCAAAATAGCAGTTGCTTCAATGCAACAAGATAACGTTACCCATCACAGAAATTTCCTTTTTTCTATTTTCTAGCCCTAATTGTGATTTTTAGGGTGTGAGTTTTCTGGCTTCCTTTTTCTTATTTTGTTCTTCAGTGCATTTATGATGTTTTTATTTTCCTTCTTGGTTCAAGCTGCCTGTCCTACAACTAAAAATTGAATACCTTTTCTTTGTCATTTCCTCAGATCTTCAGCACTGCTTTTTGTCTTCCTTTCTTAATGTTTCCCTCATGTTTAATTTAAAGCATTTGCCTTTTATCTTGGTCAGTCTCTTTAGCTGCTTTTGCTCTCTTTCCTTTCATTTCCTCTTTCGAATATTCTCTTACTGTTGCAGCAATATTCCTATTTTTCTTCTTAACGTACGTATATAGCAGTTGTTTTAAGCACATTTCTCTCTTGTTGTTGTTCCCTTTTGATTTTTGATCACCACCACCTGGGATTGAAAATCACATTAAAGTTTCCAGAGTATTTTTCTACTGATAATATATCTTTTCATGCTGGCAAAGTATGTGAAAGACTACTATAAATGGATTGTAAATTATAAGTATTTTGATAGCTGATGTCACTGCTGAGTAGCTGTGTGCTTATTTTGGTCCCAAGATAATTCTTTAGATTAAAAAAAGAGGGAAAAAAGGGGACTGGAGCACACAAATAAGGTTTAGATCTTTTTTAGAAAGTTTAGAAAAATGAGTTCAACCCATGTTTATAAATAAATGGATTCATTGCTTAGCATACGGAGATGCTTTAAAATGAGCATTTCACAGAGTGGTTCTAAATAAAGATTGGGTTGAAGAGAGAGACCTGATAACCAAAACTTCTTTTTGGTTTAGGTTTTGAGGCTAATTACCTTAATTGTAAGCCTAACTTTGGGAAAGTAGATAAAAGTTGAGGCATCTTTTGGGATCGCTGTGTTTTCTATCCCTCTTTCCCTCTCGGAAGCACACGCTAAAAGATCTTATATATGCCAAGGGAAAAAATGAGATGCACGATTCCCTACTGGTACAGCTCCGATGGGTTAGTGGTGGAAACTGTAGTGTAGCTGGGATGCAGGCAGTTTTACCTCCATGACATCTTGTGTTACCATGGCAGCTGTAAGCTCATATTTCTGATCTGGTTGGGAGGAGAACACAGATGCTGTGCCTGCAAGTATTTGTTGTGACTAGAAAAAAAAAGTTGTCACACCTTTAACTGCGGAAAGTAAATATTTTGTGCCCTCTTGAGAGCTGTGAATCACCTTTTGCTGGAGAGAAGGTTGCCATGATCTGGAGTTGCACTGATGGTGAATTACAGGTCCATTTCTTTCATTGTAGATGCGGCCAAAGGCTCTGGTGACCATCCCTCTGGCAAAAGATCTTACAAATTCTGCTCATTCAGATGGCTAGAGAGGGTTGCTGCAGAGAGACGTTATGCATGCCTAGCCCTTCCTCGGGGACTGAATGTGAAGTCTCTTCAGATTTCTTGTTTTAAGTTTTGTATTTTTAGACAAAGCACTTTAAAATGGTCAGAACTACAAAATATTTGCTTTCCTCAGTTAAAGAAAACCCTGTTGTGTGTCCCAGCATGACCTAACCTTTTTATAGCTACATCAAATAGTTGTAGAGTAGGATGTTGTCATTTCTTGTTCTTTTTCATAAAAAGGACAGAAATAAAAACACAGACAATTGCCATTGTAACACAAGGTGGAGTCTGACATCCAAACTTCTGTAAATAAAAATCCAGCTGCAGCATTTGATCCATCTGCTTACATTCTGAAGAAAACAAACAATAATGATGTGCTTGTAACCCATAATTTGTGGAATTATGTAAGCAGGGAATTTATCTTATGTATTCAGCCTTTCATTTATGCAGTACAAGTGAGAACAGTTATAAAATTTGGGGCTTCAGTGCATTACTCTCTTTGCCACCCTTCTGTCTTCTTCAAGATTCAAATAGCCTTATCTGTTTGTTTTAATTAACAATTGACTTGTACTATTAGAAGATAGTTACAAAAAGGGAGATTCACCACTGGGTACATGGACTAGTCCAAAGTGTCTGTAGAATGATCTTCTTGTCTGTTGTTGCTGAGACTTGAGAGATCAGAAAAATGGAAAGTGCATCTTAATCTTAATTTCTAGCTTGTTTACGGTTTTGATTGTGTCAGAGCATTTATAACAGGAATAACAGAATAAAACTGAGCAGAAGACTATAATCATGTGATCAATATCCGCTGGTGTTATTGGTTGTCAGATTTCAGTCTTACAATTGAGTTCAATGTGCTAGCTATTGCATTGGCATTCCTAAAGTGTGGTAGCTCTAACAGCAGAACATTAGTGCACAGGAAGTCATTATATGACCTCCAAATATTCTTGTCGGAATGCAAAGTGGGTCTGATCATAAGCATGGAAGAGCAACAAAATGAAAAACAAAAGCTGACAACAATGCGCTACACACCTTTATTCCTGTTTCCTTGTCCTGCCTCAGTTCCTAAGGCTGTGTCTACACTACACAGCCTTTAGCGACATGGCTATCTCTCTCCTGCTGACAAAAAACTTCTACCCCCCATGAGCGGCATTTGCGGTGTCAACAGCACTCCTGATGACAACGTGCTGTTCACACTGGCACTTGTCCCAGCAAAACTTTTGTCTTTCAGGGTTTTTTTGTTTTTTTTTAACACCTCTGAAAGACAAAAGTTTTGTCGTTCAATTGCCAGTGCAGACATAGCCTAAGTCTACTCCAAACATTGGTTTTAGAGTAGTGGTTCTCAAACTAGGGCCACCGCTTTTTCAGGGAAAGCCCCTGGCGGGCCGGGCCGGTTTGTTTACCTGCCATGTCCGCAGGTTCGGCCGATTACGGCTCCCACTGGCTGCAGTTTGCCTCTGCAGGCCAATGGGGGCTGCAGGAAGGGCGGCCAGCACATCCCTCAGCCCGTGTCGCTTTCTACAGCCCCCACGGATCTGGAGCGGTGAACGCGGCCAGTGGGAGCTGCGATTGGCTGAACCTGCGGACACAGCAGGTAAACAAACCGGCCCAGCCCATCAGGAGCTTTTCCTGAACAAGTGGCAGCCCTAGTTTAAGAACCACTGTTTTAGAGAACATCAACCTAGTTGCTGAGGGACCCCTTGCATCCTGACCCCCTGGACCTCTCTTCCAGCCTGTGTTTTTGAGAACTCAGCGCAAGTTGAGGTTTGTTTAAATCTGCCAAGCTCCTCTTTTTACAGCTACTCAGGCTTTGTCTTCACTGACAATGTTATCTTGCTATAGAATCCTAAGGGGAGACAAAGCATTTGTAGTGTTTACTGCAAGATAGCTAGGTGAAGTCATACCCCTACCCACATCATGGTTTTTGACCTTGTCAAGTTTACCTCTCTAAAACTGATGTGCTTTGTCTTTGCTAACTTAGCTATCTCAGGTTTCAGAGTATTAGCCAAGTTAGTCTGTATCCGCAAAAAGAATAGGAGTACTTGTGGCACCTTAGAGACTAACAAATTTATTGTAGCACAAGCTTTCATGGGCTACAGTTCACTTCATCGGATACATGCATCTGATGGAGTGAGCTGTAGCCCACGAAAGCTTATGCTACAATAAATTCGTTAGTCTCTAAGGTGCCACAAGTATTCCTATTCTTTTAGCTAACTCAGTGGCTCACAAACTTGTATTGGTTCCCGTACCACCCAGTGGCAGACTTAGAGTTAGTGGGGCACTGTGCACAGCTTCATTCCCCCCACCCACCCCCGCCGGGAACCCAGCCAAGAAGAAGAACATTCTCGCTTATCTCCCCTGCTGTTTTTCATTCCTTTTTTCTTCATCTTCCTCCTATATTATAAGTAACAGGAAGTAAATGAAAATAAAATGAGGCACCTTGATTGTTTTTGTAGTCTTTTTTTTTCCCTCACAGACCACTTAATTGCTGAGGGTCTCGGCAGACCACTTAATGATCTTTCCAAGAATAAACGGACACAAATCTGACATCAGGAATCATAACATTCAAAAACCAATAGGAGAACACTTCAACCTCTCTAACCACTCAGTGACAGACGTTAAGGTGGCAATTTTTGTAAAAATGTGTAGCTCCCTCACAGGATTTGGCTGCAGTGTTCCAAAACTGCCGTCTCTAGATATTCAGAAGTGTGGGATTTTAGTGGGGCAAAACAAAGAAATCGCTCTACAACTTCACCATTGCCAGTCACATATCTTAAAATTAATGTTAATTGGTCTACATGACTCACATCTGGTGTTGAATCGATTATTATGTAATAGTTCCTGGCATCCTTTACTTCATCAGTGAATTGGTTTCTGAGCCGCTCTGCCGTTATAGTGCTGAATTCATTGTAGGTTTGGTGTGTTAAAAAGTTGGTCTTCCCTGAGCCACAATACTGATGATTTTTCAAATGTTCCTTGAGCAAATCGTCAAATTTCAAATATCCTGACCCTGTGCTGATCTTTTAGTCATATAGCTTGAAATATCTTCCAAAAATGAATTCGTTCCTTCATTTAAAAAAATGCTTCCAAATCACTATTTTCATTGTGTTAAGGCAAAGTCCACCAGTCTCAGGCAGAAGCTTTTTCACATTATATGAAAACTTTTACATGGTTGGCCTATGTCTTGCAGGTGCCTCTTTCTTGACAAATCTAAGTTAAATCAAATACCACTTGTTATTGTGACTGGGTAAAATAAAAAAACATTTGAAGATGCCAAAATTTTCTGTGATAAAATGCTAAACTGGCAGAATTTCATTTATAATTTGTAGCAAGAAATACACATTTAAGAATGAATTTTCTTCTGACATGGCATATACTTTTCCTATATGAAATAACACATTGATAGTATATGACATACAAAAGGCAGAAACTTTGGTAACTTGTCCATTCTGCAGCTCCATTGGGCTGTGGATTCCCTGAATGCCATCTACATGGCTACAGAAGGGTGGGCTTGGGGTCACTCAGGGACAGTGGACTCACAATTAGGCAGGTCCACCAGAGTGTAGATTCATTAGTGGGAAATACTCTTACCACTCTAAAGGGCTGATATAGTGCCTATTAAAAGTCAGTGGGAGTCTTTCCAGTGGTGAGTTGGAGCCGGTTCGCACAAGTTCGCAGGAACCGGTTGTTAAATTTAGAAACCCTTTTAGAACCGGTTGTTCCAGGACAACCTGTTCTAAAAAAGCTTTTAAATTTAACAAAAGCTCGAGCAGCTGTCCACCCAGCCCCCAGCCCCAACTTACATCCCCCTCCTCCCCTGAATGCTCCGCCCTCCTCCTCCTCCCCCTCCCCTGCTTCCCACGAATTCGTGGGAAGCGTGAAACCAGCAACAGGCAGGTAAGCTGGTGCTGGGAGGTGCGAAGAGGGCTCCAGGGAGGCACGGCATGGCACGGCACGGCCCTGTCCGACTCCCCTTGGCCCTGGCCTGGCCCCGGCCAAACGCCCCAGCCCAGTCCCGGCTGAGGACCCTCGGCTCTGGCCCCAGTAGCTCCGGCCCAGCTCGGGCCCCACAGCACCGGTCCCAGCCGAGCGGCTCCGGCCTGGCCCGGAGAGTCTCGGGCCCTGCGGCACCGGTCCCGGCCCAGCCCGGGGAGTCTCTGGCCCCGCTGCGCTGGTCCCGGGACCTGCCTGGCTCGAGGATTCTCGGGCCTCGTGGCGCCGGTCCCAGTCCCGGCCCAGCGGCCCCAGCCCCAGCCCCAGGCAGTGCGGTAAGGAGGCAGGCAGCAGGGAGGGGGTGTTGGAAGAGGGCAGTGGAGTTCAGTGGATTGTAGGGGGGTGAATGGGGTCGGGGCAGTCAGAGGGCAGGGAACGGGGATTGAATGGGGGCAAGGGTCCCCAGGGGGCAGTCAGGAAGGAACAGGGGTTGGATGAGGCAGTTGGGGGCAGTCAGGAACAGAGAGGAGGAGTGGTTGGATGGGGCAGAAGTCCCAGGGGGCCATCTGGAATGAGAAGAGGGGTTGGATGGGATGGCAGGGGGCAGTCAAGGGACAGGGAAGTGGGGTGGATGGGTCAGGGGTCCTGGGAAACATGGGGGGTTGGATGAGGCATGACCCCCCGGGGGGGGACAGGACCCCCTCGTGGGGTGAGGAGGAGGGAACCTGTTAATATTTTGGCAGCTCATCACTGAGTCTTTCCATTACTTTCTCTGGGTTTTGAGACTAGACTCTTAGGCCTTGTGTATATTACAGGTTTCACTGATTTTCCTTAAGATGTGCTTTTAAAATTGTTTTAGTTAAATTGGTGCAAACCCTTGTGTGAACACTTTTAATAGATTTAAAATTGGCTTACATCAATGTAGCTTAATTGATTGATTCTTTAACAATTTAAGCTACATATAAGCCATATGTTTAAGAGTGTCCACATATGGGTTTGCACTGGTTTAAGTAAACAGATTTGAAGACTGGCTTTAGTTTAAAGTCATGTGCTTTGTAATATTTTAAGACTTCAGTAGTAACCATAGAGTACAGTAGTTCCTCACGCACTCTGTAGCCTGCTGAGAGAATTCCTATGTAAATATCAGCTAAATACAAGAATTCATAGATTTTAAAATGAGAAGGGAACATTTAAGATCAAACCGTCTGACCTCCTGCATTACACAATCCATAGAATATCACCCAATAATTTCTGCATCTAATTCATAACTTCTGTTTGAGTTATAGTATATTCATTCAGAAAAATATCCAGTCTTGACTTAAAGACTGCAAGTAGTAGAGAATCCACCATATCCCTAGTTAGTCGTTTCAGTGCTTAATTATAGTGATTGTTAAATGTTTGCACCTTATTTATAGTCTGGAGGGTTGTTTTTTTTTGAGCTTCAGTTTCCAGTCATTTGATCTCATTATACCTTTCTTTGCTAGATTAAAGAGCTGTATATTATTGGAAATCTCTCTCCATGTAGGTTCTTGTAGACCATGATCAAATCAGCTCCTAATCTTCTCTTTGATAAACTAAATAGATTGATGAGTGACTGATACTTCAATTGTTAACTGAAAATTTTGAAGTTCACATTATTTGTGTATACAGAGATGCCTTTTTATTTGTCTCTGAGTCTAAGCAAGAGATGGTGGATGCTGTTTAATGTGAGAAAATAATTTGGGGATCAGCATATATGAATGAACTGACTCTTCAATTTTTAAAGCTAATGAGAAATCTGTATCTCTTCAATATATATTACATTTTTTTTACAGGGCAGCAAGGGGCACTACCGATATCACTGGCAGAGTCACAATGTCAAACAAAGTGGAGTGGATGATATGGTCCTTCTCTCCAAAATCACAGAGGATTCCATAGTGGAGAATCTAAAGAAACGGTACATGGATGATTACATCTTTGTATCCTTTATGGACATGTTTTTACTGGGGCAATGTGGGCTTGCTGCTATAGAGCATAAGACTAATTAATATATATTTATATATCTCCGTCCATCTATCCATCCATCCATGAAAGCAGATAACTGAAAGATGCTGAGCATTTTATATGAAAGTTCATGTGGGATTTAGCAAAACGCTTTATACACTGAGCAAAAAGTTGCGGCCAGGAGATAGTACTCTTCCATTTAGTAGCACAAAATACCTTTGTTCCTTTGGAGCTTTCTCTCTCTTGGGTTACACTTGTGAAGTTTTTAGTACTGTGTTTTGCACTGATGAAAGCATGTCTGATACTTCATTTTCTCCCTATAAAAATGTGGCATTTGTATTAAAATTATCAGTCTAACAAAGTGGTGTTATTAAGTGTTTTTCAGAAGAATTCATGGTTAAATCAGACAGGTTAGATGTTAGATTTTTCTGGTAAATACTGTTATTACTTTTTTATCCCTCTCCAGTTTGTGCAGGCTTTTATTTATTTATTTATTTTTAATCTAGAGATCAGCTCCTGAATTTTCAGTTGTTAGTATGTCCATCCATGAATGAACATTAGTCTGTGCCACTTGGGGCAGAGTTTACTGAACCTTTCCACTAAATGCTGACATAGTTTTTCATCAGAAAACAATCATTTCATAGGTTTATACTGACATAATGAGTGCGTGGTTTACAATATTGGTGCCCTGGATGTTGTCATTCATCTTTGAATTAAATCCAAAAATGTATGAGGGGAGCATTGCAAATTCACAATACAGAAATTATGTGCAGTGGCTTTTATTTCCTTGCTGGCTAACATGACCTCATTTTGCAGCTATTATTCCATAACAATAGATTCTTATGTAGGGCACTAAATACTAATTCTGTATTACACATGCACAGAGGAATTACTTCATCCATCAATTAAATTCTCTGCAGTAAAACACTGCAGCTATGTAAGAGCACACAGCATAACTATATAACAGTTAAGGAAAGGAAGTGAAGTACAGTAGATTCCATTTAATAGCATTCCTGATATTAGCAGCTTCCAGTTAATGGCAATATATTGCCAGGAACTAATCCCATCCCATTAAACATAATTGTTACTAGGGATTTGGAAATTAAGAATAGCATGTGGTTTATTACCATCTCTTTTTGGAAGAAAGGCGCCACCTTCAGGCAGTTTGCAAGGCTGCTGCCCCAGAAGGAAGCGCTGGGATGTGCTGAGCATCTCCTACAGGCAGGTTTTTGGGGGCTGCAACTGGAGATGGAAGTGCTGAGACTTTGCTTTTCTGGCTGCAGCCGAATAAACCAGCCTGCACTCAGCACTTCTCAGCACCCAGTGCTTCCTTCTGGGGCCACAGCCCTGCAAGAGACCACACAGGTGTGGGGCTGTGAGGGGAGGCCGTGGGCTACACAGTAGCAGGGAGAGGAGCTGCAGCCCAGATGCTGGAGCTGCCCAGTACCTTTCCGTGCACTCTCTGGGCTGCACCCGGCTGTGGGACTGTGCACGGGGAAGGAATCGTTGGGACGTGCTGAGCCCCAACTCCTGGAGAGTGCAGGGAGAGGTAGTATGTGAGCTCCCACCAGGGAAAGCCCTAGCATCTGGGCTGCAGCCCCGCCCCCTCTGCTGCTACCCTGCTCTCAGGCAGGTTTGTAAGGCTGCAGGCAGCGAAGGCACATTCCAATGCTTCCTTTCCTGCTGTTGCCTCACAAACCTGCCTTCCACTTATTAGCAATTGCAGATAATAGCAACTTTTTGCTGGCAACTGAGAGGTTGCTAATTAGCTGAATCTACCCAATTCCATATCCATAGTGTGACAGGTTCGATCACAGAAACTCCCTGGGAGCTGCCACCTGTTGTATCAAGACTACTTCTGCTCCTGCTTTCCCTGCCAGCTCAGGACTCCAGCACCCTATCTTGCTGAGCCAGATACTCCCGTCTGCTCCAACACAGACCCAGGGTCTGAATTACTTGCCCCAAAGCTGCAGGTTTACCTGAAAGCAGCTAACAGAAGTGTTCTTGTCTTTAACACTCAGATGCCCAACTCCCAAATAAATCCATTTTACCCTGTATAAAGCTTATACAAGGTAAACTCATAAATTGTTTGCCCTCTATAACACTGATAGAGAGATATGCACAGTTGTTTGCTCCTCCAGGTATTAATACATACTCTGAGTTAATAAGTAAAAAGTGATTTTTATTAAATACAGAAAGCAGGATTTAAGTGGTTCCAAGTAGTAACAGACAGAACAAAGTAAGTCACCAAGAAAAATAAAATAAAATGCGCAAATCTATGTCTAATCAAACTGAATACAGGTAATCTCACCCTCAAAGATGCTTCAGTAAGTTTTTTCCTCAGACTGGACACCTTCCAGGCCTGGGCACAATTATTTCCCCGGGTTCAGCTCTTTTTCCAGCTCAGTTGGTAGCTAGGGGATTCTTCATGATGGCTCCTTCCCACTCTTTGTTCTGTTCCATCCCTTTATATACCTTTTGCATAAGGCGGGAATCCTTTGTCCCTCTCTGGGTTCCCACCCCCTCCTTCTCAATGGAAAGACACCAGGGTTAAAGATGGATTCCAGTCCAAGTGACATGATCACATGTCACTGCAAGACTTCATTGCCCACTTGCCAGCACACACATAGAGGAAGACTTACAGGTAAAACACCCCCATCTGCAGACAATTGTCCTGGTTAATGGGAGTCATCAAGATTCCAAACCACCATTAATGGCCCACACTTTGCATAATTACAATAGGCCCTCAGAGTTATATTTCATATTTCTAGTTTCAGATACAAGAGTGGCACATTTATACAAATAGGAAGATCACACTCAGCAGATTATAAGCTTTGTAATGATACCTTACAAGAGACCTTTTACATGAAGCATATTTCAGTTACATTATATTCACTCATTAGCATATTTTTATAAAATTATATAGGCTGCAATGTCACACATGGAATCTGCAAGAGCATTTCAGGTATCAGAATGTAATTACCCATAGCAGAATTTAACTAGGGCAGTAGTGAAGTCAATACAAACTAGATTTTCGTACAATGACTTGTTTATACTGCTGTATATGCTATACACTATATACAGCTGTATATACTATACACTACATACCAATTGATTTATTTTATAATTATATGGTAAAAATGAGAAAGTAAGCAATTTTTCAACAATAGTGTACCGTGACACTTTTGTATTTTTGTCTGATTTTGTAAGCAAGTAGTTTTTAAGTGAAGTGAAATTTGGGGGTACGCAAGACAAATCAGACTCCTGAAAGGGGTACAGTAGTCTGGCAAGATTGAGCTCCACTGCCCTACAACACCATTCTGGGGTGCTGCTTTCATAGTAACTTGTCTAGAACAGTGCCACCTACTTAATCACTAACACCACTTCCTGCAGCACACTTAGGCCTGGTTCACACTACAGCGTTAAATCGATTTAAACAGCGTTAAATCGATTTAACGCTGTACCCGTCCACACTACAAGGCACTTAAAATCGATTTTAAGGGGTCTTAAAATCGATTTCCGTACTCCTGCTCAACGAGAGGAGTAACCCTAAAATCGATATTACTATATTGATTTAGGGTTAGTGTGGACGGAAATCGAAGTTATTGGTCCCATTCTTTTACTGAGCTACCCAGAGTGCACTGCTCCGGAAATCGATGGTAGCCTGGGACCATGGACGCACACCACCGAAGTAATGTGCCCTAGTGTGGAAGCGTAAAATCGATTTTATAAAACCTGTTTTATAAAATCGATTTTATTAATTTCGATTTTACTCTGTAGTGTGGACGTGGCCTAGTAGTCTATTATCAGAGAACTGGACCCAACCTGAGGGCTGGTCCACACTACATGAATAACGTAGCTGAAGTTGAATATCTAAGATCGGATTACCCGTCCACACCGCCGGGATCGATGTTCGCGGCATCTCCCTGGTCGTTCCAGAACTCCGTTGGGGTTGATGGAGTTCCGGAATCGATATAAGCGCACTCGGGATCGATATATCCGTGTCTAGATTTTAACGCGATATATCGATCCCCGAGCAATCGATTTTAAACCCGCCGATATGGCGGTAGTCTGGACGTGGCCTGAGAGTATGCTGCTTAACATCTGTACATCAGGGTACTCCACTGAAGTTTACACCACTGAGAGTTCAGATGGGTCCCTTTAAAATGCTGCTTTTGTCACATTCACAGCAGCTAGTCCTTCTCAAGCTGTCAATAAGACACTCCAAAAGAGGCTAAACTGTTCAAATATATCATTTCCTTTTTTGTATTTTTACTGAAAGTGTCTATTTTTTTTTTTTGTCCTCAGATACAGGCTCCTGAGCTCCACGCTTAACTTAAAAAAATTAAAATAGAATATTTTCTGAATCAATAGTAATGTATTGTATTTGTAAGCCTCAGTAATATCATTCGTACTATTAAGGATAGTTCTTCAACAGCACTGATGGGAAACCCAATTGTCTTTGTACGGGTTTGTTTTATTGATAGATATTTATAGCTCAAAATATTGTATAATACATCACCAGTAATAAGGTACTACTTTACGAAACTATAGCCACTGAGGAAGTCTCATGAACCTTAACTGCTCTTGAATACAGACATATATTGGATCTGTGTTAATCTCTGTGAATCCTTTCAAACAGATGCCATACTTTGGAGAAAAGGAAATTGAAATGTATCAGGGAGCTGTAAGTAAAGTTTCCTATAAGATATTGCAGATATTCAATTGTATGTTAAGGTTCTTCTCTCTTTGTTTGGACTAATGTGAGTATATGTTGACTGGTTTTGGTGGTGGTGGAACTTACTGACCTAGAAGAACTTAATTTGAATGCATCTAATTTTAGTGAAGTCCTGCTTCTTTTTTTCCTTCTATTTACATGTTGGAGTCACTGAAACAGAGTTAAGCTTGCAAAACAGATTCATTTATTGATTTAAGTTTGACCAAAATCAGGTTTCCCACATCAGACAGTTCCCTTATACCAGAATTTTTCACCAGCTACCTACACCTTAAATCTCTAAAGCTGGACACCAAAACACAGAAGCCAGTTTTGAAAATTGGGCTGTAAGTATGGGGCAGAAGGAGGGCACTAAGACATAGGTAACTCAATCTGCTGCACTGGAATCAGGCTTGTCCATAGACTGAAAACTACTGAATATACTATTCAGTCTGAATGGGCTGGGGGTCTGATGTGGCCAATCAGCTTGAGGCTCTGTGCAGTGGTATAGTTTGTTTATTTGTTATCTTAAGGCCACTTCTGAAAGGGCATAAATTATGTGTGTTTCTCTTGGACAAGTATGTATTTAAGTATTCTACATTTTTTAAATACAGTGTTTACATATCTTAGCCAGGACAAAAATTATGGTTGGGAGATCAATAACAAATCTCAACAGTGACAATGATTATTGGTTGCTATCATGAAAAAGGCTCCTTAGAAAGAACTTATGCTGACTTTAATATGTAACTGCTGACGTCTGAGGCTCAGGGCTGGTCTACACTACAGGGGAAAATTGATACTTAGATATCTAAGATCGAATTACTCACCGTCCTCACGGCGCTGGATTGATGTCCGCGGCTCCCCCGTCGATTCTGCAACTCTGTTCAGGTTGGTGGAGTTACGGAATCGATATAAGCGTGTTCGGGGATCGATATATCACGTCTAGATGAGACGCGATATATCAATCCCCGAGCAATTGATTGCTACCTGCCGATATGGCGAGTTGTGAAGACGTACCCTCAATTTAAGATGCAGAATGTTCTGTCCTAGCAAGAAACTCTTCCATGCTAAATACTTATTTTTTTCTGTGGTATTTAATGTTCTGTCTGAAATGTATATTATATTCCCCAACCCCCTCCCATAGGCTCAGTATGAAAATCCACCACATATCTATGCTCTAGCGGACAACATGTACAGAAACATGATTATTGACAGAGAAAACCAGTGTGTCATTATCAGGTAAGAAAACAGCTGTTCACCTATTAGAGCTGCTAGTTTAAAGCTTTCTCAGAAGGAAGCAGGATCTCATTTTATTGCTAGATTCCCTTAATTATATAGAATTATCCATTTGTGTTTGTGTTGTGGGGGATCTCAGATAATATTGATGGTGTATTATTTATTTTGGAGCTTTAGAACCCTGGGAGCATTATGGAGCTTTCTAATTGACCACAAGTGATGTCGTAGCTATGTTTAATAATGCTCAGTAAATGTACAGGCTGAATGCTTTCCTTTATTTTTATATATAAAAATTCAATTTCAGATAAGCAGCAAGATACTCAAGCAGGGAATTTTTGCATTTCTCATATGGTTAAAGTCACTTAGTCTTTGACCTTGTGCCCTTTAACACCCCGAAGGCATAATATAATCACCCACAAATAGGCCCCCTTTCATTTCTTACTCGCCGTCAATCGCATTCAGCACAAATGCAACCTTCTAGCACGTCGTCTGGTAAAAGAAGAGTCTTGTAAATTCTTTGAGGGCATTACCATTCTTCTTTTTCTCTTTCATCAATTTTATATTAGTATTAATATAAATGAAAATTGACTATTTCAGGATTTTTTGGTTCCTCATTTTTGTTTTATAATGTTACCTTCGTTTGTAGCTTAACAAAAAGAACCCTTCCCCTCCTCAATGCCTGACTCGTGTCAAAGGTCCCCTTTCCAAAACTACAGTGGCTCTGGAGAACGTATATGAAAGGGACATGATTACAAATAAAACCATGCTAGACGGTTTAAAAACTGGATTTTCATAATTTCCCAATCAGCTCTATTCAGGACTTCCTTTCTACTTCATTCCCACAGGGATTTTGCTATATATGAGGTAATTGTTAGTGGGTTCTACTGTATGTGAAGTTCTTATGGACTATGTTTAACAGGTGTCACTTGTTAAAGCTGCCCTGAACCTTACTTAGTTTTTTATAAAGTCATCACTAAATCAAAACAATGCGTCTATAACTTCCAGTCTGAACCAAAAAGTATTTGGAATGACCCCTCAGCTATGCCCAGGAAGTCTTCCACTGTCCCTGTCCCCACCTTAGTTTAGATCAGCAGAAAGATATTTAAATTTGTAACAGCCCCCAAAGATCTATCTGGCTTATGGGGATAACCAGTGAGTTCAGTCTACTCTAGCCACCCCTCTTATGCCAGGAGCTTTCAAAGGTGGCAAAGAGCTAGCTGTGTCAGCCAACGTTTCCTCATACCAAGGAAACTTACAGGCACCTGGGGAACTTTTTGGCCTCATTATGTCACTGGAGTGCTGCAAAGGAGCCAGAGCAGGGGCCAGGATCTGAGTCTTTGTATCTGAAGGAGTTCCTCATACAAGGTTTTCTGCTATCATATTGAATGCCATAGTGTGAAAGCAGAGATCATCTTAACATGTGTCACAGATGAGCTGCACCTGAAAGCCTGCAAGGAGGAGTCTTGTGAAAATTCTTCATACTTGTTGAATTTCTTTTTGAGCTGTGACTCATAGTCATGGCCAAGCTCCCAAGGGTGACATCCCATAGTAGAAAAGTGTATGGGTGCTCCTAGTACTGGAAAACAAGAGCATGTAGCTCCTTGGAAATAATTGATTATACATATGCTCAGCCTTCCCCCCACCCCGCCTTCTTTTTAGCAATACTAGAGTTATTTGGTCCCATTTCTAATGTTCATAGATGTTAGAAACAAGTACATTTTGTTTTGCTTTGAGCTTTGGTCCTTCACATCCAGAGCTTGGGGTAGTTCATATGCAGGTCCAATTTATCTAAATCCCCAAAATTTGAGGGTTCAGAGAAACAATTCTGGATTTGACCTCCATAAGGGCCAGGCTTTCAAACATGCCTAGCACCCAGAATGTCAACGTCTTTGGAAAATCTGGACAGTTATTTAGGTGCCTGAATTGTGACAGCTGAGTTCGTTTATAAAAGCCAGACCCTGATTGTGGATAATGAGCTCTTTTGAAAGTCTGACCCATACTGTAAATAAAGGACGATTTGTGGTCCCTGAGACGTGTGCACAGCCTCATCACACTCTTCCTGTGTTGTGCTTGATACATTTGAAGAGTATAACAAGAAGGAAAGAAAAAAATCATTTTCATTGACATTATATACAAAATGTTCCTCTTCTTTCTTGCATGTTTATTTTTCCTAAGATTATTTTTGAGAGAGAAACACAGGAAAAGCAGGAAACTATGTTTCCAGATGCTTTTTATGTTGGTGTTTGGTTTTGGGGACAACTCTGAATGGTTCACTGCTGGGTTGTTAGATTTGTCAAATCAAAGAATTCAGCTGGTCGTACGGTTCGTTTTAGTTCATTTTATATTTTTGTCCCCTTGATCAAATTCCATCTACATTGCTTTGGATTACTCAAAGATTCTTCTGATTATAACATCTCAGCTCCTAATAGTTACATAGTTACAAGATGCAAAGCTGATCCACATCTCATTCACTAGTCTGAATTTGGAGTGACTCTACTGAAGTCGATGAAGTTATAATGATGTAAAAGCACACTAGTCTCTTGCTCTGGCATTGCCAAAGAAATGCTTCTGTGGGTAGCCTATTAGGGAGCATTCTTAAAAGATATCCAAAATAGGTCCATCTCTTCTTCCGTACCACTTGTTATAGGCAGCTGTGCCCATTCTAGGACTTCTTTATTACTGATTATATCAGGCCATTTTACATTGAACATTCTCTGCAGACACCTGTAATGAAAGCTGTTCAATTTGCATTGGATGGACTTACTGTTTTCCAGGACTCTGCTCCATAGAAGAGGACACTTAGGACAGTGTTTCTAAATATCTAAAGTTTGGTGGTTTTGTTAATCACATTGGACTTCCCTACTGTATAGAGTTTTTGAAATACAGCAGTTGCTTTTCCTATTCTGGACTTTACATCAAACGTGGAATCACCAGAATTGTGAATGATACTACCCACCTAAGTACATTTAGTGATGTTTTTCAAGGCTTTACCTTCCAAGTAGATAGAATCATTGGTAGGTAAATTAATTTTCATAACTTCATCTTTGATTTATTAATAATATCTAATGGCTTGGCAGAATTTGCAAGACCATTTGTCTTTTGCTGCATATCTTTAACTGCTTATTCATAAGACAGACAAAGTCTGCAAAGTCTAAGACTCCAAGCTCCCAGTCTATTCATGCAATGTCCGTTTCCATACTGACAGTCTGTCACATAACAAAGTCAATAGCAACGACAAACAAGATGGAGGACAAGATGCAACTTCGCCTGACACTACTGTTAACATTAAACCAGTCCATTAGTTTCTGGTTTATCTTTACTGCACATTGAATGTTCTGATACAAATTTTTAATAATTTGAATGAATTTGAATGATTTTGTTGTTTAATGTTATCTGTCACCGTGATTATCTACATTATCAAATGCCTTTTGGAAACTCAGGACTACGGGGGGCGGCCATTCATTGCTTTGCTCTACAATAGGATGAAGAGTTGGTCTACACAAGATCAATTTGTCAAAAACCAACTTGTTTGTCTCTAAATCTGCTTAGGGTGATTGCATAGAAGACTTTCCCCTGGGACTGAAAGCAGCATAATCCCGTGCCACTTGTTACAAAACTCAAATATCCTCTTTGGGGGAGTTTGATTGTAATCCCTCGGTGTATTCTTTCTGCCAGACCAAATTGAAGAGGCATAGCAGGATTTTCATACTGCCCCTTCCACTTGCTTTAAGCAGTTCTGCAATTTGGTCTTTACCTGGCAATTTATTGTTCTTTAGACTTTCAGTAGCTGCTTTAAATTCATCCAGAGTAATTTCCTCACAGCAAACATCGAGCTCTTCTGTCTTCTCTACATTACTGAAGTTAAATGTTATTTTTGGTGAAAGTATACTAAGAATGCCATGGAAATGTTCTGCTCTGGTTTTCTTTTATTCATATAAGGTAGTTAGGGTTTTCCTTTGTTTATCTTTTATTGGTCCTTCCCTTCTGCAGCTAAAATCTGAAACTATTCATTTACTGTTTTGAAAAAAAGGGTTCTCCTTTCCTTTCACTGATGCCATTTCTGCGTCCAGTGCCTGTTTATCGATATATGCTCTTTTATCCTTCCTGGCTGATAGAAGGGTGAAACAGCCAGTTTCATCTAGTTAGAATATACTGAGTCTTGTCATATATCTTTCAAGGGAGAGACAAGCCTGTTTTATTTGTGGAATAATTACCATGTGTGTTAAGAAAACTGTACATGTTTCTAATTATAGCTGAAGAACACTGAGCTATTATGAATGATTGTGAACAATGTAAACAATGAGGCTATTCAAGGGTTGGATTCTTCCTGGCCTGGATGCAGGTGCACAGCGTGTGTCCAGGTGGAAGGGGGAAGGGTGCAAGGAGCCTTTCTTAGCACCATTTGTGTGGCCCTTGTAGGTGCTAGGCAGAATCTCAGAGTCCCTGAGATCAGGAGAAACAGGGATTGCTCTATCCCTCTTTTCCCAGGGCCATGCAGTGCTCTTTGGAGGAAAGAGGGCAGGAGGGGCAGAATGTCACAAAAACGTGGTTTGCATCTCCATGAAAGGCAAGAATGACATTGAACCAGCTGTTCACAAAGATATGTTTGCATGGAATATTCATTTATAAACATGAGACAGTTTTCTATTATCTGAGCCATGCAGATGATGGGCAAATCCTTTACTCCGCTTATCCATGGCAATTGAGTGGTTAAAGAGTTTGGATATTTGACAATTTTAGTTACTAGTGCATGCATCTGAAACTCACAAGAGGCAACAGATCTGTCTGTGCACTTGTTCCCATATATGGAGGAGAGTGTGGTTTGAAGTGATTTGTCGTGTAGCCATAATGGCCAATATGTTATTCACAATAAGCGGTTTAGGCTTCAGCAGCAGTTTGACATTTCATTTCATTTCACTGAGTTTTGCTAAGGCATACAACATGGTGATTTATTTAAGTGTATATTATTTGATCTAGCTTCTGTATTCCACTCTAATAGCCTGCTGAGCTGTTCCTCCCCCCTGTCCCAAAGAAAAAAATGGCTGTCCTTCAATGTATACCTAAGAACTGCCAAAAAAACAAAAAACAATTCACTCAGCTGAGATTTGAACTATGAAGGGTTGTCTGGAGACTTGTTTTGATGTGGTTTTTAATTCCTTCTAGAGCATCATTGTCTTGTGATCATGGCAATGGATGTTATGATTAGTAATTCCTGTTTTGTTTGAGGTAATAGATATGTTCTTCAGATTATCCTTAAAGGGGTATGTTTCTGCAAAGGTGGAAGCTTTATTTCCCTTTTTTATCAGTTCGGGCGACTTATTCCATAAAGTGTTTTAATGTGCTGTGAAGAAATTTCTCAATTCAAGTCTCTCATCCTGTTCTTAATATCAGCTTAATTTTCATCTGCATCTGGTAATGTTTTCTTACAAGAAGGCTACCTGTCATCACCTTAGGATGGTACAACAACTTTACTCATATTAATTTACTTTAATAGAGACTTCTTTCCACTTTACCCCTTCAGTAAAACAATCTGACTAACTCTTTATCTTAAATTGGTTAAAGTCAGTTTAAAAAATCTGGGCCTGCTGCTGCATTGCAAAGCCCATGCAAACCTCAAACAATTGATTTTCTGAAAACTTGTGCAGGGGAGGATGCCTCTGGAGACGTGATTGAATCTTACTGATGGCAGACACTCAGGAAAAGGCATTCACACACAAATCTTCAACATGTTAAGGAACACTGGCAAAAGCCATCAGCAGTATGGGGAGAAATATTTGTATGTAGCAAAGCTGATGGGGATGCTTTGAACAAAACTAAAGAAATGAAACTTTACATGTAGACTCCTTCAAACACAGCAGAATAATATTTTACATCTGCAGTGTCCTTGGTCGGTAGATCTAAGAGCGCTTTGTGTACATTAACTAAAAAGTTCCTCAATGTCCCAATCATGTAGATAAGTATTATCCCTCCCATTCTGCAGATGGGGAAATTTGTGCACAGATTTTAAGTGACTTCCCTCAAGTCACACAACAAATTAGTATCAGAGGGGGGGCATAGGAGTCAGAAGTCTTGATTCCTAATCTCCTACTTTAATCACTAAATTACCCTTCCTCTCAATGATGAAGAAGTGGAAATAAGTTTAGTTTTCTTCTGAGTTCAGTGAAGTTTTAAGAGACTGCTTTATGCAAATTTTTACTCTTCCAGAGTAGCAACTACTACTGGAAAAAATTGGGTAGACCTATAAAACATTTTTTAATTATTAGGAACATATCAAGAAAGTGAATTTGATTTCCAGTAAGGAAAGACTACAGGTTGAAAATTAGTTATGTCAGTGCCACTAACAATTTATTTTCCATAATCCAGTTTCTTCCTATTTTCTTTTAGAATATATACCATATTTTCCAATTTTTATAACAGCTATATATGGAAACATTTCCTACTATAACATGAGATTATTTCAAATAAAATGTCATTTTTATGTTTGTCTAATGAACTTGAGCCATTATAGCCTGCTCAATTTAAGAAACACGCACTTCTAGGATATATAAGATAGTAAGAGACTAAGATAGAAAATAGAGCTTGTATTATTTTATAATCATTGGAGAAGTAAGAAAGCAGATAGATGTCTGTGGAAAAACTGCTCTAGGTGAATAATTTACTGGAATTATCACAATTCTCAAGGCATTTGACTAATTTTGTGCTTGATTCAGGAGAAGGCAAGATACTATCAAAGTGCATCAGATGCAGTTGTTGCAGTGTATAAATAATGTATCATCATCATCATATTGCAGTTCTAGATTTAATATTGCCAATTTACTGGTCTCTGATCAATAAAACTGTAAAAACCAGGAAAAGTATGTGCATGTATAAATCTAAAGTAAACTGTGAAAAGGCAGGCTTGTAACCAAAGTCACATTATTTAAAGTATCACTTAAATCCAGAGACTACAAATAAAATGGAACTAAATTCCTCCATGTTAATGTTCATGGCTACCACTATTATTTAAATGAATAATACAAACCACGCATAATTTGAAGAAAGGGGAGGGGGATAAATTATATAGTGAGGAAATCTTTTGTTTAAAGTGATTTATGACACTGTTTTAAATGAGTTCAAATTTATTAAAGGCTGTGTTATTTGTCTTAGCATTTCTTTCCCCTCATTCTCTGTAATTTGCCCTGAAGGTTACTACAGCATGGTCTTGCAGGGTATGCCCCAAATGGGATACTATAGCTTAGATATAATGGTGACTTTAGGGATCCATTTATGGGCTTCCCCATGTAAAGGTACTTGTAAACAGCATGCTAATGTTGTCTGGGAGGTATGCACCTGTATCCGACTGACTTTTGATTGGAGTTGTGTACCTAGCCTCCTGCGGTTCCTTTTGAAGGTTCTAGCTGTTAGGCTGAGCTGCGATGGTTAGATACAGATAGGAATCGAACCCTTCCAAGCCTATCGATAAATGTCAATAAATGTTGATTTCACTGCACACGCATAAATCAGTGGAAAATATTTCCATCAATAATCTTCAGCATTTACAGATAAACAAAGTAAGAAAAATGCTGGTTGAGAACTTACTAGCATCAAAATGCAGTGGTTTAGACTTTTGAGTTAGGCTTGTTACAAATGGACTAGTGAATGAATAGTAAAAACAGGTCTGATTGGGTGATTTAAGGATATTTAGTTTATGTATTTTGGCATGGGATATTGAGAGTTTGTGTTTTAACAGTTTCTAAAGCTTTAACTTTTTGAATTTCACTGTCTACTGTCAGTAAATAATTCTGACTCCCCATAATTTCATGCAACTGAAAATTTAAATAGCTGCAAATCTTAAAAAAAACTTAAAAACGAACAGTGATATTACCTATCAATTATAAAAAAAATAAAAATTGAATTCTGCCAAGCCTAGATCACTCAGGAAATGTCCTTGAAAATTATTGGTTGCTAATGGGGAAAACTGTATTTGGAATGAGAGTATTCCAGGGAGCGTAGCAGGAAGTAAATAGCATCTCTAGTAGGTCACAGTACTAAAGGCATAATTCTGTCTAAAGGAGGACATCTTTTAAAAGTGAAAGTGTAATTGGTGGTTCATTTTGGAATGCCACTTCAGAAAGGCTTTTTGTTTTCTCTCCTGTTTCATTTGACTCTCTTTAAAAAAGAGTGAGATACAATATGAGCTTAGATACAGCTTGGTTCTTAGTGAGAATAAAACATGGAACAATCAGTTGCACACATACAAAGTGGGAAATGACTGCCTAGGAAGGAGTACTGTGGAAAAGGATCTGGGGGTCATGGTGGATCACAACCTAAATATGAGTCAACAGTGTAACTCTGTTGCAAAAAAAGCAAAACATCATTCTGGGATGTATTAGCAGGAGTATTGTAAGCAAGGCATGATAAGTAATTCCTCCACTCTACTCTGCACTGATTTGGCCTCAGTGGAGTATTGTATCCAGTTCTGGGTGCCACATTTCAGGAAAGATGTGGACAAACTGGAGAAAGTCCAGAGAAAAGCAACAAAAATGATTAAAAATCTAGAAAACATGACCTATGAGGGAAGATTGAAAAAACTGGGTTTGTTTAGTCTGAAGAAGAGAAGACTAAGAGGGGACCTGATAACAGTTTTCAAGTACATAAAAGGTTGTTACAAGGAGGAGGGAGAAAAATTGTTCTTAACCTTTGAGGATAGGACAAGAAGCAATGGGCTTAAATTACAGCAAGGGTGGTTTAGGTTGTACATTACGAAAAACTTCCTAACTGGCACAGTGGTTAAGCACTGGAATAAATTGCCTAGGGAGGTTGTAGAATCTCTATCATTGGGGATTTCTAAGAGCAGGTTGGACAACCATCTGTCAGGGATGGTCTAGATAATACTTAGTCCTGCCTTGAGTGCAGGGGACTGGACTAGAGGACCTCTCGAGGTCTCTTCCAGTCCTGTGATTCTGTGATCCTGTAGGGAACTGTTTTAATTCTTCTCATGTCTCCATACTTTTAAAAAATTGCTGATCCAGACATACTGCTTTCTTTCTTCCTGCATACTCAGCCAGTGTCCCTCATTTTAGTCCCGAAATTACCCATGCTCCACACAAATTGGGAGCCTCCTCATTCTTGTTCAATATGAGGACTGATGTGTCTTGCACCAGTACAAGTGTAAATTAGGACTAATTCCATTAAAATCACAATTTTTAAGTGTGAGATCAGAATCATTCCCCATATGTAGTATCGTCTTAACCCATTTCAGTTCAACACAGAACCTTTTATTTCCCCTTGAGAGGTCCTGTGATCTTTGTCCAAATGCTAGCAGTAGATGAAAGGGACTCCTAATCTGTTGCAAGATGTATCCTAATGTCACCACTGAAATGAAATATTTTAAAGGAAGGAAGGAAGGAATTGTGAAAAGTTAGAGTGGAATATTAAGCCTTCTCGTAGCCTGTGTCAAGAGGCATAAGACCAGGAAGATAGTTCTCAGTGAGTCATTATTAATCACATCCTGAATGACGATTTCATTCAGGAACGCCTAAAAACAAAAAGACTCCTGTGGAATCTAGGCAGATGGCTTCCCTTAAAACATAAGGCTGGGATTTTTAATGGAACCTAAGGGACTTAGGCACACTAATCCCACTAAAATCCTATGGTAATTGGGTTCTTAGCCCCTTGAAAAATTTCAACTTAAGTATATTAATTTCTCTGTTTTAATACTTTCCCTTTTTATATGTCTGGTGAAGATTTCGTGTGTGTGTATGTAACATTATTTATTCTATGTCATTCAGTGACAAACATACCCCAGAAGTATCATGTTAGAATGTTATATGTCATATTCTATATGCTGTTAATCAGCTGATTTAAATTTGGGGCATATTTATTATTGTGGTAGCTGTTCTTGGTTAAACAAGGCAAATCTCAAGCAACTCCAGTAGAAACCTGAGTTTCTCTGTATTTATACTTGTCTTCACTAGAGTTATTCCTGTTTTAGTGTATCAGAGTGTAGAATTTGGGCCTGTGTTGGAAAACCTTTTGGTAGGAGTGACAATTTATCTTTCTTCTTTCAGTTACGTTTTCCAAAGTGTTTCCTTAGAAAACTAAATCATGAAGGTCTAACTATCGTAGACTTTTATTTTGGGTAACTCTCTATCTACACAGTTTTAGTGCTGCTGAGTATGGTGGTATCCCACATTTTATCAAGTTCCATGTTGTTTTCAGGTTTGAACCACTTAACAGATGTGTATTTGTGTTCCTCTCCTCCTAGTGGTGAAAGCGGTGCTGGAAAGACTGTAGCTGCTAAATATATCATGAGTTACATCTCTAAAATATCAGGAGGTGGTCCCAAGGTACAGGTGAGTTGATACAGTGTAATGTTGCTGTAAAGAAACCATGTCAAATCTTACTGTGTAGCCACAGTGCCAGGAATGACACTTATGAGGTAAATGGCTGAGCACACATGTACAGCCAACATAGATCCCCTAGCATAGAAACTGGTGTGTACTGCACAAACGGGTCTTCCAGAGTTCAGGTATCCCTGAATTGTACTGTGTAGGGGATGGATGAATTGGGGCCAGGGATTCACCCCTGCACAGATCTGCTGATCCTCCACCTGTGGAGTTCATAAGATGAAAACCCACTAGTCTGAACAGATCCCTGTGGAACAGCTTCAGTGTTGATGCTGAATTATTTAAAGGTTAAAGATTTGGGGGGGGAAATGTTAATGGAATTTGTGACCTCAAGATGTAGAGAGAGAAGTTTAATTTATAGCAGCCAAACATTATTTAACAAAATCTCAGAAAATCTGCTTTTTCTACAATGCCAAATATGAATTTTTACTAGACCTTTCAGATCCAGAGAGAATTGAACTGTCTCTCAGTGGTTCATATCTCCCATTAAATCATGGATTTGTGTTCACACATTAGAGAGAAAAGAGAAGGACTTTTATTAAACATTATTTTAAACTATCTAGTAGGAAATGTAATTTCTGGGAGCGAGCTAGAACGGTGAATAGTTGCTTGTTAATAATTCTGAAATGTGTCTGCACTATCTACACAAATATTTTAACTAAAGCTAATAGTAAATTAGCCATAAAATTCCACTAATGGAGTTCTAGGGGATCATGAGCTGATTGACAGACAACTATTCTTGGTAAGTAGTGGCTGCTCTTTACCAGTATGCTTCCCTGCCCCCCACACCCTCTGCTTACCATAATACATTGGCCTTAGTACAAGCTCTGATGATGATGATGTTCTTCCTGTTTTTTGGGGGGGAGACAATGATACAGGGAACATTGCACAGTCATTCAATAGCAAAGGGAAAATGTGCATTGTGTTATTTTTGGAGTGGCCTTAATCACATTATAAATAATTGTTTCCGTTATTTTAAGTAAATCCCAGCTGTTCCAACAAGATGCAAAATAAACTCAGCAGTTACAAGTCATAGCTGATTAAACTGATACATTTCCTTGAGTAGTGTATTGTTTTTGTGTGAAATTCAACCCTCCCTACACTAACGTGAATATACAAGTTTTGAGCAAGAAACTAACACCCTGATCCTACTCCCATTAAAGCAAATGGCCTTTCCACAGCTAATGCTTCAAACTATGGGCTGATGCCTCTCTGCACCTGCTAGGCTGAGTTTTATGATAATTGAATCTGTATAAGTGAGAATCCAGTGGCCTCCTTGTGGTCTGCTCCTAGCACTTCTCTCCTTGCTGTCTGATTCGAAGCTCTCACAGAGCTAACCACTAACCCATTTGCAGTCTTGAGCTAGCGTTCCTTATGCCGGCAAAACTCCCATTAACTTGATGAGTTTTGCTTGTTTTAAGGAATTGCAAGATTGGGCTGCAAGGTTATAGGTTGAATTAGTAAGCAGTTATTTCATAAACAGGACATAAATACTTTGAAACTGAGTGGATGACGTGTATAGTGTTAAAATAATTATTGTTCCCCATCCTGATCACCAGATGCTTTGCACCATTCAAACATAGCCTATGTATTTTGTCTAAATTTTAAATTATTCAGCAGCGTTCTGAATCTGCTTTTCAAGTCCTACATTTTCCAAATTCTCTACCTTCCTCCATTTTATCTATTTGCCATTGTCCTCAATATTCCAGTTTCCTTCTCTACTTGTTTCATTACTTCTTTTTTGGATAGTAGGCCTTATTTAGTAGGGAAGTTAAAGGCAAAAAGGATAAAATGTGGCCAGAAATGTTGCAATCTTGGGCCAAATTGTGCCCCCAGATACACTTGGTAAAAACCTGGAATAACTGTTGATTTAATGTAGATTTATATGCAGTAGCTCAGGTTAGAATATTATCCTCAAGGTTTTTTGTCCAACTCAATCTAGCCATAATCCAGAAAAATAAAGTTTCTCAGATAAATGTACTTAGTGGAACAGGAACATAGGATTCACTATACAGGATCCAGACTATTAATCCATCAAGTCTGGTAGCCTCCTCCCAGTGCTCCAGCACAAAACTAACCCCTTTGTCTCTGGTCCTCCTTCCACTCCAGTAAATCACTCAGCCAATTGTGAACTGTTCTACATGGATATTTGTTATCTTTTAATGTTCCCTAGAAACGGGTTTTAAAAATTGCAAGCTACCTACTAACAAGGGGAGAAACTACCATTTCAGGGGTAGGAGGACTCTACCAGCAAGGCCAGTGATAGTGGCTTACTGGTACTAAGGGGTGGGAATCTACACCACTTTGCTTTTCTACCTCCGATATTCTTGTCCATCCCCCCATCTTCCTGGCTGCTGTGAGAGGGTGAGAGAAAAAGTTTCTGTTACTTTATCTCTGACCAGAGTCTGCCTCTGCTTCAAACCCTGTGAGCAGCAATGAAACTGTCAAGAAACAGGTCAGTTTTATTGTGCTGCTTCTTGGCATAGCTATGAGCAAAGCACTGGCTATCTGCAAGTTCAGGAAGATGACTGCAGCAGTTTATGTTCTGCTTAAGTCTGGATGATTTTCTTTACAATCATAAGAACTAGAAACTGAAAAAAAACAAAAACTTGCATTCTGCAGACATGATGGTGTAGATTTCCCCTCACCTGACCAAGAGGATATTCCAATGCCTGCTTGTAGAGACAGGCATCCTTGCACCTAATATATATGTCAAGTTTACAAATCAAGTGTGAGTGCTCCAAGACCTTGATAAAGATCCCAAAGCAGATTTTTTTTGTTGTTGTTTTAAAAAATTTCAGCATGTGAAGGACATTATTCTGCAGTCAAACCCTTTACTGGAAGCCTTTGGGAATGCGAAGACTGTGCGGAACAATAACTCCAGCAGATTTGTAAGTTCCTCTTGCAAAAGATTGCTTTTGCTCCTAACATCTGTGGGTTTGATTTGGACATCTTTGTGAAGGAAAATGCTGGTTTTCATGTAAACGGAGAGGCACACATTTTCAGGGCTCCTAGGTGTTATTGCAAATGTTTGTTTCTATTACTGTTTGGGCAAAGCTATTTGTAAGTAGTCTTATGTGTAAACAAGACAATTAGCAACTTAATTGGGGCCTAATCTGCACTGAACTGGAAGGTATGAGCGTATCTATTTTCCAGCCCATGTAATAATTGGCTTTGATTTTTTTTTTTTAAATGGGATGGAACAATTGCTAGCTTCACTGCTGGGCACGAAGGTTATTCATCTTTCCAAAAAGCAATAAGGAATTATTTTCAGGACTTAATTATAAATGTTATGCATACTAATGGGAACTAACAACGACATACAGAAAATGTAGCCCTTACAACATTTAATTGGGAAGAACCACCATGTATTTATAAAATATAGTGAAGAGAGAATGGGAGCAAAATTACTGTACATATGTGGGACCAACTGCCCTGCTTGTGTAAATGGGCACAGCTCCATTTAATTAAAATGGAGTTTTACCCTTTTACACCAGCATAGAATTTGAACTGTGCTTTTCCAGTGTTAGGCCTGTGTTGAAAATATATATAGATATATATCTGGATATAATAGAATATAAATGTCTTGACAGACATTCAAATATAAAGTGAAATAAAATATACAACAAGGTTAGCTGACACCTCCTTCAATGGGGGAATAAAATTCAAAACTGTCGATATCCTTATTGTTTTCCAATGTATTTCCCCTGCTGTGACTACCTATATTAGCAGTGAGCCTTGCTTGACAAACTTCTTCTCCTTTTGCTCCCCTTAAGCATCATACCCTTCACAAAACAAAAGTAAAGGTGTATTTTGCAGTTGAGATGGGTTACTAATGCAATTCCTCAGTCCACCAAGATAAAAGGATCATTGATATACATCACCTGGAAACAGAAGGCTGTATTAGCCACTGGTTTATGGAGTTGTAAATCTACTACACTGGAGTAGTTCACACATATATCAGTAGTAAATTTAGCCATCAGTGTTTCATTTCTGCAATTTGCATAATTCACACCAACCAAGTAAGGCAGAGGAAAGAAATCCCCCACTTAGTCCTTACATATGGGTTAGTGTACATCTTTGTTCTAATGCACTGCAGAATTATTGTGCTGGGTTTAGAATTAGGTAACTGGACATGGAAAAGTGAGGAAGAAAGTAATTGTTTCTTAAGAGTCCAGGCCTAAATTAACCTTGAAAGATTGAAGTAATACAGAATAAATATTCTAGTCAGTTTCCTTGAGTTATACCGCAACAGGCGTCTGCTTTAAGCTTAGTTTTTATTAATCGTTCAAAAACCTCTATAATTATTTGTTACAGGGGAAATACTTTGAAATCCAGTTTAGCCCAGGTGGGGAGCCTGATGGTGGAAAGATCTCCAACTTTCTCCTGGAAAAGTCTCGGGTGGTAATGAGGAATCCTGGAGAGAGGAGTTTTCACATTTTTTACCAGGTCCGAAATGTGCAGTTCCTTTCACGGTTATTTAAAAAATACTTCTTCCATTTCCAGTTTTTCCTTTATATTGGTCCATCTCTCAGTGAAGTCATGCTATTGATTGTATGTTTAAAAGGGCAGTCTGAATATTACTAGGTACCTTCAGTGCACACTAAGGCATTGTCTAACATAGACCCATTCAGTGGCTTGAGTCTCTTTCCAAATCCAGAAAACCGTAGACTCTCAGTGAAGTAACAACATGAGGTATTTCTAAGGGCCAGCTTGAAAATTCACTGTTGCCTCCCACATGGAAGAGTTTAATAGAATATAGTAGATAATTTCCCTGCTGATTTTTTAAAACTGTCCTCTGGAGTGTAATAGAGAATGATCACTTCTGTCTTCTCTGACATTACAACCTCAGTCACCTGTTCAAGAACTGTCCCTCCCCAACTGGAGAGAGTTAATAGCTAACTAATAACTAATAGATATCTGATTTCTGGTGTTTTTCTTTTGCAGCTTATTGAAGGTGCCTCCTCAGAGCAGAAACACAGCCTGGGCATTACCAGTATGGATTACTATTACTATCTGAGCCTCTCTGGATCCTACAAAGTAGATGACATAAATGACAAATCTGATTTTCAGGAAACTCTGGTGTGTTTTTAAAATCAGTGCTCCATGTGTGTGTATTCATTCAGATATACCTTTTAAGGCAAATAGGTTAATGTTTCATATTTACAGACAAAGGAAACGTGGGAAGGAAAACCACATGCTGCAAATTCCTGTAGATAAAAACTCACTCATATAATTTTAATTACCTCTTTATTATGAATGGATGTTTTTTCTGGGTAGCACTCTGATAGGCGCTGACTCCGTAGGTACTCTGGTGCTGGAGCACCCACGGGGAAAAATCAGCAGGAGCTCCTCACCCACTGGCAGCCAGCTCCCCCAGCCCCACCCGAGCCATGTTCCCATTCCTCTCCCTCTCTCCCAGCGCTTCCTCCACCACCTAACAGCTGTTTGGCAATGCTTAGGACTTTCTGGGAGGGAGGGGGAGGAGCGGGGATGCGGTGCACTAGGGGGAGGAGGCAGAGAAGAGACGGGATGGGGTGGGGACTTGGGGGAAGGGAATAGAATGAGGAGGCGGGGCTGGGTGGGAAAAGGTGAGGCAGGGACTTTGGGGAAGGGGGTGGAATTGAGGTGGGGCGAGGGCAGTGCAGGGGCAGGGCTGTGGGGGGGTGGGCATCGAGCTCCCACGGGGCAGAGGGGAAGTCAGTGCCTATGCTCTGATAATTCTGCTAAGATAGCCACACTGTAGACAGTACTTTTTGTCAGGAATTTGTTGGAAATTTATTTTAGAGGTACAGATTCAATAGACAAGGAGATCAGCCAATGAGCAGCAGATGAGAAAGTGCATTGTGAAAAATATTAAAATACAGCACGATGATTGGCTTCCACTGAGAAGTGAAAATTGAAAAAAAGAAAGCTCTCTGCTGCAAATAGTAGCATGCGCTGAAGGTTGGAGGAAGGGACTGAGGGCGTGTCTACATGTACAGCGCAGTGTAGTGCTTCAGTGGAGATGCTGCTCCTCTCCTGTCTGCATAGTTAGTCCACCTCTGTGAGAGGTGGTAGCTGTTTTGATGGGAGAAGCTCTCCCGTCGCCATACCGCTGTCTACACCAGGGGTTAGGTCAGTATAACTGTGTTGCTCAGGGATGTGGATTTTTCACACTGCTAGACAACCTAGTTATACCAAAGTATGTTTGCAGTGTAGGCCTGGCCTGAGAATCCGGAGACCAGGGCTCTGCATCCAGCTCTGATATTGGCTTGCTGTGTGCCTGTGGCTAGCTATGTGGATGCCTCTGCCACTTCTAATGCAAAACATTATCTAAGTGCCAAGAAAAATTACAGATTAGGAATCAGATTTGTAAAAGAACCATTTACTATACTTCATAAAAAACTATTCTGCAGATCAGTTATTTTATGACTGGCTGAAGTGCACAGCCTAAGCCAACCAAAATGTAACTATTCTAGAATCATGCAGTATGCAGTTTTCTCTTCTGTTAGGTCTAAATCATCTATTTTTTAACAGGAATAATGTTTTTGTAATACAGCGTTGTCCTAGAATCTGTCTCTCCTTTCGTGCTACAGCTTCATTTTAGCATATATGATGAGCTCAGCTAGATCTCCCATCCTGTTGATGAAATTCTGTGGAAACTTTAGTGGGTTTTGGATGCCTGATTGCTTTAAATTCTTTTGAAAATCCCAGACTTAATTTTTTGTTCCAATTAATTATTCATGGTTTGTGAACAATATGGGTAGTGAATAATGTTAGTTACTTGATGTCTTTCTTTTCCCAGCATGCAATGAACGTGATTGGCATCTTTGCAGAGGAACAGACACTGGTACTACAGATCGTGGCAGGAGTGCTGCACTTGGGAAACATCAGCTTTAAAGAAGTTGGCAACTATGCGGCAGTGGAGAGTGAGGAGTGTAGGTAGTTCTGGAAACAGTTACAAGATTAATGATGATGCAACAGGCTGAGGCCCAGATGTTGCAAGGTGAACTGAGTAGTGAGCTGCTTATCCAAATACAGTACATCATTGCTCATGCTCTGGGATTGCTAATTCAGTTTCTCTTTCAAAAACAATATGGGGCCATAGCCCCTAGTTACACCCATGCAATCTTATCAACTTAATTAATGAGAGGTGAAGCAGCAACTCCCTCCATAGCTGGCTTGGGTAGCCAGAGCATAGATGCTTGGGGCATTGTCCATATTCCTACCCTATCCAGGCATTAGATAAAGACACCTGCTGTCTTTTAAAAACTCTCTTATACTTTCTAAGGTTTGAGGTAAACAGCTGAAGAACTTTTTTGGGATGGGGTGCAGTTTATTTAAGATGCATCTGAGTGTAAAGACTTGAATAGTTTCTTGGAAGATTTAGAGAAGGTTTTGAGCCAGAAGTCCTGTTTTTACCACATCCCGCCAGGTTTATTTCTGCTGACTGCTACTTGAGATACTTGTGGGTTTTCTTGTTTTTTAAATCTTTAAATCACCATCCGTTGGTTTAGTTCAAAAACAACAACCCTAGTTGTTCTTGCAGTTTTGGCTTTCCCTGCTTTCCTCCTCGGAATTAACCAAAGCCGCCTGAAAGAGAAACTGACCAGCAGGCAGATGGACAGTAAGTGGGGAGGCAAATCAGAGTCCATTAATGTGACGCTTAATGTGGAACAGGCCTGCTACACCAGAGATGCTCTAGCCAAAGCCCTTCATGCCCGCATCTTTGACTACCTGGTGGATGTAAGTTGAATTTTTTCTGATTATGTCACTAGAGTTAAATGTTGAAAGGAATAAATATCCCATGTGGGATTTCCCCACAATTCTCTGCTTTTGGCCATTGTATCCTTCCCCCACTGCACTACATTTTCCTCAAGCCTTAAACAGCTGTTAATTGCTAACCACTGTTGTACAGCCCTCTCCATGCCCTCCCCCCTCCACACACACGAGCCCCCTGGTGCCTGCCCTAGAGCAGGAATGCTGAGGGCAAGGGAAAGGGGCAAGGGAGAGGCTCTTCCATGCAGTACTCCTGCACTGTACACATCCTTAACTTGCTTGTGTTTCTAGAGCATTTAGCTGGGGACATTATAATCATAGTGGCAGCACTGGATGGCACAACAAGGGCATGGCCATGGAACTCAAGACAGTGGCTGGAAGGCCCATGCTACATCTTTTCAAAAGGTTTAACCGGCTGGTGAGTGCATTATGCCTCTCAGCCTCCAGTCACTGCTGCCCAAGTGGTGTACCACGTTCTCCTCGGCCGCCCACCCTCCCCCCATCCCCAAAATACAGCTCACGCTTTTAGAACTTTATTGTGACTTATAGTGTGGGGCACTCTCAGGAAGGAAGAACAATCAGGTAATGAAACTCCCAGGGGGAGTGGTCACAGCCTCCCTTCATTGTCCCATTCTCGCTGCTTTCCACATACCGTTCTACTCCTTCTCCCTTCCTCACGTGCAAGGTAGTCTCTTTTCAGGATGAGACTCTAGGCTGAAATAGGAAGGGAGAAACATCAGATATTGGACAAGATACTGGGCTAGCTGAAGCAAAGGTTTGTTCCAGGGAGGCATTCCTATTTTCTTATAACTACCTCACCATGGCAGTTCCCACTGCCTATAGCAGATATCACTGGTGCCAGCAGCTTAAAAGAGCAAAACAAGGAAAAGCAGACATTTAAAAAGTTTAATGGGAAGAATCAGGTTTGCATATCAGCAAAACTCTAACTATTGCGCTTTTATAAAAGTTCTTTTTATTTCTTGTTTTCTTGTTTTATTTCTCTTTTTAAATGGTCCAGTAACTCTTTCTAATGAGAAACAGATTTACAGGTAGTAGTTCTGAAGGCTCACTTGCTTGGATAACAGGATAATGTAATACTCATTTGCTAGCTGACAACAGAGTTTACCTTTTTAAATAAAGTGAAATACACTTGCAAGGAGAAAAGAGGAGTTTCATACATCATTGCATATAATGAGGTTGTTTTTGTACAACCCAAATTTTTCAGTTCCAGGTTGCTTAAGGGTTTAAACTGTAGTTTGTTTTGTATAAACATGTTTTTTCTCTCTGTTTTTTATTAGTCCATTAATAAGGCTATGGAGAAGGACTATGAAGAGTATAACATTGGTGTCTTAGACATTTATGGCTTTGAAATATTTCAGGTAAGAGTGCAAAATTCAGGATCTGATTTGACCTGACGTTGAGAGGATTTTTTTTTAACTGTGTTCAAAACAAAGAAAGGAAAATGTCAGCTTCCTGGGCATTCATACTAACTACAGTGCCCAGTGGTAATAACTCACATAATAAAAATGAAGTACTGAAAACAGCTTCAGAGAATCTAGGTCACTAACCTTTACACTGAAGTGCTGACAATACACGGAATAACTGTAAAATCAGCTGCCAGCTCATCATTGAAAATGTTCATTAAAATCTCTCCAAAAGTAGCTTATTATAAAAAAAAATAAAAAGCTGTTGAATGTGGAGCATGAGACTAACAATGTAATTTTTTTCTTTGTTTTATTATAGAAAAATGGTTTTGAACAGTTCTGCATCAACTTTGTTAATGAAAAACTGCAGCAGATTTTTATTGAACTGACACTGAAGGCAGAACAGGTAACTACACATTGATAATCTCTGAGTTAAAAATTCAGTTAGCTGTCACCCTTTCATTTGGTGCTGGACTGAGGTTTTAGACAGTGACAACAAAATTTGCCTTATTGTAAAGCGAGACAAAAAAAATTCATTGCAGTTGGCTAACCTTGAAAATGTAAATAGCATCAGTTGCAGACACATTTATCTTCCAATACAATGATACAAAGGTGAGTCTCTTGCACAGTGTATTTATGCAGTCATATGACTTTCTGACCACATGTGCTGTGTGCTCTGACTCACTGACAGAACTGGAAAACTGAAGCCTCGTTCCATCCCTCCATTTTTGTGGGAAATGGCACTAAAAGTTAAATGCAAAAACAGTTTGTCTCACCCATTTTTCTCTATTCTTTAATGAAATAGAGAATTCAGTTAATTTGACTGTACATTTATTTTTACTTTACCCATTCCTCACTTCTCTGCTCTTTTAAAAGCATGTGCCTTTCTCTGCCCTGGAATGTCCTTGCCAAGTTTCTCCTTACATGAGCATCAAATTCTACATGAGAAAACAATAATAGCGTGCAATATGCCCAGAGAGGTGTGGTCTAATAGTGCAAGTATAAACCTGGCGCCCAAGGACTCCAGAGTCAGCAGCTAAGTGTTCTTGGGCCAGTTACTTGGGGTCAGTATTTCCAAAAGTGTACATACACAATTGCACTTCCACAAAAGGGCACACAAATGACTAGTTAAGCATCTAGCTGAACATTTATGTATGTAATTGTTACAATTACAAATTGTTACAATTACAAATTGTGACATTTTTCTATAAAAAATGTTTTAATTAAAATGTTTTTGACCAGCTGTAGCGTTGGTTGCACTCACATCGCAGGAATTGCGCACAGAAAGAGGGAGCATAGCTGGTCCTGCATTTTTGCATGTACAGCTCTGAACATGCTGTTGTAGAGATCTGTTCCTTAGCGTCTCTCTCTCAGTTTCTCCATCTATAAATTAGCCTTGAGAATATTGACAATCACCTGTGTCTCAGGTATTGTGAAGCTTGTTTTGTTAGCGTTTGTAAGGTGGGTTGAAGATAAATATGTTAACTGAAAATCCTGCTCTGATTAGTAACTGCTTGAGTCATGGGTGAGGAGAATGGAAGGACTCTAAGGCATCTGAACAGTACAAGGTGCACTGGATGAAGAGGGAGGATTTTATCCTCTGCAATGTCAGTGTTATGTAATACAGAGTTGAATTGTACCCCAATATTATTTTTCTCAAAGTAACTGTAAATCTGATATTGGGAGACATATGAGATCAGAACAGGGGAAAGGTATGTTGTACTTGGTGTTTTGGTCACAGGTATTACCACTGTGTTATTGAACTTATATTCAAAGGGCCAGATTCATCCCTGTGGTAACTCTGGACTCAAAGAGATGAATTTAGGACACAGTTCTATGAATCCTCCATGTGATCCCATAGAAATTATCCAGCAGGAATTATTGTCATTGCTTTTGGCAGGATCATCGAAAAGAAGCTCCCAATCACCTGTATAGACAGGTCTTTTAAAACCATTTGAATGGTATAGAATTTATCTGTGTGTGAACTATCCTAAATCCACTACTAAACCTATAGAATGAGTAAATATTTGAGTCTTTCTTTCTATCTCACAGGAAGAATATGTGCAAGAAGGAATTATGTGGACACCTATAGATTATTTCAACAACAAAATAGTATGTGACCTCATTGAGAATAAAGTGGTAAGTTTTTGTCACAAATACTGGTGCATGAAACTGAGACAACATTTTTCTCCAAACTAATTGTTAGGACTGTCTTGGTGTCAAAAATCAGAGGGGTAGCTGTGTTAGTCTGGCTCTGTAAAAGCAGCAAAAGCATCTGACGAAGTGAGTATTCACCCAGGAAAGCTCATGCTCCAGTACGTCTGTTAGTCTATAATGTGCCACAGGACTCTTTGGTGCTTTTGCTGTCAAGAGTAGCCCAGGGTTGTGCAGCAAGTGGGACACTCTAGTTCCATATGGGTAACATATATTAGAGATGGACTGAAATTAGTGCTGGTCAGAAGAAAAAAAAGCCACCACATTTTCCTGCTGGAAAATGGAGTTTCTTCAAAATCTAAATTTTCCATGAACTCCACATTGCACTGCGGTGGCTCAGTCAGAGGGAGAGACCATGATGAATTATGGGAAACGTAGTCCAGTTGGGGAACTGGGCCCATGAAGAGAATGGGACACGAGGGAGCAAAAACTACAACTGCCATGATGCACTGTCACAGCTCAGGCAAAAGCAGAGATTAATGTTGACCCAATACAAGGTGTTTTTTCATTTCCAGATAGAATTTTTTCAGAACTTTTTTCCATGAAAACTTTTATATTTAGACTTTTCATCCTGACTTGGGATGAAAATAAACGTCAAAATATCAGAATTTCCCATGGAACAGAAATTCTGGTTTGTTTGAGCAGCTCTACTGTTCACCCCCACACAAAGGCCCAAACTTTGCTGTTGGTTCAGAGGAAATGGTGAACTGTATGCTTAGCATTTCCAATGTTCCCTCTCTTATCTGTATGTAAAGAGACGTATGGGTAGGATAATGTTGTGTGTCACACTACAATTTTAGAGATTTGACTTTGAGTTTGTCAAGTTGCAGGAATAGAGATTAATAGTATTTATTTGAAATGTGGGTTAGTTTTTGGTGGTGGGGGAAGAAAAATAACTATTTGTGACAGCTTTAAGCTAAAAAAAAATAGATTTTCTCCTTGTCATTAGAGCTGTCTAGTCAATCCTAGGACTTCCAATTCTTCCTTGACTTTTTTTTCATGTTAATGGACAAATTAATCCCCAGTATAACTCTATTGGCTGTGGGGAAATTATACCTGAGATGAATTTGCTCTAGTGTTTTACTCTGTCAACCTTGAAACCATATCATATGTTTCTTTACTTTTCTTCCTCCTCTTCCCCATTTACCTTTGCCCTGTCAGAATCCCCCAGGAATTATGAGCATTCTGGATGATGTGTGCGCCACAATGCATGCAGTGGGAGAGGGAGCTGACCAGACGCTGCTCCAGAAACTCCAGATGCAGATTGGGACTCATGAACATTTCAACAGCTGGAATCAGGGATTTATCATCCACCATTATGCAGGAAAGGTGCTACAGAAAAACAGTTTTTTAAAAGGAAAAAAGCCCTATTCTTTTAAATGCTAATTTCTTTTAAATAAAAACACAGTAACCAAATGGAGGGGAAATAGTTTTAATCCTTGATTAAAACTAAATTATCAGTTGCACAGCTATAAAATTTAGAGAGTCTGACTCTCCTCTGACTGCCATCAGTTTTCCACTGGTATAACTCCATTGTCTGGTAGGGTTGTGGACTTTTTAATCACATTTTTATATAGGCAAAAGCGCTAGTGCAGCTGCAGTTGTAGTAGCCAAACTGTGCTTTTGCCAGTACTGTTTATTTCATTTGGGAAAAATCAAATTATGATGGCAAAAATACTCTTTTTCCAGTATAAAGTCCATCTACACTAGGAAGGTTTACTTTTATAGCTATACTGGCAAGCCTTTTCTAGTATAGACTGGGTTAAATCTCAGGCTCTGCTGTGTTTCTTCTCTACAGAATTTGAGTTTTTTTAAATTTTTTGTTTCCTCTCACACTAGGGACAATGGTCCTAGAGTCAGATTAGCAATTTACATCTGTGATAAAATAGTTACAACAAAACCACTAGTTAGAAATGTTATTGATTTGTATATTTACAGATTTGCAGTATCATTCAAGGTCAAAAATTTTGCTGCATATCAGAGAGATTAGGTTAAAAAAATAAAATGAGATTAAGGACATACTTTAATTGATAAGACAAGGAAGAAGCCTGCCAGATTGTCATTTCTTCCTTAGGCTACCCTTGCTCACACTGAGTAGACCCTTTACACTGTAATAAGTTCTGTTGAAATCTGTGGGACTGCTTGTGGAGTAACATACTGCTTAACAAGAGTAGGAGATTCTAGCCCAGAACTTGTAATGTGGCAGCATACTGCAGGGATTTCAGAAAGTGTGTTATCTTATATGTCAAATGTGCACAATAGGAGTAAGTTATAAACACATTTGCAGCCATAACTCTGAATTTCCTTGATTTGTTGATTACATTTAGGTCCTTTGCATTAGTTTCATTTGATCAGTTATTAAAAATACAAAATAAAAATAAGAAACCCATATAAGTATCAGTCAATAGCATTCATGTGGACATTTTAAAAAAAGGACCATAGAAAGTATGTTTCAAAGAGAATGTCATTGGAAACCTTAAAATTAGAATCATAGCTAAGTATGAAACATGGATATACAGGAAAAGATGTTATGAATAATTGCAAAAGCAATCATTATGTCTAAGGACTAGCTGTTTGCAAAACTAGAAGGTGTGAAGAAAAAGCAAAAAATATTAAAATATTTCTTGGAAGAGAAGAAAAAGTTTGACATGTGACTGACAGCTTGTTGCCAGAATTTAGACCAATATGAATAAAAACAGCTGAATTATAAGCCTCTGAAAAGTGATGTTTCCAATGGAAACCACAATGACCCTTAACAGCTAAATTTAAGTCATTTTCAAATAAAATATAGTCCAGCTATTTATCATGACATACTATGGGTGATTGGCTAGAAGATCAGCAACCAACCATCAGCTGTAAGGCAATTGAAAAGAACACAACATAACCTTGAGTGAAGCCATGGACTTCAATGAGATCAAGATTGCACGTAGTATTTTCTTATTGTAGTAGCACGTGGACAACACTGAGGTGCAGAATATTTCGTGTATTCTGGTTGACATAGGTTATTACTACAGGGGTTTTGGTATCAGTCTGCCTTACCTATCTCTTGACATGGCACTAAGACTATGCAGAACTTTGACATGCAGAAACACTCATTTCCTATTTCTTTCTCCTACAGACAGTAACAACTGTTTCCATTATGAACTGCAGTGCTAAGATACCATGAAGAGAGTCTTTTTTCCTTTTTTTTCTTTTTTTTTAAGAGTGAAATAAAGGAATTCAGTCAACTTGAAATCCAGTCAGTTTAAAAAAATCAAGTTAAAATCACTTTTGGGTATCGCATCTGTTCCCAAGTGTGTCTGCCAATTTTTGTGGTTTTTACAGATGACATTATCTGTGGCAGTGTGAGAGACCCACTGAAAGCAGAGAGGAAGTGAATTACACAGGAGAAACAGTGAAACTAACTGCATACAAAGTGCTGTCAAATGATGGTGTCCCCCTTAAATCTGGAATAAATGTGCAGGTGTTCTGTTTATTATTTTGTACTAAGTCCTGCTGCATTTCTCCTATTCATGATTTTTTTAACACTGCAGTACTTATTGATTTTATTTAATTACAGAAAACCCTGATTATGCAGAACCTTTGTTGTTGTTGTTTTTCTTTATATGAGATTAAATTTATTGTCAGGCTGTTGCATCTCATTACCCAGCTGCATGATGTTCTTTTTCATTATATTCTAAATACATATCTGACATCAGCTAAGTCTTACATGACAAACTCATGAGGCAAATTATATTCAGAGATTTATTGGTTACCACAAATCAGATCAACAGAAAAATCGTGGGGGTTTTAAAATATTGCTTAATTATCAGGTTCTCTACTAAACATCAACATTTGATTTCCACCTTGGCCCAGGTATCCTATGAGATGGATGGATTCTGTGAGAGGAATCGGGATGTTCTTTTCATGGACTTGATTGAACTCATGCAGAGCAGTGAGCTGTACGTAGACAAAACTTGTTTAACACTTACACTTTGGGTGACTAGAATGTTGGTTCAAGAGGCCGGTGGCCTGATTCTCCACTGCCTTGCACCATGTGTAGCCATTTACACCTGTGCAAAGTGGTTATAAAACACGACCAGATCAAAATGGTAGCATTTTATAGCCAGTTTGCACAGATGTGAATGACTATACACGGTGCACGGTGCAGTGGGGGGTCAGGCCAAAGGTAGATTAGATATGATCAGTGGGCAGGCTAGATACTGGTCAGAATCTAGCCCTGAATAAGGGCTTCAGGATCTAGTCCAGTGATTTGTAAAGTGCTTTGAAATCAACAGAAGAAAGGTTCTTGGTTAAAGGTACAGAATAGCATTTTTAAATATTGTCTATTTTAATTAATAATGTTGATATGTTAACCTTTTAAAAAAAATTAAGGCCATCCACATAATATTCCTTTGAATCTGGGATTTTGTGACCCTTCAGAAATTCACGTGTCTGTGAAAGGGATCGCTGAAAAAGCACTGTCTGCAGATAAAGCTGTTTGAAAATGTGATCTTAGACTGATATGGTATGGCTGCATTCACAAATTACTGTAAATAATCATGCATAGTCACTAAACCACCAATTTCTACCATGTATCCCTTGATATACTGCAGTGTGCACAGTGCATGGTTGTCCTGTTCTCATATACCAATATGTCTTGCTAATTCTTTTCCAGACCTTTTATAAAGGCTCTATTTCCTGAAAATCTCCAAGCAGACAAGAAAGGCCGCCCAACCACTGCTGGCAGTAAAATTAAGGTATGTTCAGTTTATGCCTCTTGGATATAACTGGTGGAAAGGGTGGGGCAATTTTTCTTGGAGTTAGTATTTTTATCTTTGAAAACTTTCCTTTTACAATAATGGGATCGGCTCAAAGGGGTCTGATGCCCTAGCCTAGATAGAGGGACCAAAAAAAAAAAAATAAGCGCATTTCCCATCTCAGAGACACCTATACAAACAGTCACTAAACATTTTTCTACCCTGTGTGAAGTCTGTTTAACTGAATTGATGAGCTAGACCTTGTGACCTCGTCATTAATACTTGCACAGTGCTGGAAAATAAATTAGTTGTATGAGTGGTAAATACTTTTATTATGATTATTTAATAAATTTTTCTATTGAGAACAAGCCCAACTACACTGTATCCAAAATAAGAAATGTGCCTGTACTTCAAAGATAACAGGCCAAATTTCTTACTGGTAAATTGGGAAAGCTCTATTGACATCAGTGGAGGTACACCATTTTACGCCAGCCAAGCATCGGTCCCAGAGTGTTTTGTTTAAAGGTGAATGTTGCATTTGAGAAGTATATACAGGTTTTTGCATTGTAACCATTTCAGAATAAAAGTGAAAATTCAGTCAACTTCAGTATTTCAATAAATGTCAAAAAACAAAACAAAAATACCCCAACAGATTCTGCACAACTAACACGCAAAGGAGTAACTTCAAATTAGCAACATTCTTGGGTTTTATGAATGCATAGGGAAGGAGTGCTGGAACTTCGCATACACACTGTACACAAAATTACTTTACAACCAGGCCAACTTTATAATTTTCCTCATAACCAAAATAGGAGTTTTGGACAGTGAAAAAGAGTGAAAACCACTTTTTTCATTAAATACTGTATATACATACCCACACATGCTTATACATTGCATTTGGAAATTATATTTTCCCCCAATTACATATATATAATTTTTTCCCCAAATACAGTATATAACATGTGGGTGGGTGTGTGTATTTAATGAAAAAAGTGGTTTTCACTCATTTTCCTTGTCCAAAACTCCTAATTTGATTAAGAAGAAAATTACAAATCTGGCTCGGTTGTGAAGTAATTTTGTTTCAGCCATCACAACATTATATTTTGCCAGTTTCACTTTATGTGAATCTTTTTGCCCAGCTTTTCTTTGAATTTCTAAAGTGGCAATTGGTGGCAGTGATAGCAGCACTGGCATGTGCATAATAAATGAGCCCCTTCACACAGCTGCTTGGTGTCTTACAATTAACTACAGATAGCTTGTCCCTTTACATCCCGGAAAGACACCAGGACCTGATCCAGTGCTCACTGTAATCAATAAAAAGTGTCCTGTTGACTTCAGTGGACATTGAGTCAGGCTTCAGTGTTCAGATTTCTAGCATATTATTTGAAGATTGGCTTGAACTTAAGTCCCCCAGATCCCAAAGTCCCAAAAATTTGGAAGAGTTTAGATCCTAATCTGAAGTTAGCAATCTCTTGTTAGTATTATTACAGGAAATCTGTTAATAATTTGAATTCTCACTTTTTTTCAAATACATCTTAGTACTTTTGTCTAGAAAGCAATATCAGTCTAACGACACTGCCCCTTTTGTCATATTTCACCTTGACTGTCAAGATCAGCTGAAGCATTCACGTTAACAGCCCCAAGATTTAAATGTGAGGGGCTGGAGACAGGATGATTTCAAAGCCATCAACTCTCAACTCACTCTCCACCCTCAGGGCATTCTACCATGGCAGTATATCTGCTAAAGCCTTTTCTTAGGAGGTGGCTTGGCAATGGGATTGAGTTTCACTGTAGTGGGAGTTAGTGGACTTTGTCAGTGGATGTAAAGTCAGTCTGGTTGTATTAATAATGCATTCAATGTGTACATGTGCCTAGAGATTACAATGGGTATATTTTACAAATCAAATCAATAAGATGGAAGAGTTATCTTTGCCCTATCAAAAAAGGAGAGTTATACAACATAAGAGTGAGAAATAGAAAGATAAAAGTCTGGTAATGTAAAAATAACTCATAGCTTCCATGCTACTGACAGCTGGCCTTCAATTTTTGAGATTTTTAATGGAAACTCCTTGTGAATTTTAACTTTTTTTCCATGTATGTGACTATTTCCATGTAACCCTTTTACAAGGTCAAATTGAGTCTCTCTCTTCTAGACAACCTCACATGTGGCTGACACCTGCTGTACACTGTCCAAAGATACTGTGGTGGTCAGTGGATCAGTAGACAACTGACACTTTGAAGAAATATCCTATATAATTTACCTGAATCAGCTCATGTCTAAGTTTTGTTCCTCATTTCACAGAAACAAGCAAATGATCTTGTTGGTACCCTGATGAAATGTACACCTCACTATATCCGCTGCATCAAGCCCAATGAAACAAAGAAGCCTCGGGATTGGGAGGAGAGCAGGTATGAGTTAGCCAAGTATGGGATGGGCAGAGCCAAAGTAATAGTCAAAACAAGGCTTCCTTTGAGCGGCAGAAAAAGAGCATTTGTAATCACTCTGCATGCCAGCAAACAGAACTGGGTACTCGAGACACAGTACTCAAGAGAATCTTTCAGACTTGGCATATAACCACTTACTCTATGGCCTCTCCTAAACTCTGAGGAAAAACAGTGGTTTCGTTTGATTTAGCATTAGTAATTAATGTGGCTAATCTTAGTCTTTCCCTAGCCAATTATGGATAATCACAATTTACAGAATGTATTTAAGTCACTCCCTTAGTAATTAAGGGCTAAATTTTCAGAACATTACAATAGGATTTACACACCCAAATCCTGTTACACACAAATGGGATGTATCTTGTAACTTTTGTTTGCTGCTTTGAAAAACAGCTTCTACTAGTTAGTTAAAAACCTAGCAGTCTGAGCAGAAGTCACTCTGGGTATGTCTACACTGCGATAAAAAGCCTATGGCACGGCCACAGCTGGCCCGGGTCAGTGGGCTCAGGTCACAGGGCTATAAAATTGCAGGGTAGACATTTGGGCTCTGGCTGGAGCTCACACTCTGAGACCCCGTTTTCCAAAGATGTGTGTTGTTTTGCCATTGCTGAGGTAATTGGCAATGAAGTACAGGTAAATAGAATACAACACACTATGTGCTACCAGCCCCAGAAGTAAATTGACATCATCTAGCCATATAACTATGAGCACTTTTTCCCAGTTTTTAAAAGGAATGATCTCTCATTCATTAATCTGGATTTTATTGTTATATTCTATCTGTACTGGTAAAACCTCAAACACCCAGAAATTCTTTATAGTTGTTAGGGATGTCCCCAAGGAAGGGCAGATCTGCTCATATGCATATCCCTAAGTAAAACTGTAGTCTACAGTTCGTTTCTGTAGTGAAGATTCATGGGACTGACCAAAGGGATTTTTTAGTTTTGCTGTTTTCCTTACATAGTCTTGTGATCTTACTGCTGTGGAAAAGTTCAGTGACACTGGAAATGTAGCATCCAAATGGGTTGAAAGAGCCACAGTGATATTTTGCTGAACAATATTGGTTTGACCTTTGAAAGGAATATCTTTCTGGGGTCATTTAGTCTCTTGCACCACACCACTGCACACATATTTGAAAAATTGTTGTGGCTGCATATCTGATCTGCTTACAATTAACATGTTAATGGACTTCAAAAATATTGTCGTCTTGCTAAAGAAGAAAACTCTGCCCAGGGAAGTCTGTGTTGTTCTGTGCTACACAAACCCATGTCGCTCCAGGTTTGTACTTCAGTTGAATAGTTTCAGAAACTGTAGCACTCTGCTTAAGATAGACCTTGTATTAAATCTAAGCTTTAGCAGGGTTAATTGCTTATTCCAAAATTTGGGGTGTTTCTTGAAAATGTGTTTTTGTTTCAATTCTGGTACAGCTGCTTGGCCTGAAATTTTTTTGTATTAGCAGAATTCCTAGACCTTGACCCTGCCTGAGGTTGATGCCTGAAGGTAGATTTTTAAGAGTGTCTTTTTCTCAGGAAAAAAGGACGAAAAAGAAATGTTTAAGAAATGTTGTGTTGCTGGACACTGGTACTGGCAGAGTAGTAAGAAAAAGGGAGTTGTATTGATGTTCCACTGCATTATTCCACATGTGAACAGGAGGGAAAGCTATAAACAGGAAAATATATTTTTGAACATCATTTCTCTACTGTTACTGCACCAGGAGCCTTGGAATGGGTACAAAACCTACTTTGGTTCCTTGAACACTAACATTAAAATATGCAGCACTTTTTACTGTGCGTTTGAAGTCCAAAAAGCAACTTACATTGCTTAAGGAAACCATTTTTATAAATGTTTATTAAAAATAAAAAATAACTAGAGGGCTTTGTCATTGACAAGATGGGATTTTAAAAAGATAAATTATCCCCCTTTATAGTGTGAGTCATAGAAAAGGAATGTCTTGATTTAATAAAATCAATGGGCAAAACATCCTGTACTTTAGAGGCTTGGAATGAAGCTAAACTTAGAAAATAACTCCAATGAAGCAACAATTGAGAGCAGTGCTTAATTTGTGCAGGGCATCTCTAGGCTTGGCAGTTCATAGCCCAGCACCTTTGAGCTTGTTTCATCAGTTATGAATGTAAAAAAGTTGCTTGAGCTCCAGCACCTCTTTCACTACAAATTAAGCACTGATTGAGAGGTACCAGAATTTGAAATACGTCTTTGTAAAGAATGGAAAGATGGTAAGCAAAAGATTTAAAAAAATTATATATATATCATTTGAAGAAGCATTTTTTAATGCGGTGATTTGTTAAATTCACTTTAAAACTTTAGCAGTCCTGTTGTTTCTTATTGCAAGCTATTGAGATTTGGACCTTAAAAAAATAATCAGTCGTTTAATACACACCTCCTTCAACTCTCCGATGTGAATTATAAACATTCAGGAAATTAAGGAAATGCAGAGCAGTAAAGCGGGACTCATACAACAGCAACAAAAGTTCACTGAAAGATAGTCGCTTATTCTGAATTAATGTCTAAGCTTTAAAAAGTGCTCTAGCAGTATATACTTTCATTTTTAAATTTAGAAAAATGTAAAATATGCTCCCAAGCTCCAGAAAGGGAGAATGAAGTCCCAAAGAAAAGCCCTTTCTTTTACATTCTTTTTTCCACTTTGAGATTTAAGGTGAAATCCTCAGCTCCTGGGGAGAACTGAAGTAAAAGGGCTTTTCCTAGAGGAACTGTAGAGCTGTCAGAGGAATGGAGTCTTCTCCTTCATCCCATAAACAAGATACAGAGCACCTCCACAGCCTGCCTACAGCTGTTAAGTTCAGCCTCTGGGACTGGTGCCAGCCTACAGGGCTTGTGGCCATTAGAAATATGCAGTGTTCGGATTGCTGAGCATGCTCCAGCCACTCTTCCAGCCCGCCACAAATCTTCTCTCTGTAATATGGCAGAGATAGGAGCCATGATACCCAGGACACACTGCTCAGCCTCTGCTTTCCAGCCCCTAGTACTCCAGAAGTGTGCTATTTTAGATCTTTGACCATCAGACTTGGCCCTTCTTGCATAGTATTGAGTCTGAATAGCCAAATATAAGAGATTATGTTTAATTTTAAGCTATGTAAAGTGCAGGTGAAAGTTAAAAATTTACAATAAAAGAAAACAGGTTAGTCTCCCATTTTGCCTTCCAATGTCATTTCAGTATTTGGGGTATTTATGTAGATCAGCATTTACTTGGCTTTTTTTATGGCCAAGTATTAGAGCTAAGAACCGTGGACTAATCAAGTCCTGAATTATTCATTAGAACTTTAAGCAGAAGGGAAAAAAGAATATTGAAGTAAAATTGGAAAGTTAAAGTTCCGGTTAAGGGACCTCTAAACAAATGAGAACAGGCTTAATCAAGTGCTCATCTTTCCTGAAACTAGGAAAAACTATAATGAGATAAACTTACAAGGCAAAAGAACAGAACAGCTACAATAACTCCATCCCAGTCTTGCTGGGATCCACATTTTCATCCCACCATGTAGTGACGTACAGTTTGACTATTATTCCCTCTATACTTTGTGTGAGTGAGCACACACACACATGCATGTGGTTTAGAACTAGAGACTTTAAACAGAATATAGAATTGTAAGGATACATACATTCATCAACAGGCTGAAAAGAAAGGGATTATAAATCTCATTGTGTTTTTCCCCACAGGGTAAAGCATCAAGTGGAATACCTAGGGCTGAAAGAAAATATTCGAGTAAGGAGAGCAGGCTATGCGTACAGACGGGTATTCAAAAAGTTTTTGCAGAGGTACAGTATTATAGGAATTGCAGTATTGCTGTACAGTGGTTTGCTACATGGGTGGGGAAAAGAGGAGGAAAGAAAAGCCACAAGTCCTGAAAAAGTTTCTAGTTTCTCCCAGTAGCTTTAACTGTGCAATATACAGTTTATATAGAGATTTAAAGGAACAAAGGCTTTTAAAGCCAACTTTTTGCCACTGAGAATTATCATGTTCTTCTCTCAACTTACCTCAAGTATCAATTCCTACTGCACTGCTATGAATCCCTCAGAGGTCAGAGTAAAAGTCTATGGGAATAGAGAACTAGCAAAGTGTTCAGCAGAATATGCTCCAGTCTATGAAACCCACACTCCTTTGAATGCCTTATTGTGGGGCTAGCACTGTATCTGTACATTAACATCTATCTCTTTGCTGACTGAGACTCTCTTAAATTAAAGTAATTTCAACCAAATAATAATATATATTCCAGCCTTTGGTGGAATAATTAACACACAACTACCCAGGATCAAATTGAGATATCCTATGATAGATCAGCAAGCTGTACTTTTTTTTTTAAACTTCCATCTTGTATTTGAGAATCTAAGCTTTAATTCTAAAATAATAGTTATTGTTGCAAAGGCTGAGATAAGCAGATCACCCAACATTTCCCTCAGTGTCCTCACAGAGAAAGGAACAGAATCACTCCAGGTAGTGGATAGATCTAAAATAATGAGCATGGGCATCTTGTTTTCATCCATCATCATGAGAGCCTCAGCCCAGAAGAACCGTTCAGTCTCAGTACCATACTCTGGTGCAAAACCAGATGTGCTGGGATCAGGAAAATCCAAGGAATGATGCACCAAGATACAAAATGTTGCTTTCTTTTTGGAAGCAACGTTCTTAGTGACAGTGCCCCTGGCATGAAGCAGAGTCCTGCCCAGAAACTTCATGATTTTTAGCAGATGTGTCCTCTTTTTTGAAAACAGTGGGCAAAAATTAATTGGGGATGTAGCTCCAGAGAAAACATTAGAATATTTCTAGGGATTAATTTAGCCCCTTTTCTGGGATAATTCATTGTGGAACAATCCTTCACATGATTTAATCTGCTCCCAGTCTTCCAGTAAAATATAAATGTACTTCATATTGTGTTAGCCCACTTCAGAATGTTATGCTAGATAAATACAACTTGGAGAATGAAGCACTTTCTGCTGGCTAGATAGAATAAGCAACCAATAATGCATGTTAAATCTAGTGTCAGCTAGATAATAGCTGAACATTGACCACATATTGGGCCTGTGCAGATTCAAAAATCTATCTGAATGAGAGATCTGCGCAGTGAAAGCCACACGGCACTTAGGGAAGAAGGTGAACAGATTTCTACTCTTACAGGCAGAGATCCACAGGCAGTCTTAGTCTATGAAACTCCTCTGCAGTAGGATTTAGCTCTTTGCTTCAGTGCAGTTTAACTTCTTGTTATAAGTAAAAATCTTCCTGCACCCTTTCCATTCACAGTTACCTAACATCCAGAACAAGCTCTGTTCTGACATCATGAGTCAGTGTGAGTAAAAGTGGGCTGAGGCATGGGATGGACAGGAAATGCATGTTTGTGCAGTTGTTTTCATTGGGAGCTCCTTGGCAGCTCTGTGTAAGTGGAGATTTGTGGGCTGAATGGACTTTTATGTCTGAAATTTTCATTTGCATGCAAAAAGCCAATGTCACTGAAAAGGCCTGTGTGTTTTAAAGCATAACCAATCCAAGAGCTAAACCCCATATTCCCATATTTAGACATATGACCTAACTGCTTATTGTGCATTTATAATAGATTTTTTTGGCAATCATGATTTGGCATTTTTTCAAAGGCATTTTAAACACAGGCTCAGCACTTGTGCCTGAATCACTCTTCCACCTTATATTGCATAGCTCGAAAAGCCCAGACAGAGGGACGTTAATATTACTAATTGAAATGGACAGCATTGTAAAATACACAGAGATGTGTTTGAGCAGAGGGCTATGCCACATGGCGATGCACAATGTAATACCACCATATATCATTACATATTATAGAATAATGTGGCTGTCTCGAAATTTTGACACTTCACAACATTCAGTATGTGAAGTGATCATGGTGGATATAACTGAGAGCAAAAAAAAGAGTTTCAAAGTTTTTTTTTTTAATATAGCTTTGAAGATTACTATTTATATTACAAGTATTTTATTCTCTGATTTCCAGCCCTACCACTCCCCCCAAAAGTGGCTAGAATTTGTTATATGAAACATGTGTAAGACAAATTCAGAGGGAATATGCAAGATAGTATAACTTAGTTTTTCTTACACTGACTTAGACTCTCCTATATTAAGATTCCTTACGCCTACTTAAGCCCACAATACTGATGAAATTACATGCTGAACAGCCAGAAGAAACTGGAAATTAAGCAGGGTAGGAACCTCTTTAACTTTAACTTACAGCTTTTCTTGCTGCTCCATATAAGTTACACTAATGTTAGACTCCCTGCTGCATCAGGATGGGTGTACCTAGGTCTAGGAGTTTTAGAGGGACCTAGTATTGTCCAAGTTTCACCATCTTGCATATTACTTCAGCATTTGACCCTTAAACATTTATAAATAGAGCTGGTCAAGTTAGTCATTACAGATGTAGTTCCTTTTGTTGTTCACAAATTCTCCCAGTTTTCTTCTAGTATGTTTGCTGTTCATGAGTTTTTTCTGAAGTTCGGACAAGTACTTTGCATACTTTGAGTTGTTCACAGTCTATTGCCTGTCACTGTTATTTGTGTTGTGTGGTTTGTCATCTACGTCGCATGGCATCTGATCCCTGTCTGGGAAACGTTTTATACAGAAGAACAATGAAAAATGAGCTTTTCTAATAAATAACCATTTGTGCAGTTTCAGGGTCTGGAAACATTGTCACTAACACCCAGAAGCTGCCTCAAGGAACTCAGGAGTCATAGTGAACCAAACTCAACACTTTATCACTGATTTTTCCCCCTCGCTATTCAAATAGTTCCACTAATAAACACGGATTTACACTGTACCCCAGCATGTCTGGCAGGCCTCAGCAAAACAAAGCTGTAATAAGGTGTCCAAAATAGAGATGAATATAAGATTGATTTTGGGGGGAAATTTTCTGCAGCTCTTGCTTCCAGTCTAGTTCACAAAGCAGCCCAAAAGTGCTTCAAAAGTTACTTATCCACAGGCATGCTAAAAAGCCTAGCCCATCGGTGGGCAGTAAAACAGGAAAGCATTGTGTCTCTGCCCTCGTCGGTTCCAAACCCCATATTTCTATCTAGTTAACCCTTAGAAAACTGGGCAGTTCCCACGTTGTTGTAACCTGGGAATTAGCTAATTTCCAAGGTTTAAGGAGGATGCTATGGGTCTTCATGCCATGGGGAAAAGAGGCCAGCAATGAATCCCACCCTGCCCTGCCTCTTTCCTTCCCTGAATCACCACTTCTCCTGTGGCTGGTTCTCTCAGGCAGGAGCTGCCTGTCCCTGTTACTGGGATCCGTGTTCTCCCTCATGCTACAAAACAGCGGGGTGGTACTGAGATACTCATCCAAGGAACATCATTCCCCACCTACTATATGCCTAGTCTGTTCTCTATTACAGCACTTCCCTCCCACCTCATATTCTTGTTATGGTCAGTTACAACGCACCCCAGTCTTGAGCAGGTGGCCATCATCACAGTCTCTCCCCACCCTCCTGAAGGGCTCTCTGCTCGAGAGCAGGCCAGCTGCTGACAGTAGCTGGGCTGGGAGAGTGAGGCTGGCTACTAGCTTAGAAATTAGAGATTCTTCACAAATAGCCATAACAAGGATTAGAAGAGGGGGACAGAGAAGGGTTGGAATGGGAAACAGGCCCTGTGTTTGGGGAGGAATCAGTGAGGTGCCAAGGATGAGTTACTGATTACCTCAGTATAAATACTGCTGATGAACCTATTTTTCCTGAGATTGTCAAGGGTTAAGGAAGCAAAGCTTCATGTATGTGTTTTAGTCACCTACTATTGGTTTAGGGAGACTGGAAGAGTTGGTACCAAGGACATTCATACTGGAAAGTACCACCTTTGTTAAAGTGAAAACCTATAAATTTGTGTGTCCTTCCACAATCCCTTTCATAAGCACTGTGACAACACAGAACAGAGGGGCCAACCTTAGGGGCAGTACTGGCTGAGAGCCAGTGGCATTCTCCTGCTGTGTGTGTGATACCAAGTCTTAATATTTTTCTTCTCTCTTACTGCTGTCTCAGATATGCCATTCTGACCAAAGCAACCTGGCCTTCCTGGAAAGGAGATGAGAAAAAGGGGGTTCTCCACCTGCTCCAATCAGTCAATATGGACCCTGATCAATACCAGCTTGGGAAAACTAAGATCTTTATCAAAGCTCCAGAGTCTGTGAGTATGACTGATCCGGAGTCTTTGCGCATGGCACAATTTGGTTGGTGTAGGCACCGTTCTGTCTTCTCCAGCTGTGCAAGAGGCCTGTGCAGGCAGGACCTGAGAGGGCTGGAATAATATCATTCTAGCCAGGCTCGACAGGTCACACAGGTCTGCTCTGAGGATGGAGGCAAGATTTACAGGTGCATTTATACTGGGTGCAATATGTAATAAGGCTGCTGAATGACTACTCATAACACAGTGAACATGAGAAAGTCTTCCTAAGGAAGGCAAGGTAGGATGCAAGGATACTTTGGAAAGGGGTCTCCATTGCATAGCACATAACGGTTACATGGGACATGGCTTGCACTTAATTATTTGTATGAGAAATTGTAATATGCAGGAGAGTGATGCTATGAAAGCATATGTGTAACCATTAAAACAAGAAATAAGGCAAGTATTATTTGATCAAGCACAAACTTAACTAATGAAGGGTAGAGTCAGCGTTGAGAAAATGCCTAAAATATTGTGGAGGAGAAATTGTTTTGTATTTACTAGACCAGCATCAAGTGTTCTGGCATGACTGAGATTTGAGAGATGACACCATGTGAGCATTAGAGAGCTGGATTATTTATCCCAATACTTGATGAACTCTTGTTGAAAAAAAATCAAGTTCAACCACTTCTGTTGAAAATATTTTTCTTCTTTTTACATTTGTTATTCAAAAAAGATCCTTAGTGGGAAAACGTATCCCGTTCGGCGTCATGTAGTCCTTTTCAGTCTTGAGACAGTTAGACTTTTGGAACAGAGTCACATTGATTAGCGATGGAAAAAGACCTATTGGCTCACTGATCCAACACCTATTGAAGTCAAGTGAAGCTTTAGATGACTCATTTAGGCTTATATTTTGTTTCTCTCAAAATAAAAGGAGGCATGTGATTGTTATGGGGGGAACATTTGATTTGCTATGAGGGAGTGTGAAAGGAACTGACCATGTAATGAATACATTCATTTTTATTAAAGAATTTCTCTTGTATTTTTGTTTCACAACTTCATCTTACAGTGCGCAGCACTTTTTTTATCTTAATGTTTTTATTACATGAGGGAGAGTGTGACTTTGGGCTTAAATTACAGCTGTTGGGCTGCTTTGCTTTGCTATAGTGCAATTAGTATGACTGTTAGCAAAAAAACAAAACAAAAAAATGGTATGTGCTGACAGGATGCAACATCAGTAATGTTGCTATAACCTAAAGTGCACTGATTAAGGGTGTGACCATGCCCTCACTGAAGTTGATTGAAGTTTTGCTGTTGACATAGGCAGAAGTCCTAGAGCCTGTGTGCTGAAATCCTATCTAGTACTTGCATTATTGTGAAGGGACTTTTATAAGCTTTCTGTAGATGGGGAGTTGCCAGCTAACTGTGAAGTAAGGTTTTATGAATGGCAGACAGGAGGCCATTTCCATTACACACCTGAATAAATAACTGTCTTCACGTATAAGGGAAAGTGAGACCCAGAGAAAATGGTTTGTTTTAGATTGTGGTTTTCTTTGTTTAATATCAATATGTACGACACCTCACTTTATAGCATTTCTAAATCTTTGCAAGATTTCAGGAGCCAAACTGAACAAAAGGTTTCTTAACATCTGAGTCTGCTGCTCGATCTCATCGTTTTTACTGTTTTTCAGGGATCTATTATTGGCTGCTTGAAACAAACTGCTCATGGCAGTTTAACAAACAGCAGCAAGAGACAGTCAGCACCAATATGGACAATATTTTTGTGATTTAATTATGCTATAGTTAGCTGGGTGGTCATGCTGATGATAAAACCAGCACTAACAAAGGAGAATTTTTCTCCTATAAAAAGGCAGCCTTCTAACAACAAAATTTACAGTGCCATAAATTGATGCAGTGAAATATGTTATATTCCATGACAATTACGAAAATTACTCTACTGAATAATTCTAGTAAATCAGGTCTGTAAATCTGTCTGGATTAAAACAAATATTCTTTCAGTCTCCTATGACCATTATCCAGAATCTGATTAAAAAAAAATAATTTCTGAGCCTATGGTAGGTGTTTCCTCTGAGCCCCACTGAGAAAAAGGAACCATCCCAAGGATTTTGGATTATGTCCATTTCACTCATATGCTTTCATTTATTCTTCTGGGTCCTGGATTAGCCTATCTAGAATATGTCATAAGAATCCAATTTTGTGGGTGACTGGTGTATGGTTATTTCTGGGTTTTGTACTTGCATACAGGATAGGATAACCAGATATTAAGTGTGAAAAATCGGGATGGAGTGGGGCAGGAGGTAAAAGGGTCCTATAAAAGACAAAGTCCCTAATATCAGGATAATCCCGATAATATTGGGACATCTGATCATCCTAAGAAGGAGACATACATTTCTGACAGGATAGCACCTAAGGTACCAACTACTACATCTTCTGTAATTATTTTTTGTGATGTAACCTCTTGTGTTTTTACGTTATACCATGAATGGTTCATGACATCGCACTGACATTTAAGGCTGTAATTTAGGAGGCTACGTTAGGTTACCCACACATCATACATGGAGAGAGAAAAAAAAAGGAGAGAAACTATAATTCCTCACAGTATGTATCAAAATGTAAAAGTCACTGTCAGCTTTTATATCCTATTCTATTTACAGCTATATACGTAGAGTTGAGGAGGGTATTTTTTATGTTTATGGGCATGATCCAATACAGAATAATCAATTGCGGGGGCTGTCTGTTCTTTATTAAAACTATCAGGTTAATGCATTTTAGTGTGAGTTCAGTGTTTGGGTGGGGGGGTTTTAATTTCACACACAGCTTTGAGGCACTAAATAGTTAAGACGCACAGAAGTAAAACTCATTTCTAAAAGGAGTGTGGCAGCATTTCTTTATTTTTTTTGTACTGAAGCACCACATTAAGATACCTCATTTCTACATATAAATTGAAAATTTTTCTTTTCTGCCCACATCATTTCAGTACCCACAAAACAAACCTTGACTGCACTCTCTAAAATGGATTTAGTGTTTGTATTTTTAAAGCACAGCTCTCCCTGTGTTACATGTCAGAAGTTTGGGGGAAGAGATGGTGTTCTAATATTTTAAATATGCTTCTTTTGCATTTCACTAACATAAACCACTGAGGTTGTCACCACCACAGGAACCTCTTGACATTATCCTGGTATGTCCATAATGGTCCCAAATGCAAAATCTCTATCAGGCTTGAGTCTAATCCACAATACATGATCACACAATTGCATTATATCTTGGCAAGTGGGCCATTGTCCGAATCTCTGCTTGGATTTAAACCCAAGACTTGCTCTGTGTCAGCAGCAATGGTAGTATGTCAAGTATTGATTCTGACAATGAAAATATTAAACATGCATTGCTAATATCAGTCCCTTCAGTTTTTTTAATCAGATATGAAACCTGTTAGACAGGCCAGACCCAATTTTAACCATATGATGAGCTGCAAAGCTTATGTTAAAATTAATGTGAAGAGTAGAAGTAGCCATTATGATCATCTAAATGTGACCTGCTGCATAAGACAGGCTGTAGAATTTCATCCAGTAATTCCTGCATCAAGCGATGTTTGGACTAGAGCATATCTTTGAGGAAGAGCTAGGATTGTGTGTTTTCTTTGCAACACAGCTGATATCACAAGGACCTATCCTGTTTTTTCAGATATTATGCTTTAGAGGAAAAACAAACTGAAAACCATGCTTCAGTGTGAAACTTTTGAGCTACTGTTTTTACACACAGCCCTTCAAGTGATTACATTTATGCATTTGGCAACATTTTGTGTAGTCGGTTTTACTGTTTTCTTAATGCTCAGTTCCACTTCCAGACCATGGCAACATCACTCCCATGCACTATTCAACACCCAGAACATCCCTGCAGTTCTGAGGAGTTTAGAGACTGGGAGGACATATCTCAGTGCTGCTGCTGAAGAAGAAGCTGGCAGACAGGCAGCCATGTGTACAGAGAAGTGGCAGTGATGCTTTTAGACCTGCCTATTGTCTCTTGCAGAAAAGCCCCTTATAACAGAGGCAAGTGATCTGAAAACCCCTCCTAAATTATAATTAATCTTCCCAATTATTTGACTGGTATCATTTTAAAACTTGCTCCTTTCTCAGTGGATTTTTCTTTAAGACCATCTTCCCATCCTAGGTTTTGTGTAAAAGCTTTATGTTTACCATATGATTTCACTTTGGTAGCTCTAGCTACTTTGCTGAACATGCAGAAAAGATCTGTTTGCTTTAAAACCCACATTGGATTACATTGGATAAGCATGACATTATTTTTCTTTTGGTAACGTCCACGGTTTCAAACCCCATGACTTCGAAAGACATACATGCAAGCCAGCTAATTTTTTAAAATAATATCTTTTATGGAATTAAAACAGCCAACAGTACACTGGGAATTGGCAGCTTTTTGCCCCCCTTAGGTTATATTTTAAGCATTTTTTATGAAATTTCCTAATTCGTGCTGGGAAGCAAACAGGAAATTTAGAGTCTTTGGTTTTCTCTCTCAGAAAACAAGAGTGTCATGAGAAATTCCAGCAGACTTTTCTAAGAAACACCCTGCAAAGAGTGCAGACACTATGCTCATGCCATATATTCCTTCTCCACTCACATCTCCCCACTCAACTTTATCTTTGCCTCTTTATGATTTATATATATACACACAGAGTTAAGAATTCCTAGGATATTATAAAATCCTATTTCCTTATCAAGGGTCTAACTTCCAATGTGCTATAACTAACATATAGCACACTGTTACTTATTTTTTAAAAAAGTGCATTTGTTAGTGAACATGAGAGTAGGGGCGGCGCTACCATTTAGGCAGCCTAGGCAATCGCCTAGGGCACCAGAATAAATGGTGGGCGCCGTTTTGCCAGAAGGGGCGGCACGCAGCTCCAGTAGAGCTGCAGCAGTGGTGCCTGCGGAGGGTCCGCTGGTCCGCGGCTCCAGTGGAGCTGCTGCAGTCGTGCCTGCAGACGGTCGGCTGCTCGCGCGGCTCCGGTGGACCTCCCGCAGGCATCTCTGCGGCAGCTCCACTGGAGCCACGGAGCACCGGACCCTCCGCAGGCACCACTGCGGCAGCTCCAGCAGAGCCGTGGGACCAGCGCACGGGGCGGCGAAATTGCTGTCCACCTAGGGCGCTCAAACCCCTAGCGCTGGTCCTGCATGAGAGGCATACCTACCACATACCTAGGTCAGCACACGCTTATCTGAACTTAAGACACCATTCCATAAATCCAAGGTTTTGCTTTCTATTCCTGCAAACAACTTAACTCCTCAAGCACATCCTATGAACTGAAAGCTTACGGAGCTCTGACGTGGTAAATGGGAAATCTAACTAAAATGGTAAATCTTTAGTTTATAATTATATAAGTGGCATGTAATTTCTTTTGTATGGATTGCCAAGAAAATAGTGTTTCAGAACACAACAACGAGGTGACTTCAAGAACTTCTGGACATAGCATACAAGGAAATTTCCCAGAGACCCCCTAAAACCTTGCCAAGGAACAGTATGTTATGCACAGATTCTTTGATCTGGATCCAAGCCATGTCTGGCAGGGAACCTAGAGCCCCGAGTAACTTGGACCCACAGAACCATCCAAGGGGCTTCCAACACTGAAGAAGAGTGTAACCAAGAAGTACAAGGAGTTTGAAATTCAGACTTGGACAGGACAGGAGCTAGTATTTATTCACCCTCTGATGCCTCCTGTATGTGAAACGAGAGGGCAGTATCAAGTTATGCACCCATTATGACGTGTTATCTAAGACAAGACCAGCCCCCTCCTATACTCTGGCAATGCCATGCCCAGATTCAGCCAAGAAGCAGCAAATGGTAGGAGGGCAGGTCATGTAGTATGACTGAGCAGGGCCCACTAGAGAATCACAGCCTAAAGTTGCGATAGGAGTGCTGCAAGGAGAAAAGACTATCCCTATTCACCATCCTCCAGACTTTGGCAGCAGGAGTAGGGGGTAGACTGTGCATGAGCCATTGTTGCCCACATCACCATCAGAGGACACTTCCTCCTTTCCCTGCAAGATCTTTCATTCCCAGTCTGATGTTGGGCCCACTGACAGTGCTAGTAAGGCACTCTTGGGTCTGGAGTGTAACAAATAGGTGGCATCCATGGAGGTTGAAAGTGAAATGTGGATTTTTTCAAGCTCACTTATTCCTCATCTAATGTGTTTGATCCATTTTCCTCTTTATCTGTAGCTGTTTTTGCTTGAAGAGATGAGAGAACGGAAGTATGATGGATATGCTCGGGCAATCCAGAAGGCATGGAGGAAATACATGGCCAGGAAGAAGTATGTACAAATGAGAGAAGAAGGTATGTCTTTAATTCTAATGCTGTAGGAGCTACATGAACTATCCCAGAGCCAGAAACAGAGCATGATTCAAATGAGCAAAGTAATATCTCCCATCCTGGAGTGCAAACTCTTGCATTGCTTTGTTTGAAGTTGAGTGCATTTTGCTAACAATTTGAAGTGGTAGGGATAGAGGTTATCTAGTAGTTAGGGAGAGAGCTTCCCACAGCTAAACAGAAGCTGGGACCTGGGACTAATACAAATTCAGTCCTAGAGTTTGTCATGTTTTATTGCCTTCTACAAGCTCTTAGCTTTAAACCAAAGGTGAAGCATGCATGTTTTGAAAAATGTCTGATTCTTATTAGAAAACAAGTCTGTTATGATGGTGGAGAACTTTGAGTAATAATTCAGGTTTTGGGGATTGGTACTAGATATAGATACTGTTTCACTTCCAGGGACAAATCTTGCTAAACATATAGTTCTCAGTAACTCCTCACTTAAAGTTGCCCAAATTAACATTGTTACGTTGCCGATCAATTAGACTATTAGAGAACATGCTCGTTTAAAGTTGTGCAGTGCTCCCTTATAACGTTGTTTGGCAGCTGCCTGATTTGTCCACTGCTTGCAAGAAGAGCAGCCCTTGGAGCTAGCTTCCGGGGGCTTGGAACCAGGGTGAACTGGCAGTCCCCCTATCAGCTCCCGGTTTCCCTAAGTTCCCTGTGCTGCAGCCGCCCAGCAGGCTATCAGTTGCTGGCAGTTCAGCTGTCCCTCCCCCCACTGCCATGTGCTGCCTCTGCCCTCTCCCTTGGAGCTGCTCCCTGGAGCCTCCTACTTGCTGGGGGGGTGGGGCGGAGGAGGGGGAGAGGAGGGCTAATGTCAGGATGTCCCCCTCCTCCCTGCTCCTTCATCCCACTTACGCCATCTCCATAGAGCAGGAGGCGGGACAGGACAGGGTCAGGATGGAGGGAGCTTGCAGCGGCTGTCTCAACTTGCTGATCTACTTAAAAAGCAGTGTACTTAGAGTGGGGTCAGTGTACTTAGAGGCAATGTGCATTTCTTTCTCACACGGTGTGTGTCTCTGTCTGCCATGCTGTCTTCCTTCCCTCCATTTTTGCTGTCTTATAGAGTATGAGGCTACATTAACAACAGTGGGTTAACCCTTGAGGCCTCAGCCGATTGCTAGTTCATCATTTAGCAGTAAGACATTCCCTAGGAATTATCCTATCCTCTTCCACCCTTGGACTCCACCAAGCTGCACAATCATCGTCGGTGTGTGCCAGTATTAAATTGTTTGTTTAAAACTTATAGTGTGTCTGTGTGTGTGTATAGTCTTTTGTCCGGTGAAAAATTTTCCCTGAAACCTAGCCCCCCTATTTACGTTAATTCTTATGAGGAAATTGGATTTGCTTAACATTGTTTCACTTAAAGTCGTATTTTTCAGGAACATAACTACAACCTTAAGTGAGGAGTTACTGTACATTTTTTTTTTTTTGGCTATTGCTCTTAGAGATAGTTTCACAGAGATCAGGTTTGCATCAGAACTTCCCCAAATTCTGAAGGTGGTTCTCCATTCTGGACAAAGTGTTTAAATAGGTACAGCTTTCAAAGCAAAACATGTGCCTGTCAAAAAGATTACCAGCTTAAACAGTGCCTTTTTTCACCTGCTAGACGAATATATTTGCCTAAATTTTCTTCTAATGTTAAGCTCCTCTTGAAGCCTCGTGAGCTCTTTCTATTCATGAATTTAGAAAGTTCTTTGGTTAGCAGTATTTATTAATGTACTCTTTTGGTGTTCAAGCCTCAGATCTGTTGCTGAACAAGAAAGAGAGAAGGCGAAACAGCATCAACAGGAACTTTATTGGGGACTACATAGGCATGGAGGAGCATCCAGAATTACGTCAGTTTGTAGGGAAACGGGAGAAGATTGATTTTGCAGACACAATTACTAAATATGACAGACGGTTTAAGGTATGGTTTCAAGAAAACCTCCTGATCCTCAGTCTAGTCATGGTGTCTAAGTTATGGAGCAGTGTTTTTTAAGAACTACCCTATAAAGGAAACTCCACCATTCTTGGAAAAACCTCAGTTTCTGACTGTAAATACGGTATAGAGCAGTTCCATGCAACCTAGGATTTCAGATCTGAAGGAAAACTATCACTCTTGGGACTAATGGATAGAGGATGCCATCACATTCTTTAGCCATCGTCCATGTTACATCATTTTCATACTTTCTATCTCAAGGACAGAGTGGGCTGTGGCAGATGCTGGGTAGAAAGTGGTGTTGGAATTAAGAAATAGAGAATAGGGAGCAAAGCTATATCTTTATCTAAATACAATCCAAGCTGAATAACATTCACTCACTTCTCTACATCCTCCTTCCCCTGCTCCCCCAAGCAAAATAAAGCTGGTACATTATGTATCTGTGGCACATTCATGTGCTTCTTATTTGGCTAATTTCAGGTGCCTATGTATTTGATGATGCTGTACATATATATTTTTCAAATCATTTCACATTTCAGGGTGTGAAGCGAGACCTTGTCCTCACCCCAAAGTGCATATATCTGATTGGGCGTGACAAGGTGAAGCAGGGGCCAGAAAAAGGCCTGGTGAAGGAGGTGTTAAAGCGGAGGATTGAGGTGGAAAGACTTCTTTCTGTTTCCCTAAGGTCAGTGCCTGGCCAGGTTCTTTCTGCTGGCAGAGACAAAAATTAATGGAGGCAAGGGGACTGGCAGTTCTGAAACCATTCTTACTAATATGCCAGCTACAGGAGCACACACACTTACATTTACACACAAACACATGCGGATTTTCTGAGTACCTGTTAAAGTGGTGCAATCAGTAGTTCTTTACAGGAGGTTCTTAGTTTGGCCCATGGCTTCCCAGAAAAATGTTCTTCACCTGCATTATCAATCATAATTAACATTAAGAGGTGGTAATGACTTTTGACCCAGACTTCTCTCTTAGAAGTAATTCCTAATGCTTTTTTAGTATATTTTGGGAGAGTCCTACTTCCTAGAGGGCTGCAAGAAAAGCTTGCTGGAGTGATGTTCTCTCTGGCCATTCTACTGTGCTGGTTAGGCTGCTAAGTACTTCTGCTGACTGAGGGCCACACACATTCCCAATTACAGGAAATAGCTTCTGTGGTCACATAATTCTTAGTAACCACTTCCAGGTGACTCAGTACAAAACAGCAAGAAACTGCACATCAGACAAATGGATTCCCATGTAAAACACCTCCACCCTCACAGAAGGAGAGAACAAAGTCTCCTGCCATCTTTGTATTTGTTATCACATTGTGCCAATGCTGGCATTTGATTGACATTCAGTACTCAATGATATAGAACCATCTGTTTAGGGCAATAAGTGGAGTTAAATATTAAACTAAACTAATTATTTTGAAAATATTCCCATACTTAAGTATTATAGGTTGATAACTAAAAGTAAACTTTTGAAATACATGTTTATAAATACCTGTCTCATACTAGCTCTGTGTAAAATGTGCCAGCTCACTCTATGGCATTTCTAAGCAGATAAGTTAACACCTGCTGGTCCTGTTCTTTTCCACTGCATTTTGAAAGCCAGCCTGTATTGTTTTATTTGTCACACATTTATAACAGAATTGCAACCATGAACGGCTACAGTAATAGGTGTTGGCTGGACGTTAGAGCAAAGTCTCTTATTCTGGTGCCTGAAAACTCAACTGAGTGAGGTCCTGAAAATTACTACATCCAGACACTCAGACTAGCACCCTAGTACTCTGTGTTTGCAGCTGTACTGAGTAAGCTAAAAAGAAGCCTGCCTCCAGACTGTCAACTCAGTAAGAGCGGTTACACCCATTACTTCAGATGAAAGCAGAGCTTTCTGTAGATAAACCAATCTGATCAATTCAGAACTCTATATTTTATATTGAAGTTATATTTAATGAGGCTTTGGCCATGAGTTGTCACTGTGCTGTTATCGTAAACCAATGCTTGTGGCTTCCAAAAAAATCAGAAATTACGTGGCATAAGACTGTCACCAGATTTAAAAAAATAAATATAGTGAGGGTTTGTTTTTTTAATGTTTTCATTTTAGTGTAGGCCGAACTCAGAGTGAATATTACTTACACAGGTTCTTGTTCTATATTGAGTCAGGGTAGCCATGCTAAATCAAGTAGGAAGAGGGGCATAGAGGTTACTATCTGTAATAGGACCAGACTTTATGGGGAATCTCAGATACTACTGCCCTGACAATGGCAAGAATTAAAGTTTTCATGCAATTCTTAATAGATTTTTTTACTAAATTGTTGGAATAATATAGAATCCTTCCTGTTGTACACATAATGCCTATTCATGTCCATGTACATTACCAAAAGCAGAGAGAGTATTCTTGTGGAAAAACAATCTGCCTTTGTGGGTTTTTTTTTCCAAACATGCAGAGTTCAGAAATCTCATAGTTTTATTTGTATTAAAATTCTCTGTCTTTTATTCTCTCAAAAACAAATCAATCCCCAAATTTTCAACACAATCTTTCTCAGCCTGGAAAATTCTTCATGTTTTTGAATATATTTAAAATAATTGAATTTCTGAGCCAACCTGGAAATGATCTGAATATACCCCAGAAGGAAAATATGCCAAATTAAATTTCTTGAGGTCATATAGAAAGGATTACAATTATACTTCTGTAAAGGGCATTTCAAAGGGTTCAGTTCTCTTCTAAACTGTTTTGATTTAACAGGAGCACTCAGAATAGAATAAAGCATTTTTTTTTTAAATGGGGATGAGGGAGGGAGTAAGGGTGATTAATTGTCAGAGAAGTAAGAAAGTTCAACATTTCCTCTCATTAATGTTCTGTTTGAGGGCTTACCTGGGATGGAATTGCTCTGGTTTGGTTATAGTGGAGTAGAGTGAGTCTTGACACTTGTATTTTAAGCTACATCGGGGCACCCAGAACGGGCTGATAGGTATTCTCGCTCTTTTGTATATACATATAAATAGCTAGTTACACTCTGTAAGGGAGAGACATATAGCCCACAGCAATCTGAGGGAAAGTGAGTATGAAAAAGGCTGCTACTGGTTGCCTCTCCCACATTTAAAGGACTAGCTATCAGCCAGGCATGCTGGGGAAGGATCATTGTAAAAGTCTGTGCCCAAAAGGGGAAGTTAATTAATAGCCAGATAATCAGAAAGTAGGTAATTGTAAGAGTGAGAAGACTGAATTAGGTGAAAGAGCCTTGTGTGACCTAATTAGTCCCCTTTTATTTTATTATGATGTGTTGAAGTAATAGATATCCAGATTTCTTTAGACATCAGTGACTCTTCTGCTTGGTTTACCCCAATATGTATTTTTTGAGAAATGAAGTCATCTCCTGCTGACAGCCATGTAATTTTGGCTTCCCTTCCACCTGGCTATAGAGCAGCATGGTTTGCCACAGCTTTCAGGTTGCAGTCACTAGGAATACCTGGATATTGACCCTCCTAGTATCACTGTAGTAGCTTCTTCTAATAAACTGCAGTTTAAAAGAGTCTTTCTAAATAATGTTAACTGTAAATCTAATAGGGTGTAAAATGCTGAAATGCAAATTAATTTCTTTTCAGAGAGAAATGCAGACTACAGCTTCCTGTTTTGCTTAGTATGTGACATCTAACATGCTGAGACAGTAATATAAGTATATCTAATGTTGTTAGCGGTCAGAACAGAAGATGAAAGGGGAGCCAGTATGCAACAAAGCCTCACACTAGTATGGGTGCCTTAAAAACTATGTGCAGCTTCTAACATATGTAAGAAATTGCAGCCCAAACACATGAGTAAGATAGTAGAGGGATCCAAAGATAAGTCTGAATCTGAGTAGGAAAACAAATAAACTTTTTTTGTTTCATGGCTTTATGCCTGTGACCAGGATCATGCGAACAGCGAATGGAAGGAGCCTTTTGATAAAATATAAGTCTCTTCTAGTGATTTTGCACTCACATGCTTCTAAAGTGGAGCCTTTTCATTGCAACTGCTTGGGGTGTTTGTGAAGAACATTGTTATAAATTACTCGACATCTTCTTCCTCCATCATAGCCTGGGTCAGACATGTAACCACGACATCTGTGTCCTTGCTTTGTAACTTACTCTGACCTCTTGTTGGTGAAAAAGTATGCGCAAGTGAGAGAGACACAGACTTCATCTCTTCAAAAAGTGTTGTGGAATCCTCCCACAGCCTTCCTTTAAAATGCTTCAGTTCCTAGCCGTAGGACTGGGATATTAGCCCATCAGTACTAAAACCACCACCCACTAGAGAAGCCATGAGAGAACATTCTGACAAGACGACGTAAGACTGGGGAATATCAGAGAAGCTGTGGCTTCAGTCGCTCTGGCAGAAAGCACCCCTGCAAAATGCAGCCAACCTCTTAGGGTACAGCTTTTTAAAATGAATCATTATTGCAATATCTGATAAGCCCATTCTTCACAAAAAGGGGAGAAAGAGATGGGGCCAGTTTATAAGCTGGTATAAATTAGCCATGTCATTGAAGTCCTTATATTATAATTATGCTTAACACTTTACATCGTCAAAGTGCTGTACCATAGTACTCGGGCTTCAGTCCTCAGAGGTATCTAGGCACCTACCTGCCATTGAACTGTGAGGTAAGCATTTATGCCCCCTTTTACAGGAAAGGAAACTGAGGCACAGAGGAGCAGTCACAGTGACGAAATGACATGGCTCAAGGAATCTGGGCTCATTGCACCATGCTTACTGTCCTGGACCACATAGCCTCTATGAGATAAAGATAATTATATATTAAACCAGAACTATTAAAACATGTTGGAAGGAAAGGTAACCTGGGCTTGGTGACTTGGCATCACAAGAGAGATATTCTATCATGGGGTTACCAAAGTGTGCAGAATCAACCAGGCCCCAAGTTTCTAGCAGAGGCTCCCATGAGGCCCTTGGGACTCTGCCTGCATGAGTTTGTAGGATCTCAATTGGTGTAAATAGAATCACCCATTAAAGTCATGTGAGTGATGCTGGACGTTACACCATCTAAGGGATCTTATCCAGGGTCTATGTTTGCTATCACTGTCTAAGTTCAGGAGTGCAAGTTAAAGATGTGATGCAGCCACTGGAAGCTTGTTTTTGCTTTTATCAGTTTGAGTTTCAGTCTCATTTTAAGCAGTATTTCTTTTTCAGCTTCTCTAATTAACTTTACACAACATTTTACAAATCCAGTCTTAATGACTAGCTTTGCTGTTGTTAAGGATATGAGCTTTTAATTGTAGCACATGTTCCCATTTTATAATAACAATAATTAACTTAAAATGACTAATTTGTATTCAGCTATCACATAAGAAGATTGTTTTGGGGATTCCATTACCAGCAGCTGAAACAAAGAACCATTATCTAAAAGCAAAACTCAGTTTCATTAGATTTTTTAAAAATCACCATGATTGCTTTCAAATGCTATTAAAATGCAGGACTATTTTGCACTTTGGATTCAAGGCTGAATGATGCCTGGTCTGATTTCTTTACAGCACAATGCAGGATGACATTTTCATTCTACATGAACAGGAATATGATAGTTTGCTTGAATCGGTCTTCAAAACGGAATTTTTAAGCCTTTTATCTAAGCGATATGAGGAGAAAACACAAAGAAAACTACCTCTGAAATTTAGCAATACGTGAGTAATGATTTTCTAAAAAAATATTTAACAGCTGTTTCTTCTTGCTGCCAGGGTAAAGATGAAAAAACCATGTTACTGTAAGTATTGGATTCTCATATTTATATTCCATCCTCTGTTGCAGAACCAGGGAGATGTGTGCAGTATGAATACCTGCATACGCATGTGCTTAGAAAGCTAGAAGACTTTCTTGCATAGCCTGTGTAATACCTTAGGGTCACAAACCTAGCCACTCCCCACTTCTCATTCTCTGTGCGCAGCGGGACCTTAATGCAGTAAAACCTCCCTTGCTGTGCTGAATAGGGCATCAGGTTATAGAGAGGCCACACAAGGGAAATTCTTCACCATCAGCGTTGCCTACACAACAGTTCTCTGTGTCAGTTCTCCAGCTGCAGCGAGGGCCAGGCCAGTCAGTGAACAGCCACATGGATTCACAGTCCAAACCCTTCCTCTCTTAGAGGAGGACAAGGCAGTAGCAGCTGCAGAGTGAGTGTGCTGGTGTGTCATGCCCTAAGAAGGGAGAATTCTCTTCAGTCCTATTATGTTCTCCTTGGCCTTACCCTAGAGATGCTGAAGTACTACACTGATGCATGTGATATACCTGCTTAGATACCTAATGGGAAAGAAAAGGCGAGAGTGATGGGTGGTTGGTTGAAAAGGGGTCTCTCATTTAGGGTAGGAGTTTATATTTTTGGGGACAGAAGCCTGCAGGGATCAGTGGGGGTAGCTTGGATAAGTGTCTGAACTTCTAGATGCTATCCAAAGAAAACTCCCGATGTTAGAGAACTTGGATTTGTAGGATTTTGTTTGCATGTTGGGCTGGTTTTTGCTTTAAGGGCATTCTGGAAACCATATCAATAAAATTGCATCTTGCTAATACTCCAATGAAGTAAACAAATTAATGACATTGAGCCTGGAGTTTGCATATCTGTTTTATTCCAGTCAAAGCAGGGTAAGAATTATTTTAGGGGAGGAATATCATTTTAGCTTGATAATAACATGGGTGAGTAGGAAAAAATGTAAAGGTTGCATACAGTCATATAGACTGGGAATCAAAAGCCAGTAACAGAGGTGGTTTGGGTTTTGCCATTGTAAAAAGCAATGCATAACAACTGAGGTTTTGGACATCATGGCTGCCTGAGCCCATCTCTAGCTATAGTACATTGAAGGTATATGCATTTGCAGATACAAGCTGTGAACAAAACTGTTTCAGTTTTGATAGAGGCCTGTATCTCAAAGAAGGACATAAGTACACTTGCAAAAATGTACATGTTCCCATTGATCCCACAACAAAATGTATTTGCATGCATATCAGGTAATACCCAAATACCCATAAGTGTACGACACCCGTAACATGCACTGATGCAGGATTCTGCAGGTACACTGGGTGATGTGTTAGATAATATATACATCTGTTGTTCAAACCTTTGAACATTTGTCCTCAAAACTCCATTGATAGCATCTTATACCTTGTATAACCTTTTTGTAGTTTCCCAAGAACAGTTAATGATGTCACGTAGTACACAAAAAGGCATGAAACCATGTTTTGTTCAGTTTAAAATACTGACAAAGACGGTTACTCACCTTTGTAACTGTTGTTCTTCGAGATGTGTTGCTCACATCCATTCCAGTTAGGTGTGCGCGCCGCGCGTGCACGTTAGTCGGAAACTTTTTTACCCTAGCAACTCCAGTGGGCCGGCAGGTCGCCCCCTAGAGTGGCGCCGCCATGGCGCTCTATATATACCCCTGCCGGCCCGCCCGCTCCTCAGTTCCTTCTTGCCGGCTACTCCGACAGTGGGGAAGGAGGGCGGGTGTGGAATGGATGTGAGCAACACATCTCGAAGAACAACAGTTACAAAGGTGAGTAACCGTCTTTTCTCTTCGAGTGATTTGCTCACATCCATTCCAGTTAGGTGACTCCCAAGCCATACCTAGGCGGTGGGGTCGGAGTGAGAAGTCGCGGCCCGGAGCACCGCAGTTCCGAAGGCCGCATCCTCCCTCGACTGCTGGACCAGGGCGTAGTGGGAAGCAAAAGTGTGGACCGATGACCAGGTCGCTGCCCGACAGATTCACTGGATGGGCACATGGGCTAGGAAAGCCAGCGGATGCCGCCTGCGCCCTGGTAGAATGCGCAGTCACACGGCCCGCAGGGACATGGGCCAAAGTCATAACAAGTCCTGATACAGGACGTAACCAAGAGGATATCCTAGGGAGGAGATAGGAAGACCTTTTCATACGATCTGCTACCGCCACGAAAAGCTGGGGGGATTTTTCGGAAGGGCTTAGTCCTGTCTATGTAGAACGCGAGAGCCCTACGGACATCCAGCGAGTGGAGCTGCTGCTCCCTGCCTGAGGAGTGACGGTTTTGGGAAAAAAACCGGAAGGAAAATCTCTTGGGTTGACATGGAAGGCTGAGACCACCCTGGGCAGAAAAAGCAGGGTGTGGTCTCAGCTGCACCTTGTCCTTGTGGAAGACCGTAATATGGGGGGTTACCACAAGAAGCTCGGAGCTACGACACCGTCTAGCTGAGGTGACAGCACTAGAAAGGCAGTTTTTCCAAGAGAGGTAGAGCAGGGAGCAAGTAGCTAACGGCTCAAAGGGGGGCCCCATGAGCCGGGACAACACCAGGTTAAGATCCCAGGTGGGAGCAGGGGGACGGACGTTAGGGACTAAACGTTCCAGCCCTTTAAGGAATCTCGACACCGTCGGGTGGGAAAAAACGGAGCGACCCGTCCGCACCGGGTGAAAGGTGGAGATAGCAGCTAGGTGGACTCGCAACGACGATAAGGCCAGACCTTGCCCCTTGAGGGACAAAACGTAGTCTAATATTTCGGAAACCGAAACTTCCATAGGGCGGAGATTTCTCTCTACGCACCAACAGGAGAAGCGCTTCCATTTCGCTGAATACGTGGCTCTTGTGGCCGGTTTCCTGCTGCTCAAGAGCACCTCTCTCACAGGCGTGGAGCATCGCAGCTCTGGGCCCAGTCAGCCACGCAGGAGCAACGACGCTAGGTGCAGCGACTGCAGGTCTGGGTGACAAAGGGTCCCGTGGTCCTGGGGTAATCAGGTCCGGATGAAGGGGCAGGGGAACTGGGTCGGCTATGGCCAAGTCCAGCAGCATGGTGTACCAGTGCTGCCTGGGCACGCCGGGGCTACCAGATCACGAGCGCCTTGTCCCCTGCGCACCTTCAGGAGGACCTTGTGGACAGAGGGAAGGGGGGGGAAAATGCCTAGTACAGGTGGGTCGACACCGGATGAGGAAGGCGTCCCCCTATCGACCCCGGTTCCCTGCCCTGAAAGAGCAGAATGCTGGGCACTTCCTGTTCCCCCTGGACGCAAAGAGGTCCACCCGGGGATAACCCCACCTCCGGAAAATGGAGAGAGCGACATCCGGGCGAAGGGACCACTCGTGCGACAGGAAGGATCTGCTCAGTCGATCTGCCAGAGTGTTCGTACTCCAGGAGGAAGGAAGCCCTGAGGTGAACGGCGAGCGGGCTACGCAAAAGGTCCCAGAGACGTATCGCCTCGTGGCACAGGGAGGAGCCTGGTGCCGCCCTGCTTGTTTGATATAGTACAATCGTAGTCGTGTTGTCCGAACCGGCGACACAACAACCCGAAGTTGATGACAAAACGCTTGACAATCAAGGCGGACCGCTCTCAACTCCGTTGTTCTGTTAGCCCCACCTCCTCTGACCACAGCCCTGTGTCCGCCAGGTCCCCATTGGCCCCCCATCCCCAGATCTGAGGCATCCGTTTGTCGGGATACCGATGGCTGAGAGGGGTGAAAGGGAAGACCCGCACATAACACGGACTGGTCCACCCCAGCCGAGGAGTCAAGACCTCTGTGGGATTGTGACTAAATGTCCTAAAGGTTGCCTTTGCGCCTGTAACGGCTGATAGCCACCGCTGAGAGGCCTCATGTGAGCCGAGCGTAGCCGGTCACAAAAGTGCACGCTGCCATGTGGCCTACAGGGTTAGACATGTCTTACTGACGTCAACGGTGCTGACCGCACACGCTGACCATCGCCGCCATGGTCCTGGAAACCGTTGCAAGGCAGCGAGGCCCTGGCCATCGTGGGCGTCCCAAGACCGCCCCGTAAATTCCACTTTTTGCGTGGGCCTCAGAGTGGATTTTGTCTGTGTTTATCAGAAGACCCAGACTTGCAAATACGGCGGTGATCAGGCGACATGGCTGCTGACCTGCTGCCTCCGACTGCCCGCCGAATCAACCAGTCGTCCAATAGGAACACGTGTACACGGTTGCGTCGAAGATTGCGCCACGACAACGGCCATGCTTTTGTAAACACCCTTGGGCCGTGACGGCCAAAGGGAGACTGCAAACTGATAAGAAGAGCCCCCCAACGAAGCGGAGAAAGCGTCTGTGGCGCGCCAATGGCAATATGAAACGCGTCCTGCTGTCGAGGCGGCGTACCAGTCTCCCCGGATCCAGGATGGAATAATGGGCCCCAGGATACATGCGGAACTTCACTTCACGAGGTATTTGTTGAGTTCTCGCAGGTCGAGGATAGGCCTTGAGGCCCCCCCCTTGGCCTTGGGGATCAGGAAAGTAGCGGGAATAAACCCCTTGCCTTTCTCGTTTTCCGGAACCGCCTCTATGGCTCCTTTGCTGAGGAGCGTCTGCACCTCCTGTCGAAGGAATTGCTCGTGAGAGGGGTCCCTGAAGAGGGACGAGGAAGGAGGGCGGGAAGGAGGAAACGAACAAACTGCAGGCGGGTATCCCGTCTGCACCAGGTTAAGGACCCAGCGGTCCGATGTTATTTGGGACCACGCCGGGAGTAAAACGAAAGGCGGTTTGAAACGGGGGGAAAAGGATCCATAGGGGAAACTGCTACAGCGCCCTCGGGCGCACCTTCAAAATGAAGGCTTAGGACCAGGCGGGGGTTTCGAGGAGCCTTGGTTCTGCCCCCCTTGGTTCCCAGACTGCCTGCGCCTGCCGTTCCTGCCGCGGCGGCCTGTAAGGGTCCTGCCGCTGGCGGAACTGGGAAACGGCCTACGGTACGGCTGTTGCTGTGGCCTAAAGGTGTCTACGCTGCGTCACGGGGGTTGCATCCCGAGGGACCGCGCAATGACCCGGTTGTCCTTCAGACTCTTGAGTCTGGGGTCTGTCTTTTCCGAAAACAGGCCTGGCCTTCGAAAGGAAGGTCCTGTATCGTGTGCTGGAGCTCTGGCGGAAGGCCGGAAACCTGCAGCCAGGAGATGCGACGCATCGTAACTCCCGACGCGAGGGTACGGCAGCCGAGTCCGCAGCGTCCCAGGATGCTTGTAAGGCCCGTGCGCGGCGACCTTTTTGCCCTCGTCCAGGATGGCCGTAAACTCCTGGCGACATCCTGTGGCAGCAGCTCTTTAAATTTGTCCACTGCCACCCAGGAGTTAAAAGCGTACCTGCTCAGCAGGGCCTGCTGATTAGAGACCCTGAGCTGCAGGGCCCCAGCCGAATATACCTTACGGCCAAGGAGGTCCATCCGCCTGGCCTCTCTGGATTTGGGGGCCGGAGCCTCCTGGCCGTGACGCTCCCTATCGTTCACGCGACTGCACCACCAGTGAACCGGGAGTCGGGTGAACGTGCAAGTATTCATACCCCTTGGAAGGGGCCATGTACTTTCTCTCGACTCCTTTCGCTGTCGGAGGGATGGAGGCCGGGGACTGCCAGATAGTATCGGCATTGGCCTGAATGGTCCGTACAAAGGGCAGGGCGACCCTGGTGGGAGCATCCGAAGAAGGATGGTAACAATCGGTCCTCTATCTCCGAGACCTCCTCTGCCTGCAGACTCAGGTTTTGGGCCAACCGCCTGAGGAGGTCCTGGTGCGCCCTGAGATCCAGCGGGGGGGGCTGTTGGAGGAGTACCCGCCACCGCCTCATCCGGGAGGAGATGAGAGACCCCAGGCACGATAGTGTCCAACTGAGGGTCTTCCTCAGCCCTCGCCTCTACCTCCGGAGCCACAGCGAGTCCTGCTGTTTGGACCCTTCCTCCTCCTCCGGGGAGGGAGGGGGCGAGACAAGGAGGCTTCAGGGGCCCTACGCTCCGCATTCGCGCGGTGTGGGAGGGAGCTGCTGGGGGCCCTGGGCCTGATGGTATGCCCAGGGTGTCCAGAATCCCCACTGTGGTGGCCTTGGTCTTCCAGCGGCGGATCCCCGAAGAGCGCCGCCTGCCGGTCGGTGCCGAGCGCATACGCACTGTCCGCCTGCGAAGATACGGACGGCTGTCTCGAGGGCCACGCGGGGCCGACCCCGGATGGTACGGGCCGGCGCGGGCCGGCACGGAGGATCGTCTCGGTGCCGGGGACCGGTGCCGGGAGCGTATCGGTGCCGGGATCGGGACCGGACCTGGATCTGTCCACGGTGCCGGGATCCTGATCGGTACCGGGTGTCGCTTCGGTAGCGGGACCTGCCACCGGCTCGGTGCCGGGAGGTCGACCGGACCTACCACCGCTCGGCGCCGGGAGGTCGACCGAGACCGGGACCTGCCACCATCTCGGTGCCGGGAGGTCGACCGGGACCTACCACCGGCTCGCGCCGGGAGGTCGACCGAGACCGGGACCTGCCACCAGCTCGGTGCCGGGAGGTCTCACCGTGCGGCGAGTAGCGATGGGACCTGCTCCTGGAGTTGCGGTGCCGGTGACGCCGACTGGAGCTTGACCGCGACCGTCCGGAGGTCGACCGTTGCCGCGTGCGACCGGTGCCGCTGAGGGGAGCGGTGCCGACTGCTCGAGCGGCGTCGGGATCTGGAGCGCCCAAGACGTCGGACCTAGATGGCGAAGGACTGTCCTCTGGGCGGCGCCGACATCATGGGCTTGCCCCTGGACACGACCCGCACCGGAGGTACCGGGGGTGGCAGCCGAGTGGGCTCCGTCAGGGCAATAAGGTCCCGAGCCGAGGCGAAGGTCTCCGTGTTGACGGGACCACTATCTCAACCCCAGATCTCATGGGGGAGCTCGGCGGCACCGGACTCAACGACCCGCCAGCCCGGGTCAACGGTGCTGACGGGCCGGCGGTGCCGCGGCCGATGTCGAGGCCGGCGCTCAAGCCGGGTCTGCCTGGCCGAGTAGCAGACTTCGACGGCCTAGGCTGTGATTCCGGTGCCGGAGAAGGTCGGTGCCGAGAGTCTTCTCGGTGCCGGAGCGATCCGGTGCCGGTGCCGAGACCACGGTCCGAAGTCGACGGGTCAAGTGCCGCCTCCATGAGGAGAGTTCGAGCCTCTGATCTCTCTCCTTTTTTGTCCTCGGCTTGAAAGCCTTACAGATGCGGCACTTGTCAACCTGTGCGATTCCCCGAGGCACTTCAGGCACGCTTCGTGGGGATCGCTGGTGGGCATGGGCTTCTTGCAGGCCGCACACTGCTTGAAGCCCGGCGAAACAGGCATGAGCCTGGCGCCGGGTGCCGGGAAGGGCTAAGCCCCCGGCCAAGAACTATTTAACAACTATTGACTAAACTATTTACTTAACAACACTAATTAACACTATATAGAACTAGAGATAAGCGATTGAAAACTAGGAGAGCTAGGACGTGGAGGACAGCTAAGCCGCGCTCCACAGTTCCAACGACCGACACGGCGGTAAGAAGGAACTGAGGAGCGGGCGGGCCGGCAGGGGTATATATAGAGCGCCATGGCGGCGCCACTCTAGGGGGCGACCTGCCGGCCCACTGGAGTTGCTAGGGTAAAAAAGTTTCCGACGAACGTGCGCGCCGCGCGTGCACGTCTAACTGGAATGGATGTGAGCAATCACTCGAAGAAGAAGATACAATTTCTTAGCTATAGCTATCAGTGAGATTCTGTTTATTTTTTCCCATTTTAAAGCTATCTGTTGGTTAGTGATGTTCCTGGGTCTTTATATGTGAATGCTTCTCTTTTTGTCTCTGTGTATGTGCTTGCATTAGACTTGAAGTGAAGCTGAAGAAGGAGAATTGGGGACCATGGAGTGCAGGCGTTCTCGCCAAGTGCAATTTATGCAAGGCCAAGGAGATTTAGTTATTCTCAAGCCAAGTAACAAGATGCTGCAGGTCAGCATTGGACCAGGACTACCAAAGAATTCCCGTAAGTATGAATTTCCCTTTGACTGTCCTTCTGAATGGATCAGAGTCTTGATTTTGTCTGTTCATTTTACTTTTATTTCTCGGTCTCTTCCCTATCCTATGTTCTTCGTTGTTTCTCTGTAGCATTCACAGGAAGAGTAGATTGCAGACTGTAACACTGCAACATACTTGCCTGTCCTTGTACAGCCTTTGTTGGATTCACTATTAATTTAGCAGTGCACACTGACTGCTGGTGGAAGCCTCTGAAACTCATGGCCCTGGGACATAAGACATCTGGTCTTGTAGCATGGGACAGAACACAAGTGGCAGATCAGACATTCATCCCATCCACAAAGGGCATCCTCTTCCACAAAATCCACAGAGAACCCTTTTCTGGTTTGCGAATCCATGTCTGAGGAGGGAGACAGGCTGGGCTAGGAGAAAAAGGTGCCAATACCAAATTATGGAGTGATACAACAGCAAGGAATCAGCTCCAATGTAGTACCTGAGGATGCATTAACTTTGCCTCAGAGCACCTCTGTGCTGTGAAGCCTGCCTACCTCCTGTAAGGGGGTTCTGAAGACAGCAGGAGGAAGCCTCATTTGCATTGCTCCTTGCTTCCTTGGAGTCTTACCATTGGAGTAAGAAAGAGCCACAGATATAAAACCTTGTAATAACCTGTTGTCAAATGTTTGAGCCTCTCAAACAGGAGCTTAAGTTTTGTGCACATCATGAGTTATTTTCAAACCATATTTAGCCTGCTTTGTTCCTTTGTTTTTATAGCTATGGAATACAGCCCTCTACCTCTCATGCTTCCTTAACACACACACACAATTTTCTCTACAGCCCTTTAATTCAAAAACAGAAGGTGAGTTCTCAGCCACAATTTGACCAGCTTGTGCCACTCCAGTGGTGCAAAGGAGTCATAAAGGCAGCTGGTGAAGGATTCTGACATGGGGAAATCTTCTGGTGGCACAGAGCTGCAGTAACTCTTGGCATAGTGGACTTATAAAGAAATTACTAGACAAAAAGGTGTGTTTGAAGCACCATTATGCCAACTGTCCTTGGCTTTTGGAACATTCCTTGGGGCTAATGGCAGTTGGGTGCCACTTAGACCAGCTTTATGATTAAAGCTCACCTGGACCACAGCTGGCCCCAGGACTGGGTGAGTTTGTTAAAATGGCATTAAGTTACCTTTGATTCCCCAGCCCTTCAAGTGCTATGCTAAGCACAGGTTGGCCAAAACTTGAATTTCAAATGGCTCCCTCTGATCAAGAATGAGGAGCTGACATTCAGCATAAAGTGTTTACTGAATGCTACACAGAGGATGGCAATCTGACAGAGCTTAACGTGTTTATTTTAGGCCCCACGAGACGGAACATTACCCAAAGCCAAGGGTATTTCTCATAGGACTCAAAGTCAGAATTACCCCATGAGGGCTGCTCCACCTCCCCCAGGTAAGTTATCTTATGCTTTGGCTAAGGTGGCATTCCAGACTCAATTTCTTTCTTTCAGGCCATAGCTGGGCATCATTCTCCAGAACGCTTTGCAGGGGGTTTCTCCTTCAGTTCCAAAAATATTTTTGAAATCACCATAACTGAAATGTGCATGTTTAATTAGGCTCCTCAGTGTGATAGGCATTACATCAAACCAGTCCTTCAAATCCACTGGGACTTACTCTGAGACTAGTATTCAGCTGGAGGTGTCTCATGTCAATTGTCATGGATTCCAGCATATATAGCCTCTTGCAACAAAACACTGAATGTGCAGTTGCTTCTATGCATCTTCCACTTTAAGACACAGTATATACACAGCACAGGGCTAGACAGTACTCAGCCTTGTCACTGCACTCTCATTAGCACACATAATGGAACTGGACTTGTGCCTCATTCCCTTGCTTTTATATAAAAGCTGTTGCATATGAGCTGTGCCAGTACATCGGTGCAGAAGAGACAGTCTCTCTACAAGATGTTCTCCCCTTGGGGTTGAATAAACTAGTTCCCTGCATAGTATCTGTGCTAGTAAGTAGTGTGCAGAGTTGAACCCTAGATTGAGATCACTAAGCTGTGTCTGTTATTTTCATTTTTGCCCTTAAATAAGAATTTAGAGTGTGAGTTTACAGGAAAGAACACTATTTTATTTACTTAACACATCCCAAGATGTCCTTTTTCAATAAGGAGCAGCCACTTACTTAGAAAAGTACAATGTTAGGAGAAAGCTTTAGACATGAAGTTGACACTCTGCCAGATTGAATAATAAAGTCTAAATCATGCAATACTGACTCAGGCAAGACAAAGTTCAGTGAGAGTCTCAGACAAAGGATTGCATGGAATGGTTTCCAAGATGCCAAGCCTGTTTACAGCAATAGGGTGCTTGCACTGCGGTAGTTAAGGTTGGGAGCACATTTCTTTTGCAAAACACTAATTCTGAATGTTTGTAATTAGGCAGTACATAATTTGTTCAGGGTTACATGAAATGTCAACCCAGCAGCAGCTTGTTTGTTTTTAAAAATATTTGCAAACTCTCTTGTCAGTGTTTAAGAATCAGGAATGCAAAGGACAGCCACATTGAGTTCAGATCTTATAGTGGCCCTTATGCTCTGAAGCATCCATAGTTCAATAGCAGTTGTGGGTGTAATGGGAGAACTCACCCAGGAGCCAGCACTGGCAGTCCACACCGTTGCATCTCTGCCTGTTCCCTGAAGGAGGTTTTAATAAGTCCACAGAATTTGTATCTTGAACATCACCCCTTTAGAATTATGTTTAATTTAGTGATCTGTCTCAGCTTTAGACATGAAGGCTACTATTAACATTATCCTTTTTTTCTGAAATACTAAGTGGCTACTCTCATTTAAAGAGAGCATTTTGCAAAGAAATCTTGCGAAGCATTAGGTGAACAAAATATTGTTCTGTCCTGCAAGTTTATAACAAATAAGATTAATTTAGAGTAAGGGTTCAGGTGAAAATAAGAGGACCCTACTGACGTCCATCTAGGTTCAACTCTGAACACTACTGACTAGCACAGTGACATGCTGAGATCTAGTTTTATTCAACCCCAAAGATGGGCTGAGTCAACCTTAATCCATCAACCCAGTTACATCCAAGCTCCTTACCAGCAGCAAGGCCTTTATGACCCAGAACCTTCTTCTGGAGTCAGGGTTCTTCTTGGCAATAGCTAGGGAATAGTCCCTCCTCTCAGGTCAAGGTCCTCCCATGGAGGCTGAACCAGAAGGACCCTTTTTCAGGACAGCTTATGATTTCCTGCTGAAACTCTCCTACCTAGGAGCATTCTCCCTGGGTTTCCATTGCTAGTGTGGCCCCAGATGCCTTCTGTAGGAGGACTGCTCTTCCTATACTCTAGGAACCTCTGTTCTCCTAGTTTTCTACCCTCCACCTCACCAATACCTTCCCTTTTATCATGCCCAGGTGCTTCCCTACCTAATTAACTGCTTCCTAGTTACTCGGTGAGTTAATTAGTCCCAGGTGACCCTGAGTTGCCTCATTCCCCTTGTGAAGTCTCTCAGAGGCAGGCTGAGCCCCTGACTCCTACAGAGAGCTAGCTGCCCTCTGACATCCGTCCAGATCTGTACTGGGTCACTTCAACATTTTTTGTTTAAAAAAGATTTTTTTAATAGCCATTTAACATACGAAAGCTATGTGCTGCTCATGCAGTGTGTTCTTTATCAATCCACCTGTGCAAGAAAAGAGACGGTTACTCACCTTTGTAACTGTTGTTCTTCGAGATGTGTTGCTCACATCCATTCCAGTTAGGTGTGCGCGCCGCGTGTGCACGTTCGTCGGAAACTTTTTACCCTAGCAACTCCAGTGGGCCGGCAGGTCGCCCCCTGGAGTGGCGCCGCCATGGCGCCCAATATATATCCCTGCCGGCCCGCCCGCTCCTCAGTTCCTTCTTGCCGGCTACTCCGACAGTGGGGAAGGAGGGGCGGGTGTGGAATGGATGTGAGCAACACATCTCGAAGAACAACAGTTACAAAGGTGAGTAACCGTCTTTTCTTCTTCGAGTGATTGCTCACATCCATTCCAGTTAGGTGACTCCCAAGCCATACCTAGGCGGTGGGGTCGGAGTGAGAAGTCGCGGCATGGAGCACTGCAGTTCCGAAGGCCGCATCCTCTCTCGACTGCTGTACCAGGGCGTAGTGGGAAGCAAAGGTGTGGACCGATGACCAGGTCGCTGCCCGACAGATTTCCTGGATGGGCACACGGGCAAGGAAGCCAGCGACGACGCCTGCGCCCTGGTAGAATGCGCAGTCACACGGCCCGTAGGGACATGGGCCAAGTCATAACAGGTCCTGATACAGGACGTAACCCACGAGGATAACCTCTGGGAGGAGATAGGAAGCCCTTTCATACGGTCCGCTACCGCCACGAAAAGCTGGGGGGATTTGCGGAAGGGTTTGGTCCTCTCTATGTAGAATGCGAGAGCTCTACGGACATCCAGCGAGTGGAGCTGCTGCTCCCTGCCTGAGGAGTGAGGTTTTGGGAAAAAAACCGGGGAGAAAAATCTCTTGGTTGACGTGGAAGGCTGAGACCACCTTGGGTAGAAAGGCAGGGTGTGGCCTAAGCTGCACCTTGTCTTTATGGAAGACCGTATATGGGGGGTCTACCACAAGGGCTCGGAGTTCCGACACCCGTCTAGCTGAGGTGATAGCTACTAGAAAGGCAGCCTTCCAAGAGAGGTAAAGCAGGGAGCAAGTAGCTAACGGCTCAAAGGGGGGCCCCATGAGCCGTTACAAACACCAGGTTAAGATCCCAGGTTGGAGCAGGGGGACGGACGTTAGGGAATAACCGTTCCAGCCCTTTAAGGAATCTCGACACCGTCGGGTGAGAAAAAACGGAGCGACCGTCTGCACCCGGGTGAAAGGTGGAGATAGCTGCTAGATGGACTCGCAACGACGATAAGGCCAGACCTTGCTCCTTGAGGGACCAAACATAGTCTAAGATTTCGGTTACCGAAACCTCCATAGGGCGGAGATTTCTCTCTACGCACCAACAGGAGAAGCGTTTCCATTTCGCCGAATATGTGGCTCTTGTGGACGGTTTCCTGCTGCTCAGAGCACCTCTCTCACAGGCGTGGAGCAGCGCAGCTCGGAACCAGTTAGCCACGCAGGAGCCACGCCGCTAGGTGCAGCGACTGCAGGTCTGGGTGACAGAGAGACCCGTGGTCCTGGGTAATCAGGTCCGGATGAAGGGGCAGGGGAACTGGGTCGGCTACGGCCAAGTCCAGCAGCATGGTGTACCAGTGCTGTCTGGGCCATGCCGGGGCCACCATGATCACACGAGCCCTGTCTCTGTGCACCTTCAGGAGACCTTGTGAACCAGAGGGAACGGAGGAAACGCATAGTACAGGTGGGTCGACCACTGGATGAGGAAGGCATCCGCTATCGACCCCGGCTCCCTGCCCTGAAAGGAGCAGAACGCTTGGCACTTCCTGTTCCCCTTGGACGCAAAGAGGTCCACCCGGGGATAACCCACCTCCGGAAAATGGAGAGAGCGACGTCCGGGCGAAGGGACCACTCATGTGACAGGAAGGATCTGCTCAATCGATCCGCCAGCGTGTTCCGTTCTCCGGGAAGGAAGGAAGCCCTGAGGTGAATGGAGTGGGCTACGCAAAAGCCCAGAGTCGTATCGCCTCGAGGCACAGGGAGGAGGACCTGGTGCCGCCCTGCTTGTTGATATAATACATGGTCGTCGTGTTGTCCGTGAACACGGCTACACAACGACCCTGAAGCTGATGACAAAACGTTTGGCAAGCAAGGCGGACCGCTCTCAACTCCCTCATGTTGATGTGTAGCCCCACCTCCTCCTGGGACCACAGGCCCTGCGTCCGCAGGGTCCCTAGGTGGGCCCCCCAGCCTAGATCTGAGGCATCCGTTGTCAGGGATACCGAGGGCTGAGACGGGTGAAAGGGAAGACCCGCACACAATACGGACTGGTCCAACCACCAGCCGAGGGAATCTAAGACCTTCTGGGGGATTGTGATTAACATGTCTAACGGTTGCCTTGCCGGCCTGTAATGACTGATAAGCCACAGCTGGAGAGGCCTCATGCGGAGCCGAGCGTAGTCGGTCACAAAGGTGCACGCCGCCATGTGGCCTAACAGGGTTAGACATGTCCTCACTGACGTCAACGGGGCTGACCGCAAGCGTTGAACGATCGCCGCCATGGTCTGGAACCGCTGCAGAGGCAGCGAGGCCCTGCCCACAGTGGCGTCCAGGACGGCCCCGATAAATTCCACCTTCTGAGTGGGCCTCAGGGTGGACTTGTCTGTGTTTATCAGAGGCCCAGACTCGCAAACATGCCGGTGATCACGCGGACATGGCTGTTCACCTGCTGTTCCGACGTGCCCCGAATCAACCAATCGTCCAGATAAGGGAACACGTGGACACGGTTGCGCCGAAGATGCGCCACGACAACTGCCATGCATTTGTAAACACCCTCGGGGCCGTGGACAGGCCCGAACGGGAGGACTGCAAATTGATAATGAAGAGCCCCCACAACGAAGCGGAAGGAAAGCGTCTGTGGCGCGGCCAAATGGCAATGTGGAAATACGCGTCCTGCATGTCGAGGGCGGCGTACCAGTCTCCCGGATCCAGGGATGGAATAATGGTCCCCAGGGATACCATGCGGAACTTCAACTTCACGAGGTATTTGTTGAGCTCTCGCAGGTCGAGGATAGGCCTGAGGCCCCCCTTGGCCTTGGGGATCAGAAAGTAGCGGGAATAAAACTCCTTGCCTTTCTCGTTTTCCGGAACCGCCTCTATAGCTCCTTTGCTGAGGAGCGTCTGCACCTCCTGCCGAAGGAATTGCTCGTGAGAGGGGTCCCTGAAGAGGGACGAGGAAGGAGGGCGGGAAGGAGGAAACGAAACAAACTGCAGGCGGTATCCCGTCTGCACCACGCTTAAAACCCAGCGGTCCGATGTTATTTGGGACCACGCCGGGAGGAAAAACGAAAGGCGGTTGGAAAACGGGGGGGAAGGATCCATAGGGGAAACTGTTACTGCGCCCTCGAGCGCACCTTCAAAATGAAGGCTTAGGACCAGGCGGGGGTTTTGAGGAGCCTTGGTTCTGCCCCCCTTGGTTCCCCGACTGCCTGCGCCTCCCGTTCCTGCCGCGGCGCCTGTAAAGGTCCTGCCGCTGGCGGAACTGGGAAAACGGCCTGCGTTGTTGTTGTGGCCGGAAGGGTCTACGCTGCGTCACGGGAGTGTGCCTCCCGAGGGACCGCATAACGACTCGGTTATCTTTCAGACTCTTGAGTCTGGGGTCTGTTTTGTCAGAAAACAGGCCCTGGCCTTCGAAAGGAAGGTCCTGTATAGTATGCTGGAGCTCCGGCGGAAGGCCGGAAACCTGCAGCCAGGAGATGCGACGCATCGTAACTCCTGATGCAAGGGTACGGGCAGCCGAGTCCGCAGCGTCCAAGGAGGCTTGCAAGGCCGTGCGTGCGACCTTCTTGCCTTCGTCCAAGATGGCCGTAAACTCTTGGCGAGCATCCTGTGGCAGCAGCTCCTTAAATTTGTCCACTTCCACCCAGGAATCAAAGGCATATCTGCTCAGCAGGGCCTGCTGGTTGGAGACCCTGAGCTGCAGCGCCCCAGCCGAATACACCTTACGGCCAAGGAGGTCCATCCGCCTGGCCTCTCTTGATTTGGGGGCTGGAGCCTCCTGGCCATGACGCTCCCTATCGTTCACTGATTGAACCACCAGTGAACACGGAGTCGGGTGTACATGGAGATATTCGTATCCCCTAGAAGGGGCCATGTACTTCCTCTCGACGCCTTTTGCTGTCGGAGGGATGGAGGCCGGAGACTGCCAGATGGTGTTGGCGTTGGCCTGGATGGTTCGTATAAAGGGCAGGGCGACCCTGGTGGGAGCATCAGAAGAGAGGATGGTTACAATTGGATCCTCTATCTCCGAGACCTCCTCCGCCTGCAGACTCAGATTTTGAGCCAATCGCCTGAGGAGGTCTTGGTGCGCCCTGAGATCCAGCGGGGGGGGACTGTTGGAGGAGGTACCCGCCACCGCCTCATCCGTGGAGGAGGATGATGAGACCCCCTGCACGAGAGTGTCTAACTGAGGGTCTTCCTCAGCCCTCGCCTCTGCCTCCGGAGCCACAGCGGAGTCCTGCTGCTTGGACCCTTCCTCCCCTTCCGGGGAGGGAGGGGGGCGAGACAACGAGGCTTCCGGGGCCCTACGCTCCGCAGTCGCCGGCCTAGCAGGGAGCTGCTGGGGGCCCTGGGCCTGATGGTACGCCCAGGGTGTCCAGAATCCCCACTGTTGTGGGCCTTGGTCCTGCAGCGGCGGATCACCAAACAGCGCCGCCTGCCGGTCGGTGCCCAGCGCATAGCCGCTGTCCGTCTGGGAGGATACGGACGGCTGTCTCGAGGGCCACGGTGGGGCCGACCCTGGATGGTACGGGTCTGCGCGGGCCGGCACGGAGGATCGTCTCGGTGCCGGGGACCGGTGCCGGGAGTCATATCGGTGCCGGGATCGGGATCGGGACCGGGTTCTGTCACGGTGCCGGGATCCTGATCGGTACCGGGCGCCGCTTCGGTGCCGGGACCTGCCACCAGCTCGGTGCCGGGAGGTCGACCGGGACCTGCCACCAGCTCGGTGCCGGGAGGTCGACCGGGACCTGCCACCAGCTCGGTGCCGGGAGGTCGAGCGAGACCGGGACCGGGACCTGCCACCAGCTCGGTGCCGGGAGGTCGACCGGTGCGGCGAGTAGCGTCGGGACCTGCTCCTGGAGTCGCGGTGCCGGTGTCGCCGACTGGAGCCTGACCGCGACCGCCTCGATGCCGACCGTTGCCGCGAGTGCGACTGGTACCGCTGAGGGGAGCGGTGCCGGGACTGCGAGCGGCGTCGGGATCTGGAGCGCCCAAGACGTCGGGACCTGGATCGGGAACGACTGTCTCTGGGCAGCGCCGACATCATGGGCTTGCCTCTGGACACGACCCGCACCGGAGGTACCGGGGGTGGCAGCCGAGTGGGCTCAGTCAGGGCAATAAGGTCCCGAGCCGAGGCGAAGGTCTCCGGCGTGGATGGGACCACTATCTCAACCCCAGATCTCATGGGGGAGCTCGGCGGCACCGGACTCAACGGACCCGCCGGGCCCGGAGTCAACGGTGCTGACGGTGCCGGCGGCGCCACGGCCGATGTCGAGGCCGGGCGCTCTAGCCGGGTCTGCCTGGCCGGAGTATTAGACTTCGACGGCCTTGGCTCTGGCTCCAGTGCCGGAGAGGGTCGGTGCCGAGGAGTCTTCTCGGTGCCGGAGCGATCCGGTGCCGGTGCCGATACCACGGCCTGCGAAGCCGTCGGGTCAAGTGCCGCCTCCATTAGGAGAGTTCGGAGCCTTTGATCCCTCTCCTTCTTTGTCCTCGGCTTAAAGGCCTTACAGATGCGGCACTTGTCGGATCTGTGCGATTCCCCGAGGCACTTCAGGCACGCTTCGTGGGGATCGCTGGTAGGCATGGGCTTCTTGCAGGCCGCACACTGCTTGAAGCCCGGCGAACCAGGCATGAGCCCGGTGCCGGGTGCCGGGAAGGGCTAAGCCCCCGGCGAAAAAGTACTTTACAACTAATTAACTTAACTATCAACTTAACAAACTAATTAACAACTATAATGGAACTAGAGATAACGATAGATAACGATAGATAACTAGGAGAGCTAGGGACGTGGAGGACAGCTATGCCGCGCTCCACAGTTCCAACGACCGACACGGCGGTAAGAAGGAACTGAGGAGCGGGCGGGCCGGCAGGGATATATATTGGGCGCCATGGCGGCACCACTCCAGGGGGCGACCTGCCGGCCCACTGGAGTTGCTAGGGTAAAAAGTTTCCGACGAACGTGCACGCGCGGCGCGCACACCTAACTGGAATGGATGTGAGCAATCACTCGAAGAAGAAACCACCCTTATTAGGCAACCTACTATCTTAAGAGAACATCCCAGAGTATTCCAAACTGGGATTGTCAAAGGAAATTAGGCAACATGTGATTTGGGGACCTAAATCCTTAGGCTCTGATGAAAATCCCAGCCACAAAGTACAATTCTACTTCCCCCTTGCCCCACAGTGGGGGAAAGCAGACTGTGTTTGTCAGCCTCTTGAGTGGCCACATAAGAGAGATTCCAATGTATTCATGACCATTTTTAAATCATAATGGGACTACAGATGCACACAATTCTGTGTATGCATTTACTTTAAAATAAACCTTACTAGAGATGTCTATAAAATAAAACTAGATTTTGTCTAATAATCTAGATTGACACATGTTGGTGCTAGCATTTATTTTTTATAATATAGGATCCTGAATAAAGGGTGGGACTTAAACTGCTGCCATAGTGTCAGAGGAACTATCAGGAACTGCAGGTCATGCAGAGTCAGTGGAAGGCCAGTGTGTCCTAGATCTGCTGTAAGCTCTTCCAGGACCCAGTGTCATGAGGAAATACTAATGAATGAACTCCTGTTTCCCCACTGTGATTCTTCAGTGTGCTAGTAGTCCAGCTGGCCACTGCTTTTAACCGCAGGCAGGGCGTGGAGTGGGTCACTGGATGGTGGTGCATATATTGTGCCCAATTGGGGCATGGAAGGAATACAGGATTGAGCTCATAAGCCCTGATTCTTCAAGTAATGGTCCGTATACGGATTGCAAACATAAGTGCACATGCACGCCATATGCACCCATATTTGGAATCCAAATAGGGACCACGCATCTCGAAGAACCTCCAGTTACAGGCAAATAACTTCTGCAGTGATTTGAGAGGTTGGTAGGTGCTTTTTTTTAAAGTGTGTTTTAGAGGCCAGGTTTCTGGAAGGGCGTGTGAAGTGCTGCACCCTGGTTCAAGGACAGTTAAAGGCAGCACACCTGTTGCAGTGCACTGTGCAGGTGAACATAGTCTCTAATATGTATAAGACAAAGCACTGCCTTTAACTTTATGCCTCATGCTGTACAGTGCAACATCAGTGAAATGTGAGTGACTGGTTAAATACTGAGAGAGGTTACACACATATGCAGTAACCAGTTTCCAAAAGTCTCTTGTAATCATGAGTAAACTCTGTCAAATTAAGTTTATCATTAGCCATATTATCACATGCAAAATTCAAATAGGAGCCACTATTTGATCTATGAGAGAGCCAGAAAGCATCTGAATACACCTTTTCTATTCATTTAGTGCTTCTGTTAAACAGGCAAACACTTATATCAACATTATTTTAAATAAAAACCCTTGTAAGGTGTAATAAGGTCAGTGTTCAGAGAGCTCTGTGGGGTTTTCCTCATCTGACTCCCTTTAACTTTAGGAAGTTCAAGGACCTGACCCAAAGTCCACTGAAGTCATTGGAAGTCCATTGCCTTTAATGGCAAGCCACAGGTGGCTAACCCCCCATGTGGTTGTTTTAAAACACAAGGGCTAAGCAGCCAAGATCAAAAATGTATGGTTTTGCTAAACCAAGAGCTGTGCAAATCCCAGTGATCATTTAGAGTTTTATCACATAGCTGAAACTTAAACAAGGGTCATGAACTCATGAATCTGGGATGAGTTTTCAGTAACCCTGGCTTATGTACAGAGCAAAGTTGGAATCTTAGCTGAATTTTGCCTTGAATTTTCAAATTCCTTGAAAGTTGAGTCCAAGTGACAATTGACAGTTGAACTGCAGACAAAGCTGAACACTGCAGAAAGGAGGCCACCTTTTTGAAAGCCTGTTATCCCCACAATTGTACTGCATGCATTCATGCTTTTTCATACTTCTAGGTCACCATCAAAATGGAGTGATAAAAAGCCCTCAATTTGTGCCACATCCCCACACCCCAGCAAACCAGCGAGCTGGTCAGAAGAACCTGCAAACTACTATGGTGCGCCCACCTTTACCACAGCAGCTCTCGGCAGGATCAGATAAGGTTTCACACCAACCAGAAAGTCTGGACTTCCTCAAGGTGCCTGACCAAGGTGCTGCTGGGTAAGTTTTTATGTGGAGACTCTTTCAAAAGAAGAAGGGCTGATCTTTATAAAGAGATTCCTGGGCTTAAATTATGCATCACTGGTGAAAATATATTGTTTGCACACATGGCTAAATCATGGCATTAAGCTGCGCTTACGAGTCCCATTGACTTCCATAGCATTTCCGCATGCAGAAGAATCGTGTGCTCAGGTCCATAATCCCCTCACCGTGGAGTCAATATGAACCAGTTCCAGTATTCCCAATGCTAAGATCATATACTTGCACATTACCTACTAAAGACTCTCAAAGCATTTTACAGACTTTAATTAAGCCTCCTCTCGCCTCTGTGAGAGGGATTTTCATACCCATTTTATGTATGGGTAAACAGTGAGCATAGGTCACTCTGCCTCAGTCTCCCAACAACTGTCAAAATCCAGGAATTCTTACTCCTAGTCCCTGTCCAACCACGAGACAGTATTAAGGAGAGAATACTATCTTATTTTCATTGGAGGCACGATTACTCCATATGGGATTGATTTTTTTTTTATTTTTGGTGGGGGAAGAATGACAAGATAATTCAATGGCAGGAGGTTGATTTTATTGGTGAAATTAGGGGCATATAAATTCCATCTCAATTTGTCTCCCTTGCACTCAGGAGGTGTAACGTAAAGAGCCTGAATACTGGCCATATCTAGACAGCTAAGAATTCCCCCAGCAGGGAGTGCTCTCACCCAGCCATTCCTAGTCCTTTCACAGGGGGCATAGCAGGAAGGGCAGGGAGTATGGTTGAGGACCACTGCTGTCCAGCAATGCTCAGCTGGCGCACAATCCCTTAGTGACCTTTGGTAGCTGGTGTACATTAGAATAGCCTCAATTCCAGCACTGGCACTAGAACTGTATAGGGCAGAGAACTGGGGAGGCTATATCCAACTCCGTGACGTCCTGCCCCATCTCCTACATGAAGCAGTTCTCAGTGCTGGATTGAAACTGACTGTATCAGACAATCATCTAGGAAGGGACCCAGCTAGATATAGTAGATAATGATCATACTCAAGTAAAATATGCAATTAGGATTTTACAGTTACTCTGGGAAAGTAACATGTTACTGACTCAGAAGTGTAAACTGGTGATGTACACATTTGCCGATTATTCTTCAAGGATTTACTAGATTACTGATGACCTGTACATTGTATGGATGAGATGGTACCAAATACCTTTGCTCACACTTGAGATGGAAATGACTTGATTACCAAAGAGCAGTAACAGGAAGTGATGTCTAGGTTACATGTTTTGGTGTCAACAATAAGAGAAATATCTCAGAATCACTTACTTGCTTAAAAAAAGTAATATCTTCCTATAATCTGTTACTATGACATCTACATACACTAGGAAAAAATTTCTCTGCTTGACAGTGGGGCTGAGGTTTATCAGCTGAAATCAGTAATAGAGATTTCTTTTGTTTTCAGTTATGAATAAGCTATTTTAAATAATTGTAAATGATTATACCACAATGAACTTGTTGGCCCAGACTCATTGCCAGATGGCCTGTGGTGTCAATGCATTTCCCAATGGACAGGTGTTCCCACCACCAGTACCACCACAGTTGGCAGAGAAGAAGTGCAGAGTGACCGCAGAGTGACCAAAGGCTAAATCGGCAATGGAGACTGAACTACTCACTCAACCCTAGCTTTCCCCTCATTGCTGTAGTATGGGGAAAGCTTGCACAACTACTGTCCATATTGTCACTGTTATATGGATAAACAGAAGTATTCAGTCTCCAGGATAACAGTTTAGTACCTTTCCCAAGCACTGAAATCACAATTTAATAAATATTTAAACACAATATACTTAGTCATTCATTACAGTGACTAATCAATTTCTCCTCTTAACTGAGATCTTTCTACTCTGCTTTTTTGCACATTAGTGGAGCTTTGCTTTAGTGGGAATTTTAGTGCCAGCTGATTTTCAGATTCAAAGGCTCGTGTCTGTTCAATTATTGTAAAACAGATCTGATCATGAATAATCACTTTGCATATTTCCATGCACACAGCTCCCTAATTCCTAATAGTGAGATAGCTGTGACTGAGAGCCAGATGTCCCAGAGTACATTCAGATACCAAAGCAGTTACGACTTGTGCAAATAAAAAACAAGTCTGCTGTCTGGAAGTGTTAATAATTGTGCTCGGTGACAGTTGATACAGGTTCCCCTCTGTCGGCTGCAGCCTATTAAAATAAATTTTTGAGTATTCCTCAACAGCCCACTAGTGTCTGGAGGGTTCCTCCTGACCTGTTAGGTTGTGTTGTTACTTCACTGCTTAAAATGGCATTGTCCAGGGTGCGTTTTGACATACTGTTATTCTAAGGTCTCCATGCTGATTTTGATCCCATGTGAGACATGGAGTTCCCTTAGAACGGGTGAGGAAGAGCAGGGATGCAAATTTTGCTCAGTGTAGGGCTATGCCGACAACTTTCCAGGAGCACAAATTGTACAAAATGGAGTATTTTGTAGGCATCCTGTTATTTTTAATAAATAGAAGTGTGGCTCGGAAATGACAATATTAGAGATTATCGCAGATCAAGCTGGAGCATCACATTATGAGACTTTGTTTCATTGTGTCTAATCTCCATATGAAAAATGAGAGGCAGTCCCAGGATGCATCTCTCTGCAGGCTGCATTTCCTACACTGGTGATTTTTTTTTCCAATTACTTAGTATGCTTTAGCCCAGAGGTGAGCAAACTACAGCCCATGGGCCACATCCAGCCCGCAGGACCATCCTGCCCAGCCCTTGAGCCCTCGGCTTAGGAGGCTAGCGCCCGGCCCCCACCCCCGCTGTTCCCTCTCCCCCGCAGCCTCAGCCCACCATGCCACCAGCGCTCTGGGCGGCAAGGCTGTGAGAGCCACTGGCCTGCCCCAGTGCTCTAGACTGCATGGCTGGCTCCTGCTGGGTGGCGCAGCTGCCAGTCCTGGTGCTCTGAGCAGCATGGTAAGGGGGCAGGGAGTAGGGGGGTTAGATGGGTCGGGGGTTCTGAGGGGGGCAGTCAGGGGGCAGAAAGTGGGAGGGAGTGGATAGGGGGAAGGGGCCAGGCTGTTTGGTGAGGCACAGCCTTCCCTACCTGTCCCTCCATACAGTTTTGGAACCCCAGTGTGGCCCTGAGGCCAAAAAGTTTTCCCACACCTCGTTTAGTCTGTCTCGACAGTACCTGTAACAAGCACTCTTGCATAGGTCTTCTGTGAATTACAGCACTTGCAAGAAATCTACAATGCTCCATGCTGCATTCTAGCCAAATGCTTGCTCAGGTTTCCACTGGAGGCTATTATAAAGGAGCACAGCATGTTTAGGATGATAGGAGCCGGAATCATCTAGGCCACCATTTTCCAGAAATCCCAACGTGATCGCTTCCTACCTGGCAAACAGGAGAGGTTGGGTACCTTGGATCTTGTAGAGGACAAATAGGGCGCAGGACAGCTGCTGTTCTGGAATGGAGCTGTCTGTTGCGTAAATGACTATCACTTTGGTAAGGGAACAATGAGTCAAGTCTGTTAGCCTGAGCTCAAATTGTATTAAAAGATACTTTCTCATTGAAAGCAGCTTTTCAAACATTTTATGTAGCTGTAGGTCACTAACTGACTCTTGAGGTACCTTGGATGATGGGTGCTGTGTTAGTTTAAATTTGTATTAGTACAGGAAGAGTAGATGGGGTGAATTACACTTAAATAGGGACATTGTCATCAAAGTTCATTCCCTTTCATCCCACCAACATCCCACCCCTTCTTCCCAGACTCTCCTCCCCCAACAGAGTCTCTTTCCCCCAACCCCTTACAATAGATTCTTGTCTTCCTCTTAAGTGAGGTGGGTCATTTAGCCCAGCCCACCACAGCAGGTGGCCAGCTGGCAGCAATTAGCCAGGTGCTGCACAGTTGTTCTGACTGACTCATTGCAGAGTCTGAGCCCTCAATGACCCCAGCAGCTGGGTCGCAAGCATCCCCTGAAGATAGAATAAGAGGTTAAAGTAAAAACAAAGATGCTTCCACACCAGGTATTTTGCTTAAAGGGGGTATGAATTTATCAAACTAAGAAAACTGGAAGGGTCTGCTTTAGTAGCAATCTTCCTACCCCAGCCCATTGCAGCTGTCCTGGTGTAATCACACTGCTATATTTAAAGTCACTTCAGCCTTTCCATTGCTACTCTCTATTTATAGACATTTAAAACTCAATCATAACAATTATGTTCTGGGCTGTAATTTATTATCCAAGGTCTCAGCCCGACAAGGAATCATTTTGCTAAAAATATAGTTTGTACTAGGGATGGCTTGGGAAAAACAGGCATTGGTTTGAACTCTTGCCCAGCCTCTATCCTGACCCCTCCTATTCTCCAGGACCTCTCATCAGGGGATGGGTGGGCAACTCACTTCCTCCCACTACTGCAAGGTGGCCTTCAGAGGGCAGGCAAGGTGGGAGGGTCCCAGAGCTCAGGATGCAGTCTGAGACCAGAAGTCTAGACAGCAACCCTGCAGCCAGAGCCCCACGAGCCTGAGTTGGGTGCCATGGGCCAGCCGCAAGAGTCTAGTTGCTGTGTAGACATATCCTTACAGTCACCCCTCATTTGCCCCGTGTCGTAGTGGAGCAGCTCAGTCACCCATCTGGGACACTTCAGCCTTATAGATAAGCAGCCATGGCACCCAGGACAGGGAAGTTTGCAGAGGATGTCCAGGTGACCTGCTTTAGTCCCTCCAGTTTAAGATGGTCTTTAGGTGATGGCTAGCCACCCCTCTTTGTCGGTTCAATGCAATTCTATTTGCCCTATGTAATACTTAGCACAGTACTTTGTATAGCTCTTTTCTTTGTCCAGGCAGTTTACAAAATAATTAATCCTCACCATATATGAGAGAGGTAATTTTATTACATGATGCATCAAAAACTGTAAACGTACATAGAGCCAATGGACTTTCTATGCCCAGAGAAGTTCAGTTGAATTCCACTGCACTGGAGATTGTTGTTTTGCAGTGCCAAGCAGGGGATTTCTGGACCTACAGGCGAATGGAATATGTAGTTATATGTCCCTGTAGATTAGATGAGATCATCTATTCTAGCTTCCTGCTCTTAACATTCCTGCTGCTAATGTTCAACACATTTTTCCTTCTGTGCACCTTTTCTGCATAATAGGTTCTTACCCACCCTGTCTGCCCCCAAAAAACCTTTAATATTGAGTTCTCTCCTACAGCATTAGAGCTTTCTTTTGATTTGCATGATGTTTTATGACCAACACCTAAGAAACAAATGATAGACACTACTCCTTAATTTGACATCATGTCAACTCAAGTAAACTCCAGAATGTATAGTAATAACATCAGCATTCTTTGTTCACTAACAAACACCTTACGTTTTCCTGTGTTAATTTGTGTAAGGATCCTCACCACTGCATGTCAATTTATTCTTGGTTAAATCTGTTCCTCTGTAGTATTCGTCCTGGACAGGCTGCGTCAAATGGGATAATGTGAGTTAAATAATAAACACTTATCTTTGAAATTTGGTTAATAGTTAAGATGTATGAAATGCATGTGCGATATAGCATAGTGTCCATCCATCTTTGTGATGTGTCTGTCTATTGCCCAGCACAACAGAGCCCTGATCATCTATGACTGCGGTCTCTAGTTGCTACCATATTATATCAATATTAAAGGTATCCTTGTAATAGAAAAACTAGAGTGAGCCTCATAGTAATACTCCTCGGGTAACTGTGTAAATGACATTTTCATTTTAGTGAAGCTGACTTGTAAACAGATACAAGGTAGCCCTCAGACTATAACCATTTTATGGTGCTTTACATGCATTGAAAAGTAGTATTGTAGGTTTAGTCTTGAGGTAGCTGAAAGAATTCAGTCTCGCCACACCAGGGAGTGAATTTCTAAGGCCGGAGCATGGAATGGTATAGACCATTTGCTTTATATGTATTGCCCAAGAGTCCATGGATGTTTTAGATTTGATGTCTTTATTTTTATTATTTGACTTTTCTAACACAGAAATATCCCCTTGCCTTCCCAACTGGGAAGGGGGGGCAGACTTTTAAAAAAAACCCCATCATCTCCAACTTATGAAATGTTTTTCTAGTTTGCTCTGAAAACTGCATGGACTCATGGGTAGGAAAACCACAAGCAGATACGGCGATAATTGCATCCAGAGTATGTAGGGAGCAGCCATATATCTCTTATTGTTGGTATCTTGTGAAAGGCACGCTGATATGGAATTTCACATGAAGGGGGAGGGGAGAGTGCTTGGAAGAAGCAGCGTACTGTTGGTGAGGGTAAAGTGTGCTCAGACCTTAAGAAGTCCAGTAATTATTGCAGAGGCTTCACCAGAGTGAGCTCTGGAGGTTTGTGTAAACAGTTTTCCGGAAGTAGGAAGCGAGTGCAGGTCTTCGCAAGAGCATGGCATGAGTGCATGATTTGATTCTTTGGGAGTGGGATAGTAATGATTTTGGCAAGCTGAAACAGAGCAGAATGAGCATAAACAGCACTGCAATAATCATCTGGTAGTTATAAAGGGAGGACGGGTGCACATCCACAGGCACAAAGGTCTGGTAATGTTGTTTTAAGGTATGGAAATAAACCAAAAGTCCAAATGACGGACTGTGTGATTTCTAGACATTTTGGGTGGACCCAACAGAACAGTGTTGCTCCAACACAAACAAGCATGTAAAATGGGATAGTAAGATTGCTGGATAAAACTAGCTTGTGCTAGTATTTCTGTAATATTTAGAATAGTTTGGAGTCCAGTATTTTCCCCAATTGGTGGGGAGCGATCTCGTGTCACCCGAGGAAACTGCAGAAGATGAAGATAGCTTCAGTTGAGTAACCAGTAATTTGATTTTTATATCTTTTTAACCTGAAGAAGGGTTCGGATGGCCTTAAAACCAGAGGAAATATGCAGTGGTCTATAGAAAGCAGAGGCCCCAGGGAGAGAAGGGATTCCCAGTGCAGTGAGGCAACCTGAGAAAACTTGGTTAGTTTCAGTCTTTATAAAAAGTACTATATTCTGAGCAAGCAATCAGCAGGAGAGCAAATTTTACGACACCTACCCCCAGTACAACATAACTACCTCACAATGACTTACTGAGCAGTATACCTTTCCAGATCACATTTTATAACCTAATCTCATAGGAGAGAATACTGCTCTGCACCTTTCCCCTGTACACATCCTGCAATGCTGTTCATGAACGATCTAATGGTATGCAGGGGGTGGGCGGTAGTTTCTGCAGTACTGGCACAGGCAAAGGACTGCTGCATATAATCCTTGGGCTGTAACTCCTGGAGCTGCAACACACAATTAGGCCCTGCTCAAACAATGGAGTTGAATTCTTGCCATTGTCTGCCATTGTCCTGACTGATCAGGACCAGTCAATGTGCAATCTAGTTACAATCTATGTTGCAAGTCACTAGAAAAGTCCATCCAGTGTGTTCCCCATGCTAGAGAAGAATAAGTCTTATTATGATGACAAGCAGCCCCATCTGCTGGTTTTCAGGCCAGCCTTTCACACACTGTGGCATCCTTAGGATGACATGGTTAGCTCTATGTTGCTGGTTAATATTTTTACAGCTTGTTTTTAATGTAAAAATTGTTTTAATGAAAACTAGAGTATTGGCTCAATCAATCATACAATATGCTTTTTTCATTGGCTTGGTTTATTGTTGTTGTTGTAAAAATGAAAAGAGCTCAGATTTGTTTCTCTTGCATTGAAGCAAAATATTCCAGTCCCTACAACTCATGTCTCAGAACTACTCATTAAGTCAAACACACTGTCCAAATGTCTAATCAGAATTGCATCCAAAGTGTCTGGTGTCCTACCTGTATTTGGAAACGTGAATTGGACTGCTTGCTTCCTCCCACAGGAAAACCTATGAGAGGGAAGTAAAGAAGAGGGAATCCCAGAGGCTTTCCTTGAAGTGTTGTCTTCCCAATCATTCCTTCCAGTGGGGTGGTCTCCTTGTAGAAGTGGGACCTGCCTCAGACCCCTTCCATTGCTTGGAAATTGCATGAGCTCCCTGGGAAATGCATACACAAAGGCGTATTTAGGCATCCCCAGGGCTGAATAGGGAGATTTGCCTGAGTTTGGAGCCAAAGCTTTCAAACCTAGCAATGCAAAACACAGCTGGCTTAGAAAATGTGCTGCCTGAACAGAAACAGTCACTCTATGGAAAGGCTTCCAAAGCACTATGACCTTTATATCATCCAGTGTTTCCTGCTTATTTTCCTGGAGCATGTGTTGAGACTTGTTCTCGTTGTGTGATTCCAGGGAATTGGGTACGAATGGTCATGTTGAAGTTTAATTCTTCAGTTGAAGTAGGCTGCTTGGATCTCCTGCTATGCACCGAATAATCTTCTGGCTATTATAAGGTTAATTTTCTGGAAGGCTTAAAGCAGATAGTACTTTACTTGGCATTTACAGCTATGGAAGGAAAACCTCTCGCAGACATTTGGATCCAGGTGGTTTCTCTCTTTCCATCAAGTCTCTGAATTCCTATTCTCTCTTCTGCCAATCAGAAGTGTCCACCTCCTCACTCTCTCTCATTAGCACAGTCCTATCCCTGTGATTGCCTGAACAGCTAGAGGTAACACCCGAATACCAGCCACCAGGTGCCTACATAGCTATTGCTGTCCCTCAAGTGGGGTTGCCATCTGTCCCGGGGCATTTAGGATTTTTTGAGGGCTGGTGTAGTGCTTGCAGAATCTGAAGGCCTCACAAATCCATTCAGGGTTGATGCAATGTCTGCACAGCTTAGTAGCAATATGGAAAAAGCTCTTTGTTACCTGCCATTGTAATGGACTCTTGGCTTTGCCACAAAGGAGAGTTCTTCTGAAACTTCTGCAGCTGTCTCTCACAACGGGTACAGCTAACAGTCCCCTGCTGGTGCTTTCATCAGTTCTCCTGCCCATTGGAATCCAGACTCATTGCTTCCCTCTGTTTTGATTATTGGGCCACATACCGTATATTCCATCCACAGAGGAACACATTTATATACATTAGACATATACACTGGCTAACTACAGAACTACCATTCATTTCCAATTTAATGTGCCTGGTTTCCTGCCTGGTCTCAGAAGTAAAAGCAAAAGTTCAGGGGGAAAATGAAAGTCCTTCTGGTGCAATTTTATTTAAGTGTTAGCTCCCAGGAGACCTTTCTTCTGTACAGGTGTCAATGCAATATGAAAAAACGCCACAGAAATAAAAGCACCTAAGTATTTTTTCATTTTTATTCTTGACTAACAAATTCAATCCTCAGTACACTTACTGTGTCTCCTCACTAATGTTAATAGCAACTGCAAGTGTTCATCCATGGGAGAGCAGCTTGTGAATCCTCTCCTTTTACTGGCTGACCAGAGAGATAGTAAATATAAAATCCAAGGAAAAAAAACTCGCAGACTGAAGTAGCCCCGTGTAAGTTTGAAAGCTTGTTTCTTTCACAAATAGAAGTTGGTCCAATAAAAGATACTATTACCTTTCCCACCGTTTCTCTAACATCTTGGGACCAACACACCTACACCACCACTGCATATAAGGAAAAAGCTGACCAATAAGTGGTATTTTAGCTCTTTATCTCACAGTAATAAGTACAAGGGAAAGGCCCACAGAGAGAGGAGTCAGGCTACAGGGATCTCTTCCTGAACACTGTCATATTCAGTAACTTTTTTTGAAATCCGACTGCTCCTTTACAGCAAGTTAAGTTAGTCACTGGCATAGGTCCTTGGAGGGTTGTTCTTCATCACAAATAATATATTCCTGAGGAAGAGATGCAGTTTCTGTTCCTAGCAGGCAAGGGACAAGCCAGTGTGGTATGGATTCAGTTTTTCAAAGCCTTACCCAACATATGGCGTTTTGTGGGTAGTGGTAGGTTGCTTGCTTTTTTCTTTTTTTTTTCTCTTTGTGGGGGGTTTCAAAATCCGGTTTCATTTTATCTGAACCACCAAAGGCAGGTGGTGGGGGGAGTTCCAGTTTAAGATATACAGCCATTTATTCTACAGAACTGGCCTACTGGCCTTCTAACTCCCTGCCTGCAACCAAAATCTCGTAGCTCAGATATGCCTCCTCTGAACTCGCAGCTGTGAACCCAAGAGTGTGAATGATTGTTAGTAATTTGCTCCAAATGCTTCCTACAGCATCATCCAGGCCCGCCGATGGGGGAGCAAAAGGGCAATTGCCCAGGGGCCTGGGTGATTTAAAAGGGCCCAGCCGCTGCTGCACTAGTGGCAGCAGCAGCCGGGAGCCCCAGGCCCTTTTAAATCACCCAGGTGGGCCGCAGGGCTCCTAGGCACGAGTTGGGTGCTACCGGTGGCGGTGAAGGCAGCTGGGTGGCCATGTGGAAGCCCTGGCTGTGCCAGAGGAGCGTGCCCAGCAGCACAGCCGGCATCAGCTCGCCGGGCATCAGCTGGCACAGGCGTCCTGCAGCACACGCCCACACACACACACACTTCAGTGAATGCCATTGTCATTTCACATATTTGTATCTTTAAAAAAAATCTAGCAATATTCAGGAAGGCATCTTTGGCTATGATGTTTTTAGGCAGTTCAGTATATCACTAAGATTGATCTTTGTCCAAAGATACAAAACCCCACATTCAGCACATGCATACAAGTGACTTTTCCTCTCAAGATCAGATAAAGTCCAATATTTTAACTAGCAATGAAAATTTGTGTTGCATGTTTTATTTCAACTTCCTCTTCCATAGCATATATATTAGATGCGATCCTTTATAACCTATAAGGAATTGATTTCATACAGGTAGTTGAAGGCTGCTAGCAAATCCCCCCTCATTCTTCTCTTCAGCAGAATAAATAAGTCCAGTTCCATCAGCCTCTCCTCATAAGTCATGGGCCCTAGCCCTCTAATCATATTCATTGCCCTCCACTGGATTCTCTCCAATTTCATTCCATAATGTATGTATTTAATTTAAATATATAAATTCTACATCTTATATTTAAGATCACAATTTATTTAATACTGGTGCTGTAACTGGAAAAAAAAAGTTAACTACATCAAGCAACTCCACAACTTACGTATATTGGGTTCTAATGTGTTATCAATAGGATAAAAAGTAGTGTCGTAAACCTCAGCCATCCCTTTTTGGGGAGCCTAGTGACTGTTCTGCCCTGAGGCCCAGGGCCTGTCATCATCTGTCCAGAGCAAACAGTGATCTGAGCAAATACAAACATTCCAGACCAATAGCAGATCCCCTTAGCAGATAAACATATTAGGAAAAAGTCTTTCTGGCCATTGTTAAAGCTTCAGAATTTTAACGTGCCCACATACATACCTTTTGTCCCATACAGCACATTACAAAGTTAAAAGCACGACCACTTACTAGCATATTTTAAGGCCACACTCGTACTGATAGATCTCCTAAGAAATGCAGCGCTTCTCAAGCAAACAAGAGCTGCACAATATAAACCTGGCATGACACTGCCCTGGCACAATTCAGCCACCTCACCTATCAGTGCACTCTTTGCATTAGTGCACTGCAGGGGCTTTTTGTGGTTTTCACACTCCACACAATATATATGCTTTCATCCACAATTTCCTGCCTGCGCCTTTCCTTTCCTCTCACTTCTTCTCTTCCCCTTGCACTTCACCTTGGATACCTGGTGGGCTTGTAGTCACTCCAGTAAGGTCATACCACATCACCCACTGTTTCACATTTGAACACAGATTAGAGACATTTCCCCCCGCCAGGAGCTGATGCAAGTGCAGGCGCAGTATGACTGTCCTACCTAATCATAGCATTGGCACACCTGCCAGTGTGTGAGCAAGGAAGGGGTTTCATATCAGAGAGCATCTTTGGCAAAGGGAACCCTGCAGCTTAATGTATTTTGTGTGTTTGGGGGCAGGGAAAGGCAAATGGTGAGCCCTCTGTGACGTGTTCTTTTATTACAAGTGCTACATAAGAGGCTCTAGAAGAGCTGATTTGGGCAATCACAGACTCAAGGCAAAGTTTACTAATGTAGGTAAAGCAGCACAGAATCACATGATCAGGTTACTCTGCAGATAGGTGTTTAGAGAACTGGAATCTCCTACCTCTTTGCCTAGAGTTTGTCACAGAAGATGGTAATGTAATGTCTACTACAGCCCCTCTGAGAACTCGTGGGGGCAGAAAGGACTGTAGCCTGCTCCATGCACATGGATGGGCCACTGACCTAACAAGTCTTTCATCTATAAAACTACAATGATATTTACAGAGGAATCTAAGTGGGTGGGCGTGGCCTTCAAATCCAGCAAGTGCTTTTCATTGGCTGAGCTGATGATGTAATGGAGCAGTGGGGTTGGTTGAGTTTACATTGATAGTTATGGTCTTGAAGTATTTGCCCTGTCAATTACTCTTCTCTCTCTTCCCCTTCCCCCCAGTGTTCGCAGGCAGACAACAAACCGGCCCCCACCAGCTGGAGGGAGACCTAAACCACAGCCAAAACCCAAGCCTCAGGTACCGCAGTGCCGGGCACTGTATGCATATGATGCTCAGGACACAGATGAACTTAGTTTTAATGCCAATGACATAATTGATATAATCAAAGAAGGTAAGTAAAGAGGTTGGTGGGTTTGTTTGTTTTAAATGTCATTTGTTCACAATATCAGAGGGTAGCCGTGTTAGTCTGGATCTGTAAAAGCAGCAAAGAATCCTGTGGCACCTTATAGACTCCTCATGCTCCAAAACGTCTGTTAGTCTATAAGGTGCCACAGGATTCTTTGCTGCTTTTATTTGTTCACAAATTGCTCCACAATCCCCAGGATACACAGTCATTGTTAATGGGGGGGTTTTACAGCTAACTGCCTGGACATTTTCCTGGAGAATGACTCCTGCATTTTTTGAAGCAATAGAAGGCCTGCTTTTGGGACAGGCAGGATAAAGAGGAGCCTTCACACCTGTATTGTGCCCACCCTAGATTGCTCAGTTGAAGATAATGAATATTTATTCCCCACTGTGGAGTTCAAAATCAAGTGCCCCACCTTTGCCTCTGGTTGTGTGTATAAGACCATGACAATGGCTAAAGCACATCAGCTGAAAAGCAATTAATGATGCAGTTCCAACACCAATCCCCTCCCTCCCCCCAAGTGAATGGCTAAGGCCTTGCAGTGTGTCCAGGTTAGCCAATCCAGGCTCTCAGAGCCCTTTGTATTTGGTCGCTAAGGTGTAGCTGTGGAAGGGTTTGCCAGTCTGCACCAAATGGACATCAATTAAAAGAAGGCTAAAAAGGAGGGGGGCTGAACATGAAATAAGGATTTCTAGCACCTCACTGCTCATTCTGCTCTTCTTGTCACAGATCCCTCAGGCTGGTGGACAGGCAGATTACGAGGGAAGCAAGGACTGTTCCCCAACAACTATGTGACCAAGATATAACAAAATACTAAGGCGGTTTTGTTAAATGAAGGATAGCGTGACATTACCAATAATTGAAAAATAAGATGCTTTCCCCTCCCTCTCTCACATGAGGACAAATGGCAGTTCTCCGAGGCTATAATTCTTAGCAGCATCTTCACCAGTGAAGTTGTACACAAGCAAGAAAAAAGTCACTCAGTTTACTGGCCAAAAAGCAAATGTGCAAATCTATGCCTCAGATACACGTATGGAAGTAGTGAAAAATGAATTATTTATTATATTTAAACCTGTTTCTAGTGCGGAGTGAATGAAGGTGTAGTCCTTAGTTTTCCTAAAACTGCACAGTGCTTTGCAATCTGGGGCTAGGGACTTTGGAAGGGTTGTGTTTAACAAGTGCCTTTAGTTTTTATACATATATATGTATGTATGTGTATATATATAATGAAGAGGGCCTTATGCACATTTCCTCTGATATGGCTCACTCTGGGGACCATGGTAAGAATGCTGCTACATGTCACACTGATTTAGGATAAGGGATGGTATATTTAAATAGTTCTGTACAGATGTGTAATGGAGCTGGTTTATTGCTTGCCAGTAAAGTTTAGGGATTCCAAAAGGCACTGCCAAAACAACCCAACCCTGTCTGCTCTACAATGCTGCCTTCTCCATGATTTATAGAAGAATATGGCTGGCCCATGTTGGATTTATGTTTAATGCTCTACCTGTTACAGGAAGCAGCTCTTTCCCCTGAGCTGTACATGTATAGGAACAGATCATATACTGTATATAAAAACTCTAATATAGTAGAAATATGTATGAATGTACAATGTAGTATTCACTGTACTTATGCATAAGGTAGTTTTATTAGGTTTGTGCCAGGTACTTTCAAATACGCACTATTATTTTAATGATAAAACCAATGTTAATGCTTTTAAGCCCAGTTGCCTCCCTCACCATTTAAAATGGCTGTTGTTTACCCTGCGGATATTGTCAGCATCTATCTTTTTCTCCTGACACTCCCTCAATAAAATACAGGAACCAATGATTTGAGTTGGTTTGTTAAATTTGTAATGTGTCTGTTTTGCTTGCATGAGTACCTGAAACTCTCTTTTCAGAATGGATAACTAAGCTGCCAGCGCACAGAGTTCCAGAGAAGGAAGCAATAGGGTCTACAACTATATAAAAAGGCTCTTTCTTCTGAAGACAGATATACTGAATGTTCCTCTTAGCCCATGTATGAGTGGTTAAAGCAGTGGTAGGAAACCTGTGGCCCACATACAGCCCATCAGGTAATCTGATTGTGAGCCACAAGACAGGTTACTGACATTGACCATCTGCAGGCACTTCCCCTCCCCCCCCCCACAGTTCCCAGTGACCATGGTTCACCGTTCCTGGCCAATGGGAGCTGCAGGAAGTGGCAGGCTGCAGGGCTGCACTAGCCCCTGCTTCCTGCAGCTCACATGGGCTGGGAACAGCAAACCATGGCCACTGGGAAACTGTGGGGGGTAGTGCCTGTGGACAGCCAATGTCAGCAAAACATCTCACGGCCTGTGCAATCAGATTACCCTGATTAGCCACAGGTTCCCACCACTGGGTTAGAGGGAAGTACTGCAATGTCCCTCCACAATTGCACTGGTTGTAGATTAAGTGCCTAAAAGGATGTGCTGAAACTGTACAGAAACAGCCAAACCAAGCACAGGCTTAGCCCCAGCAGTTTACAATCCAAAGTCAAAAGTGAGAGGCCAGTTAGGAACAGCCAACAAGGGAGAGACAGGGACAGCTGACCAAAGGTTCATTTATAAAAGAAGGCACTATTCTAAAAAGGGGGCACAGACTGGTTTCAGAAGTATTATTTTTATCACCTGGGAAAAGTAAGCTAACTTCTACTCCAAGAGGCATTTGGAGGAGAGGATAGTGTTTTGGTGAACAAGTTTTAGAAGTGTGTTCCTTGTAACTGGCTCAGCCTAGACTAGGTCCAGGGGAGCAGGGAGTAGAAATGCCTCAGCATAGGAACTTCACCATAGAGAAGCAGCATCTGGCAATAGGCACCAGATGAAATACAAGAAGAGATTACAAATAGAGTTGTGATAACAGATTTGAAGGGTCAACATATGGCTCCTTCCCCCTTAAAGTACTCAAACTTGTTCTGTTGTATAGCACTGATTAGAGGGAATTTGGTCTGCATAGGTCTCCTCATCACTACAGTGATGTAAATAGAAACTGGTTCAGGCAGCCACACTGACCAGGTAGCATGCAGTAAAATTGTCACCACCAAAACATTTACCTTTAGTGTCACCATCAGTGCACTAGGGGAGGCAAAACTATTTTCCACAGACCCTGCCCAATGTAACAGAAGTAAATGGTTTGGGCTGGCCAGGGCAGCGTCACTCAGTGCACTGTACAATATATTAGTTAATTAAGACAGGTATACTTAAGGCCCTGCCTCAATTTGATCACCTGCCATTTTATTGTGCACCTACCTGCCCATGTTAATGGAGGAGTGACAATGCAAGATATACAATTATGATTACGGTGATAGAGTCCACTGTGCCTATGCTATAGACTTCCATGAATTCAAGAAGTGGCCTAACAATTAAATCCACTATAAACAGAGAAGGACGTTCTGATTTTTGTTGAGATAGTTTTGCTAATTTACTTCTTCATTGTGTATGTGACATGTTTACAATACTAGCAAACACTGTTAACCCCCTGACTTGTCCCCAGGAAGGTGTTTCTGATTAAGATAGGGAATCTATTTAAAGTCTAAATTAAATGACTAGTTCCCTGTTCAGAGACACTGCAAAAGAGCTCCTGACTGATTCCAGCTGTAGACAAGCCTCTACTCAAGGCAAACCATTAAAGGGAGGGGGTACTGTGTATGCTGTGATCTCAGATGCTATCCCACAGCCATATGGCCACTGCAGCAGATTCCTAGTAGCCCTATTGTGGAGCATAAGAGATGCAAGTATAGAGATAAGGAAGGTTGTTCAGAGTAGCAGCTTTTAACCCTCTCTCCCAAAAGAAGTTGTGAGTAGCCTGGAACTGCTTGAATTGCCATGAAATTTACTGAAAGTTTAGGCCTTAACCTATTTCAGGACTTTGGAAGAGGTTTGAACTTGTGTTTCCTACACTGCAGGAAAGCACTCTAGCCCATAGAGGAGGAGATTTCTGGGGCAGGGTTTTGTCTTCTGTTGAAGCTGCTCCAAATTCAAGTCCCTACCCTGGTACCTAATCAAGTGGGTCTCCTACCTCCTTGGTGAGCACCCAAATCACATCCTTTCTCTAGCCCCATGGCCATCCATTGTAATTTGTTGTAAGAGTTCATTATGAACTGACTAGTAGTTGAACTAGCTTAACTCTAGCAGCTTTTAGAGGAGGAACCCTTTTCTTTACTCTAATTGCCAGTTTCCTACTATCTTCCTCCTTCTGCTAGCAGTAGGAAGCTTTAGTTATGACTGGCATTAAGCTAGTGTCACCTAGAGGGGTGGATGATTTTTTCCATTTTCCAGGCAGCTCAGCCCTGCAAGAGTAACTGTCTTGGCATAAGGTACAGCTTACAGATGCTCCATTTCTGCTGGCCTCCACGCATCATGCACCAGGCATGGTTAACTCTACTCATAAATGTAGACATTCAAGGAGCTGGTCATGGGATTACAACTACATACATGCAGAGATGCATCTGCAAGACTTGGGCTTCTTACTATATCTTAATACTACCGTGCGCAATTTGGGACAACTGTAGATTTAAATCTTTCTCCCCAACAAAAGCCAGGCTGCTCCAGTTTGAGTGGAGATTACATCTAGACACGCTCCTGTTTGCCAGATTCATGTCATATCAACTACACGCTATGAGAGTCATCTCAAGTCTACCCAAAGTTTACTGATTAAGGAAGTTTCACATTTCTTAGGAAAGTCATGTTCTCACAAGCACCATCTACACTTACTATAAGTAATGCCCAGGGAGAGAAGAGTTGTTTTTTTTTAAAAAAGGAGCTTTATTTCTAGATATACGAGAGTATTAGAGGGCAAGTTTAAAAGTTTGCTTTCAGAGGGAATCTGAGGTGTCTGTACTAAGATTGATGGCTATGTACAAAAGCAGCAGTTGTGCCTCAGTTAGGCTCATATTGACAAAGTGCATGGAGTAGGAATGGTCTACCTAGGATTATCCCAAGAGAGATGAAGCAAGATCTTTTACTGTTTTGGAGTTCAGTTGAGGAATTGTGCTGATCCTCATGAGTTTGCTGCTTGCATACTTGTTCCTTATGGCCTGTAGGAATGAGAGAGACTGTTAAGTTTACATTGTTTTGTGCCATGCTTGAGATACTACTAATCTGATCTAAGTGGTTAAGCCACCTACCCATGTCCACTGAAGCACTTTGAAAAGGGGTCAAGAAGTTGCTACCTCTTGACTATTAAGCAAGAGCATACTCTTATAGAGCAATAATGAAGCAGACATCTGTCAAAGTAATTAGTGTTACTTAACATTTCAAACAATTAGATATTTGCCCTTAGCATATACTTACAGTGTATTTTGTTAAGTTCTCATTTACTCTTACTACATTCTTGGCCATATGTTGCATAATTAGCATAAGATTGTCTTCTGTATACCCAGTGTAGTAGTGCTGCTTTACACCCTGCAATACAAGACTAGTCAGAACCCTAGAGTAGCATCTTAAAACAGAGTATGACTGCTGAGGCACTACAGTTAACTCATTACAGTTAACTGAAGTAAAGTTTAGACTGGACATTAGAGCTTTACCATGCATGGCTTAGATCAGAATCATCCTTGCTATTAGGATAGAGTAGTGGTATCCAACTTACAGATATGAAACCCTTACAACCATATTTCAGGAGCATTAAGGAGGCCACAGATTTTCTTGAATCTTGTGTGCTGAGCAGGTTCAGCTGGCAGGAAAATCCTCAGTTGCTAAGCAGCTACTCAGCACACTTCCAGCCCCTGTGCTGCACAAAGCAGTTAGGAGAAGAGGTCACCTGTAACAGCAGGGCTGATTCAAACACTAAAATTGCAGGGCACAACTCAAACATGTTTTGTTCATAATCCAGGGGCAAAGTTTTCTACTTAAAATAGCCCAAGGGCTACAAACAGACACTTAACTTTTGACTGCCTTTCCTAGTAACATGTACCACGTTGTCTACTGCAATATCCTGACATTATTTCCTAGACGTGACGTTTCCCTACCTTGTCCAAGAACTGGTTCTATGCAAAAGCTGTAAAACCAAGCTAACAAGTTAGTGCAGATTGTTTAGAAGTTCAGCTGCTGTGGTTGGAATTCATCATGTAATCACCATTCTTTGTAATATCAGAAAGCATTGCTTTCTGAGGTGGAATTCAGATACTGACCAAAGCCATTTCACTGACTGAAAGTTACTACCAGGCTTCGCCATTAGTGCTCAAGGGACATTTTGAATCAGAGGAGACCTTTTAATGCAAGGGAAGATACTCAAGGCATGTGACCTAGTGGTCAAGCTGGCATTTCCTGCCCATTTTTCCTGAGGATAAATTTAGTTACTTAGCTAGTATGGGCCTGTGCACTAAGTAGCACTGTGACAAAGAAGCGGTCTAGCCTTCCAACTGATAGGCCTGAACATGCCAATGCTTAAGGGCAACAAGCTACAACTGTTCCATTTATTAATTACATTTCTTGGATTACTTATGCTACCACATATACTTTGAAGTTACCTCACTATTCTGTTGGAGTGCAGCCTACATGCTTCAGAAGTTTGACAGCAGTCTATTCTGTAGTCTTGAACAAATCAAGAAAGCAACTCACCCATTCGCCTTGCCCCAGAACCTTTTGAGACAAGCATAGGGCAGCAGCTGCTATCTCTGAAGGATGATGGTGGTATCATATCATAGTCTATAAGTGTCAGCTCCATCAGGTACTTTGCTAGTGTATGTTGCTCAGCATCAGCCTGCCAGATCAACAGCTTGTTAGTTCATGAAATTTGTCACTTCATTAATAGGACCATCAAGGTGGTCCAGGTTAATTCTACTTTATGTTCTTCCTCCTGTTTGGAAAAGAGTTATTGAGCCTGTTCTCTTCGGTCATACAAGTCTTTGCAACTGTGGTGGAAGATGCCAAATTCCCACTTAACCTGGGAAAACAGGTAAGGTTCTCTTGTCTTCCTTCTCCGGAAGTTAGCAGGGCTCAAGTTCAGTCTAACAGGCATGTGTCACTGTAGTGTTTGCAACAAGCACTGCAGCATATTAGCATAACAGACTTGAAAATGAGCAGAGTCCCACCTCTGCCTAAAGAGAGGCTAGAGTAAGACAATGGATTAGTTACTATCAAAAGCAAGCTTGGTATTGCTCATTTTCACCTGATAAGGCAGAGGCTGAGCTGGCCAGTGAAACTATTACTATTAAATTTAATTCCTTGTCTCCCTTCAGTTTACAACAAGCAGCTCACAATACATTACAGCCACAGTTTTAGTATCTTTTTTTAAAAAAAGACAGAACAGAAGCCTCAATATGATTGTAAAAGTTGAGACATTCATGTTATGAATTGCAGCAAAGGTTGATAAGTTACTTTGTGGTCATGGAGTCAAGCAACTCAATACTGCTCTGTCCTTTTCCTATAAGCAGCATTCAGCTATATACATGGCCCACCTACCAGAAGGTCTCCTTCCTGCACCCATGAGCCTCTTTTAGCTCATCATGCTTTAAGTCATGAGGTAAGATTACACTGCCTAAACAGTGTTATTAATGGGAGTCCTGACATTCCATGCCTTCAATACTAGCATCTCATATGCAGGAGGATTTTAAGATAGCTAGCGGAAGTACCTACCTCACCAGCTTTTGACGCTCTCCTTAAGAAGTGAAGTGGTAGAGGGCGTCCCAAGTCAAAATTCAACTCCTTAAGAATCATCATTTCCATCTCTCTGATCTGAGAGCTAGAGTACGCATTGTCAGTGATGTAAACAAAATCCGCAATATCAGGGGAGAATATCTCCTCGTACTTTGAGGCAAGAAGCAATGCTGTAACACCAGCCAGCTGAAGCTTCTTACGGGATACTGGGTGAATCTGTATAAGGTAACAGGAGTTTAGAGAACTGTTTAATCTTTGTGATGTATTACCTTTCAGCAAGCACAAGGTATGTGTTTCCATTTAGTGAGTCAGTACATTTATCTAGATTTAGCCTTAGGATACACTTGTGTCCCTAGAATAACTTGTGTTATGTCAGAACTCCCCCTTCCACCTCCATTTTAGCTCATGTAGAAAAAGTTATAGGTTAAGAGATTTTAAGTTTGCCTGGAAGATCTGTAACCCAGAATCCATAAACAGACAAGAGTTATTTTAGATTGTACTAAAATAAATGAGTCTCTTGATCCAAGCACATATTGTACAGACTTATGTTTCAGATACTTACTTGTAAGAAGCGGTCCATAATTGCAACACACATATACAGTGTTTCCTGCAAGAGCTGAAACCTTGAGTGGACCTGAACCAGCCAATCAACTAGAATTGCACGCATACGCCCATTGATCTCCTTCCCATTGAGGTAGTGTGGACGTACTGATTGCTGCAGCTGTTAAAGAGATCAATATGAAACAGACTGAAAGCTTAATTTCACTCGAATGTGTAGTACTTAGGCATCCATACCTCAAGCTGCCTCAGATACAGATAAATATCCTTTACATAGTCACTACAGAGTTGAGGATTTTCCCAATCATCAGCATCAATATCCTCTATGTTGTTAAGCAGCACATCAGAGAAAGCTTGGCATAGGTCCTCTTCTTTCATGGATACATCCATAGGGGTTGGAGACCGAATCTAGTAGACAGATTATATAGTCACTGAGGTTCATGCATTAAGTCTCTGATTTTAAGCCTCTTCCCCCATACCCCTCACATGAGTTGAGTTTGCCTGTAATACAAACTAGGCCAGCAGCCACCAAAATGGCATGTTGTCTTAGGTTTAAGATACCTACAATATTTGAGCCTATAAGGCCTTTATCCAATTAGATATATTTCATGATCTGACAAGTTCTTTTGCAAGTCTTAACTGGGTAGTGTAATGTCACAGCTCACAGTAGCAACTGTCTTGGGATAATAGACTAAAGCCAAGAAAAATATAAAATTAGTCTGATCTTTTTCTGAAAAGGGGGATAGAGCACATCTATAGACTAAGTGTTAAAACTCTGGCCTAGAAAGGGCTAGAGTGGAGGACCAAAGGTTAGGAACTGGAGAGTGGCATAGGAATTTGCTATTTCCTACCTTTGGAACAGTCTCTTCTTTGAGAGTTAATTCAGTGCAGCTGAAGGTTTAGGTGTGCAGTTACATTTGCTGGTTTAGTAGCTCCTTTTGTAGTTTTTACAGGTACTTTGAAGCTCTCTGTTTTCTACCAGAGGAAAGAACAGTTAACACAAAACTAATAAGTTACTTTTCTGACAGCTAGAGTTGAACTACAGCTTTACCTTGGCTGCATGTGTTCCTCTGGTTGTAACTCTGTTCCCAATCTCTTCCAAAGCAGCCCTTTTGTTAGTTACTTGACTTTTGGCTTTGTTGTTAAGTCCTGTCATAGCATTCTCCACCCCTCTAGTAATCTGCAAGGGAAAATTGTAAGCAAGGTTAAAAAAAGCTAAAGACAACTGTAAGCAGAATTAGTTACTTTCAGATTACTAATCTCATAAAGTCACCCCACCACCATGATATCTGGGCACCCTCAGTAACACTATGTGCCGCTGCACCATGTTTTGTTTCACAGCACACATCTGCTCAGCAGGATGGGAAGGTAAATAAAGGAGAATTAGATTAGATTTGTTACAGAGAGTGCAATTAAAAACTGATTACATTTAAAGAGATTAAAGATGATGTTACCCAAATCTTCTTCCTCACTGGAAACCATGCTTTTTTTTTTAGCATCAATTTTAGAATGCTCACCTGTAGCTTAGCTATTTTAGTGTGTCCACCCAATTGTAACTAAAGCTGAATTTCCATGGAGATGATCCAGTGACCAAACTGGGTTCTCTTATGTCATCACCTAAAGAGGGAATTACTGCCTTATGCATTTTTACAGTGCATAGTAAGACACTGTTGTCTGTCACAGTTATTCCTGTACATGCTGTACTTCAAAGCATCAAAGTACTCCCCTGTTTGAGTTTTAGATAGGGCATCCAAGCCCTGAAAAGCCTTACTGAAACCCAGCCTTCTTTTTTGTTAATGTGATATTAGGAATCTTTCATAAGAACTATAGCTTTCAACAAGGTAAAAAAGCATCACCCTAGAAAGGGTAACATCTACATATGCACAAGTCTTATGAGAAAACTTACTTCGCTGAAAGAACATTTTAGTGGTCACAAGGTAGAAGTTAAATTGTTATCCCTTTTGTCTGAGCAGTTTGCCCATATTTGGGATTTTGCAACACTGTTTCCATGAGGAAACAGGAGGCCAAAGTCAAGTGTATTCTATTCTGAGTGATGCAAAAGATGCATCCGACAAAGTGGGTATTCACCCACGAAAGCTCATGCTCCATTACGTCTGTTAGTCTATAAGGTGCCACAGGACTCTTTGTTGCTTCAAACGATGCAAACAGTCCCATATTCCTGAGAACAGGAAAAAAGATAGGCATTTTACTTGCTGGGAAATCCTTATGCTGTCTCCAGACCAAGTTCGATACCCAAGCAGCTGTGTCTCTGCTCCCACAGGAAAACATGCTCATAACGGCCGCTCTTGCCATCTGCTGAGTTTCCTGCCTGACAGACACAACTGAGAGCAATACCCCAACCCTGCAGGTCTAATTTGTCCCAGGGAAACCACGCAGGCCTTGCCTACACCTAACACTAACTACATCACTCACCGGCGTGAAAAATGCCCCACCCCAGGGAGATGCAGTTAAGCCAACCTAACCCCCGCTATAGGCACCACTCTTGCACTGGCCTAGCTACAGCTCCCAAGGGGGTGTATTCACTATAGCAACGGGAAAAGCCCCTCTGGAGGGGCAGCAAGTGTCGACACGAAGATGGCCGTGCAGCAGGCGGGCTGCAAGTATCGCAGCTGAGGTAGCGTAAGAGACAGTCTTAGCGCTGCTCGGGCTCCACGTGCAGCCGGGGGCCGCAGCCCCCGAGCGGCGCCAGCCGGGCTACGCAGAGGGACGCTGAAGTGCCCCGTCACCTTAGCCTGACGGCAGCGGCCTCCGCACGGGCGCTCTCCAGCCCGCTCCCGGCAGACCCGGCCCGCTCCAGCGCGTCCCCCGCAGCTCGGGGCCGGCGGCCCGCACTCACCGCAGCGCGCCGGACCAGCGCCATGAGGACGGCAGCTCTTGACTGGAGACGGTCGGGCTGTAAGAGCGAGGAGTGAGAACTACCCCTACAACCCTTCCGCCTCCTGATGCAGCTACTACACTATTACGCTAGCGCTCCGCCCTCAGCTTCAAATAGAGCCCCGCCAGTGCTCCCATTGGACAGCTTCGTATAATGCTCTCATATGATTGGTCCAGCTTTCAGGCTCCGCCCCATGCGTTGCCGTGACGATGACCCTTAGCTGGGAAGGGAAAACCGACTTCGAAGCGCTTCCGCGGGAATTGACGTTTTAACAAAACAGAAGATTCACAGGAAGCCGGTTCGGATCTCGGCTATCACTGAGAGTTCTCGCGAGCTCGGCCTTGCGCAAAGGGGCTTGGGACACGTAGTCACCTCGGGTGGAGGCGGCGCTCAGACAGGCCGGGCGGCGGGAAGGGGACCAGCCTTGTTCCGCAAGCTGAGCGCGCGGCGCTGAAAGGCGGGTCTTTAGAGAGCGGCCCGGTGAGTGCAGGGCGCCGCGGAGACCACGCGCGCGTAGGAGTGACTCACCTGGCCGCTCCTGGGCAGCGCCCCCTGTCTGCAGTTAGGTAACAAATCCTGCATGTGGAAGTGGCACTTTCCAGGTAAAGAGGTGGCCCTACAGTACTTGTACCTGTATGAGGTGAACTGAAAAATACAATGTCTTTTGTCATTGTTACAGTGCGAATACAGTATTTGTAATCAAAGTGAGCACTGTACACTGTGCATTGTAACTGAAATTGCTATATTTAAAAATATACAAAATCATTCCCTAATACTTAAAACATTTAAATTGGTATTCTATTAACAGTGCATTTGCAACTGATTTTTTAATTATTAATTTTGAGTTAATCATGAATTAACTATTAATTGACATCCCTTATATTTTTTTATATATATATATATATATATATATACACACACACAGACAGGCTACACCCCAGTACACAGTTTCGTGAGCTGAATCAAGAGATGAGTGCTTTTTCTCTTATTCATCCAGTTATTTTTCATATTATATATAGGTATGTTAAAGTTCCTAATGGCCTTCAAGGTCCTTTATACCTTGTGAACCAAATCCAACAAAATATCAAGGTCTCTCTGGCACTGAGGGCCCACTAAACCTATCAGAAGCTCATATTGCAGCACAAACTTATAGACGATATATTTGGTGGTTAAAATCTGTGCAATTAGCACATGAAGTTGTGTCTTCAGTGTATCTACAAATTTGATCTTTAAAATGGAAAAGTGGGAAAATTAGGTATTGAAACAGTAACTCCTTGCTTAATGTTGAAGTTATGTTCCTGAAAAATGTGACTTTAAATGAAACAATATTAAGGAAATCCAATTTCACCGTAAGAATTAATGCGGGGGAGGGAGTTAGGTTCCAGGGAATTTTTTTTCACCAGACAAGACTATATTTTTGAGAGAGAGATATATATACACACACATACACACACTATAAGTTTTAAACAATTTAATACTGTACACAGCGATGATTGTGAAGCTTGGTTGAGGTGGTGAAGTCAGAGGGTGAGATATTTCCCAGGGAGCAGCTTACTGCTAAATGATGAACTAGCACTCAGCTGAGCCCCCAATGACTAACACACTGTTGTTAATGTAGCCTCACACTCTACAAGACAGCACAAATGGAGGGAGAGGAGATAGCATGGCAGAAAGAGACCAACACACACCCCGTGTGTGAGATGTGTTTTGCCCCTTTAAGTAAGGTGACGCCACTAACTGCATTGCCTTTTTAAGTAGATCAGCAAGTTGAGACAGGAGCTGCTGTCAGCAAGCTCCATCTGTCCTGACCTCTGTTGTGTCCTGTCTCTTTCTCCCCCACCCCTCATGGAGATAGGGGAAGGGGGTCACCCTGTTTCCAAGCCCCCACCAGTTAGCTCCAACAGGCTGCTCTTTCTGCAAGCAGTGGACAAAGCAGACAGCTGCCAAACAATTATGTAAGAGAGCATTGTGCAACTTTAAATGAGCATGTTCTCTCATCAGCAACATAACCGTTAATGACTTTAAGTGAGGAGTTACTGTAATGTCTTAGAACAGTTGAGCAAAGTATATCCAACTACCCTTTTTTCTTTAATGTATCATGTAGTTGCATAGGAGGCATGGCTAATATTCAAGCAGAGGGGTAGTCCTAAATACAGTTCTACTGCCTATAATATATAAGAGCATATTTTCTTACAGTGGAGAACCCGAAAAGACCCTTGTAAACAACTATGCCTCATAACACCTGGATTTACTACAGGTTAAATTCTATTTGATATGGGTGTGGCTCAAAGAAAGGTTATGTAGCATGGCTATAACACCTGCCAGTGGCAAATATTAAAGAGCAGAGCATGAATTGGGGTTCCTCTAATTCTCCATACTCACTATAGGCTCATCAAACATTTACTCCTTTTTGACAGCAGAGCTGAAAAAATCAGCACAGCTTTTTTCAACAAGGTGAAATCTAACAGACATGCTACTCCAATAAAGACTGTTACTAGTTCCAGTTAGCTTTCATTGTGTTCACCTGTACAAGCACTCCATACTTATGTTTCTTTCAGTGTTTCTTATTTTTGAATTAATTTTTTGTGCCTCAGCCTTTGAGTGTAATCGTTTGATTTTAAGTCTTCCAAGCTATCCATTTGTCATAATTTGATCTTACATATCTTACAACTGTCTTAAGAAAGGTCATTCTTTGCCATACCATACCAATTTGTTTTCGTTGCTTTAAGGCTCAGTTTCTTCCTGCTTTATCAGCACAGTCCCATTTTATGGTATGCTCTAATATTTTTCCCTCTGTTATCCCATGCAATGTCATTATGTGTTCAGATGTAGCCAGTAATGCATGTTTAGGACTCAGCTTTGCCTAAATGTTCCCTAATGTTTCACAGTAAATCCTTTAGTTCTTCAGTCAGTCCCAGTCAGACTAGGACAGTGGTATAATGGGAGGTCTGCCCTTCAGGCTGCTCCAAGTATGGACTTTTTACTTTCCTTAATGTGGAGTTCCATAGCAAGGCTTTGTTATAGTACATTCATTATTATGCAGGCAACAACTCAAGATGTTTGCATGGAAGTAAAAACCATACAAAAATGGTGAGAAAGGAACTTCTCATATACTGAAGGTTTTCCCAGATTCAGTGGTACAATGGATTTGTGCTGTAAAGATTTAACCTCAAGGTACCTCAGGGTAATAATAGTGGAAGGCAAAGTAAAACATCAAAGATAAACATCCAATACATGGTCCCAGCACCACTGCTTTTGACTGTTTCATGGTGTTTTGGTAGTTCAGTTTTCATCAGCATGAAACACACATACTCCTGCTTCAGAAGCTAGTTTTCAATTCACTCACATTTTTTGTTGTAGAACAATCAACATGAAGGTGTTTGAAAATTTCCTTTCATATTCCAAACCCATTTTTTGTGGTTCAGTCACTTAGGCTGCTATCATCATGGGAGAAAATTCTAATACCATGCAAGTATTATGTTCCCTAAGCTGGATTTACACTTTGAGTGCAAAATAAATCAGTGTTTTCTTATGTACACAAGTAAACAATTCTAGTTGTAATTTGCATGAATTCTCTTAGTTGTAGAGAAAATGACAAATGCTGTGGGTATAGCATTTCAAACAATCCACTATTTTAATTAAGACACTGAATTCAGTATATAGTTGGAGGTTTATAAAAAATTTAATCCTTTCATACTGAGGTTGTGATGTTCCCAAACACATCCATTGTTAGGATGCAAGTAAACAACTTATGCCAAAGAATTACTGTGAAAATGAAGAGCTTATAAACTAGGAGGCAAAAGGGAAAACAACTTTTATGAAAAACAGACTTCAGATGATCAGTCTAACATTTTATTTATTGCATACAAAAGGATTTGTTCTGACAATGGAATTTTATATGAAAAGTAATTTGATGCATACTGTTGCGACTTATCTTGAAAGTCAAAGATGCTGCAGAAAACTTAAGGCAATGCATCTAAGCAAGTAAAGCATAGTAAGTGGTGGAAATTTTCAAAAACCCATTCATTTTCCTTTCCCTAAATTATATCAGGTCACAACTTTCTGGAATAGGAGTAGGCTGCAGGTTTATTAGCCCCTGCACCAGCACATAGCAGGAACTGAGATTCCTTGCACATAACTGTTAAAACATCACTTTACAATATGTTATGTATACATTTAAAAGCAAGACAGTATCAGTAGCAGTTATAAAATAGGTCAACTCATGGGCCACTAAAATACCTCTAAGTACCAGACACCGAAATCTGGTGCATTTAAAAAAAAAAAAGTCTGTGCTTCTTTGTCCCTGGAAGGTATGCCAAAGTGGACTCATTGTGCACCCTTGGTCTCAGTTATTTCCATGTCTCTACGTACCTATGATTTAACACTAAAAAAGTGAGTGTCCTCACACTTTCAAGCATCAGTTGGGGTGCACCCATGGAAACCTACCTCCCTCCTTTTTTCTTCATATGCATTGAAGAATGGAAAAGGGCTCCTGTTTGGTCTTTCTAGTTAATTTTATCCACTACAGCTTCAATCACAGGTCCTTATAGCTACATACTCTACGAAGCTTCAGTTTAAAACCATGACAGTTTGGAGAAGCCAAATCACACATTACCTTTCTCCCTAATCCCCCTCACCCCACCAAATTAAACACAAAATGATTCAAGTAATCAAATTAAGTTTACTTTTAACAATGCAAGTAAGCTTTAAAATGTCCATTAATCACAACTGTTACGACAAAACTTCTCCCTGCTTAATGCCTTAGTGCCAGAGGTATTAAGTCTATTGCCAGCAATGGACATTGCATTGGAAAATGCTACTCCTGACATGAAAGGATTGGGGGAGGGCGGAAAAAAAAAGGGGGGGAGGCACGGAAGCTGCTTTTAACCAGACAAACAGGTATCAAATTAGACAAGGTCACACTTATAAATGGATCACAATTTGTTAGGTGTAAACAAAACATTTTGATTTGTGTTTTACTGTAAACTGTTTTACACTGAACTGATTATGAAAGACACAGGGGAAACTGAAGGTATTTATTATTCAATCCACTTACAAAGCAGGTGGCTTAATGCAAGCTTATTGACATGTTCATATATGATCCCATAGGAACATCTCTTCCAGGTTGTGACAGTAATACTGTCTTGATGTTCTTAAGCCTCTCTTCAACACATTTTAAATAAACTATACTATACTGTGTGTCAAAGTATTTTGATAAGGAACTTGTCCCAAAGTGGATTAAACTTCCTCCAAAGGAGAAACGTTAGTACATTAATTTAATTCTATATACTATATTATGCAGCAAATCTTTTAACTATAGAAAATATTTTCAATCAGTGATGGACTGTTGGTAATTTATAAAGAGGGAATCTATGATCAAAGCAAAACAAGGTAATCACATCTGTATCAGTTTCTACAGATATTTACAGATTTTTAAGTTACTAGTGACAAAACAAGTGACAGGTGAATTTAGCTGACTATTAATTTTAAAACCAATAAAAATCCCATGAGAGATCTGGGATCTTTAAAAGTTCTAAGAATGCATGGATCCTGCCTTAAGAACTGCAATTCTAGGTTCTGATTGAACGGCTTTACAAAACCAATGTGCGCAGGTAATGTGACATACTTAGCAGAAGACTTAACAAAATTCTACATATATTTTGTTTCCCTAAAATGCATTCAATCTGCAAGTATCTACAATCCAGCTAATTGAAATCAATATTTAGTGTTCATTAGAGCTGTTTCATAGCAACAAATATTAAGTTAGGGATTCAAATTTCTAGACATTGTAAGAAAATGATAAATACAATCTGATCAGCAGTCTAAATGTTTAATATTGACATTCAAATATATCTGTATTGTGCTGAAAGTTTAAAAACATAAAAATTTGATCAGACAAAACTCTGGTGAGGAGTATACCAGCTGTATCAGTCAGATTGAATATAGTTTGTAGTCTGTTCCCAGTATTAAGGATGGTATTTGACTCAGAACTGATATTGTAAATATACAGCAGCCGTTTTTTCCTAATTAAGGAATGTCTTAATATACAATATTATCCTTCTCTAGATGATCTTTATACATTAAACTAAAATACATGATTGATTAAATTAAGAAATCCAAAGTTAGTAATGAGTGAAATCATATTCTCAAAGCTTGATACTATGGGAGAAAGAGGAACAACACACAATTCTACTTACTAAAGCAGCTAATCTTGCCTGCAAGTTTGGGGTCACAAAGCCCATAATATGTGCAAACAAATGCAATACAAGGAACCATGCAAAATACAGTAAAATGAATTAAAAGAAAAAAATGTAAAACCTAAAAAAGCTTTATAAATACACTGAAACAACTGTCTACATAAACTGTAGGTCTAGCATTAGTTGTACCATATAGCAGAGATAGCACTCTAGGATCAATGCTTCCAAATCTGCGCAGGTAAGTCATGCCATCTTTGGTAGACTGCAGTACCAGGAAGGATGGAAGGGAGTGAAAAGGAGGACAAGAGTTCTGGAAAATGGTGTCAACTTTCACTTGGCAGCTGAGCTTCAATGTCCACTCTGCAAATGGGGCACTTCTTGTTAGTAATCAACCACTGATCTACACACACTTGATGGAAAAGGTGCATACATGGAAGGCGCCTGTTAGCAGAAAAGAAAGGAGTTAATTTTTAATATAGTATTTACAATGTTATTAGTATTTCTTGCTGCTGAAATCTTTTTATATATAAAAATTGGCACCAGCCAAAAATAAAAGAACAAAGGGATATAGCTCATTACATTAAATGTCAGTAAGATTAAAAGGATAGAACATTTTTATGCAGCATTCTATGGGACAGACTATGCTCTGTTACAGTGCCGTAAATCTGCTGCATCTTCAGTAGAGTTACTCCAGACTTCCATTAGCAAAGAGGAATTGGGCTGTATAGAATTAACACAAGGAATCCATTGTTCAAGATAGTGAGGGAAACAGCATAGAAAGATTTTTAAAAGGAAACTAATAGCATCTGCAATTATCATATCTATCTTTTATTAGTGTTATCAGTCATGGCTCAAGACATGAGCTTGACTGACAACTGACCTGCCATTTGCCTCCTCACCAGTTGTGTGGTCCTGGACAATCAGCTCAGTGCATTAAGAGGACTTTCACCATCCGCTGGACCAACAACACTGGCTATTGTTGGAGGTAGGATATACGATCTGATTTGCCAATGCCCCCTAAAAGCTTTTCATACGATTATAATTTATTTGATATTACAGAAGTCAATATAGAAATTGAGAATTATTGCTGATAACTGACAGTAAGACAGATCTCCCTTGTTTAAATGCATTTCTAAATATATCAAGGGAGTGCTTTTATTACTCCTGGGGGGATTCTGCGTGACTGCACAACAGCAGAAAATGTGCCTCCTCCCACCAGAATTCCTGTGCTTCCCTGCAGAAATGGCAGAGAAGCCACGTGGGAGGACAACCATAGATAGTTTTTTTGAGGGGGATTGCCTCTCTCCAAACAGAGGTGAGGCATGGGGAGGGGGCACATGGAGTTACGTGCTACTGCCCTTCCTGCCCCGTCATTTCTGATTTCTGCAACAAGCACGGAACAGCCCAGCTGGTTCCTCTGACTGAACGCAGCCTCCTGGGTCCTAATGCCAGTTGTGCTCCCCTTCTGTGTGCTGGGAGACTTTCTGTTTTCTGTGCAACAGTGAGTGCTGAAAATGAGGAAAGGAGGGAAGAATAGGGCAGGGGGAGGGGAATGTGGGAATGAGGATGGAGAAGAAAAGGGGATAGGGGAACTGTGGTGATCTCCCACCTCAATGCAGCCAGTGGAATTGTGCTCCCCACTGCCATGCTGGAACCACATTTATTGACAAATAAAATGTGCAGAAGTTTAAAATAGTGTATGCATAATTTTTAATTATTTGGTGCAGAATTCCCTCCGGAGTATTTTATGCTGCAAAATTTAAAAGTAAACTTTTTTTTTCCTGGGTGCTAATCTAAAGGTGTTCTGGCACTGGATTTTGATTTTTTATTAGGTACTAGTAGTGTTTATTTACCTGACATCTTCACCTTCCTCTAATATAGACAAACAGATGGTACACTTTTCCTCTGTGTCTTCCTCTGTTCCTTCCTCCCCATCTTGTTTGCAGTGCAGTTTCCTCTGTGAGAACCAATCAGTTGTTACCTTATTAGTAGAGATGACATTATTGACAAACTGAGTAGAATCTGTTTTTATGCATATTCAACATTTCATTTCTAGGAAAACATCTGATTGACAAATTACATCTTACATTTTAAAAAGTAAATCTTCAACTTTCTTGCTTCTAACTACTAGATATCAAAGATTAAAAGTTAAAATGAGTATAGATATAAGAGCATAAAGAGTTAATAAAGACTGGAATCATAGAATATCAGGGTTGGAAGGGACCTCAGGAGGTCATTTAGTCCAACCCCCCGCTCAAAGCAGGGCCAATCCCCAGACAAATTTTTACCCCAGTTCCCTATGGCCCAACCCATCTGTCACAACTCCCTATCCCTAGACCCAGAAATGGGAAATTCTGGGTGTAGCAAATGTGGCAGGACAGCCCCCCCCCCCCCCCAAAAAAAAAAAAAAAAGTCTAGGTGTCTGTTAGTTTAGAAGATATTTGGGACTGTGAAGTTAAAGATTTTTTTGTCTCTAAGCATATGAATATCTTGATTTCATGCATGAACAAACATTTCAAGCAAAACTGATGGTTGAATTATTCTCCTGTAAAGTCTGGTACCTTAAACCTTTACCTATTAAATACCACCATCCATATTACTGACAGGGTCTTGTATATAATGTAGTCTCCAATGGCCTAAATTGCCTCATACTTGTGAATTACTTTTAAATTGCCACATAACTACTCCAGAATCAAAGCTCTGCTTTTAAGAAGTCGTCTATTCCTTAGACTAATGGAAGCCTTCAAAGTGTGAACAGAGTAACGGAAAAAAGCCTTTACTCACCTTGCGTAACTGTTGTTCTTCGAGATGTGCCGCTCATGTCCATTCCATTCCAGGGTGTACGTGTGCCATGTGCATGGTTACTGGAGATTTTCCCTTTGTTGTACCCGTAGAGCCAGCTCTGATGATCCCAGGAGACCCATGCTCATGCACCAATATATAGGGCACTGCCAGCCCTGCACCCTCTCAGTTCTTCTTGCCGTCAACTCTGACGGCGGGGATGGAGGGCAGGTCATGGAATGGATATGAGCAACACATCTCAAAGAACAACAGTTACAGAAGATGAGTAACCTTTTTTTCTTCTCTGAGTGCTCGCTCATGTCGATTCCATTCTGGGTGACTCAAGCATAAAAACCTGAAGGTGGGCAAGGAGTTCAAAGTCGGGGGAGGATCCCAGACATGGCAAAATGCTGTTGCTATCTGTCTTTGTGGGGAGGGAGAGTGGCCCGACATGGGTCGCAACTCACTTGTGCCTCCCGTGGGCACTGGGGAGCGCCCTCTCTTTTCCCAGTGCCGGCAGGGCATTGTGCATCAAAAGTACTCGGTGCAGAGTCCGATCTGCTTGGCTCAGAGGCTAACCTGAGTGCCGCTTCCATAAGTAGGGCTTTAAGCCTGATGCCCTCGTCCTTCTGTGTCCTCAGTCTAAACCCACAACAAATCTTGCATCATTCTTTAACATGCACTTACTGCATGGGTTTGCCACAGTCCATTCACGCTTTAAACCCTGAGGACCAGGGCATGCCCTGACCACAGAGCAACATCCCTAAAGAGGACTATCCAACTACTAAAAAAAAAAAAAAAAGCATAACTAACTAACTACTGAATATAACTATTTACAAGAATACAGTTCAATTAAACACTAGGCAAGTGTTTTCACAAAGGAAAGAAAGGCTGCTCTGACAACCATCACAGGTGGTAAGAAGGGTGCAGGGCCAGTGGTGCCCTATATACCAGTGCATGAGCACAGGCCTCCAGAGCTAGCCTTATGGGTACCACTAAAGGAAAATTTCTGGCAACCATGTACACAGCACACGCACACCCCAGAATGGAACTGACATGAGCAAGCACTCGAAGAAGAACAATGATGTTTGCCCAAGTCTGTCAACAGTTTGTTACAGCTCGTCAGATGAAATATATCTATTATTCTCCACAGTGTGAGCACTGAAGACCAATGACAATTTAAAATGTCACCATTGATTATTTCATTGCTTGATATTATTGCTGAAATAATGAGCTATGTGATTACTCACTGTTGTTCAAGATAGTAATAGATACTCTGAAACGGTGCATTGAGGCAGTTAGATGCTATCCAGGGTCAGTGGGATGTGACCAAAATTGCCACCTTTCTGTCTTTGCCCAAGAGGAGGCATTAAAGAGAAGATGCATCCCCTCGACAGTAACAAAAGATCTCAACTGACTTGTGACTACCTGTCCTACCTACCTTCCTGTCCCCCTTTGCCTCAAACACCTTCCTGGATGCAAAAAGTCTAAAATGTCCTCTACCCAGCTGCCTAAACTTTGAGCTTTTCTCCCCTACAACCGAGTTACTTTGTCAGTACAGAACTCTGCAGTACACTTTAAAATTTAGAAACAGAATAAAATTAATGGAAGATAAAAATAAAAGGAATGCTGTACTGATGGAACTGGACAGGAGATACAGAGGGAGGAGAGAACTGAGAAGGAGGCAGTGTTGCATAGGTCAAGGGCTCCTGCCGAATACTTCAGGTCTAATGTCACACAGGACTGATTGATCTAAATAGACTACTGAAAGATTTAAAGAGTATGAATTTGACTACAAATCCATCTAGTTTTCCTTCAGAATTTTAGCTTATATAGCCAAGGGCTGCAATTGGACTAAAAGGCATACTCTAAAAGATATGGGCTTTTTTCCTTTACATTTGTGTTACGGTGTTCCACATAACATAGCAGGGCGATGTTTCCTAATTTCCTACATATCTACAATGATGTATGGGTCATTCCTTGCTCTAAATGCAAAGAAATGATAACTTTTGCTCAGATATATGGATATGTTTATAAGTCGCCTTTTCATTAAGTTGTCTAACCTTTTTCTTTAAAAAAAAAAAAACACACTAAATCAAGCTCCGCCCATATCTTTAATTCCAAATTCCTCAGAATACAAAAAGAACTAATTTAATTTAATTTAATTTTTCTTACTTGTTTTAAGATTATACTTGCTCCTCATTCAGATGTTAACCAAAAACTGGGATGGAGAAAAGTCCATAACAAAGGTAAAAAGTCTGGGTGTCATTTTCAAAATAGCAGTAACTTTCTGAGATAAATTTTTCTTACAAAACTTTATATTAGGACTATATATAGAAGACAGGTGGTAATATCTAGTATATCTGCAAAAGTAAATATACAAATATAGAGAAATCCTCACCTTTTTGTATTTGTGTGGATAAGTGCACCTTTCAATAGTTCCCTGGGAGGCTCCACGATTAACATTGCCTAATCGCTCTTCCAAGTGAATCAATTCCTGAAGTCAAAGGATAACCAAGGTAAGAACTATGCTAAATAGTTGTTAGTTTTATTCTATCCACAGAATGATAAACCAGACACCACCATTAGTTCTCCCACTTATTCACTCTCAGATAATTTACCTGAGAGTAGCAGGATTACAATTAAATCTATGATGTGCAAGAAAAGTTGGGGCTTTCTGAAAAAAGATACACAGCAGTTTTTGTCGCTTTAACAGATAGGAAAATATTGTTTTATGCCTAAAAACTGGCAACTGTTTTTATAATCTAGAAATGACTGGTTGGTATGTTCATAAATACTCGTGTGTCTAGTGAGGAAATTCACTAGACACATTTCACTAGATACATTTCATTAAAATGGTATTCAAATATATTTGCTTTCTAAAGGCTTGAAAGAGAAAAGATAGCTTATGAGGAATATACAGTGACTGATTTCTTATTCTCCAGCAATACAAAATTTATTATTAGAACCATGAGCTCTCACTGAAGGTTGTTTTTTTTCAGTGGACTAGTTCATTAACTCTCTGCATCTGATACCATATTTACAGCTTCAGTTCCTGTACTACATGATTAATTGAGGACAGCACTGTCAAAATTGCCAAGTTTCACTGCCATGAGGTGGATCTCAGTTGTTTAGAGGCACCAGTACCTTTCACCACTGTCTTGGAATGTATGACATCCTGTTTATAGTAACAGCTAGATGTAGTATCAGTTAATAGCCACCTAATGCTACCCTGTCCAGGAAAAAAAGGCATCTTTTATTGACTAACTTTTTTCAGATACAATTCACTCACTTTTAGTATCCATTCTGCTCCTAGTCTGTGATAACAGCCAAAAGTCATTCTAAAAGAAGGGCATTTTCTATACATTTATTTCTTTTATATCCATATGCAGGGCTAATCCTGCAGCGTACCCTCCCCTCATTCCCTCAACATATTTTGGCATACATCTGTGTTTATTCTATTACAAACCTCAAAATTGCCCCTGAAAGGGCCTCTGAATGATGTTCCATCCAATCCCGATGAAATGTAACGGATGTGAGGGTAGCCCGCCATGTCTGGAACCTATTCAAATAGCAGACGTAAGTTAAACCTATTCAGAACAGTTTCGGTATTTTACTGTTCATGTTGCAAAACATAAGATCCTTTTGCTTTTATTAAAGTCACTCAGTCTCAACTTGAACTATCACATACAATTCCAACTAATAGTACTGAAACACCACACTGAGCTTCCTTATTGTAGTGCTCTCTAATATAACCAGAACCAAGAACCCTTATGGGAGACTAGATGCTCTTCTATTATGGTTCTCTCCATCTTCTGCATAATGTATCAAATACTTTAAACCTTGCCAATTCTCTCACTATCTCAACCTGATCTGTATAGACACTCAAATATTTTCGGATTTTGGTAAACCCAACACCTCAAACTGATGTGTTAAATCACTATCAAACCTGTTGTAGAGTCTCAAACATTAAACTTTTGATATTACATAAGAATCAAGATAAACACTTACTCCATAACAATAGTCAATATTCTTATCTTACCCAAGCAACCTAATACATTTTTGAATACTTAAAATTTACAAAGGCAAATCCAAGCTAAAACACCCAAAGTTTAGGTAAGCCTTTAAAATGCGATCCTAATAACCTAAACTGTAAAATCCTTGGAGCAGGGATTATATGAATGTTTAGACAGTGCCTAGCACACTGGGGGCCAATCCCAACTAGTCTCCTTAAGTACTACAATACTGTACTATGTATGAATAACAGTCCTGACCTTATTTTGAAAGCACATCTGTAACATTTTTTTTTATAAAAACTGTTCTTTGTCATGGCTTGTTATTAAGAGGATAACAATCGTTCATCTCACCTTAAAAAGTGAGCAGCCAAGCTAAAATGAAAACTGAGTCAAGCCCCCAAAATGTGCAATATCCACCCAAAGACCTTGAGGAGTAGTAAGCACAGAAATTATGTTTAACTTGATGAAGGGGAAAGCAGTATTTCCAAAAGTCAGCTACCACCTTCCTGACTGCTGTAAGTAATGGCTCAGAATAATGCATCCTGAGATGTCTTCAGCAAATCAGAAGTGCAAGATGATACCATGGAGAAAAGACGGTTACTCACCTTTGTAACTGTTGTTCTTCGAGATGTGTTGCTCATATCCATTCCAGTTAGGTGTACGCGCCGCGCGTGCACATTCGTCGGAAAACTTTTACCCTAGCAACTCAGTGGGCCGGCAGGTCGCCCCCTAGAGTGGCGCCACCATGGCGCTCCATATATACTCCTGCCGGCCCACCCGCTCCTCAGTTCCTTCTTGCCGGCTACTCCGACAGTGGGGAAGGAGGGCGGGTGTGGAATGGATATGAGCAACACATCTCGAAGAACAACAGTTACAAAGGTGAGTAACCGTCTTTTCTTCTTCGAGTGATTGCTCATATCCATTCCAGTTAGGTGAATCCCAAGCCTTACAAAGGCGGTGGGGTCGGAGTGAAATGTGGCAGAATAAAACTGCTGAGCCAGAGGCTACAGCCTCTCTTGACTGCTGAACAAGGTATACTGCGAAGCAAAGGTAAGGACCGAGGACCAATGTAGCTTCGCGACAGGTCTCGTGGGTAGAAACACGAGCCAGCAAGGCGGCAGATGAAGCCTGAGCCCTGGTAGAATGCACGGTGATGTGGCTTGGGGAAATATGAGCCAAATCATAACAAGTGGGGATGTCCGCCATCACCCAAGATGAGATCCTCTGAGAGGAAAACAAGCAAGCCCTCCCTTTGGCCCGCTACCGGGGCAGAGCTGGGGCACCTTAGGAAATGATTCTGTCAGCACAATATAATGCGAGCACTCCACAGATGTCCAAGGAGTGCAACGGTTATGCCCATTGCGTTGAGCTGTGGGTAACATGAAAGGCCAAAACACCTTAGGGAGGAAAGCCGGGTGCGGTCATAACTGCACCTTGTCTTTGTGGAACCTTCGTAAGAGCTCTGATCTCAGAGACCCGTCTGGCCAAGACTAGGTTGAGGTCCCAGGGCGGGGCTGGGCGGCGCACCCGAGGGTGCAAGCGCTCCAAGCCCTTGAGGGACCTCGAACCCATAGAGCGTGGGACACTGAACGTCCATCTTAGCCTGCTGGAAGGTAGGGATGGCCACTGAGAGTGTCCTCAGCGATGATACCGCCAGATCCTGCCGCTGAAGGCCAGAGGCAGGCCAAATAGAGGGGATCGAGACCTCAGCAGGAGCAAGATCGAGCGTACTGCAGCTGTAAAGGAAACGCTTCCACCTGGCTCGGTACGTTGACCAGGTGGAAGGCTGCCTGTCACCCCGACTCAGGTACGCAGGAGCCACCGTGAGGCGAAGAGGCTGCAGGTCCGAGTGACGAAGCCTGTCATTGCCCTGAGTGATGAGGTCTGGGCTGACAGGCCGAGCAACGTGGTATGTCAGTGCTGCCTGGACCACTCTGGAGTGATCATGATGATGCACGCTCTGCCCCCGCGGAGTTTGAGCAGGACGTAACGAACCAGCGGGAACAGTGGGGAGGCATAATGCAGTTGGCCGTTCCACGGCATCAGGAATGCGTCCAAGATCGATTCCGAGGAGAGACCTTGGAAGGAGCAGAACACCTGGCATTTCCTGCTCTCGCGGTGAGCGAACAGGTCTGTGTGAGGAAACATCTCCACTTCCGGAAAGCGGGACGCCTCACATGGGGCAGAGTGATCACTCGTAAGACAGGAAAAACCTGCTGAGTCAAAGAGTTAAGACGTTCCGAACGCCTGGGAGAAAGGACGTCGCCAGCTCCATCGAGTGGGCCATGCAAAAGACCCGGAAATGGATGGCCTCCTGACAAAAAAGGGGGGAGGACTATGTCCCCCCTGAATACTTATGAAGCACCTGGCCCTTGTGTTGGCTGTAAACACCGAGATACAACGGCCTCGCAGCTGCCGCTGGAACCCCTGGCATGCCAGGCGGACTACTCTCATTTTTGGGGCATTAACGAGGAATGCCAGCTTCTTAGAAGACCAAAGGCCTTAAGCTCGGAGGCGACCATGAGCACTCGAGCAGAGAGATGATGCGTCCGCCGTCAGGGGCAGTGAGGGCTGGGGCGGATGAAACCGCATCCCTGTCCACACCAAGGAGGGAGTTAGCCACCACTCTAGGGAGCCTAAGACGTTCGAGGGAACGGTGACTACCATGACCATTGGCTCCCTGACCAAGCGGTACGCCGAGGTGGGCCGGACTTGGAGAGGACGGAGGCGGAGCTTGGCGTGTTTGGTTACAAACTTGCGGGCAACCATGGACCCAGGAGCCTGAGACAAGAGCGAGCTGAGGTCGTTGGGAAAGCCTTCAGACCTCAGATGATTGTTGCCCTCGCCTAAAACCGCAGTTGTGATAAGCAGGCTCCGGCTAGGTAGGAGACCAGGATAGCCCCTAGGAAGCCCAACCTCTGCGTGGGAACCAGAGTGGATTGCTCTATAGTAATCATCAGGCCTTGATCTGTGAATAAGACCGTGACGATGCCCATGGCTGAGCGGTTTGTGTCTCAGAGTCTCCTCGGATAAGCGAATCGTCCAGATACGGAAAAACGCATATCCGACATCAGCGACGGAAGGCGGCGACTATGGCCGTAAACCGGGAGTATTCACCGCTGGCTATAAAGCGGAGGCATCTCCCGTGTGGAGGGAAGATGGCACTGCGAAAGTACGCGTCCTTCATATCCAGGGCGGCATAGTAGCCCCCAGGAGGCAAGGATGGAATAATGGTTCCCAGGGATACCATGTAGAACTTCAACCTTATCCTAAACCGGTTGAGTCCATGCAGGACCAGGGAGGTCTGAGACCTGTGTTCGAGTGGGGGACTAGGGCATAACGGGAGTAAAACCCCTTGCCCCTTTCGTCCGCTGAAGGGGGACAGGGCTGGAGCAAATTAAAGGTGGTACCTATGCTCCATCGTGCGCAGGACCCAGCGATCTGAAAGTAACTGGGGCCATGCCAGGAGAAAACGGGATCGGGATCCCGTCCTGCGACTGGTACACCGCCCTCCGGCGAACCTTGGAAGGTCCGTCTTTGGTCCCAGTGGTAATTGCGAGGGACCTTGACTTTGGCTTTTTAGGGGGCCTGACGTTTGTCTGCAACCACCTTGGCCTTGCCGTTTTCCAGAGTTCTGCCTCTGGCTAGGCACAGAGTATGGCGGCTGGGGCCATAAAGGCCTGCGTTTGGTCGCTGGCGTATACATGCTGAGACGCATTAGGACCCTATTGTCCAGCAGGCTTCGCAGTCTGGGGCTGTCTCTGCCGCGAAGATGCCTTTACCAACGAAGGGTAAATTCTTTCCCCCGTCCTCCAAGACGGCAGCGAACTCCAGGTGGGAGGTTCGAGGGAGAAACTCCTCCACCCAGGTGCTATAATTATCGCAGCTAAGCAAGGCTTGTTGCTTTGCTACCCAGAGGTGCAGGGCCCCTGCAGAGTACACCTTGCATTCGCCAAGGCTCTTTCTGCTTCGGGGCTGGCGCCCGCTGGCCATCATATCAGGATCGTGGTCCTGAGCATAAAATCTGCGCATATGGGCTGACACGGATGCGTGTCCGGACGGCCATGGAGGTACTAAAAGAAGGCATGGGCCGAGTCTCTGACTCACTCGGACCTTGCCCAACTCGGCACCGGGGACCGGCATCGGGAGGCGTATCGGTACCTGGAACGAGATCCAGACCCGCAACCAGAACGGTGTTGGGAGGTCGACCGAGATCTCGAGGCTCGGAGAAGAGCTACAGGAGTCAAGGTACCTGCCCCGGTGCCAGATGTCGGAACGGTGCCGATAGCGGGTCGGCGAACGGGATACCGACCGGTGCAGCGAGTGTGACCAGTACCGAGGAAAACAGCACCGGGACTGCCAGTGGTGTCCGGCGTGCCGACAGGACTTGGAGTGTCTGCGGGACCGTGATCATGAACGGTGCCGCTCTGCTGTACTGACAGGGGACAGTCCCTTGAAGAGACTGTATTACCCGTACCGGCGGTGCCCGGGTCAGGCAGCACTGACTCTGTCATGGCACTGAGAGCCCTCGCCGTTGGTAACATCTCCGGCGTGCAGGGAACAGCAGGCTCAACCACAGTGCGTACTGGGGAGCTGTCAGGCACCGGATTCGACGGCCCTCGTGGGGCCGGGATCCACGGTACCGAGGTCATCAGAGCTTCGGTAGGAGCCGGTGCCGGGCGAACCGATTTAGATAAGCTGTCTGGCTGCGGTGCCGTCAGCACTGAAGCAGCGGGAGTAATACGCTCAACCACGGCGCGTGCCGGGGAGCCGTCGGGCACCGGATTCGATAGCCCTTGTGGGACTGGAATCGACGGTGCCGATGTTGTCGGTGCCTCAGAGGCTTCGGTTGGCATGGAAGCAGCCGGAGCAGGAGCTCAACCACGGCGCGTGCCGGGGAGCCATCAGGCACCGGATTCTATGGCCCTTGCGGGACCGGGATCGACGGTGCCGACGTCATCGGTGCCGCAGCAGGTGTCGGTGCCGGGCGATCCGACTTAGACTAGCCCTCTGGCCGCGGTGCCGTTGGCACGGAAGCAGCCGGAGCATTAGCTCGACCACGGCGCGTGCCGGGGAGCCGTCAGGCACCGGATACTACGGCCCTTGCGGGACCGGGATCGACGGTGCCGACGTCATCGGTGCCGCAGCAGGTGTCGGTGCCGGGCGATCCGACGTAGACGAGCTCTCTGGCTGCGGTGCCGTTGGCACGGAAGCAGCAGGAGCAATACGCTCAACCACGGCGCGTGCCGGGGAGCCGTCAGGCACCGGATTCTACGGCCCTTGTGGGACCGGGATCGACGGTGCCGACGTCATCGGTGCCGCAGCAGGTGTCGGTGCCGGGCGATCCGACGTAGACGAGCCTCTGGCTGCGGTTGCCACTGGCACGGAAGCAGCAGGAGCAATACGCTCAACCACGGCGCGTGCCGGGGAGCCGTCAGGCACCGGATTCTACGGCCCTTGTGGGACCGGGATCGACGGTGCCGACGTCATCGGTGCCGCAGCAGGTGTCGGTGCCGGGCGATCCGACGTAGACGAGCCCTCTGGCTGCGGTGCCACTGGCACGGAAGCAGCAGGAGCAATACGCTCAACCACGGCGCGTGCCGGGGAGCCGTCAGGCACCGGATTCTACGGCCCTTGTGGGACCGGGATCGACGGTGACGACGTCATTGGTGCCGTAGCAGGTGTCGGCGCCGGGCGATCCGACTTAGACGAGCTCTCTGGCTGCGGTGCCGCTGGCACGGAAGCAGCAGGAGCAATACGCTCAACCACGGCGCGTGCCGGGGAGCCGTCAGGCACCGGATTCTACGGCCCTCGTGGGACCGGGATCGACGGTGCCGACGTCGGCGGTGCCGGGCGAGCCATCTTAGACGAGCTGTCTAGCTGTGGTGCAGCTAGCACAGAAGCAGCAGGAGCAGTAAGCTCTACCACGGCGCGAGCCGGGGAGCTGCCAGGCACCGGATTCCATGGTCCTGGGGGACTGGAATCGACGGAGCCGAAGTCATCGGTGCCTCTGCAGGTGACGGTGCCGGATAACGCAACTTAGGCGAGCTCTCTGGCTGCGATGCAGGTGGCACGGAAGTAGCGGGAGCAAGGGGCTCAACCACGGCGCGTGCCGGGGAGCTGCCAGGCACCAGCAGGAATCGTAGACTCTCTCGACCTCGGAAGAAGGGAGCGGTGCCGAGTCGACATCGGTGCCGGCGACGGTCGGTGCCGAAAGGCCTTGGTGGTACCGGCGGGGTCCGGTGCCGAGGAGGCGCTTCTGCCCGCCGCTTGAACATCGCTCGGCGCCCAAGGTGGAGGGATAAGTGAAAGTCCCGCACCTTTTTGTTCTCGGCTTAAAAGCCTTGCACATGGGGCACTTATCTGTTAAGTGTGATTCCCTGAGGCACTTCAAACAGGAGTCATGTAGATCTCTCTTCGGCCGCGGCTTCTGGCAAGCCGGGCCCCTTTTAAAACCGGGTGAGCCATGCATGGCTCCGGCACTGGGCTCATGGAAGGGGCTACTTCCTGAACCCCGCTAACTAAACTAACCATGTTAGCAAAGAAACACGTATAACCATACAAATATATATATAAAAGGGTTATAACGCATAATTATATACGAGAAAACGAGTAGCTAGGGAAGTGGAGGTCAGCTAAGCCGCGCTCCACTGTTCCAACGACCGACACGGGCGGTAAGAAGGAACTGAGGAGCGGGTGGGCCGGCAGGAGTATATATGGAGCGCCATGGTGGCGCCACTCTAGGGGGCGACCTGCCGGCCCACTGAGTTGCTAGGGTAAAAGTTTTCCGACGAATGTGCACGCGCGGCGCGTACACCTAACTGGAATGGATATGAGCAATCACTCGAAGAAGAATTTAAACTTTCACTTTGTGCTGAATACTTCCATGTCCTTTTTGTTTTTATTACTGAGAGGTACATTTAAGCAAGGTTTAACAAAGATTTCATTCCATCATTTCTGTTCAAACTTATAAAATATGTAATGTGACTAAGTAGAACTAATCAAATTCACCTTTAAGATAGTTTTGGCATGGACAATATGCCATGACAAATCGGTAAGCTGTCTCTTTCTATCCACAAAGATTAAAAAATATTTTGTTGTACGGACTGCATAAAGAAAAGCTTTATGGATAGGTGGGGCCCTACCAAATTCATAGCCATGAAAAACACGTTACGGACCATGAAATCTGGTCTCCCCCTGTGAAATCTGTTTTTTGGTGTGCTTTTACTCTGTACTATACCGATTTCAGAGGGGAGACTAGATTTTCTCAGATTGCAGGTCCTGACCCAAAAGGGAGTTGCAGGGGAGTTGGAAGGTTATTTTAGAGGGAATTATGGTATTCGTACCTTTACTTCTGAGCTGCTTTCAGAGCTGGATGGCTGGAGAGCAGCGGCTGTTGCTGGGCACCCAGTTTTCAAGACAGCGTCCCGCCAGGAGCAGCACAGAAGTAAGGGTGGCAGTTCCATACCATGCCACCCTTACTTCTGTGCTGCTGCTGGCAGCAGCTCTGCCTTCAGAACTGGGCTCCCAGCCAGCAGCCACCACCCTCCAGCTGCCCAGCTCTGAAGGCAGTGCAGAAATAAGAGTAGCAGTACCGCAACCCCCCTTACAGTAACACCACACACACTCATACAACTACCCCACAACTCCTTTTTGGATCAGGACCCCTACAATTATACCGTGATCAGACTTAAATAGCTGAAATCATGAAATTTACTATTTTAAAAATCCCATGACTGTGAAATTGACCAAAATGGACCATGAATTTGGCAGGGCTCCATGGATAGGACTGCCAAGGTAGATATCTTCCCACTATTTAATTTAATATTACTTTCGTTTAACTAATAGTAACTTTAAATGCTTTGGCAGCAGCAACAATGATTTTATTTGTACCAGTTCACTGTGAAAATATATTTTTTGTTCAAATATTTTACAGTGTTCTTATGAAGTAATGAGATAAGAGTTGTTGCCAATGCAAAACACACACACACACACACTCACACTCGTACATGGTATATTGGAGTATTTACTATAAATTGACAGGAATCCCAGTGCCAGGCTTAGCACAGAAGGAGAATTCTCTGTAAGTATGCAACTGAACAGGAATCTCAGACTAGCAAATATTTGAATACTAATATAAAGGTAACAAGTGCATGTCCCCATCCTCAATTCTTATTAACAAAGTGACTCAAAAGGCTAGGAGGCAAGACTCAAGTGGATCAGTCTAAATGTACACAGCTAAATTGTTACGCAACATTCATGATGGATCGTTTACAAAGGGTTACTCACCAGTAAACGTAACTCAGTATAATTGCCAGTATAAAGCTAGATTTGTTCAATCTGCATACATCTACCTGCAGAACTGATCCCTCCCTCCCTCTCTCTCTCAAAAAAGCAGCATCTTTTGGAGACCCACATATATTTCCCTCACAGATCTGATAGTTTGAACATGACAATATAAAGAGTTTGGCTGTGACTTAAGAGGGCAAGTTTGGTGGGAGGGATGTCTATGAACAATTATTTGGAAAGACAGTAGTTACTGGTAATCTGGGTTATTCCTCTTCCTTTTACAAGTATGGGGGCTTCTTGGTGTTTTGTTTTTTTAAAAAAACCTCTCTAGCTTCCACTTGATGACATTACATTATGAGCTATTCTGAGAACCAACTGCTTCTCTAACTCTCCAGTGTCTTGTCTCCACTAAAAGAAAGAGGGAGGAGGGTAGGCCATAGCGGAACCTCCTATCTTCCAGGCAGGAGCTCTTTCCATTGTCAATTTTTCCTCCTACTTCTCCCTCACTTTGGTGTCCACCCGCCTGCTCCCATTTGAAAAGAGGAATCTACAGCAACACAATATTTGATGAGAAAACATAGCAGTGGAGCTGGCCCGGTGAAAAGCAGAGGGTGTATGTGTGTGTAGGGGGGTACAGCAACATGACAGGCAAGCCTAAAGCTGCTAGGGGTGGGAATTCAGCAGCAGAAACTGGCATTTTGGAGGCAGTAAGCCAGAGGTCTCCTGAGTGTTTTGTTCTGCCTGAAGTAAAATATGGTGTCCAGGATTGTCACCAAGAGGCTGATAAATTAGGGGAGCAGAAAAACCGAGAGGGCAGGAAGCCTCATCAATTGCAGACTGACACAGTAACTAGGTATTTCTGCCTACTTGTTCCAGGAATGGCCATAGCTGGTTCTTCCTGTGATTTGTATCTTGAACCCCTGACTCCTTGATGGTTCTATCAGCTGCCCTCTAAGGGCAACTCTGACTCTTCAGGCTTTGAATCTGAAACCCATTTAAAAAATCCCAACACAATAACCCACTCAATGGCTCAGTTACCCTTTATTTGTTATCAGCTGCCATTATCTGAAGGCACCCTGAGGGTTCTGTGCACTGACTGTTCTCCTTGCGGCTCCCTCAGATGTGGGTTTCTCTACCATGGCCTTTTTCCATCTGCCATTTTCCACCACACTGTTCATGGGCTTTGCCTTAATGAGTCATCAGAGCAGTCTGGTTCATACTACCAGCCTGCTGGTGAACCCTCTGTTACCTTGGCACCCTCAAGTGTGTGCGCGCGCCAGCATAGGCTAGTCCAGGCCACTATTTTAGCACTGTTTTTTCCAGAATGCAGCACAGAATGATCTAGCCAAGATTGCTCACCTCTCAATGCAAACAGACCTTCCATTTACTGTCTGGCTTCCCTTAGGTTGATGTGGTCTAACTCTGCCTGATTTTTCAACCATACCCACCTGCATGTGCCAAGAGACCACCAAAACAGCTGGAATCTGCAGAAGAGGGGCAAGTATGCTTTTCTGTTTCCAGTTCTTCATTAAACATGCCAAATTGGCCTAGCCTACCATTTTATTGAACCTGACAGCAGCTTTCATCCAGTGGACGTTGCTGAGTGTCTAGATGCTCACCCCTTCAGTCTACCAGCATCAATGGACAATTTGAATAGCTACGATTCTGCCAACTGTTAGCATTAAGGGAGGACAGTGCCCATATTGTACAACTGGGTAACCACTTCATCAAGGATTTAAATCTCAGAATTTTTACATAAGCAAGGAGCTTCAAGCTTAAGTGCTTTGACCCAGCTCTGTTTTTACTATCCTCTCCATGTCCTGTATTTATTTACTTATATGTATGATTAATATTACCATTCCACTCTCTCTTCAAGGGGCAGCAGCAGCCGCAAAACTGTAGCCAAGCAATCAGTTTTTCAGGCACAGTAGCCCAGTAAATTGGGGGTTGTTCTATCATTGCTGAGGTGGTTAGTAGAGCTGGCTGGAAATGTCCTGATGAGAGTTTCACTGGAAAATGGCAGTTCACTGAACTCAAGCTGTCTCATGGAAGTGAGTTTGGTTTGATGAAGTTTTATCTGGTGAGCTGCTAGGGATGCCAGACTTCCATGGTCTGTATAGCTTTGGAGCCGCTGCATCATGCAGCATGGAAGCCCTAAAACCAGTTCAAGCTGGGGCTCAAGTGTTTCCAGGATTCCTGCTCCAGAGCCAAGAGGTCCTGGGACAGGTTTCCTGAACATCTATGTGTTAGGAGCTTTATAACATATTCTGTCTACATCTAGCCCTTGTTACAGCCCCTTTTCAATTCCTTAAGTCCAGAGACACTCTCGGGAGACAAACAGAATGATATATTGTTTCAGCTGATCTCTTATTTTAAAGATATGGAGGAGTTCCCCATACCTTCTGTTAAAGTGTTTTTTCCTGTTAGCAATTAGACTGGCCAGGAGAGTTAGTAAATTTAGAGGGCCTTATCCATCTGTAATCCTGTGTACATTTTTTTTCCAGTTTAGGTGATTCTCAGGCCTTCAGTACAGTTTTATGCCCCCAAAGTTAAATTGGTTCAAGTGAAAACTATATCTGTGTTCTAAGCCCTTGCACAATTAGGACAATCAGTTGCACACTTTAAATGGGGAGGGATAGCTCAGTGGTTTGAGCATTGGCCTGCTAAACCCAGCATTGTAAGTTCAGTCCTTCAGGGGGCCACTTAGGGATCTGGGGCAAAATCAGTACTTCGTCCTGCTAGTGAAGGCAGGGGGCTGGACTTGATGACCTTTCGGGGTCCCTTCCAGCTCTATGAGATAGGTATGTCTCAAATTATTAAAATATGATTCAAACATTCAAATTGTTTATGACAAATTACTCCTTGAAGAAAATTAAATTTAGGATTAGACTGCTGACTAAAGGGGCATGAAGAGCATCCATATTCACTGTTTCCAGCTAGATATAGTCAGGAGTTTGCCAGGCTTACAAACTGTTCATAAAAGATCCCTCCCTCTTTGAAGGCTCACTCAGTCAGGCAAGTGGTCATTAGATGGGAAAACAGCACAGTTCTTCATTAAGGTAGTTTCACCATATTGCTACCTGGACTTCAGTGCATTCTTATTGTATCACTAAATTAAAATAGATGTTTGTCTGAAGAAACTCTAAGAAATAAGATTCTGCATTTCCCCTCTCAATCCGCCTTAATTAAAACCCCTTCATATGGCAGAGGGAGGAAGGAAGAACTAAAAAAACAAAACAACCCCCCCCCACCCCCCGATGCTCAAATAAGAGCTGTTTTTCCTTTTGGTTCAGTTTTCTTGATTTCTAAGTTCCCCTTCCATTTGTGGACATTTGTTTTACTGCTGCCTACTTCCCAGTTGTAATGGATCATATATTGTCATGTGTCCATGAGGGCCAAAAGTATAATTTACTTACCTATCAGTAATCCCCCCCCCCCCCTTTCTGAAGTAGGCCTGGTGCTCTTTGAAACCCCTACCCAGGGAGACACCTAGTTTGCATGTATTCTAGTTGGAAGGGAAATCTCAGTCCTTCTGTCACAGCTACATGGTGAGCTGAGTTTTAGTCCCCCTTTTTGTCCTTCTTGAGAGCATCCCTCAGGCAATGCATAAAGTGGTCTGAAAAACAGTGAAGGGAGCAGCAGTTTTGGTATGATAGTTCTTAAAGTGTGCCCCTCAGCAACCAGCTTGATTTTAAAAGAATAAATCTGCTGGGTCTGTAACCCTCCTTCCCCAGCCTCACACCACTTTAATCACTGCTTTCAGGTGACAGGCCTGGCTTCCTTCACCTCTCTTAAGGATGGAACCATGTGGTTCAACCACTCTGGGATTAGCTCTCAGAGTCAATACAGAAGCTGCCAATCTACTGAAGCTACATTAGCCTAGAAGATGAACCCAATGTCCAGCTGGAGACTTGGTAGCAGAGATAACCCTCAAAAGACTGAGACAATGGCCAAAAAAACTAATGGCTTGAAGAGTTCCTACAAAGACAGTGGTTCTGAATACCCCATAGCACAGAGAAAACTTCTAGAACAGAGGTTCTCTAACTATGGTCTGCAGACCACAATGGTCTGTGAACTCCATTGAGGTGGTCTGTGGATAGTTCCCTCTAAGGTGTGCGCCTGGGCAGCTGCACACAAGAGAATGTAGGGCCACCCACCTAATTAGTGGAGCTGCGCAGGTGTGGCTCCACTAATTAGGTGCCTGGACCCTGGAGAAGACACATATGTAAGGAGAGGTGGTGGCCTTTGGGGGATAGGGGATAGGTGGGAGGGGGCAGTGAGGTGAGAAGAGTGGGTGGGAGGAATCTGGGATGTGCAGGGCTGTAGTGGCCAGAGAAAGAAAGAGGCGACTTTCCCCGGCTCCAGGGCTGTGGCTGCCGGGGAGAAACCCCCCTCCTTCCCAGCCCCAGCTCGGGAGTTGCTGCAGTGGGGGAAGAGAGGAAGAAACCCCCCTCCTTCCCAGCCTCAGCTTGGGGGCTGCCACAGTGGGAGTAGAGAAGACACATCCATCACATCAGAAAGGTAAGACAACTACTATTAAAATGAGATGTGTACTTTTATTTGTAGAATGAAAAAACATTATTATTAAGTATTTTTTATATAGCGCTTTTATCCAAAGCACTTTACAATAGTTAGCTAGCAGTACAAATAACATTTGGAAAGATCATTAAGTGGTCCGCCAAGACCCTCAGCAATTTTCAGCTGGTTTGCAGGGGAAAAAAAAGTTTGAGAACCACTGTTCTAGAATTTGAGCCTGAGGCTACATTGCCTACCCCTCTACCAGCAGATATGTTCTTCCATCTCTTCTGAGGAGAGACATGCCTCTGCAAAGCCTTATACATGAAAGAGCCCTGGAAAGGGCATCTTATCACCATTCCAGATGGTGCAGAGTCCAAACCCTGAATCCAGGTCTCAGAGAGCTTAGAAGCAGATGAACCCCAAGAGAAAGTGCAAGTTCCACTGAGATTCAACAAAGAGGAAGAATCAGAAAAGTAGGTGTAATAGGGGAGAGTAGAATCTGCCAAGAACTGCTGCTGCTGGCTGGGGGAAAAGAGTTACTAAACAGAGCGTCAGTAGTCACTAAGGCTGTGTCTACACTGGCAACTGAACAACAAAACTTTTGTCTTTCAGAGGTGTTAAAAAACCAAAACCCTGGAAGACAAAAGTTTTGCCACGACAAGTGCCAGTGTGAACAGGTCATTGTTGGCAGAAGCACTTTCAAGCTGACAATGCACACTCCACTCGTGGGGGTGGAAGTTTTTTGGCAGCTGGAGAGCTGACAAACAGCAGCTACACTGCGCGACTTTTAGCAGCCTGGCTGTGGTGACACAGCCCTGTCGCTAAAAGCTGAGTAGTGTAGACATAGCCTCAAATGACCCTGTATCCCTCCCTAGCAGTAAATGACCAGATAGATCCATGATGTCTCCTATTACTCAAATCTGGAGAGTGCGTAGCCAGGGGCATGGGGTGGAGAGGAATGCAGATGACTCAAGGCTTTTGAAGCCAGCCTTCAGTCATATTGGCATCTCAAAGCTGCTCTGCACTTCTGCCTTAGGAACTTCAAAACAGAGTTTGTGTCAAGTGGGTGCTTGGACTGGGGACATGAGAAACTGAATATGTAAGGCCAATTCCAATAGAAAAGCCTTCAACTGGTTCTCACCCTTTCCTTGATTAGCACGTAAGTGCATACAAATAGAGCAGGCCCAGGGAGGGTAGGGAAGGTCCCTCTCAAAGGCACTTGACCAAGATGGAAGACAGCTTGTCTCTGTATAAGAGGCACGTTATTTGAATCCTGACTCCTTCAATGCCATCAGAGCCTAACAGTTGGTGTGGAACTAACCAGGACTGCAGATACTACTCAGAATGAGTTGTACCACTGGAGGCAGTTTCTTTTAATTCTGTGGGGGTATGCACCCCCAGAGAATTAACTTTGACAAATATCATCCTGATTATTTTGGGAAAGTTGGTATGAGACACTACCACTTGAAGAAGGACCAGAACTTCTGTAACTGTTGATACCACTAAACAAAATATGTAAAAAGCTCCTCAAGGTAAATACAGAAGACCCAAACTTTGAAGTTCTTTATCACAGTAGATTAACGGAAACTGGGTGGGCTCAAGGCCACAGTGCATATATTCTCAAATCTGAATGTCCAGATCCACTAGCAAGCGTGCATGTGGTCCCAACAAAGACTGCTTTTAGAGAGAGTTTCTGCTTTCCATATAGAATATCCTGCTGTTGATTGATTTATCTCATTAGACTGACTTCACACATGGTAAACCAACCCCATTCTTTCAAGTATTTATACCTGATCCTGTATTTTTCACTTCATGCATCTGATGAAATGGGTTCTAGCCCACGAAATCTTATGCCCAAATAAATTTGTTAGACTCAAAGGTGCGACAAGGACTCTGTTGTTTTTGCTTTTAGAGAGTTTCTGCTTTCCATATAGAACATACCTACCTACGTGCCACATGTGGGGATCTGTATTCGCAATTCTTTAAGGAGCAACAAAAAGTTCATTTCAGGCCAAAAATAAATAATGTACTTTGAGGCAATTCTTTTTGTGAAAATCAACCAGTTCTATTGCACATTCATAACAGGCTGTCATCTAATGTAGCATAGCATACCATTAAGTGATTATGTTGGCAACTACAGACTATTGAGGGAAAACAGCAATATCTTTCAAGAGCAGTATAATTCCAAAAGCAACTTGATAATTTCTATCAAGGCTGGAGTCTGATGGAAGGATCAGTGGCCTTCGAGCCCATTGCCATGCAGTGACGTTTAGTGCATGCAGAAGTACAATCTTAAAGCATATTATGACCAAAATACATAAACAAGGAGCTAAAATACAGTTTGAAAAATCTACTCCCACAGCTTCTCTCTCTCATCCTCTTTTCTTCATGATAGTCTCTCCCATATCCATACATTCCTGAGCCTGCTTTTATTTATATATTATAAATTATGTACTTTATTTGAGCAGGGCCATTGCAAATTTGAGCAAAGAACAGTTTGATTCCATAATCATAATTTCTGCTGTTTCCTGTGGAATCTAAGTGTTATTTTAAAAATTCCTAGTTAACCTTTTCCAATGCAAAAAATTACTTTTGTCTCTGCCCCACCACATATCATTGAGATGAATGGGAACTTCAAAGCCAATCTGAATAAATTTAATGTTTATTTGCAGCCAATATAATTTTCCCTTATACTCATTCTTCACCCTCCTCCCTGACTCCCATTTTGCCAAGATTGCCTTGTTGAACTAAGATTTGCTACTCTTATAAAGAGATTAAGGATTCTGCTACCCTTCATTTTTGACATGTTTTGCTTGCCTTTCCCAATCTTCCATTCCTTATTGCTCTTATAATATGGCAACCATAGAATTTATTCACTGAAATCTCTACAAAGTGCTTATAAAATTCTTTAAGTGTTTGCACAAATATGAAACAACAACATCTGAATAATTAATCAGTTGATTTGCTGAAGTCCTTACCCCAGTGTCAGAGGGGTAGCCGTGTTAGTCTGGATCTGTAAAAGCAGCAAAGAATCCTGTGGCACCTTATAGACTAACAGACGTTTTGGAGCATGAGCTTTCGTGGGTGAATACCCACTTCTTCAGATGAATCAATCAGATGAAGAAGTGGGTATTCACCCACGAAAGCTCATGCTCCAAAACGTCTGTTAGTCTATAAGGTGCCACAGGATTCTTTGCTGCTTTTACCCCAGTGAAGTCTCAAACCTTTCCCAGAGTGGATGTTCAAGAAAAGGTCAGGCCCAATGGTCAGGCCCCATTGCACAAACTGAAGATCAAATGCTACGTAGCTCTGTCTCTACATGTGGGGGAGTCAGTTCCAGAGTTAAAAACTCTCCACTGAACAACATTACTGCCAAACGCCCCTCAAAAATGTAGACCACATCTATACTAGAAAAAAATAGGTGTCCTGTCCTGATGCAGAGAGAGGGTGTTTTTCATTTGTGTTAGCTCAAGAGAGTTTGCTTTTCAATTGTATTAAAACTCCATCAATCCAAAAATGCCTCAACATCTTCCTAACAAAAGGTGGGAAAACCCCTTTTCTTTTGCTAGAAGTCTGCACCCAGACACCTACCACCACCATCTTTTTGTCTGGATTGGAATTTCAGCCCCCATCCAAAACCGAATGTAGATTAGACACAACAAAGAGTATATCACCTGGACCCAATTAAAATTTTAGAGTTGACCGTTATCAGAATTCTCCTGGCACTGCAGCCCAAACCACTCCACTATTTCTCCCTCAACGGCCTCAGATTAAACAGAAGGGTTGTAGAAACAAAACTTGTAGAACCCCACAAGAAGATCTATAGGCAGAATAGCAACAATCCAATGCTACCCTCTGAGGTAGTGGCAACTAGGAGGACTCACCACTTGAACAACATAATCCCTGCCAGAGCAGACAGCAGTGTCCAAACCCCCCCTCCCCTCCAACTTCATGGTCAATGATACCATGCATCATTATGGTTCATTATATGCACTGAATTCAAAGCATGGTTACCTGACCTGGGCACTAGCCTTCTCCCTTCACATTCATCTGTCACAGGTCATCCTAACACTTCTGAGATTTAAAAACTCCATCCATGATGTTAACTTTACCAAGTCGTCTCCTATCTGCAGCACGGTTCAAAGGACCCAAAACACCTCAGACCACCATGTTTTTTGTTTTTGTTTTTTTATAGCAGTGCTGCTTAACCCTGAACCACCAAAAGGTGACAGAAGGAGCACAGCTGATAAACTAGTACACAAGTGTGCACTTTAAGGCAGGCTGCAAGCACTTTGTACATCACATTAGGACCCTCAAAAAATACAAGCAATTAACATCTTATATCACTTACTAAACCCTTCAACCCCATAAACTGTTCTACTAGAATTAGATCACAAAAAACCCACACACTTTTCTGTAATTAACCCCTGGCACCTTTTCCTTTAACTGCCTCTACAAGCTGATGGATGAAAGGTCATTTATGTGGAGAAAGGTCTTTCACCTTTTCTTTGTAGGTTCAGCAGGTATCTTTTACAAGCCTCAGGAGTGGAAACTACAATGTAAGATTTATATAGTGCTGCTAAAGGTGGTGGAAATACTAGGTCATCTGACATTTTAGCTGGAGCCATAGACCTATGGGGTTTCACCTGTATATGTAAATACATAATGAATATACAATAAGTTTATAAAATCTGTTAAAATGATACATTCTATGTAGCATGTGATGAAAAGCTGAGGAGCTCTGGAATTCTAAAAGGTTAAGATGAGAGTTAAAGTTTACCAGACCTCTCCCACCGCTCCCCAAAATTTGTTAGTCTTGTAGTTATAAGCTGGAACAAAGATGCATAAAGAATATGAATCTTATTCCCTTTGAGGCCTGAATAGGTTACTGGACTATTACAATAGAGGTACACATTAGGAATCTATGCGCTGAAAGTAACTGAAGTTATTCATGTTACCTATGATCTGGTATAAAAAAAGAGGAGGAAAATATAATTGTTTTGTCCTATGGAAGATCATTAACTTAATTTAAAAATTACATGATAAAGATTTAGGATTTGTATACATCAGGAGTGGCCAAACGTGGCTTGTGAGCTGCAGGCATCTCTTTTACAGTTAAAATAGGGTTCACAGAGCCCCACCTCCAATTCTCTGACTATCAGACTGGGTGGGAGCGCAGGAGGCAGCTCAGGGCTTCTGCCCTGCAGCATACTGGTGGGGTTAAGTGCCTCTGCTCTGCAAGGAGTAGGGTCTTGGGGCTTCAGCCCTGTGAGGCGTGCTTGCCAGGGCTTTGTGCTTCAGCAGGAGCGGGACTGAAGCCCCTATCCCCACCACTCCACTGCAAGGCTGAAGCCCCAAGCCCTGTCAGGAGCGCTCTGGCTCTCAAACTTCTGAAGATTGTCTCATGCAGCTCGCAGGATCACTAAATTTGGCCATCCCAGTATAAATGACCCATGCAACACAGATTAAAAACAAATAATTAATTACAGACACACACACACACACACACACACACACTCTCTCTCTCTCTCACTTGAATAGACTGTGCAGTAACCAGTACATTGCTGACCATATTAAAATATGAAATTATACATACTGCTCAAAAAATTAGGTTGCATTATTGACAGAGCCATCTTTTACTTTCATACATTCCAACAAGTAACTGGTTCACCTCTCAGTACACCAACTGTGCATCAGTGCAATAGGAATCTTGATATGTCATCAAAGTACTGGAAGATTTTACCATGTTAGTTAACCAGCAAAGCCTTAAGCAGTGTAAGAACAAGTTATAAATGGGAAGAACTATTATTCCAAAAATTTGCAAGTTCTCTACACACCCCTAGACTTTATTTTTTGATATACAGCAAGGGTGCCTAGGATACCCACTTTTAGATGATAAAAAAAATCGAATCAATAAGTAAACAGATGTTTTAATTTAGCAAAACAAGGGAAATTTATGCTCCAACTTCAATATTTTTACCTCCCCATGCCACTGTTCTTATGCAACAGAAATGTGCTGTATCTCCATTTTAATGATGTCTCTTAATAAGAAATGGTTCACTTGACACCCAAAGTTATCTTGAAATATTGTATAGTCAAATGAAGTTACTCACCCTGTGCAGTAACAATAGTTCTTTGAGATGTGTCCCCCTATGGGTGCTCCCCTGTAGGTGTGTCTTTGTCCCGGCACTGCTGATGGGAGAACTTTGGTAGCAATCTGTCCCGCCTGTGCATGCGCTGCCCCCTGCCTGCCACAAGGCTAACCAGCATGCACAGGCACTCCCTCCTCAGTTCCTTCTCTACCGCAGAGTCAACTATTAGAACTTAGAAGTACAGAGGAAGAAGGTGGGTCGTTAGGCACCCATAGGAACACATATCTCGAAGAACCATCGCTACTGAACAAGGTGAGTAACAACTTCGAGTAGTGTCCTTATGGGTGCTCCACTGTAGGTGATTCCCAGGCAGTGCTCACCACTGGAGGTTGGGACTTCAAAGTAGAGTCTGATATGGATGATAGTACTGTGGCACTGAATTTGGCATCTACAACAGAATCCCCCCAGGATGGCATAGTGTTCTGCAAAGGTGTGTGCAGATGTCCAGGTTGCTGCTCTGTAGATTTCCAATATAGGGATACCCTTGGAGAAGGCAATGGACGAGGAAACTGACCTCATAGAATGCGTGCGTACTGAAGATGGGGGTGTTGCATTACACAACTGAGTTTAATACAGTCCAAGACCCACTTAGAGAGCCTGTGAGCTAAAATCGCTGTACCTTTTGATCTATCGACAATGGAGAGGAAGAGTCTCAGAGACTTTCTGAAGGCTCTTGTTCTCTCCAAATAGAAGGCCAAGGCTTTCCTCATGTTGAACGTATGGAAGATGGCTTCTCTGTTATCCTGCTGAGGTTTGGGATAAAAGGCTGGAAGATGAATACATGGATTTATGTGAAATGCAGAAGTCACCCTGGGAGTGAACTTTGGATTTGGTCTAAGTGTGACTTCATCATGGAAGAACACAGTGAAAGGGGGATGTGCCATCAGAGTCGCTATTTCCCCAATCCTTCTAGCACAGGTGCTGGCAATGAGGAACGCCTTCTTCACAGAAAGGTGAATTAAGGAACAAGTGGCCATGGGTTCAAATGGTAGCCTAGTCAGACCTTTTAATACTAGGTTGAAATCCTATTGAGACATGGGACGTCTGGGTTGTGGGAAGAGGTTTGCTATGCCTTTGCGAAACCTCTTTGTAGTCAGGTGGGAGAAGATTGAGTATCCTTCTACCTGCTAATGGAAGGTTGAAAGTGCTGCTAGATGAACCTTCAGTGAACTGATAGAGAGTCCTGAATTCTTAAGAGTCAACAGGATCACAGGTAGGATGGATGTATTAGGAGTGACACCTTTGGGCTGGCACTAGATCTGGATTCTCTTCTATTTTTGTAGATAGATACGGCGAGTAGCTCCTTTCCTACTGCGCAATAACACAGTATTGTTACCTGTACTGTACCCCCTCACAGCAAGATGTCTGTATGTGCTGGAACCATGAAGGAGCCAGGCTTTGAGCCACAGAATCCGCAGACTGGGATGGAGAGTGCCTCTCTCATTCTGCGACAGACAGTAAGGAGTGATTGGAAGAGTCATTGGTGGACAGTGGCAGCTGTGACAGGTAAGGGTACCACGTCTCTCTGAGCCAGATAGGAGCAATCAGTATGATGTCTGCTCTCTCTCTTTTCACTTTCAACAGGACTTTCAATATTAGAAGGAATGGGGGAAAGGTGTAAAGAAGGCCCTGTCCCATTGAAGGAGGAGGGAGTCTTCCATGGAGCAGTACTGTGGACATTTCTTTTTCTGGTAATGAGCAGGTCTACTATAGATGTCCCATAGTGTCATAATATGTCATGGAGTACCATCGAATCTATCTCCCATTACTGATAGTGTGGAAATTTGCAGCTGAGACTGTCTGCCGTCATGTTGTGTATTCCTGATAAGTAGGCCACTGATATTAAGATATTGTGGGAGATGAACCAGTTCCACAGTTTTAATGCTTCTGTGCACAGGGAATAAGACTGGGGCCTCCCTGATTGTTTATGTAATACATGGAGGCCATATTGTCCATCATGACTTTTACGTGCATGTCTTTGATCAGTGGGGGGAAGTGAGCGCACCTGTTTCTGATCACTCTGAGTTTGAGCAGGCTGATGTGAAGGCATGTCTTGGCTGGAAATATTTGCCCTGTATTGTGCAACCATTGAGATGCATACCCCAGCTCTGAGGGATGCATCAGTGGTCAGGAGTAGAGATGGAGAACTGAACAAACAAGATTCTCATACAGATGTTTACTGGGTCCTTCCACCAGTCCAAGAATTGCTTGCCCCTGGTGGGCATCGATAGTCATTTATGTAAGTCTCTGTTCAGCCTGTAAAACAAACCAAACCATGCCTGGAGGTGTCTCATGTATCGTCTGCATATGCAATAACTGATGTGCCCAAATCTGTGCGCCCCAGGAGCTGGAGGCAATGTTTAGCCAAAATTTGGGGGCTGGATTGTACTGTCTCTATCAATGAGGAGAGACTGAGAAATGTGTGATGTGGGAGAAGCGCTCCTGCCTGAATGGAGTCAAGGTCAGCTCCTATGAATTCTAGCCTCTGTACTGGTGTTAATGTTGATTTTTGTTTGTTGCTCAATAGACCCAGATTCTGAAAAAGGTCCAGTGTGGTCTGATTGACTCGCTGGGCCTCTGCAAAGGACCATGTCCTGAGAAGGCAGTCATCCAAGTAAGGATAAATCATGATGCCTTGAGTGTGTAAGTGGGCTGCCACTACCAAGAGGACCTTGGAGAATACTCTGGGGGCTGAAGAGAGGCCGAAAGGGAGTACTCCATATTGGTAGTGGTCTCGGCCTAGCGTGAACCTGAGGTAACGTCTGTGGCTCGGTACAATCAAGATGTGAAAAATAAGCTTCACGGAGGTCAATGGCTGAGAACCAGTCTCCTTTTTCTAATGCTGGAATGATCGTAGATAACGTAACCATCTTGAAAGTCTCAGCCTTGATAAATGTATTGAGCGTTCTGAGGTCCAGTACGGGTCTCCAAACCCCGCCCCATTTTTTTCCCCAGGAAGTATCAGGAGTAGAAGTCTCTGCTCCTTAGATGTGTGGGCACTGGCTCTATGGCTCTTGTGCTGAAGAGATGGTTTATCTCCTGTTTTAGCAGGCGCTTGTGAAAAGGATCCCTGAAGAGGGACAGGGAAAGGGGTATGGGAAGAGGGAGGGAGGATAAATGGATGCAGTGTTCATCTCGGATGATCTCCAACTCTCATTTGTCAGAGGTTATCCATTCCCAGGTGCTATGGAACAGGGTGAAACAATTTCCGAAGGGATAGTTGGGGTTTTCTAGCATGAAATGAGAAGAGTGTTCTACAGACACCTCAACCAACCCATCAAAACTGTCTCTTCAAGGTGGAGGACTGAGAGGAAGTTTGCTCAAATCCTGACATCTTTTGTCTGGACAACCTGGGCTTCTTCCTCAGATTCATATAATCTCTGTGTATATTGTGATGGACACTGGGATGAGTACTGAGATGAATATTGTGAGCCAGACTTGAATGGTGGCTGAGTGCTGTACTTTCTTTGATACCCAGGTGTATAGATACTGAGCGATCAAAGAGTGGCCCTTGAATCTTTTACCATGTGGAGAGAGGCATCAGTCTGTTCAACAAATAATTTTGTCCACCTCAAAGGGGAGGTCCTCCACTGTTGTTTGGACCTCCTTGGGGAAGCCGGAGAGATGAAACTACGAGGCCCATCTCATCACAATGGCAGTCTAAGTAAAATGTGCCACCATGTCAGCTGAATCAAGTGCAGATTGGTGAGACTTTTTGCCACCAGCTGGTCCTCATTAATCAAGGTTTTAAACTGGTCGTTGTGAGAATAGGGGAGTTGTTCAATAAAAGAACTAAACTTCACATAGTTCTGATGCTCATATTTGGCCTACAAGGCTTGACCGTTCACCATGCTGAATTAAAGGGTAGCTGAGGAGTAGGCTTTCCTGCCAAACAAGTCCAGGTGCTTCCAGTCCTGGTCATAAGTGGCAGACTTAAAGTGGTGCTGATGGCATTTAGAATTAACTGGGCTCACAATGATCAAATTGGGAGTCAGGTGTGAGAATAGCAATTCTGTGTCCTTTGCTGGCACATAATATTTCTTGTCTGCCCTCTTACAAGTTGGTGCAATGGACATGGGGGTCTGCCATATCATGTCGACAGGGTCCAGTAGATCCTCATTAACAAGGAGGGCTGCTCTGGAGGAGGTGGAGGAATGTAGAATGTCCAACAGCTTGTGATATGACTCAGATACCTCTTGTAAAGGTATTTGGAGTCCCTCTGCCAGCCTCTGTGCCAAGCCCTGGAACAGTTTAAAGTCGTCCTCCATTGATGCCAGAGGGGGCATCACTGTCTCATCTGGTGATAATGAGAAGGGGGCTGGAGAAGTGACTTCCTCCTCAACTTTGGCCTCTGGTTCCTCCCTTCCCTGGTTGGGGAGCTGAGGCCCTCGAGGCAGCGGCTGAAGAAGAATACTTCCTTGGCTGCTGATAGGCCATACTAGTAGTGATGGAGACTTTTAGAATCATAGAATATCAAGGTTGGAAGGAACCTCAGAAAGTCTTCTAGTCCAAGCCCCTGCCCCTTGGAGCCTGCCAGTACAGCCATTGTGATGGTAAGGGGACCGGTGGTTGGTACCAGGGAGGCTGCGCGTCAGAAGGTTGGTATGCCTGATGTCCACAGTGAAACTGGGATCCATATGGTGGGCAAGAAGAGCATTAGTAAGCTAGGTCCTCTTGGTCAATTTCCGATGACGAAAAGGGCAGTGCGTGGCAGGAGGCTGTTGGTGAGACAAGGGGTCTGGGTGAACTTGTTACTGGGGCCCCAGTACTGAGCAGAGAAGAAACTGGTGTGTCAGACCCCGAAAAATTCATTGTGCACCGGAAATCTGTTGAGGCAGAGGGCATCACTACTGGTGGAGCCTGTAGGTGCAGAAAGGCTTGTTCAGAAACGCGGACCTGATAGCAAAGTCTGTTGGTGCCTGGCATATCATTGGCGGTACCAATGTTGATGACTGTACCAGCAGTCTTCCCTGGGGCAGATTTTCTATGTTTCTCACATCCCTGCGGTACCGATGCTTCTTTGCCTGTACCCATCGGGTCTTTAGGCATTCCAACTTGCCCTCTTAGTTCGAAATCATGTGTGTCTTGGGTACCAGATTTAGATGGCTTTAGTGCCAACGGTACCAATGATACCGACTAAGTCAGGCATCGTTTTCAGCTCAATCAGGGATCGCTATGGGGACTCCTAGACCTTTTCTTAGAAGTCTTACACGAGTGGCTCGCAGGCATGTCTCTGAGCTCACCTTCTTTGAGGTAGCCAGATGCAGTGAGGGCTCCCATCAGGGCTCCAGAGGCTGAAGGGCTGACTCCATAAGAAGGAGTTTGAGCCTCAGTTCTCTGTCCTTCCTAGATCTTGGCTTCAGTTGCTGGCACAAGTCCATCAGTGACTGGAATAGATTATTTGCAACTGAGGCACTTTTTTAAGTCCTGAGAGCTGGGCATACCCTTATCCAGGAGTGTCCCTACTTCAGAGGGTCCACAGAAGACAATTTTTTTTTTTTAACGCAACAGCCAAAATAAAATGTAAATGAAGCAGGCAGGGAGCAGTGCATGCGTAGGCGGGACGGATTGCTACCAAAGTTCTCCGATTAGCAGAGTGCCCATAGGGACACTACTCGAAGAAGAACTAAGATTTAACTCCTACTGTGATACAAAGTAAGCTATAAAATAAGCATCAATACTAATTCTCACATGCTACTGAGAAAGTTAAGCACTGTGACACCAGTTACAGTAAGATCTGAACTTTAAAATCAGATGCAGAGGGTCAATGCATTATTATGCAAGAGAAAATTTCATTCAGATGTCTTCCATTTACAAGGCTGAAGTTAGAAATGTTTCTGTCCTAAATGTATTTTATTCAATTAATGCAAGTCTGTTCTAGCTTCCCATTTAGTATCAATACATAAATCAATGGAATAGATTTTTCTTCGTTTCAGTTGAACCACTATTATTTGTAAAATTCTATAAAAATCCTATTTAAATGTTACAAACCTTGTACAAAAGAGGAGAAATTCTTTAAGAAGTCATGGGTAATGATTAGCTATCATATGAGTTTCCACAAATTATCTCCTTACCATTAAAGGAAGAGCCCCTATTTGTAAGTGATGAAGTCGAGGAGGTGCATGGTAGTGTGCCAAATGAGGGTGCAGTGGGCCCGGCGGATATGTAGCTGCAGCCACTCCAGCTTCAATTCCCAGTTCCCTGCCACATAAGCAAAATTAAACATTTTAATCTAATTACTTTTTTACCTCTAGCTATATCTCTACTGTTTTGGAAATTTATATCATGGCTTCTAAAACACACGCACAAAGGACATTTTAAATTGAAGATAAAATAAATATTTTCCATTAAATCAGTTCTGCAATCCCATCATTGGTTCAAATAATGTGTTTGTGACTAAGCAACTGGTTTAAAAATTACATTAAAAAAAAACACCCCCCCCCCTTCCAAAAACAACAACAAATACCAGTACAGACTTAACTCAGAAATCAAGTGTTATGCACAACTTCTCCATTACTGATTTGGAATCCTGTGTTTTCATACAATAAGTCCTCTGCAGGTCACCATTCTATTAATCACTGTGGTTACAGGAAGTTGCCCAATGGATTTGATCTATTATCTTAGATCAAGGTAGTAAAGTTCTAGAATTTCCAGAGCTATCTAGCCACTGTAAACCACAGTTTACTAGGAATGGAAATCCATTTTAAGAACACGACAGAAAAACCAATTACAAAGTTACAGGTTTAATAGTTTGAGTAGACCAAGCTCAGAATTTAAATTTCAGTTAAAGTCTACTGTTTTACTACATATCAGATGCAAAAGTATTTAAATAAAAATTCAGTCAGAGGAAAGGTAAATTAGCTTATAGCGCAAATGGTCTGAACTTTTAACTTCAACAGAATGTTTTGTATAAATTCCTTTTTGCCAATACACAAGAGTTGAACTCCTTTTATTTGCAATAACTGGTACCAAAACAGTTCAACTGTATAAGCACTTTTAAAAAATGGTAGATATTTGCTAGCATTTGTAAAAGCAAACTGGAAATGTTTAAATTGGCTAGTAGCAAAAAAATGGCACTTCACAGAGATAGCCATTTTAACACATTTTATCCTGTACATGCACTTGGCAGTTGTTAAATTAAATCACAAACAACATTATCAATGTATTCTCAGGATCAAAGGTCATATAGCAAATGCCAATAAATGGGCACCTACCAAGGCATAGGACACTAACGAGGAATTAAGAGTACTGACCAGGCAGACCTCTCTGGAGCTTGTCGAGGATGTGAGGACATTGTCTGAGGCACGTGAATATGGTGCCCATGACCATAGTTGGGATGCATTCTGTGAGGATGTGGAGGAGGCCGTTCATGTGCACGTCTAAGAGTTAGAATACAAGACAGCACCAGTTCAAGCTACAATAATTCAACCTTTCTGTGGCAGACATGACTACAGAAAAATAGCTAAGTCTTCAACATGAGGTTAAACACTTGCCAATCTAAAATCCAGTTTTATCATTATATGTCAAGATCCAGAAACATTCACAACTGAAAAGTCATCCATATTCTTAATCTGCAGCTTCCTGGTAGATTACAGTACTTAAGTATTCACATGAAGCAATACTTCTGTTTTCTAGGTTAAAAGGCAGCAATTTCTCTTAATGATAATACTGAGTTATTTTTCCTTAGTCCACGTGATAGGAGTACAGTTTATCCATACAACAAGTGAACAAGGAGCATCTGAAGTTTTTGTATAATATATTCTAAGGAACAGTTGCTTGTAATCCATCTGCTGATACTTCCAAAGTAGTCATGGGAAGTTTTTAAATCTTTAAAAGTTTGGAAGCCTATCTCTCTATAGGGAAAGTAGCAGCTATAAATTTACTTTTCACTTAATTTTTGTCAGTTTAGACATTTGTGTTTTCCAAAAGCAGAACATGGAGAGGATGGCTTCATGTCCAAACAACCACTTGTAGCATTCTCTTGCCAGATGGTGCTTTTTGCAGGTGGTTTAGCTACTGGTAACTGCTTTACTGCATAAATCTCTACCAAAGATGACTTCCCCCATGAAGGCTACCACCAACCTGCAATTTATCCTGGCAGGAACTGAAAGTTTTCTGTGCTACTATAGAAGAATGACATAAGAAAACTGCCTGGTCAATAGCCAAATCAGTAAGTAACAGTGTACTTAACTAAAAGTTCTATTCAACCTTCTCACATCAGAGTGCCACAATCAGACTTTACCACAGTTATTTGGTTCTTGCAAAAGGAATTGTGACAATAGGCAGAGAAATTGCTCCTTAAAAAACAAAAGTTAACATGGCTTTATAATGACTCCCAGAACGTCTCCTTATGCTAGTAATCAAAAGTCATCTGTGAGAGGGATACAGCCTATGAGAATACAGACTTTACACTGTATAAACTTGAAAAAAATCTTGTATTTTAAATAGGGCTGTCGATTAATCGCAGTTAACTCACACGATTAACTCAAAAAAATTAATCACGATTAATCAGTTTTAATCTTACTGCTAAACAATAGAATTTATCAATTGAAATTTATTAAATATTTTAGGATTTTTTCTGTATTTTCAAATATATTGATTTCAATTGCAACACAGAATACGAAGTGTACAGTGATCACTTTATATTATTTTTTATTACAAATATTTGCACTGTAAAAGTGATAAACAAAAGAAATAGCACTTTTCAATTTACCTCATACAAGTACTACAGTGCAATCTCTTTATCGTGAAAGTGCAACTTCCAAATGTAGATTTTTTGTTACATAACTGCACCCAAACAAAACAATGTAAAACTTTAGAGCCTACAAGTCCACTCAATCCTACTTCTTGTTCACTCAATAGCTAAGACAAACAAGTTTGTTAACATTTACGGAAAATAATACTGCCCGCTTCTTATTTACGTCACCTCCAAGTGATAACAGACATTCATATAGCACTTTTGTACCAGGCATTGCAAGATATTTACGTACGAGATATGTTAAATATTGGTATGCCCCTTCATGCTTCAATCATCATTCTAGGGGACAGGCTTCCACGCTGATGATGCTCGTTAAAAAAAATCATGCATTAATGAAATTTGTGAATTAATTCCTTGGGGGCGGAACTATATGTCTCCTGCTCTGTTTTACCTGCATTCTGCCATATATTTCATGTTATAGCAGTCTCGGATGATGACCCAGCACATTGTTCATTTCAAGAACTCTTTCACTGCAAATCTGACAAAACGCAAAGAAGGTACCCATGTGAGATTTCTAAAGAAAGCTACAGCACTCAACCCAAAGTTTAAGATTCTGAAGTGCCTTCCAAAATCTGAGAGGGAAGAGGTGTGAAGCATGTTTTCAGAAGTCTTAAAAGAGCAACACACTCATGCAGAAACTACAGAACCTGAACCACCAAAAAAAAAAACCCACAACCAAGCCACCTTCTGCTGGTGGCATCTCACTCAGAGGATGAAATTAAACATGCATTGGTCCGCACTGCTCTGGATTGTTGTTGAGCAGAACTCGTGATCAGCATGAATACATGTCCTCTGGAATGTTGGATGAAGCATAAAGGAGCATCTGAATCTTTAGCATATCTGGCACGTAAATAGCTTGTGACATCAGCTACAACAGTGTTATGTGAACGCCTATTCTCACTTTCAGGTGATGTTGTGAACAAGAGCAGGCAACATTATCGCCCGTAAATGTAAACAAACTTGTTTGTCTGAGCAATCAGTTGAAGAAGAAGTAGGACTTGTAGGCTCTAAAGTTTTACATTGTTTTATTTTTGAATGCAGTTTTTTTTGTACATAATTCTACATTTTTAAGTTCAACTTTCATATCAAAGAGATTTCACTACAGTACTTGTATTAGGTGAACTGAAAAATACTATTTCTTTTTTTTTTTACAGTGCAAATATTTATAATAAAAAATAAATATAAAGTGAGCATTGTACACTTATTTGAAAATGTAGACAACATCCAAAATATTTAAATAAATAGTAATCTATTAACATGATTAATTATTTAAATCACTTAACAGCCCTCATTTTAAATAAAAGTTTCACCTTGAGAGATTTTAAAGTAACTTCAGTCTATCAAGATTACTTTTTACAACATAAACTGTTTGACCTATCAGTCTAGTTTCAAAAATCAATCTTGAATTAAAGATACAGTTTCCTCGCTGGAAGCATAATGAAACATTGGAACAGCTTAGTGAGGACGTGATGGACTCAGCATCACTCAGAGTTTAAAATAAGATTAGATATCTTTTTTAAAGATATGGTTTAATCCAGCTTCAGTGAGAAATTCTACGACCTGTGTGAGTGGGAGGCCAGGCTGGATGGTCATGATGGTCCCTTCTGGCCTTGGAATCTGTGAATCTATGAGACCAATGCTCATTCCTTTTCTTTATGGGGCACAGGGAGAATGAGGTTGTCTACAGTACCCTCAAAAACGCTTATAACTCAATGACATAACATATCACGCATCAGGGCTTTAGCCAGCCATCTGCAGGGGTTATGAGCATTTTTGAGGGTACAAAATTTAATAGTCTCTTCTGCCCTTAAATTATGAAAAGATGAAACTATGAAATTAGTGTAAATTGTCTAGCTGCAAGAAGTTATGACACTGGTCATAAATTGTTTAATTTTTTTGTTCAGTGAGCAATTGATTATTGCTAAGGGTTTAGTCAGCTATTTGTACAGGACTTTTTATACTGATCTTTCTGTAAATTGGTGACAAAGTGGAATTTTTTTTTGGTTTGGGAGGCTGCGGGTCACAGACTTTCAGTCTCTGTAGTATGTAAAACCTTCAACAGTTTTTAAATTACTGGTTTGAACAGGATTTTTCCAGAACTAATGCCAGCTACAGATTACCTACGTTGAAACTGACTGGGCCAGGTTGCATGGCTCCAAGATAGGCTTTGGACCTGATTTGTCTGACCTTGGAGACACTGGAAGACACTTGGAGACCTTGGAGACACTGGAAGACTCAATAAGCAAGTTTGCAAACTATAAGCATCAACTGTAAGAGGCTGCTGATGCATGGAGTGGAAAATACAGAGGCAGGTATAAACACACAGCACATGAAAAGATGGGAATTGCCTTACCAAGTGGGGGTCAGTGCTAATGAGCCAATTCAATTGAATTGATTAGAATTATCTGCAGAATTTATAAGAAGGTGGCTGTATGTGTAATTTATAAGAAGGTGGCCGCAATTGAATTGGCTCTTTAGCAATGACCCCCCACATTTGGTAAGGCAACTCATCTTTTCATGTGCCTCTGTATTTTCCACTCCATGCATCTCATGAAGTGGGTTTTAGCCCACAAAAGCTTATGCCTAAATAAATTTGTTAGTCTCTAAAGTGTCACAAGGACTCCTCGTTGTTTTTGTTGATACAGACTAACACGGCTACCACTCTGAAACAGTAAGACAGTGATGCTTTGCCTTTTGGACCAACAAGCCACCTGAGGGAAAACTGATATTCCAGAACCCTGAGAGTGATAACATCAGGGAGAGTAATTCACAACAACAAATAAGTATGCCAGCGTTTGACCAGTCTCTCCCTGCACCTAAGTCTGCCAGCAATAAGAAGCACTGTGCCAGAAACATAACTATCTGGCTCCTTGGCCACAGTTCCAGCTCCTATTCCATAAGAGTCCAGAGGACTGACAGTTGTAGAGTTAGAAAGAGGGAAATAACAGGATTTGCTATTTTCTCTTTTCTTTTTGTTAGCTGACCGTGGCCCAGCTTTTTAATATTCTTTATTTTTAGGGTGTGAAAATGTGACTGTGTGCACACAGGTGTGTAAGCACTCAAAGCCCACAAGGGATAGGTGTTAGAAAATAATTTTACCGAATTTAAACAGCCCTAAAAACTGTCTGAAAGATACTTGTTAAAGTGTGTTCTGTGTCCTGTAATTAAAAGACCTGGGATGCAAGAAACTGGTCATCTGTAATTTTTGGTAAGTAGGAGTTGTCAAACTTCTGCTTATCAAAGATATAAGTCCGTATTGTAATATCTGTTTTGGAGAAAAGTGGGAAGGAAAGGGTTAGCCACCACATAAGAACAGAATTGTAAGAAAGAAGCTTAATTGCCTGAGGTTGTAGTTCAGATTTAGAACTGATTAAGATGTTAATAATGAAACCAAACGTATCCAGGTCATGGATTTGATTAGAACTGGTAACATTTTATAGTTGGGGTTTATAGCCAAACATACAGCCACCTTCTTATAGAACTCTCCAGAGAATTCTAAAGACTGGTCATCTCGAACTAGTTTGATGATTTAACATATTTTATGATTTAACTCCAATCCAGCATTCAGACTGATTGATTGAACTGACTTTGATTTGGTAGTTGCATTTCTTTATTTTTAGTTTAGTTTAATAATAAATTAGTTTGGTGATCTATTTTTCTTTGTTTAAAAGACTTAGTAACGTTTATAAAAAAATATATTGTTACATTTCTTTCAACAAGCACCATGGGTCCAGAATTCTTGACCTTAAAACCCTGAGCAGCTCCCCCTAATTAGTCTTTAGTTGTCACACCATGCAATAGCACTTTTATGGGAAAAAAGTCAAAATTTCTATTACTGATGTTTGCTTTAATGTAGATGAAAATTAAAGTGATTTTATCCACAGTAACTTACAAAATCAAGATTTTTTTGTAAGCCGTCTCACTCTCCTTCAGTTCATTTGTTTTAAAATGTCAATTTATATTAAAGAAAAGTCTTGCTGACGTCAACAGGGCAAAAAAACATTTAAGGATTTGCTTGGAAGCTGGGCAGTTAATTTAACCTATTAGAAAGCAACATTAATTTCTTCTAATAATTTATTATTAGCATTTAATGTTTGCTTTAAAATGACCTTTTAGTGGTAATAAAAAAGTGCAAATTGCTTGCACTTGAAACTGAACTCTGCTTATTCACAGGACAGGTAAAGCATGGGCAATAGAAGTACCAGCTTCCTCACTAAGGTATCTCTGATCTTTCCTGGAGGGGCCACCTTGACAAGTGAGAGGGTAGTTCAGCCTCAGTGCTCACTTAATCTTTGGCTTTTCTATTGCAAGTGCCAATACAAGCTAATTGTGGTGGCAGACAGTAAGATTCACATCTCACCACAGTTTAATTGTAATTGTCCGCTAACTATGGTATTACAATTAAGAGTCACATGCAGCATTTAAAAAAACACAGGATAAGGAATTAAATGTACTCAGAACAATAACTAAACATTTATGACATACGTTGGATGCTGCATCATTCTTCTTCTCTGGACCTCCATCCTCTGGATCACTTCATGAGGATGCAGCCTCTGTGCTGAAGGTGCAGTTGCAGGAATATGATGGGTAATAGGCTGGTGTGTAGGCGGAAGATGCTGTGGAATTGGAGCAGCTGCACTGGCTAAAGGGTGAGTTGGTGGTGGAGGTGGAGGTGGAACTGGATGAGAAGAGGCATGAGAGGAGATGGAAGGATGAAAGGGATGCACTGGATGAGGGATAACATAATCCACTTGAGGTGGAGGCTGTGGCTGAGGAGGAGGAGCATTTCCATGAGAGTGGGGGCATGCAGAAGACTGATGAAGAGGTCTCGTCAAAGCATCTGGAATGAAAATGCATTTTTAATGTATTAAGTAAAGTTTCTCAATCAAATGCATAAGAAACTACAATAACTTCATGCCGGTCCCCTACTGCACTCTATTCCTATCCAAATAATATCTTTATGATAACACGAGCATTTATCTTTTCACAATAATTAACAGGCACTGACAAATCAACAACATGTGAAATTCACAAAATAAGTGAAATAAAAACCAAAGCTTCCCATCAATGTACATGAGCAAGACAAAATGAAAAACTGAAACTAGAAAGCCAGTTTTCATACGATGTTTCTTGATAACTGGAGATGGAAGGATACACAACCAATTGGCTGCCATAAGAGGACTGATGGGCATGAGGAAAAAAATAAGCATCTTTTTTAAATAAAAAAATCCGACTTGCTAATATTGACAAAATTGCAATATTGACAAAAAAAGAAAAAAAAGTCTGGGAAAAATCCATGTGACACACCTAATTAAAAACTACCAGAACACTGTGAGCCTCTTCCTTTTTAAAACTCATTGTATTAAGAGAAACAAGGGGAAAGGAATTTTGTTCTGTTTGTACAGCAGCTAGCACAATGAGTCCTGACCTATGACTAGGGTTGCTAGGTGTTACACGGGTAATAATACTCATCATCATAAAAGAGCCAATGCCTCCTATCAAGTCCATGTCCATGACTGTTCTCAAAACATAAGCATCTTTGAGTACTTGGCATTGTTCGAAGAAACCCCAACTGACATTTAGTGTATGTTAACACAGCAATGTAACCCCAGGGTTAGCAGAACTCGAATTAGTAAGCACTAGGTTTGTTAACCTAGGTCTTGAGCATCTATGTTCATTTGTAACCCCAAGTTAGGAATAGCTGAACTCTGGGTCCCAACCTGGAGCTCCAGCATCTACACTGCATTATGCGGACCCTAATCCAACGACCCATATCCCAGATTTCTTAGTCCCTTCCCAAAAAAGTGGCTACTATAGCCCTTTGTCATGATGCAGTGTGGGAAAACTTAACTGTCCACCAAAGTTAACTGTCCAGAGGACAAAGAAGGTCAGCCCACAAGATTATGATAGACTTACGGTAGACTCCCAGAGTAAGAGTCCAGTCAGGATGTGTCTACACTGCAAAGCAATAGGGCTCGAACCCTGGGTTCTGGCTTGACTCGGTCTTGGATCCTCAACCCCTGTGGGATCCTGGGTCCAAAGCCTGGGTTAGCATGACTTGTGTGTAGACAAAAGTGGGGATCAAGCTTGAGCCTGAGTTCAAACTCTGGGTTTACATTGCCGTGTAGACACACTCTTAAGCACTAAATAGATTTCCCTTTGCGTGCAACAGCCCTCAAAGAGGGATTAATTTTGTATACTATCCTCATGAATATTTCAAAGACGTTATTTAAGAATGGATTGTGAGAGGCAAAGAAATGGATAAGAAAGGCACAAAGGCCCCAACCCTGCAATTAGCTCTGCATGGGTAGATCCTTATGCTTGTGAGAAGCCACACTGACTTAATGAGTCTGCCCAAGCAGAGCTCTTTGGAAGATGGGGGCCTAAGTAAGGAAATAGAGAAGTGGCATTTTGTTTAAAAGGAAGTAGAGACTACATTATTATTTCCTAAGGAAATGATTGAACAGTAAAGGATCTAGACTGCCAGTCTCAGATAAGCTGAGGGAGAGAAAAAAAATTAAAGTCTAATATTTACTGAATCAGAAAATGAATAGTTAAGATAAAACAACAAGGCAGAGGGGAAAAAAGGAGTCTCAAAAATCTGACAAGTATAAATTTGAAAAACTTAACGTGTATCTGAACTCAGATAAACAAGAAGTGAGCCTAAAGAGAAATAACTCCCATGAGTTACTTTAAATAATCAAATTTCAGGTCTTAGAAATCTTCTCAAATAAACTGTATACAGTGCTATGTGGGAAACAATTTAGCTAAAAATGCTCTTTTAAAAAAAAGGAAGGTTGCCTTTTAATTATACCACAAAAATGATTTACCCTAAAAGTCATTTTTCACTATTTCAACCTCAAGGATTTTGTTTTTATATAAAGTTGGTACTTTTAGGGTACAGAATATTAATTCGCAGTAATAAACATTAAAAAACTCCTCATCTTTTCTATGTCTTATGCACAGTCAAAGCAGTACGTAGTGGATTATCTGTTTATTTTAAATTCCTCCATGCTGCAAGAATTATCAGAAGGACTCTGATGGTTTACCAACAGTAAAAATATTTCTTATTGTAGGTTTAGGAATGCTGGTTCTAAGGCCTAATCAAGAGGATGGTATAACCAAAGTTGTCAGGGAAGTTGTTTTCCTGTTTTGTATTTCACACAAGTATATTTATAGGTAGAGTAAGTGTACTTACAAGGAGAGTGCATATAATGTCGACATGATGAGAGCGAGGCCTGAGCAGGAGGTTGGGGCTGGGGCTGTGCAACCATGCTTGTTCCATATCCATCTATTGCTATTGGTTGGCTTGGGCCAGCACCAGCCTGATGCCCATAAATTGCAGTTCGGGATGAAGAACCAGGACAGCAAGGGTCAAATGCTGATGCTCCATGGAAAGCACCATTTCCATGACTTCTTATACCATTGTTGCTTAAGTCTACTGGCAGTGCCTGCTGTATAAACAAACTGACTTGTTTTCAAGCATTTCTTCAAATATTTAAAGCTAGGTAACCTTTAAGTGTGCTACAACAAAATATATTTACTGCAATGTTTTGCAAGTGAAATATTTAATGCAATAAAATGCTTAAGGCCTCAATGTAGAGCATTCTTTAGATATGATTATTGTGTAAAGTTCACAAGCTTAGCGAACGCTATGAAGGAGGATTGAGTTGAACAAGAATGTTCACACTCAGAAGAGTTCTTCAGTTTAGTTTCATTATTTTCTATTTTATAATTATTTGTCCAAAAACAAGTCTTAATTAAATGCCCATGAGGGAGCTTCATTGTACATTTCCATAGATGCAAACAGTAACCTTAGCATTCTTCTTAGTTGGGCCTAACTGATAAAAGTTTCATAGTTATAAAAATGATCAAAAGCTTTATTACAAAGAGCATGGTTACAAAAAAAATCATAGGTTCTAGGAATAAGTTATACAGTTCAGCTCTCAGAGGCCTGAAACTGCAGTTTTAAACAACTTACAAATAAGAGGCATTTCTAAAAATAATTTGAAATTAAAGTGCAAATATCCTAAAAAGGATTCTGAAAAACATACTTGACAAATTAGTTTTTCTGCAGTGGCTGAATTAGTCACAGAACTATAGTAACCTCAAGAGCCTACCTTTAGAGTCAGAAGACTGCTATATACTTAAGAACTACTCAGGAGTCCAAAGTATGTGGAGTATATTCTAAGCCATTGGCGTTCTGTTTTATAAATAAAACAGGAACATTTAAAGATTTTAAGAGGTGTACAAGTGACAGTGTCAACATCCAATGAGTAAGTTTGGAGTTGTTTCTGTTTTTTGTTTTGTTTTTTAATTTAATTTAATTTCACTGCTTAGAACTCATGCTTCAAATTTTCCTATTTCAAGCCTCTTTTATACCTGCCACAGATAATAAGTGAATTCCCAATTCAGTAGTTTTATTCTATTATACCGCTAACATCACTTTAAAAATGTAAAGTGAAAAACCATAAAAGTTAAACATGCCTGGTCATGGTAGCTGGTGCCAGTACTGCTGCTTGCTCCACAAGGAGCTGACACAGGAGGAGGCCTTTCAACAGGGCAACTGGAGTCACTGAACGAAGGAGACAGTGGGACAGTTGAGTGGGGATTATGGTGGTGGTGATGGTGGTGTTGAAAGTGGTGGCCATGCTGCTGAAAACAACTTGAGTGAGGGTGTCCTAATACATGGTGATTCTGTGAAGATCCTCCACACGGAGAATGCTGGGGGCAGCATGATGGTAACCTTGGCATGGCAGGAGGACCAGTTTCCAGTGTAGTATTAGAGGCAGTTCTCCTTACATCATCTTAAAATGGAGAGAAATAACACAAATTTAGCGTTGCTGAAACTTGAAAAAGGAAGTGGAAGACGCATGATGAAATGGTGTCTGAAATAGAAGTATCTGGATTTAATCAATCATTAACCCATTAAATAGTGAGTAATTGGATAGGAAAGACATCCACATCAAACAAAATTACAGAAGACTTCACTAAATGACACTTGAAACTCAAACATTTTAAAAGGATATGAAAAGTGGCTTCAATTACTCCTATGAGAAATCCTGAAATTAGTGTTAGATCTGTTCATATGAATTGTCAGAGGAAGAATCTTGCATTATTACATTCAAAGTGCATTCAAACCCAGATTTCATTGGAGCTGCTGGCTAGGGCAAAGACAAGGTCCCATGCACACATATTGTGGCCAGAGAAGTCCCTTCCTGTGTCTACTAGTATTGCAGATAGTACTAGTTGACCTCATGCTCCCCTGAAGTCCAACGATGACTGACCCCTGCATGTGTGTGTTGAGGGAGTTTCCTTAAGATCTCTCTTCTCTAGCACACTTACACACGGACAGGCAGAGTCTGGCCTTAAACTCATGGGATCTTTAATTTATATTCTGTTAAATATTAATAAACTGTGTTACTTTGAAAAATATCTAAATTTGCCATTCTGTTAAACAGTATCTGCACAGACACAATAATTCATTTACACAAAGTAAAGCCAGGCCTAAGCATATAATAACAGGTAGCAAAGCAATTTAAACATAAAACAGATCTTGAGAAAGTTCTATTATTCTGTACCTCCCACTGAAGTCCCAGCAGTGCTGCTATTGGGAAGAGTAGTCAATGTGTCTGGTGCTGTAGAGATCTGGCTACTGGAGACACTTATAGCAGCATCAGAGGCCTGCTCTGAGGTAGATGTATTGGTATTGTTACCGGAAGTAGAACTCACAACTTGGGTTTCAACTCTAGCTGAGGTTGTTGGCACAACTGTGGGCTCTATGGAAGTGTGGACATTACAGAGAGAGAATCAGTATAATGATTACAGCAGAAGTACATGCTATTTAAGCTTTTAAAGATCCCAAGAAATTCAGTTTTCCTTACAACCGGTTATTTTACAGGAAGTTTTGGATTTTATTTCTACCAGATGCTGATAAATTCAGAACAAGTGGCTTGACAGGATATAAAATGTGAAAGTTAGTTCTATTTCCCCAACAAGTGTGAAAAATCCAAAGTATGAAGAGTTTTAAAGTGAGTATTCTTGTGCCTTTTTTTTAGTAAAGTCAAACTTCGTAAAAAGTCAGTATAAAATCATTACACAAGCCAAACCAGAGAATTTGATTTATTTGGCAATTATACATAACTAGAAAGGAAACTAAGTCACTGTAATATATGATACAAGTACTGGTTTACTCATTTACGACTGACTTTAACATATCCCTAAGCAAGCAGTTATATGATTGCTTGTAGCTCATAATCATCATCTGTGTTTAATGCATATAAGTGAACTGTACAAGTTTACACAACCAGGTCCAGTGGCTTTTCAAAAAACCTGCATATTTCTTAATTAATGGTTCTACTTTACACAAGTTTAATAATTCCAAGTGTGTCATACTAGCTCTGATTTTCAAAAACTCTTTCTGTTATTGGGCACAATTAAATATGTAAAAATTACAAGACAAGTTGGCACCCCTTTTGAAATCAACCATTTTCAAACAATATTTGCTTAATAAACTAAAGCACATAGTTGTAATAATAAAGAGCTGCTATAACCATCTCCTTTTCAAAACACTGGAATAGAATATTTCCAAAAAGTATGTTAGAGAAAAATGTTTTTTAAAATGCCTATTTACTTTCAATTTTTTTCCTCCTTATTTTCAACCAGTAAAATGCAAACAGATTTTAAGTACCTGCTGGAATCTTTAGCAGCAACTTCCAGAAGTTAGGGGAAATGTTAAATCCTCATTAAAATAGTTCCGTAGTACTCTTTTCCAACATACCATTTACTAGTGATAGAGTGTAAATAGAAGCTCTCCCCGGTTTTACAATTATCCTGTTCATCCTGTGATTCAGTGTAATGTCATTATGCAATGTTTGTAATACCACAGTCTCTTTGCTGAAGATGGTGTAAGATCCATCAATACTAGACTGTTGAATCACTAAGCTAGGCAAAAAAGTCAATTACAATGGGAGAAAGTCTCTTGAGAACCACTGTGGAGATATCTTAGCAGCTCCATAGTTAAGGATGAGTTGATTTTCACTTAACAGCAGAATTACTAATCTTCTTTCACATTTAAGTGGTGTAATTTTATCTGCTTCACACAGTAATTCTTCCTACAACCATTTTCCATATTTTTTTGTTTAAGATTAGTTGACTTTGCCAGAGACGTTTTTAAATGAGTCCTTTTGAAAAATTTTCCCAAACGTCAAACTTAACTGTGACAAAAGTTTCTAAATTTACACTGGAATATAAAAAGTTACTACCCTACAAAGAGCAGTAAGGTTAAGGTAAACTAAAGACATACTGATGGCATTACTAAAGCTCTGCCTGCTTCTTCTATTCTCTAATGCTTCTAAGCCTGCCTCCTTGAGCCCACAGAACTCCTCCTCATATATACACCTCTGAATTTACAATTGTGAGGTGTGCTAGAATGTTATAGTGGTTCTTTAAGTCAACTATATGAGTCTCTCTAACCCACTAACTTTTAAAATGGGAACACTAGTTCCAAGTGAAATCAGAATTTTGCCTCACTACTATCTTCTAATGTAACTGCTCTCCCTTTATAGAAAGAGCATTCAAACAGCAAGAGAAAGACAAGCAGCATGAGTAAGCTTTTGGTAGTAAGAGTAAAGTAGTAAAGTCAGGGCAATAATCTGGCAACAGGACTGCAAATTTAACAGCTCCAGGGGCTCACCATGTCAACATTAGATTGCAAGTGACAAAGCCATTACTCAAAGTACTAATATAATTTTCCTGATCAGTGTTCTCAGAATTTCTACTCTAACAAAAACTACGTAATATCAGACAAACTCAGAATTCCAACAAGACGAGTGTAGATACCAAATTATATACATTTTTAAAAAGCAATGAGTCAAGAAATCTTGTATTTAAAACAAAAAAACACCACACACACGCCCCCCCACTTCCTTGTTGAATAGCTGATATAACCACTAGATGTAGAGGAATTTTAAAAACTTCCCAAATTTTCCCTTTTATTACCTCTTATTATAAAAGATCTCAAAATTCTTGATTTTCTAACAACTATACCTGTTTAAAAATAAGCCAAATTGCTTCTGATAGTCTCCTCTTTGTTTTAATACTCATTTGTAGAGCTTCATGATAAATACAGACAGTAATTAGGAAGAGAAATGGCAAACTGACTGACAAGTCACCCTTTGATCTTAAGTTAAGTTTGAATCTTGATACTATGCATATCTTTCAATGCATTACAATTTCATAGTGAAGAGCAAAATTCTCATCAATCCAGTAAAAGGTATCATCTACTTTTTTATTTAATGTCCACTACACTAATAATGTGTATTTTTAGTATAAGTAAATTCAGCAACAACATTCAAGATTTAGTTTGTATGGAGCAGCTGAGGAGCAGATTTATTTTGGCTTATCCTTTGACTGCAACAACTATATTCATTTGTTAGTGTTAACTCAGTTTTCTGTTATGCTGACAAGATCCCCGTCTCTCCGCTCTTTCATCCTGCATCCTCATTATATTGATCTAAGTCACAATTATAACTTACCATCTTCATCCACTGTGAGGTCCACCACTTCCGCTGCATTCTGTCTCAGCGGCTGTATGACTGTGGAAATCCTACTACGGTTCCGCTGTTCTTGTGATCGAGCAGCATGAGAGCTAGAGTTTTGGTTCCAGTGGGATCTTGAGTGTCCAATCGTTGAACGAGACCTGAAAGGGGGGAAAAAATGCAGTTGCCTGAAGTAACACATACGTTTGGCCTTGACTTGATACATTTTCTCTTAGTGAGCCTGGTTGTCAGAGATAGAAACTATGTTTTCTGCTCACTATGAGTTGGTTCCAACTGTATTTGTCTGGAAAAGTTCGACTGTCTAAATGTTCTGCCACATTCAAATAAACCACTACACCTACACACATGTAGCTTATTCACTAGTACTACTGCAGCTTTGGGAGTATTCCCATTCTGGCAAACATTCAAACAGGCAGGACTCACACCCACGTTAGAGCTCATTAATCTAATACTGCCATACAGTCTGCCTGGAAAGAGTACCATAATAGGACTAGCAAATATGGATAAGATTAAGCAAGAACCTCAGAATGAAACCATAGAGCCACAGTTCCCACCATTTAGCACTTATTCCTGCCCTTGCTTTATGCAAAGTTAAAAAACAAAGAAGTGGCTTTCTCAACCTTCAGTTCTCCACACCACTCTTTGTATCAAATTTGTGAAATACTGGACATACCAAGGATGATAGGAATATCCATAGTATGAAAAGATCTAGAACACTATAGGTATTGTTTTGTAGGTTATTTTATTCACTTGTATCTAAGATTTTGTTTTGAAGATTTTTACCTACTGTTATATAATTAATTCTGTATTTTTAAAATTAAAAAAACTCAGAACACAACCTTTGAATTTATAATCCATTCAAATATATGCTATTATTTTCTTCTCTAGAGATAATTCAGAACCCTGACTCACATACCTTTGGGAGAGATAGCAAAAATAATCGTGAACCATGCCCAAGGAAACTACTGATTGTAATTTTTCCAGGCTGAAACTTTACACTCAGTAAATTCAATCCATTCATCCACAAGCCAAACACCCAGACCAAAGAATCTGTTAAACTGGAGTTAAGGTTGAAAGAATGTATCAGTTACTTCCCTTACATGAATGCTGTATTTCCCAAAACACAAGCATTAAGAACCCAGGAAAGTCAGATGTCTGACTTTATATTAAAAATACAGAAATCCACAGACAAGGTAATCTAAAAGATCTTAATTCTACCTGCTTAGCAATGCCAGCCTCATCTTCACTAATTTCTTTCAACCTACTTTTTAAAAACAGACTATTTGGGGATGAAGGCTATTACAGCACTAGATATCCTAAGTCTAGAAAAGCCATCATATCGGTCAAGTGCAACTCACCTCTACCATCCTCCCATCATCATCGTTCGTAAGTGCTTAATAAAATCCCTAAGCTACAGTCCCAGACACACTAATTTTTTTCGTCAAAAAGTGTCTAAGGTTTACAAATGAGAAAGACACAGCAGTGGTTTCAGAATTGGTTTCATACATATATATTTATGACACAATCTGATACTTTTGTTTATTTCTGCCTCAGTTTCATGGTGTTTTTGTAAGTCTATATCAGGGGTCGGCAACCTTTCAGAAGTGGTGTGCCAAGTCTAATTTAAGGTTTCGCGTGCCAGTAATACATTTTAACATTTTTAGACGGTCTCTTTTTATAAGTCTATAATATATAACTCAGCTATTGTTGTATGTAAAGTAAATAAGGTTTTTAAAATGTTTAAGAAGCTTCATTTAAAATTAAATTAAAATGCAGAGTCCCCCGGACCGGTGGCCAGGACCTGGGCAGTGAGCGTGCCCCTGAAAATCAGCTCAAGTGCCGCCTTCAGCACGCATGCCATAGGTTCCCTACCTCTGGTCTCTATGTTAGCTCTGCATTCAATAACACTATAATTGATGGCACATGGAATAAAAGAATTTGGAACGACTGGCTTAAGACTACTTATCTAATTGGAAATTTAGCAAATATGCCTTTCTATGTACATTATATGCCCATAAATGAAGATGGAATCGGAACAACCATGGTACCATTATGAGTAAGGCATTCTAGTTTCTGCACTCAGTGACAGGGTATCAATATTAATGAATATGTCTCCAAGCAATTTCTCTTATGAGGTCTTAACAGTGGAGCAGTTAAGATAGTTTGGGAGACACCTTTCATATGCTGTGGTTTCTTTTTGCTGTAACCCCTGCTGCCCACAAAGTACCTGACTAACCACTGACTCCATCCGTGGAAGGGAGAAATAAGGCTATAGACTTCCTGAACTCTGCAGTTGTGGGACTCCCTTCATGTAGACCTTTTGAGTGCTACAGGAGAGCATGTATGGGAGATTGTAGACCTAGAAGAGATAGCCAGTTACAGAACAGGTAACTGTCCTTTCTTCGAGATGTTTTGCTCAGGTGTATTCCACTATAGGTGTGCACGCTCGCCATGTGCACCAGTGCACATGGCGAGCACACACACCTATAGTGGAATACACATGAGCAATCACTCAAAAAAGTAGTCATTTGCTAATCACCTTGAGAGACCTTTGTCATAGCACACTAACCACTCCCCTCTGCTGTTAATTTTAAAAAGTGAATTAAATTCCACATTTAACATTTTATTTTTATCCTTAGAGATGTTAAACACCTGGGGCTCCTAGAGTTCAGTGGCAGTTGTGGGCACTTACCTCCTCAGTAATATTTAAGCATAAGAAAGCCTGATTTTCCAAATTGGAAAATACTGCATTTAGAAGCTTAGGAAGTCCACCAGGAATAGAGACATAGTGGAATGCTGGCATGGTGCACCACAAACATGATCACTTTCATTTATCTCCTGCCCCAAACCACCACTTCTGTAGATCTTATGAGCTCTAATGTTAAATTTTTTTTCTCTGCAGCATGCAAGCTTTTTGTATTATAGACCAATCTTCTCTGTTACTAAAGAAATTGACAGATTTAGTTTGCATTTCTATTGTATTTTCAAAAACTCATGATATTTTCATTTATTTACCAAATCAATATTCTTACATGAGAGCCATAAAGTGAATACCGTATGAAAAAGTTCCTTTGTATTTCCACTTTCCCAGAAGGCAAACTTTGGTGACATGGTGGCACAATAATACTGTACCTTACATAGTTATGATGCAAGGCCTTGTTTTGCTCAACAGTTGTGACTGTGCAGCAGAGCTAATACATGAAAAAATATCACGATTTTTCTAACATTTGATTTGAGTTTAAGAATCAGATCTGTGATTTGAAACAAGGAAAGCAGAATCTATAAAGCTAGACACATTTTGGGAGGCTTAGATTGGGCAAGGAGAAATGCCACTCAGTGAGCTAAGTAGTATTGTACCTGTCTCCACAAAAAATACACTCCCCTAAAATCAATGTTCTTATAAATTTTGTATCAGCTTAGCCTATATGCTGCATACTATATACATCTAGTTTTAACCTCGAGTACACACAAACGTCAAGAAGTTCAGTAATTAGCAAGCAATGACAACATTTTTATTGAACTGAAATGTAGGAACCATTCATCAGTCTGCTGATCCATAACACCAACGGGCTCATCGGTGCCTGATACGAGCTTTCCTTGACAAGGTTACAGACCTAGTGGACTGATGGGAGGGCACCGTCAACGTGATATATTTTGTTTTTAAGTAAGGTTTTTGGCACAGACCCACAAGACATTCTCATAAGCAAACTAGGGAAATGTGGGCTAGGTGAAATTACTATCAGGTGGGTGCAAAAGACCACACTCAAAGAGTAGCTTTTAAACAGTACGCTATCAAAATGGGGGCGGGGGAGAATGTATTTAGTGGGCTCCCAGACGGGTCTGTTCCGAGTTTGGTATTATTCAATATTTTCATTAGTGACTTGGATAATGGAATCTGTGTATAAAACCTTCAGGTGACACCATACTAGAAGGGGTTGCTAGCACTCTGGAGGAAGGATTAGAATTCAAAATGACTGACATATGGGACAACTTGTCTGAAGTCAGCACCTACTAGACAGCACTACACTTAGGAAGGAGCAAATCAAATATACAGCTACAAAATGGTGAATAACTGGCTAGGCAGTAGTATTGGTGAAGAAGATTGGTGATTATAGTGGCTCACAACTTGAATATATGCCAACAACAGGATGAAGTTGTGAAAAAAGTAAATATTCCGGGTTGTAATAATAGGAATGATGCATGTAAGACAAATCAGGTAACTGTATTGCTGTCCTTGGCCCAGCTGGAGTATTGTGTCCAGTTCTGGGTGCCACACTTCAAGAAAGATGTGTATAAATTGGAAAGAGTCCAGATGAGAGCAACAAAAACGCTAAGAGGTTTAGAAAACTTACTTTCGAGTTGCCATTTTTTAACATTATGTTCAGTCTTCTATACTGAAGACGAAAGGGGGATCTGATAGTCTTCAAATATGTTAAATACTGTCATAAAGAGGACACTGATCAATTGTTCTCCATGCCCACTGACAGTCAGACAAGTACTAATCTGTAGCAAGGAAGATTCGGGTCACACATGAGGAAAAACTTTCTAACTTAGGATAGTTAGCACTGGAAAAGGCTACCAAGAGAGCTGTGGAATTCCTGTCATTGGCAATTTTTAAGAACAAGTTAAACAAATAGCGGTCAGTGATGGTCAGGATATTCTTAATCTTACTTTAACACAGGGGCCTGGACTAGCTGATACCTTGAATTCGCTTCCAACCCTAGGTTTCTAGGAGTCTATCTCCATTCTACTATATGTATCAATAGGTGTAATTATGGCTATTCCCTGGGTATATAATTAGATTATTTTCCACATTATTAACCTCTGCTTTCAATGTATAGTGCTTATTTTAGCAAGTGCATCATGTCTACTTGAAAGTAAGAGATGACTGAGTTCTGTACAATACAAGAGCACACACACACAAAGAAAGAATACCTAACAATTACAGTAGACAGCAAGTGTCTTTGTATTTTCATGTTGCATCACTTAGAGGTCCATATAAAACCAATCAAGCAAGAGAATAAATAGGCTCCATAAATCATCTAGTGTAGAGACTCATCAGTTTTTTTGGGGAATAAGTGCAACTTTAACTGTAAATCCTCTATGATATTCTGGACCTCCCATAGGAACCCTAAAGTGAAGTCAAGATTCACCGCTCATAGCTAGCCCTCTAAATGCCATACCCATTGCATTCTCTGCAGCTGGTAGGGATGTTTTCCCCCCCAATTAGTCTGCCTTCTCAATGAAGGTTTGAAACTGGGCTCTGTCCTCTAAGAGAAGCTTGTCCTTAAAGTCTGGCATGTCTGAAGTAGTAATTAAGGTCATATTTTGCTAACAGAGCCTAATAGGTAGTGATACAAAGCTGCAGGCTTGTAGAGGAGTATACCTTTCTTCCCAAAAGGTCCAGTCTCTTTGAGCCTTTGTCAGCCAGGTGACCGTACAGTGTTGTAACCTTGTTCTTTCTGTGTCTGCCTGCACCACTAGCAAGTAGGGCACTGGGTATATGCAAAGCACATCCACTCCTTTGGCTGGGACAAAATAATGCCAATTTAGGTGTGGAAGTGCAGGGGGCCAGGGTATGCCAGACAGCCCTGGCTGGTTGCATGATGGTCTTATATACTGAGAGAGCTACTTTGCAGGGACATATCAGCTATAGGATGTCAAGGTGCTGACGCTAGGCATCTTGGACCTCCTCCAGAGGAATCTGGAGGTTATTTGCTATCTTCTGTAGGAGCTCCTGATAATGCCTACAGTTGTCCAGCAGAGACAGTGAAGAGGATGAGATCCCTGTCAGTACTGGATCAATTTCCTCCTCCTCATACTTCAGTGGATTTGGTAGATTCCATGTGGGAAAGGTGTGGTAGGGCTCACGATAGATCTGGGGCATCTGACATATGGGTCCCACGGGCCCCACTAGGATAAATATGAGAGGTCAACTGATTGAGAAGGACCACACGGCATTGGGTACCAGCAGTCCCTCTCTCTGCCAGGGAATGATGGATGGGCCAGAGCATCCAGCTCTTCCAAGGTCTCATTCACCAGTGGGGCCATCAGTATTGGAGGGTAAATATTTCTGACTGAGGGTGAGAGTGTAGAGGGTTCCCGTATTGTCAAAGTAGTTTCCTCCTCCGGTGTGGCAATGTCTCTCTGAACGACCACGCCCAAAAGGAGAGTGGACTGAGGATAATGGAAGATATCCTCTGCCAAGATATAGGTGTCTGCGCATCCCAGTGTTTGGGGCACTCCAGTGATCAGAACTGATGTTTCCAAACCTCCCAAGACATCTGGGGCGGATGGTCCTTAGAACGGGTGACTGCTACAACCGAAGAGTCAGGTCTAGTACTCTTTGATGGAACCAGTGGATTTTAGTCTTTACGTTTAGGAGACAGAACAGGTGGATTCTTTTTCTTACATGCTTTACCCTCCTTCCTGGGGGGGTCTTAAGCAGTCCTGAGCCCTTAAGATCTGCACACAAAGACAAACCTGCACAGAGTTGGGGATGAGTCTCTTCTCTTAGAAGCAAATTTGGACGCAGCTCTGTCCTTGAATCTATGAGCGTGTCCCTTACTCTTGTGTGAAGCCCTGAATGACAATTCCTTGGGCTTAGGAGCTCTAGGCTCCGCTCCCAAGCTCATGCTTGAGGTGGGTGTAATTGAGGCCAATATAGAGGGTAGTCCCTCTGGCTGGATCAGAGTGAGGTCTCATGAGCTTCTCTCTAAGGTGTTCTCTCAACCAAAGCTCACAAGCCTCACATGTTCGAGAGGGAAAAGCAGCAGCAAATGCTGTACTTTGCTGAGATATTCATTTCACCCAGATAGATGAGCACCAGTGTTGTGTCTCACACAGAGAAGGGGTTAGGGAAAGGGACTAAATTCTTGAATCCCAGGACTCTGAGCATAGTCCTAGTCTGTGGGAATGGACTCTCCAAGAGGGCGAAAAGCTAAGCCTAACTATATTACAATTTTAATATTGCTAAATAATAAAACTATTTACAATATATATTTACAGACTGATAAAGAAGCTGGAGAAATCTGTGGACATAGAGGATTCTGACTCTGGCCATGTGGTACATAAGAAGGATCTGGAAAGGTATTTGCCTGCACTGCCTCTTCTGCCTTCAGTCTAGAGCATGAGGAGAGCAACTGAAGATGTGCAGGTCAAGTGACACTACTTACAAAGAATATCTGGATTCGGGCGCAGGGCACACATGCATACCCACGTGTGGAATACATGTCAGGACCAGCACTCGAAGAACCACCACTGCCTCAGCTAGGGATGAGGACAAAATAGCAGCTGATATTGCCTGAACTGCCAGGTTCATGAACTGCAGTTTCCAGACACAGGGTAGGAGACGTTTGTGACGGGTTGCCCTCCACTCTGGGGTGTTACCTGATGTACTGGAGTCCCAGTGAGACAGCCCATTCCACCAGCCTGGGCTCCCTCACCCTGTCCTGCTGTGCCAAGCCTTCATGCCTCCTGTAGCACACACTTAGGTAGGGTCATGCCCAGCTGTAGAAAGACACAGACACTGAAATCAGCTCTGTGTGGGAAAAGTCAGCTAGGGATTACCCAACACTCAAGTGCACACCCCCTTTGGGGTGAAAACCCAAAATTATATCGTCTTGCACTGCATAGAAAACTGTACAGCATAAGCTCGTGAAATCCGCTCCCTCTCTCAATGTGCAGGAAGATATGCACAGCTTTTTGCCCCATCAGTTATGAATTACACAACCTGGGTTTTAGAATAAACAAAACAAGTTTATTAGCTTCAAAAGGTAATTATAAGGGATAGCAAACAGATCAAAGCAGATTACCTTAGTAAATAAACAAAAATCACAAACTGAGCTTAACACACTAGATAGGTAGGATATACATTGGCAAATTCTCACTCAGTGATAAACAGGCTGACAGATTCTTAAGGCACAAGTTGCCTTGGCTTTCCCAGGTTTTCATACACAGGCTAAAGATCTTTCTAGCCTGGGATCGTCACTCCCACAGTTCAGTCCTTGCCCCTCAGGTCTTTCCAGGTGTGATATCGCAGGGAGAGTGAGGTACCCTCATGATGTCATTGTCCACCTCTCATATCTTCTTCCCACTTGCTGGAAAGCTCTTTTGCTGTGACCTGGGTCAAACAGTTCCCATTGTGTAGTGCTATCTCTGAGATGTTTCTATTGTATACAGTTCCTGGGGTAATCTTTGTGCTTGTGTGCATTTCCTCAATAAGCCATTAACATTGTCTGGCCTTTTTAACTGTTGTACCTGAAAGGTTGCTTGTGGGAGTTTTCAACCTCACAACACGTTTCAGAAACATGTTTCAGTAACATATACATAGCCAAACTTTATAACTTTCCATACGATGATACGACAACAACATATACAACACAAGATACTAATATTAATGTTCAGCAGATCAAGGCTTTTAGAATGATACTTCACAAGACATACTTTGTACAAAGTTTTGTACATGCTCCAAAATGTCTGTTAGTCTATAAGGTGCCACAGGATTCTTGGCTGTTTGTACAAAACATATCCTAATTACATGACAGTGGTGAATATTGGAGTGTCAGGGTGTCACAAGGTTCTCACTCTAGGAGAAGATAAAAAGGCATGATATCTAGAACCAAGACCCCCCAGTTTCCAATAGAGCCATGTTATGGCATTATATCACAAAGAGGCACCAGGGCAAGTGTCTACTCATAAACCTGCTGGGTCCTAAGTGAAGCCCTCTACTCCCCTTTAGATTTGTTAATAAGTAAGGGAGCCTTCCCTGCTGTGTTGTGAGTCCGAAGCAGACAATGAACATCCTAAATCTATGGGGGGGAGGGGGAAGGAGGGGAAGCATCTGAAGCCTGAGTACTAGTATTCTACAGGACATAAGCCCCAGATCAGTACTCTGTGCCAATGATGTAAAAGGCATCAGTACCACAAGAGGGATTTTTAGTCCAGTGGATAGCAAGAGAGACTGACTCTTCTAAGAGCTGAAGGTCCATTGTTACTGCATGCTTTTTTGTATTGAAAGGGGCAGTGCCACAAACCTTAGGGTTGGCTATGCCAATGCACTTGGTACAGACATTCTGTGCAGAAACAAGTAGTGTTTAGGAGAGTAGTACTGATGATGTCCGAACCATAGTTACTGACTCCAAAGCACTCCGTGCTCAGGTAATCCCTGATGCTGTGACAGCAGCTGATTGTGAATCCCCAAGTAGACCCGAAGCCCCAGTACCATGCTCCCTCGGAGTGGTTACCCACATCAATCCATAAAGTCCCCTTAGAACCAAAGAGGTGAGATGACAGACTTCTCGCTGGGAAACTACCACTGAGATTTGTCCCTGCTTTTCCCAGATTAGCAACGCTCCTCAGGGAGTTTTGCAAGGGAGTTCTCCAGGTGAAGGAGGAGCAAATACAGCACCCCTTGGGGTAAGTGAGTGTGTGTGTGTTTGTGTTTAGGGGTTACTCGCTGTGTGCTGAGCTTGTGTTTGTCCATCTGTTTGGTTGGTTGGTTGATGGATCGTGTGCTGTGGCTGGCAGTTGGAAGCTGTGAGCTTCAAAGGAAGGTTTGAAAGCTAGAAGCCTCTGTTAATAGGCTGAGCCTTAGTCAGTGGGCAGGGCTATCAAACAGGCCAGGGCTTTATAAAGCAGTGCACAAGTGACCAGGGAGCTTTGCGACCAGGGGCTGCTAATGGAGTTTCGCAAGGGGGCTTGGAAGGGGAGTGGGAAGGGGGCAAGGGCCCCTTGCTGCTTTTCTTAAAACTATAACCTAAACTACATTCATAACTTCTTGATTTAAACAAAACCCTTTCATTAACTAAAAGCAGCAAAGAATCCTGTGGCACCTTATAGACTAACAGACGTTTTGGAGCATGAGCTTTCGTGGGTGACATACATCTGACAAAGTGGGTATTCACCCACGAAAGCTCATGCTCCAAAACGTCTGTTAGTCTATAAGGTGCCACAGGATTCTTTGCTGCTTTTACAGATCCAGACTAACACGGCCACCCCTCTGATACTTTCATTAACTAGAAGAACATGCAGGCAGAAGCCCAGCAGCAGAGTGGGGGCTATCTAGTTTATTGCGATGAGTGCAGCATGTATGATTACCTGCCCTGTGGGCAGGTGGCATGTGTGTACATTTGGTGCAAGGAGCTCCTGGCCCTCAGAAACCACGTATGGGCTTTGGAGGCCAGGGTGGCAGAACTGAAGGAACTAAGGGAGGCAGAGGGGTATGCTGCTGAGGCTTTCCGGGACACTGTAGAATTATCCCACCTCCGGTTGGACAGCCCCTGCGCTGTTGAGGAGGAGGAAAGGCCCAGAGAAGCAGAGCAGTCAATGGGAGCAGAGGGAAACCTTCCCATAGTTGGGACCTTCCAGATGGTGTTAGGGTATCCTCTCGCACTGAGGTTACTTCTCTGGGGGAAGGAACTCCAGTTGCTACGAAAAGGCAGGTGTTGGTAATGGGAGATTTGATTATCAGAAACATAGATAGCTGGGTTTGTGATGACCGAGAGAACCATATGGTGACTCATCTGCCTGGTGCGAAGGTTGCGGATCTCTCGAGGCATCTGGATAGACTCATGTGTAGTGCTGGGGAGAAGCTGCTGGTTGTGGTACACGTAGGTACCAATGACATACAGAAGGGTAGGAGAGATATCCTGGAGGCCAAATTTAGGCTGCCAGGGAAGAGACTGAAATCCAGAATCTCTATGGCGGCATTCTCAGAAATGCTCCCAGGTCCCTGTGCAGGGCCAGGTAGGCAAGCAGAGCTTCAGAGTCTCAATGCGTGGATGAGATGATGGTGTAGAGAGGAGTGGTTTATATTCATTAGGAATTAGGGAAACTTTTGGAATGGGGGAGCCTATAAAGGAAGGATGGGCTCCACCTAAACCAAAGTGGAACCAGACTGCTGGCACTTAATATTAAAAAGGTTGCAGAGCAGTTTTTAAATTAGGAGATGGGGGAAAGCCGACTGCTGCAGAGGAGCATGTAGATCGGACAGAGACTTCTCTTAGAGGAGAGTCTATTGATAGAAATTCTCTGAGTTATAGTCAGGAGCAGAGGATGGAAGAGGATAATGTAAGGGCCAGATCAGATGAGAAACATTCACATAAAGAATTGGACACATCAGAAGAGGGCAGACAAACAAAGACAAGTTTTTGAAGTGCTTGTACACAAATGCTAGAAGTCTAAATAATAAGATGGGTGAACTAGAGTGCCTTGTGATAAAAAGCCAGTGGGGCCCCTCGATGATCGAGATACAAAAGGAGCGCTTAAAGACAATAAAGTCATTGCGAAGAAGCTAAATGGATTCTTTGCTTCAATCTTCATGGCTGGGGATGTTAGGGAGATTCCCAAACCTGAGCCGGCTTTTGTAGGTGACAAATCTGAGGAACTGTCACAGATTGAAGTGTCACTAGAGGTGGTTTAGGATTTAATTGATAAACTTAACATTAACAAGTCACCGGGACCGGATGGTATTCACCCAAGAGTTCTGAAAGAACTCAAATGTGAAGTTGCAGAACTATTAACTCGGGTTTGTCCTTTAAATCGGTCTCTGTACCCAATGACTGGAAGATAGTTAATGTAACACCAATATTTAAAAAGGGTTCCAGAGGTGATCCCAGCAATTACAGACTGGTAAGTCTAACATTGGTACCTGGCAAATCAATCTATACAATAGTAAAGAATAAAATTGTCAGACATCTAGAAGAATATAAATTGTTGGGCAAAAGTCAATACGGTTTCTGCAAAGGGAAATAATGTCTCACTAATCTATTAGAATTCTTTGAAAGGGTTAAACATGTGGACAAGGGGGATACAGTGGACATAGTGTACTTAGATTTCCAGAAAGCCTTTGACAAGGTCCCTCACCAAAGGCTCTTACGTAAATTTAGTTGTCATGAGATAAGAGGGAAGGTCCTTTCATGGATCGAGAACTGGTTAAAAGACAGGGAACAAAGGGTAGGAATTAATGGCAAATTCTCAGAATGGAGAGAAGTAACTAGTGGTGTTCCTCCAAGGGTCAGTCCTAGGACGAATCCTATTCAACTTATTCATAAAATGATCTGGAGAAAGGGGTAAACAGTGAGATGGCAAAGTTTGCAGATGATACTAAACTGCTCAAGATAGTTAAGACCAAAGCAGACTGTGAAGAACTTCAAAAAGATCTCACAAAACTAAGTGATTGGGCAACAAAATGGCAAATGAAATTTAATGTGGATAAATGTAAAGTAATGCACATTGGAAAAAAAATAACCCTAACTATACATACAATATGATGGAGGCTAATTTAGCTACAATGAATCAAGAAAAAGATCTTGGAGTCATCATGGATAGTTCTCTGAAGATGTCCACGCAGTGTGCAGAGGCAGTCAAGAAAGCAAACAGGATGTTAGGAATCATTAAAAAGGGAATAGAGAATAAGACAGAATATATTATTGCCCTTTTATAAATTGATGGTACGCCCACATCTTGAATACTGCATATAGATGTGGTCTCCTCATCTCAAAAAAGATATACTGGTACTAGAAAAGGTTCAGAGAAGGGCAACTAAAATGATTAGGGGTTTGGAACAGGTCCCATATGAGAAAAGATTAAAGAGGCTAGGACTTTTCCGCCTAGAAAAGAGGAGACTAAGGGGGGATATGCAGGAATGGCGCCAGAGTTTCTGGCATCCTAGGCAGAATTTGGGGGGCAGTATTTTGTGCGCTCCTCACAGGGCGCACGGGAGCTTCCGGTCCCACTCCCATCGCGACGCCGAAGAAGAACCCTCCGCCGAACTGCCGCAGGCGACAGCAGCAGTCATTGAGCTGCTCAAATGCCTGCCGCTGTTTTCCACGGCACGTCGGCAGAAGGTTCTTCTTCGGCGGTGCAACAGGAGCGGAACTGGAAGCTCCCATGCACCCCGTGGGGAGTGCACAAAATGCCGCCCCTAGAATCCTGGCACCCTAGGCGACCGCCGTGGCTCGCCTAATGGAAATGCCGGCCCTGGGGATATGATAGAGGTATATAAAATCATGAGTGATGTGGAGAAAGTAGATAAAGAAAAGTTATTTACTTATTCCCACAATACAAGAACTAGGGGTGACCAAATGAAATTAATGGGCAGCAGGTTTAAAACAAATAAAAGGAACGTCTTCACACAGCGCACAGTCAACTTGTGGAACTCCTTGCCTGAGGAGGCTGTAAAGGCTAGGACTGTAACAGCGTTTAAAAGAGAACTGGATAAATTCATGGAGGTTAAGTCCATTAATGGCTATTAGCCAGGATGAGAAGGAATGGTGTCCCTAGACTGTCTGTCTGTCTGAGGGTGGAGATGGATGGCAGGAAAAAGATCACTTGATGATTACCTGTTAGGTTCACTCCCTCTGGGACACCTGGCATTGGCCACTGTCGGTAGGCAGGACACTGGCTAGATGGACCTTTGGTCTGACCCGGTATGGCCATTCTTATGTTCTTATCTGAGGACTCAGGTTTTATCAGTCGTACCTCTGTGTGAAGCCATCATGGGTCTTTCCAGATGGAGCTCAGTTAGTGTATCTGAAGCTGATGGGGACACTCCTGCACCGAGGTGAAACTTTTCCAAGGGGGTCTGCCCTCCCCAGATGAGGGACTAGCTGCATAGATAGATCTAATAAAATCATCTTTAAATGTGCCTCTCTAGCTTTCAAGGATCTTCTAGAAAAGGAATTGCACACCACACGTTTATCAGAGATGTGCTTCTCCTAAACAAAATGGCATGTTGTGTGCCATCATTTACTGAACTGCCAACCTGCAAAAGGGGCAGTACTTAAACCCAGAAGACTTAATAACATCCTGCCCTATGACCCAATACCAGGAAACTCCAGTCAGAGAAGAAAAAGAAGGGAGTACACACACTTACAGCTAACAGCAAAAAGGGATGCATAAAGATGCAGACACTGAGGAGCTCAGTCTTGCAGCAGTGGGTAGTGAGAAGGAACTGAGTGGTGGAATACATATGGACAAGCGCTCAAGTACATTCAGCGAAGCCCAGGAGCATGCAGCAGAGTGCGCAAAGATGCTAGGTATGGACATGCTTCCTTTTTCCTACATGGAGGGTGAGATTATGCCGCCTTGTACTAACAAGGAGGTATCAGATCAGTGTGCTGCTTTAAGAATTGCAGAACAGTATGGTCTGGGTAACTGAATGTAGAAGGGTACACCTGACTACTCACATCTGGCTCAATGGTTGGACAGCTGCCTACACGTTACAGCCTACTAGGTCGGGAGCAGCAGAGAGACTGGCAGCAGTTCTGGCAACATGTTCATCCTCAGTTGACAGCATGCTACAGTCACTGTTTCAAGCATAATCTTGGGAAAGCTGCATGATGTCACAGAGGAGTGGCTAAGGTCCCTCTCTGCTGGTTTTGCAGCAACAAGGGAGTAATCAAAGACAGAGCAGAGCACAATGGTCTCTTCCACATCCCTAGCTTCACTCACTGCCTCAATCTGGTTGTGAGCCAGTTTTTGGATAGCATTGTCAACAGCTCTCTCCCTCAATGCATTCATGGTGGATGCAGTCTGTGGGACTAGCAATCTGTAGACCCACCTAAGGAGGGGGGTACCAAGAGATGCTATGAGGAGCCAGAAAAATCCCACCCCGCCCCCTTCTCAGTAGTGGCAGACACGTTTGACAGCCCCTATCATCACAGAAAAGTGCTCCCAAACACTGGAGTAGAGGGATAGTTGTGTGGCAAGGGGCTCCACTCCTCCTTCACCTCTCCACCAACACCACTACTCACCCTAGCCCATTTGATTGTTTTAAAAAAACTCAGTGTCCTACTCCTCAGCTACCCCCTTCCCTGCCCTGACTAAATGGCACACTGAAAATTGCACACAACAATTTCTGTTCCAGGTCAAAATATTTTGTTATGACATTTGGGACTAAACATTCTGCTATTTCAGAAACTAATTTTTGCCAGGTTTTGCTACAAAAATCAAAACGTTTTGATTTGGTTCAAAGTAACAAACAAGTTGCTCTGACAACCCTCCTAAAATGGAATTACTGTTCCCTACACACAGTTCTAGCAGGCACATTTTCCATCAATATCCTCCTCCCCCACCACTAGTAACATTACCATCATCTAAAAGAAGGACTCACCATGAGCCAAAATAATTTAAATGCTTTGCTTAATATTACATTTTCTTCTTTCTGACCTTAACTAGTAATGATTTGACTATGAGTGGCCAGTAGGGACTAATTTCAACATACTGCCAGTCAGCTGAGTTCCAGGAAGATTTCCTCATCTCATTACTACCAAAAAAAAGTTGATGTGCACTGTTGTTTTTTTAAAAAAGAAAAGTACTATAAAGCATCATAATTTTTGCTCCAGTTTTACTTCCTTAGTTTGTGAATTACACATATAACAGACTCATAATTTAGGAACTTTGTTAAGTGTTCTTCTATACACTATCCCCTCATAAACAGTGTTTGAAGAAGTAATCTCTTTCTTTGTTTTATTTATACAAGAGAGAAGGGATCAATTAACTGTTCTGATTTTTTTTTTTATTATTATTTTTTTAAGTCTCTCACAAACAGGTTCCTTACACAAAGTCACAGCTTGGATCTCTCTTACTTATTTCATCTCCCACTTTGAGGTTAACAAATTTAATGTTTTTTAAAATACTGAACTTTTCAATTTTCAGCCCATTAGCACTTGAGAATTTTAAATATGATTATTACTTTAGTTTTGGCGAAGAGAAAGAATATCACTTAAGATCAAATATCTGAAGATTAACTCCACGTCTCAAACCTAATATAATTCTCCCCAGAAGAGCATAAAATTTGAAACTACCATTACTTAAGTCTAGCAACAAACTTGAATAAAAGTTAAATCATCAAAAATACAGTTGGCTGCTCACAAGCACGTTTTAAACAATAGGTCTAAAGCTAATGTCGAATACTACTGAATAATTACTCAGTGAGTCATCACTTAATAGGGGATCAATAGCTCAACACAGGAATTACTATAATCCATTTTTTAACTATAACAGATTTGATGGCAACAATGGAAATAGTTTACATAATATTCCCAAATCTGTGGTAAACCCCATGTGCCAAAGAATTCATTCATTAAGTAGAATTGCAGGTAACAAAATGACAAATCATTCTTCTTATAGTCAAGTATTAATAGAGCTAGAACACGACATCCATTTCTACAGTGAGAAGTTCTCGGGAGTCAAAAAATCTTACCATGTTATAGGTGAAACTGCATTATATTGAACTTGCTTTGATCCAGCGTAGCATGCAGCCCAGCCCCCCCAGAGCTTTACCACGTTATCTCGGGTCGCATTATATTGGCGTAGAGGTGTACCTACTTTAGCATGCAAAATATTGTCAACAACTAGCTGAGGCAGCACAAACCATCATCTACTAAAGAAGTTATTGTTCTTCTCTCTCCCCTCCACAAATGTCTCTTAATATAATCTCTCAGAACTTTTTTCCAATACAGGTTATTCAGAAGAATGTCATGAAGCAAATTCAGCAGTACCTGGGAGTCCTCAGGTCAGTTTTCTAACAGGAAATTTAAAACCCAAGGGTGGAGTAAGTAGGAGACATCTCTAATATCCCTTGACTTCTTTGAAAAATTTCAAAAGGGAGTATTTAAAAAAAAATTAAAGCTAAGATTTCTTGTAACACTGAACATCCTCTCTCACTGAATTAAAATGCTGTGTTATAAGAGTCCTGTTCCACAAACACACATGTATTTACCTTTACTATCATTGAAACAAATGGGACTACTAACAGGAGTACAGTTCACATGTGCAACTCTTTGCAGGATCAGAACCTAAAGTCTTTAAAAATTAAATAAAGGCTGTGAATCAAAGAAGTTGTTGTCAAATTTCTCTTTTTAAATATATAGCCACCCAAATTACTGAAACCAAGAAGACAAGTTCATATACCATTATGACCTATCGGGGCGAGGGGTGGGGAGGGTGGATTAACACTACCCATTCCTTACACAACACTTATTCAATACATTTAAAATAGGTATTGTAAGAAAACCAGTCTTCTAAATTTGACAGAAAAACTATACTATAAATTAGAGTGCTGTATAGTGTATTTTCAAATTTTATTCTCATTGACCTAGATTTTTACTTCCCTCCATAACACATCCTTGACTTTTTAAAAATGTAACCTGCTTCATCTATATGAGTTATGTGAAGCTGAACATAAGACAGACACTTATTTTGCTTTGAACAGTGTTCTAAATAGCAGTGAACAACTACCTTCAGAACGTTCCATTTATTCACAACATTTCAAACAAAATTCCAGCTTAATTCAGAGTTTTAAGACTGCAGATGGCAGCTTATGTTCAGCAGAACAGCAACAGAATTTGTAATTCTGGAAATGCTGTGATCTGCCTGACCAGGCCACATGACATTTGGTCTGAATAGGAAGTACTCAGATAACTTCACCACAATAAAGAATAACTAACTGGCAGGGAGGGCATTTTCTGGCATTTAATGATTGCCTAGAAGAACCTAGGGCTTAAGGCTGAGTTGAGGACATCTTTCAGTCATTAGATGACTGAATCCTGGAACTGAAGATCAGCATTGCTATTATAAAAAACACAAATATAAAACTGTAGAGAAAGGCAAAGTAATTACATGCATGTGTTCAGCTGAAAGCTGCCAAGGATATAGTGCTCTGTTTTAGAAGGAGGTCTTTTCCAAGTAGCTGAAGACCAGTAGTAAACAAACAGAATTTTACACTTGTCACTCCATTAGTGAAATTCAAGGTTTAAATTTATCAGTAATCTGCATATTGAAGGAGCTGGAAAATTCAATACAATCTGAAACTTATTGACAGATGTCATCAAAATGCATTGGAACAAGCCTTTGATCTGATCTTGCTACCACTGGCAAGACTACCATTGCCATCAATGGGAGCAGGATTCACGTATCTGGGGGAGGAGGAGAAGAGAAACACTAGCCTTTATCTGATACTCTCCTTTTAGTCCTTTTGGCTACTACACAAACCTTTTCTTAATAATGCTGAACAGAGAAAAATCTGAATATATAAAAGAATCCCATCTATCTTTAATCAAGCCTTGAATTAATGTTCTATAAATGCAATCAGCTTAATCTAGGCTCATTTTTGACACTTTAAAGGTTATCTACAATACACAAAAAGCTTAAAGTGATAGCTTGGAGGTATCTGACAAATCTTTCCAAGTATACCTGAAAAATATTGCTGCAGCTCCTAATGTTCATTAAGGTGAACTGATCAGGCATCTCTGAAGATGATGGGAAAGGGTTAAAAATGCACAAGACTGAGAAAATAGGCAAGGGCTAAAACCACAGAGTCAACAAGAAACAGTACTCCAAAGGAAAAAATCAGAATTTAAAAAAGAAAATAAATGAAGATAAAGAGCTACAGGCCAGGCTAAGTGCGAAAAATAAAGCTGATTTATCCTGTCACTCCTCCCTTTCCTTCCCACTGTGTGTTATCTTGTTCTATGTTGCCTATTAGGGGTGTAATCTTGTTGGTGCACAGACTAATTGACGCAAATGTCATGTCTGAGACCTATAAATTAAATTTATGGAAGTGGGGGTTATATTAACAAATGTTTCTGTGAAACACACACACACCCCAAATAAGTGACCCACTACTGCTTTAAGGAGCACGTTCAAAGAAGTAGATGCTTACGTTTAGAATGCAGTTGATTTATTCAAACCAAATGACTCTGCGGGAATATCATTTGGTCATTCTTGTTAAATATTATTATTCAAAGACCTGGGTGTATTGGCTGATCACAGAAGGACTATGAGCTGCCAATGTGATGCAGCCATGAAAAATGCTAATACAGTCCTAAGATGCAGCCGGTGAGGTATTTCCAGTAGAGACAGGGAAGCGTTAGTACTGTTATACAAGGCACTGGTGAGACTTCATCTGGAATACTGGGTGCAGTTCTGGTCTTCCATGTCTAAGAAAGATTAATTCAAACTGGATCAGGTGCATAGAAGGGCTGTTAGCATGACGTGAGGAGAGGAAAACCTACCTTAGAGAGGGGACTCAAAGAGCTTGGCTTGTTTAGCCTGTGAAAGTAGAATGAATTATATTGTAAAAATAGAAAGGATTAAAGAAATGCTGCATGTACCTTTAAGCAGAAATAAGGAATGTTAAAATACAGGTGTCAGGAAAAGAAAAATTAAGGCATAAACAATGAGTCCACTTAAGCTAATGGTGAAACATTAATTGGAGATTGGTAAAAGTTAGTAAGGAAATTAACTATGTATCTCTAGCCTCAGGTAAACTTGTCAGTTCTGCTCCCTTTGTTATCTTGTCAAGTTCGCGCCTTTTTATCTGAATAAGGTAGTGTGGGTCTTGCATGGTGCTCAGTTAACTGGGTGTTATTAGCAAAGCACTGAGCTAATAAACAGAGTGGTCTAACAAACTGTGAGTCCTGAGTCTGGCTTTGACAAGCTTAACCAAAAGAAGGCTGACAGGAGATATGACTGCTCCCTATAAATACATCAGAGGGATAAATACCACAGAGGGAGAGGAGATATTTAAATTAAGTGCCAGCATGGACACAAGAACAAATGGATATAAAACCGTTTAGACTTGAAATTAGACGAAGGTTTCTAACTATCAGAGGAATAAAGTTCTGGAACAGCCTTCCAAGGGGGGCAAAAAACCTAACTGGCTTCAAGATTGATCTTGATACATATATGGAGGGGATGCTACGATGAGACCGCCTATAATGACATGTAGTTGATCTGTGACGGCTAGCAGCAAGTATATCCAATGGCCAGAGATGGGACACTAAATGGGGAGGGCTCTGAGGGCTTGGCTACACTGACACTTTACAGCGCTGCAACTTTCGCACTCAGGGGTGTGAAAAAACACCCCTCTGAGCGCTGCAAGCTACAGCACTGTAAAGCCTCAGTGTAATCAGTGCCGCAGCGCTGGGAGCGCGGCTCCCAGCGCTGCAAGCTACACCTGTAAGGGATGTGGTTTACGTGCAGCGCTGGGAGAGCGCTCCTCCAGCACTGGCGCTCCGACTACACTCACACTTCGCAGCGCTCCCGCAGCACTTCCACAGCAGCACTTTGAAATTTCAAGTATAGCCATACCCTGAGTTACTGCAGAGAATTCTCTCTTAGGTATCTGGGTGGTGAGTCTTGTCCACATACTTAGCCCTGCTCCACACTATCGGGTTAGGTCGAATTTAGCCGTATTAGGTCGATCTAAAAATGACTGTGTCCACACAACCAACCCCATTCCGTCGACCTAAAGGGCTCTTAAAATTGACTTCTGTACTCCTCCCCGATGAGGGGAGTAGTGCTAAAATCGACCTTGCTGGGTTGAATTTGGGGTAGTGCAGACATAAATTGACGGTATTGGCATCCAGGAGCTATCCCAGAGTGCTCCATTGTGACTGCTCTGGACAGCACTTTGAACTCCCATGCACTAACCAGGTACACAGGAAAAGCCCCGGGAACTTTTGAATTTCATTTCCTGTTTGGTCAGCGTGGTGAACTCAGCAGCACAGGTGAATAGGCAGCTGCCCCAGAATCATAGAGCGTATAATGTTTCTACGCTCCCCCATCATCTTCGTCCCTGAGGTTATTGCAGATTAGAAGGCAAAAAAACCAAAACAAAACAAAACAAAAAAACCACTCGCAATGACGTTTTCCGAGCTCACGCAGTCCTCCCACACTGATAAGGCACAGCTTAACGCACGGAGGCATTCATTGGCAGAGGCCAAGAAAGAATTAAGTGAGCGTGAAGAGCGGAGGCAAAACGCAATGCTGAGGCTAATGTGGGAGCAAACGGACTTGATGAATCGTCTGTTGGAGCTGCAGAAAAGCCAACAAGAGCACAGACTCTGCTGCATCCACAGTATAACCATCTACCCTCCTCCCCATGTTCCATAGCCTCCTTGCCCAGATAACCAAGAGTGTGGGGGGGAAGTGGGGAGAGTGTCCCGGGCACCCAGCCACTCCACTGCAGAGGATGGCCCAAGCAAGAGAAGGCTGTCATTCAAACAGTTTGATTTTCACTGTGGCTACAATAAGCAATGTGGCCTTGTCCTTTATATAGTTACTTTATTTCAAAGGGGGGAGGGTGGTTGGCTTACAGCAGTGGTCCCCCACCTTTTCATCTGGCAGCATTTCTGTGGATGCTCTGCCACTGGCCAGGGGACACGGGCGCAATTAGATGCCTCCGCGGGCACCACGTTGGGGACCACCGGCTTACAGGGAAGTAAATTCAACAAAAGGAGCAGGTTTACATCAAGGAGAAACACACACAACTGACACACCGAAGCCTGAAAACCAGTTTCATGACTGGCCAAAGCCTCTCTGATGCGCAGCGCGCCTTGCTGTGTTCTTCTAATCGCCCTGGTGTCTGGCTGCTCAAAATTGGACACCAGGCAATTTGCCTCAACCTTCCACATTGCCATAAACGTTTCCTCCTTACTCTCAGATATTATGGAGCACACAGCAAGCAGCAATAACAATGGGAATGTTGGTTGTGCTGAAGTATAACCTAGTCAGCAAACAGTGCCAGTGAGCTTTTAAACATCCAAAGGCACATTCTACCACCATTCTGCACTTGCTCAGCCTATAGGTCAACTGCTCCTTACTACTGTCCAGGCTTCATGAGCCATGGGAGCAAGGGGTAGGCTGGGGTAGGTGCAACCACGTGGTGCTGCCGGCTGGGAGAGCAAGCTGAGGCAGAAGCCTGCAGCTCGCATGATATTCCAGGCAGGACTGAATCTCCATGAGATGAAACTTAAAAAGAGAATGACCTGGAGTCTCTGGCTCCCATTTGGTGCTCTAAGAGGAGGATGGCCATGTTTGTCCAGGCACCCCAATCGACCTCACTGAGGAGGATTCCAAGGAGTCCTCCCAGAGCAGCAGTACCATGTCTGCCAGTAGCATCCAGGAGGACCAGAACAGATCCCCCGAGCTCATTGTTGGGCAGCTGGAGAGCAGAGTAGCAGGAGAAGTGGTGGAATACCAGGATGGGAAAGATTTTGGAATTGAGGAGCTCATGTGGGGGGGAAGATCAAGGGCTTCTCCTGGTGGCTTACAACCATCTCCTACAGAGTCACATCCAAACGTCCATGAATCTATGATTCCATGAATCATGAAACCATAGAATATCAGGGTTGGAAGGGACCTCAGGAGGTCATCTAATCCAACCCCCTGCTCAAAGCAGGACCAATCCCCAGACAGATTTTTGCCCCAGATCCCTAAATGACCCCCTCAGGGATTGAACTCAGAACCTTGGGTTTAGCAGGCCAATACTCAAACCACTGAGCTAACCCTCCCACCTGCAGTGGGTGCAATGGTTTGGGGATGGGAAGTTCTGAGGTTTTAGCAGACAAGCTGGTGGGTCTGAAAGCAGCATACCTTTTAGGCAGCATTTCAACCACTCCACGTTTAATAAGCTGGTCTCCTATTGACAAGCTGTACACCATGCCCTCAAGGTTGCTAGGAGACAAGCAGGAAAACATTCCCAGACACCCCTGGTCAAGGGGCTAACTTCTGCAACAACAGCAAGGAGCGGGTGGAGGAGGACCAGAGCAGAGAGCAAATGGTTTCTGAAGTCACAAACAACAACAGGACCCCTGAAGACAGTTTATCATGTGGTGGAAAAAACCCAGCCCTATTCCATCCGCTCTTTGAGAGGGGCCTTTGCCACAGTTAAAGGGATTGATTCCTGGAGCTCTTCTGTATGTATGATGAGGATGGGTACCAGTCCTACTGCACCGTCTGCTGCGAAGGCAAGGAGCTGCTCCTGTGTAGCAATCCCAGCTGCTGCAGGTGCTTCTGTGTCAAATGCTTGGAGGTCCTGGTATGGCAAGGTACCTTGGCCAAGGCAAAAGAACAAGAGCCCTGGAGCTGTTACATGTGTCAACCACAGAAGTGCTTTTGGGGTGTTACAGTGCTGACTGGAATGTACAGCTGCAAGAGTTCTTCGCGAGTGACAAAGGACAGGAATATGATGCACCTAAAATCTAAAAAGGCCTTCACATTTCCCAGAGTCACTACCCTTGATAACAGAACATCAATTATTGCATTGGCTACTTGGATCACAGCAGCCCCCACAGTAGACGTGCCCACAACAGTAGCAGTGACTGTGAGCTGAGCGGGCTCCATGCTTGCCGTGGTATGGCGTCTGCACAGGTAACCCAGGAAAAAAGGCGTGAAACGCTTGTCTGCCATTGCTTTCATGCAGGGAAGGGCAACTGATGACATGTACCCAAAACCACCCGCGCTAATGTTTTTGCCCCATCAGGCATTGGGAATTTAACCCAGAATTCCAATGGGCAGCGGAGACTGCAGGATAGCTCCGTAAGTTGATGCTAGCCACAGTAGTGAGGACGCACTCCGCCGACTTAATGCGCTTAGAGGGGACATACACAATCGACTGTATAAAATGGATTTCTAAAAATCGACTTCTATAAAATTGACCTAATTTTGTAGTGTAGACATACCTTTAGGGTCTAACTGATCACCGTATTTGGGGTCAGGAAGGAATTTTCCCCAGGTCAGATTGGCACAGACCCTAAGGGTTGTTCACCTTCCTCTACAGCATGAGACAGGGTTCGCTTCCAGGTTTAAACTAGTATAAATGGTGGATTCTCTATAACCTGAAGTCTTTAAATCAAGATTTGAGGACTTGAGTAACTCAGTCGGAGGTTATGAGTCTATGACAGGAGTGGATGGGTGAGGTTCTGTGGCCTGCAATGTGCAGGAGGTCAGACTAGACCAGTGGTCCCCAACGCGGTGCCCGTGGGTGCCATGGTGCCCACCAGGGCATTTATGTGCACCCGCCTAGTGCCCAGCAGTGGAGAGAAGCCGTGGCCCAGCACCTGCCAGGGACAGAGAACTCCAGGGCTGCAGGCGCTGGTGTTCTCTGTCCCTCGCAGGCGCAGAGCCATGGCTTCTCTCCGGCTTCTCCGGGGCTGCAGGCGCCAGTGTTCTCGGTCCCCAGCAGGCGCGAGGCCACGGCCTAAGCCAGAGAGAAGCCGGGGCCCGGCACCTGCTGGGGACCGAGAACACCGGTGCCTGCAGCCCCGGAGAAGCTGGAGAGAAGCCATAGCCCTGCGCCTGCCAGGGACAGAGAACGCCATCGTCCCCAGCAGGCATGGGGCCGCAGCTTCTCTCCCTTGCTGGGCACTAGGCAGGCCTGTGCCTGCCAGGGATAGAGGACACCACTGCCTGCAGCCTGCAGCCCCGGAGTTCTCTGTCAATGGCAGGCGTGGGGCCGCAGCTTCTCTCCAGGGCTGCAGGCACCGGTGTTCTCTGTCCCCAGCAGGCGCCGGGCTACGGCTTCAAAGTCAGAGAGAAGCCACGGCCCCGCCCCTGCCGAGGACAGAGAACTCCAGGGCTGCAGGCTTCATTCTATGTTAAAGAAAGAATAATAAACGTTGAACTGCTGGTCCAAATATATTTTACTTTTTTAAAATAAGATGAAAAAACTGTTTATGATATTTATTTTGTAAAAAAACTTCTTAGTTTTTCTTACAGGTAGATAAAAAAGAGCAAATTCACACGGTAAGATGAAAAAGTAATTGCCGAATAATTTAATTAATACCTTTTACATGTAAAATTATCCTTTTTATCTTATGGATTCATATATTATGTAATATTAAATATGATGTTTTTCATATTATTTAATGTACAAATACAAAATAAGTCTTGAAAAATTGTTGGTGCCCGCTACACTCTTCTGAAAACATGGATGTGCTACTGGCCACAAAACGGTTGGGGACCACTGGACTAGAGGACAATGACAGTCCTTTCTGGCCTTAAAGTCTGAGTCTATGTAACTCCCTTTTATCAGAAATCAGCTTTGATAAAAAGTAACAACCTTCTAAAAATGATTTCTACAATTCAAGTTTTAGGAGTGTGTGCAACTTCCTCAACAACAAATAGATATGTATATATATGTTAAAGGGGCACCTGAGTGGCTCCACATCAGTGCCAAGTTTTCCGCTTCAAGCAAAGTTGCCTGACAAAAGCATCTAACTCTAGTAGGAAGGCAGATTCTCAACCTGGAGAACTTGTGGCTCACCAGACACTCTGCAACATCCTTGTGAATTTTGTCCAGCGTCCTAAAACAAAGGATCACTAGTGGAAATAAGAAAAATTCTGCTATGGATATCCTCCATATATACAAACCATTTTGAACAACATTACTTCTTGCTTGTTTTCAGGCAGTTGGTGAAGGCTATACAAAAACACACACACACAAAGTATAACACACTTTTTAAACTGTTATCCACATTTTTAGGAGGTTAGCATTTTTTTTCAAATTACTTACACAGTAGATAAACTACCCCACCCAAGCCATCCACCATAAAAAGAGATAGAAGCTAATCTCACCGATAGCTTTCTCCAACTGTTACAATTTCCACTTCACTGTCTGTTGAGGTAACATTGATTTCTTCATTGGCAGCGACCTGGGGAGTGGAGGATGCTTCAATCACCACAACATCTTCATCAATACTTCCTGGAGCAGGAAATGGGAGAGAAAAATCAACAGTTTGGATTATAGACATTTGACATTGCCTCTGTCATGCAAGATTCATAGAATCATGGGACTGGAAGGGACCTCGAGAGGTCATCTAGTCCAGTCCCCTGCACTCATGGAATTCATTTTTTGTTTAAAAGTTATTACCTTCATATATTTTAAAAAACTGCCTTTAATAAAGTGTATGTGCATTTTATAGTATATACACAAGGAATACGTGCAACAAACCTGTAATGCAAGTCAGTCAAAAGCATCTACCAAATCTAATTCAAAATAATTAATTATTCAGAGAAGCAGGACTGCTTGAACACTACCGCCTCTGAACCCTCAACAACGACATTTTTAGGTTTGTGAGGCAGACAACACACACAACTCAACTTACTGAGATTTTTCAGTTTTAGATTACCGAGCCAACAGAACATCTCTACAGTTTGTGGAAATAAGATGAAGTTAAAAGGCTAGAGACAGACAGCAAGTAGATATGCAAGTTTACTACAAAAGACCTAAAACATTTTAGTCTCATTATCTGTACCACTTTAGTTCATTTAATGCCCACCTAAAAGGCAATCTAGAAAAGTAGTTTAGAAAGGGCTGAAGAGTGCCAAACTGTGATCTAAGTCTTAAAGGAGCCTGAAGAAACACATTGGAGCTTACAAACATTTTTACACAGCTTATCCCTTTACTAAGACTTTTGGGCAAGAGACTGTGAGGGCTATATATTTTTGAGGAAACAGATTAGATTATAGAAATTGTGTCTTCAGTTTTGATGACTGGATGCATTCTGTAACTTGCATGAAGTCCCACCAAAAAAATGTAAGACCAAAACGACTTGGAGAGAAGTTCCTCTCCACGGAAATCTTTAGTAAAAGGCGAAAGATTTAAACTGCATTCAAGTTGCATTATGTTTTCTACAACTTGTAAGTAAACAGTTACAGAATTAAATCTGTATTTGCCACCTCCTTTTGTCATTGCTATTCATATTCAAAAGTAGAAAGTAAGCATGTTCTGAAGTTAAAAGAAGAGTTCCTGAGTGATGGGAACACTGCTGAGGGCATACAAGTGAAATTTCAATTGAGTGGGGGGAAAAAATGTCAATATTTTTCCCTAACTTTTTGGCAAACCAATCTTTTTCATTAGGCTAAAAAATAAAGTTATTTCCTACTGCTTTTTTAGTTTCTAAATACTGAATATTTCTGTATTATTTTTAACCAGCCAGCTGGAGACAAATACTCAGTATATTAAGCCAGTTTTGCAAAGCTGTGCTCACCCACTCACTTTGCAAGAGCAGTATTCTGATAGGCAAGTAATATTGTCCCACTGTCATCAGTTTGCAGAAGAGATTTTGTCTTTAATGGTAATATTTCATTACTCCTGAGGAATTCTGCGCCACTGCGCATGCGCAGAATTCATGTTCCCCGCAGATTTCTTTGCTTCCCCACAGAAAAATGACTTTCTGATGGGGAAGCAAAGGAAAGCCACAAGAGCCGTCACCTGACTCTCCCCAGCAGTATGTTTTGGGTGCCCAGGGTAGCCAGCAGAGAGGTAACTCACCATGGGGCAGGCAGTGGGACTGGGGAATACCTGGCTGGTGTCTCCTACTCTGCATTGGGCTCAGCTACTAGTCCTGGCTGGACTGGGGAGGAGAGGACTTCCTCTTCCCCTGCACAGTATCTGGGGCTGGGTCACATTCACCCTCAGATTTCTCCGCAGGCTGCAAGAAGCTCTGCAAACTCTTCTCATCTCCTCCCCCCTACACACACACACTTTCTGCACCCATTGTTCTTCAGCTGCAGGGGGAAGGATCACTGTATAGGGAGATGCTCCCTCATCCGCCCAAACCCTAAGCATCCGGACTCCCTCCAGCCTCACCCTCCACACACTCACAACCCCTGCTGCCGAGCCCCATTCCCCTGCATTTGGACCACCGCAAGCCACATGCACCCAGATCCCCACTCACCAAGCCTCAACCAGCTGCACCTGGATCCCCACCCCTCAGCATCTGGACCTCTCCACTGAACCCCCCACATCCAGCCCCCCCTACCAAGCTCTATCCCTCACCCACATCCAGCCCCCCCATTCCCAAACTGAGCCCCAACCACCTTCACTTGGACCTCCATGTAGAGTCCCATTACTGTTGCACCCATAACCCCCCAACAAACCCCTTTGCATTCAGATCCTCCCTGCACCCAGATCCCCCACTGAGCCGCCTGCACCCAGGTTGTCCCACACAGATTTCTCTCAACCCACACCAAGCTCATCCACTCTTGGATCCTGCCTTGCTGAGCCCGCCTGCCTACACCTAGTGCACCTTGCACAGAGCGGCAGGGCCCTGGGGCGTTTCTGGGGCAGGCCCAGTCGTTCTGCTGCGTCAGGGTTGGGAGCAGCCTCACCGCTGAGTCCATGTCCTGGGGTGGAGCTACAGAGTGATCTCCCACCTCTGTACAGCCAGTGGCTTGTGCTCTCCAATGCCATACTGGAGCCTCCACATTTATGTGACAAAAAAAACGCAGAATTTTTCAAATATTGGGCACAGAATTCGTAATATTTTGCTGCAGAATGCCCTCAGGAGTATTTCATGACAAATTTTGTCAGGAGTCTATTATATACACCCATCTTCCATGAGTGAACCACCTTATTGGAAAAAAGAAACTGAATTTACATACAGACAATGGTAAGACACTTATTTAGTTACACACTGATGGGGTTCAGATAAGGGGTTAACAGGTGTTAAAAATAAGAGCCAATTAGTACACCTGTTCCTGACTCCCTGTCCTGTGGGATAAGAGTTCCATAAGATCATTAGGCACCTGGGCTTTATAAAGAAGCTGAGGGAACTCAGTAGAGGGGAGCTAGGATTCTCCTGCAGAGAGAGATTCCTACACCTGCCTACCTACACCAACTAAAGACATGCTGCAGCAGTGCCACTGTAGCCTTTCAAGTGTAGACAAGCCTTAAGTATCTGAATGTAGGGTAGGTAGCTCCTTTCCAATGCAATGACAAAAAACAATTAGAGCATGAGTACATCTGTTACGGGTGTTTTAGGACTGTGGACAGCAGAGCTAAGATTGTATGGTGTATACCCTGTGTATTTCCTGGTTTTCTGAAGTTTAAATTTTGGTGAACTCGATATTCTGGAAGGTTACAAGAGGTCACTGGGAAAACCTGAACTCTGTATTAATGTTTCTAGTCACCTAGTTAAACACTGAAGAACATGAAGAGTTCATCCTCTCATACCTAGTTTTACTCAGAGACTGGAAAAGGAAAAAAGAGAAGGTTTCTCAAGTCTGAACTAATCATTGAACAGAATTAGTTGAATTAAAATTCTCTCTGCACATACAGAAGAGGTTACTGTTAACAAAAGCTGCTTGAGCACTTCAACAAACTCTGGTTCCAAGAGTTTAGCCAGTGACTTTCACCTGTTCAGTGGTCTGACTATTTAAAACGGCAGCAAAAATGTACACATTGCTCAGTACTATTTTTTGTATTTAATTTAAATAATTTTAATAACTGAAATAAAAGTTTAGGCCTTAACATAGTTTGTTAGTTTCCTATTTAATTTAAATAAGTTTTTATATAAACCTGCATTTAATTTCAAAAGTGGTTTGTTTGCTTTTTAAATTACTGATTCTTATCCATCCTGCCAGTGAACCACAGTCCGGGAACAATTATTTTATTCTAGTGCAGGATTTAGGGCTAAGGTGGTTACAGGAACTTAAACTCTCAATTTAATTTTATTACAACTTAAAAGTGCAGCATTACTAAGATAAAATATTTTATACTGAACTCTCTTAATATGAGAGCTTTAGTACACTCTCCCACAGAGCCTATTTCCTTTTTTAAAGGAAGAGCACCATTTGAAAGGTCTATAAACAAAAAGATTAAGGAAAAAACCATGCAAATACTATTCACCATAAAATGAACAGATTAATAACCAACTAGATTACTCACTCAAAAAAACCCAAGAGTTTTGTTTTACCTGAGGGAACAGTTGTACTGTTTTGGAGGTTGTCACCGGGAGATACAAATAAGTCTTCCTCTCCTTCAGTGGAAGAACTTGAGGAAGATTCACTACTGAGGTCATTCTCACTGGAACTGCTAGAGCTGGGTAGCAAAGCATACTTTCTTCGAGCCAATACCTCCCGTTTTTTCCTCTGAATTAAAATTCGTTCTTTTTGGTTTTGTGTTCGCTGCGAGGAACTGGTTTTCACAAATCTCTTTCTATATGGAGGTCTTCTCGGTGAATTGCTATGAAAACAGGGTCTTTTAATTAATAGTCCAGGTACAGCTTCTGTCTCAGTACGAGGCCACTTTTGTGACCTTGCACTATGAGTTCTATTTTTACTCAACACTGCCTGAGGATGTCTTACAGGAGTCTCCTTTTCCTCATCAGATGTGATTGTATCAGAGTCTCCAAAATGTAGGCTAGATGAAGGTGAAGACACACAGTCACTAAAAGAAGAATCATTGTCTTCACTTTGTGTTTCTAGGCGTTGTCTTAGTCCTAAAATTCCCTGGTTTTCTTTAACACCACAGTTTTGAGCATATGAAGGGCCAGCCTGCTGACTCTTGCGTTTTTTCCGCACCACAATACCTTTGTCTTGTTCTGGATGATTGCCATTCATGTCCTGCTTTTGTGAGTCACCACACAAGTGAGAGAATTCATTCCCTACTTTATTGGCAATCATCTCAACTTCTGCAGGGAAACTTTTGGCTGCCCCAATGGGCTCAGGATTCAAGAGGATGCCCTTCAGACTCTCCTGTCTCTTTGGTGCATCAGAGGGAACTTCACTCTTCATATCCGCTTTTATAGTATAGACTATATTACATTCAGGAGTCCATTGAGACATGGAAAACTGCAGGGAAGTCCTGGAAAGAAAATCAGACATGCAACAAGAAAAAAATTAACCTACTACAAACGTTGCACTAGAACAGCTATAGATTAGCAACCAAAAAACCCCACATCTTTTAGGGGCAATGGGAGTATGCTAGCTATTTTGCTTCTCCCACTAAGCTAACACTAATATGCCAGAAAAAAAAGTTGGCTTTATGGAGTATTTTTCCTGCTAGAAACGTGTTTTGTTTTTATTCCAGATAGTAGTTCCTAGAAATTTAATCAGCCAAAATGTCTATTCTACCTTTGGCCCAGGGGACTTTACACACAACTCCCATCAGCATTAAAGGGCCTTACAGGTGTATAAATAGGTGAAAGAATAGTGACTCCAAAGTATGAAGACAGGACAATGATCACATAGTGGGTGTACTATGACTCAACCTGCTGGTGATCCCAAACAACCCTTTACACTAGAAGCCAACAACTTCTAGCAAGGCATCCAACATGGCATATTCAGAGATCCTGATCACCAGGATACAAGACAGAAACCTGGTAAGGAACTCAAAAGCACATGAGCTTTAAGGATATAACCATACAGTACAAGTAATGCAGTGTTCCCTACCAAGCAAGAATTTCTGAGTTGTCAAAACATTTTAATAAATGTCTTCATATACATACAATGTAACTAATATAGAACCCTTCTTTTCTGGCCATTACCCTATTTTACTTAAGCACTGAATGAACTACAGAATTAAGGGATTTACCATTGGGTACTCTCAATGTTATCTACACAGTGCTCAGAGGTTGTCAATTTCAATGCAGTTTTTAAGACATTCTAAAACTGTAACAAATACGTTTTTTTAATAATCTTAATATTAAATAGGTGTCTCAGAACTAGTTTGTCTTTCACATTGCTGTAAATAATTATATGAAAAGATATGAATATTCAAGATCATTTTAGAAAGTCTTGTTGAGTTCTGGCAGAAGGAAATATTCCAGCAAGCCAGTCAGAAATTTGCCAATACATTCTGGGCAGTCACCACTTTATTGCCCCATCAAGAGGTTTGCACCAGCTGTTTGGAGTAAAACAATTCTAGAAATTGCAAGTAACTTTGGCTTTTTTCCCCCCTCAAGAGTCCAGCAATATCTAGTACACATATTTTGTTAGGTCAGGTCAGCTATTTTGACTAGTACTGCAATACATGAAAATGTCTTGCTTCTGCCCCCAGCAAAATGAGGGAATGTTATTTAAACTGTCAGAACATTAACCAAAGAATATTTAATTTCACACATACTGTAAAGTTTAAACTGAAAAAGGATTAGCTTTGGGAGAATTTACAAATATCTTGTAACACTTCACATGTAACTCAACATGCTGTCAAGAGATTAGTGACTGAGGCAAATTGCTTATTGGTTTCTAAAATAGGGTCGTCATACTAGACTATCTTTAAGGATAATACATGTATTTAAAGTAACTCTGATACATTCACATATTTATATTTTCTAAATAGCTTTGATTTGTGACCATCAGCAACTCCTACAGCAGAGGAGATATCTCCGCCCAAATGGCCCACGACATGGGCTTCTTACTATGGCAATCTCCAATCAACCACAGCCAGCTGCTGGAAAGGCAAGGGTGCTGCACTACCTACCACAGGGCTGTCCTTAACCATACTTAGGTTCTCTTAAGAAATCAGCATCTAGATGGAGAATATTTAAGTACGAATCTCTGCTGGCCCCCTCTGGCTGGTGGATGGACAAACCAAGATCCTTCATTTCATTCAGAGTTTTTGGTTTTTTTTTAATTTAAGGGAAGGCTTCCACTATTGTACTCTTGACTTCCTTGAGTGGGGTGCAGGATTCCTAATCTATACTTTCCTGGTCCCATGAATAGCTAGTGCATACCTGATATTCCTGCTCATAGCTTTCCTAGTAAGCAACAAAGTGATATTAACCTGATTTTTCAGTTTAACTGATTTTCCTCAGAGCCCTGTGGAAAATGAGACTGCAGAGCCTTTTTGGTTTCAATCAGCTGCTGCTCAAGCAAACTATGAATAGCATCATAAATATTGAAACAAAACATTGGCAGAATGAGGAAGATAGTATTAAATCAGTTCACATTTTATACAGTTGAAAGAAAACCTGAAGGGCTAGTTATTTCTCCAAAATGTAATGGCTTTGTCCCAGTTTCTCACTCAGGAAAGCTCTCTTTCTTTCTAAGTAGATTCTTCAAGCCCTGATTTTAAAAGGCTAGTGTATTCAAGGTGCACTGGTTAAGATGAACTGGTGCAATATCACTCCTTTAGTAAAACTTGTGTTTTTATGGTACCAAGCACAGTGATGGAACACAGCTATTTCCTTAACCTCACCAAAACATTTTGAAACCACGAAGCTGGAAGTTTCCTCAAAGTGGCTTTTGTCTATCAGCCTCTGCATATTTGCCCCCAGAGAAAATCATGCATTAGGTTCTGTCTCTCTGAATAATCTCATGAAGATGGCATGGGAAAAGGCACTACACAAAACATGAGACAGCTGATGAATGACAAAAGGCTGGCACACATGTGGAATGGGGTACAATTATAATTCATATGTAGGAATACCAAATGTGGAGGTAGCTGTAACTGCAAGCTTGAGAGTTTCCATCTCCTCTTACATATTGAGAGAGGACTAGCCTAGCTGATCAAGAAGCTGAATACTTTCACCACCGCCAACCTCAGAATGTGGTCCTTATGCACCAACAGGCCCCAATAGTACTTAATTTCTCAGTAACTCTGGTCCTAGGCTTGTCCACACTTAAAAATTAGATTTACCTAATTATGTTGCTCATGGCTGTGAAAAATTTTGCACTGAGTGCTATAGGTAGGTTAACCTAGACAGAGCTAGGTCAATGGAAGAATTCTTCTGTCAACCTGTCTACTGCCTCTTGGAGAGGTGGATTAACTACATCAATGGAAAACCCCTTCCATCGATACAGGAAGAATCTACATTATGGTGCAAAAGCTGCAGCTGTACTGTAGATATACTCTTATTCACCAGCATCCCAGCACTCAACCTGTTCTTCCAGTTCACACCATAAATATCCATTCCCTACTATCTGTCATGCAGACAGTTCACAAGACTCACTGAGAGCAACACGTAGACATTTTACAGCTTACTATTAGAATTTGTGTCAAATCTACTCAATGTATGTACATAATCTACCCCAGGGGCCGGCAACCTTTCAGAAGTGGTGTGCTTAGTCTTCATTTATTCACTCTAATTTAAGGGTTAGCGTGCCAGTAATACATTGTAACGGTTTTTAGAAGGTCTCTGTCTGTATTATAACACTAAACTATTGTTATATGTAAAGTAAACAAGGTTTTCAAAATGTTTAAGAAGCTTCATTTAAAATTAAACTAAAATGCTGATCTTATGCCGCCGGCCCGCTCAGTCCGCTGCCGGCCTGCGGATCCATTCACCTAGGCTGGCAGCAGCCTGAATGGGACAGCTGCCAGCCTGGGGTCCCGGCCCTGCCCACGTAGAGTGGGTACCTACCTTCTCCCTGGTTCAGGCCCATTCTCTTCTCTCTCTGCACTGAGCTGAGGGTGGGAGTGCACTAAGCACAGGACTAGGGGTGAAGGAGCAGCCTGAGGGTTGGGGTGTCGGGTCTGGCCAGGAGCTAGAATGAAGGAGGGGGCTCAGGGTTGGGGAAGAAGGTTTGGGTGTGAAGTGCTTACCTGGGCAGCTCCCATTTGGTGTAAGAGGTGCAGGTGGGACTGGGGGGAAGGCGTGCAGGAGCTCCCATTTGGTGCTCAGGGTAGAGGTGTGGGGAGTGCAAGAGTCAAGGCACGGGGTGTGTGGGGGCTGGGTAGGTGTGGGGGTGCAGGAGTCAGTACAGAGGGCTGGGGGCATCTGAAGTGGTGCAGGAGTCAAGGCATGGGGGGGCTGGAGTCAGGGTTGGGGTCATGGGAGGGTGCAGGGATCAGGGCAGAGGACTGAGGGGTGTGAGGGGTGCAGGGGTCCGGGTGGAGGGCTGAGTGTATGTGAGGGCAGTGCAGGGATCAGGCCAGGGGCTTGGGTTTGTGTGGGGGGGTAGTGCAGGGAGCGGGAAGTTGGGGCTCCTGGGCTCCGGGAGGGGGCTGGCGTCTGACGCTCAGGGAAGGAGTGCTGGGAGCGAGGACTCTGGATTCCTAGGTTTCCAGCTAGGCTCTAGTTGTTCGAGGGGGTAGCGGGGCAGACGGAGACTAGGGCTCTAGATTCCTGGGTTCTGCCCTCAATGCCAGAGGGGAGTGGGGTCCAGTGACCTGGGGTGGGGAAAGAGGCACAACCCAGCTGTTCCCAGGGTCCACCAGGCGGCGAGCCGCAGCCCCTAGGATCAGGTTCGGGCTGCGGGATGTGGCCTGCCCACTACAGAGCCGAGCTCATCCCAGCACCAGGGCTGCCTGACTGAGTCCAGGGAGTAGGGCCGGCTGTGCTTGAGGCAGGTGGGCGCACAGCACAGCTGTGACCCAGGACCCTTCCCCACTTACAGGCCTTGTGGGCGCTGCAACTCCTGTGGGGCCAGGTCCCTCTTCCTGCCTCCGTTGGCGGGGCCGCTTCCGGGTCTGTTCAGACTCCATGGACACCAGGTAATGGTATGGACATGCTAACCCAGAGCACAGCCTCCCGCTGGAAGTGACGGAGGTCAGGACTGCATGTGCAAATGCCGGCGGCAGGGGTGGAGAAGAGCGGGCCGGGCCGGGCAAGATTGGCCCCGCTCAGCCCACTGCTGACCTGAGTTCGGCAGTGGGCTCAGTGGGGCCGCCGGCCAGGACCGCGGCAGGCAGCAGCGTGCCATTAAAAATCGGCTTGCGTGCCGTCTTTGGCACGCGTGCCATAGGTTGCCGACCCCTGATCTACCCTTTCATAAGAAAGGAGCTATAGTACACTGAAATGGGAGAGCTGTGTACAGACAAGGCTATTTTCACTCTATGAACACTTTACCCTATGCTACATGTGGTGGCAAATTGGCAGAGAGTGTCCAATATCGTATTAGCTCCCCTCATACTTGCTGCCAGGGAAGACTCCCCTCACTGCTAGAACATTAGGCTGCTGGTATGCAAAAACATTAGTCTCCACAGACTAGACTGGGGAAAACAAAACAACAAACATTTTTGCTCTGACAATTGTTGTGAAATAAAAGCAGCAATACCCTTGGCAAGGTATTTAATGTCAGTATGCTTCAACTGGTATATACACTTCCCATTTAGACTCCCAAAAGGACAATCCAAAAGCATTTGACTCCAACTGTGATAACATTAGAAGCATCTCCTATTCCTCTCAAAGTAATCAAGCTAGAACAAACAATAAGCAGGACACCAAGTAGCACCATGGGAATACGAGTGCCATTATGTTCTCTAACCTAAGGTGGGAAAACCACCAATGAAGTACACAACTGAGTTTAAAATTCATGTGGACTTTGCCAAACCAATCAGAATTATCTTCTATTAAGAGATCAGTGATCCACTACTGCCTGCATCTTCAAATTACTGGTGGCATTTTGGGGTGGACAAATGTATTTTGGATGTCACTAATACCTAAGCCCTTGTCTATTTCGCAAAAGGCTGAAGAATTTAGCTTCAGAAAGACTACTGAATTTTATGGTACTATGGTGTAGCATAGTGGAAATTCTGGTTCATCAGCTAGCTGCTTCTACTAAGATCAGCAGCTATGAGATGATGTAAATGTTATTAACTATCATCTTCTTTAAGTTTCAGAGTTAATTCTAAGATTGTTTCAGGTTGCTTACAAGCTCAAAGACAACACTACATCAGTTTATGGTTACTTTGCATTCTCTTCATGGTAATACACGATAGAGCTGGTTGAAACAGAACTCTGCAGCAAGGGGCGGTTACTGCAACAGACCCACCATTAGTAACTATGAAATCCACAGGGCTCTGGATATCCTCAGCTTAGTTTGGAACACTCTAGTCACAATAAAAAGTTTTCTATTAGTAAAATTTGTGATTAAACAGCCTAAGTAATATTTGTAGGACTTTATCCTAGATCATAAAGCAAACGAAACAGTGGTATTACACAATCAGTGGTGTCTCTCTAAGAAACAATGCTTATTCCCTTGTCCACTGGGATTGCAGATTACATCATCAATGTTGGAAGAATCTCATTGCAGAGAATCTGAAAAGTAGACTTGGTCATTTAGAAATTGGTCGACTAATTATTGTCACCTTACACCACCCTCAAGACTTTTTCCCACCAGTGTGTAGAGTGCACTCGGTTTCCGACTCATCTTCACAAGGTAGAGTTTGTTAAAGTAGACATTTGCTATTTAGGGTCGTTACGTGGGCACAAATTAGACCTGGTCTACAACAAAAACTTTGGTTGACCTAGCTACATCGCTCAATGATATGAAAAATTCACACCCCCAAGAGACATAGTTAAGCCAACCTAAGCCCTGGTATAAACACCAGTAGGTCAACAGAAGAATTTTTCCATGGACCTAGCTGCTACCTCAAGGGGGTGAAACAATTACAGTGATGAAAAAAAACCTTCCATCACTGTCTACACCAGGGCACCCCAGAGGCACAGCTCTAATGCCACTGGGGCATAGACATATCCTCTGTAGTAGCATTCTGTACCTTCCACTTAAATTTACTACAACACAGAAGGTCGTAATCTGCTTCTTCGGGAATCTTTGAGCAAAAATTTTCCAAAGCTGGAGAACACCACACGAGCAAGGTAGACACAAAAATATCACTGCTAATGATCAAAAGCCATTGGTACCTGGATGTACCACGTCTTTTGCTAGAACTGTGTCAAAGTAAGACCAGCCTCACTTTTACTTCATTTCACTCCACCATTACTATTCTTTCATTCTTTTGTGATGGGAAGTCACAAGTATTTCATGCAAAAAATAAAGCCAATGATTAAGAGAATAAGAAAAGACATCATGTAAAAGAAAAAAAATGTTATGGAAAGTAAAGAATGTAGAAGCATAGCAACACTTTCAAAGTTGCACCTGTGTGGTTTTCCAACAGATATATAAGAGACACCACTCACATTAAGAAATAGCCAACTGAAGATGTACAGTTATGTTTTCAGTAGCTGGAACCTATAACAAAGCACTTGATTTAGAATCCCAATTTAATTTTTACCACGAACTTGGAAACAGAAAGATGTCTAGTGGTATTATCCCTGTATGTAAAGTTTCCTCCAAAACATGTTGAAAGAGCACTAATTTGTTTTGGCCTGAGGATGGAAGGGGGTTTAACTGAATTCAAGTGGGGCCACAGGCACAAGATCAATATTGCATCCACGTCTTTCTTTAAAGCAAGGGTGCAAAGAAAAAGATTGGTTTGTGCCATTTATACTTTATTATGTATAAAGGTGATCCAAGGGTTTTTCATATAGAGTTTTTCCAATTTTTTATCCATATCAGAAATGTGTGCTTTGTCCAAGCCGGAAGATTATGCTGAAGAACAGTGCTGATACCCACAAGAGTCAAGAAAGGAAAAGGAGGCTTAGTCAAATTGTTTAAAATGTTGACTTTATTCACCTCTATTGATTAAATTTGCATTTTGAACAAAAAAAGACAGAAGGCTCAACATTCTGGCCTTCCTTTCTCCCTCTCCTCCTTCTTCAGCACCAAGTATGAGGATGAAGTACAGACAAAATCCCACTCCCCACACACACACTAGTTTTCCCAGGCCTTCTATTTCTGATGTTGCTAATGTAAGCAGGAAAATACTTCCAGCCTGCTATACATACTCACAAATCAGAAAACAAAAAGGCCACAAAAATTTTTTTCAGTATCTTCGTGAGGTCACCTTTACAGTGGTACTGTTTGGCATAATACTCATAGTGCACTCGTGGCTTTTTTTTTTTTTTAAAGAGATGCATCACTCCTCCACCAGAGCTTCCACCGAGGCCTGGTCTACACTTAAAATCTAGGTTGACATAGCTATGTGTCAGTTAAGAGGGTGAAAATTCTCACCCAAAACTACTGTAGGTATGCCAATCTAACCCCCAGCGTAGACAGCTAAAATGGAAGTATTCAAACATCAGTTACCATAATTTGGTAAAGTGGTGTTCCTACAGAAATAGAAAGAAACCTTCCTTCGCTATTGGCTGCATCTACACTACAGGGTTATCCCAGCATATCTACAGCACCATAGCGATACTGGTGTGCTTCCAATAGCATAGACTTACCCTCAGACTTATGTCGCCTCCACTTCCACTCACCCACTTACTTTGCTATACCAATACTAGATATGTGGAAACATTTTCTTAACAGATATTTGAGGAAGAATTTCTAGACATTTGAGTGGCCATATCTAAAAGAAATAGCAAATAGTGGTGCTCTTTCATCTGCAGTGATCACCACTTACAGCTCTTTTTTTTTTTTAATTATATGTACCGAACATTTCTTTCTGGTACAGTCTTCATCCTGCCAACAAGATGACAAGGAATTTGAGAATTTGACCACAGCCTGAAATGCTGAATATCAAACATAACTTACTTGCTTTAGGAAAGTACACTGAGGACTACTAAATGTCTCTACAAAAACTTACCTACCCTGCAATTAACTATAATAAGCTAAATTATTTAAATTCTATTTAAGAAAATATTAGAAGTGTAGTAGTTACTATATTACATTATTGTATCTGTGTTCTGTCCAGGAATAGACAGTGAACTGCAAAACAAACAAGTTTGCTTTCCTCTTGTGATGTATCAAGGTAGCCAGAGCATTTTTTAAAAACTATCGTTCTACATTATAAAGATCTTGTGATGCCAGCTTTCAGATTCTCCAGAGACAGCCAGAGGTTTCCAGGAAAGAGCCTATCCCCCCCCGGAAACAGCAGGGGTTGGAGGCAAGCAGTGAGGTAGGGGTAACGAGGCGACAGAGTCCTGGTGGGGAAGTGAGGTGAGTGGCAAGCCAGCAGCGAATAGGGGTCCTTGCTGTGGGCAGGGGGGTGCCTGGCAGGGGAAGGAAGGGGGGGGTGAGACAGAAGGCAAGCTGTGAGCCAGCAGTAGGGTGAGGAGGCAGGCGGGAGGTGGGGGGACGCGCCTGTCTGGCTGCAGTCAGGGGAGTGAGGTGGTGAGTGGCAGGTTAGGGGGTGAGGAGGGATGCAGGGGGGCCACCCCCCAAAAAACCCTTACATAAATAAATTACAATTATTTAGATGTACATATGTGAATATTACTTTATTAACTTTAAGAAAAATAAATAATTTTAGGAAAAAGTGTCAGTGTGGCCACCAGCAAGAATGCGTCCACTCTCTAAGGCCACCAAATAATTTGTTGTGAGAACCCCAGCCTTAGGTGAAATGGATGAACAATTTACCCTATCAAAGCCTTCCTGCATTCCCCTCCCCACAGAAGTAGTCCACAGCCTCATGATTACGTTCCTTGCCCATGGAAGGCTGAACAGAGCTCTTCAGAGCCTATAAATTCTGCCCTGCTTAGTAAGTCTGACAACATTGCAGTGCCCTGATAGGCTGAAACGAGTGTTGAAAGACCCAACCAGGAAATTAAGTCATGTCTTACATTGGCAATGTAATGCATTAAAGAAAGAAACTCAGCCAACTGATATACTTTAAAGTAGTTAAGGAGAATTATGCATACAGTATTAGCTATAAGGTTTTGATTCCTGTAATGCTATCTGCATTATTTTGTTGGGTTTCTATTTTGTCTGCTACTGGCAGCAGTTTAACATCCTTTATTAGTATCTCAAACAAAAAAAAACCCACACACAAACACCACACAACACAAACAAAGGCATGTCAATCTCCCAAAACTCCCTGAAATCTATTGCCACTGCAGATAACTGGTACTGCAACACAAGTCAATGCATGATATTAAACAACAAAGAATCCACAGTGGAAGTACTTATGAAAGCAAACCCTCACATTCAAGGTCAAGGGAAATGCATGCGCCTGTCATGCTGAATTTCCTTACTTTTCTGAAGTACTGCCACTGTAGTGTGACAATACTTTTCATCTAGTTTCAGTTCCATGTGTTTTGACATATTTCTTTCCAAAGCTAGCATGCTTTTGAAGCAGTCTTGTACCAGCACTATTTTTATATGAAAATCTAAGAATATACAAGCCTATTTACATTAATAGACGTATGACAATTTACACTAATGAATATCGTTAGGGCCTTCAACCAGCATCTCTAGGTTAAGACGGATGCCTAAGTGGGCCTTTCCAGATTCTGTTTCCTCACCCATTAAAATCTAAGGCCATTATCCTACAGCTGGGTCCTTGCACAGAGCCTAGTGACAAGGATCTCCCAGGATTTTCCATTAAACTTCTAGCAGCAGAGAGTTTAACATTTCAGACACTTCAAACTTTATTAATGTGAAAGTTTGCATTCTGTCAGACCACAGCCAGATATATTATTTATGTTTTTTAAAACTGGGACCAGGGATTGCAAGGCAGTTAAAGGTGTCTGTCGATTTTTAAGAGCCCTGCAAAGTGAATACAGGGCAGGTAACAGGCTCACTGACCATACCTGCTATTTTTTTAAAACTCAAAAACTTCAACTACTGTTTTTCCTCTCCCTATAAGAGTACCAAACACAAGTCTGGTGCTCTCTTATTTGATGGGCTAGACAAAGGTCTCAGTCATGACTTATGTGCTCTCTTAGCCATCTGTGGAAGGAAACTGAATCTTTAACAGTAACACAAAGGTATTCAGGCTTTGGAATTAAATAGGTATTTTTAAAAAAGTTTTAAATAGTCTGAATAATTTTCAGGTTTCAATGGCATGTGTAATATTGCAATCTTACCAGTTTTAAAGGAGAAAAAGGGTAGATAAGACCTACATTTCCAACAAAAAAAAATAAAAGTAGAATTTGTTTGGGGAGTATTTCAGGCTTTTATACATCATGTAACAACAGCAGGACAAATCCCAGTTTGTGCAGATAGTCACTTCTAAGGCTACAGGAGTGCTTGCACCTTCAGCCAGCAAAGTTCATCAATATGTACCTCCCCTCATACTACGAGTTCAACATGATATACTTTCTAGATTGTCAATAACTTATCCATGTTAGAACAAATTTCCCCACCTTTAAAAATTGTGATAGTGAAAAATGAAAACAATCTTACTCAAAAGTAATGCTTTGAGGGGCAACAGTAAGGGTTGAGGGGCAAAAGAGGTATGTTTTTCCAATCATGTTAGTTCTATCAAGAGTTGATCTACACAAAAATGTTATGGCATAATTATGTTGGTTGGAGGTGTGATTTTTATTTTTATTTTGCTAGAAGTTATACTAGTAACAATTCTAGTGTAGACAGTTATACTGGAACAAAGGTGCCTTACACTGGTATAGCATGTTCTGGGTCCTGAAACAGAAATTATACTAGTATGAATTATTTTATAATAACTGCATCCACACATATTAACCTACATCTTAACTTTTTAATCATGCTAAGGTATCTCAACCAAGCGAAAACAATAAAAAAAGCCACCCTTTTGCCCATCAAGACAGGGCATAAAGGACTAATTAACTAGGTCTTGTCTACACCTGAAACACTACAGTGGCACATTGCTGTAGTCTTTCAGTGTAAATACTACCTACGCCAAGGGGAGGGGTGTTCCCATCAGCATAGGTAATCCACCTCTATGAGAGGCAGTAGGTTGACAGAAAAAATCTTCTGTCTAGCACCGTCTACATAGGGAGTTAGGTCAGCTTATATACATCATTCAGAGGTGCGGATTTTCCACATCCCTGTGTGACACTGCTGGGTCGACTAAACTTTTTAGTAAAAGTAGCAAAGAATCCTGTGGCACCTTATAGACTAACAGACATTTTGGAGCATGCTCCAAAACGTCTGTTAGTCTATAAGGTGCCATAGGATTCTTTGCTACTTTTGCAGATCCAGACTAACACGGCTACCCCTCTGATACTAAACTTTTTAGTGTAGACCAGACCTTATATGATGCTATTGGGTTCTGATTCAACATAAAGAGTTTACTTTTGAAAAAAATTAATGGAAATATTTTAAAATACATCAAGATGTGCAGTTAGAGTACCCCACACATTTGCTATTACTACTTTAAATTTGATATTAGAAACTTACTTCCACAGTTTCATTTGCAATATTAGATCAGAGGAGAAGTTCTAGCAAGAAATACAACAGGAAAGTTAGAACTAAGCTAGGAGACAGTCTGAAGATCCTGACCTAAAGAACAGGAGCAAGAAGAATGTAAAGGCTCACCCTAGAGTGCCAGCATTCAGGAGCACACACATGCCTCTCAGAGTAATGGGAGATCTCGATAACCATTTATGAACACCAATATGGATTCACAATCAGGCAAGTTAAGAATAGGAGCATATTAGGTTGAGTTCACTTCATTGTGGATTTCATTTAAAACAGCATTACTTTATAAACTCAAAAACTGCTATAGTAATGACAAACATTTGAGGTGTTCTATTTGTAATTGAAAGATAATACTAACATATTTCCAAAGTTTGGCCTTTTTTTTTTTTTTTTTTTTTTTAAAGTTTACCATCTTTAATTGGATTCCTTCCTATAATCATGGTAAGTATTCAATGCTTACACATAAGATATACCATATTTTATTAAATTTAGCTCTAAACCAATTATACAAGCTTAAAACCAAATTTCAGAAATGGCTAAAGAAAATTCAAGATATGCAAATAATTGATTCAAGTCTGCATAATTATATTAGTATTGTATTTACAAATCTAGCAGATCCCAGATGATCTGCTACTTTCTACAATGCAATCCAGAAACACACTGTCGCCTAGTAATCTTTCAGAGGAAGGGGTTAAAGACAGAAGGTTATTACTATTTATTCACTTTAGTAAGAGCAAGTTTTAGGAAGCTGTTAAGAACTTGAACAATATGAAACAGCCCTTTAAGGAATTTTAAAAATTCATGACTGTTTGTCCATTAAGCTCACAGATGCCCAGTTGTTACAGAAGAGCAAAAAGAATTATAGCTACACAAAGCACATAGCGGGTAACGATGATGGTAGAAAATGAGTGACAGAAGATTTCGGGAAGTTGCCTTATTGATGACAGTGACTGTTACTAAGCAGAAGTAGTTACAAGAGAAAAGATATTTTCCTATTAAGTACTACAGGTTACTTGTACATAGAGGACAGGATAAGCAGAGAATGTTTGGAAGCTGGGAAAGGCACACATTTCCACTGTTAGACAAGTTCTCATAGCTTTAGATTTACTCAAAAAAACCCACTGAACGCAAGTCTGTGACCGCATATTTTAATTAGTTGACTTGGCAAGATATTTCTTTACACAAACACACACAATCATATTTCTATTCTAAGAGTCAACTTCATTATTAGCAACAGAAAAAAAACGTAACAGGCATTGAACTGAGTTGTACTACAGCAATTCCACTGGTTTGGCAAGAAAACCGTCCAATTTTTAATCTAAACTTGTTAGTATACTGTTACAAAAATTCCAATTTTATTTTCATCCTTACATTTAGTATTCTTAGCTTCAGCTTTAATTTAAACGTGGACAGTTAGGTTAACAACACTATGTAAGTCATGGTTTTAAAATGTAAGCATTACCATTTGAAAACCCAGGAATGTTTTAGCTTCAGTGATCTCCACGGCAAATACAATATCAATGAATTCAGGAGTCAGAGTTACTTTTTTACAACAGAATGAAGAAAAAAAAAAGTTTATTGAAGCCTTTGGTCAAGCCCTAATTTAAGGCTTCAACAAACTAGATGTTCTATTTCCAGGGAAGTGGGAAGATAGCTCTGGCAAATGATGGAAACATTAACTTTCACAAAATCAAGCTTTCATTTAAAATCAAAGTTTCTAGCCCATGTGTCTGCTACGAAAACCTTCTAAACACAAAGTATAATGATGCAGTGCCATCCTGAATCTGCAGACAACTCATTCCTGCCACTCATAGCTTTGCTAAGCAGCAGAATGAAACAAGAATGATTGACACTGTTAGTGAGAACCTTGCATGTGGGAGTGAAACTATCAACAGTTAAGACAATTTCTGATGCTGCTTTGGACAGCTATGGGCAGAAGCAGACACTGGAGTTATCTACCAGGGAGGAACAGCAACTAATGGAGGTTGGGGAACGAGAGTAGCAGAGACCTCTCCCATTTCTTCTCCCGCAATGCAGCCAGGAGATGCTGGGGCAATAGTGGACATTCTTCTGTTGGCAACAACCAGGAAAGACAGAACTACACTTTAGCAACTGGAAGAGATGCAGTCTCATTAGCCCTTCATTTTTCATCTCTTGCTAGTGGGCTTAGTCCACTATCTAGTTACTGTCAGGCAGATGTTTCAAGCCCCAATTTAGGGCTTGTCTACATGGGGAAATTTAAGAGTATACAGTTATACTGCTGTAACTATAGTAAATTTCCCCATGTAGACAAGCCTTAAATAGCTCAGAACAGCAGTGCGGAGCAGAAGAAACTGGAGTTCAAATACTTGCTCAATCAAAGTGAAAATAAAATTCAACTCAGTCCCAAATTATACACATCACAAAGTCACTATACAATCTAGCTCAATATACACATTTGTAACAAGAACAAGAATTAGCACGTGCACTGCAGATCAGGATTAAGACACATCGGTAGAGCTGTTTTGGAAAGCATTTGTGCAGCATCTGCCTACATTATGTCTGGTTTGCCCTGTGCTGTTAGTCTTGTTTACATATGAGTTACCGTGTATACTCGTTCACAAGCCAAATTTTTTTTAGTAAAAAAGGGAAGCACCAGAGAAGGGGGTCGGCTTATGAACGGGAAGAGAGAGTGAGAGGTAGGACACAGCCCCTCCCCCCAACAGAGGGAACAAGGAGAGGCAGCAGAGCCAGAAGGGAAGAGGCAGGGTCAGAGTCTCTCAGCTTCTGGCCACGCTGCTCTCCACCCCCTCCGCTTCCGAAGCAGCTGCAGCTCCAGGACTGGCAGGCTGTAGCCGCGCCACTCAGCCCTGCCCTCCGCCCCCCCAGAGCAGGTTGCAGCCACGCCGCCTGGCCCGCTAGAACATGCTGCGGCCACGTCACCCGGTCTGGCCCGCCGGAACATGCTGCGGCCACGCTGCCCAGCCTGCCGGAGCAGCTCCAGCCAGGCCAGAGACATCCTCCCCTGGCCCTCCCCAGATAAAGTGGGAAGGGATGGGAAGGGGAGAGTGTGGGGGTCCCAGGCTAGGGGTGGAGTCATGTGGGGGGTGGTCACAAGGGTTACTCCCCTGACCCGCAGCTTCTGCCCCCCCCCCAAACAATTCCCCACCAGCTGCTATCCCGGCCCATCAGGATAAGCTGCTAGTGCGCCGAGACACTTTATTTACTTAGGTTTACCTCTGTGCCTGCGGATGCTTGAGGTAAACAAACCATCTCGGCCCACCAGCGGCTTATCCTGATGGCTTGGGAGAAAAAGTTGCCCTGAACTATAGGGCTAGCTTATGAATGGGTCATAAAAATTTTCCATTTTTAACTTATCCATCTTGGGGGAGGGGAGTGGGGGTCATCGTCTTATAAATGAACCGGCTTTTGATCAAGTACATACAGGAAGTTTCACCCTCTTAAAATTCCTGCCATTATCTCAATTATCCAACAATTCAGCCTTCAGGTTCATCATTTTGTGAAAAGATCATCATTAACTGAGCTTTCTAAATATAAAGTTACTACCAAAGCAGAAGATGTGTAAACCGAAGTGTAAAGAATACTCCCTTTTGAAAATACAGTACAGGTTTTCACTCAAGCACATAAAACCAGGAATACATATATACAGGGAATAAGTTTAGCAACATATGTTGTTCTTGTTGATCAGAAGACCTTCCCTGCTCTTCCTTAAAACTCATCCATACTAAGGAAAAAAAGGTTGTTTATTTAACATGATAGTTGGACACATTTTAAGATCTTAATGTAGAGAGGTAAATTGCAGTTTCTGTTAACTGGCTGAGGAACTCTAGGCTCCCCACAAGAAGCCTCAGCAGGTATTGCAGCATACCATTGTACCTGTCATGTCATCAGACCACTTCCTACAGTTTTGAGTCTGGACATTCTGTCCTCTCTCTTGATTGACTGACTGTTTGCCCCAACCCATCCCCATACCTCAGCCACCCACCACCTTCCATGCACATTTCCCTTTTTCCTTCCCCCTCTCTCCTTCTATTTCATTTACCACACACGCATACACCTCTACCTCAATATAATGCTGTTCTTGGGAGCCAAAAAAAAATCTTATCACGTTATAGGTGAAACCATGTTATATTGAACTTATTTTGATCCACTGGAGTGTGCAGCCCCTCCCGCTCCCAGAGCACAGCTTTACCGTGTTAGATCCAAATTCATGTTATATCTGGTGGCGTTATATCGAGGTAGCGGTGTATATTGTCTTTTTGTTCAGCTAATTCCTTAGCATTTTTAATAGATCATAGTATTAACATGACAATTGCAAGACATCAGTCTGCTAGTATGTTATAGCCTATTCGCCTACCCTTTACCTGTCTTCTCTATTCAGACTGTACACTGGTCAGGAAAGGGACTGTCTACTACATTGCATACTACATAGCACAATGGGGCCCTGTTCTCAGCTGGCTCCCAGGCACTACCATAAACAATAAGAGAGTCTGCTAGAAAGTTTACCAACATTATTAGATCAGCAAGGCAAATAATTTCTTTCTTTGAACCAGCAAATTATAACAGTCTATTACACTAAACAGCTTGCGATATGTGCTATGTAATTTTAACTTACTAACAGACAAAAAAATAATTGCAAGCATTACTTTCCCTCTCAGATTCCTAAGACAAGCCAGACAAACACTTTGTGAGGGGGGGAAATAAGTTCAGTGGTTTGAGCATTGGCCTGCTAAACCCAGAGTTGTGAGTTCAATCCTTGAGAGAGCCATTGAGGGGGATCTGGGGCAAAAATTTGTCAGGGATGGTACTTGGTCCTGCTAATGAAGGCAGGGGGCTAGACTTCATGACCTTTCAAGGTCCCTTCCAGTCCTATGAGATAGGTATATCTCCATATATTATTTTTCTGTAGCATCCAAAGTAACAAAAAGAAATGAGTAGAGCAGGAAAAACAAACATTTGAAGTCCCCTATAAACAGAAGAGCAGGTCACATTCTCCTACAATACGCCACTAAAATAGGATCAAGCCAACACACACAAAGTGACAATTATGAGAAACAGATGCCAAATATACCCAGTGCTTACTCTTTCAGAGATTAAAAAAATTAGCCCTCATTTTTGTCATTAAAGCCTGTGACTTCAATGCAAACGTCTCTTATAGACACACAGCAAACATAAACCTCATTCACTCAGGAGGTTATTTTGGGGCTAATTTAAAAAGACCAAAACTTTAACCTCCCTGATGAGAGGTGGCTTTGGCATACATGTCAAAGAGGCATTTAAAAATAACAGTATGTCTCCATCAGCTGAACTGCCCCCACAGGTTGAGGCAATTCCATCAGCAGAGCCTACGTCGATTCCCTCTACCCCACCGTCACATTAACATCCACACAGGAAAGGCCTGACAACCACACACAACAAACGGGGCCGTTCACCCGAGACCCCTTTATCTGCCACCCATCGCACCAAGGGGGGCCATCAGCAGCCTCGGACTCACCCACACCTGAAGGTGGACAATACGCACCTCCCTCCTCTCCCCCACAGCCACGCTCCGGCCCCGCCCCCACGTCCCCCTCCCAGCGGGGGGACCCCAACCTACCTGGGACGTTAACGCCGAGGGAGGGGGCGCTAGGTGGTAACAGCCCCCAGCTAAGGGGAAGGGAGAAAAAGGAAGAGGCGCCGCCAGCCACCGGAAGGACCCAGCGCGGCACAGCTCGTTTTGGCCCGGCCCAGCAGGCCCCGGCTCCCTTCTCCGCTACGCCCTCACCCGCGGCCCTGCCGCCCCTCAGGCACAGCCCGCAACACGGCCTCCGCCCCGCTGGCCGAGTCCCCAGCCAAGCCGCTCGGAGCCCGGCGAACGCGCAGCCTGGGCGGTTGGGTTCTGTCTGCTGCGCAGCCCCCTCCGCGGACCGCCGCTGCTGCCGAGCCCTCCCTCCGCGCGCTGCCGAGCCCTCCCTCCCCAGGCGCGGCACGACACTTGGTGCTGCTTTACAGCAGCCTGCAGAGCGCAGCCGCGGCGCAGAGCGCCCCTCCTTCTGGGCGGCGCGTAGGGTGGCGCGGGGCCTGTGCTGAGGAGCGCCATCTGTGGGGCGGAGGCGGGCATGGCAGGGGCGGCAATCGCACAGCTAGGACCGCTGTGCTCAGCCCACGGCTGGCTCGTGATGGAGAAGGCAGAGACGGGGCAAAGAGGTAAGCTATGCAGTTATGAGCCAGGCCCAAGCACATGATGCGATTGGTGCACAAATCACCAGATCTTGTTAAATAATAAATGCTGGGATCTTCGGATTTGCTTTATGGTTTCTGAGCCTCTCAGGTGCACTCCCTTCATCTTTTCATATTTTTCTCTTTAACCTGGAGGGTTACAAACTTGCTTCAAAATAGCTGAAGATCAGATCAGTGATGAATGCACCTGCAATAAGGAGTCTGCAAGAGACTATGCTGCCCTTCTCTTCCTCCTCATTATGAAGGCTCTATGAAGGCTCAATCACTGGAAAGTTGGTTTTGGCTCTGGATTCAGACCTATGCTAAAGCATTGTTCATTAACAGTTACAAAACTGTTCTCCCATCACACAATAAAATACAAATAAATAAAGATGTATTATAAAAAAGACAGAGAATGTTGCCAACGTAGTTTTTCTGGTGTCCTGATTTTCACACAGTTAAAAAGTCAAGAGGTTTGCCTCTATATGCTTGGTAGAGCTCCATTCAACTACCTATGAGATGGATCCTTGTCCCTCATGGATGACTGATGCTAGTGAACAATACCTGGGCTCTTTATTATAATAGAGCAATGGCTCCACTATGGTTAAGGTTAAGACCAGATTTCTGGTTAAAGCTTGATTGTTCTAAATGCTCTAAAATCTGTAGAGTCTCAGATTGCCTTGGAATTTGGGTGCGTCCTGGGAGCCCAGTGGTTGACAAGTGATCCATATCTGTGGCTATTTGAACAAGGGGGTTCTAAGATACACCCACCCTCCAAACAAAATCAGTTTTTCTTACAGTGCATACATTCTGCTGTCAACACATTTTTGCTCACAGATAGAAATCAATTCAGGATTGAGATTATCACACCAGGGTCCTCAAAATCTTACAAATTACTCCTAATAGAGAGCATCCAACCAACTAACCCAGTATGAGAAGTCAAATTACAAATGTTATTAGCCAAAGACTTTAGTCCTCCTGCTAAAAGTAGCACTTTTTGAAGTGCTTGGCAATGTCTCAAATGGATTATACTGAGCATGTGCACAGGGAGAGGGGCTAACTATCCAGAGTACTACTTCAACATCACAGGACTATATGGTTTTTATGGAATTTAATAGTAATTGAGTCTAAGCATCATCTCAGATGCTGTGACTGAATCTAATGCAGGACTCTGAAATAAGCAGAAGGGGCATGTTGCTCAAAGATGCCTCTGTAAAGGGAGATTTTTATCTGAGGGAAATGTAATCTGATTACAACAGAATATTCAGAAGGTGCTGAAGCTATTTTTTTAAATAATAAATTATACATGCAAATACTAATTGGGAAGAAAGAGTTGGTTGGGAACAGGGAGAGAGGTGCAGCAAGTGGAGGGACAATTATACAGGGGATAAATGGAGATGGGTGGCTAGGAGAGGGTTGGGGGTAAGGTGATGGAAGGGATGAGGTGGGGGCTAGGGAGAGTGAGAGGGGAGGGGCAGTGGGATATATGGGTGAATGACAAGAGGAATGGGGTAGAGTAGAGGTAGGGACATCTGGCAGCCCTACATTTTCTTCCTGCATGTGTGCTATGATCTGTGGGCTCCCAGACCATCTACAGGGGCTATGATGCCCCAACTGCTCCTACTCAGGTGATCTGGAAGTCTTGCCTTTCTCCCTACCCCCTAGAAATCCCTCCTCCTCCCCTCTCCCTGTGGTGCCATCTGAGCCCTATTCCCTTCTCCCATGTGAGTGTCAGGATCTAAGGGTCCCTGCCATCTATGGCAGTCTAACTCCTGGCATCAGCATCTCACTTTCACTTTGGACTGTTATGTGGGGCTGGTGACATTTCCCCCCCTGCCCTTCTTCTCCTTATCTTCTTGGGGTGGTTAGATGACTTGCCCCCATTTGGAGGCATCTGCAACAGCAAATCTCAGAGCCAGCAGGCCAGAGCGGGGAACCAGGCCCAGCCCCACAGGACAGAAGCTGCCACTGTGGGGTGAGTGCAGGGTAGGCTCCCTCTCACACCCCAAAGACTTCCCCTTCATACAGGGCAGGGATAGAGACAACGACCCACATACATATAGTAGAGACCAGTTTCACTCAGCCCCCAACAGAATATTTTCATCAGATGCCTATGCTGAGGGGTGAGTGCCCTGGGCACAATGGGCCTCTGCTTTAATCCACCACTGAGTAGAGCACAGCATGCAGGGCAGGGGTGAGGAGAGGTAGGAGGTAAGTAAGTGGGGGAAGAAAGAGAGGATGGATAGAGAGGAAGGGTAGGGGGAAAGTATGAGGTGGGAAGTGGAAAGGGAGGGTGTGTGGGGAAGAGAAAGTGCATGGGGAAAGTGTAAGGTGAGGAGGGGAAAGGAGAGGGCAGGTGTGGGGAATGGCATGGTTCTCACACTATATACAATTTAGCATTTCAGTACTGGTGGGGAGCTTAGAATAGGCATGCTCAGAGCATGGTCCAAGAACACACTGCTGAGATGACTGAGGAGCTGATAATGTGTATGCTTAATACCTATCAGAAATTCTCCAGCTCTTAAGGAGTGGGTTGGAAACACGCACTGACATAAATAGTTCACATATTTCATAGCTATTGTGTCAGGCTGTTTATTTTTCTCTAGTGTATTCTCTTTCAGTTGAGAACATTTCAGTTAGATGAATGGGGCATTTAACATCTCTCTGGGCCTCCTGTGATGATGATGATGTGTTCTAGGTGTCAACTAACAGCTAAATGAGCTGGGGAGGATGAGCTGGAAATATTGGGGGGGGAGGCAGTTAGGATCCATGTTGCTGGGAATGGTAGTGCAGGAGGTGGAGAATGACCAACCCATAGCAGTCTTCTCTCACACACTTCAAAAGATAGTGTAACCACCATGTTATAGAACTGTCTAGATTTGGGACATACGCTATCTATGGTTTCTCTTTCACTGGCCCTGTTAGCAACTACACATTGCAACCATTTCAATATATGACCATTATTTCTACTCCACTATACGAAACTGTATAGGAGTGGGGAGAAGCGCTTAGGAATTACATAGCAACCAAATGGCCTAGCGGAAAGACTAAAAATTGGGTCTATTCCTAGCTCTGCCACTGGCCAGCTAAGTGACTTTGGGCAAGTCACTTAATTGCTCTGTGCCTCAGTTTCCCATCTGTAAAATAGGGTAATGATGTAAAGTTCTCCAAGATCTACTGATATAAAGTGCTGTATAAAAGTGTTTTTGATTATTACCTAGGCACAGCAGTATAGCAACTACAAACCTAGGTGAAAACTACAACTGCCTAAATGGCCACTAACTATCAGCAAACATTTCTCTGTTTCTACAGTTAAGAAATTAAATGCCAAAAATTTCATTAATGTAAAGTTAAGGTTGCCCAGTGATAGCTTGTCCCTTTCAGAATGTCAAGTTCAGCAAAACTCAAAACTTCTGAAAACTAGGAAATACAGAGTTAAGGTAAATGCCTACACAACCTTAACTCCACCCTGTATGGGTGATGTCCCAAAACACCCATAAACATCCCAAAACACACTTAGACTCTGCTTTTTAACTGTAATGGACAGGCACTATCTGCACTTGCCCTATTCTCAAATACTGAGGCTATGTCTCTACTACGGACTTTACAGCAGCATAGCTGTTGTGGTAAAGTTGTGCCGCTGTAAGATCTCTAGTGTAGCTGTTCTTTACCAGCGGGAGAGAGCTCCGCTGCCGGCATAACTAAACCACCCCCAACAAGTAATGTTACCTATGTTGGCAGGAGAGCCTATCCCGCAGACATAGCGCTGTCCGCACCAGCACTTTTGTCAATGAAATTTCTGTCAGTCAGGGATGTGTTTTTTCACACCCGAATGACAAAAGTTTTACTGACAAAAGTGCTAGTATAGACCAAGCCTGAGTCTATTCCCCATACAGAGCACATTTGCAAAATTTAACAACCACTTCAAACCCTTTTACAACCCATTTATACTTGCACACGGTATACCAGTTAAACCTATATTTTCCTCTCTCATTGTTAAATGCACAGTCTGCTCTCATATTCTACCTCACTGCTAACAATACCAGACACCAGTGCCCTGCTGCTGACACAACTTACACAGTTCTGTATTGAAATGTGCGGACTGAAAACTCAACCTACACATGTGTCGCTTTCCTTTGATAACACACGGGGAGAGGGGAGACTTGTTTGCAGAACTCCTCACATCACAATCATAGCTTTGATGCTCCTCAAACTAAAACTGATCCCCAGATCTCCTTTTATCACAAACACTCCTTTACCAATCTACTCCACCTACTGCCTCCACCATCCAGGACTCACTACACCTAAAGCATGGACAGTAACTTGAGTACATGCAAATAATTCCCAGTGGCTCTTACCATCTCCAGGAAGATTGGGTTAAGATTGTGTGGGCATTTACCTTACGTCTGTACTTCCCGGTATCAGAAGTTTGAGTTTTGCTCAATCTGACATTCTGGAAGGGCAAAAGTTATCATTGGGCAAGCTTAACTCTACATTAAAGTTTGCCATTTAATTGGCTGTGATTGTTAATGCCTCCCTCTGAGAGGGCTTTCTACTGGCACTGCTCAGATGTGCCAGCTCTCACTCAAAAATAACACTTGATAGAAATTACTTTGTCCATTATTGAACCACTCCATTTTTTTTTCCCCAGGGAAATTGAAGGTCTGAGGGGGCATTGTTAAAAAGTTTGTAGAAAAAAAATTAAATTGTTCACAATGTTTTAAATATTTTTAGAATTTAAAAACATTTTTCATTAACTTTGTTTTTCCTTCCACATACTACTCAATCTATTTATAGCCTTTGACAGTATTAAAGAATGATGCTATTCCGACTGAGAGACCTAGCAGGGGTGCCCATGTTTTCTAGTCACATAATTAAGAAGATGTAGTGAGAGTGATAGTTACTTTTATGCTTTATTATATGATCACATAGAAGAAACCAACATGATAGAGAGAGAAGTATTTGTAAGCAAACTAAGTTCATATTTTAATTTAAAAAACTCAAAACCAAACATTCCACTAAGCACATTGCTCATAGAAAAATATAGCTGTATACTTTTTCAATTCTGGTAAAATAACTGGAAGAAAATGTGGTAGTATTTTTATTTTTAGGGTGTTTTTTGTTTTTGTATTTTTCCATGATGAATCAGAGATAAATAAAACAGTTAGATTTCAAACAAACAAACTACCTGTTTCTATTCCATGATCTAATTTCAGATCAGGAGAGTACATGCTATTTCCTAGCAAATATGAATAGTTTTAATAATCAAATGGAGAACATTAATTTCCAATTTATAAATAATTTATCGTTCTTTTCCTTGCTATCTTATAGGTGAATTAGTTTCTGCTTTAGCGCCAATTTCTACAAAGTTCTTCTTACTTTTATATTATACACTACTTCAACAATGTATATCAACAGGAAAACTCCACAGTGGAGTGGAAGATGGTGTTTCCCTTTTATAGCAACCAAATGCATTATTAGTGATCCTTAATTTTAAAATTTAAATTTATCTGTATCTATATTATGCTTCATGCTTTGCTTTCAGAAGAGAGGGAGAGAGAGAAACAAACTTTGCATATAATTAGGAATAAGGGCTGTCAAGCAATTAAAAAAATAATTGCGATTAATTGCACAATTAAAAAATAATCTCATGATTAATTGCACTGTTAAACAATAATAGAATACCATTTAACTATTTCGGATGTTTTCTACATTTTCAAATATATTGATTTCAATTACAACACAGAATACAAAGTGTACAGTTCTCATTCTATATTTTTGATTACAAGTATTTGCCCTGTAAAAAACGAAAAACAGTATTTTTCAATTCACCTAATACAAGTACTGTAGTGAAATCTCTTTATCATGAAAGGTGAACCTACAAATGTAGAATTGTGTAAATAAAAAAACCCAAACCAAACCAGCCATACTGATGCATATTCATTTTCATTATCTGAGTCAGATGCCACCAGCAGAAAGTTGATTTTTCTTTTTGCTCCACACCTTGTCCCTCTCAGATTTTGGAAGGCACTTCAGATTCTTAAACTTTGGGTTGAGTGCTGTAGCTATCTTTAGAAATCTCACACTGGTACCTTCTTTGCATTTTGTCAAATCTGCAGTGAAAGTGTTCTTAAAATGAAGAATATGTGCTCATCATCTGAGACTGCCAGAACATGAAACATATGGCAGAATGTGGGTAAAACAGAGCACAGGACATACAATTCTTCCCCAAGGATTTCAGTCACAAATTTAATTAATGTATTTTTTTTTAAAACAAGCTTCATCAACATGGAAGCATGTCCTCTGAAATGGTGGCTGAAGCATGAAGGGGCATACAAATATTTAGCATATCTGGCACGTAAATACCTTGCAATGCCAGCTACGAAAGTGCCATGCAAATACCTGTTCTCACTTTCTGGTGACATTGTAAATAAGAGGGCAGCATTCCCTCCTGTAAATGTAAACAAACCCCTTTGTCTTAGTGATTGGCCGAACAAGAAGTAGGACTGAGTGGACTTTTAGGCTCTGAAGTTTTACATTGTTTTGTTTTTGAGTGCAGGTATGTAACAAAAAAAAAATCTCCATTTGGAAGTTGCATTTTCACAACAAAGAGATTGCACTACAGTACTTGTATGAGGTTAATCGAAAAATATTATTTATTTTGTTTATCATTTTTAAAATGGAATTGTAATAAAAAATATACACTGATTTCAGTTACAACACAGAATACAACATATGTAGAAAACCCATCCAAAATAGTAAATACATTTCAATTGGTATTCTATCATTTAACAGTGTGATTAAAGCTGTAATTAACATTTTTAATTGCAATTAATTTGTTTCAGTTAATTGCATGAGTTAACTATGATTAATTGACAGCGCTGTTAGAAACAAAGGAGTGGAAGAGACTTTCAGGTCATCCAGTCCAGTTCCCTGCTATCATAGGTAACTTCATCATATAAGACAGTTAGTAAATTTAGGAAGCTCCATCTGAAAACTAGTTAAGTAGTTTGCCCACACTACTCCTATTGGAAGGCTGTTTCAGAACCTCACTCCTCTGATGGTTAGAAACCTTTTTCTATTTTCAACCTAAATGTATTCATGGCCAATTTATACACATTTGTTCTTGGACCAACTTTGTCCTTTAGCTTAAATAGTTCTTCTCCCTCCCTGATGTTTACCCCCTGATGTATTTGTATAGACCAGAGGTCGGCAACCTTTCAGGAATGGTGTGCCAAGTCTTAATTTATTTACTCTTAATTTAAGGTTTTGCATGCCAGTAATACATTTGAACATTTTTAGACAGTCTCTTTCTATATAACTAAACTATTGTTGTATGTAATGTAAATAAGGTTTTTAAAATGTTTAAGAAGCTTCATTTAAAATTAAATTAAAATGCAGAGCCCCCTGGACCAGTGATCAGGACCTGGACAGTGTGAGTGCCACTGAAAATCAGCTTGTGTGCCACCTTCAGCACGCGTGCCATAGGTTGCCTACCCCTGGTATAGACCAATTATATCCCCTCTTCATCCTTCAGCTGAAGAAGTCAAGCATTTCCTCCCACAAAACAGGTTGACTTGAAATAGGAACTAAGGCAATTGGAAAAACCGCACCTCATTTTTGTCTGTCGATATAAGGCTCCCAGTAACAGAGAAAGACTTGAAAACATCAACCCTAACGGCTCAAAAAACAGAAGGCAAATACAAAGAATCCCCCCACTCATTATTTTAAATTCTCATGATTTCTAAGCCACTCATTCTGGGGGGGGGGTTGGCTCATGGTTTTTGAGAGCTTGGGGCTGGCGATGCTGGAGTACCTTTCAGGATACTAACGATTTCCTTAAGCTAATACAGTTTCTTTAGGAGAATGCGACTCTACCATTGTGGCCTAGCAGCTCCCAAACCTCAGAGGCCCCGGAGATGCCCAGGGAGCCCAGGGCTGGCTGATCAGAGGCTCTGCACAGTGGTTCCTGGGCCTCAGTGGCTGCCCATGACAGCAGCCTGGGCGCCAAGCAGGGAGCCTTGCAGAGAACGTACCACAGCCCCCCGCGGTCTCCTCAGACAGGCTCTCGCGGCTGCAGCCGGAGACAATGGGAGTCTCCTCGGTCCTGCCCATGGCCAGCGCCACCTTCACCTCCTCCCCACAGAGCACCCCCTTCCCCCAGCCCCCGGGCGGAGACCAGAACCCCCCGGACACGCCCCCCGGCGCAAGGCGGGCAGGCTGTGCTGCGACGGAGCGAGGCTCCAGGTAAGCCTCGGAGAACAGGAGACAGCCGAGCAACGCGCATGCCCGCTTCAGCCGGGTCCTGTGCTGCCGCCATCCGGGGACTGACGGAGGGAGGGAGCAAGCGGCTGAGGGGGTTTCATTGTGCGTGCAGCTGCCGCGCTCACTCGCCCTAAAATGGCCGCCGCTGCCGCCGTCTCCTCTCCCGCCGCTACCCCGTCTGTGGGGCCAGCCCAGATGGAGAGCAAGAAGATCACCGACTTGCGGGTCATCGATCTCAAGTCGGAGCTGAAGCGGCGCAACCTGGACATCACCGGGGTGAAGACTGTGCTCATCTCCCGGCTCAAGCAGGTGAGAGGCCGGTGTAGGCCGCGCGGCCAGGCCGGGCCAGGCCAGGCCGTACTTTACTCTCTGGATTTCGGGAGCCTGCTGGGCGGCCCGGCTCTGAGCTCCGGCGGCGGGCGAACCGCTGCTGGGCGGCCCGGCTCTGAGCTCCGGCGGCGGGCGAACCGTTGCTGTTCACGGCGCTGCCCGCGGAGGGGCCTCTCCGCCCACGAGGGCCGCCGGCGCCGCGCACTCCCTGAGGGGCTCATCTGGCCGCGCGGCCTGGGAGTCCGCCGCACGAGTGTTTTTAATGCTTGCGGTTGGGGGTGGAGGCTGGGCGTGGTGTCCGGGCCGCAGGTGCCCTGGGCTGGTGCCATCGGCCTGGCCTGAGCAGAAATCTGTATTTGGACATCGCCACAGCTTTTTTCATCTGCCAGCTCCCTTCCGACGTAGGGGTGGCGGCTCCTGGAGCCCCGTACTGCGGGAGTGAGCCCAGCACACAGGCAGGCGCCTCTCTGGCGCTGGGCTCCCCCTGTAAAACAGCCTGGCCCTAACCCCGGTTTTGCCATTGCTCAGAGTTGGCATAGATGGGTGACGCTATTTGCGTTGCTTTGTAAGCTCGGTGGTTCTGTTGCCCTGGCACCCTTCTCTGTTGGGTCTGTACGGGGCCTGTTTACAGCAGAAGGCCGTTTGCTTTCTTCTTCCTTCTGACATCCACTGAGCATCTCAAGGTATGGCTGCCACGAAATGACGTGTGGCGAGTTGCCGGGCCTGTGTAAATGCAGGAATGCTCTTGTAAGAGTATTTTCCTAGGGCTTTGACCTGGCCTAGGTGTTGTTGTCTTTACATTTAAATTGCCCTGTACCATTACCTTTTGTGTGAGTAGTATGTTGACGTGTTACATTTTGTAAAAATGTTACACTTATCACTTAGGCTGCTGCCCTTACCTAGATTATTTTCCTCTTCTTCTCAAGTCTTAAACATACTATCTAATCTGAATCCCGTAAGCAATACTTTGTATTTAGGAAGAACAGGTAATTAGGTTTTTTGTATGTAAATTATCAACTTCTAGTTAAAATTCATAAAACAATATTTATTATGTCTTATTTAGGCTATTGAAGAAGAAGGAGGAGATCCAGATAACATTGAAATAACTGTTTCAGCTGATACACCTATCAAGAAGCCAACAAAAGGCAAAGGTTAAAAACCATTAATGCAAATTATACTGTGAAAAATCTATTTACTTAAGGTTTTTAAAAGTATAATTGTCAAATTAAAAATAAGTCTTCACCTGTTGTGAATACTGAGAAATAGTGCTTGTGGATATCTGCCCAATTATGAGGCGGCGTCCTTGATACAATTTTGCCCACTTGTCTATAAATTTAGTCAAATAGGGTCTCTCTCCCCCCTCCTCACAACCCCCCCCCCAAAAAAAACAAACAAACAAACTTGAGGACTGTGTGTGGTACTGACTACTCTCACATATTTACAGTTATCAGCTACTTACTGTGTTTTTTCTGGAAATGCTCAGCCTTTATTTAAGATTGTCTTCCAACTCGAGAAAAGAAATAGTGTCATGTGATGGTGGTGATTGTACACCAAAAATAATAGTGGCCAGTCTAAAACTGAATTGCATGTCAATCTTAAACTGAAATATTCTTGCATAAAGAATTTTTGAATAAGTCTTATCTGTACTGCTTGGGATAAATGCAAAAAGAAACAACATAGACTAGTGACTTGGTTTTGCTTCTAATAGTTTCACTTTCTCATGTGAAATTACTGCATTGTTAAGGAGGAAACAAAATTGTATAGAAGCTTGAAAATTTAGAAACCTTTCTGCTGATCTTGTTACCCAGGTTGTATATTTAGCAAAAAGTAAACAGACCTGAGTTGTTACTCCTGCAGTTACCATTGGTATTTACCTCCTTTCTTCCTCAGCCCTCTAAATCATGAATGATATACACATCACTATATTGAATTGACCTCTGACAAGGTCCCTCTTGGATAGTCTAGATCTCCACCCTGTTGCCTTGCCTTCTGAGACTATTACTGTGTGGGGCAAGTCTTTGAAAGCTGCTAATTAAGATGTGGCTTCCAGCTTTTCTATAGAGTTAAATTTTGGGTTTACTGACAGAATATGAACCCTTTTTGAAAAAGATGCCATCTGTCTTAAGACAAATTCTCCCTTTCTCCTCTCACCCACTTTAAAAAAAAAAAAAAAACTTACGGAAATTGATTATAATGGGATACTTACTTGATTCACATACGTTTCTGTTAACAAGGGTCCTTTGATAGAACCTGAATATAAGTCACACTTCATATTTAAATTTTATAACATTACAAACACACTGCTAGGCTGACTGCGTGGAAGAATTGTACTCTTAACCATATTCGGATATGTTCATCTTCTAAAGTGAATATCCTGGAGAAATGTATTCATTTGTCAATATGATTTGTCATATTTTCCCAGTCTTGGTTTTTCAGAAATGGTAAGACCGTTTCTTCCACATTGAGAACAAAGTGTTTAGCAACCAGATATTACTTTGTTAGGATTATATGCATTCATTTAACCTCATGATGTTGGTCTCCCCTCCTGCTTGTTTCTCTCTTCCACTGTAGAGATTTAACATTTCTGCTAAAATGCTATTACTTTAATCTCTTATAAACCTAACAGTTTCCTCCAGTTAGAAAGACTAGCACTTGAAAAATACATTGGTCAGCTTGTCCCAGGAAGTTTTCCCTGGTAAGCAGGGGAATTTAAGCCATTGATTTCCTCCAGAAACTGAGCTTTCTTTTAAGACTTAACCTATGTCTACACTACAGGTTATGTCGGCATAACTTATGTCATTCAGGCATCTGAATAAACCACCCCCAAAGCAACATAAATTACAGCGACATGGGAGCCGGTGTGGACAGCGCTATGGATGGCATTCTCCCATCAGCATAGAGCGTCTTCACCAGACGTGTGGCTGCGCCACTGTATGTGTAGGCAAGCCCTAAGACTCTAGCCATTCTGGTTTCAAAAACAGTCCTCCAATGTGAATAGATACAGTTTTCCCTCCCTGATGGACTTTGCTAACAAACTGCTATAGTGATCTTTCTGCTGCCTATAGCTTTCTCCAAGCAGCTGTAGGGTGAAACTATTCAGTATCTATCAGGCTTTACTGATGCTATTCACAACGTTATGGTAAGGACAATTTTACTGCTCCCTGATCTTGATACAGCTACTACTGGGGTGGGGGAAAGCTATGAACAGCAGGGGCTGCCACTGAAGTTGTAAGGGAAGTAGTAGATCCATTAGAAAGAGACTGGGGGAAGGATAAGATAGAAGAGAGCCTTCTTTGGAACATCTGTGAAAGGGGAGACCAAAGCTTTTTCCATTCAAGTAGCAACTTCAAACCTTTCAGACAGCAAATCAGTAGATGCTTTCAAAATTAAAAAAATCTAATAGGTGTCTACGGTTTCAGGCCAAGATAAAACTGAGTGCTAAATAGAACTTGCTTGAATAACTTATGTTGTGCTTCTTCACTCCTGAATTTAATAGCTAATTCCTCTTGTGTGCAGGCACATGTGTTTTTGTTTTTGAAAAAGATCTTGCTTCCTTAATCTCCTGTTCAGTGCTGAATGCTGTCACCAAAATGTTGTTCTGGCCACATGTGAAGATCCTAGTAACTTAGATGTCTAGGTCAGATGTAGTAGCTCACCTACAAGGAATTATGTAATATTTTCTGTGAAACGTTATTAGGTGTGAACATTCTCCTGGAGCATTTGCAACCCAAATGCTGTAGCTTTGTGCTAATGCTGGGGAACTTGAGATTGAAACATTTTGTCTATAGCATAAAATAAAACATGATGAATGAGAAGTAAACATTAAAACAAGTTTTAATACCAAGATGCTAATGCAAACAAGGATGCTAGTTTGTTAAACTATGTTTAAGCAAGACCCATTGGTCTCGCACGACAAACTTCCTTTGTCTAATTTCAGGCCATAATTCCAATTTAAAGGCAGTATGTTGGTGGAAGTAACATGCATCTGCCTGTAGCTATCTGACCCTGTTACTACCTGAAAGTAAAGGAACCAAATTCAATCCAACCCCATTGTATCACTAAAAGATGTATATGTACTAGCACATGTTATAGTACTGTTGTCATCTTATTCCTCCACACTACTTAGCCTTCATGGCCCTAAATTTTATAGTGTCCCCCGAATGTCAGTTTTTAAAAAATAATAAAATACTTAAAAGATGAGGCAGATCTCCACCGTTCCCCAAAAAACCCATAGTTTTCTTGACAATTAATGACATCCAACAACACAGAATTGTGTAATCAAAATTTTATTCCATAATCTCAAACATGCTACTTGTCATCAGTACAAAAACTGTACACAATACTGCTGTGCAATAAAACCATAATATCTTATCCAAGAGAGATAGTGACATTTGAAGTGACTTACACAGTCATACCACTTGTTCCATCACATTTCTTGGTATAAACTCTGCAGTCTGTATTCACATTTTCCTGCCACTACTCCCTGGTTACCTATATCTTTATCTGATAGTTTTCAATAGGCATCTGGCTCTCCATAGGAAAAACTGATTACTCATCTGTTTTATACTAGATAATCTTCCACCACCATTTAACTCAGTTTCCTTTGGAACACTCCTAAATGCCTCAGTCTATTCGTGTGATCTTAGCTCTGTCCCCCATTTTTATTATTGGGCACTGTCCTGCAGTATTCACTCACCATGGATGGTGCTTCTTTCAGGGCTGAGGCTTCCCTTTGCGGTCTCTCAACCCATTGTCGTCGTCCTCACTGTGTGGGCCCACTCTTGTTCCAGAGCTGCATCTTCCTCTTCATGATTTGGCCCTCCAGTCATGTCACTGTATGATTTCTTCTTCTGGGGTATAGAAGAAGAAATCGGCAACACTGGTGTTTCAACAGGTGTTTGTTGGATGACTTGGAAGTAGGAACTTTTCTATATGTTGCCACCTTGCTTTGCTTCATAGGCACTACTAGGTATTCTCTAACGACCGTAACATATGTGCCTTTTAGCCCCAGGTATTGGTCCCTTAGATGATGCTGATCTTGCATAACAATTGTTCTCTCACTAAAAATGCTTTCTGGGGGTCTGACCTTAGCGGTGTGGGCATACTATACAACGCTGTCCTTGCTCACCTGTGGATGGACCAGTAGTAATCTAGTTCATTTACATTAGCACCACTGATTACTACGGAACACTTCACTCTCTGAAGGCCTTTTTTTGTCAAAACATATTGTCAATATTAGAGGCATGTTGCATTAACAGAGAACTATCTGCATCAGCACCTTTAAGTAGTATTGATACTTTTTTGAGAGAATAAGGGCATCATAGTTTCGCTTGAAGATGAAGACTGTCTTTTCTCATGCTTCGAACACTCGTGTAACATCAAGGAATAAATGTGGGCTTGCTTTTATTGCAGTGTATTAAGGTGGATTGCAAGTATTTGATCATCATGGAGAGACTTCGAATAACAGCAAGTGTCCTCCCATCTGGTCTAGGCAATACCAAAAAAAGAAAAAAATCATTCTGATGCTCCCATTTATTTGGCTTCTGATGAGGACACTTTCAGAAATCTGGCTTTCAAGAAGGATGCCTTTGAGTGCCATAATGTCTGAGGACTTTCATGTGGGGGGGGGTACCTCTTCTCCCCCCTACCTCCCAATGCTTCTAGTTAATTTTTCCTCCACAAGGCAAGCAGATGAATTTTAGAAACACCCTAAATTAAATAGGCCTTTGCTGGACACCTGTAGCATCAAGAACACTTGCCTCATGAGCATAGTGTGCATGTTTATCTGGATACAGGTGCAGGAGAAGTTCAAGGATCGAAGGTAGAACATGGAGAAGTCCCGTGAAGGCCAACAAGGCATTCAATTAGATGACTGATTTTTTGTTTTTGTTTTTGTTTTTGTTTTAAAGAAGCAAATTGTGATGCCGAAAGGACAAGTACAGAAGACACTGTTCAATAATACTGCTTTTAGTTACATTTCATTCTTCATTTATCATTTGTTTATGTGAACTATAAGATTGTTGGAACATACATGAATATAGCTGCTACTGGAGTGATACAAATTGCCCAAGTTTAAAAAAAAAAAAAGTACGATTCTAAACCAGTCTAGATTAGACTCATGTTTCCAAGAGCTGAGGATTCCATGGAGTCGAATGGATCTTTCTGTTGTGAAGTCACTCCCCACCTAAAGAAGACTAGCTTCTTAAAATATGCCTTTTGATTATAATTTTTTCTTTGCCACTTGTACCTTGCTAATTTCATGGTATTTCACTCTAAATATAAAGCAGCAATGCTAAACATGGCAAAAGGATGCCTTTTTAATTCAAATCTGAATTGATCTAAAAATGCATTTATAAAAACTAGTTTGGGCATTTATCTGTATCTTACTCATATAACTAATGAGAGAGAACAGTCAATGTCTGCCCTGTTTGGTCAGGAAGTTTGCAAGTTTTGAAGTACTGTTTAGAACTTGCCTCTTAGATTAAAAAAAAAAGAAAAGAAAAGTTGTTGATCTTTCTTCAAGAGACAAACATGACTTGCTTATTACATCAGAAGTGGATGTGGGGCTGTTTGTGCTAAGGAGTGATGTACTTTAATTGTCTAGATATATGGTCCATTCACTGGAAGAAAGGGTATGGTGAAAAATTGAAGAGCAAATCATTAATGTGTCAAATATACTAAGTAGCAAAAAACCTTCCTTGGGGAAGTTCAGTGATCCTAATTGCCCACATCATCCCAGTTGCATCTGGTCTTGGATTCCAGCAGCAACCCAGTTGTACCAATTCTGATCAGAATGTGCACTTTTATCTTTTCTAAAAGGTTACTCACAGGCTGATTCTTGGGATTAAGTTTTTCAGTGTCTTTTATTCTTGGAATTATTTGAAGTGCACAATATCTGGCTTACTCATCTAGAAAGGATAAGTGGGCTCCAATGGAGTTCTCAGTCACTTTATCCCCCCCCAAAATAAAAAAAACCCAAGCAAAACAAAACATACACAATGCTAGATTTGTGACAGTTGTGTCTGAGAGGGAGATATTCATTGCCAGGTCTTAAGTCTAAAGTTTAGCACCTAGAGTTGGTTGCTCACTACAGTTAATGCTACTTCACTGTTATCAGAATTACTACATAACATTTTTTTTTTAAATTTAAGAATTGAGTCTGAAGAACGAGTAAATTCTAAAGGGGAGGGATCAGAATTGAAAAAGTATCATCTTGTTAGGTGGGTCTTGATGACTGTGCGCTATTAAATGATTACATACCAACTTGATTTCATTACCCTTGAGTTTCATCTCAAAACATAATGTTCTTTGGGAATTATACCATGGTGAGTGATTCAGTTGAGCTGTAGTATTATGCAGAACAGTTAATTGAACCCTACTTCTCCCACATCATAAAGCACATGAAGTCAAGTCTTACAATAGGAGTTGCTCTGAACTGAAGTTATTAGTGTATCCTGTCTTTTTAGGTAAAAAACAGGAAACTGATGAACTAAGTGGTGATGCTTCAGTGGAAGATGATTCCTTTGTCAAGGTAATAACTAAATTTATTTGAGAACTTATATACTGAACTGTTCCAGTCAGGTAAATGAAGCAAAGTTTTTGCTGAAAAGCTCCATTTGACACAAGTTAACTTAGATGGAGATCTAAATCCTTGTTCATGCTGTGTTTACACTACTACAAGATATTTGATCATCTCTTATTACACACACATTAAATTATATGGCTTGATTTATCTTGATGCATAACTTTCTGCATGTGAGCATACTCTGTGCTTCAAAATAAATGGGAACTCTAGGAATGACAACAGTAAACAATGTTGAAAATGTAGCTATTTGATATTCTTTTGAAGAAACAATGGCTTTGTTCTACTGGAAGGAAATGCCTCGAGTTATACCATATGTTCTTCTGATTGAAAGGAAAGTGAGTTGGAGGTTCAAGATGCAAGCGATCAAGATGGAAATGATGAACTGAAGGACTTTGAAGAAGCTGGTGAAAATGAAGAAGAGAACTCACATTCTAAAGAACTGCGTCCTTCAGAAAAGAAGAAATATTCTGATTCAAAACAGAGAAAGACAGCAGAAGATGCAGAGAAGGATTTTGAAAGCCAGGTACCTTGCCACGCTTATTAAAATCTGTATGAACTTTCATTGGAAAAACACATTTCTGTTTAGTCTGTCAAACTCTTCGGGAAGCTAACGGTTGTCTCTTTCAGTCTGTGTTAATTCAGCTCACTAAAAGAGGTAGTACTTACTTCAAACTCCCTTGCTCCTCTTAATCTGTTTTAGGAGTACAGAGCTGAATCTCTTGACTCTCTAGATGCTTTTTAAATATCATTATTACTAGCTTGTTTAGCAAGCCCCTTATCTATGTTTTCAACTTAGGAAAATGATCTTCAGGACACAGAAGATGATACATTTCCAACTGTCCATGTAAGTTCCAAACAGTCTTGTTAAACTTATGATTAGGAAATTGAAGCAAAGCCTGGCTTAAAGTGACCTTTCTCAGTTAAGTTATTAGGCTTGAACCTTTGAGCTTCTGATGGTATAATACAGATGTTTGCAAATGACTGCAATGCAAGATTTGCTCACTGTATTATGGATGGGCGTGGACTTTGAGAGATCTTCTCAAAGTGACTATACTTGGTTCTTGTGGGGGCATTATACAAACATTTAGCTAATCGACCTGAAAATACTTTGAGGTACCTCTTTAGTGAAACTTGAGAACTAATAGGTAGCATCTCTAACACAAGGTATACAAAACCCTCCTCTCTTTCATTTCAGAACTTCATTTCCGAAGTTAAAATTTTAAACATGTTCTGGAGATGAAGGTTCAGATACCTTTTTTTTTTTTTTAAGGTAAAATTCTTCGTTTTGAAATTCATACAGAGTTCCAGACACTTCTGATGAAGACATCCAGAATGTGTGAAATATCTAGTGGAAACAGATTATCTTCCCCCTCTCAGTTAATCTTTGTAACACAAAAAAGTAAACATTTGTTAAACAGAATATGTATCAGACGTTTGTATATTATTCAAACTAGGGGCTCTCTCACTTCCAAGGCTAACACTAATTAATTGCCTTTGATGAAACAGTGCAACGATAACTCTAGAACACATATCAAGTAACACTTTGTTGACTACAGTAGAAGTTGGTAACGGTGCCACCAGTTGTAAATTCCCTTTAACGGAAAAGGGAACTTTTATAGAAAGGGAACTGTTCTTAAGTGGAAAACAAAGATGTTACTGAATGCTGTGGTATGAATTCTAACTGGCTGCAAAAGATGGTATAAACAATTTGTACCATCAACTTCTAATTAAACTCTTTAGTTTTTGGAAACAGTTCCTTAATTCAAAAATTTGGATTACTGTGGATTTGGAATTCATAACTGTTGTGCTTAAACTCTTGTAGCAAACAGATACTTAAACTTTATTTCCCCCTGTCTTGCAGAATGGTGAAGAGGAAGAAAATGAAAAAGGTACGTTTTGAAGTTTAGTAGAGTTGAGAGGTTCAAAAAACACCTTAAACTGGTAGATTAAAAGTGAAACTTGCTTAATATTTAGTCTAACATTAGGGTTGTCTCCAGTATTAAATATTGACTGTCTCTGCATTAAGCTCACTAAGATCCATGTACTCAGTGGATTTATTTTTCTCTAAAAGTGGATGATAGTACATATCAGTTACTGTGGTGGATGTATGCTTATTATTAATTAAACAAAAACAAACCAAATATGCAAGCACTTCTGTTTCTATGGTGCAGTAAATCTTGATGCACAAATTGAAGACTTTCACTGCAGTAACTGGTAGATGCGTAACTGAATGAGACAGTACATTACTATACTGAACTTAGAAAACTCTACCAATTATGGACCATCATCTACTTGACTTTTCACATACTGTCATCCACGTGCTGCCAGGTTGTGCTTAGGATGGTAAAGGAAGCTTTCAGAAACATGGAGTCTCAACAGCGGCTTTTTTAAAAAGCCATTCTACTTAACTAACACTACAGAAGCAATGTGACACATCTGACCAACCAGAGACTTTCTGGAGAGAAGACAAAGGATTCTACATATTGTGGACTAGAAAGGACATGGAGCACTTTCACTTTAAACAAGATGGACAGTATTGAAGTTACTGAATAAACCTACAGTCTCACTGTTTACGAGGGACCCTATCGCTGAAGCATTTGTTTTCTGTGAATGCAAGAATATTGTTGGAGATACTACTTATGGGACTGAGAATGAATACTGAAAATCTGCGAAGTGGATGAAGACTGAAAACCAGTTTTCTACGAACTTTGAAGTTCACACTTCGGTTTCTGCAGCAGACTTGTTCAGCTATCTTGACTGCCAAACAACCATTCAGAAAGAAGGATCAAGACAGAACCGTGAAACTGTATTGAAGACTGACTTAGACTCTCCCGACTGTAACTCTTAAGGATTTTAGAAGGTTAAAAGTCTTACAACAGGGAAGTTTTTCAAACATTGATTAAATCAAACTGCAAGCATCTGAAGAAAGCCTTTCTTTATGGCATATTGACACCTAAAGTGGAAAATGGATACTGGCTATGAAAAACTGGTATCTGCAGGATGGAACCATTTTCTAACTCCTGCTGTTTGTTGGTATTTGTTTTTTAGAAAATGTATTTTGTCATGGCGAATAAGTGATCCTGGGTGAAGGATTTATTTACATGTTAATACACCTTGTTTTTTCCCCCCTAACCTTCCATCAGTGCTAATAACTGGCTTTGTATTTTCTAGGTCCTATTCTAGCTTATGCATATGAAATTGTTTAAACTTCTTGTTTTGCCATATTTATTCCTGTTAAATCCTCTTAGATAAAGCAGGTTCTGGTGATGGTATACAAGAAGTATCTAAACCTCTGCCTTCAGAAGAAAGCCTAGCTGAGGCTGATCATTCGGCTCATGAAGAGATGGAAGCTAACACATCTATGAAAGAAGCTGAGGATGATAACATATCGGTTACAATCCAGGCTGAAGATGCCATCACTCTGGATTTTGATGGTGATGACCTCCTAGAAACAGGTAAAAATGTGAAAATTACAGATTCTGAAGCAAGTAAGGCAAAAGATGGGCAGGATACCATTGCACAGAGCCTGGAGAAGGAAAGAAAGGATTATGAGATGACTGAGAACCATAAAGATGGTAAGAAGGAAGACTGCGTGAAGGGTGATCCTGTCAAGAAGGAAGCCAGAGAAGGTTCAAAGAAAGCAGAATCTGGAGACAAAGAAAAGGACACTTTGAAGAAAGGTCCCTCGTCTACTGGGGCCTCTGGTCAAGCAAAGAGGTTTGTCTTTCTATGTCCGTTCTTTACGATACTGAGTACCAGCATTCAGTAAGATCACTCTACATTAAGGGGGTAGCAGCAAGCATCTTATAATTAATATCTTATGCTCCTGCCTATAGATTTTTTTTTGACCGCCATAAGTTACTTTTTAAAAATTCAAGATCTTCGTATAGACATTATGTCCTACTGATTGCATTGTCGAATTGTCAGCAAATTTTTTTTTTTTCAAATTGACAAGTTTAAGTATCCTTGTGGTGATGGTAATGAACAGCTATCAGTTCTAAGAACACAAAATGAAGTCAAGTCCCCGTCCTGAAATCTGGAGAAGATTGCCATATATCCACTGAATAGAATTGTCAGAAAAATCTAGATCTTCAGGCATCTTGGGGAAATCAGTGCAAGAATCCATAAGGGAATCATTTTGTACAAATATAACCCAGTCCACGGCCCTTTTTGAAATGTTAACTTGGCTGTTAGTAGTAGTGTATAAAATGTGATGTCTAAAATTCTGTATTTTCAATTTTCTTCTGATGATTTGCTTCTCCAGCTCTGCTAAGGAATCCAAAGAAAGCAAAACAACATCAAAGGATGATAAAGGTAACCTACCTCCTACTATAACACTTAGTTTTATATTGCTATATCTTGTGATTTCACCACAGAATACTGCAAAATTGTATCCATAGTAATTGGATAGCCACATTTTACTTTACGTGATACTTGGGAATCAATCTAGGAAGTGACTAAAAGCTAAATTACTGCAGAACATCTCTTAACCTGTTATATCTTTCTTACCATGAACTAAAATAGCTTAGAGAATTGGTTCAATTTTTGACTGAAGTCAATAGTGGTAGGAGTACACTAGGCCTTAGTTTTCCTGTGGTTTTTTTAATACTTCAAGCTCCTTTCAAGTTAGTTAGCCCTAATCAAATAAGTGAAAACACATCAGTGTACTTCAGATCAATCATGAGCAGAAGGACAGCTCCATTTCTGGTTCTTGTGACTTTATTTTGAAGAATAAGTATTTTAGATACAGAACCTAAAGTTAGTCACAGCTGTGTCCGTTGATGTATAATATTCTAATATTTTCTTCTAAAATTCATGTACCATAGAACCTCAGTGTTATAACCTCAGGAATACAGGTTGGTTGTAACTGAAATGTTCATAATGCTGAACAAAATGTTATGGTTATTTTGAAAGTTCACAACTGAACATTGATTTAATACAGCATTGAAACTTGATTGTGCAGAAGAAAACTGTTGCTTTTAACCATCTTAATTTAAATGAAACAAGCATAAAAACTGTTTCCTTATCAAATATTTTTAAACTTTCACTGTGTGTATATATTGACATTTAACACAGTACTGTAGTACATTTGTTTTTTTGTTTAGTCTGTCTGGTTGCGAACTTTTGATTCCAAGTGAAGTGTGTGGTCGACCACTTAGTTTGTAACTCTGAGGTTCTACTGTATATAGAAATTGTCTTGGCATTGCGTTGCTACCCTTTTTAAAAAAATGAAAGCTGTTAGCTGAGTAGCTTACCAGCAGCAATGCCAGTTACAGGCATTTGTTTACTATATAGTTAGCAGTCTTAACTCCTTTTAGCTGTTGGTCTGTCAGGAAATTCCATTTGCTTTTACTGTATCTGATATTACAACAAGAATTACATAAATAGTAGTTGGTGAGCATAGTAAGGTAACTGCTCTCCAAGTCTAAAAGGCCATAAACACTGGGAAGAACCACAGTGTGGGTCCATAGCAAAGTCCTTAAATTGTCATGCATAGAATTCTTGTCCTCATCACAAAACATTTTATTTGGAACTAAACAGAATGCTATCCAGCAAATGGAATTTACCTTCTGAAAAACACTTTACATGTTGAATGTGAAATTTAACTCCCCCTCATAGTATTGTAGATACATGTTCATTATGTTCTTTTTGTATGTTTAACTTCATGCATAACTTCAAATAACATTTTAATAACTAGGATACAGCAACTCCATTTTGTTACAACTAAAGCATCAGATGACAACTAAAAGATTTTCAGAGAGGTATCTTAAAACATGTGGACACTTACAGTTTGCTGGATTTGCAGTACACTGTAAAAAAAGGTCTATGCATTAGGTATTCATAAAATTCCCCATCTAAGATTTTTAAATACGTATACTTAAGCATTACAGTCAATTACTTAGTTCAAATTTTTCCCTTTTGTTGTTACTTAGGCTCAGTACAGAATAAGTAGTCTTTTTTCCAGATGACATAGGAAAAGATTAAGGACCTTCAGATAGGATGGCGACAAGTCAGTTTTTAGAATAAATAGTTTGCAGGGTTCCAATTTTGGTACTGTTGGCATTGCCTATATGTATGCCTAGGATCCTGTTTCAATAATAAATGCATTTGAATACAAACAATTGCAAGGTAATATATCTAGGTATGACCTGCAGTCTTTGTTCCTTGAAAAACAGTGATTCTGAAAAAGATTTAGCTGTCATAGTGGATAAACAACTGTACACAAGCTCCCAGTGTGATGCTCTGGCAAAAATGGCTAATGTGATCATTAGATGTATAAATGGGAGTAGTGAGGAGGTAGGGGATCTTGCCTCTCACTAAGGCATTGGTGACTACTGGAATACTGCATCCAGTTTTACTGTCAACATTTTAAAAGATGTTGAAAAATTGGAGAGGGGTCCAAAAAAGAGCCACAAAAATTATATGAAGTTTGTGAGAAAATGTTTTACAGTGAAAGACATAGAGCTCAGTCTTCTTTTTTTAAGAAGCTAAAGGATTGAGGTGACTTTGCAGTGCTGTATAAGTATCTTCATGAAAAAACAATACCAGGCACTAAAGGAGTCATTAATCTAGCAGAGAAATGCATAACAAGAACCTAGTGGCTGGAAATTAAACCCAGACAAAGTCAAATTTTTAACAGGGTGATTAGCCACTAGACCAAACTACCAAGGGAAGTGATGGGTTCTTGATCTGTCTTCAGAAAAAGACTGGATGCCTTTCTGGAAGATATCTTTTAGTCACACTAGTTATTAGGCTAAATAGAGGGGTAACTGGATGGATGAAATTCTATGGTATGTATTATACAGGAGGTCAGACTATATATGAATTAATGGTACCTTTTCTCAAAGTATGAATTGAGGTAATAATGACTTATTTAATGATCTGGTAACATTAGACCACATCTTAGTAACTTCAAGTTTTCTTTGTGAAACTTGTTCCAGGAAGTGCAAGCAGTGTTAGTGGTAGCAGTGGAAGTTCAACTAGAAACTTATGGGTTAGTGGACTCTCTTCCAACACGAAAGCTGCTGACTTGAAAAATCTCTTTGGCAAATATGGAAAGGTATTTCTTTGTGTTCAGTATTTTGATTGAAAGAACTAAACTGACAAATGTTATGTTTTAACATGAGCTGATCAAAGACCATATCTCACTGACCAATAGAAAACCTAAATTGCATAACGGTAACATCAGGAGCTGCCATCAAAATAAGTGTGTGTCTATGCAGGAGTATTTTGGCAGTGAAGGATAAGGTTTTTGTTGGAGTAGCTTCTGTGACAGATGAGGGGAGGTAGGGATATTGAGTTACTACCTACATACCAACTGAGTTCTCATTTCTCCTTCTCAAAACCTGCAAGGGTCAGTCTCTGTCCAATGCATATGCCATAGTCTGGAGTGGTCAAATGGAAAGGTTTTGTAGCACAGCCTAAAATGACATCTTCGTGTTGGGATTAAGGAGGAGTTGGACTGCAGAAGTCGTCACTTTCTCATAGCCAGAGTCTAATTCTTTTTGATGCAAAAGTCTTTGTTTACTCTGAATAGTAATTAGAATAGCACAAAAGGTTGTGGCCTTTTTTGGTCTGAGTGGCTTATTTGTCTGTTTTAAAACTTGTTCCCAGTTGACTTTGAAGCTAAATGAAGAAGCCTCTCAGATTGAAATAAGGATCCACGCAATCTTTTGCATCTTAAAATAACACCTTAATATAAATATACAGCTCTGTTAGACAGTTGCTAACCTCATTTTACAGTTTTGGGTTGGGGAGACCTGCAAAAGTCATGACAGTGGTCTAGGTATAAACTGTTAATTTGACTTAGCTTTCCGTGTTGTAACAAAACTTTTTAAATTCCATAAAACTGTTTATACAGGTTTGTTTCCTAGGCATGGTGTGTAGACTTGACACCAGGACTTCATGGATTCTGCCGACATGCAGTTTGCCACAGAATCTAAATCTTCATTTAAATATTTTTATGGTCTTATAGTTGCATCTGTGTAATCTTCAGAAGCTCAGGAGTATACAGTGCATCTCAGTGAGTTATTAGAACCAGAAGCCTGTATTTATAAATTACATATGAACATTTATTCCACTGCTGGTTATTCTAACGAACACCTAACTGATATGTATATCCCACAGTCCTGAAATGCTTCCCACACCACCTCAGATGTTGACATCCTTAACTGTTCCTATTCAAGTGATGAAACCTCCAGCTCTGCCCTTTTCTCCTTCTACAGTGCAGACTTGCATTACTGTAAAATAATCTATGATCTATCAAAAACTGAATTTAAGAACAGTGTAAACAGACGTATATCAAAAGGGGCTACAGTACTGCATGTTTAAACGTTCATTTATTGAAGCTGTGGTACAAATTCCAGTCTGCTGCCTGAATGCTGCAGAAACTAGAAATGACACCCCAGCATTTATGTACTTTGTTGCAAGTTTGACCTAACTGGGAGCCAGAGGTGACACCTTGCTCAGTGCTTTCCTCTCAGCAAGAGGCATCCTGGCACACACTACTGAAATTACTTGACAGTCTGATATTGACTCTTGAAAGAGGTTCCCTCCTCCATATGTATATGTGGAGTGGATTGCTGCATGGAAGTTTAAGTGCCAGTATAATTTGTTGGTTTCTCATTTGTCTAGCCAACAAAGTTAAACAGTGTGATAAAGTTTCAACAAAATGTTACTTTAGTGGATGAGTACTAATTTTATTCTTGTATTTCATATACACTAAGACTTTTTAGACTTTTGTGTTAGATCCACTTTTGAGCAGATACACAACTTGTCATTACTAAGCTGAGAGTTGGGTAACACATTCAAGACTTCTGAAAATTTTACCCTTAGTGAGAATTTTCACTAAGAGTAGAGATTCTTTTCCTGTCTCTACCAGCTACATTCAAAATGTTAAGCTTTATTCTTCAAATATATTACATTTTTTTAGGTCCTTAGTGCAAAGGTGGTCACAAATGCACGAAGCCCTGGAGCAAAGTGTTACGGCATTGTAACCATGTCTTCCAGTACAGAGGTGGCTAGATGTATTGCACATCTCCATCGCACAGAGCTGCATGGACAACAAATTTCTGTTGAGAAAGTAAGTTTAGTGCATACTCCTTACATAAGGATTCTTTGTGTATGTGGTCGCATTCTATTAAATTTACCTTTCTAAAAATTGTAGGTAAAAGGTGATCCTTCCAAGAAAGAGCTGAAGAAAGAAATTGATGAGAAATCTGGTTCTGGTAGAAACATGGGGGATAAGAAGACTGCATCAATCGATAAAACTAGCAAGTAAGAGCTTGCTTTACATCTTTTGGTTTGATGAACTGTCTAAACAAAATGATGTGTACGGAAACTATATAGTCAAACCTTTCTTACTATCTTTGTCCTTTTTAAACAAGAACTCAGTCAGCCAAAAAAGAAGAAAAGAAATCTGACAAATCGGAGAAAAAAGAAAGTAAAGAAGCTAAGAAAACTGAAGGTAAAGATGAGAAGAATGATAATGGATCAAGTGGCCCTAATCAAGAATCCACTAAAAAAACTGAAGAAAAGAAGCGAATAAGTATGCAATATAGCTTTTTTTCCTATTGCCTCTGTTTTCATCTTTTCATTTGCTTTTATGGCAGCAGATAATACCCAAGATGCCACTGCATATAAACCCTAAAACCTTGTTTCCTTAAAACCTTCAGCAAGAGTGCTCTCATCACTAAGTTAGAAAGTCATTCCAGTTCTGTCTTACAGACTACTAGATTTTTGTATGACTGTTTATTACACATATGTATTGACATACCTGTCCTATCATAGTCATCTTAATTTTTAATATTCATATCTTGCATTTCAGCAAGTAAACTTTCCAGAGCAGGCAGTTGACCATCTTAGAATGTTAAGTTATTTTCATTTGTAACTGTACTGTTAAATCAACCACTTTAATTCATACTTGTTTTAAACCCATTTTTCTTAGGTGGAAAAAGTCCAGGTCAGATGGTAGTTCTAGACCAAACGAAAGGAGATCAGGGTCACACTAGGACAGTGAGAAGGGGAAGGTTTGATAAAGTAAGTATCTGTAAGTATCTCTCTAACCTTGACACACAGTCTTGTCTGTCTCACGTTACTTTCTAACCACCTATCTCCAATTAATAAGCCAAGTAACTATCTGCAGATAGTTGTTAGCTTCAGAATAGTCTAAGGTGTCAATAGTGTTGTCCATGCTAACTAGTTCTTGAGGTTGTCATATTGTAAACTAGCATAGTATCCAGAAATCCCCCTAGTCCCATGTGACTTTTGAAATAACTGGAATTTCTGTCTGCAGCCACTGGTGCTAAGGAACAAAGAGCGTTTCATTCAAGATAAAATGAAGTTCAGGGAGTACAGAGGTAGAAAGGATATCTTGCCTTTTGAGAAAATGAAGGAACAAAGAATGCGGGAGCACATGGTTCGATTGGAACGAATACGTCGAGCAGTTGAGCTCCGAAGGTAGTGATCAAAAAATTTTTGTTTCAGTTCAGACTATTTTAAGACTTAATTGGGTAAAATTGCTATTGGAAATCCAATTATAGGGCATTTCATCAAGCATTTTTCATGCTCAGATGTCAAATTGGTATGAAAATACTTCCGTCATATCTGAAGCCCAAATTTGGTGCAAAAAGTCAGAAATTAGTGTCCGTAGAGTAGAATAACTGGGATATGTATTTCATAACTCTGTGTTACGTCAGTTCTTACGTGTGATCAGTCTATTTCTGTAAACTCTTGACATCTTTAGTCCAATTGACTGTAATAGGTGTGACTAGAAATAGCTAATTCAGTAAATACACCTTAATGACAAGGAGGCATGATATGGGATTGGTATTTTTGCAGCCAGTAGGTCAGTCTGTCTCTTTGAAGCTGGATAGATACTCTGCTTTGTTCTGCTCCCTCTATGTGGGTCAAGCTCGGCAAAGGGAGCAAAAGCAACCCATGAGTTACCTGTTGGCATTCCTATAGTGTGGGGATTTCCAGCAGGTGTAGCGCTGATATAGCAGGCTGCTACATCTCCCTCTCTGCAGCCTAGTGCGGCGGGGGAGGGGGAGAAGGAGAAGGGAAGGAGTGGGGCCATGCTGCACACTTGTGGCCTAGCTATAGCCAGCTGTTGTGAGAATTGGGAGAGCGGTAATTAGCTCCCTGATGATGATTCTCTAGTTCTGCTGGAACTGCCACAAGCTGTGTACAGCAAAGAATCTAACTCCCACCTTTTATATTTTTGCTGTGCTGTCAGCCTGGCAGAGTCAAAATGCAGACAGTAGCAGCAGAGAGGTGCCAATTAAAAAAAAAAAACAACTAACACCTACTCCCCATTCTATCAACATTGAATCTACGTGCACCTCAGATGACCTCTTAAATAAATGGACTTTGTAGCATGCTGTTCAGATTACCCACTTCGAGCTGTTTGGGACAAAGGAGGAAGTGAATTCCAAAAAAAAAAAAGGGCCCTGCCAGCAGCCATGTCTTTCAGTTTGAACGCTTGCTGACTACAGCTGTGGCAGTATTGCACAGGAGAAACCAGTCTCAAACAACCACAATAAGCCATAATTTTTAAATTAATGTTGTAGACGAAGAGAACTTGCTGAGAGAGAGCGTCGTGAGAGAGAACGCATTCGTATCATACGTGAACGTGAGGAACGTGAGCGCTTGCAGAGGGAAAGAGAACGATTGGAGATTGAACGACAAAAACTGGAGAGGGAAAGAATGGAACGAGAGCGCTTGGAAAGAGAACGGATTCGTATTGAACAGGTACGGGCCAGTATGCACAAAGTGCAATATTACGTCAAGTTACAATACTGTACTTAATCCTTTCCATTTTATTTGCTGTGATTCTCTTAAGTAGAAAATACAACTTGTAAACAGTGAGCTTTCCCTCTGGCTGTTCAGTAGCTTATACAGAGAGTTGTCTAGATCTCAGTGGAAGTCCACAACCAAGAGACTAAAGGATTCTGTTGGCCACATAAATCTAACTTAAATCTGCAAATATTTCTTCTTTAACTATGAATTTACTGCAAACAGAAAATGAGAGTGCCTTTCAGGGCATATTGATACTAGAAATGTTAAAACTTTCTAGTGACAAACTCTTGGCTAATGAGATGGCATACCAAAGGTCCTATCACTCTTTTTCATATAGTGAGTTATGTCTCATAGATCCCAATAGTCTAAAACTACTTCTTCTGTATTGCAAGTTTCTCCAATATTAGTACAGAAATTGAATTTGATCTGATTATGAGTGGGGAATTAATTCTGTATTTGTAGCAACTGTTGCATATTTGCCTCTAGTACAAAGCGAATAGGTTCATTATATAGTAATCCTCCCTTATTTTTTTGGTAGGAGCGTCGCAAAGAAGCAGAGCGTATTGCTCGTGAAAGGGAGGAGCTTCGTCGACAGCAGCAGCAGCTTCGTTATGAACAGGAGAAAAGGAACTCTTTGAAACGTCCACGTGATGTAGATCACAGGTAGTGTATTTTCCAAGTTGCTAATCTGTTGCTCCTGCCACCAAGTGATCTCTATTTATCATTAAGTGGGCCCACGCAGAGAACACTTATTTGGCCAGGATCCAACACTTGCCACTGTAACCGAGTATCCAGTGCTGCTGACCTACTTGCTAAGGACTGATAGAGCGCTTCTCAAACTGGGCCTTGACCCTGTTTTAATGAGTTTGCCAGGGCTGGAGTTACACTTGCTGGGGCCCAAGGCTAAAGCTTGAGCCCCGCAGCCCAGGGCTGAAGCTCAAGCCTCAGTCACGGGGCTCAGGTTACAGATCTCCTACTTGGAGCTGAAGCCCTTGGGCTTTTTTCTCCCCCGCTACCCCTCCTGGAGCAGTGGGGCTTGGCTTTGGCTCTCCCACCTGGGGTGGCGGGGCTTGGGCTGTCTCAGGCATCAGTCCCCACTCCTGGGGTTGTGTAGTAATTTTTGTTGTCAGAAGGGGGTGACAGTGTAGTGAAGTTTGAGAATCCCTGGACTAATATGCCTAAATCAATGTAACGTAACTGTGTGGAGAGAGACAATTCTGTACTAGGAAGGAAATATCTTCTGATAGAGCCCTCATGGTCCGACAGGAGCATAACAGAGACTTGTGTGCATGCTATTTTACTGTCCAGCTACCACTTCTTGGTGTTAAAACTTCAGATCCTGTGAGCTGGATGGCTCAGTGAATCAGTAATGCAATACAGAGCCCTTGGCTTCTAGAGATCTGTATCAGTTTGTTTCTTCCCAGTTGAGTGGTCAGTGACAAAAATTGCCAGCTGGCAGGTGTTTGACCCATGTGACTTGAACAGGTGGCATTCCACTAGACTACTTGTCAGATAAGAATGGAACCAGCACCATTGTTAGTATTTTCAACTGTGTATAAGGAATCACCTAAAATCACTTTCATTGAGGTGGTCATGATTTTCCCATGGGTCAAAATATAGCTGCTGCTATCAATGGTGCACGTACTTCATGGGAAATAGGACTTCAGTTTTCAAGGCCATTAATTGCACGTTAATGAACACATGGCCTTTCTTTAGGGAGCCTGCAAATAGACTAAATCTGATCTGTTCTGTTCATAGTTCTGTGATTTTAATGTCTCCAATGACCAGGCTGACTGGGACATTCTGCATACTGTTCTTCTCCACATGTCAATGTATTTTAGCTCTTGTAATTTTGTCTGAAAGACAGAATTTACCTTTAGTTCTTCTGATGATCACTGGTCAGAGATTCTGCCCTGTGCAGAAATCAGACAGTGGGCCCTTACTGGTAGTCTTGGATGTTTGTACAGATAGTATTTTAGAACGAAGAATATTTGTCCACTTCAGGCAGTCTGAGGTAAAATGGAAACTATCACGTGTTCTAGTTTTGTTTTCTTTTTTCCTAACATGACCATTAGAAAGCAGTGAACTAAGTCATACATTTATCAAATTCCTGATGAAAAATTGGAACAAATTATCAGTTCTAAGCATGGTTACACGTGTTGGAGACTTCTTGAAGACTAAATAACGGACGGACTTACTTCGAAGAAAACTTTTTTCTCTCTTCTGCACTATAGTAAAAAGACCAGAATTCAAATATTGTAGCTTGCTGTAAGATATTCATTAAAAATGTCTGTTTTTTAAAGGCGAGATGATCCCTACTGGAATGAGAATAAAAAGATGGCCTTGGATACAGATGCACGCTTTAGTCATGGTTCTGATTACAGTCGCCAGCAGAATAGGTTTAATGACTTTGACCACAGAGAGAGGGGGCGATACCCAGAGGGTTCGTCAGTGCCATCATCCTCTTTTGAAAGGTATGATTGCGAACAATAGTTACTAAGTTTTTTACTTTTAAGAGGTACTGGAGACCTGCTTGAGACTCAGAGAAGTATTTGAGATTTCTACCCTTGGGTCCCTAAGACAGATACTGGGGGAAATAGCCTTTAATAAGGCTTGATGTTTGGGTTCAGCATTTCAAAACAAAACACTGAAAAGTGTCTCTAGTATTCATAGGAGGCTAATAGAGCTACATTTTCATGGCAGTCTAGATAGCATATTGATGTAATATGTGGCTAAATGGCAACATTTGCCCAAACAGACTTTTTCAAACTTTTTGGTAAAATTCATGGATTAATTTTATACTTTTTCAGTTGGATATCTGGTTTATCCAGCCCATTTCATAATCCTGGAAAGGAGTTCTGTAACAATGTTCTGATTGTAAGAATTAAGTGTTCTGAAACCTGCTGTGAGTTGAACCTTGTAATAGTTACAATAAGTGTAGGTGTTCACTTTTTAGTAATTTCATGTACATAGCTACTAAATTGACTGAACTTGGTAAGGAAGCAACTGGTGTTCTAGCTGAAGTTAGTGGACTGGGCAAATAATGTATCCTGCCCTCCAATTTGTACAGGCGAGAACGCTTTGTAAATCAAAGTGAAGGAAAAAAGACGCGCCCAACAGCGCGAAGAGAGGAGCCTGGGTTTGAGAGGTACCCTAAGAATTTCAGTGAGTCCAGAAGAAATGAACCCCCACAACCAAGAAACGAACTTCGAGATACTGACAGACGAGAAGTGCGAGGAGACAGAGATGAGAGAAGAACAGTGATAATTCATGATAGGCCAGAAATATCACATGGTCGTCATCCAAGAGAGACTGGTTCAAATCCACCTAGACAAACTAACTGGAAGAACGAGGGAGGCATAAGCACAGACAAACGGGATGCCAGGTAATAGTCTGCTGGATATTAGACAAAGCTAGTTATTTGCTAGTGATTCCAGCACAACCAATTTATAGCATCAGTGATAACTGTAGAATTTGCCTAAACAAACAAATGAGATAATCAGAATGGCAGTTTAAAACTTGCATTCTATTCATGTTTGCCGTAACTTGACCGTACAGGGAATCCTTGAACTTACGATGCCCGACTTATGTTGAATGCCACTTATGGTGCTTTTCCGTTCACTGCTTGTTTCGCCCTTAGGATGCTCAGTTTGCACAAAGTTCATTTGAAATCACTTCCTGGTTGCAATATACTGATGTGGAGCTAAAAAGGGTCGCTTCTAATTGGCTTTGAGGCAGCAGCATAGTTTGTTGCTGGGTAGGGTTGCTGCTTGTGTGTGTTTGGCTGCTGGCTCTGGGCTCTGCCAGTCAGAAAGCTTGAACAGTGATTGGCTAAGGCTCAGCATGTGTGCTGTTCTCCCTGGCTTTCTGAGCTTGTGTTGCCAGCATTCTGAGTAGCATGTGTGAGTTTTTGTTTGAGTGCTGTTTAAAAAAAATAGTGTAAAGTAAATACATTCATGTTGTAACATTAGTCATCTGTAATTCATTTAGTACAAAACTCTGGGTTATTGTGGTGAAAATAGTGTATCAAGCCTTGGTTCAAGAACCAATCCCCCTTTTATATCATTGATTCCTATGGGAAAAGCGGTTTCAACTTAGTGTTTCAACTTACAATGCAATTCTGAGGAACGAATTGTGTCCTAAGTCCAAAGACTCCCTGTATTGCTTATTGTTCCTGCTTTCTGCTGTGCTCTTCTAGGGCATGCATAGTAGCAGGGTGGTAAGTAGCTCTTCGAGAGAATGATGGGGGCATCCTATTTTTATTAGCAATTTTTGAGATGAGTTAACTATTCGGACACAGTTCAGATATATAAATTGCTTCTTAGGAAGTTACTTGTAAGTCACTAAACCTAAAATATATAGAAAATTGGACTCTGTCTAGCCTAAACATAAAGTTGTTACTAGCTACTGCCTTCTGTTAGTAGAAGAAAAATTTGATTTAGGTAATTCTCTTACAGAGGAGAGAGACCAGAGAGATCAGGAAGAGAGGTGTCTGGACATGTGAGAAGTGCTGCTCCCGGTAGCCGTAGTAGCACTTCTGGTTATGGAAGCAGGGAGGGAGAACGGGGAGTCATAGGAGAAAGAGGAAGCGGAGGACAGGTAAGTTTCTTTACTGCTCTATAACTGTTTAATGTTTTCTGAAACTGTTGGAGAATGAGCTAACCCTGTGCCCATAGTATTTATAGTGCTGTGCTGTGCTAAAGGGTAATGTTTTTGGTTTGTGTTTTTTTTCATTAAATATCCAAAAAGTGAGTCACCATTACTTCTCTTGGTGATCTAATGTGGTTCAGGTGAATCAGAAGGATGGATGTAGCTGCTGTTTGAACCACTGATATCACATCCATTGGTGGGAGAGTAGTTCACTGGAATACAATGCAGCCTTCTCCCTAAGAGCTGGGCATTCTGTCTCAGGCCTTGGCTACACTCACACTTTACAGCGCTGCAACTGGGGTGTGAAAAAACACCCCCCCTGAGCGCTGCAAGATACAGCGCTGTAAAGCGTCAGTGTAATCAGGGCAGCAGCGCTGGGAGCACGGCTCCCAGCGCTGCACGCTACACCCATAAGGGATGTGGTTTACAGGGAGCGCTGGGAGAGCTCTCTCCCAGCGCTGCCGCTCTGACTACACTCACACTTCAAAGTGCTACCGCGCTGCCGGGGCAGCGCTTTGAAATTCCAAATGTAGCCATCCCCTCAGATAATTATGTACCCGACTTTCTAAAGTGTTCGGTAACAACAAAAATCCCAAGAACAACTAGAGTTCTAATCTTGCCCTTGCTGGCACTGTAGTGTGTAGTGACAACTGTGCTAGTGTGACTTTGGCTAACCAAGAAACTCTAAGACTCAATTTATTCTCTGATACCTATAGATAACATTAACTACCCTTCAAAAAAGGGAAGTATAGCTATTGATGCTCTCCAGATGAGGAAACTGATGCAGGGTGTGAAGTTACTGGTCCACTGTCACAAAACAAATCAGTGTCAGAGCTGGGTATAGCATCCAGGTTTCTTGATTCCCAGACCATGGAACCAGGCCACTTTCCGGAAATTAAAGCTGCACAGAAACACTCACAGAGGAGCTCCCATATTAGCATTGTAAAAAAATGTTACTTTGAAGCAAGAGGATCAGACTCAGAAATGCCAGTTCTAATTGTTGAATTTGTAAAATGATTTTTACCTTTAAACACTGAGTTATGATAGAATTTACCTATTTCTCAAGAACTTTGGATTCTCTCCAATATAATTGCATAAAATGTGTATTTCCTTCAAGTAACTCAATACATTGCAATTTAAGCCATGTGACCTTTCAGACTTGAAGTAAATAACTGTATATTTTGCTAGCATTATAATGAAGATAGACATGTTGTTGAACGCCATAGTCGTGAAACTGGACCAAGAAAAGAATGGCATGGACCTAGTTCTCAAGGAAGTGGGTATCATGATGCAAGGAGAATGGGAGATGGCCGTGGAGGAGGTGGCATGATGTCTCCACATACAAGGTACAAAAAACGCTCCTTTCCCCTGGTTCCCCATTGTTGAGCTCTCAAAGCTCTTCACTGCGACCATAATCCTTCTGGATGAGAACCAATCAACGCCACTTAATCGGGTGAAGGGGTCGCTGCTGCACAACATGAAACTCATCTTTCCCATGAGCTGAGCTGAGCTGAGCTGAGCTGAGCTGACTTAGTCATGAATCTGGATCATTTACATAACAGTGCAGAGTATTCCTGCACTGCTACTCGCAGTTATTCAATAGCAGCACTGTTCAGCTGCATCAGTGTATTCTGCTGTAAAGTGTGTAACTTCCTCTTCCTCTTTGTCAGGAAAGCTTTCATTATGTTGTAGAACCTCAGGAGGAGAGGCTTGGTACAATTCTGTTCCACAGTTGAGTTACATAAGTATTTAGTATTGTTCACACACACATTTGACAGACTCATAAAACTTCCACTCAGAATATCCTGTAACACTTTTTTTTTTTTTTTAATCTTTGTTTCCAGTAACTCTTCACCAATTAATAGAGTTGTACAGATCACAGGCAGTTCCATGCAGAGGGGAAGTGGCTCAGGATTTAAGCCGTTTAAGAGTGGACCTCCACGAAGATTCTAGGATCCACAGCTGCTTGGTTTCAAGATAACTTATTGAAATCTCTTCTAAACTTTACCTGATTAGATACAAACAGGACGTTGTGTCTGGAAATCCTGTTTGGTTTTTTTTAATTTTAACATGATTACTTTTTTCCTCTCAATTTTGGAGGCATTTTTAATAGTTGCGTTGTAATTTTGGATAGTTTTTGTGTATCTTTGATAAGCATTTTCCCTGCGGCACTAGAGCTCTGCAAAACAAATTGGAACCAAAATATTTGTTACACTGTATAAATATATAAAGGAATAGTTTGCAGCTGTGTGCTAGTAGTTTAATTTACCAGCATTAGCACTGTAGTGTCACGCTTTAAAGTTAGCTACTTAGAACAGAACATACACAACAGTATCCTACGTTTTGAAGGTTGTTCAGGCTATAAAACCTGCTTTCTAATTTGTAGAGAATAAGGTTGTTTTCTTGCATTTCTGGGTATTATGTAACCTATTTTTGCAGAAGGTACTGTTACATTGAGTGCATCTATGTGTATTCTTGCAAATGTATTCTTTTGAAATAAACCTTCATATTCTGTATAGTTCCTAGTAAGTTTCTGGAACTTTCAGTCTGTTGGGGCAAAAAAGAATAAAACTGACACATTTTGAACACAAGCTCTGTATTCCTGTATGGCATACAGCAGACACCATTGGGGGACAGCATGGATTTGATTGCTGAAACTCTACAAACCACCATCTTGTAAGCAAAAAGGACAGCTTGTTCAAGTCACTGACCACAGTTTCTGTAGTGCTACCAGTAGAACTCCATTCACATCTGAAGGAAAATTCTGATTTTAAGTTGAGATGTAAATCAATTAAAATGTGTTCAGATCTGATGCAAACAGTTTAAAGAGTTTCCTGAGTGTAATTTCATGAATGTGAAGGATCACGTTTTTCCTTAATGGGATGTATGATGAATCTCAACCCTAGAGTCCCTGTTTTATTTTTATTCGCAGCCTCTGACTCCACACTTCAGCATGGGGCAAAAGTGAAAGGTACTTTTGAAGGCCTGCAAAGGAACAAAGGCCTACACTTAGCATCAGCAATCCATTTAATCCTTGCATGCCTTTCTAATTTAGAAGTAGGAGTGATCAGACTTGGGAGAAACAAAGTGGACTGTCTGGGGTAGAGCTGAAGACTTGCCTTCCATTCACAAGTAGGACAGGATATGGTTTGGGGATACTACTTTTTTGTGATCAAAAATGCAACTGGTTAGCAGGGTCTGAAGAAGCAAATTCCTCTTCAATATATAGAATGATGTTTACAATTTCTCATTACTTGCATGCTTCCCACCACAGCACCCTCTGAATTTGTCAATTTATTGTAAACTTCCCAGTGAGAGTAGAGGGAGCATTCATCTCACTTTACAAATGGAATACTGAGGCACAAGTGATTTACCACAGTATGGGAGCCAGGAATGGAAAGCATTTCACTAGAGTGGCGCTGTGCCTTCACCACATGACCATCTTTCTCATCTCACCCAGCGAGTATCTGATTAACTAAAGCTGTATTCACTTTGTGGGAGTCAAAGAATAGTTTTCAACTACAACTGATTGTGGTGGTGGTGTGTGGTACTTTGCAGGTGATTAAGTTCTTCATAATGGTGCTGGATGCTTTTGAGACTGATGGATAGACTGAGATGAATTACAAACTACTCCATTTCAACTCAGTCCTGTGCTGGTCATGAACATCCTATCTGTACAATGCCATGAGTCAGGAGTTTTCGGATTGAGTGGCAGTTAGCTTTAGTGTTTAAGCAGTTATGGATTGACCTACTATCCCCTACATTTTAATGGAGTGGCACATCTATTCAGGCAAGGACCTTGTTAATGGTATACCCCAAAAGCAAAAGAAAGAGTACTTCCAGAAGGCCTTGAGGGAAGTTTTTCTGAGATCAGGCCACTTTTAAGTATGTCAGCATTTTCAGACCTACCCTTCAAGATGCTGCCTTCTCTGCCTTTGTACTCAGTTACTCCTTGGCATCCAGATGAAATACAGGAAGATGTGGGGTAAATCTGGCTGCAAAAGAAATTTTGAACTTCAAAATTATGCTGTGCAGGAGAGAAGAGGCTGTTGTTCTTTTGCCACAGATGCTACAAGTATGTATTGGGGCTGAGGGGCCAGTGGCTTTCAGTTGGTGACTGACTTAAGTCCTTTCCCATTATCAAGAAACTTCTAATTATTTTGTGAGTAAAATTCTATAGCTCAACCCAGTGCTGTCTGCTTCTGTAGAGGCAAGGGAAGGCTGAAGTTGTATAGAAAGACTGAATACCAGATTTTCCTCACTGAGTGTAGGCCATGCAGAAAGGGACTAGAGGTTGCCTTTGATATTCTGCCTAGCTAAGTCTCATGGCCTGGATCCTGAAGACCAGTAGAGAAGTGGGTCTATTGCTGGTGGACAGCATCAGCCTCTCTGAGGGTATGTCCACACTATGAAATAGGTCGATTTAATAGAAGTTGCTTTTTTAGAAATGGATTTATACAATCGTTTGTGTCCCAACTAAGCGCATTAAGTCGGTGGTATGCGTCCACAGTACTGAGGCTGGCGTCCGCTTTCCGAGCGTTGCACTATGGAAGCTATCGCACAGTCTCCACTCACTGGAATTCTGGGTTGAGCTCCCAATGCCCAGTGGGCAAAAACGTTGTGGGTAGTTCTGGGTACATGTTGTCAGGCCTCCTTCTGTGAAAACAGCAAAAAATCATCTCGCCTTTTTTCATGGGTTACCTGTGCAGACATACCATGGCAAGCATGGAGCCCGCTCAACTCACTGTCACTGTATGTCTCCTGGGTGCTGCTGGCAAACGTGATACTGCAGTGCGACACAGCAGCATCCCCTTGCCTTGCCTTGCAGATGGCAGACGGTGTGGTATGACTGCCAACCATCATTGTCCCGTGGGTGTTTCTGGCCAACCTTGGTCAGATTAGTTTGGGGTGCTTGGGCAGACATAGGTGCTCCTGGCCGGCCTTGGTGAGGTCGGTTGGGGGCACCTGGACAAAAATGGGAATGACTTCAGGTCATTCTGAGTTTTGTCCAATGGAGATTCAGTTCTGCCTGGAATATCATGCCAGCTGGAGGCTTCTGCCTCAAGCTGCTCTCCCTGTCGGCAGCACTGTGCGGTTGCACCTACCCCAGCCTACCCCTTGCTCCCATGGCTCATGAAGCCTGGACAGTAGTAAGGAGCAGTTCAACTATAGGCTGAGCAAGTGCATAATGGTGGTAGAATGTGCCTTTGGATGTTTAAACTGCACCAGCGAGCTTTTACTGACTCATTAGACCTCAGCGAAACTAGTATTCCCATAGTTATTGCTCCGTGCTGTGTGCTCCACAATATCTGTAAGAGTAAGGGAGAGACATTTGTGGAAGGATGAGACAAATGGCCTGGCCACTGATTACATGCAGCCAGACACCAGGGCAGTTAGAAGAGCACAGCAGGACACACTATGCATCAGAGAAGCTTTGAAAACCAGTTTCATGACTGGCCAGGCTAGGGTGTGAAAGTTCTGTTTGTTTCTCAATGAAAACCCACCCCCTTGGTTCACTCTACTTCCCTGTAAGCCAACCGCCTTCCCCTCCCCTCCCTGATCTCTGCTTGCAGGGGCAATAAAGTCATTGTTTCAAATTCATGCATTCTTTTATTTTGTCATACAAATGGGGCAATAACTGCCAAGTTAGCCCAGGAGGGGGGCAGTAGTTCTAGAAGCACCCCGTAGAATGGCATGCTGCTGATCATAGAAATGGCATGTCTGGGGCTCTGACCTAGAGGGGCTGTTTGCCTTGCTGATAGGCTTGCCTGATATCCTAAAGTTTCATGCAGCACTGCTGTGGGTCCCTGTTATAGCCTCTGTCCTTCATGCCCTTGGAGATTTTTCTTCGAATATTCCAGCATTTTGTCTTTTGGAATGGAGTTCGGCTAGCACAGATTCGTCGTCTCATACAGCGGTCAGATGCAGTACCTCCCATTCGGTCCATTCTGGAGCTCTTGCAATTCTGGGATTCCATGGTCACCACTGTGGCCCAACAGGAAATGAAATTAAAAAGTTTGTGGGGCTCTTCCTGTCTACCTATCCAGAGCGGTAACAATGGAGCACTCTGGGATAGCTCCCAGAGGCCAATACCGTCAAATTGCATCCATACTACCCCAAATTTGACCCAGCAGGGTCTCTCTCTGCACTAATCCCGTCAGGGAGTACAGAAATTGATTTTAAGTCAACAAAAATGGCTTCGTCGGGTGGATGGGTGCAGGGTTAAATTAATCTAACACTGCTAAAGTCAACCTAAACTCGTAGTGTAGACCAGGGCTAAGGATTGCAGAGTTGCATTCCTCTTAAAAGAAACTGCTTCTGCATAAGAAACTACAGCAATACTGGATGACGACAATTTGGCCATGAGGTAGTAGTGACCCTCCCTCCCCACAACCCCAGTGATTATATTGCAAAGGCAGGTGATACAAATCAGTTCTTTGAAGTCTCACATCCTTGACCCATGCCAGTCTACGTAAAGGACAGAAACTACATGTGTGCCCGTGCTTCTGTTAAATCTACATTCAGTTCTATGGCTCATGTGTTGATATGCCTGCAGACTACCCCAGGAGTGGATTTGTGTTCAGACTTACTGAGTTTTTCCAGAGGTGGAATGGAGCAACTGCTCTCTAAGGGCTGGCTCAAGTTTTGCAGGGTTCCATCCATCACATGCTACTGCCCCCTAGCAGTGTTTGGATATGGCAGTAGAGCTACTAAATGTCTGGCTTTTTTGGGGTGGGGTGAGAAACTAACCAAAGCTCAATTAGGATAAAACTGCAGTGATGCTGCTTAAAGGGGGATAGCTTCTTTTCTGAGGATATTTGGACGAGTGACTAGTCAAATCATATTCTACAGCTGGCCAGTTTTGGTTTCATCCCATGACAATCTTTAAATCAATATTAATCTTGAACAGTTGGAGACTCTGCAACTCTACATTCTAGTGAAGGGGGAACAGATGTTCCAAGACCACCTCAGAGATGCTTTCCCCTTCTGCAGCAGACCAGGAGGCTTCAGCTTTTTTCTTTCAGCTACCGACTTTACACCTGTGTCCCATGCTTTTGTCACCAGTATTGGATTACTATAATGTGCCCAATCTCAGGCAATACCTAAAACAACGTGGAAACTGAAGCTGCTGTAGAATGCAGCATGCTGCTAGAGTAGAAAATATTAATGTGAACATACATGTTTAGGATATGCACTAGCTGCCTATTTGTGCCTGGGTCACAATTGAGGGGTTGGTATTGACTTTTAAAGCCCTAAATTGTTCAAAATATTTCTACTTTAGATTCACTTTAATGCCTCCAGGGTTCTCACAAGGATTAGGTAGGGAGAGGGGCTGAGTCCTGTTATAAACAAGAGGGCTGCAGGCTTGCTGCTTTTGAGGATTTGCAAGGGGGGAGGAAAGAGATGGTGCCATGGCTCTAGCACTTCTACCTCATCCAAACCAGCCTAATTCTGATCACTGCCCAGCTATGTTGAAAAGCTCATCTTTCCTGAACAGGTGGGGATGGTGACTGAGGAAAGGAATAAGAGGTGGATAACTGGTGGGAGTTCATGTCTCTAATGATGTGAAATAGTGATTAGGGGGCACGGGTGGGCTATGCACCTGATGACATGAAGTGGTGGCCAGAGAGAGAAGGTAAGTGTTTCAAGTGGCTTTCAGCAAAGAAATCCATTTCCCCACAGTATTAGTCAGTACCTAACCATGCATATCTCTTCCTGCCCATAATTTGGACAGTTTGAGGTCCAGGACCCTCAAAGATTTGATACCAATGCCAGCCTGAAGTTCAGAAGTGGAAGAGGCACATCTTTATTGTACACCAAAGTTAAAAGCACACTGCTACTCTTTGCCAAGATGCAACTGCTCACCAAAAGCCGTCTTCCACTCCAAGCATACAGTCTGGCTGTTGAGAGGACTAGACCAAGGGCCAGGTCAGTGCTAGGAGTGCTTCAATGGTGTAGGTATAACAGTATGCTTCCCTGGCAAAGTGATTTTAGTGCAGACATTGTCCTTGGGCAAAATTGCCTTTTTGGTAGCCTATACAGTAAATTCCAGCCACCCTCCTACCCCAAAAGCAATTTTGCCAGTATGTAAAAACATTTAGGGATGTCTCATGCCACAGCTACATCTGTCACATCACGTCCCTGACCAGCATAGCTTTGCCAGCAGAAGTTTGTTCTAGCCTTACCCTCAGGGAAAAGGGATACTTGTTGATTAAATACCATAACTCTTACAAAGTCTTCACCGTTACTAACTGCCATCAGTTAACACACAATGCAACACTTTACAAAGTGATGTAGCCATTAAAAAGGTGTCCATCCACAGACATATGTGCTGTATTAAAAAAACAAAGCACATGCCTCAACACCCAGAGGAAAAGAAAACAAAATTCCAGTCATAGATTCCCACTTAAATGCAGATTTCAGAGTAGCAGCTGTGTTAGTCTGTTCTTTTTGCACTTAAATGCATTAATTCTGCTCCTTGCCAAAAACGTGGGAAAGGGACTGGCCCTGCAGCATGTCCTGAGGTTTGACAGATTCAGGCTATTAGAGACCAATATAGGTGAGTAAATTCCAAAGTCTAGGGGCCCTGTCTACTCTGCTAAAGCCTCTTGCGCACTTCCAAGAAGTGAAGCTGTAGCAGTATCACACAGGGAGAGGCCTCTCAAATAGTAAAGATTTATGCCATTCAGCCCTTTACAGGTCAATTACCAACATGCTGAATTCAACCCTGTAACAACAGTCAAGCTCTAGCAAATTACTAAGCATTTGTCTTGTGGTCAGTGAGCTAACCAATTTAACAAAAAAGCCAATGCCTTCACGTTTGAGTTCAATTAAAGTGTAGGCCCATTTGATAACACTAGTCTCACCCAGAAGCATCATCATCGCCATGGACCATAATGACAGTGGCTATTTGCTACTTAAAGTGAGAAGTGCTCCTCTAGGCACCATGTGTAATAACGCTCACTATCAAAGAAAGGGGACTCCAAGCAGGGGTTCTGCAGGCCTTTTCCTTTGGAATATGCTCTCCCCCTTTAGTTTGAAATAGGCCAAAGCTGTTGTCCTTTAGGGGATACTACAATGCATATCTTTTTAAGAGGGCTGCTGATGAAAAATATTGGGGTGGATGCCTGGGGCAAGTGGAGGATCTGGTTATTTTTTGTTGTCTGGTTCAGTATTAGGTTTTTCTAACTACTGTGTATGTCAGAAACCTAAATAGGTACAGAGTGGCAGAGGTAAATCAGGTAGCAATTTGTGCACTAGAGATGAGTCTCTCTTAGGGGTCTCTAAAGGATCCCTCAAATAATTCCAGTAGTATCAGACAATAGATTATCAGAAGATTTTTTCTAGGGCCTGTTTCATCAAGAGCTTGGAGGAATTTAAGTTATATCACACAAAGAACTCCACTTTTTCTATCAGGGCAAAGTGAGGCTGAAAATGACCAGTATGTGAACTTCTCAAATTCTCAACAGTAAAGAAACGCAATTGCACACAAGAACATGCTAGTGGTACTTGTGACATCCTTAGAAAGACTTCTCTTAGAAAATAGTATCCATATTCTTATGTACTAATTGGAATTCTCATACCAGTCCAGACTATCATCTGTGCTTCGTAACGTGATCATTGTGCTGCTTTGGACGAGGCAGAGGGGTGTGTGTGTGTGTGCGCGCGTGTGTAAAAAGCATCATTTTATACATGTGATCCAATTATATCGACTCCATCTGCTGGCAACAGAAACGAAAACCCCCCTCAAAGTTATCAGGTACAAAGTGTTATAAACCTTAAGTCTCGACACATTGATTGTTTTCTGTTACTGTCCTATAATGTTCTAACAAACTCTGGATACTACTGCAGAACCTCAGAGTTACAAACACTTTGGGAATGGAGGTTATTCATAACTTTGAAATGGTCATAACTCTGAACAAAACATGGTTATTCTTTCAAAAGTTTACAACTGAACATTGATTTAATACAGTTTTGAAATTTTGCTATGCATAAGAAAAATGGTGCTTTTAACCATCTTAATTTAAAGGAAACAAGCACAAAGTTTCTTTACCTTGTCAAATCTTTTTTTAAAACTTCCCCCACTTTTTTTTTTTTTTTAGCAGTTTATGTTCAACACAGTACTGTACCATATTTGTGGGTTTTTTTGTTGTTGTTTTTTTAAATCTCTGCTGCTGCCTGATTGTGTACTTCCGGTTCCAGATGAGCTGTGTGGTTGACTGGCAAGTTCGTTACTCTGGTGTTCATAACTCAGAGGTTCTCTGTAAGTACAGTTTTAGTTAGAAATAAGTTAGGTCAGAGTGAGACTGTAACAAGGTACAGATTTATTACATAAGCATATCTCCTGATACATTTAAAAAGGTATGGCACAATAATCAATCTACCTAATCCTTCAGCTGTGAAAAAACAAAGGAGAAAAATCAAATGCAGCGAAAACTTTAATTTTTAACTATATGAGACCGTTGTTTATCTTGTCTATAAACAGATACTCTGTATAAACATGTCTTCAAAGGCTAATACCTATTTGGTCTTAAATAAAGTTATATTAGGAAAATAATATAATGTGCATAATGAAATTATCTCAAACAGTATAATAGAAATATCAAGATAGGCTAAAATTACAATGGGTTTTATCAGCACTCATTATATTTCACCCTTAATTTAGTGAGACATTTTGTATTACAAATTATACAAAATAGCAGGCATTTTCCATGAGGTGAATATAATATGCACAGTGCTTAATGGATCAAGCAGCAATATAATACAGAGGTCTACTTTCCCATTAGTTAGAATAGATGCAGACAATAGTGTAATGTTCCCACAACCATTTCTGTTTTCAGGTAGAAACCTTTCTAATCACAGATGCCAAATATAGTATGTCATAGTTTTGTGAGCCACTTAACTACATGGATTCTATATTAGACATCTTACAAGAAACAGCATGCATTAATCTTAATGAATCTTGTTACAGGAAAGTTTAAACCCAGTAAAACTCAACTCTATACACCTTATTAAACACATCAGGAAAAAAAAAAAATCTTCTCTCTGAACCCACCCAGAGATATCCATACTAAGAACAAAACAGGTTAGTAACATTCTCCCTAAGAATCTAGTGTATTAAAGGACTGGAAATAAAAGTATAGTACCAAACACAATAATTATTTAAGGTTTTTCTATTATTATTTTTAACAAATGTACAGTGGTCACCCTTAACTTTTTAGCTGTACAGATGTAGGGAAGTAGAGAATATGGCAAATGAGGTAACATTGTTTAAGAAAGGGATTCTAAAATCCTATACTGTGGACCACATCTTAATATATTGTAGACCATCTCCCTTCCATTTATGATTAAATAACAGTCCCCACGGAAACACTACAATTGCTTACTTGGAAATGTAAATATTAGGAAAGTATTTTTAGGGGTTTTAAAAAATGGTATTTAGTAGCTGCAAATGAGGACCTAGTGTCATTCAACTAAGAAGTTCCCCACGGGCCATCAGCAAGTCTTTGGACGCCTGGTGGTACAGAATTTTAGAACTACCGATGTAACGTTTAATTAAAAATTTTAAAAAGTCAGCATTGCTTTAGCAGTGACCACTGAAAGGACATTTATGGTTCTCTCCCCTCCTAATGAAAACTGTCTTAAGTTTTATATTTGAGGGTCTATCAGCATTTTATTTATAAAGTTTATTATTTATAATTGGGTTGTAACTCCATTTCTCAGGCTGACACTGCATACAACATTTCAATCAGAGCAATGTTTGGCTTTTTGATTTGAAAACTCTCTGAAATTAAAGAAAGGCACAAAAGCTAAGCCTGAGACAGTCAACTTGTTGCGATTTTGACCAAGTACAATATTGCACAAATAGCCAATGAGCAGAGGTGCCATAATATCTAGGCACAGTGGGGTGAATTTAAAGACCAAAGCTATTTTAACTATGATTCTGTCGTGGGTTGAAATTACACCTTTAAAGATAAAATCAGAGTTTTAAGTACACCAACCTTCTGTTGTACTTATCTGTTGTACTTATCTAGTCATACGGATGAAAGATGGCCTTTGAAAGTCTAATGTCACAATGAAACTCAAATGAACCCCAATCCACCAAGCTCATTTATAAATCAGACCTTTGGGTTCAGTACAGAGAACTAGCTCACGTAGGCACCAATGCTGCAGAGTTTTACATATGAGCATAAATCTGTGAAGGATCAGGTGTGAGACCTCATGTAATACAGAATACTAAAAGGATCTGTCTGTAGTCATCCTGAAACATCTGCGGCTGATTAAACACATATTAAGCAATTTATCAAGTTATTCTATAGAATTTAATATTGTACAGATTAAACTGGCTTTAAAAAAAACACACTTTTATACCTCAAACAAAAAGTAAATAAAGATGGAAGTTGCAGACCTGCCACCAAATAATTTTCAATTGTTGCAACATTTGTATGTACCAAAGTTGTATGATGAAACAGGTTATCAAGAGCTAAAATCCCCAATCATTCAAAAGTATTTAATCTTATTTTATATATAAAATTCTAACAGCTGTACAGGAATAATTAATCATCTGTTTATGAAGTTATAAGCACAACTCAGTTATGACAATGAGTTTAGTTTGAACAAAGGCATTTGGAGGACTGGAATAAAAATCTTGTTATCAGTATATTGCTAATATGCTATATTGCAAGGGCAACAGTCACAAATGCATGTCTTAACATTGTGAACTGTGGTAACACTTATGAAAAGCTTTCATTGTGTCTTCACTATTAATACAACTATGCTGGAAAAAGTGTGGAACCTAGGGAAGAAGGGGCTTTCCACTATTCTACTGACTAACGTCAAGTCGAATCAGCACTTGTGTGTGTGGTTATTGTAATTTTGCTGTATTTCTTCCAGCTGTAGCAATGGCTAAAAACATTTTACATATCTGTAGACTAAAACTTAGTGTCACTCACCGTTTCCATATCTGAAAGATAGTGTTCACTATAGATTCAATATGGCAAGGCTAAATATAGCAATTACTGAACAGTTAGTTATTCAAACTTCACTCTCCACAAACTGTTCTGTATTCTCCTGCAAATGGTTTAGAAAAACTGAAATATATGAAAAACCTACTGTGAATTAGAGAAGATGACACTGGGACTAATTCTGCTCTTCTTACACACAGTTTCATTGATTTAACTGAAATCACTCTCACGATTAAGCTGACCAAGATTTGGCCAATAACTAGTAAATGGTCCTTCACGCACAGTAATTAGGAAGTAATTTAATTATCAAAATGAAACTTATATTAAACAGTTTGCTAGTTAGGCCTCAGTTCAATTTATGCACATTAAGTTCTAGAGGACTGTTCACATACATAAGTTGTATGCAACATTGTAGCCATGTCGGTCCCAGGATATTACAAAGACAAGGTGGGTTAAGAAATATCTTTTATGGGACCAGCTTCTGTTGCTTGTCTCTCTCACCAACAGAAGTTGGTCCAATAAAAGATAAGACCTCACCCATCTTGTGTCTCATACATAAGTTGTGGCAGGCTAAGTACTTTAAAGTGTAAAGAGAGCTCTACTTATCAGTGATTCTTCAAAATGTTAACATGTTAATACCTTTTTCTTTTAGTAGTACAGAAATTTTTTAAAAAGCTAATTTTCATCTAACTAGTTCATACAAAATTAGCTTTCTCTGAAAATTTAAGATCTCAGATTCTAAACCTTACCAGGGAATTTGTTGGTTCCTTAAATTATTCTCTTTTAAAAGATTAAGTAAAACAGATTTAATTAATGGTTTAGAAAACAATATAAATTAATCACTAAGACTCTTAAAATGCAAAACACATCCAGTTTGCAAAAACTGAGATGTAATGCAATATTGGATACCCAAGTAACTGACTGAAACCCTTCTCTTTCATATTAATCTTTGTAAAACAGGATTTTAGTGTCTCTGACTCTTGACATGACTGAATTTTAATTAAATTATGCTGCTTTTGAGTATAGTTTTCAATTTTACAGTTTTTTTTCCAGAGGTAAGATCTGCAATAAGTAATATGAAATTGTAAAAACATGTTCATATTGTGATTTGTTAATATTATGTGTATCAAGACAAATAGCTTAGCTGGCAGCTAAAGCTTCATAAAGCAATGAAGCCCTTGAAGCAATGTAGCTCAGCAGTTACAAGATTTTTTTTTCCATTTTACTAAGGGAAGACATCTTAAATCCATTACAAATAATCAGTTTTAAACAAGAATGTTTCTTTGAACTGACCTTTTTCATAAGAAGGGATCTTATGAATGGTTTTCTCCATGTTACTTTATTATTTTTGCAAAACACAATGCCCAGTATCAAAACCATGTAATTAATAAATAGAAGAACAAATACTTCAAAGTACCATATTACCTTTAGCAGCTGCTGCACTGACAGCAACTTTTGTAGTATGAAATTCCCCAGTAGTATAGAGCATGCCTTTTTGTTAACATGAGCCCATACACATATATAAAACAAGTTACCAAAAGGCAATTGTAAAACAACAACAAATTGATATGTATTTCTGCAAGTAATACTTAAGACAACGTTGAAAACTTAAACTTAAACTTAAACAAGAAAATCATTATGAAAATCCGGCTGTATCCTGTCTGTCAGTCAGAGGGATGCTGTGATTGAAAGGTAGGAAGTCAGCCGTACAACATGATTTATATCAAACTACTACAAAGGAGTAGGGGTAGTGTTCTGCACTCACTTGTGGGACAGCTAAAGGCAATGCAGTCATCCCTGGTAGAAAAAACAATGTATTTTTAAAAAGCTGACCCTTTTGCTTAAGAATTAGCACTCAACTGCTAACAAGAAATTTTGAAAAAGGAAGAGGGTGCAATAATGTTCAGTTATTTTGCCATTAATACCACACATTGGTATGGTGCCTGAAGTCTGTTGGACTATAATGCAAAGGGGAAGGAGAGAGAATTGATTTCTTTTGTTAATCTTACCAAATTTTGACAAGTTAAAATTTAGTGATTAAGAACATATCCAGGCATTACAACAAAGGCAAAGGGCAATATCAGTAGTTTGTGATAAAATAGCAACATGTTACAACAACATTGAAAAAAGTGTTATTTACTTTTTAAGAAGTACAAATTGTATCAAAAGGTGAGTCCAGCTCATTTCACTGATGTGCAGTCTTGTAATAAGTAGAACAGTCAAACATTCCAAGAATTATCAGTAATATTACAATATTTTAATGTATCTCAACATACACGAAGACGCTTTTGCTATAACAAAAATCAAATTGCTTCCGATATAACTAGTTTTCAGACACACAGCCACTCATTTATTTCTGATAGGGTCTCAATGGTCAACTCTTAAGTATGCCAGAAAGGAAAAATCTGGTGCTGTAAATTAAGTACGTCAAATACAATATCCACCTGATAACTTTGCAGCTATTAGTGTGCAGAGTGTCCACAAAGTGCTGAATCTGATGTAGTTTAAAATAAATAGGATAGTAATTTTACTGGTTCATTATATCTACTTCATTGGTCACTAAGAGGTCATAGCTTTTTAAGCAGAAGGTGCTAGCTAGCATTTGCAAATACAAAACCAGGTTTTCCTATAGCACTCTTTTCCTATAGTAAATAAAACTCCTAATTATTTTGTAATTTTTGTCCCTTTTTAAACCTATCAAGATTTAAGTTAATTAAAAAAAATCATACTGTTGAAGTGTTTACACCAAAAATGTGACCTACCCTTAAACATTTGAACCTAAAGGACCTTGCAGACTATATTATATAAATATCTATTTAATTTGCAAACTAAAAACATGTTCGGTGTAAAACATCTAAACATGATTTTGAGTCCCTTCTAATTGCTCTGTACTAGTTGTAAAATATTATTCCTTGAATAAGGAGAACAATTGATGCTCGGGCACCAGAGTAGTAAGAATAGAAAATCAAGTTCAACACAAGGGAAAGGTAATGGTTGCCAAAATGTAAGGAAATTTGGTAGGACAAGAACTTTATTTTCAAACTTCTCTGGCAGTATTATAAACAAATTTTGTATTATAAAATCATCATTTTGATTTAAAATCAAATCTTTTTTAATAAAATGCATAATATAAAATCAAACCAATTACAGTTTAATAATGGAAGCAGGTTCGAATTTATTTTTTAAAACTTGGAAGGAAGGAAGGAAATCTTAACATTTGTTCACATTTTTAAACCTCTCCCTTTCTCAACATGATAAGAGTGGGCTAGAGTCTATGACTATGGCCTGGCTTGTCAAAGAATATTAATGGTATTTTAGTGCCACACTCCCTTGGGTTCATTTGAAAATCCAGCCTAAGGCTGTAGTTAAATCTAAATTGTATATACCGAGTCTCGCTTTTCTTCTTCCAATCTTCATGACTGCACAATTCTCGATTACTACTGGGGACCATATAAATACATAATACTGATATACATGTTAACAATTAGCTTGGCAACCTTTGACTGAATTGCAAGACCGACTCCAATGTACAATAAACTGCCAGACTCCTTGCTCATTTCCAGTCTAACATCACACAACATTTTAAAGATGGCATTAAGAATTGGAGTTCTATATTTAGTGGATTGTGGTATTGTCCAGGAACCAGTGCATGCTTACCCCTGCACCAGCCTTTGCTGGTCACAAAATGAGAATGATCGCAAAGGGCACGCAAGAGTGTATTTCTGAGGACTTGTCTACACTACCACTTAAGTTGATGTAAGTTACACCGCTCAGGAGTATGAAAATGCCACCTACCGAGCGATGTAAGTTGCATCAACTTAAGGCGCTGTCTACACCACGCTATATCGACAGGAGCTTCCATCTCTTGTTGAGGTGGAGTAATTACATTGACAGGAGAGCGCTCAACTGTTGACAGACAGCTGGAGCACGGTAGTGAAGACAAGCCCTGAGGCTTCAAGTTTGTATAGTATATACATTTTATTCCTCCGTGTATTCATTAAATGTTTCCAGTGGATTTACAACAATCTCCGTTGAGTTTGGAGCATTTCTGTGGATTGTTATTGATACAACAATTTGTTACAGTTCTGAAAGCTAATATCAACTAAAGTAATTGAGCAGAATACTTGTCTGCAAAGTATTAGTCAAAAACAAGATGTAAATGTTCATACTGCTATATTCTGCACAAATGTATTATAATAGAAGAAAACAATCAAATGTCAGTATTTGTCAAACCTTTCATGTTTTTCTCTACTTTTCATTCAAATGTGAATTTTTTTCTCAATGTCAGTGGCCCTTTTCTATGCGTTCTTTTGAGTTTCACAAGAACAGTGCTGCAGATAGTACTTTATATAGTACATTTCATCCAAGTGTCTAAATGTTCTTTGTACATAATTATGCCTCACAACACAGCTGAGCTTATAAACATTTCAGATGAATAATGAGTTGGTAAATGATTATACATTAATTTATACACTATTCTTTTTCCTCCTTTAACTATTTCAATTCTAAACAGTATTACCCCCTTGTGATGGATTAGTATATGTCTGCATATATCTGTATCAAGCTGCAACTTTCATTCTGTTTTATGAAGACCACTTTGATTGTAAAACTGTTTTGGCTATGTAGCCTACATGTTGAGCTAAAACACACACACTTCAAGAGAAATTCTTGCCCCTAGTAGAGGATTAGCAATGGGAGGGAGTCATTAAACCCTGATGACCTTCCATTTAAGTGGAAGCTCCCTTAGACAAAGAGCTGGCTACCACCCAAGGAACCCAGCTCTCCCAAGCAGGCTGACAACCAAGCAATGGATCACCTCATGGGGGTCTGAGGCTGACCAAGGAGCTCACCTGGCAGTGGGGAATGCAAGATACAGAAAAAGAGAAGGTCTGCTCAGAGTAGCTCTCTCACCAACCAGAAAAGGAAGAGAAGACTGTACTGGAAGAATGAAGTTCAGGAGAGGGGAGCTGCAAATCTGAAAAGACACTGACTCCCAAAGAACACTCAAGAGTGGTGAGGAAATGAGGCAGGGAATTGTGTACATGTGGTTTATTTTACATGGATTTGTCTCTTGTGCTATCTAAAGTAATGAGTGATTGGTTTAGAAATCCCTCTGCAAAGTCTCTGTATTTTCTTCAGTTATCACATGTCCCAGAAGGGGTTAACCATAAACTAGAGCGGAGCACTAGGGTAGGTGTGCCAAAGCTATTGGGGTTCAGCACTGGCTACAACACAGGGTCCGATTTCTGAGAACAGATGCCAGACACCATTTATGGGCTGGGAAGCAAACCTAGAGGCCAAAGAGAGACTGTGCTATTGAGTCTACCCAGGCCCACAGGAGCTGAAAAGCATTCATAGCCACTGTGTGGATCCAAACAGCAGTTTACTGAACGTCCAGCTGGGGGAGTTTGACCAGGACTGTGACACTCCCAGTCTTCCAAAACAGAGATTTATAAATAAAGGTATAAAATATAACCCTGGGCATAATCAATAGCACCATCTGAAACGAATGCAGTTTTGATAATTAAGTTATTGCAAGAACCATACAAAAATACCACAGTATCGCAGCTTATTAAATACATGGAAATATAAGTAAACAATATAGATTTAATGATAAATATTTAATGATAAATACTCATAATTATTTGGGTAGAGCTGAACAGAGGTACAATAGCTATGTTTAGGAAAAAAACTTGGCATTGAGAAACAGCGAGACACAAGTGGTGTTTGTCCATAGAGAAGGAAAATGTATGTGTATGTTTAAAGCCAGCTTTTGGGCTTCAGAGGGTGGTTGAAATATAAGAGATCTTGAGATGTAATCTGCAACTGTGGAGGTGGAAGGTGGGAGAACAATTTCCATATCAGAGACCAAAAAAAGGAGCTGGAAATCTTAACTTATTTATTAACAACACACTTCATCTGGAAATGTACATTCAACCAATGTAGATTTCTGAGAAAGGAGCTGTTCTATTACTGCATATGGGTAGAAGGATGAACCACTGTATCAAGTACAAATAAACTGAGGTGCCAAAGTAATGCCCTCCTTCACGGTTTCCTTATTTCCACCTTCATTATAGTGGTTTAAAAATCGAGAGGGAATAAAATTGGCGAATAATAGTTTAGTTGACCATATAAAGAGTTGTAAATCTTTGATTGTAAACTCTTCAGGGAGGGGACTGTGTCTTCCTTTGTGTTTGCACAGTAGAACAGTTGGAGTTGTTATAAATCAAATAATAAATCTGGTATAGGTAAGAGGAAAGATTTGTAATGAAGTCAAACACCTGAATTCATGACAGAGTGATTGCTCATATCCATTCCAGTTAGGTGATTGCCAAGCCTTACCTAGGCGGAGGGGTCGGAGTGAGATGTGGCAGAGTGCAAAACCGCTGAGCCAAAGGCTGCATTATCTCTAGACTGTTGGACCAGAGCATAGTGCGAAGCAAAGGTGTGGACCGAGGACCAGGTAGCTGCGCGATATATCTCCTGGATTGGAACATGGGCCAGGAAGGCAGCTGATGAAGCCTGAGCTCTGGTAGAATGTGCAGTGAGATGGCCCGAGGGAACATGAGCCAGGTCATAGCACGTGTGTATGCATGCCATCACCCAAAAGGAGATCCTCTGGGAGAAGACAGGTAGGCCTTTCATCTGGTCAGCCACTGCAACGAAGAGTTGGGGGGATTTTCGAAAAGGCTTCGTCCAATCGATACAAAAAGCGAGAGCCCTACGGACATCTAAGGAGTGTAACTGCTGTTCCCGTCGAGATGGGTGAGGCTTCGTGAAGAAGACCAGAAGGAAGATGTACTGATTGGTATGGAAGGCCGACACCACTTTAGGGAGGAACGCCGGATGTGGTCGCAACTGTACCTTGTCCTTGTGAAAGACAGTATACGGTGGGTCCACTGTAAGCGCTCGAAGTTCGGAGACCCGTCTGGTCGATGTAATGGCTACTAGAAAAACTGTCTTCCAAGACAGGTATAGCAGTGAGCAAGTTGCCAACGGCTCGAATGGCGGAAGCATAAGCCTGTTTAGGACTAGGTTGAGCTCCCAGATAGGGGCAGGGTGGTGTACTTGGGGGTAGAGGCGCTCCAGGCCCTTGAGAAATCTAGTAACTAAAGGGTGGGAAAACACCTGGATGGAATGTGGAGATGGCCGCCAAGTGCACCTTCAAAGAAGATATCGCCAGGCCCTGCTGCTTAAGGGACCAGAGGTAGTCCAAGATCGTGGGGATTGAGACCTCAGAGGGAGTAGCATTCTGCGTTTCACACCAGCAGTAGAAACGTTTCCACTTGGCCAGATATGTTGACCGAGTGGAAGGCTTTCTGCTACTCAGGAGTATATGTTGTACCGGAGTGGAGCAGCATAACTCCGACCTGTTTAGCCATCCAGGAGCCACGCCGTGAGGTGAAGGACCTGCAGGTTCGGGTGACGAAGATTGCCGCGGTCCTGCGTTATGAGGTCCGGGTGGAGTGGCAGGGTAATTGGGCTGGCTATGGACAGGTTGAGCAGTATGGTGTACCAGTGCTGTCTGGGCCACGCTGGCGCGATCATGATTATGTGCGCTCTGTCCCTGTGGAGTTTTATCAGGACCTTGTGAACCAGCAGGAACGGTGGGAAGGCATAGAGCAGGCGGTGCTTCCACGACATGAGGAACGCGTCTGAGATCGATCCCGGTGAAAGACCCTGGAAGGAGCAGAATGCTTGACATTTCCTGTTTGTGCGAGAGGCGAACAGGTCTATGTGGGGAAAGCCCCACTTCTGGAAGATCGAATGAACAACATCTGGTCTTATCGACCATTCGTGACAGAGGAAGGATCTGCTCAGCTGATCCACCAGTGTTCCGAACCCCTGGGAGAATGGATGCTACCAGGTCTATCGAGTGGGCTATGCAGAAGTCCCAGAGTCGGATGGTCTCCTGACATGGGGGGGAAAGATCGAGTCCCTCCCTGTTTGTTGATATAATACACGGCTGTTGTATTGTCTGTAAACACTGAGACACAACGGCCGTGTAGATGCTGCTGGAACGTCTGGTACGCCAGGCGGACCGCTCTCAGCTCTCGGACATTTATGTGAAGCGCCAGCTCCTGTGATGACCAAAGGCCCTGGGTACGAAGGTGTCTGAGGTGAGCCCCCCATCCGAGAGATGACGCGTCCATCGTCAGGGACACTGAGGGTTGTGGCGGATGGAAAGGTAACCCTGCACATACCAGGGAGGGGGTTAGCCACCAGTCGAGGGAATGGTAACTATTGCGTTTATTAGGTCCCTGCCCAGACGGTAGACTGAACTGAGCCACGCTTGGAGGGGTCGGAGGCGGATCCTGGCATATTTGGACACATAAGTACAGGCAGCCATGTGTCCTAAGAGATCGAGACAGTGCGAGCCGAGGTCGTTGAAGTTCTGCAGACCTCGAATGATCATCACCATTGCCTGGAATCGTGGCTGGGATAAGTAGGCCTGGGCTAGACTGGAGTCCAGGGTAGCTTCTATGAAGTCTAGCCTTTGTGTGGGGACCAGTGTGGATTTTTCCATATTGAGCATCAGGCCTAAGCGTGTGAATAGGTCGCTGATAATGCCTACGTGCTGCCTGACCTGTGTCTTGGAGGTCCCTCTGATGAGCCAGTCGTCCAGACACGGGAATACGTGTATCCGACGTCGGCGGAGGTGTGTGGCGACTACGGCCATACACTTTGTAAACACCCTTGGGGCTGTGGAGAAGCCAAAAGAGAGGACCGTGAATTGGAAGTGCTGGTGGTTGGCTACAAAGCGAAGATACCTCCTGTGTGGAGGAAATATGGCGATGTGAAAGTACGCGTCCTTCATATCGAGGGCTGCATACCAGTCTCCAGGATCCAAGAATGGGATAATGGTCCCCAGGGAGACCATGCGGAACTTCAACTTTATCATGAACTTGTTGAGGCCTCGCAGGTCTAGGACAGGCCTGAGGCCTCCTTTTGACTTGGGGATCAGAAAGTAACGGGAGTAAAACCCTTTGCCCTTCTCGTCTTGTGGTACCTCCTCTATTACTCCTATGGCGAGGAGCGTCTGCACCTTTTGTAGGAGGAATTGCTTGTGAGAGGGGTCCCTGAAGAGGGACTGGGTTGGAGGGTGGGAAGGCGGGGTTGAAATAAATTGGAGGTGGTATCCTTGTTTCACCGTGCGTAGGACCCAGAGGTCTGAGGTCAATTGGGACCACGCCGGGAGGAAGTAGGAGAGGCGGTTGGAGAAGGGAGGATACAGATCCTGTCCTGAAACTGGTACGTCGTCCTCGAGCATACCTTCAAAACGAAGACTTAGGTCCCGCTGGTGGTTTTGAGGGGCCGTGGTTTTGGCCCCCGTGGGGTCCGGACTGGCGTCTACGGCCACCCCGCCCACGCCGTCTGCTAAAGTCTTGCCTGTGTCTGGGCACAAAGTACGGGCAGTGAGTCTGGGGATGGAAAGGTCTGCGTTGGGTCACAGGTGTATGCATGCCCAAAGAACGCACGATGACCCTGTTGTCTTTCAAGCTTTGTAGCCTGGGGTCAGTCTTCTCCAAGAACAGACCCTTACCATCAAAGGGTAAGTCCTGTATGGTATATTGTAACTCAGGCGGGAGGTTGGAAACCTGTAGCCATGAGATGCGTCTCATGGTGATACCGGAGGCCAGAGTTCTGGCTGCCGAGTCGCCCGCATCTAGAGAAGCCTGGAGGGAGGTTCTGGCTACCTTTTTCCTTTCCTCTAGGAATGCAGCGAATTCATGGCGGGAGTCCGGGGGGAGTAGTTCTGTAAATCTACCCACCTCCGCCCAGGTGTTGTAGCTATAACGGCTCAGTAGAGCCTGCTGATTTGCCACCCGGAGCTGTAGGGCGCCTGCCGAATACACCTTGCGGCTGAGAGGTCCATCCGCCTAGCCTCCTTTGACTTTGGGGCTGGCGCCTGTTGGCCATGGCGCTCCCTCTCATTGACCGATTGGACAACTAGCGAGGAGGGTGGACATATAGATACTTGTACCTCCGAGAGGTACTCCCTTTGCCATAGGGGGAATGGAGGCTGGAGACTGCCATAAGGTGTCGGCATTGGCTTGGATGATCCTGATGAAAGGCAAAGCCACTCTAGTGGGGGTATCTGCCAACAGGATGCTCACTACAGGGTCCTCAACCTCCGGGACTCCACCTGGAGGTTCATATTGAGTGCTATCCTCCTGAGGAGGTCGTGATGGGCTCTTCGGTCTTTTGGAGGCGGCCCCGAAGAGGAAGTCCCTGCCACTGCCTCATCTGGAGAGGAAGAAGATGAAATTCCGGGGACGAGCGGGTCCTGTAAGGCCTCTTGCTCATGCGCTGGTTCCTGCTCCAGTGGCACCGGGGAACCCGGTGGGGGGACTATCGGCTCCTCTGTCCCGGGTGGAGGATGACGGCTAACTGTGGCCTCTGGTGCTCAGTGCTCTGATGAAGCAGAGCGGGTCGGAACTAGCGGAGCACCTTGGTTCTGGTGGTACGCCCAAGGTGTCCAAAAGGACCACTGGTGAGGTCTTGGGTCAGGGCTTCTTGAAAAACTCCGGTAGGCATCCGCATCGTGGTCTTGGTCATAGTAGCTGTCTGCGTGAGATGACACTGACGTATGTCTGGATGGCCATGGAGGAGCGGAGAAGCCTTGTGCAGATGTTCCAACGGACCTCGCTCCCCTATGTATCGGGGACCGGTGTCGGGACCCATATCGGTACCGGGATCGAGATCGGGACCTGCGACCAGATCGGTGCTGGGAGGTCGACCGAGATCTCGAATCCCGACGTCGTGAATGGCTTTGGGAGGCACGGTGCCTGGAGCGGTGCCGAGAACTGGAGCAGTGCCACGGGTAGTGAGCCGGTGAACGGGAATCCAACCAGTGCCGCAAGTCTGACTGGTGCCGTGTAGTAGAACGGTGCCGGGACTGCGAGTGGCGTCGAGAGTGGGAGCGGCGTCTGGACCTGGAGCATCTGCAGGACCGCGATCGTGAGCGGTGCCGGTCCGCTGAGCCGACACAGGGTGGTCTAATCAAGGTCGGCTTGCCTATGGATTGGATTACCCTCACCGGCAGTGCCGGGGGTAGAGGCAGTGCTGAGTCTGTCAGGGCGATCAGGTCCCTTGCTGCTGAGAACGCCTCTGACATGGACGGCATAGTGAGCTCTACCGCAGCACGCGCCGGGGAGCTAACAGGTGCCGGACTTGATGGCCCTTGTGGGACCGGAATCGACGGTGCCGATTTAGTTGGTGCTGCAGCGGGTATCGGCGCCGGGCGATCCGACCTAGGCATACTCTCTGGCTGCGGTGCGGGTGGTGCCGAAGCAGTAGGAGTCTTGGCCTTTCTCAACCTTGGGGAGAGGGAGCGTCGTGGAGCTGACTTCGGTGCCAGTGACGTCCAGTGCCGAGAGTCTTTGGGTGTATCGGTGCGGTCCGGTGCCGCGGAAGTGCTTCTGCTCATCGACTGACCAGCGCTTGGTGCCAAAGGTGGAGGGGTGAGAGCCGCCTCCATGAGGAGCTGTTTAAGCCTGATGTCCTGCTCCTTTTTTGTTCGCTGCTTGAAAGCCTTGCAAATGGGGCACTTAGCTGTCAAGTGCGATTCCCCGAGGCACTTCAAACAGGAGTCGTGCGGATCTCCTGTCGGCATTGGCCTGTGGCAGGCCGAGCACGGTTTGAAACCCGGTGAGCTGGGCATGGGCTCCGGCACCGGGTGCGGGGAAGGGGCTACTCCCCGAACCCCACTAACTATTACTAAACTAACTATACTATCAAGGAAGAAACATGTAACTATATATATAAAAAAGAATTATAGCTACATACACGATAACGAACAAGAAACTACTAGTAGCTGGGGGAGTGGAGGTCAGCTAAGCCACACTCTACTGTTCCAATGTCCGACACGGGTGGTAAGAAGGAACTGAAGGGTGGCTGGGTCGGCTGGGGTATATATCCGGTGCCATAGCGGCGCCACTCCAGGGGGCGCCCAGCCGACCCACCGAGTGTTGCTAGGGTAAAAAGTCTTCCGATGAACGTGAACGCAGCGCGCACACACCTAACTGGAATGGATATGAGCAATCACTCGAAGAAGAAGTCAGATTTATATTCTGTTTACCTCTAAGATGCTGGACACCTTTTTTCTCTGTGTACCTTACAAGAAAGGTGAATAAAAATATATACCCTGATCTGCTACATTCATGAATATCTCTGTTGACTAGAGTCTATTTGTTAATGTCTTAAGAATGTCAGTCCTGATAGAGACTGGAAAGCATTAATATCAATTGTTTCCAAAGCCAGATCCAGAGAATGAAATAAAATACTTAAACCTACTGTAATAATGAATAGATATTAGTTTGTTTTGAACACGAGGAAAGGAAAAGGAGATATAATTGTAAAAAGCATTTATCTGCTGTTGCCCATGCTGTTCTTGTTCTGTAACCCAAAAAGATTTCAGCTATGAGTACTGTCAGTCTGACACCTTCCAATATTACTAAATTTAAAAAATGAAATGTTCTGCATTCTGAAATACTCTATGAAACAAAATGGTCAAGGGTGTCCTTTAGAGAAAACTCTAACTTCTATCTTAGGTACATTATCCATATAGAGTGGGATTTTTCAAGAGCATCTAAAGGAGCCAGGCACCCAAAGCTTACTGACTTTTAATGGGAGTTGGTGCTTAATCCTTAGATGCTCTTGAAAAATCCCACCCATTTTCTATGTTAAGGGACAAAGGATAAGATCATTATTTTTTCCTATAGCTATTTTTACATATTCCCCTTTTCCCTTGGATTTGGAAAGGAAAAATATTAAAGTGGTGCATGCTAGTGGTACCATAATAATGTTTGTTGTAACATTTTTACACCTTTCAGTTTTTCCATAACATTATAGTTTAGTGTTTTAAAGTATCACAGCTGATAAGCCTAGTATCCTTGGTCTCTGCTCAGTAATATTTCTAAAATTGTGTTTAATGTTTTTAACGAATATTATGCTTATGAGTAAAGGTTAATGCATACCAGATATTTTATCTGCCCTATAATTAAATGTGTCTCTAAGTCCCTAATGTCTATTTAGCCATTTTTATTTTTAAAGAAAATGAATATGCTAAAGTTACTCATATCTGAAAAGTGGCCAGTGTAGAATAAAACTAGGTTATATGCATCAGCCGTTCAGCTTTGTCACCTCCACAGGACCACACAAGGAAGTCTAGAAGCAACTGTTGAAAGAAAAAATTAAATTAACTCATGACCAGCCACACACTTAATCTAATGGGATACAAATTAAAACTCAGTTTCAATATCTCCTATAGCAGAGTTCTCAGAAAGCACAAAGAGAGCTCAATGATTGAGGCACAGTGCTGGGATTCATATTTACTGAAATAAAAGAAAACTTATAGCTGTAATTCACAATTTTCAGTCACTTTTAGATACTGTCCAGCATTTCTTTTATTGACAGTTCCAGCCATGTCCTTGCTATACGTACCAAGATAGAAGACTTGAACAGAACATTTAATACTAATCAGTTCTTTCACACAAAAAAATCTTTGAAAGTTAGTCACCTTTAAAAAAATATAAAAAAGCAAAACAAACTGTGTGCTGAGCACATTTGAAAATCTCATCCCAATGTCCTAACTCTGTGAAGTCAATCAGAGTTTTATCACAGGCTTCAGTGGGAACAGTTAGGCCAATACGATTTTGAAAATCCCACTGTTGGATTTTATGCTAAAAGAAATCTGTTTGAAACAACCACAAGATTACTTTATACAGTTTAACAAATTCTTTACAGTACCACAGCAGGATGGTTAAGTCTCCCATAGTTATGAATTTCATGATACCTGTGCTTAATCAGGCTGGAAGCTAGAACGGTCAACGTTGTAGCTGAGCTACAATTCAGTTATGTCACTATTAGGGAAATGATAGAAGGTACAGGCCCATGAAAGATCAAATTTCAAAGAGAAGAAAATTGTAGCAAGTTTTACCAGCTTGGAGACCTTTTTCTTGCTACTACAAAGACTTAAGCATAGCATTTAGGGGTGGAGAAATCGTTAGTCAATCAAGCAGATTTTACACATTTCACTTTCTTTTGGCCCAGGGAAAGACTACATTAGCCATAACTACAGAGTAACACTGTTTCCTATACAGACATAGGAACCATGGAATTGGGCAAAATTCTGATAATGGTTACTCACTCCTGTTAGGAAGACGTAAACTACATCAACAAAACATTCTGGATGAAAATAAGGGCATAAAATCAATCCATACAGCAAAAAGTCACCAGAAAGTATTGTAAGCTGCCAATTAAAAAACATATGAGGGTCCTATTCAGAGTTTCGAAAATGCCGCTAGAATGTTCCCTCATGGGATTCCAGACGTAACAACTGACACTTCCCACAAAACAACTCTTTTGCATGCCCTCAAAATATTGCTGCTTGTACAAATCAGCATAGGGCCTCTGATACTTCAAATGACAACCATGCAATTATAGTTCTCAGTTAGAAATACAGAGGCATCCAAGACAGATTAATTCTAAAATACGAAGACTTTCCATATGCACAAGTAAGCCTACAAAATAGGAAAGTGATAGCTGCAAAACAGCAGTGAACTTCCAAACTGCAGCAAGCTCTGCAGAGGCAATTTTTCAGATAAAGTCAGAGCTAAAATTTATGAGATTAATCAATCATTGAGATTGACATTTCGACCGAGCTGCTGAGAGGCCCTACAGAATGGGCCCCATTCTTGGCCCAGGTGCACTACAAGAGGGGAAAAAAGCTGCCCTAAATGAGATTTGGTGTAATGCCAATAATCAGTTCCCTTCCTGCAAGTGGGCATGTCAGGCATTGCTTGGGGGAGGAGAGAACCTGGTCAGCTCACACTGTGCTCCAGATATTTTAGAGAGAGAGAGAATTGTTCCTGGGGAACCATTCCAGCTGCATAAGTAAGAGCAGCCTTCTAGATAGGGGCCTGAACAACCAACCAGGAACCGCACATACCATCATGACCTTGAAACAGTTGACAATTGACCCTAAGGAGTCTGTATTTCTTCTGTCCAGCTATGCAACAAGAAGGGCTTAAGACGCTGCAGAAAGTGGCAGGTAGACTACTACACAGCCAGATTTAGGATAAATGGAGGAGGACGTCATTCAATGTGACAAGGCTCTCTTAAAAGGTGGTCTTCAAAAAAAAAAAAAAAAAAAAAAGAGGAGGAAGAACTATGTTTTTGTATGTTCCAAATACACAGGCTAAGAGGGAAATTCCGCAAATTTCTACTTTAAAACATAACTATTTTCTCTTATTGGTGTGTCAGAGTCTATCAAGAGTCTTATATTAGTGCCCATCACCACTGAGCACCTTGTACCATAAATCATAACTGGCTATTTAGTCTAGACTGATGCCACAAGTCTTTCTTGTTGCAAACAACTTATTCTCATAGCTGGCCTGGAGTAATACACTTTCTCAGAACAATCAAACTAATGCTTGATTTGATGCTTTTACCTCAATAAACAATCTCTGGAAGACATCACACTGCTCAGATCTCCCAGGAACATGCAGGCTGCCTGCTGTTTGAGGTTACATTTTCTTAAGTTTTTAAAAGTTGAATACTGTAAAACAAATAAAACCATTAGAAAACTACACAAAATTGGATACATCATAGACCATATCTTTTACAAACTCCAGTGACTGGTTTGACATCACCAGCAGGAAACTGAACTGAGCAAATGGCTGACTGCACTTTTCATATACACAGCAACAGAAGAAAAAAGGTAGGGTTTAAATTAGAGGAGTATTGAATACACTTTTTACTTTTGTGTTTATACTGAATAACATCACATGATTTTGAATTGCCTTGTATTAAGTAAGGGAGTCATTTTTCAATAACTTTGTAAATACAAATCTGAATACCCAAAAGCAATCCCGTACAATGTTGCAACCATCACAGTACAAGCTCAAGAAGCCAAAATGGTTTGACAAATATCAAACAAGTTGTGGAAGGCCTGATCTACACTACGAGTTTATCTCAAATTTAGCAGCATTAAACTGATTTAACCCTGCACCCGTCCACACAACGAAGCCCTTTATTTCGATATAAAGGGCTCTTAATATCAATATCTGTACTCCTCTACGATAAGGGGAGTAGTGCTGAAATCGGTATTTCCATTTCAAATTAGGGTTAGTGTGGCAGCAATTCGACGGTATTGGCCTCCGGGAGCTATCCCACATGCACCATTGTGACCGCTCTGGACAGCAATCTGAACTCGGATGCACTGGCCAGGTAGAGAGGAAAAGTCCCGCAAACTTTTGAATTTCATTTCCTGTTTGCCCAGCGTGGACAGCCGATCAGCACAGGTGACCATGCAGTCCCAGAATCAAAAAAGAGCTCCAGCATGGACCGTACAGGAGATACTGAATCTGATCTCTGTATGGGGAGATGAATCTCGTCTATCAGAACTCCGGCCCAATAGATGAAATGCCAAAATGTTTGAAAAAATCTCCAAGACCATGATGGACAGAGGCCAGAACAGAGACTCAACACAGTGCTGCGTGAAACTTAAGGAGCTGAGACAGGCATACAGAAAGCCAAAGAATCAAATGGACGCTCACGGAGGGAGGGGCAACTGATGACTGTAACTATCCCACAGTTCCCACACTCTCCGAAAACTATTTGAATTCTTGGCTGAGCTCCCAAAGCCCGAAGGGTCAAAAACATTGTCACAGGTGGTTCAGGGTATATGTCATCAGCCCCCGCCGTGAAAGCAAAGGGAAAAAATCATTTCTCGCCTTTTTTTCAATCTCACCATATGTCTACTGGATGCGGTGACAGATGGCAGATGCGGTGCTGCAGCGCTACACAGCAGCATCCGCTTCCCTCCCCTTGCCTTGCGGACGGCAGATGGTACAGTATGACTGATATTCGTCATCGTTGTTCCATGAGTGCTCCTGACTCGCCTCAGTGAGGTCGGCTGGAGGCACCTGGGCAAAAATGGGAATGACTCCAGGTGATTCTCTTCTTTAAGTTTTGTATAATGGAGAGTCAGTCCTGCCTGGAATAACATGGCAGCTGGAGGCTTCTGCCTCAGGCTGTCTCCCCAGTTAGCAGCACCGTGTGGTCGTGCCTACCCCTTGCTACAAGGGCTCACAATCAGATACTTAGACATCTACATTTTGCTGCAAATAAAAAAATTAAGCTGCCGTTTAGAACTGTCCCCCAACATACATATCCTGGGACATTTTGCATTTTACCAGTGTCAACTAAAGGCCCACACACAAATGGAGATTCAGTCCTGCCTGAGCTTCTATCCTAGTGCTTGTCACAGATTCCCATTTTCAGCTATAGGCTGAGTAAGTGTAGAATGGTGGTTCACTCTACTTTGCTGTAAGCCAACTGCCCTCCCCTCCCCCCTTTGATCTCTGCTTGCAGAGGCAATAAAGTCAGTGTTGTTTCTTATTCATGCATTCTTTATTATTTCATCACACAAATGGGAGGATAACTGCCACGGTAGTCCAGGAGGGATGGGGGAGGAGGGAAGCAACAGGTGGGGTTGTTGCAGGGGCACCCCCTAGAATGGCATGCAGCTCATCATTTCTGTGGGATCTCTGGGTCTGACCCAGAGCGGCCGTTTGCCTCTCTGGTTCTTTAGTAGGCTTGCCTGATATTCTAGGCAGGACTGACTCTCCATTAGACAAAACTTGAAGAAGAGAATGACCTGGGGAGTCATTCCCATTTTTGTCCATGTGCCCCTGGCTGACCTCACCGAGGCCGGCCAGGAGCACCCATGACAGCAGCAGATGGTACAGTATGACTGGTAACCGTCTTTGCTAACTTGCAAAGGCAAGGGGATGCTGCTGTGTAGCACTGCTGTACCGTGTCTGTTAGCAACATCCAGCAGACATACGGTGACAGTGAAAAAAGGCTGAACGGGCTCCATGGTTGCCGTGCTATTGCATCTGCCCGGGCAACCCAGGGAAAAGGGCGCAAAATGGTTGTGTGCCGTTGCTTTCATGGAGGGAGGATTATCTGACGACATTTACCCATAACCACCCGCGACAAATTTTGGCCCCATCAGACATTGGGATCTCAACCCAGAATTCCAATGGGCAGGGGAGACTGCGGGAACTATAGGATAGCTATGAGATAGCTACCCACAGTGCAACGCTCTGGAAGTCGATGCTAGCCTTGATACATGGACGCACGCCACCAAATTAATGTGTTAGTGTGGCCACATGCCCTCGACTTTATACACTCTGTTTCCAAAAATCGGTTTCTGTAAAATCAGAATAATCCCATAGTGTAAACATACTCGAAGCATGGATTGCTGATCCCAGGGTATGCCTATACTAGAAAGGTAAATAGGCCTACATTAGGATTAATGAGGATTATATTTAGCAGTGAAATGGGTTCCATGTAACTCCCAATATATTTTCCCTTGACAGCTCTCTATCCATCTTGGTGTATCAGGAGGAGATACCTAGAGAGTACGTCTTGGTACAAAAACCCCTCACACAAGTATTTTAACAGGTAGAATAGAGTAAAAATAACCAAACATTCAAAGCATTTAAAAAATAAGCCTAGTTCTGTAGAAAGTTGCAAGAGTAATAGCACTGGAGAACAGAACACAGTACCGGAATTAGGGGTATAAATCTTCCTATTGTGCCCCACAAATATTCCCCAATATTGATTTAAAGGGATCACCATTACAGTTGAGAATAATTCAGTCTCAATGACCATTCAATCTCTGGATTCTTTAGATGCTCAACAGATGCCAACTGTTATGGGAGTTTTGCTGATGTAGACATCAGTCCCATCGGAAATTAATTAAGACCACCACACTTATTTTATATTGGGTACCAGTTTATATATTTATGATTTTGGTCACTACCAAGTTGAGCTTGATGCACACCAACGTCCTAGAAGTAAAAGAGTAAAAGCCTCAATACTACTAAAACCTTTAGCCATCCAGATCCTTAAAGAAAGAGCAAATTTACAAGAATCATTGTGTGAATAATATGAATATCAAGCCACAATATTTCTGAAATTGATAACTCCTTTATTGAAGGAGAAACTGAATTCTTGGAAAGTCTGAGCTTTTTACAACAAACATTGACATTTAATTTGTTTTCTTCCACTGTAATTGAATATACCAATATTACCATCAGTATATCAAATTATGTTTCAGGGGTGTCAGTAAGACATGAAATAGGAATATTATACAGACTTTTCTGATACTAGGAAGTTCACTGAATTATTTTTAGTGATTTACTTTATTTTATGAAAAGATGTACTCGATAATAGCCACAACATTCTAAGTTAATTTGTTTTAAAAGTGAATGTACAATGGCAGTATTGTCATTGGAAATAATAAGGTAACAAAACTTTAACTTGACATTTATTTTTCAAAAGTGTTAAATGTAAATATGAGTTTGGAAATATTTCATCAGTAACAGACTGCTTTTTAAAAAAAATATATGGTTAAAAGTTTTTGTACCTCCAATACAATACATCAATATTTTCTGTTCTGCATAAAGCAAACCATCACATTTGTGTTCCTCGTTTATATTTGTGTAAATTTGTCTGAAGCAATGGATTGCTTCAGTGAAAGGAATAAGGTAAATTGTTTGACTTGACAAAGAATATTATTATTTTAACTGGCATACATTTGAATAAGTATTAATGACCTTTCTATATAATTATCAAGAAATAATAAAAAAAACTGTATCTAAAATCTGTGTCTGAAAGAGAGATCCCCTTCAATCATCCATCACTTCAGTATTATAAAAAGGAAGTTGTAACAAAATGGATAGAAGGAAAAAAGCTGAGGAAGAAACAAATAGAGTGATCTAGACTGGCTCTTCAGTTATTACCAAAACTATGCCTATTTTATCAGCCTAATTGTTTATTTAAATATGTAACAGATTTGTGCAATGACTGGTTCCAATTATGGAGGCAATTCCATTTGAAACAATTTTATAGCATTTCTTTAATGCTGGACTCATATTCAGAAATCAAGAGGGTTTTTTAAATTTTGAGTTTTATGGACATTCCCCCAAGCCACTTCAAAATATATGAATGTCATACTCCAGGTGGCTGCTTTAAACTAATCTATACGCATGTATATTAATACACTTACTAAGCCTTAGAACGTGAATCAGAACTACTTTTTTCCAGCAGAAGCAGCTTTTTTCAAAAGTGTCTACAAATTGCTAAATAAAAACTTTATCAAAAGGATCAGCAACAAAGTAGTAGTTACTGGCTTTTCCTGTTGAAATGAAAGAGGATTTGTAGTATCCTCATAATAAAATTCAACAAGTATTTTATTCCTGTAACCTATAAATACTACAAGATGTAACATGTTTATTTGGTTCCCATAAATTAGAAAATCTGGTTATTTCTATAGAAGTTTCCCGTAACTCTAAACTAATGATTTAAAAACCAAAGTGATACTACATCTGAGTGCCTTTCCTAACAATTTGAGAGACTAGCTTAACCTTTCTCTCACCCCGCAAAAGTGTGCTTTTTACTGATACATGATTTTTAAAAGTATTTGTACACAGTACACTAGCTTAAATATACCAGTGGACATGTCAAAGTCATGATACGGTTCAAGGTACTTTTGGACGAAGGCAAATATTAAGTTAGTTATTTTAATTCTGCATTCCTACGCAGGACAAGCATTATTAGAGACTTCAGCTTCCTACCACCATTCACGTGTTGCATGGAGAGATCAATAAATAACTTCTGTGGTCCAGTTTAACTATAACAGAAGATACTAAACAAAGAAAAAAAAACTATTAAATTATTTGTGTCTGACCCTGATAAGATCTGAGGTGTGATACCTAGTTTTTAACTGCAAGAAAAGCAATAATAAATCTTTATCTTGCTTATCAATAGACACCCCATTTTTCCATGACACCCAATTTTCAATATGATGTTTAACAAATAACTTATGCATGGGGCAAAGGTCATGGTGGTAGAACTAACCCAGCACAAATATGGGTTAAAGAATGGACTACCAGCTCTTGAACAAAAGGAATCTGGGTGCGTTATGGAGGCAGTGTGCCCAGACACTCATTGGGCTCTAAAGTCACGAATACCCAGTCTAAGTTATATTGTCAGACCATGAAAAGCAATACAGGATTCTGTTGTGCTGATGTAAAGAAATCTGACAAAACCGATTACCTCCTTTCTTTGTTTAGAGCAGAAGATGAAATAGCTTACTAACTGATATTATAAGTAACATATGTCACTATGACACAAAACTTGCCGTGATTTGTGTGTTTAGCTACAAGGTGCAGTATTTCTCATGACTGACTCAAAGCACAGCCGCATCCAATTGTAATGGAATTCCATCTCACACAGAGCGCACTGTAGGACTTTGAAGAAAGTCTGTATGATTGTAACAAAGTAGTCACCCATTCTCTCCTTAAACATGAATAAATCCATGGGGTAATCAGGCACAGGCGGCATGTAACGGGTTTGTCTTCATTTTATTCCTTGTTTTTGTTTGAGGACATGCACTTGACTCCAGGCAAAATCCATCCCCGGTTACAAAATAACACAACTATTCTTTTCTTTCTCCTTCTCTTTCTCTCGAGGTTCTTTTCGTTTGCGTTCACTACTTCCAGATTGTCTTCCACTTGCTGGAGAAGCAGCTCCTTGCACCTGCTGGAAGAATGACTTTAAAAATCAAAAACAGTAAAGAGAAATATTATTCTAAATGCTACAGGTAGTTTCTGAATCAACGTTGCTGTCTAAAATTCATATGGCTTGGAGCAGTAACTAACGGAAACTGAAACTTGCTCACTAGCTTTAATAATAATTAATTATGCAAACCACAGCCATCAGGCACAGAGTGTTTCAGTTTGCGGTTGGTTAAAACTAACATGCAAAATTAATTATTTTTGGCAAGAAAGATAGATTCCCACCAGCCCAACTGAAATACAATCAAAGTCCCATGCATCTTATACAGCACAGCAGACCTAAATATATGCAGTACTGAGCCCCAAGCACTCTCCCTCTTATGCAATCCTGTTCCCAATCAGTTCAGTCAGTGCCTTATCATTTGTATCCTTTATTTTGATATTAAATTTAACTTAGTTTATAATATCCCCATTTTCACTGTGCTGTAGGTTTTTCAGTTTTCTTTTTTAAAAAATCAAAGACAAGTACATTTTCGAAGTTGTAGAGGGAAAATGCTAGGTTTTGACTACTAATTATGGAAAAGTTGGGAATTTTGGCAACAAGGAAGCCATAGGAGATAGTTTTAGTTTTTGATAATCAAGAGGCAGTGAATGCTTTTGGTACTAGAAGCCCTACGGGGCCAACTATGGGAAGGGGCAAAGGTGATTTTACATTTGGGAGAGCAGGCACATGAATTTTTTTCCCCATCCCAGCAATTCTATTGCAGCTGACTAATCCCTTTACATCTTGACGAAATAACTGCAGCTGTATCCAACAGTGATGGATAAACACAGTAGTTTGATGTTTCTGCTAAAACAATGAGCAGCGTAACCGTGTCATTTATATTGTCATAATTGTGCTTCTCTGTTAGCATCCTGTTTAGATTAATGGGTGCACTTCACTCTTCTGAGTTATTGTTCCTGTCTGTCTGCAGGCTCAGTCAGACATCACAGATAGTTTACTTTCAATTTCTGAATATTTTTGTAACAAAAAATGTGCTTTTTAAAAAATGATCTTAGAATCAGGAAAGGCAATTTTAAAAATCTAGTTAGATGACAATTTACATAGATGAATATAAATCACATTAAACAAGGTGCCTTGAATATAATTATTTACCTTGACAAAACCACCTCAGAGGACCTGGACTGAAAATTCTATTGTCATCTACCGCTAATTTGATATTTTGACATAAAATTAAAAGGACAGAATAAAAGCAATTACCAACTCTATTACAAACTAAAGTATTACATAATATAATGCAAGAGTACAAACTCCTATAATGTGGTTTGTGGGAAAGCACCATAGCTGGATATTATTTAACAGATAACTCCTCTGATAATTCAGAAATTACAGTGGACTAAATCTGTGGTTTTCAAACTTTTTTTCTGGCAACCCAGTTGAAGAAAATTGTTGATGCCCATGACCCAATGGAGCTGGGGATGAGGGGCCTGAAGTAGGGGAGGAGCTCAGGGCTGGGGCAGAGGGTTAGGATGCGTGGGTGAGGGCTGCGGGGTGGGGCTGGAAATGAGGGGTTCAGGGTGTGGGAGGGGGTCAGGGCTCTGGAATGGGGGCAGGGATGAGGAATTTGGTGTGCAGGAAGGTGCTCCGATTTGGGATGGCTCAGGGCTGGAGCTGGAGATTGGGGTGCGCACTTACCTCAGGTGGCTCCCTGTCAGCAGCACAGCGGAAGTGCTAAGGAAGGTTTCCTGCATGTCCTGGCACCACGGACCTCACTGAGCCCTGGAGGCAGCCAGCAGCAGGTCTGGCTCCTAGGCATAAGCACGCAAGTGGCTCTGCGCAACTCTCGCCTGCAGGTACTGCCACCCCCAGCTCCCATTGGCTGGAAACTGGCCAATGGGAGTGCAGAGCCGGTGCTTGGGGTGGGGGCAGTGCATGGAGCCCCACTGCCCACCCCCCACCTAGGAGCTGGACCTGCTGCTGGCCATTTCTGGGGTGCAGCGTGGTGTCAGAACCGGTAAGGACTAGCCTGCCTTAGCTGGGCAGCACCGCCGACGGGACTTTTAATGGCCCAGTCGATGGTGCTGATCAGAGCCGCTACGACCCAGTACCTTACATTCCATGACTAAGAACTGGGTCACGACCCGCAGTTTGAAAACAACTGGACTAGATAAAGGCAGAGGTGGGTTTTTTTTTCCTTTCTTTTTTTTTAATACACCAAATGCCAAGACATCTATTGTACAGGCTATGATCACTGGGTTAACAAGCAGCACCCTCAAAATGTTGGAAGATGCTCTCCCCCTGCATGTGCTACCCCTTTTTCCTCCATCCCCCGAATGAGAGGGCTTCAGTCAATTTTGAGTTTTCTGTCCTCTTTGTCGGTTCTGCAGTCTAATAAATAAATTTGAGACAGACATTTTTCAGCTTTTATGATTCACTCATACACAGGGATAAGTTTTGCATTTGCTGCCTCATATTTGGATGACTGGGAAGGTAACAAGGAAAATAATGTCTCAATGAGGAATAAACAGATATGAATAAGAACTTACTGATTAAATGCAAGTTGGATAAATGGGGTTTTAGTTGGTTTAGTTTCAGAAGTCAGATACAATTAGATGTGTAAAAACAGTTATACAAAACTGAAAATGGGATTATTTAGGGACAGTGAGACAAGCAGAACTGCATTCAGTGACATTTCTAGTCATGATGTAGGAGAGGAATAAGATGTTAAAAATTGGTTTTGCTGTAGCTACTATTAGTTAAATAATGAAAACCCAACTCTACATACTAATTAGTATAAAACAATTCAAAATACAAAGATACATGTTTCAGCTTTTCATAGGATTGTCTTATTAAAAAAATTAAAAAATAAACAAACTTTCTCTTCCTCATCCAAAGATGGCTGAAATGCTGCATAGCACTACTTCTGTTTCAATGCAATTTCTGTAACAACAATTATAACTCTTATCAGGATCCCTATTGAACAGTCTTAGCAAAATCTTGATGTAGGAGCCTAGGCCATTAGCAACATGGTTTAATTTACTATGACTGACTGAAATTGATATGGAACGAGCATGCATACTCTAGCAGTAATAAGATTTTTCCTAAAGTTTGTTGTGCAATCATCATAATTCACTCACTGTACAGAGTGTTAGTGGTATTAGTGTTACACATCTAGAGCAAGTTCTATGAATATTGTTATGGTAATGCTGTCTATGTAACTATTACTGAAGCAAAAAGATGAAATAAAATCTGAGGTAAAGTAAGATGCTATGGAAGAAAATCAAATAGACAGTATCCTTTTCATACCGAATGAAATTTACCATTGATGTAAAACACTCACAGTAGTAAGAAATTGTGTTTTAATGAAGTTACCACAAAACTAAATAAAGCTAGTAACTGTACTCTAACCATGGAATATGCTCTGACCTGGACCTGAGCAGCAGCTGCAACTGCTTGTTCTTGTTCCTGATAGTACTGAGAAGCCCGCCTATCCTCCTCTTCCTGCAGCTTCTTTGCCAGCTCTAGATCACTGATTCCTTCTGGGATCTGCTCCCAATCGATATCTTGGCTCTGCTGCTCTTGTTGTAAAGACAATGCCATCAGATAGTCCTAAGAAGTAAACTCATTATTAGTAAACACTTTTCTGCTTCCCTAACGATTAGCCAAAGTTGTAACGGGAATTCCATGAACCTCTAAAAATGAGAACTCCAGGATTCAATATTTATGCTTCCTGGATGCTTTATTATGTTGAATGGCCACTTAAAATTGTTGGCTAAGGCTTCCAGAAGGAGTCAGATCAAGGAAGGAATTGTGACAGGAGCCCTGTATACCTCCTCTGTCTTTGTTGACTGTCATATATCTACAGTATAACCTTTTTTAAAATATTTATCCATATGTAAACAAACATATATAAAAACTGTGTTTACGTATGGGCTTACTTTTTAAATTCCTTAGATTATCACCTCTCTTTTTAATAAGTGTTCCATTAAACCACTATGAGCAAGCTATTCTCCACCAAAAATCTTCATCCTGTCTTTGGGGGGAGGGGATCACTCTGAAAATCTAGCAGAGGGATTATGATTTATAGACCATCATTACACAGTGATGTTAATACTCACTCAAATTTTGAAAGCATGTAAGAGAATGAAGTTCCACACTGACAAAGTGCTAAAGTTATGTGAATTTTACCCTTTCAGAAATATTCACGTTGCAATATATTATCATTCAAGAGTACTTTAATTAGCACATTACGTTACAAAATCACTTTAGACCAAGAGCAAAACTGCAGAAATCCCTCAGAAAAACTGTGGGGACAGAAAGGACAAGTGCAGTAACATCTCTTTCCCCTAACTCAACTACCATATATCCACATCTTTCTCCTCAGAGAACCACAAGGAAATTCAGTTTAATGTGAAGTCAGAGAGGTGCAGAAGCAGGAATCAGCTGCTTTATGTGGCACATTTCCCCTTCTGCTGCACACAGTAACATTAGTAAATGTTGCTTCAAGGAGCAATAGCTTATACTATTGGATTGGTGACACAAGAAAAACAGAACCCAGGCGCTACCAGCACTTGGGGACAGGATGATAGGCCTCGGGGACTGCAGAGGGACAGATTATTTCCAGTGCAAAATCTGTGCTTTGACTCAGGGTTACTACCGGATGCACAGACCATCTGTCTGTCTATTGTGAATACTGCTTCCCCGTCCCTTCCACACCTCCATAAACTCCTTAAGAAAGAAAGATCATGACCCTCCCAAAAAGTACACACATTTTTGGACAAGTGTCCGTCACTTCATTTTATATTAGAGGAGATCAAAGATTTTGAATTTAAGTAAGAGAAAGTTTTTTCACTATTTAAATTAGCTACTTCTGATTGTAGGGTTAGTGTACAATACTGTAACTTTTGCAAAGGAATTCTTAAAAAGCTGCACTTTAATAGTTATACTGGATTAAACAAAGATATTCCATTACTATGAAGATATGTCATCCAGAATTGAACTGTATTGCACCACCTAAGAATAATAGAACATTTTGTAGCTGTCAGTTATTTCAGATATTATTTGTATTGAATTTAGTTTTCATTTTATCTGCCATGAGGGAGCTGTCATGGGAAAACATCTTTCAGCCAAATAAAATAATAGTAGTAATAGCTAAATAAAATGGAATTTCTTCCTGATCAATAGAAGAAAAAGAGACATTACAGTCTTCCAGTTCAGAGCTTTAAAACAAGAGTACATTAAGCACACCAGGGAACTTTTAGTTTGTAGAAGCAGGTTCCACACAAACAGTGCACAGCAGGATTGAGAGAGTTAGACTTTCACTCTAGCTTGTCAAGAACTTATTGTACATATAGATATATAGCTAATTTTTGTACAGCTGTCCACAGCATCAAGGGGCCATGGCAGCCACGGATTTCCAGCAAGCCCCAGCCATCTCTCTTTCACTCAGAAATGCCCCCTGGACTGGGAACTAGCCATAAAAGGCTGCTATACAAGCTCTACACTACTTGGGGATTCCCCTTACTCAAGCTGAATCCTGAAGTGCCCAGCACTGCTGGCTTTAAGGCTGCTTTGAGCCATAAAATCACAGTGGAGAATCCAACTCATTGAGTTTTTGGGGTTGCACTGAAGGGTTCAATTCCAACAAATGCCAGTACAGAATTATTATTCCAAATTTGTTCTCAAGCTTATTTTTCCCACAATGTAGCACTTCACCCTAGCAGAAAAATTGATGTGCCAGCTTTTTAACATTTAATTTTGATATACCAATGTTTTTGTTTTTCATTATTTCTACAACTTCAAACAAATTAAATCTGATAACATTAATTTCAGATAATCAACTCAGTTACAGACATCTGTTTGGGCTAGTCTGTGCTCATACCTGACTGCGCAGTACCACAAGTGACCCCTAAATTTTTCTCATGTTTCTAAATTTTCTAAATTTCACTCATATATTTGCAGGGAATAAGATTAAGTCTTGATTTATATTATCAGAAACTGTTATCAAAACCTACACATGTACATTGGAACATGTTAATATGGGGGAGATAAAACATCTTAAATCTCAGATTTTAACTGAAGTGCTCAAATTTATTAAAAACATCTGCCTACGCATATTTTAAGCTTTTTAAAATATGTAATAATGCTTCTCAAATACACTTTAAGAACTCATTAATTGGTTTTGTCTACGCAGAATGTAAGTTCCTTGAGGCAGAAACTGTCTCTTGCTGTATGTTTCTACCCTGCCTATTACAATGGGTCCTCTTAGATGAGACTCTAGAAGCTAATATAAAAAAACCAAACTAGAAACTATGAACACTACTGTTTTTGTATTCCATTCTGCAGAACTGACATCAAAAGGCAAAGTGATGACAGTGAGATCTGAAATAATGTACATCACACCACAATTATGTACTGTACTACTCTTCTCAAATTTAGGAACCATTACAGACAGGCTAACCCATGCTTTTCAGGTAAATTACCAACATCATGAGGAATTTAAGTCCTTACAGAACAAATCTGAAGTTGGCAAGATACTGTAGCTTTCATAAACGAGCATAAGCTATTAAGTTTTTACTAATAGGATGACAGTAATTTATTAGTCATAGTACGTTACTACGTATAGTAACTGGAGATCTTCAGATGTGTTGACATTCTATTCATAGTGTGCATGAACCTAGAGAGTTTGAGATTGGAGACTTTTTGGCTCACACTATCCACATGGCATTCATGCACTCTCCCAGTCCTTGTGCTCTGCAGTAAGGGCATTTAAAGGCAATGTGTGTCGGCACTTCTCATTGCAGAATCCCCAAAGACTACTCCAAGGCAGACAGAATGGAAGAATGGGATGTGGAATGTGCATATGGTCAACACATCTCAAATAACTCCATTTACTGTACATGGTAAGTACCTTGCCATTCTCCTTCGAGTGTTTGTCCATATACATCTTCCACTGATGTTGACTCCCAAGCAGCAATGGGAGATTAGAATGGTTAGTTAAACAATGAGTGAAGGATTGCTTTACCAAATACAGCATCAGAGTTAGAAAACTCAGTGATGGTGTAGTGCTTTATGATGATGTGTACTGATGCCCAAATAGATGCTTTACAGATCACATATATTGGAAAATTTTCACAGTGATCCCACAGATGTTGCATAACCACCACCATCACCATGAATCTGGCAGCTATTTCCACCATATACAGCGAACCTCACCGACATGTATGGCCATTTGCTGGCCTTTGTTGACTAACGACAAATTCTTTGCAAGTCTCATTTGGCAGTTTATCTGCAAAGGCATGATACCAGAAGTCATAATTGGCTAATATGGCCTAGTAACTGGCTACACAGAACTGTAGGCTTGCTAAAGAGGAGGTTTTTCTGGGCAGATTTATCTAATCTCTGGTTAGTCCTCCTTTTGGTGTGGACTTGAGTTGTTTTGCTCTTTCCTTCATTATTGTGACTACAGACGAAGATGTCTGTAAAATAATTCTGCACTCTTGGGAGGCACTTGATATTTTCTGTCTGCCTTAAGAGAGCAATGGGGTGCATTTACCACACAGTTTTGGCAGTGTCCATGATAGCTTTGTTGACAGGGAGGGCTATTTTTCCTGCCAAAGAAGCATGAGGAATGTCCACTAACTTATGAGTCTGCTTCTGGACCTCCTCTATAGGGATTTGAAGGGCCTCAGATATCCTTTTTAATAAATATTGGAAGTCCTTGAAATTGTCCAATTATGAGGCCATTGGTAGCACTACAACCTCCTCAGGGGACAAAGAAGAGGGCCACTGGAGCTGGCAGGTGCCCTCTTGTTCCTGTTCTTCTATGATTTCCTGTTCTACCTGCAGTTGAGGCGGAACCAGGAAATCTCAATGGGTGGCCTTTGAGACTGATACTGTGGGTGAAACAAATCTCCTGGCAGTGGTGTTGGTCCGTCTGGCTAAAATTGGACTGAGCAGACAAGAGTCTCCAACAGGAAGGTCCCAGTATTTTTCCCGTGAAGAGTGTTTGGACTCTATCAAATGTCGAGGATTGAGGCAAGTAAAGATGCTACTGGTATGGATCTTCCTAACCACTTTGACTCTGAAGATAACAAGAAGAATGGATAACGCTGATTAGGGGGTGGTGATGCTGTGGCTCCCAGTGCATTAGGAACTGATGGTGCAGGACCAGTTAGTAGAGTCAGTGCTGACTGTAATGCTGAAGCCAACAATAAGGGAGATGAGGTAATATCTTTTATTGGACCAATTTCTGTTTGCAGAAGAAACAGGCTTTCAGGGTGCACAGAGATGAAGAAGAGCTCTGAAGCTCAAAAGCTTGTTTCTTCCACCAACAGAAGTTGGTCCAATAAAAGATATTACCTCACCCACCATGTGTGTCTCATATCCTGGGACCAACAAGGCTACAACAACACTGCAAACAGTAAGGGAGAGTGTAGATCCTGTTGTATCTGGAGATCAATTGGTGCTTAGTACTTGTTTGGTGCCTTCAGCAAAAGTGTTGTGGATTGGTGGTCTGGAACCAGGTTCTCTCAGGGCAGTATCACAATCTCAATTATGGAACAGGAGAGGCCCTTGGTGTGTGGCCTAGGTCAGGGTTAGCCCTGCTGCCAGGAGCATCAGTGCTGGGGCCAATTCACAATGCACCTATAGAGTACTAGGTAGATGATACTAGGATTAAACAAGGTCTTTTGTTAATGCAGTTTTCTGTGCTGGGTGCTTTGGTGCTATCCAGTCGGAATTGGCATGAGACTGGCAGAAATTGTTCTGGGCCAAGAGGTGTCAACAGATGTTAGGTGCTGTGGGCAGGTTTTCCTCTTAGACAAAGCCTTGGTAGATGTTCTGCCTCTCGGACTCCTGGAGCCTTGTGGGCTGTCTGAGGATGACACAGACCTCATGGCCTGGGGGTTGGGCAGTCACTGGGCTCTTGCAGGCTGTACTTTGGGGCTCTGAAGGCATGAGGAAGACCTGTAAACCAGTCTCTCTGTCTTCCCTGGCCTTAAAACAAAAAGACTTACAAATTGCCCATTTGCTGGGAATGTATGATTCTTTCAGACAATCAAAGCACTTTTGAATGTCAATCTGAGACTGTGATAATTCCCTCAGAAGGAACGGCGTTTCTATTGAAGAGAACCGGATGGTGTCATGCTGCTGTTGATTAATTCCTAAAGAACTAACAATAGCTACAGATAACCAGGTAATTATATTTATTAATGGACTAAGCTATGACTATGTAAACTGTGAAATCAGAGCTAGAACTATCCTAGTAGAGAACTGCTGGCAGTCTCTCAGGACTGGTCTACACTAGGGGTAGGAGGGGATCTATCTAAGACACGCAACTTCAGCTACACTATTCGCGTAGCTGAAGTCGAAGTATCTTAGTTCGACTTACCTGGCTGTCCTCACGGCGGCAAGTTGACCGCCGCAGCTCCCCCCTCGACTCCGCTTACTCCTCCTGTCAAGGTGGAGTACGGGCATCGATTCGGGGATAGATTTATCGTGTCTAGATGAGATGCGATAAATCGATCCCCAATAGATCGATTACTACCCACCGATCCGGCACGTAGTGTAGACGTGGCCTCAGACAATCAGGGCTCCATTTCTAAGCTGAAAGGATGTGAGAAGAACTGAGTAGTGGCTGATTAGCTTCTCCTTTATATGCCCTCACTGCAGAGCATGAGGATTGGCAGAGTGCACATGCACACATGGATACTACAGGCCAAAAAGTCTCCAATCTTGAGCTCTTGAGGCATATGCACACCATGAGTGGAATGTGCACACGGACAAGCACCCAAAGAAGTGAAAATACCATAGTATGATTTGTTTTTATGTTTTTAATAATGTATATTAATTCCTTAACATGTCAAATCTGACTTCTGGTACATGAACAGAACATGCTAAGAAATACTCATGTGAAGAGGTAACAGGAGAATCTTTGGAAAATGGGTTCATTTTTCCTAGAGAGCAATTTTCAAAAACAATCCGTGTCATCCTTACTCTGATCTCATTGAAGTCAGGGGTAGAACTTCCATTGACTTCATGGAACCACTTTGGAAAATCCTATCCTACAAAAGCTGAAGAAATGCAATAGATTTACCTGATCGATTTGATCTTGCTGCCCTCTATATACAGTTTCTGGGTCTGATGGAGGTCGAAGGTGGAATTCAGAGTCACAGAAATTTCCATCACCATCTACATTATGTAAACTTTCCCAGACAACTTTCTCTTCTGTAAGAAAACCCTGGTCTGTCACCAGCAGATAAAGCTGACCCTAAATGGAAAGATAATAAGGATAGAATCTATAAAAGGAATAAAAGTAGATCTTTACAATCTGTAACATTTACTCATTACTCCTGCTAAACTCCATGATTCGGTAAACCGAAAGACGATAATTGATATTTATGCCTATGTTTCAGATTTAAAACTATTTGTATACTTCTGTTACCACTACAGAATATTGAGATTTATATTAGTGCCCACTGCCATGGCACATTAGCAACTTACAGCAGTACAAAGAATCCATCACGGGAGGATAAAATCCCTGCATATTAACTAAGTTCCCATTCTCTATTACAATAAGCATAAAACATGGTCTTATAGTACTGTGCTCCAACACCAACTTGGGGTCTGAAATTACTTGATGAACAGGTTCCAGAGGTGTGGGCCCTTTGCTGAGAATACCTTGCTACCGGCAATGTAAATCCCAGGACACCAAAAAAAAAACCAACAGATTTTAACTCCCATGGCAAGACTTGGAGACGAGAGGATCTTCAAATAAGTGGGTCTCAGACCATTATTAGATTTATAGATGCTAATGCTTAAACTGCACCCAAATGCAAACAGATAGCCAATGCAGGTCATAGAGCACTTTTTTTTTAAATGAGCTCCGTCCAACTTAACGGGAGCTGCTAACTTCAGCAGCAGCTGAAGCTTTCAAGTCCCCTTTAGTGGTGCCCCAAGTAGAGCTTACAGCAGCTTTCCAGCCTTCACGTTATAAAGCCATGGCTCACTGTGACACTGTCCACATCAGATTATATATTATTTCTTTTATGGCAGTGTTAGAGGCCCCACCAAAATCAGAGTTAGTGTGCTAAGAGCTGTACAAATGCATACGAAATGATAATCCCTGCCCCAATAAATTTACAGCCTAACCAGACTAAACTATGAGTGGGATGCAAGTAATATGCCCATTCCACACAAAGAATTTACATACAGAACGATTAATTGACTTCCCCAAGTCATAAAAGAAGACTATAACAGATCCTGGAATCGAATCCAGATGTCCTGAATTCCAGTCATGTACCTTAACTTTACAATCACCCTCTCTCTCAAAGGAGAACAGTTTCAGCCAACAAGTCAAAAATATACAATAGCTGTCAGCTGAAAATTCAGGGCCAGCAATGGATTCAATACGGCCAGTGATAGCAAACTGTGCTTTTGAAAGGGTCAGATAAACAATTCTGCTAAAAGATACAGTGCTTCCCTTATCTATCATATCGGCTTAATCTTAAGTAGCCAGTCTGATCGCATCTAGTCTGCATTTTTGTTAGAAATTGACACCTAGTAGCTGAAAAAGAGCTGAGCAGCAGCATGAAGTAAAAATAAGGTTACATAGTGGGAAATTTATGACAGCATACAGAAATTTACAACTATAAACCAGCTCTTAGACACCTCCAGTAATTAAATTTAAACAGAAAAAAGTTTTACTTATCCATTGTTATGATTAACCAAAAAAGTTCTCATTAATCTTTTTCTTGGCAACTGATTTAATTAAGCAGAAGTAACAACGCACATGGTTCTCCCACTCTCAGCATAAATACATGACTGAATGTTAGGGACCAGATTTTATAACTGTGCATGCAAATGGTCAGTTAATTGTTTAAAGGGTCATTTGCATACTTGTCACCACTGTGCATGCAATCACAGTAATTCTACAGAAATATGGGTACTCACTTCTGTGACTGCAGATTTACCCGCACAATTATGGAATTGGAAGCAAGGGAAGATTTAAATACTAATATCCATTTTGTAACAAATTGTAATACTTTTTTTTTTTATTAGCCCTCCTCTACTTTTATTTCATTGACCACTTTTGTAATAATTGGGCCTAAAAATTTATCCTAATTGTAAGCTTAACTGTGGGAAAGTGGATAAAAAGTTTACAAAATGTTCCAATCACGTGTATCAATAAATGTTGATGGTAAAAGATGCAAAAGGGAGACAGACTGAATCTGTTCAAACAAGAAGGCCTATTGATATAACTCAAGTGTCAGGACCATGTCTGGTAAACAAGAGAAGAATGGAACTGGAACTCAAAAGAACATAAGAATGGCCATTCTTGGTCAGACAATTGGTCCATTTAGCCCAGTATTCTGTTATCTGCAAGTGGCCAGTGCCAGATGCTTCAGAAAAAACTAACAAAACTGGGCAATTTATCAAGAGATCAATCCCCTCTCATCCAGTTCCAGCTTCCAGCAATCAGAGCTTTAGGCACCCAGAGCAGGAGGTTGAGTCCCTGAGCATTTTTGCTGGTAGTCATTGACGGGCTTATCATTCATGAACTTATTGAATTATTTTTTGAATACAGTTATAGTTTTGGTCCTCACAAGATGCCCTGGCTATAAGTTCCACAAATTGACTGTGATTTGTGTGAAAAAGCACTTCCTTATATCTGTTTTAAATCTGCTGCCTATTAATTTCAGTGGGCGACCTCTGGTTCATGTGTTATGTGAGAGGGTAAATAATACTTCCTTTTTCACTTCCTCTACCCCATTCATTATTATAGACCTCTATTATATCCCCCCCTCAGTTGTTTCTATTCCGAGATGAACAGTTCCAGTCTTTTTAATCTCTCCCCAGATAGAAGCTGTTCCATACCCCTAATAAGTTTTGTTGCCCTTCTCTATACGTTTTCCAATTCTGTCTTTTCTTATTTATTTATTTTTTTTAAAAAGATGAGGCAACCAGAACTACACACAGTAGTCAAGATGTGGGCATATCATGAATTTATATAGTGGCATGATGATATTTTCTATCTTACTATCTATTCATTTCCTAATGGTTCCTAACATTGTTAGCTATTTTGATGGCTGCTGCACATTATGTTGAGTGGTAATAGCTAATTTAGACCTCACCATTTTGTATGTGTAGTTGGGATGATGTTTTCCTATATGTATTACTTGGCATTAATCAACACTGAATTTCATCTGCCATTTTCTTGCTCAGTGACAGTTTTGAGACACCCTTTGTAACTCTTCTCAGTTAGATTTGGCCTTAACTATCTTGAGTAATTTTGTACAGTCTGAAAACTGTGCCATCTCACTGTTCACCCCTTTTTCCAGATCATTTATGAATACGTTGAACAGCACTGCTGTCAGTACAGATCCCTGGGGGATTATGCTATTTACCTCTCTCCCCTGTGAAAACCGAACATTTATAGCATTTGTCTCCTATCTTTTAACCAGTTACTGATCCATGAGAAGATCCTTCCCTCTTATCCCAGGACTACTTACTTTACTTAAGAGCCTTAGGTGAGGGACCTTGTCAAAGGCTTTCTGAAAGTCCAAGTTGCTATATCCACTGGTTTACCTTTGTCCATGTTTGTTGACCCCCCCTCAAAGAATTCTAATAGATTAGTGAAGCATAATTTCCTTTTACAAAAGCTGTATCAACTCTTCCCCGACATATCCTGTTCATCTACTTGTCTGACAATTCTGTTCTTTATTACAGTTTCAATTTACCTGATAGTGAAGTTAAGCTTACCAACCTGTAATCGCCAGAATTGCATCTGGAGCCATTTTAAAAAAATCAGCATCACATTAGGTATCTGCCACTCATCTGGTACAGAGGCTGATTTAAGTGATAGGTTACATACCATAGTTAGGCGTTTTGCAATTTCATATCTGAATTGCTTCAGAACTCGAGTGAATACCATCTTGTCCTGGTGACTTATTACTGTTTAACTTCTCTTTTCTCCAGAAAGGACAGTTTTTACCATTTTAAATACCATCTAAGGCCTGGTCTACATGTAAAATTTAGGTTAAAAAATCCACATCCCCCAACTGCCATAGCAATGCCAACCTAGCCCCTACGATAGATGAAGCTAGGTTGACAGACGAATGCTTCCATTAACCTAGCTACCATTGCTTGGGGAGGTAGCGTTCCTGTAGCAAAGCAAAAACACCTTCCATCACTGTAGCCTGTATCTACACTATGATGTTATACCAAACACAGCTATGGCACTACATAGCATAGCAATGGCCTAAATGATAGTGAAACAAGGGTGGTGGCAGGGGTAGGTTCCTTTTTAAAAACTCTCTCCAGCTATAGGGATCAAGCTACTTTAAAATGAAAGCCTTATTTAATACTTAATATTTCAAATGTTTTAAGTTTCTTTTCTGTATCTTTAATAAAAGGTTAAAAGGATGTTTAATGATGTGTTTGCCATGGTACCAAGAAGGCTGAGGGGGCTGTATCTCAAACCTTGTTTAAAATTGTTTAATGCTGGACAATTACAGGGGCACGTTAACACTTTTGACTCTCAGGCCCATTTATTCTAACAAAATTAATGTACCAACATGATTATGTTCATGAACTTTTTCAAACTGGATAAAACCAAACCAAAAAAGTTTTATATTTCCATCCGCTGTTTTAAATAATGCAGTATAATCTGTCATAATATATATTACTGTAATTAGAAAAACAAATTGAAAGAGGAATGCACATCTTAAAATAATATAGACAAGTCTGTTAAATGCAAATGCATTGTAGAAATTTGAATTATATTTATTCAGCAGGTTAAACTCCCACACTGCTGAAGTTTTATATGGCTACTATTGATCAATTCACTGCAATTCACTTTTCTGCATTCTAATGTTATAACCAAGGAGTGCCACCTTAGAAAACAGTTTGGAGCAATATTTCAAGAGTCTAGAGTAATGCCTGAGATGGTGAGAAATAACTTGTCCTACAACAATGGTTGAGTGAAGGGAAGGTGTCTAGGAAAACTATGGAACTGAGAAAAAAAATCTCTCCCAAAGTCACCAAAAATACTGAAATTCAGAAAAAGTTAGACAAAATTTCAGTTTCTGTCCAAGTTTTGCATCAGATATACATTACACAATTGTTTTATGTACAAGTGATAAAATATATATATTCTAGGGCTGCAGATTAATCGCAGTTAACTCATGAGATCAACTCAAAAAAATGAATCACAATTAATCGCAGTTTTAATCACACTGTTAAACAATAAAATACCAATTGAAATTAAATATTTTTGGATGTTTTTCTACATTTTCAAATATATTGATTTCAATTACAACCCAGAATACAAAGTATAAACTGCTCACTTTATATTATTATTTTTATTACCAATATTTGCACTATAAAAAGGACAAAAGAAACAGTATTTTTCAATTCACTTCATACTGCAGTGCAATCTCTTTATTGTGAAAGAGCAACGTACAAATGTAGATTTTTTTTGTTACGTAACTGCATTTAAAAACAAAACAATGCAAAACTTCAGTGCCTACAAGTCCACTCAGTCCTACTTTTTGTTCAACCAATTGCTAAGACAAACAAGTTTGTTTACATTTACGGGAGATAATACTGCCATTTCTTATTTACAGTGTCACTAGAAAATGAGAACAGGCAAGATATGCTAAATATCCATATGCCCCTTCATGCTTCGGCCACCATTCCAGAGGACATGCTTCCATGCTGATAATGCTTATTTAAAAAACAATGCATTAATTAAATTTGTGACAATGCCTTGGGGGAGAGTTGTATGTCTCCAGCTCTACTGTACCTGCATTTCTGCCATATATTTCATGTTATAGTAGTCTCGGATGATGACTCAGCACATGTTGTTCATTTTAAGAACACTTTCGCTGCAGATTTGACAAAATGCAAAGAAGGTACCAATGTCAAATTTCTAAAGATAGTTACAGCACTCAACACAAGGTTTAAAAATCTGAAGTGCCTTCCAAAACATGAAAGGGATGAGGTATAGAGCATGCTTTCAGAAGTCTTAAGAGAAACACTCCGATGCGGAAACTACAGAACCCAAAACAGGAAAAAAAAACAAAAAACAAAAAACAAAACACCTTCTGCTAGTGGCATCTGACTCAGCTGATGAAAATGAACATCCGTCAGTCCTCACTGCTTTGGATCATTATTCAGCAGAACCCATCTCAGCATGGAAGCATGTCCTCTGGAATGGTTGTTGAAGCATGAAGGGACATAAGAATCTTTAGTGCATTTGGTATGTAAGTATCTTGCAATGCTGGCTAAAACAGTGCCATGGTCTCACTTTCAGGTGACATTGTGAACAAGAAGTGGGCAGCATTATCTCCTGCAAATGTAAACAAACTCGTTCATCTGACCGATTGGCTGAACAAGAATCGGGACTGAGTGGACTTTTAGGCTCTAAAGTTTTACATTGTTTTATTTTTGAATGTAGTTATTGTTTGTACATAAATCTACACTTGTAAGTTCAACTTTCATGATAAAGAGATTGAACCATAGTACTTGTATTGAATGAACTGAAAAATACTATTTCTTTTGTTTTCTGTGGTGCAAATATTTGTAATAAAAATAAAGTGAGCACTGTACACTTTATATTCTGTGTTAAAACTGAAATCAGTATACTTGAAAATGTTGAAAACATCCAAAAATATTTAAATAAATGGCATTCTATTATTAACACTGTGATTAATCACACGATTAATCATGATTAATTTTTTTAATCGCTTGATAGCCCTAACATATTCCATCTTTGAACCCTTGTACAAATGTATTTGATCCTTTATTTATTACAACCATCCGGTTTTAATTGATATAGTACACTAGTTCATTTTTTAATGAAGTATTGGCTCACATTAAATGAAGTTGCAGATTTTATTCAGAAAGGCAAATAAAGGTGTAAATAAATCTTCTAAAATGACACAATATGAAGTACAACTTGAGAAAAATACTTGACTATTTACATGCTTTAGAGATGTTCTTCAAACAGGAAGGATGATTTCTGTTTTTTTAAGGGGACATTTTAGGGGTCTTTGAACAGTAAAAGATTTTTGTGACAAGTTCAGTTATCCAATTATCAATATTAAAAAATATTTCATAACCTCTATGGATATGTCTACACAGTAATAGAAAACCCAAAGGTGGCCCAGGTCAGCTGACTCAGACTTACAGGGCTTGGGCTCCAGGGCTGAAAAAATTCGGTGTAGACATTTGGGCTTGGGTTGGAGCCTGAGCCCTGCGACGGTTGTGAGTCCCAGAGCTTGGGATCCAGCCCGAGTCCAAACATCTACACAGTAATTTTTAGCCCCACAGCTGACCTAGGCCAGCTAGAGCCATGGCATGGATCTTTTATTCCTGTGTAGCTGTTCCCTATTAGACTAAAACTAAACATTTGTTAAACTATTTATTTGATGCTGGAGAACTGTTTCAAGCTTGAAGAAAATATTCGCTACTCTTTTTTTTCTTTTGCTTTAAAAACTGCAATTTAATAGGTGTATATAAATCATGATTATCTTCAAATTGCAGATATTTTACCTTATAATAAGACAAACATTTTAATACACTATTTCCTGCTCTAAGGTGAGAAACTACTTTGGATTTTACTGATCCATCTAAGCAGGATCACTGCAATTGGCTAGTTCAAAAATAAACTGGTTCACATGAGCAAAGCTAAGCAAAGCACAAAATGGGATAAATAACTACTAGTTGCAGGAAGATGGGGAAAGTCTTCTTCTAGCCACCTGTCAGTTATAGGTCCAACTTAAATAGATCTCATGATTTTAATTATTCTGCAGTTACCCAAAAACAACTCCCTAGAGGCCTTTATGTATATTGCCATTGTTCAGGTCGTCTTTGGTGTCAAGAGGGAAATGAGTGCCAATCTTGCATATGGCACTGAGAGGCAATGAGCAAACCACAAAAGCAAGGTCAGGCTTGACCATCATGTACTGTCAGTTGTGCTGCTCCTGTGTTATAGCCATAATTTGGCTACTGAACTAAATGGAGCATCAGTCTTTACATAGCAACACAGGAACTGCAATACTGGAAATATTGTTTTTAACTTGAGACAGTGACAATCTGAAATTTGTGGTGTATAACCAGTAATACAAATGTACAGTTGATTTATGAGGTAGTCTTAGCATGTTTCTGGCAACAATATAGTGGAGAAGATTGTCATATAATAGATGAAACTGAAATTAATTCCTATCCTCTGTATTGTAATTTTCTTCCTATCTTCTTTTATAAGAACTGTGATCATGTCTTCCCCCTTTCCAAGCTAAAAGAAAAAATTTAAATTGCAAATATTGCCCAATAGTTTAATCTGACAGGTGAATACTAGCATATTTTAATCTAATCTCCTTGAGAATGAGGATGCATTCACCAAGGATCTGAATCTGGAAGCAAAACTCTTTCTTGAACTCAATTCTTGTATATTAGTTGAATGTACTGCCATTCTGTTGGGTGTCGTTTCTCATATATTTCTATTACAACCTCTCATAACAACTCAAATTGATGTCATAAAGGGGAGAGGTTTCAAGAATCCTGCAATTTTTTAAGAGCCATGTACACAGGCAATTCAATTTTTATTGACTGGTGAATTGTATTTTGAAGCTATTGATCTTGAAAACAGAAATAATGATGAGATTGGGTTGTAACAGCATAGTCAATGGCATAAGGATATATGTCTGGAACACAAGAAGTTTCTAGTTCATGTGATCAATCTATTTAAGTAATTGTGGCCTGCTTTTTGGGCCATGCTTGCTGAGAGTCTACAATGCATTATACATAATTAGTATGGATGTTTTTATCTGAATTGTGATCGAATGTTAAGAATTCACTGTTTATAAAAATATGAAATTAAAAAAATACAAAGATGAAGACAGTCTGATACAGTAATGTTTTAGAAATATACATTTCAAGGGCTATAAAGCTAGCAGTGAACATTACTATATATTGCAGTAATAGCTGTTATCAGAAAGGGTATAGAAGAGAAGGGTTTAAAAAATTAGTCACAGGCACACAAATGATATTTATTTTTAGCAGATACTAAGCCTATTGAATAATTATGAAATATTAAATATTTATCCTGGAACTCTAAGCCTTCATATATTCATAAGAATAAGAACATAAAAATGGCCCTACTGCAGTGGTCCCCAACCTTTTTGTGGCCAGTAGCACATTCAGGTTTTCTGAACAGCATGGCAGGCATCAACAATTTTTCAAGGCTTATTTTGTATTTGTTCATTAAATAATACAAAAAAATCATATTTATTATTACATAATATATGATTCCAGAGAGAAGAGAGAAGCCGCGAGGACAGAGAACACCGGTGCCTGCAGCCCCCGAGTTCTCTGTCCCCGGCAGGCGCAGGGCCGCGGCTTCTCTCCCCTGCTGGGCACTAGGTGGGCACACATAAATGTCCCAGCAGGCGCCATGGCGCCCGCGGGCACTGAATTGGGGACCATTGCCCTACTGGGTCAGACCAAAGGTTCATTTAGTCCATTATCCTATCTTCCAACAGTGGCCAATGCCAGGTGCCCCAGAGGGAATGAACAGAACAGGTAATCATCAAGTGATCCATCCCCTGTTGCTCATTCCCAGCTTCTTGCAAACAAACAGAGGCTAGGGACACCATTCCTTCCCATCCTGGCTAATAGCCACTGATGGACCAATCCTCCATGAATTTATCTAATTCTTTTTTGAACTCTGTGATCTTGGCCATATGCACACAATTTAGCTCATACATAAAAGGCTCAAGTGCAAGTTTTAATAATGTTTGTCTGAGGAACCATCCAATACTTTTCTGTTTGTAGATAAATAATCTGATAAATGCAAGGACAATGAGCATAGGCTGTGGTATGTCAAACAACAAGTACTCTGTTAACATGAATATACTACTTTTACATTTCTTCTTGCAGTTACCTTTATGTATTGATTGGCAATGCACCTATTGGTTCTATTGGTTTGCATGACACTTCTAACAATTAATTCCATACACTGATTACTTGTTATAAAAGTGATTTATAAAAATTTTTACACAGTAATTTCTGTTTTGTTTATATATTATAAGGCCAATAAGCAAATTTCAGTCAGCCTGGAAAACTGAAAAGTAAAACTACACTCTGTCCTGAAGGGCCTGATCCAGAGCTCAGTGAAGTCAATGGAAATATTCCCATTGACTTCAATGATATCTGGATCAGGATCCATGGAGTATTACAAAATTTCTATATATTGAGCTGAACAAACAATTATTTTGGAAATAATATAGTTGAGTATCTAGTTAAAGTAACTATCAGACAATTGAGAAAAAGACAGAGAGAGAAGTATACTTGTTTTTTGAAAGTACTATAAACGTTTGATTTGATGGTCCTGATCTTTAAGAATAAAAATAGTACTTAAAAGAAGTACTATTACCAGACAAGCAAAAGTATTTGAACAATTTAAATGATATTCAGTGCCAAATGGCATTAATGTTGTGTCTAATCTCTCAGACACAAATAGCTCACTACTTTTACAGAGATAAATCTATTGATGCTTAAAAAGGAAAAATTGTAAGTGTCTCTATGATGTATATGTAGAATTTGGATAAATACTGTGCAGATTTCTTAACACAGAAAGAAAATATCTTTTTAACCTACATAAAATCACCACAAAACAAACTTGACAGTCCATGCAGGAAATTAGTTTCCTGTTACTTTTCTGTAAAGCAAACAGAGTGCGTAAGCAGTCATATCAAAGGGAAACAGTCCAACTGAACTAAGATATCTTACCAGAGCCCCTCATTACAGTCCTGTTTTTCCTTGATTTGGGGGATTATCATTTGCTGTACTTATTATCTGTGTAATGGAAAGCAGAAGCAAATCTCAAAAAAAAAAATCACATCTTTAACAGTTTTAAAATACTATTGCACAATCAAAGGCCACAAAACAAAAAGTTGTTAGAAAGTTAAGGCTAGGGGACAGAAGAGATGAATGTTCAAGTGTAAATGTACCAAAAAAACTCCCCAAAAACTGGTGCAAATTATCCTCAAAGTGATTAGGAAACTGTCTTTAGTTTTATAGAATTGCCAATATATTCTCCCTATTATTTTATGCAATAAATTGGAATTTTCCCACCAATTGACACACACACACACACACACACACACACACACACACACACACACACACACACACAGTATAACATCTCTATGAACACAAGCAGAAACATGCACAAAGAAAACATCACAATATTCATTTAAGCTTTTAACTTAATAAGCAATGTCAGGTAACAGAGTATGAAGAATCATATACACTAGATTTTAATAATACAGTTTTCCATAGCAGGAACATTAAAATTTGGCTAAAAGACTTAAGTTATACAAGCCTATATTCCTTATATGTTCCAAACTCTATTCATCAAATTAGGCTTGCACTGGTAGTTTTTGTGTGTAAATTTGAACAAATTATAAAAGGTCTGCGTGTGACATCCAGAGTATTAGAACTTTTATAAACAGATAAAACAAAATCCAGTTCTTTGGAGAGGGAAACAATTTCTTTACTCTCTCATGTTAAACCTCTGACAAAGGCAATATTAGCTCCCTTCTTACAATTGCTGTTGCTGTATTTATTAATGTCTTCCTTTTAATGCGAAGGATGTGACTGAAAACTAAAAATATATTATTGACTGAAGAATGCTTGTTAATATACTTTTGCAGTCACGGGTCATTTAACACATTGACTAATTAAAGTGACACTGTAGTTATCAACATGAAATTAAAATAAAATATCAAGAGATGTCTATATATTGCATAAAAGCACAAAGTGCGAGGATATCAATAAGACTGATATTTTAATATTGTTTAACTCTCCAAACAGTAATATACAACATGGTTCCCTGTCATCATATAGGGCAAACAGTGCAAAGCTTATGTTTTCCTCTACATTTTGTTTCTTTTTGTGTTCATATGTCAAGGACTCTGTTAAACAGGTGCAAAAGACAGTCCAGATGACATCTTCATTCTGTAGCCAGTGTAGGATTCTATTCTTAAAAAAAAAAAAAAAAAAAAAAAAAAAAAAAAAAAACCTGCTAGCATGTGTGTGTTGTGTCTAAACTACCTAAGTATATCAGTGCAACTTGCACTATGGATGAACACCCAATGCAGAATGCAACATTGCAGAGAATCCATAGTATCCATCCTATTTTGGGAAATCACAGTTCACTATGTCTACAAACAACATTCGCTGAAAACTGTTGCACTCACACTGAACCGCAGGCAACTATCCCACAGCTCCAAGCCAATTTCTATTTACTGCTTCATCCAGTTTTCTATTTGTAAAATGTAAAGTGTCTAAATGTGTATACACATACAAACTGAGTAAAGTTTTCAGAAGACCATAAGTGACCTAGGAGCCTAAGTACCCAAGTGACTTCTGAAAAATGGAAATTGGATACGTTTGTAAGTTGTCTTTATGCAACAATAGATATAAGCATGATTTTACAAGTTAAATGAGCAGGCTTGAGGAAACTTGGGATTTGGTGGAACAGTTATATTGAACTGGTGCAGCTTCAACGCCAACAAAGTCAGACTGTTTTAGCACTGCAGTGGAGCACACTGATCTGACACAGAGTACAATGGTGGTGAGTTTTGCTCTGAGCATGAGCAACTGCCACAGTGCTAGTCAGGGATGCTGGAATAACTTGAGTAGTGGAACTGCCGAGACCCAAACTGTGAACCCTGTAGATAATGGAAACAACTTCAAGTCAGGGGTTGCGGCAGCATCCCCAGTTCCAGCTAGTACTCTTTGTGAGCTGCTGCAAGCACTTTATGTGGAGATGAGGTTGCTAGTGTATGCAACTGTGCATGCAAAGCTAAAATTTCTCTAACGTAAACAAGGCCACGAAATGCAACAAGTCACCTCTGCAATGCACGTTAGCTGAAATAACCTAAGAAATTTAAATCCCACCACTTCTCCTGCATTTTGGTCTCATATGACAATACACTATACTTGGTTGGAAAAAATAAGTTTTTAAAAAAATATTTATATTCCACTATGGAAGCACTAGTTACAACTAGGGTGACCAGACGTCCCGATTTTATCAGGACTGTCCTGATATTTGCTTGTTTGTCCCACGTCCTGACTGATGTTCGGTCGGGACACTGGACAAACAAGCAATTTTGCCCTCTGCTCTCGCCCTCCCCACTCCGCCTCCTCGTTCCCCCACTGGATCCCTCCTCAAATCCCCGCCTTGGTCCCGCCTCTTCCCCAAGCACATGGCATTCCTCCTCCCTCCCAGGTTTGCACACAGGCCATGGCCAGGGCCAGGACCGCAGCGTGGAGGCTACTCCAGCCCTGAAGCCTGCGGGACAGCGTGGTGGGGCCAGGGGCAGCACAGAGCGGGCAGGGCCCGGGTGGGCAGGGAGTGGAGACAACCATGGGGTGGACATGCTCCTGCCGGAAGGGGCTGGGCCCAGGCCTGGCTGCCTGGTTCACCCCCTGCCTGGATGGGTCCCAGAGCTCCCCATGGCCGGGTCGGGGCTGCCCAGGGCGAGTGTCCCAGGCGGGGCGGAGCAGCCCCTGCTGTGAGGCCGGACTGAGCGATGGAGCCCAGGAGCGGCTGGGCCGGGAGCTGCAGGAGGGGCCCAGAGCACAGCTCAGCTGCAGAGCTCGGAGCCCAAGCTGGGACCGGGAGTAAGGGGATGGGGGAGCTGGGGGTGTATCCGGGGTCAGAGCCAAGAGTTGGGTTCAGACGAGGCTGTGCCACTGCGGCTGGGGGGCGGAGGAGGGGCTCTCCGGCTTTTTTTTTTTTTTTGGCTCCGCCACCGGCTTTTATTTTTGCTCCGCCCCCCTGCGTCCTGATATTTCATCTTTGTCATCTGGTCACCCTAGTTACAACTCAACTCCATAGTTAAAGCTGAGTTCCATTTTGCACTTAAAGAGATTCTACCTTAATTTTTTATGAAAAACACCATATCCTCTCCTTACAGAATTTACTTTTTGAGTGTTGGATTAATTTTCTGAGCATTTAAAGTAAATCCATTAGAGTTAACAATTAAAAACTGGATCCTATAAAAAATTAGTACCTCTGTCTTTTCTTTATTCTGAATGATTTTAGCAGAATACAGACACTTCAAAATTCGTATATAATTAAAATTCTTATATTTGAAATTATGTTAAATTATTAACAATTGTATTTATTTATTAGGGTTATGTAGGCTACAGCCAGGCTCGAATCAGCCACTCAGGTAACTTAAGTGCATTGTGTCATCAAGGGTAATTGGAGATGAGCATATATTTCAGGCTTCTTTGAAATACAGTAAATCAATTGCATCTCAACCTCAAAATTCAAGAATGATGTTGAGTTTTGGGAACAACCCAAACACTCAAAAGCTTTATAGCAAGGTTGACATGTTTAAGTTACCAAAGCTATCAAGAATTGTTCTTTCAAAAAGATTACCACTGCAAACTCCTGTACTAACTTACAAAAAGGTTAGCATTCCAATATTCAGGTAGCTTCAGGTTTTGGGAGATTACCCATTTGCTATAATTGTGATTTAAAGATGGCTAATCTGTACTGGCTATTAGTAGCCAGGTCTCAAAATATAAGGCTTTGAGAACATGGGACCAAAAAAAAAAAAAAAAAAAAAAGGCAGCCCAGGCCACAACCTGGGGGCTAGATATTAGGAAACCCAGAAGATAGAGCCCCTTTCACACAGTACAGCAGTATGACTACCACCATCACTTCCCTCTCCTCCTGTCAGCTATTACAGTACTGCTGCAGTAAAGATAATTAAAACTTGCAGAGATTACACTAAATCCAACTGGAGGATACAACAGGACAGATGCGAGACCTTAAGGCAAAACTTCATAGTTGTGACTTTGTGTATTTGGCACATACAGAAAATAGTCTCGAAGGCCCTCAGATGCCACAGAGTTGCTCGGATTTTTAGCTAGGATTAGAGTCCAACTCCATTTTGAACCTCCTTGGATTGAAAAAGTAATGATGTAGTGATTTAACCACTGCTTGTCCAGAATGGACAGATTTCTGACTTTTTAGGGATATGATAATAAATGGAATAAGAATTTCTCCACTGAGGAAATCGGGGCAGTTTCTTGAATATCCTGCAAATGCTTCAACATGGCTAAGAGTCTTTCCTAAATACAGAAGCATGATTTAAAATGTAGAGTGGTGAGGAGGTCCAGAAACTAAGAGCCTTGGAACATTACAAAGTGGGCCCAGTAGCTGGAAGCGAGGAGACTTCAGTGATTTTGAAATACAAGAATCCTGGCCTGTATCTCTGAAACACCTTAATGGTCAGATTTCCCAGAAAGGACAGAATTTAATTTCCCAACTTCATCTTTGTTTATACGGGACAACAGGATCTGATTTCAGTAATTGTTCCTGCTTGGTTTACCACCAAAGAGCAAGATTACTAAAAATAATGTTTGGGCCTATTGCAAGGCCTGAACTTTCTGTTTAGCTGATGAGACATTTTCAGCAAGGTCATTCGTGGCTTTATAAAGTCTCCCTGAAAACATGTCCCTCCCTATACAGAAAGAGCACAAGCTTGAATTAAGCAGTGATTTAGTATCTTGTCCAAAAGCAAAGCCATGGGGACTCTTCTCAACAATGCAAGGAAATCCATAATAAGGGGTGGTTAAAAAAAAACAAAAAACATTCTGAGCTCATATCATAGAGGTAAGAGGAGGATAAACTATAATGAATTGACAATTTGTGGAGAGAAGAAGCAGCAGCTGTTTCAGGAGAAGCCAAGAGCTCTCCTTTCTACCATTTTATTAGGTATGTAGGCTATGTAGAAAGAATGAACTGAGATGGTTAGATGGGTTGATGTAGACCCATAAGATTTTATAAGGACTTAATCAACTCTTTCAAGTAGATCGTGGGGCGGGCTTTTACTTCAATGGGATCCAAGCAGCCACCACAAACTATTTTGAGGACTGAGAACCAGCATTTCACATTAATACTGGGGAGCTTAAGCTTGGTAGCATTAGCAGGAAAGGCAAATTCAATGTCACGAGCATGTTACAAAGATATTTTCTGATAGACACAGATGAATTGCATTCTTAGCTTTTTCTTCCTCTACTATAAGCTAGAGTTCTCTTGTAACAATGTATAAGTAGCAGGTTTAATTCTACGCATTTTAGTAATAATTTCAGCATAAACAGGAAATTCATCCAGAAGTTATTAAGTCCTTCAGTACATCTTAAGACATGGAAGACTCAACAACCTTATTATCATCATCATCCTCTACCAGGTTCTCAGAGGATAAGAGAAAGGAAGGCACTTTTATCATCGGATGATTAACTCTTCATAGTTGTCCCCAGTGAGATTTTCCTTATCAGAGTTTGGCTGAGATGAAATTGAGGTAATGCTCTTGGGAGGTAGGTACAAAAAAAGAAAAAAAAATAGTGCTAGCCTTTGTAGAAGAAGCTGGTGTTTCTCTGTCTTAATGGTAGGCTGAGTAAGAGGTCTTGTCTGTACCTCATTTCCACAACTGAATTATCTATAATGAAAACTAAATTGAGTAGAAAGAACAGAGGTGCATTGTGTCCTTTCTGGAAATTAGAAATAGACTGAGCAGAATTTCCTACCTCTTCTGTAGGTTTCTTTGCTGCCAAGACAGGACTGTCAGAACTCCTAGCTGATCTTGAAGTCAAAGGTCGTGGAACAGCAGGGAGCTCCAAGTCAGTGTCACCTGATGGTTTGAAGTCCTCAGAGCAACAGAGGCAAATAGACCCAGCAGCTGTGGGTTGAAGAGGCACTCTGCAAGTTAGACATTTCTTGTCCCCTTTTCTCATTGTATTTGTTGACTCAGAGTAACTTTTTTATTTTTCAGCCATGACAGAGAAAGGGTACTTTTATGATGTACTCTGAACAAAAACTGGAGAATTTAGGAGACAGTATGTGAACAAGAATCCTGGAGGCCAAATTTTTTGGAGCAATTTGATTGATCCGTGTCACTTGCATGACAAGAATGACTGACAAGCATTCTGCACTGGTGTAGCAGAGACTGCAGAATGGAATAAATATTTTAATATTTAATTTTCAAGACCTCTAGTGTATTTTATTACTCGTTTGTAGCATATTGGCAAGTTTAGCTTCACACTCAGTAAGTGGGAAGGAACATAAAACTGAACATGGGAACAATATGAGAAAGATAGTGGATTTTTGAACCTCAAAACTCATCTCCCCCAAAACTGTTTGTAACATACTCTGTGCACTGGAAGCTAGCAATAATATCTACGTGTTAGGAAGTACGACAAAAGTTACATCCTCATTTTCAGTTATACCAATTCAATCATGCATCCTTCAAGTTACAACAGCCTTAAAATTCTGCTGCTGACTATACTGCACTTCAGCCAAAGAAATCCTGTTGGCTTAAATTATATTTAAATGTTTTGTTCATCTCATAATTGTAGAGTAAACATTTCTATCACTTCTCAATTAGAACAGAAATCTGATGCGTGAAAGCAGCGCTGGCTTACTGCTGCCAAGATTTGGAGGTCAAGCATAAACATTAAGAGCAGATTGTGTTACTGAGTAGCAGATCAGTTTTTATTTATTTGTATGACCATATTTTTTAGCATCTTGTATTTTGTTTCAATAGATAACTGAAACTCATATAGTAGAAATAAATGTGGCCACAATGACAACAACAACAAAGACTATGTGATTAGTTTTCATCAGTATGCGGCCTTTACAATAGTGTCTACCCTCCTGCTTAGATCACCTCATATATAGAAGAATGCTTTTCTCATTGTCTCCCAAAAGTCTCATGTAAAAATAACTAGTTTGTTGATAATTTGGAAGTTAAGATGCTTTCTTGTCAAATTTTATATCATAAGAAATATATGCCCTACACTAACTTCCTTTGAAGGGATTATAAAATGTTCCAGCTGACTTGTAAAGCTATACATTATATTGGCCCTTCTTGTTTTAAAAACAACTGAATTTGCATTGTACTCTTCTAATCAAACAAGGTTTCTTATGTTCTGTAGTGCCAGTTTAAATTTCTGGAAAAGTGAGTCATTCAGTAAAGGGCTTACCAGCCTTTAGAGATCATCAATGTGGGGGAAAAAAAAGTAGTGTTAAAGACTGTGGCCAAAGTTTTCAACATTATGTGCCTGAAGTTAAACATCTAAATCTATATAATGGCACAAAAGTAACTGATGGGATATTCAGCATTCCACAGCATTTGTCACTCCTGTTGAAACAACTGACACCCTAGCTTGAAATGTTTTGCATACAAGACATTCCAAGTCATGCTACTGTACTATTTACATTTATTTATACTAAGCACTAAAGAATTTTACATTAAGGGAACTAAAACTGAAGCTGGACTTTACTTACTAGAGGCTCACTAACAATAACCCACTGATATCTCACTGTTAATTTCTGATTTTCTGAATTAGCAAGTGTAAACAAGTATAATGCATCAACATGCACCTTGTTCATTTATTTTATAGCTGTATTTTAGCTTAAATTATTCGCTGCAGTAGTTTTCTAGAAAATAATAAGCCTCAAATCTTTAAGACACTCCCTTGAAAGTAACATCTGCTTTCCACCAAGATAAACAGAGATGAACATATATAACATAGTAAATGTATCGATTAGCATGCCAGCTTTTGTCTAACATAAAACAAATTTGAGTCACATTTTTGAAGTAAGTTAGGCATGCACAATCTATCTGCACATATCTAATTTACGTGCAGGGCCTATAGGTCACACATGCCGTTACCCAACTAATTATCTGTATGCATACATAAATACCTGATTTGGACATGTATACTAGGTATGTCTATGAATATTTTAATTATGCACAAACTGAACGTAACAGCATATTATACTTTGAAAGAATTGTTCAGTACACAATTATTGCCAGCATGTACAGTATTATAAGCAATTGATAAGGAATCTGCTCCCAATTAAGAAATCCTTAGAAATCAAACACGTTTTATTCATGAAGCTTTCTAGCACATTTCCAAAGTGCCTACTGGGATCCTTCGTGGATGAATTATCGGTTCTACTGGGACAGCTCTTTTATTAGCTCACTCCGTTTTAAAATGTGAAAACAAATAGTTGATTTGTAAATGTGCACATTAGACTTTAATAACCCATGCTGGGAAATTATTCAATCACACTTCACTCAGAAAAAGTAATTTACTATTTATATTATGAAAAGGCAAAAATTAAAAATGATATGAAATGTACACAATATATAGTGGAATCTCGCAAATTCATGGAAATGACTGGGGTGAGGGTCCTCTGTGAATTTGTAAAAAGTAAGTAATTAAAAACAAGGATAATGAAACACAAAATGTACTTTGATAATTAAATAGGTATACTTTAATCTTAATAATTTATAAGAGTATTTACTTGTGTACAGTACTAGCGAATGTTCAAATATTGAATAATATTTAATGTACGGAATAACACAAATATTTTGTATTGTTAAATTTCTTTATTTTTACAAGTCTGTTATTCAGGTGTTAAATCTCCATAGTAAAGTGGGGACAGACTGCTGAACAGTGTGTAATTTAGTGAAGTCTAAATCCATGAGATTCTATTGTATTGCTATATGTTAAACACAATTTTCAAAGCCTACAATACCTTTCATTTGCTGGATACCTATAAGTAGGATGAAAGTAAAATATACTGACAACATAAGATAGTTCCAGATATTTTAAATTGAATTTAAGATAAGATTTGTTTTCAGTCTTAGAAATGTATTTTTAGTAATAGGCATTCTTCATTTCCTGTCCTAAACCATACTATATTATTGCTGGTCATTTAAAAAGGTGTTGTGTTTAATCCCAGAGGCACAGCATTTTCATGTATTAAAGTGCTCTCACCATATAATCTGTATTTAAGTGTGCTAAACTGGTAAAGCACCCAGGATGAAAATGAAAAGCCAAGTTTTGAACTCTGATCCAAATACTGGTCTCTGGCTAAAAACAACACTATTCCCATGTGCGGATATGAGGACAGAATGTCTCATATTATACTTCACTAGTTAAAAAAAAGTGACACTTCAATCCATTCTGAACAGCAGAAACATACTTAACATCTTCAAAATGTAAATTACAATATCATAAGTGAATTTAATGCATTTTTACTTTTTTAAATATTACTTTCTGTGTTGTGATTGGCTGATTCTAATTGGAATATTGCTCTAAATCTCATTCATTTGTTGTTCAAAACAGTTAGTGCTTGTATGACAGTTCCTTTTTAAATAAAAAGGCCTTATTAAATATCCCCCTACACACACAAACACACACAAGAAATCACCCCCACCCTCCCTGCAATGTTTTGGTTCACATTACAAACATCATTACAATGATCTGCAAGGCTGTATTTTTTTTAAAAAAAAAAAAATAAATAAAAGTAGCATCTAAAGTCTTAAAATTGCACAGCTTATTCAGGTCACTAATTATTCAGTGCTCCATAGGGAATGATTTATACAGAGTTTTTCACATTTTGAAAGTAACAGACCAGTAACAATGATGGAAACATTTGTCATTTCTTCAGAGTTTTCATTGGGCATGAAGCCACAAACATAACTGGAAACTATAAGATCTCCTAGAATATTATGTTATATTATGAGACACTATCTTTGTAATCATAGGGATGTCTCACCTCATGGAAGATATTACTATTTTTGTGGCTTTAATTCTAGCTGCAAAAATTTTAAATATCTGCTGTCATCAGCAGTGATGACTAAACCTGTTCACAGATGATATTTGTATTCTGTGCATAGTTGGGATGTGAATGAAGTCTCAAATTGACTAAATTTGATTATGATAAAATTTTGAGGCACAAATTCCACTTTTCCTTCCCACAACAGAGGAGAGAGGGGAGTCTTATAGGAAGAGATTAAAATTCAGCAGCAGATCTTGCTTCCCAACTCTAGCTCCATCTAGACTTCTACCCAGTATTCAGTCTTCCCCCCAATCCCTTATCAAGCTCACTGGTGGCCTACTTTAGCTTCCTCCCTTGTTGGCTTAGAGTGCAGAACATAACTTCTGTAACAATTGGTTGTTGCTGTATTCCACATTAACTTAATTCAAAGCATGTCTTTTTTTCTAAAAAGTTAGTAAAAGTGACTTGAGACAAACAAGCTTACAAGTAAAAAGTTATTCAAAGTGTCAGACCTACAAATTCAATCTAAAAGTCAAGCTGGCTTTTTCAACTGCTTCACCAGTATGACCAAATTTGAAAAGAAATGTACCTTATCACTAATGTTAAAAAGTGACAAGTTCATTTTTGTAATTAATGATGCATTTTTGGGACAGTATGGTAACGATTTGTAAAATTGTTTGGGTTCTAAATAAACAAACTAACATTGATAAAAAGGAGATTTTGTCTGTCAAATTCTGTGCTCAATCATATAGTCCAGCATCACTGTACATTTAATCTGTACTCCAGTTTATGGTTTCCAGTCTACAAGAGACACAATAACTGATACGTCCTTAAATACAATGCAATAAAAAAAGTTAGCAATTATTAGCACTATTTACAAGGCACAATAAATATACATGAATTAAAAAAGAAGGCTCCTTTACTAAAATCTGACTAATACACAACTTCAAAGCTTTAATATAGAAAGGTAAAACTTACTAAAATTCAAACTTGTGTTGAGAGAACTTAGCTAGAGTTCCATGTCAGAATTTTCAGCCTCATCAACCATCCAGGGGCTGACTTCTGTCATTCTGAACTTTTGTCTCCAAAGACCTGGTCACTCCTCTCTCCCCAAAGGGCTGACTGAGTTCAAAGTTGACAGTGCCCCTTTCTGGGTAACCACATATGGTTAATTCAATCACAGCAACCTTTGGGAATTTGTAAAATTGTCTTAAAGCAATTGTGCTCCACAAGTGACTTTGAATCTGAATGAGACAGATCCTTTCATCCATGGAGCAGGTGACCCCTACAGTCATTGAGTCTTAGTCTACCTCTGGTTTCCTATGGTAGCCTTGTTTGCCTGGTTACAAATTTAACGTCAACTTCTTTCCTCATATCAGAAAAAGGCCAATAAAAGTGGCCTACCTTCCACTCTATGTAATTGCTTTGTAGGACAAAGAGTTTACCCTTTCCTACACACAAAGAAATTTCAAATCCCTATAATTCTTATTTCAAGAGAAGATGTCAGACAAGAGTCCTCTCATCTCTGAAGTTCATTGGCTTTTCCACAATTTTAGATGCTGCTAACTAATTAGAGGCGGCTATATCCCAGTCACTGTTTGCATAATTTTCTGCAAATATAAACAGCTAGGCTGTTGTCATACCTAGCACTGAACTCATTTACCCCATCATTAGCTACATGCTAGTCAAGTTGTCTACGCATATAGAGCTTGTCTAGACTAGGATAAAATGTACACCTCTACCCCGATATAACGTGACCCAATATAACACGAATTTGGATATAATGCGGTAAAGCAGCGCTCCGGGAGGGCGGGGCTGTGCACTCCGGCGGATCAAAAAAAGTTGATATAACGTGATTTCACCTATAACGCAGTAAGATTTTTTGGCTCCCGAGGACAGCGTTATATCAGGGTAGAGGTGTATTTTTAAAAAGTTAGCTCCAACATTTTAACTAATCTTTTAAAAACTCTAGTACAGACAGGTCAAGTTTACTCCTGGGGAATTCTGCACCACTGTGCGTGTGCAGAATTAATGTTCCTCACAGAATTTTTTTTCCTCCACAGAAAATACACTCTGCTGGAGAGGCACTGCAGTTATGGCTTTTGCCCACCAGGGGCTGCTGTGGCATCAGAAGAGAGAGCAGTCGGCTCACCAGCCATAGCAGCAAGCAGCTGATGGGGTGGAGGAAGGGAGTCTGTATTCCTCAAAGTGCCCTGCCCATGGGGCCAGGTGAGGAGGCACAGGAGAGCAGGGCATATAAGGCTGCTGGGGAGGGTCACACATTGGGGTTCAAAAGGGCTAGTGAGGGGGACAGATTGATGCAAGGGTTGAATGGAAGTAGGGGTGCAGGGACACATGAGGTTTGTTGGGGGTGCATGGACACATGAGAAGGGGGGGAGGTAGTGCAGGGACACATGAGGACAGGGGCAGATGTGCCTGACTGAATGGGAGAGGCTAGGGGTCAGTCAGGGTCTGCATGGGGGAGGGTCCCCAATTCCCTAACAATCCCTCCACCCCCAAAGTTCCCTATTCCATACTTCTCCCACCCACACCCAACAACCCTCCAGGTTCACTCTCAGGCTCCTTCCCAGTAATTACTTCCCCCTCCCTCAGCTCCTCCATTACCCCTGACTCCTCCAAGCCTTTGCACTGCTTCTGAAGGGTGTGAGAAATACATTTCTGTATTGTAGTTTATATGAATTATTACTCAAAGCTATGTATTAATATGCCTAGTAAGGAATCTATTTGTCATAAATATTTCCTGATTGTTTTTTGTCTGTACTGTTACAGACATACTTGACAGGTATTTTGAAATAAACTACCAAAATAATAGAAACTGGCATGATTATATTGTGTTATTTTGACAAATAAAATATGTAGAATTTTGCAATATTGTGGTGCAGAATTTTTAATTTCCTGGTGTAGAATTCCCCCAGGAATACAAGTGGTATTTTAAACATGTTAAGCGGTAGAGGTCACCCAGACTTCAGCCACTGTCCAATGATTTGCTTCATGAGAGTATCTGCCTAATTGTTAGCATATCCAAAGAAGAGAAATTCAGCAATATAACAATATTAAAGTAAAAGAGTATAAACCCTGTATAATCCATATTCCAATAATAAAATACCTTGTCTCAAAGATCTTAAATTACATTAATGCTGCATAACAATTTTATTTTGGGGGGGGGGGGAAGATTAATGGTTTTTCTATACAATAATAAGAAGCTAAAATATTTATTTTAATTAAAAAAGCAGTGCTAAGTTATCAGAAACAATAATTTAATCTAAATATGACACATACCTTAAAACACAGGTGCTTTTTATAGTATTAATTTGGGAATGCATCATATTTCTGCACCATTTAAATTCAGTAAGGAAGTGCAGCCTTTTCATCTATTGCTACAAATCTGTGCAAATTCCCTTTTTCCAGCTGACACACAGACAATAAAAATCAATGAAAAGGTTAATAATCATACCTTATATTTGGTCATCGTGCTAAAATGGTTGTTCCTGAAGAACACACAAAGTTCTCCTTCCTGAACTGCTGAAGTCAGCTCACATAATCCATGGTATGTCAACTGAGTGGCTGTGTTGTTCAGAAATTGTTCAGCTACAAATCCTATAAAAGTAATGCAGATGATTAAATGTGTGTCCATCATACACATCTAAATACATACATACCTACCTACATAAAAAAAATTAGATACATCAAAAATTCACACAGTCAGCTAGTGAAATGAACTCTCACTAGAAGAAAATAAGTTAACTTTCCTTCTCAATTTACAGCTGTGACACTATGACATTACCCAGGGTACAATCTGGACTGATGGACAGCTGCATCCCCTCAATTCTCCAGCACGGGGTACCTTTTACACTGCTTTGCTGTTGGAGCAATCACTCCTGATCTCCTCTCTCACAGCTTTCAGCATGTAAATTACTCCCAGTTATACTACATGAGTGCCAGCCACTCCTGAATTACACTACAGAGCAATACCAGCTAATTTCCAGGCCCAGACTTTTTTTGTATTGCCCAGCCCTCTCCTGGATAACATATGCTCATAAAAATAAAATATATTTTATTAAAAAGAAAATGTTATGTACAAAACTGTTACCCTAAAGTTTCCCAAACACTTCAATCCAAGCACACTGATTTAGATAAAACAATAAAACAAATTTATTAACTACAGAAAAAGATTTTGCGTGATTACAAGTAATGAGGCATAAATGTCAGGATTGGTTACAAAGAAATAAAAGGCAACAATACAATTAATACCTCACTTAATAAGCTACGTGAATTTAAAGCAAAAAAAGTCTCTCTCACCACATGTTCTAGCAATCTTACTAGCTAATTTCCCCCCTGCAGTCCAAAGCTGTTTCTTTGTTCCTCAGGTGTTGTAGTTGCCGTTGATCAAGAGAAAGGAAGGAATATTTTGGGGCACCTGTTCCACTTTCTTATAGTTCTTTTTCTTTGAAAATGAGCTCCAGCTGCGGTTCAGGAGACAGAAAATCTGTGGGGATGTGAACCTTCAGCTGTTTCTTTGCCAAAATGTAGATTTCTCACTCATACCCTCTTTCCTGCCAAAGAGCAACTTAACCAGGTGATAGTTCATCTGATTTTTTTAACACCTGGCTGAAGCATCAATTTGACTCTTGTCACTGAGAAACTGGTTTGTGCCTGCTTTTCTAAACTTGTAACATCTCAGTAGTATTATACAGTAGAATCTTGTAACTATCTATAATGTTGACACACATTTTACCAAGACAATAATGATCAGCCACTTATGCATTTTCAAATGATACCTCACAAGGCATGTGTAGTGGGGCAGCTGCCCCACTCCCTGAGAGTGTGGGCTGCAGCAGGCCAGTGCACCTGCACAGATGGGCAGCCAGTTAAAGAAGGGCTTATTAGGAGCCAATCAGGGCCAGGCTCAGCCCTATAAAAAGGCTGCTCAGGGAGGGAGCAGGCAGTCCATCCCAGGACTTCGAGAGGGTAAGGTCTGTATCCAGAGCTGGGAGACTAGCACCTGGGACAGTACAGTGCTGGGAAGGCCCGGGGGAGCAGAAGGGAATTCCAACCACACAGTGTCTGCCAGGCTGCAGACCCTGAGGGGAAGGGCCTAGCCGGTGTGAGGGGCTGAAGGGGAAGTAGTCCAGGGATGTGGACAGATGGAGGGAGAGGAGGAGGGCAGGATAGCTGCCAGTAGAGGGTCCCTGGGTTGGAACACAGAGTAGTGGGCGGGCCTGGATCCCACCCTTCCCTTTTACCTGGCTGATGGGAGTGGCCAATTAGGGCTGCACCAACCCCCTGCCAAGAGGGGTGTGACTTTGGGGGTGCAGTTGCCCACATTGGGGTGCAGAAAGACAGCTGATTGACACCCCCCCTCCGAAGGGGGTGAGGATGGATTAAGGGGCAGTGGCTTGAAGAGGATGCCACAGGTTGGGAGCAACGTGGGTCCACTTGCCAACCGAGGGACAGACAACAGACGGGACACCACCAGAAGGGGGCACTCTACTGGACTGAGCTAGTTGCCGGAGTCACCAGCAGGAGGCGCTGTGGTGGTGAGTCCTAACATCATTACAGCATGCTTTGTACAAAATTTATAGTCTTTTAAAAAGGGTGAACATAGAGATATAGACTGTCACAAAAGCATTAATTTTTTTACTGCAATCTTATTGCAGTCTTTGTTCTATGTTTGTGCAGTGCCTAGCACAATGGGGTTCTGGTCCATAACTAGGGCTCCTACATAATACATATCAATAATAATAATTTAACAGAGGTGGGATTTTTAAAAGTCTCTCTTGTACAAAAACAGTTCATTTTACCAATCATGTTATTTGACTTAGCACCACGTGATCCTGATTTAAAAAGAACAGCACTATAATAAATCAAGGTAGCACATTAATTGGATAAAAAATTGGCTAACTGGAAAATCTCAGGTGGTAACTGTAAATGGAGAATCATAATCCAATGAGGGTTTTTCTAGTGGGGGGTGTGACAGGGATCTCTTCTTTGTCCAAGACTCTTCAATACATTTATCGTCAATGATCCAGAAGAAAACAAAATCATTGCTGGCAATGCTTGTAGATGACACAAATTGGTGGAGTGGTAAACAGTGATAAGGACAGGTCAGTTCTACAGAGTGATCTGGATTATTTAATAACCTGGGCATCTTTAAGCAACAAGCATTTTAATATAGGCAAAACACAAGGTCACACATCTAGGAAACATATACATTAACCAGGTTGTTTAAGATGTGTTGTGTATATTTATTTATTCCACTCTTAGTGTAAATGCACCCCATTTGCTCAGGGTCAGAGTTGTTTGACTGACAGGGTCTTTTGTGACCACACCTGGCCCGGCGTAGCCTCTTGCTTCACATTGGGGGCGTAGAGGGCGAAGCAGCTCAACTACCACTCACTTCCTTCAGTACAGAAGCCAAATGAAACAAGATCCTGTAGTAGAGTGGAAGGAGTGCAGGTAGTAGAATGAGAGAGAGAGAGAGAATATCTTGAAGAAAATAGTTACTAATATAAAAGTAATATAACTAGTGTTACATTATTATGTAACTATAGTTCAAGATGTCATCAGTGGGGACGCCACTGTGAGCGCACGTGCACCTGTGTGAGATCAGAATCTTCTGAATAGCAGTGTGTTGTGGGGTCTTGCTTGCACCCTGTGACTCTTCATGCTCCCATGCAAGAACATAAAGGGAAACGTGGCCATGACCCTCCCTCAGCTTCCATGCAACGAAGCACTTTTTGGCTAATGACGCCAAAAGCAGAGATGGAGAACAGGCTGGGGGATCCACACTGACTAAAACGTCTCCAAGAATTATAGTTACCATAGGGTAAGTAACCATATTTTCTTCTTCCAGTATGAGTCAGTGTGGATCCCACTGTGATTGGCAAGCAGTATCCCCTTCAGGCTGATGGGAATGAGTATCACCACATGCATTTGTCAAATGGATATTGGAGTACTGCTCTCTCAAATCTAGCAACAGTTCTTGCAGACAAATCCAGCACATAATGCTTTACAAACATGAGCAGATTACTCCACATAGAAGGCATTGCAGATTTCAGGTAATGGGAGCATTTGAGAAACAAGCCAAAGATGTAGCTTGAGCTCATGTGGAGTGAGCTTTGAAAGATGGGGGCGAAAAGTACAGTTGTCAACTGCTAGATGAATGAGATACTCTGAGTTATCCGTTTTGACGGCTTCTATGACTACCTAGCTTGACCTTTAGAGCAGCCACTCGTAATTATGAGCACATGTTGGGACAACATGAAGGATTTAGTCTTGTCAACGCAGTACTATAGAGCGTGACCGCTAGATAAGCACATATGAAGTCCTTGAGGAATTTTGATGCACTAAGAGGAGAGAAGATGAAGAGCAACAGTATTGGAGGGTAGTATGCTAAAATTATCACAAGATATACCTTGCTCAAGCTGGAAGTCAAAACCAGAGCACTTCAACTGCAATATGTCGTCCAGGATCTTCGGTATCAAGACCACTCGTATGGAAAACTCTTCCACTCAGAGTAGGTTTTTTCTCATGGATGGGTTCCTGCTTAGAACCAAGATACCCTGGACAAGTGACAAGCAGCCCTTTTCCATGGTACTTATCCAAGCAGTATTTAAGCAGTCAGTTGCAGTGACATTAGGTCTGGGTGAAGTAATTGTCCCTGTGATAACAGACCTGGGTGGAGTGGGATCTTGATTTGGGGGGTTGCGCCAACAGATGTAGCAAGTCCATAAGCTAGACCTGTCTCAGCCATTACAAAGTTATGGGGATGAGCCTGAGATGGTCTCACCTGGCTTCAGTGGTCACTCTGGGGATCAGTGGGAAGGTGTAACAAAGCCTTTAATTCCACTATAAAAGAAAGGTGATTGGAGGGACTCTGGATTCATGGCCTCTGGAGCAAAGCCGGAGCACTTTGCATTATTTCTGGTGGCAAACAGGTCTATTACCCATGTCCTCCACACCAGGAAATGTACTCGTCGTGAATTTCTGCAGCAACCACTTGTGGTCAGTGACTAAGTGGCTGCTCAGGAAACCCACTATTTCATTGCTGGTTCCTGGCAGGTGCTGCACTATCAGGGGGGGTGTTGCATAGACAGTATCAATTCCACAACTTGATCACTACAATGGGGGAGAGAGCATACCCCCTCGCATATGTAATATATTGCCAATGTGTTTTGTTGGTATTTGTGCTACAAAGTGCCATAGGACAAGGAGGATACCACTCACACTGACCTGATGACCCTAAACTCCAGCACTTCCATGGGTAGTCTCACCTCCTCCAGGGACCATCTTTCTCAGATTTGGTGATGGTCCAGGTGGGCACCCCCATCCTGTCCTAGATGTGTCCATGATCAGTGTTCAGGATGGTTATGGGGTTTCAAATGGTACTCCTTTCTGGACACTGTTGGTTGCAGGCACCAGGTCAGTGCTCTCATGACATGGAATAGTACCACTGATTTGCTCAGCAGATGCTTCCTGGTGTGGAGGAAAAATGCTTCAGAGGAGAGATGTGTTAGGACAGCAGTGGACTGTAATTAATGCTATATTAGGGACCATTAAATTTATACTGTCCTTTTCGAATTTTCAAATTATCTTTATATATCCAAATTGCTCTAAAGGAGCTGCCATTCGGCTAGTACAGCAAAAGAGCTGGGTTTCTCCCAAAAAGAAAAGACATCTATGGGCTGGTGCCAATAGCGCAACTGCAATTTGGAATATTTACAAAAGCCAACAGCATGAGGAAAAATTAGGTCAATTGGAAAAGGCCACTGGTCTTATTACTGGAGCACAGTTAACTCAGATTCAGGCTGGAGTTAGTAAATTATGTTATTTCTGCCCTTAGTTCAGTAACCCAGAAATTGCTAGCAGAGATGGTATTGAATATCACCGATGCTGGGAAGGCACTGCAGTGGGACTTAGCATGTTCAGAATTTCCTGAATGACCAGCGAATAGCCATTCAGAGTGATCTCGAGCACGAGGCCTGGCCCACTGCCCTTACAGACACTTCGGGAGTACCATCTAATCTGTGGCCATGGAAAACTACTTGGAGGTTTTCTGGGTGGAGGTGTGGACAGTCACAGTGCTCCTTCCAAGCTTACAGACCAGAAGGATGTGGGCTCCCTCATACTGAATCCTGCCAGGTCCATGGGGAGGATGCATGTGGGATTAGGTAACTCACCAAGACATTTAGGAAATCAAGCCACCTGGTATAGCCAGCCGATTCATAGTTAGTGCTCCTGAAATAACACCCAATATTTGGATTGGGATAGGAAACCAATAGACATTCTGGCCATTAAAATCCTCACAGCTTCAATGCATATGTAAATTCAAGCCAGGGGAAACTGTCACTGTCCATGACAATGTTTGTTGGGAGGGTAAGGGACTAGGAACCCTCCTGATAGGAAATGTAATCTTCCAGGCCAATAACAGTTGTATATTTGTTCAGGTCCATATCGTACATGACACCCATTTTAACCTCACAATGACTGCAGGCAGCTATATTATCTATTGGCCTGCAGACAAAACTTTGCAATCCACTCTCAGGTATAAAATGCCCTTTAACTGGACAATCCTGGTACCCAACCATTTCCAAAATCTGCTTTCATTGTTACCAGAGGTCCACAAAAATTTCTGACTTACAGGGACAAATTCATATCCCTGAAAATGTATATCAGGTAGAAAAAGGCGTCTTTCAGACTGCCTATAGACTGTCTTCTCTGTGTACCAGTCAGGATGTGCTGTGTGCAGTAATCAAAATTATGCACGAACCCCATCGTATTGTTACAATGGGTGGGCTAACGGTTGTGGTGGTGTTGGTTGATTTGGGATTGTGCCTTTGTTATTGCTGTTGCAAAAAAACCCAAAACATTGCTGTGCATGTAATTTTTTTGCTAGGCCCACTGCAAAGGAACAAGTGGCATTAATGATTAATGAAATTTTTGATAAGTTGGGATGAAAAAAGGGAAAGAAGGAAATCAATGGGCTCATGAATGTGGAAGTTTAGGCCAAAGGTGGCACTAAAGAGGCACTAAAGGGGGGGGGGAGGGAATTGTGGAGGAAAAATGGTCCAAGGCCTAAAACTTTGGTCAAGTGAACTGTATGTAGGGTCTGGTGAACTGTATGTATGACCTGGAAGGAAGAGGTGAGGTAAAGAGAGAAGGGTAGACAGAAACTAAAGAACTACTAACCATTTGTAACAGTTTATGATTAATAGCTGCCTGGTGGCAGAGCAAGAAACTGCAAAGGGCAAAACTATTGAAAAACAGGAAAAGGTTGCTTTGTTTTATCCCTTATACTTCCTTAACATTTTACATCCATATATGTAATTTTGTGGTTTTATACTACATAAGCTCTTGTATTTTATCCATTCGGGAAGTCCACTGCCTTAGCTGACTCCCTCATGCATGCATGCTTAATTGATCAATAAAGGAGCCTGAGGCTGATCTGATCCAAAATCAATCATGTGGTAGATTTTTCCACAACACTGTGGACTGACCTGAGCCATAGGTGAAGTCTGGCAAGCAGCATCACATATGTATATGTGGACACATGACCCAACAGTGTCAGCTAAGTCTGCACGATCCTGGTTAGGTTAGTGATCATCCCATTTACTAGGGATTGGATTGCAAGGAACCTATCCTGAGATACATATGCCTGAGCTGTTACCAAATCTAGTCTGGCTCCTATAAATTCTAATGTTAGCATTGGAATCGGGGTGGTTTCTCTTGGTTGATCAAGAAGCCTAGCTGAACAAACAGGACTATTACATAGTCTCAGCATAGCTTTTGGAAATGGCAGAGATAGCCTTGCATGACTGGTCACAAAGGTGCAAGCTGCCATCTGTCCCAGGAGCTTATTGTGTTTTGAGGTCTCCCCTGAATTGCCTGTACCAGACCTGACAAAGTATCTAAGGGAACATAGGCTCTGGTTTCAATGAGTCCAAACATGCTCCTATAAACTGTATCACGTGGACTCTTTTTACATTCAGCTACAGACCCAACTCCTGGAACAGACCATGGGCCATCTGGGTGGAAGACAGCAGTGCTTCATAGGAACAGCCCTTGAGTAGCTAGTCATCGAGGTACAAGACGACCAGTATTGCTTCTTGTTGGAGTTAAGCAGCTACTACTGTCAGGACTTTTGAGAACACCCTTCGGGCTAAGGAAAGGCTGAAAGGAAGCACACATTATTAGAAATTATCCTGGCCTATAGTGAAGCACAGGTATTTCAGCTGGGATGGGCGTACTGTTACATGGAAATAGGCGATTGATTTTCAGCTCTTGACATACAAGATGCCTTTCTCTAGTGAGGCAATTATAGCTGCCAGAGTCAACATCCTGAATTTCTGAGACTTTACTACCTTGTTTAGAAGTTTTAGATGTAAGATCAGTCTCCATCCTCCGTCGTCCCTTGGCAGAAGAAAATACTTTAAGTAAAATCTCTTGCCCTTTGTGAGGAGGAGGAACTGGCTCTATTGCTCCTAATCAAAGGAGAGAATTCACTTCTTGTCTCAATAAAAGCTAATTAGAGAGTCCCTGAAGGAGGACAGGGAAGGGGGATGAAAGTGGGAACAACATAAAATGGATGGTTTAACCTGATATGACCTCTATGACCCACTTGTCTGTAGTGATCTGCCTCCAACCATGGTGGAAGTAGGCAAGCTGGTCTCCAAAGGAGGGAGGTAGGCACGCTAATAGGCACAGCTGTAAATCCAGGAGGCACAGGTGGATTTGAACCCTTAACCAACCCAAAACTGTTGCTTCAAAGGCAGCTGGGTGGTCATGGAGAACCGTTGTGCAACCCTCTTTCTCTTAAATGTCTTTGTGGGCGGTTCAGTGGATCTGTGGGATCTGGAAAACAGAGTAGGATGTGATCTCTGGGCAGTCTGTGACCTACTAAACCCTTTTCTTATAGGCAGGTGTATATATGCCCTGAGATCACAAAAGAGCCCTGGAGTGCTCTAAGACTCATCCATGGCCTCCAAGAACAGTTTATTACTGAAGGGGAGGTCTTCCATGCAGTTCTGTACTTCTCTCAAAACCCCTGAAAGACAGAACCATAATGCCCTCTCATAATCACTGCCATGGAGAAGGATCTGGAAGCAGTGTCCACAGCACTTCTGGCCACCAACTGGCTCTCTGCAATAGACTGGAAGTGCACCCTATGGTCTTTTGGCAGACACTCGACAAAAGCCATGAATTTGTTATTTGTAAAACTATATGTGGCTATCACTGCCTGATAATTCGTGATCCTGAACTGAAGGGTTGCTGATTAATAGACCTTTCACCCAAAAGGATCCAGCCTTTTCTGGTTAACTCAGATGGGGGTGGGGATGGGGGGAAGAGAAGTGCTGCCTCCCCACCCTTGTTTACTGCATCCACTACCAGGAGTTGGGTGGGGAGGGGAGAACAAAAATCCCTAGGGGGAACATAAACACTTCTTATCCACCCTTTTCCACATGGGTAGAATAGTGGCAAGTGTCTGCCAAATAATCTTAGTGAGATCTAGGAGCATCTCATTGTTTGGTAACACCTTTGAGGAGTGTTGCTGACTACAAGATTTTCAACACTTTATGCTGTGAATCCTTGACCTCCTTGAGAAGAATACAAAGAGTGTCAGCTACCCTCTTTATGAAGTCTTTAAATTGCTGAAAATCACTGGCCCTGGGTGGTAGTGGAGGCATAAACGCCTCATCCAGATTCAAGAATGGCCTCCTTATGCGCCCTAGCTTCCTGCTCCTCAAATATCCCCTCCTGGGGAGGAGAGTGCTATACAACTTTGCCCTCTCAGATTTTTGCGAGACCACCGATACTTTGTTAAGCAGCTCAGGGCCCCAGAATGGCCACTGGGGGACCCATACAGACATGGGAGTAGCATGCACCGTTTCACCACCCTTGATAAAGGAGCCTCATCTTCCCTATGACTTTCAGAAAATGGGATCCTGAATGGATGTGTGGAGAATCATGAAATAGAGGATATTGACTGGAAGTCTCCTCCATTCTCCTCTCTCTGATCCAAAGGGGAGCACCTACAGGAAACAGTGGAAAATCCTGCACTACTGGAGGACAGTAGTCCAAAAATCAGATTTCAGTACCAAGAGAGACTCCGTACTCAGGCGTGGAGACTCTGGTTCATCCATCATTGAGAGGTCCTTAGTATAACTGAATTCCTATGGGACTGAGTGGGGGAGCAGTACCGCTGCAGTAGCCGAGACCATGGTTGCCAAAGCCAACGGTGGACATACCAAGGTAGACACTGATGGTGTCTGATGCTGTTGCTTGAGGGTGCTACATGCATGGGTACCGACAGTTGGGCTGAACTCAGTGCCAGTCCCAATGCTCTAAGCGTGCTGGTAGAGGTTACCAAGGCCCTAACAGAATCATGTCTTTCCTTTGTGCTCTGGGATTTTATGGCCCTACTGGTACTGGAGGAGGAATCCTTCAACTCAGAAGGTAACAAGCAGAGACGTCAAGGCTTTGGAGACACATCTCACCAAGGAATTAGACCTTTTCAGAGCTGGCTCCTTAAGATAAGAGTCCATGCTCCTCTTTTTGGAAACTTTCTCTGAAGGTTTCAAAAGGACTTTTTCAAGGGAAGCCTGTGGGGTGCTGGATCTGTCTGGAGACAGATGTATAGGTTGATTTACTGACCTGACGTAGAAGCTGACTGAAGGGAACATTCTATCATTAGCAGTCTCAGTTTAATCTCCCTATTTTTCCTTGCCCTGGACTTGAGGGCTAGACATAAGTTGTACTTGAGAGACATGGGACTCCCCCAAGCAACAGACACAGATTGGCTGTCTCCCACCACACTTTAGTAGTAATTCAGGTCTACTCATTTTTCCTGGAGGAGTCTATGGAATATAGACTACTGGAGAACTAGTAATATTATGACATTGCAGATACCAAGAAAAATAAATGAGAAGGGGAAATAGCTTTTCTTTTGTTAGGGAGGCATTTGATCTCAATAGATGGTAATAAAACGGACAATTTTAAATAGCGTGAATAGAAACCTAACCAACCTTCCCAGGATCCCAGTTCACATCTCCAGGTCCTGCAAGGAAGGCCTCAAACTAAAATAGGAAAATAGGACTTGGCATTTCTGATATTAGTAAGATATGAACTAAATAAAAAACCACACACAGCCTGAAAAGTTTGTTTCTTTATGCATTATGAATATACATAAAGTATGCAACCATTTCTTGTGCCTCTCACTCTTCAGATCAGCTTCAAAAATGTACTTTGCATGTACTTAAAGCAATTTTTGAAGTCTTAAATCACAAATATCCTCCATAGCAGGAACCATCTGCTGAGCAAATCAAAAATTTTTACCAACACTGTCAGAGGCATTTCACTACCAGAGCCAGTTATTCACCTATTTTCAACATTTTTTTTCCCCCTCAACAGTCTGGACTATAAAGCTGTTCAATAATTGTAAAAAAGGGATAAGCGATGTGTTCCCTTATGAGCATACTGAAAATTCAATCATATTAGAGCCTTCATAAAGGATTATTCCATTTAACATTCTTGCACTTACTCTAGTTCAGGCTTCTTATAAGCAAATAAATACCTCAGGTTTTCAAAACAGTTAACTTTAACAGTTTTACATGGTCACAGGATTTTTCAAAAAAGTAGTCACATTTTTAGATGTTTTTCCATACCTGGTCCCTATCCAAAAATGAACTTTTCTGAAAATGGCAACCAAAATCTTCAGTTGTTTTTTGGTTAGGTAAGAATGAAAAAAATGTTCATTTTTCAAACATCTAGCTCCAAAACAGCTGAGCTTTGAAGACTTGCCAATTTTGTACAGCTAACAATGCCTTTGTTAGATTGACCAAGATATATCAAGACTATATATCAGCACTGTAAATCTTATTGGTATTCCACTATTACCTTTACTCTTGTAAATTCTGTAAACAATTCTGTAATTCTCATATGGTACAGGCCTATTATAAAAGCTCCACAATCTGTTATTTGGCAGCCACTTCTAAATATGCATAAAATGAGTTAATTTCATAACTCTGTAGAAAACAGTTGTATTTAATAATATGGAAAATTACCACTCTCAACAATTTCCTATACACTCAAACCAGATCATATTTATTCTAAATTTTGAGTGAAGCATTAATGTTGTCGTTCCGGATGGTGTCTGCCTATGCAGGGAAGATGGTAAATAGCAGAAAGCATTCCAGGTAGAGGTGGATAGCACAGGGGTATTTCTTCCCATAATGTAATGGGAGCTAAAAGGTAGCCCCTTTATTATATAAGAATTTTATACGTGTTAAAACAAACTGGCTTTCAGTCATTAATTTAGAGCAAATGCACATATCAGTTTGCAACTTTAAAGTTTTTAAGTGGATCAAGGCCATTATTTGGGCCCTTAATTAGGCATTGCTGAGTGCTCTGCCTAAATCACTTAATATGAAATTTAGGCTCCTAAATCAATTAGGTGTTACAACACTGAGGGCAGCAATGCCTAAATACTTTTTTAAAAATCTGAGGTTAAAGTGTTTACCTAGTTGACCTATAGGATATTTTTTCCCCCATGTACTATTATTTAGGAGTAATACCAGGAATAAAACCTAAGTTTGTCACAATAGGGCACTGGAATAGGATTTGAGAGAGTCCCTGGGTGGAACCTGGACTGTGGGACTGCTGATATCTCCAAACCTACCAGCCTGGGTTGCCTCTCACATTGTGAGGCCGATGTCAAGCTACAAGCCTCTAACACAGAGGTTCTTAAAACTGTAGTCCACGGATCACCACTGGTCCACGAGCTCCATTCAGGTGCTCCGCAGATAGTTCCCTCGAAGGTGCACACCTGGGTGGCTGCACATGAGAGAATGAAGTACCACCTACCTAATTAGTGGAGCCATGCAGATGTGACTCCACTAATTAGGTGCCTGGATCCTGGAGAAGATGCACATATAAGGTGAGGTGGTGGCCTTGAAGGGAATGGGGGGTAGGTGGGAGGCGGCAGCGGGGTGAGAAGAGGGGGTGGGGGAATTTGGGACGTGAAGGGCTGCGGCGGCCAGACAGAGGCAACTTTCCCCAGCTCCAGGGCTGCAGCTGCTGGGGAGAAATCGCCCTCCTTCCCAGGCTCTGCTCTATGGCTGCTGTGGCAGGGGAGAGACCCCCCACCCCCTGCCACCTTCCCAGCCCCAGTTTGGGGGCTGCTGCAGCAGAGGAGAGAGGGAGAGACCCCCCTCCTTCCCAGCACCAGCTCGGGGGCTGTTGCTGCAGGGGAGATAGGGCACATCTATCACATTAGAAAGATAAGACTACTACTATTAAAATATGAGTTGTGTGCTTTTATTTGTAGAACAAAAACTGTTTGTTACTTCTAATGTAGTGCTTTTATCTTAAACACTTTACAACAGTTAGCTAACAATACAACATTCTTAAAGATCATTAAGTAGTCAGCCTAGACCCTCAGCAATTTTCAAAATGGTCCGTGGGGAAAAAGGGGTTTGAGAACCATTGCTTTAACAGGTACTGCACTTACACAGCCAGGGACACACTCAAGTGAGTTACATGAATGATCTCCCAGTCACTCATGAACCATCAGTAGAGAGAGACTTCAGCCAATTCCCCTCAGCTCCCCAGCCTTATACACCAGAACTGTACCATCTGCACTGGTCAGATGCCTGAACAGTATAAGTTCCTGTTTAGTTCACCATTTCTTCAGAGGATATGCACCAGCTTTTGTAATCGAAGCTGAGATTTCCCAAGCACTTCCACCAAAACACACTTTTAGGAAAAATAAAAAAAGAAAGATTCATTGACTACAGAAAGATAGATTTTAAGTGATTATAAGCGGCAGGCACAGAGATCAAAGTTGGTTAGTTAAGAAATAAAATAGTTAGAATTTAAACTGCACTTCTAACAGACTAAACAAGATTTGAATCAAGGAATGTTTCACTCTAACAGCGGTTACAATTCCTCAATACTCACAGACTGGACTACCTTCCAGCCTGAGACCAAACTTCCCCAGTTCAAAATCTGTGTCTTCCAGATGTGCTTCCAGGTGTTGAGATGGAGGTGGGGGAGAGAGGCCAAGTGATGTCACTCTCTCTTTTTATAATTTCCTCTAGCTGCTAGAAAGATCCTTGCTGTGATGCGGGGATCAGTCAGTCCCCATTAGGCAAGCAATCTCCATTGCTCTAAGGAGCCTCTGGGATAGTGGATTGTTTTCTTGGCCAATTAATGCTGTCTTGGGCCTCCTTCGTTGTAACTGAAAGGCTGGTTGTGGGCATTCCCAACCTCACAACATATTTCAGTAACACATATAGCAATGCTTAATAACTTCAAACAATGATAGTACATACAGTCCAACAGGATATTAAATGTTCAACAGAACAAGATTTGTTAAATGATACCTCACAAGGCATACTTTGTACAAAACCCACCACAATCATATGATAATGATAAATATTGGAGGTCCCTGTGTGCTACTTTAAGGTACAGAGTGTCACACCTGTCCCCTGTAACACACTGCCTCAAGTATAAAACCTTATGGAATTGAAGAGGCTAGAGTGTTTGCAGAAGTCACAAAGCCTTGTGGAACTAAACACTGGTCAGGCTTGTGCTACACCCTTTCTGATATTGACAAACATTTTCATAATGGCTTCAATGGCATATTTAGAAATAGTATTGTAAAGACTACTAAATTAAAAATGAGTATTCCCATGAAATTTTGATTGAAATTTAAATAGAAGTGGATCCAAAGTATTAAAGTAAGGCTATCTGTAGAGGAATAAGAATAAAGTTTGGTACCAGTCCTGAAATTTCAAGAATAATCTTTAGCTCTTCAAACTCCTTATATATACTTGCAGTTGAATAGAAAACTGAGTATGTGATGATACATACTTATTTTCAGAGTACCTTGCTGTAACTGAAATGTTGAATGCAAAATTCTAAGCTCTTGTGTTTTCTGTAGATCTATCACTGATGACCTCCCAGTACTGATAAGGCTCTCTGCCTCTCACAGTGCAACTAACATAATGAGCCACTAATCAGGCTTCAAAAACTTCATCCCTGCCTGATTCAACTGTAGTCTATGGATCAAACTTTAGAACAAAAATGGATTTCGATACATTCTATATTTTTGTGAAATACATGTTCACTCACATGTGCAGTTCACACATATGCATTTTTACTGGCACTATTTTTCATATCCCTTCACCAGTAAAGGAAGGCTCCCTTATTACAAAGTCCAAAGGCACAAACCACAGAAAGAACAGCTGATACATTGCAAATCTCAATAATGTATAATAGCTTTTCTTTATGTTTCCAATCTGAAATCTTGAGACCTACCATGTGTAGAAGTACTATATCTTTCTAATAGTGATTTTCCCTTTTCCAGATGATAAAGTTCCCATGTCTAGACATGATATGTCTAGACATGATATGTTGAGACGTAGCAGATCTGAAATCTGTCACTGACCCATGACTGAATGTTGCCCATGAGACCTCAAACTACTGAAATTCTGTACGAGATTTCTCCAGCTTTTTAAAATTTAAAAATAGCAGAGCTCAGAGGTTTGCAAAGCTTTGTAAATTCCACCCACAGAGGGCAATCCCAGTGCAGAAGGTTTAATGGGCAAAGATGCAGTTGAGGAGATTTAATGTGCATGATTAATGCAGTTTATCACATGGATGTCACCACTACATGACAGACTACATATACAGTAGGCCAATATGCAAAATGTATAATTTAAAAAGTTAAATAATTTTTAAAAAGGTAAACTGATACTGCACTTCATTAGTTCCAGTAATGAAAGAAGAAAAATAATTACAATGACAGAGTTCACCCACCTTCACTAACCAGCTCACTGTTGTCCGACTGTTTACAACAGATTATCTTCTCCACCAATTGATTGTAACTACAATTACCAACTGCCTTCACAATGTCAGCAATCTGGAAAAACAAATAATTCATTTATCTTTATGAAGAACAGAAAATCCATTGTTTGTTCCTGTGTGCCTACTGGAATTGTTCATAAGAAAAAATACATCAAAAATAAATTGTCCACAAGAGGTTTGTCTTTTGACTATACCACACTAAGATCAATACATAGCCCTAGTTCAAGAAGCCTTAACCCAAGGATGTTGCACACGTTTTGCAGAGAGTGCAGAATTCCATTTTAATTATGGAGCTAGGGTTTAAGTTTCATACTACACACTGCCCTCAATATACAGTAGAATATTCAATTATATCAGTGGGAGATCTGCATAAAGATCAGGGGTAGAATCAGTCTTTTAAGCAATACCTGAACTTTCAGTTATTTTTTCAATTATGTGTTATTGGCACAGCTAGCTTCACTTAGTGCAAAATATGCTGCTTTTTAAAAAAAAAAAACACAAAGAAATCACCCCCCCCTTCCTTCCTTATTCCTTTTTTCTGTATCATGCCTTCATATTTTTCAGAGCCATTGTTGCAGGCACCCTACAGACTCAGGCAGATGACACTGCCTTAATAGTACTTGGTATACATCTGGAAGATGCTCTGCAACTATGAGGGTTACAAGCTTTATCTTTTAAATGTGAAAACTTTTATTCTGCGGAATCTGTGTGTCATGTGGATCACATAAAAATCGATCAATACATGCCTACTTAAGCCACATATCTTTGCTGCTTTTTAGAATACATTATAATGTGCTGCAAATCACTTACATGTATGTTCCAGAGGATCCCAAAGAAAAGTTAAAATTAGATGGCTTCATCTAGTATTGTTCTCTTTTTTAATGCTCAAACATTTAGCATACAAAAAATGATGCATTCCTATTTTTAGAAAGGCTATTACAAAGTTTTCACAATTTAAAAAAAAAAACAAAAGACACACCATGTCTGCCACAGTTGTCTCTGGGAGCTCATAAAAATCTTGATCTACACAAAATCTGTTAACTAATGCCAAGTAAACTGAAAATGTAGATGTTAACCTGTACATAAATAATTTTCCATCCTCATTCCCTTAGAGAAATACCTGAGGGAACAGTTAGCTTTTTACATTAAAGAAATAATGTAAAAAGCTAAGGAAATTCTGGCTCTGTTAGATCAGCACGGGAAATGATTTCCAGAATTAAGGTTCCTCCATTAAGAGATCTTCCCCACCAAATCTCAAAATACTCAGCTCTATAAACTATAACATGAGCATATCAGCTGATTTAAACCATATTGGAAGATCAGAGTCAGATGCCCAAGTAGCTGGGAAAAAAACTTGGTGAATACCAACTTAAAATCTAAGTTCTTCAGACCATGGATTACTTCATGTGTTTCTAAATCAGTGGTGCTTCAGTCATAGCTGGTGCCACAAGGGACTAACCTAATAATAAATAACTATTGATATCAGTATAAAAGGCTTGATTTGCACCTGGAAGCAAACAGGAAACCAGAAAAAAGTTTTGGAACACCAATATGTGCTTCTCCCTTGGCCAAAACTACAACAACTATTGTTTCTCCTGTTCTCCAGTGTTATCACCCATAGAGTTCCCAAAGGTCTGGACTACAGATGTAGGGTGCATGTCAGAGAGAGACAGATTGCTGTCTATAGTGCTAAAATGAGATGAAAAGATTTTCTGGCCATGAAAATTGCCAGGTGAAATAAAAAAAACACACCTAGAAAAAAAGCCTAGATGATTACAAGACAGAGCCACAGATCATTAGGGACACATCAATCATATAGACAGGCTACTCTAGCCATATAACTCCCCAGCCAAACAGTATCACCGTCCTTTCTTAATTGCATGGCATCTCAGCCAGCCCATCTTAAACAAAATTATATCACTTATTCTTACTTGGTTTTAACACTGTGGGTTCTTGAAACAGAAGCTGCTAAAAGCAGGTAGGAATTTCAGGAAGGAGGGAAGTCACATGTTCACTAACTTCTTAGTGTCCAAATTCTTATAGGAGCAATCAAGGTAAGAAATTAATACCACTCCTGGAAAGGGCAAAATAAAACTCAATACCCTAGACCAGCAGTGCTATTTTGCACTATTTTGGACGTAAAATAGACTTGTCTAAAGTCTGGAACTTTCTAACATTCAGTCATTGCAAAGTTATAGTGCCTTAAAATGACCAGCATGATTCACAACACGCTTCAAAGTGAAATTTTAATCTTTCTGGGTGCAGACTCAAAAGAAAACATGATCAGCTCACTGAGACTCCTGTTTACACAACAAAAGAGACTATACGCCTTAGGTTAAAATTAAACAAGAATCTGAAAATTCTGATGTGCCATAAATAAATCTGAAGCTCTTCAAACATTCCCCCAGTAAAACATAAAATAGTTCAGGCAGGAAATAGATAAATCATATAAGCTATTTTGCTTACCTGAGGATCCACTAACCATCCATGGTACAAAGGGATATCAAGAAGGTCAAACACTATGCATTCAGGTGTGTATTCAAAAACTCGTACACCAGTGAACTTCACGTTCACGTCCAGACCTGTCTGTAGCTTATGTAGGATAGCCATTGCATCACTCATATTCTGACAATAGAAAGAAAAATATAGATTAACCAAATGGACAGCACTAGAGAATTTTCTACGCTTGGTAGCTATTCTTGTAAATTAATCATTTCATCCAATTCAGTGTTTTATATAAAACTTGCAAAAGGGCACATTAGGTAAACAATGGATTCAATACATTTTCTCATTAGTTACACAAGTATCACAACTTAAGATGTATCCTCAAATACAAGAAAATATAAATTCACTTACAATTTTGTGTAACAAATAATCTACATGTACTAAACAGCACAATTTAAGTTCATTAAACCTATTTATATAAATTGAGGTGGTATGTCAGAGGTCCCAGTCCCATATGAAAGGCATTGTACAAGCAATATAACAAAGGGCTCCTAGCCTGAAGACTTAAACAGTTTATATATTTTAAAATAAGATCAGTTTTCCTCCTTTCCATCCCTGACTTCAATTTATTGATTTGAAGGAAGGCAAAGTAGCAATGCACAGAAGAGTCTGGAATAGCATTTGAGGCATAAGTTTGTTATAATGCCCACATCAGCAATGGCTGAAGACTCTGGTTCCATGTTACACAAAGGACCTGTATTATGGAACTTGAATGGATGAGCGGCACATACAGAGAGATGCTGCTGACAGGATGATAAGTTATTAAACAGTGTTAGTAGCCGCAAATATTACAGTAACTTTCCCCATTCTTCCAGAGCAGCTCTGCAGACTGCCATTTGCAGTTCCCTCACTGAGTTCTGTCTCACTTCATGCTGCTTGTCACTCTTGCCTCCAAAGTTAAAAAAAGGGTGCTTTGAGTAATTCCTCTTTTTTCTCTCCATGCCCCCAACAGCCTCAAGCCAGACACTTGGAGAAAAGGTGGTTACAGGAATGTCATCTTTTCCCATGGACAAAGTCCCATATTTCTGGGGATGTTCTTGTGAGTTCTAACCCAGATGTGAGGGCAACACCCCTGCTTTCAAACAACGAATGGAGAAAAGGGCCAGAAAGACAAAATGAACCAGAACTATAAGGAATGACTTGGAATCATAGAATATCAGGGTTGGAAGGGACCTCAGGAGGTCATCTAGTCCAATCTCCTGCTCAGAGCAGGACCAATCCCCAACTAAATCATCCCAGCCAGGGCTTTGTCAAGCCTGACCTTAAAACCTCTGAGGAAGGAGAATTCACCACCTCCCTAGGTAACCCATTCCAGTGCTTCACCACCCTCCTAGTGAAAAAGTTTTTCCTAATATCCAACCTAAACCTCCCCCACTGCAACTGGAGACCATTACTCCTTGTTCTGTCATCTGCTACTACTGAGAACAGCCTAGATCCATCCTCTTTGGAACCCTCTTTCAAGTAACTGAAAGCAGCTATCAAATCCCCCCTCATTCTTCTCTTCTGCAGACTAACAATCCCAGTTCCCTCTGCCTTTCCTTATAAATCACGTGCTCCAGCGCCCTAATCATTTTCGTTGCACTACAGTACTTCTTTTTGTTGTTGTTGCCCTCTGCTGGACTCTTTCCAATTTTTCCACATCCTTCTTGTGGAGTGGGGCCCAAAACTAGACACAGTACTCCAAATGAGACCTCACCTATGCCAAATAGAGGGGAATGATCATGTCCCTCGATCTGCTGGCAATGCTCCTACTTATATACAGCCCAAAATTAGCCTTCTTGGCAACAAGGGCACACTGTTGACTCATATCCAGCTTCTCATCCACTGTAACCCCTAGGTCCTTTTCTGCAGAACTGCTGCCTAGCCACTCAGTCCCTAGTCTGTAGCAGTACATGGGATTCTTCCGTCCTAAGTGCAGGATTCTGCACTTGTCCTTGTTGAACCTCATCAGATTTCTTTTGGCCCAATCCTCTAATTTTTGTCTAGGTCCCTCTGTATCCTATCTACACTCCTCTCAGTTTAGTGTCATCTGCAAACTTGCTGAGGGTGCAGATTATTAATGAAGATACTGAACAAAACCAGTCCCAGGACTGACCCTTGGGACATTCCGCTTGATATCAGCTGCCAACTAGACATGGGCCATTGATCACTACCTGTTGAGCCCAATGATCTAGCCAGCTTTCTATCCACCTTATAGTCCATTCATCCAGCCCATACTTCTTTAACTTGCCGGCAAGAATACTGTGGGAGACTATATCAAAAGCTTTGCTAAAGTCAAGGAATAACACGTCCACTGCTTTCCCCTCATCCACAGAGCCAGTTATCTCATCATAGAAGGCAATCAGGTCAGGCATAACTTGCCCTTGGTGAATCCATGTTGACTGTTCCTCATCACTTTCCTCTCCTCGAAGTGCATCAGAATTGATTCCTTGAGAACCTGCTCCATGATTTTTCCAGGGACTGAAGTCTTTTAAAATCTCAAATAGTTTTGATAAACTGTAATTATTAAAGTAATGTTGGGAAGTGAAAACTGACCACTAATCTAAATGGCAAAAGCAGCAGTTCAAAGTGCTTGATATCAACAATAGACATGATTAGAGAATTAAACATTAAGTCAGCGTTACAGAATTCTATTTGCTCACTAACTCGGAATGAGGTTTTAGTTTGTTGTCCCCCAAATTTAGCTGAATAAAAAAAAAAAACTTGGAATGAGGCTTTAATTGTTAAAATAGGTGAATAAAAATTAAGATCACCACCACTTCTGTAGAAGGTTCACCTTAGGCACTAAACAAATTAAAAAAAAACAAAACAACCACTTCATATTAACATAGTAAATTCCTGCAACATTCAAAACATACCTTTCAAATGCTAGTTGTTTCAGCTGTAAGAAACATGGCATGGAAGTAACTCTTAAGGTGACATGTCCTACCTAGTTCTAGAGGAATCTGGCTTTGAACTGAGCTGTGAGCCTTTCACACCAGGGGAAAAAAAACAAACAAAAAAATACCCTACATACAAAGCATACAGAGATTTTTCACTAAGCTTTAATGAGTGCTCATAAAGAAGGATAACAGCTGAAGCTATCTTAGCGTATGTCTACGCTACGGGATTATTTCGATTTTACATAAACCGGTTTTGTAAAACAGATTGTATAAAGTCGAGTGCACGCGGCCACACTAAGCACATTAATTCGGCAGTGTGCGTCCATGTACCCAGGCTAGCATCGATTTCTGGAGCGTTGCACTGTGGGTAGCTATTCCGTAGCTATCCCATAGTTCCCACAGTCTCCTCCGCCCCTTGGAATTCTGGGTTGAGATCCCAGTGCCTGAAGGGGCAAAACACATTGTCGCGGGTCGTTCTGGGTATAGCCTCACCCCTCCCTCCGTGAAAGCAGCAGACAACCATTTTGCGCCTTTTTTCCTGGGTGAACTGTGCAAATGCCACAGCACAGCAAGCATGGACCCTGCTCAGATCAAGACCGCAATCGTGGATGTTGTAAACACCTCGCGCATTCTCGTGCAGTCTATGCTGAAACAAAACCCGCAAAGCCAGCAAGGCGGCGGCAGCTACGGCAGAGCGGCGACGAGAGTGATGAGGACATGGACACAGAATTCTCTCAAACCGCGGGCCCCTGCGCTTTGGAGATCCTGCTGGTAATGGGACATGTTCCAGCCATTGAATGCCGATTTTGGGCCCGGAAAACAAGCACAGACTGGTGGGACCGCATAGTTTTGCGGGTCTGGGATGATTCACAGTGGCTGCGAATCTTTCGCATGCGTAAGGGCACTTTCATGGAACTTTGTGACTTGCTTTCCCCTGCCCTGAAACGCCATAATACCAAGATGAGAGCAGCCCTCACAGTTGAGAAGCGAGTGGCAATAGCCCTCTGGAAGCTTGCAATGCCAGACAGCTACCGGTCAGTCGGGAATCAATTTGGAGTGGAAAAATGTACTGTGGGGGCTGCTGTGATGCAAGTAGCCAAAGCAATCATTAAGCTGCTGCTATGAAAGGTTGTGACTCTGGGAAACGTACAGGTCATAGTGGATGGCTTTGCTGCAATGGGATTCCCTAACTGTGAAGGGGCGATAGATGGAACCCATATCCCTATCTTGGCACCAGAGCACCAGGGCACCCAGTACGTAAACCGCAAGGGGTACTTTTCAATGGTGCTGCAAGCACTGGTGGATCACAAGGGACGTTTCACCAACATCCACGTGAGATGGCCAGGAAGGGTTCATGACACTCATCTTCAGGAACACTACCCTGTTTAAGTGGCTGCAGCAAGAGAATTACTTCCCAGACCAGAAAACAACAGTTGGTGATGTTGAAATGCCTGTTATCCTGGGTGACCCAGCCTACCCCTTGATGCCATGGCTCATGAAGCCATACACAGGCAGCCTGGACAGTAGTCAGGAGCTGTTCAACTACAGGCTGAGCAAGTTCAGAATGGTGGTAGAATGTGCATTTGGCCATTTAAAGGCACGCTGGCGCACATTACTGACTCGCTCAGACCTCAGCCAAACCAATGTCCCCATTGTTATTGCTGCTCGCTGTGTGCTCCACAATCTCAGAGAGTAAGGGGGAGACCTTTATGGCAGGGTGGGAGGCTGAGGCAAATCACCTGGCCGCTGATTATGTGCAGCCAGACACCAGGGCGATTAGAAGAGCACACCAGGAAGCGGTGAGCATCAAAGAAGCTTTGAAAACGAGTTTCATCACGGGCCAGGGTACGGTGTGACTGTTGTGTTTGTTTCCCCTTGATGACCCCCCCCCCCCGATTGACTCATTCCCTGTAAGCAACCCACCCTCCCCCTATAGTGATCAGATCCAGTACCTCCCGTGCGGTTCATGCTGGAGCTCTTTTTCGATTTCAGGAGACTGCATTGTTACCTGTGCTGGTGAGCTCTCCATGCTGGCCAAACAGAAAATGAAATTCAAAAGTTCACGGGGCTTTTCCTGTCTACCTGGCCAGTGCATCCGAGTTCAGATTGCTGTCCAGAGCGGTCACAGTGGTGCACTGTGGGATACCGCTCGGAGGCCAATACCGTCGATTTGCAGCCACACTAACCCTAAACCTATATGGTAATACAGATTTCAGCGCTACTCTCGTTGGGGAGGAGTACAGAAACTAGTTTAAAGAGCCCTTTATATCGATATAAAGGGCCTTGTTGTGTGGAGGGGTGCAGCGTTAAACCGGTTTAACTCTGCTAAAATTGGTATAAACGCGTAGTGTAGACCAGGCCTAAGTCAATATCTCCTAGGGAAAAGGATATAAAGTGGGGCTGTCAAGCGATTAAAAAAATTACTCGCAATTAATCATGCGATTAAAAAAATTAAATCGTGATTAATCACACTGTTAAACAGAATACCATTCATTTTAAATGTTTGGATGTTTACTACATTTTCAAATATATTAATTTAAATTACAACACAAAACAAAGTGTACCATGCTCACTTTATATTTATTACAAATATCTGCACTGTAAAAAACTAAAAAATTGTATTTTTCAATTCCCCTCATACAAGTACTGTAGCGCAATCTCATTCATGAAAGTTGAACCTACAAATATAGAATTATGTACAAAAAACTATATTAAAAAATAAAACAATGTAAAACTTTAGAGTCTACCAGTCCACTCAATCTTACTTCTTGGTCAGGCAATCACTCAGACAAGCAAGGTTGGCTACAATTTGCAGGAGATAATACTGTCTGCTTCTTGTTTACAATGTCACCTGAAAGTGAGAACAGGCGTTCGCATGGCACTGTTGTAGCTGGCATTGCAAGATATTTGTCGCTTCACGCTTCAACCACCATTCCAGAGGACATGCTTCCATGCTGGTGATGGGTTCTGCTGAATAGCGATCCAAGGTAGTGAGGACTGACGCATGTTCATTTTCATCAGCTGAGTCAGACGCCACTAGCAGAATGTTGATGTTTTTAATTTTTTTTTTCGGTTTGGGTTCTGTAATTTCCACATCAGAGTTTTGCTCTTAAGACTTCTGAATGCATGCTCCATACCTCATCTCGCTCAGATTTTAGATGGTACTTCAGAGTCTTAAACCTTGGGTCAAGTGCTCTAGCTGTTTTTAGAAATCTCACATTGGTATTTTGCATTTTGTCAAATCTGCTGTGAAAGTGTTCTTAAAACGAATATAATATGTGCTGGGTCACCATCCAAGACGGCTATAACATGAAATATATGTAGAATGCAGGTAAAACAGAGCAGGAAACATACATTCTCCCCCCCTAAGAAGTACAGTCACAAATTTAATTGATGCATTTTTTTTAAACAAGCATCCGCAGCATGGAAGTATATCCTCTGGAATGGTGGCCGAAGCATGAAAGGGCATATAAATACCTTGCAACGCCGACTAGAAAAGTGCCACACGAACGCCTGTCCTCACTTTCAGGTGACATTTTAAATAAGTAGGCAGCAGTATCTCCTGTCAGTGTAAACAAACTTATTTGTCTTAACAACTGGCACAATAAGTAGGACTGAGTGGACTTGTAGGCTCTGAAGTTTTACATTGTTTTGTTTTAGAGCGCAGTTATGCAACAACAACAAAAATTCATATTTGTAAGTTAAACTTTCACGATAAAGAGATTGCACTTCAGTACTTGTATGAAGTGAATTGAAATATATTATTTCTTATCATTTTTACAAAGCATATATTTGTATTAAAAATAATATAAAGTGAGCACTGGGCACTTTGTTGTAATTGAAATCAATATTGAAAAGGTATAGAAACATCCAAAAATATGTAATGAATTTAAATTGGTATTCTATTGTTATAAGTGAGATCAATTTTTTTAATCACAATTAATTTGAGTTAATTGCGTGAGTTAACTGTGATTAATTGACAGCCCTAATATAAAGTAATAAGAGGAGGCACCCAAGATCAATGCCTTGTGAGATCTCCACACAGTTTTGCAGGATCATCCACCAAAACAGATGAAGGTATGATCTGAGAAGCAAGAGGAGAAAAAGGAGAGGGCAGTATCTTGCAGCAAGACAGACCAGGATTTTGAGGAGAGTATTATTGCAGTGTCAATAGTTGCAAAGGGCTCAAAGAGGCTATGAGAAATGGCTATCAAGACACCACTAAAAACTAAAAGCAATTTCAGAGGACTGGAATTAGTGGAAAATTGATTAAAAAACGGGGAGTCAGGATGGAAATGGAGGAGAGAAGGAATCAGAAGACCAGTCCCACTTCTGTTAAGGTGGCTGGAGGTAGAAAAGATGGGAATGGAGAAAAAGGGTTAGATGCACTGGAGATTAGGGAGAGTAAGCAGAAGAGGAAATGGAGTCAAAAGTAAGAGAACATGGAGTTAATGAAAACAGTTGGAGAGGAATGAAGGGAAAGAAAGATAGTGAGAAGAGGAAAGAATGGAGAAAATGACGAATGGGCTACATGGTGAGTATCAAGGAAAAATAAGTGGCAGACTATGATTAGTGAGCCAATTTGGTAAATAAGAGTGTTAAATGGGTACGCCACAAAATGACCTGAACAAATGAAAAGCAATCTACTAAATGGCAGTGAATTCCCAGACAACTGGAATGATTAAACAAGAGAGTAGATTTCTAAAGTTAGTAGTTAATTTTTAAGCAGGTTAATGAATCAATAAAAAGATAAGACAGGACTTGCATCTGTGTTAAGATATAGTAAAAAAAGGAATTAAAAAAATCAGTGTACATGCACACAGTCTAACTTCTCTCCTCGTAACTCAGTCAATTCAAAAAGTATTTTCATTCAACTTCCTAATGATATATGTGCGCCAATTTTTGAGTTTCTACCCCAACCTTTAAGATACTAGGGAACTATCATTCAAAAAGGCTTTTTTTTTTTTAAATTTAATTTTTTGGCAAGAGTGTCATTTCCTCCCTACCCACTACACATTCTCTCTTCCTACTTAAAATCAACTGAACTATTTTTACTCAAATCTCTAGAGGAGATCAAACCCTGGAAAGTTTCATCCCAAAATGTAAAAGTTTGCAAAGTTATAACAGTTGAAAGGGGCTTTTTAAAATGACAATGCTCTATCTACTTTAACCATAGGCATATGCTCCACTTGTATCATTTTATTCTACAACCTGTGATGTAATATCTAGTAGCACTATCTGCATGATGAGTCCATAAAATATTTTTTATGAAACCATAATTACAAAATGGGAATTTCAGATTAAAATATGCACTGGAGTAATGCAAGTTTGCTGGCATATACAGGCCAAAAAAGTTTGCCACAAAGTTAGCTTCATCATTAAATCCTTTATCACTGAATTGAATTTAAGTATGGCAGTATTGGTCGAAAAGAAGAGTTATTAGAACACACATCAGCATAATGTTATACAAAAATTCTAACTCAAGAATATGGAATCATGGATAACAAAATTAGTTTGTGTGTAAAAAAACTATTAGTTGATATGCGTGGGTAAGATTGTACAAAGTGATGTAAAGTATTCTATCAAATTTAAGAAATAGTATGGTAATACATACACACACACAAGAAAACAAAGTTTCATCTCAATCTTTAACTCTGGCATTTAGTGACTTGAGAGCTTAAGCAAATAATAGCCCATTACATTTTCCCATATAATTACTGCTTTGAGGGTAGAAAAGTATTTTATACCTAAACTGATGAATTTCAATGACAATTTTGAGAATCTGATTTCAGTATAATAATGATATCATGAATTTTTCATTTCTGCTAATTTCTGTTAAACTGGGTGCCTGCCCTCTGTTAAAACAACAACAACATTATGTAAAATGTACTATTTGAAACCAAATCATTTCTTCATTATCTAAATGGATTAAGTTTTCACTTATATAAACTTAAACTAACAATGTCTAGTTTATTTCAAAAAAGCACATTAAAAACTCTACTCATCTAGAACTCTTCGCTTTGGAATCTGGCATCTGTGGAGACTGACCCACCATTCATGACTTAAATTGTATGAAAAGTAACTTCATGAAGCTAGGAACTGAGCCTAAGGCTCCATATCGCTTTTACTGATGGTCAAGCCAGAGCTTTATGCAGGCTATCAATTAAACATATTACTCCTGGGGGAATTTTGCACCAAAAAATTAAATGTTCTGCAAAATTCTGCATATTTTGTCAAAACAACAATATAAATCACACCAGTTTCAAATTATTTTGCTAATTTATTTCAAAATACCTGTCAACAGGTATGTCTGTAACAATACAGACAAACAAACAAGATTCAGGAAACGTTATTTGAGAAAACGATTCCTTATTAGGCATATTAATATGTAACTTGACTAATAATTCATTTAAACCTACAATACAGAAATGTATTTCCCACACCTCTCAGAACCAGTGCAAAGGCTTGAGGGAGTCGGGGTAATAGAGGAGCTGAGGGAGAGGGAAGTAATTGCTGGGAAAGAGCCTGGGAGTGAAACTGGACAGTTGCTGGGTGTGGGTGCAAGAGGTATGGAACAGGGGTTTTGGGGGCTAGGGCAAATTGTTTAGGGGCTAGAGAAATTATTAGTGCAAATTGTCTGGTGGGGTTTTTTGCCTTTCTTGAAGTATCCTGAAGGTCCAGTTTTAGGTTAATAAGGAGAAAAGACAACCTTAAAACTTTTAAATTCTTAAGTGGTGTAATTTCATCACAAGCTGTGTTCAGTATTGGCATGAAGTTCAAACTAGCCAGCTCCCAGAGGTAAACATGAGTAAAATCCATCCATGTCTGCTTCTTTCTCTTGCATGCACACACTGTAGTAGAATGAAAGTAGTACCCAAATTAAGGTTGTCTATATCTTAACTTTAAAGTGCTTGATTCTACACTCTTAAACAAAATGTTTCCATCAACATATGATTTCTCTCTCTCTCTCTCACACACACACACAGTCCAATTTATTTATTTATTTATTTATTTTAAAAGGCAAGACCAAGTTCTGCTGTGAACAACTGTAGTTGTGAAGTGTTAGGCAACCTTAATATTGGGATGTTACCTCTATGTGCTGTACCAGGACGAACTTGGACTTGATGTTGTTTACCAACAGGCCCAGAGTGGCACATGTGGACAGGATGAGGGCCACATGATCCCACACCTGCAATTTGGAGCTGCCTTTGATCAGTCAGTCGTTGAGATAGAGGAAGATCTGAACCCCACGACGTCTGAGGTAGGCTGCTACCACAGACATGCACTTTGTGAAAGCCCTGGGAACGTGGACAGGCCAAACAGGAGGACCGTAAATTGGTAGTGTTCCTGCCCAACTGTGAAATAGAGGAAACATCTGTGCCCCTCAAATATATGGAATGTGGAAGTATGTGTCCTGCCGATCAAGGGAGACATACCAGTCCCCGGGATCCAGAGAGGGGATGATGGAGGCCAGAGAGACCATGCGAAACTTGAGTTTTACCATGCACTGGTTCAGGCCTCACAAGTCCAGGATGCGCCTGAGCCCTCCTTTGGCCTTTGGGATAATGAAGTAGCAGGAGTAGAAACCTTTGTGTCTGGACTCTGCTGGTACCACTTCCACCATTCCTAGGCCAAAGAGCCACCACACCTCCTGCTTGAGCAGGGCCTCATGAGAGGGGTTCCAGGAGGGACGGAGGCCAGGCGGGGTAGAGATAAAACTGTAGGGTGTAGCCCCCGGAGACGGTGCTAAGGACCCATCGGTCTGAGGTCAACCACGACCATTGCGGGAGAAAGAGCAAACAGTTAGAGAAGGGAAGCTTTACTGCAGGTGGATCCCTGGTATGAACTGGTAAGTTGCTCCCAGGAGTCCCGTCAAAACTGGCGCTTTCCTGCCTGTCTACCGTCGGAGGGCCGAGGTGGGGGGCGAACTGGGACTGCCTCTGCCAGCGTTTCTTATAGTCCCTTGATTTTTTTTTTTTATAAGGGGGCTCATATTTAGAGTGGGTGGCCTGGGTGGGAGCTGCTGCAGCTTAAACTTGGTCCTGGCCAGGGCTGGAACAGAGAGGCCAAGGGTCATTAATGTTGTTCAAGAATCCTTCAGGCCGTGCAATTTCACGTCTGTCTGTTCCGCAAAACAGGGCCCTGCCATTGAACCGAAGGTTCTGTAAGGAGTTCTGCGCCTCGCTGGACAGCCCAGACAGCAGGAGCCATGATGCCCTCCTCGTGGACACTGCAGAGGCCTTCGACCTTGCAGTCCCATCCGCAGCATCCAACATTGCCTGACGGGTCACCCTGGTAGCCGCTGTACCTTCCTCCACCAGAGCCTTGAACTCCTTGTCACGCTCTTGGAGGGAGTTCTCGAATTTGGGCAGAGTGCTCCACAAATTGAACTTGTGCCTCCCCAGGAGGGCTTGATGGTCCGCCACTCTTAACTGGAAACTTGACGATAAATAAACCTCTTTCCTGAATAGGTCCTGTCTCCTTGAGTCTTTATTTTTCAGAGTAGGGGCTGGTTGGCCCTGCCTCTCCCTGTGGTTGACCGATTCAGCCACTAGGGAGTTGGGGGGCAGGGTGGGTGTATTCACGCACCTTGGCAAACACAAAGTACTTCCGTTCCATCCTCTTAGAGACTGGGGGCAAGAAAGCCAGGGTTTGCCACAAGGCATTCAAAATCTTTTCCACCCCTTCATGGAGTGGGAGGGCCACTCTGCCTGGTGCTGAGCTGAGAGGACGTTGAAGAGGGAGTCCGAAGATTCCTCCACCTCCTTGGCTTGAAGCTACCCTTTTCAACAGTTCCTGATGGGCCTTGGAGTCCTCCTGTGGAACAGGTGGAGGAGGGGCCATAATTGCCTCATCAGGGAGGATGAGGGTGCAGTACTCTGCATACCCACCGGTGCTCGAGGTCCCACCACTTGGTTGTCCTCTGGGCACAGAACCGGTGATGAACGCCCCTCTGACTCCTTCCTGGGAGACTGAGATAGGGAGGCTGACAGTCTCTCTGAGGCTCTGGCCACCAAAACAAGTCACCACCAGGGGCTGCGCTGGGGTCATGGGACCCCATTGGTACCATGGTGCTGGCCAAGGAGCCTGATGCCACTGCACCTGCTGTGGCACTGGTGGAGCAGGCTGTTCAGCCTGACCAGCCTGTCCCATTGATTGATGACTATGAAGGGAGGCCAGGCATATGACCTGCTGCTGCGCTCAGACCAGGAGCGGCAGCGGTGTTGGGAGCGGTGCCAACCATGAGATGTGATCCCAGGGTGGAGGAGCGGAAGTACTACCAGTAGCAGCCGTTCCAACGGGCAGATCTGCGACAGTGAGTTGCCGGCAATTGATGCCTGGGACTGAGGGAGCAGAGCTGTGGCAGGGCCCTCAAGCGAGATGAACAACAGGAACGGTGTTGATGCCTGTACAACGATGGGCTATGGTAGCCTCTCAGAGGCTAGGACCTCCAGTACTGTCTGTCCCAGTCTTGACAGGGCATGCTTTCCTCATGAGGTCTATGGTCCCTTGAGGAGGAGCAGTGCCTGGAACCCCTGCCAGTCAGTACCCAGCCAGACAACCTGGTGGGGGTTGACTGGGACTGGCATGGACTGCACACGAGGCAGTCGCTGAGCAGCGAACGGCGTTGGGAACATTCCCTAGACTGTGAACGGTACTGACCAGGTGGCGACTGCGGAGATCCAAGTGGTGGCTTGCCTCTGGGCTGGGGAACCAATGGTTGCAGGTCCCCTGGTACCGGCACAGACATAACATCCTGGGCCGCTTGCAGGGCCTCCAGCATGGACCCAGACTAGACTCAGACCCAGAACCCAGACCCAAACCCAGAACTGCACAACATGGGTCTAGTCTCTCCCCCGTCTTGCTCCGGTGTCTCAAAGGAGAAGACCTCTTCTTAGCTCTTTTGGAGTGTTACGTTGACAGGGAGCAGTGCTGGCTGGTGGAAGGCACTGAAGGGTCGCCATGCACCAACGCCACGGTGCTTGGTGCCGATTCAGAGTGGCATACTTGAGTTGGGGTCAAACAGACTCCATCAGAGTGGCTCGGAGTCAAATGTCCCTTTCCTTTTTGGTCCGAGGCTTGAAGGATCTGCAAATCTTGCGGCAATCGCTGAGATGAGTTTCCCCCAGACAGTGTAAACAGTCCGCATGCGGATCACTCTCTGGCACTGTCCGCCTGCAAGTGCCACACAACTTAAAGCCTGGAGCATGCCCCAACCCGGGCGCACTAAACCAACACTAAAATACAGGTGCTACTAACTACGAATGAACAAGAGTTCAAGAGGGAAGTTGCAGCCAAGCTGGAGCAGAGCAGTTCTGACGCACCTTCACTGCTGGCAAAAAGGAACTGAGGGTGGGGGGGAGCGCGCCACACCCCTTATACCGCACTACAGAGGCGCCACTCCAGGGATCGCTAGGGGCACTCCCCAACAGGCACTGCTCGGGCACCAGTGCATGTGGAGAGCACACACACCTATTGTGGAATGCACATGAGCAATCACTCGAAGAAACCCCATTCTTTTTTTAAGTATGTGTCAGCGTGGATCCCATAACAGATGACTGGCAAGCAGTACCTTCTTCAGGATGGTGGGAATGAGAAGTTTCAATTGCACCTGTTGAATAGTGACTGGAGTACCACTCTTGCAATTTTGGCCTCTTATTAGTCCAATGCATAATGTTGGACAAACATGGATGGCTGCTCCACTTAGCAGCCTTGCAGATTTCAGATATCAGCACATTTCAGAAACAGGCCAAGGATGCCACTTGGGTTCTGAGGGCACGACCCTTAATAGTCAAATGGAGAAGTACCTAAGCCATTGGGTAGCACAGTGAGATATGGGTTACCCATTTGAAAGTCTGATGAAATGCCTTGACCATTGGAGCAGCCAACTACAGACATGGGGACAGTCTAAAAGATTTTGTCCTGTTGATGCAACATTGAAGAGCTCTGGATACATCTAGGATATGGATCATCTTCTCCCCTTGTGTGGAATGTGGCTTTCGAAGACACAGGCAAATTGAAATCAGAAAATGTCTTGGGAATTAAATTTTTGCATGAGGTCTCAGTGCGACTGGCTTTATGAAACAAGATGAAAGAAGTTTCCACTCCGAGTGCCTGAAACTTGCTCACTCTTCTGGCTAGGGTAATGGTCACTAGAAAGACTGCTTCGAGTGGCAGATGGAGTCCTAAAAGTTTAAGAGGACAATGCTGGAGCAGGTTCTCTAATCAGCAGATAAAGGCATCAGACAATGATAAGGACAGGTTTAAACCCAGTGAGATTCTAGTATGCCATTACAAACAGTTGGTGTGAAGCATTTCAACCCACTGTACAAGGAGGTGTGCAGGAGAATCTTCCCCTTCTTGACCTTTTCCTTTTTGGGGAGAGGAGAATGCCCATTTAAATGAATTTTTAATAAAAGTATTGAAATAAAGAAAGTGAAGAGAGATTTCTTGACAAATTAAGCATTCCAAAGCCTAGAAAAAAGAAACAGGTCAAATACAGTCCAAGCTCCACCTCACTGCCATGGGAGGTGAGAAGGAACTTGAGCGTTGCAGCCACTTCACATAAAAGCACAAGGAGGAAGAGGAAGCATGCTACTATTCAAGTGATTAAGAGCTCTCATGAGGCATATGTAAACTTACAGTGGAGTCCAGAGATGAGAGAGACATACTTCTAAAACTATAAATTCTTCAGTAAAATGTGGTTTCTCATCCTTTATTTGATTTTTTTTAGAAGAACCACACACTGAGAACAAGAGAAATGCAAAGTATAGTACCTGCTCTCATTAGGTTGACAAGCAGCAGATAGTTTCAATTAGTTAATTAAATCATCCCAATATAGTCCGAAACAACATCTATGTAGTCTCAGTCTTAACTCTATTTTAACATATCAGTTATGTAAGAATAAAAACACACTACAAAGATGCTGTAACCACCCCAAAAACAGATATTACACACCAAAAAAAATGCAGATAAGGTTACATTAAAAATCCAAATGAGTTAAGGTACGGAAATGTACAGTAAAGACACCCAAACAATCTTCTCTACACTGTAGTGACACCGTACAGTAACCACACAATTATGATTAGTGCATAATTGTGTTTCCAGTTTATATTAAACTGATTTTTAAACAATAATACATATTTTCTCTCAAGGCGGAATGCATTCTTAGAAATACACTACCTCACCAGAGCACTATGAAATATTTGCTGAGAAAGTGGAACAAACAACTAGGTCGCCATAAGAATGGCTGGGTTTGCTACTCCACAAAGTGAGCACTAATAAGATTATTAGAAAATACTGGATAAATATGACTATTTATATATTTACAAAGCAATTTGGCACAGAAGTTAAAATATACCTACACTAATCTCTTTAACGATGTAAAGAAAAACATACCAAAAACAATTGTATGACAATTACATGGTATCAAGTATCAGAGGGATACCAGTTAGTTATCAGAGTTAGCCTGGATCTTTAAAAGCAGCAAAGAGTCCTGTGGCACCTTATAGACTAACAGACGCATAGGAGCATGAGCTTTCGTGGGCGTATTCACTCACAAAAGCTCATGCTCCTATGCGTCAGTTAGTCTATAAAGTGCCACAGGACTCTTTGCTGCTTTTACATGGTAAACTCATCCAGTTTGGTAAAGGGAGGCCAGAGAGGCTGCACTTTAAATGGATAGCTAATTTTCTTCAACCTTATTCCAGTACACTGCACCTACCTCTAGACAATATTTTTCCAATAACTTGGAAATCACAAGATTTCGATCTTGTAACCATTGATCACTTAGCACTCACTTGGACACATGAAGCATTATATGTCAGTTACTCCAATCAAAGTTTATAACTCAGAATTATCCAAAATGATTTATTTTTATAATTCTGAAAGACTATGCTCCAGGTCAATTTCAGTTTCCACAATACCACTCAACTTGCTGTTTCCAGCACAACAAATACAAGAAGTATGTGTAAATTCTCCCAAACAAAATAAGGAGATCCAGTAATAAAAAGTAAATAGTTCCATTTCAAACTCTAATCATTTACTTCCAATGAAATCCCTCTCTCTCCTTTAAAAATGTTATGCACAGGGAATAAGCTATGAACACATGTAGATGGAGCTGAAAAAATTCACTCACTGGAGGCAAGTAGGAAGCTTTTCCTGCTACTTGGGGGCATATGTTAGCAGTTTCTACAAAAATTAAGCTTTTTCTACAAAAAATTAAAAAAACCACAAAACTATTTTTCTGTTCTTTATGATTCCAGAATAAATATTTCAAACTGCAAACCAACTCAGCATTGTCTTCCCTAATCTGCAGTCAGTTCCAGTGCCTTTGCACAGCATTACCAAGCACCAGCAGAATATTTAGACTCTAGTCTGTTTCACTGTTTCTATTCAGAACCTGTGGGAGGCAATGAAACTCCAGAATCATATCAAATTTACACAAATGTTATAGAGAAAGCAATAAAGCATAGAAACAGGCACTTCACAGAGGAGACAGACTCAAAAAGTGGTCTAGAGGTAGATAAAGGAGGATGCTTCTTCACACCATCCTTCCCAGCAGCCAGGAGGCTTTAGGTGAGAAGTCGAACAGTGGAGACCTGATCCATTCTATGCCCACACTCCGTAGGAGCCAGCAAGCTGAGGAGAGGGGTATAGTAACAAAAGCTTCTCTCCTTCACAGCAGCCAGGAGGCTCTGGGATGGGTAGGAAAGACTAAGCATTGCCTTACCAGATCATTGGTCAATCTAATCTTGTATCCTACCTCCAACGGTGGCCAATACTTGCTGCTTTAGAGGAACATGCAAGAAATAGTCATGGAATAGCCTACTCATAGGGAGTAGTTTATTCAACTGTAATTCTAGATGTTTTCATTATCAATATATCATGAATGTCAACCTTTTTCTGAACTCTGCAAGGCTCTTGGTCTCATTGGTATCTTGTGGCGTTCAGTTCCACAGGCTAATTGTGTGTTTTATGAAAAATTGTTTCCTTATTAGTTTGAAATGTGTTGCTAAATTGGTTCATTAAAAGGTCTACTTTTCTTATATTAGTAGAAAAATGAAACAGAAGTACCCAACCTATCTTCTCTATATACTGTTCACTATTTTGTGTATCATGTTCTTTTTACTGGAACATAACAGCACAGATCCCCTTCATTTTTTATACCTCATGCTGACTAGTAGGTGCATCTTGTAAATTTATCAAGGTCTGTAATAGGAAATATTTCTGCATGATCTCAATGTTTTGTCCTGATTGCTTAAGGCAGGGGTTCGGGTCCTCTCAGGGGGTCACGAGGTTTTACATGGGGGGGTCGCGAGCTGTCAGCCTCCACCCCAAATCCCGCTTTGTCTCCAGCATTTATAATGGTATTAAATATATAAACATTTATAAGGGGGGGGCGGGTGTCACACTTAAGGTTTGCTATGTGAAAGGAGTCACCAGTACAATACACCACTACCCCGAAATAACGCGGCCTTGTGGAGCCAAAAATCCCTACCGTGTTATAAGTGAAATGCTGTTATATCAGGGTACCGGTGGCAGGGCTGCAGTGGTGATTTAAAGAGCCTGGTGCTCTGGCTGCAGGGAACCCCACGCCCTTTAAATTGCTGGCAGAGCCCCACTGTAGCAGCCCTGGGGTAGCAGCAGCAGGGCTCCAGCGGGATTTAAAGGGCCTGGGGCTACCCGCAGCAGCCGGAGCCCCGAACCCTTTAAAGCGCTGCCTGAGCCCCCCTGCCGCAGCTCCAGGGTAGCAGCAGCAGAGCTCCAGCGGTGATTTAAAGAGCTCCGGGCTCTCCGCGGCAGCCGGAGCCCTAGACCCTTTAAAGTGACTCAAGACACCTTTTAAAGAAAAACTGCTTACATCAGTCACTGTTGGCACTTACATAAGCTCGTATACAAGCTTTCATGATGTCACTTTGTCTTTTTTAGTATTTAAAATGGAGTGAGAAAACACGTAGATACAAAATGTAGGAATACATTTATAACAAATAACTCATAAGATTACCATAAACAAAACATTAAAGAAAAATATTTCTTTCAACTCCTCTCCCATTTCATTTACTTTGTGGTCAGATTCACCGTTTTATTGCTGGTACACATCTTTCTTCAGATCCTACAAGAGGATGTTTACCAGTATCACAAGCATCAAATCTCAAAGCGAAAACAAAGAGGTGTGTCAGACAGAAGCGTGCTCTGAAACAAAAGTGAGGAATGAGCTGAGCATCCTGGGTGGTGTTGCAATCAGGTCACTTCTTAAACATCAACAGGAAGCAGAAAAAGTTGCACATTTTAAAAAGGACTTTAAAAAATTCAGAATGCATTATTGGTGCTATATCAAATAATATATTTTAAAAACTTTGTGCAGGTCACGGCCTTTTAATTTGGGTATGTATAGTGATTTTTGGTTTTAGTAAGAAAATTACTATTTGCATGCACCCCAATTGCCTCTACAGGGCGGTTTTTTAAAAAAAAGTTCATGTTTATAGTGACTCATCCCAAAAGGCTCCCAAAGCTCTTTTCAAACATATATGTAAGATCACCCACATCTGAGATTAAATGTGGCAGTCACTCTATACCAGCAACACCCACAACTGGTCTGTTATTAAAAATACATACATGGGAGAAACACCTTTACCGCAGTTGTATTTAAAAATGGAATAAGTATATTACTGTTATTAGATCAACTACTATATCCTCAATTCAAGTTAGAAGAAATAGCTATAAAACATTTCACAGAATTCTTAAGACTTTCTGTACTACTTCTGTGATCTGGTTACAGCAGCATCTACAGATTAATAAAAAGATTACATTTTCTGTTCCCATCTGAATAGGGTAGGCTAATCTGAAAAGCATGGTTTTCAGTTATCACAGATTTCAGAATAAGTACCTACTACCATTACTCCAGGGACATCTGAACTGAAAATATGAACTATTTTAAAATAAAGTACAATGGAGTCTGTCATTATTCTTGCTGCAGATAAAGGAATTCATTTTGCCATGGCTGATATAACAGAATGCAAAGACATTTTATTTTCTTTGCTAGCAGAGAGGGAAAGACTTAGAAGTCAGATTGAACACTAAGCCCAAGGCCAATCTGTTACTATAAACAAGAAAAAACTGTTGTCTCTTCAAGAAAGTGATTCGCACAGCAATAACTACTCTTCTCTACTTTAGGAGAGATACTGTAAAACTAAAGTCGATACTGAATAAATAAAGAACAAAGGCTCTATCTTCCATACATTGGTGGATTTTACAAAGTCTCAACAAAAGTAATTTAGTGAATTTTTTTTTAAAAATGCTTTAGTTCATTACTGAATAAACAAACAATTGCTTTTTAGAAACTGTTTCTTACCTGCTCATAATTTAGACGTTGAATATCAGAAATCTCTTTTGGTTTTGCATCAAGAATATAGTCTCCTTAAAAAAAAAAATTCAAGTTATAATTTATTCCACAACTCAAAGCTTTAGATGTACTCTTTAAAAGTTGTCTATCTGCCTGAAGCTCTTTGACAAAATGATGGCACCTTTAAGTAACTCTTTAAGAAACTTACCACTGGAACAACTTCCCAAGGGTCATAGTGGATTCTCCACCACTTACATTTTTAAGTCAAGATTGGGAGTTTTTGTTAAAGATATGATCTAGGAATTATTTGGGGGAAGCTCTATGACCCGTGTTATATAGGATGTCAGTGATCCCTTCTGAATATCTATGAATTTAAGTTTACTAATAAACTGATGAGATCCCACTTCCTCAGAACTTTAAATCATAATTGTTAGAGGAAAAGTTAATACACAATCTTATCAGAAGGCAAGTGAAACCCAAATGATAGTTAAACATTTCAGTTGGGCATGTAGCTACTCTATTTGCTGACTTTTTTTTTTGGCAAATAGTCATTTATTCCTAGAGTCTCTGACAAAATATTGTTTGCAATGTTCTTTCAGTGTTTTATGAATTGATTTTTATTGGGTCCAAGATTTGCTGTTTTCTGTACCATTTTCAATGTGTCATGATGAGAGTTAAATATTAATTAATTTAGCTTATGCCTTTATCCAGGGCAACAGGATTATTAAAATACAGCAGTGGCTCTCAAACTTTATTACTAGTGACCCCTTTAACATAGCAAGTCTCTGGGTGCAACCCCCCTTATAAATTAAAAACAGTTTTTAAATATAATTTAACACCATTATAAATACTGGAAGCAAAGTGGCGTTTGAGGTGGAGGTTGACAGCTCACGACCCCCGCATGTAATAACCTTGTGACCCCGAGGGGTCCCGACCTCCAGTTTGAGAACCCTTGATATACACCATGTTATACAGACACAAAACTTTCAATTCTTATATTACACAAAAATATCCACTTCTTATTTGTATCATATTTACATACATGCTTGTGAAAATCTGGTTATACTGTTAGAATGTCTTTTAATTGTCTATTAATTTCCCATTTTTACATTTAACTTGGATAAAAACAAAGAATTGAATACTTTATACATTACACTTTGTTTCTGTTCAAAATGTGTTTTTCCTCTGAGACACATGCAAAAGTGAAAGTTACAATTCTGCTTGCACAGAAAAATAGTCCTCTTGCAAGCGCAGACCACCTGAGCCCCCTGTTTAAAAAGAGATCTTTCCTGACAGCCAGATTGCTCATTCAGACCAAAACCTTGGACTAGATGGGACACCACCCTCTATTATCCAGGTGAAGCTGGCAAATCCCAAGTCATATTTCAAGTTTAAGCAACCAAAAGAAATAGTAACAGCAGCAAAGGGGCCACATGGTAATATAACAAAGTACATGAATAAAAGCAGACACCAAATTAGAAACTAATATAGATATTAAAAGAAATGTGAAATCTGAATCCTTTATGTTTTGTTAGCTTCAGATTGGGTTGTGTTTTATTTTCATTTCGTTTTAATTTATTTAGGTTTGCTGTAAATGTAATATGATCAATTACATCGAAATCAAACACTGAAAAGTAGGGGTGTCAATCACAGTTAACTCACATAATTAACTAAAAAAATTAATCACTATTAAAAATTAATCACAATTAATCGCATTTAACACTAGAATACCAATTTACATTTATTACATATTTTTGGATGCTTTTCTACATTTTCAATATTGATTTCAATTATAACAGAATACAAAATGCACAATGCTCACTTTATATGTTTTATTACAAATACATGCAAGTACTGAAGTGCCAACTCTATCATGAAAGTGTAATTTACAAATGCAGATATATTTGGTTACATAACTGGACTCTAAAACAAAACAGTTTAAAACATTAGAGCCTACAAGACCACCTCAGTCCTATTTATTCTGTCAATCGCCAAGACAAACAAGTTTGTTTGCACTGACGGGAGACCCCGCTGCCAACTTCTTATTTACGACACCTGAAAGTGAGAACAAGGGTTTACGTGGTACGGTTGTAGCCAGCATTGCAAGGTATTCATGAGCCAGATGCGCTAAAAGGTTCCTATGTCCCTTCCATGCTTCAGCCACCATTCCAGAGGAAATGCTTCCATGCTGCTGATGCTAGTTAAAAAAATAATGCATCAATTAAATTTGTGACTGTACTCCTTGGGGGGAGAACTGTATGTCTCCTGCTCTGTTTTACCTTCATTCTGCATATATTCCATGTTATAGCAGTCTCGGATGATGACCCAGCACATGTTCGTTTTAAAAACACTTTAACAGCAGATTTGACAAAACGCAAAGAAGGTACCAATGTGAGATTTCTAAAAAATAGCTACAGCACTCAACCCCAGATTTCAGAATCTGAAGTGCTGTCCAAAATCCGAGAGGGATGAGGTGTGGAGTATGCGTTCAGAAGTCTTAAAAGAGCAACACTGATGGGGAAAACTACAGAACTCAAACCACCAAAGAAAGAAAGAAAAAAATAATCAATCTTCTGCTGGTGATTCAGATGACGAAAATGAACACGCATCAGACCACACTACTTTGGATTGTTATCAAAGAGAACCCACCATCAGCATGGAAGCATGTCCTCTGGAATGGCGGTTGAAGCATGAAAGGACATATGAACCTTTAGCACATCTGGCACGTACGTTGGCTACAACAGTGCAATGCAAACACCTATCATCACTTTCAGGTGACATTGTGAACAAGAAACAGGCAGCAGTATCTCCTGTCAATGTAAACAAACTTGTTTGTCTTAATGATTGACAGAATAAGAAGTAGGACGGAGGACTTGTAGGCTCTAAAGTTTTGTTTTAGAGTGCAGTTATGTAACAATTTTTTTTAAAAAAAATCGCATTTGAAAATTACACTTTCACGAGAAAGAGATGCCACTTCAGTACTTGTATGAAGTAAAAAGAAAAATAAATACGATTTTTTATCATTTTTACAGTGCATATATTTATTTGTAATAAAAAATACAGTGCACAGAGGTCACTTTACAAGGTGCCACAGGACTTTGTCACTTTTTACAGATTCAGACTAACACAGCTACCCCTCTGATACTTTATTGAAAAGTGTTTTTCAAATGGATGATCACTGTGATATGGAAAATAAACATATAGTTGTATTGATAAAACAGTTCTCTTTTTTGTTAGGTTTTTCTATAAACAGTTTATTTTTGAATATTTCTCCTATACTGTACACTGACTGTGTGCCTAAGCCAGGGGTTGTTAACTCAGATCCTCAGGGATCTCCAACCATCCAGGTTTTTGTTTCAGACAGCAAATAATTGTTTTTATTAAAATCCATTAGTTTGTGTTGCATACAGAATGCTCAAGTGCCCTGGATGTTTTTATGAATTAGGACATTTAAGTGTTTTATATGCAATATTAAGCAGTATATATTTAAAACAAACTATTAAGTGCCAGTTGGATTAAAACCCTGGTCTATTGGCTGTCACCAAGGACCAAAGATGACCTAACATGCCAGCTGGAAAATCTCACTCTTTGGCCTTGAATCTCACTCTTTGGAGCGGTAAACCTCACTCTTAAGGGCAGCCAACCCTCAGCATCTCTGTTAGCTATTAGTTTATCAAAGAGAACAGAAACTCCTAAAGCATTTGCTTAGACTTTGATTTTTAAGATGTGATGAAATAATATACAGCAATGCCCTCACAGCACAGATGATCATAACCACAGACAAATACATTCTTACACAAGCTAATGAGAGATCTTGAATCAATACCCAAATTGTTGTTTCGCATGAGTTACAGACCCTTTGAACCAATAAATCTGTAGACGCTTTGATAGAACATAGCGGTATCTGCTTTATAGGTTAGATTAAAACATGGTCAGACAAAATATGGATTGCTTTGAAAATTAGTATTGATTTGGTTTCAAATAGTTATAGAATTTGACTAATGCATCCAGATCTAATAATATACTAAGCAAAGATATAAAAATTGAGGATATCGGCAGCAGCCAACTGGCTAGGAGTACTGCAAAGAGCCAACTCCTTTCCCCATGAGCAGCATAATCTTCCATCTCTTGGGAGTAGGAGATGTGTGGGGACCAACCACACCAAAGGATCTTGTCCCATCCCATTACTCTTTTATATACACATACACACAAATATACACACATACACACTAGATACCAGCCTTTCAGAATCCTCGCAATGTTGCTTCATTTTGCCTTGCAGCATCTTTCTCCCCCAATCTCTATGAGTTAATTCTTCCCTTATTAGACATTAACTCACCATCTCCTAACAGGCCCTTTAAGAATAATGAAACAGTGGGAATTTCCTCACAACAGGCAGCTTCTTACCATAACCTGAGAAAACCTGGCAGATATTTAGCAAGAGATCCAAAAATTATTGTGTCCTCATGAAACACTTAAGGGGGACCATCTGTCATGAGAGCCTGAATCACTATACTTTGAGCTGAAGTAAGGCTACTAAGAAAAGCTGTCTTTTCAGGTGGGTGGTAAAGGGAACAGCTTGCTCCACACTCAGAGGGGAGGAATCCATCAGCTTTGCTAATACTTAGGCTTGGCAGAATTGAATTTTTTGTTGTTGTTTTGACAGATAGTGTTTATTTTTAAGCACTGTTTCCAATTTTTACATTTTCACAGTTGAAGGAAATTATGGAGGGAGGGGTCAGAATTACAGAAAATGATAAGATTCAACAAGTTCAAGCTTTATAACAGTTACCATCACCAATTGTCAGCATTAAATGTCAAAGTATACAAAGTAAATATCCTTAAATCAAACTAAGTTCTCAGGCAGCATTTCTCTTAGTTTGCCTATTTGCACATTTTGATTAAAGAAATACTTTCTGGTTTCTGTGTGTACAGTGAAATTGACATTTATGACAATTATCAAGGAAAATTTCATTCGCCCAAGTCTACCAATACTATATTGAGGTCCCAAGGATGAGGGGGGCTTCCAAATCAGTGGAAAAATGTCAATGAGGCCTTTAAGGAATCTTCCTGCTGTGGGATTGGGGGGGAAAAAAAAAAAAAAAGCATGGCCCCCTGGATAAGAGTGTGTTATGCAGATATTACTGCTAGAAGGAACCTTATGGAGCTGATTGAAAAATTGAGATTTCAGAGTTAGTAAGTAGTCCAGTATTGCTGAAACTGGTAACATCAGGGAGAAAGATGGTGCTGAAATCCCCAAAATAAAAAATCTCTTCCATTCAGTTTTATAATTAAATCTGGTGAGCGCTTCCTGCTTTAGAGCAGAATGTTCTGAACCTTAGAAGAAAGCTTCTTTCTGTGGACATCATCCAGCCAACATCCTGGCTGTCAGATGTAACAGAGTTGGGTCCAGGTGTATAATCTAACTGCTGTTCTCAAAAACTAAGCAGCCAGGGTTGGTAAGGTGATGGTGGCTGTGCTGAAAGGTTCATCAGTTCAAAATACCACAACTGCTCGGCCCATACTGGAGTTTCCCCAGTACCCCTGACATCATGAGACATTGGTGGAAAGGTATGCATTAGTCTTCGTAGCCAGGCAATTTAAAAACAAAAAACAAAAAAAACAAAAACCAACATCTGTCAGGGAGGATGGACTCCAACACGCTCTTGGACAGCTTGTCAGGCTTCTGTTGTTCTGGTCTGTGGCAAACAGGTCTATTTCTGGAAATCTCCACTTGTGAAAGATGTTACGTAGGACTGAGTCTCTGATAGATCACGCATGCTACTCTGAGAACAGCCCATCAGCTGTTCTATGAAAATAATGAAACCAGGACAGTGCAAGGCAACCAGTGTGGTTTGGTTCAGAATGCACCAATTCCATAGCCACCTGGCTACCTAATAGAACAGGGAATGATCTTGCTCCCCCATGGCCTGTTGGCATAATGCCTAGTTGTGGTGAATGATCTTGCTCCCCCATGGCCTGTTGACATAATGCCTAGTTGTGGTGTAGTCTGTCAGAACATGTACTGTGGATCCAGAAATGCTTTTTCATGCCAGGTGGACAGTTCTGAGCTCTAGATATTTAAGTAGAGAAAAGCTTTTTGAGATGTCTGTCAGAGTGTCTTGGGAGGCAGCAGGTACTGTGTTGTACACCTGATGAGGAGGACTTCTTGAGGGACTGTGACCATCATGTCCATGCAGTGACTTCTGGATAGATACACTGATTTCAACTTCAACCACCCTTCAATGGAACGTAGGTCAAGTCTGACATAATCTCGGACCTAAGCATGTCTCAGGCTACTAGAACCCATGGCCTCATGCATTCTTACTGATGTTCTTAATTGATCTTGAAGTGGGTTGATCTTGAAGTGGGTTGATCTTGAAGTGGGAATCTCTTGTGTAAGGTAAGATGACATGGACTTAGACTCTCTAGTGTTCCTAAGAAATCTATGCAGAGTCAGTACAGTTTTTTGTCTTTTGACGTGAGTCTAGTGAGGCAAACCACATTAGAATTATTTGTACTAAGTTAATCACCTGTGATCTTCCTCGAATCCTCTAGTAGTCAAGTTATGGATGAACCTTGATTCTTTATCTCCTTAGATAATCTGCCATGACTAGTGAATACATTCAGTGATGTGGAAAGACCAAGGGTAGGATTGGTAGCAAGATGTTCCCACCAGGAATCTGAGGTATTTCCTGTAGGCTGGCTGGAGTGATATATAGAATAGTAGGCATCTTGCAAGTCAAGAGCTGCAAATCAGTCCTGAAGATCTAATAAGGGAATTCCAGAGGTCATAATCACCATCCTGAACTTGAAATAGCAGATTTAAATCCCGTCAGTGCTAATCCCCTTGGGAGGGGAAAGGAGAGTGTCTAACCTAACAAGTTTATCTAAGGGGAAGAGATACGTGTTTTTGTAAACAGATGATTAACTGTGATTCTGACTAATACCCGCTAGCACAGTGTCCAGAGCAAGGAAGACAACTGCTATGACTGCAAAACAGAACCTTTGGCCATAAGAACGAACTCAGGGAAAGCTTGACCTGTTCCAGCCTTTACACCATCAGGCGAGGTGGTAAAAGGACACCTAGGATGGAGGCATAGCTCCACACTGTACTGCCCAAAAGAAACCATCTCACATGCATGAAGCACATACACACCAAGAGCAAAATCCATTTAGACCATCACTCACAGAAGAATCAATAAGTCCAGGATTGTAATTCATCCTTATGAAAATGTTATAGAATATTCTCCATAGCCAGTTTACTAGTAGGGCTGCTTAAGAGTTTCTTTGTAACATTAGCAATGGTAGAAGTGTTTTAAAATCTCCATTATTATTCACTGTTTGCTATATGTAATAGGTGCTGGTTACTAAATTTCATAAATAACTTCAACTCTATATGCTTAGAATAGCCTTCAAACAGTAGATTAAAACAAAGGCTACAGGGAAAAACAAACAAGAATTTTTTGAATTACTGCAACTAAGAAAATTGTAATCTTTAGTGCCTCTGACTGACAAGCAACCCCAAATTACAGATATGTATATGGCCATAAAAACCACGTGATGTTTCCCATTCTCTCTTGCCATCTCCTAAGGCTCTTGATGAGACAGAGATGACAGTAACCCTCAGTTAGTATGACCTCTTACAAAGCAGCCATTACCTCCCTTCATTCCCAGCAAGAGTGAAGCAAAGCTGCTCTCAATGAAGATGGTGTCACCTATGCTGTGAGGGTCCACGACCTCCTCAGCATGGCTTAATTTCTTTCCTGTTGGGAACAACAAGAGGTGGTGGCCCTTTCCTAAGAACAGTTCTCTGTGGAATTCCCTGAACACCAAAATTATATTTATCAGCCTTAGTTATGAAGAGTAAAAGCAGAACACTACTACTAATCATAAAATTAATGCCTTCAAATGGAGCCAATACATGAGATGTCAGTGAGTTTGAAATGTCTGCTATTCCATTATCAGAATAATTCATAATAAAGTGTTCAGACACTGGATGCTAAATTTCTTCAAGAAATTTTAAAATGAAACAACAGCAACAACAACAAAAACTTTACAACTGATGTTATTTCAAACTAATTAACCAAATCTGGTGCAGAATGAATTTACAAATAAAAGATCAAGTGCAATAACTGTGGGAAGGATAAGCTGTATTCCTTACACATAAAGTGGTTGAATTCCTGCTTTAAGAAAAAAACACCACCACAACCCTCAAAATTCCATAATACATGCTCATAAAAAGTAAATCTAAACAATCCATCTACACAAGTGCTTCCTACAGTAGCAGAGATAAATTCATTGTATAGCACCTAATCCTTATGTGTTTTTCCTCGTTATTTTAACCCACAATAAAACTATTCCATAGGGAGGGAATGTTATAGAGAAAAATTGTTCTTTTCACTTTTTCAGGTTAACTTTATACAAAACACTGAAACATCACTCCAAAGTTATTAGGCTGGGAGGGAAAGACCTGTAGCATCTAGAACTTAAGATGTGTCTAGACCTTAAGATGTGTAGTGATTGAACCTTGAATATCTGAATGTTCTGGACTATCAGAGTTAGACTTGTCCTCTGGAAACAGTTGTAGATGGGTTCAAGATTGAACCTGAGAATGAAGTGGTGCCTGCAAATAAGAGACCCCATCTATCATGCCAATTACATTAATTTTTTGCTGTTCTTGTAATTAGGTAAGAACAAGAAGGAGAAAAATAAAGTCACTGTAGAAAATTAAAAGAAACAATTGTCTTAGTACTTTTCAGGAGATACAATATGAACAAAGCAAGGAACATGAATAAAAAATGTCTATTGGCATTCTGGAGCATGAGGCCAGGCCACCTGCATGATCCGGGCCATAAGCTGGCAGCCACAGCAACGTTTTACATATAACCATGAAGGTAGAGCACAGAACTTCCATTAGCAACACCAATGAAAAGCATGAATGATAACCAAGGTAGTCTTGTATACCAGATTATATTTTGTGTAACTTATATTCTTTTTTGTGTAATCAAAACCTGCTGGAGAAAAAAGTTATATGGAAAAATATACTCATGTAATACTACCAAGTGATAAACTACTTTCTTAAATAGAATTATAAATCTATTCTGGATCACTACTAACCTAAATATTCCATCAGCTGTTCAGCAGTTATGATTTCCATCATTGGTGGCAGCTTGACCTGTGGGAAAAAAAAAGGATTTTGCTTCAAAAATTGAGAAGTATATTTGAGGAAGTTTGTGTTACATTAAAATCACTTACTGATTTTACAAGCTCTTTTGGGCAGAGACTATACCTATCTCTATGTTTCTACAGCACCTCGCATAAGGGGGCCCAGATTCTATAGGATACCTCTAAGGGATACCATATTATAATATTTCAAACTATAGAAAATACTTTCTAGTACATGAACTAAACACACACAAGGGTGAAAGATCTCTCCGCCACAACATGGGAGTACGGTCACACAACTTAAAGGAATGACAGCTGTATACTGCATTTAATGTAACATGGTTAATTTTTTTTTTTGTATGTAGTGGAAAATTAACTTGGTGCATCTCTTGCTTTTCTACCATCTTTTCCTTCCTTGCTTCACTCACCCTTTCTTCTTTCCTTTCTCTTCCCTTCCAACTCCTGATCTTTCCCTAGAATATTTTTTCCTCTACTTCCTCTCCTACATTTTCCTTCCTTCTCACAAGGTCCATCCCTCTCTTTTTCTGTTGTATTTCACTATTCTATATTATCCCATCAAGCTTTTCCTCTCTCCCCTCCATCATGCAAATTCAGATATAGGATTTTTTTGTTTGTTTTTTAAAAGAGAATACCTAATAGCAAAAGGAATAAACTTACTACACAAACAGATACTAAAAACACTGGGCCAAATTCCTATGGAAGTACCTAAGTGAAACCCCTCTCCATATGCCCACAAAGAAACAATTGGTATTGAAATCCCCGAATCTTGCTTGGAGTACCATCTTTTGTATTAGCCTCCAACTAGTAGGTGTCTGATAAATGTGAAGCTCTCACACCAGTCTCCCAAGCCTCTGGGGGCTGATAGAGAAGAAAGTCATATCGGTTTACTTCTTTACCCACTCTGAACATGGAACCCAAACCTCAATTCAGTCATACTCTTCAGAAAATAGTTCCAGTGCCTACTTCTGCAACTGATGAAAATGAATTTCAATTATCAGTTTCACTGCTTCTAGTGGGATTCAAAAAAAGCAGAAATGGAAGCTAACAAGGCAAGTTTTCACTCCGCTGCATCTTGGCAAAACTATAAACAGCATGAGCAGCACTAGAGCTCTCTGAAAACTCTGGCAGACAGAACAGCATCAGGTGACACTTATAATTTTGAAACCTTAATACTTGATTCTCCAGAAGCTAATGGAAATGTTTGCCTAGACAAGCGAATTTTTGAAATCTTTTAAAACTGAGTTACTTAGAATGGATTAGACTTATACAACATCTCAACTTAATTGCAAATCAAATTCATTTTTATAGGGCTTCTCTAACACACTACAAACTAATGACTTTCAAAACCTTTGGCAAGTGTGCATACAAGATTTTTGCCAAAATGGCGTGCAGCCCTTGAGTTCTGTTGCAAGAATTTGTCTACACAGAGAGAAAGTCCAGAATAGATACTGTAGAATAGCTATTGCTGAATAGGTATTCCACACTAGCTCCCCATATAGATACTCTTATTTTGCACTAAGTGCCTTTGTGAGTTTTAGGTTGATTCATTTTAGAAATGGATTACCCCAAATTGCTAAAAGGCATTCAGTGCGGAATAAGAGCGTCCACACAAAATGTCAAAGTGGAATAGCTATTGAGACTTAAAGTTGCACCCTACTTATTTTACAGTAACTCCCCTGTATAGATAAACCCTTAAATCCCCAAGCAGCAATATTGGTCCATACTGTCTTTCACAATCCACAGCAGGCCACGAAACTATAGCTATTTTTCTGTTATGTAGACCTTCCAAGAGCTAGATGCTTGTGCTGCCTTCAAACTTGACTACAAAGATGTGCTTAATCCTTCCCACAGAATTCAAGCAGAAGCTACAGCTAATGCTTAAATGGATCTTATTTTACAATGGGAGCATATGGGATTACATCTGTGCTTAAGTCTCTGAACTGGCTTCTTGTTCACATCCAAACAATTCACACTAATAGTGATTATCTTTAAGGCCCTGCACAGTCTAGAACTAGCCCTTGCCTCTGATGATTTGTGGGAATCTATACATATAACTTACAAATTTTGGTTATTATGAAGTTACTGTTATGAAAATTACTGTATCATGAATGCCCTCTGTTGATGTGTACCCACCACGGTTCTAGCAGGATTGTTCACAGACCAGGGACAACGCTGAGTCATTAGAACTCAACCACCATGTATTCAGGCTAAAGTATGTTGGAACGATGGGTTTGCTTGAGCTGGAAGGGGGTACCTCCTCATCCTGTCTGAAAGGACAGGAGGAAATGGAGAGCAGAAAAATTCCCCAAGCAGGACAAAAGACACCAACATACTGATGTTGGCCATAGAGGTTGGGTGGGTCAGGGGAAAATTCACAGTAAGACACAGGAAGTATAGGAAGGAGAGGAGAAGGGGATGGTTTGGCCACAGTCAGAGGAAGCAAGCTGACGTAGGAAGAGAGGCTCCATGTTTTGACAGAGAAGTCATACAGCTGCAAGGAAAGAATCCTGGATCCCATAGAGGACCCTGTCCACAGTCCAAAGAATGCTCTGGAGTGGTGAGGAAACTCAGGCAGGGAAATGCATGTAGGGATGATTACTTTTATATAGATCTGTGTATTTCTCATGCAATTAAGTAAGAAGCAATAATGCATTAGAATGCTGTGCAAAGCGTCTGTGTGTTACTTGCTATACCTACCATGTAGCCCCTTGAAGAGGTAAAACACAAGGCTTACATCTTCAGGTGGAGTTTGGGAGAGGGCTACTTAAGCCACAGGTGAGTCAGCACTGCTCCATTTCTGTGAAGAGGTAACACACAGTTGGTGCCCATGATGTGCGCCAGATAGGTCAAGGGAGGAAACAGTGCTGCAGCCTACTGATGTGCAGGCAAGTAAGTGTCTGGATCTTCTCACAGTAATCTGGTGGGCCACCAACCACATCTAAGACGCTGCCTCTCATCGTGGCAGTTAAGTATTTTGGCTAGAGCCTAAATAAAACAGTTACTCACCTTCTTGTAACTGTTGTTCTTTGAGATGTGTTGTTCATGTCCATTCCAATCAGATGTGCGCATGCTGCATGCACAACAGCCAGAAGATTCATCTTCTACCAGTATCTGCAGGGTTGGCCTGGGTGCCCTCTGAAGTAGCGTTTTCATGGTGCCCAATACAGGGCCCAGCTGAGCTGACCCCCCCTGTCAGTTCCTTCTTGCCAGCTACTCCAACAGAGGGGTAGGAAGGAGGGTATTGGAATGGACATGAACACTACATCTCGAAGAACAACAGCACAAAGATAGCATACCAGCTCAGGAACTGGATCCACCCCATCTTGCCTTCTCATCATGACTACTCCCTTTCTGCCCTACCTGGGCCCATATTACATTGGACCATTGGTACTACACACAGTAGAAAGGGGATATTCGCTCCAATTCTCTGCCTGCCCTTCCACTCACCTTCCCCATCTCTCTTCAGGTACCCTTCCAACGAGCAATTCCTTATACGACTCCCTACTCCTCTCTCTGGGAATGGTGGAAAATGTTCCTCCGGAGCTCAAGGGGCAAGGGCTTCTAATCCCAGTAATTCCCAATTCCTTCAAAAAACGCCTGTTTCTGGCCTGAGAAAGGCTTGGTCTGGCCAAAGCCCTGGTCTGAAGATAGGTGCGGCCTCTTTCTGCCACTCTACTCCCCGTCCAGGAACCATCCTGTCGGTTTTGCTGCTAAAACTGAGGAGGAAGTTGCGACCTGAAATGCCTGCGCTTCATGGCAGGGGGTGTGTATGCCCAGTGACGTGAGGGTGGCCTTCAAGTCTTAAACTATGCAGTCTCCTGTCCGTCTTTTCAGAGACTAGGTCCTGACCTTCAAAAGGGTAGGTCTTAAATGGTCTGTTGGACTTCATGAGGTAGTCCAGAGACCTGGAGCCAAGAGGACCTTCTCATGACCACTCCCGTAGCCATGGTTTGGGTGGCTGCGGCATCAAGAGCAGCCTGCAAGGAGGCCCTAGAAATAAGTTTGCCTTCCTCCAGACCACGGCATTAAATTCAGAGCAGGAGTTTGGTAGTAGTAGGAGCAGCAGCTCGGCAAACTTGGCCATTACTCTGCAGGTGTTAAAGGAGTACCTAGTAATGGTGGCCTGTTGGTTTGGAATGCAGAGCTGCCAACCACCAGTGGAGTAGACTTTCCTCTCAAACAAGTCCACCTTTTTCCACTTCCTGATTTTTAGAGGAGGGTCCCTGAAGCCCCTGGTGCTTCCTTTGGTTTGCAGCATCCACCACCAACTAGTCGGGTGAGGATGAGTATAGAGATGCTCTCATCCTTTTTAGGAGACGAAACAGCATCTCTCATTTATTTTCGTTGTAGGGGGCAAAGAGGCCAGAGTCTCCCACAAAATTTTTGTGGTCTCATTTATAGTTTTGATGAGTGGCAGCACAATATGTGGGGGCCCAGAGGGGGCAAGGATGTCCACCATGAGATCAGCATCCTCTACCAGCTCCTCTGCCTGGATCCCCAAGTTGTGCAGGGTGTCCCAAAACAACTGTTGCAGGAGCCTTCTATCCTCTAAGGCCAGGGCCACTGAAGTGCCCGCAACAGCCTCATCTGATGAGGACGAGAGCACCAGCATATGGCCTTGGTAACCGCCCTCGGCACTAAGAGGGTAGTTCACAGGGCTGGTGATGGTGCAGAGATGGTTGCCGGTGCCGAAGTCAGAGCAGCATGTGGAGGCACTGTCGTCGTCACTGGAGATAGTCTCAGTGCCAGGTGCTGTGAGGGGATCAAGGATGCTGACATGACTGACGCACACCTGGAACTTGAAGCCTGGGTCTGACCCTGAGCCTCTTGATAAGCCCAGGGAGTCCAGAAAGCCACTGAGGTGGCCATGGTGCCAGAAGAAGCTAGTGGTGATGCCTAGATCTAGACCTCCCGCTGCTGGACCTATCAGAACGATAGGATTCTGAAATCTCCAAAAAAAGACGACGACCATGGAGAAGCAGTACTAGGTGGTGCTGACACATGATGCCAAGCCTCTGAGGACTGCTGCAGTTCCCCCCACATGGGTAGCCAGCACTAGGGAGTGGTGTGACATCATCGCTGGCTTGCCCCTAGATGGAATAGTGGCCAGGTTATCACCAGTGCCTCATCTCTCCTTGGAGGAGGTGGTGCTGTCTGACAAATAAGGTCCTGTGCCGCCTCAAAAGTCTCTGTAGTGGAGGGGAGTTGAATGTCCCAGCCACGACAGTCCAGAGAATGGTAATGGGCCAGACTCAACTGGACCCCTTGTGGGGCAGGAGTTGACAAGCCCCTGGGAGCTGCAGGGCCCAAAAGTAGGCTGGGTGGGCTCAGGTCTCCCTGCCGCTGGCTCCTTAGGCTTAGGACAGGGAGAGCACCCTCTCTCCTGCCTTTTTCTTCTGGGGGCACTGGGGACAAAGATCGGCACCTGTCTTTTGTACAGCATCATGTCGGTGCTGGGAGTCCTTAGCCTCCTTTCTTGGCGCTGGCTCACACGCCAGTGCACTGTGAAGCAAGGAGGCAGCGCTCAGCACAGGCTCTACTGATCCAGATTTGGACGGCTGCCTCCATGAGAATAATTCTGAGGCTCTGCTCATGATCTTTAAGGGCCCTCGTCCGAAACATTTACAAATGCGGCACTTGTTCTTTTGGAAACTCTCGCCAAGACATTTCAAACAAGAAGCCTGTGTGTCACTTTTTGGCATCAGTTTACCGTATATTTCACAAGATTTGAAACCTGGCGACTGAGGCATGCCCCGCTGTCTAGGAAGAAAAGGGAGGGGGGAGGAAGGGGCGACCTCATAACTGAAACTTAGTTGTTTCTCTAACTATAGTTAGTTGGGAGCTAGTGAACAGAGGGCCACAAACAGGGATGCTGTTCCAGGAAGAAAGACTTCTAAGCAGAGATGGAGTCCACCTTATCAAAGCAAGGGAAAAGCATATTTGGATACAGACTGGCTAACCTAGTGAGTAGGGCATTCAACTAGGTTTGAAGGAGGCAGGTTATCAAAGCCCATAGACAAGCCAAGAACATGGAAACCTGGGCAAAGGTTTGGAATTTGGAGGGAGCATGGGCTGGTATAGCAGGGATAAAGGGAAGACAAGACAGAACTGGAGTGGGGAGGGAAATCAAATCTTACATGTCTGTATACTAATGCAAAAAAGTATGGGGAATAAGCAGGAAAACTCAAAATGGTAGTAAAAATTATGACATAGTTGGCATCACAGAGACCTGGTGGGATAATACGCATGACTGGAATGTTGGTATTGAAGGGTCCAGCTTGCTCAGGAAGGACTGGCCGGGAAAAAAGGGAGGAGGTGTAGCCTTATATATTAAAAATGTATACACTTGGACTGAGATTGAGAGGGAAATAGGAGATAAACTTGTTGAGTCTCTGGGTAAAGATAAAAGGAGTAAAAAAAAAAAAAAAAAGAAAAAAACCAAAAAAACCCCAAGGGTGATGCCATGGTAGAGGTCTACTACAGACCACCTAATTGGGAAGAAAAGGCTTTTTTTTAAACAGCTAACAAAACTATCCAAAGCATAGGACTTGGCGGTGATGGAATTCAACTACCCAGACATATGTTAGTAAAACAACACAGCAGGGCACAGATTATCCAACAAGTTCTTGGAATGCATTGGAGACAATATTTTATTTCAGAAGGCGGAGACAGTAACCAGGGAGAGGCTGTTCTATTCTAGATTTGATTTTGATAAACTGGTTGAGAATTTGAAAGTGGAAGACAACTTGGGTAAAAGTGATCATGAAATGATGAGTTCAAGATTCTAAGGAATGGTAGGAGGGAGAACAGCAAAATAAAGGACAATGGATTTCAAGGTGGCAGACTTCAGCAAACTCAGGGAGTTGGAAGGTAAGATCCTACAGGAATCAAGTCTAAGGAGAAAAATAATAGAAGATAGTTGGCAGTTTTACAAAAAGAGACCTTATTAAGGACACAAGAGCAAACTATCCCACTGCTTAAAGACAGGAAGTAGGGCAAGAGACCACACTGGTTTAACCAGGAGATCTTCAATGATCTAAAAATAATAATAATAAAAAAAAAGTCCTACAGAAAGTGGAAACTAGGTCAAATTACAAAGAATGAATATAAACAAACAACAGGTATGTAGGGACAAAATTAGAAAGGCCAAGTCACAAAATGAGATCAAACTAGCTAGAAATATAAAGGGTAACAAGAAAACATTCTACAAATACATTAGAAGCAAGAGGAAGATCAAGGACAGAGTAGGTCAGTTACTGTTTTTCCCTCCTATTGAGTAACAGAAAATGTGGAAACGGCAGAAGTGCTTAATGATGTCTATATCTTGGTTTTCACCAAGAAGGTTGGTGGTGACTGGAGGTCTAACATAGTGAATACCAGTGAAAATGAGGTAGGATCAGAAGAGGCTAAAAGAGGAAAAGAACATGTTAAAAATTATTTGGACAAATTAGATTTCTTCAAGTCACCAGGGCTTGATGAAATGCATCCTTGAATACTCAAGGAGCTGTCTGAGGAGATATCTGAGCCATTAGAGATTATCTTTGAGAAGTCATGGAAGATGGGAGAGATTCCAGAACACTGAAAAAGGGCAAATACAGTTCCCATCTATAAAAAGGGAAATAAGGAAAACCCAGGGAATTACAGACCAGTAAGCTTAATTTCTATACTCGGAGAGATAATGGAGCAAATAATTAAGCAATCAATTTGCAAATATCTAGAGGATAACAAGGTGATAAGTAACAGTCAGCATGGATTTGTCAAAAACAAAATTGTGTCAAACCAACCTGATAGCTTTCTTTGACAGAACAACAAGCCTTGTGGATGGGAGGGAAGCGGTAGACGTCGTATATCTTGAATAAAGCTTTTGATACTGTCCAGCGTGACCTTATCATAAACAAACTTAGGGAAATGCAACCTAGATGAAGCTACTATAAGGTGGATGCACAAAGGACTGAAAAACCATTCCCAGAGAGTAATTATCAATGGTTCACAGTCATGCTGGAAGGGCATAATGAGTGGGGTCCTGCAGAGAACAGTTCTGGGTCTGGTTCTGTTCAATATCTTCATCAGTGATTTAGATAATGGCATTCAGAGTACATTTATAAAGTTTGCAGATGATACCAAGCTGGGAGAGGTTGCAAGTGCTTTGGAGGATAGGATTATAATTCAAAATGATCAGGACAAACTGAAGAAATGGTCTGAAGTAAACAGGATGAAATTCAATAAGGACAAATGCAAAGTACTCCACTTAGGAACAATCAGTTGCACACATACAAAATGGGAAATGACTGCCCAGGCAGAAGTACTGCAGAAAGGGATCTGAGGGTCACAGTGAACTACAAGCTAAATATGAGTCAACAGTGTAAGGTGTTGCAAAAAAAGAACATCATTCTGGGATGTATTGGCAGGAGTGTTGTAAAGACACAATAAGTAATTCTTCCACTCCACACTGCGCTGATTACGCCTCCAACTGGAGTACTGTGTCCAGTTCTGGATGCCACATTTCAGGAAGGATTTGAACAAATTGGAGAGAGTCCAGAGAAGAGCAACAAAAATTATTAAAGGTCTAGAAACCATGATCTATGAGGGAAGATTGAAAGAACTGGGTTTTTGTAGTCTGGAAAAGAGAAGAGTGAGGGGGGATTTAACGGTTTTCAAGTATGTAAAAGGCTGTTACAAAGACGACAGAAAAATTGTTCCTAATCTCCGAGGATATGACAAGAAGCAATGGTCTTAAATTGCAGCAATGGAGGTTTAGGTTGGACATTAGGAAAAACTTCTTTACTGTCAGGGTGATTAAGCATTGGAGTAAGTTGTCTAGGGAGACTCTGGAATCTCCATCATTGGGGATTTTTAAGAGCAGGTTAGACAAACACCTTTCAGAGATGGTCTAGATAATACTTGGTCCTGTCACGAGTGCAGGGAACTAGACTAGATGACCTCTTGAGGTCCTTTCCAGTCTTATGATTCTACGAATCCTGTACATTAATCTGGTTATTTAGATGTTTTCTGTATCACTGTATTGATTTAACACAACAAGAGAGTCTGGAAAAAAAAACAGGCAAGAAGGGAAGGAATAGCTTAAGAAAAACCACATCTCTGCAAATGCCACGATTAACTTCGAAGATTTTGCCCCCTTTGCAGCTAATCCACAAAAATCCTGTAAGCACAGGACATGAAAGACTTCTGGCAGGTTAAAAGAGAATCAGGTAATTATCAAGGAGAGGGGCTAGAGAGACAGGATGAGGTGCCTGAAGAAGTTAGGCATGCCCAGACTACCATCAGAGGATGGCAAGGCTTTAGGTAAATTAGACATGGGTGTTCACTGTTTTAAAATCCTCTTTTCTAAACACTTTGCTCTTATTGCTAAAATAAATACATTGGTTTTAAGAAGTCTGATCACCATATGCTTCTGTTCAGACTCCCGAAAGGAAGAACCACAAGTGTATGAAGTCAGTCAGACCTGCTAAGTAAGAACAGTTGATACACAGGAAATTGTAGCCCTGGGTCTACTTTAAGAGTGGGAGAGTTGTGGAATTCCACCCCAGGATAGGTAAAATCACAAGTCACCTGAGAGGATGCACTGAAGAAAGGCACAGAGATGCTGTTAGCCCTGTAACCATGACATACCCCTTACTCTGAGTTGCTGTAAATGTTGTTTACAATAGTTTGAGACCATAACATGTTTGATTAGGGTGACCAGATTTTCAAGGTAAACACTAAAACCTATGGAGGTAAAGGGTTTGGTAGGTGAGGAAAGGAGGATAGAGACCACTATTCTATTCTCTATATTTTAACCTTTCTTCCCCCTTCCCCACTTCCCTCACTTTTCTTCTCCCTACATCCTTGCTGCACTCTGCTCTGCATTTCCACTCTAGATATCTCATCTCTCTCCCTAACACACACAGTACACTTGATCTCTTTATCCTAACTCTCAGTCTTCATTCTCTTGTTCCCATCCCCACAATTCCCTGCCACAATCAAGTTTTCACCCATGGTGTAGGGCAAGTGGGCAGAATGTGGATGCCTATCCTCAGCCTGGATCAGTAGCCAGCTACATACAGATGTGGTGCAGATCAGCTGCCAATAAGCTTGCCACTCTCACCAGTGTTAACATATATCTGATTATAGTTTGAGAGGTGGGTGCTGGGGAAGTAAAGCAAGGGGGGGCATTAATCAGGAGATTTAATTAAATGTAGGGGGCAATATTACTGTACAACAAATTAAGTGGAGATCTCTGAAGTGCATGCATGTGATCAGTTTCACCAATTTAGCTGGCTAGCAGCTACTTCAGATAGCCAGTCTGCTGGGATTTACACAAATCAGGACAGAACTCTCTTCTGTAACACTAACAAGAATATTAGGACAGGCCCTGAAATTAGAGAGACTTCAGATTTTTCAGGGAAACACTGTTACCTTATTTATAAAAATCAGAGATTACACTGTTCGCTCATATAAATACATAGTGGCACATGATCATGGTGCACAAAAATCAAGTAAAGTTTTGGGTGGCGTGTAAGAGTACATATTATACATAATAACTGGGGCATCACAGGTTCTACTCGAACTGTGAGTTTAAACTGCTGGAAAGTAGGTAAAGGTTCATACAATGTCCCAATTACCTGTTATATAAAATTATTTATGAATAAATACAAAAGAGTCTACTAAGGCCAATCAAGGACTGTGTTAAGATAACTTCTGATAAACAAGAGGAGTATGGAACCAGAAATCAACAGACTCAATTTGGTACTGCAAAATTTAAGCCTAATCGGTGGACAAAATAATGAGAGGATGGGGCTATTTCACTCAACATTCCATTTTTGAGGTCCTTAAGAAAATACTTTGGGGGGTGAGATACTTATGGAAAATTTTTGTTGTGAAACCCAGATCTTGGCACACCAATGGAAACCTCCAGTGCTCCCCGTTTTTATCCCTCCACTTTCTTCCTCTTGTCCTCCTTCTCTGCCTGTTTTAACTTTTCTACTCAATCCTAAGACTAACTGCACCTGCATGACAAGACTAGGCTGCCCACCTTGGTCTGTCCGGCCTTAGGAGCAGTGAAGGAGAGGAACCTGACGAGGCCAGGCAAATTATGTCCTTGACCAGGAAGGTAAGCCAGGATCCAGAGCAAAAGCTGTTGTGGCCAACCTGCCAGCCCAAACCATCCATCCATAACTGACTAGCCATCTTGTATCCTAAAACATAGCAAAAAAAAAAAAAGCCATATTTCCCCCACCTTTTACTATCCTAACTCTTCATTTCCTGTGTGTCCCTCCGTTTTGTCAAAAGCAGGAAAGTACAGCTGGCCGCGAGACCGCCCAGTGCGGCCAGACAGTGAGGTCAGCTGCTTGGGCGGCCCTGGGGTCAACCACACTGGCTGCTGCAGAAGTCACGGAATCCATGACTTCCGCATTCTCAGTGACAGACACGGAGCCCTAGTCAAAGTGACTGCACCCTTCTTTCTAATGAGAAATGATATATATGACTAGACTATATTTAGGAGGTATCTTTCCTCATGACTTTTACCAAAAAACAAACCAAAAAAACCACCAATAATTGTTGGATTAACACCACTTATCTTTGTCCAATTAAAACAAAATCCCTCTATTTAGTAGGAGAATACAGTTTCTTAATCAAAAACATCTTAATCTGAGGTTTCATCCCATATAAATACAGCAGGAAAACACTTCACTCTAGAGAAGGAGACAATCTGAGTTATATTTAGAAGTACGTTTTTGCTTTGTAAGATCATCGCCACCTGGAGCTGAAGGATGTTTGTGCTTTGTGTTTTTCAGTGAAAATACTGACGATCTGAGGGTTTTTTTGACATCTCCCCTGAGTCAAATACAAGTGTTGTCTGCTCTCTGTGGACATTAAAGATCCCACAGAAATTACTGTAAGGTCAAGTGTATTTGTCCCTGGACTCCGGATCCACTGAATTTCACTTCTCACTCTGAAGGTATAATATAGTATAATCCTGATTGCCACCCTACATGTAAAAAATATCTGCATTTCAGAAGCGAAGCTGTATGAATATTTGGCTCACTGCTGCTCATATTTAAGTCAATGGTAAAACTTCCACTGACATTTATACATCCTGAAGATTCCCAGCACCTACCTCTTAACCACTTTTGGCTCTTTACTTTTTTCATGTCACTTGCTACATTTGAAACAGCCTCCCACTCCAAGTGTGCCAATTATCTTTCCTTTGCTCATTCAGATTCCACAAAAAAAACCCTACCCTATATACTCGATCATAAGCCGGTTTGTTTATAAGGCAACCCCTCCCCCCTAAGATGAATAAGTAAAAATGGAAAATGTTTATAACACGTTCATAAGCCAACCCTGTAATTCAGGGGTCAGCAAACTTTGGCTCCCGGGCCATAAGGATAAGCCGCTGGTAGGCCGAGATAGTTTGTTTACCTCGAGGGTCCACAGGCACGGAGGTAAACCTAAGTAAACAAAACGTCCTTGTACACCAGTTGCTTATCCTGATGGGCCCGGACAGCAACTGGTGGGGAAATTTTTTGGGGGAGGAGAAGCTGGGAGTCAGGGGAGTAATCTCTGTGATCACCCCCCACACGACCTCACCCCTAGCCCAGGACTCCCACAATCTCCCCAACCCATCCCTTCCCACCTTATCTGAGGCGGATGTCTTTGACCTGGCTGGAGCGGCTCCCGCAGACTAGGCAGCACAGCCGCAGCCTGCTCCAGCAGGCCAGACTGGGTGGCACGGCTGCAACATGTTCCAGCGGTCTGGGCCGGGCAGTACGGTGACAGCACGCTCCGGCGCCTGGGCGGCACAACCACAGTGTGCTCTGGCGAGGCAGGGCCAAGTGGCATGGCTGCAGCCTGCCAGCCCCGGAACTGCAGCTGCTTCGAAGGCTGGGAGGAGAGCAGCGTGGCCAGAAGTGGAGAGACTCTGGCCCCGTTTCTTCCCTTCTGTCTCTGCTGCCTCTCCTTGCTCCCTTTGTTTGGGGCAGGGGCTGTGTCCCACCTCTCCCTCTCTATACCTGTTCATAAGCCAACCCCCATCTCTGGTGCTAACCTTTTTTACTATAAAAGTTCAGCTTATGAATGAGTATATACGGTACCTTTTGCACTAAGCCTTCCTGTGCTGATTGCCTGAGTGATACTTGTGACAGACTGGTAATATCCTGAACAAACCTTATGGAATTAAGATAAACTTTACGGAATTAAGTTAAACCTTATTGAATGATGGTTAACACGTTTGGGGTACAGTGTACTAAGAATGCAATTGTATATTATTCTGTCTTTGTATGTACTTTCACTAGTAAGGATGGGGAATGCTAATGCACCCTTTGAAGCCACGCATCTGGAGAGGTATGCACTAGCTCAAAATGGATTCTTCAGGGAACAACAATCAAAGAATAAACAGTCTTGTTTTATACTGGCTCAGGGCCTTCTTCTTGATCCAGCAAACAGATAGGTGCACTGGTCCACAGAGGGCCTCATTCCTTAGGGCAGAGATGGAAGGACTGGGCCTGCTGAGTGAGGCCTCATAAGGCTGGGTGTTTGTTCTGAGCTGAAGCTATAATGAACATATAACCTATAACACATAACTTACAACTATAGCAATTACACCTGTTAACCATCTCTGAAGAGAAAGCAAGTTGTTATCCTCAGGCAACCTGTCTGTGCTGTGAACAACATAATGAAGGCAGAGAACTGTGCATCTTGGAAGAACCATGGTCGGGGTGGGGAGGAGAGAGTCTCCACCCACAAAGTAAATGGCTGAGAAGCTGGAAGCCTCAGAGTAGGTGCCCTTCACTGGACCAATGAGGGGAAATACAGATGCAACTGCCCTGAGCTGTCACAATATTTTACAGTATGTGGGATAACAGTCAGGTGCATCTGTTTGGGTTAAATTATTGGCTCTTCTTGAGAGGAGAAACCCACTCTGGTGGGTTTTAAAACAGAATGCAAATTACTACTCAGCATTAATGGCTACTTCCTTTTCAAATCTCCTAATAAATATTAATCCTAACACCATGCTGTGAATTGTAGATAAGGATTATCCCCATTTTATAGATGGGGAAAATTGAGACAGAAGTTAAAATAACTTATCCAAGGTTGCAGTGGAAATCATTATTCAAGACCGGATTAGAACATGGGAGTTTCTGGTTCCCAGTCTTTTGCACAATCTTGGCATATATAAAATACTAAATAATATTGGATCTTTACTGTATGCTTCATACACTTACAGCTGTGTAACTATTAGGGATGTGCTTTGTAAAGCACTACACCCGATATCAACATGCTAAACAGCAATAATAGGTTTGCATGTTATAAAGAACGGTATACAGGCCCAGCACTCCTGAAAACAGGTTATTTTTTGCAAATTGTTGTTTATACTCCTATTACCATGAATTTGTAAAACAGATTTCTATTTAGTAGACTGCCACACTTATTTCTAGTAATATATTATTGTTATGCTTTTGTTTCGTGAAGCACCATCTACATTACTATTGCTATTTAAAAAATAGCAGCACTTTACAAAACACAGTCTTACCTATATTGACAGTGCTACACGAATAGAACTGTTTTGCAAGATCCTATGCACTTTTCCAGCACTTGGCTGAGAAGTGCTATAAAAAGCATATAAACAATAATAGACTTGGGTTTAAGCGTTGTAGTTTCTAATGCTGTAGTAATAGGTCTGACATAAATAGCTGTGTATACGTTTCCACACTACTGTACATAGATTTGTAATTACAGAAGTGCTGAGCATGTTTCTAAGGCTACAGGCATAGTTATTAGGTTTGTGAAGCATCTTGCACGTTTCCAGAGCAATACAAATCACAACACAATGTGAGATATATGTAGTGCGGGTCTGTGCGTATCTCCACTATCACAGAGCCTGTAACTGGCTCTGCGTTTCTGCTGGTATAGACATTGTCAATTACTCCCGGCCCGGGGGATACGATACCTTCCAAGCCAGCAGCAGCACGTTCATGATAGCCAGCAGCGGGCAGGGCCCGTTCTCGTTCTGGGTGATGATCGGCGTGTTCTCCTCCTTCCAGCGGACCCACTTGATGTGATAGACCGACTGGCCAGGAAAGCGCTCCTTAGAGGCAGACAAGAGCTGAGCCGTAGCCGTGGGCCCATCTCCTCCGGGGCTCCGGGCCTTGCCCTCTGCTACCGCCGCCGCCGCCGCCACCTCCTCGGCATCGCTATTGAGCTCGGAGCTGCTCGGGCAGCAGGAGTGCAGGTTGGAGAAGGACTCCAGGGAGTCTAAGCTCTGCGACTCCTCCTCTGGGGGGCTGGGGTCGCCGCTGCTGCCGGCCTCCCCGGGGCCGCTCTCCAAGGCAGGAGCTGCCTCAGGGCTCTCAGTCACTGCTGGCTCCACGCAGCCCGCAGCGGACCGGCGGCTCTCAGTGGCAGGCACAGGAGACCCCAGCGCGGGAGCAGAGTCCCTCCCAGAGCCCGCTGCAGGCGAGGGAAGAAGCAGAGGGGAAGGACCCCACTGCCCGCCGCCCTCCTCAGCGGTCACGGGTCCGCCCCGACCACTACCCCCGTTAGCCGCCGCCTCTTCCTCCACTGACCCCTCCAGGATGATTCGGCCCGCAGCGCCCCCGCCGCCCCTCTTCAGCGCGCCCGGGGGCGGCGGGGGCTGCGCCAAGCTCTCCATGGCCGGCCCGCCGCCTGCCCGCCTGCCCAGCTCTCTACTGGCTCCGCAGAGGCTGTTCCTTCGCCAGCAGCGCCCAGGACGCCATGACAGCGGCAACGGCTCCGCCCCGCGGCGCCGCCCCTAGGACGTGTAGGTAGGAGGGGAGCAGCTTCAGATCGCCGCTGGGTGGGATAGGCGCGGCCCAGAGGCTCGATTTGAGCCGGGGAGGGGGCGGGGCGAGGAGTTGGTTGTTCGCTGGAAGTGGCGGGACAAAAGCCAGGCGAGCCCGAGGAAGCGAAGGTCGCGAGAAGCAGAATACGCAGCGCCAACAGGTTTGGGTCCGAGAAGGGGCGGCGCGAGCCAGAGGGAAAGGGGCGGGGGCGGCGGGGTGCTAAGAGCAGGGGGCGCGCGCGCCGGGCCCAGCTGCAGGAGGAACGCGCTAGCCAGCCCGGCTTGACAAGTTCGAATGTGGTAATTGCAGTATCCCGTTGGACATCCACCGTGTAATTGTGTGCATGGCTAGTGCCTTCAGGATGCGTAGGGTAGGCACCTCTTTCCTAAGCCAAAAAACAACTGCAAAGCCAACTCCCTATTCCCAAACAATGTCCGATTTGCTGACTTAATCTCGGGTTCTCCATTTTATCATACAGGTTGAAGTGTTTGTGTGTCTTTCAAGATCCACATTTTCCTTTCAAAGCCAGTAGCCGCTGTCCTCTCCCCGGACACAAGAGTTTGCTTTTCAGTCTCAAGTTACTCTGTTACTTTGCTAATGATGTCTGTGAACAAATATAAGGCACAATACAGCTGTGTGAATGAAATGTGCCTTAGATAGTTTTTAAGACGTTTTAATTCATTGCAAGCCCTGCACGAGTTCTGGAATAGCGAGTTAGGAGCAGGCAGCGCATACTGCTGCAGCGAAAAGGAATCTGAGCTCACAACAAGTAAGTTTTCAATAATCTCTCACTATTTTGCAGGAAGTTGAAACTCCGGGCATAGGACCTGCGCAGAGGGGTCCGGTCACAGCCTTTTTAAAGAAACAGTGCAGCTGCTTTCCTGAGCGGTAACAAAAAACATAAGAACGGGTTTACTGGGTCAGGCCAAAGGTCCATCTTGTCCAGTGGTTCTCCAACTTTTGTACTAGTGACCCCTTTCACAGCAAGCCTCTGTTTGCGACCCCGCTTATATATATTAAAACAGTATGTTTAATTTCTAACACTATTGTAAATGCTGGAATGAAGCAGAGTTTGGGGTGGAAGCTGACAGCTTGCACCCCCCCCCCATGTAATAACCTTGTGACCCCCTGACGGGTCACAACCCCTAATTTGAGAACCCTGATCTAGCCCATTATCCTGTCTTCTGACAGTGGCCAATGCCAGGTGCCTCAGAGGGAATGAACAAAACAGTAATAATCAAGTGATCCTGTCGCCCATTCCTAGCTTCTGGCAAGCAGAGACTAGGGACACCATCTCTGCCCATCCTGGCTAATAGCCATTGACTAGGACCAAAGGACTATTATGTTCTTCCAAAAGGAATTGTAACATAACCAAGATGAAAACCTCACAAAGTTCTCGCTTCCTATCAATATCAGGGATCTGGGGAAGCTGGTAGAAATGTCATCCGTAAAATAGTAAAGACAATGTTTCAGTGGTATGCATTATCATTTACTAATCGTCTATGCTTTAAAATGTTATAAATGTATGGTTAATGTAAACCATCATTAAAAAAAACTAATGTCACTTTATGATTGACATTGAATACTAAGCAAAATCTCCAACTGAGATAAAAATGTTAGTTTGTAGAGTGAAGGGTTGATATAGACTTGTGAGGCAGGGGCCGGTACGAATTTACTTTCTCCATACTCTTATCTGTCTTTGTTTCTCACTCTCAAAATCCCTCCGTCTCTCTTGGTGTTATTTAAAGTCTTTGGAAACAATTACTTCAGCATGAGTAGCTTTCTGTGAAGCAATGGAAGTCCTTGTATATATGTTCATGTAATAATTCTTACAAAGAGCTCTTCCATTTGATTCAAAAGTAACTCAGCCTTTGTAACTTATTCTGTAAAATATTCTTCTACTATTTTGCCAAGACAATAGTAACTAAAAGCAAGTGTTCAAAGCTTTACAATTTAAGTATCAGTTTGATATTTTAGTATATATATAGTTGAAAACATCTGAAAAGCAAACTATAAAACTAGATTGTGTCCTCTTTTTAAAAAAACCTTTTCAATAGAAGTGCATAATAAACAATTACACACTTTTATAAATTGCTTATTGTTGATTTTTCTTGATAATTTTCTCATTAGGTCAAAAAATAACAGCACCATCACAGACAAATGCTATACCATTTCTGAAGTCAGACAGAATGTGCTGTAACCTGAGGGAGTTGTGGGGAGAGGGTTATATTTAAATTGGACAGTAGCACTGTGACCTAACAACAGAGGTTGCATGCAAATGTGATAGTCTCACTATAACCTGAAAGTAGGAACCATAAGCAAATATTTCACTGTAATCCAGCAGCATTTTATGTTACCTTATAGGGACATTCTAAATTGACAGTAGAGTTTGAATGTAAACTGGCAAAGTAACCCAACAATAGAATTTACATATAAATCTGGGACTAGCACTGAAATTTGAAAGTAGGTTGCATGTTTAGATTAAGAGTGTTACAATTCTGGAGTGAGCTATACCTTTGTGTGTTCTCTGAGTCTTTCTTTGGGCACCTCTTTCAAGTGTCAGACCTATAACTTCTCTGAGTTGGAATCCTTTGATTCCTAACTTTTAGATGGAATCACCAAGTTATAGCACCTCGTTTACCAACCATATTTCTTCAGCAGGTCCAACTGTCTTTGGCCTCTACTGAAGTCGTCTCTCTGGGAGCTGTGACCAGTTTGTAAATACAGTGACAGAGTACAGCTTGTTCAAAATATAGTAGTATTTATTTATTCATTGGAACATAACAAATAGAGCAAAAAAGGATTAAAACAACAAAAGCCTAAACATATATTGTCTTACCTAAATTTAGCATCTGCAGCATCCAGTTAGTCCTGATTTAGCCTTGGTAACCTCTTCCTCATTTTCCGGAGGACCAAGCTGTAGCCTGCTTTTCTGCAGAGCCTTTGTCTTCTCAGGCTCAGCTTTTCACCACTTTCAAGCTCTTCGTTGAGAGTTCCTGCTTCAAAAGCCCTGGAATTTCAAGCTGGAATCTACCCTACCTTCTTGTGGGATCATACCCTGATTCCACATTAGTGAAGATAAACCTCAAAGGAATTTTCACCTCTTTTGCTTTTGAGTATTGGCCACTGGAATGGTCTACAGCCATTGATTTTTGTTTCCTGCAAAGCTAAATTAGGCTATAGTGTTGGCTACACTTGAGCTTACACCAGCATGGCTGCACCATTGTAAGCTCTCTAGTGTAAGCACTCTAAACCAACAGTAGAGAGCTTTCCCATTAGCTTAATTACTCTAGCCCATGCAAGTGGTGGTAGCTATGTTGGCAGGAGAAACTCTCCCGCATAGAACTGTCCATGCTGGCACTTAAGTTGGCATAATTTATGTCACCTGGGGTGGCTAATTCACAATCCTGAGCGACATAATTTATGTTAACTAATGCTGCAGTGTAGCCATAGCCTAAAACTTTAGCCAGCAATACAATAACCACCAAGCCCACAGAGATATATGTATAACATTCATAAAATTAATACAGCTAACTCCCACATTCTCCAAGAACATAGTTGGAAAAGCTGGAGATTGAAAATGCAGAGGTGATGGATGTGAAGAGGAATAATAAGTAGTGGAATTCATTTGTGGAAGAGAAAAAGAAGACATGAAGAAGGAAATGGAGACAGATTATTTTCTTCAAATAGGTTAATCGAGTAGTGGATAAAGGAGAAGTTGTTGACAATTTAGATTTTCAAAAGCCCTTTCACAAGGTCCTCGTAAAAGACTACTAAAGAAACTAAATACTCATGGTGTCAGAAGTAAAGTAGTGTCATGGATCAAAAACTGCCCAAGAGTCAGAAAACAAAGACTAATAAATGGTAATTTTTCATCATTGTAGAAGGTTTAAATTAAAATACTTCTAGTTTCTATACAAGCACCAGTATTGATTAATATATTTATTAATTACCTGAAAAAAGGGGTGGAAAAATTTGTAGATGACACAAAATTATTTAGGTTAGTCAAGTCCAAAGAAAACTGTGAGAAGACTGTTAAACCTTGAATCATGAAGGTCCCTTCCAAAACTTGCTATTTTAGCATTAATTATTACAATATTCTTGTTATTCATATTACTGTCCAGTCCCTCTTTGAATCTTGCTAAATTTTTGCCTCGGTAATAGCCTGTGCCAATGACTTCCATAGTCTTACCATGCATTTTCACATAACACTAGAACAAGGGGACAATGAAATTGAAAGGCGACAAATGTAAAACTGATAAAAATAAATACTTTTTCACATAATGTGCAATTAGAGTGCAGAACTTATTGCCACATGTGGTTGAGGCCAAGAATTTAGTAAGGCTGAAAGAGGGCTTGGACTTTTATAAAAACAAAAAGAATATACAAATCTATTTTTTTTGAAGGGATATAAAACCTTGTGCTTCAGGGTTTAAGCCAATTTCTAACTACTATTAAGATGAGCTCTTAATCAAAACAAAATTATTGAATATCTGCCTACAGGCCCGACGATGGGGGGGGCAAAGGGGGCAATTGTCTGGGGGACCCCAGCTGCTGCCGCTGGCAGATTGCAGGGCTAAGGCAGGCTTCCTGCCTGCCCGCTCTCGCTCTGCACCGCTCCTGGGAGCAGCCGACCAATGTCCCTGTGGCCCCTGGGGAAGGGGGGTCTCTGTGAGCTGCCTCGAGTGCTGACTCTGCAGCTCCCATTGGCCAAGAACTGCAGCCAATGGGAGCTGTGGTGGTGATGCCTGCAGGCAGCAGCGCATGCAGACCCCCCCAGGCCCCCCGCTGGCTAGGAGCTGCTGCCACAGGGGTGTGCCAATTGCTTTCGGGAGCCACCCGAGGTAAGGGCTTCATCCCAACCCCCTGCCCTAACCTAGAGCCCACATCAAAACTCCCTCCCAAAGCCCAAACCCTCACCCCTTCCTGCACTCAAACTCCCTCCCAGAGCCTGTACCCCAACCCCCTGACCCAGCCTGGTGAAAGTGAGTGAGGGTGGGGGAGAGCAAGCGATGGAGGGAGGGGGATGGAGTGAGCTGGAGGTGGGGCCTTGGAGAAGGAGTGGGGCAGGGGTATGGTTGCAGGGGCAGGGCAAGGGTCTTTGGGTTTGCTGGATTAGACAGTTGGCATCCCTACCAGGCAGGCATGTAAGAGCCCTGGCTGTGCTGGAAGAGCGTGCCCAGTAGCGTTGCTGGCAGCTCACTGGGCACCAGCCAGCGCAGGCACAGAATTGCTCAACTGTCAAGTGGACTGCGGTGGCTTCTGCCCGGAATTTCTGTCAGCGGGTCTGTCTGACTATGGAGAAGACTTGGCAGGCACTAGGCAAAAGCAGATTAAGAAATTGCTTAGGGTCCTGAGCAGCTCAAGGGTGTGGGGGGGGGGCATATTTGCTTTTTATGTATTGGAGAGGGGAAGAAAATATTCCTGTATAGGGCCCCTAACGGGCTAGAACTGCCTCTAGGGTTTCTTGCACCTTCCCATTTAGCACATGGTGTTGGCTACTTTGAAAGAGGATACTGGAGCACATATTGGGTCTGACCTTCCTAACAGTATAACGCAATAAAGGGGTCCTTAACTCTAGGGCCTATTGTTTCTACATGCAGAATCAGAAAGCGAAGAATCAAGACTAGCCACGTTTGCCCAGGGAAAAAGGCAAGAGGAGGCATAGCATGGGGACTCGGGAGGCTTCACGCACCAAAGGTGCGGGGGAGAAGGTAATTCGATCAATCGCCTACGGAGATCTGGCTTTAGTTGAGGAAGCCCCTTTCATTGTGGGTTAAATTGTAGGGCTTAAATTCTTAAGAGTATTTCCCGGCCCTTCACCCCGACGCTATAAAAAACTCCAGGGGATTTGAAAATATTTACGGGAGCTCTGCTCCTCCGGACAGCTCCTGCTGAATGTAGGGGAGGCGCATATTGGGAGAAGGAGACTGTACAGTTGGGCAAGGGGGCGTAGGCGTCTGCTTGCAGTTTGCACCTTCCGCGGCACCTTTGTGGGTGCAGCTGCGGTCTTTCCAGTGTGCTGCTAATGCATGGTGCTGCGCGTACACGTCACACGCCAGCGCCTCTGCCCGAACAATGAAGAGGGGGACGCTGTCCCTTTAAGACAACAGGGGACACTATTTTCCAACAACTACCCGACGCTTGGGTCTGGCTCCCTGTACCACGTGGGAGGAGGCGGGTCTGAGCGTAGGGTCGGGGTGTGGCCGATCGCGCGCTGTGGGCGTGCCCCCGAGCCCCGCCCCTCCCTGGTGCTGGCGTCGCGTGGGGGGAGGGCGGCGGAGAGAGAGTGGCTGTGGCTCCGGGAGCGGGGCGCGCTGCCGGGCGGGCGCTGAGGCGGAACGAGCCGCTGAGTCGAGGGTTGGAGGAGCGGGCGGAAGCATCTGCCTGTGCGGCGGCCAAAGGAAGGGAAGCGCCTAGCCGCCCCTCCCGATCCCAGTCCCTGGCCGGAGCGGATGCGCTGCGGTTAGGAGGAAGCGGCGGCGGGGCCTGGGTCAGGCGAACATGGTGCTGGTGGGGGCGATAATCCTGTTCTTCTCCTTGGCGGCCGGAGCCGGAGGTAGGGACTGGCCGGGCCTGGCACAGCGCGGTGCGTCTGCCGCTCCTTGTTGGGGGCGAGTGAGGGGAGTGCTCAGACTGGGGGTGGCGCTCCGCGTCTCCCCCATTTATAGCCTCGCAGGGAGCCTGGGGCCTCTTCCAGTTCCTGGCTCCTGGCTTTGGAGCGGATCTGGGCCCCGCTTCCCGGCCGGGGATCTTCCCTTGAGTTACCGCATGTCAGGCCGGGGTTAGATCCGGGGGCGCTTCTCTTTCCCTCTCTCGCCAGATTTCTGGGACCGATCCAGACCTTCCTATAAGGGCTCTCTCCAGTTACTGGGCTGAGTCCAGTCCCCGGACCTCCAGGTGATTCTCTTTTCCACAAGTCACAGGGCTGAATTCTTCCTCTTCCTCCCCCGAAAAATCCCTCCGCTGGGTTTTGTTTTCTGCCCCGCGGTCTGACTTCCCTTCCCCTCGGCCCCTGGGACTTTCTTTATAGCCTCAGGATCTGTGATTACCCAGGCTCATTCCCTGTTATTCTCTGTAAATCTTCCTCCCCCGCCCGTTGTGTGACGGGAGCGATAAGATGGTCTGTGTTTGAGAGAGAACAAGGCGCAAAAACAGCAGAACATGGGGGTGGTTGTTGCCTGGTGAATCGTCTTTCCCCCTCAACAAGGCATGCAGTAAATCTCCCCAAACTACTTTTAGGCACACAAAAGATGTAAAGTAGCTAGAACATTCTCCCCACCACCACCTCAAAAAGGAAGAAATCTTCAAGAGACAGAAGAGTGGTTGAAAGTTGAAAGTTATTTCAAAGATGATTAGCTGTTTGTTAACACTTCTTAAAGCTCTAGTTTCTATGTAATAATTTCCCAGTTTTTGAGGTCACTTGAGTTTTTAAAGGCAGAAAGTATGGTTAGTGAAAGAAGTTGGAGCTCCCTTTTCTGCCATGGAAATAGAATATAAGAGCTGGGATTTCCTGGAATGGGACTGTAAAATCTGTCCCAGGCCAGGGAACCCTAGCCTTGGAAGAAGCGCTGTTGTGTTTGACACAATTTTTATAGTGGCTATGGAATGCATTTTGGGATTAGGAAGATATATAAGGAGGGTGGTTGTGGTTTTTTGTTTGTGATTTTGTATGACTCGGGAAATGGAAGGGTTAATGGCAGCATAGATGAAGCCTTTGGAGGGATGGGTGGAGTAGTTGATAAGGGACTTCTGCTTATTTGGCACTTATTCTGTTTGAGCACTGTTCCTGTGCATTTCAGTATTAATGGGATTGTGCAAAAGATGGCATTTTGGATGACTTGTAATAAAACAATTTTGAAGTAGTTAGAGGAAAACTTCAGAACACAGAAGTACTTTTCTGTTGGCTTTGCCTAAAACCTAAGATAGAGCTGAGAAAGCACCTCAGTTTATGTTGTCAAAACACACAGTAATATAGCAGTATCTAGTACTTCATATAGGTCAGAATATAGACCAAGTTTTCCTACTAATGTTCTTGTAACTTTGCGAATATTAGGACATTACGTTTTTAAACAAGAATGTTTTTGAGTACTAGTCACGGGTTTTTCCTCAACACTTTATATCAGTTGATTAAATTGTCCTGACGCTAGGCGCATTTGAGCTAGTTCATGCTCTGTTCTTAAAAATGAAATAATGCCTTCAATAGGAAGCTTTAAGTACACTAAGAGTAAACTTAGAATGTGCAAAAGTAAATTCTCGGGATACCAATTTTAGGTATAGATCTGTCCATTTTTTTTTGAAAATTCATATTCAGATTAGCCAATGAAAGAGGAATGGGGTCCTATTTATCTATATTTTTATAGGTTGGGAAATGTATAAAACTTGTGGCCTATGTTTTTGTATATAAACATAATTCTCAGCAGGGTAAGTAACATAGTGGGATTGGTGTTGGTATCCATTTCCCTCCCCCTCCCCCCATCATGCATGTGACATGGATCAGGTATCATTCTCCGTTTTGCATTATATGTTGGAGGTATAGAAGATACAAATATTTTTAAAAAATTATTTTTATTTGATTTTTTTTTAATTTTCATGTTTATTTACTTTTCATTGTACAGTGGATGTGCTGTAGTTATTTTTGCAGGTTAACTTTATTATAACTGTTAAAAAGCGCAAACTCGTACAAAAAGAACTATGTAAAAAGTGAAGTGACAAAGGTAAAAACACAAACTCATACAAAATTGAGAAACAAATTGCCAATGCTCCATTTGCAACCAATGCCACCTTCCAATATAACAAATTTACACAAGTCAAGAAAGTGGTCCTCCATCAGTACTTGCAGTCCAAAGTCATTAGGATTTATGCTCTTCAGTCACATAGGTGATTTTAAAAATCCCACCCTCAGAATGCTTGAATACTTCTTAAAATGTTAATGGGTGCATATTAAAAGTTCTTAGTTTTTTAAATAACAGTTTTATGCCACTAAAATAAGCTTTCAGTAAAATACACTAGCCTTGATGCATTGAAATGACTGTACCTGCTTAAGTATTAGCAAGATTAGGTCCTTAATTCTCAATGTATTGGGTTTTTTTGATGATAACTGTTCTGTAAAATTTAAATATATTTATCAATACTGGTATCAAAAGGAGCGATGTTTATTGTTTAGTTATAAATTGTAATCTAAAACTGTAGTAGTAACACAAATTTTGTAAAACTGATTTGAAAGCCTTAACTTGATTGAAATGAATATCTTTTCTTTTTTTAAAAGTCATTTGACAAATCAACTTCAGTTAAATGGCTCCACCTTGCTTGACACAAAGTTTGTTTAGAAAACCACTTAAACTGGATACATGTTCAGTATCCAGTGATAACTGGTTTTGGTTGGGTTCCACTTTTAAAAAAAGTACTGTCACTTTGTAAATTGTTCTAGGGAGTTGCTTCCAGTCTTCAAAGAAGGTGAATATAGTCCTTGGCCTTCTGGTTGAGGGATAGAAAATGGGCCTGGGTGTACTTTTGGCCTGTAAAGTTAACCTGTGTGATTGGCACATGGGTTTAAGGATCTGGGTTGTCCTCATCCAGTTGTGAGCCATACTACAAAGCTATACCTGAGTTAGTATATCCTTACAAGGGCTGTATTCACTCATGTCTCTAGGATTTCTGGAGGTATATTCCGTTCTTTGTGCTGTGGTTAGCTGAGCTGCTCTGATTCTTTTGCAGTGAATTGTGAGATAACTTGTCTGTCCTTGTGGGCACATGGGTGGAATTGTGGGAAGACCTTTGGAGGACTATTGGCATTTTAAGAGATTTTGTCTGCATCCTCACTGCAGAGCAGGTGTGTTACCAGCCCGAACAAAAATGGCACTTACGCTCTAATCTATACCCCCCAGCCAGACAGCTAAGATTTAAAGCATCGCCAACCTCGTTTGAGATGATTTTGTGTGTGACGAGGAGAGGGAATTTAGGGTATGTCTACACTGGAAATTTCAAAGAGCTGCCGCGGGCACGTTGCTACGGCAGCGCTTTGAAGTACAAGTGTGGGAGAGAGCGCCATAAGGGGATTAGCTCCGTGCGCTGCGAGCAGCGCTGGGAACCTCTACACTAGTGCTTTAAGGAGCTCAGACTTGCTGCAATCAAGGGGGTGAAAAATCACCCCCCTAAGCCAGCAAGTTAGAGCACTATAAAATGTGAGTCTAGACAAGTCCTTAGAAGCAACACCTGAGTAAGAGCCTGCAAAGAGTCTTAAAACTCACTCTTAATCCTAGTATGATGCAAATTTATATGGGGATATACTATATGAAATCTTTTTTCACAAAGGTTTATCTAAGAAGTTAGTTCTGAGGGAACACTATCAACTAGAAATCTCTAATCAGTTTCAAACGAGTTAAAGGTAGCTTCAGGTACTAAATTTGTATTCTTGTGAATTTAAAATTAGTTTTCTATATTTTGTTTTTCTCCTGTTTCTATATGAAGGGCATACACAAACAGCAAAACAATGAAACTACATTTGATAGCACACTAAGTATAAAGTAAACACTCTGAAAGTATACTTTTCTCTTTCAGTAGTACCAGAGCTTGTCTATACAGCTACTTAGTATGTGGCAAGATGGGGTGTAAATCTACAGTGTTCTTGGGAAATGTATATGGAACTTTAAGTGCACAGTAGCAGAGTCCACGTGACCAGTTGGAACATGGCATTTTAGAGCCCTGTAGATTTATAGCCCAGTTTTCTACATGCCAACTCTATATAGACTTAGGCCATGTCTACATCTAAAATTTTGCAGCGCTGGTTGTTACAGCTGTATTAGTACAGCTGTATAGGGCCAGCGCTGCAGAGTGGCCACACTTACAGCAACCAGCGCTGCAAGTGGTGTTAGATGTGGCCACACTGCAGCGCTGTTGGGCGGCTTCAAGGGGGGTTCCGGGACCGAGAGAGCAAACCGGGAAAGGAAACCAGCTTCGCCGCGGTTTGCTCTCTCGGTCCCGGAGCCAGCCAGCAAACCGCGGGGAAGGAGACCTGCTTGCTCGGGGTTCCGGGACCGAGAGAGCAAACCGGGAACGCCGCGGTTTGCTCTCTCGGTCCCGGAGCCAGCCAGCAAACCGCGGGGAAGGAGACCTGCTTGCTCGGGGTTCCGGGACCGAGAGAGCAAACCGGGAAAGGAAACCAGCTTCGCCGCGGTTTGCTCTCTCGGTCCCGGAACCCCGAGCAAGCAGGTCTCCTTCCCCGCGGTTTGCTGGCTGGCTCCGGGACCGAGAGAGCAAACCGCGGCGTTCCCGGTTTGCTCTCTCGGTCCCGGAACCCCGAGCAAGCAGGTCTCCTTCCCTGCGGTTTGCTGGCTGGCTCCGGGACCGAGAGAGCAAACCGCGGCGTTCCCGGTTTGCTCTCTCGGTCCCGGAACCCCGAGCAAGCAGGTCTCCTTCCCTGCGGTTTGCTGGCTGGCTCCGGGACCGAGAGAGCAAACCGCGGCGTTCCCGGTTTGCTCTCTCGGTCCCGGAACCCCGAGCAAGCAGGTCTCCTTCCCCGCGGTTTGCTGGCTGGCTCCGGGACCGAGAGAGCAAACCGCGGCGTTCCCGGTTTGCTCTCTCGGTCCCGGACCCCGAGCAAGCAGGTCTCCTTCCCCGCGGTTTGCTGGCTGGCTCCGGGACCGAGAGAGCAAACCGCGGCGTTCCCGGTTTGCTCTCTCGGTCCCGGAACCCCGAGCAAGCAGGTCTCCTTCCCCGCGGTTTGCTGGCTGGCTCCGGGACCGAGAGAGCAAACCGCGGCGTTCCCGGTTTGCTCTCTCGGTCCCGGAACCCCGAGCAAGCAGGTCTCCTTCCCCGCGGTTTGCTGGCTGGCTCCGGGACCGAGAGAGCAAACCGGGAAAGGAAACCAGCTTGATTACCAGAGGCTTCCTCCTTCCACGGAGGTCAAGAAAAGCGCTGGTGAGTGTCTACATTGCATTACCAGCGCTGGATCACCAGCGCTGGATCCTCTACACCCGAGACAAAACGGGAGTACGGCCAGCGCTGCAAACAGGGAGTTGCAGCGCTGGTGATGCCCTGCAGATGTGGACACTCTCAAAGTTGCAGCGCTGTAACTCCCTCACCAGCGCTGCAACTTTCTGATGTAGACAAGCCCTTATCCTTAAACTTTAACTGTAACAGTAAAAGCTACAAAGAAATGTTTGTGTCACTTGAAGAAATTTCTTATCTTTTCTACTGGAGAAAGCAGCATGACAGTGCAGAAAAAGGAAGTTCTCTTTAGCTTGAAGAAAGGGACCAGCAATGCAAGCTTCCCTCTTAATGCAGCTTTGTAAAATTCTGTTCAACCTTTCACCTTGGTGGAAAGTTAAATGTTATCTTCACATGAGCAAATAGGTTTTCATGAACATTTACCAGTCCAGTTACAAATGGTTTGTTTTTTTGCAAGTCTTCTCTAATGTACCTCTGTCTTCAGCTGAAGACAAATCTCTCCTGTGATGAGTAGTTCATTCCCTATGCTGACATTTACAAAGCTGCCAATCAATGATGACTCTTGCAATGTGGACAGCTGTCCTGTAGGAACTAGGCTGAGGACTGTTAGCCAGTTTCAAATAGTCTGTCAGTCATACATCAGATTTTGTATTGACTTTTGGCTTTTTTGGATTGAGTTTGAGCTACTGACTTCAAACTAAGACTTGTTATACTATCAAGTAATCTGTATAGTCCTTAATGTAGTTCTGAGTTCAGTAGATTATAATGAGGATTACTGTATGCTTTACAGATGAGAGATTGTATTTTATTCACAACAGTGATTTATAACATCTTCATGAAAGTGCTGAGGAACTTTTCCACTTAGTCTTGTGAACTATGAAATTGTGTGCCAATGTTATAGAAATCTGACCATACCAACTATAAATGTTAACTATTAGAGTCTGAAATCTATAGTAAACTGTTTAGTGATATTAGTTTAACTTCTTTATTCATGTCTTTAACTTTACATACTACTGAATAAAATTCCACAGATTTGGGGGTCATCACTTGGGCTGCCATGGAAAATGTCATAAATAGTGAAATTTTGCTCTTCATCTATTGCTTTTTTGTGTCTGAGACTCATCTTGCAGCAACATCTCTTGTCCAGTGGGTCTGGGCCTTACTCCCAGCTCTTTGTTTTGTGACCTGACATACCGGGTTACAGAGCTGCTCAGGTCTGGCCAGCCTGACCCTCTGTTTGGGTTGTGCAACGCCGGTTCATAATGCCTAGAGCAGGGCACCACCTCCACTAATTGAGCGAACTCTCCAGCTCCCACCCCAGGCTTTGCCTCTGCACAGGGCAGGAATTAGGGTTTTGCCAGCGTGGAAGATGGTTCATTCCGCCCAAGAGGGCAAGGAGGGTATTTTTTATCAAAGCAGGAAGCAGTCACAGTAAATATAGTATCCTGTGACTTTTACTAAATTTGCTGTGATCAGTTTTTTGGGTCAAAAAATACCATGACAAATCTGCAGTTCTAGTCATTGCTAATTGTTGTTGTGGGCACATATGGTGCGTCCCAGAGAAACTACTGATGTGAGTGTCACTGTTTAAAGTAGGTGAGAACAGTGTTATTAGTATAACTCTAATTTTTAGTGGCAGATAGAGACCAGATTTTAAATCTAAATATGTGCATGCATAATGCTGCAATTTTTCAGCTGCAGTCACACCTGCATATATGACATTTGCATTGTTTCAGTGAAACTATTTGGGTTAATACTTGTAATATGTTAGCATAAGCTTATCACACAATTTTCCACATAAAGCAGTTTTGTGGATGAACTGTAAGGGTGGGGGAGCATGTTCACATTTAATTTTTCCTCAAACATCTGGCATACTTCCCACTTAATTCACTTATACAATGGTAAGTTGAGTGTTCTGGAAAAGTGGCGGATAATACCTGCGACAGATATGGTATAGGTACAAAAGTAGTACAGTAGAACCTCAGAGTTCTGAACGTAAGAGTTACAAAGTGATTGGTTAGCCACACACTTCATTTGGAACCGGAAGTTCACAATCAGGCAGTAGCAGAGACCCCCAAAAAAGTAAATACAGTACAGTACTGTATTAAACGTAAACTACTAAAAAAAATAAAATGAAAGCTTAAAAAGTTGACAGGGTAAGGAAACGGTTTCTGTGCTTGTTTTGTTTACATTAAGATGGTTAAAGCAGCATTTTTCTTCTGCATAGTAAAGTTTCAAAGCTTTATTAAGTCAGTGTTCAGTTGTAAGCTTTTGAAAGAACAACCATAATGTTTTGTTCAGAATTACAAACATTTCAGAATTACAAACAACCTCCATTCCTGAGGTGTTCATAATTCCATGGCTCTACTGTACCACAGACAGCTGTGTAAACTTCAGACCACCCTCCCAATCGTGATATGAAAAGGACTACTTCTAGGACTACTCTAATCCCTCTGCTGGGATTGATTACAGAGCGGTCAGTGATGGTAACTGTGGTGTGGCAGGATTATTTATTAGGAACAGACTGAGTACTAACTCATTTTTCATAGACCACCAAACAGCCATGATGTATCATAATATACTCTCTATCAAGAGCTTTACAGATGAATAAACAGAATGGGTGAGATTTTTCATCCTCCGCAAGCCAAGTAAAAGGGCTAGTGTGGCGAAAAAGGGGCTCTAAAATCTGGATCTGCCCAAGGAGGAATTCTCCCAGCTTGGGAAGTGAGGAAGACAGTCACAGATGTCTTCTCCTTCCATAAATCCTGGGAGAAAAGAGTGAAGCTGTAGCGTGTAGTGCTGTACTGATGGTGCCCATAGGTAACCAGTGGCTGATCTACTGTAACTTAGTCCCCCAGTTATGTCTGTTACGCATCAGTAGCTCAGAATTAGGAGGATGCAAAGGTGGCATGAAGCTATGAGAGAAATAGAGAGTGAGGATTAGGATTAACAAAAATGTCGCTTACTGGGGGTTTATAAACTTGGTGAAAGTTGTTCATGTGGATGCACACCGAACGTAGTTTAACAATGTGATGGTAATATTTGTAGTCATTTTTGATACTTTTCCCTTCTTGCCCGGTTTTTGAACTTACCCTGCTACTGCTTTACCATATTTCACGATCTCTGTAATTAATGCTAGCAAGTCTTCACCTGCTTGGAACAACATTCGTGACACAGAGCAATGTGTCGTATCTTATGTTCAAGGCTGCATTGTCTGTCACAGAAATCATGGATTCCATGACCTCCATGACTTCTGGAGCCACCAGTACTGGCTCAGGGGCTGCCCGAGTCAGGCAGCCCCAGGGCCAGCAGCAGCAGTTTGGGTGTGGCGGAGGCTCAGGGCTGGGGTGCGGGTGGTATATTTACCTGGCCCGTCCCCCACCCCACCTCTAAATGGAGAAGCTGGGGGGGATCCAGTTGCTGCTCGTGCCTGCAGGCCCTGCCCCCAAAGCTCCCATTGGCTGTGCCTCCCAGACAATGGAAACTGCACCTGCAGAGACAGTGCTTGTGGTGGGAGAAGCAGTAGTGTGTGGAGCCCCCCTGGCTGGAGCTGTGGGGACACGTGGAGCCTGGTAGGGATCCTGCAAGCCTTTCCAATTTCCCCCCACCCTAGCACCTGGGGGGGGTCCCAGGCCACACACCCCAGCACCTGCGGGGGTCCCCGGGCCTCCGGCCCAAGTTTTAATTAGGAGTATATAGTAAAAGTCATGGACAGGTCACGGGCTGTGAATTCTTGTTTACTGCCCGTGACCTGTCCATGACTTTTACTAAAAATACATGTGACTAAAATGTAGCCTTACTTACGTTAAATCCCTTGATCCATCCAATCATCCTCTCTAAAAGAGGGTAGCTAGAGTAATATGGCTTTCCTCAGTACTTTGCATGGATATAAATGGTCCATTGAGTATTACTAACTTTATTTTCAATGGATATTCATTAAACGCTGAGTTCTGTGCTTAAGGAATTTAAATGAAAGTTGTGACCTTCTAGAGGAGGAGACTTCCATGCTGAGAATACCTTATCCCCTGGCCTTGATGTAGGGCAATCTGCTGTTCTTTTAGTGATTGTCTATCTGCACAGATTCCATTTTCATTGCACATGTGCCCCATGCATGCAAGATCAGATTGTTTTTAACAATGTCTGTCTGGAGTTGCACCTTTACCTTTGGAGCGGGCTCAACAGCTACTCAGTTCCTTCTGCCCACCTGTGAGTGAGAGATGGAGCCCTTTGCAAAGTCCTCATCCCTGTCACTGTATGAACTAGATTTTATGTTTAGTTATAGTCATAATTAGTGTAGTTAGAGTTGATTAATGAGGTTTTTGTTGCCTATGGCTTAGACACCCAAACAAACATTGTAGTTGTTTCCTTTTGCCTAAGTTTCCCCTCCTCCTATGCAAGGGTACTTCAAACATGGTAGACACCAAGCAACCAGTATCTCATTTGACTTTATTGTACACCTCTTAATGATAGGCACTCTCTGTACCTCATGAGGAAAATGTACCAAAGCATTGCTATATGTATTGTTCCTTCTTGAAGTGTACACAGATTCAGATTCCCAAACTTCTCAGCTAATTCATCTTCAGCTGTTAGCTCAAGAGAAGGACAGTGGGGATGATCATTACTCTCCTGAGCTGGAATACCCTGCACCTCTTGCTATATCCTTTTCTTTCCCCACCTCTTGCTATATCCTTTTCCTTCAGTCCTGCATCATAGCCTCTGTTTGAGTTCAAGGTCTGTCAAGATTGAATGAAGAGGATGGCAGAAATATTGGATGTTACCTTAGGAGAAGTAGCATAAACCCCTGGGTATCCTTAATACAGCAACATCAGGAATGCTATGTATTCACATAAATCAGGAATTACACGAACCTGCCAAGGCAATTCTAGCCACCTGGAGGGGCCCTGACTGGAGGTATCAGGTTCCAGCTAAAGGCTCAAGTGCTCTTACCAGCATTCTGCACTTGACTCCCTGACAGTACAAGCAGCCTAAGGGAAGGCAAAGCAGCAAGGTCTCCCAGACTCCACCCTTGATGATCAGGATTCTAAAAATCTAGACCTTTTTGGCTGGAAGGTCTGTTCATTTGCAAGCCTACAAAGGAGGATAGCATACTACCAAGCAGTATTCTTTAAGTACCCCCTCAGGTCCCTTTTCAGAGACCCCTCTTGTGAGACTGTTAAAGCAATCGTTAGACTCCCTTTTACAACTGAGGGCAGTGCAGAAATTGCCCTTAGAGTTCAGGGACAAAAGTTTTCACTCCCTCTACTTAATCCCAAAAAAGGAGATTGGAGACCCATCCTTGGTCTTTGACATCTGTCATTTCAAATTCCACATAGTTAACTTAGCTTCTACCATTCCTTCTTTGGGTCCTGAGCCTATTTTGTTCTGTTATGACCACAGCAACTGTCGCCTTAGTAGTTCTGCCTGATCCTAGTCTCTTAGAATAGAGGCCAGATTCTGCATCCAGACTCAACACTACACCTGATAGCCTGGATGCTGGCTGGCTGAAGTTCATGGAGAAACTGTTGAACCTGGAGTTCAAAACGTTTTGCTTCAGAACAGGAAATCTTTGTTTAACCAGACGTACAAGGACAAATAGAAAGGTTTTCTACTTGGGCAGCTCAGTGTTTGCCATTGACCGCTCCAATTGCAATAATACTGGACTATTTGCTATCCCTGCAGCAATCTGGACTATCAATGAGCTCAGTCTATTGAGCAGTAATATCTGCAAATCATCATCCTGTCCAGGGCACACTCTATTTTGGCACCTTATAGTGCTAAAATTTCTGAAAGAATTTCTTGGGTTTTCTACCAGTTAGGGAGCCTCTTCCTTCCTGGTACCTTAATATAGTACTAACTGGATTGATGGGGTTCTCACCACCTTTGAGCCCATGACAATCTGCATCCTTTGACACCTAGCAAGGGAAACAGCATTTCTGGTGACCATAACATCAGCTTAGGAGCAGTTAGGCCCTCACTCCCAGTCCTCTGTAAATGGTCTTTCTACCAGGACAGTTACCCTTCGATCTCACCTGAAGTTCCTGCATTTGGTGGCTTCAGAATTCCATACAAATTAGTCCATTCACCTCCCAGTTTTTTTTTCCATGCTTCATTCTAACACCAGGGGATTGAAGCATCACACATTAGACATAATGAGAGCATTATCTTTTTTATTTAGGTAGGCTTGGTTCTAACAATTTGTCCTTGGCATTTGCTTCTCTGACCCAAAGTTGTCCTGTATCCTCTTGGAGGTTATTTTGAAGTGGGTTTCTATACATGGATTTTTTTTATCGATTAGTCAAGAAAGATTCCACCTGGTCATATTGGAGTTTATTCCACTAGAACACACGCATCCTCTGTTGCCTGTTTGGATAATAGACCTATACCTGGGATATATAGAGCAGCTACACAGAGCTCGATCTACAACTCACTATTCCATAGTGCAGGCTTCCAGATCAGATGATGGTGTTAGTAAGACTGTCCTGCAATAACTATTCGAATAGAACTCTTTGTACCTCTCTCCAAGCAACTAAACAGCTACTTAATAGTTGCCACATGTGAAATCTCTGTGCAGTCAAAGAATGTTTACCTTCTAGTAACTGATTCTTCAAGAGGTCTTGTCCTCACAGGTTCCATGACCCAAATGCCTTCCCTGCTAATTTGAAGCGCTGTGCCAATGGGATTCTGTGTTGGCGAGGGAACTGAGTGACACTTGAGCCTACTCCACTCTTTATGCCCTTGGCTATAAGCGCGGGTGGTAAGAGCACCTCGGACACAGGCAGGGTTCCAATGGATACTGCTATTCAAAAAGATTGCAATCTTGTATGCATGGGCCAGAGTGGAATCTGTGGACAGTACATCTGAAAGAACCACACTTAGTGTAAGGAAAGCAAGATGGATAAAAATCAATGATTAAAAAAAAAATTGAATTTTTTTATAAAAGGTTTTTTCCTCGAAAAACATATCTTAATTAAAATGATAGCTCAAAGATATCTCATCATGGAATAGGGATTATACATTCTAATTCTATAGTATGAGACAATATTTTCATGTAATGTTTAAGAAAAGTTTTGTAAATTAGTTCCAATAGTTCATGGATTAGGGACCCAATTATATGCAGTTCCAGGACCTTCTGTATAGATTATTTAGGTTAATCTTTCTATCTATCCAATGGGACTCAGTGCTCAATCTAGAAGATACCACCAGAGACGTTTCGTTTTGCAGTTCTCAAACTGTGGATTTGTCTCTCCAGAGATAACATTTTTAAATAAATAAATATAGTGAGGTGAGAGATAACAGACTTCAACCTTATTGTCCCTCTTCAAATTTGTGTACACAGAATCAATCCCTTACCTCCCTCTAAAAGTTTGTTGCTGTGTTAGACCGGATGAAGGGCCTTCCAGTCTCCTCCCAGCGCATCTTGTCCTGGATCACATCATGCATTTGTGAATGCTATGACTTGGCTGATGTCCCGCCTACGCACCTCTACTGCTCACTCCACGTGGGCTCAAGCTTCATCCTCTGCTTTCCTGGTGCATGTGCCCATTCAGGAGATATATAGGGCAGCAACTTGGTCATCGGTGCATACCTTCACTGCCCACTATGCGATAGTGCAACAGTCGAGGTAATGCTGCATGTAGTTCAGCAGTCCTTCACTCCGCGACATCTCACTCCGACCCCACTGCCTAGGTAAGGCTTGGGAGTCACCTAATTGGAATCGATATGAGCAAGCACTCAAAGAAGAAAAGATGGTTACTCACCTTTATAACTGTTGTTCTTTGAGATGTGTTGCTCATATCCATTCCAAAACCACCCTCTCTCCCCTCTGTCGGAGTAGCTGGCAAGAAGGAACCGAGGGGGCGCTGGGTTGGCCGGGGCATATATCCGTTGCCATAAACGTGCTACTCCAGGGAGCACCTCAGCCGACCCACCGAGTGTTGCTAGGATAAAAATTTTCTGACGATCATGCATACGGCACACACACATACCTAATTGGAATGGATATGAGCAACTCATCTCAAAGAACAACAGTTACAAAGGTGAGTAACCGTCTTTTATGCAAGAACTACTAAGGCTGATTATTTTTACTATTTTATCACAAAATAGCCACTGGGTCAGAGACTGACTTTAAGCACTAAGTACAACAGAAAAGGATCTGGGGTTTATGGGTGGATCACAAATTGAATGAGTCAACAGTGTAATACTGTTGCAAAAAAGCAAACATCATTCTGGGATGAATCTCATTGGAGCTGCAGTGTTGTAAGCAAGACGAGAAGTAATTCTTCCACTCTATTCAGCACTAATAAGGCTTCTGCAGTACTGTGTCCAGTTCTGGGCATTACACTTCAGGAATGATGTGGACAAATGGAGAAAGTCCAGAGGAGAGCAACAAAAATGATAAGAGTTAGAAAACTTGACCAAAGAGGAAAGATAGAAAAAATTGTTTTAATCTAAAGAAGCGAAGACTAAGGGGGGACATAAATCTTTCAGTATGTAAAAGTTTTTTTATAATGAGGAGGGTGACAATTTGTTTTCTGTATTCACTGAAGACAGCACAAGAAGTTATGGGCATAAATTGCAACAGGAGAGACTTAGATTATTAGGAAGAACTTCCTAACTGTAAAGATAGTTAAGCATTGGAAGAAATTACCTACAGAGGTTGTGGAATCTGTTGGAGTTTTTTAAGAACAGGTTAGACAAACAACTGTCACAAATGGACTAGAATAGAGGCAGTACAGGTAACACATCAATCTTCTCCCCCACCTGCTGGAAAAGAGGTACTGAAAATTTTGACAAAGGGCTGTCCCAGGACCTGACTTCAGGGTTCCAGTTCCTATGTTGGACACCTATTGTCTGAAATACGATAAATATGAAGTAGTTTCTCCTATCTCTGCTGGAACAGAGAAGAGCATTCTTTGTTTCTCTCTCACTCCAGAGTGAGTTGCCTGTTATGAAAGTCGGTGGAAATTCTGCTCCTTTACTTCACCTCAGTCCCTTAGGTGCTGCTCTGATGAAATGTCTGTCGTTCTCCCTTTTTTTGCTGCTGGGGGTGAGTGAGAGGATGTTTTCTGCTACCTCCAGCAGCCACCATTGATTTTGCTCCATTTCACTGCTCCCCACATGGTCATGAATAAACGAGGAAAACTAACACTGGTAACTTTCTCTCTCTCTCTCTGATCAGCAGAGGCATTGGGATAGTCTTGTTTTAGGATTGTGGAAAACAATACATTATTGGTTTACTTTCAGTTCATTTTTGGAAATGTTAACGTATAGAAGTATTTTTTAACAGAGTCTAGGTTCTGCAGAAGTGAAATCACTTGCCCAAGAAGACTCTTGTCCTCATGTTTCACTTCTGTTGATCTTCCTTAAATAACTTAAGTCTTGTTTTTCTTGGGAAAAAAGGTGACTCATCTGAAGTTTGCTTGGGGGAAAAAGTTCTTAATCTCTATTTGGAAGCATACCATTATGTTACCTAGGATACAAATGGATTCCTTGTAAATTCACTACATGATGAAATCTCAAATTCTTGAAGATTGATGATTTCCTTCACTGATACATTTTTAATCTGTTAAAGTTTCACTCTACAATAGGAGATCAGATACAAGCTAGAGATTTTCTAGTCTTGAAGTCCTGTGTGAGGAAATGTCACGCTCATGGATGGACTAAATGTTGGGTCAAGGAGAGTAATACTTGATACGGACATACTCTAGACTAGAGCAGTGGTTCTCAGCCAGGGATGTGTGTACCCCTGAGGGTACTCAGAGGTCTTCCAGAGTTGCATCAACTCATCTAGATATTTGCCTAGTTTTACAACAGGCTCCATGAAAAACACTAATGAAATCAGTACAAACTAAAATTTCATAAACAATGATTTGTTTATACTGCTCTGAATACTATAAACTTAAATGTAAGTGTGCTATTTATATTCCAATTGATTTATTTTATTATTATTATGGTAAAATGAGAAAGTAAGCATTTTTTTGGTAATAGTGTGCTGTGACACCTTTGTATTTTTATGTCTGATTTTGTAAGTTTTTAAGTCAGGTGAAACTTGGAGGTACACAAGACAAATCAGACTCTTAAAATGGGTTCAGTAGTCTGGAAAGGTTGAGAGCCATTGCTTTAGAGACTGGATGATAAGTAGAATGAAATTCTTTCCATTTAGGGTTTTCTTTGACTCGCATACTAAAGATGTCTGACTGGGAGTATTTTAGAGAGACTAGATTTGATAGAAACATCATCTGACCTTTACTCAAAGCAAATATTTGGTTTAAATACTGAATATGTTTTCGAAGGGATAGTCTGGTGTGGCAGCTTACCTTAAAATAATATTTTTACTTGAATAATTTGTATTTATTTTGTGATTTATTTACCCAAAAGTTTAATCTGAAATACAGCTGTCTTTCAGTGAATTCTTGATTTATTTATTTTTTTGGCTCAACTTCACAAATATGCTGATTGAGGTATAAGAGTGTGTGACCTGTGGGGGGCCAGCTGTGGTCATTCAATTAGGGTGAACTGCAAAGATTGGGGCAGACAGTCCCCATAAATCTGGTGGATATTCCAATGCTTAGATTTACCAGTTTAGCACAAAACAGCTTCTTTATTACTTTATTGGTTATTCAGAAGTCCAAAACAACACAGTTCCCTTAAAGCAACTCAGCCTCTGGCCTCCATCCAGGTACCCAAGTTAAATATGATGATGCAGATTCCTGTGACTCTTATTTCATCATATAAAAGAAAAGGTGCCACTAGTCCCAAAGGATCGGACGCGTTACCTCTCAGGTTATTGAATAGTCCAGATCTTACCCAAATACATACTACAGCAAATTCTTATTAACTACACTAAAATTTATTAAAACACAAAAGAGAGAGAGCATGGTTAAAAGATTGATATACATATAGACACGAGTTCTTTGAGGTTCAGATTTGTAGCAAAGATGGTGAGCTTTCTGGTTGCAAAGAATTCTTTCAGAAATAGTTAATAGGTTATAGTCCAATGTCCAAGTATGATATTCAGGGCGTACCAGCATATCTGGGATCTCAGTCTTGTGACTCAAACTTCCCCCTATGAAGCTTAAGCGGATCTGAGATGATCAGGACCCAAGGGTCTTTTTATACAGTGTTCTAGCATCCACTTGACCACACTGTCCTGGTTAAACAATAGGCTAAACACCATCAGTAATTAGTTACACAAATTAACATAGGGCAATTTATCCATTAGGCTGTCTAGTAGAAACTTCAAAGAGACATATAGACAATGACATTATTTCACCCAAGATTCATCTAAATGTTAATATTCCCTTTTGATCTCTGAATCAATAATTATAGTGACAGGAACTGTCTATTTATGCGTAGCATATAAGAGAGACACAATTAGTATTCTAACAATATAGGTTTGCATTTCAAAGTTCTGGCCTATTTAGCACAAATGGCCCTAGTTATCATTCACATACTTTTCTAACATGACTTTTAAAGGTGGGCTTTGGGTCATTCAGCCTGCAAGCTGTTTAACCCTTTCTAGCCATGTGTCACAGAGGGTTGTAGATTGCCTTAGGTCATACTATGAGGCAGTGGCTCTTCCTTGTTTTCAGCCATTATTTGTAACTATTGGGCCATACTGAGTTGAACTGACGCAAATTATATGATGCAATGCTAGTTTTACAATGCAAAACTTTCTTAATGAAACATAGAACCAGAGTCTTCATGAATTCCTGAGGCTTACCGCTTGTTAAAGAATCTTTCCAGTAAAAGTTTTGTTGTGTATTGTCAGTGTTGTACAAAGACTTCCTGCCAGAATATGCCCTCTGGGTGGGGGGAACAAGGCCAGGGCTACACTAACAAGTTAGGTTGATCGGCTACATTATTCAGGTGTAAAAAAACAAACAAACAACCATACACCTCCCACTAAATCACACCCTTGAGCAAGGTAGTTAAGCTGATGTAACCTGTGATGTAGACCACGCTAGATCAACAGCAGAATTCTGCTGTTGATCTAGCTACTGCCTCTCGGGGAGGTGGATTACTTACATTGATGGGACAACTCCTCCTGTCACTTTAATAAAGGTCTATGGTGAAGTACTGTAGCAGTGCATTTCTAGTGAAGACACAGCCCAAATTTATTTAGCTCATATACAGTAACTAAAGGGGAAATGAGCCGCATAATTCCAGATTTAAAACTGGCAGAGTACTATTCTTAAACCGAAGGATACAAAACAAATCAAGAAATTACAGGCAAGTGTTAAAGAACTATGTAAAAAGTGAATTGACAAAGGTAAAAACACAAATACATTTATATGGTGTACTAAAATGCAGCTTCTCTACTACAATTCAAAACTTCTAAAACCACATCTAGATATATCCAAAGGAAGTCTTGCTGCAAAACATCTATAAACTAGTGTTTGTGAGAAGGCACATGATAATAGGTCTGAAGTATTCTTTCCCCACCTTTCTTGCTGAAAACTAGGGCTGTCAATTAATTGCAGTTAACTCATGTGATTAACTAAAAAAAAAAATAATAATCTCTATTAAATGATAGTATCAGAGAGGTAGCCGTGTTAGTCTGGATCTGTAAAAGCAGCAAAGAATCCTGTGGCACCTTATAGACTAACAGAGGTTTTGGAGCATGAGCTTTCGTAGGTGAATACCTACTTTGTCAGATGCATGATGAAGTAGGTATTCACCTACGAAAGCTCATGCTCCAAAACCTGTGTTAGTCTATAAGGTGCCACAGGATTCTTTGCTGCTATTAAATGATTGAATATCAATTGAAACTTATTAAATATTTTTGGATGTTTTTCTACATTTTTCAAATACATTGATTTCTATTTCAACGCAGAATACTAAGTGTACAGTGCTAACTTTATATTATTTTTATTACAAATATTTGCACTATAAAAAGATGATAGTATTTTTCAATTCACCTAATACAAGTACTGTAGTGCAATCTCTTTATCATGAAAGTGTAACTTACATATGTTGATTTTTTTTTGTTACATAACTGCTCTCAAAAATAAAACAATGTAAAACTTTAGAGCCTACATATCCACTCATTCCTACTTCTTGTTCAGCCAACTGCTAAGACAAACAAGTTTGTTTACGTTTACAGGAGATGCTGCCTACTTCTTATTTACAATGTCACCTGAAAGTGAGAGCAGATGTTTTGCATGGCCCTTTTGTAGCCAGCATTGCAAGGTGGTTACGTGCCAGATATACATTCGTATGCCCCTTCATGCACTTTAATGAATGTATAGTTTTGGAAACATTTTCCCAGGGTTTACATCATCTTCACATGCTTGATCAAAGGAAAAAACATAAGAGTTCTACTTGAAGCAGATTGACCACCCTTAGAAAATCACCCAATTCATTTAATTTCCTATGAGTTCCCCGGGCAATACTGTTGCTGAAGTGACTGTATCCAAATTACTATCCTACAGAATTGCAAAAAGTGATGATCTGGGTGGCTTAACTGTGTAAGGCTATGTGTCAAGGCTCATTTGATGTGAGGCTGAACAGCTTCTACTGACTTACTCAGGGCTGTATTCATTAGGCATATGAAAGGCAGATATATGGAAAGAGAACCATATGTTTATAAAGCACCATTGCTCGGATTCAGTCTCTAGAAGGAATTCCACTTTGGATTCTCAGGGTTGGAGAACCTGTTTCTAAGTTAAGAATCCAAAAACGTTTCTTCCCCAGAGTTTATTTTACGATGTACTTTTTTGAGTTGGCCACACTTTCACTTTTCTTGTTTTCAAAAGCATCAGGCTTAGAAAGCCTGTAGAAAGCATCTAAAGAAGTATCTTGTCTTTCTCTTGTTTTTAAAACAAACTTTTTGTTCATTGCTGGTCTTTCTCTTGATTGTTTCCATCTTTTCTTTTGAGGCATCCTTCAAACTACTTATTCTTCAGCAGTGAGAATGGTGCCCAGATGGTATTTTTGTTTTAGGGATAATTACTACTTTTCCGAAGATCTCATCTACTAGGAGTCTCACTCATCCACTTCACCTGTCTTGGAGGAACCTTCCTGAGGTGTGTTGTTTTATTTTAATCTTTACACTTCTTTAGTCTTCTCTTAATTTTTCAATCCTTTCACTTTGGCGTATTTTTCTTTAGGAAGTCTGTGCTGACTGCTAAATCATAAACTGAGTAAAATGTTCCAAAAGGTGGTTAAGCTATGTGGTAACATACAATCCCCAAAAGATAAGCGACTCATTCTTTTGCCCACTACTGTGGGTTCTTAGGGCATGTCAACATTGTAGAGCAGTGCACACTGTGAGAGTGTGGTTTCTAAAGCGCACGAGAGTACACCAGCGCACTACACAGACCAATGCACAGCACATTTGTGTGCTTTAGAAATCACCCTTCCAATAGAGCACATCACATCACTGTTTAGACAAAGGTCAGGTCTACACTACAAACTTAACCTGGTATAACTACGTTACTTGGTGTGAAAAATCCATACCCTTGCATGAACCAGTTATACCAACCTAACCCCCATCAACGGACTTCTCCCGTCAACATAGCTACTGTCTCTCACAGAGATGGATTAACTGTGACAACAAGAGAAGCTCTCCTCTTGGCAGAGTAACATCTTCACTGAAGTGCTACAGTGGCACAGCTGTGCTGCTGCAGTGGTTTAAGTATAGACCTGCCCAAACCCTCAAACAAGATGTAAGGTAAATCATGTGAAGGTAAATTAAAGCTCATTAAAACCCCTCCCCCCGCTGCTCACTCCTGAATATGAAGGGGATATTTTACGCACATTGATTTCTCACCTCTCGTTGATTACCTTAAGTCTCAGAAGTGTCCCCAAAGTAGACATGCCCTTAGAGACCAAAGCCTTTGAGCTTGGACAGTTTTGAGTTTCTTTTTAAGTAAAAATCCAGCAGTGTGAATCATACAAGATGTCTTCATGAGGCATAATTATAGTTATCTTCCCTTCTCTCCCTCCAGAACTCTTGGAGTTCTCCATTACTGTACTCTTCTCTCCTATCCCCACAGTTTCCCAGCTGTTAAGAGGAGGGGAAGGAATTAGAGGTGTTTTTCTTCTGCCCTTCTTGTTGCTTTAATTTCACAAAGAAATGGAGGTAAACTCTTACCACTGGGCAAATCGTCTGCAGTTGCTTTCTTATTAAATGTGTAACAGTAATCATAGGAAGATGTGCTTTGAATTTTCCTGTATTCATCAAAGCCATTGCTTACGAAATCTGCTCCCCAAAATTTTGGGGAGTTTCAGGCATTGATTAATGTGAGCTTCAGGGAAGCTTATGAACCATTTACAAATGACTGCTGTGAGGTTTTATTGCTTGTGCACTATTGGGAGTTTTGATATGGCTATTTCCTGTTTGGCTCCCTGGCTGTACCATGTCAATTTGTATTTTAAACATTTTTTAAAAAAGAGAAGCTTGTCTAGAGTAGACGCTTGTTCTCTTTAATTCATTTTTTATTACCACCCCTTTTTGTCAGGTAGTTAACAGTAAATTTTCAGATCTTTGTCAGAAAATGGTATTCTGTAGAACAGACGGTAAGGCAAGGGTAGTATACAGGCAGACCAGGGGCCAAATCTGGACTGCCAGACACTTTTGAAAGCACCCTGAAATCTTTTTATTTACTAATTCTTATTATTTTCTCTGGAGTTTGGACTTTGACAAAAAATAATCGACTTACCACTGTGGTAGGGGAAAGCAAAAGAGACATGGATGTCCAGTTATTCTGTTGGTGCTTTTATACTAATAGTGGGGTAACTGGGAGCACTTTTATGTCAGCTTAGCTAAAAACTTGTGTTTATGTTGAGAGAAACCAAAATACTGTAGTAAATTCTGAATTAGATAACATATTTAGCTGAAAACATAAATTGCTTTTAGCATACAATAAATCAAGATAGTGTTGAATGTTTTGAAATCACACTGATTAGATTTAAGTTGTTTTATATCAGTTGGTGAAATATTTAATGGAGAAGTTACAGAATTGTAGTATTTTAGTTGCAAGACATGTCATGTAGCTTCATATTCATTGTCTGCATATTTTAAAGTGCCTTTAAGCAACTCCTAATGCTGCATTATTTATACTGTTTTATGATATGCACTCTTTTTTATAAAGGAAAAGTTGTTTGCATTTCTGTTTCATCAGTTTTGTAGTACTTCAGGAAACTGGTATATTTTTGTGAAAAAGGCCCTGAGACAAAATTACTATCTGTCTATACTTCAAACCTACTGACAAAATTAATGGCAATATTTTTTTCCTCTTACCATAGCAAAAGAGAGGGTGAAAACCTGGCCCAGTTGAAATAAAAGGTCAGGATGTTGCTTCAAAGTGTTTGTTTGAAATCCATTGATGTTTGTTTTCTAATGTTCACTTACTTTTTCTGAGCTCTGGTTATTTTCTAAATGCATGTTTAGGGATGTCCTATTTATGTACTTTATACTTTTGGATGTTAGACTGTCGGTTTAAATGTTCTAATGTGTTTTAAATACACTTGACATTGTGTACGAGTAAGGCTGCAAGTCTGTCACAGAAGTCACAGTTTCTGTGACTTTCCGGGACCTCTGTGACTTCTGCAGTGGCTAATGCTGGCTCAGGGGCTGCTCGAGCCAGGCAGCCCCTAGGCCAGCAGCAGCAGTTTTGGTGTGTGGGAGGGGGCTCAGGGCTAGGGGTTGGGAGGTGTGGGGGAGTGCTTACCTCAGGGTGGGGAGCTCCCTGGCTCCCATTAGCATGGCCCTGCAATTCCTAGACTGCAGAGGGGCCGGAGGCTCCCTGCCCCTGCAGCTCCCATTGGCTGTGGTTCCCAGCCAACGGGAGCTGCGCAGCCAGTGCTTCTGGCAGGAGCAGCACGCGGCGCCCCCTGGGCCTGGCCCCTCTGCTGCCTAGGAGCTGCAGGCACACGCAGAGCTGGATAGTCTAGCATAGACCAGCAGGGGTTCCTGGGCATGTGCCATTGCTCACTCTGTCTCCCCCAGCACCAGCAGAGTCCCAGGCCACCTCCTCCAGAACCTGTGGTGCCCCGGGACCACCTCCTCCTCCGCCCCCACCCCCGAATACCTGCGGCCCTCCGCCCAAGTTTTAGTAGGGGTATATAGTAAAAGTCATGGACAGGTCATGAACCGTGAATTTTTGTTTACTGCCCAAGACTCATCCCTGGCTTTTGCTAAAAATATCTGTGACTAAAACGTAGCCTTATGTATAACAGAGGTTCTCCTCTTCAGACTTTATAATCTAGATAGATAATATACCAGCATGGAAGCAAACTGTAAAAGTTTACAGAGCCTGTTGGTGGTGACTTTGTTTTGTTTTGTTTTTTTGCTGCTTTGCTAGCTTCTTCAAATGATTCACACCTTTATCGTCTTTACAGTTCCAGCTTAACTGCTCCACTTTTGTTAACTCTAAGTGCTCTCTCTGCTGTGCTAGCTCCATAGAAAGAAATAGCTCCTTTGCATAGAGAAAAGTGACTGGGTACCCACTGACGTCAATACTTCTTTTTTTCCCTAAAAGTTTTTGAAGATGGTTCCCAAATCTCTAGAGGTCTGTGCTAACTCTTCTCATGCCACTACAACTGCTCTGGCAGCAGGATGTTGGGTCTGCTTCAGGGGGGTGCCTCCCTCCCTGCATGGGAATGTCTGCTGGAGATTGAACCCAGCCTGGTGAGGTCTTCTCTACTGCTTCATAGTTCTTACAGTGTAATTAAGTGTTTGGTCTTAGATACAGGGTCTGGACAAAAAATCATCTAACATCTACTAACCAGGTGCTCAAGATGTCGTCCTAACATTTTTACTGGACCAAAAAGATGGGGAAATTATTTTGAAACTTGTTTTCCATGTCCTAATGAAATGAGCACTGTAAAGTCAAGGAGTAATTCACAGCTCTGATCTGCTCCTTGAATTAACTCTTTACTAGATATGTGGTCCCACCTCTTTCTGCACTCATTTGGAGAGTGGATTCCTCTTGCTCATTCTGATTTGAAAAAAATGGATAACAAGTTTATGAATTTTCCCATGATCTTGTCTAACTTTAAATTACATAACAATGAGTACTTAAAGTAGTTTAAGGTTGTTGTGGTCTCACTTTTTAGAAAGGTATCTTGATGAGCCTCACTTTTTAATTACTAATTGGCACAGCGGAGTGGAAATCAAATCAGTTGTATGTCTGCCAGTCTTCACTTTACTTTTCATTATTCATTGCCCTAAATATTTCTGGGTGAGACTTCCTGAAGGAAACTTCTTAAGAGTTGTTAGCTTAAAAAAAATGATTTTCATGAGGCACTCCTATCCTGATGTTTTTGAATGTTACAAAGAGACCAGCAAACAGACTTGGGTGTATGAATTCTTACCTCCCCCATAGATTAGGGCTCTGATACCTGCTATTGGAGGATCCACTTAATCTTTAAAGGAATTTATGGGTACCTGTGTGTGTGTGTGTGTCTCTCTCTCTCTCTCTCCTATCCCAGCCCGATTAGCTTATTTCTTCAGTTGTACTCCTTACCCATTTATTCATCTTCATGCAGAATATGCACGTTCCAAAGTAGCTGAACAATTTTCCTGATAGCTAAACAGGTCCTCTGAATATTCTTTAAATTAAAGGATGTTGCTTCTCTGTTGCTGGACTTACTATTTTACCAGGCTGAATGAAATGGGATAGAATGCACTTATGAGGTTATTTTCCCCCTCTCTAGTGAGTCTATTTAAAAGCAAATTAAGCATAAATAGAAACTAGCTTTAATACTTTGTTATACTGTCAGGAAATAAGGTGTTGTATCTCTACTATAGCATAAATGCTTTGAACTTTTGTAAGAGATCTGGGCAGGGTTGGCTGAAAATAAATATTGTGTTTATGTTCCTTTGAATGTTTGATTTGGGAGAAAAAAAGATGGCCTTTATATAGTTAAGTGATATTAATAAGAAACAGATATGAAATGACTGATTTAGAAAATTCTTTGATATCTTTGACTTCATTCCAGTTAAATCCTTTAAACTTATTATGCTTAGGAAAATGTAATTACTGCTCTACCAAATAGCTTAAAGAATAAGCAGTACTTAATTGGAGAGTATTCCTAAAATGTACTTCTGCTTAGTCCTTAGTTTCTCTTTAAAATGTAATTGTATATAGAAGCAAATATATCAAGCCAGAATATAATCAACCATTTTTACTTTTCACAATTGGTGGATAGCGTGCATAAAGGGCCACGTATCTGACATAGTCTGGAGCAAAGACTGAGTGTTCTTATAATTGGGGATGCTTTTCTGTTGCTTTCATATATTGGTTGGCTGAGTTAATTGTTTCTTATATGTAATTTAACCCTGGGTGGTCATCCTTTGGAGCATTCCAAGTTTTTTTTTGCATGGGGATCTTTTCTTGTCTAAATCGAAATAAATATAGCGATTGGCTTGTCATGGAGAATACTCAAATTGTTTTTATTTGGTGTTTAGGGAAGATGAAGAGTGTGGTATTGTTCCCTTGCTGCAGCAGTAGCAGGGCAGAACTCGTGTGTATGGGGGTCAAAACTGTGAAAGTCTTGAAATTAATTTGTAATAAAGATGGTGTCCTAACCATACTTCAGTTAGGGACAGCTCTGGAGTGATTTCTCTGAAAAGCCATGCCTAACCATGTCTTAGTAGAACAAGCATTGCCTCCTTCCAATCCAGATGTAAAGCTCACTGCTTCACCCTCACTCTTCTGCTAAGCAGCGCATAGTATACCAGTATTTGCTTCAATAGTTAAAGCATGTATAATTTCCTTTCGGGGCCAAAAATGGAAAAGAAAATTCAAATGAAATGCCAGTATGTTTGTTTTACCATGGAAAGTGATCACATCACAGTGATGGCCTGGTTTAAAATCATAGATAGAAAATCTAAAAAAACTGAAGGTAGCAATTTACAATGAATCTGAATTTGCAAATATTTCATTCTTGGCACATACACAGAGGCCTCTGCTCTATTGCCCTCATTTTGGGAGGATGAATCCTCACTTGAATTTGGCTACAGAGATAAGGGAGTTGCAAATCAATGGTAAGCCCTTAACTTTGACTGCTTCGTTCATTTAATAGTGAAAAGTGCAAGGTCATGCATTTAATGATTAATAACAAGAACTATTGTTATAAGCTGGGGAGGCATCAGTTGAAAGTAACAGAGGAGGAGAAGGACCTTGGAGTATTGGTTGATCATAGGATGACTATGAGCCACCAATGTGATATGGCCGTGAAAAAAGCTAATGTGATCTTGGCATGCATCAGGGGAGGTATTTCCAGTATAGATAAGGAGGTGTTAATACCATTATACAAGGCACTGGTGAGACCTCATCTGGAATACTGTGTGCAGTTCTGGTCTCCTATGTTTAAGAAGGATGAATTCAAATTGGAACAGGTTCAGAGAAGGGTTACTAGGACTATCCAAGGAATGGAAAATCTTGTCTTGTTTAGCCTAACCAAAAGAAGGCTGAGGGGAGATATGATTGCTCTCTATAAATATATTCAAGGAATAAATACCAGGGAGGGAGAGGAATTATTTAAGCTCAGTACCATTGTGGACACAAGAACAAATGGATATAAACTGGCTATCAGGAAGTTTAGACTTGAAATTAGATGAAGGTTTCTAACCATCAGAGGAGTGAAGTTCTGGAACAACCTTCCAAGGGGAGTAGTGGAGGCAAAAGACATATCTGGCTTCAAGAACATAAGAACAGCCGTACTGGCTCAGACCAAAGGTCCATCTAGCCCAGTATCTGTCTACTGACAGTGGCCAGTGCCAGGTGCCCCAGAGGGAGTGAAGCTAACGGGCAATGATCAAGTGATCTCTCTCCTGCCATCCATCTCCATCCTCTGATGAACAGAGGCTAGGGACACCATTCTTTACCCTTCCTGGCTAATAGTCATTTATGGACTTAGCCACCATGAATTTATCCAGTTCCCTTTTAAACATTGTTACACTCCCAGCCTTCGCAACCTCCTTAGGTAAGGAGTTCTACAAGTTGACTGTGTGCTGTGTGAAGAAGAACTTCCTTTTATTTGTTTTAAACCTGCTACCTATTAATTTCATTTGGTGACTCCTAGTTCTTGTATTATGGGAATAAGTAAATAACTTTTCTTTATCCACTTTCTCCACATCACTCATGATTTTATATACCTCTATCATATCCCCCCTTAGTCTCCTCTTTTCCAAGCTGAAGGGGCCTAGCCTCTTTAATCTTTCCTCATATGGGACCCTTTCTGCAACGTTCTTGGGAGGCAGCAGGCCTATCCCGGGTGCTCTGCAAGAACGAGGCCCACACACACTGTGAGTTATTGGCTTTAATGAAGGTAAAGTGACACACCCGCAATGGGGACTCCTGGCATTGCTGTCACGGAGGCGGGGAACCCAGCGCACCGAAGCTCGGCCTGGTATGGAGTCCAAGGGCGGGACTGGGATCATGCAACTATATATACAGAATACAAACACAACTCATACATAAGCAAATAGGGGCTTTCCACAGGGTGTGTCCGCCCCTTGGCCAAAGGCCAGGGACTTTCCACAGGCGGTGTCCGCCCTTTGGCCAAGGGCCATGCAAACTGGTTCTAACTGGTTAAAAGCAAGTTATAACTGGCGTGCCATGTCCTACAATGACCGGCCGCCGAGAAAGCAGAACTACCCTATCTAGGCCGTAACACAGTCTTCCGCGGTTCCCTATACTCTCCAAACCCCTAATCATTTTAGTTGCCCTTTTCTGAACCTTTTCTAGTGCTAGAATATCTTTTTTGAGGTGAGGAGACCACATCTGCACACAGTATTCAAGAGGTGAGCGTACCATGGATTTATATAAGGGCAATAATATATTCTCTGTCTTATTCTCTATCCCCTTTTTAATGATTCTTAACATCCTGACTAAGACTGATAAGTTTATGGAGGGGATGATATAATGGGATAGCCTAATTTTGGCGATTAATTTGTCTTTGACTACTAGTGGCAAATATGCCCAATGGCTTGTGATGAAATGTTAGATGGGGTGGGATCTGAGTTACTACAGAGAATTATTTCCTGGGTGTCTTGCTGGTGAGTCTTGCTCATATGCTAAGGATTTAGCTGATTGCCATATTTGGAGTCGGGAAGGAATTTTCCTCCAGGGCAGACTGGCAGAAGCCTTGGGGTTTTTTCCTTCCTCTGCAGCGTGGGGCACGGGTCACTTGTTGGAAGATTTTCTGCACCTTGAAGTCTTTAAACCATGATTTGAGGACTTCAGTGGCTCAGACACGGGTTTGATACAGGAGTGGGTGAGTCAGATTCTGTGGCCTGCATTGTGCAGGAGATCAGACTAGATGATCATAATGGTCCTGTCTGACCTTAAAGTCTATGATTCTATGATTTCTGGATACTTAATATCCAGAAAAAATATACCAGAAGTATAACAGATTCAGAAATGGGGGACAGTTACTAGAGGTATGGAAAATTCCAGGATATTTTTAAAGATTGTGAAATTAATGTGATGAGGAAATGAATGAGGAATAAGAGATAAGAATGCTGCCCGATTAACTTTCTCTAGCACTTATTTATCTTCTCATAGCACAGGAATAAGGAGATGAATGAAAATTAAATGAATGAAATTTTAAAAATAAAATTTTATTTAAACACAACATATAGCCATTTTATGGCAGCAAATGCCACAAGTTACAGAGGCAAAGTGTTGGGCTGCAGTAATTCTTCAGTAGCCATCTCTGCTTAGAAAATGACCTTTAAGTGGGATAGTGATGTTTTGGGGAAATCCTTGTGGAACTGTGCTGGCCAGGGAGATGGGCAGAGCAACAGAGTCCTGGCATCCAGGAGATTGGCTTGGTTTGGGATTAAACTCATTGGGAAAACCACATTTTCTCCTACCTTAAACTAATTATTTGGAGAATGCTCAAGGATCTGATTTTCCTTGGATATATTTATTTTTACTATAGTGAAATCCTCCAGATCCCCTCTGACACTTATTTCTAGAGAAAAGGGGATGGTCCAGGCCAAGTTCTGGAAGATCAAGGACAGGAAACAGAAGAATGAGTTTCCCGGGAGGAGAACCTTGAGAATAGAAAACATTATTCTCAAATAGATGAGCAACCAGTTTTAATTGTGGCGAGAACATTAAAAAAAATCATAAGGAAGAAAAAAAGCAGATGGTGAGCATGCCACAGTAACAGAAGTAGAACAAGATAGTAATTTTGTCCTTGGAGTTTTTTTTCATATAGACCCTTTTGCAAAAGGAAATGTTCAGATCACCAGTCCATTTCATATAGGTAACTAAATAGTCATCAGGTCTGGAGTTGAAAACTGGCAATAAAAGACTGCATATCTTACTTCCAGTACATTAACTTGGATATCAACAACTGTGTGTATTAACTTCAAAAATAAATGATCAGAAATTCCTTTTACTCCCACTTAATCCTGAGTGAAGTATATGGCAACTGGATGATAGCTGGTTTAAGTAAAGATGGTGCTTTTACTCCGTTTTATCAGCCTTTTCGTCATTACTTCAATTTCAAACCAAGGCTACAATTGCAGTGCCACCTTAAGAACTAGAGTATTTCTCCAAACCATCTTTTGAAGTCATGGGATATACCTTATCAAAGGGATGACATGGGGAAGACTTGCCAAGCCACTGGGCAAAGCTTGAATAATAAATATTGGTACTATTTGAACATTTCTTCTAGAAGTCTGGCTGGCAAAAGTTATACTAAAGACTTTTTTTGTTTTAGAACTATTGGCTTATTTTAAAAAACGTTTGACTTTTCCACAATAAACTGCACATTAGTATTTCTACATCGCTACAGAGTTGTTTACATTTGAACAATGTTATGAACAATGTTCAAATGTAAAATGCTGTCTTAATGTACATGACTGCCTGGTCCAGTGTGTGCTTCAAATACAGCAGCTTCAAATTAAGCTATTTCTATGAATTTGCAAGAGGAAGGATTATAAATCGGTCATTTTTTTCTTCTGCTTGGGTTTAATTTCAACACTGGAAGGTCTCCTTGTCTCCAACTATATAAATTTACATATGAAGTACTAATGGCAAATACTCGTGTGTTCTGCATGTAAAATGTGTGTAATGTTTTAAGGCCTATTTTAATTAGGGTAGCTAGTTTTTAATTTTCCTCAGCATGCTGTGGTTGCTTAGTGTCCCATTCTAACAAAGAATGCAACAATGAAGTAATTAAGACTGATAGATTTAAAAAAAAAAAAAAAAAAAACCTCTGGTTCCAACTCTGGTTCCAACCAGGGCATCAAAACTCTCTCTCTCGAATTCTATATAATAACTTTTGGCCTGATTTTCAAAGTTATTAACACCTGACGTTTACATTCATTTGCTGGAATTTTGAGGGCACCCACCTTTTTATTGCCATTCCTCTTATGAGCATTTTGAGTTCTTAAGGGTTTAGATTTCTGGACCCAAACCTTTACTTTAGGGAGCAAAATCATATAGAACCTATGCTCAGTTCCTTTAAGTGCCTTATATCCAATTAAAAATGATTTGCAAGACACAAAAATATTATATCTGATCTCCATCTACTCATCTCCTCTTTTCTGTTCTTCCTCCCCACTACTTTCCACAGTTAAGCTTTTACTTGTCTTTTTGTCCCCAGTCTGAACTATTGAATCCCTTTCTCTTAAGTTGTTTGCACAAAGCCTTCTTTCAGTTTGCCGCCTTATTAACTCAGAAGCAAATTCTATGCATGAAGAGTATTGTGTGCGGATTGTGATATTTCAGATACTGAAGGAAACTATATATAATGGCTATACTTATGTGTAGGAAGAATAATTGCTTAGAACACACTTAATGAATGTCAGGACTACTTAGAAGAATATCTTGTCTCAAACGATCACTTGTGAAGCTTATTTTGTGCTATCACTTTTGAATATTCACTTTCCAAAATAGAAGAAGCAGAAGTCTTCACTTTTTATTTAAAAACATGAAACATATGTAATAGACGGAAAACAAGTAGTGGCCTAGAGCATTGAATACATAGTATTCACCACTCGGGGCACGAGCCCCCACCACTCTCCCATCCAGGAGGGTTTGTGGGAGGAAGAAATTCTCAAGACAAAGCCAGCCCTGGAGTCGCTCATCCATTTTGAGTGGGTAGCAGCAACCCTCAATTCCCTGTACGTTCATTACTTTTCTTTCTGAAGTTTTTTACTTGGGTAATGTGACTGACATGCTGTTTCCTCCAAGCCCCTCCTGTCCGTTACTCCACAGGCTGCTCACCATCAGCTTTGACATCCGTGTTCCTATTTTCCTGTTCCTAATGCCCCTACCATTTAACATCCTCTGTCCCTTCCTTTGGTTTTCCTTGTTTTGTTTCTTCTCATCCTTTGTCTGCTAGGTTGCTTTAGCAGCCTAATTTAGCACATACCCTTAATTTGTCTTCTGGCAGATGTCTACACAGCGGTAGAGAAGTCAGTTCACAAGCTTATCAATGCCAGCTGATCATTCAGATATCTAGTCTTGCAGTGAGTCTTGTGGTAAGGCAGAAGTACCCAATATCTAGCATAACTTTAAAGCCATTGTTCTGGGCCCTGTCTGCACTATATGTAAATCCAGGCAAAGCTCTCAAACACCAGTGCTCCTGGCCAGCTCTCCTTGTGTTCCCTTCCATCCTCAGGGTAGCCAGGTTTCTCTTCCAAATTTCTTGTAGACTCAACATGAGTCAAAAACCTTCTGCAGGGAAATGTCTAGGCCAGGAGGCTTGATTTCAAGCTGAATCCTCAGGGATGTTTCTTCAACCTTTTTTGTTTGTTTGTTGCTAGCATGGAAGAATATTCATATCACTGCACATTAAGGCTTTCTTTTAATTGCCATGTTTGGCCTGCAGAAGTAAGCCTTCAATTTCGAGTAGAAACTGTAATGCTAGCAGTGCAGAATGAAGAAAATGCAAGTATGTTTCTTTTAGGAATGCAAAGGAAAAATGTCAAGTTGTTCTATTCACTGACACTGTTGAAATGCTGAAACTCAGATTACTGTGTTGTTGTTTTTTTTCCTTTTCACAGGCCAGTATGGAAATCCTTTAAATAAATACATTAAACATTATGAAGGATTGTCGTATGATGTGGATTCATTACACCAAAAACACCAGCGTGCCAAAAGAGCAGTGTTGCATGAAGACCAATTTCTGCACCTAAATTTTCATGCACATGGAAGGTGAGTAATTTTTATTTAAAGCTTTTCACCTTAAGAATACTTTCCATTTATTTTAACAAAACACAGATTTGTTGGTTGAAGTACTATACAAGTGCATATAAATGCTACATAACTTGAATGTTAAAAATATTTTAAAGATACCTTTCATAATGCAAGTGAATTAACTGTAAGTGTTCAGAGTAAATCATACTGAGTTGCAACTGTCATTTTTACATAGACTTCCTCAAATTTTTTTGTTTAACCTCAAACCAAAGATTTTATTTTTGGCTAAGCTTAAATCTCTTTTTTGGTTTTTGAAATATATTAAGAGTGGAGTGGCATAGTTATTCCTGGTTTTGTAATGCTTTTTTGGACTTTGTGCATAACTTAAAGCTGTACACTGAACTTTGCCTGTGAGTAGTCTTCATTGTAGAAAATAGTCCAATTGGGGACAAAATACTAAATTTCATAAGCAACTAAAAATGCATTTTCTATACTTATAACTGAAAACTGAAGTTATCTAACTCCATGTTGCCAGAGAAAATTAGGTAATTCCATAGTGTCACATTGTAGATAAATGGGGTGTGTTGGTGAAAGCTAGCACTGTGTTGCAAAGATTTGAAAAACCATGGCCCTGCAGGTAGCTGCTCTTCTCCCCCTTCCCCTTCTCCCCCACCCCCCATAAAGAGAACTCTTGCATTTAACTTAACTTTTGCTCTTCCTGATTTTTATGGTCAAATTTGCTCTGAGACTGTCTAAATGCTATAAGTGCTACAGGAGCACAGTTCTTTGGTCGCATAGCTGTAGGGGGTTTTCTGTTATGTTGCCTGATTCTTTAGTAGTAGTTAATTATTATTGATTTCCAATTAATACTGATTAGGGTACTATAGGTTCTAGTCCTAGGATCTGGCATGACAGAATCAAGGTTGAGTTCAGTATCTGGTTGGGAACCCCAGAGTACATACTGTAGACACTCAGACTGAGGGGAAATCAAAGCTTTAACACCTTTTGTGAACACAGTTTGTAAAGCCACAAACTGCAAAAAAAGATAGCAAAAATACAGAGTTACAGTGATCTATTGTACCATTCCTCACATATGTACTCATATAGTCATACCCTTGCTTGGGGATCAGATGGCAAAAGACAACCTGCACTGTCCCTGGCATGCCAAACGAATACCAGGGTTCAGATTGACAGATAACAATGACTCCCTTTATGTGGTGGTCTGGCCTCTTGTAGGGCCCAGGTGCTATCATGAATAGTCATTCAAATGCGCAGTCTCCCTTGTTCATATCCAACTTTTATCCTATAGATAAGTGTATTAATGATTTTTGCTTATTACCATATACATCAGTTAATTGCCAGGGCAAATACGTGGTTAAGCATCTGCTGACAATCTATCCAAACATAACAAGCCTAGAATCAGCTCAACATTCCTGTGGTTACCTGGTAGCATTTTGGACAGCCCCTTCCCTTTAGCATGCTATTCCCAGTTCCCAAAAACTCAGAGTAACATGGCCATTTACCTGTGCCAGAGTTCACAGGCCTCAAAGCCTTATATTAACTGCTTAACCTTATGTCTTATAGACTCATAGACTTGAGGGTCAGAAGGGACCAAAATGATCATCTAGTCTGACCTCCTGCACAAAGCAGGCCATAGAACCCTACCCATCCACTTCTATAACAAACCCCTAACCTATATCCGAGTTATTTTAAAGTCTTCAGATTGTGGTTTGAAGACCTCAAGCTGCAGAGAATCCACCAGCAACTGACCCATGTCCCACGCTGCAGAGGAAGGCGAAAAACCTCCAGGTCTTCTGCCAATCTGCCCCGGAGGAAAATTCCTTCCCAACTCCAAATATGGCGATCAGCTAAACCCTGAGCATGTGGGCAAGACTCACCAGCGAGCACTCAGGAAAGAATTCTCTGCAGTAATTCAGATCCTGTCCCATCCAACATCCCATCACAGACCACTGGGCATACTTATCTGCTGATAATCAAAGATCACTTGCCAAAATTAAGCTATCCCATCATACCATCCCTTCTATAAACTTATCAAGCTTGGTCTTAAAGCCAGATATGTCTTTTGCCCCCACTACTCCCCTTGGAAGGCTGTTCCAGAACTTCACTCCTCTGACGGTTAGAAACCTTCGTCTAATTTCAAGTCTAAACTTCCTAGTGTCCAGTTTATACCCATTTGTTCTTGTGTCTACATTGGTACTAAGCTTAAATAATTCCTCTCCCTCCCTAATATTAATCCCACTGATATATTTATAAAGAGCAAGCATATCCCCCCATAGCCTTCTTTTGGCTAGGCTAAACAAGCCAAGCTCTTTGAGTCTCCTTTCATAAGGCAGGTTTTCCATTCCTTGGATCATCCTAGTAGCCCGTCTCTGAACCTGTTCCAGTTTGAATTCATCCTTCTTAAGCATGGGAGACCAGAACTGCACACAGTATTCCAGATGAGGTCTCACCAGTGCCTTATATAACGGTACTAACACCTCCTTATCTTTGCTGGAAATACCTCGCCTGATGCATCCTAAAACCGCATTAGCTTTTTTAACGGCCATATCACATTGGCGGCTCATAGTCATCCTGTGATCAACCAATACTCCAAGGTCCTTCTCCTCCTCTGTTGTTTCCAACTGATGTGTCCCCAACGTATATCTAAAATTCTTATTATTAATCCCTAAGTGCATGACCTTGTACTTTTCACTATTAAATTTCATCCTATTACTATTACTCCAGTTTACAAGGTCATCCAGATCTTCCTGTATGATATCCCGGTCCTTCTCTGTGTTAGCAATACCCCCCAGCTTTGTGTTATCCGCAAACTTTATTAGCACATTCCTGCTTTTTGTGTCAAGGTCAGTAATAAAAAGGTTAAATAAGATTGGTCCCAAAGCTGATCCTTGAGGAACTCCACTGGTAACCTCCTTCCAGCCTGACAGTTCACCCTTCAGTACGACCCGTTGGAGTCTCTCCTTTAACCAGTTCCTTATCCACCTTTCAATTTTCATATTGATCCCCATCTTCTCCAATTTAACTAACAGTTCCCCATGTGGAACCGTGTCAAATGCCTTACTGAAATCGAGGTAAATTAGATCTACTGCATTCCTTTGTCTAAATAATCTGTCACCTTTTCAAAGAAGGAGATCAGGTTGGTTTGGCACGATCTACCTTTAGTAAAACCATGTTGTAACTTGTCCCAATTACCATTGACCTCAATGTCCTTAACTACTTTCTCCTTCAAAATTTTTTCCAAGACCTTACATACTGCAGATGTCAAACTAACAGGCCTATAGTTACTCGGATCACTTTTTTCCCTTTCTTAAAGATAGGAACTATGTTAGCAATTCTCCATCTATACGGTACAACCCCTGAGTTTACCGATTCATTAAAAATTCTTGCTAACGGGCTTGCAATTTCATGCTCCAGTTCCTTTTAATATTCTTAGATGAAGATTATCTGGGCCCTCCGATTTTGTCCCATTAAGCTGTTCAGGTTTGGGTTCTACCTCAGATGTGGTAATATCCACCTCTATATCCTCATTCCCGTTTGTCTTCCTTCCATTATCCCTAAGCTCCTCGTTAGCCTTATTAAAGACTGAGACAAAGTACTTATTTAGATATTGGGCCATGCCTAGGTTATCCTTAACCTCCATTCCATTCTCAGTATTTAGCGGTCCCACTTCTTCTTCTTTCTTTGTTTTCTTCTTATTTATATGGCTATAGAACCTTTTACTATTGGTTTTAATTCCCTTTGCAAGGTCCAACTCTACATGGCTTTTAGCCTTTCTCACTTTATCCCTACATGTTCTGACCTCACTAAAGTAGCTTTCCTTGCTAATCCCACCCTTCTTCCACTCCTTGTAGGCTTTCTGCTTTTTCTTAATCGCCTCTCTGAGATGCTTGCTCATCCAGCTTGGTCTACAACTCCTGCCTATGGTTTTTTCCCCCTTTCTTGGGATGCAGGCTTCTGATAGTTTCTGCAGCTGTGACTTAAAGTAATTCAAGGCCTCCTCCACATTTAGATCCACAAGTTCTTCAGTCCAATCCACTTCCCTAACTAATTTCCTTAATTCTTTAAAGTTTGTCCTTGAGAAGTCAAAAACCCTAGTCCCAGATCTATTTTTGTTTATCCTTCCATCTAGTTTGAACTGAATTAGCTCATGATCACTCGAACCAAGGTTGTCCCCCTACAACCATTTCTTCTATGAGGTCCTCACTACTCACCAAAACCAAATCTAAAATGGCATCCCCTCTTACAGCATATGGGCCTTGTAGGTTCCTTGCATTACTGCCAAGTGAAATTGTCATAAACAGATAGCTAAGGGTTAATGTCTCTTTCACCTGAAACACCTGACCAGAGAACCAATCAGGAAACCGGATTTTTTTTCAACTTTGGGTGGAGGGAATTGTGTGTCTGAGTCTTTTGTCTGTCTGCCTGCTGTCTCTGAGCTTTGGAGAAGTAGCTCTGTTTTCTAATCTTCTGTTTCTAAGTGTAAGGACAAAGAGATCAGATAGTAAGTTATATGGTTTCTTTTCTTTGGTATTTGCATGAATATAAGTGCTGGAGTGCTTTGATTTGTATTCTTTTTGAATAAGGCTGTTTATTCAATATTCTTTTAAGCAATTGACCCTGTGTTGTATCATCTGTATACAGAGAGACTATTTGTATTTTTTCTTTCTTTTTATATAAAGCTTTCTTTTAAGACCTGTTGGAGTTTTTCTTTACTTCAGGAAAATTGAGTCTGTACTCACCAGGGAATTGGTGGGAGGAAGAAATCAAGGGAGATCTGTGTGTTGGATTGCTAGCCTGACTTGGCATTCCCTCTGGGGAAATAGGAAAGTACTTTTTTTTTTCAGGACTGGGAACGGAGAGGGGGAGTCTCTCTGTGTAGTTTCACAGAGCTTGTGTCTGTGTATCTCTCCAGGAGCACCTGGAGGGGGGAAGGGAAAAAGGATTATTTCCCTTTGTTGTGAGACTCAAGGGATTTGGGTCTTGGGGTCCCCAGGGAAGGTTTTTCAGGGGGACCAGAGTGCCCCAAAACACTCTAATTTTTTGGGTGGTGGCAGCAAGTACCAGGTCCAAGCTGGTAACTAAGCTTGGAGGCTTTCATGCTAACCCCCATATTTTGGACGCTAAGGTCCAAATCTGGGAATAAGGTTATAAGGTTATAACAGAAATAAAATGCTAAAGATAGCTCTGTAGGCTACAACTGTAGTAAATCTATCCCCTTGAGAGATGGAAGCTAGGTTGAGGGAAGAATTCTTCTGTCAACCTAATGGTGTCACTACTGGGCCTTAGGTCAGCTTATTTTTATGTCTGTCAGGAATGTGAATTTTTCATGCCCCCTGAGTGATGTATCTAGGTCGATATAGGTTTAGCTGTAGATCAGGCCTGAATCTAGACTCATGTAATATTGATATAGCCATATACATCTCTGATGTAGGAAAGTATTATCTTTATTTGGCACGGTAGAACAGAGTTACAGAAAACATCACATTTCAGATACCTTCATTTTGGTTGCCTCAGTGACTGCGTGCTTAACTTGAAGTATCCAGGGCTTGATATTTCAGAGTTTCTGAGCATCCAGAGCTCTGTTATTTCAACTGGAGTTGTAGGTGTCACAGTTAAGCACCCAGAAAATGAGGAACAGTTAGTAGCCACATCTTAAAAATTTTAATCAGAGTGACTTGACCAGCATCACATAGGAAACCGGTGGCTGAGGAGGGATAAAGCCCAGATTACCTGGATCCTAACCTCAGGCCTTGCCCACAAGAACTATCCTTTCTATTCCTGCAGCAATTTGCCTTATTCAGTATGAACCTTCTGGGGGAATGCAAACGTGGGAAAGGAAATAGAAATTCTCAGCTGTTTATATCTAAGCAAAACCCAAATGGGATTTCAGGGAACACAGAAAAGGCTGCTTCTGTTGCCCTTAAGTCTTTTCCACTTCTATATTTTAAAGGCCTGCTGCAAACAATGAATGTTTTGGAGCTTCTCAAAAAGACAAAAGAATATTCATGTGTCTCAGCTGTGTTCCTCTGGGCGGTGTTCACCATTTCCTTGGATTACTTTTGAGGATCAGTGGGTGCATTATACACTGAGGCAAGTGCTCCAGGTCTCCTGAGCTCCTAGTTACGTAGGTCTGGTCTACACTACGCGTGTAAACCGAATTTAGCAGCGTTAAACCAATTTAACCCTGCACCCATCCGCACAACGAGGCTCTTTATATCGATATAAAGGGCTCTTTCAACAGATTTCTGTACTCTCCCCGACGAGAGGAGTAGCGCTGAAATCGGTATTGCCATGTCGGATTAGGGTTAGTGTGACCTCAAATCAACGGTATTGGCCTCTGGGCGGTATCCCACAGGGCACCATTGTGACCGCTCTGAAAAGCCATCTGAACTCGGATGCACTGGCGAGGTAAACAGGAAAAGCCCCGTGAACTTTTGAATTTCATTTCCTGTTTGCCCAGCATGAAGCTCTGATCAGCACGGGTGGCGATGCAGTCCCAAATCCAAAATGAGCTCCAGCATGGACCGTACGGGAGATACTGGATCTGATCGCTGTATGGGGAGACAAATATGTTCTATCAGAGCTCCATTACAAAAGATGAAATGACACAGCATTTGAAAAAATCTCCAGGCTATGATAGACAGAGGCCACAGCACAGTGCTGTGTGACAAGCGTAACGGAAAGCCAAAGAATCAAATGGACGCTCATGGAGGGAGGGAGTACTGAGGACTCCAGCTAACCCGCAGTCTCCGAAAAGTATTTGCATTCTTGGCTGAGGTCCCAATGCCTGAAGGGTCAAAAACATTTTCCCAGGTGTTTCAGGGTATGTTGTCAATTTACACCCTTCTCCCCCCCCCCGAAAGAAAAGGGGAAAAAACACGTTTTTTGCCTTTTTTCAGTGTCACCGTGTGTCTACTGCATGCTGCTGATAAACGGGGTGCTGCAGCACTGAACACCAGCATCCCCTTCCCGGTGGCAGACGGTACAATATGACTGCTATCCATCGTTGTCATCAGCCCGTGAGTGCTCCTGGCTGGCCTTGGTGAGGTCGGCTGGGGGCGCCTGGGTAAAAATGGGAATGACTCGCGGTCATTCCTGGCAGATGGTACAGAATGGCTGGTAATCGTCTTCATCATAGCAGCGGGAGGCTGGGCTCCTCTCCCCCGCCATCCTTTAATGTCCGGCCTGGACTATCATAGCAACTGGAGGTTTCCTCCCCCTCATTTTATCTCACTAAAAAGTCTGTGTTTTTCTTATTCCAGCATTCTTTATTACTTCATCACACAAATGGGGGGACACTGCCCCGGTAGCCCAGGAGGGTTGTGGGAGGAGGGAAGCAATGGGGTTGTTGCAGGGGCACCCCCTAGAAGGGCATGCAGCTCATCATTTCTGCGGGATCTCTGGGGCTCTGACCCGGAGCGGCTGTGCTGTCTGGTTCTCTAGTACACTTGCCCCATATTCTTGGCAGGACTGACTCTCTATTTTTAGACAAAACATAAAGAAGGGAATGACCCGGGGAGTCATTCCCATTTTTGTCCATGCGCCCCTGGCCAATCTCAGCGAGGAGCACCCATGACAGCAGCAGACGGTACAGAATGACTGATAACTGTCATCTCATCGCCAGTTTACAATGGCATGGCAGACGGTACAATAGGGATGGTAACCGTCTCTGCTACCTTGCAAAGGCAAATGAATTCTGTTGTGTAGCACTACAGTACCGCATCTGTCAGCAGCATCCAGTACACATACGGTGACAGTGGCAAAAGGCAAAACGGGCTCCATGGTTGCCATGCTATGGCGTCTGCCAGCGCAATCCAGGGAAAAAGAATGCGAAATGATTGTCTGCCGTTGCTTTCACGGAGGAAGGATTGAGTGACGACATTTACCCAGAATCACCCGCGACACTGTTTTTGCATTGGGATCTCAACCCAGAATTCCAATGAGCGGGGGAGACTGCGGGAACTATGGGATAGCTACGGGATAGCTACCTACAGTGCAATGCTCCGGAAATCGACACTAGCCTCAGTACATGGACACACACCGCCGAATTAATGTGCTTAGTGTGGCCGCGTGCACTCGACTTTATACAATCTGTTTTACAAAACCAGTTTATGTAAAATTGAAATAATCCCGTAGTGTAGACATACCCTTAGATGTGTTTCACAGAGTTCACCTGGCTGGGGGAACTAAGGTTGCTAATTAAGACTGCAGGGACAACATGACAAGAAAGCAGGGAGTATAGGCTTGGCAAAGACATTTTCTAACCACTGTCACTTTCTAATAATGTTTGGGTTACAGATATGTAAAAGTAAAATATGAGCACAGCCTCTCCCCAACTCCTGGTGTCTGATCTTGGTGCTCTTGAGAGCCCTGGGTTTGGTTGAAGTACTTAAGGCAGGGTCCCCAAACTGGGGGGCAGCCCCCATAGAGGCATGTGGAGGAACATTGAGGGGGTGTGTGGAAGGGCCTAGGCCAGCCCCATGAGGGCTACTTTTCCAGACTAGCTCCGTCCCCATCCTCACTTTTCCTCCACCTGCGTTCAGCCCCCAGTCCTGAGCTGCCTTCAGGCCCTGCCCAGCTCCCCTGGGGGGTGGGGTGGGGATGAGAGGGAGTGCCATGTTTCCAGTCCAGCTCTGCCCTCATTCCCTCTCTGTCCCTCCCTCCCCCAACCAGCTCTGCATCTAGCCCTAGCTCCATCCCAAGCTCTGCTGTTGAGGAAGCCTTGGCTGTGCAGTAATGGAGGGAGGACACTGACAGATTCCATTACTGGTTAGGGAGAAGGATGACTGGAAAAGGTTGCTCAGCTCTTGCATGTTGCAATGGTCTGTCCTCTTGCTTAGAAAAGTATCCCGCTTCTAAAACAGCTTCTCTCCCCCTCTTGCCTGTGTCCTACAGCTGCCCTCTCTATTCTGTTGTGTGTGTAGAGACATTTAAAGTCAAGAGCCCTACTTGAAGAAAACCCATTGTTCCAATAGGGGAGAGTCGTTCAACGTTGATGGTTGTGCTATAGCTTCTCAGACAATTTTTCTGCTAGGTGTCATGCTGCTGCTACAAAATGGATGCTCTAATCAACAAAGGAGGTTATAATGCAGCATGAAGGTCATGCTCTAAATGAATACAATGGAAAGTAGAGCCCCTGAAACAACATGTGGTTTATAATTTGATACTGACACATCCTCTGTTTCACATTGACCACTTGTGATCAGTAAATAATCAATGAAATTCTCCAGAAAAGTACCAGGATTATATTGGTGTTGTAAACAGGTTCCATCATCTCTTACTACATTTTACTTACCTAAAAATTTTAGCTGGTGTGGTATTCCATGTTCTAAATATTGCCATCGTGTGTTGATAGTTATCGGCTGCCTTTCACCAAAGAAGTGGTTTCTCTTCAATGGTGGATAAGTCATCCATATATGTAGCTTTATCTACAAGCTAATTTTAAAGCTCCATTGGATGAAAATAGCTAAATAAAATTTAGATAGTTATCTTTGAAAGACTTTCCACTGTAAACTAGTCGCTTGTGTTCCAGTGCCATAAGGTAACTGAGCCCAGGAACCTGACGGTTTTTTGTTTTTTTTTAAAGATAGCTTGAGAACATCTGCAGTTGCCTTAGAAAGTATTTTGAAAAAAAAGCATGAAAGGGATATAAACCTGTGCGCTTCAGGGCATAAGCCAACTTCTTACTGAAGGGTGGTTAGGAGGAATCTTCCTACCCAGACAGGTGTCACTGTTCTGGTTGAGCTCCGTGTAGACACTCACCAGGCTGCTAAATTTGGATCTCAACACTGGACTTCTGTGTTTTTTGGCTTTCTGAGCAGACTCCAGGTACAACCTCTGGCTTTGGGTCTCTAGGCACACTTTCAGGGTGCAGATTCTCCATCTAACTCTGTCCCCTCTCCAAGCTGGGACTTTGTTGCCCACTTGCCTAGGCCCTGATGCTAGCATCATCTTCCCAAGGCTTTCCAGTAACTTAAGTACATCCATTCCAGAACTCCAGTGTTGTGGGCACTCTGCTTTACGGTTTATCCCTTCAGAGACATCTAATAGCTGAAGCAAACTGCTAAACTTGCGTACTGTTTCCAGCGCAATCATTCTTCATTTTAGATGGCATCAGAGGTACAGATCTAGGCAAAACAAGAAACATCTGCGCAAAAATCGCGCTCTCTGTTTCATCAACACTTTTTTCAGCATTCTTTGGGACTGTACTCTGTCTTCTCATGATTCCAGGACTCTTTCTCCAGATCAGGCTTCTCTTCCAGATCCTGGAGTCACTGTCTGACCTCTGCAGTGCGTTTCCTCTACCTGTGGCTGGTGTCCCGCAGTCAAATAGTGTTCTCTCTCTCCTCAGCCTCTGATTTTAAAGGGCTGTTACCCACACCTGGGCTGTATCTACACTTAATTTGCACAGCAGCAGTGCTTCAGTGTAGATAATCACTACAATGATGGGAGGGATTCTCTTGTTGCTGTAGTTAATTGACTTCCTCTAGAGGCAGTCACTAGATTGACAGAACTCTTCCATTGACCTAGCCCTGTCTAGACTGGGGGTTAGGTCAGCATAGGTACATCTCTCAGAAGATGGATTTTTTTACATCCTGAAAGACACATCTATGCAGATAAAAGTTTTCAGTGTAGCCCATCCCCTGGTTTTTGTGCCCCTTATGGAGAAAAGCCACTGCTCCAAACCCCACTCTGTGGACAAACTTGGTTGAACTGGGTCCCATAGGCTTCAGCTTTTCCACTGTCCTAAGGTGCTCCCTCTTGAGTAAGAGCTCTTTTTGGTGATGACTATCCATTGCGCCTGGTCTGGGAGAGACATGACACCAGCTGTGATAGCAGATGACTGACTATACGTCGCCTGAGGTATTTAGTGATGCAGGAACTTCATTAAATGAACCACAATTCAGAAGTGTTATGTAGGTCTCCAAATAGTCACAGCAGGTTAGTACCCAATTGCCGACTTTGGGATTTTTGCACCTTCTCCTGAAACATCTGGTACTGCTTGCTGCTGCAGGCTGAGTAGTGGACTAGATATGTCTGGCCTGGTAATACTTACATTAATTGTTTTGAATGCATTCTGAAACTAAACAGCAAAGATTAAATATACACATAGTGTTCAGTGTAGAAATAAAGTGTTATTAAAATTATGACAATCTTTAAAAATGATGTTGCTGGTGTTTCAACCACAAAAGCAAACTATGCAGTGTTGTGGGTGACATTTGCCAACAGGTAAATAGATATTAGATCAAGAAATCGTTATTTACTATAAACAGCAGTACCTGGCATATGTAGATGGATGGATATGGATTAAGGGCACATATTCAGCCTTGGGATTCCTAACTATGAATATAGCTTTTGTTTTATACATAACTTATTTTTATGGTAATATGGAAAAAAAATCTGTTTACGGGTTTTTTTTACATTTGCTATTGTAGGAACTGACTTCTTAGATATTCAGTCATAACTCTGTTTTGAATGTACATTCAAAATTACTTATTGTTATGTTTCAGAAGTTTAAGGACTGATTGTTAATAAACCATGCTAGCAAAGATTGTAAATGCACTTTGTGGAGAGGGGAGAACATTGCACATTTTTGCAGCCATTTAACTACAGTAAACTGCCACTTAAATACCACCCAAAAAAGATGTCTTCTATGATCTGTTTGCAAAAGTCATCTTGAGTGCAGACCCATTTGAGCTTGTAGAGTCTAGGTGAAATGTCTTGTAACATAGACCCTGAGTCTGCAGTGGGCTGCACCAAACAAGTACTTGAGAGGTCTACACCTAAAACTTAGGTCAACCCAGCCACGTTTCTAAGGAGCATGAAAAATCCTCGCCCCTGAGCTATGTAGGGGTAAAACAACCTAGCCCCAGTTGTAGATGGTGCTAAGTCAATGGAAGAATTCTTCTGTCAACCTTCCTACTGCTTATTGGGAGAGGCGGATTAACAGCGATGACTGACACGCACACCCCGTTGCTGTGGTGAATGTCTACACTGAAGTGCTACAGCAGCACAGCTGCAGTTGTGCTGCTGTAGTGGTTTCAATGTAGACATAGTCTAAGCCCAAGTATAGACACCATTAGATTGATGGAAAAATTCTTCCATTGACCTAGCTACCACCTTTTGAGGGGACAGATTTACTACAGTGACGGGAAATCCTTCTGTCACCGTAGCAAGCAGCTACACTGCAGCACCACAACCGTGCTGCTGAAGTGCTTATAGTGTAGACCTACTTTAAGGCTCTGCCTGTGTGTAGTGGTCTGCCTTCATGGAGCCAGTTGTAAGACTGAGTCCTTAGCAGAGGAATTTATATTTTAAAACCTTCATTCCCTAGCTGAATTCTTAGCTTAGCTTGCAGTCTGGGTGATACTTTAATGGCCCAGTTGTAAACACTTGATAATACAGATTAATATAATACTTACATCTCCTTCAATGTGCAAGGATACTAAGCACCTCTACCCCGATATAACACTGTCCTTGGGAGCCAAAAAAATCTTACTGCATTATAGGTGAAACTGCATTGTATTGAACTTGCTTTGATCCGCCAGAGTGCGCAGGTCCCCCCCCACACACACACTGCTTTTCTGCATTATATCGGGTCACGTTATATTGGGGTAGAGATGTACTTCTAAACTTTTTAAAACTCTTGCCCATTGTACAAAAGGAGAAGTGCCTGTTAAAATGAGACAAAAGCTTTTGTAGAAGTGTGGCATATCTATATATTTTTATTACAATGCTTTAATCCTCACTTCAGAAGATTCACCCTTTTAAATTGACTTTGAAGATCTTGGCTTATTCGTTAGTCATAGTGACCTTTGTAACAGACCATTAAAATATTGCAGAAGTATGAAAAATTGTAATTCTAAGCAATTATCCAAAGCCTTTCTACACGAGATGTTTTTGTAAGGAGAACAAAGCTATTCTTTTTAGATGGGGAGAAGTACTTTTGCAGTTATGCTAATGGTAAATGTATCTCAAAATAGTATTCTAATAGTATTCTTTAATTTTCAGTAACTAACAGATTTATGAATGTTTCAAAACATTGAAAACTAATTAAATTTCAACTTGCTGATCAATTTTTGTTTAACATTCCAATTTAGAACAATGCCTTGCTGTGTTTACATTTTCTTGCATTTGTTTTTCGGGGGGGAGGAGTGCATATACATGAAAGCAGAAACTGTCAAAATAATTCTTTATAAAGGTTTGAACGCTTAGAACAACTTCATGAATTAATTGCTGTAACTTGCTGAAGCTTTTCCAGAGCAAAATTCTAATGATACCAGATGGGTGTTTCATAAACTTAATTGAGCAGCTCTGATACCACCTACAAAACTTTTTTCTTTTCTGTGGCTGTTTCCTTCTGGGGTTTTGTGGAGGATCAGAGACTACTGCTGAGAGAAGTCTGTTTGTGAGTGAAGACACAGAGGGCCTCATATTCTAACCTAACTGTTTTCTTGGGCTCATCTGGTGCATTTGGAGCTGGTTTTTCTTTACAGAAATATCTGATGTGCAGGCTAGGCTGTAATACTATTTCATTACTTGATTTTTAGCTCAGTGTCCAGAAAACTTGCTGGTGGCATTGGGGGGGAAAACAATGTGTGAAGAATCAGAGTATTCAAATGTGGCTGGCTGGCTTGCTTCAGCATGATCTGTCTTTTAATCTGTAGATGCTGCTTAATAACATGAAGACCAAAGACATTTACAGCTCTTTACATATGTCATTTTAATTAAACTGATACTTAGATAATTAGTCTCTGCTAGTAGTGTCAAATATATAACTATTCTATTGCTGTGTGTAGTTTTTCTGACAACTTACTACTTCAATATTGTACTAAAACAAAATGCACAGTACACCACAACCACACAAAGCAATTAACTTATACATACAAATTAAAGCAAGCTCTTATACTATGTTTACCAAATAAAGTAAACCTTTTACAACTTCAAAAACAGATATTACAGTAAGTTGTTTATAATTGGATAGTCATCTAAATACCAAAGCTGTTTGGCAGCTTTAATGCTTGAGGTTTAAAATGAACACTTAATAAAACACCAGCTTAATAGGACAATTAAGATCATTACAAGTAACATATGGAAACCTGTTAAATCTTTAGAATCATAAACCTTATTGGTTAGATCAGTTGACATTGCTGCCTTGCAGACAATACAAAACTTATTTTATTTTTTCAAGGTCTGAAATAGGAGAAAATAAGTTACATGTGCAAGAGGTACAGGTTAGAATTAAAGTTAACCTGCCTACAGTTATTTTTACATGCCCAGGATCTGCAAACCCAGTTGATTCTCAATCAGGTAGGTGCCCTACTGCTCTCAGTATCCTATTGGGAGGGTAGTGAATTCAGAAGGAATGAGACACTAAAGGGACTCCAATACGGTATAACTCAGTGGTTCTCAACCAGGAGTCTGGTCCCCCTGGGGGCAGGTTTCAGGTAGTCCACCAAGCATGGCCAGCATTAGACTCACTAGGGCCCAGGACAGAAAGCCAAAGCCCTGCCACGCAGGATTGCAGCCTGGGGCCAATGCCAAAGATTGAACAACTTAGCTTTGCAGTGCCCCCTGTGGCATAGGGCCCTAGAAAATTGCCCTGCTTGCTACCCCATAATGTTGGCTCTGGCTTTTATATGCAAAAAAACAGTTGTTGTGGCACAGCTGGGCTGTGGAGTTTTTATAGCATGTTGTGGAGGGGGGCTCAGAAAGAAAAAGATTGAGAACCCCCAATGTAAGTATGTATAAGGGAGTTTGATTGTAAAGGAGTTTAACTTGCTCTATTATATGCCTTACCTCTTAATATGGGATATTGGTGTCCATCTCACTGGCAGTATTTTACTTTCTAACAGATTTTTCTTCTTGATCACAGATACTGTCTTATTGTTTTGATGTTCACTTTCCTTTAATATACTCTCCAGCAGTAGTTTCAAAGCCTTCTTTCGTAATACTACATTTCATTTTAAGGTTGAAAGAGAATCTAGGCTTCTGTAGCAATCTTGTAAATCAGATCTGTTCCTTCATCTCAAATGATCATTGTAAGGTAATTCATGATTCTCGGGTGGAAGATTGAATCTTTCATGAAATCTGCAACTTAAACATAGGAAGCTATATTTTGTCATGTTAATTCCTGAGATTGCAACTTCCAAACCGTACTATAAATCTACTTGAGTTCTTGTGTTGGCTCAACTCCTTGCTCCTGCAGGGTCCCTGACCTTGCATTGAAAAAGGTGGAAACTTTGATCCAAGGAATGAAACTATCTCAAAAATTGGAAGAGTAATGGTAAATTGCCCTTCAGGGAAAGACTCTTCTCAGCATAGACATTGCCAACATACCAACTGCAGAACAAAAATAAACTTAAATAGGTAACTGAAGTTCTATTAAAGGGTGAGTTTATTGTGCTCAACATTAATTAGTAATTGATTATTTTCATTTGAGGACAGGATTTGAAAAACTTACTTCGCACCTCATAGTCCCAGAATTAAGTCTGCCAGTCAGGATGAAAAATACATGTACAACAAAGACCCATGCATGTTCAAAGGAATAATAAGCTGTCTTCTGTTTAACTGTACTGTCAATTAGCTTTTTACTTAATGCATTTAAAAAAATGTAATTTACTATCTCTTCCTTATACTTTTTTTCTAACTTGTTCCATCAGTCTGTTATCCACACCCACTAACCCTCACTGTGCATAGATTCTGCAAAAATTGATGACACTCCCCTGGGAAAGATTGCTACTCACCATGGGTGAGTGAACAAGTGGATTTTTCAAGTGCTTTTTGAGGACAAATGACTACATCTGCATATTACTAAATCATATTACAGGTATACTCAAAACAGTTTTTCAAAGGCTCCACAGTTTATCACTAATCTAAGATTTTTTCAGATTTTTATTCCAAACCATTTCATATCATTCTGGTTGAAGTCAAGCGTCTGAGTTGGTTTCCGTTGGAATGTGTAGCCTTAAGGAAAAAGCTGTTTTTAAAACAGGTGATATATATGACAGTTTTTAATTTTTAACTGTGTGTAAGCCAAAAGGTCATTCACATGGTTAAACCTGTGGATATTTTTGTGTTCTGTAAGATTATTTGATTCAAAGATGATTTAGGACCCTATTTCAATATTTAATATCTATTATAAAAAGGTTTAAAGTTCAGTAGCAAAATACCTTCATACATTTGCTTCACTCTTACAAGTAAGGATGGTTACATCTGATAACTGCCTGTCAAAAGTGCAAATTTTCGAAAACTAGAACCGTATCTTAAACCAAATGTTTGGAACAGTTTTTTTTTAAAATATGCTCACTTAGCTGAGTGTTTCTAATGGTATTTTCATTGGTCAGCGCTGACAGAGGGCACCTATGGGATGGCTTGCACACTTGGCCCCAAGTGGATCCTGTTTGCAGTGGATGCAGTGCAGTTGCTCCCCAGGAGACAGACAGGAATTGTTAGTGGCAGCAGTTCTCTGCTTTTTGTGCTCATTCTGCACATTTTTGAATGTAGGGTCAGTGGCTCTGATTGGCCAGTGTAGTCAGCACTGTATGGCTGCCGTTAGCAGTGGAGTCAGATCAGAGTAGGTAAGCAAAGTAGGAAGGCAAAATAATCATACCAAGCCAAAAAAGTGGTGCTGTAGTTACCATACAGTCGGATCGGTGCTTTTAATTGATAAATCTTAAACAAGTTTGCTATAACAAGCGGGGCGGGTGGGGGAAAAAAAGTAGTTCAGCAAATTATCTCGAGTTCAGACTATAGGCCTGTGGCAGTAGGGATTGGCCCCTTTAATTAAATACTACTGAACAGCCCAACTACATTCAGGCGTAGTACCCTGGACTCCAGTTAACACTGGGTTAACGTGGAACAAGATTAATTTCTGGATGCTGTAACCTTACTGTCCCAGAAGTAGAGGCTGCTGCAAAAGGGTGCACACCCTGACAATAATTACAGTTCAGAGAGCCTCTTCAGGGGAGAGGGAAGGGCTGGTCATGATGAGACAATTACAATTCAGTGTCCTTACTAAAATGTACTGGTCTTATTCCAGTGTTCACGCTTTTAGTTAAAATGTGCTGGTGGTACTGCAGAGTAAGAGGTCTTCATTTCAGCTACAGGCATAACTTTGGAACATATAAATTATCTGACAATCAGTTAAACTGAGGATGGGAATAAGCCTTATTTGGCTTTTTCGGGAGGCTTTTCCTTACCATTCAGTAGAACTCTTTAATATCAGAGGGGAAGCCATATTAGTCTGGATCTGTAAAAGCAGCAAAGAATCCTGTGGCACCTTATAGACTAACAGACATTTTGGAGCATGAGCTTTCGTGGGTGAATACCCACTTCGTCAGATGCATGTAGTGGAAATTTCCAGGGGCAGGTGTATATATATATATGCAGGCAAGCTAGAGATAATGAGGTAGTTCAATCAGGGAGGATGAGGCCCTGTTCTAGCAGTTGAGGTATGAAAACCAAGGGAGGAGAAACTGGTTTTGTAATTGGCAAGCCGTTCACAGTCTTTGTTTAATCCTGAGCTGATGGTGTCAAATTTGCAGATGAACTGAAGCTCAGCAGTTTCTCTTTGAAGTCTGGTCTTGAAGTTTTTTTGCTGCAGGATGGCCGCCTTAAGGTCTGCTATAGTGTGGCCAGGGAGGTTGAAGTGTTCTCCTACAGGTTTGTGTATATTGCCATTCCTAATACCTGATTTGTGTCCGTTTATCCTTTTCCGTAGCGACTGAAAGGGAGCACATACAAATTCATACCCCCTACATGGGTGATGAAGGCTGACCTTTCCTTGATGGATTCATCTGGCAGTACTTGCCAGTACCCCTTCTTTAAGTCTAAGGTAGAGATGAACTGAGCCTATCCCAGTTTCTCCAATAGCTCATATGTGCGTGGCATTGGATAGTTGTCTGGGCAAGTTACAGCATTTAGCTTAACGGTAGGCCACGCAAAAGCATATCTCCCAATCTAGTTTGACAATTAGAACCACTGGAGATGCCCATGCACTGTTAAAGGGGCAGATTATCCCTGTCTGTAGCATGTCCTGGATCTCCTGTTATATAGCAGTTTTGGCTTGAGGAGACATCCAGTAAGGTTGGGCTCTAATTGGGTGAGCATTTCCTGTGTCAGTGGAGTGGTTTTCCCCATTTGGTCCATTCTGGGGTGGCTGAGAACACTGGTGCAAAACTAGTGCACAGCTCCTGGATCTGCTGTCGCTGCATATGTCCAAGTGTCATGGAGAAGTTCACCTCTTCCATGCCACCCTCACTTTTTCCTTTTTAGCAGACACCATCAGACCACTCAGCATTGTCTCCTCCCTGGTCTGTAAACTGACAAACCTTTAATTCTCTGGAATAAAAGGGCTTTAGAGAATTAACAGGAATAAACCTCACTCTTAGCATAGGGAAAATTCACAAGCTAAAACAAAAGATAAGCTAAAGCATTTCCTTGGTATTACTTACAATTTTTGTAATCTTGGATGCTTATTTCAGGCAGGGTTTAAGGAGATGGTTTTTCCTGCCTGGTCCCTCTCTGTCCCGGAGAGAATCACAAAGAGAGCACAAAACAAAAACTCCCCCCACAGATTTGAAAGTATCTTCTTCCCTTATTGGTCCGGTTATTTGAGCTTCTTAACCCCTTACAGGTAAAGGAGGGATTTTATGCTACTCTGACACTCCCTCTTTCTTGATTTAAGGTAAAGATCTGAGATGGCCCTTACTAATGACATATGAGGCAGGATGTATGCAGTGTTGTAGCCATGTCAGTCCCAGAGTATTAGAATGGAGCATGGTATGCATCAGTGTCACAGAACAAATTAGGAAGGATGGTTTAGTGGTTACGGCATCGGACTGGGGCTAGGGAGATTGGAGGTGATACCCTGATACCACAGGCTTCCTATGTGAATCTTGGGCAATTTTCTTAATCTTTGTTCCTCAGCTTCGTATTTACAACATGGTAATGCCATGTTGTCTTGCATATTTAGATTGTAAGCTCTTGAGAGGAGGGCCATCTCTTGCTATGCTTGTATAGTGCCTAGAACATTGAGTCCTTGATTTCAGTAAGAGTCTCTACGAGAGGAGAAGAGAGGAGGATAATATTCTGTAACACAATCTCCATCCAAGATTTCAGTAAGGATAATTCTCTGTAGCTTGAGAAGGATGAACGTCAATCTGAGTTGAACACATGAATTCAAGTTAATGTGTTACGAAGCACATAAGTTATGAGGGAAATGGGTTCTTTGACAGCATCTCCAACTTCTGTCACTATTCCCTTCCTGTGTGATTCTGGAGCTGGGTAGGTTCCTCTGCTGATAGGGGAGCTTTTGGTTCCTTGCTAGTAGTGCTTCCTGAGAACAGATCAAAAACTGAAAGCTTGACCACCTCTCAGGGGGTGTGGACCTAGGAACATTCAGGAAGATTGACAGATCACCTGAAGGTGCAAAATCAGTACGAATCTTCAATTGATTTGTCTTAACTTCTGTGTGTCCATATAGACAAGCCTTTAGATGGCTGGCTTCATGTGAATCCACTCCCTTGGTGTTTAGGAGTGGCAGCAGCACCTGTGTCCATCTCATTGTTTGAATGTACAGTAAGGCACTTCTGTCATGAGGAAGAGTCGTACAGTAGAAATAAGACCTAAATGAAACTGATATTGCAAACTTCATTAAACAAAACCCAGGCTGATTTTATTTTAAGAGCTTCCTAGTGTTGGGAGGTTGATTCTATATGCAAAACAGGAAGCTTAAATGTTGCAGTACTGATTAATTTAGATGTCTAAAATAAGTTGCCAAGTAAAGGTAATTATTATTTTTGTTCAATTGGACTATGCAGTTGTTGATTTAAAAAAATACTTCATTAATGTGGCACTTGTCATACTGTAATACAAATAATAGCGTTGGAGTGAAAATTAATTTTGGGCCTAATAGCTGTGGATCACTAGTGGTGTATTAGTTATTGCAGCACTTGTAAAAACTGTCCATGTTTAAAAAAAAAATCAACAAGGCTGACATTTTATGTCCTGATAGCTTTTTCTTCCACTTAAATATTAGAGGTTGAATTATAAATCTGTGCTCCTGATTTCCAAAGAGATCATTTATATTTCTAGTGGGATTAAATGTAGTTGGAGTGTTAAATATAAGTAAATCTGTTCAGTTTAGATACAGTTGAACTGCTGTAGTTGTAGTAATCCTTGCACATTTTTGTGAACTTTTTATTACAAGTGTTTGTATCCATCTTACTTTTGAATTTAATATCAAACTAAGCCAACAGTATACCTATACTTTAAGTCTCTATGCTGGAAATTGCAAGTAAAATAAATTTGAAAATGAAGAGATTACTAACTTGAATAGTTTATAATGCTTTATCAAAGAAAAGATGGCTCTTCCTTCAGTTACTCCTATGTTTTATGGAGGAGTGGGAACAAAAGCCATAGTTAAGGCTGAGCAGGTAAGATTAGGTTTGTGAACTTTTAAGAGTGGCCATGATTTCTGTCTTTCATTATTTTGTTAGTATAGTTACATCAGAAACTTCTGAATACCATTATGTTCTGAACTGAAATAATTCTTATAATACATTTATCTGTCTTGTGCTCTGTGTAAGGAATATTGTTTCCTTATTCGTAATATTTTTAAAGGATTTGCAAGGTGTTTTTACTATCTACATTTTAACACAGTCTGTATTCAGTCTATATTTCAGTTTACTGTCTTTTGTTTACTTTTAGACACTTCAGCCTTCGAATGAAGAGAGATACCTCCCTCTTTAGTGATGACTTCAAAGTAGAAATATCAAATAAAGTAGTTGATTATGATACCTCTCATATTTATACTGGACACATATATGGTAAGTACAACAAGCATTTCCCATTGATTAAAAAGTGCAATGATTTTAAACAAATACTATTTGATTTTAATGTTGCTTTGATTTATGAAGTGGAAAATACTTGATCAGATTGCTCAGATATTAATTTTTAAATGTCCTTAATTGAAAAAATACTAAAATATGATGCATGGACGTTGATTGATCTTTTCCTAACTTAGTTTTGGTGGATTTACTGCAGAATACTTTCATAACTTTTTGAAGTCATTCAAAGTCTGAATGTCCTTCATTTTAAGCACCTTCTCAAGAATGTGGGTACTGTACTTCTGAATATAGTCTCTTTCCTTCCTTTCTTCCCTCCTTCCTTTCAAACAGATGGTGACTTCAGTCTGTGTATTTTCACTTAAAGATGAACTAAACCAGATGGCTGAACAGTTGATTTGACCATCCCCTATTCAGTTATACTGCTGAGTGGCCCAACTACAATATCAGGCAACATGGTACCTGAGGGATTCTGACAAGCAATGTGGTGAACTTAGACACCCATATTCCAAAAGAAGGCCCCTGTAAAAATTGTATGTAATCTGGTGGTTAGCCCTTGGAACAAGCTGAAAGTGGAAGATAGTCCTAACCTTCCCCGTAATGCTTGCTGGAAAAGCTTGAAATTTTCTGTTAAGTTTCTACAAGGATTATGAAATGGCTACAGGTGATTGAATATGAAATATTGAATTTGATACCTATGGAAATTTACGTCCAGAGTTCACATACCTTGAACTATAAAACTTTATGCTCATATTGAATGAATGGTGAAAAGAGTCTTCATCAGTGTAGAATCAAGAACTCGGTCATTGACTGTAAATGCATGCATTCCAGAACATATATATAACTGGAGATGTAAACTCTGGGGGGTGGGGAAGAGTGCTCTCCACTACTGGTGGTTCATACACAAGAGATTTTGGTTCCCATTAACAACATGTCTCCATAAGAGAGCACCATCTAACAAGTGATATACTTATGGTATCTTGCCCCATCTTGCACGCCTCCTTGCTCCAAAATAAAATGTTAGAAGACTTGTAGGGTTACATAGTTGGTTTCCTTAAGTGTGTTCTGGGCTCAAATTTGGGGGTGGGGGTAAATTTGCAGTCATTTTTGTCATGTTTTTTTGGGATACAGCCCCTACAAAGTGTTGTGCTTTTACATCTCAGAGTGCTTGAATGCTTGTGTATAGCCAGACTGTCTTCAAGACAGCCATACCCTGTTGGAATCTGGGGTAAGATATGTAGTGGAAATCTGGGGTTCTTTGGTTAAAGGGTTCATATGAGAGCCCCTCCCACAAATGTCCAGTTTTTAATTTGCTATGTTCTCTAAAATCAGGTACGCAGTGAAGCTAGGGTGGGGAGCTGAGAATAAGCAGGCAGGTCTTATACCATTGTCGGGTACATAGTTCTCAGAGTTTGTAGGAGTGGAGTTTAAGGTCAGGGAAACTGTAAGAAGAGGCTCATCTTAAGGCAAAAGATCAGCTTCCGCTCTTCGAGGAAATGCTTAGTGAATGAGGCCCTGGCAATTGATCCACTTACCTCAACTCAGCTGGTTGCCTGGGGAGCCTGGTGCTCATCTGCAGTTCCAGTGACCATGAGTTCAGATCCTCTCCTCATCTCACTCTTGTGATTGAATTTTAAGCATGTGGAGTCCACATACAGATTCATCTGGGTTCATCTTGTGTCTGGAATCGGAGCCATTCTCAATGCAAATGATCTACTGGGTCCTAAAGGGATAGCCAGACTGAAACTCTCCTCACCAGTCCTGCTGGTTTCTCCAGCTGCTAATTGTGGACATGAGAAGTGCTAGCAGTGTCTCCCTACAGCACCCCTTTGGTCCCATAATTGCCCCTCAGTTGTGCCCTATGTAATTTTTGGAAAACTGGAAGTTCACATGGAAAGATATTTGTAGGATATACATGCTCCTGCATTGCCTTGTTCCTCATTCTATTCCAGAACATAAGATTAACTTCCCCAATTTAAACATTGGCAAATGAGCAAATGCAAAGTTGAAGTGACTTTCCCATATGAGCTTAACCCTTTTTTTTTCCTTCTTGATGTCTGAACAGAGGAGTCTTCATCATCCCTTAGCTTCTTCCAACCAGCAGCAAGTATTCAGGTCACTGACGCTTTACAGCAGGGTTAGGCAACCTATGGCATGCGTGCCAAAGGTGGCACGTGAGCTGATTTTCAGTGGCACTCATGCGGCCTGGGACCTGGCCACAGGTCCGGGGGTCTCTATATTTTAATTTAATTTTAAATGAAGCTTCATAGACATTTTAAAAAACTTTTTTACTTTACATACAACAATAGGTTAGTTAAATATAACAGACTTATAGAAAGAGACCTTCTAAAAACGTTAATGTATTACTGGCATGTGAAACCTTAAATTAGAGTGAATAAATGAAGATTTAGCACACCGTGTCTGACAGGTTGCCAACCTCTGTTTTACAGAATACAGTGAAGGTCCACTGAAGAGCCTGAATAGGAGTGCTGATTTGGAGCTGTACAGGGCTTGCTTAGAGAAAGGGGGTTATGATACTGTAATAATCCGAGTTCCTGTAGCGATCTCTGTGGGGGATCACTTAGTTTAGTGGGAAAGTATTGCTTTAACACTTTCCAGTGTTTTGCTTTTTAACACTTGGGCCTGGTCTGCACTAGGGGAGGGTGTTGATGTAAGATACGCAACTTCAGCTACGAGAATACCGTAGCTGAAGTCAAAGTATCTTATTCCAACTTACCTCCCGTCCTCATGGTGCAGAATTGATGTCCGCGGCTCCCCCGTCAACTCCACTACCGCCGCTCACTCCGGTGGAGTTCTAGAGTCGATGGGGAGCACATTCGGGGATCGATATATGGCATCTAGATTAGACGTGCTATATCGATCCGGATAAATCGATCGCTACCTGCCAATGCGGCGAGTAGTCTGGATGTACACATATTTTGTTCTTGTAACATTAACCTTCTGAAGTACATGTAAGAGGACCCGAATTCTGCATTTCTTGATTTGCCAATGTTGGAAAATCATGAGTACAGGGCAGTGCTGCGTACCTATTACTTTATCTGTATGTTAACCAACTGTTTTGCATGTGAATAAAAATATATCTGAGGTGGTCATGGGAATTTTAGTTTTACAGCTTTGTGCTTCAGAATTTCCTTTCCGAATTCATGTTTCAAGTGTATTCTCGTAAGTAAGTTAATTGATTTCAGAATGCATCCTGGAAATGTCTTTGTATATAAACTGTAAGAATGTTTTGAGATGGATGTAAATGTTTTTTCAAAACGCACTTGCTGCTTTGTTTAATAGGCGAGCAGGGAAGCTTTAGCCATGGATCTGTTATTGATGGAAGATTTGAAGGATTTATCCAGACTCAAAGTGGCACCTTTTACGTTGAGCCAGCAGAGAGATATATTAAGGACAGAACCCTACCATTTCACTCTGTCATTTATCATGAAGATGATATCAGTAAGTACTCCCACTTTGTGCTGCAGACAAAGAGAAAACGTTTTCATTAAATGTAAAGCTGCCTAAGCCGTTGGTAAGTTTCAAACTGAGGGGTCTATGGAGACAAATATTCCAAGATTCTCATTATCATACAACAGTACAAGTCATGATGTCCTGAAGTGATCCATGTGCAGTTATGGTATGAAAGGAATCTAGCGCAGGCACAAAGCTTACCCCACTTCAAACTTTTATTTGTTTTTGGTTTTTTTTCATTTGCTACTTGGCCTCTTGGACTAGCCCTCTAGTTGCCAGACTAGTGTATTAGTGGAGATCTTTCCTGCAAAGTTAACATAAAGCCTTCCCTTGAGCTTGTTAAAATGTCACATACTGGCCATTATGCTTTCTTGTGAAGTTCTTTGGTATCCAAAAGGAGGGATGAGTAATCTAAATTCACATTAAAGTGCTCCTAGCTTCATATAATTATGTAAGAAAAATACCGAATTTAGCCATGTGGAAAGCAACAGCTTTCCCTGCATATATGGCTCTCAGACTCCTTCAGACTGGTACTTTAAAAGGTGCAGTAACAGCCAGCATCTGGCATTCTGGGGCACAGTTCTGAGGGGAATTTTCAGTTGATGAGGAAGTGCAGAAAATACTAGCTACAAAGGTCATAGATTGTAATGCTAGAAGGGACCATTGTAATTATCTAGTCAGACCTCCTGTATAACACGGGCCCTAAGACTTCTGTACATTTTGAATTAATTCCTGTTCAAACCAGAGCATATCTTCTAGAAAACCATCTGATTTTGATTTAAAAATTGCCAAAAATGCCAAATTCACTTCGACCTTTGGTAAGTTGTTCCAGTGGTTAATTACCCTGTTGTAAATGTACATCTTATTTCCAGTCTGAATTTGTCCAACTTCAACTTTCAGCCTTTGTATCATGCTGTACTCTTATCTGCTACCTTAAAGAGCCTATTATCAAAGTTTCATTTCCCACATGAGTAGTTACAGACTGATCAAGTCACCCCTTATCCTTCTCTTGTTAAACGAAATAGATTGAGCTCCTTGAGTCTATTGCTATAAGGTAAGGCATTGTTTTTTAATACTTCAATCATTCTCATGGCTCTTTTCTGAACCCTCTTCAATTTATCAACATCTTTCTTGAACTGTGGACTCCAGAACTGGACAGAGCATTCCAGTAGTGATTGCACCAACACAATAGAGGTAATATAAGCTCCCCCACTCCTACTTGAGATTTCCCGTTCATATATCCAAAGATCACGTTAGTGGCAGCCCCTTTGGACACACATGCTACACTGAGAGCTGGTGTTCAGCTGATTATCTGCTGCTATGCACATACCTTTTTCTCAGTCACGGCTTTCCAGGATAATGTCCCCCATTCTGCAAGTATGGACTATATTCTTTGATCTAAATGTGTAACATTACATTTGGCCATATAAAATATGTTCAACCTTACCAAGTGATCCATATTGCTTTGTAGCAGTGACCTTTCTCCTTTATCACTCTCTGAGCATTTGCATCATCTCCTTGTGCACATTAATAATAAAGTTAAGTAGTTATAGGGCCAGGACATCACTGAGACCCAACTAGAAACATCCCTACTTGATGACTACCCTATTCACAATTAAATTTTGGGTTTGTCTACACCAGGGGTCGGCAACCTTTCAGAAGTGGTGTGCCTAGGCTTCATTTATTCACTCTAATTTAAGGTTTCGCGTGCCGGTAATACATTTTAATGTTTTTTTGAAGGTCTCTCTCTACAAGTCTGTATATTATATAACTAAACTAGTCTTGTATTGTAAAATAAACGAAGGTTTTCAAAATGTTTAAGAAGCTTCATTAAAATGTTGATCTTACGCCACTGGCCCGCTCAGCCCACTGCTGGTCTCGGGTTATGTTCACCTAGGCCAGCAATGAGCTGAGTGGGGCCTGTGGCCTGGACCCCAGCTAGGAAGGGTCTGGCAGCCAGAACCCCAGACCGGCAGCAGGCTGTGCGGGGCCAGCAGCTGGGACCCCAGACCGGCAATGGGCTGAGCAGCTCAGCCCACTGCCAGTCGGGTTCCATCCGCTGGCTCCTGCCAGCTGGGATCCTGGCTACTGGACCCACTCAGCCCGCTGCCTGTCTGGGATCCCGGCCCTGCCCACATACAGTGGGTACCTACCTTCTCCCTGGTTCTGGTCCATTCTCTTCCTCTCTCTGCACTGAGCTGAGGGTGGGAGTGGACCGAGCACAGGGCTAGGGGTGAAGAGTCTGGCGAGGAGCTAGAATGAGGAAGGGGGCTCAGGGTTGGGGCAGGAGGTTTGGGTGTGGGAGCACTTTCCTGGGCAGCTCCCATTTGGTGTGAGGGGTGCAGGTGGGAATGTGAGTGGGGGTGCAGGAGCTCCCGTTTGGTGCTCAGGGTGGGGATGGAGATGTGCAGGGTGCATGGGATGTGGGGGGTTCAAGAGTCAGGGCAGAGGGCTGGGGGCATGTGAGGGGGGGTGCAGGTGTCAGGGTAGGGGGGGCTGGGTATATGTGAGGGTGCCAGAGTCAGGGCTGGGCTCATGGGGGGCGTGAAGGAGTCAGCAGAGGGCTGGGTGGTACAGGGCTCAGGGCAGGGGCCTGGGGTTGTGGCGCGGGTCAGGGCTCAGGGTAGAGGGCTGGTGTGTGTGGTGGGGGTCAGGGCTCAAGGCAGAGGGCTGGGTGACTGCCCCCCTCAGAACCCTCCCCGCTCCTTGTCCCAACTACCTCCTCCTGGGACCCCACCCCCTATCTAAGCCTCCCTGCCCCTTGTCCCCTGACTGCCCTCCCAAGACCCTAACCCCTACCTGTCCGGTGACTGCCCTAACCCTTACCACACCCCGCACCCAGACAGAACTCCCTGGACTCCCATGCCTATCCAGCCACTCCCCGCCCCCTGACAGGACCCCCAGAACTCTGGACCCATACAATCCCCCCTGCTCCTTGCCTGCCCCAACCCCTCTCCACACTCCTACCTCCTGACAGCCCCCTCCAGAACTCCCAACTCATCCAATCCCCCCAGCTCCTTGTCCCCCTCACCCCTTCCAGAGACCCCCACCCACCCTAACTGCCCCCCTAGACCCTCCTTGCTCCCTGTTCCCTGACCCCTATCCACCCCCATGCCCCCTAACAGACCCCGGGACTCCCATGCTCCATCTAACCCCCCCTGCTCCCTAGCTGCCCCCTCCAGAGACCCCCACCCTAACCACCCCTCAGGATCCCATCCACCCTGGTCCCTTGACTGCCCCCACCCCTTACCCAACCCCCCCGGCCCCATTACCATGAGGCTCCCCGCTCGTCTGGAGCCGTGCATGCGTGCAGCCCCGCCCCACCCCTCAGAGTGCTGCGCGCAAGGTGGCAGGGCTCTGGATGAGTGGGGAGTGTCTTTCCCTCTCCACGGACCCAAAAGCTGCCCACGGGAGCGCGCAGCCGCAGCCCCCGCCCCCAGAGCACTGTGTGTGCGGTGGCAAGGCTCCGGGGGAAGTCAGAGGAGGGGGCTGCGGCTTGCTGCGCTCGGCCGGATGCTCCGGCTGGGGAGCGCGGACCCTGCAGCTTGCCGCATTGACTGGATTTTTAATGGCATGCGGAGTCCCAGTAGAGAGCCGCATGCAATTAAAAATCGGCTCGCGTGCCATCGGTTGCCGACCCCTGGTCTACACTGTAGCTGTCTATACTGCAGCTGGAGCTCAAGCTAGCACATTAAAAATAACAGTGTGGGCATTGTAGCTTGGGCTCTCAAGCTTTAGTTTTTATGTCAGATACTGACTCCCTATTTGCTTTATTAACCAAATTTATAATCTTGTCAAAAATATATAAAGTTTTAAAAGATCTATTTTCCACAGTCCTGTGTCAGTTGCTTCATTATTTTGACAGGGATCAGTGTCAGGCTGATAAATCTATAATTACCAGGGTCATACTGTTAATCTTTTAAAAATATTGGTACATCAGCTTTCTTCCAGTCTTCTGGAACTTCCCCAGTGTTCCAAGAGTTATTGAAAATAGCTCCTCAGCCAGCTCTGTAACGGCTCCTGTTTACTTCTTGTCCTGACCTGCTGATTTTAAAATGTCTGACTTTAGAGCAGTGGTCGCCAACTGGTCGATCACGATCGACTGGTCGATCCTAGAGGATCTTCTAGTCTATCGTGATCTCTGGCGGCAGCGCAGTGTGGCTGCCACTTAAGGCAGACTCCCTGCCTACCTCAGCCGCATACCGCTCCCAGAAGCGGCCACTGCAGCCCTGGGGACGGGGGAAGAGGGTGGCAGAGCAGCACCAGTGGCCGGGTGAGCTGCGGAGTCGGTGCTTGCAGAGAGAGGCAGCGCACGGAGCCATGTGCCTCCCGCCGCAGGAGCGCGTAGACCCCTTCTGGAAGCGGTGTCAGCGTGGGATAGACAGGGAGCCTGCCTTAGCCTCACTGCACCTGTTGCCCAGTGTGAGGCCACACTCCAACCCGGATCCCTGAGCCCCCTCCTGGAGCCAGCATCCCAAACCCCCTCCTGCACCCCAGCCCTGAGCCCCCTTCTGGAGCCAGCACCCCATACCCTCTTCTGCACTCCAAGCCCCAGCCCTAACCCCCAGCCAGAGCCAGCACCCCATACTCCTCCTGCACCCAAACTCCTCCTCAGAGCCCGCACCGTGCACTCCCTCCTGCTCCACAACACTCTGCCCCAGCCTGGAGCCCCTCCTGCACACAAACTCCCTCCTATAGCTTGCACCCCTCACTCCCTTTTGCAACCCAGCTCCCTGCCCCAGACTCAGCCCAGAGCCCCCTCTCACATTGTAAACCTCTTGGCCCTAGCCTAGAGCCCGCACCCCTTCCCGAACCCCTGCCCCAGCCTGGTAAAAGTGAGCGATAGAAGGGGAGGGGGGGTTGGGGTGGGGTAGATTCTGGGTTGCCTTTGGATTAAAAAAAAATGATCTTGGGTGTAAAAAGGCTCGAGACCACTGCTTTAGAGGCTGCTGTTGTAATGTCATCCTGAGTTTCTGTTAGAATGGAAAGAGTTTCTTCATCATTATCTATTTAATTTTGCTTTGATTTTTAATTGATATCATTTTAGGATAACTTCAGGGCTTCTGTACATTGTAATATTTTAAAAATTAATGTATAATGCTTACTAAGATACCTCAAAATGATTCAGCGAGACACCTTCCAAAGCATACTGTCTTAGATATGTAATCTTGTTTGTGATTGTAGTTTAACAAAACAGACTCTGTAGAACTTTTTAAAATGAAAACAAGAGCACACATCTTAGTTCTTCTTGCTGTATAATCTATAACTGCATCTAACTCTCATGAAATATTTGCAGATAGACATAGCAGCTCATACTGGTGAAGCAACAAAAAAAAGCCTCTCAGTGCTAATTCAGCAGGTTGAGGGGGTGTGGGAGGAATCTTTTTGTTTTAAGATGGAATATTTTGGTCAGCCGTGTTTGAGCCTTTTAAAACAATGTACTTTTAGAGCCTTTTCAGGAACCATAATGCAACATATGATTAGCATCTCAATGAAGTCTTATTCAGTAGTCAAACAAAAGGGGGGTTTTGTAAATGGGGATTATATTGTCATCTTTATAAGAAGGCTTTTGTCAGTTACAGTGGATGTGGTGACCAGTGGAAGGCTGCCTTCTATTCATGACTTTGAACACAAAATGAATGATTTCAGATTCCTGAGCCACTCCCAGTCAAACTGTTTTATAACTCAGTGCCAATATGATGCAAATTAGTTGCATTCATTGATGGATTAGTTTTGGAAACTAGTTCTTCTACACACTGAGGGTTTCAAAGGAACTCTTTATTTAAATATGTGAATTATATAATATGTTCTTGAGTCACATTATTAAATACAAAATGACTTGCATGTTTACTCAGGTTAGTTGTGGAAGGGAAAGCCTGCTCATAAATCTTTTACAGTAAGTCAAAGGAAGTGGAAATTTTGGTGGCCTCTTCAAGGCCTTGGAGAAGTTGTGTATTAACTTCTAATCTTTTTTTTTTTTTTTAAATTCTGTACCTGTTTTGGTGAGTCCATATTTTGGTAAGGTAGGATTATTCACCATGAATAAATTTATCCAAATTTACAAATTGTGTTTTTAATTACAACTTACATTTCTGTGCCCACTACTTGTGATCACCATCTTGTAGATAAAAATATTTTTGAAGGTGTTATGGGAATCCAATGTGAGTGGTTGATAATTCAGAAAAAAAAAACTACTCCTTTAATACAGGTTTAACTTTTATAAATAGAAATTTTAAAATTGTTGAAGTTTTTCTTAAATCACTTCAAGTGAGGAACCATGTGTCTAAATCCAGCGTACTTTTAATTATTTAACCATACATTGCTTAGTTCATAGCACTGTTTACTAACAAACAGGGGAAAGGGAGTGCGGGGAGTGACCTGGTTTCTTGCTCTCCAGACTGATATTACACTTGGGGCTTGTCTACATCAGAAAGTTGCAGCGCTGGTGAGGGAGTTACAGCGCTGCAACTTTGAGAGTGTCCACATCTGCAGGGCATCACCAGCGCTGCAACTCCCTGTTTGCAGCGCTGGCCGTACTCCCGTTTTGTCTCGGGTGTAGAGGATCCAGCGCTGGTGATCCAGCGCTGGTAATGCAATGTAGACACTCACCAGCGCTTTTCTTGACCTCCGTGGAAGGAGGAAGCCTCTGGTAATCAAGCTGGTTTCCTTTCCCGGTTTGCTCTCTCGGTCCCGGAGCCAGCCAGCAAACCGCGGGGAAGGAGACCTGCTTGCTCGGGGTTCCGGGACCGAGAGAGCAAACCGGGAACCCCGCGGTTTGCTCTCTCGGTCCCGGAGCCAGCCAGCAAACCGCGGGGAAGCAGACCTGCTTGCTCGGGGTTCCGGGACCGAGAGAGCAAACCGGGAACCCCGCGGTTTGCTCTCTCGGTCCCGGAGCCAGCCAGCAAACCGCGGGGAAGGAGACCTGCTTGCTCGGGGTTCCGGGACCGAGAGAGCAAACCGGGAACCCCGCGGTTTGCTCTCTCGGTCCCGGAGCCAGCCAGCAAACCGCGGGGAAGGAGACCTGCTTGCTCGGGGTTCCGGGACCGAGAGAGCAAACCGGGAACGCCGCGGTTTGCTCTCTCGGTCCCGGAACCCCGAGCAAGCAGGTCTCCTTCCCCGCGGTTTGCTGGCTGGCTCCGGGACCGAGAGAGCAAACCGCGGCGTTCCCGGTTTGCTCTCTCGGTCCCGGAACCCCGAGCAAGCAGGTCTCCTTCCCCGCGGTTTGCTGGCTGGCTCCGGGACCGAGAGAGCAAACCGCGGCGTTCCCGGTTTGCTCTCTCGGTCCCGGAACCCCGAGCAAGCAGGTCTCCTTCCCCGCGGTTTGCTGGCTGGCTCCGGGACCGAGAGAGCAAACCGCGGGGTTCCCGGTTTGCTCTCTCGGTCCCGGAACCCCGAGCAAGCAGGTCTCCTTCCCCGCGGTTTGCTGGCTGGCTCCGGGACCGAGAGAGCAAACCGCGGCGAAGCTGGTTTCCTTTCCCGGTTTGCTCTCTCGGTCCCGGAACCCCCCATGAAGCCGCCCAACAGCGCTGCAGTGTGGCCACATCTAACACCACTTGCAGCGCTGGTTGCTGTAAGTGTGGCCACTCTGCAGCGCTGGCCCTATACAGCTGTACTAATACAGCTGTAACAACCAGCGCTGCAAAATTTTAGATGTAGACATGGCCTTGGTATTCTGACAGAGTAAAAATAGATTTCTCACTTAAAACATCCCTGGTTACTAATGTCATTAACACTTCATAGCTATTCTGCCTCCTAGTTACATGTAAAGTGTTATGGGCCTCACTAAATATTGAGGAGAGTAGGGATTTTAAAGGGATCATATGTAAGGATGTGTAAAAAGTTCCCTAGTGTGGCCTCTTTTTCAAATATCTAACACTTGTAGGAGAATAGGGAAAATAGTTTGACAATTGTTCAACGTATTACCTTGCAAGTCTTTGGCCAGAAGATCATCCTATTTACATCCAGTGCAGGTTCATTGTAGAGGTCCAGATGCCCTTCTTGACTTTACTGGAAAGTTGTGGTCTGGAAGAGGTGACTGAACTTTCCTTTTGGTGAAGGCACATGCTCCTCTGCTGGTCAGCTCTGCGAACACTGGAGCTAGGATCAAGGGCTATTTCAGGACAACTGGAGAACCAGAAGGGAGCAATGCTTCACAAAGGAGTTTAAAAGTATCAGAGAAGCACTGCCTAAGCCATTGTGATTCAAGGAAGCATCACTGCTTTAGCAGTCACCATCACAGGCTGTTCTGGCACCTCCTCCTCATCCCCCAAGATCAGAGTAATGCTTGCACTGAAATGAATGGGCAGTCCTTGCTGCCTCGCTCCTTGCATAGCAGAAGTGTAGTGCCACTGATTTTTTTTTAAAGTGGATATGAGTTCTGTTTGAGACTATATTACTCTGAATACTAGCATAGCCATACATTCTAATAATTTTTTGTTTTTGGAATGTACATATGTCTATCAAAAGAATACTAATTAATCCAAACTCGTTTGGTGTCAATATTCCAGTTGAACAATTAACAGCCAGCAGAAAAAGGTCCTAGAAAAGTTCTGGTCTCATCTCAGCAAATTTTCTCTAAAAAGTTACCATCCTAGAAAGGATCTTCATTTTGAGTAGCATTTGCTACAGTAAAGACAGCTTGAAAAATTCCTGACTGCAGATGTGGTATCAGCTGTTCCAGAATCTCAAGCCAGCTTCTTTGGTAGAGATGGTAGGCACCATCAGCTAGTCAGTGTCTTGCTACACTGCTAATATGGCTTTGGTATGTCTGTTATATTTTGATATCACTTAAACCTCTTTAAGTTTGCTACTGCACAAAGGGTCTCTTGTCCTCTAAAGCTTTTTGGAACATGGGACTTCAAAACCCCATATTCAGATATGAGAAACCCTAGAAAAATACTGATTTAAGGGGTCTCTACATCTCTGAAAAGAATGCTACGGTTATAAGAAAAAACAAACCACAAACTTATAAGTCCATTTGAGATACCAACTTCTTGTATCATTCTTTTGGAAGTGAGAACTATTTGCCTAAACTGCAGGAAACAGACTCTAGGAAATCCCTTATCACATTCTTAGCTTCTTAAACTGCGATCTTGTTTCCTGGAAAGGCAGGTCATTGTTGACCGATCCCACTAAACACTATTTTCGTTATCAGTGCTGCTGAACAGGCCGCACTGAAGGTCCTGTTGGACTGTATGAGCAAGAGTCCTGATTTGGATTTGTGGTGGCCAATGAGTGGGTTTTGGTTCAGGAAGGGGTCCCTATTGGCACCTTTGCACAATGGCAATAAGATTGTGTAGTGGTTGTGTATGTGAAATCTGCTGGTACACATGTACTGTTGGTCATCACTTTCTATTGGTCGTCACCCTTTAGCTCACTAGAAATTCAAGTCCGAGATTTATCTTGGAGCCAGGCAACTTAGTCCAATAAAATCCTCCTAAACTAGCATTAATTTTTGAAAAAATCCTGGTTAAGTCAGCAATTTTAAAAATATTTGGTTTATTGCATGCCATAGCTTAAGTCTCAGCCCCTCCTCTCTAAAAAATATAAAAAATACAGAACATAAGAGCACTTATGAGAGAGCTGACATGCCTAATTGAGGTAAAAAAGGTCTTGTGATGACATTGTCACTAGTTTACAGAAAGTTACCAAAAGTGAAAAATAGCTTAAAAGACCCTGGCAACAGCCAGCCACTGAACATTCATTTATCAGTAAAAGTAAAAAATAAGTTGGAGAACTTATGACTAGTGTTGTCATTTGTCTTGCAAACAAGACATTTTACAGTAATCTTTATATTTAGGGACTGGGCCACAAATCAAATAGCTTATCTTTGAAAGTTTTCATTTTGATAGAGGAAAAATTGTTTTAAAATCTCCCAACATGAAACACATTATATAAAAACTATTTCTTAAGAGTCTGTGTGCTACATACACTATTTCTCTCGGGTAAGGAAAGCTTGTTAGCCATATGCTTTAAAGTCATAGACAATGGATTAACAGAAAAATCGTATGTATTGTAAAATATTCTCTGTTTGGGTCTACAGCAAAAGTACTATTATGTGGCTTTGTAAATTTCTGTGTGTTCTAGTGTTAACTTTTCTTTTAGGGTTTAAGTGCTCACCTCAAATCCTAAGATAGAAAATGAAATACTAGGTTTTTTCTGTTCAATCTTTTCTTTGGCTGCCTACTAACTTTTGTATTTAAGGACCTTTAAAAGACACATACTTTACGATAACCTTTGCCGATATTAGATTTGCAACAAAAACTAACTTGTGACCTTCATTACATCATGTGACTAAAGCTGATTATGAACATAATTGGATTTAAGGCACAGCCTATTTAAAGTTTCCCTGTAAATTCAATTCTCCTCTTTCACAAATATGCAACTGGCAGTATTAAACAATAAAACATCAGACAGATTATTGCCCAGGCTGGGTAGAAATATAAATATTGTGCACTTGTCTATTCAAAAGTTTTCCCATAAAACGAAGTATTGCTGTTCTGAGTTGTGATATTCCATTGAAAAGAAGATACAAGTGTTCCAGACGTTCTTGTAATGCAGCCATATTTTCCAAAGACACATGGACAATAGATCCTACAGTATTAACAGTGTATTAAACTAATGGACACTTGTTTATCAATAAAAAAGTGCTGTTTCTCAACCTAACTTTGAAAAGCAGTATTCTTGAAACGTGCAGACTACACAAAGCTCACTCAGCTATTCAGTAGCGCAGTAATCTTGCTGCAAATATCTAACTCAGGAACACGTTAGCTGTAAAAAGATCTATGCTGATAATTAAATATAATCAAAAGGTTATTGTTACATACATATCTGTTTAAGATTTAATTTAAATTCACAATTTATTCAGAATACTGTGTCTTTTAAAACTAGAGTTCTCTGTAGGATATACTTCCATTTGACTCCAACATTCATCCTGACTTGATCCTTTGACATCAGGAATTGGGATTTGAAAGAGAAGGCTCCCATCTTATGTTTGTTTCCATGGAATAGGAAATTGTACATTTCCCTGAAATGATTTATTGAATTCATTTAAAACATTCGAATAGAATTTTAATACAAGTGGATAGAAATGTATTTTTCTTTGAAATTTGCAAATTTCAAAATTTGTTTTAAAACGAAGTTAATTATACAATAAATGGCCGTGGCTTGAATTTCTAGAAGGAAATCTATAGAAGTAAGCCTAGGCACTGCATTCTTGCTTACTGTGGAGTTAGCTGCTGTTTAAAGAAAATGTCATTTCTTCACGCTCATTGTCTGGATAATAGTATTCCTTGTCCTAGAGGCATGTCTGTCACTGTTCACTTCCTTTGTATGCAGAGGATATTCCCATTCTTACATTTCCTTTTCCCATAAGGTTCCCACCTCTCTTCTCTATTCCTATTTTAAAAGCCAACATGCTCTCTAAGTAGTAAATACCACCGTTTGTAGGCTGTGAAGTGGCTACTGCACATGTAGTGGGTGCCACCTACAGTTGTACTGTACCATGTCCCTAGTCTCATCTCAGGAAGAACATTTTCTCTTAGAACAGGAGCACACTGCCATCTTGCATTTCAAATTGTTGAAACAAACTGCTTTTGTTTAGTCAACATTGTATAAGGGTAAATACTTTATTATTTGCTTTGGAGTATCGGTGATTTATGCTCCAGAAAACAAACTAGTTTTGTGGCATTGGTCTGGATTCTCTACTCTAGGGATATGGTGCAGTTAGAAATAGACTTTGAATTTTATAACAGTTGTAACTTAGTTTCCATTAACAATCAGATTATTGTAATTCTATATCTTGCTTTTCTCCCTCAGCTTCCCCAAAAAATTTTCATTTTTTAAAGCACAGTGTGGCCATGTCTACATTAGACTTTCAGCAACATAGCTCTATTGATTGTGTCCCCTCCATGTGTGATCTCGTACTGACTTAGCTCTTTCGGCAAAAGCTCCAAGTGTAGATGCAGTTATAATAGTACAGTTTTGCCAATATGAGTTTTGCTGAGGGTGGGGGTGTAAAATAGGCTGTACCAATAAAATCATAGCTTTGCTGATGTAAACAGCCTCCACACTAGGAGCACTTTGCTGGTATAATATACTAGCATACTTGTACTGACCAGTAAAGCACTCCCACTGTAGACATAACTTATGGTTACACTCTGCCAAAGACTCTGACCAATAAGCTGTATTTACTGATACACCCAATAAAACCAGAATGGCTTTGTAAGGTGGGAAACTGAGGCATGAGTCCAGCCAATGTAGGCTTAATCAGTTTTTTCCTTTGTAAATTTCAGACAGAATCATTGTCATTTACAGTTTTTGATCATATATCCCACAAAATAAAATGGAACAGATAGGGGTCCAAGTTACCAAGTTCTGTTGTATTGAGAAGCTTTCCATTTCACAATCATCTCAGTCTCTGGACTAGTGTTCTCCAATTTGAACCCTTGTTCACTTGGGTTTTCATACATTTTGTTCTTCTACATCACAAAATAGTATCCTAAATTACTTAACGTAACCTTTATTTTTCTTCTTTGAGTTAGAAATTTATAGGGAAGAACATGCCCTAATATCAGCATATTCTTATATTTTCCAAACATGGGATTTTGGAGATTTTTTGCTCAGTTTAGCAGCAATGCTCATAAATCATTGAAAATCCTACCATTACAATTTGAAGTACTTATTCAGTCTAGGGCCAAGATGTTTAATTGTTCCCCAACAGCTCTGAAAGTCTTTTGAAATATTAAAATACCGTATGACTTGTAAGGTTCTTTTAATTTAAAATACAACTTGTGCAACCTGTAAATATTCTACAGACTATTCAACTTGGGACACTATAGCACAATCTTCAGGCAACGCGTCCAGTTGCTGGAAAATGGGACAGGGAATTAGGACATGAATTCTTTTCCCATCGCTGCCACAGATTTACTGTGCAGCTGTGAGCAACTCACTGAATTTCTGCACCTTAGATTTTCCTTTGTAAAAAGATATAATACCCACTTGTAAAATTCTGATAATTAGTAAGAAAATGGTTCTACATGTGGCCTCGTTCATATAAGATATACATTTCCCATAAGAGCAAATAGATATATTTGAATATGTTTAATTTTAAGGTTACGTTGAGTAGTCACTAGTGATTGTTTTGTTGTCATATTCATGTTATTGAGACTTAAATTTGTGGGTTGGTGAGAGAATAAATTTGCTCCGGTATAGTAAGAAAGTTCAGAAGTGAACTGAAGGATTTTAAAATCCAACACTTGTTACTTTACATTAACAGAATGCCTTGGGTAGAATTAAAAATGACCAGTATTTTAAAACAAGTAATAAGATAATTTCCTCTTACCTACCAGGACCTGATTTCACGGTCTTCCTTTCTTCAGCAAGAATTCATGACATCATTAGAACCAAAGTAATATAAGGAATACTGCTTTCATGGCCAATGATGTCATTAGCTCTTGCAGTAGAATCAAAATCCTAAACAGTCTGGTCAGGTAAATGCTTCAGTTCACTCTTTTAAAGCTTATTTTTTATTGTAAAACTATCCATGTTCTAGTATTTTTTTTTATTTATTTTAAGTGTCACAATTCATTTGTATGAAAAAAGCTAAGAAAAAAACTTAAGTTGGTGGCTTATTGGGAATGCTTCTGAGGAAAAAATTCAGATGATCTGTTGCATACTCAATTTGCAATCTCTGAAGATGAGAGATTTTTTCCTTGAAGTATCAAGTGAGCAATGTTTGACACTAATTGAAAATTAATCTATCTGATATTTTCACATTTTATACATAAAAGTAAATTTTAAACAAATATTCAGAAGTTGAAAAATCAAAATAACCTAATTTTTCCCACATTTTAGAGTATCCTCATAAATATGGACCACAAGGAGGTTGTGCAGATCGTTCTGTGTTTGAAAGAATGCAGAAGTACCAAATGACTGGTATAGAGGAACCAACAGCACAGGTACAGCACATGGTATAATGGATCTTATTGATAAAATGAAAATTAAATATTGATATTGCTCCTCTGCATGTGCCCAGTATCCCTTCATTCTTTTCCTGGCCCACCTCACCTGCCCCCCAGTCAAAGTTGCCCATAAAATTTTAGGGGACTTCTCCAGCTTAACAAAAGTATCTGAAAAATCATTTTCCTGTCTTTAAATTGTTTATATTTCAAAAGGCTATTTAAATTTAGGTCCAAAAGTCTACATTCCTGAACACAGGTACAGTATAAATCCTGGTTGATATATGTTATGTTCGGGTCAATGAAGATGCATATGTGCACAGGTACTTGGGTTTCAGTTGAGAATGTTTTTAGTACAGAACGGAGGTCTGGGTAGATGTTATCTCAAGGTCTTAGTTATTGGACTATTTTTACAGTATTATAGAGTAGCAGTAGTCACTCCATAATTAAGGTTGTAAATGAGTTTCAGTTACAAGTCAGGCTTTGCAGATTTTAGGTGGTGTAGAAGCAAACAGTGGTGTAGAAGCAACCTTGGAACTGAAAAGTTAGTGACATTGAAGAGCCTATTTGTTTGGTTTTTGTCTGGTGACTAGCAATTCAGCTTTAACCCACTGAAGACTAACCAGCTTCCTAAGGTTTCTTGGAAGAGAGAAGAGGGATTGGCTCTTGAAGAGCAATCCACTGGTTACAGGCCTGAGCGGACCCAGGAGTTGCTTATGTCTGCACGAAGTTCATTTTGTTACATGTAGATTCTTTGTACTATATCCATCACTTGGAATCTGAGCACCTTCCAGAGGCAAATTTAAGAACATGAGTGGAGTAGGTGTGGGGTCAAAATGAGCCTCAGAATGCCTGCAGCGGGCAATGGAAGTTTGAGTGGAAAGGCACTTAAAATTTACCCAATGTGGAACCCTACTTCTTTGGTTCTCCTAGGATGCACAGGAGTTTAGGTGTTCCTTATGAGAACCTTGGGATCCACAGGAAGGAGAGGAGAATTGCCCCTCTGTGCTGTCCCTTGTAATCTCCTTAGTCTCCTAGTTTCTCCCCTCACTGCCTACATATTTTAGAATGTGCACAGAGGAGGGAATCCCCTCCTAACAACCTTAATATCTTCAGCAAAGGCAAAATACTCTTTAGTGGATATTAGGCAATGCACGGATGAGGGCTTCCACTCCTGCAGACCTCAGGAAGAAAGAAAATCATTCCAAGTCCTTTGCTCTGCCAAGTTCCATATTAGTTCTGAAAGACAAAACTTGATAATGAAACTCTTACGGCTGCAGATACATATCTGAGTGTTGCCTTTCAAGAACCTTTTAGCTTAAAAAAAGGCTAAAAATTAGATGAGGTTGTACTTCTTAAATACAACATTGCCTTCTTTAAAAAGAACCTTCACTCCACCCTTAGTAAAAACAGCACAGAGCAAACTAGTACGTGAATACCATAATCTCTGTAAAACTACATGTTCATATAATGTTAAACATAATTGTAATCTCATTCTTTCTTCCATTGGACTATGCCTTAGTTTAGACAATGGTTTGTGTGTCATTTTAATAAGCACTAAAATTTTCCTTTAATATATTCCACCATATATGTTAATATATTTTTGGAGCTGTCAGTGAGGAAATCTTGCAAATACAGCTAATTACACTTAAAACATTCTCTTTCTTCATTCCCTACATATTCTGGAAAGGGCCACAAAGAAAACTGCATTCATTTTCTGTCCTTGAAGGGTAAAACCTAGTTCAGATGCTAATGGCTTAAATTAATTTTACTTTCAACAGGCCTGCTCAGATGGGATTTGCAAAGTGCTTTAGTGTTTTAGGAGCCAGTCTTACTGAAAATCAGTGAGAATTGTGCTAAGTCACTAAAATGTTGTTGAGAATTGCACCCATGGTCCCTTATGCTGCAGTGCTTTCAACTTTTATTTTAATTGTCTTAGTTAATAAGTCAGCTTCCTAAATTGAGTCTTCCAAAGCTGACAGTATCCATCTCAGATTCTACCATATGATCTCTTACATTATGGATTTGCTCTAAATCCTTGTCTCTAGCTAAAAACTTTCTTTCCAGTGTTAGGAATGTCCTGATGCCTAGTGTGGACAGTTTCGACTATCATGACTATTTTCAGAGCTGTCCAATAGATTTACCTTCAGTGGTTAGATGACGCTCTGCTGAAAACAGCACTGGCAGCCAAAACCCTATTTACATTGTGGCTCAAGAAATTGCTAACACTAGTGCAATTGAGCCAGTGCAGCTGGATCCAGTGTTGGGAGCAGCAGGATTTTTTCCCCAAAACTGCCATGTGTAGACATGACCTACTAAATGATGATGGGCTATAAATAAGGGCCCTACCAAATTCATGGCCCATTTTGGTCAAATGCACAGTGATAGGATTTTAAAAATTGTAACTTTTGTGATTTCAGCAATTTAAATCTGAAATTTCACAGTGTTGTAATTGTAGGGAGTCCTGACCCAAAAAGGAGTTTGAGGGGGTGGGGGGCAGTTCCTACTGCCATCCTTACTTCTGCACTACTGCTGATGGCAGCCCTGCCGTCAGAGCAGGGCTCCCAACCAGCAGTCGCTGCGCTCCAGCTGCCCAGCTCTGAAGGCAGTGCTGCCTTTAGCAGAAACGCAGAAGTAAGGGTAGCAGTAGCGATCCCCCCCACCCAAAACAGCTTTTTGGGTCAGGATCCCTACAATTACAACAGCTGCTGCTTGCAGGTTGCCCAGCTCCGAAGGCAGTGCAGAAGTAAGGGTGGCAATACCATGACCCCCGTAAAATAACCTTGCGGGCACCCCCCCATCACTCTCTTTTGGGTCAGGACCCCCATTTTGGGAAACTCTTGTCTCCCCTGTGAAATCTGTATAATATAGGGTAAAAGCACACAAAAGACTAGATTTAACTGGGGGAGACCAGATTTCACAGTCCGTGACGCATTTTTCATGGCCACGAATTTGGTAGGGCCCTAGCTTGCTAAGGCAAATGTGTTAGCTATCAGTGCTCTGAATGGCAGAAATAGTGGATGTGTTATTCTGGCTGTTTGGTAATACTTCATTACACAATCAAGCACATATTGGAATGTTTCAGCTTATTCAAATTAATAACACTTCAGATCATTACTACTCTAAGAAACAACCTTTTTGTTGTGGTGAGGAAACACTCCTAAAATTGATTTTTATATCTACAAATTGGATTTGTGGTGTTTATCCACCATTGCAGAGAGCTACATAGTTTTCTATTATGGTTTCCTAGGTTTTAAAGGCATAGAATTACTATGATAACGATGGTTCCAAAACTTCTCTGTTTTTGTTGGCTATATTCTAAATTACGGGGATAAGCTCACAGAGGAGTTACGAGTAAAGTGTGCTTATGAAGTAGATGACCTACCTGAAGACTAGTCTAGTTCAAGATTTAAGAAACTTTTATGTAATAAATAGGATAATATAGCTCTTCATCTGTTTTTCTCTTAAGAATACTGCACTCATGTAAAAGGCATTAGTGTTTTTAAATGACTTAATTATAAAAGAATATGTACAAAATTAATGCTTTGTTACTTTCTAATTTCTGTATCTATAGAAACCCTACAAAGAACATAACATCAATGGTCCAGAGCTTTTAAGAAGAAAACGTGCAGCTCAAGCTGAAAAAAATACTTGTCAGCTCTACATTCAGACTGATCATCTATTCTATAAGCATTATGGAACAAGGGAAGCTGTGATTGCACAGGTATTTAAAAGCCTTTAGTCACTATTTCGGGAGTCTGTTCTTTTTCTCTTTAAGGGAGAATAGGCTAGATGAATGCATTTTTATCATGGTGCTTTTCATGTTCAGGTCTGGATACACTTTTTCATCTGCTACTGCCATCCTGGCATTATTAAGGCAGCTTTCTCATTGCCTTACCACAAGCGTACCAAGTGCCCAATGTTCAGAGGTGCTAGGCACTTGGACCTCTCTTTAATGGGAGTTAGGGATGTTCAGCACCTGTGAAAATCAGGCCCCAAGCTCATAATTTGTTAAGAAAATAGTTCCTTCTGGAGATGTCAGACTTGTATGAAAGTCTGAAAACATAATATGTTAGCATTTCAAGAGGAAAGGTATACAGTGTAAATTCTGAGAACTTTCAGTTAATGACTGTGGGTATGTCAGCAATGCAGCTGGGAGCATGCCTTCTGGGCTGGGTAAACAGATCATACTATCTCTGCTGGAGCTAACATGCTGAAGCAGTGTTGCCATAGCAGCAGAGGTGGTGGCTTAGGCTAGCCACCCAAGCGCAAACCCAAGGAGTCAGGAGGACTTGAACTTGGGTGACTGTGAGTCTGTCTACCTGGGCTGGCACACATGTTCCCAGCTGTGGTATAGACGTGTCCAGTAAGACCTACTCCTGTAGAGGCAAGATAGTCAGAGAAGCAGTAGGAAGGAACCAAAAGTAGACAGTCTTCACTTATTTCAATGAATTCCTAGCTAAGAAACTTACTTTCTTGGTTCCTCTTATGTTTGCTGAAAAATATAGGTAATATGTTACTACTTCTTGAAGTGTTGGATAGCTTCACAGCCCACTTTTGCATCTAATATAATGTAGATTATTAGTTCATTAGACTGTACCGCTACAATTCATTATGGGTAACGTTTTCAGAAGTTCCCTAGTCCCATTTTCAAGAGCAAGTTAGATAATTAGGCACCTAACTGAAAGTCAGTGGGACGTAAGAGCCTATGTCTCTTTTTCTTGAAAACGGGGCTTGAGCTCCTGAGTCCACAAAGTGCAACACTTTTAAACTTTTACCCGCCCAGCTGCCCAGTAGGAATCCTTACCCCCAATTTAGGCAATGCATGGTGAGAGTTAGGTGCCTAAGAATGGGATTCAGAAAAGCAACAAGCTGAATGGGCAGCTGCCTAAGCTAGCCAGTAGGAAATACCAAGGAAAGGGGTGGGCTTTAGGCCCTGTCACATAAAGGTGGTTAGGCATTTCCCTCCAACCCAGAGTTAGATGCATATTTCAGCTCAGCATTCATAGCTGTGAACCCTCTCGTGGAGTTGTGCACTGGGCTTTACAGTCAATCTTTGGTCCAATGAATATCTATCTATGTAAAGTGGAGCAGTTTCAACAGGATACATTGAATTAAGGCACTCACCTGGAATGTGAGAGAGCTGCATTCAAGTGCTTGCTCCAGATCAGGCAGAGTGGAGATTTGAAGATGGGTCCCTCCCGTCCCAAGTGAGTGCCCTAACCATTAGACTATTGGACACACATCCACCCTTCCCATTCTTCCAAATTCCTGATCTGGTCAACGCCGGCTGTCTTTTTTTTTTTTTTTTTTTCTTCATGGTTTAGGTGTGCTCTGAGCATATCTAATAGATTGTCCCCTCCTTCCCCCCCCCCCCCGGTGAAATAGGCAGAGGAACGCTTAGTTTGAGAAGCCCACAGGTGTTTAGGTGCAAGCTAGGGCGGGCATCAAGCTGCTTTGGTAGCATCAAGACTTAAGCAGTTTTGTGCAGGCCCACTGGCAGGAACTTGTGTGGGAATTTAGGTGACTTCATTGTTAGACACCAGCTAAATGGGTGTTTTCGAGGATCTAATTGATTCCTAAATATTGGACATAAGCCCACTTAAAGTGACAATTAGGCACCGAAGTCCCTCTGTCACTCTAATTCTTAAGTCACTTTTAGGTGCTTTTGAAAACTTTATCCTGTATTCATATTTGCTTTCTAGTAAAAATAGAATAAAGTGCAGTGACAATTTACAATTAAATTTTGTCTAAAACTGTTCCAGCATATCATTCTTTAAAATCATATAATCCTTTGAGGATACTTTGATGTTAGGGGGGAATTAAATGGCTGTCACAAACAAATACACCTCTACCTCGATATAACACTGTCCTCCGGAGCCAAAAAATCTTACCGTGTTATAGGTGAAACCACGTTATGTCAAACTTGCTTTGATCCACTGGAGTGCGCAGCTCTCTTTCCCCCCTCCCCCCCCGGAAGCGCTGCTTTATCGCATTATATCTGAATTCGTGTTATATCAGGGTAGTGGTGTATATCATTGTTTCCAATTATTTGTACTGGGTGAGTAAAGTTAATTTAGCAATAGGGAATATCTAGGATTTTTATGGCCTGAACTATGTCATTTACTTTAGGTGTACACTGATTATTCATTATGGGTACTTTTATTAAAAACGCCTGTCACATATGAGTGAAAGTTAATGCTGCATGTTAATTTGCACGTGAAGATGCTTGCATTGAAGTTTTCTTGTGTAATATAATACGTAGAAAACATTTTTTGACTGAAAACACTTCAGCTTGTCTCTTTCTGATTAACAGATATCCAGTCATGTTAAAGCAATTGACACAATTTACCAGTCAACAGATTTCACAGGAATCCGTAACATCAGTTTCATGGTGAAACGAATAAGAGTAAGTAATTCTGTTGTTGCAGACATATCCGTTGAATGTGAGGAATGTTTGTTTAAAAGAATTATTGTCATTTAACTATCTGCTGACTATGAAACTTTCATGTTAAAAACAGTCAGTTATAATTGTCCTCCTACCTAATTTCTTCAGTGCTCTTGCAATCTTAATGTTCACATTGCCAGGTCTTTCATTATAGCCCTGTGATGTTTCAATTCAGTGTTTGACATAGCGGACTAATTTAAGGGGACATGGCTTCTCATATATTGGTTATCAGCAGTGATGGGAAAGAAAATACAGTAGAAATATAGGAGTTTACTTGAGGGCTGTTACAAAATTAATTTTGTTAAAACTGTTTATATTAGATGCTTTAAACCACTGGTCAGTGCAGAAATTTGCTTCCTAATTTTAAAGTCTGGTTTATCCTTAAAATGGTTCTTTCATTGGTGGGAAAAATAAAAATCAGTACATTGATATAAAGAAACATCAATTAGTTGTTAAAGGTGACATGCAAAGGAGAAAACTGTTGTGTTTGTTCCCTTTTTGTTGCTTTGACATACAAAGAAGGCCTGAAATTGTGTGTGTGAGATAAGTGGTGTGCTTAGACAGTTAGAAATGTGGGTCTTTTAAACAGGGTTTGTTTATGTAATGGGAGGAGAGGATTAATTCCCTCCAGCACAGGTGAAACTCTGACTCTTCTTATGCAAGAAGTTAGATTAAGTGATCTTCTTGGTCTCTTTTGGCCTTAATGTATTAATCTACGTTGGAAGGATATCTGACATTACAAGAGACCAACTAAAAGGGGGAGCAATTGAGAGGAAGGGATTTTAGTCTAGTGTTTAAAATATAGATTTTTTTTAATCTTTGTAACGTCTATGTAACTAATATATAAACAGCTTGAGAGAAAGAAGATCTTTTTTTGAAGAGTCAGTCAGCACTTTGGCCTTTTGGGTTAAGGTGTGAGGTAACTCACAATACACCAGACCCCTGAAAAGTTCCTTCTGAAAAATAGGGAAGGTCAGACCAGACCGGATCACTTGATATACCTGACTCTTTTTATTTTAAAGATAAAAGATTAAAAGGCTGCCTTTATACATTATAAAAAAACAAAACACCAGAGTGCAATTTTTTTTAAAAACTTCCTTTTGCAAATTGCCTTTAGGCCTCCAATTTTTAGATTGTTACATGTGAAATTGCTCTGTGCATAGTAGCACATGTTGTTGTTGTGTTCACTTAAAAAAAAAATAAAATCTCTAATCAGCTTCTGCCTTAGTGCATGTTTGTGCTCAGAAAAATATCTTTCAGAGACTTTCACAGTATAATGAGCTGAATGGAATTTATGTATAGTCCACAATACTAAAACCTTGCTCTTAGTTTTATGTTAGAGATTTAATCTGAGCATGCAGTTTTACTTTATATGGCACTTCTACAATTCTTTCTTGTTCTTAGCTGTATTGTGTGCTATTATGTAGCATGTGCCATCAGTGTACATTATAGGATGTAATACAATCTTTTTGCTCCAGGAACTTGCATTTAAAGTATATATATATAGTAGTCAACTGAATAACCCAGATCAAAGTTATAGAATTAAAGTTATAAATACACACTTTTTTTTGGAAGTCTTGTGGATAAAGTTTGTCTTTTGACAAACTTGAAGGAAGAGGAAGGTTGTAATTTGCCACATAAATGCAGTTATGTTGTATTATGAAACATGTTCACTTTAGGACTCAGGATTTTCCAGATATTATGAATTGATATGTAGCGTCTATAAATCTTTAGATGTTGATGTTATTATTTGACATCATAGTTGGTGATAGGAAGTCTGTCTTAGCAAGCTTGTATTAGCCAGACAAAAGTGAAATGTCTGATTCAGTATAAATTTGAATTTACTTTTAGATCAACACAACTGTTGATGAGAGAGACCCTTCCAATCCCTTCAGATTTCCTAATATTGGTGTGGAGAAGTTTCTAGAACTGAACTCTGAACAGAATCATGATGATTATTGCTTGGCCTATGTATTTACTGACCGTGATTTTGATGATGGTGTCCTTGGTCTGGCTTGGGTTGGAGCCCCTTCAGGTAATTAATCCATGACTTCTGTAAGAGAGTACTCTAGTTGATATTTTTCTCCCTTTCTCCTACCTAAAAATACTTAACTGTTGACTTGACTGAAATATTTCCAACATTGTAGGTCTGATTCTTCACAGTTTGATACTGTATGATTTGAAATTATGTAAACGTCAATACATCATGTGCCACTAACTATTTGAGTCATACAGATTTCTTTATTCATTGCTTTCCTTTAGAACAGCACCTTAATTCTCTGGGCAGACGCTTGACTGGGTATTAGTGACCAGTGAAATGAAAAAGGTGTCAGAGGTGCTTCGAATAAACTATAAGCAAGGCTTCTTATATTCTACAACACTCTACAGCCATGAAATTCACATCTTGCCATAGAATTGTACTCCAGGATCTCTGGCTTTGAGCTCTTACAGATACAAATAACTTGGAAATCTGAACAGAGTATAAACCAATGCAGTGATGTCTGCAGAGACACTGAAACAATATCTATGTATTTGCCCTTCCTAGATGATTTGTCTTTAAATTTCACTGAGACTCTGACCAATTTCATTTCAGCCATGTGTCTTAATTTTCAGTTTCTAAGTATTTCCTGATAGCACTTTACTATGTCATGTCATGTGGAGAAATTTAAGAGTCTCATGATAACTTTCATTGGAGCTACAAAAATCTGCTATTCCAATAGTGTTTTGTGTCACACTTGAGCAGACATAAGAGAACCTTTCTAGAGAATGACTTTCTGCATTGGAGAAATACCGTTTACCACCTGAAAAGGAAAATCTGTTCATCCATGTGGATAGACAACTAGCTCCCTCTGCAGAAAAGAGCCTGTATTGTTAATGTAAAACAGCAGTTGAATAATATTGGAGGTCAACAAATGTCTAATGGATGGAGAAAACTAGTTGCAACATTCTTTCAATCTAAGTGATCATACCTCACTTAATTCTAGAGTATTTGAATGCTAAATGGATGACCTACCATACTTTCCTGTTCTCATATCCATTTTGTGACCCGAAAGTGTAATTCTTGTTCTACAGATAAAGTTATGCTTGGTTTGTCCTCTAATATCCTCAAAGGCTTTTTCTTTAGACAAGTCTGACACTAAGACTGTCTCTTCATACTTCCGACAATACACTGTTGCAGTGCTGCCTTTTTATTGTCTTCTTGGACCACATCCTTTACTTCCTAGTTCCTATAACTTCTTTGGTCAATCAGTTAATCAGCATAGATAAAATTAAAACTTTCACTATGCTGTGGATTTTTTTACAAAATTGTATTCTCAGTAACTTGGGTAGTTTTATCAGTGCTACTGTAATTCTCTTGATTTTTTTTTTTAAATGTTAGCTTGGACTTCTCCGTTTGATTCCCTGAATGACAAAACTGTATTTGAAATAAAATAAACACTAAAATACACAAGTGAGTAACTTTTATCCTTTTACTTAGAAAGTCAGTGGTAGGAAAATTTCCTGTTTGAAGAGAAACAAAGTATTTCTGATAAGTCTTCAATCCTGACGAAGTATCAGAGGGTAGCCGTGTTAGTCTGGATCTGTAAAAGCAGCAAAGAATCCTGTGGCACCTTATAGACTAACAGACGTTTTGGAGCATGAGCTTTCGTGGGTGAATACCCACATCCTCAGATGCATGTAATGGAAATATCCAGGGGCAGGTATATATATGTGTGCTAGCAAGCAAGCTAGAGATAACGAGGGCAGTTCAATCAGGGGGGATGAGGCCCTGTTCTAGCAGTTGAGGTGTGAAAACCAAGAGAGGAGAAACTGGTTCTGTAATTGGCAAGCCATTCACAGTCTTTGTTCAATCCTGAGCTGATGGTGTCAAATTTGCAGATGAACTGAAGCTCAGCAGTTTCTCTTTGAAGTCTGGTCCTGAAGTTTTTTTGCTGCAGGATGGCCACCTTAAGGTCTGCTATAGTGTGGCCAGGGAGGTTGAAGTGCTCTCCTACAGGTTTTTGTATATTGCCATTCCTAATGTCTGATTTGTGTCCATTTATCCTTTTCTGTAGAGACTGTCCAGTTTGGCCGATGTACATAGCAGAGGGGCATTGCTGGCATATGATGGCGTATATTACATTGGTGGATGTGCAGGTGAATGAACCAGTGATGGTGTGGCTGATCTGGTTAGGTCCTGTAATGGTGTCGCTGGTGTAGATATGTGGGCAGAGTTGGCATCGAGATTTGTTGCATGGATTGGTTCCTGAGCTAGAGTTATTATGGTGTGGTGTGCAGTTACTGGTGAGAATATGTTTCAGGTTGGCAGGTTGTCTGTGGGCAAGGATTGACCTGCCACCCAAGGCCTGTGAAAGTGTGGGATCATTGTCCAGGATGGGTTGTAGATCCTTGATGATGCGTTGGAGGGGTTTTAGCTGGGGGCTGTATGCGATGGCCAGTGGAGTCCTGTTGGTTTCTCTCTTGGGTTTGTCTTGCAGTAGGAGGCTTCTGGGTACACGTGTGGCTCTGTTGATCTGTTTCCTTATTTCCTCGTGTGGGTATTGTAGTTTTGAGAATGCTTGGTGGAGATTTTGTAGGTGTTGGTCTCTGTCTGAGGGGTCAGAGCAGATGCGGTTGTACCTCAGTGCTTGGCTGTAGACAATGGATCGTGTGATGTGCCCGGGATGGAAGCTAGAGGCATGAAGGTAGGCATAGCGGTCGGTGGGTTTTCGATATAGGGTGGTGTTAATGTGACCATCACTTATTTGCACCGTGGTGTCAAGAAAGTGGACCTCCCGTGTAGATTGGTCCAGGCTGAGGTTGATGGTGGGTTGGAAGCTGTTGAAATCATGGTGGAATTTTTCCAGAGTCTCCTTCCCATGGGTCCAGATGATGAAGATGTCATCAATGTAGCGTAGGTAGAGAAGAGGTGTGAGTGGACGAGAGCTGAGAAAGTGTTGTTCCAGGTCGGCCATGAAGATATTGGCATACTGTGGGGCCATGCGGGTGCCCATAGCAGTGCCACTGATCTGGAGATATATATTGTCATCAAATTTGAAATAGTTGTGTGTAAGTATAAAGGCACAGAGCTCAGCAGCCAGTTGTGCTGTGGCATCATCAGGGATAGTGTTCCTGACGGCTTGTATTCCATCTGTGTGTGGGATGTTTGTGTAGAGAGCCTCTACATCCATGGTGGCTAGGATGGTGTTTTCTGGGAGGTCACCAATGCATTGTAGTTTCCTCAGGAAATCAGTGGTGTCACGGAGATAGCTGGGAGTGCTGGTGGCATAGGGTCTGAGTAGAGAGTCCATATATCCAGACAGTCCTTCAGTGAGAGTGCCAATTCCCGAGATGATGGGGCGTCCAGGATTGCCGGGTTTGTGGATCTTGGGTAGTAGATAGAATAACTCTGGTCGGGGCTCTAGGGGTATGTTGATTTCTTCTGGTGTTAGTGTAGGGAGTGTCCTGAGTAGATGCTGTAGTTTCTTAGTGTATTCCTCAGTGGGATCTGAGGGAAGTGGCCTGTAGAATTTGGTATTGGAGAGTTGTCTGGCTGCCTCCTTTTGATAGTCAGACCTGTTCATGATGACAACGGCACCTCCTTTATCAGCCTCTTTGATGATAATGTCAGGGTGGTTTCTGAGGCTGTGGATGGCATTGTGTTCTGCACGACTTAGGTTGTGAGGCAAGCAATGTTGTTGTTCCACGATTTCTGCCTGTGCACGCCGGCGGAAGCATTCAATGTATAGGTCCAGGCTGTCATTTCGACCCTCAGGAGGAGTCCATGTGGAGTTATTTTTCTTGTGCTGTTGGTGGGAGAGCACCCGTGTATCAGTGCACTGTTCAGTGTTGTCTTGAAAGTATTCTTTGAGTCAGAGACGGTGAAAGTAGGCTTCCAGATCGCCACAGAACTGTATCATGTTGGTGGGGGTGGCAGGGCAGAAAGAGAGTCCCCAAGATAGGACAGACTTTTCTTCTGGGCTGAGTGTGTAGTTGGATAGATTGACGATATTGCTGGGTGGGTTAGGGGTACCACTGTTGTGGCCCCATGTGGCAGGTAGGAGTTTAGACAGCTTACAGTCCTTTTTCCTTTGAAGAGAGGTGAAGTGAGTAATGTAGATCTCCTGTCTTATTCTAGTGAAGTCCGTTTGTATAGAAGTTTGGTTATTAATGAGAGTCTCCAGGTTGGAGAGCTCTTTTTTGATGTTTTCCTGTTTGCTGTATAGGATGCTGATCAGGTGGTTCCTCAGTTTTTTTGATAGAGTATGACATAATCTCTCACTGTGGTCTGTGTAGTATGTAGATAGCAGTGGATTTTTTACCTTTAGTCCATTTGGTATGATGTCCATCCGTTTGCATTTGGAAAGGAAGATGATCCTGACGAACTAATCAGATAGTATGCAAAATAAAATATGAAAAAATCAATTGAATCAGTAGTTCTTTTTACATACATACATATATATATATATATATATATATATATATATATATATATATATATATATATATATATATATATATATATATATATATATATATATATATATATATATCTGTTCCGAAAAATAGTTTTTTGAGGCTTTAATTTTTTATCGCCAAAATATTTTCATGAACGTGATATTTTTACATTAGAAACAGATTCTAACTGAATAAACATAGAATATAGTTAAGAGAAGTTATTTAAAACATAGATTTCTTTTCAAAGCTTAGACTTATTGAGAAGCAAACTTCTATAGAAGTAGGTGGAAGTTGACGAAGAGGAATGGGTGAAGTCACTTGTAATTGAGAACGGGGACATGGCTAGTGAGTGGAATCAAATTGGAAGTTGAAGCAGAGGAGAGGATGAAATTTAGAATTTGATTTGCTAGAAACTTCTGAATATGAGCAAGGCATGTGAATTAGTTAATCTTGTTCAGTATCCAACATTGAATTCAATAAGTGGCTGTTCCTTGTTCTCACTGTAGTATATGTGAAAGCTTGCTGATCGCTAATGAAAGATTCTGCCATGTTATCTTTCACTGCAGCTTGTGGTATTTGGCAGCAGTGTCCTCTGTTTCAAGGGAAGTAGTAGATGTCTGTGTTAAATGGTGACCTACATGGCCTGGAGTTAAGTTTGTTGGTTCAGCTTCATTTTCAGGAACATTAAAAATTGGAAATATTAAGCATATTAGTTTTAAAACAATTGTTCTTGAGTTGCCAGAAAATAGCAGCTGCTGCTTTGGCTGCCCCATATTGCTTATTTGTATAATTGATCCTTTAGGAAATGCTGTGTTTGAGCTGTTTGGAACACACTGGATGCGTTAGTTTTACAAGATGAATAGTTTGGAACTGTCAGTCTGTACGGCATCTCTTATTCTTGGATTTCTTACCAGTGTTGTATGTTCCCAGCCTGAGAAATAAGATTCTAACCTCACTTTCCCAATGTTGTGTCTATGCTTTGCGTAAATGTAAATTTTTATAGACTACTTATATCTCATTAAAAATTCCGACTGTGCAAACCCAGGCTTGTTACAGTGTCCATGGTTCCACAACAGTTTATTAATTACATCATGTCTAAAAAACACGAAATAAAAGTTAACTGTAATTGTGAAAAGCATTTTTTTTGCATTCCCACAACTAAAAAATGTTCTCATTGTGTTTGGTTTTGGTTTGGTTTTTTTAAATATTCACAAGAATCTGACCAAACTGCAATTTTTTTTACTGTTTAGGAAATTTTAACAATTTGACAAATCCTGGCCATGTAAATATCAGAAACAATACAAATTATTAAAACAGTTTTCGTTTAATGAGACACACAGGAGTATAGTCGTCAGATATTTCTGTTTAATAGAGTGTTGTATTACAGAGTGAGCATCATTAAAACACCTGTAATATGCCATTTCTACTGATTTTTACTAAGTTGAGTGAAATCTCAGTGTACATGTTTAACAGGTCAGGCGTGTCTATCAAATGTTAAAAAAACTAGATAGGTGTACTGGATTTTTTGCAGGGGGATGTACTTTGAGTATTGAATAAAAGGTAACCCTTATCTATGTATCTATCGTCTTCTATCTCTTGCTCGGTACATAGTTGGTTTGTTAATTTTTCTATAATCACAACCTCCTTTTTTTTTTAAACCATTCCTCTATGGTTGGACTATGTTTCTTTTTCCAGTGAGAGGCTACCAATAGCCAAGCAGTTACTACCAGATGAGAGATTAATTCTTCTTTTCTTCTTGTGTGACCATTTCCACTAGAAAGACCTAGGAAGATTACTGAGAGATCATTTGGTAATAAATACTCAACGATTTGTGATATTTGGTTGTGGATTGCATCCAAATACTCTTTAAGGACTGAACGGAATACCATATATGCATAAAATCTCTTTCTTCACCACAGTTTCTCTAACACTTATTCCCATTCAATCTATATATATCTTACAGCCTGGTTGGTTTGAAGGGCCATTGAAACAGTATCTTCAATAATTTTTTATTGTGCGTCAGACTGAGTTACTGGTCCTCTTTTTCTCCAGACTAAACCCCCTTTCTCTGGGGTAATTTGTCTATCCACATCCTTTCCCCCAAGAGTCATTTATGACCTTATTTTGGTTAGGAAAGCTGTCTGCAAAGATTGATACAGATTGATTATTTTTTTGTTTCCTCGTTGACCAGATGCCATCACTTCTATTTGTTAGATTTCTGTATAAAACAGGTTTTCTAGAAAGTTGAGGAACATAATATCTACCTTCAAAGTACTAGTGCCAGTTAAAATTAGTTGTGATCTCTAAATAAGTTAGAAAAGTTTATTTACTGAATAGCTGGCCAACCAGGTGTATTCCGTGGCTCTCCCAATCTTTGAAGCTCTTTGGTTTGCAATTTGGGTTAAGATCTAGAGGGAAAAGAATTTCTCCGATTCTATCCCAAACCCATAGAGTAGCGTTTGCTAAAGGATGTGTGTAAACTTCTGGAGTTAGCCTAGAGATTTACACTGTCACAATTTTTCTGTTCAATAAAGACCCAGGGTTTGTCTAGGCACTTCCACTCCTGCTTTGAGCTGGCTGGCTTGATAATACCATAGAGCGGTGGTTCTCAGACTTTAGTAACCTGAGGACCCCTATTTTGATTTTAAATTTTGCTGTGGACCACCAAGCTGCCTGCTCGGCCCCAGGCCCCGCCCCCACTCCACCCCTTCCCCCAAGGCTACACTCTGCCTCTCCTCTTCCCTGCCTCTTGCTGCCACCTCCCCCAAGCACCCCTGTCTCCCTTCCTCCCCATCATGCCGGAGGCACTAGGAGGGAGCGGGAGGAGTTGATCAGCTGGGCCTGCAGACCCCTGTTTGAGAAACGCTGCCATAGATTATTTGGAGCAGCTGGTCTACCCTGTTTAATGGAGCTGTACAAAGTATCTGCACTCGCTCTTGGCTTTTTCTTATTCCATGTAAATTGTAACAGTATCCACTGTATTCCTGCTAGGTTTGTATCTGGGATAATCATAGAAAGATTTTGAAACAAGAAAGAGAGCAGATATCCTTGGGTGTTCTTCCCAATTAAGAAATTACATACTTCCCCAGCACTCCAAATCTTTTTCATTTGCTGAAGTAATAGTTTAACATTTAAATGATAGAAGCTCTTGTAGATTGTTTGAGATTTGAATTCCCATGTATCTTATAGAATTCGTTGCCCATTTGTACCCAAACATTTTCTGGAGGAGTGACTTTTCAGAGTCTGGCAGATTTATAGCTAGTATTTCAGATTTGGCATAATTTTATTTTAAATCTAGACTTTCCCAAAATCCTGGATTGTTTTAGCGAATAGTTTTAGAAAATATTTGATTTAGATAAAAACATTACATCTATATATGCTATTTTCTGATGTGGTCCTGCAAGTTTCATTCCTGTGATGGATTTGTTGTCCTTTGAGCAAAAGGCTCTGTGGCCAGTCCAAAAAGTAGGAGAGACATTAGACATCCCTGCCTACTCTCTCTGGGTAATTCAAGTAAAGGAGCTATAACTCCATCAATTCACACAGCTGTTTTTGGGCTCATATCAGGAACAGTTATTCATTTAAGGAACTGGGGGCCAAAGTCCATATGGGACAGGACTTGAAACAGAAAGTTCTACTCTATTCTATCAGACTTTCTCTGTGCCTAGTGATATAAAAAAAGAGCCATTTATTTTGTTGACTGCAAGCTACTATTTTTGATCATTCAAATTTCATGACCAATTTCAGCCCAGTTTCTCACCACAGGTTTTGATGGTATTTTTGTCTGAAAATAAATCTAATGTAAATTTTATAGTCTACATATTTATAAAAACGACTATCAAACTACACCTTTGAGTTTTTGTAAACAATAAAATCACCACTCACCAGCTAAAAACTAATACAAATGTTGAGGGTTGTGATCAAATTGAAGTAAATTCATTTAAAGCTATCCAATACGTAGGTAATACTCTCAATACCTACTTGTGTCTTAAGTATTGAACACATTTTCCCCCAGCCACATGACTTTTCTATTCTTTCACTGTTGTGTCCTGTCCTGCTGATGACAGTGTTGTGTGGTCATTTTCAGTAATGTCATGCAGAGACATAGGCAGGGATAGAAGTCCATAAAAAAACAAATGTCACAGAGAAGGTAGATAGGGAGTTTCTGCTCTTTGTCTCGTAACAAAAGAACAAGGAATGAACATTCAGTGAATTAAAAAGCTGATAAATTAGGAAGGGAATACTTTTTCACATAATGAGTAATTAGTCTGTAGATCTCATTGCCATAAGAAGTCATTGAGGCAAAGAACAACTGTTCACCAAGATTTAAAAAAAAAAAAAGATTGGACATTTATGTGGATAACAAGAATGTCCAGTATTATAATCAAAGCTTACACATTTTGGAAGGGATATTAAACCCTCTCATGCTTCAGGCCTTCAGATAAAATCTAGCTATTATATTAGGATGAGATCTAATGGGGACACACTATCCCTTATAGTGGAGTTCTTGCACCTTCGTCTGAAGCATCTTGTAAGGACCACTGACAGAAACAGGATATTGAACTAAACGGATCTCTGGCCTGATCAGTAGGGCAATTCATGTCTGTCATCCCTACCACTTAGATCTTCTGACTAGGTTATGCAGATGAATTGACCTTGTACTAGGGTGCAGAGAACCCCCCCTTCAACACAGAGGGATCTGTATATCACTTCTGTATAGACCAGTGTTGATCTCTACCCAATCGAGATCATCTCCCCCAGTGGAATTGACTGGATGGGCAGATCTTTAATCTTTGTCTCTGCTGAAAATCTAATGTCTTCAGGGCGTCTATTACTGATCTTCAGTATGCTGATGATTGTATAATCCTCGTACACACCGAGAATGACCTTTAGTACATACTGGATTTTCTTTCACAAGCTTACTGAAGCCTAGGACTCTCACTCAATATTGAGAAGACTAAAATGCTCTATCAACCTGCTTCAGGCCTTGCACTTGACCCAGAATAAATCATCATTGAGTGTCAGACTCTGGAGATAGTTGAGCACTTTTGCTACCTCAGTAGCCAACTTTCTCACAATGCAGAAATCAACGGTGAGATCCAGCACAGAATCCAGTGCGCAAGTGCTTCCTTTGGGAAATTGCTCTGATGCGTTTTCAGAGAGCATGACTTATGGCAGGACACCAAGATCCAGGTCTATAAGACAATTGTTCCAGCACTCCTCCCTGGATGCGAAACCTGGGTGACCTATCAACAGCACCTCAAGCGTTTGGAGAGGTATCACCATCAATGCTTCTGGAAGATCCTTCATGTCAAATGGCAAGATGGCCACACTAATGCCAGCATCCTTGCTGAAGCCAATGTCACCAACATTGAAACAATGATTCTCATGCACCAACTTAGCTGAGTTGGACATAGTTTGCGGATGTCAGACTTCACCTCCCAAAACAAGTCCTTAACTCTCACTCACCCATGGTCTGAGATCAAAGACACACTGAAAGCGTATTTAAAGAAAACTGATGTGGACATCACAAGCTGGGAAGAGCAAGCCACCAACCGACCCCAATGGCGCCATGTCCTCCATCAGGCAGTGGCCTGTTTTGAGGAGAAGCATCTTGTCCTCAAAGCTGAAAAGAGAGAAGAGGAAGGAAAAAGAAATAACTTTCTCCCAGAATGCCATCGTCCTGTCACAAAATGTATGTACCTACTCAGGGCGGATTTGCGGTTCCAGGATCAGACTCCAGAGTCATATCAGGACTATGTAAATCCATGGTAGAGATCATCCTTGAGTTGAGGGATCACCAGTCCATCAATAAGTCAGACCAGTGTTGGTGACTGTCCTGAGGAAGATTCAATACATGCCCTAATGGCCCTAATGCTCCATGTATGTGGCACAGAGGGTCTGTTTTGGTCCATTGGCTGGGGAAGCATGGTGGCATAGTGGGCTGGGGCTGATAAAATGTAGATTTTTGCAAGCACCACTCACAGGAACTTTACTTGCATAAAACATGCTTAATTGGTGAATTTCACTCTTAATGCATGTGCATCTATTAGATAGTTAGCATTCATGTTTTAATCTCGCATCTGTACAGGATTCCTTAATCAAGGGGTGTATTACATAGAGTCTGGATGACTAACAGGTGTTGGATGTGCAGCTGAGGAATGTTTGTTAGTCTATTTAAGGAGGATTTTAGGAATCTGATCATATTTTGTAGTATGACAGAAAGATGAATTGTCCTTTAGGACTTGCTGCATTGAAATATGTGGGTGAATATGGAGTATGTAGTAAGGTTTCACTTTGGACTTTTTACTCACTGACTTATAGGTGCTGAAGTATGAATCTTTATTAACCTTCCCCTGTGAGACTATTCCTGGAAGTACTTATTCTCATATGACTTATTTTGCTGAACTGCAACTTGACTTTAGCAAGACAAAACTTGTATAGAAAGCATATGTTCTAGATTCTGAAAAAGTTTTTACAGCAAAATAACAGTTTCAGGACTGCATTTTCAAACACTGGGTGTAACTTCCTTGATTGTTGACCTTTTAAACACACATATCATTAAGCACCTATCAAAACCACATTTCAGTTTTAAATTGTACTGTGAAGAAATGAGTCACTCCTCCTCACTAGGATATGTGGCTAATCCTAGGTCTTTTACTGGTACTTTGAGGGAAAATGGAAGATACTATTTAAAAGCAGGTTTGAAGTATATGCAACTGAACATTGTGAATGTTAGCCTTTTTCCTTGATACTGGAAAGAATTTTTTTGTATTCAGAAATAGTATATCCTTTATTTGAAAAGGAGAACCAAATGGGAATTAGATTTAAAAAAAAAAAAGATGTGGCACTCTACATGCTTTCAGTTTTGTAATATTGTTAGAGTGAGTTTTCAACTAAGATACAGAACAAAAAATACAATTCCACCTCTTTTCTTTCAAAATGTTTTAATTTTGAGCTTTTTAACTCTTGTTCTAAATTCAGGGAGCTCTGGCGGAATATGTGAAAAGAGCAAACTCTATTCTGATGGTAAAAAGAAGTCCTTAAATACTGGAATCATCACTGTTCAGAACTATGGCTCTCACGTCCCTCCTAAGGTTTCTCACATCACTTTTGCTCATGAGGTTGGACATAACTTCGGTTCTCCTGTAAGTATTAAGTGTTGCTCCATTACAAATTTTCAATGTTTTGGGAGGCATAACTTGTTAATGATGAAGACATTTTGTAACTTAAACCTTTTATTGTTATGAGTATGCTATAAAAAAAAATTCATCTAGGTATGCATGCAGAAGAAAAGCAAGGACTTTGCAGATACGCAATATGTGTTAAGATCTTTATGATGATCTACAAAAGGAAGAACTTGGTGCAACAGGACGTTTTTTGGAATATTCTTAATTTCTCATTTAGCTGCTTACAGCAATTACTGTCTTAGCCTATCTTATGCTGCACTTATTCATAACTACTCTTCTGTAAAAAGTGTGGGTTATTCTCTCCTAAAGTCTTCCCACTTCCTTTGAAGGGCAAAGCTTACTCATATCTCTTCAAAAGTGTGTACGTGTGCATCTGTGTTATGGAGAGAAGTACATACTAGTTCTTATTTTATGCAGAGTGAGGGCAAGGGTCCCAGCTCATGAGGCAAAACTTTGGTTATTTCCTCTCACTCAACAATGGAGATAAAATTGGCTTTCCTTTGTACCCTGTTGCATTTTTTTTTATATCTTAAAGATTTTTAATTTATTTTGAGGCTTTTGCCTGTGACAGGCTGAAAAATTTAAGGTTTTATTTGTTTCTCTTTTTATTTGTGGGTGGTAGTTGTGAAGAGTGGAGAATGTTTCCTCTTTTACATGTCACTTTTAAAGTTTTACATTTTAGAAAATTAGAAATTTAACTATTGAACTAATTTCTACCGTATTGGCAGGAACAAGAATCCAAAATGTTAACAGTATGCATTGATTGAAGAAGTAGGAAATCTGTCATAGAGTGAAAATTTTGAACTTGCCTGTGAAACTCATATTTGATCTTGGATAGTCAGCAGATATACTTGTCAGGAAATTGGCTTCTTTTTGTAGTAATGCCAGTTTAAAAGTGCACATTTTATAAACTTACGTTGGAAAGGTTGGGTCATACTTTGGGAAAATCAATTGTCAAAAGTGGTAGTACAGTATTGGTATTAAGCGGTTTCTTACTCTTTGTCTTCTGTATTATAAAGCAGGAGTAGGCAACCTATGGCATGCGTGTCAAAGGCGGCACGCGAGCTGATTTTCAATGGCACTCTCACTGCCCAGGGCCTGGCCACCGGTCTGGGGGGGGGCTCTGCATTTTAATTTAATTTTAAATGAAGCTTCTTAAACATTTTAAAAATCTTATTTACTTTGCATACAACAATAGTTCAGTTATATATTATAGACTTATAGAAAGACACTTTCTAAAAACATTAAAATGTATTATTGGCACGCAAAACCTTAAATCAGAGTGAATAAATGAAGACTCAGCACACCACTTCGGAAAGTTTGCTGACACTTGTTATAAAGTATTTCGTTTATGTTACCAGGTGGTGTTATAAATTATCAGTTTTCCATAGTGTGGATAGAGATGGACTTCCCCCACAAATCATATCGTATTTAAGTCCACATTTTCCCTACAGTGTGAATGTGAACTATCTGAAATGTTTCCACTAGTCCTCCCATTAGTGTCCTACAGAGCACTTGGTAGTATTCAGAAATCTCAGAATGCTCTTCTTTTGGGAGATACCAGGAACTGTGGACTGGTACCCAGAGGGCAGTGTAACTACAATAGTCTGAAACAGTGCTAGTGTGTAAAACTGCTGTGATTCTTTATACCAGTCAGTGTGGCTAAGCATGGACACATCCAACCATTTGTGCTTAAGCCAATTTTATTTAACCATTTCAATTGGACAGTCAAGTTCTCTAGTGTAAACATGACGTGGTTGCTCTCACAGAAGTTAACTTTGTCAGTGCTCCAAAATCTTTGGGATATAATGTAAAAGCAGTAAAAGAAAGGAGCGTGTGTGTTGTGTTGCTGTAACCAGCACACGCAGAGATTGATAAACCACCATTAACATTTAAGCTGGAGATGTGGACTTTCCATTTCATCCTGTGCTTCTGATATTCTTCACTTTTTGAAATAGGCAAGTGGGTACACTTTTTAAAAAGGGAACAATTTTTTATGAGCTTTTGTTTCTCACCCTATTATCCCACACAAGTCTGTTATACACATAGGTAGAAAGATAGCAAATTAACTGATAGAAACTGATCTGCTTGAAATAGTTTACAATGTTCTGTTTTGCAGCATGATTCTGGAACAGAATGCACTCCAGGGGAGTCCAAAAACTTGGGGCAGAAAGAGAATGGCAATTATATCATGTATGCAAGAGCTACATCTGGGGACAAGCTTAACAACAATAAGTTCTCCATCTGTAGCGTTCGAAATATCAGCCAAGTTCTTGAGAAAAAAAGAAATAATTGTTTTGTTGGTATGTATTTTTGTCATCCTTATAAAATGCTAAAGAGTTAACTGAGCTCTGATCTAACTTTTCTTTTGCACAAGAAGTTCCCATTGTTATTAGTGGAAGTTCTGAATGTAGTAGTAATCAATAAACTGGATGCTGAAGAGTACTGTTCAAGTTTCCCTATAAAATCCAAATCTGCAACACACCTACACTTCCAATACTAATCGCATCCTGAGTAGACATTGCCAGTCATGCTTAACTGTGTCATAGGATGATTTATCTACAAATTACCATGCATGTCTTTTATATTCTTTAGTGTTACAAAAATATATTGACATTTTTCAGAGTCTGGCCAGCCCATCTGTGGTAATGGAATGGTAGAAGAGGGAGAGCAGTGTGATTGTGGATACAGTGACCAGTGTAAAGATGAATGCTGTTATGATGCAAATCAACCAGAAGATAAGAAATGCAAGTTAAAACAAGACAAACTTTGCAGGTATTGTATATTTCAGTTATATTATGCTTATTGAATTATTCAGACTTATGGATAGGCTAGCAAGCTTTATTTTAGAAATATCTTCTATAAGGTATACTGTTTGATACTTGAAGTCTAGTCTCGCTTATATTGTTAGAATGTCCCTAATTTTACTAGTAAACAGTTAATGGGAATTTCACTAACTGTATTATGTTATTTTTTTAACTCAGCATAATAGTAACTTTTTCTTAGTGAGCAACTATGAGACTACCTTATTGTTAGTCTTTTGGAAAAATGCATCACTTGAAATTCTTTCTAACTAACTACATTAAGTACATCTTAGAGCCCAGGATAGATAGATAGGGACAAGCTGTGTTTTAAAATGTCAGTTGGTTGTGTTATCCCTTGAGCTACATTCAACCAGCTAACACACTTAAACATTACTGTCTTTGTCCCTACTGAGGGCAAAATCATATTTATCACATTAGTTATATCCAGCAAGGTAACGCATTCGTTTGTAGACATAATCTTAAACGAAATCCAAAGTTTTATAAGTCCCTTTACTTGCTTATCTGATCTATCTTGGATGTTTTGCAGAAAAATTGAACAGGGACACTCAGTATATCTTGTGCTTCTGGAAAGGGTCAGGTTGACAGCTCTTAAGACTGAAGGTCTCTCTTTAGCTAGTGGAAGGTGCAAATGTGCAGTGTCAGGACATACTTTTCCATGCAGCTTTGTTAACGTGGATTAAACGAGGTATGGTTAGGACAAATTCCGTTGATAAATTTAGTCTTACTATTAATTCAATTATTGACTCCTTTACTAAAACTGCCATGGAATGTTTAGTTTTTGTCAAATGTTAAGAATTGTATGCTATGAACATCTGCCCGCTAGTACCTGGACTGAGGCCATTCTTTAGGTGACTGTATTGTCATTAGATGATTTCATTACGTATATGTACCCTGGTCAAAATTCTCTGGTGGTCTTGAGATAAGAGAGGCTGTATAAACTGTAATTAATCCCTTGTTATTTCCTCGGTCTGTTTTTCTTAATGTTAAGTAATATCAGAGATTTGCAGGGGGGAGGGCAGGAGAATCAGTTGGATCACTACCCCTTTTCCCCTTTCTGACTGTTGTTGTTGGGGAGAGAATAAAGAATGCAAGCAGATCAGAATCTTGACAAATCTGGAAGGCTTTCTAAGGGATTGTGTCTGGCAAGCTGGGGTGTAAATCTGTTCTACACTAGCCTGCTGCATATTAACTGGGTGAACTCTGCTGCCAGACACTTTTATCTTCCCAGTTTCAAAATGGGGTAGATTGAAGTGCATTTTGGAGTTTTTAGCATGAGGGAGCAAGGTCCACACAGACACTTACTGCAGGGTAGATTTATACCCCTGTTTGCAATGCAATAAATGTTCCTGTAGACAAGACCTAATTTAAGAGCAGCATGAGCTTTTCTTGGCTCACAGCTATGCAAGGCTGCTTTGTTCTCTAACCCCATTGCATGTGATATCTTTTTTCATCCTCACTTGCTGCCAGAGTGTCTATGAATACATTAAACTTAAATGGCTTGCCAGACACCAGTGTTGAACTTCTGTTGAAGTGGCATTGATCAAAAAAATCAAGAATTGGCACTAGAAGATGATTCAACTCATGAAGCCTACATGACAGCAAAAATGGCTATAGTATCGTGTTCATCAATACAACTTGCATGCCTAAGATAGCAGTGTGACAGTAATGAGCCCAAGCAAACCCTGTTTACGGCAGTAGACTTCCTTAGACCACTTGCTGCAAATAATTACAAATGGGAAGATATATTGAAAAGTCCATATTTATGAGAGAACTTTCAGGTAGAGACTGGTATTTCAAAGAAGACATTTTTGCTTTGTTAAAGTGCACTATAAGACATCTACCTGCCTATTGTGGATGACTAAATAAATACCACATTTATTCGGAATTTGGTCATTTTCATAGAGTGCCATATGTGATACATTTCCTAGAAGAAAGGTAACTCAAGGATACAATTTGATATCAAATAGATTTTTCTGGCACTTGGGTTTTACATATGAAACTTATCTGTGTTGCCTTTTTTCTAGGCAATGCAACAGATATGGCACAATATGAAAGTGACCAGAAATATTGAAAAGAGTGTAGATACTTCTAGTGAATATATAAACTTTGCTTTATATATATAATATACACACATCCTTTTCAATATTTTATATATACACACACACAAATCAAATAAAAAGGCCTAAACTACTTGACAATACGCATATAAAACCCAGTACAAATAAAAATGTGCAACTTTTACCCATTTAAAATCTCAAAGAATATTTTATTTGGAGGATGTGAATGTGTCCCTGAAGAGAGAACCAAAAAATGAAATTGCGTAGCCTAGATTAGTTGTCAAAAATGAGGGAAAATGCTAAAAGTAAACTGAAATTATATAAGTTCATTGTTTCAGTAATGTTCTGTAACATTGGTAAATTACTGTTTTTAGATTACCTGTTTAAACTTTTATGAAAGCTGTACAATTCATCTTAAAGTATCCAGGCTCATAAGCATAATTTTAGATGAGGCTATTTTGGCAGATGTTCAACCCTTTTGTCTAGTAAATTGTTAAAACTATTGCGTTGTGTTAGTGCTGAAGGGTATGATATGTCAGATTCTTTACTGTTTTGAGGTTCACTCCTCAGTGTGAAAGAAGGACTTCATCTTTAATTTTAAATTTCCTCCGGGTAGTGAGTTTAACTTCAGCAATGTTATCTGAACCTAAAATTTCACTTTTATGAACTTTTTATGAAGTTGCATCTGAAGAAGTGAGGGTTTTTACCCACAAAAGCTTATACTCAAATAAATCTGTTAGTCTTAATGTGCCACCAGACTTCTTGTTTTTGTGGATACAGATTAACACAGCTACCCCCGGATACTTGACTTTTATGAAGGTGTTCAGACGTAAACATGCATGCAAAATTAATTTTTCTAGTGTAAGCAATGTAAATGGTGTTGATTTTCATAATTTAATCATTAAAGTTGAGACCAAGAAGACTGCTGGATGCAGAATGCCAAACGTTTGTTACCCTCAAAAAAAAAATTTTTCAGTTTAAATTTTGTTGGCACAAATTGGAAATAACAAAACTGACAGTATTTTTGCACACAGTTGTAGTTTTAAGTGGTATTCCAGTTAAATGTACATATTTCTTAGCAAGTTCTGCTTTATTCTATCTCCGTTAATCAATAAATGTTAAATTTAGAAGACTTGAACAATATTGCTATTCAGGGTACATTAGAAACACTAGAAAAAAATTTGCATTTTTCTGAATACATATTTTCTGTTTTTTCCTTTGTAGCCCCAGTCAAGGCCCCTGCTGTACTGCACAATGTAGATTCAAACTCAAGACTGATAAGTGTCGGAATGATTCTGACTGCGCAAGAGAAGGAATGTGTAATGGTTTCACTGCTCTCTGTCCAGCATCTGATCCCAAGCCAAACTTCACAGATTGCAACAGACACACACAAGTTTGCATTAAAGGGGTGAGTTTAATGTTCAGAACTGTTGGGCTAACAGTACATCACAGAGCACAATTTTTGAAGCAGTATAGCTTTATCACTTATTGAGGATAATATAAAAGTATTGCTTATTTTTCAGAAAACCCAGTGTGATTTTAAAAAGAATAAAAAGTAGTGGGAAGAAAAATCTTCCCCATAGTTACCTTATTATGAAACAGTGACTCTTTTAAACACTGCTTTTGGTAATATACTCTTTTGCAGTGTTTGAATTACTGGGGGCCAGGCCCCTCATGCTTTGAGCTACCCTATTTCTCTTCTATTCCATGGTGCTGCGGGAGTGGAGTGTTTTGACCCCCATACTTCTCCCAGCAGTTCCCCACAAAATGTTCTGCCTGGCCAGGGTGTATTCATGGCAAGCCAGCCAGAGCAAAGGAGCATTTGCTGACTGCCCACTTGCAAGGAATGTATACAGCAAGCCAGCCAGAGCAAGGGGGAGTATTAGCATATTGGAATCCTGCTAGTAGTCCGCACAACAATCCATTGCCCATAGGGAATGTCTGTTTCATGCCAGCCTAGAAATGTGCCCACCACATCTAGTAAGACAGGGAAAATCGTGAAATTCCCCATTTTGTGTGTGTGCGTGCGTGCGTGCACACACAACTGCCCAGCACCAGCAGGGAACATCCCCAAATTTAGGTTAAGGCCTACTTCCTCTTCTAAATGTTCCTAATAGAGTACTCTGAGAACAGAAGAATTAACAGAACTGTTGGCCTTCAAAGTTTCATACTAACTGGGCATCTCAGAGGGGTTACAGAACAGTCCTTTGAGCCAGGGTGATGGAATCTGCCTAAAAGTGAGAGGGCCTTGACCCCCAGCATTCTGGTGCCTCTGCTTTGAGCATGACCCAGCCAATATCAGTTCAAATCCCACTTTTGTGCAGAAGTCTGGGAAAGTTTGGGAGGTGTATTGCAAAAATCTGTCTCTGAAAAGGTTTTGTTTTTATTTTGGGTGACTGTAACCAATATATGTATAAAAATATTATATATAGAGAGAGATGTGAATGCTTGCTGGGGCAAGGGAAGAACTGTGAGGAGAGTAGGTGCAAAAGGTTTGGAGCTGCATTGAGGGGAGGGAAATAAATGCGAATGAGTAGTAGGGCAGGGGGGAGGTGTTGGAGGGTTCAGGGGAGGGACACTGTGAAAGGAACATGAGGAAGAACTGGGGGGCAGAGTGCCTCTTAGCACTACATTCTCCCCTTATTTCGTATGCCTTGATCTGAACAGTTGAGCCAGTCTTTTTGCCCCGTTATGTTAGCTGAGATCTGCGAGTCTCTGGCCCCTCAAAGGTGACTGAGCCCTATGCCTTTCCCCATTGCATGTGTGCCAGGATCTGGCAGACCTCTGCCCCTCTGTGGTGGTCTCACCCCCCCCCCCCCATCCCCTAGCATCTTCCCAGTTTGGGGGTGGGGGCTTGCTTTTCTGGGAGAGTCTGAGCCCACAGGGTACCCTTTTGTGTACCAGGATCTAAGGGTCCCCTGTGGGTCTTTCCCTACTCCCTCTCATGTGAGCCAGGTTCTGGGGATGCTAGCCTTTCTGGGGATGTCTGAGCCCCACTCCCTAACCTTCTCATGTGATCTGGTGGGGTCACTTCCTCCTCTGTGTGTCTGAGCCCTGCTCTGTGCCTCCTCCGTGTGAGCCAAGATCAGGGAAGCCCTTTCCCTTCTGGATAGGGAGCTTAGAGCAGGCATGCTTGGCGCATATACCGAGAACACACTGCTAAGAGTGGGTGAGCCACTTGAAACTGTGCAGCACTGGGGAGGAGAAAAGGAACACCCACTGACATGAATAGAGAGGTTCACAGGTTTCAGAGTCATTGTGTCAGGCTTTATTCCTCTCCAGTATATTCTCTTTCAGACTTAACACCTCTCTGAACCTGCAGCTTGAAGTTAGAAACCCATCATGGGAGAGAATATGAGAATGAACTGTAAATATTTGGGGAAAATCTGAATTTATTTATTCTGAATAAATATAACATGAATAGAGCAGAAAATTCAGAAGATGCTGAAAGTATTTAGAGAGTAAATAAATTACACATGCAAAGGTTCACTGGGAGGGGAGGAAGAAGGGTGACTAGGAGTGCAAGAGTAGGTGATAATTGGGGAAGAGGGGGTTGGGTATGCAGCGAAGGATGAGAATATTATGGGCAGGGGGATAAATGGAAATGGGCAGTAAGGGAGGGAAGAGAGGCTGGGGGCTCAGGTAACAGGATGGGTTAAGGATTGGTGAGTGGCAGTGGAGAAGAAAGCAGGGGTTGCAAAATGAGAGTAAATGAGGAAGTTGAAGGTTTTGGGCACGGGGGCTGTCAGCCCTGAATTCTCTCCTTTAATTTGTGTGCTGCAGTCCCCAGGAGCCTCACCCTTCTCCCTGTTCACTGTGTTTTCTGTGATCTGGGGAATCATGCTTCTCTTCATGTGTGTGTGTGTGTGTGTGTGCTTCTCCCTGCCCCTCCCAGTGAGCTGGGATTCGGGGGAGATGAAGATAACATAAATTAAAACCTCTAAAATCCAGAAAATGAATACTTAAGATACACATGGTCCCTGTTTGTTGGTGGGGAGGGAGGGCACATTGACCAATGTTAGTGAGTCTGGGGCCCAGTTTTAAAGAGGGGAGGCCTGGGTGGACCTGCAACATGGTTTGGGAAGCCTAAAGGTGGGTAGTGGGAATGAAGGTCCCAGCTCAATGATGCAGCTCAAACTACATAACCCAGATGGCGTGCAATCCTCCAGTAAGCTGCTGCCTGTTATATGTGTGCAGCAGCATAGGGAAAAAGATAACAAGAAGCAACTTCTTAAATGTTAATTGCTTCTACCATGCCAACTTAAGGCTTAATAGGCTGGGAAGTGGTAGGGGAGTTGGAGGCCTTGGTGGGGTGGCTAGATGTTGTGGGATGGGGTTGGAAAATGAGACACAAACCAGTCTTCTCTTTCCCACTTAAAGTTACTGTTATCAACCATATAACAACACTGTTGTTATAACAACACTGTCAGGGTTTTGGGACATAAACACATTTCATACATTTTAAACTACGGCCATTATCCACATTTTGTTATAACAAAATATCCAAGAGACAGGAGGAACACTGAGGAATCCCATAACTGTGAACAGACATTGGTCTGGAACTACTACTGTCTCAGCCACTGTCCTGCCAGGCAAGCCACTTCACTTCTCTGTGCCTCGGTTTCCTATTTGTAACATGGAGATAATGACGTAAAGTTATTGGAGATCTGCTGATAAAAAGCACTATATAAATACTAGGCCTACTTGCTGCTTATTATGTAGCCACAATAGCATTTCAACTGCGAACCTAAGTAAGAACAACTGACCACTAACTCCTACCAGCAAACATATTTCTTTCTGTTTAAAAAAACAACACCGGGCAATTAAATGGCAATAGGTATACTTTTATGTGGTGTCCTATGTGCAAGTGCAAACAGGTTGTAAGAGGGTATGAAGTGGTTAAATTTCACAGTTGTGGTATTCTGTCAGAGGAGTAGGCTCAGCATAGGGCAATGCAGGTAGTGTTTACCCATTAGAGCAACAAGACAAAGTGCAAGTAATGTGTTATGGGCAATATGGGGCATTGCTCAAAGAGGGCAGAGTTTTAAGGTTGCATGGGCATTTACCGTAACTGTATTTCCTGGTTTTCAGAAGTTTGTTTTGTTGAACTTGGCATTCTGGAAGGGCACTAGCTATCAAAGAGCAACCCTAACTGTGTATTAATGAATTTTTTGACATTTTATTTCCAGTATGATCAGAGAGTGCTTTAAAACTGCTAATACTGTAGGGGACCATGCAGAGCAATCTAGCCAAAGAATGGAACATCTTCAAAGTACTAGGGCCCCCCCCTTCTTTTTTCCCATAATTTGATCACTGCTCATTTGCTTGCTTCAGAATTGGATTTTTAGATCATCCAAACATTGAATTACATAAAGTATTAGAGACTTTCCTGCTACTGATCTTTTCCCCTAAGGGAAAGAAGACATTGAAATGCCATATCTTTCATACTCTTGAGCTATTTTTATTTTCACAAATGGCTATTCCAGTTCTGTGGTCTTGATTTAAAATTATGTTTGTACATATTCCTGTGCTATGTATTTGTTGCATGCCTCCCCCATTTATGGGAATAAGGCGTACCAAAGAACCTGATTTTGAATTATTCTTCCTCCTTTTGTCTCCAATAGCAATGTGCTGGTTCTATCTGTGAGAAGTATGGCTTGGAGGAATGTACATGTGCTAGTTCAGATGGCAAGGATGATAAAGAGTTGTGCCATGTCTGCTGCATGAAAAAAAGTAAGATTTGCACACTTGTAAACACATACAATAATAAATCTTTCAAGGTTTTTACTTGACTTAATTTTATTTAAAGTCACCTTTGTGGTTTCAAAATATTCACCAAGTTTGAGTGAGTAAGAATTACAGCATGTGGAAAAAGTCTTTGTTCTTGCTGTTCCAAAACACATTTTTTTAGAAATATATGAAGTATTATTCAGTGTTTATTACTTCTGTACTATTATAAACAGTGTGCTTCTCCCATAAAGATACTCGGTGAACCTTAATAGTAAAATGGCCATTTGATAGGCCATTGATTCCGTATGCACTCAATCATAAGCTGGTTTGTTTATAAGCCGACCCCGCCCCATGATGGTTAAATAAAAAAGGAAAATTTTTATGACCCATTCATAAGCTGACCCTATAATTCAGGGGTCAGCAAACTTTGGCTTCCAGGCCATCAGGATAAGCTGCTGGTGGGCTGAGATGGTTTACTTACCTCGAGCGTCCGCAGGCATGGAGGTAAACCTAAGTAAACAAAGTGTACCAGAGCACCAGCTGCTTACCTTGATGGGCCAGGACAGCAATGGGTGGGGAAATTTTTTGGGGGGGAGAAGCTGGGGGTTAGGGGAGTAATCCCTGTGACCACCCCTCACGTGACCCCACCCCTAGCCTGGGACCCCCACGCTCTCCCCATCCCATCCCTTCCCACCTTATCTGGGGAGGGCCAGGGGAGGATGTCTCTGGCCTGGCTAGAACTGCTCCAGCGGGCCTGACCACAGCCTGCTCCGGTGGGCTGGGCCGGATGGCGCAGCCGCAGCCTGCTCCAGCGGGCCGGAGCTACAGCTTCTTTGGAGGCTGGGGCAGAGCGGTGTGGCCAGAAGCAGAGAGACTCTGGCCCCGCCTCTTCCCTTCTGGCTCTGCAGGTTGTCCTGCCTCTCCTTGTTCCCTTGGTTGGGAGAGGGGCTGTGTCCCACCTCTCCCTCTCTATACCCATTCATAAGCCGACCCCCTCTCTGCTTCCTTTCTACTAAAAAAAATTCAGCTTATGAACGAGTATATACAGTCCGTCATAAATATGTTTTGTTTTTCAAGTTAATAGTACCTTCATGAAAGACCTTACCACTTCCTGATAAGTTTTTAATAGGGGGGTGATATATTTTTAGTAGTGGATTGGATATTCTTTTACACATTCATGCATGTGCAAGGTATTTTGTTATAAATTTGTCTTGATATAAAATCCAGTCTTCAATTATATTCACTTTTTTCAGTGGAACCAATGACTTGTGCAAGTACGGGATCTAGTCAGTGGGAGCAGTATTTCAGTCTCAAAACCATTACCCTTCAACCTGGATCCCCCTGCAATGATTTTAAAGGCTATTGTGATGTATTCATGAGATGTCGGTTAGTCGATGCTGATGGTCCTCTAGCCAGACTAAAGAAAGCAATTTTTAATCCAGAGCTGTATGAAAATATTGCAGAATGGATTGTGGTAAGTATCTTAATGGTTTGTAAATCTGAGCATAAAGGAGTCCTGTAAAATGGATGGAATATATTCAGTGTTTGCGACTAATGATAAACATGACTGTATATGCAGTATTTCAGTGGTCTCTTAAGGTATGTCTGCACTGCAGTAAAACACTCACAGCTGACCTATGACACTGTGCTCAGGCTGCTGGGATATAAAATTGCAGTGTAGACATTTGGGCACAGGCTGAGTTGCCAAGGGTCCCAGAGCCTGATTGTCTACACTGCAATTTTATAGTCCCACAGCACAAGCCCCGTGAACCCGCGTCAGCTGACACACGCCAGCTACGGGTGTTTTACTGCAGTGTAGACATACCCTTAAAGTACATTCTCAATCCTTACTCTTTGGTCTGCTTCTTCACACTCATAATCCAACTAGCAAGCTTAGCAGGTAAAGTTCAATATCCTTTGGAGACAAATTGAAGCAAGTGGCTTATGGTATGTGTAGTACAATATTGCTTCTAACAATGCTAATATCTCTTCATTTTACTAGTGGTCACCTTAATTTTTTAAAAATCTGACATTTTTTCCCAGCTCTTAAAACTTTTATCCTCCTATGTAGGTGCTCAGTTCCTCAGAACATCAGGGCATAGCTTTTTGCGTATCTTTTGATCCCTTATCCTAAAGGGATTATACTTTTCCACTGAAGTATCCAGCAGATAGAGCTGCAAGGAAACATCAGTGGCTTTCCATGTTGGACTTCTGTGTTCACCTTTGTGTTAGGTACATCTATAGTTTGTCTGTATAGTTCATTCATTACATGTGTCTATGATACCAGGTTTTTCACTGTAAATCTTAACCAACATATTTGTCATTACCATCCATTCATTTCAAAAATATCTTGCCAGAACGTCATAAATGAACTATACATTATCATAACTCTATACTGTCAGCACAGTTTTAAAATGTCTGTTCAACAGTATATTTTTGTCAAGCCCTTTATTAGATGCATATGATGCTAAGTGGATTCATCTCCACTCTGAGGCCAAATATTAGCTGCTCATTTTCACTATACCAACATTGTCCTTTGGTGTGCTTAAATAGGTGTCTGAATGTTAGCCTATACACTTCCACAGTGTTCTTATAGAGTATATTTAAGAGTCAAAGTCGATTGTCTGTTTTAGGGTTTTATACTGCCACCCGTCACTGAGGTATCTGAATGCCTTCTACATAAAACTGATAGCAATATCAAAATCCTTAGTAGACTTTGAGTCTCTGGCACTTCTCTCTCTTCAGAGTAAAATCTCTGTTTATTTTTTATATTTTATTAATTTTAAATTGGTTTTGGGATAACTTTTGATTTTGGTTGGGTTTTTATTAATAGAAGGGGGTATTAATGTTAGTGTTCTTGTAATGGAAAGCCTTCTCTGAAGGGGTAGAATTTGCAGTGTTTCCTAAAGACAGAGTCAGGATATGCTCAGTTTGCTCTGGAAGCTTGTTCTGTAGCCACCCGCCTTAGATTGAAAATGCCTTGTTACTAGCAATCCTGCTTTTCATCCTGGACTTTATGGTCTGCATTGTCCCAGAAGAGCACAGCTGCTTCTGTGGTTCAGAGGTTAAAATTCAGTCTCTGTTGTAGCTAGGACTTAATCAATTAAATATTTTGAAGATCAGGGCCAAAGATTTAAACTGGCTCCGGGTCAGCTTCTCTTGCCAATGAAGGGACTTGAACACAGGTTCATTGTGCTCCTGGTGGCCTTACCTATGGGGAAGGTGGGCAAGTCGTCTGTACCAGCTGAAGCCTGTGCCTCGATTAACTTTGTAATATCATTGATCTGTTTCTATTTCCATTGTATTTTTGTGTACATTTACTAGTCAGTTTTGGTTTTGGTTTTATTGAAACTTATTTTTTATTTGGTTTCCTTTTATAGACCTAATTGTATATGGTCACAATAACACTGAATACAAAGAGCAACTGAAGAAAAATATGATGTATAAAGAAAAATTTGAGGATCGTGCATAGCTTAAATAATTTAAGGAGAAGTTGATAGTTCTGCTCCAAAATAAGCAGGGAGAATGACACCTGCAAGGCTGGCCAGAAACGTTAAGTTTAGAAGGGAAGTGTTTCCTCAACAGTAAGAGCAATTTGACAATAGAACAGCCTGGCAAGATAGGTCATTGTGGAAATTTTAAAAAATGAAACTGTCTAGGTACAGCATAACTTGCGTTAAGTGTAGGAAATTAGATGTGCTGTTGTGTGTCCCTTGTAATCCTAGCATCTATGGCAGGGGTGGGCAAACTATGGCCCATGAGCCCAATCTGGCCCCTCAGGGCTTTGGATCTGGCCTGTGGAATTGCTGCGGGATTCCCTGTGGCCCCCGGGCCCTTGCCTCCAGGCACTGCCCCCCACAGCTCCCTTTGCCTGGGAATGGGGAACCACGACCAATGGGAGCTTCGGGGGAGGTACCTGGAGGTGTGGCTAGGGCAGTGCATGGGGAGTCCTCTTCCCCCAGGGGCTGCAGCACTTCCGTGCCACCTCGGAGCCCGAACCCCTCCTGCACCCCGCCCCCCAACTCCCTGCCCTAAGTCCCCTGCCTGCACCATGCACCCCTCCTGCACCCAAGCCCCCTGCTGCACCCTGCATCCCTGAGCCCCCCCGCAGTCCGCACCCCTGCATTTTGCACCCCTCCTACACCCCAACCGCCTGCCCTCAGCCCCCTCATATACCCCGCACCTCTCTGCACCAATCCCTTGCCCTGAGCCCCTTCCTGCACACCGCACTCCCTCCCACACCTCAAGCCCCTGCCCCAGCCCTGCATACAATTTCTCCACCCAGATGTGGCCCTTGGCCCAAAAAGTTTGCCCACCCCTATCTAGGGATTTATAATATGAATACATCCACTGAGCAGTCCTCAGCATTTTTTTGGTCAGCTCTTTCAGACCAACAATTGATACATTAAAAATTAAAGCTGATTTTTCCAAAGCACTCTAAAAGAATTGAGCATGCAAATCTTACTGAAATTCACTCTGATTTGCTCACTTGACCATAATTTAGTGGTTATTGAAGTGCTGATAAATATGCTGTCATTTATTAATGCAGTTTTCATTGCTTGATGAATACCTAATACAGTATAGGTATATAATGCTTCCCTTTTTAAGAAACTATCGTAATAAATTTGTTCTAGTGTATATATACAATCAGTTCTCTGTAAACTCTAAATATCCTTTTTGAGAGGAAAAGGAATTTGCTAATGTCACTCTACTCTAGGGGCACAGAATTTTCTTAAGGAGGGAGTCCATGGAGAAGATTCTTCTCCAGTAGGGTGCCTGTCCTGGGGCAAAGAATCCGCAGTGTACCCCACAGGCATGGCTCAGCTTCACATACAGCTGACAGGGCAGACTCAGCTGCAGGCAGTTTTGTGGGGCTACAACCAGGGAAGGAAGTGCTGGGATGCCCATGGTCCCCGGTGCCAGGACAGGGCACAGGCCAGAGAGCGCAGGGGGAGTTACTATGCAGTCTGCAGGCCCCCAGCTCCCTGTGGAAAGCCCTAGTATCAGGGCTGCAACCCCCCCTACTGCCCCACCAAGAGAGAGGAATTTGTTGAAGTACTGGGGCCTTCCCTGCCAAGCCACAGCACAAGGATTCTGACAGGGGCTTCCTCATGGGGCAGGGATGTGGCACTCCAGCCTGTTACTCCTGTATGGTCAGTGGGTCCCAGGCTGCAGGGTTGCCCCATACTTAAAGCCCTACCAAATTCATGGTCCATTTTGGTCAGTTTCACTGTGATAGGCTTTTAAAAATAATAAATTTCACAATTTCAGAGTGTTGTAATTGTGGGGGTCCTGACCCAAAAAGAAGTGGTTTTTTTGTGGGGGGCATCGTAAGGTTATTGCAGGGGGGTTGCGGTACTGCTACCTATATTTCTGCGCTGTTGCTGGTGGCAGCACTGCCTTCAGAGATGAGTGGCTGGAGAACGGCAGCTGCTGGCCAGGAGCCCAGCTCTGAAGGCAGAGCCACTGCCAGCAGCAGTGCAGAAGTAGGATTGTCTGGTATGGTATTGCCACCCTTGCTTCTGCACTGCCTTCAGAGCTGGCCTGGCCAACAGCCACCATGCTCTAGCCACCCGGCTGTGAAGGCAGTGCAGAAGTAAGTGTGGCAATACTGTGACTCCCCCAAAATAACCACCTAACCCCTCCCCCCCCACAAACCACTTTTGGGTCTGGAGAAATGCTGGTCTCCCCAATGAAATCTGTATAGTATAGAGTTAAAGTGATGCATTTTTCATGGCTATGAATTTGGTAGGGCCTACATGTACTGCTGTCTTGGGCGTGGCTGGAAGGTGAGGCAGCAGTTGCTGGAGTCTCTGCTCAGAGCCAGCCAAGTAGGAGGTGGGCCTGGGCCCCCTATTTGTTGTGCCCCTCCTTTTCACATAGATATCTCTATAGTGCAGGTTTATAGCAGTGTTTTGGTGGGGGCGAGGGGGAGCCATATCTTGTCTTTCAAACAGTCTAGTACCCAATACATAACTATTTCCTAACTGCATTAATGGTTAATTTTAACTGCCTCATAAGGGTTTTGAACTTTATCTACTAAGCTTGCTAGTGTTCATCAAGGACCTGGGCCAAAGAGTTGGCTCTTTAGAGGATGCTACCGTCAAGCGAACTCCAGTCACAGGTAAGTAGTTTGCTTTAACCAGCCAGCTAAGATGTTAAGTTTGTATGGATGATGAAATATGAAACTGACACCCCACTTCTAGGGAATTAGATGCTTAAACAGGAATTTAAGTCTATTTGCTGTGGCTTAACTTTTATTTGAACTAAAAATGTTCTATTTTACACCAAATCAAAAGCATGAGTCAAAATATATTGCACTGAGAAGTGTTTGATAAAATATTACATTTACTATTAGCATATACAAATTAGATAAGTAATCTCATGAATTTGTATGGAAATAAGCATACAGATTTTAAATGTATGCAGCAAATAGAGAAGTAATATGTAAAGATATGGAATGTAATAAATCTGTCAGCCTCATTCATATGTGATATAAGAACTACTAAATGAAAATTATTATTGTTAGTAATAAATGAAAAATATAGTCCATGGAAACATAATTTTGGAAGTGGAGGGAGAACTTGTTTTAAACCTTCTTCCCTTTCCTTCCATGGACTATATTTTTGTGTATTCTCCCTAGGGTATATTTACTTTCATTGCAACAGCATTTAAGAGTCAATTTCTGCAGTCTTCTGTTATGAAAAAATGACAGAACATTAGTTGTAACTGCATTTTACTTTATGGCTAGATTTCATTACTTTCTACATGCAAAGCAAAGGCCAATTTTGTCAGCTAAGAGCTCTGAAAAAATAGCAGATTCTTACCTAGTTGCTTAATTGCCCCAAGCTGCAATACAGCAACTTAATCCTTTGTCCTTTTTCTTTTGACTTTTTCTTGCAGTGTGTGAATTGATTTACTCACTGCTTTGGAATATGTCTGCCAAATCCATGGGAGGTGCTGGCTTTTATAAATAGCTGGCACTGGAAGATTTGAGACTTCTATAAGTTTTACTATAATAAAATAGCAATAGAATTAATCATTAAGTGAAACAACAGTGCTAGAGCTCAAAAAAGCTATTATCAATTTGAGGGAGTTTAGTGTCTGTGTTCACCCAGATGAGATGCAATAAATGCCTAACCATGATTAAATGGATTATTAGATACATTCACTAATGCCACTGATTTATTTTATGTAACTTGTTAGTATATTTCATTGTATGGGAAACCTTACAGAATTCAGCCAAATAAATTTAACAATGTACTGTCTTTTTTTTTTTAAACCTTGTTTTGTAATGTTTTTTAGGCTCATTGGTGGGCAGTATTGCTTATGGGAATTGCTCTGATCATGTTAATGGCTGGATTCATTAAAATATGCAGTGTTCATACTCCGAGCAGTAATCCAAAGTTGCCGCCTCCTAAACCACTCCCAGGTAAGTACATCCAAGTGATTAAGACAACAGAGAAGTAAGAAGGTAGAGCCTGTATTCTCAACTATATGCCTTGCCCTTTTCAAATGTTGAGAAACTGTAATGCTAGTTCTATAGTTCATAGTCTGGCACTGTGAAACTACAAGGTTACGTGTGTTGCTTTTTTCGTGCTAGTATAACCCATAGAACTATTTCTCAAATCTGGTCTACTGTGTAGGCAGAGATAAAATTACATCTCACTTCCTTCTAGTCCAAATATGGCCTACAAACATGTGGAATATGTAGAAAGTATAGCAGTAGCTGTTGCAATTACAAACGTAGACTTCCTTTTACTCCTTCTCCCTACACCACATTTCTGTCAGAAAATCATTGTATGTAGCAGTTTATTTACAATATATTACATGTTCACACCATGTAGTTGTCGAAACTTTTCTTATTGCAATTTTAAATATTGTGCTTTTCACAAAGCATGAAAATATCCTTTCCATATTTAATTTGCCTACCTGGAATTGTACTTCATTTATTGGCAGTCATTCTTTTAAAAATGCATTCTTTGATTCCCCCTCCTCCCCCAACAACTCATGTTTTTTTCTCTGTTTATAACAGGCACTTTAAAGAGGAGGAGACCACCACAAACAACTCAACCGCCACCACGTCAAAGGCCCCGGGAGAGTTATCAGATGGGACACATGAGACGTTAACTACAGATTTTTGCCTTGGTTCTTCCTAGTGCCTACAATGGGAAAACTTCACTCCAAAGAAAACCTATTAAGTCACTGTCCCCAGTCCAACTCTCAAACAAAAATAGAAGAAAAAAAAGGCAAGATGTTATGTCCTCAAACAAGTGGAGGAGTTTAATTTTTAATTATTGGACCTTCCAGAGAGAGAAGTGATTTTCTTACAGATATTTTTAACCTAATGGCACAAGTCTTTAGATTATTGGGTTTTTTTCCCCCCTTTTCTGCTCTTCATTGCTGCATTTTCTTCACTTGCAGGCAAACTTGGCTCTAGTAAAACTTTCATTCACAAATTGAAAATATATATGTATATATTTTTCAACTGCCAATCAAGGGTAGGAAGCTAGACCACCTCAACATTGGAGACATAACCTGCCAATGTATATAAATTGTTATATGCAGACATGTATTTCTAATGTACACCCGTACTTCTGTGTGCAATTGTAAACAAAAGAATTGCAATATGGATGTTTCTTTGTATTATAAAACTTTTCCGCTATTAATGAAGAAATTACTGTTTAATTGACTTACTCAGGATAACAGAGGATGGAGGTGTATAATGGTCAAGGATTCTGTAATGCTTTACACAGCAGTTTTGAATCAATTCAAACTTTATTAGGATCAGAGTTGGTTCAAGTACTCACTTCATCTTTTATCAAACAGCTGCTAAGACACAGCACACATGTTTGAATCCTCTTTTTGGAATACATGCAACAAGTGTGCAAACTTCGCATATGCCAGAATGTTTCAAAATTACATTTTATATAAATGTCTGATTTCTTGTAGTTCACATAAGTTTTTTTTTAATTTTTGTCTGATTATTCTATTAAATAATGAAGAGTTGGATGAAGTATTTCCATGCTTTAGCAGAGAAATATGCCTGTTATACAACTTGTTTTAAGGACTGCAACCGGTTTATTTGGGTTGTTCAGATATTCGTAATGTGGTAATTACGTTCATGATTCTGAAGAAATGGGAAGGATGAAAAGCTGTAGTTTCTATTTTTTAATTTATCAAATATTTAGATAACTTTCCAGCATGATACTGTAAATGAATAACCACTAAAATACAGTAATATTCCAGCTACTGTAGCTGACTTAAAATTGTAGTTAGGCCAACTGATTTTCCCTTAAATATTTTATAACAGTAGTGAAGTTCAAACAGCACAATGTCCCATTCCAAAGTTTGTAGTACGAATGTAAATAATTGGCATTTTTTTAAAATAGAAAATAAAAGCATTTAATGTCTTAACATGCTTACTGCTATGCAGAAATGAAAGGGGCATTACAAAAGTTTAAGCTTGTGACATATTTATTGCTTGTTTTCCAAAAGCTGCAGGCTAATTAGAGGCAAATGGCTATAATTTTCTGGCTTTGCTTAGGAGAAAACTTATTAAGGGTTGGACAGGCTTTCTTTTTTGGTTTTGTTTTTTTTTAAGAGTATAAAGTTTACACAATCATTCTCATAATGTGACGCAAGCCAGCAAGGCCAAAAATATTACAGAATATAATGGGATCTCTTCCTTGTAAACTTGTACAGTATGTGGTGACTTTTTTCAAAATACAGCTTTTTGTACATGGTTTAGAGACAAATTTTGTACATGAAACCCCATGGACTATAAATAATTCCAAACAATCTTAATAAGTTAGAAATGTATGTAGTTGCTTTTAAATCATTTTAAATACATTTGTTTTCAGACTGTGCAAAGACTGGAAGTGGGTTTGCATTTCTAAAATGGTGACTTTAATTCAGCAAGAGTTCTTAGTAACTTCTTGAGTGTGATAACCTTTGGAACGTGTAAATTTTTCGCTCGTAGCGTTATCCTGTGTTGGGGTTTCAGCAGATACATGCTGCCCTATTTTATTTTGAGTCTAAGTTAAATGTTTTCTGAAAAGAGAAATGTGCACTGAACTCTCCACTGCAAATCAAAATGTGGTAAAACAAAAGAGATCAAAACAAATGAGATCTAATACTACTGTCAATTTAATGTCCACTGTGTTTTATACAGTATCTTTTTTGTTCACTTTGGAAATTTTTACTAAAATTGCAAAAAATAAAGTATTGTGCAAAGATATGTATGGTTTTTTTGAAACTTGAAATGCATTAATAAATAGACGATGAAATTATCTTGAAGGTTCGCTTGCTTTTTAAACTCAAAGCAAAAGGAGTATACAAATGCTGCTGCTTGCTACTTTTTCTGTCTTTCACCACAGATATCATTATAACAACAATAACTGCATTATGAATACACCAGAAAGTGTTATCCACATCTCCCAATTTGAGCTTCATGCAGTAAATAGAATAAAATTTGTCCGTGAAAACACTCTTTTTAAGATAAAGTTCTAAAGTTATCTTTATTCTGTTTCTTATTTCTGATCGAAGTATTTTAAACTCCTTCTCTGCTGTTATGTTTAAAAATTAAGCTAATAACTGTGAAGGTGTATAAGGTAGATCTTTAGTTGGCTTGATCTTGTGAAAAATAAATTCACTTTCTGACACATTTTATCTGACAATATAAAATTCACTGAAGATAACTAATAAGTTTTCAAAACGTGCTTGGAAAATCTGATTTTTATGGTCTGTTAAAACTGTCAGTATAGATAGCTTTTAATTTTTAGTGGACAGATCTTTGAAAATTGATTTATGTTTTTTTAACTGGTTGGACTAAGATTTATATTAAAAGGCCTGCCAGCCACATCTTTCATTCAGAGGTTGTGCGGTGTAAGGAATATATGCTTGAAGCTTTTCTTTCTCTAACTGAGCAATTGATCTGAGGAATTCCTGAGCATGCTTTGATGTATTGTTTTCAAGATTTTGACATCACTGCTTGCTCTTAGAATTAAATTGTATAGTTGGTGCAAAAAGAATTATTAGATGATCAGTGGGAGCTCTGAACCTCTGAAAGCCAGATAACCTTTTCATGTGCCTAAATAGGGATTTAGATGCCTAACTGTGAACTGAAAATGACTTTTAAATATCGTTCCTGTTTTCTTTTAAATTAGTCCTTGTAGACCTACAAGTGTGTAAATGGCTTAATTTTTGGTAACTAATCTGATTTCCCCAGGATAGGTCTGCTAATTGAATTCAGTTGTCTTCATACTTCTAAAACATTTTTAGTCATTAAACAGCTTTTTTCCTTTAGGGAGGATGTGCAGCCAGCATGGTGTGAATGTCCGAAAGAAGGTCTTCGTGTAATTCCCTTTAACATGACATTTTATCTAGTCAATCAAGGTTTCCTTGATGCTGAGGCTTCAGCAGCCTCTGTACAGATCTTGATATTATCCAAATATTTCATACTTGGTTTTCCTAAAGTTAGGCCCTAAATTTACATTTAGGCACTCAAGTGGCCTGATTTTTAAAGGTATTGTGCACCCATAGGTCTCTGAAAATAGGCCATTATTTAGGTGTGTAAATGAGGAATTAGGGTGTCTAACTTTACAAAAACAAGTTTGAAAATGTTGGTCCATGTACATAGATATCTTGGACACTAAACCCAAAATCAGCTGTTATAATCTGTTCTCCATTACGGTGGCCTTTGTGGCAGATTTGTTAAGTTTTCATGTGGGTGCCTTTCATCATATGAAGTAGCAAAAGGGTGCCTGTGACTTCAGCCTTATAGAGGAATTGTACTTAGAGCAAGGGCCCAAGGCCAGAACCCAAAAGCAAGATCAGTTTAGTATCTTCTTAACACAAACATTCTTCCAGCCTTCAAGGAAGCTAGAAGGAACACTGAATGTCTTTAATTATCATAACTTTCTAGTCTGATAGAAGCAAGTCCTAAAAAAAAATGGATATGAGGCACATCATGGCGCAGAGGCAGAATGGAAGGCAGAGTACAATCCAACACGGCAGCAATGCCCAGATCATAGTTTAGAAGGTAGAAACCATAGTTTTCATATCTTGAAGCACCAGTAGCCACAACAGCAGAAACAACCAAAAAGGGGTTGTGGGGTGATTGCTCCCCAGTCACAGAAAACTATAAATTGCTGAATTTTGAAGATAATCTAGGGAGATTTACAGTTTGAATTGATCAAAAAAGCCATTCTTTATCGTGTCCTGGACTTGAAAAAAATCCAGTCAAGGTGAACTAAATGAACTTGGCTATACAATATGATGGCCACAGGCTTTTTGTCTCCAACACTTCTTTAGAATATATTCAGTTTTACTTTCCTTAAAAAAAAAAAAAAAACGGGAGAAAAAAAAAGGCAGGGGAAGGCATTGACAGTTGTGGGACCTCTAGCCCCTCAGAGAAAGGTAGTTTGTAAAGATGTACACTTCTAGATGGAGACACTAGCATCTGGTGTCTAAGCGAATGCAAGACCAAGCGAATGCATAAGGCGTACACATCCAAATTTGTCCTTCATTATAAATTCCTAAGATTTATCTGTTGAAACAGATCCATGGACTATTTGCATGGTCTACATACCCCAGACCGTATTTAAGTTAGTATAGTGGTTTATGATACTGGAAGGAAGGGAAGTAAAGTTTTCCTGTCAATGATCATGTCACGGTCAAAGCACTGTCAGAGCAAGAGGTGGATTTAATTATCATATAGAAATGTCAAAAGTGGAGGTACAGTTTTCTTTTTTTTTAAAACCACATTGTTTCTATCAGAGAGAGAATTCTCCTAGGAAACCAGATAGCCACAAGTATCAGAAGAACCTTTTTATTCTAAGATGGAATACACAAGCTTTGGGTTATAAGAAAAGTAACAATTGTCTGGAGATTCAACTGCTCGTAAGCCTATTTGGATGATGTACACTGTGTGCAATGAGCCAAATTTCATGTGTAAACTCTCCCCTGGTTTTCTCTTGGTTACATGCGATCACATTTGAAAGGTCTAGATAGTCCTGCTTCCTAGAGGTATAAAGGCTTCTCACAGCTGGTGGGTAACCATATATCATCTCACTTTTTGAAGGAAAGCATGCTAGAGTGGGAAGTCTCAATTCCAGGCACTTGGGGTAAAATTTTCATAAGTGCTTAAATCCCATTTTCAAAAGTAACTGAGAGCTTGTGTACCCCTTGGGATTATGTGCACTACCAAGGTGTGATTTCTAAAGCACTTTCACGCACTGGTTGGTCTGTGTAGACTGCTGGTGTACACTGAAAGTTCCATAGCACTATATTAAAGTGTCCTAAGGAACTTTCAGTGGGCACCAGCAGGGTCTACGTGGACCAGTTAGTGCAAGACATGTTAGCGTGCTTTAGAAATCACGCCCCCATGGTGTGCAGTGTAGACAAGCCTTTAGGCACTTAGAAGTCAGTGGTTCAGACTTAGAAATATTCAGCGAAAAAGTGGCTCTCCCAAGACTTGCCCACATGGATCTTTCATACACTTTCCCACCAGCTTTTTTCTTGTACAGAGTCAAAAGATCCAATAAGTAGGGCCCTACCAAATTCATGGGCCATTTTGGTCAATTTCACAGTCAGGATTTTTAAAATTGTAAATTTCATTATTTCAGGTATTTAAATCTGAAATTTGGTGGTATTATAACTATAGGGGTCCTGAACCAAAAAGAGGTTGTGGGGTGATTGCAAGGTTATTGTGAGGGTGGAGGGAGGGTCATGGTATTGCCTTACTTCTGCGCTGCTGGCAGTGGTGCTGCATTTAGAGTTGGGCAGCTGGAGAATGGCAGCTCCTGGCTGGGAGTCCAGCTCTGAAGGCACTGCCACCATCAGCCGCAGCGCAGAAGTAAGGCTAGCATGGTATGGTATTGCTACCCTTACTTCTGCACTGCTGCCTGCAGAACTGGACCCTGGCCAGCAGCTGCCACTCTCCAGCCATCCAGCTTTGAAGGCAGCAGCGCAGAAATAGGGGTGATATGGTATGGTATTGCCACCCTTACTTCTGCGCTGCTGCTGGCAGGACGCTGCCTTTGGGGCTGGGCACCTGGCCAGCAGCTGCCACTTTCTGGCCACCAAGCTCAAGGCAGCACAGAAGTAAGGGTGGCAATACCACAATCCCCCTACAATAACTTGCAAGCCCTGCCACCTGTAGCCCCCTTTTTGGATCAGGACCCCCAATTTGAGAAATGCCGGTCTTCCCTATGGTATCTGTCTAGTATAGGGTGAAAGTACACATAAGACCAGATTTCATGGGGGAGGCCAGCTGTGAATTTGGTAGGGCCCTACCAATAAGTTAATATCTAGTAGTGCCTCGTTGGCCCTGGTGGTTTTGGTGCTTGACAACAATTGGCAATTGATCCTTCATTACACCTATGTCTGGGCAGGCCCCCTTTCCTTAAGATTCTTTATCATGCCACGACAGGCATGATTTATTTTAAGTGTGGTCTTCGGGGATTTTGACTGAACATAGCCTGCCAGAGCCTGGAGTAAATTCAGGCATAGTCATAAGGATAATGAACGAGTATCAAGCATAGGCTGAATTTTGGACTGTCAGATCTCTGCAGACCCCGATACTGGCACTGAAAAACAACTTCGTGCCAGGAGCTGAACAAAGTCTAACCTTTCCTCTTTTAATGAGACCTATTAAAGCACAAAGCTTACTGTGTCCATTGAAGATCCAAAGATTTGCTTCCTGGGGTTAGTATCTGTTCCCATCAGCATTAACTGCAAAGCCCTTTTAGCCAGTTTGGGCAGACTTTTTCCTTCTAATCAAGGTCTTGTTCCCAGTGGTTGTTGCTTTTGCCAGATCAGCTTCTGAACTGGGTGTATTTTCAGGGAAGGCAATTGGTGTATTGTTCACCAGTTAAATTTGCTTCAGCTTATGTCCTGGCTACCGATCACCCTTTTGATTTCTGAATTTAAGATCAGGGCTTATTTTAAATGAATGGTAGCTATTTAAAAAAGCCTGAAAGTGCTAATAAGATAGAATCATAGAGATGTAGGGCTGGAAGGAACCTCAAAATCATTTAGTCTAGTCCCCTGATCATGAACTGTCAGCAAATCTTGCCAACTCAACATTTAGTCCTGGTCTACTCTACAGAGCTAAGTTGCCACAAGGCCACTTACGTTGACCTAACTCTGTTAGCATCTACACCAGGGGTTCTCAAACTTTGTGTTAGTGACCCCTTTCACACACTAAGCCTTTGAGTGTGACCCCCCCACACCTCGTTATAAATTAAAAATACTTTTTATATTTAATACTATTATAAATGCTGGAGGTGAAGTGGGGTTTGAGGGTGGAGGCTGACAGATCACAACCCCAAGTTTGAGAACCCCTGATCTACACTAAAATGTCACTCCCACTGATGTAATTCACCCACTTTGCCAACTTAATAATTCCACCTCCTCAAGAAGCATAGTGCTTAAGTTGACACAATGTCAGTGTAGACACTGTTACTTACGTTGACTTTAGTGGCCTCCTGGAGGTGTCCCACAATACTCCACCATGACCACTCTGGTCACTGTTTTGAACTCTGCTGCCCAGATACAGATACAAGCCCCTCCCCTTTTAAAGCCCTGCAGATTTTTGCATTTCCATTTCCTGCTTGCTTGGAATGGAGAGTTCACCTAGTAACTGCCCAGCTGACCAGGCCAGCTCCATGCTGCAGACGTGGAGTACACAGGAGATGGTGGATCCCCTGGAGGTGTGGGAAGAGGAGACTGTGCAGGCACAGCTCCAATTCAGACATAGAAACATCGATATCTATGACCAGATTGCTTGGGGCACAGGGAGGGGAGGGCTACAAGAGGGATCTGCAGCAGTGCTGTGTGAAAGCCAAGGACCCATGGCAGGTGTACCAGAAGGCAAAAGAGGCTGACCATTTTGTGCTGCTTTTACAAATTGCTGCATGCCATCATCAGAACAGACCCTACCACCACCACCAAGAGCCACATGGATACTTTAGGGGAGCTGGAGTCACAGGCCCCTGAAGTGAACAGAGGACGAGGAAGAGGAGGACTATGGGTACGGGTGACGGGGGCATCCAGTGGTGCGGCAAGGTAGGACCTGTTTTTGGTGCCAGAGCAGCCTGGTCTGTCCCTACAGTCCAGCAAAGGTGAGCCTGATGCAGGGGAAGGAACTTCTGGTAAGTGTGCAGTTTGCTTTGATATTTAAGGGGCACATCTGTTCATTTACTCTTTTTTAATCGTGCTAGAAGAGGTAATGAAATAACCAATGGAGGTAGAGTCGCTTCTCATTCCTCTGCACAGTTAGGCAGAGGGTGCCTTGCAGAAGAGTTGGTTTATGTGCCAGGGCCGCCTGGGGGGGGGGGGCAAGTGGGGCAATTTGCCCCGGGTCCTGCAGGGTCCCCCACAAGAATATAGTATTCTACAATATTGCAACTTTTTTTATTGAAGGGGCCCCTGAAATTGCTTTGCCCCAGGTCCCCTGAATCCTCTGGGCGGCCCTGTTATGTGCACTGATATGTCTTGTGACTCCTCCATAGAGATCTCGAGGAAACTCCTGGATGTAGTCTGCAATCCACAGTGGAAGATTTCTGGGGAGGGCTGACTTATTTCTTCTGCTGTGGTAGGACACTTTCCCATGTCACTCAGCAATTATTAAGCAGGCACCATTGCAGCACACAGGCTAGCAGCATATAGACCTGGTCTGCAGCTGGACATGTGCCGGAGCTGTCCCCTTTCAGCCTCCATTCAAGAATGAGATGTCAGCTAAAATCACCACTGCCTGTGGAAAACAGTGCCAGTATTCAGTTCAGTTGCCCTATCTGCATATGCTTATGCCTATGAGCTACCCTGCTTTATCGTTCCAACCCCACCCCACCCTGCCCCGGGACTGCAGCCATGCTGCATGAATCCCAAGGAGAAGTGAGTATGTAGTGTTTGTAACTTGTGTGGATCGAGGGAGTGAGTTCAGTGTATATACCAAGTTTCTACTGATCTTGTGAAAACACTCACAAAAGTACCTCTGTGCATTGTATCTTTTGCAAGTGGAAATGTGGCCTTGAGAGGGTTCTCCAACCACACAAGCAGAGCAGCTCAGCCAGATAGGGAGGAGAAGGAAGAGGACATGGGATGACATGTTCCAAGAGATCGTGCAAGCCTCTGGTGCTTCAGATACCAAGCAGAGGGCTTGGAGGATCACCCTTGTGGCAGGAGCGGAGCCAGGGTTTTTGGCACCCTACGTGCAGGGCCGGCCCTAGCCATTTCACCGCCCCAAGCTTGGCGGCACGCCGCGGGGGGCACTCTGCCGCTTGCCGGTCCTGTGGCTCCGGTGGACCTGCCACAGGCGTGCCTGCGGATGCTCCACCAGAGCCGCGGGACTAGCGGACCCTACACAGGCATGCCTGCGGGAGGTCCACCAAAGCCTCCTACTGCCCTCCTGCGCTCCCGGTCGGCGGCAATTCTGTGGCGGGATGGTCCTTCCGCACTCCCGGTCTTTGGGGCACTTCAGCGGCGGGTCCTGGAGCGAGTGAAGGACCCACCGCAGAATTGCTGCAGAAGACCCGGAGCACGGAAGGACCCCCCACCGCCGAATTGCCGCCAAGGGTGGCAAAATGCTGCCCCCCCAAATCCTAGTGCCCTAGGCGACTGCCTAGGTCACCTAAATGGAAGCGCCGGCCTTGCCTTGTGGACAGAATGCACAGGGATCGAGAGGAGAGGAGAAAAGTACAGAGAAAGGAGAGAGAGCTGCAGCAGGAGATACTAGCACTTCTCAAGCAGCAAACAGACATGCTGGAGACCCTTGTTGACCTTCACGTTCAACAGACCTGTGCTCACCTCCCTCTGCAGTTTATAGAGAACTGCATTCTGAGACATCCCTACATGCCCCGCCCCCCCATTCCACATGGTGTCTGGGGCCACTGCCCTGCCCTACAATTTCATCCCGGGGGAGAGAACAGATATTCACAGCTGCACATGCACTACCCCATAGGCGTCAACTCCATAGGTGCTCCAAAAATTAGTGCACCCACCAGCAGCCAAGCTCCTCTCCCCCCCGTCCCACCTCCTCCTCCCCTCCCCGAACGTACCATTTCCCCGCTTCTCCACCTCCCTCCCTCCCAGCCACCGACAAACAGCTGTTTGGCAGTGTTAGCATGCTCCGGGGGGGAGGAGGAGCGGGAATGTGGTGTGCTCAGGGCAGGAGGCGGGGAAGAGGTGGGGCTGGGACAGGAATTTGGGGAAGGAGTTGAGATGGGGGCAGGAAGGGGTGAGGCCTCATGGAAGGGGTGGAGTGGGATTGGGGCCAGGAGCAGAGTGGGGGGTCGAGCACCCACGGGAAAGAGGGGAAGTTGGTGCCTATGCACTGCCCTGTGAGACACAGTTGGTGTATGTGTTTGTGAAATGAAAATGACTGTTCTTTCCCTTTCAAAAGTTCTTTCCCCTGTATTTATAAAGTATTTCAACATCTCCAATGGTAATCCTCTGGTCTGGAAAAAAAAGTCCCTGCTTACAGCTTTCTGAATAGTCCTATGTTCTTAAAGATGTGTGCATCATGCACCAGCCTTGACCACTCCACATTAATGTCAGTAAAGCATCCCCTGTAATCCACCAGCACTTGCAATACAATAGAAAAGTAGCCTTTTCAGTTGATGTACTCTGTGGGAATGTGATCTGGTGACAAAATAGGGATATACACAGCATCTAGCACCCCAATGCAGTTCAGGAACCCCATTGCTGCAAAACCATCCACTATGTCCTGCACATTGCCCAGAGTCACAGTCTTTCGTAGCAGGATGCAATTGATGGCCCTGCACTCTTGCATCATGGCAACACCCATGGTGGATTTCCCAATTCCAAATTGTGACCCATCTGTGGGGAATCAATCTGACATTGCAAGCTTCCACACAGCGATTGCCACTCACTTCTCCACTGTCAGAGCAGGTCTCATTTTGGTGTTGCTGCACCATCTGCAGCTGCTCTGTGAATGCGAACAACAACCTTGAATTGTTTCTATGTCCCACAGCAAATTAGCCTCCAAGGAATCATCATGTTCCCTGTGGCTCTTCAAGTACTCCATGATCAGGTGCACTGTGCACACACCACTCATCACAATAGTGGAGAGCTGTGCAGGATCCATGCCTCACAGTGATGGCAGACGCGCATGTTTGTGGGGCTTTTGAAAAGAGGTGCAAAACATTACAGGATGCAGATAAAATTATGGGATAGAGAAAACTGCATCATGAGACATTGAAAGCATGTTCCCAGTCACCCATGCACAACTCATTTGCCCCCATGAGGAATTGCAATCTCTTCCCAAAATACCCTGCGTTAGGTGGTGGCAAGTTGCACAGTGGGTAGCTACCCATGTGCATTGCTCTCTGCCTTGATGCAAGCACTGGTAGTGAGGTCATACACTGCTGACCCAAAGAGTGGAGTGTGGACATGCAAAAGTGATTTAATTATTGGGGCAGCTGAATATCAACGTAATTTTGTAGTGTAGACCTGCACTTAGTAATCACTCACTAATTTAAAGACTGATAGATCTGCAGGGCCGGTACAACCCATTAGGCGACCTAGGCAGTCGCCTAGGGTACTAGCATTTGAGGGGTGGCATTTCGGGTCCTTCGGCGGTGGCCAGATCTTCGGCCGCCCCATCGTTATCGGCATTTAGGTGGAGGGACCTGGGGCAGGGGGGCGCGTGGGAGGCCGCCTGAAGCAAGTAAGGGGGTGTGTGGCACACAGGGGAACCGCTCCCCACCCCAGCTCACCACTACTCTGCCTCCTCCCCTGAGCACACCGCCATGCTCTGCTTCTCTCCCTCTCAGGCTTGCTGCGCCAAACAGCTGATTGGCGCGGCAAGCCTGGGAGGCGGGAGAAGTGGAGTGGCGCTGGCGTGCGTGGGGAGGAGGCGGAGCAGAGGTGAGCTGGGGCAGGGAGCTGCCGCACAGCTCTCCGGGCTGGGGGGAGCTGCCACGGGGGGGCACCTCAGGGCGGAGGGGGGAGCTGCCATGGGGGGCGTGCCTTAGGGTGGAGGGCTGCCACAGGGCTTGGGGGGGAGGGCGCAAGGTGGAAGTTTCGCCTAGGGTGTGAAACATCCTTGCACCTGCCCTGCAGATCTGCCTAAATTGTTGATTTCCCACATCTTTCAATATCCTCACTCTCATCCTGACTTGTAATTTCTGTGTATTTTTATTAACATTTCTCTGTTTTTGGTGTGACGATCTGGCTTGTTTCAGCCCTCGTGACCACCAGCAGCCAAAAACATTTTTCAATATTTGAGAATAACATTTCAGATTCCTTGAAGACTTTAATAAAATTAAACATCACAGTAGTAAAAACAAACTTGTAATGATAAATTTTGATTTCTGGCATAACCAAATGACCAATATAGTGTCAAAACACTATTTTTCTGATTACCACATGCAATCATAAACTGAAAATAACAATTATCTGAGGAAATCTTTCTTTTTTCCATATTTTCTATCACTACAGGAAATAACAAATGCATAATCTTGAATTTTCATAATTCTCTGAATGTAATGAAGACGGCTGAAGTTTTACAAATTTTCGTTTGTAAATCATGTTAGTCTACTGTGAAAATGTTAAGTCTAAAACATAACTTTAGAGTTTACACTAGCATGGTGAAAAGGATTTATGTGCAGAAGTTCACTGAACATGACTGCAAATAGGACTATCAGCTGGAATGTGCTTTAGTACAGTAAGCATTTCTTTAAAGCAAATTAGTTTAAAATATTTCTGTCACTACATTGAACAGCAAAGCATTTTCCAATAGAATAAACCTGAAGGAAACATGTTATTAAAGGTACAATTATTTGGCTCATAACGCTGTAAGTTTTTATTGGTATCAGACAAGAAGGATGAGCCTGTCACCTTCATAACTCCTTAGCTCATTAATGTTAGCAGGTTATTCATTAAAAGCTCATAAAGTTTTCTATAGGAGTGAGAATTTTCTCTCTTCAATAAGAATATTTTTGCAGTAAGTGATTAACACACCAAGTTCATTAGTAAGTAATTCAACTGTGTTATAGCTGATAGTAGTCAGGTTAGAGCCATGGAGCCTGTGAACTACTTGTTTTGTGGCTAACAAAATTGTTTTCTACCTTGCAGTATGCAAATTGTTGTTATTCCAAGTTGTCTAGTTGGAAAGCGAATTGTTTTTTAAAGAGTCAGCAACAAGAAATCTGCCCTGCGTTCAATGTCAGCTTTTAGCAAGAGTCTTTGGAAGTAATCACGTTTGCATTTCCACTGAGCAGGTTTTATCTTTCCACATTTCAAAGCAATTTAGATATAAACACATAATATCGACTAAGAAATTGCAAGCTGATCTGTTTGGGAACAGCTTTAAGGACAAACAAAATGCATATTTCAGTATACGGTTATATCCCAAAAATAAAATAAAATTTTGATTTTTGTCTTGTTCCCTCTGGAACTGTCAGTGTACATTATTTTTTTGTTAAACTTGGTATATTTAAAATGTTTGAACTATTGTCATACGTATGTGGGATTTTACTAATGCTTGATGGGCAGCTCTGTTCATGTTCTTGTTACTTTGAATTTTCTCTTTAACCTCCGAGAGCTGTTTGGACACCTCACAAAAGTTTTCTCTTGGGCTGGATGCAGGTGCACGTTGTTAACACTTTGAGAGCAAAACGTCATTCTAAATAGAAAACACAAAGTATAAGTTACCTTTTCTGGACATTTTTGTGTAAATGTTCTGTTCCCCATAGTATTCTTGGCTTCAATTCCTTTTTCTGCTTTTCTAAATAAGATCCCTAATTGTTTTCATTTGCTTTTAATTATGAATATGCATCTGGCAGCAGGGTATTTAGAGCAGGGTAAGGGGGAATAGGTGAGGCACAGGTGATTCCTATCTATTTAGTTTACTGCTTCTATATGTTCTTTCTGAACTTCCAAACTTTATGCTAGTTCTTGTGAGTCTTGTCTTCATGAGGACATTTTTGAAAGAATTCTCCACTGCCGTTACCGTCAGTTTAGCTCTCAATGCCACAATGGAGGCATGCTAGTAAGGGCAAGGTGCTGATGGCCACTAGGAGCATAAACCAGGTCATGGTAGATCTGTTCTGATAGTTAGATAATATGGTGCTTAAAACAGCAGCAGCTGCCTGTACCTTACACTAGTGTTCTCCCACTCTTGCTACCATATGTGATGCTGAAACATTAATAGCAATAGATGGACATTTTAGTGAAAATATCTTGGTATAAATGCAGCCATAATAACATTTTGAGGCTGTGAAGATGAGGTCTCAAAGGCAGATAAAAGCTTAGCCCATCCTTGAACATCCTTCCTCCGCTCTTTAATAAGCACTGTTGAAAAAGCATTCATTGACACATGTCCCGCTCTTCCACACGAAGGGAAAATCTAGCACATGAAACCATTCCAAACAGATGTTTTAAACGATTAAAATGGGAAAAATGTGGATATGAAAATATAGTCAACAGTTTGTTCAAGTGCCTGGGAAAGTGGAAGACTTATCAAAACATATGGTTTGTTTTTTCTAGTATTTTAAAATCTAAAATTCCCAATATGCTAATGATTAAATTCATGCAGTTTGGTCTCTCCAAGGGAGTTTTAGTAAATTATTTAAATACACCCCCCACATTTTTTTCAAAGAGATTTCCCCTTAAGTGTTCTTTGTGCTTCCTTTTAGAAATACCTAGTTAGCTTTCACTCACCCCAAGGCACTATTTCAGTTCCTATGAAGTTCTAGATTTCATAGACAAAGAATAGCACCTCATCAGCACCTATTACAACATCCTCAACACCAAAATCCAATTCCACTTACAGAAAATAATGCCAAGGTCATTGGGTAGCTAAACCACCTACAAAGTTTTGTGGTGCCAAATCTCTCCCCCTCCCCCCGCCTTACCTACAGCAGTGGGAATCCCTAGACAGCATACCAGTAGTGTAATTCTTTTGAGCTATTTTGAGAGTCCTCTTGCAGCACATTATTGGCACACACAACAGTATCGGGGGGAACCTTCCTCTTTAGGAAAGAATTTCAAGTGGGGCAGACACGTGTTCTGTTCACATTGTGTATACATTTTCTTAAACCATCAAATCTCCGGTTGAACCATGTCTCTGTCACACCCAGTGCATCTTACTCTCCAATTGATCCTGCAGCTAACTTGGCTAAGTCAATACTGAATTAGGTCCATTATCATACTCATACCAACATGAGATGTCAAACTCAGGATTAATACTCTATGGCAGAGATGCTGTTCTGTGAGGAGGAAAATATTTATAAAACAAATGCTTTGAGTAAGAGCAAAAGGAGCACAAAGATCTTGGTCAAGTAAATGTATAATTTTTTTTCTTCAAGTTTGAAGCACTTTGTAAATTTCTCTAAATCACTCATCTAATCCCTCTTTCAAATCAGCACCAGGAAACTATGGCTCTGCAGATAGTAGGGGTACCCTCAATAATCTGCAACAGATACCATTGGTGGCGGTGAGGTCTTTCGTGACCTCTATGGAGCAAAACCAAGATAATTGTCTCTTCAGGGTTGAAGCCTTCTGCAAAGTAGGACAATTTGTTCCCATTTAACCTTAATTAAAATGGCTAGTTCTCAAGGGGTTAAAGCAGTGGTAGTCATTAAAAACATTACTATGCAGTCTTCTGGCTGAAATTTTCCTTTGTTTTAAAGACAAACAAACTCACAAATATAAGCAGTGATGTTACCAGTACTGTAATGGTTTGTCTATGGGGGATGATGTAATAGCTCTTGAAAACCATGAAACCTCGCCTTGCATTTGGAAGTTTTTACTCAAGAAAATCTAGCTCCTAGCAAACAAAGTGCAATGATTTTACAGTTTGCCTGACAATTAATCACATCATCTACAACACCAGAAAAATGACAGCATAGAGTGCAGGAGTGACTGTGAAACACTGGAATTGATCAATGTTGTGATGTGTGGTGCTTTTCCTCACCAGTATCTCTGTACGTGTATGCTTAACCCACCATGGAAATTCCACTATTCACTAACACACTATCCAACCGGGCGGGGGCCTCCACACAAGTTTTGAAACTACACACATAGTAGTAGTAGCTCATCTGTCCAAGATTAAACCAGGGCAAAAGAAACTAATGTGAGAAAAATCTACCAAGTCTATCAGAAAACAGACTTCTTGCGTTAAATTAATGTAATGAATAATCAGCCAGGAGACTGCATAGTTCTGAAATCTGCTTCCTCCTCTCTTGCACTTCTGAGCATGATATAAAGCACCCTGCCCACACTGCTCCTTAATTATTCCAAATAAGTTTCTATAACACCTACTTTTGCTGTGTTTCTCCTGCTTTGACTCTTATTGTCTTTACAATAAGTCCTGGTCGACGGTTGCCCTTTGTCCAGGGGATGATAGTTTGAACTGTGTCCCAGATATTTTCCCAAACTGCCGTTCCTTCCCATTTGAATTTGATCATCATTAGCTCACCAATGTCGATGTCCAGAGTGATGAGAAAGGAATAGGTTTTATTTCCTGTAATGCCTTCAACGCTGTAAAAGCAAAATCATCAAAAGTGATCTGGACACTGAAATGTGTTTGTGTGAATGACAGTTTCTGGATTATAGGTCTATCTATGGTTTACACATGAAGAGATAGAGCAGATGACACTAATATCTAAACCACACTTGAAGAAAATGTATTTTTCTTCCTGCATGTTTTCACTGTAAACAATCTTGCAAGATTCTACAGCAGTGGTGCATTTACTATTAAAATAAAGTTGTACTCTTCCCACTTACAGACTGGTCAGTACATTAGCCACTAAGATACTGATGACATTATTTGTTCTTTGTATTGCAGTAGTTCCTAGGAGTCCCAGTCACGGACCAGGACCCCAGTGTGCTAAGCACTATACAAGCACAGAACAAAGAGAGTCCCTGCCTCAAAGACCTTACTTGATGGACTCAGTTTTTGTTATTGTAGGTAGGGATCAAAGTGGGTGGGGGCAGTTCCCCTCCATTGCTAAAATCAGAAGGAGTTTCCCTTCTTCTTGGTCTGGGGGAATCACAGTTCCTCCAGGGATGGTGAAGTGTGAGAATTTGTCAAACATGGCAGATTGCAATGGGAGGAGCCTGGACTATTTGTGGAGCAGCAGCAACTCCTGACAGGAGGAGAAAAGATTTCCCTCTGTGCCTCTTCTTCACTACAAGAAGGTCTGTCCTACCAGCAGCACTCAACTCCCTCTCCCTCTGGGTGGAAAAACAAAGCACCCAGATTTTGCGGAAAATCCCTCTAGAAATGTCCCTAAACTTCTCTAAATGGCGGGGAACTACACCAGATGTTTCAGTATTTCTCCAGGAAGGCCTTCCCAAGTTCCCATTTGCTTTTACATCAATTCAGATTCTCTGTAATGGTCAGGTCTACATGACATATAGCAATAGAAGTGGGGTGTGCTAGCGGTGTGTCTTTCACTTCACTCCATGCACAAACACTCTATCTTTGTGGTTAGCTGGCTAAGGGCCTAGTGGGAGAGGAACGTTTTGGGATATCTTCTTCTCTTATCTCTACTCTCTTCTCCTCCTGCATGCATAAGAAGATACTGCACAGTATCTTTGTATGTTGTCTAGACTCATGACAACAGCCACCCATACTGGTGAACCTCCCAATTCAAGTTAGATCACTTTTTAACTGCACAAAATCGACCCAGCATTCTACAACTGGTCACACTGGGATGGACTGAACTTCACTGTACAGGATGCTGTACTCAATGTTCAAGAAAACTTCTAAGATTGACTAGTTCATTTTATAGTGACTTTTTTCATATCAAGACTTGCATGAACATTGTAAAAGTTTTTTTTTTTTGGCATGATTTCCAGTTTATCTCTATTGAAGACTGTACTAAACCAGGCAATTCAGAACAAATGATGCATATTTATTATACAAGTGAGCCTGTATTTAGAAAATGTGGCATCATTTTTCACCACCATAAAATAGGGACTTTGGGTCTAGTACTCACAGTGTGATGGGGAGATTTTCAGCATCTTCTTTAGTGCCTGTCAGAGAGACAGTAAAAGTTGGTTCTACCTGCTTCTCTTGTATTTCATTGATGAAGTGTATCTTGAATTGATAATGGTAAACTGCACAGAAGAAGAAATTGCAAGGTGAGTCATGGTCATACAGGCAGCATACTCCTGTGATAGCAGAAGTTTGCAGTTCAGAGCAGACACTTGAAAATCATTTCACTTTTATTTTATTAAATGCGTTGGTCACTATTAAAAAGTTAGTAGTTGTCAATCATTGCCAAACAGCATTAACCCACAGGTTTGGGTCCCCGCGACTCTCTTTATGGGGAGTGGCATAGGGGAAATGGGTGGGGGCATGGGAAGCAACTTTGTAGAAATTTTGGTGGTGCCCAGAACCCGCCCCCCCTCAACTCTGCCCCCCCCAACTCTGCCTCCACCTGCCAAAGGCTCTGGGTGGGGTTTCAGGGGGGAGTTCTGGGGTACAGGTCCTGGGCTGGGGATTAGAGTGGAGGAGAGGTGCAGGCTTTGGGAAGGAGTTTGGGTGCTGGGTGCAGGCTCTGGGCTGGGGCACGGGGTGGGTGTGCAGGAGGGGGTGAGGGCTGCAGGCTTTGGGATGGAGTTTGGGTGCAGGCTCTGGGCTGGTGGTGGGGGTGTAGGAAGGGGTGAGGGGTGCAGGCTCTGGGAGGGAGTTTGGGTGCTGGGTGCAGGCTCTGGGCTAGGGCAGGGGGTGGGTGTGCAGGAGGGGGTGAGGGGTGCAGGCTTTGGGATGGAGTTTGGGTGCAGGCTCGGCTGGGGGTGGGGGTGTAAGAAGGGGGAGGTGGTGCATGTTGGGGCAGAGGATCAGGCTGCAGGGGAATGAGGGTTGGGGCAGAGGATGAGGGGTTCATGATGCAGGGGGGCTCAGAGTTGGGACAGAGGCTCAGGGTGAGGGGGGATGAGGGCTCTGGCTGGGGCCAGAGGCTCAGGGTGTGGGGGGATGAGGATTCTGGCTGGGGCTGAGGATTAGGGTGCAGGGGGATGAGGGCTCTGGCTGGGGCAGAGGATCAGGGTGCAGGGGGATGAGGGCTGAGGCTGAGGATGAGGGTTTGGGGTGTTGGAGAAGCTCAGGGCTAGGGCAGAAGAGCAGGGTAAGGGCAGCCTGCCTTGCCATTAGCGGATGGCAGGCGCTAGGATCCTGGGGCAGCAGACAGCAGTTCTGCCGGGAGCCGATCTGCGAGCAGGCAAGAACGTGGCGGAAGGGGGATGCAGGGGGAGGGGTGGAAGGGGGAGGCCAGGACCTGCTCCAGGCAGGGATGCGGCGGGGCGGGGCGGTGGGGGGAGACCCGCGGGGTCCGGGGCCGGGACCCGATCCAGGCAGGGCCGGAGGAGAGACCCAGCTCCAAATATTGCTGGAGCAGGGCACTCGGCCCTGAATATTCCTGGAGCCCGGGCACCTCGAGCCCATATAACTTGCCGCCTATGGGTGGGGGGGGAGTTTTCTGTGGGAAACCTTTCAGATTTCATAAGATTTAATTCTGAGAATTTCTGATGTGCGTCACACAGAATAAGCAGGCAGTTCCTGGTCTGACTTCCCTGGATTCTGTACAGCTGTATAGATAGAAATCCTTTTGTGGACTGGGAAGGGCAGTGGAGTAGTCATGTGGATTGAGAACTCTCTTCTGGATGTCAGCCTTGCTCACTGGGATCTGCTAGAATATCTCCCAGCAAAACAGATGACTATTCTTGATAGCGTAATGATACGTTGTGCTTAACATGCATCTGTTCACCATATGACTTTGTTCAACACATTACAATAAGGAATATGTCATTACTTCTTTGAGGTTTGATGGGTTCTAGAAGAGGGTTTGGGAAAGTCTTTGAACTGAAAAAGTGACGCATTTGTGGAGAAGAGTGGCTGAGAGAGCAGCAGCATATGTGTCATATGCAGTTTTCACATGTAGCAAATTGCAGAAAATCATTCTGACTGTGTGCGCAAATTGTGCCATACAGCTTTGAATGCCCAACTTTGTCTATCCTCTGCCCGGTCAGCCTGTCAGAAGTAATGGTAACAGAAGTAGTTTCATTTACTGTGGAAAAGCCATTATCAGCTGCTGAAAGCATTCATATAGTACCGTCTATCAGAGGATTTCTGAGCAAGATGACTCTCTGTCTGCCCCCAATACATTAACTGGCTTTAAATTAAGAACCATTACACTCATGAGTTGTTGGTATCCGCCATAACACTGAGCCCTATGGGCAAACACTGCTTCCTTCACTAGGCCGGTCCCTCCAGGCTGGGGCTTGAAAGGGGACAGCATAGGTCTGCTTATGTCAGTCTTATCTGATCCTGTGCGCCTGAGGGAATTTTCCTCGGCACTTTACCCTTTCTATGTGGCCCCTATATGGTGCTTGGAGCAGCACCTAGAGGCCGGAGAGGTGGATAGAATGGGTCCCTTGGTTGGTTTGGCTAAGTATCCAAACCTATCCATTCCTAAACACCAAATCTATCATTTTAACCCATTGACACTGTATATCAGACACACTGATCAGACTGCACCTCTTACAAATGCTATGCTCATAACCATGTAAAATTAAAGCTGGACCTGCACTGAACTTGGAGACTTGGGAAGGAAGTTCATGTTATTAAATACTAACATATTTCTGCAGAAGCTAAAGGCAAAAACCCTTTCACTGTCCCCACTGGATGAAGGTTGTTTTTTTCCTAGCCATCTGCTGGATAAGACCTGTAACACATGTCCTGACTAATTTTGGGCATTCACGCCTCCAGGACACATTTATCAAGAGTTACAGGTGTTTATCCTGCTCTCCTGGTCAAATTACAGATCAGGTAATTACATACTATTACCAAATATTGCATGATAGTGTGGAAAGGTATTCACTCCCCCTCCTTAAAACGGATGTGTAGCATCACTCTCACAGAATGGCTGCAGTTCAGTGGTAGGTGAGTGACCCCCTCTACATACATACATGCAGTCTGTATAACACGTTGATCTTTCAGGATGAAAGGTGCTATTATAAATGTATTATCTTCTTACAACTGCTATCTTTTTAATGAAACCAGGTCAGCTTTTACTCCAGGACATACTGTCATTAACTTGAAGAACAGAATGTCCAGTTTCATAAAGAAACTAAGATGATGAGGAAGTATAACACTGAGCTTCTTAATTATTTTCTGTCTGAATTTTTCACATGATCTTTACAGCATTCTTGGGAAAGTGTTTCAAGATCACTTGATACAGATTCTTACACAGTTGTTAGACTGTTTTGCAGTCTACTATGAAAGAAAACTCTTGTTAAGACATTGACCTTTTGATATCCCAAAGGTCTGTGAGAATGGCTTTTTCTTTTTACATCAGGAATAGTTCCAGGAACTGAAATGTCTTTAAAAGTGAAATTCAAGTCAATGGGAACAACAGAGTTAAGGCTCATGGTAAGAAAAGAGTTCCAGATGCCAGTAAGAAAACAATACCATGGATCTTTTCTTTTGCCAAGGCACATTTGTCAGTAGATTCCTTACTATAAAAGCAGTGTTTAATCATGGATCCTGAAGGTGATCTTACCATGCTGACCCAAAATAAAATTTTGCTTTGAAGAACAAGTGAAGAGTGACTGCTTAGGGGCTCCTAAAATGTCAAAATATATTTTGAGCAGTGTGATGGGGCATCCACCAGTAAGGGGTTAATAGAGCCCTAGAGAGGCTGTGGCAAAAAGCAGACAATAAGAGAAGGGCTGGGCATTGAAGGCCCAGCAGGCCTATATAAAAAGAGCCTCAGTGCAGAGCAGGGCCATAGCTGCCTGGTGCTTGAAGAGGGAGCACTGTGTCTGGAGTAAGCTGTAATCCTTTAGCATGTTGGACAAAGTAATGCAGGCAGGAACCTGGGGAGAAGAGAAGGAGCTCCAGATGGGCTGCTGAGACTGAGAAGGGTGCTGTGGCCACAAGGAAGTGGCCTAGGGAAATGTAGCAATAGTAGAGGGAAAGGACTGCAGTAAGTGACTGCAATTTGGAGGGTCCCTAGGCTGAGACCCATAGTCATGAGCAGGCCTGGGTCCTTCCTACTCATCACTGAAGGAAGTAGCAGGACAACTGACTGCAGTCACCATTGGGGAAGTGGCTGGACTAGGAACTAAACTCCCCTGGAAGGGGGGAACACGGATAGTCACATGGTTAGAGAACTGAGCCATGAAGAGGATGCAGTGGCTCCTGACACTGTGAAAGGGGTTCCAGGTGGACTGCGGAGAAAGGGTGATGGGGTGCAGACCACGGATGGGGTATTGGCCTCGAGCTAATGGCCAGGAGGAGGCATCTGTCCAGAGGTAAGTGATGTGCTCCATGACAACTAGCTTTCCACATAATTAAAAATAAAATAGGAAATTCAGAAAATGTCAACTTTTTTCTGTTTTCATACAGATTAAATCCAGTCCAATCTGAGTTGCTGAGACAGAGCTGTGCATGTAGCCTCCCTATTTGGAGTAAATGCCATGCATTTTAAACTAGGATTAGAGGAAGTGTTTCCAAAAATCTTTCAGAAGAACCCAAAAAATGTGTGAAAGGATTACATTGAATTACATGTTGAGCACTTGGGACATCAGACTGCAAAGTATAAGCAGCAAAATTAAGAGTTCTGTACATAAGCAGAGCTTGTTCTAGGGATGTGCAAACCATGTGGGTGTCTCCTTTCTCTGTGGTAACCTCTTAGCATCCAAAGTGGTAATAAACAGCTTATTTCTGAAAGGAGGGAGAAGGACTGAACACATTATCTCCTTCAGACAATTCTCATGCTCTCTTTAACAATATGTGAGACAGTATGGGCTAGACTGACGCTGGCTTACATTGCATCTGTGGAGTCAGAGCAGAATCTCCTGAAGTACAGACTTTTCCTTGCAATTCCCACGCTGCTGGATGCTCTGTGATGCAGGCAACAGCCTGAGGAGACTCAGTGGCATGGTGCCTCCTGCTGGTTGCCTTGGGAATTAGCTCTCCAGCACTTGGAGTGCCTCCTGGTGGCTGGTGTCTCATCTGTCGCTGGCCCCCATGTCCCTCCCGGACCCCAGTGCCCTTTACCTCAGGGTTCTGCCCCAGCAGTACCCAACCAAGCTCTTGGTCTCCCCTCCCAGAGGAACCCCCAACCCTCTCACCCACCTGGCCTCAGTGGCTACTGACAGTCATCATCTAACCCCTACTCACTGGGGCAAACTGCAGCCTCTCAGTCCCACTCATCATTGGCAAGGGGGTCAGATCAGCTGCCTCTGCCTATCCCTGGGCTGCACCTGCCAGTACCTGCATAGGGCCTTTACCAAGGCCTCAGCCTGAGGAGTTGCCAGGCTGGAGCTCTCCAGCTCCTCCAGCCTTTCCGCAGCACTGCTCCACTCCAGGTATCCTTTTCTCCCCAGTATCTAGGTCCATCTCTCTCCACAGCTAGAGAGAGACTGACCCAGGTATGGCCCGACTGGGGCATGGCCCCACTGTGTCTGTTTCCCCAATCAGCCTAGCCTTTTTTCTAGGAGTGGGGTAACTGCCCCGCTACAGGGAGGAGCTGTCAAATGGGGGGGAAAGGGGAGGAGCCTCTATGTGTTTTGCTGCCCCAAGCACGGCATTCAGGTAGCCTTTGGCGGCTTGCCTGTGGGAGGTCTGCTGGAAATGTGGATTTGGTGGCATGCCTGCGGGAGGTCTGCTGGTCCTGTGCCTTCGGCGTACCCGCTGCCGAATGGCCACCGAAGCCATGGGACAGGCAGACCTCTCGCAGGCATGCCGCCAAAGGCAGCCAGACTGCCACCCTCACGGCAACTGGCAGGCCGCCCCCTGCAGTTTTCCACCCCAGGCACACGCTTGGTGTGCTGGTGCCTGGAGCCGCCCCCGTCCTGGTGCTTCCTCCTACATCCTCCCCAAGCTGCCAGCCTCTGCCTTTCCTTCCCTTCTCTTACTCTGGCTGCCCCTGACTATCTAATGCTCTGTCACCCCCACACAGCTGTGGGGTCAGGAATGGGATGGTGTGTGCCTGCCACCTGCAGTTAAGTCATCTTAACTATTGTAAGAACTATTTGTAAGAAATGACCTGGGCTGGAGGACTCAGTCCTGATTTCCAGAGGTAATCGGATGCCACCAAAGACCTTGGGAGTGATGAAAAGGGCTGTGTTGTTTACTTTACTGTTTCAAACTCCCACCCAATGCCCATCTACACTACAAAAGCAATTGTGTCAGTGGACACGGTTACAGCACAATAGCCCTGAGACATGATTAAACCCGATTCTGTCTTGCAGTGTAGACGGGATCTTACTGTGTTTCCAGATCATGCTAATGTCTTGGCCTACCCAACTTTTAGCATTGTTTGGGAACATGGGGCTCAGCTACACTACAAGATGGGGTTGTGTGTTCACTGTGTTGTAACTCAGTGGGTCTTAACCTCTTCCATTCCAGGACTTCCTTTATTGATAGCAATACGGAAAGGTTATGGTGGCTTTGAAACCTTGACACCTGTTCCCATCCCCTTTGGAGGTCTCAATCCCAAAGTTGAGAACCCATGTTGTAGTTAGTATGTAACCAGGTCCCTTGACCATTTTTATAGTGCAGACAGGCCTCTATTCCACAATTCTCTATCAGACCCATTTCCACACCCCCCAATAGTAATTGGTGTAATTCTGTATGTGTTTTCTCTCCAAATTCAAATAGTGAGCTGTTATACTGTGCTCCTGACAAAATGATTTAATGACGATAACACTAGAATTCCAGTAGCTTAATTTTAGTTCTACAATTCTACCCTATAAAAACCCATACTATTCTGTTCTGCCTTTTGCTTGAAAAGTAATCATTTGTGTGTCTGATATAGACTAATTACAGATAAAATTTGTACCACAGTCAGAATGGGAGGTCTTACAGTCTCCTTGAGCAATTATGGCTTTTTTTTTTTTTGGCTTGGCTGGCAGCCTGCATATGTTATACCAATTGTTTGGTTTGAATTAGCTATAAGAAAATTCTGCAGCTCAGGACCCAAGCAGCTTAGAATCCACGAATCCACAGTTACTGTATGATAAGCATGCAACTTGCTTCTCTCATTAAAATATTAAGCGAGCTCTTGATGGAATGGCTGGGGGAAAAGCCCACTGGCATTCACAACTATCTGGACAAACTGATTTTTACCTATTGATTTTATTACTTAGGCAAATAAGTCAACAAGATCCAAAAACCTAGCTAATTCTCTCACTTCACTTTCTACTTGGGGTCCTTAGCAAGTGTACCTACTAACCTTTGAAAGGCGCATGTGCTCGTGTTTTCAAAAAGAGCCGTCTGTTTATCTGGAGCCTCTCCTTTCTGATGTTGTAGCCCAGGGTGTTGCACCGGTTTTTCCTACAACTGAGGCACATTCCTTTGTCAAAGGTGTGGATATCGTTGCACCAGTAGGCCATGCTTTGCTTATCATCATGCAGTAGAGAATCAATGAACAGATGAACCGACCTTTCGTGTGCACATTTCACTGTCTGAGTGATCCCTGGAAAATATAATAGCAAAATTCTTGACATTCCTGTGCCCCCACTTCCCATGCCATTTACAAAGCAGTGTAGTAAGCTGCCATGTAAATCTTATTGATCCTTCTCAACACATCATATTTACTACTAAATCAGTTAGACAATCCCTGCAGACACATGTAGAATTCTTAATTCTATCTAGGAGCCATCCAAGCATTATCTGGAACTAATGTGTACAAAATGGAACAGATTGTAACCATCCTCTTCTTTAATAAAATTGTTTAGACTACAGGTACCAGAATGCAATGCCCCATCTTGGTTGTTCCATATGGAACATAGCATGCTGGTGGTATCTGTAGTCTTTTCAGACTTCACTTCATATTACAGATGACAGCCACTGTGGGCTGCATTGCAGAACGCTGTGCTGCACTTTGGCCGTTCCTGTAATACCTGGCATATCGTACACCTATTTAAGTGACTAACGTCCCTGGTGAATCGTATTTGCAGCTGTTGTTCAACAGGAACAACATGAATGCATCATTCCCACAGCAAATTGTTGAGAAACAAGCCTGGCACTAGGGTACTTATTCTTCATGCTGCTATCAACAACCTTCAAATTAAAACTAATTTGTAACAGTCTTTTCCTTTAGTATTACAGTTTTAGATCTTATTTTCCTCTCTGTGTGGTTAATATATACCATGGTAGACTATAAAAACACATCCTCACTCATGAACTTCATAATTCAGAGCTGCTGAAGCCAGATACGGGCTATCTAATAGCTTTATTTCTTGGTATTGTGAGAACAGCTGAAAATGTTTTGGAATGCAGTACGCTGGGCAAACTCTACCCTGCTCTGGTGTTTCAGCAGATCATTCTAATCGTCACTCTGAATGAGTGCCTTATCTTCCGGCAGTATATTGCAGCAGTAACAAATTCCTTCAGGGGCGTCTCTGTACATTTACATTGAGCTACACTAGGACAGAGCTTCTATATATAAAACTTCGATTGTTACTTGTCTAATTGGCAATAAGGTCCGAGAGAGAGAGAGAGTGCGAGTTTGCTCACTTTGCAGTGGGTAGTACCTGAGGGTCATGAGGGTGGTGGGTGGTTGTGGGGGGCAGGTAAGTAGTATAGCACTGAATTTTATTTGATTTTAGATAACTAATTGCACTGTAAATGTGTCTGTAAACTTTCCTCTTGTCTCAGTACCCAAAATAAGTATCCTTGGAATCATTCCAAAATGGTTGATAGGATGCTTGTGTCCTAATTTTCAGAGGTGCTAAGTGCCCATTGCTCTCACTCAAGTCAAGGCGAACTGTGGTTGCTTAGGACATCTTACAAATCAGGTAATCAGTTTCTAGCTAAGAAAAGCTCCCTTTTACAGTATGTTGTTTATATTGGGTGATCCTTTAGGCTATTTAATTGCATGCGGACATTTAAAGTTTCTCAGAGCTGCTGTGAGTCAAACTGCAATGCTTTCTTAACATGACAAAAAGCACTTCTTACCAGTGATTCCATACTGTGCAATGTGATTATACATATGCATGATGTGGCAGCCAGGTTGAAAGGTGCCTCCATTGGGATAAAAGTCAAAATGTGCCACTGGCTGCTTGATCCCTACGCTGAGACCCATGTGCTGTTGAGTAAATGTATGAATTGCATCTACAAAGTTTGCATCATCTGGAGATAAACGGTCTGTTGGTGACATTCCTTCAAACAAAGGACCAGCGGGGTCAAGGCCTACAATAAATGCAAATAATCTGTTTAAGAGGTACAGTAGATTTGTTTTACCAAAAGAAGTTATGAAATGAACACAGTAAAACAGAAAAACACACTCTATGACCGCCTAGACTTTTAGTGATGGCTTGCCTTCTTTATACTAAGAAACAAGACTAGGGACAAAAAGGCCACCAGTATGGGGAACACAACTACACCCAAAGGGTTAAAAGCAAATATAGACACTAACAAACAGTAATTACTACATACACAAGGACACTAGCCTGATGAGATAGATGTGTTTGCTGTAGACAAGCAATGTTCACTGCTGCTGTGTCTGCCTGGGTGAGGTTTACTTAATTTTGGTTTTTAGATCCTGCAGAGGTCACACATGGCAGAGGCCATATTGCAAACAGGTGTTCCACATCAAGCTTGACTTTTACCTACATCTGGGACATGAGACTACATAATATTTGGTTTGTTTATAGAAGGGCTTCTCTGTTTGGTTAGCTATTTTTATTCATAATGATTCTCCCTCATCAAATGACTGTATATCAAGGCTAATAAGTATTCCTCTTTAGAAAAAATATTCCAGTTTTGGACTATTAGATCTAGTTTATTATTAGTTTATTAAGGGGCCTATCACCTTACTTTCTGAGGGCTATTGAAAGAACTGATTTTTTTCATGTCCCATGTACATTTTTAGCTGCTTTTCTGTGTCTAGAGGGCTACTCTGGGCCAGACACTGCTCCGATAGTCCTGCTAATCCCCTGGTCTAATGGGAGCAGAATTGGCACATGTATACTAAAAGTAAAGTTGGCTATAATGACTATGTTGCCAATTTTTGTAGATATTTTCCATTCAGTGTTCAATTAATGAAGATTATTGTTGCAAGCTTATTTCAGTGCTGCTGAAGAATATACCTAATTATAATTAGAAGTAATGTATTTTAATATATTTTTGTTTCAGTGGCTTAATGTACTAAACATGTGAATAAACTGAACTAAGGGCTTTGATACCAGCTCATATACACAGGTGTGTATCATGTAAAATTAGCTACTTTGCGTGCATGAGCAGGCCCAAGAACTGGAGGCATATAGCAGTGAATCTAAGATCAGAACTAGGAGTTAAAACTATAATTGTCTGTCTCAGTTTGCCTCATTCCCAGACCAGATTAAAGTCAAATATTTTCGTTGATAACCTAAACACTGCAGGTGATGTGGACCTCATGTAATATTTCCATTCTATTTTTTTTTTAAATGTCATTGTACTTACTTGATATGCTGCTCTACATATGTGAATAATCTCATACACTCATTCAAGTTATACTCATAATTGGTATGACATTACATTACAGCAGCGCCAAAATGCCATTAGTCAGCATAATGAAGTGTAACAGTTAAGTTTCATGTTAACGTTAAGTATGTATTAGGGATACTCTAATTATATGATTCTTGTCAAATATAATCCAGGACTATAATTTTGTCACAAGTGAATTGACTTCAAGTCACTATAAAGAGAGAGGTTCCACATCTGAAAGCGCAAGTACAACTAGACAAGTTCCTTAGTATAATTTTCTTTTAAAACTCATTGTTAATGATGAAGATATTAGTGGGTGAGCACAATAGAGTCTGAGGGGAGAATAGTTGTCAGTTAGATCAGTGACAAGATGAGGCCACAAATGAGTGGCTTAATTTGGGACATTGTCAGGAGTGAATAAAAAGATAAAGGTTTGAGGTGGGAAGTTAATAGGGTGCATGTGGTCCAACTCTAAGGTCCTTGACTGAGTCCATTAAGATGGGGCTGACAAAGGGCATTGTGAGCATTTTCTCACTTGCTCACCCTTCAAGAGTATATTGAGGGTTCCTACTAGGGATGGCCAAACTACTTAGGATAAAATAAGAAGCATTCTGAACCTTTGCCCAAAACTTGACCCATACTTGAGTGGAATCATTTGGTTGATGCTTGTGGACCTCTGCACTTCCTTGGTTTGGGCTGAGGCTGGAAGATGGGGTACAGTAATTTGGCAAGAAAGATCCTTACTGTAATTCTTTCAATTCAGAACATTGAAGTATTGGATAGCCTAAGATTCTGTGTTTAGGAGAATTTAAGCCCAGTTTCTACACCAGTGAGAGAAGCTTCCAAACTGAATCTAGTTCCCATCGGAGCATAAACTTTTTGCAATGAGAAATTTGCCTTTTTCCAACCTAAACCTAAATAGAAGCTTAAGTGCTAAATTCTGCTTCTTTGTTGCAAGTGGAGTCTGTATGGTTTCTCTGATGAGGCCTGCTTTTGCACCACTAAAGTCAATCAAAGGCGTAGTGAGCGCCCTCCGTACCCTCCGACCGGAGGGGGCCCCGCAAGGAAGGGGGCCCTAAAAGTGGCAAAAAAAAATGTAAGGTATAACTAGGTAAGTGACATTTATTGATGCTATTGCACAATCCATGTCGGTTTTATTGACAAAACCGTGAAGTCATTATGATACATCATAATGCTATTGGCTACATCAGTTGTCTGTTGGTCAGTTTCGAATTTTAGTTGGACCCATTCAAAGAATGTGTATTTGCGTTCATAATGGCGGTCGGCGGATAAATGTTATTAATTTAGTTGTTTAGTTTTTTATCGTTTCTGCATTATAAGGGGCCCCGGACATATGTTCGGAGGGGGCCACGTTCTTTGTTGCTACGGCCCTGAAGTCAATGGGAATTTTGTCAGACTTTAGTGGAAGCAGAATCAAGGCTCTAATTACCATTCCACTGCAGAAAATCAGTAACTTCAAAAAAATGTACGTTAGAAGGAGAATGAAACAGCAGTCAAGGCAGAACTAATCCAATATGGACTATTTCACAGCTCTAAAAATACAACAATTGCATATTTTATTGTGGGAGCCATTGCACAGTTATTGGTCAGCCAAGAAAAAGTACAGTGGTTACAGCTTAGAGAAATATTTTCAGAAGGGTGCACTTTGCCTTTAAATATCAAGCATTTGGCAGACTCTAAATGTGCTTCTTTTCCATTTATATCACCACTCATTACAGCTTCTGTCAAAGAAAAACAATCATGTGGTGAACTGAGAAAATGCATTTGGACGCTGCGGTATTCTTTGTACAGATCTGTAGAAGGCTGGCAGTGCCTGAGACACCCCACCCTGTGAGCAGGTGTTAACCCTTTCCCAGCAATACCCAGTGGGTTCTGCTGGCTTACTGAAGGCAGTGGTTTATTCTGACATCTGGTATAAGGGAGGTAGGAGCAGTTCTTCAGGAATAGAGAATATAGGGTGTAGAAAGAGCAGGTCTGAGGTAGGAATCCTGAGAGCAGTCACGCCTGGGGCAAAGGCATGAGCTGAATTTTATCTTATCTCCTATTCCTTTGTTAAACAGGCAAACCCAGGAAGAGTTTATGTTTGGACTCTAGATATTATGTGGACTTTGGTTTGGATCAGGTTGGAGAAGGCAAATAAGTAAGAAGGCTCATAAGTCGGATCCTGTGTAAATCACTTTTTTTTTAAATAAAATTCACCATAGCATAAATAGTAAAGTATTGAACTTCACAGAGTTTGCAGGAAATGAATTTTACAACTGAAATTAATCAATTTTGAGGATGGAATGAATTTTACAACTAATGTTAGTCAGTTTCAAAGACTGAATGAATTTCACCTGTAAATGTAGTCAGTTACAGGGATAAATACTTAAGAGATCAGTTCGGAAACATTTTCATGATTTCCATGACCTTCATGAAATCTTTATTTACACATAAGACCTAATAATCAGAAGAGTTTTGCCCTAGGATTCACCTTAGGACCTTTATTGGATGTCCTGCAAACTGTAACATTATATGGAGCTTGAGGCTATAGACTTTACTTTTTGCTCCCTCATAGCACTGGGCCTGAACAAAACAGTGTATTTAAAAATATTTGTTTTGGGGATCCAGTTCCAAATGATGGGTGTCTGGCTTACCTCTGTTCAGCACTACATTATACTAAACAATGGGCCTTCCTTGAAAGACATGAATAGCTGCAATAATTATATAATTACTAAAATACACCCACAGAGAACAATATCTGCAGATCTTTCACTTTTTGACCCCACATACGAGTAAATTTTCATACTAGCATAGTTCCATTGAGTTCATTGGGACTACGCAAGTGTACATAGTTGCTTACATGTCTAAGTATTGTCAGAATCAGGACCTCAGTGTGCGTGTTAAAATTTGGAATAATTATATTAGAAAAGGAGACCAGTATACAACATGAATTTATTTAGCGCACTGAATCATAGGACTGCTGAAATACATTAATTTCAGGAAAACCTTTGAAAATCCAGTGCAAATATCACTTATATATTAACACAATCAGTGAAGATTGCTCATTTTAAAAAAAAAATTATGATTCTAATGTAAGCTGTAACATAAGGCTGTTAAGTATCAGTACACTTGAGCAATGAAGCCAGCTGTCTGTTCTATTAAAGTTATAAATACTTTTTTACCTGTAATTCTTCCAATCTTGTTTGTGCCACTAATATAACTGCCAGCAAACCCTGAAACATGAGCTCCTAGGCTGTACCCAATTAGATGAACATTGCTTCTGGAAAATTGAACAGATTCCTGGAAGACATCAGCAGCTTGATTTAGGAGCATAAAAAGTGAAAAATAAACTGGTAATTGCTGTCTAAGAATTCCCATCGGTTACAACACAAGCCAATTTGTATTTTGATACCAATGATCAAATGAGGTACTTAGGTCATGAAAGGCATTTGCTGGTTTTAACTTCATTTAATTTCTACTGGACATGTGCATACCTCAGGAAACTGCCATAGAATTAGACACTGTTGGTCAGATGCTCTGCTCAGCTAGGCCCTGGGTAGAAATAGCAGCAGGTTGTTGATCTTCATTAGAAATGTTGCAGGTGTTGTATTATCTGTGTCTGCAGTATTCTCCTCTGGGAATTGCACTAAGTCCACCCACTTGTCTCACGTAGATCACTAACTAGCTATCAAAATATAACTTCAGGTCACTGCCACCTTGGACCCAATTTGAACAAGAGCAAAGGTTACTTTTAATCTCACAAAATAGAAGGGTGACACCAGTTATCTTCCTGCTCTCTGTGGCATAGTGTCCATTCTCCATAACTGAACATGACGAACTCATGGCTACTCATAATCCTGTCATCACCAGTGGTAGCTGCTTTGCTCTTCATTAGTGTTTGTTACAAATTTCTCAGTCAGCTTCACAGACTTCCCCCCCCCCCAAAGGAAGTTCAGTGTAGTCATAGCCACAACTAAAAGGAAGTGGGCTGGTCTACACTACACAGACTTTGCTGCTATGGCTATACTGGCGAGACCCTGAGTGTAGATGCAGTGTTTGCTGACAGAAGGAGTTTTTCTGTTGGCATAGCTACACCATCTCCCCAAATGACATTAGCTCTGCCAATGGAAGCACTCTTCTGTCAGCATAGTTGCATCTATACTGGGGTGTTTGCTGGGGCAGCTGTGTTGGGTAGACCTGTGTGTTTTTTCACACCTCAGCCAACAGAGCTATGCCGACAAAGCTCTGTAGTGTAGATGTGGCCTGTGACTTCATATTTTTTCTCTCTGTGTGTGTGTGTGTGTGTGTGTGTGTGTGTGTGTGTGTGTGTGTGTGTATACTAAATAGGGGGCTGCCTAAAGCATCTAATTTTTATGGGTAGCTCTTGTTCTCTCATTCTTCGCACCCCCGTCAGCTGAAATATCATCCTGGTGCTCCTCCATCACCATCATGGCAGCAGCAGTAGCTGGTAGCCATCAGACCAATGCAGCTCTGGCATGGCTGCCGGCCACAGCTAGGGCAGCTTTGAAGCGCATGTGTCTGCCTCTGTGAGCGGGCTCCCTTTTTCACTGAGACCAGGTGCAGTGGCCAGCGCTGGAAGTCATCACATTAGCATAGTTCAGGCCTTGCTGCTGCTTCCACAGCAGCTGAGATCACTTTGGGGAGGGTTTAGAGGGGCGGACCAAAGTGCTTAGTGCCAGCTGTGGAGAACTGAAGTAAAGACTTGTCCGAGGTCACTCGTAAAGTCTGTGGCAGAGCTGGGAACTGAAGCCAAAACACTGCAGCCCCTGTCCAGTGAAGCCCATTCTTCTTGCAAATGATGCTCATGCAAAACCAGGCTCTGAAAATGTATTGCTCTTTCATTCTGACCTGCTTCTGATGACCACCATCAGTTTAAGTGTTTTGAACTTGAGCTTTATATCCAGTACAGGTCTATAACTCAGACAAACAGCTGCCTGCAGAAGTGCTAACAGAACAAAGGAAATTACAGTAGCATGAAATGATCACATCTCTAAAGTAATATCAAAATGTTTTAATAAACAGAAGGCTGCTTGCTGTCTCTCTCTTGCACAATACAATTTTTATGAAGTCATCTTAAAGTTTATGGAAGAAATTTGTTTGTGCATTGCAATGAAAGAACATAAGTGAGTGAAGCAGATCACATTAACCAACATCATAACTTCGAACTGCGGTGAAAGCATAAACAAAAGGAGAAAATAGCTCTTGCTCAAAGAAACACATTTTGGTTTGGGGCTCTTACCTCCAGCCATTCCAGGAAACCTGCTATCTCTTGCCCTATATGGCGTGTATTCTGTGCTGCTATAGGGTAATGCTGGTGAGCAAGTGTAAGCCAGTCTGCAATAATCACATTTGTTTGTTTATGCTGAGATTTCAGGGCTGCTACCATCTTCCAGATCCACCCTTCTAACATTCCATCTACCTGTAAAAAAAAGTTTTGGGGGGAGAAAAAGAGAACTTCTTTACCAAGTACATTCCTATGAAATTCCTGACTGCTTGATGCTGACCTGATGCTTTTATTGCATGAAAACCGGATTATGTGAGCAAGGAGGATTATTTAGTAATCATCAAGTTTTGGGAGCTCTAAGGTTTTGTATATCTCTTCCGAGGATGACGAATGTTTGCATATAGTAGTCAGCTCGGAAGGGTAAAACAAACTCAAGAGCCAATCTCAAAAGCACTCAACTTTTGGGCCTTTTGACATGGGCCCTTGACAATGAACAGTTGCCACTGTATTTACTCTCTCTTCCAGGGATAACTGAATAATTTCTCAGATTTCATTTTAGAGCAGCTAACCTCCAAAAATCCTAGGTATGAGGAAAGCGATCAGTGTGGTGGTGGAAGATTGCTGGGAATCTCGATTTCCAAACTTCTGATTTTTTAGAAGATTCCATCAATAATTTTGAAATCTGTCCTGCTCCATTTTTGTTCTTGTTGCTCGCATGCACTCTCTCTCTCTCTTTGTTTTTTCAAAGGTCTGATCATGAAGCTTGTATTCACGTGAGTAGTCGCATTTAATTCTTTGGGCCATACATTCCTAATGCTTTTTTGATTGCAAGAATCCTTAGTTTCTATCTAATCTAATACAACCAAATGTTTTAATTGCTAAAGCTGTCAGAATTAAGTTAAACTAACTGAATACATTTCCTTTGCTGGGGCTCTTATAGGCATCTAAATCTCTTCTCCGCTGAGCCTCTAACAGAGTTTGAGAATCCATGTTTAAATCTGGTTTAAGCACTGAGCTCCAACTCAGGACTTGATCCCTCTCACACTGAAGTTAATAAGTTTTGTCGCAGACTTCACTGGGAATAAGATCAGGCACATTGTTTGCTCAGTGAAGACAGTGTTTGAATAAGGCCCCCTAGTTTGGTTAAAGACTCAGGGTAAAATGTTGGCTCCACTGAAGTTGCTGGGAGTTTTGCTATTGACTTCAGTGAGGCCAAGATTTCACCCTCATTGTAGATGGGGGTCCAAATAAAAGCTCTTAAATTTACATGTCTCTACCTGATTTGGGGAACTTAACTTGAGCTTTACAAAACTGGAACTGCTGACCAGGTTGAGGAACAAGTCGAAACCCTGGTTCACTGTGTCCAAACTTCTGAAATGGTATTCTTCTTCCAATTTCTAACTGCATCGTCATTTTCCATTTTGTTACAAAAAGCTCCATTGGAATTCAGAAGAGAGTTGTTTATCTTTTATTCCCTTACTTTTTTGTTTGGGGTCCTTTACTGAAATAATTTTAGTGGCGCATTCTCCATCCCTATTCATCTGTAGCTCCTACTGATGCGAAAAGGTATTACATTCATGTGCTATGGAGCAACGCCTTATAAAGTTTTCTGTGATAAAAGATTTGCTCAAACAGTTTTGTCCACCTTTGCTAGTACGTGCGGCTTTGTAGCAAGGTGGTTACCCGCTCCTGCCCTTCGGGGTGGAAAACAGCCCAGGAGAGGGCTGTGGCTGGGGCAAGAAGCCTGGGCTGATTAGGGAAGGTAGGCTCAGCTGTGGCAAGGTCCCAATCAGGCCCAGCTGGCCCTTATAAGAGGCAGTGAGCCAGTAGCCCATTCAGTCTCCCTCTAGCTGCAGAGGGAGAAGGGCCTGGCTTCAGGGAGCTAGAGACAGGGTACCTGAGTGGAGCAGGGCTGGGGAAAGGCAGAGGAGCAGGGGAGCTCCAGCCTGGAAAGCCCCAGGCTGTGGCCTAGCATAAGGCCAACAGGTACTGGGGGTTGCAGAGGGCAGCCCAGGGGTAGGCCAAGGCAGCAGGTCCAAACTCAACCTTTCCAATGATGAATAGGTTGATACTGCAGTCTGCCCCAGGGTGTGGGGTCTAGACAAAGACTGGCAGTGGCCTGATACTGAGGTGAGGTGGGGATAGTGGGTGAGGTTTCCCAGGGAGGGGAGACCCTGAGAGAAAAGGGTTACTGCCAGGGGGCAGCACCCCAGCTAACAGGGCACCAGAGTCCAGAGAGGGACACGGGGGCCAAGTGGTAGTGGATCATCAGCCTGCAGAGGGCGCTCCAGGATGGAAATTGAGCTAATTCCCTGAGAAACCAGCAGGTGGAGCGGCAAGGATGAGTCCCACACCCTTACAGGCTTCTATAAGATTCTGCTTTGAGTGTCTGTTAAATGAACATTTTTTTTTTAACTGAAGAACTGATCAGAATTCACTGTAGACTAGAACGGCTGTTTGAACTGGCTTTTTATAGTTTTTTTAACTTGGAACCAGTTCAGTGGTTATTTATTGCTGTTCAGGGCTTCATTTTCAGCTGAACGTGTTATAGAGAATTTCTTTTCAAGGTATGTGTGAAAGAGATATAGGGAGATTTTGAGCACTTCTTTTCAATAACAATCTGTAAATATCTGTTAGCAAATAGAACAGAAATGAAATCAGTACTCGCACCTTTAGTGACATAGCACATTAATTCAGCTACATGTTCAGACTCTGCTGGTATTAAACCAGCGAATATGAAAGTAATCTCTAACACAGGTCTCCTATATGATAGGTTGATATTCTGTCTCAGAATTCAATGGGAGTAACAGACTCTGGACTATTTCAAGATATGTTTTCTACTAAGGAAATCTACAGTCATTATTTTCCTAACCTTTTCTTGGCAGATACTTTGGTAGTAACATAATAAGAAGGGAAGGAGGTCAGATCAGATGCATCTTGAATTAAAAAGAAAGTAATGTGAAGTTCATACCGACCATCCATGGACTATCATCACCAGAGGAAGAGAGGTATTGAAACTGCATTTGTCAAGCGTTTCCAAATGATCAAACAAAATCAGACAGCCTTCTTCAGTTGTGTTTGTATAGAGTCGAAATTTGGTTGCTGAGCTGGGTTGATTTTTCTTTATTCTAATGTGCTGATGCTGTGACCCCAGTGCCTCTGAAATGAAATGTATATAACATACCTAATAACAAGGAATACAAAACCTGCAAAGACAATTTATGCAGCACAGCTTAAAATATATAGATGAATAAAGTTATTTTTAAAAATATCCACTTCTATTGGGTGAAATGCTGCGTAACACAATCTGTTAATAACTAGCATAAGCTGCAAAGCTTGGTCAAAAGCTGACCTCTTTCAAAGTTTGATGCTGTTTGAATCTGGAGGTTGGTTTGAGCCTGTCTCTTTCAATAATTGCAATTACATGGGAAATATGGGCCTTATAGTTATGGTGCATGATACAGTATCTACCACAAGGATGAGGTACAGTTGTTGTGACTCTACAACGTTATTGCTGGCATAGTAACTCTGCAGGAAACATATAACTAGTGTGTATGTACAAATAGATGCATAGCAAGTAGCATTCTGACAAAGCAACCATTTAATACAATTCTATCATTCTTTTTAGGGTTTTGGGTGACCTCTGCTGCCATTAGAGCAGATCTCAAGCGATTTGTCTCTAGAAAGTATGCCATATTTGTCTTTAAAAATCAATTTGACCATTATAGCTATTTAGAACTTAGCTTGATCATTTCTTTTTCACAGCATACAGTCATGAGTTGCTTACTTTGTATCTGAGGCCTTTGGTTTCAGAGCAGAGCAATATTAGGAAAAGATCAAGCCACAGCAAACCAGGGGGACAGTTTAAAGAAGCAGATATGCTTAACCATGGACTCACTTTAAGGAGCTGTGAATATTATCTACAGCAAGGCATAAAATGTATTGCATTCTTAGTAAATGAGAAGAGCACTTAAAAACCTAGTGAACATCATAAAATGGACACTCTACTTTGTTTTTTTTCCCCTCTTACATTTTTTTGCGGCACTTTTGCTCTCTGACTGAATTCCTGCAAGTTACTGGCCTTTCTGCATTTCATACATTGACATATATATTATTGATGTTGCTCAGCAATGAATAACTATATTGGGGGTTTTGTATGAATGTGGTGGTTGTGATGTGAACTTTTGGTTTGATGGGAGGTCTGGGAGGAAGAACTTAAAAATGCAGTTTGGAACTTATTCATGACTGTCGAAGGTGAAAAGTTCCAACAGAGTCTACTGTGTTATGAGACAAGGGAGCGCCTCAATCATGGGCGGTGGGTATAATAGGCCAGGGCAGGTTAAGTCTCCCAAAACAGCATACAGCACACCTTCCTTTGGTGGCACGCTGCCAGCCTGCTGCCTTTGGAGTGCTGCCGCTGCTCTGCCCTGAGGCCCACTCCCTTGTCCTGCTCTTCTCCCATGGCCTAGTGCACATTGCTCCTCTTTGTGCTCTTGGTCTGCCGCCACCCCCTATGGCCCCCCCCCACGTGTCTCTTGTGCCTCTTAGTCTCTTCCCCTGTGGCTCTCTGAGAGGTAGAGAGATGTGTGTGTGGGGTTGTCATAACCTTAGTCCCAGATCTGGACCTTAGCGTCCAAAATATGGGGGCTAGCATGAAAACCTCCAAGCTTAGTTACCAGCTTGGACCTGGTACTTGCTGCCACCACCCAAAAAATTAGAGTGTTTTGGGGCACTCTGGTCCCCCTGAAAACCCTTCCCTGGGGACCCCAAGACCCAAATCCCTTGAGTCTCACAACAAAGGGAAATAATCCTTTTTCCCTTCCCCCCCTCCAGGTGCTCCTGGAGAGATACACAGACACAAGCTCTGTGAATCCAAACAGAGTGACTCCCCCTCTCCGTTCCCAGTCCTGGAAACAAAAAGGACTTTCCTATTCCCCAGAGGGAATGCAAAATCAGGCTAGCAAATCCAACGCACACAGATTTCCCCTGATTTCTTCCTCCCACCAATTCCCTGGTGAGTACAGACTCAATTTCCCTGAAGTAAAGAAAAACTCCAACAGGTCTTAAAAGAAAGCTTTATATAAAAAGAAAGAAAAAATACATACATATGTTCTCTCTGTATTAAGGTGACACAACACAGGGTCGATTGCTTAAAAGAATATTGAATAAACAGCCTTATTAAAAAAGAATACAAATCAAAGCACTCCAGCACTTATATTCATGCAAATACCAAAGAAAAGAAACCATATAACTTACTATCTGATCTTTTTGTCCTTACACTTAGAAACAGAAGATTAGAAAACAGAACTACTTCTCCAAAGCTCAGAGAAAGCAGGCAGCCAGAAAACAAAGACTCAGACACAAACTTCCCTCCACCCAAAGTTGAAAAAATCTGGTTTCCTGATTGGTCCTCTGGTCAGGTGCTTCAGGTGAAAGAGACATTAACCCTTAGCTATCTGTTTATGACACGCCCCCCAAATTGCAGACAGTGGGGAAGCTCACTGGCGGCGATTTCCTTCTAGAACTTGAAAATAAACAGATTAATACAACACATGCACCTTTACATATACCCCTAAGTATATAACTAACAGACTTCTACATTTTAAGAACACTTTTTAACTACTGAATTCTGGGAAACTCTCACGGGAGAGTGCATCAGCTACTTTGTTAGAAGCTCCTGTGATGTGTTGAATTTCAAAATCAAAAACTTGGAGAGCTAAACTCCAACGAAGAAGTTTCTTGTTGTTCCCCTTGGCAGTATGAAGCCACTTTAGTGCAGCATGGTCAGTTTGTAGTTGGAACCGCCGTCCCCAAACATATGGGCGCAGCTTTTCCAGGGCGTACACAATGGCATAGCATTCCTTTTCACTGACTGACCAGTGACTTTCCCTCTCAGACAGTTTTTTGCTGAGAAACACGACAGGATGGAAGTTGTGATCTGTTGCTTGCTGCATGAGCACTGCTCCTATACCACGCTCAGATGCATCTGTGGTTACTAGGAATGGTTTGTCAAAATCCGGGGCCCTGAGTACAGGGTCAGACATGAGCGTTGCCTTAAGCTGGGTAAAGGCTTTTTGACACTCATCAGTCCACTTACGGCATTTGGCTGGGTCTTTTTGGTTAGGTCGGTCAATGGGGCAGCGATTTGGCTGTAGTGTGGTACAAATCGCCTATAGTATCCGGCCAAGCCTAAGAAGGATTGGACCTGCTTCTTGGACCGTGGGACAGGCCACTTTTGGATAGCATCCACCTTGGCCTGTAGGGGGTTTATGGTTCCTCGACCCACCTGGTGCCCCAGGTAAGTCACTCTGTTTTGGCCTATTTGACACTTTTTGGCCTTAACAGTTAGTCCGGCCTGCCTGATGCGCTCAAAGACCTTTTCCAGGTGTAGTAGGTGTTCGGGCCAGGAGTCTGAAAAAATGGCCACATCATCGAGGTAGGCAACTGCAAATTCTCCCAGTCCAGCTAGTAGACCATCTACCAGCCTCTGGAAGGTGGCGGGTGCATTTCGAAGGCCGAAAGGAAGGACATTGAATTCATACACCCCCGCATGGGTGACGAATGCTGACCTCTCCTTGGCAGGTTCATCTAGCGGTACTTGCCAGTACCCCTTGGTTAAGTCTATTGTAGAGATGAACTGGGCATGTCCCAACTTCTCCAATAGCTCATCGGTGCGTGGCATTGGATAGTTGTCCGGACGAGTTACCGCATTTAGCTTACGGTAGTCCACGCAAAAGCGTATTTCCCCATCTGGTTTGGGTACCAGAACCACTGGAGATGCCCATGCACTGGTAGATGAGCGGATTATACCCATCTGTAGCATGTTCTGGATCTCGCGTTCTATAGCAGCTTGGGCATGAGGAGACACCCGGTAGGGTGGGGTTCTGATTGAGTGAGCATTACCTGTATCAATGGAGTGGTATGCCAGTTCAGTCCGTCCTGGGGTGGCTGAGAACAATGGGGCAAAGCTAGTGCACAGCTCCTTAATTTGTTGCCGCTGCAGACGTTCCAAGGTGGTTGAGAGGTTCACCTCTTCCACGCCACCGTCTTTTTTCCCGTCGTAGTAGACACCGTCAGGCCACTCAGCATCATCTCCCTGGACTGTGAATAGAAAGGCTTGAGAGAATTAACATGGTACACTTTAGGCTTTAGTGAGGAATTGGGAAATGCTATGAGGTAATTCACAGTTCCCAGGCGCTCTTGGACCGTGAATGGCCCTTCCCATGATGCTTCCATCTTATGGGCCTGTTGCGCCTTCAAGACCATAACCTGGTCTCCTACCTTGAAGGAACGTTCTCTGGCATGTCTGTCATACCAGGCCTTTTGCTCTTCCTGAGCATTCTTTAGGTTCTCTCTAGCAAGGGCTAAAGAGTGTCGAAGGGTGCTTTGTAGGTTGCTTACAAAGTCCAGAATGTTAGTTCCTGGAGAAGGCGTAAACCCCTCCCATTGCTGCTTTACCAACTGTAATGGCCCCTTAACCTCGTGACCATACACAAGTTCAAATGGTGAAAACCCTAAACTGGGATGTGGTACAGCCCTGTAGGCAAACAGCAATTGCTGCAACACTAGGTCCCAATTATTGGAGAATTCGTTGATGAATTTTTGTATCATGGCCCCCAAAGTTCCATTGAACCTTTCCACCAGGCCATTGGTTTGATGGTGGTACGGGGTGGCAACCAAGTGATTCACCCCATGAGTTTCCCACAGTTTTTCCATGGTCCCTGCCAGGAAATTAGACCCTGAATCTGTAAGGATGTCAGAGGGCCAACCTACCCTGGCAAAGATGTCTGTTAGGGCCAGGCACACAGTGTTAGCCCTGGTGTTGCCTAGAGCTACTGCTTCTGGCCATTGGGTAGCAAAGTCCACTAAAGTCAGTACGTACTGCTTTCCTCTGGGCGTCTTTTTTGGGAAAGGGCCCAGAATATCCACAGCTACTCGCTGAAATGGGACCTCAATTATGGGGAGTGGCTGGAGAGGGGCCTTGACCTGGTCTTGAGGCTTTCCCACTCTTTGGCATACCTCACAAGACCGGACATACTTGGCAACATCCTTGCCCATCCCCTCCCAGTGGAAGGACTTCCCCAACCGGTCCTTGGTTCTGTTCACCCCAGCATGGTCACTGGGATGGGCTAAGCTTAAGAGCTTCCCCCGGTACTTAGTTGGAACCACCAACTGTTTTTGCGGCTGCCATTCTTCCCGGTGTCCACCAGAAAGAATTTCCTTGTATAAAAGTCCTTGGTCTATAACAAACCGGGATCGATTAGAAGAGCTGAGAGGCGGTGGGGTGCTCCGTGCCGCCGCCCAAGCTTTCTGAAGGCTGTCATCCGCTTCCTGCTCAGCCTGGAACTGTTCCCTTGAGGCTGGGGTCACCAGTTCTTCCTCAGACTGTGGACTTGGGCTTGGTCCCTCTGGAAGCGATGTAGGTGATGGGGTTGTTTCCGTTGCTGGTGAACCGCTCTCCGCTGGTGCACCTGAGGGTATTTCAGGCTCTGGCTGAGCCTTTTGGGTATGGCTGTCTGTTGCTTCTGCCAGTTGTGGCTCGCTGGCGCCCACTGGCGTTGAGTTTGAAGATGGGGTTGCAATTGCTGGTGCTGGTTGCTGTTCCAGTTCCGGGCCTGGGACTGGAGATGCTGTGGCTGTTTCAGTGGTAGGCATGGAATCCGGGTCCACTACCTCTGTCTGGGTCTCTGGTAACACAGACGGGGCCTCTGTGGACGGCTCAGGAACAGGAATGGGTCTGGAAGCTTGCCTGGTTTGGCTACGGGTAACCATTCCCACTCTCTTGGCCCGCCTCACCTGGTTGGCCAAGTCTTCCCCCAGTAGCATGGGGATAGGATAATTGTCATAGACTGCAAAAGTCCACATTCCTGACCAGCCTTTGTACTGGACTGGCAGTTGAGCTGTAGGCAAGTCTACAGCTTGTGACATGAAGGGGTAAATTGTAACTTTGGCCTTTGGGTTGATGAATTTGGGGTCAACGAAGGATTGGTGGATAGCTGACACTTGTGCCCCCGTGTCTCTCCACGCAGTAACCTTCTTTCCGCCCACTCTCAAATTTTCCCTTCGCTCCAAGGGTATTTGAGAGGCATCCGGGCCTGGGGATCTTTGGTGTGATGGTGGTGTAATGAATTGCACTCGCATGGTGTTTTTGGGACAGTTGGCCTTGATATGTCCCAGTTCATTACACTTAAAGCATCTTCCATCTGATGGGTCACTGGGCCGAGGTGAGTTACTGGAGACTGATGAGGTGGAAGGGTAGGGTGTCTGTGGCTTTACTTGGGTGGTATGTGGGGTCTTTGGCTGTCCTCGGTTGTAGGGTTTATGGTCTGTGTGCCCCCTGGGGTCCCCTACGGGGAAGGGGCGGAGAGAGGCACAAGCAGCAGGTGAGGTGGAGATGGCCCTCAGGGGTGAAAGCCAGAAAAACCTGGTCTCTGTTGGCTGCTGAATTAGTCAATTGTGGTGTTTTGATTCTGTCATAGAAATACTCAAGTTAATAAAGCCAAGGACCCCAGTTTCAAATTCTGAGTACACCTCTATCCTGATATAACGCTGTCCTCGGGAGCCAAAAGATCTTACCACATTAAGGTGAAACCACGTTGTATCGAACTTTCTTTGATCTTCCGGAGTGGGCAGCCCCGCCCCTATGGAGTGCTACTTTACCGTGTTATATCCAAATTCTTGTTATATTGGGTCATGTTATATCGGGGTAGAGGTGTACTTCCATGCTTGGATGGCTAGTTGAGAGTCACTGGCCTTCTGCACCTCTGAAAATCAGGCCACCCAAATACTGAGGCCCCCAGAATTAGTAGATACTTTCAGAAATTTTGGCACAAGCCACTGAGGAGTAGCAGCTTGTGACCTGGGTAATGGGGAGGCATAGCATAGACTAGTGGACTGGAGCGCACCATAGAACCCTTCACAGTCAACCTGTGGAGCTCAATGCATCTGTTGTGAAGGCCAAAACTATAACTGGGTTCAAAAAACAATTAGCTAAGTTAATGGAGGATAGGTCACCAATGTTTATTAGCTAGGGTGGTCAGGGAGGCAACCCCAATCCCAGATGCAATATGTATATTTGTCCACCATGGAACAAGGGTTAATGAAATGGATGTATTCTGAGTTCTTTAGTTTCACAAATTTATTTTTCAAAGGTTTCTTGCTAGAAATGTTGTCAGTGTTCCTGCTGTTTATCTAAAACCCTATTCACGAGCCTCTTTTCACTTTGAAGTGCCTGTCAAAATCCCCCAAACTGTACACTTTCAAAGCATAATCTGCTGAAGCTGACACAAAATGGCAGGATGTAATGTAGAAAATTAGAGCTAACGTTGTGTGGAACTCTTAAATCAGAGTTTAAGTAATAATGAGCTTAAGAAGTGTTAGGGAGAGAGAGAAGCTTTTGAGTTCACAGAGTGCTCTTCAGGTGTGTGTAAGCGCAAAAGCTTGTCTCTCTCTCCAACAGATGTTGGTCCAATAAAAGATATTACCTCATCCACCTATATCCTGGGACCAATATGGCTAAAACAAGACTGCATAGAATAATAAAGTTTGAAAACTATCCACAGAGCCTTGGGCTGCATACTGACCTGGTTAAAGCCACAGCCACAACTTATATGAGCTATGACTAAGGCTTCGATTTAGTCATGGAGGTCATGGAGTCACAGAATGTGCATACATGTTAGAACTTTAGAGCTATACACTAGGTGTCCAAATTTGATTAGAACAGAAACTATTTAACTACCTTCCACAGAAAGAACAATTGGAAGAAATACCCAACATTGATATCACTGAAGATGCAAGTCAGTAGAACAAACAGTTGTAAATAATATTCAGGTTAAGCACAATTGCTCTTTTCTTTATTAAGTATAATTTCTTTGATCTGTGATTTAAACACGGCTAGATTAGCTCTCCTGTGGGCTCGGAGCTATTAGAGTTTGTGGGACACCTGGGGGTTTGGGCTCAGGGCTGGGGCAGGGGATTGGGGTGCAAGAGGGCCTGTGGGGTGCAGGATCCAGCCAGGAGGTGCTTACCTCAGGCGGCTCCTGGTTGGCAGCGCAGCAGGGTTACGGAAGAATCCCCACCTGCCCTGATTCCACGCTGCTCTCCTTCCCGAGCTGGCCGGCATGTCCGGCCCCTAGGCAGAGGGGCCAGGCCGCTCTGTGCGGCGTGTGCTATCTGTGCCTGCAGGTACCACCCCTGCAGCTCCCATTGGCCGTGGTACCCGGCCAATGGGAGCTGCAGAGCTGGCTCTGGAGGCAGTATGCAGAGATTCCCCGAATGACCCTTGCCTAGAGGCTGCAGGGACACATTGGCAAGCCGGCACTCGCAGCTCCAGGCCCAGGGGTGGGGAAGCACTGAGGCTCAGGGACTAGTGTCTGTCCTGTGGCGCAGAGACTTGCTGTGGGCTGGATGGAAAGAAGCAGCAGGCCGCATCCGGGGCTTCCCTTAGCCCAAGGTCATGGGCTGCTGCCCCTAAAATCCCTGCATTAATTTGGCCTTGGGTTTAAAACATAAATGAGTTCATGCTACCTGCAAAGGTTTCTTATATCAAGGATAACTGATCAGAGATCTTTATCACCTGTTTATTATGATACCCTAGTCACACTCCTGTTGATGCTGTTTATTCAGAACTGCCTTCTCCTGTAAGCATTCAGGCTGGTGACCAAGAGAGATGCAAACTGCCAATGCCTAAGTGTGTCTCAAATGACAGTATTTGCGAATTCTGTGAATATAAAAAGACCAGCAAAAACCTTTCCACAGATCTTTAAAGAGATGACTGTGAACATAGGCTCAGTGCTGTGATAGTTTAGTTCCCATGTGCTGTTGTCTATTCTGAAACATCTCCCTTACATCTTCACATGAGTCAAATACTGTGTTTGTTTCAAGGTTTTCAAAGAGGAAGCAGCACATGCAGTATAACCTGTATGTCAAGAAACAGAAATGAACAGATTCTCCTTCTGCTTTGCCAAATGCTATGTTAATTGTCTCTCCTCTTGCCAAATCCACATTGCTTCCCTCATTAGTTTTAAATACAGTATTGGCTCCAAACCCATCCAAACAGATATTTATTTTCTGGTGCTTGTGCTTTGTTCTTCTTAATCTTTCTCTTCCTCTATTAAACTCCCTTTTGTTGTGTAAAACTTCAATGTAATCTTTTTTCCAAGTATGTTTACTTTATGTGGAGCCACGCGTAGCAGCAGTTAAGGTTAGTCTGAAAGATGGGCAAAGACTGAAACACAAAAGCCAACAAAGTTGTGGGTCAACCCTTTTCACATTCATTAAAAATCAAAACCTTATGGAAAGAGACTGAGTCTCAAAAGCCTGAGGCCTTTTTTCCTTTTCTGGTTAATATAAATACCAGCTTTGCATTTCTTTAGCGTCTTTCATCTTAAAGCAATTTAAAAACATCAGTTAGTCCTCTCACTACCACAGTCAAGTGGTGATTATCCTCAGCAGATGGGGAAACTGAGGCCATGTCTACATCTAAAACTTTGTAGCGCTGGTTGTTATAGCTGTATTAGTACAGCTGTATAGGGCCAGCGCTGCAGAGTGTCCACACTTACAGCTAGCAGCGCTGCAAGTGTTGTTAGATGTGGCCACACTGCAGCGCTGTTGGGAGTGATGCATTGTGGGCGGCTATCCCACAGAGCACCTCGTCCCACAGCGGCGCTGGGGCTTGTGGGAAGGGGAAGGAAGTGTGATTGTCCTTTCTGTTCCAACGGCCAGCGTTGCTTTGGTACACATGCGGAGCACTGTGGCAGCATTGTGACTCTACAGCGCTTTTTCTGCATTATCTTTCAAGAATGGATCCTCAGCTACTGAATACCTTACTAATGACTATTGCCAGCACATCTCGCCTGGCTGTGGATCTATTCCTTAAGCTGCTAAATGTGCGTGCGACTGACATTGAGGAGTCGGACGATGGTACTGAATAGCATCAATGTGCAGACAGTACATTGCTAGTGGCAATAACAGACGTGCTCTGCTCCGTGGACCGGCGTGTTTGGGCTCGGGAAACCAGCACTGAGTGGTGGGATCACATCGTCCTGCAATCATGGGATGACGAGCAGTGGCTGCAGAACTTTCGTATGAGGAAAGCCACTTTCATGGCACTTTGTGATGATCTCGCCCCCAACCTGCGGCGCATGAACACGAGGTTTAGAGATGCCCTTTCTGTGGAGAAGCGGGTGGCTATTGCAATCTGGAAGCTGGCAACTCCAGACTGTTTCCGATCGGTGGCGAACCAATTCGGAGTGGGAAAGTCCACCGTTGGAATGGTGCTCATGCAAGTTTGCAGGGCCATTAATCGAACACTGACAAGAAGAACTGTGACTCTTGGGAACGTGCAGGACATTTTAGATGGCTTTGCAGAAATGGGGTTCCCTAACTGTGGAGGGGCAGTAGATGGGACGCATATTCCTATTATCTCTCCACCCCACCTGGCATCGGAGTATATTAATCGCAAGGGGTACTTCTCCGTGGTTCTGCAAGCGCTTGTGGATCACCGTGGGCATTTCACTGACATTTACTCTGGATGGCCTGGAAAGGTGCACGATGCACGCATATTTAGGAACAGTGCCCTGTTCAGGAGGCTTAGGGCCGGGACCTTTTTCCCAGATCACAAGATAACAGTAGGGGACGTGGAAATGCCCATCGTGATTCTGGGAGACCCCACTTACCCATTAATGCCATGGCTCATGAAACCATATACAGGGAAGCTTGACAGGAGCAAGGAACGGTTCAACTACAGGTTGAGCCGCTGTAGAATGACTGTGGAGCGTGCTTTTGGCCGTTTGAAAGCTCGCTGGCGCAGTCTGTTCGGGAAGCTAGATTTGATGGAAAGCAGCATAACCGCTGATATATCCGCGTGCTGCACCCTCCATAATATTTGTGAAGGGAAGGGTGAAAGGTTCAGTGAGGAATGGACCTCCGAGGTTAGACGTTTGGAGAATGAGTTTGCTCAGCCAGAGAGCAGGGCTAATAGGGAGGCCCAGGAAAGGGCTTCAAGGATTAGGGATGCTATAAGGGAGCAATTTGATGCTGAGAGCCAGCAGTAATGTTTGGTGCATGTGTTGTGCTTTGCTTTACCTTGCTGTGTATAATTTACCATTTCTATCACCAATAAAACATATGGAAAGAAATACAAACCAAAACCTTTTATTTGTCATACAGTAAAAAACATGTAAGGGGGTATGGGTGGCTCACAGTACATTCAGAGGTTTTACTATTTCCTATTTTACTCATTTGTCACTGTCTGATGCAACTCACCATTACTTTGCTGCAGAATGATGGGGGTGGAGTGCACTGGGTAAGAATTATACATATCTTGGTCAGTAGGTGATCTTATAGGTGTTGGTGGCAGCTGATGATAATAAGGTACTGGGTGCTGCATAAAGCTATTTTGAGGATACACAGGGGGACAAGGAACAGTGCTTTGGGAAGCCTGTGGGCTATCACGGTATATATTTGCCTGCATGGCTACAAGAGACTCAAAAGACTTGGTTTGGCGAGACAGGAGTCTCATCATCTGCCTCGCTATTCTTTTGGCAGACAATTCCTGTCTCCTGCTTTCAGTCAGCCTCCATTCATGTACAGTTTTTCTCCATTCCTCAGTCTTCCTACTTTCCCTGTTGTAGTGGTTCAGAACAGTCTTGATCAATTCCTCTTTTGATTTCCTAGGATTGCGCCTCAAATTCTGCAATCTACGTGAGGCGGGTGATACAGCTGCATTACTCGAGTTGCCTAGAAAAAATAGAGATAGAGACATGTAATACACAGGGGCATCATTGTTTATTATCAACTTTTGAAGGACATTTGAAACTGTAGGTAGCATCCCTCTCACATACCTCACATAACACTGTAGAGGTCAAGAAAGCTAACATGTCTAGCAATGGGGTGAGTACTTTTGCTTAAAATTCTCCCATGTTAGTGGGATGCCTTGGTTCCTGCTTGGAAGGGGGGCCGGGTGAGGAAAAAGCACCCCGCAGGACAGGGTTCCCGCTTGGAAGAGGGGGTGGGGGAAGGACAGAGCACACCGCAGGGCACGGTTCACGCTTGGAAGGGGGGCCGGGTGAGGAAAAAGCACCCCGCAGGACAGGGTTCCCGCTTGGAAGGGGGGGTGGGGGAAGGACAGAGCACACCGCCTGGATGCCTACGTGCTGGGAAGGGTGGGGGGGGGTTGATTGGGACAGAGGAAACAGAGCGCCTTGCGCTGGGGAGCTGTGATTCTAGCTCCCTGCCCTAAATTATCCCTAAACTATCCACAGGCTTTCATAATGCCAGACATATCACTGCTGCGTGTTACCAAGGAAGAGAGGGAGGGTCTTCTACAGGAATGCGGATACCGCCCTGGCCCCTATGCAGCTCGCCTGTGTGCGGCCATGGTCCCCCCCCACCCCTCGCTGCACAGTGGATCGGACGAGTTAGCCTGACCGGGACAGGGACCACGGTGGCTCTCCCTATAAACTTGATAAAGCACATTGCCCAAGATCTAGCTGCAACTTTTCAAGAGATTAGTCAGGCAGATTACACAGATGTCATAGATCACATCAATGGGCTATTCCACGTTTAGGCATGCATGCAGTCAGCCATAACGAAAATCCTGCTATCACAAAGCATTGCAATCTACTTACCATGAGCACGATCCTCAGCTTCCTCATCAACGTCCGCTTCCAGCTGCTGCGACTGGCTAGTCTCCTCAGGGCTGGAGAAGAGCTCCTGGCTGCCTGTGTCCTGAGACTCGGGGTGTCCCCCTCAACGCCAGTAGCATCACTGTATTCATCCTCTACACCATCCCCCACTTCTCCCTGCTCTGAACTCTCCATCGTGCTCCTAGGATTCACGGTGGGGTCACACCCAAGAATGGCATCCAGCTCCTTGTAAAACCTGCAGGTTGTGGGGGCTGCTCCTGAGCGTCAGTTTCCCTCACGGGCTTTGCAGTATGCACTCCTCATCTCCTTAATTTTTACTCTGCATTGCAAGGCGTCCCGTTCGTGGCCCCTTCTCATCATGGACTGCGATATCTGACCATAGGTATCATAGTTTCTCCTTCTGGAGCGCAGCTGTGTTTGAACAGCCTCATCTCCCCACACACTAATTAGATCCTGCAGCTCTGCATTGGTCCATGCTGGGGCTCGTTTGTTGCATGGAGGCATGGTCGCTGAATGATTGATTGATTAATTGCACTCCACGCCTGACTGAGCAAACAGGAAGGTGATTTTTGAAATTTCCCGGGGCATTTAAAGGAGGGGTCAGGTGAGCACAGGGCAGAGGAGTTTTCTTGATTACCAGAGAGGTATCCTCAGGTATGCTGGGATACCTGCTTATTCCACGGAGGTCAAGAAAAGCGCTGGTAAGTATCTACATTGGATTACCAGCGCTGGATCACCAGCGCTGGATCCTCTACACCCGAGACAAAACGGGAGTACGGCCAGCGCTGCAAACAGGGAGTTGCAGCGCTGGTGATGCCCTGCAGATGTGTACACCTTCAAAGTTGCAGCGCTGTAACTCCCTCACCAGCGCTGCAACTTTCTGATGTAGACAAGCCCTGAGAGGCAGAGTGTCCTTGGACAGAGTCTGGATTCTCCTGACTTCCACTTTATGCTCTCTGAAAGGGAGACAGTGTAGATTATTCTTATAAAAAGAAATCTAGGAGGATGTACCACCCCTGAAAGGACTAAGCATCTTTCATTAATTACTAAGTAACAGGGTTTTCCTCATGGTATGTTCATCTAGCGTCCATGGACTCTTAAATTTGAGAGCTTAAATGAGATTTGTATGGTGCATGGGCTTTGTGTTGGCCCACTGCATAAGGGTGGACTTGCCCCTCGTCAGAGTGTTCTGATGATTTTAATGCTTCTGCCTTGTAGTGAGTGCTGTCAGTCAGGGCTGGTCTACACTACGGGGGAAAATTGATCTTAGATACGCAACTTCAGCTATGTGAATAACGTAACTGAAGTCGAAGTATCTAAGATCAAATTACTCACCATTCTCACGGCGCGGGATCGATGTCCACGGCTCCCCCCTGTCGATTCTGCAACTCCGTTCGGGTTGGTGGAGTTATGGAATCGATATAAGCGCGTTCGGGGATCGATATGTTGCGTCTAGATAAGACACGATATATCAATCCCCGAGCAATCGATTGCTACCTGCCGATACGGCGGGTAGTGAAGACGTACCCTCACAGTAATATAGCGAATGTAGGTTTAGTTACTGGTTTAGAGGAGATCCTATCTTAGAATCATAGAATATCGGGGTTGGAAGGGACCTCATAAAATAGAGTGAATTAATCCCTCTAAATACACACGCTTGTTCTATTTAACTTTCTGAACTCTCAAATAGTGTTTTTTCAAGCTCATGAGGGATTGCCCAGTATTCTACTGTATGAAAACGATTGTTAAATTGAAATCAATGAATTTCACCTGACCTATCCTGAATTCTACTTGCAGCAATACTAGGAAATAAAAAGAAGTCTTGTCAGAAATTCTTAGGACAAGTATGTACCACAAACGTCAAACTCAACACACATTCATTCAAAGGCTTAAGTAGAAGGGAAGTAATGATCCCCGCCCCCTTCCTTATTTACACAAAACTCCCACAGGAAATAAATTCTATTGAAGTTGATCAGATTTAGAACTGGGCAAATCCTTCAAAAAAGTATTCATGGACACTTATTCAAATACCGACTGTGAATATACTCTGCCTATATGTGCCCTTTTTTATTTATTTTCTGCACACATTCATCCCAATGATGCTTCCCTCTTTATAGGAATATTCACTGAAAATATTTGTATGAAAATGTGTGACTAAATTTTTTAGCCAAGATATATGCCAGAAGTGTGCATATGCCCATCTTGAGCTCTCATTTCCCTCCTGCTTTTAACAATATTCATAAGGCCAACAAACATTTTTCATAGTTTCTATTGCTATTACCATAGCTCCTATGAGCCCTAGTCATAGACTAGGACCCCATAGTGGTAGGTGCAGACAGAACTAAAAGACAGTCCCTTCCCCAAGGAACTTACAATCTCAATATAAGACTAGAGACAACAGATGAATATAAATGGACAGGCAAGTAGAAATGAGCAATGAGACAATATATTGGGCACTGATCTACAGTGGTCTCTGCACAACAGCTGAGACAAACAATTTTGAATAAGGAACAAATTAGTAAAATCAAAGTTTGTTCATGGCTAATTTGTGAAAAAAGATGAGTAAGTTTGTCGAATTATTTGTTATGAATAGTCAATCCATCTCTAAATAAGAAATGTAGGAGATAGGAAGGAAATGTTGATTCAAGGATTCAAACTGTGTGTATATCTTGTATAACCAAGTCAGAACATTGTGATTTCTTTCTCTTTCTCTTTCGTTTTCTCCTCTTCTCCTTATATATTCTTGCAAAAGAGAGGGAGAAAATTGCATAGCTGTATGTTTGCCGCATCCATTTCACTTTACAGCAGGGCTATAATGACAGGGGAAAATTTGAAAAGAGGACAGTTTTGCAAAGGATGTGACTCTTATTTTTTTTTGGAGTTCTGTTTAAAGATATAAACAGAAATAGAAGTGTTCTTCCTCCTCACATCCCTGCGTTTTCTTTCTGCGTGATCTTGCAGTGAAGTGACAATCTAGCCTGATGACAACTTGCCATGGAAATGGCTGAGATGTCACAATTTCATTGTAACTTCTGCACCGCAGTATTAGATAGAAGGAGAAGAGGGATCATAAAGTATGTGAAATATGACCTCGTATTTGAAATTTAGCTAAAATAGTGAGAAGAATGTTTATGAGAAAGACAAGGTCGAAATATTCCTGGATTGTTCTACTGATGTTCTCCAGTGTAAAATGTGCTCTTTAAGGGAAGTAAAATTTACCCATCAGAATAACAACCGTGGAAGGCCTTCCAACCCACTGGCACTATAATAGCTCTGTTGCATGGCATTGAGCTGAGTGGCTCTGGAGTGGAGCTATGCATATGGTAAAGCTATAGGGAATTAATCTGATGTCTTCGCAAGTTCCCAGAAAGCCAGATGTTTTGGTCTAAGATAAATAACTTAGTGATTGAGTATATTAAATTGTTGCAGTTCCAAGAGAATTGGATTTTAGTAGAAATGGTGCTAAAAATATTGAAGTACATATTTCCCATGGAACCTTCATTTGCTAGTACTTACCCCTTGCTTTTCTGGTTTTGCTTTCTCTTCCTTCTAGTGTTCCTGCTTTGTTTTTGTTTTTTCCTTAGCTTTCATCCAACCCTTTGGATTTTTTAAAACTTTATTTTGTTTTTACTGTTCTAGTCTGGAAGAATTAGTAAGGCAAAAATAGCTGCCCGGGAAGTCCTGGTTTTGAAGCACGTAGTGGCTGTTTGCTTTGAGAGTCACTAGGCATGTTCATCTAAATAACAGTTTAATATGTTCACTGATTTCAGATCAAAGGACCCAGAAGGTTTTGGGCATGTCCTAAATTTTCTCCAAGGTCATCTCTTACAGTGGGTGCTGGATAAACAAGAGATGATCCAAAGCAGTTATTTCTGCAACAAATTCTTGGAAATGGTATGCACTGCAGGTTCTGTCTGTTCATGCATTGCGTTTAGAAGAAAGCTTCTTAGCAAAAAAAGACTTGGAATTAGAGAATTCCAGCCCCATTAAGACCAAGTTAAATACATTTCCTGTTTATTTACCTTAGACTGAATTCATGTAGATTCTCTATACTATACACTCCTTAGGTGTTTTCTTTTTCATTAATCTGAATTCATAGATATCAAGCACTCCAGCTATAATCCTTAAAGATCTTTCATATAATATATTACAGGAAGAGATTTATGGTGGTGTGATATAAAGGGGTTTTTAGCTTAAGTTGGGGCTGATGCGTTATTTAAAATTGGCAAAGTTTTTAGTGAGTTATGCAGGCAGTCCAAAATGAGTACTGAGAAAACCTTTGTATCACACGTATGTCCTGTATTCTCTATACCGTATGTCACTTACATTACAGAAAAATTATTTTAGGGAGTTAAAACTTTTTTTATTAGGATTTTTCTAACACTTTCCCTGTAAAGCCAGATCACCTTAGTTACCATGACTCCAGCTATATAAGAGGATGTAGCAAATTATATTTTAAAAGTCATTATAAGGTGCATTAACTTGGGCAGCTAGTAGTAAATGATGCGTGTCCCATTGGAAGCTATAAATCTCAGTCTCCAAAGGTGTAAAGCTGCCTTTTAGTAGCACTACGGGCTCATAGAATATTTAGTATCAGAGGGGTAGCCGTGTTAGTCTGGATCTGTAAAAGCAGCAAAGAATCCTGTGGCACCTTATAGACTAACAGACGTTTTCGAGCATGAGCTTTTGTGGGTCCAAAACGTCTGTTAGTCTATAAGGTGCCACAGGATTCTTTGCTGCTTTTATAGAATATTTAACCTTTTAACCTATTGTTGCTCTAGCACTGTTTTCCTTGCTCTGGCAGGGTTAATAGTTTGGGGAGAATTCCACATTTGGGGAGAGGAGAGAGAGAATAATTTTTCTGGCAAGTTGCTTAAAAAACGGCAGCTCTTGGAAGTTGCTGAGAGTTTGGAATATTGAAAGTAAGTGTTAATGGAGATGGGTCAGTGGTCAGTGCCAGTGATGAGGTGGCTGAAGTTGCTTGATAAACGGTAAATCATGTGATACAACAGGGCTAGGCAACCTATGGATCGGGTGCTGAAGGAGGCACGTGAGCTGATTTTCAGTGGCACTCACACTGCCCGGGTCCAGACCACTGGTCCGGAGGGCTCTGCATTTTTATTTAATTTTAAATGAAGCTTCTTAAACATTTTAAAAACCTTATTTACTTTACATACAACAATAGTTTAGTTATATATTAAAGACTTATAGAAAGAGACCTTCTAAAAACATTAAAATGTATTACTGGCACCGAAAGCTTAAATTAGGGTGAATAAATGAAGACTCAGCACATCACTTCTGAAAGGTTGCCGACCCCTGTGATACACTATATTGTATGGCTTTGCAATTTGTCATGTGATTATCAACACCATGGGTGTGGGTATATATGTGTAGTTATAGATATAGATAAAAAGTGTGTGGGTATATTATATATATTTTTGTATAAGTTTGTGATGTATGTATTTATGTATATAATTATATTTTTTCTATACAATTACAGCAGATAATATGAATGAAGTTTGGAATTAGAAGTTGCTGGTCTTTGCTTAATATGTAAGGTGCATGTATATAAAATGTCAGTGACAGTTTTTTAAATTTCACTGCACATCCATGCATCACAAAGTATTTCTTAAGGCCCTGCCTATGGTATTTAATGCAGATGAAGACTCTACAAATAGAACATCTGCACTAGTTTTGGATAACCTTGAATAGACTTGTGCTTGCAGAGTGATTCAGCTGGTTTCTCCCTGAATGTCTATCCGTGATATGATGCTGTCTGTGAGACTGATTCAGCCTGGGATAAGAAGCAGAGGAATCTTCACAGCTAAAATTACACGGGGTCAGATCTCCCAGGTGGGTCCTGTAGCTCTTTCTTGTGGATCTGAACACTCCTTCTCCCTGGATGTCTCTGAATGTGAATCATGTTGCTATTTCATAGAGATATCACCTTTTTCTCCAGTGTGTGCTGGTGCTATGGATACATATTAAGAATACTACACTTATGTCCATTAAAACAACATAGGCAAGATCATCTAGTCCAGCCAAGCTACATTCAGCATGGAAGACTATGAAGTGGAGGACGAAGAAAGAGGAAAAGGTGCCTTTGGATGCTGTGGTTGTTTGAACCCCCAGTGCAAGTTACAGCAGCCTGACGTACGGTCTAATTTACACTAGAGGCTCACACGCCAAAGCATTCCAGCAGCCATGGATCTCTGAGTCAAAGGGATGTGTCAGCTGCACCCCTTGGATGAGAATCTGGGAAGGTGACAGGCATAGCAGGTGTTAGGCTGGGAGAATCCTCAGTGGGTTGGTCAGGCTCTAAGCATTTAGCCCAATGAATCTAATGATGTATAAGAGCTGAAGACATTGTAGAACCAGAGCCATAACATATTGATGTGGCAGCTGTTTTTCTTCTTGATTAAGAGTTTTAACAGAAGAGGGAAACTCAAGGCACAAAAATCTGTATATTAATACCATTAAAGGAATGACAATCGCAAAAAGTGAGAAACAAAACTCAGCTATACAGATACATACAGGCTGTGTGTGAGCCAGACACTAAAATGACATTCCCCTTCCCTCACCCAGTAAAGAAAGTCAGATGTCTCCTTTGGATCTGGAACCTACAAGATGCTTTACACTATTGACTCCCTTTAATTTCAATGGGAGATTCAGGCGCTCAGCACCTCACAGCATCTAGTCCCAGGCCAGTGTTCCAAAAGATGCAGCACAAGGACATGAGATTAAGAGTTTCCCTGACAGTGGAGAAGTGGGTGGCTATTGCAATCTGGAAGCTGGCAACACCAGACAGCTACCAATTGGTCGCTAACCAGTTTGAAGTGGGAAAGTCAACCATTGGAATTGTATTGATGCAAGTTTGCAGGGCCTTTAATCGCATTGTGCTCAGAAGAACTGTGACTCTGGGGAACGTGCAGGACATTGTGGCTGGCTTTGCACAAATGGGTTTCCCTAACTGAGGAGGGACGATATATGGGATGCATATTCCAATTCTGGCACCAGCCCACAAAGCCTCTGAGTACATTAATCGGAAGGGGTATTTCCCTATGGTTCTCCAGGCCCTTGTGGATCACCGTAGGCATTTTATTGACATTAACATAGGCTGGCCCAGAAAGGTGTAGAAGATCACAGTAGGGGAAGTCGAAACACCGATTGTGATCCTTGGAGACCCCACTTGCTCTTTAATGCCGTGACTCACAAAACCCTGCACAGGGAGCCTTGACAGCAGCAAGGAGCAGTTCAACAACATGCTGTGCTGGTGCAGAATGACTGCGGAGTGCGTTTTGGCTGTTTAAAGGGTTGACGCTCTCTGTATGGGAAGCTTGACTGGCCAATGACAACATCCCCGTGGTTATATCGCGTGCTGTACCCTCCATTACATTTGTGAAGGGAAGGGTGAAAGATTTACTCAGGCATGGAACTCAAGACGTTCAACGCCTGGAGGCTGAATTTGAACAGCCAGAGAGCAGGGCTGTTAGAGGGGCCCAGCACAGGGTGCAAGGATTAGGGATGCCCTGAGGGAGCAATTTGAGTGAAGTGCAGTGGTTCCAAAGTTAGTAGGAATCTGTGTTTGCTACGCTGACTTGCAGTGCCTGTTGCTTTCCTGGGCTAAGGTATCTTTTACTTTATGCAATAATAAAGAATGTTTTCAAAACCAAAAAAATCCATTTATTGAAAAGAAGATTCATTTATTGAAAAGAAACACAACTGCTTGGGAAACAGAAAGGGCAAGGGGGTGGGGTGGGGTGGGGAACGGTACAATCACAGATTTGTGTATGTCCTGTTATACTCAGCCTTCCTGTCTGGAGTGCTGTGCAATGAGTGCTGCACTTCAGGATGGCTATAATGCATGGTGATGGGAGTTGAGTGCAGTGGGTAAGAGTCGTAGTTTTCAGGGCTGGGTGGTGAAGCTACAGGTGTTGGAGGCAGGTGGTAGCGATAAGAACCTGGATGTTGGGGAAAGTGGGTTGGAGATGATGTTGGGACACAAGGGAAAGAGTTTTGGGACAAGGGCTGCAGGGGAGGGCGGGGGCAGTAGTGCTCTGCCTGCATGGCTACGAGTGCCTGGATCAAATCTGCTTGGCACTCCATGATACTTATCAGCCAATCTGTACTTTGCTGCCGGAGCTCCACGTTTTTGTGCTGGTGCTCCTCATTCTGCTGGCAGATCCTCCTTTCACTTTCCCTCCACTCCTGTGCTTTTAGATTCTCAATAATGGACTGCTGCATTACTTCATGCAGCATGTCTTCTTTGCTTCTATGTGGCCTCTTCCTAATTCTTTGGAGTCTTTTGGCAGGTGATAAGATGGATGGCTGAGATCTCAAGGTTGCATCTGTAAAGGCAAAATGCAACACTTACCAGAGGCAGCATTGTTCACACCAGACAGAGCAATGATTCTCCCATACTTAAGGGCAAGCACAGTCTACATAATAGCATAATTTGCCCGTCCCTAAGTGAGCGCACATAACCCACAGGAGCCCCAAAATGGTGAGAAAGCACAGGGTCCAGGGGAATGATTGTTTCAGGGCTGTACTGTCCTCTGGATTTCTGTGCCTTGGGGAGAGCCAACAACTGCAGGGGGGCCCTATACTGAACACTGTCCCCACATTTTCCACAGGAGTTTGTCCTGGAAGATATCTCGCTGCTGAGAGTGACCTGGGAAGCAAGGGAAGGTCTTCTACTACAATGTGGCTTCCACCCTGGCCCATATGCAGCTTGCCTGCATGCAGCAATGGTCCCCCCACCCCTCATGGCACAGTGGTGTAGACATGTTAGCCTGACTGGGACAAAGACCACAGTGGCTCTCCCAAGAAACCTGAGCAAGCGCATTGCCCAACTCCTGGATGATACCTTTGAAGAAATCACTGAGGCCGATTACTGTGATGTGAGAGAGCACATCAACGCCATATTCCTCATCTAGGCATGCATGCAGCCCTAACCCTCCTTGCCCCAAGAACCTGCACTGAATAACTTCCTTCTCAAAATAAAAGCCGCTTACCAGGCACCTCCTCTGGTGTTTGTCCTTTCCCAAGCACCAGCCGCCATGACTGGCTACCTTACTCCTGGCTTGAGAACAGCTCCTGGCTGCATGCATCTAGGGATGCCTGGGTGTCTTCCTCCTCCTCAGCACGCTCACTTCTGCTTTCCTCCTCCTGCCTTGTTGAACTGGGTTCTGAAGTGTCCATGGTGGTACTCTGAGTGGAGGTGGGGCCACCCCCCAAGTATTGTGTCCAGCTCTTTGTAGAAATGGCAGGTCACGGGGGCAGCACTGGAGCGATGGTTTGCCTCGCAGACTTTGCGGTAGGCATTCTGCAGCTCCTTCATTTTAATCCTGCACTGCAGTGCATCATGGTCATGGCCCTTTTTCATCATGTCCCTTGATATCTGCCTGAAGATATCGTAATTCCTACAGCTGGAGTGCAGCTGGGAGTGGACAGTTTCCTCCCCCCAAACACTGATGAGGTCCAGCACCTCACCATTGCTCCAACTGGGGATTGCCTGGTGTGTGGAGGCAAGGTCACCTGGAAAGATTCACTGAGAGCACTCCACACCTTGCTGAGCAAACAGGAAGGGGATTTTCAAAATTCCCAGAGAACTTAAAAGGCGAGTCTGATGGTTGGTCACCTGAGGGCAAGGTAGTAGAGTTCAAAGTGATGACCAGAATGGCTAGAACAGGCATTGTGGGACACTTCTGGAGGCCGATCAGATCGCATTAACAAACCAGGGTGTCCACACTGACGCTGTGGTGCTCCATCAGGGGTGAGTCAAACGTTATTCTACTCACCAAGGTGGAGTACCAGGAGTGCTCTAGTCACAGAGTCAGAGCGCTCTACGTGCCTTGCCAGTGTGGACGTGTCGGGAGTTAGAGCGCACAGGGCTGCTTTAATGCACTCTAACTCGCAAGTGTAGCCATGCCCTTAGTTGGCATGCAATATCAGATCCCTATTTTTCTTCTCTAGGTATCTTGAAAGTTGCTCTAGTGCCTTTCATCCTCAAGAGGACAGTGTGCTCCCCAAATGACATATATAAAATATGAGTGAAATGCAGCCACTTCTGAGGCGGAAAGTTGACAGTCAGTTAGATAATTAGTGCACACCTGTGAAGGAGTGAAAACTTTGGTCAATGGAGGCAAGCCCCCTACTCACAATTTTTGAGTGTTCAAAATTAGCCACCCTCATAAGTGGACAGACTATCACAGTTGCTGAGTCCCCTGTGGTGATGTGCTGAAAGCTAGAGCAAGGAGCACAGAGTGGTAAACGTGGTTATAATAGAGGAAAATTAATTAATTAGCAATGACCAGGATGTCCTGGATAATCAGCACCATTTCAACATATAGTGAGACCTCACATAGTAGTTGCTCAAGTGCCTTCCACCAGGCACCCACAACTTCCACCACAGTTACTGGATGCTGAACACCTCTGAAATTCAGGCCAGTTTCTTCTTTGTGACTCAGTAGCACTCACAACTGTGGAAGGATGGACTTGTGGGCAAGGCACAGGACAAGGAGTCATGATACCTGGCTCACTCAGCTGTGCCCCAGACTTGCATTATGACTTTGGGCAAGACAGTTAACCTCTCTGTAACCTCTAGTTTGGCCTCTGCCTCATATTAGTGTTGCAGACTCATTAAAGTTTACAGAAAGCTGAGATGCTGTGGAGATAAGCACCACAAAAATGCCTATAAATTAAAAAATATTAATAGCGCAAGTAGCTAATTATTAAGTGGACACAGTGGCAATGGATATAATCTGACAGGGAACGTCTTCAAGGTTTTAAAATATTTCTGGTTTTAAAACCTACCACATTGACACCATGGAAGCTTATTATTAAAAAAAAAAAATGCCCTCCCTCTTAGCTCTGTCCCCACACTCTTTGGTGCTTATGAATGATTCAACCAGAGCATGTTTGCTCTCTGGCTACAGAAAGAGTCTCAGCCCAAAAAAGAGGAGTACAGATTAGCCAGCTAGAGGCATGCCAAGAGCTTTATTGACATCACTGATCACCTCATTGATTTTTTGGCTGCTAATAAACACGGCAATTTCCCACTGGTTAGGTGAAAAGGACGAGATGTGGAAGGGAAATACACATTTCAAGAAGCAGATATTGCAACCAGTGAAAAACAAAAATTAAATACACTCGATACTGGCTGAATTTAATGTCCATGTCATGTGTATGTAATTAAACTGTAAGCTGATTTAAATTCTACTTAATATTAACTACTCATTTAATAAATTCTCTTGGATTTCCTTATGTACTGATCTTAGTTACTCCAGTATTAGAGCAGATAACTCTACCAAATCTACTAAGAGGATGACAGTATTATTTATTTGTATTGCAGTGGTGCCCAGAGGCCACCATCAGCCTCTGGTCTCATTGTGCTAGGTGCTGTATAACCGCACAGGAAGAGACCTTCCCTATACTGAAGAGCTTACAGTATAAGAGCTTGATCTTGCAGTTGCTTCTGCGTGGACATATCTTTGCACTCATTGAGCACCACATTGAAATCACTAGGATACTGTGTGCACACAAGGGGTATGTTTCTGTTTATCCAGTTACAGGAACAGGCCCTAGCTAAAGAGAAGATGCAACGAAGGGCTGTTGCAAATGGAGGGACTAGGGAATAAAAGAAATGCATTGCATAGACTGGTCATGTTCACAATTAGCACCTAGGAGTATTAGACGTAACAGGTTGATAGTCAAGGAAGTAAAATTAGATTATATGGGCCAAATCCTTGGCCCTGCTCAGGTCTCTTTGTATTGTCAGTGCAGTGTGAAGGGGACTTAATCCTGTCCTAACTGGGCCACTGAGGATTTGCCAGCATGATGGCATAAAGCCAGCCCCTTCTGTTCCTCCCCCAGTACTGGTGATGGGAGGGGCATTCTTGGGGCATAGCCATGGTGCACTGTTACCCATGCTGGTCCTATGGGGAAGCCATTACAAACCAGTACAGGTTAGACCATCCCTTAGAAACTGACCCCAGGATTGGCTTACAGCTGGTTCAGCTTCTCCCCACCACAGCTGGCCAGCAGTTCAGCACAGCTGATGAATGATCCCTAAAACTCCAAACTTGAAAAACAAAACTTTGTTTGATGAAGCCTTTAAGCACTGAGGGGAAAGGTGTATGCTTACGCAGAGCCTGCACCCTAAACTCCCTCCTGCACCCGAATCCCCGGCCCCAGCCGGGAAAAAGGAGTGAGGGTGGGGGAGAGTGAGCAATGGAGGGAGGGGGGATGGAGTGAGTGGGGGCTGGGAAGGGTGGGAGGAGCCTTGGGGGAAGCGGTGGAGTGGGGGTGAGGCCTTGGGCTGAGCAGGAGGCTGGGGGGGGGTCCCCCAAAATTTGTAAATCAAAATGAGGATCCTTGGGTTGCTAAAGTTTGAGAACCACTGCTATACTGGGTAGAATCATAGGGTTAGGAGGGGCAGCCAGGGTAATCAAGTCTAATGCCCTGCCAAAATGTAGGATTTGTTGTATTTAAACCATCCAAGACAAATGGCTATCCAGCCTCCTTTAGAAAATGTCCAGTGAAACAGCTTTCTCAACCTCCCTAATTAGTCTGTTCCATTGTCCTATTGTTCTTACCATTAGAAAGTTTTTCTTGAGATTTAATATGGGTGGCAATGTGAAACTCCATACAAGTGACTGGGAAAACCTACAAAGAATCTGTAAAAACAGTCATGAGAATCCTCCTCCTTAATGTTCCTGTAGCAAATGGGGGGAGGCAGCAAAGTTTACCACAGTATTTCTAACGTGAAGGAATGGAATCTGGAGAAAATGAACTGTTTACTTTTTATCCAGGAGGTCAAACTCTTACATGCTCAAGGGTCCAAAGAGAGAGTAATGTCTTGGAAGAGCAAGGGAGCTGTTATGGCACTTGGCGAATATCTGCTACTGCTTAGCTCTGTAATTGTACAAATGCTACCAAAATCATGCAAGAGTGACATCCTTCCAGCCCTTTTGTGCAAAGCAGAGATGCAACAACTGAAGGAGTCAGAAGGGGAAAGATGGTTTATGCATGAGAACAGCTGTGTAAATAAAATCCCGACAGATGAACTAGAAGAGGTTAATTTTGTGTTGTTGTCTTAACATTTTTTTGCCACCAAAAAGTCACCTTCCCCTACTGTGTATATTCTATGTAGCACATGGTGGATGTAATAAATCTACCCATGCTCCCAGTTTTTGGCTGGTGTATAGAATCCAGCATCTGTTACATTCTGTAGGGCAGAGAAGGTGAGATGGCAGTTCATGCATGTGAGAGACCAGTGACTCAGAATGGGAAAGGATATGCTGCATAAATCATACTTCTTCAGCCTCTGCCAAGAATGACCATGTATTTCCACTTTATTGAAATTCATTGTGTAGTCAAAACATCCAATGTCTTTCGTCAATGTGATGATAAAACTGCTTGTATGTGTATAGTGCCTGTCAGCTGAGGAGCTGAAAGCATTTTAGTTATTTTAACCTCGGCATTCAGAGGTGGGTATGTAGTTCACCGCCCACAACACAAATGGGAATACTGAGGCACACACAGGTTAAGTGACTTGGTGAAGGCCAAAAGGTCATTGGCTGATCAGGAATCCTGACCTCCAGGCCTGTGTGCTCTGGCCACTTGGTCACACTGTGAGTGTTAGGGTATTTTCACCAAGGATGTATAAATCTGTGGGAATTAGATGTGTGGCTATAGAGAACTCACACCGCACATTGCTCTTACTGTCAGCGATCAATCAAAAATAATATAAAATTGTTCCCTTCTGTTATGCTTTATAGATCTTTGTGGAAATACAGTAGTGCTTCTGTGACACCCATCAGCTTGGTCATCTCCAGTGACTGACCCCAAGATCTGCAGACCTAAAGCATGAGCCTCTATGTGGACCATGCCTACGGGGTGACAGGTAACACACTGAATAGCTGGTTACACGTCCATTTTGTTTCTGATTAATACTCTCCCCACTGTAGTAGGTAGTTCCCTTCCATCCCACATGCCTGCCCCTTTGGAACTCCAGTTGTGTCTGGCAAATGTTCACTATAACAGTTTCCTTTGTTACTGATGAAAAGTGCATCAAAAGTTATGTTTTGATGATTTTTTTGTAAGCCTCCACTGTAACTGTCCTGTTTAGTTTATAGTTTTTACATGCCCAATGCTGTGGCATCTTGGATCATGACTTACTGTAAATAAAGGCTCAACAAATTAATCTGTCCCAAATATGCAGTGCATAGAGCCCCTATTCTGCATGCCACCCCAACCAAACACACTATATCATCCAGGTTTGACCAAAACGATGTGTTTGCTGCCATGCTCCAATTAACAAATTGAGGCTGTCACAGGCACTGAATTCCTGGGGACCCTCCATTCTCCAAGAGCATGCAAGCAGTGACTGTCAGGAAAAATATCTCTGTTGCTGATGGCCATCGTGATAAAGCAGAGTGTGAGAACTGGCCCCAAAGAGAGCCACTCCTAGAGTATATAGGATTTACTAGATTAGCACCAACACCGTCAGTTGCCCCTGAAAGCAAGTGGGAAGCAAATTTAAAAATGGACACAGCACAGATGAAATGCGCAGCTGTCAGACCCCCTAGGCTAAGCAGGCAGACTGCACTGCCAGCATCACCTCTGCTCACCTCAGACTGAGCTGCAGCTGAGTTAGTTAGCATACATGTCTTGGGCAAGCAATGGCAATTCTGATCAAAGTGAAGCCTGATGAAAGAGAGACTTAGATCTGAGTGTTACCAGCAACACACAGTGCCTCACAGTCTCCCCAGTAGCCTGATCGGAGCCCTGTGTCACCACCACAAGTGAGCAGCTACTTGACAATCCCATTGGCCAATTTGATCCTGCTGGCATGTCAGCAATACTTTGTGCTCAGCCATATCAAAGGCTAATAAATTTAATACCATCATCATGGGGACTTGACCTCTGTCCACTGTCACTAGATCATCAGCTAAAGAAATGAGTGGAGTCTCTGTACCATGGCCAGGCATGACAGAGAATGATAGCAAAAATAATCCACTCTTCTGATATTGCTGAGAGAAGAGGAATAGGTACCAAATGAATTCCTGCTGAGCTCCCAGACTGTTTGAGAATTAATAGCTTATAGTGGAGAATCATAGATTATTAGGGTTGGAAGGGACCTCAGAAGATCATCTAGTCCAACCCCTGCTCAAAGCACAACCAATCCCCAACTGACCCCCTCAAGGATTGAACTCACAACCCTGGGTTTAGCAGGCCAATGCTCAAACCACTGAGTTATGGTCTAGGCTCAAATGTTCCTTAGTTCAACATGGACAGTTCTCCATACTGCTGTGCCTATTCCTCCAAAGCACACATTATATACACCTGGTGGAGTGGTCCCTATAGTGTGAGGAGAGAGGAGCTGAACAGTGGATAATATTTAAATAGTAATAAAGGGTTGTAGTGGGTTGCTTTGTGTTCTTAAAAGCTAACCAAGTGTCTAAAGCTTCAGTTAAGAAATGCAGCATTAGCAGAGAATATAGTTCAAGAACTAGTTAATAAGTAGTTTATATATATAGATTATAAGAGAGAAATCAAAAAGTTCTTTAGCAATAATTTCTGTAGTGTAGGACCAGATGGCTGAACAATTTATCCTTACCATGTGCAGAAAGGTTACAAAACATATATGCAGTTGGAACAATTTAATCCCCAAATGAGTTGTTACTAGACTGAAGCTATTGGGCACTCAGCTGGGAGGATTCTACAGGGAAATCTTGGGTACAAAATCATTTTGTACCAAATGAACCTGGGAATTCTGCTCAAGGTTCAGAGTAAAATTGAAACCTGATATCTTTTGAGTACTGCTTCTATTGATTTATTGAGTTTTCTAACTAGCTTCCCCTCTCCCCAAGTACAAACCTCCCTATCCAGTGGCTGGGTGGGAACACTTTGTAGCTAAAAGTTTTCTTACAAAAATGTTCAGTAAGAACTTTCTGTGAGATGAAATTTTGTAAACTGTGCATGTGTTCATGTGTTGTGCACCTATTTTATGTGCATTAAGAGCTGAGTCTTATGGCAATAGAAAGTATTCTGACTGGTATTGGTGCACTAGTCTTTAGCAGGGACCAAGTGTCATCTATGCGTATAATTTAAGTATAACAAATTGATTTTGATAGATTAAGTATGCAAGTGAAGGGAGGAAGGTAAGTCAGCAGGACTCGATTTCAGCTAGCCAAGGGACCAGATACAGAAATTGCAGATTATCTTCTGAAAAATCATGACAAACAGGGGTTCAAGGAACTAAGGGACTGGAGAAAGGCAGTCCTCTACCTTCAGGTATCACCAACTAGTTCTCTAATGTGTAATAAAGAAATCCTCCTGTAAAGACTCAGAAGAGAAAAACAGTTAAATAGAACAAATCATGCAAGGTCAGTCCGGTAGTTTTCTGTGTAAAAATTACAGTGGACAAAGTGACTTAAATTAGGAGCATAAGAACTGCCACACTGGATCAAGCCAGTGGTCCATCTAGGTCCAGTATTTTGTCTCTGACAATGGCCAGCATCAGGTGCTCCAGAGGAAGGTGCAAGTCAGTCTGCAGTGAACATTTATGGAATAACTTGCCCACGGAGGTATTTTCTTCCCACTCCCCTAACCCTTATTTCTATACCTGTGGAATGTAAAGAAAATTAAACAGATGAAATCTGTAGAAGCTGTAAACTCACAAGGATTTTGCAAATCATGTCTCCATAGTCACATAATGCCCTGACTATTCTACTGGGACTGGGAGACGCAGGATGCTGGGTACAGCATAAATGGGATCTACACTAATTTTTCACCATGGAGAAGGTGTTTCACCATGGAGTGGAGGTGAAACTGTGACGGTGGAAATGTTTCTCTTGTTGCTCTAGCTGCCTGGGAAAGAGGGGGAACACCACATTGCAAATAGACCGGTTGCCTGGCTGTGTGCTGGGACTAGGAATTGCACCTAGGTGAAAGTCAAAATTGCAAAATAATCTGGAAATTACAGTCAGAGGGACTCATTTAAACAGGATGAGCTTTAATTCAGTTAAATGGAAAAGTATGCACTAGGGCTGGGGGCAGTGAATTAGTAACCATGGGAGATAGTGTATACCAATTCCAGTCATGTGAAAGGGGTATATTTATTTGTGTGTATGTGTGTACAGCACCTAGCACACAGTCAGGGCTGGCTCCAGGGTTTTTGCTGACACAAGCGGCGGAAAAAAAAAAGCCGCGATTGCGATCGGGTGCAGCTCCACTGCTCTGCTTTCTTCTTCAGCGGCAATTTGGCAGCAGGTCCTTCCCTCCGAGAGGGACCGGCCGCCAAATTGCCGCTGAAGAGCCCAATGTGCCGTCCCTTTCCCTTGGCTGCACCAAGCACCTGCTTGCTGAGCTGGTGCCTTGAGCCGGCCCTGCACACAGGAGCCCCTAACTAGGGCCCTTAGATCAGGGGCAGGCAAACTTTTTGGCCTGAGGGCAACATTGGGTTTTGGAAATTGTATGGTGGGCCGGTTATGGAGGGAGGGGCGTGGGCTGGCCCCCACCCCCTACTTACCCCCCTTCACTTCTGGCCCCCTGGTTGTCCCCTCAGACTCCTAGCCTATACAACCTCCCCTGTTCCCTGATGGCCCCCCTAGGACTCCTGCCTCATCCACCCCCGCTGCTCCCTGTCCTCTGACTGCCCCTGGAACCCCTGTCCCGACTTCCCCCCACCACCCCATCAACCCCCCCCCTTCCTGACTGCCCCCACAGAACTCCTGCCCCCATCCAACCCCTGTTCCCCGCCCTCTGACCACCCCGTCCCCATCCACACTCCCATTCCCTGACCACCACCCCAAACTCCCCTGCCTTCTATCCAACCCCCCCATCCACTGCTCCCTGCCCCCTTATTGCGCTGCCTGGAGCACTGGTGGCGCTGCAGCCATGCTGCTCGGCTGGAGCCAGCCATACATCGCGTAGCACAGAGCACCGGGTCAGGCCAGGTTCTGCAGCTGTGCTGCCCCAGGAGCTTGCTGCCCCACTGCCCAGAACATTGCACTTGCGGGGGTAGCGGCTGGGGGCGAGCCTCCCAGGCCAGGAGCTCAGGGTCCAGGCAGGAGGGTCCTGTGGGCCAGATGTGGCCCCGGGCCATAGTTTGCCCACCTCTGCCTTAGCTGCTATTGCACTATGAATAAAAAAATTGTGTCTGGAACACTGATCAAGAACCCTTTATTGGACCAGGAAACAAATGTTAAGTTACTTGTCAGTGTTTCAAGATTTTGTTTCTAGAATGATCTTAGCTTAAAGAAATGTTTCCCTAAACAGTAGAAACAAAATACAAAGTAAACAAATGGTAAAAGTTTTGTGGGAACTTATTTGTAACAATATTATGCATCACTCTTACTGGTACTTAGTTAATCATATACCATATAGATAGATCCATTTAAAGCACCTAAGAAGAAAGTAACAACTGATGAACATCTACCTTTTGTCTGTGTTTTTTCACTACCTCACATGTTAAAAATAAATCTAAAATGTTTCTATATTTGCTGCTAATCTGAGCTGATCAGCCATTACTAGAAAAACACAGCAGAGTGGTATAAAAGAAATTACTGGAATGAATCCCAGCTGGCTAAATTGAAGGAGAACTCCCATAATTTGACTGCAAGACCCTAGGTCTCCATCTTTTGTATTAGAGACCAGTTTTTAGAAACACAGCAGGGAGAAAGGATGGTCTTGGGAATGAGCATGTGAGGCACTGGATTGAGATTCAGGAGTTCTCGATACCTCAGTTCCCACTCTGTAAACTGGGAAAAACAGTACTTCCTTAACTTCCATGTATGTTTATGGATAAATTCATTGTTTGTGAGGCAGGTAGATATTAAAGTGAAAGAGGCGTGTTATTACCTAGATAGAGAGATAGGTAGCATCTATTGCTGATTCGTGCTGACATTTCCTCATGAGAGCTGCTACTTCCTAGCAAGTATCGGAGGGGTAGCCATGTTAGTCTGGATCTGTAAAAGCAGCAAAGAGTCCTGTGGCATCTTATAGACTAACAGATGTATTGGAGCATGAACTTTAGTGGGTGAATACGCATGCATCTGAGGAAGTGGGTATTCACCCATGAAAGCTCATGCTCCAGTGCGTCTGTTGGTCTATAAGGTGCCACAGGACTCTTTGTTGCTTTTTATTTCCTAGCAGGATGTTCAATCTAGTAAAAGTGCTGATGGGGTATGAAATGCAGGAAATGCAAATACAGCAAGGAAGTTTAAGAGGCAGCAGACTTTGAAAGTTATTGTACGGCGAGCTCTATTCCTTCTTTTATTAGAGCCAGCATGAATTTTGCAGGAAATATACAAATACTTCACAGCAACCTTTGAAGGTATCTTTTGGTTTTTTGTGCATGCAGGTGCAGGGTTGCTTTTATTATCTCTCAAAGTTAGGAAGATGCCATAATGGCTGCTTCCACCATTGTTTATTCTATTAATATAGATATTTAGTAATTAGAATAGCTTTTATAGTGCCTTGCAAGTTTCATTTTAAAAGGTGTATTAGATAAATAGGCACTCCAGGTCCAAGCATGTCAGGTGACAAGAGTTGTCTGAAATTCTCTTGCTTCTAAAGCTCCTGAGTATAACCTGTAAATAACACCTGGAGATAGATTCACTTTCATTTCCAAGAACTGACCCAACCCCCATAGAGATTATGTGATGTATGTGTCCTTTTTCTCTTTCATTTTGCTGTGTACCAACATCATGGATTGTGTTCAGATTTATGGAGGCTGCCTAGACTAAACAACTCACACTGCAAGCAAAAAAAAATCCACCCAGTTCCATCTATTACACTTCTACCAGGGGGTTTAATAACTTCCATAATTTTCTCTCTGGATTCATATAAAGATCATGCTGTTTTTAAAAAAAGAGAAATACATTCTCCTCCATCTAGGACTGACAAATCTAATAGCAAAACCTTCAGTTAAATGGAGAGAGATTCCTTTATTTTGCAAAAGTTTCTTTCTAACCTTTCTGGTAACTATTAACTATAATTACATACTATAGAATTACAGTATTTGTATTCTAAGCATTCTAACCTCAAAGGTATGTAGCAGTTATTCTAATCTGTCAACTGATAAGCTTTTTCTGAAGCTCTCTGTAGTCCTGAGCTAGTACTTTGTGTGGTAGCCACTCTAAAGGAGACATTTTGCAGAAATGTAGTGAGAATTATTCCTTTAAACAAGTGTTCATTTCATCCTAAACATAATTTCCCCTCCAATCCTTCAGTTTTATTACCTCTTTTCTTAGAAGGTTTGCAGTAAAAGCACATCTACTTAGTGCAGGACAATTTTTCTCATGAACAAAACAAACACTGGTCCAGAATCAGTGCTCTGGCAAAGTATATCAAGGACTTTTGCATGGGGGCAACAGGAGCAGGACGTACTTTTTTTTAAACTGCATTCTTCACTAGAAATGTTTTTGCATGAAAATTAGAAGACAGTTTTGTAGAAATGACAAATTTGCAACGAGTACAATTTATGTCAGAATGATCTAGTGTTAATATTAGTGTAGGGCAAAGCTCACAAAATTGGTCCAGTAAAAGATATTACCTCACCTGCACTGTGTCTGCAATAGCCTGAAACTGACCTGGCTACAACAACACTCCAACCAAAGTTTGAATAAACATGCAAAAATATAGCTGCTTGTTTTAGCCGACTGATCTTCTTGGGTCTGAAAAACTGAGCTGGCAATTTCAGAAGAATATGCTTTTTTGCACAATTCCAGCAATGCCATGAAGACTGCCTTTCTCATGGTATTTTGGTAGGTTTGTGGTCTTGGTCTGAAGAAGTGCAAAAGAGAAATCAACAACAAAATTTAACAACGCTTCTTGAGCTTAAGATATGGTTTGATTTCATTTTTGGGCAAAGGTTCTGATTGCTGATTTAGCCAAACCGCTTTACCCATTCCTAATTAGTATCTGATATTATTGCCATGCAAGAATCCTGTAACCTTAATCAAGTGTGACAAAGGCCAAGTGTGCACCTGGATGCTTGTTATCTACCCAAAAATGTCAGGTTCACCTGCCACTTAAAATAACATTTTCCAATTAGGCTTTATCCCTTTATGGAAGGAATCACACCATTCCCTTCATCAACCTACTCACAGGGAGATGGGAGGTAGAAAATAATTCAGAGAGCTGCTCCGTGGAACTAATGAATCCTTTTGCTGCATCTGTTGCATATTTATAGTGTCCATAATATAGTTGGGTAACTCAAACTTCCTGATACTTGGGGATGGGGTGGGGGAAAACGCAGGTAACCTAAGTGAATTATCTGAAATATGTCCTGTAAATGTCTGTGGATGGACCAAAAATTAGTCATAGTATTTGTCACAGAAGAGGTGGTCCCTTTGAGTTGACCAGCCTAGCACCCCTGTCTGAGAGCAGGTGGGCCCACTTACACCAATTAAAAGGGGCAGGGCTACCCCTGGGTCTATAGAAGTCTGCCACAGGACAAATTTAAGAGTGATTAGGGCAGGCTGTGCCTGGGCGGTAGAGCTAATTCCTGTGGTGGGGCTTTTTAACAGGGGGCCAGGTACCCAGGAAGGTTGCCCTGGACTTGTTGTTCCAGAAGAGTAACAGAGCAGGCAGAAAGCAGCACTGGCTGTATGAGAAGTGAGCTGAAGAACCAGTTGTGTTTTTGCTCATGTGTGGCCAATAAAAGTATTCGAAGGATGGGGCAGTGTTCACTTAGAAGCTAGGGAGAAGCCCTGCCATTGTGAAAGTATTCTGTTCCAGAGCTAATGCTTGAGGAAAAAAGGGAGTAAATGAGAATGAACAAATAAAATTCTGGTCCAGCTTCATTACCCGATATGCTTACAGCATGGTCCCAGAGCATCATCCACTTGAGCTAATACTGTAGCGATTAGGCACATGGCATGGGTGTGGATACTTAAAGAAGGTATTGCCGACTGCCCACACCTGTCCCATACCACTGTGTTGATAAGACACAATGGCTCACATCTGTCTGCTTGAGTACAGGGTGGGCTTTTGGTAGAAGGAAATGTTCTTCCTTTCAAGGAACAGAAGGGTTTCCTTGGGGTAGTGCAAGAGCTAGAGCAAAGCTGTGGGTTGCATACAGCATGTATGAGAATAGAATTTCTCTATCCTTTAAAGAGAGCCTTCCTAGCAGAGCCCTCTATAGTGGTTGACTAATGGAAGGTTATTTTGCACCTGCTTGATTTATTTCCCTTCCTCCTTATTAAGTCCTGCAATTCATTAGTTTAAAACCTACTTTTGAAATAAGACAATTTGGCCTGGATTATAGATATGGCTAGGTGAGGACAAGCACCATTTGTGAGCCTCAGCAAGAAAATGAAGCCTGACCATGACAAAGGCACAATTGGAAGGTAACCGGATGGTGTGGCAGTAACTAAACCATCTATGGTCCTTTAGTCACCACTGCCTGTGAAAGATGCTTGAAACTTGCTTAGATATTTGGACTGGTTTCTAATAATTGTTTTGCAGCAGATCAATGCAGACAGTTTGACAGGTATATTTCTTCTTATTGCTATGGAGACAAATCAGTTTCTCCATCCCAGCCTCTCCTCATGTTCCAGACAGCCAAATATTTGACAGGATGCGATATTTCTCTGTTTAATTATCATGTTTTTTTTAATTTGCATTCATTAGGAGAATGGGAGACTAGAGGCTGTGAAATTATCAGGCAAAGAAGGCTTCTAAAAATATTGCTGGTGTAAGCAAGGTCTGAATGAGTTCTCCCCCGGCAGCTAGTGATAAAGCAGAGAAAACACTTCAGGAGTAGACCATGTTTGCATACATGTGCCTATTCTACCTAGGGGTGCAGCAGATGGAGTTGCTTTGCCAAATTGATCAGTCTGGCTGGTTTTGAGTTAAATCACTCTAGTATTTGAATGCAGGGCTAATTAAATGTTTCCCTTACTTTATGAGTGAAGGGCAGCAGAACTGTGCTTAGTATGCTCTGACTAAGGGAGTTGCCCTAAACTCAACCTCACTTGCTAAGCAGGGGGGTATGGATGCCCCTTTCCAGTGTGTAATGATGGAGCTGATTAGACTCAGTTCAGAGTTTTTGTTGCTGGTTGGTGATTCCTAGAGCCGACATCACTTCTGAGCTAGTCTGGGAGTGAAGGCTTAGGCCTTGTGTGGGGACAATGCATGGAGATTGCACTAGCTCTGAGGTTCCCTGCTACCTGCTGAAATCATGAAGAGCTGAGTTAAGTGGTGGAACCTCAGAACATAATGTTGTGGAAGCAGTGATGGCTGAGGATAGTGGGCCGGTGGCCAGGAGACAGCAGCCTGTGGCAGCAGAGGCATTGTTTGATGCTCCTGCCCATCCCCTAATATAAATGCACCGCTGCACTCTGAGTTTTCACTAACCAAGGACAGCCAACTGTGAGTGGGGTGCAGTGGTGGGAGAGTGGAGTGATATTTTAAAGGGACATTGATTTGTTGGACTTTCCCACCACAAGGTGGGAAATGGGGCAAAGAACACTGCTCAACACACAGTGAGGTTGGGTTTGCTTATCGTCCTATGCTTTTGAACGTGGTTGTGGTGTTTCCCCAGATTAAAGCTTGGCTCTCTTTCCCTTTTATTAAAATGTCTTTTGTTATACACAGACTCAGTGCTTGCAAGTTTGGGAGGTATTCTCTTAGAGGGGCCCGGGGATGGTGATAAATTTCTGAGTGAGGCTACGGGCTTAAGCCAGTTCTGTTTTGTATTGTTAAAAGGAATCCCTAGATATTGAAATTGGCCCTAGTTGCTGCCAGCCCCACCTGGCAGAAGGGTTACATTTATGAGGCTTGGTATAGTTAAGTGTGTGGGAGTTCCAATTGCTAAGGAGGTTTATAAAGTGATGGCATCATTGTAAATGAATTGAGGATGGATTTTTAGAGATGTGGCTGTTCAAAATGGGCATGGTTTTAAAACTACCTCAACAATGAATATTTAGAGTTATTTGAGGCTGCATATGATCTCATTCTTCCTACAGTGCCACATGGACTCTTTTGTATTACAATAAGAAGGATAGGCGTGAAAAAATGTAGGAAGTGGAAAGCAGTTGCCTCTGCATTTTCTGCCAACTGAAATCAAATGGTTTGACACATTTGTGAGGGAAGATATATACTACATACAAGTCTATCTTAGCAGGAATGCCAAATGCAGCATCTTTTGAAAGAAAAAGTACTGGAGTATGGGGTACCTGGGGATCACGTGGTAGAGTGTACATGTGTCTGTCAGTAAAAACAACGAGGAGTCCTTGTGGCACCTAAGAGCAAATACACGTGTTAGTCTCTAAACACGTGTATTTGCTCTTAGGTGCCACAAGGACTCCTCCTTGTTTTTACTGATACAGACTAACACGGCTACCCCTCTGAAATGTGTCTGCTAGTTACTCCATGGAGCCTGTGATTGGCCAGTGGGGCAGGGATGAGTGACAAATGTTTGTGGCGGCCATAACAAAGTTGTGGGGCAATCTCATTCCAAAGATGATTGAAAACTTCCTTGGACCAAAATGTTTTCCTAAGCCGTACAAAGTTATTCTGTGTAAACATTTTCTAGTCAATGGGTTATTCTGTGTGGCCTCTGCTCCACCTCATAAAGCTGAGAATAGGGATGAGTAAAATAGTGCTAGAATATTTATTTTTTGGAAATAAGGCACTTCTGAGAGTAATTTCTTAGCAAGGTTTCATAAAATGTTAACAACTCTAACAAAAAATTCCAAAATCACAGCAGGGAGCTCTTTGCCTGAAGTATTGCAGTCACCACAGTGTACAAAGTGTTTATATACTGTAAGTATTTCATAAAGGATTGATAATACTACAGATTTGACATAGCACAGTGACTTTTTAAAAATACAAGTCCTGTGAAGCCTGGCATTTGCCCACTTATTTTAGTCACAGCTCCTTACAAAGCTTCTTTTTGAAAATACATGTGTGAATGTAACGGTTATCTGGGTTTTTACTGTTCCAATTTCCAAGCGCTGCTAGTTGTGAATCACATCAGTTGGAGAATAAGGTTTATCTTTGTAGTTACCAATGTGCTTTTAAATAAAATATTTGTAAAGGAATCTTACTGCAGCACAACACTTTATATAGCAATGCTTGTTGGATATGCCATTTTATTTCATTTAATTCTTTAAAGAGCCTTGTTTTAAAGCTTCAGCAACCAAACAAGGGTGACCATTGTACTTCAGAGAAATATCCATGCTGATGGCTTCAATGACATGCTAAAATCTGGCCTCTGATAGCTACCTATCAGTATGTTCCAGAGCATGTCAATAGAACAACTGTGAAGAAATACTTTTTTCACAGTGAATGTAGCCTCAAAACCAGCTGTGCTGTTCCTGACTTCTCAGATCATGGTTTGCAAATCAGAATACACATAGCTTTAGAGCCTTCTTTGGTGTTATTTCCAAGGCTTGCTGTTAGGCAGCTATTTAAAGAGCTAACTAGTAATGCAGCTGTGACTAATTAAGGGGAAAGAAAAGAATAGTGAGGAGTTGTTTTAGGACATGTGGGTTGTTTCTTGTAGAATCCAGCCTCCAAGGAATTGATCTTTGCCAAGTTAGGACCCCTGCTCCAAGCAAATACATAATCATAAAATGTCCTTTAATGCATTTTTTTTCAGATTAGGGTAAAATGAGGAAAATAAATACCTTGGCCCTAGGTTGAGTGGCATAATCTGGCTCTGCATCACGAAAGGAGAACTCGGAAACCTTTGTCCGTTGCTAAGCTCAAGTAACTGTGAGCACTCCTCACAGTGATGGATGGGGGTGAATTGTCCCATTAAGAATATTTTCATACCTTGAGCCAATGTTCCCAAGTTTCACAAATGTGGATTTCTTTATTCCATTTTTGTTAACCTACAACAACACTGGCTGCATTGAATTTTTTTTTTATCCAACACTCATAGTAGAGCAGCAAGAAAAAACATACCTTTTCTTTTGCTCATTGAATGTTGGCTGCCTTCTTGAACATAGTTGATTTCCACTATCAAATTAGAAGCTTCACTGAAATTATTTTTAAAAGCCCTTCAAAACCCAACCAACCATGCCCCTCTTCCTGGCAACCTACATACCAAAAACAAAGAAGGAATGCTTCTGTTATTGCTTTAGTGTAAAGCTGGGTGCCTAGAAAAGGAATTTTAATTTTGTTTTAATTTGGCCATTGTATTGCAAGTGACTCTGACAGCCAGCCTTTCATGTAATAAAGGAGAAGCATTTTATTAGAAGTTCTATTTAAGAACGTTGCATACATATTTCACTTGGCTACACTGCAATGCAACAGCCTATTCGTGCAAGCTTGTTACTTCTATTATTTAGGCATTTCTTTTGGTGTGTTTATAGAGCTCATCACCACAGCTCACTGCTATGAGCTTTTTGTTTGCATAGTAACATATCATTAAAATATCCTGTCCCTTTTCTGAGACCTATAGGCCAGATGTGGAGATTGTGGGAAATTACAGTATTTTTATGAAAATTGTGACTCAGTTTATCCATTTGCTTTTGTATGGCTACCTACTTGGTTGCAAGAAGCTAGCTTCTTTCCAAAGACACTCCTGCTGGGAGCATGAGAACAAGCATTGAATGGACTGGGTGGGAGTCACATAGACATGTCTGGGTTGGCATGATTGAAGTATCAAGAGTCACCAAGGCTTGTTAGAGCTATCTTGGAGATGGTAAGGTCCTTGGTCTCCACTATTAACTTCTAATGATTGACAGCGAAGGGAACTTTTTGTAATATGGATGGGTGATTACCTGTCTGACCATCAGGGTGGCTCCAGGCACCAGCGCAGAAAGCGCGTGCCTGGGTGGCAAGCCGCAGCAGGCCGTGTCATAAACAGATAGCTAAGGGTTAATGTCTCTTTCACCTATAAAGGGTTAACAAACAGTGACCTGCAAACACTTGACCAGAGGACCAATCAGGAGACAAGATAGTTTCAAATCTCATGGAGGGGAGCCTTTGTTTGTGGGTTTTGGGTTTGGCTTTGTTCTCTCTGGGTCCTGGATGGGGCTAGAGGTGCAACCAGGTTTCTGCCAATCTCCCTGCTACAGTCTTTTATCTATTCAGAATTGTAAGTAAAAAAAGGCTGTCATAGTCTTTTAATTTGTTTTTTTTCCATTTGCATATGCATACTTGCTGGAAGTAGCTTACATTGTGTTTCTGCTGGAGAAAGTTTCTTTCTATTGTTTATAAGTTGAAAGACCCTGTAACTGTTTACCATCTAAAGTGCAGAGATAAACCTTTTACTTTTTTCTTTCTTTTTTATTAAAAGTTTTGCTTTTTGAGACCTGTTTGATTTTTTTTCTCCTAGTTAAGGTTCAAGGGGATTGGTAGGGAGAAGGGAAGGATACCTTTTGTCTTTGTGTAAGATTCACACAACTTGAATCTGTACGGCCTCTGGGTGAGGGGGAAGGTAACACTCCTCTCGGGGTGGTGATTCAAGAAGTTGAATCAGGCGATCTCCTAGTGTTCCCAGGGTGGGAAGGAGCTGGGAGGAAGAAGGGAGGGGGAAGGGAATGGTTTATTTTCCTTTGTTGTGAGACTCAAAGAATTTGGGTCTTGGGACCCCCAGGGAAGGTTTTTGGGGGAGACCATAGTCTATCAGGCGCTCTACTCTAAGTCCTGATTGGTGGCAGCCTATCAGATCTAAACTGGTAATTAAGCTTAGGGGAATTCATGCTAGTACCCATATTTTGGATGCTAAGGCCCAGAATTGGGAATTATACTTGACATGGTGGCAGCATGTGGGAAAGATAAGAATCCAAGCCAGTAAGATTAATTTGCTTCTCTGCTAGCTGGTTATAAGCAGAGGGAAAGGTTTTATTTTTTTAAACTGCAACCAGAGAATTTTTTTTTCCTTGCTTCGGTCTGGCTGTGCATAGATATGGCCTCAGGCAAGGGCCATTAAGTTTAACAGGGGTCTTTTGTTAGACAATAGAACTCCAGCTGTGAGTCAACTACACCAGCAGAACACACATGCAAATGAAGGTTTTCCTTTTGTTCTAGTTTTATTCGGGTAGGCTTGTTAGAAAGATTCTGTTGCTTAGCAACAGAGCAGGCAGCAGAGGAACAGTAATTCAGACAGTAAACCAGCAGAGGGCAACCCAACCCAAGAAAGCAGGAACCAGGACTACCAAGGATGCCCTGAAACAGGAGCGAGTGAGACTGGAGGCAGAGGAACAAATCAAAGACGCAGAGCACAAGTGAGATATGGGAAAAAAAAATACAAGAACTAGAAATAAAACAAAAAGAGATGGAGCAAAGAGAAGAGAGGCGGCCCACAAAAGAGAACAAAGCCAAACCTCAAACCCACAAACAAAGGCTTCCCTCCATGAGATTTGAAAGTATCTTATCTCCTGATTGGTCCTCTGGTCAAGTGTTTGCAGATCACTGTTTGTTAACCATTTATAGGTGAAAGAGACATTAACCCTTAGCTATCTGTTTATGACAGGCCGCCTGCCGGTCGCCATGAGGGTGGCAGTCAGGCAGCCTTTGACGGCTTGCCTGCGGGAGGTCCGCGGCTTCAGTGGCAATTCGGTGGCCGGTACGCCAAAGACACGGAACCAGCGGACCTCCCGCAGGCATGCCACCGAATCCGCGTTACCAGTAGACCTCCTGCAGGCGTGCCACCGAAAGCCGCCTGACTGCTGTGCTTGGGGCAGCAAAATACATAGAGCCCCTGCTGACCATAGCCTCTCCACTACCTTGTAGTGCTGCTTGTTGGAATGTAGGAGGAAGGGGGTGCACACTGCTTATCAGGCATGATAGTTGAAATGTTTAGTTGTTAACTGATCCAAAACAACTTCACATGTTAAATGAACCATAAAATAAGCCACCACAGGTCAGAGAGCTGTAGCAGAGCTGTACTGCAGTAGATGCCAATACTGATGCACTAATCGTGGATCTTCTTGCTCCAGCCAAAAACCTCTGTGTACTTGGGAACAAGGAGATCCTATGGGGTGCAACTCCGCAGTTCACAGGAGGTGAATGCCCTCTGTGCTGAGTTCCTAAATCTTGTGCCCACTTTTGCACAGCTCAGTGATGCCAGTTCCACTGCTTCACAAGCCTCTTCCTTCATGGAAGGGAGCTGGGTGTGGGAGCAGGATTAGAATTGAAAATAACAGCAAAATTTGACTCAGTCTTTGATTTAATATGTATAAATGTACAGATTTTAAAGCACTAGGTTGCTTACATATTGTCACCGGCAATAGAAACTGAATGAGGGAAGAAAAGGAAAAATTAAGAGCTGCAGAGTTCGCTCAAATATGTTTTAAAGTTCACACCAAGTTACAAAGTTTCCAGGTGGATGTTTCCCCAAATTTCAGGCAATTCAGACTTAAATTATCACACGTTTGTACTTTATATTCTCATGCTTAAATAACTTTTTTTAACAAATGGAAACAAGAATTTTCATACTTTAGCTACATATTCTTTCATAAACAGGGAACCTGTTTGTGTTTTCTATATGTAATATAATAGTGATTAGGCCAGAGTAAAATAAATACATGGTTTAGTACCAGTAGAACAACATCCTGAATTCTGTCATCAAGTTTGAACTATAATGACGATAACCACAGCAATTTTTTTCTTTTTTAACAACTTGACTCAAGTAATTTGTGTGGTTGCCATCCTGAGATAGTTTATTCACTTCCATGTTTGGAATATCTGAAGTGTCACAGGACTGTCCTAGAAATCACTGGCTGTTGAAGATCAAGTATATTGAATGCATGAGTTGTATATTTTTGGATTCACGTGCTTTAGGTCCATTACACGAAAGGAAAATGTCATAGGCAGAGCATCAATATACACGTGGATTTAATGAGAGACTTGTGGGTGACTGTCATGTTACATAATATCAGACCTGAGTCTTGGTTTGGGGAATGAGATGAAATGTGTTTATCAAAGCATGTCATGTTATTTCAAATTAGCTTGCTCATATATATTTATATAATAATTTTAGGTTACTTTCAACTGAAAGCTTTTCTCAGCAGACTGAGCATTAGAACAAAGCACCATGAAGTAAACTGTTACTACTGTATTTCTATGCCCAGCCATACCAATACTGAAGTCTTGTCATGCAAATAGAGAGAATCTTACTATGGAAGGCTGAAATTAATAAAACTCAATTAAAGAAAATATGTATTAGCCACTGATCTTCTATGAATCCTCCAACTGCATGAATTTGGAGGCTGCACATGGTTTAAAAAAAATTCATCCCTAGCTTAAGAGCAAAATGGAAAATTCCAGAATAAGTGCCTTATTCTTTCTGATCTGTGTTTAATCTTCCATTTTTCAGGTTGCTGGAGGCATTAAGTGCACATCTGAAGCCAGGATATGGACCTATTACAACATCAGTGCTTGGCAACCTTTTCTTAGCTTTGTAACTTTATGAATTAGTCTGTCAGTGACCAAACTGTTTGTTATCATAATCCGTCTGAATATTAATTCTCTTCCTTTCTGAAAACTGATTGGGAGGGGTGAGCCACAGAGTTATACTTTAGTGATGCTGTTAGCTAGGCCTGTTTCTGGAGGGGAGTTTTTTTGCTTAATGTTTGCATGAAGGGAAAGGTTCATGACAGATTTGACATTCATTTCTGTCATGTCATTAAAGGCTGTTTTCAGTTTGATATGTGGGGAATCAGGTCCACAACTCCCATTATATTAATTCATTTTAGCAAAAAGACATGACACAACGTACGTTCAGGCAATTACTGTGACTCGTGGCTGGTGGTGTGTGACTACCCCAGCAATGCACAACTTAGAATGCTCTTTGGTGTCATGAAATGGTATATCTGAATAAGGAAAATTCAGACCTGTGCATTTACTGCATGTTACTGACAAAGATAATGACGTTACTGGCAGCCAATCAGAATGATAGCTTGCTTTGTAGCACTCAACTGGCCTTCTGAAAAACATTGATATGATAGCTGCACTCATGTCTGACACTCCTCTTGGCCAGTGGGACCCTGCTACCAGTGCCCCCAGTCAGGGCTGTCCTTAGCCCTAGGCAGAACAGGCAGCCGCGTGGGGCACCACTCTGCCGGGAGCCCAGACAGACGGGAAGCAGTAGAGCATGTAAGAGCCCCAGTTGCTTAAATACATTCCCCCAAAGTCCACCTAGCTGGAGGAGCTCTGCTTTCTAGTTAAACTGTCAGGAAAGCAAGGAGTACAGACTTAGCAAAGGAATTTCTTAACCATAGACACTTGAGAGTACTAGAGAGCTACCGATCTTTGGAAAATAAACAGTCCTTGAATCCAATCTGCCTTGTGTGATCTCACCCCTTTTCTGAGTTCTGGGGTTGGTCTCTGTCCTCAGGCTAAGCAGCGCTTCCTCTCCTTAACCTTGTCTATTTGCTAGCCACCATAACATGCAATTTGGCCCCCACCGCAGACAAGTAGCCATCTTTTTAAAAGTCTCCCTCTCCCCTTCTGGTCCTTGTGGCTAAGACTGAGGAACTGCAATTCCTTCCTTGTTAATTGTTCTTGCAGATAGTCTAAACTACTAGGCCATCAGATTTGATGGCTCTTTGTTTAGGCCCATGGCAGGTATCCCACCGATAGCATAAGCACAAAGAATAGATTGACCTTGTCAGGATTAGACTACCTTTCAACACCACCTGGGTGCCATAATCCAACAAGGAGATCACAATGAAGGTTATAATCACAAAATGGCATTCACAAACCAAAATAGAGTTCACAATTTGACAGACATGCCCCCAGCCTGTCACAGAAAGTATCTGACTAGTTAGTTTTGATTAATGAAGTGCTAAACTTCACTTGCCTGTCTACATCTGATGACCTCCCATTCACTCTTACTGTACCTAGATTATCTCACCAAGGCCATGTCTACATCTAAAATTTTGCAGCGCTGGTTGTTACAGCTGTATTAGTACAGCTGTATAGGGCCAGCGCTGCAGAGTGGCCACACTTACAGCAACCAGCGCTGCAAGTGGTGTTAGATGTGGCCACACTGCAGCGCTGTTGGGCGGCTTCAAGGGGGTTCGGGGAACGCGAGAGCAAACCGGGAAAGGAGACCAGCTTCGCTGCGGTTTGCTCTCGCGTTCCCTGAACCACCCTGCAAACTGCAGGGAAGGAGACCTGCTTGTTCGGGGAACGCGAGAGCAAACCGCGGCGAAGCTGGTCTCCTTTCCCGGTTTGCTCTCTCGTTCCCCGAACCCCCGAGCAAGCAGGTCTCCTTCCCTGCGGTTTGCAGGGTGGTTCGGGGAACGCGAGAGCAAACCGCGGCGAAGCTGGTCTCCTTTCCCGGTTTGCTCTCGCGTTCCCCGAACCACCCTGCAAACCGCAGGGAAGGAGACCTGCTTGTTCGGGGAACGCGAGAGCAAACCGGGGAAGGAGACCAGCTTCGCCGCGGTTTGCTCTCGCGTTCCCAGAACCACCCAGCAAACCTCAGGGAAGGAGACCTGCTTGCTCGGGGTTCGGGGAACGAGAGAGCAAGCTGGGGAAGGAGACCAGTTTGATTACCAGAGGCTTCCTCAGGTATGCTGGGATACCTGCTTATTCCACGGAGGTCAAGAAAAGCGCTGGTAACTGTCTATACTTGATTACCAGCGCTGGATCACCAGCGCTGGATCCTCTACACCCGAGACAAAACGGGAGTACGGCCAGCGCTGCAAACAGGGAGTTGCAGCGCTGGTGGTGCCCTGCAGATGTGTACACCTCCTAAGTTGCAGCGCTGTAACTCCCTCACCAGTGCTGCAACTTTCTGATGTAGACAAGCCCCAAGACATGCAGTGCTTATTTTTTGTTTTCTTGGCCTCCTCTGCCTCTTCACTGTGCTTATCAGTTTCACTGGGAATGCTGAGTAACATTGCACAGCCAAAGAATGTTGAGGCCTTTGCATGGATATTGGGGAACCCCAGATCAGCACTGTGACCCTGTGTGCCAGGTCACAAATGTCACTCACTCAAAACTGGCCCATCTGCACCCCGCCCCCATCATGATGGGGAGGCAGTTGGCTAAATCTGAGTGAGTGGTGCTGTGCTGTGGCCATTTTTTCTAAAGTTCAGCTCCCCATTGGCCCCCTGCACCAAAATTATGGGTGGTGCATGGGTTATGTGCACGTTCACAGAGTTCATATGAGTGAATCCAGGTCTGCTGACTGAAGGGTTTTTCCACTTTCTTTCTAATCCTATGGGATTTATATGAGAGGTAAGGTGGAGGATATAAGAATAGCCACACTGGGTCAGACCAATGGTCCACCTAGCCCAGTAACCTGTCTTCCAACAGTAGCCAGTGCCAGGTGCTTCAGAAGGAATGAACAGAACAGGAAATCATCAAATGATCCCTCCCTTGTTATCCACTCTCAGCTTCTGGCAGTCAGAGGCTAGGGACACCCAGAGCATGGGGTTGCATCCATGAGCATCTTGGCTAATACCCATTGATGCATTTCTCTCTTGGAGGCTAGTACTTTGGTGTCATGTTTTACAAAATATCTTGCTTCTTAATTCATGTAATAGCTGTATTTTATTTTTCATAGTATTTGTATCTCTGGATTTAAGATTTCCCTGTGGATTGTCTCTTAATCCCAATAAAATCACTGATTTTAAATATTATTTTTTTCTCCCAAATAAATCCTCCAGCAGCTCCCTCAATGAAATCTCAGTGTCTTTTAATAATGAGAGCTACTGTCAGGCTTCCGGTCTCATGGCACTTTGTTAGAATATGCATATAGTGGCAATATAGAGAATGATGTGCTGGTGGACTTTCATCAATTCTTAGACCACTTCATAACTGATATCAGTTTGGTTTTGGACCTCTCAGTCAGTCCTGATATTTGTAGTTCAGATTTTTGGAGGAGGAGTCAATTTTCATGTATATTCAGACTCATAAAGCACAGACCTGAAAGTACATTGTCATGATTGAGCTGAGTGTGCGAATTATCTGTCTGTGACCTGTTATACCACATATAACACATTGTCTGTCTGTAATTAGTAGGACTAAATGATTTTTCTTTACAAATTCTTAAACAGACTCTCTGTGGAGAGTTTCTTTCCTCTGAAGTTTTGTTTTTATCTGATCTCTGTATAGCCATTTTGGGTACATGGGTCAAATCTTACTTTACCGAAAGTCAGTTTGCATTGGTGAGATTTGTATCTTGTTTGTAATAATGAGAATGGAAGTTAAATCTTAGAAAACAGTAAGAGAATTCTGCATTGTCTTGCATGCCTCTTGGCTGCAGGTAAAGAATTCAATAGCTTGTAGGAGTGCTAATTAATACTAATAATAACTTCACTGACCTGCCTTGGCACTGAAATGCCTAAAAGAAATTGCTCTGGTCCTTGGAGGACTGAGATTTTATTTCTATGAATATGTTTGTGAACGCTCATGCTCTCATGGTTCTGTATTTAGTATAAATTCAGAGTAATAATCTAAAACTCTGTGTGTGTGTGTGTGTGTGTGTGTGAGAGAGAGAGAGAGAGAGAGATGCGGCAGAGAAGGGCAAACAGATCTGTCAAATCTATCCCACTGTAGGGTATTACTTACAGAGGCTGATATTCTGAGTTAAATCACCTTGTTAAAACTGGCAATATTGGAAAGAAAACTGGAGTTGGATCATTCATTCATAGTTAAACTTTTTCTCTCCAATACTTAGAATTCATTTGCGTAAGTATGCAAAAAGGGGTCTAAGGGAAATTTGGCTTTAATTTGGGCAAATTTCCAGAGAGCTCAGAGGTAGAGGTTTTTATTTTCTGGCAGACTACATTGTTGACTATGGAGAAAATAATCATATTAGCTCTAGTTTTTCAAGGGGAAGTGTGCCCTAGACCATCTTAATGTAAATATTATGAGCATCAGACAGAAAAGTCCACCCCCCCCCGCTTAAACCTTTCACAAGCAATCAGCAGAGTGACAGAACTGTCTCCTTCTGCTTTTTTTTTCTTGCTGATAAAATGATTAGAAATCAATCTACGAAATTAGAGGAGAAAGATGCCCTTTACATTCTAATGGAGCCAGGAACTGCAAATAAAATCACTACAGTTACTACTAAGAAAACAAAGGCCAAATTCTGCTCTTGTGCAGCAGTCAGTTGAAAAGTAGTCATAGAAGCTGATGGAGATATTCCCAATTTTTATTATTGGGTAGCTAAGATCAGAATCTGGGCACTGCAGTCTTTAGGTTTTTATCTAATAGGGAATAAGGAGTAATAGCAGAATTTACTGGGGCTGAAAGTTGGGGCTGATTTCTACTTCTGTCAGATTTGAGGATATCTACAGAATGGAATCTTGTATACAAATGTGATTAGAGAAGTGCTAAAACAGGAACCTACACTTACGCTTGAAAGTCATGCTTAACTATGGACTTAAAGTGCTGAGCACTCACCTGCTCCCACTGGAATGTGGCTAGAAAAAATAAAACAAAAATCAAGCAGACTAGACCTCATATTTCTCCAGAGCTAAATGGATCTAGAATGTCAACTCTTCTGTTCTAAATATAGAACCTGTGACTTTTCTATTGGGTTCTAAATTTGGCATCTCTCCACTTGCCCTTGAGCAGTATTAGTGGGGTGGGTTGTGAGCAGCAGGACAAAAATGTTTACACTTGATTGCTTACAGTTAAGTGCTTTTTTAGGGACCTACTTATGGATTGAGGTGCCAGACTGTAGGCACACATGCTTGAAAATTTTGGTTTACATGGCACCCTTCATAGAAGCATCGGACTGGAAGGGACCTCGAGAGGCCATCTATTCTAGTCCCCTGCAGTCATGGCAGTACTAAGTATTAACTGTTAGATGCTCTACTGCAGTGCACAAACTACTGTGGATATTGGAATCTCTTATTGGGCCAGAGCCAGCTCCGGTTAATTCAATGGATAACCTGCCATTGACTTAAATGGAAGCTGGCATGGATCCTTATTAAGAGAGTTTGCTGCAGAAATAAGTACTTCACACCAGCATAAAAGGATATTCTGACACAACCTTCTTTCTGGGAAGTTTTGGAGTCCTTTGGCTACTTCCTGAGTACAAACATTCATTTTTATTGTATTTAAAAAAATGAATGTAGGTAGTAAGGGAATGAATTGAGTTACTCAGGCCTTGCCTACACTAAAGGAAAAAGTTGATCTAAGCTACGCAATTTGAGTTACATAAATAGCGTAACTCAAATCAATGTAGCTTAGATTTACTTACCGCGGGGTCCACACTATGCGATGTCGATGGGAGACGCTCTCCAATCGACTCCCTTTACTCTTCTTGATCAGGTGGTGAAACAGAAGTCAATGGGAGAGCGATTGGTGGTTGATTTAGCAGGTCTTCACTAGATCCACTAAATCGATCGTTGCAGCATTGATCTTCCGGTAAGTGTAGGCAAGCCTTAATAGTGGGTTATGGAGCACACAACATAGAAAACCTAGCTCTTACTAAAAACCTGAGACTCATTTGTTTAGGTTGCCCTGGACTCAGTCCATGATGATTAAGAAGAGATCAGAAACAATGACCTGAGTTGGAGAGCACTGACTGCTAATCTGATGCATATGTTCTGTGGTGTGTCCTTATGTGCATATTTAGGTATTTTAGTCTCTGAGCTGATAAGGTGTCAGTTTCTGATGTTAGTGTTTTATTCCTTTTTTTCTTTTTTAAACTAGAATTAGTCAGTGTAACAGAAAAACAGATGAGAATTTTTAGTTTAGCCAGTTTAACCTCTAAAATGTTTGTCCTTCATAAATGGAAAGCATCTCAGAACCTAAACATTTCAGGTTGGCTTATGAGAACTCACCTGCTCACAGATATTCAGAGAACATTTCATTTAAATAAGAAGCTGAAGGTGTTTTGAGAATATACAGACACTTCTTATATGGCAGTCTAGAGCTAGCACATTCTTATTTTACTTAAAATCTTTGATTTTACAAACAGACTGCTGGATATATAAATTGAGCTTGAAAGAGGCAATATAGTATAGAATCATAAAAATAACAAGCAAAAAAGATTCAAGACCAAGTCACATGGAGTCCTGAAACTGCTGCTAGCTGTTTCATAAGGAGGGAGAAACATGTCACAAAACCTCCATTTCCTTTCTTCTGTCTTCTCTGGCCGTACTTGTATTTAGTTCCCTCCATCCCATGCATAAAAGACTGCAAAGGGAGGGGTCTATGGAGAAACTAGATTAACTTTCTGCTACTACTCAAGCCTACAAATTTGAGTGCCCTCCAGAACCATTGAAGTATGAAGTGTAGTAATCAGCCTCTTCCATTTCTGCTTAGTCCAGGCTGGGATTTGGGGAAATAGTGACAATAAGCAATATAGGCTCTACTTAGTTTGGAAGATAGAGACAACCACATTGCATCTGCGTCCAGTGGCTTCACTTAAGAATCTCCTTTGTAGTTGTTACAACCAAGTCACGCTTTTTTTTCATTCTGCAAAGGATACTACCATATCTATGGGTGTTGAGGTACTCCGTTCCTCACAACATTGACTCCATAGTGTGTGGGGGGGTCATGTTTCTGTTTAGAAATGGTCCTGCTGCAATAAATTTCAGGAGAGGATTATGTCTCCCTTCTTGAAAGGGTATATCATACCTATATGCTTCTGTGCACTAGGAGGTATTCTGAAAGCCTCTCTGTGCTCCCCTTAGCTTAGGAAGACCAGATGTCCCAATTTTGTAGGGACAGTCCTGATATTCGGGGCTTTTCCTTATATAGGCACCTATTACCACCCTCTCTCACATCCTGATTTTTTTCACACTTGCTGTCCAATCACCCTAAGATAGCTCCACCCATCCACCAGTGCAGAGCTATGGCTAAGTGCTAGAATTTAGCTCACAGAGAGCAAAACTTCTTTCATTCAGTAAACTCTGTATGCTCCATATCCTTGACTGAACTTGAAACATCCTTATCTGTGAGCATTGCACAGCGCACATGGTGTTTCATTTCTTTCTTGTTGACCTTGTCTTGCCCAAGTGAACAACAGGTACAGGTCAACTCTAGACTGTTTGGAACACTATTTTTGTAAAGATAACCCTAAAATCTAGGGCTCAAATTCTGCCTTTGAGTAGTACCTTTCTGCACAAGTAGTCCTATGAATTTCAGTTGGACTACTTTACTACTCAGTACCAGTAAAGATGGCAAAATTGCACCCTTAGTAACTAAAGGAAGCACAAAAGTTCAATACCACACACACATGCACATCTTACGTTCCATACTTTTTAAAAACCTCATCAGTCGCCTAGGATTTCCCATGCAGCACCTCTTGTTAATTCCTCAGCTGTCATGACTTTGATCTCATTTGCTAAGAAAATTCCAATCTATTATTTTCCTTACAAAAAAACTGTTCTCCGTTAAAAGAACAAGCTTGCATAATGATGTAGATTTCAATTTCTATTCCCCAGTAAGCAGAAGTTAAGCATGATGGAGATGGAGCACAATAAATTACTGAGAGATGAGCCAGCTGGCTGTCAATGCAGTATTCCACTGCAGTTGCTCCCCAGTTGCTGGTATTGGTGCTTAAGACTTGCGAGACTGATAATCCAAGCTCTCTTCTCTACTTTAGGTCTAGATGGCCATTTTACAACCTTCCTACAACCTCATAGCTGCACCATCCCAGGAACAGACCAGAGAATGAATTGGTTGGGTTACAATTCCTCCCTTGTGCTTGGGTGGAAGGTACTTTATCCTTTTCACAGAACAGTTTACTGTTCCCACTGCACCTGTTCATCTACTTTGGGGGTTCAGGTGGATTGAGCCAAAGTCAAACCTCATCAGCGAAGCAGCACCATCTTCCTCTCTGCAGCTGGTGTTACAATCTAAGCTGGTTAAACAGAGGAGACCTTACTCCCCTGCATGGCTGAGTAAAGGCTGTGACAATTTAGTTCTCAGTGGTGAGCCTCTGTTCTTGGTCCAGATAAGCTACTGCTAGCCAGCTCTCTTAATTGTATGCACTTGTGAAACTGGGATTCATAGCTATGGAACTCTGTTGGTTAGACATACACATTTGAATAGAAACTGGCTAACGTAGCCAAGATCAGTCTTTGTTATATTTCAGTTGCCTGAAAAAGGTTTGGTAACCACTTTCCCTAGTGAACTTCCAGGGGAGAGCACTTGGGTTGGAGTCTAGGACTAGATATTTTAAAATGGTGTTTAAATCGCTCCTAAGAACTTTGGTTGAATAAACATGGAAAGGCCCTTAGTTTTTTACATAATGCAGTTTAGCAAAGATACATAGTTTACTAATCAAGTATCTGAGATAAACTGGAGGTTAAGCTTCCCTCAGGATGTCTTACATACATCAGTTAGTTCATATTTGTATTTATTTCCCCATATCTGTAATAAACAATATATCACTACAGAGGTTGTAATCAGTGGTGAGAAATGCAGCACTTCTCAAGCATTCCCCCAAATAACAGTAACAATCCTAGACATAGTCCATTCTCAGACGGTTTAAAGATATTTCATCAGTACAATGTAAGCTCTGGAGTGGAAATATTGCTAGTATAATACAAAATATTTTATGTATTTGATATGTAGTGAATATAGAAACTCCCTGAGGGTTTGAAAGCTATTGGCCTAGGTTAAAATTCAGTTACATAAAAATTAAAACTACCAGCTGCTTCTCATCCCCAAATCAGAAAATTGCCAACTAGAGATGAGATCAAACCAAAACAACACCCACTTGACCCTCTAATACCACATCTTACCATGGTGTAAGTAAATGTAATACCATACCTTACCATGGTGTGTGTCCTGTAAAATATAAACATTAGTGTATCTATAAAGAAACATTTTTAAGTTTCCAGGCAAATAGGATTTGTTCCTGAACAGTGTCTGAAGTTTAAGTAATTGCTAACATTTATTAATGTGGACATCCTGGTAAATCAGAATTCATCTGAATGGTTTTTTTAGCCAGCATTTATTGTAAGTGATTGAAGAGGACAAGTGTACATTTGACTGGGCTTCTAATTGAGTGGCCTTATGAAATGAGGATTTATGAACACAGAGTTGAACATTAATTGATGTCCTCCAACGTGCCTCATGACCCCTCATTACAATGGTAGAGCAGTGGCACTTGAAATAGGGAATAAAATCACTCATGGCACGCTACAGAACATTTGACCCTGAAATAAGAGAACTATGGGTAAATGGTTTAATATACAGATGTATGAAAATGACCAATCTAATCTCAGCTCTGTGTTTATATGTTTGCTTAGCAAAGAACGTGTGGGATAACATGCCATGGAAGCAGAGCCTCGTGGGAGTCTGTCTACTCCAAAGCTACAATGACTGGAAATAGGGGTCTGTTTGCTGCCTTATTCTGACACCATTACTCCCATTGTATAATACCTTACTCTGTGAGTGGTCCCAGTAACTTCAGCTACAGAGTAAGGTTGTATGCCATGGGAGTAAGAGTGAGAGAATCAAATTCTTGAATAGTAGTAAGTCATAGGACTGCTATAGTGCAAATCCAAATTGTGTGGTGCAAGGTGGCTTAATTTGTTACAGAGAGCTGTATGTATGAATAGCTTCTCCATTCATAATCAGTTTCAATTGGGTTCCTCTTTGTCACCTCCTTTTTGGTATATACCACATGTTGCACCTGGTGTAGTTGTATCTGAATCTGGAGGCCAATTAGAAGAGTAAAATCTATTTTGTATTACTGGTAAAAGACTAATTCAAATGAACATAATTGAAACTGCACAAGCAACTTGAACAGTGCATGTGTGCATGGGCACGTGCTGTCAGGTTGCCCTACATCCAACTGCCAAGACCATGAAGCATGCTTTAACAGAATAAACTTTCATTGGCTGATCATAATGTGAGGTCACGAGACTGTTGCTAGCTGCTTATGAAGGAAATTAGTCTTCTACAAGTTAACACTTTCAGGGAAGTTACAGCACACGAATGAGTAAGTACTGGAGCAACTTTTATGAAATCAGAGTAATTAACAAGTAAGAGTTCCTAACTGTGTAAACTGCCTCTGTTTTTCACAAATGCATTGTTGAGTAAACCATTTTAGAGGAAAATTCTTCAGTAAATTGTTTTGAAAGGGGAATAGTTTAAGGTTTGTTTTCTACATCTATCTGAAGAGGATCATAATTCATTTTGGCCCATTGCCAAAGTAATGAATTTTATCACCCAGTCTTGGCATGTGCAGATAGATGGCCCCTTTTGTCTCTTTTGCCAGTTATTGCTTATTCTGCTAGGAAATCTTATGCATGCTGCTTGGAAGTGGCTGCTGGCCCATCCAAATACTGCCACGCTCTCTGACTACATATGAAGCCTGACTTAGTTTCGGCAAACTATTCTTAGCTGTACCTAATATTTAGGAAAAGAAGTCACTATGCTAAGGCTACTCTGCTGAACAATGTAAAGTTGAAAACAGCATTATTAATGTAGTTAATAAAATCCCACTATTAACCCTGAAACTTCAAGTAGATTGAGCGTAGCTCTCATATGACAAGATATGCCACACAAGTCAGTGGTAAATAACAACAAGCATTTCAGAAAATAATGTATCTATTGACATTTCCCATTAAAATGATATCACTTCTTCTACTCTGAAAGGAATGAAGCAAACCACAAACAATTAACAACATTTCTTCAGTGCTGTGTAGATGCACTACTGCATTATCAAGAAAATGTACTTTGTTCCAGTTTTTTTAGTGTGAGATGTGATTTCTACTGTGTGAATAGTAGCAGGAAAAGGAAAGCAATGCACAAGTCAAGTGAATGCCTATTATGTTTTCTTCTTCTGGTGAATGTAAGCCCCTCATTAAGATGTTCAGTCATTTGCATTAGAAGAAAACATTGAAGCTTATTTGATGCATGGCTAGTTCTTTGTTCTAGACCCCAGTATTGGGTATTTCCATGAACAAAAGAAAAGGGTCTTTAATTAATTGGACTGAAGTTATATTTTGGATTTTGATGGGAATAATTGTCTGGAGTTTCACTTTTGAGGTTAGCCAGATCTTGAAAATCTTCAATGAAGCCCTCAAAGGAGGAGTAACCTTTAGGTGATAGAACTCTTAATTCCAAAGGACTTTGCTGCTGTATGTCTATATAGTTTCTCTAATGAAATGCAGCCACCGATGGTATGTGTGTGGGGGTGGGGAATTTTGGCAAAGGACACAAGGAACGTAATGGGATCTGGATCTTCAACATCCAAGCAGAGACCAGTCAGACCAATCTTCGGACCAAAATTTTCAAATGTGGATACTTAGTTTAACTCCTAAATCCATATGTACATGTCCTAAATTAAAGAGTTTGACTGTTTTCAGTCAACAATGACCCACAAATCCCACTGATGTAAAAAACATCTGCTAGTGTCTTCCCATCCTAAATACTCTCACACAATAAACTAGCTGGTGCTTAATTTCCCTGCTTTGAAAGGGTGAGGGGCCAAGTCTAACCTAACTACAAATTCAAATCCAGTTGAAAGGAGTGTCATTCTATGTACTTCAGACCTGAAACTTAGACTACTCTACACATTTTGATTTTTTTAATCCTTAAGAATAATGGTTATTACTTGAATAATTGAGAATAACTCCATTGAGGTCAAGAGTTATAGTGGTATAAAACTGATGTGAAACAAGAATCTGACACTGGTATGCAAGGCTGCTGCAACCAGATTTTAACCTTTGTAACTAAGCTCTGCAGACCATTCTAGCCCTGTTCTGTGCAAATGAGAACAGAGCAGATTTTCTTAAAAAATATTTCTTAGCTTTACCTATTCTTGTTTCTTAAATCAACAGTATCTTGTCTAAAAAAGACACTAATGTGGATGTGCCTGCTAATGCTAATGGGAAGCATGCTTAACGTGCTTCTTGGAAGCCTAGGTAGGTTCTAAGCTAGGGAAGCAAAGAGCAAACAAGTGGAGTCCATTGACATAAATTGTGCCTAGATTACAAAAAGGAATGTTATAAAAGGTGCCAGAGATGGTAAGGGAGGGAGAGTAGGCACTGGCATCAAGTGAGCCTTCTGACCTTAGAGGAACTGGGGTACAGTGACCTGCTGTCATGTTTTTGATGAATGACCTGAACTTTTAACACACAAGGTTTGGAATGGAGATGGGTAAAGCTTACATTACAAACCTCAAACTACAAACAAATCTCCATCTGAGTTGTACTAAAAATTTGAAACTCAGTGTAGGCCTATCAATGTTTTGCTAAGAGTTGTCAGCCTTTCAAGTACCTGTGGGCCCAGCTGTGTGGGAACCTGGAACAGACTCTAGTTTTGAGTGAAACTGGTTCTGATTGAGGTTTTTCTTCAAGTTTTTGTTGTCAGACCTGAAACACAAAGTGAAACTTGGGGTGCAGAACTCCCCGCCCCCAAATTGAAATCACTGTGCAAGTGATATGTATAGTATCCTCTGACGGGAAATAGTTAATAGAATTGTTATCATGAAACCTTACACAGCTACCAACAAAGGACGTACTTCTACTGCAGATGTACAACTCTAAATCTCACCTCAGTCCAAGGATTAAACTATATTATCCCCTCCAGATTAAAAGTATTGGAAATAACCTTAGATAAGAAGGAAAACTGCTACTTAGTATGTATGGTTTACAAGGTTGAATATGAAATTAACTTTGTCACAGTAGAGAGGTTTAGTACTACAGTTTTGTGGTTGTCATATTTCAATAATCAAAGGGACACTAACATAAAGTGGCATAACCCCATGGAAAATGCAGGTGCAACAACATACAACTCCTCCGGCACAAGATTTCAAACATATACCCCTTTCACTCCAACGACACTCCACCAATAAATCAATTAATGAAGCAATTTGTAAAATATCTGGAGACCTTTTCCCCTGTTTTAGAAAATATTCTTTCACAGAGCAGATTGCACTATTGGTTCAAGAGAGTTTTCAGACAAATACATTTTTTAACTAAACTGTCAACAAACATGTTAGAGGTCAGATTACCTTACGGCTGCATTCTTTGAGAATGGTTTCCTCTCATTTAAAAACAGGTACATTTTCTTATAAATGTCATTTTAATTGCCATGCATTTGATTAAGAGAAAGTAATGTTGAAAAAAAGCATGCTGAATCCCAAGGATTCAGTACCTCAATCTTTTATAGCACAAACTTTGAAACAAAAATCATGATTGCTAGTTACATTATCCAGCATATTACCTTTTTTCTTCCCTCCATGTGTATTTGCTTGAGTAAAGATGAAGAAAAGCAAGAAAAGTGAGAGAAATCGGAAACTTCTCATTTCTTCTCTTTCTGCACGAATGCTGAGGCTTTCACTACTAATTTTCTGCTGCCAAAGAGACATAGAAGATTATCAATACTTTGGAAGAAATGGTTACCCATTAATCGTTAACCTTTAACCTTTAAGTGTTCTGTTCACTGTTCCAATATTTTCTTTCTGTGCCTCACTCTAATGTGAACTGAATTTACTTTCATCCAAATACATTTTCATTTTATGTTGCTTTTGGCGGAAATTAAATTTAGAGCTGGATCTCTACCTTATTCAGCAATGCTCAGTTTTGAACAGATCACAATGAGGGTGAATATTCTGTTCTGAAATGCAGCTGAAGGTCGTGGGTAGTTAGCTCAAAGTTGGTTGGCTCAGACTGAACATATTGCAAAATGACTAAAGGAAAAGAAGACTAATCTAAATAGTTCACAAATCTAGAAACATTCAAGTTGGGGTTTGTGTGTGTAGAGGGGAGCCGGTGGGGGGGAATCAAATGCAATAGGCTGAAATGCCTCACTTAACAGTTTTGCTAACCTCAGCTATAATAGATGACTGCGTTTGTACAAGAAAAAAATGTTTTTTAGTTTAACATAAGCAGGCAGATTTTTATCTTGTGTGAGAAATTCATTAACAAAGCACAATTAACTGACATTTCCCTCCACTAATAACAATAACTGCAGTAAGTGTAGAGGTGACTTCAAAGAAAAGTCATTGCATGGTACATTGTCTACTGGAAATCAGAGCAGGGGTTAATAACTGTGATGTGTACAAATGTCGCTATAAAGGTGTGTACTCTATTTGTGCTGTGACAGGGTGAACAGGCCTTGTCAAGTAGGCAGGGAGCACTGCTTGTTTCTGCTCTGGTCATGTGTAAGGTGTAGTGCTGAGGGCCCAGTCAGGCACTTGGAAGAAACATAGCAAACTATTGTTTTTATTAAAGGCTGCTTTGAGGTGATAGAGTTCCTCCTAGGGATGGATTCTGACACCCTTTCTCTAGTAGAGTAATGCCTTATATTAAATGCAGTCCCACAAAGTTGACTGGAACTACTTTTGGGATAAGGCGCTACTTTGTTGTAACAAACTCACTCCAGAACTCAAAGATTACTACCTCAAGGAGGGGTAGCTGTGTTAGTCTGTATCAGCAAGAACAATGAGGAGTCCTTGTGGCACCTTGGAGACTAACAACTTTATTTGGGCATAAACTTTCATGGTCTAGAACCCACTTCATCAGATGCATGGCCTGAATAAAGACTGGGAGTGGTTGAGTCATTACAACACCTAAACCTAATTTCCCCAATACTAATTTCTCCCTACTGTTATTCACACCTTCTTGTCAACTTTCTAAAATGGGCCACTCTCATTACAACTTCAAAAGTTATTTTTCCTCCCTTGGTATCCTGCTGTCAGTTGAATTGTCTCATTAGACTGACCTCACACTTGGTAGGCAAATCACATCTTTTCATGCATTTATACCTGCTCCTGTATTTTCCACTCCAGGCATCTGATGAAGTGGGTTCTAGCCCACGAAAGCTTATGTCTAAATAAATTTGTTAGCCTCTTAGGTGCCACAAGGACTTGTCATTGTTTTTATCTCAAGGAAGAAACCTGGCTGAATATGGGAGTGTTTTAACCAGCTGATCCAGTGCACCACTTTACATATAGCTTGACTTCATGGTTCCTATTATCCTGGTTTAACTGTAATTTAGAGCATTTCTATTATAAACTTGAAAAGGTCACTGAAGATCACTTTGCTTTTCTGAAATATTAGTATTCTACAAAATTTGTTGGAAAAAAAAGTGTTTAAGCTAGGTTCCTACAGTATTAGGGAAGTGGGGGGCTTAGCTGTCTCCATGGCACTGCCTTCCCATAGACTTCTTGGAAATTGAGCAGCCAAGGACAAAGGGTTGCCTAGCCCCAAGGAGATTCCCTGGAGATATGAATACAGCTCCCAACTGTCCTGGATTTCCTGGAGACTTTCCTGGGTGTCCCAAGAGCAGCCACAGCTAGTCCCCCTCCAATAGAGTTGAGGTGAGGAAGAGGCACAGGACCTCAGTGGATCTTAGGGGAACCACCAGATTTGGAGGCAGGCACTCTGCTTGGGCCAAGGCAATTAAACAGTGTTGGGCTGATCTCTGAGTGGAGCCTGATGTGGCTTTCCTAAAAAATTCCCTCCCTTATGGAGTGGGAGATGATCTGGATGTTGCAGGTTAGCCTGCCTAATGCCATTGGATTAATCTTTACCCCGCTGTGCAGAGACATATGTTTCATTCCTCATCTTGGTATCTCACCACCTGTGCTGGCAGGTGTTGGGAATGGAGTTTTGTGAACCAAATTCTCCCTTTACAGAACTTCAAATGAACTTTTTTCACTTGGCACTTCATGGGAGTTCGTAGTCCCTTGAGGCTTATTTTTGAGTTTCCCATTCAAACAAAACAGAAAGTCCTCCCAGCAAAGCACAAATATGACTGTATAAATTCAGTTTTTTCCACCCAAAATCACAGTTCAGTCAGCTGTGTTCAAATCTCTCTCCAAGTTTACTAACAGGTGTGGGAGCTGTGGTAACCATTATGTGAAAGTCATTCTGAGTTCCACGGGCACATTAAAAGTAGCCAGTTTGGGATTTCAATCAGTTCTTTCTTTTTGTTATGAAAGCTTCACACAGCGCTAGTTAGGAGGACTACATATGTGGTCAGGACGTTGACTAACTGATGTCACCTAGAGATTACAGCTGCACAAAAATATGGATCTTCAAAAAACCAAGAGAACTTCAGAAGTTCCTCCCACCTGAGGGGAAAAAAATGTAATGCGCATTTGCTCCTGAATCGCAACTGGAAAAATGTTTCTACAGTTCTGTAAACTTTTCAGCCTTCAAATCCTGCATTTCACCCACATCTCATGTGTTCCTTTACAAATCAGAACTGAGACATCCTCTTAAAATTAGGAAAAGTGGAGCTAATAGCAAAGGCATATGATTCAAGTGGAGATTCCCCATTCCCCCAAGACCTGGAGAACCTCATTAATGAGAATGTAAGGGTCACAGGAACGATATTGTCAGAATGGTTAAGTAGACCTGGTGTGCTCTAAAGAGTATTTCGTAAACTCTCTGCTATACTTTTTTTGCAAGGATTTGCTGTTTAGAAATAGCAAATAGAGAGAAAAATGCTTTAATAAGAACTCCAGAACTATCTGCATGAGATAGAATAGCTGAAACCAGAAGCTGAAAGATTAGAAAAATAGATAGGATGACCCATAATGGTGTTTTTTTCTGCTCTATTGTGTCAACCTCTTAATTTGCATGATTGCTCCTATCATTCTCACTCATCTAACCTGTCTCTGAGCACATGGTGATCATCTTGGGATTGCAACACTAGTAGTTTTGTTATGCTGGCAAACCGGCTAACTCCTGTGTATGACCCATAATTTAACAGGCATTGCAATTGTAATCAGTACAATTCACATGTGTGTGAATATCAAAGAGATGTAAGCAGAGCAGCAATCACTAACCCATTCATTAGTAGTAGGAATCAAGGGAGATGATAAATGTTTGCCTATGTATCTATATCGTGTTAGTTTACCAATGTAAATAAACTAGTGTATAGATGCTAAATCCCTTTCATGTCTTAATTGCCTTTATATTATGTATGCGACTATGTTCAGTTAACCTGAAGATCAACGATGTGAGTCACTGCAGGAAACTGGTAATATTATCTACATTGTCTTCAGTTTATCTAGCTCTGTTCCTAATGAATAACCAGCAATTCCCTTATGTAAATCAGTGTAATTAGATTACCTGTGTATGTTAACTTCCATGAATGGGTCAGTATGCGCTCAACAAAGAAGGAGCTGCAGTCACATGCCCTGCTCAAAACACTTAACAATCTCTTTCAGCTATAAAGGAGAAACCTTGGGCCTGATTCTGCATCTCTAGTCTGCTGAACTTTGAATAGGGAAAGGGGAACTTTTGAACAGGGACTGAGATCTTCCAAGTAGTTACTTGGAATATCCTGGAAAATGAGTGGGAAGACTTGAACTGACTCTACATGTAAACTGCCTTTGGATTTTGGCCTTTTGGAATGATTCCAGAGAGACTTTTGTGCAAACTAGCAAATTTAACATTAGTGCTACAGTTCGGATCTGAGGATTTGCCAATCACTAGTCTATGATTCTGTTAGGTAATAAAGCAAGTCCTTACTCACCTCTCCAGCACCCGAGTTCGTGCGGAGTGGGTATGGGCACACAATTCTGTCAGAGACCAGACACCAATGCGTTGATTAACGGGCTCACACTAACCCAAAAGCTTTAGAATAAGTGTGGCCCCTTTATTAGGGGTGAGCATCAATATTTATACACAGAAGTAAACAAAGTGATTAATAAAAGATAATGGTCATGCATAATCAATCAAGATTTTACAGGAAAAGCAAGTTTAACAAGTAAATGCATAGAGATAAAGGCTAATGGCTACTTGATAAAGGGGGTGTCATGAGTAGTTTGCAGGTCAGTGCTTTGTTCGATAAAGGGTTCAGAAAGGATTATGCAGAGACGGCCAGTCTGGGTGTGTTTTGGCTCCAAAGTTCACCAAAAGTTTAGACCCAACATTCCTCCATTTGTAGCTTTGAGATAACTATTAATCAAAAAGCTACACCCTATTTCAAGATCTCAAGGGCCGCTTGGCAATTTCAGCCTGGGCCAATTTGAAGAGAGTAAGGCTTTTAGCTGAAGTGGGAAAAGAATAAACTGACTTACATGAGTTTATGAGGGAGGGGACACACTGAATACAGCAACACAGTATTATAAGGACTACTATGGCCCCAACAACACCCACCAAGAGGTTTTTAACCCACCCAAGTCCGGGCAGCCAATTCCATAAGGCTCCCCACCAATTATAAGGTGGCTGGCCAGAGGAGTAGTTTTTAGCCATTTCCCTTAGGTGTTTGGTACGTTGAAAAGGGTCAGAGTAGGTGTCATTTACAAAAACACAGCATTCTTCATTTATGAGGGCGCAAGTTCCTCCCTGGGCTGCTAACATCATATCTAAAGCCATTCTGTTTTGCAAAGCTAACTGGCGCAGCTGGGACATTTCCCCGGCCTGATTTTCAAATAGGGTTGCAATTTCATTGGTCAAAGATTCTAATAGTCCCTGTAGACGGATGATAGCACCCTTCAAGCTAGTGTGACCAGCCCACCGCTGCCAGGACAAACCATCACGGAGATTAATATCTCTGTCAGTTTCACGGATGTTACGAACGTGGGGAAAATGAGGGGAGTGAGGGAGATGCGAGAAGGCGGTGCTAGCCATGCCAAATAACATGACCCTGCCCAATCAGGGGAGAGAAAATAATAAGCCTTGGGCCCGCACACCCAGTATGTTCCATATAATGCGTTTTGGGTATTCCATTTCTCAAAGTAGGAGGTAACCCACCACCCGTTGTACCACTGTTCCCCTGGTAACGCAGAGGGGTCGTTGTGTGAACTGCAGAGGCACAATTTGGTAGTGTTGTCCTCAAAGGGCAGTGTAGTACTGCTTGAGCAGTTGTAGAAGGCAATTGTGTATCCTTTAACAATTAGTTGGACACCCTCGAGATCTGAGCAGGGCTTTTTAAAAACTGACTCTGAAAACCTGCCCCTCCATGAAAAAGTTGAAAAGGTTGGATCGGGGTGAGGGATCCACATATGGGATAAGTGGGATGCGCAAGGCTTGAAGCCAAGATTTTTACTAAAGGCGGTGCCATTAAAATATATGTTGCATTTACTTGTTCCCACAAAAGTTGACCCTTTTTCTTTAACAAAACACAGTGATCCTGTTTGATTGGTTACCCTGAGATATTTGTTAATTGGCACTTCTGTTTTGTCCCATGTAAGATTGGGTTGGACTGGATCTTTTATTCTAGTCGGTGGCATCCAAGTCATATTAGCAGTGGTTAGGGGAATGGGTGTGAAGGGGAGTCCCTGTGCTGCATTTACTGGAAATTGAGTACATACCCAGCAATCACTTCTATTTCCTAAAATATGAGTTTTAACCTCGTGGGAATATCTAATAAAAGCATTATCTTCATAAGCAGAAAATAAACTAAAAAAGCATAAAAAACATACAGTTGTCAGAATAAAGGGTCCTCTCATTTTTTTCGAGTCAATTTAAGTCTAATGTCTGAGAGAGGTAAGCTGGTCCACTGGTCGAAGGCAGTGTCTTCAGTGGTGACAAGAGCTGCTGGTCCGTCACTGTGGTCCACTACGGCTGGCTTGACGTGGGAGTGGTGGATTCAAGATTTGCGTCCTTCCAGGAACACTGCAGTCTGGGTTGTCAAAAGAACCTGGTGGGGTCCAGTAAACCTTGGCTGGAGGGTGTCGTCACGAACGAACTTTTTGGCCCAGACGAAGTCCCCTGGTTGGAACGGGTGGATTTGTTCCTCCAGCGGCACGGTCTGGGAAAACTGCGAGGCTTTCCAAAGGGTACGGAGGCGAGCCTGTAGGGAGAGAAACTGACACGCGGTCATATGATCCCCTCCCAATAGTGAAACATCAGCACGTGGTAGCGCCCCACCTTTGAAAGGGGGGTGTCCATAGAGCAGTTCAAAGGGGGATAATCCCAATGCGCAGGTTGGGCGAGTACGAAGGTGAAACAGGACCAAGGGAAGTACCTGAGGCCACTTTAATCCTGTTTCCTGACAGTATTTAGCCAATGTAAACTTAAGTTCCCTATTTATATGCTCAACTTTTCCGCTAGACTGGGGGTGGTAGGGTGTATGGAAGGAGTGTGAAATGCCCAGTCCTTGTTGTAAACGGCCAAGGACATGACCAGTAAAGTGAGGTCCGCAATCTGAGTCGAGCACAAGAGGGATGCCAAAACGGGGTACAATATCTCTAAGGAGAATCTTCGCCACTGTGGCAGCAGTACAATTAGCAGTAGGAAAAGCTTCGACCCAGGAAGTCAGAGGGCAAACCAAAACAAGGAGGTGCTTTTTCCCAAAAGCCTTTGGCATATGTGCAAAGTCAATTTGGAGATGTTGAAATGGAGCAGCAGGCGGAGAGTAGGGGCCGAATCTCCTAACACTGTCATCAATAATCCTACCCCTTCAGGAGTGCAGGTTAAAGTAGCCTCAAGCTTACAGAGTAAATCCCGGACCATCAAAGGGATCGGACAAGCTGGGGAAAAAAGAAAACGGTGAGGAAAACATTTATCAGCATAAACAACATTCAAAGGCAAAGTGAGTTCCAGAGACTGTGGGTTGCCCTCCAACCCAGTCGCAGTTTTAACCTCAGAGGATAGCCAGGGAGAGGGGGCATGATTTAAAAGAGAGAAAGTAGCCCCAGTATCAATGAGGAAAGAGACAGGCAGTCCCTGGACTGAAAGGGTTAAACGAGGCTCTTTGCTGGGAGGGGAGAAAGTGAGAAAGGAGCCGGCTAAAGACATTAAGGAAATAAGACCATCACATTGTTTGCCTTCGCCCCCGGGGTACCGTCATTGAGGAGGCTGAGTTTGCTGCGGCTGCTGCTGTTTCCCGTAGTTGATCCAGGCCTGGGGAATGGGCTGAGCTGGTGGTGCAGGGGTGTATTCCTCACTTGTGTAAGCATCTGCGGATGCAACCAGACCCTCTGGGCGTCCCCAGGGGCATTCACGTTTAAAGTGACCAGGCTGTCCGCACTGAAAACAATTTCCTGATGGCTGGGGTCGCCAGGACCCCTTTCCCCGAGCACCCTGGAATCCCCTGCCATGGCCGCGGCCTTTGCCTCGAACACCGCCGTGAAAAGCTAAAGCCATCAGCTTATATTCTTCCTTTTTCTCTTTCTTTTTACTACCTTCCCTTTCTTTGTCCCAGGCAAAATCCGCTACGTCCAACACTGAAGTGACTGACTCACCTCTCCAACCAGGGCGAAACTTTAAGAAGTAATCCCTTACAGGGGGCACCGACTGATTCACAAAAAATGAAATAAGAGTAGGGTGGTCTGCTTCTCTCTCAGGATCCATCTGAGTGAACATTCGGGCCCCCTCCAATAGCCTCGACCAGAACTTTCTGGGCGGCTCATCAGATTCCTGCCGAAACTGCATGAACTTAGCCTGATTAGGCGAGCGGCGACCCATTTCCTTGAGTCTCTCTAACAATCGCTCTCTATCTGCTCGCAGCTGAGTCAGCCTTGGCTGAGTCCAGTCTAGGGGATTCCAGCCAGCGGCCAGATCCCGCCTATCCATCCAAGTAAGATTAACTGCATTGCTATCTCCCCATGTCCTTTCTGCCATCCACAATCTACTACGTTCCTCTCCGGTCAAAACTCTACTTAACAACTGATCCACATCCGTATAAGTAGGATTATAACTTAAAAACAATCTTTCTAGAAGTTCTATGATCTTTCGGGGATTTTCCCCAAAAGACCCTGACAACTGTCCCCACTCTTTCAAGTCCCATTCTAGCCATCCTTTATATTCTACAATACTAGCATGTTGCAACCGTCCATCATTGCCCATATAAGGTTGATCGTGCACCTGTAAAGGCATCTCTCTAACTATACTTTCCTCAGGGGGGGGGCATGCACCCTGCCGTACCTGCTTGGACATAAGCCTAGTAACTACTCCTCCCGAGGTTTGCCCCTCCATTTCCTCCTCATCCTTCTGCAGAAATTCCAGTCTGGTATCCTGCAGATTCCCCTCTGCTACAAGGAGAGAGTCCCCCTGCGGAGGAATAGGGGCAGGTGCAGAGGGGACCAGCTGACGAGTCAAAACACGCCGTGGTCTACACCCTTCATCGAAATAACCTGGAGGGGGTTCACTCTCGGGAGAGTACCTGACTGCCATATTTTTAAAGATTTCCACAGCTCTGCTGCTGTGTCCCAACAAAACCAGTAACATAACTGTCCCGGATGGTCTTTTTCGATCTGGCTCTTTACTCCTCTTAAGGCAGCCTGTTCGAAAGAGCCATACGAAGGCCACCTTATCTCCGGGTCGGCCAATACCGCGGTATACCCAGTCCAATTTCTTACACATAGTGTGTACAATTTCTTCCTAGACATTCCTGTCTGTACTGGGAGTTTCCCTTCGTTCCATAACTTATTTACAATCCCCAACGGACTCTCAAGAGGCACGCTAGTCCCTTGACCCATGGTGTCTGACAGGAGCCCTCCAACTGGCGTTTACCCTGCTGTCCAATACACGACCCCTCAATATTGAATTGGCTGGGAGAAATCTCCTGTGGCGCCTTGCCAATTCATATATGAGTGGTCCGACCACTGGACAGAGGTACCGCACCAGAAGGTATCCCGGACGAGCCCCCAAATTGTTAGGTAATAAAGCAAGTCCTTACTCACCTCTCCAGCACCCGAGTTCGTGCGGAGTGGGTATGGGCACACAATTCTGTCAGAGACCAGACACCAATGCGTTGATTAACGGGCTCACACTAACCCAAAAGCTTTAGAATAAGTGTGGCCCCTTTATTAGGGGTGAGCATCAATATTTATACACAGAAGTAAACAAAGTGATTAATAAAAGATAATGGTCATGCATAATCAATCAAGATTTTACAGGAAAAGCAAGTTTAACAAGTAAATGCATAGAGATAAAGGCTAATGGCTACTTGATAAAGGGGGTGTCATGAGTAGTTTGCAGGTCAGTGCTTTGTTCGATAAAGGGTTCAGAAAGGATTATGCAGAGACGGCCAGTCTGGGTGTGTTTTGGCTCCAAAGTTCACCAAAAGTTTAGACCCAACATTTCTTTAACAATTTAATTCTTTTTTTCTTTTATTATTAATAAATCTTTAGTTTACTAAGAATTGGCTGACAGCATGATATTTGGCTAAGATACTAAATATATATATTGACCTGGGGATAAGTATCTCATCCTTTGGGACTGGTAGAATCTCATGTACACTGAATTGGGTTTTCAGTAACCTCTCACTATATTAGACTAATTTGTCTGGATCTGGAACCAGGATCTAGAATGCCTAAAGGGGTCTTCAGTCTGGCTTTTTGTTAACCAGTGTGGTGCTACAGAAGCTCATTTTGTTGCTGGTTTGGTGACTCTGATGGTAAAATAAAGCACTAGTTCTTGAGGTGTCTCAGCCCCGAGTGTGGCATTCTCTGGAGTGATCCATTCTAGGCAATGGTCACAGTTTATTTCATTGTTCAATTGGTTTTACCAATAAAGCTATTTTCTAATGTCTACTCTGAACTCTTCCTGCTTCAGCAAACTGTTACTTGTTACAGAACCGTCTTTCATTTGGTAGCTCAGAAGCCCAGTTGGGTCTGAATCCTACATTAATACTATAAACTGATTTGTTAGGCTTTATAAACAAAAACCTGGAGCAAATTCCACTATCTTTTTTTGTATTACCTTAGTGCCTAGGAGCCCTTGTCATGGACAACCTCCCTCCCAACCCTTCGCGCCCCCTGCCCCCATTGTGCTAGGCACTGTGCAAACACCGACCAAAAAGACAGGCCCTGCCTCAAAGGGCTTGTGGCTGTTTATGCGGAGCTCCTCAGAAACCTGAGAAGCTTCTAGAAGCTTCGAGAGAAAGCGTGAAGGTGTTTTCAGCTCTCACACCCAAAACACTCGCGCAAAGTCGGTGGCTGCATGTGTTCATGATACTGCAGATATGTCACAGGTAAAAGGATCAAGGGAAAACAATGGGTCGAGAGGAAATGAACCCAAGTAAGATATTTACACCAGTGTGACATTACCCAGGGTACAGTCTGGACTGTCGAATAACTGTCTCTTCAGTTCTCCAGTGGTGAACATAATAGTATAGACTGTCACAACAAGCTGATAGGAAAAAATACTACCAGAACATTAGAAAACAAGCACAATAAAACAGGCAATAGACAAAAACAAGCAGATGTATTGTTAGAGGTATGGAAAGACCTCTGCTTTGTCTGGAAGTGGCTCTGGTTCCTCAGTATGAGGAACCTAATCATGAGTCATCTCCTACGTAAGGGAGATCTGAGTTCTCTTCTGGTGTTTTGTTTTGTGACCTTGTTCAAGTAACTTAAATTCTCTAGGCCTCCATTCCTCATTTGAAAAATTAGGAGGATGACACAATTTACCTCAAAGGATGCTGAGCCTTAATTCAGATGAGGTTTAAAAGTAGTTTGGATGTTATTAGACTGAAGGGGTTATGGAATTAAAACAATTTAATATCTTTAACAAATTGTGCTTGTGCGTGTTCCTTCATGGCAATATCTGTCTTGGTCTAAAAGTTCTAACTGGGTTATCATTTCTAACTAGTATTCACAATTAACACTTTCTCATGGGTGTGGTATCACCCTCTTCCCCTTCCCTCCATCAAATTCCACATTGAAGTCAATGGTCATTTTATTGCAACACTCCTATTCCAGGTAATACTTCTGCTATATAAAGTAATTCATATTTTGCTAGCAGCATTAGTAATTTGCCTTCAGCATTGACAGTAATACAAGCAATAATGGCTAGAGAACAAGCAGTGCTCTGGGAATACTTCTACAGTATTAGAATGAGAAATCCCACAGCATGCATTTAAGATAAGTTGATGTAGCATAAAATTGCATGCTATGGCACATTAGTCAACAGAAAGCAGATGCCATTGTTTTCTAAGGAAAGTCACTGCTCACAATGGCCTCTTGCAAGGCTATCCCATTCACACTACATATGATCAGGGTCTTTTTTCTTTTTCCTAGGTCTAGTCTCCATTTGATGTACATGAGTAATTCCAATTAACTTTAATACACACTCATCAAGAGAAGCTGATCTCCTACAATATAATGTACTTTAGAGGTAGAGGTTTCCTGATTAGATGAACAGAAAAAGTGCTTCTTACCTAAACTGTAACTTAGCCAATCCTACCACATGTTTGACAGGTCACTCAATAAATGAGTTGCCAGCTTTGTGTGAGCTGCTCTGTCTCATTTGGGTAGCAAACTGGCTCTCATTACTAAATTGTAGTCAGTAACACACAGAGATCACACACAAGCTTTCAGCATAAAGGAAAGGCAGAGAAAGATCCGGTTATGCTTCAGCAATTACTGGCTTGTTAGCCCTTTGGCACTGACCATGCGAACAGATGATCATTTTCGTGAATGGTATTCCTTTGTTTCAATTCACAGGCTGTATCCCCTGGTTGAAGGAAGACTCATATTATCAAAGGAAGTTAGCTTCCAATAGGTTTGTTAGTAGATAGTGACTGCAGCAGATCTAAGGCATACCATAGATGTCTGTTTCCATATAGAGAATTATTGAAGCTGGAATTCTCCAAGTTCAGGATGCCTGCTGGATCTTTCTGTACCACCTGTGCCCATTGTGATCTGGCTATGTGGTGACATTAAAAGGCATGCTTTTCACACACATCCCAACTATATGTATATGTGAGGTTATGTCAAAATTTACATCTTGGTAATGTACATTTCTTGTAAGGTGATAAGTTTCTATTTGATTTAGATAAAATAACCATTAAAACATTGCATAGCTTATATTTATGATAACTGTTTTATGGAACCTGCATTAGGGTGTGTGTGGAATACAGCGTGTACTTAGAGGGGGGCTGCTGTGCTCTGTTGGGGACTTATGTTGGGAAGAGAGCATGGTGGTCTGAAGGGGAAGGGGGGGAGGGGCTGCCAAAAGAAGGTGGCTTTAAAGTCTGTCTGGAACTCCATAATAGTCCCATGGGTGGAGACTGCTGGGGGATGTGTCCCTTGGGCAAGCTGGCTGCTCTTGGGGTCCACGCATTGACTGCAGACCCGCAAGTGAAACAAGAATTGTAGTAGCAGCAGTTCCTCTGGGTAGGATTTTCACGGTAGAGGGCCCTGCACCATTGGCTGAATACAGTCCGAAGTTACAAAGCTAAGGAAACACAGGACTTGGGACCTGGAGGTTTCTAAACACAACTATATTGACACTGGCAAAGCAGCAAAGATCCAGACTAACATGGCTACCCCTCTGATACTTGACACTGGAAAGGCAACCTGGGAAAGCACTTGAGAAGCTGGCTCCTGGGACACATGGACCGTGCTGTGTCCCGATTTGGCTTCAGGGAATTAATTATTACAGTGTACTCCTGATTATCTGAATAGCAGAGGAGAGGGACATGGATTTGATTCAGGTTATTGGGAGTTGGGATAGCTGAGAGGGCAGGAGTCATTCAGCACCGGGGGCTCAAGGCTGCTTCTCTTCACAGTCCTGGCTGGGGAGGGGTCTTAGCTCTGCCCCACTCACTCACTCTCATGACAGTGGGGCTGCAGAGGGTTTCCTGTGCTGTTGCTGGGCCAGTGATACCTAGTCACTGCAGGTGCAAGGTGCAGGGCAGAACAGAGACCCCTCCCCCCAGCTGGAACTCTACTCTGCCCTGCCAGGATTATGGTTGCCAGGCAGTAGTGCTGGAAGGCCCTGAGAAGTTTGAGGGGGGTGAGGGGGCAATGCACCTGGACTGTAGCCTCCCTTGCTCTGGTCCTCCCCCCATGGCCCCACCTGCACTCCACTCCCCCTGTGGCTCTGCCTCTGCTCCACCCTGAGGTCCTGCCTACACTTGGCCTCTTGCCCCAAGGTCCTGACCTCAGTCTGTCTCTTCCCATCCCTGCTCCACCTTTCCTCAAGGCCTCACCCACTCCTGGCTCCTCTCTGCTTCTTCCCCACCCCACCCCACACTCCCAGACAGGAAAAAAGTGGGAGGAGATAGCGCTCTAAAAGTGATGGGGCTGTGGCCCCCTGCTCCTGCTGTTCCAGTGCCCTTGTTGCCAAGTGTCTGGTTTTTGACCAGAAAGTCCAGTTGGAAAGTGCTCCTGGCAGTGTCTGTTCAGCACTGCTAACCGGACACTAAAAGTCCAGTTACAGGAGTAACTGCAGTCAGCCTCCCCACCAGGAGGGTGCGAAGAGCAACTGCAGCTCAGAGAGAGAGAAACTGGCTGGGAAGGACCTGGCTCGGGAAGAGAGAGGTAGGTACTGGTTCCGTGCCACCCCAGGGGGATCCTGTCTGCCTGCCCCACCCTGCTGTGCTTGCCCATGGCCTGGCCTTGCTCCTTACCCCATGGGGGTCCACAGATATGTTTGGCACCAGTCCCACAAAAAAATAATTTGGCCCTGGCTCCTTGCACTGCCCCAGGAACCGTTCAGCCACATGGTAGCCACCACTTCAGCCAGGGGCTCATCCTCCTCGCAATCCGGGGGCGGGGGGTGAGGCGGTCTACTTTGTTATCTGAAGTTGAACCTCTGCATTATGCGAATCCCTTCCTTGTCCCTCATGTATCTCATGCTGAGGGACAAGGCAGGGATTTGGATTATGGGACGTTTATATAACAAGGTTTTGGCTAAATAGGAGTACACCGTAGTCCCTTCTTGAGGTACAGGGTTGAGGTTGCTGGTACTAGGTGTCTATCAGACTGGGGAGTTTGGTATTTGCAGAAGTTTTGGTGCATTCCAAGGCAAAATATCGGAATTTGGAGCTCTGTAACTTAGTAGCTTTACTTCCATTTTTTTTTAAAGCTTAATAATGATGTGCAACATTCCTTATGTTCTCCAAGGGGGTTTTCAATCATCTACAGACAAAGAGCATCATAGTACAAAGTTGTCTTTCAGCTTGAGAAGAAACCTTATGGGTCAGATCGTCAGGTGGCATAACTCCCTTCAGCTACCCAAGGCTTGAGGTGAAAAGCAGTAGGGCCCATGCACTTTGTAGTAATGTTTTCCAGTATCTTAAGGGGCCAGTAAGTTTCATCTTCTGAGTAAAATAACTTAGTGTGCATGGACCTGATCCTGTGAAATGAGTGTCTTCTGCAAGATGCAGTCTGTTTTATTGCTTATGATGCATGTGACATCTCTTCTGGACTGGTCACTCAGAATCAAGTTGATGTCACCTATATTTGCCCTGATCTGTACGTTGGGCTCAGAATTGCATTCCTGTAGCTTAAAAAATGCAGTTTACCACATTCTGTATAGCTGTGTTCATTGATATCTATAAAAAACCTCAACCAGCACCTGAGAAACTTGTATTTGAAATGGTTTTTTTTTTTTAGAGAACTGAAAATCAAACAATAGCCAGACATAAATAAAACTGAATAGTAATAGTAGGTTCTTCTGTGTAATTTCAGTAAATAAAATATTTACATTTTCAGTCTATTTCCTTCAGTGCCCTTTATTTAGGAACAATGGGTAATGTGTTTAGTTGCCTTGAAAGAATGGGGTTTGAACTCTAGGTGACTTGGCCTGAGGCCCGAGCCACAGAAGCGTGGGGGCCAGAGGCAGGCAGCTGATAGGGGATCTTGGTAGAGCCAAAGATCATGGCAACACCCCTCACCGATGCAAAGGGGAGATGCGAGGATGAGTGAGCTCCACCGCAACTATCTTCTTATGAATTCTAGGTTTTGATTTTATGAACAGTTTGTGTATTTAAGAAACCCTGTTTTTCTATCAGTACCTGGTCAGAGATGATATAGGGGGTCAAGATAGGGGGAGGGGGAAGCCTTCCATAACTCTACATGGCAAAGCTTACATGTTAAGGAACTTATTGCTCCTACGAGCATGATAGATATTTCATGGACCCCCTAGTAAGAACCAGGCATGCCTGCCAGGTGTACTAGTAGCCTTCTGTTGTGTGTGACAAAGTGCATTAAGTCTGTGCTTACTCATGTGCTTGTATTTGGTCAGGCAAAAAGTCTTTTCCCTTCATTGTACTGCATATCAGATAACTACTCAAACATACACAAAGCATTTCATTGAAAGACTGCAACCCAACCCAGCCTCATGCATGGCATTTTTGTGTTTTTGTTGTTTTCTTCTCCTTTTGGGAACAGAGCTTCAAGGTTTTAAGGAAAGACAAGTGCAATTTCTGTTTTAAAGCAGCCTTGCTCGTTCACCTTCCTCACTTCAAATAAAAGTACATCTCAAAGAGATGATTGCATGGTAAAAACAACAATGCTTACTCACCTCCCTTTCCTTGGCTGCACTTGGGAGGAGGTAAATGTTTCTGATACTAAAGAGAGAGCAGGCTTGTTTCAGAAATTGATTTATAGTTCCTGTGAATAAAGAAGACAGTAGAACAAGACAACCAGGGATCATTTAGGCAACATATTTGAAGAGGGATACACTTGAAAGCACTTAAAATAAAAGGCTGAGAACTGTGGCAAAACAAAGGATATTGAAAGACATTAAACATTCAAGTGCTGATTGATGGTGACTCTTAGGAGTTAACATGCTTATGAGAGCAAAACCTGAATCCCTCTGTAGAGGCAATGTATCTGAAACTGTCTTTAATAAAATAACGAAAAGACCAAGCAGACAAAAATCAAAGAAGAAATGGGTAAAATACACATCAAATCTGAAAATATTTCTGAACAATGAAAATGGGAATCTATGAAAGGGTAAGGAACAGCCATGATAAACAAAACCCAAAGTGCAGAATAATATATTTTGAAGCATGAGGGTTTATAAGATGAACTCAAACTCTTCATGAACCCCGTTAGTTACAAACTTTCTCTATGGGCAGGTTGTCCTATCATTGTTTATTTCAGGGCTTCTTGCACCTTTCTCTGAAGCAGCTGATAGTAGCCACTGTTGGAGGTAAGATACTGGACTAGATACTCCACCAGTCTGATGGAGTATGGCAATTACAGTGTTCATAGAAGATTATATGGTAGGAAGTGAGTTTATTTTAGAGATGGAAGATCTTGAAAGTTCAGAGGTTCAATTGGATTAAGCTCACAGAAGTTTGTTCAGAAAGTTTAGAGAAGCACTATCTGAATCTGCAATGTTGGATACAAATATTTTCAGGAGTTTCTGTTGGAGCTAGGCAGAGGCATGCATCAGATATTCTTTAAAGAATTTTTTAAAAATGTTTCATCCTTTTTGAACCTCAATTTCAGTTTGGGTTCAGGTCATGATTTTCTTAAAGATTCTGGTCAGTGCACCCAATCTTGATTTATGAGGAACAATGTGATGGCTTTTAATGGGATTTGTACCAGCAGATATTGCAGTCATCTGTCTGCATTTTTCTCCCTTAATATTTTTGGAGAAGTAACAAGAGTGTTTCAAAATTCAATCTGTTTACTGCAGATGTTATTCTGGATGATGTGGTCTTTAAGGGATGTATTTCATAAGGATTGTTGCTAGTTGTCTGGGTTTTTCAATGCTGCTTTATTTGCAAATACTACAAATTAAGGGTCCAAAATGTGTTGTAACTTGAATTGAAGAGCTGTGTAAAGTTTGCTTTGCCTGTACAAAGGGAGCATGATTGGGTCTCATAAAGGCAGGAAATAAGAATTTCCATTTCTTATATTAAGATAACAGGCTCTGCAAATTTCTGTTGTCTGTCCTATGATGAATGGACAAAGCCATAAGAATTGCAAGCTTTTAAATAAGGCTTGCAGCCATTTATATAGAAGTCTTCTACACTTAGCACAGTCACTAATGCTGCTGAGTCAAATCATAGCTGAGTGTGTGTTGTAGTTATTTTCAGGGCAGTGTTTAGGCATGCTGATTGGAGGTGCGGAGGGAATCTGTGCCACACACATTCTGAGGATGTCATTCTCTGAGGTTTCACTGTTGCATCTTTTTTGTGAGCACCAAATTCATTTGAAATGGAGGGGAGGAAGATGTTGTTATGTTCTGGGGGACAATCCCAGATGAAGAGCTGTTACCTCTTACCCTATAATCCTTAAGTGCCCAAAGCTTTGCTACTGTAGTTCTCTGCCTGGGATGCCCACAGTCAGCAACGAGCATGCCCTCTGTCTATGTATGGGGCCGCCCTAGTCCAATGCCTTTGATCCATGAACCTGTCTGCAGACCCAAGGCTTCCACCAGCCTTGGTTAACATCTGATAGTGACTCTACACTTCCTTAGCCCTGAATTTTCCCCCAGAAACACTTGTTTTGGAACAACCAGGGGAAAGTTAATTTGCTGCTCCTTTAGGGTCAATATCCAACAGTTTGTTACTTCAGCTGGAGTTACCCCTACATAAAGTTCACTCAAACTGTGAGGAAGGAAACATGGAGTCTACTGGTGAAGGAAGTTTCCTACTGAGTGTGATGTTGCCTAGCAGGCTGCCAGCTAAAACCTAGGCAGCAGACTAATTCACTCGCATGCTAATAGAAACCAAAGAAATGGTAAAAGATCATAGTGTGTTCAAACCCATGCACTTGTTAGAATAGAACAAAAAGGGATGTTCATATACATGGCATATTCCCGATAATTACATTTGCCCTAAATTCTTGAAATCTAGAGGAATGCTAATAGTGTTGTCTTCACTCATCTAAAACTTGTTGATTTACATTGACCTAGGGCTATCTAAGTACAAATGTATATTAGTAATTAGATGTGAGTTCACTTATTATGTAAAACTTCCTGAAAACTAATGAAAGATTGTTTCTGGCTATCACACTGTGTTTACATTATGTTTGCGCCTTGGAAATGTAAATGAAAAAGCAAGGACCATTAAACAACAAAGGATTTACAGTCCCAGTCTGCATTTCCTAATCTTCATCATCAAAGGAAGCACATAAATGGGGCAAGACGCTGGTCAGCATGCCTTCTGTGAGTGGGGCCTATAAATACTGATTCAAGGGAATGATCCTGTATCTCTGATCTATTTGGATGCTGTCGAGGGTGTTCCAGATGCAAGACCGAGGTCGCTAAAGCCATTTTGGGCAACCCCGGAGAGACTTATGGAGAACTAGCAGATTAGACTACAAACTTAGACTCACCTGTAATGTATTTTACCTGCTTTAACTTCTCAATAATTTTCATTTCTTTTTCTTAGCTAATAAATCTTCAGTTTACTAGAGAAATTGGCTACAGTGTTGTCTTTGAGATCAAGAGTATCCATTGACCTGGGATAAATGATTTGTCCCTTGGAGTCGGGAGTAACCTAATGTGTGGTGAATTTTGATTTTAATAACCTTCCATAATAAACTCCAGTTTGTCTGAGGGGCTGGAGAGCTTAAGGGAACTGTCCATGGCAAGACTAACATAGTAGTCCAGGAGTATACATTTGTTACTGGTTTGATGAAATCTAATTATAGGATATACCACCAGTTTGGGGTGTCTGCCCTGTTTTCTGACAGCCTGACCTGAGACTGGCACTCTCAGCTATAAACCATACCAGACACAGGGACACTTGCATTGTCTGCTACAATGCAAATTATGTAGGTCCTGCCCCTTCTGCTGTAATTACATGAACATTAAATCTGTGGGTGTCAATCTCCTCCCCCCCATGAGAGTGTGGGGTTTGCCTCCATCCCTTGTTAGCTTGATGAGTCTGTTTAGGCAATATGTAAATACATTCTCATTGGGTTTTTTAAAGTCCTCTGGCAGTAATTTCCAGGTGGAAAAAACACATTCTTTTGTCTAAGGTGGGGTAACTCCTGCTCAGTTGACAAACACATTTTAAGAAATATAGTTTCAGTTTCTCCACAACTCTGCATCAGTTGCTTGCACCTGCATTATGCCATATGAATAACCACTGAGTCATGAAATTTTCATTGGTACTCTGCATGATACTTGACAGATACATTCCATGACATTAAAGAATTGGGGTACACTGAACTTGTTAAGCAAGCTGCAATTCATTGCCAGGTATCTTGGAGCCATTTGCCCTCCATCCTTGGGCTGGTCTTAAAGCCACAGATAACTTTCAGTTTAAATACAAGTAGGAAAATTAGAGTGAAAAGAAATGGCCACATTGACCATCTACATGAAGACTGTGTTTACATTTTAACTGTGCTGGGTGTAATAGCACACTTGGTCTGGACACTTCATTGAATAATTCATAAAGAGGTCTAGTTAAAGCCAAGGCAGCAAGTGCTGTTAGCTGTGACATAACAGACCCAGGGGAGAAACTGCCAGGTGGCATCATCCCACACAAACTACCTGCCAGGATAACTCCAAAGCAGTTTGCAAACTAACAGCTGTGAAGACAGAGCAGCCCTTACGAGGGGAGTACAGCTAGCCCCCTCTTGTGAATCCTACCAGGATTCAGGACCAGGAAGACCAGAGAGATTCTTCTCCACCACCTTCTTGCTTTCCTCATGCAAGGGATGAGGTGAAAAGTGTCCTTCTGCACCAGACATTGAAGCTGGTAATGGAGAGTAAGGATCCAGCCAGCTTGCACCTGGCCAGTGCCCAGGGCTTCAGCAATAACTCAAGATCCCAGTATCTCAGTTAACCTATACTGGACATGTGCTATAAAGTTGTTGCAAATAACTCAATAGTCCATGTGATGCTGGCAGACCAGGTGTCAGTTCATACCAAGGTCCCTAGACCTCACTGAACATTGACAAATGCATAGGTGGAAACTAGTCTGGCTCACCTGTAATAGTATTGTTAAACTAGGTATTAGATCTATAGAGATATGTTTGACTTCATGAAACACTTGAGAGTTGCTTCATGCATTCATCTCACTTATTATATCTGTATCCTATGTTATAAAGTAATGTTTAAGTATTTGCTTTGTAACTATAAAAGTGTTTGCTATGAAACTGGAAACCCTGACAGTCAGGAAAGAAGCTTTACCAGGTGTGAGATACTAGTTTTCCATAGGAGGTGTTATCTCCTAGCCAACAAAAGAAAGCCAATAGATACCAAATGGACTATTGTGGAACATCAGTGGACAAAATATTTTATTATTTGCTCCCCACACTCCATGAATAGGGGATGTGCAAAAATCCTCATCGCATCATGGTTTGAACTCTGGGAGAAGGGAATAAAAATCCCTGACCAGAAAGATCTCTATCACTCTGCTGCTTGGAATTTGGAGAAGGCAATATTTCTAAGCATAAACAAGGATCCCCAAGCTGCTTAGTTTGGGTTAGCCCTAAAGGACAAATAGAAGCTGGTTTAATGTGCAAGATCTATTACTTTTTGAAACCTAACTCGTGTGTGTTTACCAGCTTAAAAGTAACTTATTTCTTTTCTGTAATTATTAAAATAAATGTTTATTATAGAACTGGCTACAAGTGCTGTCTTTGAGAGATCTAAGGTACAATTGACATGGTGTAAGTGATTGGGAGTAACCGGAATATTGTGATTTTTTGATGTGAGGGGCCATTTATCGCAAAGACAGGCTTGCCTGGGTGGCAAGATAGACCGGAGAGCTCAAGGGGGGGTTGTCTGTGACTCCATGTTAATGCTGACATAGTGCTTGAGCAGTTAACACTTGATACTTGCTTGGTGAAATCTCATTATAGAACGCAACCATTTTCGGGTTTGTGTGCTGGTTTGTAACAACTTGCCCTAAGGTTGGCACCCATGTTCATGAACCACTCTAGGCAGCTTGACAGTCCAATATCCCTCCTCAGAAACACCTCCTGTGCAGTTTGTTGAAGGTGAAAAACGTACACTGATAACAGCCAGGCTGTGATATGGGAAAGATCCTTCTTGTCTCCTTAAAAGGGGGCTGGCCAAAACCCAGGACAAACTGGGAAATTGAGCAGCAGACACAATAAAACAAGTACCCATGGGAAGGGCAAGTGGAGAAAGAAAACAGTTTTATTGGCAGCCCATGTCCAGGAGAAGCAATATAAGCTGCTCCCTGCTTCATGGGGGGAGCCATGAGTTCCCACTGGGACTGTGCAGTCAGGCCGAGAGGGTAGGAGCCAAGGGTGATTTCCCAATCATACTATGCTCAAGCCCAGTCTATGCATGAGACGTCACCACCACTTCCTTCCATCCCAGTCAGGACTCCAGTAGCGTGTTTTCCATTGTCATTCCAGCTAGATCTCACCCATGGCAAATGAGAAGGCCTCATGCATGGAACACATGCATCATTCTTCCCTTTTTGCTTGGGCTGGAAGTGATAGGAATGGCTATTTGGAGATGTGGATGGTATTTTAGTGTGTGAAAATTGGAAGTGTGCCTTCTTTAACATATATGAACATTTGTAATGTTCAGTGTTCAATGACTCATTATTTTTTTTCATCTTGACAATTGTATCTAGGAAATTGATTTGTACAGGAAAGTAATAGCAATGGTGAGGAGGAATTTAGTGACGGCATTGCAAAATGCTTTAAAAATTGTCAACTTCTGTTGGCATAAATAAAAATACCAGCAGTCCACTGGCAATATTTGAAACACTTATTTGTTACTTGTAGTCTTTGATTAACTGTAAGAAAATTGATGAACTGTGGTGCCATCTGGGTGTCCATAGCTATGGCAGTGACATGTAGGAACATGTCATTGTTAAAACTAAGTGATTGAATTCATGCTTACAATCTGTTTTGTGCTAGTGTCCTATGGATATTGATGTTCTACGGTTGAAATGAGGAATTAGGAAAACTATTAAACACTGAATTTAGCACAGATGTTTCTATTGTAACAGATTAGTAAAATTTCAGTATTCAATGGCCCTGAAACACCCACTTTTATCTTTGGAACCCAGTGTTAGCATTCTGGAGTCTTCTAGGAGAGAGGGAATTTTTTATAGAAAACATTGGAATCTTCTCTTACTTTCTGCTTTGCTTCATTCTGGGTGTATTTAATTTATATGTGGAAATATTTTACCAGGGGCAAAATAGCTAGCACAAAGCTAGCTCTCTATCGGTGAGTAGCAACTATTGCAGCCAAAGGCACTGCAAACAAGTCACAGGGCATATGCTATATGCACAAGCGAGAATGTGGTAACTGAGAGAGCATGATGGTGATGGTTGTGTAGCCATGATATACTCAGCCAAAGGACCAGTTTGTGCTTGTTGCTTTTTTAAGCAGATTTCGTTCAGCCAGTAGCTTTAAGCAAATGAACATACTTGCCTAAAAGAGGAAAGTTAGCGAAGGGCTAATCAGATGACAAGACTGATCAGGTGTGTTCTGTGGGAGGGGAAACAGGTGAGTGTTACATGAATGGGGTCATTACAATAAAGCAGCTTAGCAACTCTTCTCTTTAGGTAGGTTTTTCTGTATGTTCCCTGTCCCCTTCTGCTAGATGTATGGCCTCAAAAATTTAGGGATTTCAAGATTACTTTTACTCTTTGTCCTACTCTCTCTTACTCTCAGCGTGAACTGAAATCAGAAAAACATGGCAGACTTACAAAAGTCCATAAGAAACCTTACTAACAACAGTCAGTGTCCCATATAACAACTGGAGAATGTTTAAAAAAAAAAGCCAAAAGAATATTTGAGGTCTAGGAAATGCGCCTTGGAATGAAAGAGTTTGGTCTATGTTTATTGAGGAGAATCTCAACAGGTGACTTGATCAGTCTATGGGTAGCTACACAGGAAGAAGATTTCTAATATTACAGGACTCCTTTGTCTTAGTCAAACAGTGTTACAAGATCCAATGGCTGGAGGATTAAGTTAGAAACCTTCAAAATGGAAATAAAATGACCATTTGTACAGTGAGGGCAATTGAGAACTGGGACAGTTTACCAAGAGGGATGGGAAATTCTCCATCACTTGAAGTCTCTCTAAATGATATACTCTAATGTAATCACAAGTTATTGGGTTTGATGCAGGCATTATTGGTGAAATACTATGATTCTCATTACGTAGGAGGTCCAGGTAAGCTGATCAGAATGGTCCCTTTTTGCTTTAAAATCTATGAATCCACAACGCACATCACAGATAAATCAGAGTTATTATCTACAAAATACCACGAAAGCTCAAGTTCATTGATCCATCCTGTGATGTTCCCCTCTGGTGTTGTCTGGACCAGTGATCTGCTAGGCCACTCCAATCCTTGACTTTGGGAGCCAGCCTTACACAGCTCTGCTGTGAGAACCCCCACTCCTGGGCTGTTCACACACAGCCTCTGGCATGTAAGCTGCTCCCAGCTACTTGCAAGTGAATGACACTAGCCAATATCTCTGGTCCCAGACACAACCCTAGAAACCTCCATCTTGCAGTGTCCAGTTATGCCCGCTGGTCACTGCAAGATTATATAAGTTAGTCAATTTAACAAAGAAATTGATATGTATCAGGCTTGTTATCCCAAGGGGAGTCTCTGACACTCTTCAAACCATATGCATTGCTTCAGGTAGAATAAACAAACAAATTTATTAACTATAAAGATAGATTTTAAGTGATTATAATTTAAAGCATAAGAAGTCAGATTTGGTCAAATGAAATAAAAGCAAAACACTTTCTAAGCTGATCTTATATCTAAGCTGATCAATATCTTTAAAACTTAGATGCTTCTCACCACATGCTGGCTGGTTATTTTTCAGTTGGGCTCTCCTCTTTGATCAGCGTTTCAGTTGCTGCATGGTGGTGGTGTCTGTAGATGTAGGTGGAAGAGAGAGAGCATGGCAAAATGTCTCTCCCTTTTATCATGTCCTTTCTTTCTTCTTGGCTTTGCCCCCCCACCTTCAGAGTCAGGTGAGCATTACCTCATTGCAGTCCCAAACTGCCGAAAGGAAGGGGGTGACTCCCTCGAGGGTCTAACAGATTCTTTTGTTGCTGCCTAAGCCAGTGTCCATTGTTCCTGTGAGGCTGGGCTGGCTTTGTCCCATCCATGCCCTGATGAGGTGTGAACTGCCTCTGTTCTTGGAGAGTTTTTGCATGGGCTTGCTTTGAGCCATGAGGCTACATTTTCTGCCTCATAACTATATACATGAAATTATAACCTATAACCTTCCTATAACATTACTATAACAATTACTGTAACATCACTATAACAACCATGCTCAGTGCATTATGAGCCTTCCAAAGATACCCATGACAAACTTTGCATTGGATACTACACAGTCATTTTATAAAGATGAACATGGGGGTGTAGGGTGTTCCCCCGAGGTACAGAGCGTGTCACATCCCACTCTTTCATATGCTACACACAGCATAAATGCAAACTATTTTTTATGCTTGGAAGCTGAGTTAATTTAAAGTATTGGAACATTATTTAGTGTGTCACTTATATATGACCTGGCAGGAAAAGACCCTTCTGTTTTTTAAAACAAAACACATAGTGATGGCAGTGGTTGTTTTATTATTAATAGAAAAAATATGAATCAATTATATTGCTGCTAACATTACTAATGTGTTCTCTTTCTGTCTTCTCTTTAGCTTCCCCTTATTCCTATATTCTGCTAGTGTGAGATCTCTGTCTCTCCCTTGCCTCATCTTTATCCATTGTCAATTATTTCTCCTTTCCTATACTTTCTCCATGATACTGGTGTTCCATGAAACCAGCGAGTTCTCCTGAGTAGCAGCTTGTCAAAGCATCTACAGATCTGCCTCCTTCTGACTAACAGTCTCATTTAAGAGTTGAAAGAAGTATCACTTTGAAAAAATGATGTGCAGGTGCCTGTGCAGCTTCACAGAAAGCTGTGATAAAAGGCACACAGTGCAGGTGTGCTTAGATACACTACCAATTTAGTTTGGAAGTTGAAGTGAAAAAACCCCACACAACAGGAAAAGTAGCCTTTTGGTTTCTGAAACTTGCTGAACTGAATAGTTTTCCTCCCCTGAAAAGCCATTTTTAAAAAATGACAAAGCTCTGCTCATTAAAGACTGGTGTGGGAGTGTGGTCTAGTTGTTAAAGCATAGAATTGGAAATTAGGTGACCTGTGTTCTGTTTCTGCTCTGCCACTGACTTCCTGTGTGACCTTGGGTAAGTCACTTGACCTCCCTGTGGCACTGATGTCCCATCTGTACACAGAGTTTAATAATGTCTACCTCTTGGGCGTGTCGTGAGGCTGAGTGAATTGTCCATAAAGTGTTTTATAAGCACCTTTCCTCCAAATACCACAAGCCAAAAGTTAGCTCTGGCCCAGACTGAGTGCTTGAAGATGTATTCAGACTAGTTGGTGGTGGTAGAGCTTAAGGACAGTGTTGGCTGTTTTTCCTTTATAAATTTCTGCTATTTTTATACAGTAGAACTCACTTAAAGGAATGCCCGGTAAAGGAATAGGAGATAAGGTGGATGAGATCTTTTTTATTGGGCCAACTTCTGTTGGTGAGAGAGACAAGCTCTTGAATGCCTCTCTTTCACCAGCAGAAGCTACTCCAATAAAAGATATCACCTCACCCACCTCGTCTCTCTAATACCCGGGGACCTGACACAGATACAACACTGCATACAACAATATTAAAGGAATAGACATTTTAAAGGAATACATTTCTCCCTACACATAACTGTACATTCCCATACCAAAAACGTCTGAGTTAGTGTTTTAGATTATAGATCGGAGTTATCCAAAACATAAAAGCAAAAAATTACAACCGTTTTGCAATCCCTCTTCCTGCCTGTGGTGGTGGGAGGGAACCAGTGCTGTCTGCCACTTTCTGGGTAGAATTTTGTTATCTTAGCTCAGTCAGGGTTCAATTTCTGACTCTTTTTTTCCCATCGTAGGTTTGTTTTTAGAACAAAACAAAAACAATTCTTTATGAATTTTGTTTGGCACTTCACACCTCTACTGCCTGGAATGGTGGATCCAAAACCCTAAGCCCAGCCTGTCTTGTAATGGACTAATTCCCTTCAAAGGTAGCCATAGCTGCTGACTATTTTGCCTTGTGAGAGCCATGTGTCTAATCACTGCTTGGTCTGCCCCTATAGATGGACACCTCTCTAAACTGTGTCATCTTGAGCAATCCATGAAGCGCACCTTCATTCCTTCAAATTGGACACTGAGCTCCAGAATGGGCTGTCCACGAAGACCCAGTTTCAGTATCCCTGATACCCATGATCAGTATTGGAAAGAGACCGGCCCAGTGCTTGCAGGCCAAGAGTCATGTATTCCAAAACCCAGGTCTGCTCCCAAGGCACCTGTGGCACTATAGGTTGGTACTGCCTCTCATCTCAGAGGCAGGGAAAGAATAGCTCATTGCACTAAGCACAGCTCCCAAGACAAGAGAAGCTGAGGCTACTAGCCTTCCCTCTAGGGTGACCAGACGTCCCAATTTTATAGGTACAGTCCCGATTTTTGGGTCTTTTTCTTATACAGGTTCCTACTACCCCCCACTCCCATCCCGATTTTTCACACTTGCTGTCTGGTCACCCTGCTTCCCTCTCTTCCCAGAAGCATAACACACAACCCTCTCAAGTGTCACTGTTTCAGCTTCTGGTTCAATACTGAAGGGCTTTGGGACAACTACAGTACCTATATCATTATTTTTACCAGGCGTGACTGGAATAATCACCAGCCGATGTGTACTAGAGGCTATCTCCAGAGTGTACTCCACCAGTTCCAATCCCTATCCATTTCCCAATGCCTTACCTGCCCTTTGCAGGGACGCTTTTCCCTGAGGAATAACTGAAAGAGGAGGTGGCCTCCCAGACTCTGCTTTTGGATATCACACTTCCACAATTTAATTAATTAAAATACAAAGGAGCGCTAGCCTTCTCCTAACTGCAATGGGAAGCTTCACAAGTCCAGGAGGGGGTTATTTTTGGAATCAACATAAAAATCTAGTTTTCCTGACTGTTCAAACTACACAAAAAATTTTTAATTCTAAGATGATACTAGTAACAATGTAGGACTTTTTTTTTCTTATTCTGTTTAGCTAGAGTGTGTCTGACATTTTCTACTGTTTGATTTTTCTGGTTGCTAAATTATGAAATTAGCTATAAAATTAAACTCTGTTAATTTACTGATTGCATAAGACAACATTTGGGTAGATCAGTTTCAAATAATACCAGGTTCATAGGTATTTGATAATTCATTGTGCAAAGGCGTTTACCCTTCCCATCTGCTGCCTTTGTTTTTTTTAATGCTCTTTGCAAGGTCTATGGAGATTTTAAGCTTTAATCCTGGTTACTAGCTTTTTCAAGCTGTTATTCGCCTTTTTAGATGAAAAGCACTACAGGCTTATGGTTGGAAATATGAGATTCTTTGCTCCACATTGAATTCAGATTCAGCTCAAGCCACTTCTGCTGTAAGCTGCCTTGTTATATTGAAGAAGAAACTACAGATCAGACAAAAATTTTCAGAACACATCAACATCTTACAATCAGTTCTGTTGTTGCCATGTTGGTCTCTTTAATCAGTTTTTTGTCAGTTAATGGAGCTATTCTTAGTCATAGTTTCAGAACAATTGTAAAATAATGGAGCAGTGATGCATTGGCAGAATGATTGTGTTAAATCACTCATTTTGTATTCATTAGAAATCTTAGATACATTTGGACAGATACATTTATGCATTTTATATAAAGTATAGTGCAGTGTGTTAACCTATAAGTGGAGTGATGGCAGCTTATTAAACAGCTGGATTTAAGCAATTCCTACTACTGGATCAGAAGCTCATGTTAAAATAGGTATTTTTCCTAGAGACAAATATACTAGCAATGAACCAGCTAAAGCGTTCTTATACCACTGCCCTCCATTAGATGCACTCAAAACTAATCTACTCATTCCCATAATTACAGGAGAATTCCCATTAATGTAATTGTTAGAAGCCTATACTTTTGGAGCGGGGGGACCAGAGTTCTATTCCCGATTTTGCTGTGAAGGTCCATTTGGCAATGGTGTTGAAGACAACCATGAAATCTTACGTAACTAGCGATTTGTTACAATCTGCATTATACACTGCTTCATTTTGAAGTAAATAATGCAATGTATTGCTTTATCATACTATTCTGTACTTTTGGAAAGATGAAAGCAAATGTACTGTTAATAAATTTTGCTTGCATCATGTCAACCACATTTTTTTAAACATTATGCCTGTGAGCATGGGCTGTGATTTATTGCTGGATGGTGCAAAATGATTTTGAGTAATTTATTTTAGACAATAGGATTTGATAAAATAGAAGAGTTCAGTACATATCTACATCTTCAGGTTAGAAAATGTGCTTGGGTTATTATAAATCAAACATTGAACATGTTACTGTAGAATTGCACTTTATTGAAATGTGAAAGTAGTGAAAGAATTGCATGTTCATTCTAAAGGCTTTCACAAATTATGCCCAACTTCATCTGAGCTGTGCCAATATCTGAAAGGCCCCCATACAATGAACAGATACATAACTGAAGAATGAGGCACTAAGTCACACTGGCTATGATTTGAACATGTCACTCCAGAGTTTTATACCTCTTTCTGAGACCACTAATCTAATCTCTACAAAGCAATCTTATTCTGTAATCAGCCTGATACATCTTGGGGTGTTCATCTCTCTGCGTGGCAATACTGATCTACTTCCTCCTGGTATCATTTGAGGAGAGTAATAACCATCTCCCTTGCCTCTGAAGACTTGTTTCCCCCCAGGGACGGTGCAACCCATTAGGCAATGTAGGTGGTCGTGTAGAATGCTGGCATTTGGGGGGTGGCACTTCAGGTCCTTCAGCGGTGACTGTGGAGGCCGGATCTTCAGCCACCCCGGTCGTTGTTGGCATTTAGGAAGAGGACCTGGGGTAGGGGGGGTGCGGGGAGGGCCACCTGCAGCAAGTAAAGGGGGGCATGGCACTCAGGGGAACCGCTACCCGCTCCAGCTCACCTCTGCTCCGCCTCCTGCCCTGAGCATGCTGCCCTGCTCCGCTTCTCTCCCTCCCAGGCTTGCGGTGCCAAACAGCTGATTGGTGCCACAAACCTGGGAGGTGGGAGAAGTGGAGCGGCGACGGCGTGCTCGGAGAGGAGGCGGAGCAGAGGTGAGCTAGGGCGGGGAGCTGCTGTGGGTGGGGTGCCCTCAGGGCAGGTGGGTAGGAAGCTGCCGTGGGGGGGGTGCCTTAGGGGCAGGGGGGGCGGGGAGCTGCCACAGGGCTCGTGGGGGGGGCAAGGTGGAAGTTTTGCCTAGGGCGAGAACATCTTTGCACCTGCCCTGCTTCCCCCTTTTTTAAGGGCTGAAGTTAGCATCCTTTCTTCTGGAGTATCCAAGAGTGCTTGTCCCTAGTGTAACAATCTGTACATCCAACACCAGTTATGTTGAATGAAATCAACCTTTATTTGGAATCTCTTTATGTTGATAGAAAATAAGGAGAATGTCCAAATCAATGTTGTAAATAAATGAGGGCTTTGGAGTGGAGCCCAGAGCTGGAGTGCAGAGCAGCTCCGGAGCAGAGGAGCTGCAGGTTTTTGCCTGGAGCTGGAGCGGAGTCGGAGCACAGCTCTAAAGCCCTGAAATAAACACATCTATTCTGACAAAAATGCTGCTAGATGTATAGAAAGTTTATGTTAAAGTATGGTAACATTACCTACAACATAAATGATGTAAATTTCTCTCTTTCTGTTTACAGTTGTTGGGGCTTATTCCTAACTTCTAGGAAACTGACAAAACTGTGTTCACTATCCCAGTAGGAAAGAAGTGTGTGCTTTGTTCAAATGTGTGCAAGAATATTGACTCTGTTATTGAAAAGTTTCTTGCTCAATCCAATTGATTAAATGTGACCATCAGAGGAAGAGGGAGGCATCTCATAAAGCTTATTAGTATCCTGTTTTTCCTTCACAATATGTGGGAAGATAAGGAATTTGTTTTAAATCTTCATATGTACAATTCAACTTTGTTAATGTGTCATATTGCAAATGACAATGCTGTGTACGTACTCCATAGATCAACGAAGGTTTTGCAAAACAATCCAGCTGCTTCTCTGACATTTCTGCTGTATTGTGTTCAGTTAGAACAGGAGCCTTCTTTATGTTTTTAATACAACTGCATCTTGGTGGTGCCAGGAAGCTTTTTGTTTCCCTCAAAAAGAAAAACAAAGATGCAGGAAAGACACCGCCTTAGTTGTGCACAATTACTCAGCTCCTGTTCTGTGATCATTAAAACAATTCCCTTCTGTTTCTATATAAACACACTTTTTTTTTCCTGGAGGGAGCTTGCCTAGCTTTGAGAGTTGGAAGTAAATATAATTTGAAATTAGACATTTGCTTTATCCCATGCTCAGTCACAATGGCCTATAATAATTAGTTACCCATTGATCATTTTTTGAGACTACTAAATAATTCAAATGAATTTAAACACATAAAATGGAAACTGTAAGACCAGAAACATAAAAGCATCCTGAAGCCAGACACTGAGTGCTATTTTAAAACATTTATTGAGAGAAAAAGAGATGCACTTAAACTGCATTGGATTTCTTAGATTTCACTTTAACAAATGCTTGCTCAATGACACCTGCCCTACCTGTTTTCCCATTTGGACCAACTTTATGATTATCTTGGCCTTTCCAGAGTATCAAAGCTTTTGTCTGGAGTTCTCTAAAGTGACTTTGGAACTGAAATAAAGATTGGAAAGACCTGAACACTGAGCTGCTTTCAGACCCTTTATATGTTTAACTCTTACAGGACAGCTCTTTATATGGAGAAAGTGCTTAATGGTTGGGTGTTGTATAAATGTTTCATTGGTATAAGTTTGAGATGAGTGTATTAGCCCCAACTGTTTATACAGAGAGAATGCAGAATAACTATTCATGATTAAAGCTGATCAGATGTGTTTAAACAGCCTCGCTAATTCTGTTGAGGGTTTAAGTTTGAGGCTCAGAACCTCATCATTGCTCTGTTAGCTTTAGCTGGGTAAAAGGGCTGGAGCAGTGTACAGGGGCTCACAGGATATGTTAACACTGCAGTTAAAAAACCCACAGCACCAAGTCTGAGCCAGGGTCAGCTGACTCAGATTTTCAGGGCTCAGGCTGTGGGACTATGAAATAACAGTACAGATGTTCAGGCTCAGGCTGGAGTCAGGGCTCTGAGACCCAGCCCATTCCTCAAGTCAGCTGACCTGGATCAGCTGCAGTTGATCTTTTATGGCAGCACAGACATACCCTAAATGTCCTGGTTGCATCCTTGGGAGGATTCCCTTGATGCAGATAGTATGGAAGACTGCTGTAAGGCTGCCCTTTGAGGACCCCATCTCAAGCCCTGGTTTAGGAGATGTACTGGGGTTTGCACAGGGTAGAAGAGGCATGTCTGGGGCCGGGCCACATTGTTGAGCACTATGATGTTCTGTGTAGCTCTGAGATGCATAGGGCAGCCCAGGGAGCCTTCTATGATTGGGCACCAAGCCTTAAAGGCACCTTAGCCTATCTTCCTTTGAGCTGTGAGTTCTGTGTTGTGCCTCTTGGGCCTGGTCTACACTATGAGGTTAGATTGAATTTAGCCACGTTAGGCTGATTTTATAAGCCATGTGACTACACAACCAATCCCATTCCATTGACCTAAAGGGCTCTTAAAATTGACTGCTGTACTTCTCCCTGGTGGGGGAAGTAGTGCTAAATCTTGGTTCGAATTTGGGGTAGTGTAGAGGCTGTGTTTGTGCAATTCAAAAGTATTGGGCTCGGGAGCTATCCCAGAGTGTTCCAGTGTGACTGCTCTGGACAGCACTTTCAGCTCCAATGCACTAGCCAGGTACATAGGTAAAGCCCCTGGAACTTTTAAATTTCATTTCCTGTTTGGTCAGCATGGCGAGCTCAGCAGCACAGGTGACCATGCAGTCCCAGAATTGCAAATAAGCTCCAGCATGGAGTGAATGGGAGGACACTGGATCTGATTGCTATAATGGGGAGAAGAATCTGTGCAGGCAGAACTCCGATCAGAAACGAAGAAATGTTAATTATATATATGCCAAATCTCATATATATGCCAAAATCCCTGGTGAAGAGAGGATACACCAGGGATACACAGCAGTGCCGCATGAAAGTTAGGGAGCTCAGACAAGCCTACCACAAGACATAGGAGGCAAACAGTCACTCTGGGTCAGAGCCCCATATATGCTGCTTCTATGATCAGCTGCATGGCATTCTAGGGCGGGACCTTTACCAGTACCCACCACTGTCCGTGGACACCTGCAAGGGGGGTAGTCTCACGCAACACAGAGGAGGATTTTGTGGATGATGATGAGGAGGAGAAAGAGGAGCAGGGAATGTGCAACAGGCAAGTGGAGATTCCGTTCTCCCCAGCAATCAGGACCTTTTCATCACCCTGGAGTCAATACCCTCCCAAGGCGGGTTTCCAGACCCAGAAGGCAGAGAAGGCACCTCTGGTGAATGCACATTTGTAATTACAGTACAGGGTTTAAAGCACCAGTGTTTTAACGTTTGATTTGCCCTGAAGAATTGGGATGCAATCATGGCCAGTACAGCTACTGGAAAAGTCTGTTAACGTATCTGGGGATGAAGCGGGAATCCTCCAGGGACATCTCATAAAGCTCTCCTGGAGGCATAGGCGCCAACTTTCTCCGGCGCCTGTGGGTGCCCGTGCCCCCCCACTCCTTCCCTGCCCTTTTCATCACCTCTGGCCCCGCCCCATTCCAACCCCATCCCCAAAGTCCTGACCCTAACTCTGCCCCCTCTCTGCCCGTATTGGATCCCTTCCCCAAATCCCCTCCCCGGCGCCGCCTCTTCCCACAGTGCACCACGTTCCCCCTTCTCCTCCCCCCCCACGAATCAGCTGCTTCATGGCACAAGCACTGGGAGGGAGTGGGGAGAAGCAGGACTCAGTGGCGTGCTCACAGAAGAGGCAGAGGCAGAGGTGAGCTGGAGCAGGGGGCCAGGCATGGCTACGGGGAGCTAAGCGGTGGGTGCTCAGCACCCACCAATTTTTTTCTGTGGGTGCTCCAGCCCGGAGCATCCACGGAATCGGCGCCTATGCCTGGAGGTACTCTGAAAGCCTTTGCAGGAAGGTTCTGGGGAGGGCTGCCTTATTTCGTCCTCCACGGTAAGACACTTTACCATGCCAAGCCAGTAGCAAGTCGTCTGGATCATTGCAGCACAAAAGCATGGCGGCGAATGTTCCTGGGTTTGGTTGCATTCATGGCAACATTCGGTCCTTTAATCTTTCTGTGTCAGCCTCAGGAGAGTGATATTATCCATGGTCACCTGGTTGAAATAGGGGAATTTTTGTAAGGGAACAGTTCTGTTCATGCTGGGCTGTTTGTGCTTAGCTAAAAGGGATCATCCGTGAGAATAGCCACGCAGTTGGGGGAGAGGTGTGCTGCACATCCAACCCAAAACTGTAGCCCCCTCCTTTTAAACAGCAAACCCAACCGGCATTTCTTGTGATGGGAAGGGAGGGCGCTGCAGTTTGAAACTATTCCTACATGTTATGAATGTGGAAGAAGCCAGCCCTGCATACCTTTTGGCTTACCATGGCTGCCTGGAAACTAAATTCTGTTTCCCAGCCATGTGTGATGTGTCACCATACTGGTAGGCACTCAGTATAAAAGGCAAAATGCGACCTTGTACCTAAAGTGCATATGCTGTCTGATGTGAATTGCTTGATTCACTGTGAAAGAGCCTCCCTTTTGTTCTCAGAAGTATATCTTCTTAAATTTTACTCTCCCTTTTTATCCTCCCGCAGGTGCAAATGTTTCTATGCTCCTTGTATTATCTCCCTGAGGTTATTGAAAATTAGAAGGTGAAAAAACCTCACTCGTGATGACATGTTTTCCAAGCTCATGCAGTCCTCCTCCACTGATAGGACACAGCTGAATGCACGGAGGCATTCAGTGGCAGAGGCCAGGAAAGCATTCAGTGAGTGTGATTAGAACATGCAGGAGGAGATTGTTGAGGCTAATGGGGGAGCAAACAAACCATGATCATGCATCTGGTTGGAGCTGCAGGAAAGGCAACAAGAGCACAAACTGCTGCTGCAATCCATTGTATAATTGCCTGCACTCTTCGCCAAGTTCCATATCCTCCTCACCCAGACGCCCAAGAACGCAGGGAGGGGAGGAGGCTCTGGGTAACCCAGCCACTCTAGCTGCCAGAGGATGGCCCAAGCAACAGGAAGGCTGACATTCAACAATTTGATTTTAGTGTGGTACAATAGTAGTGTGCCTTGTTCTTCCCTCCTCCACCACCCCACCCGGGCTAACTTGTTAGTGATCTCACTTTTTTTTAATAGATAAAAAATGCATGGATTCAAAACAATAGGGACTTTATTTCCTTTGCCAGCTGTGGATGAAGGAGGGAAGGGGATTGACTTAACGGGGAAGTAAATTCAACCAAAGGAGGCGGTTTTTGCATCAAGAAGAAACACACACAACTGTCCACACCGTAGCCTGACAGGTCATTAACTGGTTTTCAAAGCCTCTCTGATGTGCAGTGCATCTAGCTGTGCTCCTTCTAATCACCCTAGTTTTCTGGCTGTTCAAAACTGGCCGCCTGACGACTTGCCTCAAGCTCCCACCCCACCATAAACATCTCCCCCTTACTCTCACAGATATTATGGAGCACACAGCCAGCAGCAATAACAATGGGAATATTGGTTGTGCTGAGGTCTAACCTAGTCAGCAAACAGTGCTAGTGAGCTTTTAATATCCAAAGGCACATTTAACCACCATTCTGCACTTGCTCAGTCTATAGCTGCACTGCTCCTTACTACTGTCCAGGCTGCCTGTGTATGGCTTCATGATCCATGGGAGCAAGGGGTAGGCTGGGTCTCCAAGGATAACTATTGGCATTTTAACATCCCCAATGGTAATTTTCTGGTCTGGGAAGTAAGTCACTTCTTGCAGCTGTTCGAACAGCCAACAGTTCCTAAAGATGCGAGCATCATGCACCTTTCCCAGCCATCCCATGTTGATGTCGATGAAACGTCTCTTGTGATCCAATAGTGCTTGCAGCACCATTGAAAACTACCCTTGGCAGTTTACGTACTGGTTGGCAAGGTGGTCCGGTGCCAAGATAGGGATATGCGTTCCTTCTATCGCCCCACCACAGTTAGGGAACCCCATTGCAGCAAAGCCATCCACTATGACCTGCACATTTCCCAGAGTCACTACCCTTGCTAGCAGAATGTTACTGATTGCCTTGGCTACTTCGATCACAGCAGCCCCCATGCTAGATTTGCCCATTCCTAATTGATTCCTGACTGACCGGTAGCAGTCAGGTGTTGCAAGATTCCACATGGCTATTGCCACTCGCTTCTCAACCTGTCAGGGCAGATCTCATCTTTGTATTCCTGCACTTCAGGGTCAGGGAAATAACTCACAACAGCTCCAAGAAAGTGGCTTATGCTGCAAAGTTTCACAGCAACTGGGAATCATCCCAGACCTGCAACACTATGTGGTTCACCAGTCTCTGCTTGTGTTGCCAGGACCAAGCATTGGCTTTTTCACTGTATCAACCTTCCCCACTGCTGCCATGATGTCCTAATTACCACATCTTGTGCTTTCAGGAATGTCTGTGTCCATGTCCTCCTCATGATCATCCTCATGCTGGCATCTCCTAGCCAGGTTCTGCACATACTGCAGGATAATGCGCGAGGTGTTTACAATGCTCACAACAGTAGCGGTGAGCTGAGAGGGCTCCATGCTTGCTGTGCTATGATGTCTGCACAGGTAGCCCAGGAAAAAAAGTGTGAAACGATTGTTTGCCGTTGCTTTCAAGGAGGGAGGGAGAGGAGACTGACGACATGTACCCAAAATCACCCGCAACAATGTTTTTGCCCCATCAGGCATTGGGAGCTTAACCCTGAATTCCAATGGGCAATGGGGACTGTGGGATAGCTACCCACAGTGCATCACTCTGCTAGTCGATGCTAGCCACAGCATTGAGGATGCACGCCGCCAATCTAATGTGCTTAGTGGGGACACGCACGATCGACTGTATAAAATCGCTTCTAAAGATTGACTTCTACAAAATTGACCCAATTTCATAGTGTAGACATACCCTCAGATGCAGCATGGAATTTCACCCTGCATGATTAGTTTCACTGCAAGATCTTTGGGGCAGGCGCTGTCTTTTGTAATGTGCTTAGCATGATGGAGCCAGGATTTCTGGTCACCATCACAACACAAATTATTAGTAATAATACAAATTAACTTTTTGACTTGCAGGGATCTGGCTTGACAAACTAGTAGGAATTCACCTTTTTTCCCTCCAACATATTCATCCACTGTTTACAGTTGGAATCCTTTTTCCATCCTACTCAAAGGATCCAGTGCCATCATCTTTAGAAATATGAACAGGAGTAACTTGCAAACAGGCTGTTTGAGAAGAGCAGTAAAAAATCCAGTTGCAACGAATACTATCAGTTATAGAGGTAAGTCAGAAATCTTTGGTTTGCTGCAATATCTTAACCAAAATACTTTAAAAATCTTCTTAATGCTTTGTACATTCTAGCTGGCAATCACAAGTTCAATGGGCCGGATTCTGCACTCTGTTCATTTAAACCTCTCACTGACTTCAGTGGAAGTTTTCCCCAAATCAGAAGGCATTGTATGTTTCAGTGGTGTTTAATGGGTATAGCCTGTGACAAGCTTTGGAAGATCCCTTGGGATAAAAGGTGCTATATAAATGCAAAATATTATTCTGCTTTTGAGCTGTGAGTGTGCTATGCAAATGAACGTTCTGTTAATAATTCCAGTTGTTTTGTTGTTACAGAGAGAGCCTGTGAAATATACAGCATAATTCAGTAATAGAAATCTTATCTGAAAAACAAGTTTAAAACTCTGTTCTTAACTAAAGACTTGAGAATTTATTTTTTAAGGGTGCTAGAAGACTACTTTGATCCTCTTATTTTCAGTAGTAAAACAGAATGTTGTGTTTCTGACAGGCACATGGACTACTGATTTTTAGAAAAAATTATTGTCCTTCAGACTTTGTTCCAAATCAGTGAAATAACTTTTGAAGGATTACACGTGGTAATCAGTTTTTGTTAATGGGAGAAGTTATAAACTGACTTCCCTTAGCTCTGAAATGACAGACCCCAAACAATGACTAATAAATCCTCAGACACGTCTATATTTTAATCTATCCGCTGTATAATATTTCTGAAGAGCTAAGAATAGAATCAAGTGTAATTTCCTGTATTTATTAAAACCCTGACTTTAAGATTGCACATAGTTCAGGACCTATGTCAAAATTGATAGAGCACTAAGAAATGGAGAGGAGTACAGGTTGTATTTGTTTTTGATCTAACCATAATTTTTTGATATCTCTACCCTTCATTTCATTTTTTTGGTTGTTTTTCTTTTCTTCCCTCCCCTGCATAAGAAGCCCTTACTTGGGATACGATAGGGCCCTTACCATTTTGGATCTGATAACAAATATATTAAGGCTTTAGCAGATCACTGCAATTGTAGAGAATTTAGCAAAACCATCAACACTGAAGAGAGCATATCACTTACAGTCAGGCATGTACTTACTGGTTTCACTGGGAGTTTTGGCTGTATAAAGATTGCAAGCGTGGATATTTCATCTTTTCATTCCATTTGTATTCTTTGTGGAGCACTCCACCCCCTTTTTTGCTGACACTACTTATTTCGATTTTTGTAGTTGGAGCCATTATTTTTTAGTTTCAAGGGAAGTAATTTAATTTAAAAAACAAAGAAATTAAATAAAAAAAAAGCTAGCACTGCTGCTTTCCTATCTTTAAATGGATGAGCCAATTACAGGAAGAAAAACTACCTCATCTGTTAAATTACACACTCTTCAAAATGAATACAGAAAAAAGACAAAGGATTTTAAAGATTCAAAATAAGGATTTGAAAAACATACTCCGACTCCTTCAGTGGAATGAATCACATTAGCTTTGCTAACTGAAGGTCACACGCAACCATAAATCCTTAGAAAAAGGGCTTGCTCATAAACTATTTCTTTTACACTTGGCTTCCTACTACTAGCTACTAGAAATGAATTATGTGGCCCAATTATTATGTACATGGTAATAGCTGACATTGTATAACGTTTGCAATTTTCCATTATACCAAATAAGCAAAAAATCAAATGTAAAATGCCAATACGTACAGCCATTTTCCCATATAAAATGCTTCCTTTTCAAGGCTCTTTAGTTTTTTCTGATGCTTATGAGTGAGATTCTCCTTTTCTGTTCAGTCTAAGCACTCATGATTCAGCTGGTGGTTTTTCAGTATGCAAAATGGATGCACTCAATCTGTTTGCAGGTACACTCAAGGAGGCCCACTGAAAATCTGACCCATCTGAACAGGCCTTGTGAATGTCCCTAGTGGCCTTGTTGCATTTTGCACTGCAGTGTGCAGCAGCTCCAGGTTTAGGAATGCCTGTAGCTTGCTCCTCCTGAGCAGGTGGAACTTTGGAGTTTCATAAAAGGGAGACTATTGGGTTCATGGCAGGATGGCCACAGCTCCATGGCTCTTGAACTGAACAGCAACGTTATAGGAAGTGCTAGTCAGCAACTTTCCTAGCAAAAGGAAAATGCTATGCCTATCCCTGTCGAAGTGAGAAGGTTCATGAGGAGAATAGTTCTCAACTCTAGAAGAAAATAGACAGAGATCTTTAAAAGTTTCAGTTGCAGGGAGAGGGAAATCAGTGCAAAATATTTAAATTGTAAATATGTTATAAATGTACTAACAAAAGCATGAGAGTGCCTTCTGGGACATAGGCTTCATTTTTATATTTCTCTAAACTTAGGTTTGTTGTACTGGCTTGAGTGGCAGAAACTCAGATACATAGAAAATGGAAAAACTTCAAAAATGATTGTTATAGTTTCTGTCTAGGTGTGCTAATAACCTGAGGGAATAAAAATCGCCTTTGTTTGTGCATTTTGTGATGTCAAATTTGACAGTCTTTTAAAGTGGCTAAAAGGATTTTTTTTTTAACATAAGTATTAGGGTGGGTTTTTTGGCTAGTCATCTGAATTATTAAAATATAACATTGTTAAACACATTCAGTATGAACTTCAAACTTTCGACTTCAGCTGCTAACATTAAACCAAAAATAAAACGCATCCTTTGACTACAGTTGTTGGACTTGGATCAGTCAACCTTTGAAGAAGGAGGATGTGTGTTCTGTATAAATCTGGGCTAGACTTAAACATGTGGGGTGACTTGCATGCTGAATTTGAAGTTAAGATTAGGCACACGCACGAAAATAGAAGAAACTACAGTGAGGTTTTAAAAAAATTCAGTACAAAGTTAAAGTTTATTGCCAGTACTGTTCTTGCAAATCAAAGCTATGCTAATCTGGTCTAGAGTTAATTTAATATTTTGCAGCCTCTTGTTCCCTTGGTGCATGTTTTAGGCATTAATATTACTCATTCACTTTTACAATAAAATACTTCTGGAAAAAAGTACTCTGCTTTGTTGTGGCCTCCTGAGGTGGAAGTCACAGAGATGTTAAGTCTCACACTGCTTGCTCCAACTTCATTATGTGGGAAGGAAGAACTGTCCTAGTCCTATCATAAAATACAGTGCTTCCTCAATAAACTGCCTGCTCTGAGGAAGGCCATTTTACCTAGAGGTTGAAACAGATGTTTCAGATGTTCTCCTGGCCTTCTCTATATGGTACATATAGGAAGTTTGATACATATTAACATACATTACGCAGTATGGTGGGGAGCCTTGAAGAGGGATTTTCACTTGAGGGATTCATCTGTAGAATCTGAATATCTTTCTGGAAAATGTGCTTTACAGACCTGTTTTGATGCAGGGGACTCAAAGTTGTTCTGTGAGGTGAGCTGAATTCTATATTTAATTATAAGCCAGGAAGTAAGTTTAAGAGGGTATTCCTCTCACCCACAACAGAATTACCTGTGGGAGGTTGATACAAGGCTCAAGGATAGGTTATAGCCTTTGGCCAGGTCTATACTGGGATTGTTTTGCCAGTATAGCTACACCAGTGTGCTATAGCTGCATCCACACTTGGAAAGCTTTGCTGGTATAACAGCAAAACTGTGTTTTTACCACGATAGCTTAGTCCAGGTAATATTCCCAACTGCCCCACCAAAATAATAATTTAAAAAAGCTATATTGGTAGAAGAGCAGCTACACAAGGGGCTTTTTCCAGCACAACTATCAGTCACAAATCACACCTCCTCACACTCTTGACTGACAAGGCTATGTCAGCAAAAGTTTATAGCGTCGTCCTGGCTTTTATGCAGTAACTGAACTATTGGGGCTTTACATAAGAACATAAGAATGGCTGTACTGGGTCAGACCAAAGGTCCATCTAGCCCAATATCCTGTCTACTGACAGTGGCCAATGCCAGGTGCCCCAGAGGGAGTGAACCTAACAGGTAACGATCAAGTGATCTCTCTCTTGCTGTCCATCACCACCCTCTGACAAACAGAGGCTAGGGACACCATTCCTTCCCCAACCTGGCTAATAGCCATTAATGGACTTAACCGCCATGAATTTATCCAGTTCTCTTTTAAACCCTGTTATAGTCCTAGCCTTTGCCCGATGCCCTGAGTACAGGGTTGTGTGAATATATGCCATCCAGGAAGAGCCCATCTCCTCTTGCTCCTATAGATAGGAAGTGGGGAAGGAATGAGTAACTTGCTACTGACAACTTCCAGATGTGGCTTGTTCCCATCCCCTGGTATTGACTAAGGCTATGTTTACACTTAAAACACTATAGCAGCACAGCTTCTGTGCTTCCCTAGATCAGTGGTCACCAAAGTGGGGTGCGCACACAAGGGGATCCTTGGGGGGTGCGTGGTAGGAGAAGCGCTTTCTTTCTTTCTTTTTTTTTTTTGCTATGGCTGTTCGGGCAGGAGTCCGAGTGGCTTTTTTGTTTTGTTTTGGCAAAAATGGTAGAGCTGGCGCGGCAGTGGGTGCTCAAAATTTTTTACTGATGGAGTGTGTGTGATCAAAAACGTTTGGAGACCACTGCCCTAGACACTCGCCACAGACACAGGAGGGTTCTCCATTGCTGCAGTTAATCTATCTCCCTGACAGGCGGTAGCTAGGTTGATGGAAGAGTGCTTCCGTCTACCCTGGCTTTGCTACATCTCTTGCAGTGTGGATTTTTCACACCCTCTGAAAGAGGTAGCTATGCCTATGCAAGTTTTCAGTGTAGGCCAGCCCTTAGCTCTGCTGGCCAGCCGGCTGCAGGCTCTACATCTTTCTACCACGTTTCTTTATCCCATGAGTTTGGGTATGGAATACAGCATGCTGCCCCTGTTCTCTTGCCTACCTCTGGATCAAAGGTGCAGGGAGCTGCACAGGGCCATCATGGGTGGTCTTACTCTCCTGGGCAGCTGCAACCAGGCCCTGACAGTCTCTGCTCTAAAAAGCTTACAGGCTAAAAGATACAGCCTCACGCTTTCCTCTCTCCCACCCCTTCTCCCATTCCATCTGCTAAAATGATCAACTACTAAATAGTTGGTTAAATAGCTCACATTTGAAGTGTCACCATTAGGCTTAGAGTTCACATCTTGATGAGATGAATCTGAGGCAGAAATTTCACACCTCCGAGCTGATGTTTATGGCTGTCTGCAGAGTCAAGACAACACAGTTTCATATTTGGAAAGCTTTCTTTGCAGTCACGAGGCTTGAAACTTTTTTCTAAATGAAAACTCAAATTCCAAAAAATTGAAATGTATTTATGCGGTTCCACACGAAACATCAGGTGGTCCAGTACTGGTCCAGGAGCTCTGTGTATGCCACACCTGACATAAAAGGAATCTTAGAACTTGGTGAATCTGAGAGAAATTGTGCACCTGTGTCAGTGATCGTCATATTGTATTTGCTCTCTTTTCTGGCCTCATTGGGTATATCTATGCTGCAGTTAGACACCCGCAGCTGGCCTATGCCACCTGACTCAGGCTTGCTGGGTTCAGGCTAAGGAGCTGTCTAACTGTGGTGTAGACGTTTGGACTCAGGCTGGACCCAGGTTCTGGGACCTTCCCATCTCACAAGGTCCTGAAGCCTGGAGTCCAGATTGTGCCCCAACATCTACACTGCAATTAAACAGCCCCTTAGCCCAAATCCCGGGATCCTGAGTCAGGTGGCACGGGCCAGCCGCGGGGGTCTAATTGCAGTGCACACATACTTTTCCAGTCAGTCACAGCTCTCTAAATTCAGGATGTGGTTTATTTTGTATTGAACTAATGCAAATCAAGTCATAGAATTACTGTAGAGTAGAAATAATTAAATGGCTATTTCCAACATTTCAAGGTATTTTCACTGGGAAGTGACACTGTTTAGTTTTTGTCAGGAGGGAGAACAGAAAAGGACACTAACCCTCTTTTTTTGACCTTTGCTCAAGGGAGGTGGCAGAGCTTAGAGAACATTTTTTTAAAAAGTTGCTAATAGAAGCCTAGTTTATTCCCAGACTATTAGTTAGAAGCTTTGGTTTTTTTTCTGCCTGCTGCAGACCAGATAATTAGTTCAAAACAAAGGAAGATTTTTTTCAACCACACATGGTAAATTTATAAGCATTCCCAGTCCTCTCTTTTAAACCATGCTGTCATGCTGAAACAGGGGGACTGCATTGTACTGAGTGTAAAATCTTTGTTTGATAGAGAGTAGGAGGTATAAGGTATTGATTTAAAAGGCTCTAGGCAAACCAGTTAGAGGTTCATTGACAACACAGTGACCATTCATCTTCCAGATTAAATGTAAAAATAAGGTCCTGACCATTGTGGTCATTTAAAACTCCCAGAGCATCCTTTCAAAACTGTTGTCCTGGTCAAATTCCAATGTGCCGTAATTACATTCTGCCTACCCCTACCACCATTTGCTGACCTAACTGCTATTAAGCAGATGCTACCTTTCAGCTTATGAGTTGCTTCATTTCAGTGGTGTATGAAGTGATTCGTGGGCATAGTTTGTACTGTGCTTTGAGATCAAAGGTACTGTATGAGTGTTATCATTTTAGCCCCAGAATGTCTGAGAACTGTGTGGAGGCTGTTTTAGAGGCACAGTATAGATAAAACTAGTTGCTCTTAAATGGTGAATAGGTAAAAGGCAGGAGATGCTGTTGGACAGATAAAAGGAATACTATATAGGGAAATGAAGTGCTTATGGTTTCAGGTACTGGTTGGCACTGAATATGATTCAAAGGATTGTTTCACTGTTCAGCAAAGCATAATGAGAGAATACTGGGAAGCAAAAGAAGGGTATAGATTTATTGTAGTAGTCTCTAATGTGCCACAAGTACTCCTGTTCTTTTTGCGGATGCAGACTAACACGGCTGCTACTCTGAAATCTGTAATAGGAGACAGCCATATGCTTTGTGGGTATCTATAACTGTAAAAAGGGGTTAGCTAACGGGATTGTTGTTAATCTTCTAGAAGCAAAGATGAAGGAGGTTGCAGAGAGACCTGATAAACTATTCAAGATGTTTGGTGATCAGCCTCTTGTAGCACTACGTGTTGAACTAAATGATGTCAGAGATACTTAAAAGGAGATTCAGACTCTGCCTGGAAACTGAGAGCAAGGAAGCATGAGACAGCATAAGATATGACAGTCTTTTAAAGGTTTTAGCTACCTCCTAAACTGCTCAATCACGGCAGCATGCTCAGTTTCCTGTCTCTGTCCAGACACCTCACAGCACCTGAACTTTTAACCTTTCATGTTCTTAGGTGCAGATGCTCAGCTGCTAGACTATTTCTAAAACAAACAGCTTAAAAAAGAAAGCAGCTAAATAAATAACTGATCTGTGCAATCCTGTTTGCCCAGGGAATAGCCACATGCCAAAATAACAGTTTGTTCAAACTGCAAAATGGATACAATGGATGTAGGGAACCAATTTTCTACTAGAGGCTGCCAGTTCCATTAACCTTTGCCCCCATGCTGTGAATGGAAGCACAACTGTGCCTGCCTGATTTATCCAGCAGCCTGAAAGCAGAGATTATGTCCCAGAACATGAAGTTTTCTCTCCATAGACAACTTGAGTTTAGTAGGTACAGCACAGCTACCCTTGCGTACTCACATTCTGCTAAGTGCAAACAGTGCCTTTCTCCTTCACTACTTAGCAAAGAAAGTCAGGAAAAATCAGCAATTTATTCCCATCATTAAAAAAAAAAATTGTTTGCCCAAAAGAGGACTTGATGCTTAACAGAAACAAGAAATGGTCCTCCCCCCGAGGAGCTTCCAATCCAAGGCCCTAGCCCTGTCATGAAATCCACTAGCGCAGAACAGGTATCCATGTAGCATCCTACAGGCTTTGGTGTGGGGCACGGTACAGTGTAGGGGTCTGTGCTCGGAGTCCCATTGACTTGATTGGGACACTAGGAACACTGTTCAGGTACCAAGGTCTGTGCGAGAGAGAAACTGATTTCAGTAGGATACTGTATGGGTGCAAGTGTTTGATGTAGGAGAAGGGAAGCAGTGTTAAAATGGCTTGGATTGCTGGGCTTCCTTATGATTCTGGGGGTGGATCTGCACCCCAAAAACACAGGGCTGGGTGAGAACCAGATGTTTTAAAGTGCAGGAGGCACATACAATGTGAACCCGTTGAGGAGTTGAATAATTAGTTATTGTGGAATTGCGTAAATATTTTAAAAAACCCAAACACTTCATTTATGAATGGCTGTGAATAAAATACCTAAGTGCAATTTGCTGTAAAATGTCTGCAGATCCCAGAAGTTTGTTTCACATTATTGAAACATTCATCTCAGAAGTGGGTTATTCATTATTTAGCATTTATAATCATTATTCTTGCTGTACGTAGCTTGTATCTGTATTACTATTGTGCTCGCTTGTTCCTTTTAATGTAAAATAGAGTTAATTGTGTTTGAAAGTATAGGGTTGCTCCTTATATATGGGAAAACAGAAGTTATTCTCTAGTATTAAAAATCTATCATCCAATCAGGGAACAGAAAATCTATACCAGGCGACTATAATACAAATGGTGATTAATCAAAGTGAACAGTTTATGAACAACCCCCATAGACTGAATATTAATGAATAATGTATGCATTTGAGGAAACTATGATCTGCTCCTGAACAATCCACTAACAAGAAAAGGGTTATTTTTCAGAAGGTATTGTTTTAAATAAATAATGTAACTAGCTCTTTTTAATTGGCAGGCACAACATTAGCCAATCATAGCATGTTTTCAGCAAGTTCTGAATCATGATAGAACCCTTTTGCACTGTTGAGTGTTTACCAGTTTTCTTGCCTTAACATCTGCTTTAGTCTGTGATGCCAAGTACCCATCTATTGGTGTTAGAACACAATGTTAAATATTGAAATTACAAAATCTTAGTGCAGTATTTTAGTAGCATTTAACCCTGATTCTTTTGTGCTTTGTATTTCTTCAATCTTCTTCAGTTATAGCCTCAGTGGTAGGAATGATACAAGAAAATATGAAGATGTACTAATATAAAAGAAAATATAACATGGTAAAATTTTCAGATGTGCCTAAGTGACCTAAATCCATATAATTGTTTAGTTAACTGAGGGTAAATAGTGGAATTGTACTGAAATAACTGTGAAATCTACATGAATGTCAGAATTTCAATGTGATACCCAGTGGGGATAAAAGCCTGCTGCTTCTTGCTTTTAAATCAAGGAGTCTCTGCTGTTTAAGCTAAAGAACTAGGCTTGTTATCTGGGAACAGTAGGAGACTCATAAACATCTTAGGTGAACCAGCTAGGAGAAGGACATCCACATAATTCTCACTCCAAAGTAGCATGGAAGTTTCCGATTCCAGCTTTTTGGAGCTGATCTCTCTTAAGTTTTGTATCAGTGCAGCTCCACAGACTTGAGTGACGTTACTCCAGAAGTACCTGTGTTATACCAGAATCTGGCCCTCTGTGTCTTATAGTATATAACAAAATCAGAATGCTCCCTTTCACCTGACCTTGAAACAGATTACAGTTTGACATAATTTTCACTGTAAAGTGAAGCTTTCAAACAAACAGTGATGAAAATTCACTTCTTAGAGACAGAGAATAGTTGTCACCAGCTAGTGTCACTATTTTGTGAGTTCTACAATAGAAGTGACAATGCTATCACTCTTTTAAAGAGACTTCAGAATTAACATGTTCTTCAAATATATTCCCAAACAAGGTCACTTGAATAATAATCCATATGACCAGAGACACAATTACTGTATAAATCTCACACACAAACAGGAATCCAGGAGAGCAACTTAGATTTTTTTTAAATTGCAAAACCACAGGCCTCTCCTACATGAACTAAAGGTTATCCTCTCTGTGAGACAGCTACATCGCTCATCTACATGTATTTGGTCCACTCATTATAGTGGCAAGCACAGATTGAAGGTAAGCAGTGTTTTCCCCAGGAATTGAAATTAGGGGAGGCGTTGGCAGTTGAGGGCCAATGAGGGTTGAGACCGTGAGGGCAAAGGTTTGCTGTATGGCTCCATAGTAAAAACTGAAAAACGTTTCACAACCATTTTATTAGCTTTAACTCATGTTTTAAAATCATCACAAAAATAAAAGTTGGCCACTCAAGCCTACTGCGAAGCACTACATCTACATCCGTCTTGGTTTCTTGTTGTAATTTTGCACTCTTTGGTGTCTTCTTGTGTGTCCGTTACTTCCAGTCATTCATGATATGCTCATGATCAGGCAGAAGGCGACTTCTTTCAGAATACAAAATTTTATTCAATGAGGAAAAAATATGCTCAGCTGTAGCTGTTGTGACTGGGAGTTGCAAGAGATGAATTCCTACTTCTTTCATCCCAGGAAACATAGCACAAAGATTTGGTCGAACCACTAGTGTTGATAAAAAAGTTGAAGTTAAATCTTCATTCATTCGTTGTACGATATTCCACTCTGTGTTCAAAATTCTCTGTTCTGTCCTGATCACATAGCAGCCCTATTGTGCATCTGCTGCAGTTGCGCTCGAACTCGGATCTGCTCAGTCTGCAGCTGTATCAAAGACTTGAGCATTCTCTTTTCTGGCCTGCCTTTCGGCATCCCAGCACTCTTTCCGTTCCCTGGTCTGTCTTTCATTGTGCTGTATAACCTCACGGACCATGTCTTCTTTGCTGCACCTAGGTTTTTTTCTTGTCTGCCGCAGCTGGTTCGCCGTGGTGCATGGTTTGTTCTTCAAGGTCTGTGCTGAACAGAAGTGGGATTGTTACATTCCAGCAAATGATTGAAACATTTTAGTAAAAAGGGCATTTTGCTAGTAGAAATCACTTTCTCTCTGAGACTAGGCAGGTACACAGCTCTGTGAGCACCCCAATCATGGTGAGTTTCAGGAGTGGGGGAAGGTGGTTGTGCATACAGACAAAAAGGTCACAGCTTGCAGGGCACCTTAGCAGGGATCTCATTCTAAAATTATCCCATGATTTTTCACAGGCAGCCAACCTGCTGGCTGACATCTTGCTGCTGAGGGTGACCAGAGAAACCAGGGCTCAGCTGCTGAAATCCTTCGGCTTTCACCCCGGTCTATATGCAGCTCAGCTATGTGCTGCTTTGGTCCCAGCTTCAGTGATTGCTAAATGGCATGGGACAGTTGCCTGCAATGGGGGAACTAACAAGGCTGCAATCCCTTGGAATCTGTGGCAGAGGATTAACATGTACCTCTTGGAAACTTTCCAGAGCCTCTCTCTGGAGGATTCCCTGCAGGTCTCAATGTCCATCAACACCCTGGTTGGCCATGAAGATTAGTTACACAGGGCAATGTCCAGCTCACAGAAAACACTACCTGCCTTCCACTTTTCGATTCCCTACATAAGCCACAGCAGCTTACCCGGCATCTCATCTGCTTCCTGCTCCCCATTGAGCACTTCTGGAGTGAAGAAAAGTTCCTGCCTGCCTGCTCTACCAGGCAACCCCCTGGGAGCACTGCATCCTCTTCTAGCTCAACTTCTTCATCCACAATTTCAGCCTCCAGGTTACCCCCTCTTTCAGCTGCATGCAAAGTATCCACGGGACAATTGGCGATGGAGGTGGAGTCATGCCTCCTATGCCTTATGGTACGCCTGCCTCAGCTCCTTTATCTTCATTCTGCACTGTTGTGTGTCCCAATCATAGCCCTTTTCGCACAAGCCCCGAGAAATTTTCCCATGTATGTCCTGATTCCTATGGGTCACTCGCAGCTGTGACTGAACAGATGCCTCTCCCCATATACTGATCAGATCCAACAACTCAGCAGTGGTCCAAGCTGGAGAGTGTTTGGTGTGACAGCCAGCCAGCTCACCTGGGAAGCTCCTCTCAGAAGCTGGCTAACAGCAAATGAGATTTAAAAATTCTGAGGCTTGCAAGGGGGAGGGGTGGGTTGGCTGCAGGGCATCGGAGTTCAAACAGCTGACCAGAGCAGCAGCATGGGAATTGTGGGATACTTTCTGGAGGCCAATAAAATAATTAAAAAAAACCACTGTGGTATCTACACTGGCTGTTTTTCGACAATAAAGGGAGGGGAAAAGACAAAAGTCTCTCGCTGAGGTAGAAGTTTTTTGATGCCAAATCTAAATGTTTTTTTCGAAAAAAGTGACCTTGCAGTGTGTACGCTATTGCTGTTTTGTCGCCAAAAAGCAGTTTTTGGCAATAAAACTTGCCAGTGTAGACAAGCCCTCAGTCAGGCTAAGTACAGTTCTGCTGCCCTTTACTCATACAATAAGGATAATGACATTTCATAACCTCCACATTTAATACTTAAGTGATTTGTAACCCAACACCAGCCAAAACTGCTCACAGTTCTGTCTGCTGGATACCTAAGCAGAGAAAGTGTGTTCATGTAAATATAGTCTAGTCCTGAAGCCTTTCCAACCATCACTGGCTCATCACTAGCTGTCAGGGGAGAGCTCATTCAGACTTTGCTTATAAATAATAATTTGAAATGATTAGGTATGCCAAGATAGCTGAAGTAAATGTGCCAACATTGTTATAAGTAACAGCTGTATGAGGAAGCTAGTCTTTGTTCATACTTTTCAAACCCATTATGGGGGAGGGATAGCTCAGTGGTTTTAGCATTAGCCTGCTAAATCTAGGGTTGTGAGCTCAGTCCTTGAGAGGGCCATTTAAGGAACTGGGGTTAAAAAAAAAATCAGGGAATTTGCCCTGCTTTGAGCAGGGGGTTGGACTCAATGATCTCCTGAGGTCCCTTCCAACTCTGATATTCTATGTTTTCTCAGGTACAAGTATTTTCTGATATACTGTATGTAACCCTTCTGCCCCTCTGAGTTGGCAGCAACAAGGGCCGGGTTCAGTATCCAGGGGTTCTGTTTCAGTAACACAATGCATAACCGGCTCGAGCCCCCACCCAGTGACCTGGGAAACTCACATACCACACCCCCCTGGGCGCCTCTAGGAGGCAATACTTCCCCTCTCGCAAGCAAGGAGTCTGAGTGTAGCAAAATCTTTTTAATAAAGGAAGGAATCAATGCGGCATCCCATTGGAGAAACACCACAAACAGGGTTATAACACAAACCATAAACAAAAACCCACCTTCAAGTACGTTTGGCACTGTCCTTTTTCCCCTTAGGGTTTTAAGTCCAATCACCCAAAGTCCAACAACCCCACCCCAGAGTTCGAGAGTTTATCTGTAGAGGTCCCTCCCCCCAGCCTGGGTAGAAAGGGGCACCTTACGTGGTCCGGGGCCAACTGCCCTGCCTCTCCGTGGGTTCTGCTTCTGCCTTCTCCACGAACTGCTCAGCTTTACCAGCCGCTCCACGCTGCTCCTCCAGCCGTCCTCAGAAACTGCTCCGCTCCACCAGCTGCTCTGCTCCATGAGCTGCTCCAGTTCTCTCTGCAAACTGCTAGGCTCCGGTCGCTCTGTGGGCCGCTCCACCCATCCCACAGCTACTCCACTCTGCCAGCCGCTCTGCTGCCACCAGCTGTCCCGTGAGCCGCTCCAGCTGTCCCCACAACGGCTCCACTCCGCCAGCTGCTCTGTTCCACAGTATAGCTCCCCTACTAGTTAGCACAGTACTCAGTGCTCTCAGCTCAGTAATCTCAGCTCTTTAGTGATTTCAACTCTTAGTGATCTCAGCTCTTAGTGGGGGAGCCCCAGTGCTAGTGCACCATTAGCCCAGTAACCTGTATTTAGATTCTTGAGGGAATAAAAAAAATCAACTCTGACATTCCACAGTGGAGAGAGGAGGGGGTGGAACTGGTGCTTCTGGCTCCACAAGGAGACTGCACCACCAGGCACAGATACCTGTCCCCAGCATCTCTCAATTCATTGGGTTTTGGAACCCATGTCCCTTGTCTAGCAAGTACCACCCAACTGAGGGTGAGTCATTTGTCACCAAGCAGTCCCACAGCTCGGCAGTCTGGGATAGGTTAGGCATGCCTATGCAAATACACTCTCTGAAATTCTTTCTACCAGATGTCAGGGTAAAGCTTATCCTGACTCTGCTTACATGTATATGCTTTTAAAGTGTGTATTAATGTTTCAATTTCAGTTCAAATTTCCAACCAACAACTAAACTGGCAACATTGCATATAACTGGGGTGTTGGGGAAATTGAGGGGGATTCTAGGGAAATCCCATAAGGATGTAGAAGACTTAAGGCCAAATTCTGCTCCTACTGAAGCTAATGGGTGCCCTGTCACTTACTTCATTACCCTTAAAGAACAATTAGTTTTCAGCTGGCTTTAAAATGGAATGAAAGGATAAAGAACTGTATATGGCAGAGATCAGATTTCCTGTTGAGACACAGGAAGTGTTAGCTAGTGTGTAGATAAGAATGGAAACAGTTGTTTAAACACTGGAATTCTTAGGCCTGATCTACACTGGGAGGGCGGGGGATCGATCTAAGGTACGCAACTTCAGCTACGAGAATAGCATAGCTGAAGTCGATGTATCTTAGATCGACTTCGAATCTCTTACTGTGTGTCCTCGCGGTGCAGGATCGGTGGCTACCAGTCCCCCGTTGACTTTGCTTTTACCTTTCGCCGAGCTGGAGTTCAGCAGTTGGCGGGAGAGCAATCGGGGATCAATTTATTGCATCTACACTAAACGCACTAAATCGATCCCTGATAGATCGATCGCTACCCACCGATCTGGTAGGTAGTGTAGATGTACCCTAAGAGTGAACACAGGTCCAAATAATACATACCCATGAATTGTAAGGGAAGTAGGAGTAGAAATTAAATCCCAATGTACTGTTTAAATGATCAGATTCTGGGGTAAACATAATTCAAAGTAAAGGTTAGGAAAGGTTGGCAAGCAGTTAGAGTAGCGTAGTTACCTCAAGAACAGTTGTGACTGAGACTATTAGCAGTCTGTTTTGCAGAAGTTTGTGAAGGAATACCTTGAAAAACTTAATTTTATAAGATCCAATCAAACCAGATTTAGGAGAGGGAGATCTTGGTTCATTATCTTCTCACATTTCTTCAAGGATACAGTATCACTGCTGTGATTGGCACAGCTAATACAGGAGATATAATACAGAATAAATTTACATTTAAAAAAAAATTAAGGTCCCATGGTGATGATATAGTAAAGACTCTCTATGTGAGAAGGGAAAATAGTTTAATGGACAGAAATCAGTCTCAGAAACAAGTAACTGTGACTGTTAGAAAATGGTGCATTTCCTTTGGGGTCAGTTATGAGATATCTTTTTGTTGATTGCTGTATCTAATTATGATGGATAGCAATATCAATTGTAAGATAACTATTTGCTGAGGATACTGAAATTGAAGATAAATAAATTGAAGAATATTCAGGGAGATTTATCTCTTAGATGATAGTGTAGGTAGACTGAAAATAAAGTGAATACAGACAAACTTAAATTAATACTGTGGGATATACAGATGAAATGGAACATTGATATAGCATACCAAGCAGCCCTGGGATTTGGGAGTCAGTGCGTGAAATCCTTGTACTCATCAGCTCAGGGTATGACTCCAGTAAAAATGAGCAAATGGATTGTAAGATTTGCTACCTATTCCAAATATCTTCCCAAGATCCACTGCTGGCTTGGTGCATATATGAAATGAGTTGATTGAACGTAAGATAAAGGATAGTTGGATTTACTGTTTATAATTAACAGGAAAAAATGATCATACAGTAAAATAGACAAATTTTACATATTCCTTTCCCCCTCCCTTTGTATGTCAAATGTCATCTTAGATTGAAAGTTCTTCAGGGCCAGGGCACATGTCCTTATGTGGCTTTCAGTATAAAGGGGCCCCATTCTGACTGAGGGATTTAGGTGTGGCCATAATACAAATAATCTCACCAAAGCCAGTGCAGCATGTTTATTTAGCTGAGGCAAGCTTGTCACTACTCTTGCATGTACAGTGGGGGTTTCTTTGCTTTATTTGAGGGAGCTGTGGCCTTTTGGCAACAAGATTCAAATCTCTGTTCTAGGATACACAGCATCTGAAACACAAGTCCAGCCACGAAGATTGCATTCAACCGCACTGTAGGCCCAGCTGCTACGGTCTCCAGTTCCTGTATCATTGCCCTCCCGAAGCACTTCAGAAATCAGGATTTTAGTCATTTTCATTCTGCTGTTGCTCACATATGCAGGATACAGCAGAGAGAGAGAGAGCAGAGTAGAAGGAAATAAAAAGGGTGGAGTGAGAACAGAGACAACACAGAGGAAAAGAGAGGCTCTCGTTTTTGCACAGCTCTTTCACCTTTAGATCAATGGATGAATGAAATCCAAGTTAATGGTAGGAGATAGGCCAAGAACAAAACATCAGACTACATGAAGTGTAGGGGGATTAGGTTCACATTGAATTCATGTTGCTGGATCTCTCACACCCCCACCCTCCAATTCTGGTTCCAGGTGATAACTAGAACAGTAGAAGAACCTGTGGTCAGGTTTGGATCTGGATGAGGCTAAAATCTCATGTTTGGCCCAAGATGGTGGCAATCTCACAAACTAATGATTTCTTGAGATTTTTCACTGCAACTATTATTTTGTGCTGAAATCTCACCAGAATGTGCTACTAATTAATAACAAACCTTACCCTGGCCTTCGCCTTGGCCTTGAGCACCAAATGCTCTCCTAAATGAGATTCAAACACCATCTCCTTGGCTTTTCTGTAGGTGATGATGACGAAAAGTTGTTGACATCTAACGATTGTAGGATGGCTTGTGTGAAATGAGTTGGTGGTTCCAGTCCAGTTCAGAGTGGGCAGGTGTTCACAGCACCAGAAACACTGTCGTATTGCAACTGGCATTAATTAACCAGATCATACTTTTGCAGTGCAGTGTGGAGAGCTAAAAACCTGTGTGGGCATGAAAATTATGTACTCTCTTCCCCAGACCTTTTTCTGAAGCACAAAGGTCAAGTTAGAAACCGAACAGCCACTGCCAGTGCTGTACCTGTTGTCTTGGTAGACAGAGGAACTTAAGCCTCTATGCTTCAAGTGAATGTAAGGCTATGAAAGGAGCTGAAACACTCAAGAAAGAGTTCGAGTCTGACTGCATTCAGGAGCCAACCATTTATTTTAGCATTTCTTCCACTCATTGTGGAGTGGGTTGTCTTTCTCTGGCAACACGTCTGAACAAAGTCTGATAAGAGCCAATTGTGGCAGGCTGTAGCTGTGTGTGGTGGTGATAGACTGTTTTCTTCCCTTAAAAAAGATAAGACTATCTGAATCACCTCTTCCTGTTGCCTCAGGCTTTTTACTGAGTTCCACCATCATAGAATCATAGAATATCAGGGTTGAAAGGGACCTCAGGAAGTCATTTAGTCCAACCCCTGCTCAAAGGAGGACCAACCCCAACTAAATCAACCCAGCCAGGGCTTTGTCAAGCCAGATCTTAAAAACCTCTAAGGAAGGAGATTCCACCAACTCCCTAGGTAACTCATTCCACTGCTTTACCACCCTCCTAGAGAAAAACATTTTCCTCATATCCAACCTAAACTTCCCCCACTGCAACTTGAGACTATTACTCATTGTTCTGTCATCTGCTACCACTGAGAACAGTCTAGATCCATCCTCTTTGGAACCCCCTTTCAAGTAGTTGAAAGCAGCTATCAAATCCCCCCTCGTTCTTCTCTTCTGCAGACAAAATAATCACAGTTTCCTCAGCCTTTCCTTGTAAATCATGTGCTCCAGCCCCCTAATCATTTTTGTTGCCCTCTGCTGGACTCTTTCCAATTTTTCCACATTCTTCTTGTAGTGTGGGCCCAAAACTGGACACAGTACTCCAGATGAGACCTCACTAATGCCGAATAGAGGGAAATGATCATGTCCCTCATCTGCTGCAATGCCCCTACTTTTACAGCCCAAAATGCCATTAGCCTTCTTTGCAACAAGGGCACACTGTCGACTCATATCCAGCTTCTTGTCCACGGTAACCCGTAGGTCCTTTTCTGCAGAGCTGCTGCTTAGCCATTTGGTCCATAGTCTGTAGCAGTGCATGGGATTCTTCTGTCCTAAATGCAGGACTCTGCATTTGTCCTTGTTGAAACTTATCAGATTTCTTTTGGCCCAATCAGTGGTCTCCCCAGGAATTGAAATTAGGGGGGGTGTTCGAATTTACAGGGGGGGGGTATCAGGTCCAATGAGATAAATAAAAGAGATATGAATAAAGTAAATGTTTTGTTAGGATTATGCAAATTTAACATAAGGAAAATGCAAGTTACACCAAAACACATAACAGATCTAGATTTCTTAAAAATTTTTTTTTTTAAAAAAATGTATTTAATTTAAATTGACTTTTGAAAAGTAAGCCATCATGGGATAAGAGGGCAGTCCTCTCATGGATCAGTAACTAGTTAAAAGATGGGAAACAAAGGGTAGGAATAAATTATCAGTTCTCAGAATGGAGAGAGATAAATAGTGGTATCCTTGAGGGGTCAGTTCGGGGACTAGTACTGTTCAACATATTCATCTGGAAAAATGGGTAAACAGTGAGGTGGCAAAATTTGCAGATGATACAGAACTATTCAAGATAGTTAAGTCCCAGGCAGACTGTGAAGAGCTACAAAAGGATCTCATAAAACTGGGTGACTGGGCAACAAAATGGCAAATTAAATTCAATGTTGATAAATGCAACGTAATGCACATGGGAAAGCAATCTCAACTATACATACAAAATGATGGCATCTGAATTAGCTGTTAACACTCATGAAAGAGATCTTGGAGTCATTGTAGATCTCTGAAACATCCACTCAATGTGCAGCAGCAGTCACAAAAGCAAACAAAGTTGGGAATCATTAAGAAAGGGATAGATAATAAGACAGAAAATATAACATTGCCTCTATATAAATAACTCCACCAGAGAGGTCCTTTGGGGCCATCTGCCTGTCCCAAGTCAGGATAAAGGAGGAGGCGTGGGGCTAGCAACTCCACCTCGTAAAAAATCAACCTGCTACAGAAACGCCAACAATAGAGACAACAGAGACTTTTACCCTGGAAAAAGAATGGTCTTCAACTCGAAGATGCATGATGCTGGGTGGTAAAAGCCGTGAGGAAGCCACTAAGCCGATTACCCTTCTTGCAACCAGGAGGATTACTATAGGCACATGGAACGTGAGGACCATGTACGAGTCAGGAAAGACGGCGCAGGTTGCAGCAGAGATGAGGAGCAACAACCTGACCCTATTAGGCATTAGCGAGACAAGATGGATGCAAGCGGGACAGAGACGACTGTTGACAGGAGAGCTGTTGCTGTATTCAGGACATGAAGAGAGAGATGCACCCCACACACAGGGAGTAGGCTTCATGTTGTCCAAGCAGGCACAGAGAGCACTGATTGGTTGGGAGGCACATGGTCCCAGGATCATCACAGCATCCTTCAGAACTAAAATGAAGAGGATTAAGATGAATGTTGTTCAGTGCTACGCTTCAACTAATGACAGCGAAGAGGAGGACAAAGATTATTTTTACAACAGACTCCAGAAAATATTAGAGATCCTCCCAGACAAAGACATCATCATCCTTCTGGGAGACTTTAATGCCAAAATTGGACCTGACAATTCAGGATACGAACAAGTCATGGGGACCCACGCTCTGGGAGAGATGAGTGAGAATGGAGAGAGATTTGTGGATCTGTGTGCACTTAACAACCTGGTCATAGGAGGTGGCATCTTTCCTCACAAGTGGATCCACAAGAGTACCTGGGTATCACCAGCAGGCATGACAGAAAATCAGATCGATCAGGTCTGCATTAGCAAGAAGTTCAGAAGATCCTTGCAGGAAGTTAGAGGTAGAAGAGGAGCAGACACGGCGTCCGACCATCACTTAGTGGTGGCCAGATTGAAGCTGAAGCTGAAAAAGAACTGGATAGACACGTCAGACAGAAGAGTGAAGTACAACGTCAGCCTTCTGAAGGACCATAAGACCAAGGAAGATTTTGGACTGAGGCTGAAGAATAAGTTTTCAGTATTACAGGATCGGTCTGAGGAAGAGGAAGACAGTGTACTAAACAGATGGCAGAAAGTGAGAGAGACAGTTAGGTCAGTATGCCAGGAAGTGCTTGGAATTAAGAAACACCAGCAGAAAGAGTGGATCACAGCAGAGACCTTGATCAGGATAGAAGACAGAAAGAAGAAGAAGGCAGCAGTCAGTAACAGCAGGACTAGAGCAGCAAAGGCCAAAGCTCAAAAAGAGTATGCTGAAGCCCATAGAGCAGTGAAGAGGACTATCAGGAAGGACAAGAGAGAGTTTGTGGATGAACTGGCAGCAGAAGCGGAGCAGGCAGCATACAGCGGTAATATGAAACAGCTGTATGATACGACCAAGCGACTGTCTGGAAAGTTCAGCAAGCCAGAACGTCCCGTTAAAGACAAGCAGGGAAAGTCTATAAGAGGAATAGAACAACAGATGAACAGATGGGCAGAGCACTTTGAGGAACTCCAAAACAGACCAGCACCACCAAATCCACCAGATATCAACCCAGCCAATGAGGACCTCCCAATTAATTGTGATAAACCAACCAGAGATGAGATCAAAAAAGCCATCATCATGATGAAGAATAGGAAGGCGGCTGGACCTGATGACATCCCAGCAGAGGCCCTGAAAGCAGACCTGGATGCTTCAGTGGAAATGCTGTACCCCCTCTTTGAGAAGATATGGGAAGAAGAAGTGATTCCGGTAGACTGGAAAGAGGGATATCTTATCAAAATCCCCAAGAAAGGAGATCTTAGCAACTGTGCCAATTATAGAGGAATCACACTCCTGTCGGTGCCAGGGAAGGTCTTCAACCGAGTCCTCTTAGAGAGAATGAAGGATGTCGTCGATCCACAGCTACGAGATGAACAGGCAGGTTTCCGACAGAATAGATCATGCACGGACCAGATAGCAATGCTTCACATCATAGTCGAGCAGTCTATGGAGTGGAACTCCTCGTTGTACATCAACTTTGTTGATTATGAGAAAGCGTTCGATAATGTGGATCGAGAGACCCTCTGGAAGCTCCTTCGGCACTACGGCATCCCAGCAAAGGTGGTCAACCTGATCAAGAACTCATATGATGGTATACACTGTAGAGTGATCCATGGAGGGCAGCTTACTAACAGCTTCCAGGTGCAAACTGGAGTCAGGCAAGGATGCTTGTTGTCACCACTTCTCTTTCTCCTCGTCATCGATTGGATTATGAAGACATCCACTTACGAGCGTAGGAACGGAATCCAGTGGACGTTGTGGACCCAGCTTGATGACCTGGACTTTGCTGACGACCTTGCGCTCCTTTCGCACAGTAAACAGCAGATGCAAGAGAAGACCAACGTAGTGGCAGCCACGTCATCATAGGTTGGCCTCAACATTCACAAGGACAAGACCAAGATCCTTAGGATTAACTCCATCAGCAATGACCCAGTCACACTGAATGGAAGCCCCCTGGAAGAAGTGCAGTCCTTCACCTACCTAGGTAGCATCATCGACCAGTAGGGTGGCACTGACGCAGACATCAAAGTAAGGATTGGTAAGGCAAGAGCAGCCTTCTTACAGCTCAAGAACATCTGGAGCTCCAGAGAGCTGTCTTTGGCAATAAAAATTTGACTGTTCAACTCCAATGTGAAATCAGTCCTACTGTATGGAGCTGAAACCTGGAGGACAACCAAAACAACCATCAGGAAGATCCAGACCTTCATTAATAGCTACCTCAGAAGGATTCTCCAGATCCGCTGGCCAGGCACCATCAGTAACATCCACCTCTTGGAGAGGACCTGTCAACTCCCAGCAGAGGAAGAAATCAGAAGGAGAAGGTGGGGTTGGATAGGACATACACTACGTAAGCAGCCAACTAACATCACCAGACAGGCACTGCGGTGGAATCCCCAAGGCAAGCGGAAAAGAGGCCATCCAAGAAACACCTGGCAATGCGGCCTTCAGGCTGATAGCAGAAAAATGGGCTATACCTGGAACCAGCTAGAGCGAATGGCCCAGGATAGAGGACTCTGGAGATCTGTGGTTGGTGTCCCATACCCTGATTGGGGTGACGGGCATGAGTGAGTGAGTCTATATAAATCCATGGTATGCCCACACCTTGAATACTGTGTGCAGATCTGGTCACCCATCCTAAAAATATATATATTGGAATTGGAAAAGGTACAGAGATGGGTAACTAAAATGATCAGGGGTATGAAACAGGAGGAGAGATTAAAATGACTGGAAATTTTCAGTTTAGAAAAGAGATGACTAATGGGGATATGACAGAGGTCTACAAAATCTTGACTGGTGCGAAGAAAGTGAATAAGGAAATTTTATTTAATCCTTCACATAACAGAAGAACTTAAAGTCACCCAATGAAATTAATAGGGAGCAGGTTTTAAAAAAACAAAAGGAAGTACTTCTTCACACAATATAAAGTAAACCCAGGGAACTCTTTGCCAGGGGATGCTATGATGACCAAAACTATAACAGGATTATAAAAAGAACTAGATAAATTCCTGGAGAACAGGTCCATCTGTGGCTATTAGCCAGGATGGGGAGGGATGCAACACCATGCTCTGAGTGTCGCTAGCCTGTTTGCCAGAAGCTGAGAATGGGCAACAGGGGATGGTCACTTGATGATTACCTGTTCTGTTCATTCCCTCTGAAGCACCGGGCATTGGCCATTGTTGTAAGACAGGGTACTGGGCTATATGGACCATTGGTCTGACCCAGTATGACCATTCTTATGTAAAAATCAATTAAAATAATAAAAATGTTTAGTATAGAAGCTCCCCAATGTAATGACCTCCCAAGATAGCAACAATGTGAGATAACAACCTTGGCAAATAATGCATTTTAAAAATCTTGGCCTACTAGGAAACATATTTATATAAGTTTCCATTCCCAGTCACAAATCTAGCATTCTGGAGCAAAGTGACTAAAATATAGTCCAACAAACAAATGTTTATTTAACACCCCCCTCACTTTTCCCTCCACCGCACTCCACTCACCGGTGTTGTCCTTGGTCAGTGGAGACTCAGAGTTCAGAGGTGCTTTCACGTGAGTACACCTGCCAGGTGGGGGACAAGAAGTCACTTTGCTTGTTCCTCCAGCTGCTCACTGTTCCCTCTGGCCGTGTCTGTTCGTTGGGCCACCGTTCACTCCACCACTCTGTTGCCAATGGCCCTGCACAGTCACCTTTGGCTGCCACCTGCCACTGTGACCTCTGCGAGTTTGTCTCTTGAGGTTCCACCAGCTCTCAGTGATTTCAGCTGAGCTCTCAGTGCGGGAACCTCGCTCACTGCTAGTGCAGTCTGGGTTGTCTCTTACACAAAAACACTGTACCCACAGGAACACTGTCCCCACAACAGGACTAAGCACTTAGACCTGATTGTCAGTGATTTCAGCTGCAGTGGTCACTTAACAGAACAAAAGACTATCTATGGAGCCTAATTAGCTCTGTCTTTAAACAGTGGAGAGGGACAGGTCCCCACCTTCTCTCTTGATGTCTTCAAATCATCACAGGCTATAGTTCTACTGCCCTTTACTCAAACAATAAGAACAACATTTCATCCCCCATTGCCCCCACATTCAAGTGGTTTGTAACCCAACCCCAGCCAAAATCTATCACTTGGACAACATAGCTCTGTTTGCTGGATACCTAGGTAGATTAGGTGTGAATGTAAATATAATCTGGCCCTGAAGCCTTTCCCTGCAGCCCCAGCTCATCACTAGCTGTCAGGGACAGCTCATTTAGACTTTGCTTACAAATCATCATTTGAAATTAATAGGTTGGCCAACACCACCAAAATGAATGCACTGGCATCATAAGAAACAGCTGTATAAGGAAGCAAGGAAGCTAGTCTATGTTCATACTTTTCAAATCTATTATACTTTTTCAGACACACATATTTTATCATACACTGTATAAGCTTTTAAAGTGTGTATTAATGTTTCAGTTTAAATTCAGATTTCCAAACAGTCAGTGAATTGGTATGTAACTAACTCACAAAACTAGGGGGGGTGTTGGGGAAATTCAGGGGGGCTATACACCCCCCCGGGGGTGTGTGCAAGGAAATCACTGGGCCCAATCCTCTAATTTGTCTAGGTCCCTCTGTATCCTATCCCTACCCTCCAGCATATCTATCACTCCTCCCAGTTTAGTGTCATCTGAAAACTTGCTGAGGGTGCAATCACACACCTCCAGATCATTAATGAAGATATTGAACAAAACCAACCCTTGGGGCACTCCACTTGATACTGGCTGCCAACTAGACATGAAGCCATTGATCACTGCCCGTTGAGCCCGACAATCTAGCCAGCTTTCTATCCACCTTATAATCCATTCATCCAGCCCATACTTCTTTAACTTGCTGGCAAGAATACTTGCCCAGTATCATGGGCTAAAGTCAGCTGTGGCGTAAGCAGCCCTTCTAAAGCCAATGTATTGCCTCTGCTTATGCCACACTGAATTTGGCCCTGTCTCTTAGTATTTCTGCATTGACAGTCTTAATGCACAGTGCTATATTCTAGATAACATCCCCACTTCATGGCATCAGAATTCTTAGTGCATAAGCAGTCCCCCAAGAAGTAATGTTTGTCTCCATACAGTCAGTGCAATAGCAAAAAGCCAGAGAGCACAGGAGAAGGAAGCTTATGCATTGTTGCTTTTGCATTTTCGTAAAGGAAAATAAATGGCCACAGACTGTGACATTGATGCTAATAACTGGGAATATTTTGGATCAAATATTTCATTTTCACATAGGTCAGCCCTTTCTATGCTTGCCTTTATGTGCTGTTACAATCGAATCTTTATTATCCAAATACTCATTAATCGAACCTCCCATTTTAATGAATCACCATTGTTGTAGTGACTTTGGATCATTTCACCCAGACTTCCAATAATGTGAGCATATTAGGTGTCACCAGGAAGTCATAGGATTGGTATTAGTTACAATTACAAGCTCTGTGGTCCAGCCTGTAGCCATGTAAACTGAAAGGAGAGCTGCATTCTATTCCCTCCTCAGTGACTGATTTGCTTTGTGATCTTCCTTTCTTCTTCTCACTTTCCCCATGTGTAAAATGGGAATACTGACCCCTGTGCTGCTTTGTAAACTGTTTTGAAATCTCGAGGTGAAAAGTACTATAGAAGAGTTAATTATTCTTAATACAGATTTTTAGGACCTCTTCATGCATGTGGCCATGTTTATAATTGAAGTGTTGTGTGTCCTTCTGGAGAGAGAATATAACCATTGGCTCTTGCATAATGAGGACTGCACAGACCTGTGGGATAGGAAAATTCAGAAATATTTCCCCCATCAAGAAATCCCCAAAGGGGACAGTAAGTCTAGACAACATGGAGGTGAAAAAGTCAGGGGCCAGTCTGCACTAGCTCATCTTCCATTTTCTGTTATCTCTGGTGGAGCTAGAGCTGCACTAATGGTAGTTCACTGGTGTGAATTGAAGAAAAGGAGGTAAAGATGGAGAAAAGGAAACTTAAAGGGGATAAGCTTGTTGGTTATGTGACACTTCCCTGTCTCCTTTTGTACTTGGTGTATGCCCCATTCCAGTTTTGAAATGATATGTTTTTTTCCAAACACAAAGAGTAGTCATATACTTTTAGTCTGAAGACTTTTATTTTAGATAAAGGAAAACAATAAAGAAACCTGAAAGAGCAAATGTAACTTCTCCATGGAAGAGCAGTGTGTGTGTGTGTCATCTGTAGCCACTTTAAGAACAAAATGACTACTGGTTCTGTGTTAACTTTTTTTTTTTAAGTTGTTCTTACAACTTTACATGGGAAACAGAGGCATTATGATTTTGTGGCTACACACACCACAGATTCTGACTATATATTTCAAAAAAGACAAAAAGGTATTGGTAGAAATATTTCAAAGCAATATCATCAGAAATGACTAACCGAATGTGAAAAATTAATCCTTTAAGCTGTGAGTCATGATTTCTCACTGTGTATGCATTACTATTACTGGCATAGAATAAAGCACATTCCAGTGTACCATGGCTACCAGCACTGAGACTAATTAATCACTGAAGAGTCATTTTTAACAGTCAGAAAAATGAAGATACAATTTTCTGAAGAAACTGTGATAAGGAATGGTTTGTGGAAGGAATGCTGAATTTCAGCAGCTCTGCTCGGGAAGAATTCCAACCTGGAAAGAACATTGGGATTTGCAAATAGACTTGGAAGTACAACTCAGTGCTATCAGAAATGACTGCATCCTGGCAATGTGAAGGATGTAAATCCAGAGATTTGCTAGCTCTTCTGCTATTCAAAGCAGTGCTCTCTAATATGAAAGCTCCGGTTCTTACTCACCATAGAAAATGCTTTCTCAAATCCCTTATTGCCTGTTCCTTATATTCAGATTGCTATAGAGTGGTTCTGAGGTACTAGACCCCAGCTGTTATCAAACTCATACAGAGGACACTAGAAGAAAACTAGGAATTAACGGAGAGATGGGGAGAGATGGTAAAAGAATATCTACCTTGTGCCAGCCAAAGAAGACTGTTCTTCAGCAGACAAAGGAAACCCTGCAGGGTTAAGTTGACAAATAAATAAAAAGCTACAAGGAGTCTGGTGGCACCTTAAAGACTAACAGATTTATTAGGGCATAAGATTTCGTGGGTAAAAAACCTCACTTCTTCAGATGCATGGATGTCATTCCAGAACAGTACAGCTTATTTGTCACTTGTAGGCAATAATCTGCTGACCAGGAGGATGAAGCTGCTGCTGTGGTTTTGGCATTACCTAGGATTGTATGTGTCTGTGGACATGCTTTTTGTTTTGTATTGCAGCTCCTTAGCTGTTTCATTTTTGTGATCTTTGTTCTTTATGGATTTATTCCCCTCTCTCTGCTCCCCCCACGCCCCGCCTTTTACCCCTGGGCCCTTATGCATGACATTGATTGGGTTCAAATGAACGAATGGTCAAGTTATCTAGCTACTCAGTCTAAATTGTAGAGCACTTTTTTCAGATTTATATTAGATTCCAAAGGAACTTCTCTACTTAATTGTACTGATGAAGAGACTGTCACAATAGCTCCTAAATGCCCTGGTTTGTGCAATAACAGTTATAAAACTTTTTTTTAAAACAACAACAAAACTCTGTTTAAGACTGTGCCAGTAAGGTCAGCATTCTCCATTATCCATAGTGCCAGTCTCTATTGGCCTGTATTTGTGGTTTGTTCATGGAACTTCTATTGGCATTCTCTGGAGTTGATACAGAATGGCAGAGGAGAAGCGCAAAGAAATTCTTTGTATTTTTAAGAACAGTCAGTTAAATGTGTGTTGGGAGGGCAAAGGGAAAAGAGTATTGTCTAAACCAGGGATCTGCAACCTTTGGCATGCTGTCGGTCAGGGAAATCCACTGGCAGGCCAGGACTGTTTGTTTACTTGCAGCATCTGCAGGTTCGGCCGATCACAGCTCCCACTGGCTGCATTTCACCATTCCAGGCCAATGGGGGCTGCGGGAAGGGTGGCCAGCACATCCCTTGATCTGCACTGTTTCCTGCAGCCCCCATTGGCTTGAAATGGCCAACCACAGCCAGTGGGAGCTGTGATCAGCTGAACCTGTGGATGCGGCAGGTAAACAAACCACCCTGGCTTGCCAGGGGCTTTCTCTGGGGCACCGCATGCCAAAGGTTGCCGATTCCTGGTCTAAACCTATCATTTCAAGCTATGTTTTCCATGCTGCCTTGAATTTGGATCATGCCTTACTTTAAGTATTTCTAAGGGAATCTCTCCTCCAGTTCTAAAGTAGTGACTGGGTGAAGGGTCGGTTCTGGTTACACAAGCAGGAACCTTCTCTGATATTCTGTACCAGTCCCAGAACAGATTAGGGCAGCCTAGGGACCTAGCTATGGTCCCTTTTCTGTCCCCAAAACATCCCGTACCTCAGTGAATGCATTGTGAGAGATGTAAGAGCTGGCTATGTATGCTGGGAATTTGCCAGTAATTTCTGTTCCCCTTTGCCTTTTCACAGGACAGAAAATCTGTCACAAAATTATCTTTCACCTTGAAACATGGGGCCAAATTCTGCTTTGTTACACTGGTGTAGATCTGGAGTAACTTAGTTTCAGAGTAAATTGGAGTAACCCCACTGAATTCAATGGGATTAATCAGAATTCTGATCAGGATGACAGAAGAATTGGGCCCATTGCTCCCAGAACTGCAATATTAAAACAGTCTCTTTGGCTGCAAACAGCAATATGTAATATCTACAATTCAAATATGTTGGGAGCTGCTCTGACTACTGTTAATATTTCATTCCTTTAAAACTAGACTTGATTTCCTTTTGTACTGAATTACTGACAGCATATGTGTTGCTATACAAAATAGTGAAGATAGTTGTCATTGCTCTTTAATATTCTCTGTGTATTTTGTGTACACAGCAGGCAATTTGGCAAATCAGTGAGCTTCTGAAAACCATGTCAGGACTGGAAGAATATCCCCAGAAATAAGGGTCCAGAGCCAGGGAGGGAGGGCGGGTAAATAAGACTTCTGAGCACGGGCCTGTAGAAGGAAATGGATGAAGAAAGGAGGAGGATAGAGAAATTGGAAAGATTTGCATTTAATCTGAACAGTTCCATGCATCTCCAATTAGCAGACAAAAATACATGAAAATGTATGATGAATGATGACTCTGCTTGGTCCCGTTCTCATTATACATACATCTGAGGTGGAACCAATGCCATTTATAAATAATTTAATTAAAATAACCGTGTTTTATTTTTGTAGCATACAGAACCGTAAACACTAATTTCATAAGGCTGAGGATCATGAAATGCAATCTTAATTACTAGAAACTAGAATAATCAGCTGAATGGAGGCATTTCCAGGGAGTTAATTGTCTTGCTTGCATTTACATCTCCTGGGGTGGAACTAACATACTAAGAAAGTTAGCACAGTTATTACAGTGTATACTTCAGTGTTTTGGAAGAGACCTTAAAAGTCAAAGAAGACCTTGCTGTTTTGTGTGACTATCAAATAATTTGACGCACCTTCCATGACAGTAGAGGTTAGCCTGTGTTCTTGACTAAAATATCCTCTAATCCCAATGTAAAGCAGTTGTCTGCCAATCTCCTTCCCAGAGGTGGCTGAATTCTCAGTAGCTGATGCTCTAGGTACAGTTTTATCCAGTAGTTTTGTAAAGTGCTTTGGGATCCTTTGGGATGGAAGAAGCTATACATATGTTAAATGACACCATCATTGTTGCTATTATTTCAAAGAAGACTTTTTTAAATTCTATTTTATCATACAAATTCCTCTCTTCTTTTTAAATGCACTTTGCTTGGGCCTAATTGGGCTGCCATCAAAGTCAATAGCAAAACCCTATTGTCCTCAATGATTTCAGGGTAAATGTCTTTGATAGTAAACCAATAATATAATGTTCCTAAAGATAAACATTGAATCCTACCTATATTTTAATCTAATGTTCAGTGTTGTCTTAGATTCATAATGTTTTATCATTTCTTGGTTATTACAACCTTTGTTCTACCACAGGATTTAAAAAAAAGTCTGTGTATGTGTAATGGCATGTGCTGCCTCCATGTTGCCAGAGTCTGCTCTTACATCTCCTGCTCTCACAATGGTGTATCTCCACTGACTTCCGTGGTGTTCCTCCAGATGCACATACACGTAAGGAAATGAAGACTCTGGCCCACATCTGTGATTCTACATTCATGTGCCCAGAAATGGAGTCATCCTCCTGTTCTTTTTCCCTCTCTCCTCCAGGGTCAGTTTTTCTACAAAGGAAAATTGCATTAATACAAGGTCTGGATATTTCAAACTGTGTCCTACTCTGTAAAACTGACCTATCAGAGGCTCAGACTTGAGGCATCAGAAAGCCGAGGGTTTGTACCCTAAATATAAAATAAATGGAACATTTTAAAACTATATCTACAGTACCTGCCAGCACCTTTGTTACTGTGGAATAAGGTGAGATGACATTGAATCTGTTCTGGAAGTGACACTCCTTTCAGTACATCCATCTCTCTGTTTCTTTTCGTTACCAGAATACTCGTTCTGTGGGTCATCATATAGACTGAAAAAAAAATGAATATAAATTGGTGCCTGAGTCGTCTTTTTATCCTTTCATTGTGACCACATACATAAACATACATAATGCATATTTCTAGTGTACACCGAGGCCAAACTCATCCCTGTTTTTTAATTCCATTGTCTGTATGTTCTGAGATTTCCGTCTTTGAAATATGGGAAATACTGTGGTTTTCAAATTAGACAAGTGATTCATCAACTCCTAGCTAGTCTTAAAATGTTCATGTTTTAAAATCAAAATGAAACTGCACACTACCTCTGAAGGGCTAATGCCAATAAAGCAGCACAGGATTACTAAAATAACCTTAATAAAGTGACATCTAGTGGCTATGCAGAAACTTATCATTGAAACTATAAGACAAAGTTGTCTGGGAGGAAGAGAATCCATACAACTGATGTTAATGCAGTTTGTGACATGAACCTAGATATTCAGGGGAATAATCATAACAGACATAATAAGGGAATTGTTCTTCCTCACAGTCTGACTGTTTCTGACTCAGGTTTTTAATACACGACTGATAAATCTTCTACAATAAACTCTCCTCCAAAATACGTAACAGCATGGAATTACTGCTGCAATAAAACTACTGCTTCTTCAGTTGTTCCCATTTGATTTTCAAAAGTCACATAAACCATGATATCAACAACTGCTTTCCCAGGTTTGGTATCTGAGCATGCAGGTAGCCAGTTGTAACTTTTAAGTGTCTAGTATTTGTGCATGCAATCACTGGAAACAAGCTTCTGGCAATAAAACTTATTACATACTTTTAAAAAAAATCTGATTCAGGTTTGGATACAGTGGTGGAATGATCAGCTACTTTGACTCCTAATTGTTAGTACTAAAATATACTAATGTTTTGAAGAAAGGACTCTGGCTGGCTATTGCAGAGTTTGATGTCAAAGTTGTTAGTTTGGGTCAGTAAAAGTGCAGCAAGGAAATTGCCCCCCCCCCCTTATTTTTTTTTTGAAGAAAAAAAATCTCCAACTTTTTCACCACCACCTGTTAACCTGGTGATTCTGAGCCCATCTCATGGGAAGCAGTGTATCCTTGAGGTTAGAACTCAAGACCGGGAGTCCAGATCTGGCGTGAAATCCTAGCCCTGTCAAAGTCAACTGAATCAGGATTTCACCTCTAGATTTTAATTCCAGCTTTGACACTGACTTAACTGTGTGATTTTATATGAATCAACTAACCTCTGTTTCTCCATCTGTAAAATAGGAATAATATGATAATGCTTTTAATTCTCAGTATAACTTTCCAGGAGTGCTGCAAGGTTTTATGTAACTAGTGTTTACAAAATGCTTTGCCATTCTCATGTAAGGTGCTAGAGAAGGGTTAAAGTAGTAGGGTCATTCAGTAACTGATGCATGACCCACCCGCTCTTTGAATTTTAAAAACTTATGTGTTGCTGAAACTAGAATGTTGTTTTTGTTTTTAAAGGGGGTGTGTGATAAAAGCAGAGTTTAATGTCATCTTTCTCTCAGAAGTGGAGCTTTTGACAGGGAATTGGAGAGCAGCATTATAATCTCACCATTGTCCTTTCTGCATAACAATACTAACATGCGTGTTTTACTGCTTAAAAGGTGAGTGACTGCCTCATACTTGTGTCTAAAACAACAAACCAAAGAGACATCTCTTCTCCTTATTCATCTTGAGTCTCAGGATTCTTTCATTAAATACACATGCCACTGATGTTGTCAATGACCTATACAACTTGTGCCAAATTCTGCTCTCATGTGCAACCCTTACACCTCATTGACTGCCAGGGATTAGAAGTGAGGGCATAGTCTCGTTGCTCAGAAGTACTGAGAATGACCCAGGTTTCAAAATATTTGTAATGTTTATGCTGAGTTTATAGCTTCTTTGCAGTATTTTATTCATCACATGCATATCCATTTGCCTTGGTCTCTTAAATAACAGTTGCTTAATGTAACAAAGACAAATTTGCCAAGCATATCGAAGTGTTGTGTGTTTAAAACAGAACATGGATTTTAGAGAGAAGTTTGATATTTTAGGTCTCTTAAATCTGACCAACAAAAGCACTGCCGTAACTTACTATGTTTCTTGTTCAGATGCCAAAGAACCATGGTCATATCTGGCAACTTTGGGAGAAGATTGCTATGAAAGAGCAAAAGTTTTTTTTTAAATTATAATAAGCACAGTATTTCTAGCAAAACTGACATGATCCAGAACAGATTCTAAATTCATTTGGCTTCTCTGTTGAGACTCTAGATTTACACCATTTGTAAGTGAGGAGAGAATCAACTCCCAAGCTTCTGGATTTATTAGTAGGTTTTTTATTCTAATTATATAAAATAGAATTAGGTTGTGGAAGAGAAATGGAATAGAGCTGCTGGTTTCCAACCCTAATAGGTGGAAGCATATTACGAGAATTTCAGAATTGAATGAAGAAGTTCTGATTATTTAGAATACATGAGTGCTTAAAAAAAATCAATCTGTACTGAATAGTTGAATTCAAACTTTAATCTGAAGATGAAGTTGTTTGTGTTAAATCTGAAGTGGCTTGTGCAGCTGTGAATCAATAGGGTTTTAGAGAGACAACCCTGGGAGTCAGGAAACTTAGAAAAATAACAGGAAGCCCACACTTCACAGAACGTGGGGCGGGTGAGCACTGGAAGGGCAGGCAGCGGCCAACTTTCTAATCACACAAAAGCAAACACTCTTGCCCCATGCCTTCTCTGAGGCCCCGCCCCACTGACTCCATCCCTCCCCTCCCCGCCCCGTCGCTCGCTGTTCCCCACCCTCGCTTACTTGCTCATTTTCACCGGGCTGGGGAGGGTCCCTTTTCCACCGCATGTTCTAGTTGAAAAATGGACACCTGGTAACCCTAGGCAGGGTGCTGGATGGGCCAGCCCTGGAGCGCAAGGCCAGACCCCATATGCCCTCACCCCAGCCTGGGGCCCACGGGGGCGGGAAGAGCCCCTTGCAGCACAACCAGAAAGCAGGAAGGGGGCTGGGGACAGAGCATGAGTGGGACCACGCAAGGGTGTTTGGGGAAACACAACCTCTCACTACCCACTGTTCATCATTCCAAGCCTTACTTTCCAGCCAGAACTTTGCCTAAAAAATGTCTTGGCTTCCTCTCAAGCCCACCATAGAAAAGCTTAACTGGCTGTCTTCTCCCTTTTCTGGTCCCTTCTGCCTACTTTCTGTCTGCTTCTGATGTGCACACAGTTCCATGTAATTAATCCTCAGCCCTTGTATTTGCATTCAGTCTAGTCTAGTCTTTGGATAGTCAGTCCCCAGCTGAATGTTTCCTATTGCTCTGGTTATCACTAAACAAAGGGAGAAGGTGGGTGAGATAATATCTCTTATTGGACCAACTTTTGACTAGACGAGAGCTGTTGAGGGGATCCTCTGGCACATGGATGTGAGATCAGAAAGGGATAAGTTTTGGATATCACCAGGGATCTTTTCCCCTCTGACTCAGGGCTCTGGACAAAGCTGAAGACTGCATGTGTTCCAGAGTGCTCATTCTGTTTTCCACCAGTGCTACCTCTATCACAACACAGATGGGACAGCTGCTGCTCACCTTCTCTTTCTAGCTGAATGCCAAGTGCTACAGCACACACTATGCTTGTTAGCAACTAGCAGGAGGGAGAAAGAGAGTCCAGCAAATCAGCAATGATTTTTAAAGTTAGCTTTTGTTTTCATGTTTTATCATGATTCTCCCTGCCCTAAACTTACAGCTGCTGTTGTGTTTGAAAAGCTATCTCTGCATGAAACAGGACACTGATGACTGGTTTGATACTTAACAGCACCCTCAGTTTCCCTAAAACCCTTTCTCTGGAGAGATCAGATGTTTCCTGTTTCAGAAAAAAAAAAAGAAAGGGAAAAGTCAAAACAGTTAGATATTTCATTGTGAGGAAAATTCAAACATGAGCTGTAATCTTCCTTGATAAATACCCCAGGAGTGTATGCTGTCCTTGCCCTGCTATTACACTATCTTTTCTTTGTTCATTTTAATGTTTCCTACATCACTGCAATGTATGTTCTCTGGGGTATTTAAAGCATTATATTTACTTGTATATAATTCAGCCCTTCTCGCTCCTCTGTCAGCTGTCATTTTTTTTGTTTTGTCTCATCAAATATCTCAACAAATTTTTTTCACCTAAAACAACTTTTCATTGTTGCTTTTTTTGTGGGTAATTTACCAAAGCTAATATTTCCTTTAAAAATAACTTGCAAATGCTTCACTCCAGTGGCAGAATGTCAGCTAAACAGTGACATGCCTCTTGCTTGTGCAAAAAGCTTGAAAATAATTTGCTCTCATTATACTGGGTTCCATCATATAATGGGAAAAGGGAAAAATCTAAACAATTTAAGTTTCATTGGGAGGCAAATCCAAATATGAGGCATAATCTTTGATAAATACCATAGTGGCAATAACTAGATGTTTATATTGAAAACTTTTAATTTTAAAATGAGGCTGGGTTGCTTGAGGTTGCAGGACACTATAGCCAATGGTAAAAAGAACAGGAGTACTTGTGGCACCTTAGAGACTTACAATTTATTTGAGCATAAGCTTTCGTGGGCTAAAACTCAAATAAATTTGTTAGTTTCTAAGGTGCCACAAGGACTCTTCGTTCTTTCTGCTGATACAGACTACACGGCTACCCCTCTGAAACCTATAGCCAATGGAGGCTCAGATGTATATTTGCAAACATGCTTTCATTCAAGGTCATTTTTTGCCTGTTCCTTTACGCTCTGAACCACTGATCAGACCCTGTGCTGTAGAATGGGATGTTCCAAACAAAAACACACCCACCATGAGTACCCCTCCCCCCTCTTTTAACTGCTCTTTGAACTCTTTATCTCATCTTTGCAGCAAGCACAGTTACACACTTTCCCTGAAATACAGGGCATGCACTGGCCACTCAAATCAACAGCAATGCCTCCCTCAGGAGGGGCTCTGTGATCTTTGCTGCTATTACTCTGACCTACAGAATTTGAGAAAATCATTGCCAGTTTAAAAAAAAAAAAAGAGAGAGGCCAACCTCCTGGCTGAGACGATCAATGTTCTACATCAGAAACTACCTTTGCTAATTAATTTACCGTCTGTGAGATTCCCTGACTAGCTGTTAAGAAATGCATTTGTTACATAATAGATTGCATTTTAAGAATAGCAGAATGCACTTCAATGAGTAGAATTCTGAATACTTGATTTAAACCTTCTGCCTTTTTATTTTTTTTTTAATAATGTCTCTAAGCCACCACTCCTGTAAACCACTCCTAAGCCCACCACTCCTTTTCAACTGACGGATACTGTGTCGGAGGAAGGGTTGCATTTAGGAAGGGTCAGCTGAAGACTCAATTCTCTAGCTGCTAGGTATGTGGAACTCCTACTGGAGTGAATGGGAACTTGTCATAAGGTGCAGGCTCTGAGAAAACAGCTTACATGATTTCCTAATGCTGACAAAAAAGTCTCTATCTTCTGTGTGCATTACTAAGCAAACAGTGCAAACAAAAAGTACCTTTGACTTTCCAAACAGAGTCAGAGCTTGTTTATAATAAGAGATGGCCTGATCTGAGTCATCTAGGCAGAAACTAGTAGCACCCAATCCTTCACAGACTTGTTGCTGGCCATATAAATCACCTGTAAGAGATCATATCATTGCTATTCAAAGTTTTTGTTATTCTATCTATACAAATTCAACTTTAAAAGACAGAATGGACAAGTCAGCGTGTAAAGGGTTGAAATTTGTTGTATGTAGGGTATTCCTGAGCTAAATGGATGATGGTTTGATCCTATAATTTCCAATAAATAGTGTGGAGATGGGGTAGGGTTATTGTTTGGTTGCTTTATTTTGCTTTGACAATCAGGACATTGGAACTTCTATTTCAGGAAAGATAAGATATTTCAGGAACAATTGCTATTGATTTGAAGCAACATGGAATGCAATGATTTCAGGCTCACCTATCTTAACTAAAATATTTTTTCTCCCTCTAATAATTTTAGCAGTAGCTAAACTACTGCTAATTTAGGGCCTAATCCAATGCACGTTGCCAGACATTAAATGAATAACTGCATACATGATAAATTCTGTGTTTTCAGATGTAATGAGAAGTCTGAGTTTAATGAAGAAATTAAAATTTGGGTGGCAGTTCCAATATACAATTGCATTCTGTGTTTCTAACTTGAGGGAAAACATTTCTTGCTGCAACATGGCAGACTTATTCATATTAAAATATAGTTTGTTGATTTTAAATATTTTTTGTTTTTACATTCATAACTCAAATGCTTAGTTGATCTCAGCTACAAAATAACTATTAAAAAACGAATTCAGCAAGAAATTATGGCTCCATGTAGGCAAAACAGTGAAGACATATACTTAAGTCCATCCAAAGCACTTAAGCATGAGTTTAAATATAATGTGCTTAAGTATTTTGCTTAATCAGGGCCTAGAACAGTCTTCAATGAAGACAAGAAGAAAGACTCATTGGCTTCAGTGAGCTTCAGATCAGGTCCCTGTTAGGTTCATACGCCACCATATGGATACTTAGTATAGTAGGTAGATGTGCAAATGACCAGACAACTCCATAATGACTACACAGCACTAAATGTTAGAGAACAGGTTATTCCAGAGGAAATGGGCACTAGCTTGTCCCTTTTCAGGATTTCTGAAGATGCAGTATGGCTGTGTGGTGGTTTGTATTGAATTACACCCACTATTCACACCATATTCCCTTTGAGTGTTCATCTTACTAAAATGTGAAAGACTTGAGGAGGGGAGGGGCCCAGCAGCAGGTGCTAAATTAAGTGGAGGGCACTGATGACCTCTTAAATTCTGAAAGCCACATGTTGGAAGTCAACACTGCAGACCTGATAGTATTACATTGCCCCCAAAGTTCGGGTTAACTGATAAACCTGTATCTGAAATTTCCTTGCCTTTATCTACTCATCATTAAATTAGGTGCCAAGGTAACACAGGGATCTCAAATTGGTCTCAGTACAGTGGGAGATATTATTTACTGTGCCACAGCTAGTTTAAGTACTCACACACGTCATGGTGATTGGAACAGAATGAGAGACTTAATGTTAAATTATTTTACTTTTAGTGACTTAATGTATATATTAATTGTAATTTAACAGAAATTATTTTAATTCAAGTGTATTGATGTTGGAAGAGATTATTTCTTTCTGGTGCTCATTTAATACCAAAGAGAAGAACATTCTTTTCCTATTGTAATGGCTCACTTGGCGAGGGGGAGCAGAGGGAGAGCACAAAATAAGAAAATCTTCTATTGTATTGTAAACAATTGTGCTGACCTTGATAAGCAAGAAACTCATGAAGCACTTCCATCTAAGTAGAAAAATCTTCCATTGATATTGGTAACTTTAAAAGCTCTCTTCCAGACCTGATCTTATGCCAGTGAAACAATTGTTGGCTCTTTTCAATGAAGTAACTCCACCAGAGAGGTCCTTTGGGGCCATCTGCCTGTCCCAAGTCAGGATAAAGGAGGAGGGTTGGGCGTGGGACTAGCAACTCCACCTCGTAAAAAAATCAACCTGCTACAGAAACGCCGACAACAGAGACTTTTACCCTGGAAAATGAACGGTCTTCAACTCGAAGATGGATGACGCTGGGTGGTAAAAGCCGTGAGGAAGCCACTAAGCTTCTTGCAACCAGGAGAATTACCATAGGCACATGGAACGTGAGGACCATGTACGAGTCAGGAAAGACGGCGCAGGTTGCAGCAGAGATGAGGAGCAACAACCTGACCCTATTAGGCATTAGCGAGACAAGATGGACGCAAGCGGGACAGAGACGACTGTTGACAGGAGAGCTGTTGCTGTATTCAGGACATGAAGAGAGCGACGCACCCCACACACAGGGAGTAGGCTTCATGTTGTCCAAGCAGGCACAGAGAGCACTGATTGGTTGGGAGGCACATGGTCCCAGGATCATCACAGCATCCTTCAGAACTAAAATGAAGAGGATTAAGATGAATGTTGTTCAGTGCTATGCTCCAACTAATGACAGCGAAGAGGAGAACAAAGATTATTTTTACAACAGACTCCAGAAAATATTAGAGATTCTCCCAGACAAAGACATCATCATCCTTATGAGAGACTTTAATGCCAAAATTGGACCTGACAACACAGGATACGAACAAGTCATGGGGACCCATGCTCTGGGAGAGATGAGTGAGAATGGAGAGAGATTTGTGGATCTGTGTGCACTTAACAACCTGGTCATAGGAGGTAGCATCTTTCCTCACAAGCGGATCCACAAGAGTACCTGGGTATCACCAGCAGGCATGACAGAAAATCAGATCGATCAGGTCTGCATTAGCAAGAAGTTCAGAAGATCCTTGCAGGAAGTTAGAGTTAGAAGAGGAGCAGACGCGGCGTCCGACCATCACTTAGTGGTGGCCAGATTGAAGCTGAAGCTGAAAAAGAACTGGATAGACGTGTCAGACAGAAGAGTGAAGTACAACGTCAGCCTTCTGAAGGACCATAAGACCAAGGAAGATTTTGGACTGACGCTAAAGAATAAGTTTTCAGTATTACAGGATCGGTCTGAGGAAGAGGAAGACAGTGTAGTAAACAGATGACAGAAAGTGAGAGACACACTTAGGTCAGTATGCCAGGAAGTGCTTGGAATTAAGAAACACCAGCAGAAAGAGTGGATCACAGCAGAGACCTTGATCAAGATAGAAGACAGAAAGAAGAAGAAGACAGCAGTCAATAACAGCAGGACTAGATCAGCAAAGGCCAAAGCTCAAAAAGAGTATGCTGAAGCCCATAGAGCAGTGAAGAGGAATATCAGGAAGGACAAGAGAGAGTTAAAGACAAGCAGGGAAAGTCTATAACAGGAATAGAACAACAGATGAACAGATGGGCGGAGCACTTTGAGGAACTACAGAACAGACCAGCACCACCAAATCCACCAGATATCAACCCAGCCAACGAGGACCTCCCAATTAATTGTGATAAACCAACCAGAGATGAGATCAAAAAAGCCATCACCACGATGAAGAATAGGAAGGCGGCTGGACCTGATGACATCCCAGCAGAGGCCCTGAAAGTAGACCTGGATGCTTCAGTGGAAATGCTGTACCCCTCTTTGAGAAGATATGGGAAGAAGAAGTGATTTCTGGTAGACTGGAACGAGGGTATCTCATCAAAATCCCCAAGAAAGGAGATCTTAGCAACTGTGCCAATTATAGAGGAATCACACTCCTGTCAGTGCCAGGGAAGGTCTTCAACGAGTCCTCTTAGAGAGAATGAAGGATGCCGTCGATCCAGCTATGAGATAAACAGGCAGGTTTCCGACAGAATAGATCATGTACGGACCAGTAGCAACGCTTCGCATCATAGTCGAGCAGTGTATGAGTGGAACTCCTCGTTGTACATCAACTTTGTTGATATGAGGAAAAGCGTTCGATAGCGTGGATCGAGAGACCCTCTGGAAGCTCCTTCGGCACTACGGCATCCCAGCAAGGTGGTCAACCTGATCAAGAACTCATATGATGGTATACACTGTAGAGTGATCCATGGAGGGCAGCTTACTAAAGCTTCCAGGTGCAAACTGGAGTCAGGCAAGGATGCTTGTTGTCACCCTTCTCTTTCTCCTCGTCATCGATTGGATATGAAGACAATCCACTTACGAGCATAGGAATGGAATCCAGTGGACGTTGTGGACCCATCTTGATGACCTGGACTTTGCTGATGACCTTGCACTGCTTTCGCACAGTAAACAGCAGATGCAAGAGAAGACCAACGTAGTGGCAGCCACGTCATCATAGGTTGGCCTCAACATTCACAAGGACAAGACCAAGATCCTTAGGATTAACTCCATCAGCAATGACCCAGTCACACTGAATGGAAGCCCCCTGGAAGAAGTGCAGTCCTTCACCTACCTAGGTAGCATCATCGACCAGCAGGGTGGCACAGACGCAGACATCAAAGTAAGGATTGGTAAGGCAAGAGCAGCCTTCTTACAGCTCAAGAACATCTGGAGCTCCAGAGAGCTGTCTTTGGCAATAAAAATTTGACTGTTCAACTCCAATGTGAAATCAGTCCTACTGTATGGAGCTGAAACCTGGAGGACAACCAAAACAACCATCAGGAAGATCCAGACCTTCATTAATAGCTGCCTCAGAAGGATTCTCCAGATCCGCTGGCCAGACACCATCAGTAACATCCACCTCTTGGAGAGGACCTGTCAACTCCCAGCAGAGGAAGAAATCAGAAGGAGAAGGTGGGGTTGGATAGGACATACACTACGTAAGCAGCCAACTAACATCACCAGACAGGCACTGCGGTGGAATCCCCAAGGCAAGCGGAAAAGAGGCCATCCAAGAAACACCTGGCAACACGACCTTCAGGCTGATAGCAAAAAAATGGGCTATACCTGGAACCAGCTAGAGCGAATGGCCCAGGATAGAGGACTCTGGAGATCTGTGGTTGGCAGCCCATACCCCGATTGGGGTGACGGGCATGAGTGAGTGAGTTCAATGAAGTCACTGTACAATGGACTTCTTCTAGTTTAGACATTTGTAAGTGTCAGACATTTTTATGTGTATAGACTTTTTGGATACCAAACAATATCAATACAAAGTTATGGGACACTCCTCTGTACTGAGAGCTGGTTAATTATGGGTTTCTCCAAGTATGATATGAAGTGGATTCAGCCTGCTGCAAATTAATACTACTGATTATTAAGAGCAGAAAATAGGAGTTATTACAAATCTGAATTATAGTGGCTGGAGGCAGCTCTCTTACCAAATCCACAAATGCATTAATTGCCTCTTGATAGTAATACTCTGCCATGTCATAGTTTTTCAGCTGGCTGTAAGCATATGCTAAATTGCAGAGACTTTGTCCTTGGGCGTTTCTCTCTCTCAGTGCACCTAAAGCAAAGATTAATGTAAGTGATTCATGAGTTATAGTTACATAAACAGATTTTGACATCCTCCCTATTCTGCATGACAATTGGGTCCATGAATGTAGTGTTTAAAATTATCTATGCAATTAATTGTATAAGTATCGCTATTTTACTTGTATTACATTTTAACTTACAGACCTATAAGACATGATGTGCTCTGATGCAAAGCAATAAACCTATATCATTATGGTGGAGATTGAAAGAAATAATTTGTTTGCAGTTACTATAGAATCATTGCAAGTATCTGGGGAAAATTCCTTTGTTATAACTTGTCTTGGTGTCTATTTTAATACGAATTTGTTCAGGGATGGCTCTAGACCGGGGCAGGCAAACTTTTTGGTCTGAGGGCCGCATCTGGTTTCCAAAATTGTATGGAGGGCCGGTTAGAGGAGGCTGTGCCTCCCCAAATGGTCAGCCATGGCCCGTCCCCCCAACCCCATCTGACCCGCCCCTGCTTCTTGCCCCCTGACACCCCCCCGGGACTCCTGCCCCATCCAACCCCCCCGTTCACTGTCCCCTGACAGCCTCTGGACCCTCCGTCACCCCATCCAACCCCCCCTCCTTCCTGATGGCCCCCCAGAATCCCTGCCCCATCCAACCACCCCTTCTCCCTATCCCCTGGCCGCCCCTGGAAGCCCTGCCCCTGACTGCTCCCTATGGCCCCATCCAACCCCCTCTCTCCTTCCTGACTGCCCCCCCGGGACCTCTGCCCCCATTCAACCCCCTTGTTCCCCATCCTCTACCACCCTGACCCCTATCCACACCCCGCCCCCTGACCACCACCCTGAACTCCCCTGCGCTGTATCCAACCTCCCCCTACCCCGCTCCCTGCCCCCTTACCGCACTGCCTGGAGCACTGGTGGCGGCTGGTGGCACGACAGCCGCGCCGCCCAGAGCAGCAGGACAGGCAGCTGCACCACCCAGCTGGAGCCAGCCACACCGCCGCACAGCACAGAGCACTGGGTCAGGCTGCGACTCTGCAGCTGTGCTGCCCCAGGAGCTCGCAGCCCCACCACTCAGAGCATGCGGGATGAGCTGAGGCTGTGTGGGAGGGGGCGAGCCTCCCAGGGCAGGAGCTCAGGGGTTGGGCAGGAGGGTCCCACGGGCTGTAGTTTGCCCACCTCTGCTCTAGACATAGGCTAAGTAGTTAGCTTGAATTCTAGGCCTAAACATGTGACCCTTTAAACCAGGTTTGGTATAAGCAATATCTTTCAGCCAGCTAGCAGAGAGGGACAAGACTTTGAAAGACACTGATTAGCCAAATGTATTTAATTAGCCAGGGAATGAAAGAGTGCATCAATGGTAGGAGAAAGCTTACCAAAGCCTGGTGCAAACCACCTTTAAAACACAACAAGTCAAGGACAGAAGTTGATAGAGACAAGGTAGGTGAGATAATATCTTTCATTGGACCAGCTTCTGTTTTGTGTAGAAGTTTACAATCTTTCAAGCTACACAGACCTCTCTTTGCATATTACCCTCACCTACTTTGTGTCTCTCATATTCTTGACAAGCACTGCTGCAAACACGGACAGAAATTGTAAAGATCACATAGAAGGATTTCTGAGCAATATTATTTTTACTGTAAAAACTGGAACAATGAAAAGAATTGTAGTGTGGGCTTATGTCTGCACAGCCTGAAAGAAGAGCAGAGAAAATATCAAAGTGGAATAAAGTACAAAGAGAGCAAACAGTACTAAAAATGTGCTTGAACTGAGTGCACAGTATATGTGCTACCCACACTCCTCCTTCCACCACTTCTTCAGATGGTACTAGTGAGAGAGGTTTCGCTCATTTCCATCCCTGCCTAAAAATGTCATTTACCTTAGTGTGTAGGCTCTGAAAACTTCTGTACCTGTTGCAGTATTAGCTGTAGCAATGTTGGTCCCAGGGTATTAGAGGACACAAAGTGGGTGAGGGTAACATCTTTTATTGGACCAGCTTCTCTCAGTGAAAGAGACAATCTTTGGAGCTACACAGAGCTCTTCTTTAAGAGGAGAGCTTGTCTCTTTTGCCAACAGAAGTTGGTCCAATATAGGGTAACTAGATGTCCAGATAAAATTGGGACTGTCCTGATTTTTAGGTGTTTGTCCCACATCCCGATCAATGTTTGGCCAGGATGCAATTTGTCCCAATATTTCGCACTCCTGTTTTTGTTTTGTTTTTGTTCCATCGGCAGGACTCTGCTTTTTTTTTCCCCCTCTGCTGGCGGACCTTCCGGGACTTCGTGCTTAGTTTTTGCTCCGTTGGCAGGACTTCACCCCCCCTACCCCAATGTGCCCTGATATTTTCTTCATCCCATCTGTCACCCTAGTCCAATAAAAGATATTACCTTGCCACATTGTAAGAGTTAGTAATGCTGTGGGACAGACACAGTCTTGTTCTTTTGTGGCAGTTATGTGACCTGGATGCATAGAAAATGTGACAAAAGACCAGGTGTTGTGTTGGTGCAGGGGAGACAAAGAAGATTTATTAATTTTTAAATTTAGAATCTGTCTTGTTTTAAGAATCACTGATGTAAGGCTGCAGCTACCTTAGTTACTGATACTTTAATAAACAGTGTGTCTAGAAACAAGTCTTGCCTAAGTACTATGTAATGTATTTGTTTACCCTGTAAGGTTTTTTTTAATTATTCCTGGGATGTTTGCAGAATACATGATCTTTGTTCCTTTGGAAATTTGCTGAGTTTTCCTCACCTAAAGTCATTTTCTTTGCTTTGTTTTACAATAAATATTGTTCGTTAAACAGGGAGGAACTGTGAGGTCACAGTCAGAGGCTTGTGATTTCAGGATAGGGAAAGCTGGCAGGATCAGATGACCTTCTAAAGAACAAAAACCCTGTTGTCGTACAAATATCCAACTAATGAAAACCAGGAGAAGGAAAAGCATAAAATTAGATGCTGTGGAGGCAGAATTGTTCTAATAGGGATCTTTTTCATGAGGCATCAATGGTCTTTATAGCTGCTTTATGACTAACCTAAATCCATTATAAGCATACTGTACCTTTTTGAATGTACAGCATGCTGATAACCCATGCATAATGCATGACTAGCCTGACTAGAAATACAAGCATTCAAAAGGATGCCACAAAAATATCAAAAAGACAGCAAAGAAGGAAAAAAGACAATGTCTGGTTCAAACCTTACTATCCTTACCTATGACAAAATCCTGCGATCTTTGAGTATCCGAAGCTCACTGACTGAAATATACATATTTCCTCATAGTGACAGTATAGTCCAGTGGATGGAGCACCTGGCTAGGTATCAAGATACCTGGATTCTGTTCTGGCTCTTGATGCTCAGTATGAAAACTTTAGCAACTCACCTTACTTCTGTGCCTCAGTTTCCCCATCTACAGATGCTTACTCACCACTGTGGAGCATTTTGAGATCTATAGATAAACATCGATAGGTATGCTAATTAAATTGAAGGATTGGGCCTTCAATTTGTAGTCCGACAGAACTTCTATTCACTTTGATGGGACTTTTGCCTGAACAAGGACTGCGGGATTTGGACCTGTGAACTTTTATTAGGTTCACCCAAGGAAAATAGAGCTAACAACCAGATTTCCTTAACAATTAACGAGTACTTTATACTACTTAATCTGATTAAGGACAACTGAAATACTGGTTATGTTGAGTGGTTAACAGCCTCTGCACCAATCCCAGGGGCATTTTCCTTCTAGACATTGTTTGCCATAGTGAGTGATCTTGCTGCATTAAGGCAACACACTTGAATTCTATCTTTTTTTTTAAAAAGTCTGTTTAGTGTTTAATGAAAACACTATGGAAGATCTGTACTTTTTCATTGTTAGTTATTTATGTAAGTGCTTGTGCATTGTTCGCTGCCTCTCAATCAAGTTAATTAAAAACATAGGCCCGTATTCACTCTGCTGGGATTGTACTCAAAGCCGCTGTGGGTGTAGGCATGAGGTCCAAGTATTTCAAGCTGTGAGGCTTAACCTTAAATCTTTATTAGCATATTCACTCATTCCCCAAATTTTCTTCCTTAAAACATTTCATAGGCTAGAAGATGGCACAAAATAGTTTTGCTGATTCTGTCCCAAATTCTGTAGCCAATTCAGCAAAATACTTAAGCATGTGTTTACATCCCATTGACATAAAGTTAAGTATGTGCTTGAATGCTTTGCTGAACGGGGGCCTGCAATGGGGTCTACAACCCCCCTAATTCTCAGAGATAGAAGTGGGAGAAGAATCTCTCTTGTCTACAGGCAAGCAGCTTGACCACACCCCCATGTGCTGCCACAGCGGCCAGTCAAGGAGGCAGGCACCCACAGCTGCAGCCAATGGAGGCAACAAGGCCTGCTATAAAAGAGAGAATGCAGAGAAGGAAGGGGAGGTAGAAAGTAGTTTACAAACACAGTCAAGAGACTGAAGCAGACTGCTCAATTCAGTTAGAGGGGAGGGTCCAAGAACTGCCTTGACCAGGGCCAAACTAAGAAGGTCTAGTCAGGAGTGGCAGGGACTTGCTCAGAAGACTACACCAGGAGCTGGTGCCAGGGCCTTGCTGGATTTTTTGACAGGTTTGTAAAGTCAAGATGACCATCTGATCCTTCAGGCTTGGAGGAGAAGTGAACCTCTCCACCCTGCTGAATGAATCACAGGTTTGACACCTCACCGTACAGATGTTCTGCCTTGCTGTGATATCTCAATGAATTTTCATACTGACATAAGCATTGTAGATTGCGCCCAGGTTTTGTAGTAATACAGCTCTCTTCCGTATAGAAAAGTTTACCTCATTGCAGATTTGCATGGCTTTCATAAAGTATTTCCCAGCTTGGTAGGAGCACATCATTTCAGCATAGTGCAATCCAATGTGGTTGTAGAGTTTGCCTAAAAGGTAGCACAGCAACATTAACATTAGATAGCTGGGGTTAGGCAAAAAGAGAGGGTTTAGTACAATTTAGGACTAATAACTTAGCTATACTTTTCCAACCATAATATTTTTAATTGGCTGAATATATGATTAGCTGCTTTCAGATGGTGATGTTTACAAGGCTATTTTAGGTAAATGATCTCCAGATCAATGTACAAGATGCTGTAGCACAGGCTCAGCCTGCTCACATAATGCGTAATATGTTGTACAATTGGCTGACTCCTTCCTGTTGCATCTGGAAGTGTGAATGCAAAACTATCGCAACTGTGACCCAAAGTCAATGCTTATGTACACAGGGCTCCTTTTAAATAATGGTGGCAAGTAAAAAGAGCAAGTAATAAATTAGCCATTTGTAGGAATTACAGTGATACTTTGCTGTTGTTGGTTTTCACTGATGGAGATACCTGTACCACACTTGGAGAGAGGGATTGTAATTTTGTGATATGGGTTTTGAAATAGATGTGCAACTGAAATCCTCTCACTCTCTATGGACCATGATACTCGCTATTTATTAGCTAAGGCACAAGACTAAATAAAATGATTAAAATTTGGCCTCAGTTTAGACGCACGAATCAGGAACTGGAAACAGCAGCAACAGGCTAAAGCTTGCTTGCATGCCAGGTAAAGGCTTTGTGACACTGTTCACTACATGCAAACACCTTTGAGAAGAGAAAGCAGAGAGATTTCTGTCTGGTGTTTAGACACCTTTGAAGGTTCCGATGCCTTGTATATAGTACTTGGCTTGATGCACATTTTTGTCTCTTTATCTTTATTGAAACAAAATTGGTAGCTAAAGTTACTGACTCACCTAACAAATCCTGGTTAGTGATTCCAGAACACAGCTGTGCACTGCACATTCAGCTAAAGTCTCGAGCGCGTCTGCCTTTGAGAACTTTTGACTCTGCATCACCTACCTGGCTGCCTCCCTCATGGCCATGGCAGCATCTTCAGTTTTCTCTGCCTTGTGGTAGGAGAGGCTGGCAAGCCTGAAGGAACATGCAGCCGAGGGAAGGTCTCCCACATTCACTGAACAATAGCCAAGTTTGATCAGAGCATCTGAGATGCTTTGTGTTTCACTAGGTATGTATTCACTAATAGCTCTCTGGTAAAACTTCACCACTTTAGAGTACTCCTTCATTTCATCATAAGCAGCTGCAATGTTAAAGTAGAAATCACCATCTTTCTCCACAGGTCCCTTTGATTTACACTTCAGCAGGCACTTCAGTCCTTTCTTCGGTTTGCCCATAGCAATATAGGCAGCCCTTAGATTGAAGAGACACTTCTTCTGACTTTGCGTCTCAGGAACCCCATCAGCCAGAATGTATGCTTTCTTGAACATGCTCAGAGCCTGGGCTGTTTCATTGTTTTTTAAAGCTGTAGTCCCAGCTTTAGACAGCTTTTGTATTTCATCATGGATGGATGGATGGTGGCTAATGGGCTGCACTTCAGAGGAGCTGGAGACCAGAGGAGAGGCCATTTCTTTGTATTGAATGCAAACTGTGAAAGGAAGTAAATATTTATACTAATATTTCAAAACTGAATTGAAATTGACTGGATTTATGCTTTCTAAGATGTGTGATTGTTTTGCATTCATTAAGAATTGAAAAATATGTTCTTTATGTCTTTAGAAAATTGATTCCCATATGGGCATGCTGGGTATTTCTAAGGGATTTTGTGGGAGGTCAGCCAGGGTTTACAGCAGGGGAAACTGAACTGGGGCTCTCTGCAACATAATTCACTGAGGACAAATATATTCCATCCTCAGCTCCATGAGGGTTAACATTTTGTAAAGAAAACATAAATTGCTCTCAAAATAAGTGCTATGTGCCAAGTTTTTTAGCTGCACAGAATTTTTACTCCTAAATTTATAAACATCTGAAAACAGGGGATTGTAATGGAAATGCAGCCAAACCCTTAAAATAGCATACAAATCCAAACACTACTACTATCAGAAAACCCTGCTAACAGGCAAAGCTGTATGTGCTGTTCACAGTATGGAATCTAGCATTGGCTACAGTCCTACAATATTGCCTGGTTCATCCTGCCTACAAGACAGGGAGCAAATGTAATTCTAATTCAAGAAATAACTGAAATACTTTAGATTGCTATTACAAATAACTTGTAGATCAGCTGGATGATTTATTTTAAAGGGCTGAAAACTCAGTTTGAAGGGGAAGAACCACAGAGAATGGGCAGGCTTCTATGGAAGGGCTCGAGTAAAGGTCTGCAGATGACTTTAAGGGGACTCCAAGGAAACAGCCCTGACTCCCAGGCTGTGTCCCAGCGTCACCGAGGGTATGTCTACACAGCAATATTAGACCCTAGTAGGTGACTTGGGCTAATGAACTGTTTAATTGTGATGTAAACATTCAGGCTTTGGTTGGTGCAAGGTGGGAGGGTCTCAGAGCTTTAGCTGCAACTGGAGCCTGAGGGTATGTCCAGACTACCCACCATATCTGCGGGTAGCGATCGATTTTTCAGGGATCTATATATTGCGTCTCATCTAGATGCAATATATCGATCCTTGAACGCGCTCCCGTCGACTCCAGAACTCCACCGGAGAGAGCGGCGATAGCGGAGTCGACACGGGGAGCCGCGGACATTGATCCCGCACCGTGAGGTAAATCGATCTAAGATACTTTGACTTCAGCTATGCTGTTCACGTAGTTGATGTTGCGTATCTTAGATCGATACCACCCCCCACCAGTGTAGACCAGCCCTGAGTCAACTGGCAGGAGCCAGCTGCTTGTGTCTATTGCAGTGTAGACATGCCTAGAGAAATGAAAGAATAGCCCAGAGGGGCTGACTGTGTGAGAGGGACTTAGAGCGATGAATTCCAAGCTGCTTCCTATCTTAGAATGGAGAGACTTAGAGCCCAGAAGGAGGGGAGACCAAGCAAGCAGAAAAGAACCTTTTCTGTTTTTGAGACTTTTTGTTTGGACACTTGTTTCCCTAGAAGGGGATTGAATGCAGTGAACCAGCAGAAAGCTCAATCACATGTGTGCCTCTCCCCTCTCTCATCCCCAGAGACAGGAAACTGGGGCAGGAATACCTGCAGTGCACACTTGGCCACCAGGGAGTGCTGCAGGACAGGCAAGATGCATGATGAGCCCTAAAAATTATAATCTAATGTATAGGTTTTGGCATATATTCAACATACTTTGGTGTGATTCAAATTGGAGAGGATTTTGGAGTACGTTTTCAGACTTGTGTGTCCTTCAGACCATGGAATAGTTCTTTTTTAAATGACCTTTATTAAAAGTGAGAAGTAAAGTGCTTATGATCTGATTCTGAGTTTCAAAGAAATTCTGGAACAAAAATATGTAGACTACATACAGTTTCAGCTATCCTGGGAGCTCATTAGTTTCTCAGATGTTTGGCATAAACATACATTTTATTTCAAGTAATTTTGTAATGAACTTGATGATCTAGTTTCCTGTATCAAGTGTGCAATTTTACATAGGTAAAAATTACTTTGCAAACAGGAATCTGATTAAAAATCATTATTAAAAATAATAAAAGTGACCACCAATTTTTGATCCCATATGACCAGAGGTAATCTTGTGGCAGCATAAGACAATATACTAAGCCAATACATTTTATATAGCTTAGTAAAAGCAGCAAAGAATCCTGTGGCACCTTATAGACTAACAGACGTTTTGGAGCATGAGCTTTCGTGTCATGCATCTGAGGAAGTGGGTATTCACCCACGAAAGCTCATGCTCCAAAACGTCTGTTAGTCTATAAGGTGCCACAGGATTCTTTGCTGCTTTTACAGATCCAGACTAACACGGCTACCCCTCTGATATGTAGCTTTAGAGTTATTCCATCACTTCTTTCCTATCCCTTCTAATATTATAACATTCTCTAGGCAATACTTTGTTCTTGGTAGTGTCTGTGCTGCAGTTTAACCCAGGGCTCTCTACTAGGGCTTGATTTTTTTCAACCCTTGACCTTCACTCATGTGCATGTGAACCTGCACATCAATATTGCAGATACAAACACCTTCAAGCACAGCTGGTTGAAAAATGGAAAAACAATTTCACAAAAATAAATCAAAATTCATTTGTTTCATAGGGTTTGAAATGGGATAATTTCTTTTCAAAAATTTGATTTTTTTTTTAAATTCCAATTTTCAAAATTTGTTGTCCCTTTTCTCCCCCTCGCAGTGATTGTAATAAACTGAATAGTGGCAAGATTTTTCCCCCTGATTTTTTTCCTACTCTAAATTTTCAAAACCACTTCAGCTTTAGAAAAGTTAGAGTTGGCAGACTTATAGCATTTCATTTTTCCTTTTGCCACTTCTTAATGTTTGGAAAGTTGGGGAGATTTTGAAAAAAATTAGAGTGGAAAAGGAAGCATTTTCAACCCCCCCCCCTTTAATTTGGAGATTTCAGAAAACAGAAACAAATAGCCTTTTTACAAGCAGAATGAAAATGAAAATTTTGGTTTGTTCTGAAGTTTCCTGTTGAAAATCCAAAGTCACTGAAATACTTTCTCCCTCAATTTTATTTTTATGCAAACCTATTTATTTTTTTTCAGCTGAAAAACTTCAGCCACTGTGCTCTTTAAAAAGACTTACAGACGGACACAAATTTTGGAATTTTCAGTAGATGTTTGCATCTGAAAATGTTAACAAGTTTATTTGTGCACTGTTTTAAAGGTGGGTGCACACATGCGAATATTTGATAGAGGCCCAGATGAAAATCTACCCCTCAGAGAGAGAAATGCTAGTCACCAGAACAAATCTTAAGTAAAAGAGCTTCGTGTTTAGCTACTACATGGTTGCTGAGTTGATGGAACTCTCTCCTAACCTGGAGGAAGGGTACAGAGAACCTTGGCAATTTGGCCATTGCCACTACCACACCCCACTGGGACCCTAGTTTTTCCTTGTATCCCTAGGTGGAGTTACAGTTGAAAGACCCAGAAGCCACATTCCTGCCACTTAGCTGTCTCACAACTCACTCTCTCTCCATCCCTCTGTAGAGTGCTTGCCACTGCAGTACTTAGGGTACGTCTACACTACAGGATAAATTTGAATTAGCTAAAACCGATTTTATAAAACAGATATTATAAAGTCGATTGTGCGCATCCACACTAGGCACATTAATTTGGTAGTGTGCGTCCGTGGTCTGAGGCTAGCATCGATTTCTGGAGCGGTGCATTGTGGGTAGCTACTGTAAAAGAATGAGGCCAATAACGTCGATTTGCATCCACACTAACCCTAAATCGATATAGTAATATCGATTTTAGCATTACTCTTCTCGTTTTGTAGGAGTACAGAAATCGATTTAAAGAGCCCTTTAAATCGATATAAAGAGCAGTGTAGTGTGGACAGGTGCAGCGTTAAATCGATTTAACGCTTTTAAAATCGGTTTAACAGCGTAGTGTGGACCAGGCCTTAGAAGTCATTTTGTAGAGCCTCTCTGCTTTAGGTCCTGTGTGCTGGGGCAGCACAGCATTTCTACTGAATTTTTGGCCTTCCACCACCATGCTGTAGGCACAGGACTTAACCCTTAGAGAAATATGAGGTGTTAATAAATGAGTAAATTGTTATGGCCAAGTCCCTTCTGGCATAAGACACTCCAATAATCTATTTCATAACAAGCACTTCCTTACTTTAAAGATTTTATTAAGGTTCCCAATAGGACAATAAGGGTCAATCAGCCTAACTACAAGCTCTCTAGAATGGCTCAAGAATATTCCACTTGTATTACCATTTAAGTTTATTTTATCGAATTTTGGCTCCTGCCCCACCAATTCCATTGTCTAACAGCCAACATGGTAATGGAAGATCCCTTCTTTCCCCCAGCCCTTTCGGTCAGAGTTGAGGCACGCTGGGACCGTGTGGAGAAGCTCATTATTTATTTGTATCACAGAAGTGCCTTGGGGCCTTAACAGGGGCCAGAGAGCTATTGTGTACAATTGTAAAACAAAAAAATGGTCCCTGCCTCTCAGAGTTTACAATCTAATTTCATCCTCCTGCTCTGTGGATAGAGGACTTTACTGTCCAGAACTAAATCCTGGCACCTTCCACATATATTAAATTCATAGCATTTAGAAAGGACAATGTTACCCTTTATATCTGAATTTCTGCTGACTACTTAAGCTGCCCTCTGTTGGAGAATGAACAAGCTGCAGGGATCTATAAATAATTTGCTTGTAAATTAAATTTTAACAAGCAGTTACCACTTGAAAAATGTACAAATTAAGATGTCAAAATAGGCAAACTTTTTTTTTTTTGACACAAAACTAAGTATGGACATGGCCTTTGTATTTCAAGGTGAAGAATTGTGCTGAATAGTTTGGAAAATAAATCTGACCTTGCCATAGTCTGCACATTTACAAAGCACATTTCCCACTCAGAATTAAAATATTGTATTTCTGTAGCATTTAATCACCTATTTCTGACTGCAAGTAATATAAGAAGTAATGGTGAAGAACAGCAACATTCCTTACAAGTTAAATTTAAAAATAGTAATAAAAAAAGCTTTGTAAGAAAATCCTGGGGACAGCATGGAATTGATAATAACTTACCAATGCAATCGGTCATATAATTGTTTGAAAAAATTCCAGAGATTCTTACATTACTAAAGAAAGCCAGACGGATTGAAGAGCTGCCTTTTCCCCAAGCTTTGAAATGTTTGTCAGAGCCCTTAGCAACTTAACCTTTCCTAGGAGTGTTAAACCAAACCCACACTCAACAGAGGAATCAGGTGACTGGGGTATCTGCTCACAGTCATTTCCTGCTGTTTCACTGCTGCAGTGGAGATTGTTATATTTGCTGTAAAGAGAGTGAAATTACATCTATCTAGATTCTTATAAGACCCCCATTACTGTACTACTTGAGCACCTCACAAACTTTAATGTATTTACCCTCACCACACCGCTGGTGAGGTTTAGAAATATTGTCATCCAGATGAGGAACAGACACTTGCTCTGGATCACGCAATGAATCCATGACAGAGCACAGAATTGAATCCCAGTCTCCCAAGTCCCTGGCTTGCATTCAAACCACTGGCCCATCCTTTCAGATGCCTATCCTAAAGACTCAAGGTCCAATCCAGTCGTCGTTATGGCAAAATATTCCCTTTGAGGCAAATGAACTTACTGAAACTGATGTGTGAGTTTTGCCTGCAGAAAGATTGCAGGATCAGGCCCTCAAGGGTACTGCTAACTACTGAAGTGCTGCAGTTCACTGGAGGCTGCAGTACATAATGCAGGGATCTCAAACTCCTGGCCTACAGGCCATCTGCGGCCCATGAGCCTCCCCAATGTGGCCTGTAGGGCTCCAGCAGTTTTGGGGCCGCATCTCTCCCTTGGCACCCCATCTGCCGCCCCAGGCACTCCCCCCTCGGGGACCTGGCAGCGCAGTGGAGCTGAGTGGCGTCTACCTGCTCACCTCAGTGGCTGCCGGCCTCGCCCTGCAGCCCAGGGGCAGGGCAGGGCTGTGCCTCCGCTTACTGCCCCTGCCCCAAGCACCCCTGCAGCCAATGGGATGCTGTGGGGGCAGTGCCTGGGGGCAGAAGCACATGGAGGCCCCCTGGCCCACCCTGACTTGGAGCCCCAGGTAAGTGCTGCACCTCTGATCCCCTCCCAACAAACCTCCTCCCGTCCCCAAACTTCCTCCCAGAGCCTACACCTCCTCCCCACATACCCTCTCCTACCCCCAAACTCCCTCCCAGAGCCTGCATCTGGTCCTTACACCCCCTCTCACCCCCAAACTCCCTCCCAGAGCCTGCACCCCATTCTCACACACCCCCAGCCCCCAAACTCCCTCCCAGAGCCTACATCTGGTCCTCACACTCCCTGCCACCCTCAAACGCCCTCCCAGAGCCTGCACCCCAGACCCCCTCCCCCACCCAAACTCCATCCCAGAGCTGTAGGCAGGTGGGGTCTGGAGTTTTTTGGGGGTGGCGTTTTTTTGGGGGTGGATTCTGGGCAGCATGAGTGACATTGGCCTGCTGGGAGGATGTGAGGACTGGCATTGGCCCTAAAGTAAATTGAATTTGAGACCCCTGACATAATGTATTGCTCTCCCAGCAGTCAGATGGCAGATGCATGAAAAGAGGGGAATGGCAGTGCAGTCTAAAGTTAGCCACTGACACTTGGAAGTGAAAAGGTCAAAGGGAAAACCACGCACGTTTCATGACTAAGTAACAGAAATAAATCCATACAGAACAAATTACTAAAAACAGGAATGTAGAAAATAAAGAAGAGTTGACTAAATGAACACACCTGAGACCTGCAAAATAGTTGGAGAAGAAATTATATTAGTGTATTAATAAAAGCAAAAGCTTAGCATGATTGTATAGATGTTAAATGTGTTTGTGTTAGTGATTATTCGTTGGCCATTTTTAAACATCACTCTCTGAGCCACAATAACATTTAAAATTATGAAATGGACTTAGTCACTTCTATCACTTGACTTCTAAATAAGTGTTTTATGTATGGTAATGGAATAAAGTTTCTAAAGCTGGGAAGGTTTTTTGTATTTGTTTTGTTTTTGTTCTTTTAATACAGTGTTACTCTAAAAAGTGACTGAAAAATGACATCTTGGGGTTCTGGGTTTAGCTCGCTTTAATGTGCATATCAAATCACCTCAGACTACAGGCAAAAAGGTGTTTTTTCTAACTGACAATATCACAGGCTCATCTGGGATCTGAAAGTCAATCTGGGTTCTTACTGGCTCATGCATCATACCCATAAATAAAAATTCTTCAGTCAGAACTTAGTTAACAAACTAATAATTTTTTCCAAATCAAGGTTGATTTTGTATAAATAGAATCCCCCACCCCCTCAGATTTTGTATGTTCTAAACTTCAAATTAAATTATCATAAATTCTATTCCTAATACACCACAAATCATAACATTTGGGCCTCTTGAAAAAGCATTTGTCTCACCTACGTACCAAAAGCTCATGATTCTGTTGAGACTCATCCAACTTCCTTGAAGCAGTAATTTCTATCATGTCAGGCTCCTGTATGTACCACATCTGATAAACAAAAAGACAAAGGAGTGTGATTACCAGAGAAGTTGTTGGAAGCCCAGTTGATTAACTTGCTGAGATTGAGCTTGAAAATCACTTTTTTTTGTTTTGTTTTTTGTTTTGGCTTCATGAAATGAGAAAGTTGCTAATGGGAGCTTGTGTTCAAGGGAATAGAAAGACAAGTGGCACATAGTCAAGACAGGAGCTGCTGAGAGACAGAAGAAATCTTGCTGAGAGAGAGAAGGGCCTGCTGCTGCCGGTTATACTGTAAAACATAAAAGACTTGGAACCAGAAAAGGATACAAATACTCTTGCTGGCAGGATAAATATTTTAGATGGAGTTTTTCTTCCTCCTCTGTCTTTGTTTGAAAGCTGTTCTTTTCAACCGCAACATTTCTCAGATTTCAAAGAAGCAATTGTGCTGTCAGGCTGAGGTCCTAAAGCCTCAGCTGCTGGGTCTACAGCTTTGATTATTTTGTACCTTTTTGTTGTGGAGTAGGTTGGAATGTGTGTGGTTTGCTTTTTACATTTTGTTTAGCCACAGTGTTTTTACTGATTCAGAAGCCTTTGAGGTGCATGCGGTGTTTGGTTTGATCTCTTTACAACAACGTACATGGCCTGTGACTTTAGATTGTCTACTATTAAAAACTACTTCTTCAGGTACAGCCAATTGTCGTTGGGAATATGTGCCTCTAAGCAGAGGTTTGTGCAACTGCTCCTTTCTCTCATAGACTCATAGGTCAGAAGGGACCAATCTGATCATCTAGTCTGACCTCCTGCACAAGGCAGGCCACAGAACCCACCCATCCAATTTTATAACAACCCCTATCCCAGGACCGAGTTATTGAAATCCTCAAAATTGGTTTGAAGACCTCAAGCTGCAGAGAAACCACCAGCAAGCGACCCGTGCCCCACGCTGCAAGGGAAGGCGAAAAACCTCCAGGGCCCCTGCCAATCCGCCCTGGAGGAAAATTCCTTCCCGACCCCAAATATGGCGATCAGCTAAACCCTGAGCATGTGGGCAAGAGTCACCAGCCAGCACCCAAGAAGGAATTCTCTGCAGTAACTCAGTTCCCATTCCATCCAACATCTCCCCGCAGACCATTGAGCAGACCTATCTGGTGGTAATCCAAGATCAATTGCCCAAATTAACGATCCTATCATAACATCCCCTCCATATACTTATTAAGCTTTGTCTTAAAGCCAGGAAAGTCTTTTGCCCCCACTACTTCCCTCGGAAGGCTGTTCCAGAACTTCACTCCCCTAATGGTTAGAAACCTTCGTCTAATTTCAAGTCTAAACTTCCTAATATCCAGTTTATACCCATTCGTCCTTGTGCTTACATTAGTACTAAACTTAAATAATTCCTCTCCCTCCCTAATGTTAACCCCCCTGATATATTTATATAGAGCAAGCATATTTCCCCGCAGCCTTCTTTTGGCCAGGCTAAACAAGCCAAGCTCTTTGAGTCTCCTTTCATAAGGCAGTTTTTCCATTCCTCGGATCATACTTGTAGCCCGTCTCTGAACCTGTTCCAGTTTGAATTCATCCTTCTTGAACATGGGACACCAGAACTGCACACAGTATTCCAGATGGGGTCTCACCAACGCCTTGTATAACGGTACTAACACCTCCTTATCCTTGCAGGAAATACCCCGCCTGATGCATCCCAAAATTGCATTTGCTTTTTTAACAGCCATATCACATTGGTGACTCATAGTCATCCTGCTATCAACCAGTACCCCAAGGTCCTTCTCCTCCTCCGTCGCTTCCAACTGATGTGCCCCCAACGTATATCCAAAATTCTTATTATTAATTCCTAAATGCATAACCTTGCACTTTTCACTATTGTATTTCATCCTATTTCTATTACTCCAGTTTACAAGGTGGTTCAGATCTCCCCAAGACTTCATTTAGCAGCTTGTGTGCTTACTCTATCCAGTTTGTTGTAATTAGGCGGTGGGGCTGGGCAGCAGCTATGCTCCAGGACTTCCTTTCCTTGTGATTATTTTGATCTCCAAGGGGAAAGTAATTCTTTTCCTTATGCTCCTGATGATTCCTCTTCCATGCCACCCTCTCCAAAAAAAATACATGTGCCTGATTTTGCTCCTTTCTGTGTAGGGAGGTTAACACCAGGACCACGAACATTAGATTCATACAGGGATCTTAGAGTACATCTATACTACCCACCGGCTCAGCAGGTAGTAATCTATCTATTGGGGACTGATTTATCATGTCTCATCTAGACGTGATAAATCAATCCGCGAATTGATGCCCATGCTCCAGGTCAGCAGGAGGAGTAAGCAGTGTTGATGGGGGAGCCACGGCAGTCCACTCACCGCCGTAAGGATGGCCAGGTAAGTCGAACTAAGATACTTCGACTTCAGCTATGCTAATAGTGTAGCTGAAGTTGTGTATCTTAGATCGATCCCCTCCCCCCCAGTGTAGACCAGCCCTAAGAGAGACAAGGTGGGTGAGGGAGTATCTTTATTGGAGCAACTTCTGTTGGTGGAAGGTACAAGTTTTTGAGCTGCGTAGGCTGTGGGACCAACATGGCTACAACACTGAAAACATATGGGGATTTAGACATTTAAGGTGAAATCCTCACCTCCTTGAAGCCAATGAGAAAGCTCCCAGTGACTTCAGTGAGCTGAGGATTTCATCCTTCGGTGGCAGGAGGTACCTGTAAAACGACTTCCTTGCAATGCTTAGTTAGCACTAACCCGTATTTTGACCAAATTTTTTGACGCCAACCTTCAGGATGGTGTCACCTGTGATGTATGTGTGATAAATCAATGATATTATGATTTTGTTTTCTGTGTCATGCAAATTAAATGTCTGGGATCGCCCTGCCAGTTGTTGGATGTTGAAGTGGAGTTAATTCAAGATGGTTGTCATTGTGTATGCTCGCTCTCTCTGCCCCCCCCTTCACCACTATGAAGACACTAAATTCATTCTTTCTTAGGTGTATTTCCTTACTCTGAAATAAGTCATCTGGTTTGAAAATGCAAGTTTTTGCTTGGGTATTAGAAAATATAATATCCACCAATTCTAGGTCCTGGGTGAGTTTATCACTGAGTATAATTTGCAATTTTACCCCATTCAAGAAAACATTAGATAAAACTAACATCTATTTAAGTTAGCAATATTTTGCTGCCAAACTTAGGCATGTGTGGCTGCATGTTAGTTATCTGAGGTTAATTAATTCTGTTGAATTCTGTTCAAGTTTGTTCCTGATCTCTGTATTCAAGTGTAGTGTTCTTGAGTTTCAATGTGGTGCATGCTCTGTTACTTTCCTCATTGACAATCCTGTTGATATGACTGCAAAGTTGAAATGACTGGAGTACAGATGACTTTTTGAGGATGCTGAAAGTATTCTTGGTGTATTAGCGGCAAAGAATTCTGTGACACCTTATAGACTAACAAACGTATTGCATGCATCTGACGAAGTGGGTATTCACCCACAAAAGCTCATGCTCCAATACATTTGTTAGTCTATAAGGTGCCACAGAACTCTTTGCCGCTTTTACAGATCCAGACTATCACGACTACTCCTCTGATATTTGGTGTATTAGATTATTATTAAGTGCTATTTGTGAGCACATTAAAATATGAAACATCATTCACACAAGACTCAAAAGTTCAACTTTTGATAAGTAATATTTCTTTGTATTGACTAGTGATGTGTCAAAACAGGTGCCTGAATTAGAATGTACTAATTTCAGAAAGGATTGAATTCACTTCTGATACCGGATTTTAATTTCATGAGTCAAACATGATGCTCGTGGTGGAGAAGGAAAGAATGGTCGTGATTAAGTGTTGTGACAACACACCTCTTTTGTCATGTCAGGGTCCAGTGTTTCTCCCTCTGGTGTTGAGGGGAGGGGCCTTGAGTAAATCAGCCTCACTCCAGAGGTTTAATACTTCAATATTGATAGGGTAGGCCTTGGGGTTTTCACCTAAGGGCATCTTTAAACAAACAAAAATACATTTCCTAACGCCCACTGGAAATCTGTCTCCTCTTATGCTACCAGTTGCCAGCAACCCTCTCTAACCCACTAGGGCCCAGCTACACCAGGAATCAAGATCCCCTTCTCAAACAGAAATAAACATAAGATATCCTCTTATAGGGAAAAACTGCCTTTTTCCTAGGAGAAGCCTGTCCCCCTTGCTTTACACAACCCTTCTGCAGCTGGCTTCTCACCCCTCCTCCCTTTGTTCTCTCACAGGAAGAGGTTTTTAAAGCTCTCAGACTGCCCTTAATTAGGTGCCCATAATTAACCTGAGGTAACCTCTAAGTTCATAGGAATCGTTAAAGCCCTTTTTCTAAGGGCTTCTCTATACTTGAAATGCTACAGCTGTGGTGCTTCAGTGTAGGCTAGTGGTCCTCAAACTGCGGATTGGGACCCCAAGTGGGTCACGACCCCATTTTAATGGGGTCACCAGGGTTGGTGTTAGACTTGCTGGGGCCCAGGGCCAAAGTCCTGCTGCCTGGGATTGAAGCCAAAGCCTAAGGGCTCCAGCCCTGGACATCAGGGCTCAGGTTACAGGCCTGGGACTGAAACTCTTGGGCTTTGGCTTCAGCCCCCCTCCTGGGGGCAGTAGGACTTGGGCAGGCTCAGGCTTCAATCCCCCCCTCCTGGGATCATGTAGTAATTTTTGTTGTCAAAAGGGGGTCGCAGTGCAATGAAGTTTGAGAACCTCTGGTGTAAACACTACCTGTGCTGAGGGAGGGGTTCACTTGTCTGCATGGATAATCTACCTCCCTGAGAGGTGCTAGCTAAATCACTGGAAGAATTCTTCCATTGACCTAGCACTGGGACTTAAACACTGGGACTTAAATTGGCTTAACTATACCGCTCAGGGTATGGATTTTTCACACCCCAGTCAATGTAATTAAACTGATCTAATTTGCTAGTGTAGACTAAGCCTAAGACTGATATACCTGCCCTTACCCACCTTCCAGAATTGTCAGGTCACAGTTGCTTTTCACCACTATCTATTTATGTCACATTCCACAGACAATGTTATTTTCCTGAAGTGGCCAAACATATATTATGTCTGTCTTGAGGCTGGCCTTCATGTCTTGGTTTATTTTGTCAACATTTGTGGATTTTCTGTACAGCACATTTTCTTATTGCTTCTATAATGTTTGAAGAGATTCCTGAAATTCTTGATGTCAGCAAGAGTTAGCTCCCTAACTCTTGCTGACATCATGCCTAAAATGCAGATCATCATCTTAGCATCTACTTGCTTTTTTTACAGCTCCTTCCTTCGCTTCTGATAGGTTTAGGATATGATGCTGGGGGACATTTGTCCCTCTGATATAAAACATAGGTTGAGAAGAAGCTGCTCAGAACTTTCCATACTTTTTTTTTCTCATTTTTAATGATTAGATCTATTGAATGACTTTGTAGTTGTACAACTTTTATGATTCCTTCCTGTCTAGATAGAGCCTCATACTGTGCCCATCAAGATCATATCTGAGCATTATGGTGTCCATTCTCAATCCTGGGCTCATGTCCTTTAAGGATGAGATTGTGCCATTAGGCACATCCTGGAACATACACCACCATCCCAGGAATACCCCTAGGAGGCACCGTCTCAGAGATGTCCCTCTGAGGCATAGTTCTTTACCTACTTTCCCTTGCCTTGGTGTGCAGTTAAATAATTTAGCTGTTGGTCTAACTTACAACATCCTCTGCTCTAGTGCATCTATGCTGGCCAATGCACTATTGTGGCAGAGCAAAGATTCCAGCCACTCCTTAGTCCTCCCCACACACTTCCCCAACCCTGAAACAGACGGGTGGAGAATAGTGTTTGCACAGCACTCCCTGATCCAAGGGCTGAATATCCTGTGCCAGGAATGGATTTACAGGTTCTTATCCCCCGTATGCATCCTGCAAGGGGAAAGTCATAGTCTAAATCTAAAGCTGAAGTCTCTAGAAAATTGAGAGGGAAGCCTAGCAGCACAGAAATCAGACCTCTTTTCCTTTCATTATAATGGGAATTTAAATTTCCCTCAAATCAATGGAAACATGCAGTCTTGTATTTTTATTGTGGGAAGGGGTAAAGGATCTTATTATTCTGTCTCTTAACTCACCCCTCCCCAGATACAGCAGTATGCTTTCCAACAAACAGCAGAGAACACTTCATATTTATGATGCTTACCAGCAGGCCATCCATATCACTCCATTTACAGTTAGAAAGGCTTGCTCAAAGCCTTTAGGGGAGCTGTTGTGTAAGGTGGCGCGTGTGCTGGTTGGCTGACATTGTTGGTTTGCATTGCCAGTTTTTACACTGTCCACAATCATTCTTGTTACATAGGAGTGAAGGTGTGGGCCTTGAAATATGGTGTAAAACGGGGGGAAGGCTATATATTTGCAGTTATGTAGGTAGAGTGTAAACACTTGAGGAAACAATATGGTTATATTAGCAAAATATAATACCGTTTCCCAACACTCTTTCCATAACGATAGGAGCCATCCCATTGCTGCTGTTTATAAACAATCTGTTTTTTCCTAATTGATATTTATCTTTGTTTTTATCTGACTTATGGCTGTTTCTTTCTACCACTAAAGAGAATCCCTGCTTTGCTATCTATTATTAAGGTCTTCGAAGCATTACATTAATGATAAGGAATAGATTTTATGTTGTACTGTTGTCCTAGAATGAAAAGCCAATATAGACAAAAAGAAACAGCGAGTCTCATTCTCCTCTGATTTACTTCACAGTAAATCCAGAATATAACAGAGATCAGAATTTGGCTTAGTGTGTGTACCTAAATATGCATGCCATTGCAGTCCAAGGTTTCGTAGTAGAATTTGTAATTGTTCTAAACATGTAAGTGAAAAGATGCTACCTAGAAATGTCCCAAATCACAATAGGTGTCTGGAGATGGTGGTGAATTATTGTACAAAAGCTCTCCAAATTTAGCTCTCTTCTTGCATTATTTGCACATGGTATCTTTACTTTAAATTTAATTTTAAGAACAGTAAAATGCAGCTAGAAGGTATTTCTAATTCTTTAAAGCATATGAAAGAATGTTACTTGGTTGTGGTGTCTCGTGTATTAACCTGCCATTAACCTTTTCATAACTAGGTCTTTTATCATGTGCAACACACTACCTACAAATACAGCATCCTTGGTCAGCCCTGAAAAAATTGGCCTGGGACTTGCAGGACAGATTAACTCCTAACTGGGCTCTAGATCTAAGCCATCCAAAGAACTCATCCTACAAACTAAAACGCACCCTGCTTCCAAAACAAAAGTATTCATGCCTTTGCACACTTCCTAACAGATTCAGAGATGTAGACATTCATTTCTGACTTCAGTAAATACTAATTAATATAGGATGCTATCTTCAAAAGCCCTCAGCCTTGGCAAAACTCTGTTCCCAGTGAAGTAAGTGTGAGTTTTACAATTGATTTCAGCAGGAGCAGAGGTAGAGCCAGTGATAGTACTTTTGAAAATTCGACTCTTAGTATAAACAGCCTACTGCATGCTAGGGCATAGCTACAGAAACAAAAAGGAATCTGATCAGTCTGCATCGGTTGCCTTGACTGAGTGAAATGCAAAAGCACAACAGCATAAACTGCAGTGTTGCCAACTCTTGAGATTTTTATCATGAGTCTTGTGGTGATTGTTTTTTTGAATTAAAGCCCTGGTTTCTGGAGTCGGGTGATGACATGAGACTCTCTGATTTCATTAAAACAAACAAACAAAAATTTCAAGCCCTCATTATTATGAAGCCAAGATTGAAAATGCAGACTCCCTAAAGGTAAAAAATCCAGAAGGCAAATAAAAAGAAACCCACATTTATTATTTTTAAATCTCGTGATTTTTAAACCAATCTCATGACTGGTTGGGGTTTGACTTTATGATTTTTGAATGCTTGGGGTCAGAAATATGGAGACAGTGAAATGTAAATCTGATTTGTACTCGGTTCGGGAGGATGTTAATTGCATACAGAAGAATAAGTTTTGATTTTTTTTTCCTGATAACATCCCTCTAAGGAAGAAAAAGAGAGAGAATGAGGGAAAAACCCACACAAGTATAGCGTGCACAGTTTCCTCTTTCACACCTATATAGGTTTCTTTAGTGTTCCATTTAGACACACAGAGCACATATCAGTGGCTTAAAATCATTACCTACTGTTCATTCTTGGGTGATCAACAAACAGATGCTGTACACCTTAGGCTGACTAGAAAAGCAGAGACAGTAACAGTAGTAGTGCCATACGAAGAAATAATTTTAACAAGATGAGGTAAAAAAAACCCTAAAATAATGTTATGCACAGATGTTTTTTTCTAAATACTCTTTTGTTACAGTTTAGCAACAGATTAAAACGTAGAATTTTTTTTTAAACTACGGCACCACAGAGCCAGTAATGAACAGACAGAGAACAGCTGTTACTGCATCTTAGTCAGTTTACTTGTATTTTCCAGTGTAAGGTTGTTTGGTGGGAGAAAAAATGCAGGCAACTGCCAAAAAAAAGCGTGTGAGGTAAAACTTGTAGTTGCTCTCATGAGAACATTCTCAGATTTGAAAGTAGCTGGAAAAAATGCTGAATATAAATCTCTGGAGAGCCATTGCACTATATAGAGAAAGAGCAGAGAAAATAGAGATGACTAAGGAAAGAGAGAAGAACATACACTACCAGAAAGACCATAAGCTGTAGGGAGGTAATACTCTGCAGGGTGGATGAAGAATGAAACATCAGTTACAACTCTGAATCTCCTTGCTTGTGCTGATTTCTGTGATAAAGTGAAGAACCCTACTTAACCACTGTTTTGTTGGGTTATTTCCTTTGGTTATTGTAACCTGTACATCAAATTTTGTTATGTAAATTTAAATTAAAGAGTAAAATGCATCCCTGGTATAACTCTGTTAACCTCAATGGAGCTCCCCTGTGGATACGTTGGCCTGAGAGTTTTTAAAGCACGGTAGGCCAAATTCTGACTATCTGTGCATGCCTTAAAATGGATTGCTGAAATGAGACTTATGTAGACAAAATTATTCCACCCTAATTCCTCCTTTAGTTCAGAACTGTGGGAAAGCTACTTCAAGAGTTTTTCCCCAAGCAGAACTGCAGAGCGGAACAGGCTGAGATATAGGGGCTTGGTCCACTTTGTCTGTGCCTGGATGCCCCCTGACTGCACAATGGGCATTATTCATGCCCCAGCATTCCTGTGCTCCTGGCACAGCTTCTGACCCAAGTAATTTGGGAATAGAGTTAGTTAATGTGTTCTTGCAACACCAGTCTATAAAACACTGTAGGTCATGATTAGCGGCTATTTATTTCTTAGTATTTTCCTCAGTGCCAAAGGGGAGGATTTTGATATAAATAAAAATTGGTATTAGAATGTACTCAGTATGGTTTGGATTATAACTCATTTGCAGTATAATCCAAATTTTTTAATCAAACGTATTTGAAAGTGTAGTTTCAGCTACATTAACAGCCTGATCCTACCAACACTTACTACTGGCCACCTTGCTGATTACTATGAGTGGTGCCATTGACTGACTTCTATGGAACAATAGCAGTAGTAAGCATTTCACCCTATGTTGTTTGCAAGATCGGACTATCAATTAGTTAAGTGATTAATTAGCTTTAAGACACTATTTAAATTGTCCAAAAGATAACCTGAACATCAAATAATGTGATCTTTCTCCAGGAGCTGATATTTCAGATCCAAATTAGTACATTGAAGCCTGCTCAATGTCAACTCACTGACTGGAAAATCTCTCTTAATGGAAAAGCTTTTCTTTGTACCTGTGTCTTATATTAACTCAAGCAATGGGGACATTTGCACTATCCATTGATAAGAGACAATGTCATGATTATGTAAACTAAAAATACTTTTGTTCTGCGCAAACTGAGCTTCATGAATTGAGGCCTGTAGCATAAGATGGAGTTCATGTTTTCAGCTGTGTTATGGAGATGCTGATCGTGACTCCACAGTTAAGGTTGAGCTGAGTTTTGCACTCAAAGCAAGGATTCAGTTTCTTTGTTTGGCATGAATAGTACAACATATGCTCTCAAAAACTATAGCACTTGGGCCTTGGCTACACTGGCGCTTTACAGCGCTGCAACTTTCTCGCTCAGGGGTGTGAAAAAAACACACCCCTGAGTGCAGCACATTACAGCGCTGCAAAGCGCCAGTGTAAACAGTGCCCCAGTGCTGGGAGCGCAGCTCCCAGCTCTGCAAGCTAATCCCCATGGGGAGGTGGAGTACCTACAGCGCTGGGAGAGCTCTCTCCTAGCGCTGGCGCCATGACCACACTTGCACTTCAAAGCGCTGCCGCGGCAGCGCTCCCGCAGCAGCGCTTTGGAGTTTTGAGTGGAGCCAAGCCCTTAGTTTCTGGGTGAAATCCTGGCCCCCCTGAAGTCAAAGAGAGCTCTCATTTGTACAGAGGGACTCTTCTGAGAATGTAGAAATAAACCCATTAATTAGTTTGAGTTAAAATTAATTTAAAAATTAGATCCCTGCGTAGAAATGACGGAGTTCCCCAAGGGTCAGTCCTGCGGCCGGTTTTGTTCAATACCTTCATTAATGATCTGGAGGATGGCGTGGACTGCGCTCTCAGCAAGTTTGCAGATGACACTACACTGAGAGGAGTGGTAGATACGCTGGAGGGTAGGAATAGGATACAGAGGGACCTAGACAAATTAGAGGATTGAGCCAAAAGAAATCTGATGAGGTTCAACAAGGACAAGTGCAGAGTCCTGCACTTAGGATGGAAGAATCCCATGCACTGCTACAGACTAGGGACCGAATGGCTAGGCAGCAGTTCTGCAGAAAAGGATCTAGGGGTTACAGTGGACGAGAAGCTGGATATGAGTCAACAGTGTACCCTTGTTGCCAAGAAGGCTAATAGCATTTTGGGCTATATAAGTAGGGGCATTGCCAGCAGATTGAGGGATGTGATCGTTCCCCTCTATTTGACATTGGTGAGGCCTCTTCTGGAGTACTGAGTCCAGTTTTGGGCCCCACACTACAAGAAGGATGTGGAAAAATTAGAAAGAGTCCAGCGGAGGTCAGCAAAAATGATTAAGGGGCTGGAACATGTGACTTATGAGGAGAGGCTGAGGGAACTTGGATAGTTTAGTCTGCAGAAGAGAAGAATGAGAGGGGATTTCATAGCTGCTTTTAACTACTTGAAAGGGGGTTTCAAAGAGGATGGATCTAGACTGTTCTCAGTGGTTCCAGATGACAGAACAAGGAGTAATGGTCTCAAGTTGCAGTGGGGGAGGTTTAGGTTGGATATTAGAAAAAACTTTTTCACTAGGAGGGTGGTGAAGCACTGGAATGGATTACCCAGGGAGGTGGTGGAATCTCCTTCCTTAGAGGTTTTTAAGGTCAGGCTTGACAAAGCCCTGGCTGGGATGATTTTAGTTGGGGAATGGTCCTGCTTTGAGCAGGGGGTTGGACTAGATGACCTCCTGAGGTCCCTTCCAACCCTGATATTCTATGTTCTATGATTCTTTGTGTACCACAGCTAATACACAGACACATGCTATAGGTGTAGACCAGTTGTTCTATATCCTGTGCAAAATGTCCCACTCAGAGATTCCTGACCCATGCTTCCACACTTTGTACCATGGTGCATAATCCAAAGGAAACAACAGCTTGTGGTATGTGGGGCATGCTAACTGTCTGTGGCCTTCTTGTGGAAAGTCCTGGCACAACAAACTTTAGCCTGTTTTAAACATTCCAGGCAAAACTTATTACCCTCGTTCAGTTGCATAACACATGCATATTTTTATCTTCTGCACAGATGCTTCCGATAAGGCACTGACTTCAGTGGGAGTTAAGGGCACTCAGCAACTTGCAGGATCACACCCTATGTGATTTTGGACAAGCTACTTAACCTCTCAGTGCCTTGGAGTGTTCTGTAAATTAACAGACTGTGGTTTGTTGAGCAGATATTTGGAGGGTGGGTGTTACTAATTTGTACTACAAGTGAAGGTTATTGTTAGAGTTTATAAATTCCATTTTCTGACAGCCTTGTATTTTACTGTGTGATGTCACAAGCTGTAACAGTACAATATATCAATATAGAAGGCAGAGGAGGAAGCTACTACAGCTGTAAACCCTGCATATAGATCTGTATAGTTAGCAATCCCGTATACGTCATACACTTGCTTTTCCTGTATTCTTCCCTTCTCCAAAAGGCATGGACCAGCTATGCCTGTCCTTCCATTTTGTTACGGTGACTCTCCAAAAAGTGGTGCAATATAACAAGCAAATGGATCTAACTGAGTATATGTTTTTGAATACAGTAGTCCAAAGCAAACTGGTCATAAGCAGAGACAACATTTTTCACTGTGCTTGTATGGTGACTTGGCAATGTGAGTGTTTTATGGTTGTGTATATTTTCTTAAAGTGTCCATTGAAAATGGAGTTATGCTGATTGGAAAACTGTTCCCAGAGAATAGTTCTCAAGTCAAGCTGGAAGGGCATGTTGAGTGGGTTCCAGCAGGGATCAGATCAGGGTCTGGGTCTGTTCAATATCTTCATTAATGGTTTAGATAATGGCATTGAGAGTACACTTATAAAGTTTGCGGATGATATCAAGCTGGGAGGCGTTGCAAATGCTTTGAAGGATAGGATTGAAATTCAAAATGATCTGGACAAACTGGAGAAATGGTCTGAAGTAAACAGGAAAAAATTCAATAAGTACAAATGCAAAGTACTCCACTTAGGAAGGAACGATCAATTGCATACAGACAAAATGGGAAATGACTGCATTGCAGGGAGTACTGCGAAAAGGGACCTGGTGGTCATAATAGATCACAAACTAAATATGAATCAACAGTGTAATACTGTTGCAAAAAAAAGCAAACATCATTCTGGGATGTATTAGCAGGAGTGTTGCAAGCAAGACACAAGAAATAATTCTACTGCTCTACTCTGTGCTGATTAGGCCTCAATTGGAGTATTTTGTCCAGTTCTGGGTACCACATTTCAGGAAAGATGTGGACAAATTTTAAAGATCTGAGAAGAGCAACAAAAATGATTAGAGGTCTTGAAAACATGACCTATGGAGGAAGATTGAAAAAATTGGGTTTGTTTAGTCTGGAAAAGAGAAGACTGAGGGGAAATGATAACAGTTTTCAAGTATATAAAAGGTTTCTACCAGGAGGAGGGAGATAAATTGTTCTAGTTAACCTCTGAGGATAGGACAAGAAGCAGTGAGCTTAAATTGTAGCCAGGGCGGTTTAGGTTGGACATTAGGAAAAACTTCCTAATTGTCAGGGTGGTTAAGCACTGGAATAAATTGCCCAGGGAGGTTGTGGAATCTCCGTCATTGGAGATTTTAAAAAGCAGGTTAGACAACCACCTGTCAGGGATGGTCTAGATCAGTAGTTCCCAAATTTGTTCCTGCAGGGGCTGCAATTGGCCGAACCTGCAGACGTGGCAGGTACACAAACCGGCCCGGCCCACTAGGGGCTTTCCCTGCACAAGCGGCGGAACAAGTTTTGGAACCACTGGTCTAGATAATACTTAGTCCTGCCTTGCATGCAGGGGACTGGACTAAATGACCTCTCGAGGTCCCTTCCAGTCCTGTGATTCTATGCAGCTCCTCAGGTAAATGGTATCGTCAATGTCCAGTCAACAATGCAAATTCAAATAAAGCTTTTGTCTGACCAGATGATTTTCTAACTTTTTGCAGCCATGTGCTGGGCCTCTAAATTTTTACTGGCATATTATGTCAAGGAGGGGGAGTAACAGACCTGCCCTCTGGAAAATGGGAGAAGGCTTCTGACCCCATTATTCCCCAAACCATTTTTTTCAATTGTTGGAGTGGCTGGCCATAAAAACAGTTCTGCACTCCCCAGTGTAGATACTTTGGAGAAAATGTTGTGGGTTTTGAGGATGGATTGAGGTTAAATAGGGAACAATAATACCCTAAAATGAGTGAATAGAGTTGATAACCAGAGCTTTAAAACACAGCTTTTGAACATGAAGTCTCTTTATTCACAATCACAGCCATATAAAAATCAGAGAATGCTTTGAGCTAATTTGACACATTCCATTTACATTGATAAAACAGGAAACTGGATTTTCAAAGAGAGGACTTGATAATGATACTGACTAGCATAAACTAAATAGTGTGGAAGTAGAATACATCTAACCATCTTCATTAGAGAAAGACAGCCCACTCCTCACAGCCTGTCTGACTTTGAACTCAGTCTGGATCTCAGAGCTCCGTGCAGTTTGAATCTGGGGTCTGGCTTTGGATCTATTTCTAATGTTAATGACTGTTTTTGTGAGATGACTTGAAGCCACCAAAACAAAAATTGCTCCCTTTTAGAGGATGAAATTCATCCTGTGCAGAGTGCCCACACAAGGCCTCTTATGAACTTAAGTAGTGCATAGGACTTGTCTGCATGACGCAAGCCTTGTGCTGCTGGCCCTCTGCCCAAGGATGAAATTCACCCAGAGAACATAGCAAGAGACATTTGGATGAATAATCTAGTTTAGGTTTTAAATAGATTCCATTAAGATTAATCGATTGGTTTGAAAACCTACTTGGAGCATTATAGCTATGAAGAACCTGAGCAGAAGTATCAATATTGTCTTTTGGACTAGAGCTCAAGACAGAGATTTCTTACCTTTTGTCAACATGTTATCTACTATCAATCCTCACCACTTGCATATCCTTTCACAGCTGTCCAGTTAATATCCAGATACAAAATTAGGTACAAACCACTTCAATTAACTTTTGGGCAATTCTGATATTGTTTTTTCTAAAGCATAATCTTTTCAGCACGTACCTTTTTTAAGTATATGGCTGTAATGAGTGAATTTGTTTCTTTACATGGTAACGCAGTACTGGACCACTTAACTGTCTCTGTGCAGGCAGTTTTGTGACGCAGTGCCTCATCCATTAGTGGTTAGTTAGATTACTTGACTTATGGATTGTATGGATTGAATTAGCAAATCAGTGTATCATCCCATTACAATTTCATCTAGGAGAAAACTTGACCTGAAAACCGCAGAAAAAAAAACAGCATTTTTTTCCCTGAGGAAAGTAAGTAATTTAAGTCCCAGATTTTGAAATAATCAGCCTTTCCTTCAGGGGAAGAAATCCTTTTTGGACTTGTTTTCTGTGCAGGTCATGTAAATTATGAACTGTGTACTTTAATTGAGGCACACAGTGTTTGCAGAATGACCTATATAGTCATTCTGCTTTAAATCTGAACAAGGTGCTGATCGCAAATTTTCTTCTTTCTCCATATTGGAAAGTTCATATTTCTCATACATATCAGTGTCTTCTTCCAGATGTGTATCTGAATGGTGAATTTCAATAAAAATAATATAGGTAAAGGCTCCAATTACTCCTCCCATCATAGGTGCAATGGTAGGAACCCACCACCAGTTATTTCCAGCCCTGTAAGAAAGAAAAGCAGAATTACTATTCACTATGTTGCTAATACTGATCTGTTGTTTAGAAGCTAAGTTAGAAATGCTGTATAGTGGTATTGACTTTACTGCAATATTTCTTATAGCTAAAATGCCTATTACAGTGAGGTTTTTGTACCATATCTTTTAGGCCTTGGCTACACTGGTGCTTTACAGCGCTGCAACTTTCTCGCTCAAGGGTGTGAAAAAAACACCCCCCTGAGCGCTGCAAGATACAGCGCTGTAAAGTGCCAGTGTAAACAGTGCCCCAGCGCTGGGAGCGCGGCTCCCAGCGCTGCAAGCTAATCCCCATGAGGAGGTGGAGTACGTGCAGCTCTCCCAGCGCTGGCGCCGCGACCACACTCGCACTTCAAAGCTCTGCTGCAGCAGCGCTCCCGCGGCAGCGCTCTGAAGTTTCGAGAGTAGCCAAGCCCTTACTGTGGTAAATGTTTACTTTGACCTAATGTTTCTGTAGATTGGTGACAACTGTTATTTTCCTGTGCACACTCTGGTTGAAATATGCTAACAACCCCCTGGGCCTTAGGTCTGAGTACTGTATATATTCTTTAGAAAATAAGGCCTCCTAACTACCAGACCCTTAGGGGACAGGGAATTTGGGAAAGTTTGGATTTGTTGGCTTGTAGTGAAATTATATGAAACACATTTTTTGCACTACATCGTCAGATGACGAACACACTAATGGGCAGCTGGCAACATCAAGTGTGATGATTGCACAGGTATGTCTCAATTTTTCTGCTCATATGAGGAACGATTTGCAGGATCAGGCCCTATATTCACATAATATACAATGTTTTGCTCGAGAAGTAAAGTATATTTTGTGTGTCTTGAAGGGTATAGTTTAACATACTAAAGTGTAAAGTATATTATGCTTGACTAGAGTGGCCAAGATTCAAGTTTCATAACGCAGTTTATTATATCTGTTTAAGGTATGAGTTTTTTTCAGTAATAGTTAAAAAAGATACTGTCAAGTTTTATAGGCCTGAAACTGAACCTTCTTATAATGGCAATTCTCTGATGGAAAGTTTTGTAGAATCTAAGGGTGAAATTTTGGTTCCATTGAAGTCGACGGAAATTTTGCCATTGATTTCAATGGAACTGGGACTGGTAGGTAATAGCTATGTGTGTATCAGCAGCAGTAGTTTAATTCTGAGCACTGATCCCAGAGCTCTGATGATATACTCAGCTGTGCTGGTATAATGAGCTGTTTTGGCTCAATAACATGATATATCAATTGAAGATGTTATTCTCAAGCAGAAAAGAGTCACGTACATTTAACACATACTGGAAATAAAGAGGGAACATATTTTCCCCAAATACAAAAAGATAAATTAATTTGAGTGAGGATTTTATTGGAAGATGATTCTAGGAGATTACTACAAACAATGGCAAATCAAAATTTTAAATGATATGAATGTGCATGACAGCATAATTTTATGTGGAAGTGAATTTATGTTTAGCCACAGTACAAGTACAATGGTATTTGTTGCAGTCTTCACAATGTCCATTTCATGAAATTATTCTTCTTTTACTCATTCTTTATGCCATAGTCTGGAGTTTCTCCTCTGGAGTTGTTAAGATCTTGCTGGAGCAGAGGTGGGCAAACTACAGCCTGTGGGACTGTCCTGTCCCTTGAGATCCCAGCCAGAAAAGCTAGTCCCCGGCCCCTCCCCTGCTGTCCCCCCTTCCCCACAGCCTAAGCTCGCCATGCTACCAGCTCTCTGGGTGGTTGGGCTGCAAGCTCCTGCTGGGCAGCGCAGCGGCATAGCTGACTCCGGACATCCCCCGTGGGGGGCTGCACTGCGGGGGCAGGCAAGCAGGGATGGAGGTGCCGGTGGTGGGAGTGCTGCGAACATGGGCCGGAGGACTCAGGAGGAGCATCCGGCCGCCACGCAGCTGGCTGGAGAGAAGCGGCACTTTGAAGGGGAAACTGATGCTTCTCTCTGGCTGCATGGCTGCCCCTGCTCCTCCTGAGTCCTCCGTCCATGTTCGCAGGGCTGCATTCTGAAAGGGGATTTTGTGGGGGGAGGCTTGGTTAGGGGGTGGGGTCCCGGGCGGATAGGTCAGAGCACAAGGAGCGGGGGGGTTAATGGGTAGGGAATTCTGAGGGGGGGCAGTCAGGGAGTGGGAGGACAAGGTGTACTCAGTAGTCTTTGTTCTGTTGATCTACATATGATGGGTTTGGTCACAGATATCCCCTTGGGACTGTCACCTGATGTGCTAAAATTACCTCTGAGCTTGTTTTCCCTGCCAGCTTGGGACTCCAGAACCGTGTCTTGTTGATCCAGACACGCTAGCCTGCTGCAACCCAGATTCAGAGTATGGTCCATGCCCCTAAAGCTGCAGACTTAATGGAAAACAGTTCAGCTGGTACCTATCTCCAGCACCCAGACACCCAGCTCCCAATGGGATCCAAACCCCAAATAAATCCATTTTACTCTGTATAAAGCTTATACAGGGTAAATTCTTAAATTGTCTGCCCTCTATAACACTAATAGAGAGATATGCACAGCTGTTTTCTCCCCCAGGTATTAATCACTTACTCTGTGTTTTTTAATGAACAAAAGTGATTTTATTAAGTATAAAAAGTAGCATTTAAGTGGTTTCAAGTAATAACAGACAGAACAAAGTAAGTCACCAAGCAAAATAAAGCAAAAACACACATGTCTAAGCCTAATACATTAAGAAAGTGATTACAAGTCATCTCTCACACTCAGAGATGTTCTCATAAGCTTCTTTCACAGACTAGACTCCTTCCTAGTCTGGGCCCAATCCTTTCCCCTGGTACAGTCCTTGTTAGTTCCAGCAGACATTTCAGATGGTAAACAGGGGATTTCTCATGACTGGCCTCTCCTTGTCCTGCTCCACCCCCTTTCATAGCTTTGGCCCAATGTAGGAATCCTTTGTCTCTCTGGGTCCCCGCCCCTTCTTCTAAATGGAAAAGCACCAGGTTTAAGACGGATTCCAGTATCAGGTGACCTGTTCTGTGAGACCCCAGCCTACATTCTTCCAGGACTGGTCCACATGTACACAGAAAGGTTTGCAAGTAGACAGAGCCATTTACAGGTCATTGATTCTGAAGCCCCCTTAATGGCTTCCACTTAATATGTTTACATTAGTATTACAAATTTATATATTCTGCTAACTCCAGACATAGAAATAATACATGCAAACAAATAGGATGAACACACTCAGTAGATCATAAGCTTTGTAATGATTTGTATTGATACAAGAGACCTTTTGCATGAAGCATATTCCAGTTACATCATATTCACACTCATAAGCATATTTCCATAATACATTATGGAGTGCAGTGTCACACTACACATGCTAAACTCCATGTGTGTCTTGCATGTGTGTGCGTGTCCCTGTTCTAAACAAAGTCTGTGAAGATGGGACCCTAGTGCTTCCTATTTTATCTTCTCTAAATTATGGCCCTTACTTGCACTGGACAACTGGCATTTTCCCTTCTGCTAGGAGAGTGCAAGAGCAGATGTCCTGCAGCTGATTGCAAAGCTAAACTGAGATCAGGACATGCTTGAGTTATGAGTTGCCATTACCCTCTATGCTCCTCCTGAACCAGAGGCAAGTACTCTTTGTGCTGTCCCTTAGCTCCACTGATGCACATTTAGTTCTCCTGTTGCCCAGCATTCAGCTGTGCTGCCAGGTCAGAAGGAAATCATCCAGTTATGTCTTTGTGATAATAAAGTCTTTTCTCTCCCACTACTACTAAAGGGACACATTCTGCCCACTGTATTCATGCAACTGAAAACTAAGGGAGCTTGCAGGTAGTTTCCTTTGCTGCAGCTAGTGATTCCCTCAGGACGAAAGAATTCACAGTAGATGCAGAGCTGACAAAGCCAATGCCTATGCTTTCTTATCTGCAGCTCAGGGAGCATGGTATAGGTGGGGGAGTGGGAGTGGTTGAAGTACACTGCACTCTGGTCATCCCCAGCTAGTTCATGGTCCTTTGGGGAGCTGGGGCAGAGAATCAGGGAGGTGTAATTAGCTCAGTAACAGCTCCTCACTTTGCTACACCCAAAACTGTGCACAGCAGAAAATCTGCCCCATTGGGACAGCTCTCATAAGTAGGGGTCCAGCAAATTCGCAGAAAATCATGTCATGGATGAAGAATCTGGTTTCAACTATGAAATCTGGTCTCTGATCACCCAGCTCTGAAGGCAGAGTGGCAGCTGCTGGTCAGGCACCCAGCTCTGAAGGCAGCGCCGTGGCCAGCCCACCTTACTTCTCTGCTGCTGCTGGCAGCAGTGCTGCCTTCAGAGCTGGCACTCGGACAGCAGCCACTGCACTCGTGCTGCCTAGCTTCAGGAAGTGGTGCTGCCAGCAACAACAGAGAAGTAAGGGTGTCAATACCATGCCCCCTCCTCAAAAAAAAGGTTTGCAACCTCCTTTTGGGTCAGGGCCCCCAGTTTGAGAGAGGCTGTGGAGAAATCACACATTTTTTGTGGGTTGGTCATGGCATAAATAGCAAATTTTGTGGATATGATGCATGGTGTAACACATCTGCAAAATTTGCTATTTATGCCATGACCAACCCACAAAAAATGTGATTTTTTTCTCTGATTTAAGTAGATTTCCTACTCATAAGTAAAATAAGTAGGGATTTGGTCCAGTATCCCCCATCTGTAATAGAACTGCAAATTAAAAAAAAATGGGTGTGGTTAATCAGAAAATCTGGGCTGCAACTATATGGGATAAAATATATTAAACAAAATCCTGTGGAGATTTTTAAACATGGGGCAGCTGCATCATAGAGAGAACATTACACGTATGAGCGGCAATTAACTACGGTATGTTACACTTTAAAGGGAAACTCTCAGGTTCAAATCTAGTCATTTTAAAAAGAGTTCAACATTGTACAGAGTGCTTAAGCCCCCTTGCCCATTTTGATTGTTTTACAGTCACATTTTCTTTGTTTTAAAAATGCTTGTCCTCTCCCCTGTTGCTGTTTGAAAGTTTCCCAACAACAGGAGAAACTGGCTAGTTGAAGGTACATGCACAGAGAACCTAAGGCTATTAAGAGCAGCAAAGAGTCCTGTGGCATTATAGACTAACTGACGTATTGGAGCATGAGTTTTCGTGGGTGAATACCCACTTTGTCGAATGTATGTAAGGCTATTAATGCACCTTCTGACACATCTCTCACCTTTTGAAGTAGGATATTGAAGTTAGAATAATTCTGATTTGATTTTTCAGAGAATTCAAACAGTTTAAATTCCGGGAATTTCTGGAAGCTCCTTCACATTTTAAAACAAATGCAAAATGATGCACAAAATCTCACTGTACACAAGACCTTATGTAGTTCTTTTGGACTTCTCTAGAACAGAAGTTGGTTTAGTTAATGCTGTTTGCGTCACTCAAACTAGGCATGTCAGCAGAGATGTGTGTAGATGGTAGATATCTGAATGCTATCTATAACTTTTAAATAGGAGAAGCTGATAGCCGATAAACCCCTGAAGCTTCAGTATGGAAATATTAGGACTGATCTCTTGGAGCTAGCCGCCAGAGGGCACTATTACTATATAATATAACTAAAAAATCCCCAACACATTTTAAATCAGATAAAGGAATTCTGATCTGAAGAAGGGCTCAGTGTGGCTTGAAAGCTTGTCTCTTGTACCAACAGAATTTGGTCCAATAAAAGATATTGCCACACCCACCTTGTCTCTCTAAAGGAATTCAAAGGCAGTTTCAGGGGAGTCTAAATACACTGCAAATGTAATATTGAAAGGAACAGTACTGGTTGCACAGCTCATGCAGAACTTTCAGTCTGCTAGTCAGTGCTTACCTAGCCTTTCGGAATCATCGTGGGCCCTGGTTAAAAAGGAAGGTATGATAAACATGGGGGGGAGGGGCGGAAATTCCACTGCTGCTAGATAGTTTCAGATACTGTAGTAAAATATTCATCTGTAGCAATGTCCCTCATCACCTCTTCACATTTTGTTAACCCGGCAGCTAATCAACTGCAAGGTCAAGCATTTGTACCTGAATCTCTGGCTTTTTTTTTCCTCACTGTAACCAGAACTGTTAGTGGAAACCATGTTTAAGTATGGCTTTTAGGAGGCTCTAGCATTATTGCCCTGTTCAGGTGGCTAAACCTTGAAAACTTTGGCTTTCCATTGATACAGTAGCCTTCAATAGGACCTACTTGTTTGAGTAAGTTATCCGAACTGTACTACAGACAACCTTCTCTGTCCCCTTCTGAAGTATACAGAATGGTTTGACAACACAATTCTAACATGGGTTAGGCAAAACCAAAGCTGTCCACAGTGATTAGAGAAATCCTGCCACTGATCTGCTTACAATATTATTCAGACTTTAGCATATGCAAGACCTTACCCGTATTCTGCAACCAACATACTGTACCTAAGTTTCAGCCCAGTTATGTAACACTCCATTTAACCTTCTGTACTCCAACTTGGAACTATGTTGTAAATGGGTAAGGGAACAAGCGTGTTGTAACTGGCTCCCCAGTTACAGCTGTAGGGTAAAGCTGTAGAGAGGAAGCTGTCCTACTTCATTTGTATGTCTCTAGGACTGTTCAGATTATTTTTTCTCATGGTTTCAGAGATCTACTGCAATACATTCTATGCTCTCCCTTTTAAATGCTCAATATGGTCCTTACGGTGTGGACATATTTCCCACCTTACTATAAATCCCAAGCAAAACTAACAGAAATGATCTGAAACAGGTAACAAATGCATTTACTTCTGTTTTCCTGTAGATTTTAAAATAGAAATGTGTATGACACCTCATACAAGGAGAGGGGAGTTCCTAGAGAATCAGTGATTAGATTACTGCATGACAGGGCTTCCCAACCTTCTCCAGCAAAATTGCCTATTTATAATGAAAGTTTTTTTCCCTGAATATGAAATCTTACACTGCATGTGCTCCATTTTTTTAATAAGGCAGTGTTGTCTAATGGATAGAGCACTGCCCTGGAACTCAGGAGACCTGGAATGGATTTCCAGCTCTGCCACTGGCCTGTTGGGTGACTCTGGGCAAGTCACTTCCCAGGCACTCTGTGCCTCAGTTTCCCGTATGGAAAATGGGGTAATGCTAGTGACCTCTTTTATAAATGCTTAGAGATCTATGGATGGAAAAACGTGCTATGTAAGAGTTGCATAGTAGTATTAAATGTCTTTGTATGGAATATTAGGGGCTGTGGATATTTATCTTGTAGATATCTAGGGGCTTTAAGTAGTTGTGTTGAGCACTTGGGATTCCTACTTGTAAATAATTAGCAATACAAAACTAACCAACCAGAGGAGCCTCCTCCTGAAGAAAGGTTTGAAAACAGTGCTGTTTGTGTATGTACAAAGCAGCACCTGGATACAACTGGATACAGGTGGGTGAGCTTTGCTTTTGGTATATGCACGTGGCTAACTGTGTGCCTAGCCAGCTCAGTTTGTGTGAACCAGGGATTTGAGAGTGCATGCTGAAATACAAACACTAAGGAGGTATCACACAGCCTAAAAATCAGGCCTTTAGATTTTTCAGATTTCTGCAATTACCTGCATTCAACTCTCAAAATAGTAGTCCAAGTCAACCTGCTCTATTTATGTTGTTTTCAGATTATTGTGGCCAGGTGGGTCACAGGATATTAACAAGATAAGGTGGGAGAGGTAATATCTGTTATTGGACCAACTTCTGTGAAAGAGACAAGCTTCCGAGCTTACACAGCGCTCTTCTTACCTTTCCCAGACCTGAAGAAGAGCGCTGTGTAAGCTCAGACTCGTCTCTTTCACCACCAGAAGTTGGTCCAATGAAAAGATATTACCTCACCCATCTTGTCTAATCTATCTCTGGCTTTTAGTGCACCTATCACTGCACTAATTGCTGACTTTCTGCAGCAGTTTTTGTTCTTCATGAAAACTGTTGTGGGAGAAGAAAGCATTTCCTTTATGGTATTTTCAGTGTTATCAGAGACCCCATAATATTTTGGGAGAGTCTGTCTGAAACTGTACCTGATATTTGAGGAAATGCAAGTTTTATTTTCTGGATGTGCTAAAAATCCTCATTAAGGCACAGTACTTACTTTATCACGTGTCAAACTTCAAGTACATGACTAGATTTCACTGGAACTATTTCATACGCCAGTGAATATGGTATGTGCTGAAGTACCAGGCTTGATCAGGGTCTTAATCTTTCAGCAGAGCAACACTTAACAGGGGTATATTCACATCCCACTGATGCAAGAATTACTTACGTGAATACTTCGAAACCCCATCCTGCTATAGCTGTGAAAATCCTTGGGCTTAGGTCCCTGGCTGGGTTCATGGCACAGCCACTGTTCATTCCCAAGGAACAAGTGAGCAGAAGGATTAGAAGTCCAACTGCAATTGGTTCCAAGCCCTTTGGTACACCCAAATTTTTGGTGTCAAAAATAGCAAAGACAACCAGAACAAGAAGAGCTGTTGAAATCACCTGTCCAATGAAAAGAAAATATATTGAATAAATACACACATAAGCTCTAAATAGAGAGGGGGCCATCTGGATCAGAATCTGAACTTCTCCAAAATTTGATGAAGTTTGGATTTGATGATCAAATTCATCCCATTACGGAGAGATGACAGAGCAGCCCAGTTGCAATCCTACTGTCCCTGAAGTTCAAGGTGTTAGGAATATGGTCTGGTTTGTCCCCTATTAGTAATAAGCATCCAAAATAAAAAAATCCAACTCCACCCAAATGTTCATCATTTGCAAACACATAATAGAAAGGTGCCCAAGCAATAATAGATATAAAAATACTGAAAAATGCAAACAGAGAAATGCAATGTAAACTGAAGCTGTTGGTACCTGGCAGATCACATTCCTTTATGCAATAATTTTGCCAGCACAAACCTAATTGCTTCATATTTCTGCTTTGCTCAGCAGTCCCTGTTGCACATTTTGATAGTCAACTAACACGGCTGCTACTCTGAAACCTGTATTTAAACACAGCATCCATGCACATTAAAAATGTTGCTACAGAATCATTTGCTTATGATGGGCTTAATCCCGCAGACTGTGTACAGGCAAAACTGCCATTATTCAGCCCAGTGTGCTTACATGGAAATGTATCCAGGGTTGCTTTACTTGCTGTCTAGGATGCTTCTGAAGAAGAAAAATCACCTTTCCCACCCCCTGAGTACTTCATACAGTCACAGCTAGCTCTGCTTGATTCTAGTTAACTTTATGTAAAGTGTGTGTGCGTACATAGACACAAAGGACGAGACTGTCTGAACAGAAAGCAAAGGACAAATCTTAGAAATGTAGAGAAGGAAGTGGCAAGATTTGTTTACAAGCTTGAACGAGTGGAGCATAGAGAGAGAGAGAGAGAGAGAGAGATGTCCCCCATGTCTGAGGACTCATCTACACTCAGGTTTTTGTAGTAATTTAGCTATTTCAGTTAAGAGTGTGATTTTTTTTTTTTTACCGATATCATTAAATTGGTACAACTCCTAATGTGGTAAGTTTTATATACCAGTATAAAGGTGACATGCTGATACAGCTTATTCCCCTAAATTTACAGTTTAAAAAAAGAGTGAGAGAACCTTTATTTTGGTATTACATCCAAAACCTACATTTAAAGATCAATAAGTTTATAAAGCTAAGCACTCAAAAGTTAGGAAATGCTGGAATTTTCATTGCCTGTACAACCTTAATTTGGGTCTTTTGTGCATATGACTTATGACATAATTTTTAATAGAGCTGCATGGAGAAACTTTGACAAAACAGTTTTCTGTCAGAAAAGACAGTTCTGACAAAATCAAAATACTTTGCAAAGTTGAGTCAATTTCCCTAAAAGTTTATTTTGGAGAGAAACCTGTGTGAGGGGTGGAAGAAGGGGGGGAGTTCTGACAGTGTTGAAACATTCAATGTTGACGTTTTTGGAATGAAATTTTTTTATTTTATTTTTTTGCTTTGAAATGACTTTTCATTTTCAATTTTTTTGGTATATCATGTTTTTAATATAAAATAAAAAATTACTTTGTTGCAAAATATTGATCAATACACTACAGTTTTTTAAAAATTCTTTTGCAGAGAATTTTGAAATGTTCAGGTTTTGTTCAGATTTGAAATGAAGCCATGTTTTTAAAGTCTCAAAATCCTTCACCTAATGCAATTTCTATCCTTTTGACAGTTCTAGTCTTTACATAGATAATCACATGCTATTTTTCCACAGTGCTGGAGAAGGCAAACAGAGGGATTAGAGGCAGACAGTAGGTAAGAAACCACGCTGTCATTGAACGAGGAGAAAGTGAAGGTTTTGGAAGGGAAGGAGAAAGGTAGAAGTTGTGGTAGATCTTCTCAATTTTTCTTTAATCATAAAAAATGTGTGCGGAGCAGGGTGCAGTGAAGAGGCATCTATGAGGAAGTTAAAGGTAACAAATAAATGATTGCGGTTCTAGGAGTAAACTGCTATTTAGCCAGGGATAACATACATGTACCTACTGGGCCAGAACCCCAGCAGGTATAAATTGGTGTTCTCTTCTGGAGACAGTGGAGCAGTGCTGATTTGCATCAGCTGAAGATCTGGCTCAATACATTGACAAACATAAAATAATAGAAGAACTCCAAAGACTGTGCAGATAAGAATAGCTATTATCTGGGGTTTAACATGGCTCTCACTGCTGGAAAGAGCAATTTTAAAGAGTTTTGCTTGCAATCTGAATGAAATTTTCTCTCTACAAGCAGTAATATCTTGTCATTACTATAATGCATAACAAGGAGTGACCAAAATGATAAACTTGGCCATAGTTGTTAGATTTTTAATAGTTTTTTTTAATTGGCCAATTTAATGTTTTTCAACATTTTGTTTCTACAGTCAAAACAACAAATGTAACAAGACTAAATTTTTTTTGTTTTTTTTGTTTTTCTCTGGGTACTTACTTGATCTGCAAATCCACTTATCAGGGACAGATGTGGAGCTGGATAAGTTGCAAAAATATGTGCGGTTGCATTAGATCCTGTAACTATAAGCTCTCCACCACTGTAGTTCATGAATGCATCTACAGAAAACATATCCATTGCCTGGTTATGCTTACTTATCAACATTACATACAGTGGGAATTGCACATCACATTCTCATTTGGAAGCTATTGGATCCTGTTTTATTTATGGCCGAGGAATGATAAAACCACCTCCTCCATGTCTCATTTCTGCTCTTGTGCATTCAGGCACTGCAGTGCACCTCTTGTCTCTTATGGTCCATGTTTCAAATCCAGGCTCATGTGTTCCTTCTTTCTCATTGCTTGCCCCAGACCAGTGCTTGGAAAAGTGTCCTGGTCTTGAACACATTTATATTGTTCTGCAAAATGTTTCTAGACCTGACATGACATCTTCAGGTATCAGATTTCAGCAGCATTCTGATTTTACTGTTGTAAAACCATTCAGGTCACCAGCAGCCAGGGAATAATGCCACATTACTTTTTGCATTACATTACATTATACAGTCCCTTGCTGTGGTAAAGGAACATTTCTGAGAGATCTCTGGCCCCAAAGAGCTTGCATTCCCTGCTCTGTGTGAGGGCTTTACTTCAACCAACTGCCAGACATTTCTTCTGATACCCAAACGTCTGCCTGCCTGGAGAAAGGGAATCACTTCTCTCAAATGTTGCCATTCCCCAGCCAAAGAGTTCAGCTCCCTGGAAGGACCTGCTTGGTGGCATGGGAGTTGGTGCCTTATTACCCTTAATTTCTCTATCTAATTTACTGTTTCCCAAAGTCTTCAGAGTTACATTTCTTTTCCAAATTGTAGTCCTCCTAAAAGAAGGGCTAAAGCCTAAAAGAAATGACTCTCATTTTCCTAGCCATCCAACCTACTTTTTCTTCCAAATAGCAGACAGAACATGGTTAGTTCTCTCATCTTTTTATCTGTACGTAAGGTATTACCACTTCTAGCATTGGTCTTCATTATGGCCAAGATTTTGTAAAGTGACTTGTGATCGATTCTTGGGTGCTAAACCTGAGACACTTTATAGGGACCTGATTATCAGGATGTGCTAAGCACCCACCTTGTGAAAGGCAGGTCTCTTTAAGGTCTTTCAAGTCAGACATCCAAAATCACCCCTCAGTTCTGAAAATCTTGGCTGAGAAAGGAATATCTCCTTGCCACACTACAGCTACAGCATGGTATTGTGGGGGAAGCTCATTAGGGCAGAAAGAAATGAGGACTCCATTATATATATCAAAATAAGGTATTTTAATGTAAAACTTCCTGTAATTTGACTTACAAAATTTGAGGTAACAAAATTCTGGTCCTAAAGATCCAGCTTTCCAGATCTCCTGCCTAGATCCTAACCTGGAATGAGCTTTTACTAGAACTGGCTCTAACTTAGGGTGGGCTCCAAGGCCATGGAAACCTGCATTAATAGTCCCTTTGCTCCACCTTTCTTTTGCTTCAGCAGTCAGCCCCACTCCGCTGCCCATGTGGTGGGGCAGGAGGTTCATAACCTTTTGTAGTGTGTCAACTATCTAAAAACAACTTGTCACCTTGGCACCCTGCCTGACCAGGAGGAAGGAAGGGGTCACCAACACCAGGGACCCATGAAAACAAACAATGAGAACAAACCGAGCATTGCTTTCTGTGCCACACTCCTGCCTTCAAGTGGTGCTACGGGAACATAGGAATAGCCTCACCTCTCTCAGAATGGAGGTCACTGGTAAGTATTGCTGGTGTTGGCTACAGCCGGGGGTGACCCAAAATGGTTTTAGAAACTTCTCAGACATAAGAGTGCCCAGGTCTCTACTTTTTTGTAATAAAAGGGCAAGCATAAGAAAAAACAACAACTCCACTGCGTACACCCCATGGTTGTTTTTTTCTTTCTAGCTTTGTGTAGAGTTGAGATTAGTTTAACTGCAAATGGCTTTTGGATTAGCCCTTGACTAGTTGACCCCTCCTCAGGCTTCCTGCTTCTCATTAGTGGATGGTTCCATCACAACTATCTACGAATAAAAAGGGAAAGGAAAACTTTTTAACTGTGCCTTACTTTTGTTTAATTCTGTATATCTTTAAAAATTCCATATGTACATCAGTCAGATTATCACAGAATCCTGTTGTGTGAAGTACCATCTCTCTCTGGGACATCATTGGTAGTGAAGGAAAATAACATAGGCAAGTGATGTGGAGTAAAATTATAAAAAGCACCTAAACCCCACTGATTTTCATATAGGCTTTGGCTCCTAAGTGCCTAAATCACTTTTTAAAAAGAATGAGGAGTACTTGTGGCACCATAGAGACTAACATATTTATTTGAGCATAAGCTTTCATGGGCTAAAACCCACTTCATTGGTAACAGCCCAGCTTAACTGATTACTCTCGTTATAGTTAGCATGGCAACACCCATTTTTTTGTGTCCTCTGTGTATATATATATCTTCCTATTGTTTTTTCCACTGCATGCATTCGATAAAGTGGATTTTAGCTCACGAAAGCTTGTGCTCAAATAAATATGTTAGTCTCTATGGTGCCACAAGTACTCCTCGTTCATTTTGCTGTTACAGAGTAACCTGGCTACCACTCTGAAACTGTCACTTTTTAAAATGAGACTTAGGCTCCTAAGTCACTTTGGTGCTTTGGAAAAGTTTATCTGGCTTCAGGGACCACAAGCAATAGTATAATGGGTGGGGCATATAAGGGTGTAGGGATTGAACAAGGACTAAAGGAGAGAGAGAGGAAAGGGCCTAGGAAAATTGGAGAAAAAAGAGTTCCTGTAATCCTAGATCCTAGGAGACAGTAACAGAAAGCAAAGAAAAAGCTTTCATGAAATACAAACTCCTACAGAGATCAACAGAAGTAAGGATGGGGCCACAGAAGCATGGAGTGAGTCCTTTTAAACAAGAAGCAGTGGTTAAAGAAATGACCTAGTCCTGGAGGATTTATGTAGCCAGGGAGGACTATAAATATACAATCTGATATTTTATTTTCTATTATGCCTCAACATGTCATAGAGAGAAGCATGGTCCAGATAGAGTGGGGAATAAGAAATTCCTGCACTCTAGTCTTGCACCTACTATATGATCCTCTGCCTCAGTTTCCATCTCTGAAATAGGGTTAATACCTAGCTCAGAGAGGTGGTCTGAGATTTAGTCAGGTGGGACTTGATCTCCCAGTCTGTAGCCTCACTGAACAATGTTGGTGTTACTCGCATAAAAGCTGTTGGATCAGTCCTTCAGTATTTCTAAAGTCCTTCCAGGAGGAGAAGCCCTATATACATGCTAAGAATTAAATAAGCAAAAGTCTTTGTGAGAAATACATATTCTTGGAGTATCTAATTTCCCAAGAATGAGTCATTTTTCTACATTTCAGAATTTTTTCTGTTTTCTGAAATGTAAGTGTCGAACACTTGGGAGGTCAGAGCCTTCCCTCTTAGTTCTTCCTTTCTCTTTTGTGACATAGGCCCAGTCCTACAATGAACTGGGTATGGCAGACCTCTGTGCCTGCTTGGAACTCTTTGAAGCATCAGGGTGTCAGAGATTTCCTTACTTCTAGCAACTCCTATAGGTGTGTCTACTATATACTCACCATAATAAATCCCAAAGACAGCTGCTGCTCCAACGAATGCTCCCAGGAATTGTGCTAATATATAAAAAGGTAATTTGGTCCATTTCAACCTTCCAGTTGCACACATGGCTAATGAAACAGCTGGGTTTATGTGACCACCTGAAAAATAAATCACAAAATACCAATAATATAGATAACACAGAGAAAGTGGAGTGTTTGTAAAAATGTGAGCACTTTTGAACACTAGACTATGTGCCTAGGTTTGCTGGAGAAGGAGTTATTTTGCTATCTCTCACTCTTCTCAGTATTTGTGGGGAAGGGGAGTCAGTAGAATGTTGGTAACTGTTCATTCTGCTTCCCAAGCATTTATTAAGATTAAGAAGTAACGTTGACTTGGTCATGCTGCAAATCTTGATGTGGATTCTGGGCTACATCTGAGCTGCACTCAGGAGAAGGTGGCATTAAGTCATCTTCATGTTCCCCTCTTTAATGCTGGAGCTAGGTGAGAACTGAGCCTTCCCTGGCATAAAGTAAAATCACCTCAGGCTGCTTAGGTGTGCTGACTAGAGGCTATCTGGAATTGAGATCACCACTGAATAGATGCACCCTTACCCCTCACTGGTGAATAGACGCACTCTACCCCTCACTGTACCCTTACCCCTAACCAAACCCGTATGCTGAGTTCAGGAGGGTGTGTGGCCAGGGAGCTGCTGTGGTGATCCTGTGTAAGCAGAGGGACCTATTTTTAACTATTTAGGAAGTGCTCAGATGCATTTGTGACAAGGACCATGTGAGTACCTAGATATTTAGGAAGGATGAGATTTCTCCAATAGCTGAGTTAACTGTGACAACCTCATTATCAAAATCTGAATTGTGTTGTTTATTACGTCATGTTATCCACTTCCCTCAACACCTTTCAATCTGCATTGGGGAAAAGCGTTAAATGCCTCTGTAAACCTCATTATAGCTGGATGTGCAGTAGATGCTTAAGAAATGCATATTTCTAGTTACAGTAATATGTAGACTTCAAGATATTCTAACATGTAAATATGATGAACTTGGATTTTGCTCCAATATAGAATATGCCATGTGGTAACTTCCAGGTAAAGCCACATTCAGAGATATATTGAGACAAGAAAAATGGTGGCCATTGTCTTTGATAAAATGTATATAAGAAAGTGACCTTTGTCAAAAGATAGCAATGGAGAAAGGTTTTCTCTCTGCTATTTCCATGTTTACTTGCACTGTGTTATCATCTTGTGAAACATAGGCACATATGACACGTGAACAGATAAACACAGATAACAAGTAGGATAAAGACCTCCCTTGTATCCTTTCCAAAACTGTCACCAGTCTAGAATGAATTCTGAACTCCTCTAATGCTTCATCATAGAGCTAATAGATGGATGGGAGCTTATTTAACAATCTTTCATGCAAATTTCATATGTCCTTGTCTTATCTTTCCTTTTCCTTGTTCTGTCTGAAATGAACAATTTTCTTTTCTTTCAACAATCCCACACTTGTGCTTAGCGAGTACATGCAGGGGAGACGATTATAACCTGGAAAAGAAGCCGCATGCAGGGGAGACGATTATAACCTGGAAAAGGAGCTCATTAGAAATGGCTGATAAAATTAGATCTGCAATGGGCTAGTCTACTGGATGGATTTGCCACTGACTTGGGAGAGACTCAAGATTGTTGGTCTTTGAGCCAGCTACTGCTCCTTCAACTGATGAAATAGCAGCACTGACAGGCTTTGGAAAGAGTCGTTTCCATTCTAATTCAGCCAGAAGGATGAGGAAGCATCAACAGTGAAATGAGGAAAAAATGTGGGGAGGGGAATTCTTAGGGCATTGACAGGGATGTAGACAGCCCTGGAATGATGGGAAAAAGGGACATTCCCTTAAAATGGCATCTAGAAGAAAGCTCAAATTATCCAGACCTTTAACCTTATGATACAGGGAATTAGAATTTCTTAAAGTACCAATGCAAAGGATGTCAGCAGCACTTAGCCATGGGAATGCAGGATTCCAGTGAGCCAGAGGGTTTATTAATGAGGCTATGTGGAAACGGATATTCTACAACATATACAAATAATTAGATGTTGGGTTGTCACATCCTATTGACACATCTGCTCTTTCCCAGAGAAAATTTGCTGCATGCAGAATCCCTTCTCAAAGGAAAAGCTTTGCAACCTTGCCACAGCTGAGCCCCATATATTTTAGGCAGGTCCAAATGAATATCCTTTAAATGTACAAAAAGTGAGATGTGCTTTCCAGGTTATTTTCATAGTGCTGCATTGGAAGACCTAACCTAACTGTATCCACATCACAAGCAACAGCTGTAGTTAATCCTTGCTCAGATTAGAACAGCATTCCTGACATACTGTACTACCAAATTAAGCTTGTGTGATACTATTGAATCACACTTATCTGTCTGAGTGAAGGTAATGAGATCTGGCTGTTTCACAATACACTGAACCACTTCTTGGTATGAACCTAGAAACATCCTCTCAGTCGGTTATCTCAATGTATTGTCTGCTTAAAAACACACTAGAGAGGAGAAAACAAACAGCCACAGCAATTCCTTCCAAGGCAACTAGATTTACATGCTTATTGCTAGGCTGAACTGCCCCTCGTTATCAGTGGTCACAGTTTCCTCAACCGAAACTAGAGGGCAAGGGAACCTTTAACTTTAACCCTGGCAGTCTCTTCTTCACTTGCAATTAATTTTGCTTAAGTTATAAACAAAAAATGCAAGCTTCCCTTTTAGGTGCGACAGCTAACTCAGAATAAACACTAGAGCTGAAAGCAGGCATACAAACGCTCCCAGGATCAATTTGGTCAGAGCCGAATGGGAGAATATAAGGGTATGGCTACACTTGCAGCTGTACAGTGTTGGGAGTTAAAGCTGTCTTCGTACAGCTGTGTAGGGAAAGCGCTGCAGTCTGGCCACATTGACAGCTAGGCAGCGCACTGTCGTGGCCACATTTGCAACGGTGTTAGGAGTGGTGCATTATGGGCAGCTATCCCACAGAGCACGTCTTCCCATTCTGGTGATGTGGGTTGTGAGAAGGGGGCGGAGGGGGTGGTGCATTCTGGTTCCTGTCCCAACGCCTTGTGATGCATCACTTCACATCCCAGCAATCCCTGTGTTTCCGTCCACATTTGGCGCCATCTTTCAACTGTTTCTGTGAAGCGTGATTCTGTGTTCCGTTTTGGTCTGCGGGAAATGGAGCCTGAACTGCTCAGGAGTATGCTGACGAGTCTCGCCAGCACATCATGTTTGACAGTGGAGCTATTCCTTAAGATCCAAAGTGACAGTGAGGCATCCGATGATAACGAATCACGTAACGTGTACGACACGAAATTGCTTGTGGCATTCACAGACATGCTCAGCACAGTGGAATGCCACTTTTGGGCTTGGGAAATAAGCACTGAGTGGTGGGAACACATTATCCTGCAAGTCTGGGATGACTAGCAGTGGCTGCAGAACTTTCGGATGAGAAAAGCCACTTTCATGGGACTGTGTGAGGCGCCCGCCTCACCCTGCAGCACAAGGACACGAGATTGAGAGCTGCTCTGCCAGTGGAGAAGCGGGTGGCTATTGCAGTCTGGAAGCTGGCAACTCCAGACAGCTACCGATCGGTCGCGAACCAGTTTGGAGTGGGAAAGTTGACCGTTGGAATCATGTTGATGCAAGTTTGCAGGGCCATTAATCACATCCTGCTAAGAAGAACCGTGACTCTGGGGAACGTGCAGGACATTGTGGATGGCTTTGCACAAGTGGGTTTCCCTAACTGTGGAGAGGCGATAGATGGGACGCATATTCCCATTCTGGCACCACCCCACCTAGCACCCAAGTACATTAATCGAAAGGGGCATTTCTCTATGGTTCTCCAGGCGTTTGTGGATCACCGTGGGCATTTCATTGATATTAACGCAGGCTGGCCTGGAAAGGTGCATGATGCACACATCTTTTGGAACACTGGCCTGTTCAGGAAGCTGCAGGCCGGGATTTTTTCCCCAAAGCGGAAGATCACAGTAGGAGACATCAAAATGCCCATTGTGATCCTTGGAGACCCTGCTTACCCGTTAATGCTGTGGCTCATGAAACCATACACAGGGAGCCTTGACAGCAGCAAGGAATGGTTCAACTACAGGCTGAGCCAGTGCCAAATGACTGTGGAGTGTGCTTTTGGCCATTTAAAAGGCCACTGGCGATCTACCGCAACGTGATAGACCACATCAATGCGCTATTCTGGATCTAGGCATGCATGCATGCAGCCCTAACCCTCCTCTCCCGAAAAATTTCCATCCTGAGAATAAAAGCCACTTACCGGGAACCTGCTCCTCTGTTTGTTTTCCACCAAGTACTGGCTGCTGCGACTGGCTACCTTCCTTCTGGCATGAGAGGAGCTCCTGGCTGCATGCCTCCAGGCACTCCTGGGTGTCTCACCCCACCCCAGTACCCTCACTCTCGCTTTCCTCCTCCTCCTCCTCCTCTCCCCACTCTGAAGTGTCCATGGTGGTCCTTAGAGTGGAGGTGGGGTCACCCCCAAGTATCGCGTCCAGCTCTTTGTAGAAATGGCAGGTCGTGGGGGCAGCACTGGAGTGGCGGTTTCCCTTGCAGTCTTTGAAGTAGGCACTCCGTAGCTCCTTCACTTTAACTGTGGACTGCAGTGCGTCCCAGTCATGGCCCCTTTCCATCATGGCCCTTGATATCTGCCCAAAGGTATCATAATTCCTGCAGCTGGGGCGCAGCTGAGACTGCACAGCTTCCTCCCCACAAACACTGATGAGGTCCAGCAATTTGCCAATGCTCCATGCTGGGGCTCGTTTGGCGCGTGGAGGCATGGTCACCTGGAAAGATTCACTGATTGCACTCCACACCTGGCTGAGCAAACAGGAAGGGGATTTTTAAAATTCCCGGGGAATTTAAAGGGTGGGTCTGATGGTTGGTCACCTGAGGCCAGGGCAGTAGAGTTCGAACTGATGAACAGAGTGGCTAGAACAGGCATTCTGGGATACTGCTGAATACTTCTGGAGGCCAATCACAGCGCTTTGGGTGCAGAGCAGCGCTATACTCTTTATTCCTCTCGTGGAAGTGGAGTACAATCAGCGCTGCAACTGCGGAGATACAGCGCTGTATGTGCCTTGCCAGTGTGGACGGGGAGTGAGTTACAGCGCTGTAAAGCCACTACCAGCGCTGTAACTCTCCAGTGCAGCTAAGGCCTGAGTGTGCTACATGTCAGTACTGTAAAGAATCACCTCAGTGACAGGCACATTAGAGATGCCTGGATGGATTCACTGATTTTATTTATATATAGACAAGTGGAAAGGTAGACAAAGAAACAAAGGGAAAGTCTCACAGTACAAGAGAATTATTATGGCTTTGCATGTTATTCCCGGATTATGAAGAACATCTGGCATGTTTAAACCTTTTCCTTGAATCCCTTCATCTTTTATTGATTTCTTTAATGCCTGATTCTTAAGTGACCAGACTGATGTTATTTTACAAATCGGAGGGGGAGGGGAAGAAGGCACAGAGGGAGCGGAGGAAGACACTTGCTACTTTACTGACCTGAGACCTCGATCTGTAGTCTAGCTCAGCTCCCCTTGCTGCAGACATGGGAAAGGGGATGGCAAAGGTGTATGTATGTCACCTTTATACATCGCTGATCCTAGGGCTGGCTAGTGATGCAAGTTAGAGCAATTTCAGGGTCACTCTAACTTGTACCCAGCTGAGAATCATTGTAGTAGCTGGGCACTGCTGGACTCTAGCAGCTTTTCCTGGCCATTACCCTAACATGGCTCCTATGCTGTCCAGGGAGCCCTCTCTGCTGAGGAAACCTCAGGGCAGTGGCTTAGCTGGTTTCTGACCTGGTGCAAAGCACTTATTGTAAGGACCAGGAACCCTAGGGGCCGTAGTGTTAAGTGTTTAAATCCAGAATGGAAACTGGTGGCTGAATTTATTAAATGCTGAAAGAGGAAAGTGTGGGGAGTGATGGGGTTAATGGAAGATCTGATCTATCCTTTGCTATAATGGTACAGACAGCAACTTGAAGTTGCTAAATGTATAACTGATAAGAATACCGTGAAACTGGACTATATATAAATCTGTGAAAGCTGTGGCATGAATGCTTCACACACAAAAATGACTTACCAGACACGCCCCCAGATACATACACTGCCATGGTGACTGCCATTGCAAATCCAACGGATACTGTTACAGTTCCACCCATGGCCCCTCGGCTAAGGACGGCTTGGGCAACAGACCCACATCCAAGCACCTGTAGTTCAGAAGGGAAAGGTAAAACATGAGCATGCTGGCCCCAAGCTGTATATGAGATCTAACTGGATAGTTTGTAACTCCTGCTTGCTGCCTTAATGTCAGGGGAAACGTGTTAGTGAAGAAATGCAAGTGTTTGAAATCAATGGCATGTGGACAACCAGTACTTCAATTTTGCTGGGTATTGGTTTTCATCTCCCTCAATTCAGTGGCAGAAAGCATGGCTTGTTGTGGGTAGGAATTTTATCCACCACTGTCCTATATCAGGGGTCGACAACCTTTCAGAAGTGGTCGGACGAGTCTTCATTTATTCACTCTAATTTAAGGTTTTGTGTGCCGGTAATACATTTTAAGGTTTTTAGAAGGTCTCTTTCTATAAGTCTATAATATATAACTAAACTATTGTTGTATGTAAAGTAAATAAGGTTTTAAAAACATTTAAGAATTAAATTTTCATTTACAATTAAATTAAAATGCAGAGCCCCCCCGGACAGGTGGCCAGAACCCAGGCAGTGTGAGTGCCATTGAAAATCAGCTCGCATGCTGCCTTCAGCACACATGCCATAGGTTGCTTACCCCTGCCCTATATTATAACAGACAAGGATCTGGTATTCATGGAATAAAAGTGAACTTCTAGGTTGGAAGACAAAGTGCTATGACAATGTTACATTTCTCTTTTTGCTTCATTAAAAGGCAGCAAACCTAGCTCTTGCCTCCTAGCTCTACTTATGTTGGGTATACATAGAATTTTAAATGGTCTCTCCTGTGAAAATACTTTTGAGCTCTGTTGGTGAAATTCAGCCCAGTGCAGAGCCTACACTAGAGCCTGAGGGCTGAGTGTCACTGGAAAGGAATACACCTTCGGGTGCACCAGCCTCACAAAATTCATCTTGATTTATTGGGCAAAACATGTTCAAGTTTATATATTTATTTTGACTTTTCTTTCAGACTAAATCCTTTTAATGCTGCCCTTTCTGAAGTCCACCTCCCAAAACAAACAAGTCCACTCCAGTGGCTGGATGCTGATTGGGGAAGATCATTCTGTCTGGTAAGATTTCAGTTCCAATAGGTTATTATAAACAATGAGAAAATGATGATAAAAAATTGTGACATATATTCCAACAGTTTCTTAGCATGTAACTTCGTTTTGAAACTCTGGATTACACTGTTCAACCAGCAGGTAAAAGAGCAACCTTTGCAGATTTTATTGTGTGCTTATATAATGCTGTCTTGAGATCAGACAACACTCTGTCTGAATGTGAATTGCTAGAATATTGTAAAAATGTTTAAAATGCCAGGTGTCCATAAAATGGACATGACAGTATAGAGGAGAAGAGGTTGGAACAATTGGAAAGATCCAGCATTACATAAACGAAGGTCAGAAACAAGACTGAAAGATCAGGACTAATTACATTGTGGGCCTAGGTTGAAAGGAGACAAGCTGGAGCAAGTTCTGGAGAAAACAGCCAAATAGATTTACCTGTTTTCTGTTGCCCTGTGCAGACAGCCTGTAAAATAAATAGTTATACATGCTTACTAATGACTGTCTCTTTTCTTTATCAATAGTAATAAAAGTGCTCAGCACCCACTGTTCCTATTGAGAGTAAAGGGGAGTTGCTGTGTCCTGAGCGTTTTGAAAATCTGCCCACTTGTGAATATTTTATTTTAGCACTGTTCTTGCATGTGTGGACAAACGGAAACAGTCACATGAGTGCTTCATTGTCTCTGCATTCTCCACATGGCACATCATTAAAATGAGCATTCTCCATCAGTTCACAAAGGGCATTCTCACTAGGTTAATGAATTTACATTTTATGCTGGTTCTCATCAAGGTCATGGTTCAGCAAAGCACTTAGACAGATTAAGTCCATCCCAAGTCAGCAAAGCACTAAAGCTTATGCTCAGCTTTAGGCACATGCGCAAGTCCCACATTAAACCACTGGGGAAGATTGTGAATGTCACAAAGGTCAGTTAGGCAGCCAGCTCTCACCGCAAGTCAGTTTGTGCCTTTGAAAATCTCCTTTAAGCAGATTCCTAAATGTAAGCACAAACAAGTGCTTTGCTGACTAGGGATCCGCTGCTGAACTGGGGTCTGTGGCCCTAGAATGGGTGGTTATCAACAGCCTGAACACTTCCATTTCCACATCCATCTGTATCTAGAGGCTAAGGCTCATTGGATAGTAGCATGTGCCTCAGCAGCCAGAGTGCAGTCTGACTCACTCCTTGTTAGGGTGTGAGTGGGATTATCTTGAGCAATGTTAATTACGCTGGTGATTCTTGTTCATGTGCATATTTGTTTTCTACCTGTCCATATGCATGGGATTCTAATTTTTCTTGCTCCTCATGAACAATCACTTTCTTATCTTTACTTAAAAGTGATTCCAAGTTAGCCAGTGCTAATCACCTCTCTTCAATCACTTGTAATGTTATTGGGAGCCACCAGATGGCTGCATTGCAGATGGTCTTGCTAACTCTGTTTATCTGAATGTATATACATTCGTTCTTGGAGAAGTGTGTATTGTGAGAGTGAAGCAAATTCTTTGCACAAGCTAAGCAGAGCAGCAGTAAAAGCCTATTTTGCCTTAGCCCTACTGTAAACTACAAAAGGTTTGTTGGTATAGCTATCAGGCAAACCCTCCTAGTATAGATGCAGTTTATACCTGCAAAAAAAGTTCTTCTTCCATCATAGCTTATACAGGTTCCCCAAGTGAAATCACATCTACGCTGGTATAACTGCATCTGCACTAGGGCTTTTGCTATTTTAGAAATGTTGTTGCCAAAAAAAATCACACCCTGACATTGCTATACCTGCAAAACGCCTTTGGCCTGGCCTGTCTGTCCCGACTCATCATCTACCCAGGTGTGGCTGTTGCTTATAGGTTATATGCTCACTCACAAGCAAACAAAGCACTATATGGTGCCAAAGCATTACAGTTGTCAGGATATTTTATAGATAGGGTTGTTGTGTTAGAAAGCAGTAGTATAAGCTATAGCATTGTATCTTGTGAAGCAGACCGACAAATTCCATGCTTCAGTCTGCTTTAATGCTATACTAGGAGTGGAACACTTCTGTAATGTATATTCTCTTGTGCTTTAAGGATGATATACTTAATGATTAGACACTCACAACAAACCCCAAAACAAAATGAATTTTTAATTGTTTTCAAATCTGACTAATTTTATTGTCTTTAGCTACAGCCTGGGTTGTTCAGGCTCATACACCTGAACTGAAGCAGCTTGAGACCACAAGACTGGTGTAATGGAGTAGTTGATGGGACTAGCTGACTGGTAGAGGATGAGTAAAACGTGTTCTGCAGATATCTCATTCTTCAGACTTAGTAGAGGGATGTCTGAGAAATTGTGCCAGGCAAGACCTAGTGAATGACACAGCTTAGAAGTGTAACTAAAAGTTCCCAGTATTGCTATGGTACCTATGTACCTTTCTGTAGGTACAGTTTGCACTCAGGTTTTGTGCTCAGTCAGTTGGTATCCCTCATGTGAATGGCAAGGCACAAATTTTGCAGGCTCAAAAAAGAGACCACCTTCTTGAAAATGTGACCCAGTGTGTGTGTGAGAGAGACAACTGGGGTGGGAAAGATGAGGGGAGGCAGGGAGTTCCAAATTCTGTCTTTTCTGAATATATAGCAATGCCCTGGCCCAAGTTTTCAGCTCTAGCCCCTCTGTTTTTGTGCTTGCAACTAACTGCACCCACAGAAGCCGGCACAGAAACTAAAATTTGCGCACGTAGCTAAGGCACTCAATGCCTTGCCTGGTATGTATGTGTAATGCTTGCCCATGCGCCGTGAATGAGCACCATCTATCATGGGCACAGTCAATTATATGCATACCAGGAGCTAAGCTTGCAAGTACTGCAGATACTGCCTCATAATATAATTACATATGCAGCAATTTAATATCTTGGTAATCTCCACTAGTCTGAGCTGAAACTGGACTGGATCATCACATTGTAACTCAATATTGGAAGTTTCTAGGCCAAGTTCAGCCTTCAGTTACACCCATGCAATCTCCCTGTTTGAAACAATTGAAATCAGTGGGAGTTGCCTGAGCGTAATTGAGGGCAGATACCTTTATCTTATCTTGTGCTGTCAGATTCTCATCTCCTCAGCAGATGTCTGCAGCCTCGGCTGCTTAAATTTGCCCCTGTAGCTTCAGGGCTGACTCTTCTTGTCCCAAAACAAATAAGATTACTGTTGTCAACAATATGTAGTTTGGCTGAGTGTGGGATGGCTGTCTGCACATTCTCTGCTAGAAGAGCTTGCTTTTCAGACATGGAAGCTTTTCCTTTGTCTTGGATAATATGACAAACACCAGGGGAAGGAGAACAACTGGGCTCCTTTGAGCATAATATTCTTGTTGGTCCCTGGCAGCTTGTAGAACTTTCCCAGACATTGGGGAGACTGAGAGCATACTGACTCCATCTGTGTGATAGTCAGGATTTCTGTGTGATAGTCAAGATTTCTGCAAAGATGTATCTAATATTAGCATCTTTGGTATGAAAAAGGGTTTTCCGAAAGGTCTAAGTCCAGAACTATAGGGAATATATTTTCTACAGAGGCTACAGTGTCTGAGTCCTTTTAAAGTGCAATACTTATAGAGTATATATAAGAATGGTATCTCTTTACTCAACAGAGTTGCTTTTTGTGTATTCAGAGTCATATCTACTTCCTGTAGTGCCCAAACTAAGTTTATTGCTTTATACCGCTGTTAGCTGCAAAGAGCCAACGCAGTTTAGACAATGTGCTGCATTCTTTTGCATCTTGCGCATCATCATCAGAACTGTGCGCTAAGCTCTAGTCAGTTACACTTGTGCAAGCCTACAATGGAGTGGCACAGGTGTCGCTGATAGCAGAATATGATCTCCAGAATCTTCACAACTGTTGATATTATACAAAAAAGAAAGAACTCAGCACAAACTCAGGCTGATCCCAGAGGTGGCAATTAAAAAATCCATCTTTTAACTTGTTCATGAAGCACTCTTAATCTGGAAGTCATTGAAAAATAATAGCATCTAGTTTAGTCACTTTTCAGAGAACAGCCACACTTTGACACACACGTTTGCTTGCTCCAAGGATCACTCTAATGCAGTAGAACTTTCAGTGCAGATTTCTCTGCCCCTTTCTGACACCAGACCCACCTTCCTACCTTTCTCTGCAACCCCCTTGTAGGCATTTTCTGTTGGCAGGCAACATGCCTTCTCCCTCTTTCTTAGGCAAGGTGGACCTCTTTAATATTTGTCTGGATTATTTTACAGCTGCATCTGGTTCTTTGAGGCTTAGATGCCCCAGAATGCAATGCAGTACAATAGGCTAAAAGTCCTATTATCCCATGAGAGAGAGTCCTTAATGTATCCTAGATTCATCCATCCTGAATCTGTGGAAGCAGAAAGATTGTCATGGGAACCTGTTGGGAGTTTGGAGGACCATCTCTAAGGGAAAGCTGTCTGACATGACATCCTTAAGGCAATAGCCATATTTCCCCCTGGCTGTTTGGGATTTTGCAGGATATAGGATTCCAGAAATTCCATCAGGTGGGCAGCTGAAATGTCTGCAAACTGCCCTCTGCTGGGTTGTGGTGGGGAACATGTCTAACCAGTTGTAAGGGACAACAGTATAGGCGGTCACAGCTGAGGTTTGCCCACCAGAGGTTGGAGTTGCCTGGCAGGAGTTGAAGCAATCACAAGGCCAGGTCCCGAAAACAAGAGTCAAGGTCAGAGTCAAGCTAGGGTCAGAGACTGGAGATCAGAGATAGTACCAGGTTAGAATCGAGAGGCAGAAATCAGGGTTGAAGTCAGGCTGGAGTCAGAGACGGAGATCAGGGATGAAGCGAAGTCTGGAGTTCCAGCAAGCCAAAATCAGTGTGGCTGCCCCAACAACTTCCTATGGCTAAGTAGGAATACTTGGCCAATCGGAGGGCCACAAGATACAGTCATTCTGGGTTTCTTGGGCAGTGCTTTTTGCGGCACCTACTCTGCACGGTGCTCCCTACCTGTGCCTCCACATGGCCTCCCAGTGCCACTGTGGGAATATCAGCTGCCCTGGGCTCTGAAGACCTGTGTTCTAGTCCCTGGTCCTAACAGCAGCGCAGCCCATAAAGTGGTGTCACTGACCTGGGAGCGGGTATAGCTAGGTTCTAAGGTGATGTGCTAATTTGTGGGTGCCTTTGACAGTCTCTGGTGGAGTTCTCTGTGGAAACTGAGAGTATGTCTAGGCTAGAAATGCAACTGCAGTAACACTATAGTGTAGGCACTTACTACAGTGATGGAAGGGGTTTTTCTGTCACTGAGTTAAATTTACTTCTCCAAGAGGCAGTAGCAGGTTGATGGAAGAATTCTTCCACTCACCTAGCCATGTCTATACTGAGACTTAGGTCAGCCTAACTATGTCTCTCAGGAGAGTGAATTTTTCATACCCCTGAGCGACTTAGCTAGGTCTACCTAACTTTCCAGTGTTGAGCAGCCCTGAAGCTGTCCCTGACCTGTGGATGCCTCAAGGAAGAGGGGCAGTGAGAACACCAACAGCCCTTCCCATGGGTTAATTCTGCTACCCTCTTCCATGGGGCATAAAAGGCCTTGCTAGTGCTGCAGGGTGTGATCTGCACCTTCTTGTCTCAAGGGTGGAATCTATTCCAAAGCTTCATTTTCTAAAATGAATGCAGACAAAGGAACAGTGGACATTTCCGATCTGCTCAAACATTTGACACATGGAAATCTAGTCAATTAAAGAAAACTCAAAGGAATATAGCTGTAATGCAATTCAAACAACTAAAATTTTTTTTAAACCCTAACACTTCCCTGCCCCTCCCACACACTCCTAAAAAATACCCCAAACAGGTTTTTTTTATTCTGAAATGGGAGGAGAGTCAGAGACTCCACTAGGGTCTTTTTGTATTGCTGTCAAGCATGCATGAAAGTTGCTTTGCTCAGCTACTGCGGTGACGGACAGCAGTATAATCGAAAGAAAGAAAGAACTTACAGGCCCTACCTCTGCCTGTTTGTAAAACCACAAAAATTGGCAGGGGGACAATCACATTTTCCTATTTGAAAAAAAGATTATTTTTCCCTATTGCTATATGAAGGATCTTCACAAGGAAGGGAAACTGGCTAAATACCTGATTCTACGGGGGAAACAGTGAAATTGATCATACGCAAATTGCTGTTAAATACACAAAGTAAAACTGAAAATGTAAAGAATATTTTTCTGTGATCTTCTTCAGTTACGAGAATCTTAGGTGGTGGTGTTAATAATACTAGCTAAGCTGTTTTCAGACAGAGACACGATTATCAGGTCGTTGGTATCCCCTTGAAAAGTTTTTTCCTTTGTCTGTTTTATAGTGCTCTTTCATTTACAATCCATTCACTTGCAAAATCAGCTTTGCTTAAATCGTTATTTCCCATTTGATTTCCTGATTAGCTCTTTTTATAAGAAACTGTAAGATCTTTCGGGGTAAGGACCATCTTTTTGCTGTGTGTTGGTACAGCACCTAGCACGATGGAGCCTAGTTCATAACTGGAGCTCCTCAGCATTATCGCAATTCAAACCATAACAACAACAGAGGCATGTTTTAAAACAGCTAGTATGTAGGGTCAGAGCTCTGGAAGAATTCAGGGCACAGGATTTTTTATGAAGCTTTTTTATCCTTTTTGGAAAGTCTTCAGCAAAAAGGATTCTTCATCTCCATCTTTTCCAGTATCTCCAGTGTGTTGGCTGATACCATTTCTAATTTCATGGTGCAATAAAAACGTAGTCTACGTAAAAAAAAAATAATTCATGTAACTACTTTAAAACCACATGGCTCTTAATGATTAGTTATATATTTAGTTTTGTCCTGCTATTGCAATTTAATCAAACTTGGAGCAATAAGAGTGCCATATCCATTCTTCTGGAGATCTCCTGGGACACAATCAATAGCCTTTCAGGCTCAAATGGATTTCCCTTCATTTGTTTTCACTATCCAATAAAATAAGGTTTGGAATTAAAGTTGATCATTTAGGTAATTAAATAGTATGGACATAAACCCTAAAATGATTATCATTTTGAAAATGTTTCTTTTTAATGGCAAAAAACTTTACTACTAGGAGACAGTGATATACTGTAAATTTCATAGGCTCTGGCAGAAATGAGTACATTTAAGCTTTAAAACACATGAAGATCTGGTTCAAATTGCTCTTTGTAAAGTAAAACATATATATGAGAAATATTGAGCTATAGATCCTACTTCATTTTTTAAAGTAGTGTTTTAAATGTTTTATTATTGTTCTTGCATGTTCTATAGAGAAGGAATAAACTGTTACATTGCCTGGGGAAACTGGAAAGGTCTGTACTCTCTCATATTTTTTCTAATTTAATATTGTCCTCTTCAGCCCTGGATACTGAAATGCTTTTCTGTCCTAAACTAGGCAAGACAACCAGTTTGAACCAATTTCTTCAGTGAAAATTATTTTCAGGTTCTCACTGGGTTTTAGAAATCCAGGAGAGGGTTGGAAAGGAAAACACTCTGAAGGAGTTCAGGTTGAAGATCCTACCTTGCAGGAGTGGAGGGTGTCTGCTTCAAACAGGGGTTGGGATGCAGAGAAAAGAGAAGGAGGGAAGAATTAGTTTTTAGCTTCTTGAGAAGAACTAGAATATATTAATTTGGTGTTTCCTTGCAAGTCTCATAATTTATTCTTGTACTGAGAGGTGTCTGTCTCTTTTCCTTCCTGCACCGACTTACAAACGTAAAAGCTTTAAAAAAGTAAAAGCATGTTTAACCACAGCAATGCTGACTGGGAAGTCGTATCACCCAGGCAGTAGTGTTGTGCCTGCATAGGACAGAAGCTGGCCTGATGGCTCCTGGGAGAGTGGTACATGAAAAGTCCAGTATGTACTTCCTCCAGGTGTTGGCAAATGAATGAGAATGCAGGGCCTTGGTCATGCTCCCACATGTACAGTCACACCCCATGCTGTGTGTACAATGCTATTTTCTCCCTCTGTCGTCCACCCTGGGGCACCCATTTAATTGCTTCCAGCCCTCAGCTGGTTAAACTTTTGTTTTCATTCAAAAATAGGATAAATTCTGTAAGTTTAATTTTTTTGAAATGTTAATAGAACAGTGTGACATGCTAGGTGAGTTAATCTCTTATAGGACCAGCTTTTGTTGGTGGAAGGGACAAGCTCTTCCTTAGGTCTGAAGAAGGTAACCAGAGTGCCTAAACTAAACAGAAAGTGGAATAGATTGTTAAGTATAAGGGGTTCACACCTGCTGTAGAAGACCACAGTGGGCAATTATGGGCAGCAGGCGATAGGGTATGTTACAAATTGTTGTAATGAGCCAAGATAAGTGCACTTTTCAGCATCCAGCAGAGTTAAGAATTTAAGTTCCCTGGCTCATCTTTTGAGGGTGTTGTGCAGTCACAGTTTCAGGACAACTGCACCTGTTTTCTCCCTCTGTTGTCCACCCAGGGGCACCCATTTAATTGCTTCCAGCTCCTTGCTGTCACTTCTTCTGGGTGGAGATTTGTGCCTCACTCCCTTCTGGGTGGGGTTTTTCAGGCAGTTCCCTGACTTACAGTGTGATACCCCCAACAAGTCTATCTGCTTAAACAGACGAGTGGCTGTGCTTTGCTTTCTCTCCAAAGGCTATGACCCGTGTATTGCCCGCAGGTGTAAGTTACCACACTGCTTCTTCTAAGCAAGCACATTTTTTCTTAAGGTAAAAGCATTAGAGAGAGAACGTATCAAAGCCTTCTCCAACCAAGGGGTCTGGTAGGTTTTAGTCCTTCACAAGCAACAACTGGGTTTTCTCCATGGTTACATCTTAGATCCAGAAACAGAACAAAAACTAGGCAGATCAGCCTATTTCTTTATAGTGCTCAGGCCTTTGAGCTTGGCCTGCTGTAACAGGTAATCAGCAGACAATGATACTCTCCTGGAGCTGGGGAATTTGCATTAACCTTTCCCTAGGGACTCCTCAGAAAATCCACTTATTGTTCCAGAACTCCACACTTGTCTGGCATATTTTCAATATAGTCTTTTTAGAATTGCCAGGTCTGGTATCTGCCACTCGTCTCTAGAGAGGTTCCATATGACCCCAGCCCACAATAATACATAAATTAAACATAATAAGATCTTTCAAGAATATTGCAGGAAATTGCCATATCAGTCATAAACCATTTTAGGCATGGCTTAGAAATTAACTTTGCCATTATACAAGGGAATGAACTAGAAGTCTCACAATAATTTCTTCTAACCTAAACAATTCTATGATTTTAACAATCAGAGCGTACTAAAGGCAAAAGAGTGTAAACTCACTTTATAGTGAAAGTTAATTTCTTGTCTCTCATTATATGTCCCAGGTTCTTGTAACAGTTTGGAAATTTTATTAGTTTAACTTCATTTTATTTATTTTTATTTTCTTACTTAATGATCCAAATTTCCAAAAGAGCAGCGTCCAAATTTGCGGCTGCAAAATTTGCACCCACATTTTGCACATACGGTTGAATTGTGGATGTAGTTTTGATTATTCTGCAATCAGGCTGGGAGAGGCTAAAGTGCTCAGCCATGTGCATGCAGTTCAGTGCCAGTTTTGCTGGCAAAAGTTATATCTGCACAAAGGACTCCGGGCCTCTGTCCTTTGAAAATGTATCCCAGTTTACTTACTGGTACCTCTGTGTTAATCAACAGAAGCCAATGAGATGGGGCTGCTGGTATTGCAAAGATGAACTGAATTCTCTTTTAAAACCTTTGCATAGTACAGAATGTTTGCAGCACCTGAAATTAAAATGTCATGTACTGGAAAGCCTGACTACCACAATTTTGCACTTTGGGTAACAGGAAACACAAAGGATTTCCTGTAACTTTAAAAAAAAATTATTTGCTGTGAAAAACATTTTAGGTTTGAAAAACATTAGCTCGCCTTACTTCCAGTTCTTCCACTCCTCTGCTAACCATTCAGCTCACTTGGAAAGAAAAACTACAGTGAGATATGAACAGCTGTTTGGAGCAAAAACCTAATTTTGATAAAAGTACAATTATGGCCAGAAAAGTGACTATGCAAAAATATCCCCCTCAGTCAACACAATTGGATGCGTGTGTATTGGGCTGACTGTCCTCTTTAGTGACAAAAGTAAGCAATGTTTTTATTACGTTTGACTTCTGTTTGCAAGCAGGTTCAATACATTTGAGAGAGAGAGAGAGAGAGAGAGAAGGATTATTATTTGGCTTGCAGGTCATCAGTAGAATTGCCAACAAAATTCTAGATTCAGAATCTATGTTACTAGTAAGTTTGCAGGAGCCAGAAAACTTTCCGACCCCAGGTTGAATTTGTGGCATTGGCAGATAGAAAAAAACTCAGACATTTTTACTTGTAAAATGCTCTGGCAGTTCAGGACCAAACTGTGTCAAATTCAAATCATGAGTGATGATTATTATGTTATTTGTACTACAGTATTGCCAGAGGCCCTACTACATAGAACTCTGTGACGCTGTAGAGCCACTTTTCAGAGTATTACTACACCCGAGCCCAACAATGCATAGAACGTTGTTATAAAGGGTGTTGCCGTAGTAAATGATGTATCAAAATTTAAATTATAAATGCATTTTAATCTTTCATTTATAACCGCTTTTTTCTCACTCATGACTAACCCATCCTACTTCAAATCCCTTCTAACTAACCATTCACGTGATGCCTTCTGGAAATTGTCAATTGATAGCTGATAGCTGGCTATTAGAGAGCACTGATATCTATTTTATTTATATCTTATAATACACAAAAATTACTGAACCCTCTCATTCTATAAATAGATACTCTAACCTCTCTTCAAACTTTGGATTTTTGATCATGACAAAACTTAAATCATCATTGTTGTTAAAAATATAAAATTTGTAAGTCCTTATTCCATAATGTATGCTAAACACATCTTTCATTTAATAAACAGAAGTAAATAATCAAGATTTAAACTGGCTATTATCCAATAAACACCACTTTATAAGGACTTCAAATATGGCTTCTCTACTGTGGATCTGCAATACCGTGCCATTCTTAATGTGCACTGGAGTTCGTATGGAGTATGGAAGAAGAAAAATATGAAGTCAGCTAAATTGTAATGGATTTATTGACTTGACTGTGACTTGACCAGCAGTCAATGATTGATTTGTAGTTTTTTCAGGCAGGAATAAAGCAAGATGTGGTATTTTGGTGCAAACTCAAAGAGGAGTTTATTTACAATAGGAACCAGAAAAAAAAAGTGGTGAGTACAATAATGAAGTGCTTGCAGTTTGAAAACAAGACAAAAGATATTGATGACCACAAGATAAATTGGCATTCAGTCATTAGTCAAACAACCACTGCTACCTTCCCTCAGCCTCTGGCAGCATCTTCAACACAGCTGGTGTATCGGATCTCCACAGATCACAGTCTTTATGCACACAACAAACACCCATCCGTTTCAATGGGAGTTACAAAGGAGGCCTTGCAACTTCAACCACAGACTAAAGCTGTGCAGAAGGACAGCAGCCATCCTAAGTCTTCAGCTCTTCCCCCTTCAAGGTCAAGTTTACAGGTTTACCTGCATTGCATTTGGGGTCTGTGATTGCAGCATTTTGCATCATACATACTGACGGGAGAGTGCATCAGCAACTTTGTTAGAAGCTCCTGTGATGTGTTGAATTTCAAAATCAAAATCTTGGAGAGCTAAACTCCAACGAAGAAGTTTCTTGTTGTTCCCCTTGGCAGTATGAAGCCACTTTAGTGCAGCATGGTCAGTTTGTAGTTGGAACCGCCGTCCCCAAACATATGGGCGTAGCTTTTCCAGGGCGTACACAATGGCATAGCATTCCTTTTCACTGACTGACCAGTGACTTTCCCTCTCAGACAGTTTCTTGCTGAGAAACACGACAGGATGGAAGTTGTGATCTGTTGCTTCCTGCATGAGCACTGCTCCTATACCACGCTCAGATGCATCCGTGGTTACTAGGAATGACTTGTCAAAGTCCGGGGCCCTGAGCACAGGGTCAGACATGAGCGTTGCCTTAAGCTGGGTAAAGGCTTTTTGACACTCATCAGTCCACTTCACGGCATTTGGCTGGGTCTTTTTGGTTAGGTTGGTCAATGGGGCAGCGATTTGGCTGTAGTGTGGTACAAATCGCCTGTAGTATCCGGCCAAGCCTAAGAAGGATTGGACCTGTTTCTTTGACCTTGGGACAGGCCACTTTTGGATAGCATCCACCTTGGCCTGTAGGGGGTTTATGGTTCCTCGACCCACCTGGTGCCCCAGGTAAGTCACTCTGTTTTGGCCTATTTGACACTTTTTGGCCTTAACAGTTAGTCCTGCCTGCCTGATGCGCTCAAAGACCTTTTCCAGGTGGAGTAGGTGTTCGGGCCAGGAGTCTGAAAAAATGGCCACATCATCGAGGTAGGCAACTGCAAATTCTCCCAGTCCAGCTAGTAGACCATCTACCAGCCTCTGGAAGGTGGCGGGTGCATTTCGAAGGCCGAAAGGAAGGACATTGAATTCATACACCCCCGCATGGGTGACGAATGCTGACCTCTCCTTGGCAGGTTCATCTAGCGGTACTTGCCAGTACCCCTTGGTTAAGTCTATTGTAGAGATGAACTGGGCACGTCCCAACTTCTCCAATAGCTCATCGGTGCGTGGCATTGGATAGTTGTCCGGACGAGTTACCGCATTTAGCTTACGGTAGTCCACGCAAAAGCGTATTTCCCCATCTGGTTTGGGTACCAGAACCACTGGAGATGCCCATGCACTGGTAGATGAGCGGATTATACCCATCTGTAGCATGTTCTGGATCTCCCGTTCTATAGCAGCTTGGGCATGAGGAGACACCCGGTAGGGTGGGGTTCTGATTGGGTGAGCATTACCTGTATCAATGGAGTGGTATGCCCGTTCAGTCCGTCCTGGGGTGGCTGAGAACAAGGGGGCGAAGCTAGTGCACAGCTCCTTAATTTGTTGCCGCTGCAGACGTTCCAGGGTGGTTGAGAGGTTCACCTCTTCCACGCCACCGTCTTTTTTCCCGTCGTAGTAGACACAGTCAGGCCACTCAGCATCATCTCCCTGGACTGTAAACTGACAAACCTGTAAGTCTCTGGAATAGAAAGGCTTGAGAGAATTAACATGGTACACTTTAGGCTTTAGTGGGGAATTGGGAAATGCTATGAGGTAGTTTACATTTCCCAGGCGCTCTTGGACCGTGAATGGCCCTTCCCATGATGCTTCCATCTTATGGGCCTGTTGCGCCTTCAAGACCATAACCTGGTCTCCTACCTTGAAGGAACGTTCTCTGGCATGTCTGTCATACCAGGCCTTTTGCTCTTCCTGAGCATCCTTTAGGTTCTCTCTAGCAAGGGCTAAAGAGTGTTGGAGGGTGCTTTGTAGATTGCTTACAAAGTCCAGAATGTTAGTTCCTGGAGAAGGCGTAAACCCCTCCCATTGCTGCTTCACCAACTGTAATGGCCCCTTAACCTCGTGACCATACACAAGTTCAAATGGTGAAAACCCTAAACTGGGATGTGGTACAGCCCTGTAGGCAAACAGCAATTGCTGCAACACTAGGTCCCAATTATTGGAGAATTTGTTGATGAATTTTCGTATCATGGCCCCCAAAGTTTCATTGAACCTTTCCACCAGGCCATTGGTTTGATGGTGGTACGGGGTGGCAACCAAGTGATTCACCCCATGAGTTTCCCACAGTTTTTCCATGGTCCCTGCCAGGAAATTAGACCCTGAATCTGTAAGGATGTCGGAGGGCCAACCTACCCTGGCAAAGATGTCTGTTAGGGCCAGGCACACAGTGTTAGCCCTGGTGTTGCCTAGAGCTACTGCTTCTGGCCATTGGGTAGCAAAGTCCACTAAAGTCAGTACGTACTGCTTTCCTCTGGGCGTCTTTTTTGGGAAAGGGCCCAGAATATCCACAGCTACTCGCTGAAATGGGACCTCAATTATGGGGAGTGGCTGGAGAGGGGCCTTGACCTGGTCTTGAGGCTTTCCCACTCTTTGGCATACCTCACAAGACCGGACATACTTGGCAACATCCTTGCCCATCCCCTCCCAGTGGAAGGACTTCCCCAACCGGTCCTTGGTTCTGTTCACCCCAGCATGGCCACTGGGATGATCATGGGCTAAGCTTAAGAGCTTCCCCCGGTACTTAGTTGGAACCACCAACTGTTTTTGCGGCTGCCATTCTTCCCGGTGTCCACCAGAAAGAATTTCCTTGTATAAAAGTCCTTGGTCTATAACAAACCGGGATCGATTAGAGCTGAGAGGCGGTGGGGTGCTCCGTGCCGCCGCCCACGCTTTCTGAAGGCTGTCATCTGCTTCCTGCTCAGCCTGGAACTGTTCCCTTGAGGCTGGGGTCACCAGTTCTTCCTCAGACTGTGGACTTGGGCTTGGTCCCTCTGGAAGCGATGTAGGTGATGGGGTTGTTTCCGTTGCTGGTGAACCACTCTCCGCTGGTGCAGCTGAGGGTATTTCAGGCTCTGGCTGAGCCTTTTGGGTATGGCTGTCTTTTGCTTCTGCCAGTTGTGGCTCGCTGGCGCCCTCTGGCGTTGAGTTTGAAGATGTGGTTGCACTTGCTGGTGCTGGTTGCTGTTCCAGTTCCGGGCCTGGGACTGGAGATGCTGTGGCTGTTTCAGTGATAGGCATGGAATCCGGGTCCACTACCTCTGTCTGGGTCTCTGGTAACACAGACGGGGCCTCTGTGGACAGCTCAGGAACAGGAATGGGTCTGGAAGCTTGCCTGGTTTGGCTACGGGTAACCATTCCCACTCTCTTGGCCCGCCTCACCTGGTTGGCCAAGTCTTCCCCCAGTAGCATGGGGATAGGATAATTGTCATAGAGTGCAAAAGTCCACATTCCTGACCAGCCTTTGTACTGGACAGGCAGTTGAGCTGTAGGCAAGTCTACAGCTTGTGACATGAAGGGGTAAACTGTAACTTTGGCCTTTGGGTTGATGAATTTGGGGTCTACGAAGGATTGGTGGATAGCTGACACTTGTGCCCCCGTGTCTCTCCACGCAGTAACCTTCTTTCCGCCCACTCTCAAATTTTCCCTTCGCTCCAAGGGTATTTGAGAGGCATCCGGGCCTGGGGATCTTTGGGGTGATGGTGGTGTAATGAATTGCACTCGCATGGTGTTCTTGGGACAGTTGGCCTTGATATGTACCAGTTCATTACACTTAAAGCATCTTCCATCTGATGGGTCACTGGGCCGAGGTGAGTTACTGGAGACTGGTGAGGTTGAAGGGTAGGGTATCTGTGGCTTTACTTGGGTGGTATGTGGGGTCTTTGGCTGTCCTCGGTTGTAGGGTTTATGGTCTGTGTGCCCCCTGTGGTAATCGTTCCCCTTGACAGTAGCTTTCTTGCTTTCTGCCAGTTCCATCCATTTGGCTCCAATCTCCCCCGCCTCAGCGATATCTTTGGGATTTCCATCTTGTATGTACCATGTGATGTCTTCAGGAACACCATCCAAGAACTGCTCCATTTGTATGAGGTGGTTCAGTTCTTCCAAGGTTTGAATGTTGTTTCCTGTTATCCAGGCCTCATAGTTTTTTGCAATGTAGTAGGCGTGTTTGGGAAATGACACCTCTGGTTTCCACTTTTGGGTTCTGAAGCGCCGACGGGCATGATCTGGGGTTATCCCCATCCTGTATCTGGCCTTGGTTTGAAAAAGTTTATAGTCATTCATTTGCTGCTTAGGCATTTCAGCTGCCACCTCTGCTAAAGGTCCACTGAGGTGTGGCCTTAATTCTACCATGTACTGGTCTTCGGGGATGCTGCACCCAAGACAGGCTCTTTCAAAATTTTCCAAGAAGGCCTCGGTGTCATCACCTGCCTTGTAGGTGGGATATTTCCTGTGCTGTGGAGCAATAGTTGGCGCCGGGTTGTTAGGGTTGGCTGGCACATGCAGCCCAGCTTTTGCCAACTCCAGTTCATGTTTTCTCTGTTTTTCCTTCTCTTCATTCTCTTTTTGTTGTTTTTTCCATTTCTCGGCGGTGGGCCGCCTCTCTTTCTCTCTCTCTCTCTTATTTCCATCTCTGCTTGTTTTATTTCCAGTTGTCGCCTGTGTTCAGCCTCTCTGAATTGGTCTTCGGCCTCCATTTTTGCCTTAGAAGTCATGATTCCTGTTTTGTTGTGTTGGGGTGCCCTCCGGTGTTTATCCTCTGAACTGCAGGTTCTCTGTTGCCTCCTGAAGTCTGCCTAGCAACAGTGCCTTTAGCTAATCTTCAATGTTAAGTAAACCTGAAAAACCACTTTATTTGCATTTATATAGTGCTGGTATGACTTTCAATGGGAGTGCTATTGTGTGACAAAAGACTGTTAATAGTCTTTAACGACTTCTTGCTTAACATGCAAGCCACAAACTGCCAGAGAGAGCAGAAAAAAAAAATTCTCTCTGGTTCCCTTTTAAAACCAACTGTTTCTCTCTGCTAAAAAGCCCTTAGCAGAGAAAAGAAAAATATAATATTCCTACTGGCTTCTGGATTCTGTCTATCTCCCACCGGCTGCCACTCATGTTATAACCTTAGTCCCAGATCTGGACCTTAGCGTCCAAAATATGGGGGTTAGCATGAAAACCTCCAAGCTTAGCTACCAGCTTGGACCTGGTACCTGCTGCCACCACCCAAAAAATTAGAGTGTTTTGGGGCACTCTGGTCCCACTGAAAAAACCTTCCCTGGGGACCCCAAGACCCAAATCCCTTGAGTCTCACAACAAAGGGAAATAATCCTTTTTCCCTTCCCCCCTCCAGGTGCTCCTGGAGAGATACACAGACACAAGCTCTGTGAATCCAAACAGAGTGACTTGCCCTCTCCGTTTCCAATCCTGGAAACAAAAGCACTTTCCTCTTCACCCAGAGGAAATGCAAAATCAGGCTAGCAAATCCAACCCACACACAGATCTCCCCTGATTTCTTCCTCCCACCAATTCCCTGGTGAATACAGATTCAATTTCCCTGAAGTAAAGAAAAACTCCAACAGGTCTTAAAAGAAAGCTTTATAAAAAAAAGGAAAGAAAAAATACAAATGGTCTCTCTGTATTAAGATGATACAATACAGGGCAATTTCTTAAAAGAATATTGAATAAACAGCCTTATTCAAAAAGAATACAAATCAAAGCACTCCAGCACTTATATTCATGCAAATACCAAAGAAAAGAAACCATATAACTTACTATCTGATCTCTTGGTCCTTACACTTAGAAACAAAAGATTAGAAAACAGAACTACTTCTCCAAAGCTCAGAGAAAGCAGGCAGACAGAAAACAAAGACCTCAGACACACAATTCCCTCCACCCAAAGTTGAAAAAATCCGGTTTCCTGATTGGTCCTCTGGTCAGGTGCTCCAGGTGAAAGAGACATTAACCCTTAGCTATCTGTTTATGACAATACCCAAGCTAACTTTAATCTAGCTAGCGCGGGTACCAACAGTACTGAAGCCACAGTAGCATGGACTTCAGCGCAGACTAGTTGCTTGAATAATTACCTACGGTTCTGGACAGGCTTGAATGGCCTGTTTTGAAGTCTGTCCAGCTGCAGCTTCACTGGTCAGGTACCCACACTAGCTAGGTTAAAGCTAGCTTGGGTACGTATGCTGCAATGACATACCCCAGTTACAGTGTTGATGTACCATGAAACATATACAACATCATCTCCAACTATAACCCACAGTGAAATGTTCTCCATAATCAGTAGGAGGCCACAGGCAAACAACACACAATCTATTTGTAGAGGGAGCCTGCACAACTGCCACTCACTTGCCCTGAAATTGCAAGTGGAAGCTTGTGCTCTACTTTAGCAAGTTAACAGGCCCTGCCCCTACCTGCCTGTTATTTGCTCCATAGTCAGTTTTCTGGGAAATTGCTTTCAACAAGAACATTCTCTCCAGAGTGAAAATGGAACAGAAAATACACTAAGTTCATGGAACAAGCGAGGGAAGTGGCTCTTTTGGAGCATTTTGTGGCTCCAGTTCAGTTGAGCTACACTGGTGTGAACTGGAGTAAGCCTGACTTTACACTGGAGCAGCACATCACCACCAGCTTGGTTCCTGTGTAGCTGCATTGGTGTAAGCTACCCTGATGCAAGACACCCTTTCACAGACATGGCTTTAGAACAGAGTAAGAAAACAGCAGGGAAAAAAATATATGTAGAAAGAAGGTTTAAACCAGAGAGAGGCAGACTAGCCTTACATAGAGCCCTAATGAGAGATCAGCTGGAAATCATGTAACCCACAGCTCTGCTCTATTGCTTTTCTGCTCTGTTGTGCCACTGTCCCTGTGCCATCTCTCCCACTAGCCCCATGGAACTCTGGGAGGAAATGTGCCACAGGCCCCACAGCGCAAGGGCTGCAGGCAGCTGCAGAAGCCCTGTCAATGTGGCTCCAGTGGAGTCTCACTGCCAGGAAGCTCTCTGTGTGTGGGAGGTTGGTGTGGGGCAGGGGTTGGGTGCATGCATATGAGTGGGAGACCCAGATGCAACATGGAAACCCATGGAAGGTCCCTGGGATTTGGGGGCAGAACCCACAGCCTGTTTTGGAGGGGTGCAAACGCCACCATAATGAGAACGGGGCCAAATGTCAGCCAGAACTGAAACGATCTGGTCCATACTGTAGTTTCCATATCCTGGGTGTGCAAAAATCACATGACATTGCACCTGCTGTGAAGAAAACAGGTGTCTCTATTTTTATATATGTGCTGCAAATGCTGCAGACATACCATAACTGGGTGGGTTAAAGATAGACTTTTATCTTTAAAAATGTATTTAAACTACACAATGAGACTCTAGATGTTATGTGTAATGTCACCAACACAAGTGTAAAAACGGGGGAAATGAACAGTTCAGATATCAGCAAACCATTTGCCAGCAGAAATCTTTGGCATAATGCACGCTCCTCGTAGCACACATTTGCCTGTGCTGCTAATATAGAAACAGCACTATTCCAAATTTGTTTCTTAGAAATTACACACGAGGTCTGACATTCCTGCCTTGATTAAGTGTAACGTTTTCACTGCCTGTGTATGGTCAAACCACTCCAATCCTGGTCCTAGAGCATAACTAGAGTAGTTATACTGTGTGCTGGGGAACACTTAGGAAACTGGTGGTGAAAGCAGAGGGGTCTAAAACTGGAGTAGGCTACACAGCAGCATCTATGACCCATTTTATATTGGGGGCCATGGCCATTGACCTATATGCCATCAAATCCACCTATGCCAGTGGCTTCCTATGGATTTGTGGTGTGCCGTGAACCCCTCTGAAGCCAGGCTCTGGCACAGGGTGTGTGAGTAGCTAGCTCTGTGTGGCATCCTCAAGGCCTGTCCTCAATGGATCCACATCAGTTCTACTGTAGGCGGAACCCTCCGCGACCCTGGTGGAAGGGCAGGTTTTGCCCCATAACCAATTGCTACTTTACCAATATCCTGAAACAAATCCTATAAGGCTTTCACACTGAATTTTTCAGAGTTTGAAAATAATATTCCAGGTTTGAGTGAACTTTTCAAACATGGTAACATAAGAACGCATTGTGTGTGTGTGTGTGTGTGTGTGTGTGTGTGTGTGTGTGTGTGTGTGTGTGTGTGTGTGTGTGTTGGCAGCGGAAGGGGGGGGCTACAATCTTCTTAGGGTCAGTGCGGTTGGAATCCTGAGGTTAGTAATAACACATGCAGTCTTCTACTTCTAGGAGAAATAAATGACTGGCCAAATTATTATCGTTTTAATTTTTATTATTCCATTAAACCCAAATTTGGTAATTGCAATTATTTTTTGAAAATTTGAAAAGTCATTGCAATATGTGACCTATGAGAAATCAATAGACGGTCTTAGCCCATTTCTAGGTGGATATAGTAGCTACGTCCTACAAGCAAACCTCACAACTGGCATTAGTTGTGCCTCCAGAGAGGCTCTGGATTGAATAGACCAACTGAACTGTCTGACTCTCACTCTAGAATAGGATTAAGGCTTGTCAGTGGGACAGTGTGGGGAAGCTCTTCTGCAGTCCACCTTGATGCTGGTCTGCTCTTCGTGGATTTCTGTCTCCAGAGTTGTCAAACATGCCCCTTTCACCAGCTCAAAATTAAATCAGTTTTAATTTTTTTTTTTAAAAGAAGTGAATCATGAGGTGAGAGATGCTATTGGCAGTGGGATCCCATTAAATTGTGAGGCAAGTAACTGCACAAAAGGAAGCGCCTTGTTACAATAACCCTGTACTGTAGTTTACTTCAGAAAATCCTTTGCAGTCAAAACATCAGCCTAGTTTCTTAGCAGCTTGCTGATTGCTCAATTATCCAATTTTCTATTTGTAGGTCTTTTCAGCATTATTCAAGGCTGAAACAACTTTAAACTAAAAAAAGGGAAAGTAGGTTGTGAAATTTAGTCATGTTGCCAACCCCAGGATTATGTAGTTTGATTTCCCTGTTATACTATAATACAGACTGTACGGTTGCATTTCCTTCCACTCTTGCATGGCAGAACATTAAATAATAGCATCTGCACTATAATATATTTTCTTCACTTACATAATCTGATTAATGAGGGGGGAGGATCATGTGTTTAAGACATAGGACTGGATGTCAAGTGATCTGGGTTATATTCACAGCTCTGCCACAGACTTCCTGGGTGCCTCCATATAACCTCTGTAATCACACTTCCTAATATGTAGAATGTTTTCCTTCCTTATGGGGTTATTGTGAAACTTAATTGGTAAAATGCTTTGAGATTCTTGAATCTGGGTACCTTGCTATAACACTGTATAGATGTTTTAGAAAATTGCAAAGTAGGATTGTTACTGTCATGCCTGTGCAGTAACAATCCTACTTTGATTGTTGTAGTATGATAAAGAATGTCATTTTCAACACTTACATAACTATCAGGAGTCTTCTAGAAGATGGCATACTTTAAATCTAATTGACATGATTACAGACAAAAAAATACACCTTTCCATGCTAGTATTATGCCTGCATTTAGTTTGGGGTCTTGGTAGGTTTTTTTTTTTTGTTTATTTTCTGATGCAGTTTCACCTGGATAAAATACTTAGCAAAACCACAAGACAGTTGAAGTCCATCTACAAGGAAGGATGGGGGATTAGCTCTAGTATTCTAATCCCAGATAATCCTCTCTGGTAAATCGGTGACCTGCTCTGTGCCTCGGTTTCCCCATCTATAAAAAAGAATAATACCAAACTCACTAAGGATTAGTCAGTGTTTGGAAAGCACAATATAATCATTAATTTATGGCTATTAAAATATTACTAACATGTCAGTGTGTCTTTGTAAATCAAGTTTACATTGTGTGTCTAATTTCTAATATGCAAAGATCCCAGGAAACTTTTTGAACAAGAAGTAAAGAGGAAAACATTTTGCCGTTGTGAATAAATAATGGAGGGGTCTAATATTTACCTGAAATGGAAAATAGTTGCAGGTTACAGCAAATGTAACAATGTAAAAGCCACAAACCAAATGTGATAAGCTTTCAAATCCCTGAGGATTCAGCAGTGCAACAGCTATTACATTCACTAGGAATCAGAGGATTAAATCTGTGTAACACAGTGAAAAGATACCTAGTCTGAGATCTGTTATCCCCTATATGCGCAATATGGTTCATTAGTCAATGCAAATAGAACTCGTGCATGAGAACTGAGAAATTCCTGATTTTTAAAAAAAAATTGAAAAGCAGGATTATTGAAGTGTATTGTTCACATCTGCACATTTTTCAGAAGTTGGTAAGTCACTAAAAACTAGACAGCTATCAAATGAAACTTTTAAGAGACAATTGTAAAGTATATTCAACAAATATTCTAGTGTCTATATTTCAAGTGACTGAAGTAATAACTAACTTACCATTAATAGAAACAATTCATTTACTGTTGTGCACTATTTGTCAGTCAGTGACCCAATCTACTTGTAGAGACAAGCAAAAGCAACACATGTCCCCTTACAAATACTGTCCATCATTCAATTAGTGGGAAGGAAAGAAAGTAGCTGAAACTTACTATCATGACAAATGTTCCCAGGAATTCTGACAGGGCTTCTTTTATAAAGCTGTTCTTCAAGGCGAATTTCTCCTTGAATGTTCTTTTGCTTTGCCCGTTCATTTTTTTGGTTCCTCTTGTTGCTCTGTAATGCCAGTTATGCTCCAACACAGACCCCTCAAATTTGCTTTGTAATCATCCCTGCTTCAGCTGAACTTTGACACTTTTACTTATACATTGAAATATGAGATTTTGACATCTGTGCAGCCAGTGAAATCATCTGACTGTGCAGGCATTGACTGGATCCCCTCAACGTGACCTGATGATTCATCATAAGTTTTCCATCCTGTGCGATATCTGAGTTTGCTGGCTTCTATTTATATTAGCAGAACTAGATAATACTGGAAACCTCACAATCAGAAGCTGATGAACTTTTTTTCTTCTAATTCCACACAGGATGGATTAATCATTGTCTTTCCCCCGAGGTTGCCTTTTACCAAGGTAATCTTTTGTGTGTTTAATTCCCCAAAAGATGAGAAGGAGAGAGATTATAAAAACTGCCGAATATGGAAGCAAGTCTTTGGTTTTGCTCCCAGATGGGATTAAAGTTACGCAGTTGTTGGCCATTTGAAACCTTTCTGCAAAGGAGGCTGTGCCAGTGAGTGAGTGCTTGCCATAGAAATGTGCTCTAGCCTTTCTTTTTTTTTTAAAAAAAAAGGCACATTCTGTACAGTTCAGAGCGATTTCAGTGCCTATTGAAGAATGCTGCTTTAGATGTGCTGTGATTTTGTACATCCACGGACTGAATAGTAATACAGTTCTTGGGCTAAATACCTTAATTCTCTAGTGGTGAGAGAGCCCTGTTAATGAGAGAGCAATGAGGCAGAATAATGTAAACGCCTCTAATGAAATCTCCTTCAGTCCAGTGGCTTTCTACAGTGTGATATAGTCTGTCACTGGCACTGAAAAAGAGTGTATGCCTCTAAAATGTTTAGCTTAATTGTAGTCCCTATGCTGAAGTAAAATGGCTAGGGGCTTGATCCTGCAAGGTATTCAGGACTTTATTTCTCACTGACTTGAAAGAGAGCTGAAGGTTCTGAGCACCCTACAGAATCAGGCCCAGTGTGGAATAATATTTCTATAGTGAAACACTCATCTACTTTTCTTTAAAAAGCTATTAGCATCTTGGTTGTTCCTATCAGATGTGTCGCTGACTCAGCTGACACATTGATTGATTGAGTTGAACAAGTTGACACATTGCTTCATCCATTGGCTTTGTTTGTGTTAAATACAGGAATACCCGGAGCCTAATCCTGGTAGGTGACTTCATGATGAGTTGGGGATACATAGAGTCTGGTGCTGTGTCTACACACGGGGGCTTTTGGCTCCCTAGTATATATTTGCACTTCATTTAGACACCTATGGCTGGCCTGTGTCAGCTGACTCATGCTCAAATGGCTTGGCTAAGGGGCTGTTTAACTGTGATGTAGACTTTTGGTCTCAAGCCCAATCCTAGGATGTTCGGGGGGAAGGGTCCCAGAGCTCAGGTTCCAGCCTAAGTCTGAATGTCTAACCTGCAATAAAAGACCCCTTAGCCTGAACCAGCTGACTTGGGCCAGCTGTGGGTTTTTAATTGCAGTGCAGGCATACCCACAGTTCCCAGTGGGCTGCAGTTCCACTAGTGGGTTAGATGCCCCAGTGGTAAAGATGTCTAAACCTTGTTTATGCTATTCCTGTCTCCAGCCATGCTGCACCTATGGGGTGTTGGGTGTCTGTGTATTAGGTGCTAGTGTAAATAAGGCTATGTAGAAAGCAGCAGCACCTAGCTGCATCAGGAATATAGAGCCTGACCTAAAGCCGACTAAAATCAGTGGGAATTCCCATTCCCATGAACGTCAGTGGGTTTTGGATCTAGCCCATCCAGAAGAAGGGTCTGATTCTGCAGGACCAGGGTAATGGTAAAATTCACTTCCCTCACTCAGGAGTCTTCTACTCCATTTGCTTCAACTGAGTTATTCCAGAGATCACTCTGGTTCTGTGCAGCTTTGGGGTGTAATGTGATTATAGCCCTATTTATTACATTTTGGGAGACACCTTTGCACCATTGCATCACAAAGCTACATGTTCAGGATATTAGTTATTACAGCACATAAAAGATACAACTTTACTATGGCTATGAAAGGAAAAGATCTGTGTAATTATTTGTGTAAAAAATTGCAGCAGGTTCCCGAGGACATGTTCATTACAGCAAGAATGAGGTGAACATAGAGTTTTCTCCTTGAAAGATGAGACATAAGTGGTGTACTTAAGAAAAGTAATTGATTAAGAAGACTGTCGATAGCAATTCCTTCTATAACATAGGCCTAGCTTGTGGCAGGTAGCCACAGCCCTACGTAGGGAGGCAATGAAGAGCTGCATTGTTCTAGAGTTGCACTGCATTTCTATATCCCTTTTCATGCTCAGAGGGCTGTGTGGTGATCACCTCATTAATCCTCACAACAGGTGTGCAAGGTTTGGTAGCCCCATTTTTGGTAGCTGGAATACTGTGAGAAGGAGAGTTGGCTGAAGCCACAGGTTAGAGTCAGTGGCACATCCAAGATTATGACTCAAGAGTTCCTCATTCTCAACTCCATGCTCCTTTCTCCAGACCACATTGCTTTCCCCATAGTGCTTTTGTTCCTTAGCTAGGTGAGCATAACTCTGAGAATCCGCTTTCTAGTGCCAATACTACACTTAAAAGATCAGAATTTGCTTTCTTCAAATATTCTTTAATATTTGCTTACAATTTTCAGTTTTCACATATATTCCTCCCATTAAAGTCATTGGCTAGACTCTTTGCAGAAAGCCAATACAAAAGGGCACAGACATAGCTGTAGTGAACTCAGTTTATCATCTGAGTGATAATCACAGCAGGTTTGTTGAAGTATTCTCTCAGTTCTAACAAATATCTAGATGGCATTGGAAGAAAAAAAGAACACATGAAATGTAAGGAAAAAGAAATGTTATTAAACATTTAAAACCTTAATTAGTAATCCATGCAATCTACCTTTCCTGTTACTGCTCATTTACTACATAGAGAGCTGGACTGTCCGGTTAAACAGTGGTCATGTGATAACACCATGATTACTGTTTTCTACTAATCTCACTCATTCTCAGGTTTACCATCTTGGCCCTGCTCGCAGTGTCATAATGGTAGGAATACTGGCACTGCCAAACAGATGACATGAGCATCCTTCAAGACTGTCAGGGTAGCTTAGAGCTTAAAAAACTGACAACTGGAATGTAACTCCCCAGGTCCATGCAGTAAGCACCACTGCTCTGCACCAGCATCTCTGGACTGTGATTAATCCTGGCCTTTGAGCATCACTCATGTGGAAAGGCTGCTATTACTGCAAAGGGGTGGAGAGGGTCGCACATGTGCAGAACAGCGCAAAGAGGCTAATACTTCCTGCCTGTAGTTTATTGATTTTTGCTAATGATGTTTCATCTGGACTTGAGTTTCCAATTTGTGTAACATATACAGTTTAAGTATCATTAAATGGAATTCAGGTGACTGAAAGCAGGGAGGCCAAAGCTTTTTAAAAAAGGGAAAGAATGTCTACAATATTAATGTGATCCATTCTTGAATGTACCTATACTGTAACCTCAGAACGGGGCCGCATAAATTGTGCCATTACATCCGTGAAATCTGCTTTAGATTGTACTTTGGCCCGATGTCTATATCCAAGCAGAATAGGAATGAGGAAAGGTTATACAGACTGCATTGTTCTACCTTCGTTACATTCCCCCTCATGCTTTGTCCTACAGAAATAAAGAATAATGCTGCTGCATATTGCTCCCAGAGCTTAGTTCTGAGGGGTAACAATATATACAGCACTGAGTTCTTAACAGTATAGTACTCCGAGTATTGCATAAATCATTATTGATGTAAGTGATAAACCCAGCATAGCCAGGGTGAGCAAGTTTCTTAACATGCAACACAATGCACCTTTCAGTGTTTGTATAATATGGGCCAAATTCTTCCCTACTGTAAATCTGTTGGTTTTAGTTGAGCTACACCGAGGCAAATATGCCCATTAGCAGTTTTTCCTGTCCATGTGCAAGTTTATTCAACTAACTTACATTTTCGCAGAAAAATTACTACACAATCTTTGAAGGATTTTTCTCTAAAGTGAATCATTGCTATTGCTGGTGCATTCAAAGAAAGCAACTATTTTATGATGAAGAGCTGAATAGATTCAAATGCAGCATTACTGATTCTCTGCATACCTAAGGAACACTTTTGCAGACCCTCTTTCCCTTTCTGGTCTGCCTCCATCTATCCTTTGCTGTGATCTCTGATGCATAAGTGCTAATGTGAATCAGATAGAGGGGGAAAAGGTCTCAGTTCAGAGAAGAAACATCAGCCCCTTGGAGTGACAAACCTGAAAGATTCCTATGAATTCATGTTACTTCTATTAGTAAACACTGTAAGCATATTCCACATTGGCTATAGCCTTAAGGGCCTGATTCAAAGCCCACTGCAGGCAGTGAGAGTCCTATAAACTCCTTGGGGCAAAGCCAACAGCTCTCTGTTCTGTAAAAGGCTAAACACACCATCAGGTCTCAGGAAATAACACATAATGATAACATTTTAGAAGACACAGAAGTGCGGTGTGACAGGGTCCTGGGCATGAAGTGCTTAATCAGCCCCCTGCCATGGACTGGGGCTGGCTGAATAGCCCTGCCTGCTTGGCAACTAGCAACAGCTGCCAGCCTAATTAGCCGGGGGGGCTATAAAGGCGGGCAGGGGAGAGAAAGGGCAGAGGCTGAGAGGGGCTGGTGGTGGTGGTTCTAGTTCTAGCCTGTTATTGGTGAAGTCTGGCTGTAAAACCCTGTACATAGATAGCTGCTGGTGGGAAAGAATTATAATTAAAATACACAGGTGATTGCATGGACCTAAGGTGTTTCTGATTGGTTTTATAAGGGCAGCAAGGGCCCAGCAGTGCCTTGCTACACATGGGGGCTTGTCTGGGATATGAAGCCAGCATGACTGCATGGCGGCCCGGAGAAGGAAGAGGTCCTGCAATGGCTAGCAAAGCAGCAGAAGGAGATGCAAAAGGTGCTGCAACCCTTCCAGCAATCCCACCAGCTAGAGAGGCAGGTCTTACTCACCTGGCTGCTGGAACAACAGAGAATCCTGCAGGACTTTATAAGGGAGCAGGCTAACATGCAGCAGCAGCAGCAGCTCCTACAGAGACTGGTGAGTCCCATGTGGGGTGATGGCGATGGGATTGGGCCTGTGTAAGATGAACCCCACCAATGATCAGGACGCCTTCCTCTGCACCTTCAAGCAGGTAGCCCTGGGTGCCAGATGGGGTAGGGCAGCCTGGGCCCTATGACTGGTTCCCTATCTGGCTGAGACGGCTCAGGTGGCCTATGTGATGCTCAATAATGACCAGGCCAAAGACTATGAGGCAGTGAAGGCGGCCATCCTATCCTATCGGCATAAAAATACTGCCAGAAATTTCAGCCGGTCAGGTGGACAGGGGGGTTGCAGCCCTGGGCATTCACCAGAAGCTGACGGATTGGGCCACTTGTTGGCTGCAGCTGGATACCCAAACAGGGGGAGAAATTATGGACCGAGTGTTTCTAGAACAGTTTTTACAGAGCCTCCCAGAAAGTGTGTGAGTCCGGGTCAGATGACACCAGCCGAGCACAGTGGAGGCTGCAGTCAAGCTAACAGAGGAATATGTGGAAGCAGACTTACCCTGGAAGGAGGATCGGATGTGCAGGGACCGGGAGTTGGGGGAAAAAACCCAGAGAAACACCACCGGGGAAGGGGCCAGGGAGAAAGAAAGAGGAGCCCTCAGTCGTCCCAGTCAACTCATGTGCTGGCAGTGCGGATGACTGGGACATAAAAGGGGTGACTGCCCGGAGATGGATGCGGCCTAGCTGAGTTTTGCGGCTGGACTAACGTTGGAGGGTGGGGGAAGGGGCAAGGACTGCCACCATTGTGGGGAGGAAGCCCTGGATGGCCCTAATGGACATGGCCTCAGCCTGCTTGCTCATCCATAGGGGGCTGGAAAAGTCACACAGACTTATCCCTGGGGTGAGGTCGATGAAATTTGAGTACATCATGAGGATAGGAAGCACTGCCCAATGGACCAGGTGCCCCTGGAAGCATGGAGCAGGTTTTCCTGGAAACAGGTCGGGGTAGTGGAGGGGTTACTGTACCCAGTGGTACTGGGGACTGGTTGGAACCCCTTCCCAAAAGGAAAAGGAGGTAAAGGGAGGAGACTCCTGGGAGGAAAAAAGAGAGGGACCCCAAAGAAGGGAGGGGCGCCCCCTACCCTAGTGGACCCCAGGAAGGGGGAGGACCAAAGTCCTCAGGAGAGAACAGAGGAAAACCCTAGACAACAGAGTCCAAATGAGTAAGAAAAGGGAGTCGAGGAGGAGGGGCCAAAGGAGTGCCCCAAAATAGAGCCTCCAGACAAAGAGACCCAGACCCCAATGAACAGGTTGGAGGAACCTTTGGCCCTTGGTGTCCTGGGAGAAGTCTTGGCTGACCCTGATCCCCTGCTGGAGGGAAAGTGGGAGAAGCAGGGGGGCCAAACCTGGAGAGGTGATTGGTGTGGTGACCTGTGGGTGGTGGCAGAGCGGTGGGGCCATCCACCCCCTACACAGTGTATGTTCTGTGGGTGGGGGATGAATGAACCTGCAAGAAGGACCCTGGGGAGCACCCAGTGGGAGGCAAGAGACTCCCCTGGAGTAACCCCACTGGCAAAGGAGGAGAGGCGTGGGATGGACCAACCTAGTGGTTACCTAAGGGGAGAGGTGTGTGACAGGGTGCTGGGCACGAAGAGCTTAATCAGCCTCTTGTCACACCAGAATGGACTGGGGCTGGCTGAATAGCCCTGCCTGCTTGGCAACTAGAAACAGCTGCTAGCCTAATTAGCTGGGGGCTATAAAGGGGTGTGGGGGGGGGGGGGGAAAGGCCAAAGGCTGAGAGGGGCTGGTGAAGTCTGGCTATAAAATCCTGCACATAGAGAGTAAGCTGGTGGTGTGAAAGAACTATAAATAAAATACATGGGTGATTGTATCAACTTAAGGCACCCCTGACTGGTCTTGTGAGGGCAGCAGGGGCAGAAGCAAGAGGGGCCCAGCAGCATCTCGCTACGTGCAGCCATCCCATTGATTGAGATAGCTTTAAGGAACATACAGTATGGCACTTCCTATGCTCATTTATGTGACGACTGTGCAATTATTTGTTGAGAATGTGTGCGGTCCGAGATTGTCTAGCTGAAATAGTGTGACCGAGATAACATTTCACATTCACAGGGCTCTAAGAGCTGGGCAGAGGGCAGTAGTGAAATGCTGCTGTATCACTGCTCTTGTTTCAAAATGCAAGTGTAGTAAACATGTTGTAGTTGTACAGCTATTTTTTGTGTCCATGCCAATGTTCTGTGTTAGGTTAGTGATGGCTTTTCCTTACACCTGCTGGTTATAATACTAATCTAAGCTCCTTTTGTAAGTTACACTACACTTAGCTTTATCTTATTGTATGCACATGGGAGAGGGGTGTGTAAATCAGGGCAGGATTTGGCCAGCGATTTTTTTGAGAATGGATTGATTGAGTAGAGAGAAGTAGTTTATTCTAGCCAGTTCCCTGTCCATTTTCAGACATACACTCCCTTTTTCAGAACAATTAAGGTCCATGAGTTGTGCATACCTTTCTCTGCAAGAACAGAATATTGTTGGCTCTTTTCATATTTTTTTATTAATTTCAGACCCCTGAAGAAGAAACACTTCAAAAGGTAGATCAAATGGGAGTTGCTATGAAAGCAATAGGTTTCTTTGTAAATATATTTGTGCGGCATGAAGAAAGCAAGACAGCCTTGAAGTATTTCCAGTGGAGTTTTCTGATGATGCAAGTTCTACATTTTCCTGTTCAGAATGGGATGCATTATCAAACCCTTTTACCCAGTTACAAAGATTAAATTCCTTATGGTAGCAGGAACAGTGGGCCTTGTTATGGCTACGGATAAGACAATAAGGATTCTAGAATGGCCTTCCTAGTGTGAAATATTATTTTAAGAAAACCCAAGGGAAGTGAGGACTTATTTTCATCTCCACAAAAACAATATAACATGCTGCATTTGGCAAGCAAATCTTTGAAGATGGATAGGGCAGCATCTTTAGGAGGGCAACAAAACTTCCTCCATTTACATTGCAAACCACCTTCCCTTTACACTGCCAGCCCACTCCCAAGGTCAACCCCCCCATCCCCACCCCCCATGATCTCCTTGTATCCAGGCACTGCTTTGTGCTCAGTGCTTCTACTTCCCTACTTCTAGTAGGACTATCCAGCAATTAACAACTTGTGGCTGGATCATGCCAGCTGACTTGGGCTTATGGATCTCAGGCTGTGGGCCTATTTAATTGCAATGTAGACAGCCGGGCTCAGGCTAGAGCCCAGGCTCTAGGATCCTGTGACATGGTCCCCCTTTATCTTCTCACTTGTGTCATCTCTAATAGCAGTGTTACACTCACTCCATTGAAAGCTCATTCAGTCAATTACCTGCCCCCTAGCAGGTGAGAAGCTTCCTGTCTTGCTGTTTCTAGGTGCTCTCAATCAGTCGCCCTTCCACTTTGTTCTCTTCAGAGGTTCCAAATTTTCTGCCTCTCCAGAAACAGAAGTGTTGCTGCTTGGGTTCATTTTGCATGGGGGAATCTATCAGATGCTAGAATGAGGGCAAAGACCAGAAAATTGTCCAATTCACGCTGTAGAGAAATGTTAGCTTGCATATGCGCTATGCTCTTAGCACTCCGGTTTGTTTAATTGAAAAAAATTGCTCTGAGATTCATAGCATGTTCTTTACAGGATATATAGGTAGGAACACTCCGACACAGCAATCTGCTGTTGCCTCAGTGCTGTATCCATATTCATTAAGGTATAATGAATCTATTAATTGAATATGTAAGTTCAGTTAATTAGATATAAGACTTATTCCTTTAGTTTAAAGGGTAATAATAAAAAATTTAAACTGGCAAACCAGACTGAACAATTAGAGATGATAAATGTGAACTGGAAAGTGCAATATTCCAATATGAATTAGCTAATTGCATCCGTTCATTAGGTGATATACATTAGCAGAAAGGTCAGTCCATTTGAGGCTTGATGTGTTTTTCAAATAGTAAATTCAAAAAAGCAAATTGAAAAGAAGTTCAAAGTAGGACGGTACGTTATATATGTCGCTCAGCATAGAGTATGTGGAACCAAAAGCACACCTGGCACAACTGCATAGATGTTAGCACACACTTTATAGAGCACTGACCCAAGACACTGCACATTGTCACCATCCCTATCTGAGGTTTAGTGATGCTCAGCTGACAGCAGTTGGCCAGATTGTGCATGTAGCTCTTCGCCTGCTAGGCAGACAGAGGACACCCACATGGGCGGCTATGGCCTCAGGCAGATCTCAGGAAACCTTCAAATGTTGAGGCTACTCCTTTTGCACATTCCATAGGGGGTAACATCAGCCCCCAGCAGACCAGACTAGTGGTAAATCTGTGCTGGGAACATTATGTTTAAACCATAGATTAAAAAAGATAAAACCAAACTTTGCAACTGACCCATTTCTAATATGGGCCAAACCAAAACCACAGACCCCAACCCCTGCAGACTCTTTCTGCTTGCACCCATCTATGGGTTTATAGGTAACTGAATAATTTGTGGCTTGACTAAAATCCTGACTGTAGGCTTAGAATCAGATTAACTGCAGCAGCGAGGAATAGATCTGTGCAGCATGAAATGGACACTATCACAGGTTTGAAAGCTGATCCATTGGTCTCATTTACAGTAAATAGTATATCAAATCTAGTTTTTGTCATTGGTAGTTTCTGGACTTCCAAAGGTCAGGAATCATTGCTGATGATTGACATCACCATCTATTTTGGATTCTATATTGAAACCATTAGTGTAAAAAGTAAATCAAAATATAAGTATGGTTTTGTAGTATTTGTAGAACTTACGACAGATCTAAAAATCCTCATTAAGTAATTACCACTACAGATGTGTAATATTCAGACACTGGATCCTTTTTGGTATGTAGAATCTTTTTATAGTGAATTAATATTTCTCTGTAAAATCCCTGTAGTGAGTTTTAGGACTGTACTTTTATTTGGAGTAAGTATCGAGATCATTTTGCATGCAACTTGAGGAATGGAATTCTTAAAATATTTCAAACAATAAACCTCTCTCAAATCATCAGGCTTGGAGACATTTAAAGAAGTGATTCAATTAACTGGTGGGGGGGATGGAGAAGTGCTATAATGTGTGATTTATTTTTGCAGATAAATTACAATACCAGTATCTGTGGAAGAGCATTTGCTGCCATCATGGCCAGTAATGAAAATACCAGGCAATTAATATGAGACACTTGAGGCTGAAGCATTGACTCCATGAAGTTCAAATTTTAAAGTGGAAATTTGATCAGAAAATAGACTTAGTGGAAGTGGCTTTTTGGTCCTTATTTATTCTCCAGTTCTAATTACGAAGCACATTTGATCAATTTTCCAAGTTAATTGTTTTCAAACTACCAAAATGTAAATAGAAACCAATCAGCCTATATTCTTTCTTACTTTGCAAGTACATCAACACAAAGCATTACCTACAACTAACAGCCTGGAATTAGAGTTTTGCTGTCAATTTGGTTGATGAGTTTGTTCTGCTCTTATGCACTTATACTGAATCAGTGCAAGGATAGAAAAAAAGTAACATTATTTTCCTGGAAAACAAAGTGCAGCACTATACAACATTGTTTTTATAATGCCTTTATGCAAACTGAATCCCCAAAGCTTTATGGAGTTAAATGACATAATTACAAAGTTAATGATGGGGGAGCAGGTGAGAAATATGAAGAGATAAGATATTTGCAGATAAGACTTGAAATGAGAGAGATATTTAATGAGGCAGGTTATTCAAGATGGCAGGAGCTGCAGAGGAAAAGGGTCTCACACTCACAGTGGTGACACCGGAATGAAGGAAGTCCATAAAACAGGCTTATATCAATCTATGGAGGGCTTTGAAAACAAGGTCTGTTTTCAACTGGGCCCTGAAATGAATGGGGAGCTAGTAGAGTCGTGAGGGGTTTATCATTCTTTTTACTGATTTTTATAAAGAAACAGACAATGTAAAGTACAAAAAGGTAAATGACTTACAGCTTGTATATGTTTACAAATACCAAGCAGAGTTGTTTGAGTAGCAGAGTGTTGTAATCAGGCTCCTTTGTGTGTCTGAAAGGGTGGTGATAAACAGTCTGGAGCTGCTAGGGGAGTCTAGGAGAAGCCATTGAGTATAGAAATAGTCCAGGACCAAGGAGATGAAGGCATAGATGAGAAACTCAACAGCCATGGAGGTGAAACAATGCCTATAAATGCCAGTGGTGGGTCAGCATTTACATACCCTTTGTTATTTTCTAATAATAGTGGAATACTATTACATATTTTTGTATAAAATACTTAGTGGGCTTTAAGTGAACAAAATCTAAGATGACCAGGAGCTCAAGTGGATAATGATATTAATGAAACTCCTGTCAGAATAATGCCCAACTACAAATCCGTCACATTGCCTAAGATTTGGTAGGTTTGCTTAGTTATTTTCTGTATGAGCTAGACTCTCAGGACATATGAGTAGAGCCCTACCAAATTCATGGTCCATTTTGGTCAATTTCACGGTCACAGGATTTTAAAAATCATAAATTTCATTATTTCAGCTATTTAAATCTGAAATGTCATGGTGCTGTAATTGTAGGGGTCCTGACCCAAAAAGGAGTTGTGAAGGCGGTCTCAAAGTTATTGAAGGGGGGTGTGTGGTTCCGCTGCCCTTACTTCTGCACTGCTGCTGGCGGCAGAGCTGCCTTCAGAGCTGGGCAGCTGGAGACCAGCGGCTACTGGCTGGAATCCCAGCTCTGCAGGCAGTGCTCCACCCAGCAGCAGCACAGAAGTAAGGCTAGCATGGTATGATAGTGTGACCCTTACTTCTGCGCTGTTGCCTGCATTTCTGGGCCCTCAGTAAGCAGCCGCCACTCTCCAGCTGCCCAGCTCTGAAGGCAGCAGCGCAAAAATAAGGTGGCATGGTATGATATTGCCACCTTTACTTCTGCATGGCTGCTGGCAGGGTGTCACCTAGCTCTTAAGGCAGAACAGAAGTAAGGATGGCAATACCATGACTCCCTAAAATAAATTTGCGATCCCCTTACAACTCCCTTTGGGTTAAGACCTCCAGTTTGAGAAATGCTGTTCTCCCTTGTGAAATCTGTATAGTAGAGGGTAGAAGCACACAAGATTTCATGGTCTGTGATGCGTTTTTCTTGTCTGTGAATTTGCTGGGTCCTACATATCAGTGATGGTCAGCACGAGAACATAAATGACTCTCTGCTACCCTGATCTTGAAGACAACCTGGTGCTGGGTTGGTCCCTTTGGGACTGCTTTGCCAGCCCAGGATCTTTGCAGCACTGATTACTCTACCCACACCTCCTCTCAGCCCTAACATTCCCTGGGAGTGGAGGAGTAGTGGCACAGAGCTGCTATGCTGGCATTATGCCTGGGATTTCTTTGCATGAGCGATCATCAGAGGCCCAGTTAGGGAAACATTCCAGTTGCTTTCTGGACCATTGATGGCCCCCTACACCTTTTGAGTAGTATTACTTTCTAATGGTTCACACTTGCTGACAGTAATTTGCGCTGTTGTTGCTTCTGGTTCAGCACAGGTCTAAGGCCCCGTCTACACTGGCAAGTTTGTGCACAGTAAAGCAGCTTTGAGTGCTGTTAACTCCTGAGGTGTAGATGCTGCCAAGCCACTTACTGCACAGAAACTGCACAGATGCAGCACTCTAAAGAAACCACCCCGAGGAGAGGCATTCAGCTTTCTGTGCCGGGGCTACAGGGCTGCGGTGCCAATGTAGACACCGTGGTGATTACAGTGCTGCAACTGGCCTCTGGGAGGTGTCCCACAAGGCCTGTTCTCACCTCTCTCGCCATCAGTTTGAACTCTACTGCCCTGCCCTCAGGGGACCAACGGTCAGCCCCACCCCATACATTCCTTTGCAAATTTGAAAGCCCCCTTCCTGTTTGCTCAGTGATGCGTGCAGTGGTCTCAGCGATCCCCTGCTTGGAGCAATGCTGAGCTGCTAGACCTCACTGGCATTTGGGGAGAGGAGGCAGTGCAGTCACAGCTGTGCTCCAGCCATCAGAATTATGATACCTACGGACAGATTTCTAGATGCATGATAGAAAGTGGCTATGACCGGGACACACTACAGGGAAGGGTCAAAGTGAAGGAGCTGCGAAACACCTACCACAAGGCACAGGAATCAAACTGCCGCTCTTGTGCTGCACCCACGAGCTGCCGGTTCTACAAAGAGCTGGACGTGATACTCGGTGGCAACCCCTCCTCCACTGTGAAGGACCCTGTGGATACTTCGTTGGATTGCATGCCAGTCGAGTGGACCGAGCCAGGAGGAGGCAATCTTTGACAAAGAGAAGGAGAGGGGACCCAGAGGGAATGACTCGGAGGCCAGGGATGCATGCAGTCAGGAGCTCTTTTCTACCCCAGAGGAGCCTAGCCAGTCACAGCAGTTGGAGCTTGGCAAAGCACAAACAAGAGAGGAGGCCCCTGGTAAGTAGATCTGATTTGGGGAATTGCTGAAGCGAGTTGTTGGGGGCAGGAGGGTTGCAGAAATCAGGCTTGTCTCCCACTTCATCCTTAGTCTGAGCAGCGGAGTAGGCTGTTGATACACTCCCTCACTTCATGGGAATCTCCCTCAGAGATCCCCAGGAAACTCTCCTGGAGATGCTGGGCAAGCCACTGCTCCAGGTTCCTCAGCAAAGCTGCTTTGTTTCTTGCCCCATTAATGATAACTTTCCCACGCCAATTTGCCGTGACAGGTGGGGGGACCATTGCTGCACACAGGCTAGCTGTATAGGTGCTGTATAGGTGCCAGGGCAGAAACCACAGGCTTGAAGAAGACCCTCCCTTGATTCCCTGCTCATCCTCAGCAGCAAGATATCTTCCATAATGATCACTCCTGTGGAAAGTGTGGAGACAGGAATGATTATCAGGCCCACCCTACAGTGCTGGCTCTCCCCAAATGCCCAAGAGCCACGTACCATTGTACAGCAGGGTCCTGGAACAGTGATTTACCTTGCCCCTGTGGCTACTCACCATTTTGGGGGTCTTGTGGCTCATGTGTGCTTCCCTGGGGTCATCCATTTAGTGACAGCTGTGTGAGTACTGGCTGTGTTTTAAAGCACAAACAATGTTGTCTGTGTTGCAAACAATACTGCTTCTGTAAAATGTTGCATTTAAACTTCACAGAGATGGCAGGGCTTCTCCGGCTGTGCTGTTGCCAGAGCCGGCCAGCAGGCGCCACTTCCGCGCTGCCCTGCCGCTGCCACCCCACAGCTTCTCCGGCTATGCTATTGGCAGCGCCGGCCGGCAGGCGCCGCTTCCATGCCGGCCGGCTGCCCCACAGCTCCTCTGGCTGTGCTGTTGGCAGCGCCGGCCAGCAGGTGCTGCTTCCGCGCCTGCCGCCCCGAGGGGAAGCAGCTGCTTCCACTGAATCCCGCTAGCTACGCTACTGGTGTGAGGTTATGATGCACTCTGCCACTGAGAAAAAAGAACTGAAGGAGTGGCGGGACAACAAGAAGAGGGACCGAAAGGAGAATGTGTCACACCAGAAAGAAGCCACAGAGCGTCTCTTAACAGTCAGGGGCGGCTTTAGGGATTTTGCCGCCCCAAGCACGGCAGGCAGGCTGCCTTTTGCGGTTTGCCTGCGGAGGGTCCGCTGGTCCTGTGGCTTCGGCAGACCCTCCACAGGCAAACCACGAGAGGCAGCCTGCCTGCCGCCCTTGCGGTGCCAGCAGAGCGCCCCCCGCGGCTTGCCGTCCCAAGCACGCGCTGGAGCCGCCCTTGTTAACAGTTATGCAGCGCCAAGCAGACATGCTCCAGGCGATACTAGCTCTTCAAACTGAGCAGCTCCATGCCCGTCCTCCCCTGCAGCCTCTGTCTCAAAACTCTTTCCCATGTGCCCCCCACACACACCGCCAACACACTGTAATCAACCTTCTGGCTCCACTCTTTACCTGCAGCATTCCACTCCTCTCTCCTCACAGTCCAGCAGTGTGGACTCTCACTACCCACTGCACTCAGCACCCATCGCTCTGCAGCTTGGCCCTGCTGAAGTCCAGCACCTGCTGCATCGTACTCCAAAGGAGAAGGTTGGGTATGATCCTTGTACACACACAAATCTGTAGCCGTCCAGGGACCCTTCCTCCTCTTGATACCTTCCATTGCCCCATCACCCTCCCTGCTGATGATTTTTTTCATTTGACTCTCTTCTCTGGTTGTTGTCTTTCAATAAAATAATTGTATTTGTTTGAAAGCAATATTTATTCTATTAAGTGAAAGCAAAAACAGCCCTGCAAAGCAACATACAATTAAGTTAAGGTCCCTTCTTGCATCGTGTGCACCAATCCCCTCCTAGCATTACAAGCACTGCAATCCCAAGCATAGCAACAAATATTAGTGGCTTTCAGCTTCAAATTGTTCTCTCAAAGCACCCCTGATCCTTATGGCCCCATGCTGTGCCCCTCTAATAGCCCTGGTCTCAGTCTGTTCAAACTCAGCCTCCAGGCACTGAGCCTCCGCGGTGCAGCCCTGAGTGAAGCTTTCAGGCTTCCCTTCACAAATATTATGGAGCATTCAGCATGCGGTTATAAGCACATGGATATTGCCATTGGCCATGTCCAGCTTCCCATACAGGCATCACCAGAGGGCTTTTAAATGACCAAAAGCACACTCCACAGTCATTCTGCACTTGCTTAGCCTGTCGTTGAACCGCTCCTTGCTGCTGTCAAGTTGCACCGTGTATGGCTTCATGAGCCACAGCATTAAGTGGTAGTCTCCCAGGATCACAATGGCATTTGACTTCCCCTGTGGTGATCTTCTGGTCAGGGAGAAAGTCCCTGCTTGCAGCTTCTTGAACAGGCCAGTGTTCCAAAAGATGCATGTGTCATGCACCTTTTCGGACCAGCCTGCGTTAGTGTCTGTGAAATGCCCACAGTGATCCACAAGCACCTGGAGAACCATTGAGAAATACTCCTTGCAATTAATGTACTCGATGGCTAGGTGGTCTGGTGCCAGAATTGGAATGTGTGTGCCATCGATCACCGCTCTGCAGTTAGGGAAGCCCATTTGTGCAAAGCCATACACAATGTCACGCACATTGCCCAGAGTCAGGATGCGAATAATGGCCCTGAACACTTCCATCAACATGACTCCAACGGTCGATTTTCCCACTCTGAACTGGTTAGCAACTGATCAGTAGCAGTCTGGAGTAACCAGCTTCCACAGTGCAATCGCCATGTGCTTCTCCAATGGCAGGGCAGCTCTCATTCTCGTGTCCTTGCACCGCAGGGTAGGGGCGAGCTTGTCACACAGTCCCATGAATGTGGCTTTCCTCATGCAAAAGTTCTGCAGCCACTGCTCGTCATCCCAGACATGTATCACGATGTGGTCCCACCACTCAGTGCTTGTTTCCCGAGTCCAAAAACGGCATTCCACTGTGGGCAGCACCTCCATGAATACCGCAAGCAATCTCGTGTCGTAGCTACTATGCATGGCGAGATCGACGTCACACTCCTCTTGACTTCGTAGTTTAATGAATAACTCCACTGCTACTTGTGATATGTTGGTCAGTGCGAGCAGCATACTGGTCAACAGCTCGGGTTCCATTCCTGCAGCCCGAAAGAGGCAGGGCAGGACGTGCAGTACACAAACTGTTGAAAGATGGTTCCAAATGAGGACAGAAGCACAGGGATTGCTGGGATGTGAAGCAATGCATCATGGGGCATTGGGACAGGACCCAGGATGCCCTGCGAAAGAGGTGCTCTCTGGGATAGCTGCCCAGAATGCACCACTCTGAATAGTGCTGCAAGTGTGAACATGCTATTGCGCAAGCAGCTGTCAGTGTGAACAGCAACAGCGGTTTCTCTTTGGTGCTCTCTGAGCGGTGCTGTAACTGCCGGCACTGTAGCTTTGCAAGTGTAGGTGTGCCCTAATACCTAATCCTTGGAGGGGTGAGCCCATTACACTGCAATGGCCAAACCTGGAAGGTGCTGAGCGGGAATGCAATAGGTAGCAAACGTGGGATCCACGAAAGTATTTAAGCCCATAAAACCCAGACTTGGGTGCTTTAGTCCCTGTTTTAGGTACCCAGGGCCCAGTTTTGGCTCCACTTTGACCCATCAAACTCTTGCCAGAGCCTGTAGACACCTAAACTCACTCTGTGCCTTAAGTTTCTCAGGGTAAAAGTTCCCTAAGCACCTATGTTTCTGGCTCTGGGCATGCCTCTGCTACATCTCTATAACCGTCCAGATACTTGCCTCCCACCTAACCTCCAGAGCAATCCATGAACCAGGGGTCCACAGGCATTTGGTTGCATAAGTCATGTGTGAGGCCCACCTGGATCTGGTGCTTAGAGGGCACTTACAGGATTGGGTCCCATTCAAAATCTGGCTGGAGGAGGTGGTGCTGGTGCCCATCTTATAACTTTTCGCTTGGTAGTTAGAGCATTCACCTGGGATGGGGGAAATCCAGGTTGAATTCCCCTCTCTCCCTGAGGGGGAGAAAAGAATAGGGGTCTCCCAGCTCTAGGAAAGTGCTCTAACCACTGAGCTATGGGATATTCTGATGTGGGGGACCCTCAGTATCTCTTGTTCCACTGTGGGTAAATGACAGTGTGATTGGAGCAGGGGGACTGGACCCAGGCTTTCCTAGCTGCCGTGGGTACCCTAACCACTGGGCCACAGAGTCATTCTAATCCTCTTGCTCTCACCCAGTGGCTGTGTATTTATCCACAGTGGAACAGTCCGTGGGCCAGAGAGAGAGACACAGTGGGGAACTGAAGCTGGATCTCCTCTATCCCAGATGAGTGCTCTAACTACTCGGCTAAAAATTACATGGTGGGCACCACTGCCTCCTCCTGTTTCTTGTGGAGTGAGGCAGGTGTCTAAGTCATTCCTACAAGAAACACCTCAGGTGCCTAAGGTGTCTAACTCCAGGCAGTGGGTTCCTGTTCGTGGATCACTAGGCATGGATAGACACCTCCCTGCAGCCTGGACTGAGGCCTGGTCTACACTGCGGGGGGGCAGGGGAGGGATCGATTCTAAGTTATGCAACTTCAGCTATGTGAATAACGTAGCTGAAGTCAACATACTCAGATCTACTTACCGTAGTGTCTTTACTATGGTAAGTCAACAGCTGACACGCCCCCGTCAACTCCACCTATGCTTCTTGCTCCGGTGGAGTACCAGAGTCCACGGGAGAGTGCTCAGCGGTCAATTTGTCGTGTCTAGACTAGATGCGATAAATCGACCCCCGCTGGATTGATCGCAGCCCATTGATCCAGCGTGGAATGTAGACATGCCCCTGGCTTTGTGGCACAGTGGTGTTGCTGGATTTTGTGTGTGTCATGATGCTCAGTTTGTAATGCTTAAGTCCCTGCCTGGATGCCACCCTAAGACACTAGGCAGTAAGAGTCCCAACTTGCTAATGTAAAGGATGTTTGTGAAGTTTGATTTACTAGAAGTAACAGTAACCATTGCATTCTGGGAATACTGACCTCTGCCATGTGACAAGGGACTGTTTGTAAGTCTAATCCTTGACTCTTGGCTGTCACACCTTTATTACATTTGGGTCAGGAAATATACTGCTTCCCATGCCACAGCACTCAATCCTGTGCCCTGTGTTACTGTCAAACATCTTTATTTCTGATCTTTGACAGATGGCATTTATATAAGTGATGCCACTTATTTGACTATGAACAGCATAATTTGAAAATAGGGGCATTAAGGTTTGGAAATTGAGTCAATTTTTTTTTCTAAATGTTACCTATCTTTTAGATCCACCTGAGCAGAACCGATAATAAAGAAGAATTGTGACAATTACAGAATAAATTTGTTATTGGCTAGATACTAACCTAAATCCTTCCCTTGAAAATAAGAGAGACAATTACTCAGGTCTTTCTCCATTTTGCCAATGACTATTTCTTTACAAAGTGTGGAGGGACCGTAATATCTTTGTCTTTACAACCTGACACAGAACAAATTTGTTTCCAGATTAAGTGATTTGAAGTTGCTGTCTAAATAGGTATTTAATTAAAACCCATTCACACGGAAGAAAGTAAAACAGACTGATTTAATTACTGGTTTACTTAGCACTCCCACTCAGAAAAAGAGTTGAAGTTGCAAGAGTTCAGTAAAATATTGTCATTTGTGGAACTCCTCAGGTTTAAGCACAGATGGTTGTTTTTTTCCTTTACAATGCAATATAGTTTTTATTAGAATTATTTTGTTCTCCCATGAGAAAGCAAATCAAGTTTAGTTCTATATTCATTTCTATGTATTTATTGTGATAGCACCCAAAACATGGTAGGTACAGACACATAAGGAGACAGAGTCCCTGCCCTGAAAGATTACACTCAAGAAGAAATATTTGTATTACCTTAGTGGGGGCTGAACCTATAATATTATAATCAAACACTCATAGTGTTGGGCTATGCTTCCAACATTGTTATTATGTCCAGTGTAGCATTTTGTATTCTAGACCTTGCTATTATTCCCATTTGGCAAAGCTTCCATTGACTTCAATGAGAGCACAACCACACTCTGTTTCAGGCCCAAATCGTTGCCTTTGCAGGAAGAGTGAACACCAGTCTTTTCTACCTCTTGTCTTGGGATCTCTATTCAACAATCTGTTCACAGGCAGTGGGCTCAGGCAGGACTAGGGTGGAGCCAGTCGTCATCCCCTCAAACCCATTGGGGAATCCACATGAAAGGTAATGCTAGCAGCCAGCTCCTCAGCACATTAAAAGGTAGTTGGGGTCTAGGGTCTGTGTGATAGACAGAGGAGCCTCTAGAAACAAGGGGCACAGGATCTGTACTGCCGTGGAGCTGGAGGAAGCTGGGAGGTAGTGCAAAGGCACAGGGCCTCTGTGCAGACTGTCCCAACCCAGACTGAGCAGCATCTAAGCAGGTTTTCTCACTTCAGTTAGTGAGTGTCTTCTGACTTAATCTCCAGCAGCCTGTATTGCTTAAGAATTAAAAAGCCACACCGGCTCTCTCTCTCAAATCTTAGCCAATAAAACCCCCCTAAATACAAATCCTACCGAGTTTCACTCATTTGGGGGGAAGAGTCCCTCCTTTGGTTCATTTTAAGGCAGTTTATGGAATATATCACTCATGATAAAGCGCTGGCTCTGTGGTTTCAGTGTGGCATTATAAACTGCATTGCTAAATTTTTGAAATCACTCGTTCAAATTATCACAGCTTGACAGTCCTGCCTATCCTATAAAAAACACAAAATTATGAAGCCATCTTCACTGGGAGGAGAATAAAGAAAAGAAAGAAGCTAGACAAATATATTTTGACCTTCCTTTGTTACACAGCTGGAACCGCTACTGTGGGTGAATTCACAGATCAGCTCTGTGGCCTATACACCACTGAAGTCCCACTAACATGACACATACCTTTTGCAGGCTGGCTGTGGAGGAGTGAAGTTCACCTTGTGTCCTTACATAACCCCTCTTGACACACTATATTTGTATTTGCAAATTGTCCATGAACTGTGGCCATGTTTGTACAACAAAGAGCAATAAGAATTTGTGGACTCTGCAAACGGTCCATGTAACAAAACCAGATTATATTGTTTATTCTTAGCTAATTCAATAAACAGAAATAACCTGCTCTTTTCCTGGGTGCTTTGATGTGTATTCTTTGTCCTCAGTTCCAACAGAGGGCGATAGTTCTGCGGCGGGAGCTGACTATGGATATGAGCCACGTGGCCCAGCAGAGGGCAGCAGGCTAACAGAAGATGTTGCTGCCTGTACCCAGGTATCTGCTGCGGCCTCTTTCTTCGGAGGATATTTGGTTTGCATTTATCACTGTCACACCCTGCGATCCAGCCTCTTTGATGTAAGCGGCCGCAAAAAGGCGAGGCGATTTTGAGAAAATCGGTACATGCTGAGAATAAAGCTAGGAGGGATAGAAGGGAAAAAACACCAGGACCTGTTTTCTCTGGTTCCCAAATTGCAGCAGCCTATGAGACCAATGCAAGAAGAGGCAGGGTCCCTTTTCTGCAAAAGTATATGATGGGGAAGTGGAGATCCGTTTGGTTAGATCGCTTGAAGGGGAGGGAGAAAGGCGGAGAAATAAAATAATTAGCAGATGAGAACAAGGGACTGGGTTGTGCAAGGAAACCCTTTTCCTGTAGTGGAGTGTGATGCAGGTGGGGCAAGGGGAGCAGACCTCCATCTAGAAACAGATCAGGAGGGAAGCCAGTTCTAAAGAAACTTTGGGAGTGTGCCCTGTTGTCCCTCTAATATCCTGCCACCAACATGGCCACAAGTTGTATGATGTAATATCTGCCTCTTGGTCCAACTCCTGTTGACCAGAGACAAAAGCTTTCCAGCTTACACAGAGGGAAGAGCTCTGTGTCAGCTCCAAGCGTGTCTCTCCTCAACAGGAGTTGGACTAATAAAAGCTATTACCTTACGCCACCTTTGCTAAGGGCAGGGCAGTGTGGGAAGAGGGGGCTGTTTCCTAGTAAAGAGGCAGGACTACCAGCATCTTCACTGGTATCAATTCCCCTACATTCTCCTAAGGTGGAAACAAAACGTGTGTCAGCGCGCGTCTGTGCTGTGCCCCTCGGGGGGTACTTTTGTGTCTGTGAATATAAAAATAGTGTATGTATCTGTGTGTGTATGTCTCTGGGTCTGTGTGCGTATCTCCGTGTATATCTGTCGGTATATATTTGTGGGTCTGAGTATAGTGTCTCTGTTTATCTGTCGGTATATATATCCATGCCTCTCTGTGTGGGTCTGTCTGTCGGGGTGTATCTCTGGGTATGAGTATTTCTCTCTGTCTCTACCTGTTGATGTGCATCTGTGTCTCTCTGTGTGGGTCTGTCTGTCGGGGTGTATCTCTGGGTATGAGTATTTCTCTCTGTTTCTACCTGTTGGTGTGTATCTGTGTCTCTCTGGGTGGGTCTGTCTGTCGGGGTGTATCTCTGGATCTGAGTATTTGTGTGTCTCTGTATATCTGTCGACGAGTATGTGTGTGTACATCCGTGTCTGTGTGGGTCTGTCTGTTTGGGGTGTATCTGTGTCTCTCTGTGTTGATCTGTCTGTCGGGGTGTATCTCTGCGTGTGTGTGTGTGTGTGTGTATGTCCCGCTGCCTGCCTGGCTGTAGCTGTGTGTGTCCGTGTGCCTGGCTGGCTCTCCCTGCCCTACCCCGGCCGGGGACTGAGCTGCTGCTCGGCGCTCTGGGCTGGGAGGGAATCTGCTGTTGGCACAGGGCTGAGCCTGTCCCGCGGAGCTGGACCAGCAGCTGCTCCGGCCCCGGGCTGTGGGAAATGTTCCCCCGGTTGTGCGGGCTGCTCCGGGCCGGGAGCGCGGTGTCCTGTGCACAGGGGTGGCCCGGCCCTTGGGGATCCGGGGAGAGGGGTCGCCCCTGGCGCGGGTCTCCGCTGAGCCGTGCCTGCCCCCGGGGGTGGGGGCTGCCCCGCTGGGGCCGGGGCTCGTATCGCTCTGTCCGCCCCCCCTTGGCAGAGCGGCTCTAATGAGGTTCCCAAGTGCCCCCTGCGGCCGGGCGGCGGAGAACCTGTGCGCCCCTCCGAAACCCGCTTTGATTTCCGCCGGGCTGCACCTAGCACCCGGCTGCTAATGCTCCTGCCATAGCGCATTTCCCCCGGCATCCGAGCGCGCTTCGCCTGGGTGCCCAGCTGCTGGCTACCCGGCCCATGGGGGAGAGCCGGGTGAGCCCGCTCCTGCTCCAGCCTTGGCCGAGAGAAGAGACCTGTTGAGCGCTGATCTCCCGCGGTGTCTGCCAGCCTGGGGCTGAGGCTGAGCGGCTCATGGAAAGAAAGAGCATTTTAATTCTATCAGCCTAGGTAGGATGGACCTGCCCCCCCTGCCTCTGCCCTCATGGCCAATAAGAAGAGACCCGGCTTGACACCTGCCTATATACAGAGGACGAGAGCAAAATCTTCAGCACTGATCTGTGCAGGGGGGGGGTGGGTGGGGGGAGGAAAAAAAAGGAAAGGGGGGGGAAAGCCCAGGTCAGATAAGGGGGAACGTTTGTACTATAAAACCCCCAAAGACTATGACTTCCAGTAAAATTGAGATGCCAGGAGAGGTAAAGGCAGACCCTGCAGCTCTGATGGCATCTCTGCATCTGCTGCCTTCTCCCACTCTCAACCTTGAAATCAAATACACCAAGGTAAGTTGTGTTCGTTTATTCTGGCAGGGAGCTCACAGCCTTCTCCCCAGAAGAGGGATTTTGCTTAACATCGGTTCCAATCTGCCCTAACCGACTTCAGTGCAGAGATAAAAAACTGCCTTGAAACACTAATAAAGGAAACGGATTGTTATAGCCCTGTAACCATCTGGAAAGCCAAAGGATAATAGACAAGCAAATGAGATTTGCTGAGGTTGGCTGTACCATTTCTATGCTTCTTTAAATGTTGTTTTCCACAAAATTGCTCATTTTTTTTTCAGTGCAGCTGTCAGTGCTTCCCTTGTATATTTCAGTTGCTCCTGATGGAAATCAGAGAAACTTACATATACTTATACTTCTCAATCAGAAAATAAACGTTTTCTTTCTTGAAATAGTCCATGTACCCCTGGGACTTTTTTACAATTCCTGGAGGGCTCTTAATCCTACCAGGTTGTTACAGCCTTGAAACAGGTCTCTTGACTAACTTCCTCAATATCTGAGTATGCCCTTGAAATGACATTGTTTAGAGGGAAAATTATCTTAATATTTAAGACAGATAGTGTCATATTATATTGTCATTAAGAATTATCCAGTTGGTTCACTGTAGATACATACTCAGGATTTCTATATTACATTATAGAACTGAACAGTTTCCAGAGGCTAAAACAGGCTTTTAGACCAGTCGCTTGTAAATGCAAGTTCAATTTTTAAATTCGTTTTTATGTTTTGAATCTTTACACCTTTAGTACCTTGAACTGAAGTATGTTTTCATTTGTGCTGGAGAAATATCAAATGCATTGTATGAATAGATTTCAATGTTTAAGATTTTATTCCTAATTACTGAGTAACTTAATAGGAAAAGAAAACACATGGACATTAGAAAAAGGCGATAACATTTTTATCTACTGGAAATACACCTTCAGGTGTCTTAGTGCTGATAGGAAACCCATGTTGGCCAATCCATTGTAATATTTTCTTTCCAATTATCACTTTAAAACCTTTTTTGTCTTTGTTTTTTTGAAGCTAGTGCCAAAACGAATTTGTTCTATAATTTGTTAGTTTTTCCATGTTTTAGAAGAATGTTTGAGGGGAAACTCAACTACTTTAGCCTTCATAATTTTTTAATGAGAAATGAGAGATACAAATTAAGAGTGTGTATATTTGTTTGTTTATAATTTTCCAGAAGGTAATTTAAATGAAAATAGAAAAATATGTGGGTGTTTAAGAGTGATTGGTGTGTCGTTGTAAGGATGATGATATTGAGCAAATATTTGGCATGAATTTTATTTACTGCTTAAAGTTATTAGTTCTTGTATTATAAAATATGTGTCAGGTATTATGAGTACTCTGAATGATGTTGTGCTTATCCAAGACAATTTGTATAGTAATTGTATATACATTTCTCAACCTTATGCAACTGGGAAATTGGTTTAAAAATCTTTCTAAAGTACAATGCAAACTTGTGAGTGACCATGTGCTTCTTTTTTGTTTGAAAATATTACCAAGAAATATAAACTCTAATAATTTAGAATGAAAATGCCATAATCTCAGAAGTGTGTGAAATCTGACTGATTTTAGCCTATTGGTTGAAGTAAGAGAGTTCATTTTTCAGTATTAAAGCAACAACAAAAGTGTTTTACCAGAATTTGAAATATCAGGTAACGTGATTGCCCTTGAAGAAAGAAGTTTGGTATAGAAAAGGTATCTTTAGTATTTTATTTGGCATGTCTTCTGTCTCTGTTTTTCTGTCTGTCTCTATCTCTTTCTCCTCCCCCTCCCTTTTCTTTCTCTCTGCAGGAAAGACAAGTGATTTATAGATAATTGGAGTCTTCAATTTGGAGTCTTGTCTTGGTCAGGACTTTTATCCAGGATCCACTTTCCCACCTATTACAAAGAAAAACAATCAGAAATGAAATAATGGATTGAAACTTGATTCTTTCATTTGGGGGAGGGGTCATTTAATGTCTTAAGTGACAAACAACTTCCATAAACAATAAATAATGCTAGACTAAAGCACTTTACAAAAAAACTTGTAAAATCAGACATCTGTAAGCATTTCCAGCAGCCTCTCTCCTCTTGCTTGTTAGCTGAGACCTTTAAACACACAAGCAGCGCTCAGAATTCTTGAACTCCTTATTACAGTTCTCTCTGAATGTAAAGTCTTAACCATTTGGGAGTTAATTCTTTACATAAAATAAAGGTATTCATGGTAATACAGAGAAATTAAAGTTATTTGAAAAAAATTTTCTACTTAAGGATTGCATTTCTGCTGTGTTTTAAATTCTAAATTTGAAAAATGCTTAGGAAATTTTGTTAAGTCTAAAAGCTATTAGACTTCCAGGGAGCCCTAAGTCAGAATCAATATAGATTTAAAAAATGTGCATTGAAAGAAAGTATCACTTTTTTACCCAGAAATTTTTAAAATAGTAGGATGTATATTATTTTCCCAGGAAAATACCACACTCTTAAGGACCATTGAGTGACATACATAAAATAAACACTGCTTATGTTTGTGTGTTTAAAGTTGGATGTATTTCCACTAGTTAGCAATCAAATATCATAAAATTGTTTCTGAACATCATTAAATGCTAGATGTAGTGAAATGAATCAGCAGAGAATGTTTGAGTTCTATCACATATACTTTTGCTCCATGCTTTGGAACATGCACTCTGTACATTTCTTCACTGATCAGGAAGAAAAAAATATTAGCGATGACTCAGTTTCCTCAGGCACAAATGCAGTTTTCTTTTAATGTATGCTGTAATTTGCTCTGAATTCCATCCTCAGAAGGGAATGTAGTCTTATTTTTAAAAACTAGTCATAGAAATATATCCCCCTAGATCAGGCACTATAGAAAATGACTAATTTAATATGTAAATAATAGAGAAATGCTGGAAGAGAAACAACCAGATTCTGTCCAGACTTAAACAAGATTAATGTCCACATGTAGACAAGCTTACAGGTTTAAGGTTAAATATCTCCCCTTCTGATGACACCCACTGGAACTACTACGTGCAAGACACTCAAGATTTTCATTATAATTATTATTTTTTAAACCTGTTCTTCATTTCTGAGCCCCATAAAAATATGTTGGGCGGGATCATTCCCCAAGGATCACCAGAGAGGAGGGTCTTCTGCTCTTGCATAGAAGCAAAGTCATTCTACAGTTCTGTTTTTCTGCCTTCCTCATCCCCCTGCTCCAAACCTGTGGAGACCTCTGTCAGTCCATGGATCCATGTGTAGGGAGGGGGCAGGCAGGAGGGAATGCCAGGCTGATATACACCCTCTCCCTGGCAACAAGCAATCGGTCCAGTTGTGCCATCTCCATGCTGGGAATTCCTCTAAAATGGGGTGTTCCAGGAGCATCAGATGTTGAGGGAAGCCACAGCAGTGAAGCCATGCCATCTGGGCGTTCTGAGCATGTAGTAGAACCCTGGAGATCTGTGTGCATCTGGGGGGACTCTGCGGGCTCCAGCATCTGAACCCCCTTATCATTTGATCTGTTCTTCTATCTAGTGTTTAAAAATAGACATGGAATTATTCCAATGGAACTATTTCCCCTTGCAGAGTTTTCCTCCCCTAAGGCCACCTCTGGTGTTTTTTTCTGCAGGAATTCTTCATCTCTTGCTGCTGTGTAATCAACCCTGTTTTATAGATAGGACTTCTGATGTTAGGTTTTAACCAATAAAACAACCCCAATTTGGAAAAAAAATGTGTTTATCCAATAAACACTGGAAAAATATCAGAAATGGTTACTCAATTTATGTTGCCTTCATCCCTTTCCCAATGTAGTTTGTTATTATATGGGCAATATTGCTGGTCCCAGGCTTGTATCTAGATGGAGCAGTAATGGGGATTATGGGGATGTGATTTCTAATGTGTTGTGCATAAATTGGTCTGTGTAGTCCCTGCTAGTGGGCACTAAAGGTTCCCTACTGCACTTTAACATAAATAGAACCTCAGAATTAGGAACACCAGAATTAGGAACTGACCAGTCAACTACACATCTCATTTGGAACCAAAAGTACACAATCAAGTGGCAGCAGAGACCCGCCCCCCCCAAAAAAAGAGAGAAAAAAGAAAAGGCAAATATAGTACATTACCTTGTTAAATGTAAACTACTAAAAAGGCTGGGGGAGTTTAAGATTTGACACGGTAAGAAAACTCTTTCTCTGCTTGTTTCATTTAAATTAAAATGGTTAAAAGCAGAATTTTTCTTCTGCATAATTAAGTTTCAAAGCTATATTAAGAATGTTGAATTGTAAACTTTTGAAAGAACCATAATGTTTTGTTCAGAGTTCAGAACATTTCAGAGTTACAAACAACCTCCTTTCCCAAAGTGTACATAACTATGAGGTTCTGCTCTAGTGCCATTTGAAACAGTGCTATGTTAAAGCTCAGTAGGGAACAAATGCACTGAATGCTAAACCAACTGTTCAATAACAAGGATAAAGCTTAAACTAACACATAAGTCATTTTTATACATATAATAAAAATTAAAGTAGATCCACTTAGTCAAGAATTTTGGGAAGTATCTCCACAAAAAATCTTCATTACAATATTAAAGAGAAACTCCCCAAAACCTGATTTTTGGACATCTACACAGAACTCAAAAATTGCTAAAAATAAACCCTGAAAAATAAAATGAATAGATGCTGTTAAATAGAAGCCCTATGTGCAGAGCATTGTCATAGTGATTTTAATGTCACATTGACATGAAAGGACAGGGTTGGGTAGGGTGGTTTGAGCAGGAATAAAGAGCCAGGACTCCTGGGTTCCTTTCCCAGCTCTGCCATTGGCTTGTGTGACTTTGAGTGAACAGCCTCATCTTTGGTGTGTTTCACTTTACCTCTGTATAATGGGGATGATAATACTCAAGTTGATGTTGAGTTCTAATTCTGGTTTGCATGGCATTTTTAGCTTGATCTTGAGCTTGAGTACGAGATGGTAAATTAGGTCCCTTGAGATCCTCTGATAAAAGGGCTGTAACAGGATGAAGTTGCTTTATTATGAAAAGAGTGAGTATATAGTTCTATTAATGGCTCTTTGTTCAGAAAGAATTATACATTAGGATTAGGTGAATAGACTGATGGCCATATTAAACCTGTAACAGGGATTGTCTTCCACTCCTAAACTATAAACTGAATTTAGGCCAGTTATAGTTCAGACAATTTAGCCAAACTGTAAACCCAGCCCTACAGTAAAGCAGTAAAATTACACAGTTTGTACTAGGGATGGGCAAGTGACTTCTGGTGAAATAAGAACTGAACAGAAACATATGAGCTTCCAAAAAAGTAAGTGTTCAGGCTTTTTATTGGTTGATACTAAATTCTCTTGCCCATCTCCACTCCGTGACATTGCCTAGAACCCCTTTTCTGCGGGTTTTCTTGCTTGCTGGAGATTTTCAGAGTAATTTCTTGACCAAAATTCAGATTAGAGGTGGCAGGGAAGATGATTTATTTAGAATAACCTGAATGTGTTGAACTGAAGAAGAATGTTTGAAAAAATTCAGGTGAGTAGATTTCTCCCCAGCTATCTTTATCCTTTCTGGTAGCAGATCCTCTTTGAGTTGACGTGTCTTGTTTCATATAAAAAATATATCAATCTATCTGTGTAACCGACCATTATTCGCTGGCTAATTTCTTGTAGATTTCTTGGTTGAAGTTGCTTTCGGGGAAGTATTTGAATGGGAAGGAGTTAGTGGCCTTGTGGGTCAGCTAGCTGGAAGATTCCAGGAGTAGGGGGGTGCCTGGATGAAAGACATCAGAGATGGGATCTGAGAAGTGGACAAATGGAACCCCTCAGTTCCTCTGTCCAGAGGGTTCAGTTGCAGAGATGCTGCACTCTGTGATGCTTTTCTCTCTGCCAGCCTGGGTGGGAGTTGGCCACAGCTCTGCCAGTCTGCTCCCTGTGCCAGCATGGACTGGAAAAGTAGTTATTGGATTTGATGCTATGTGGATCCACAGGCCTAATCTCTCTGCATTAGGAGTATTCTGGAACTGACCAGTGGACCAACTGGTATGTAACTGTCTCCCACTGTGACCAGGTCTAGATGTTTCAGAGGAAGGCGCACTGAACTGTGCAAAACTACATTGTGGTCTAAAGGGGAAATTTCTTCCTGACCCCTGATGCTTTGAAGCTTGAGTATAGATAATAGAATTGAAAATACTATTATTTCCATATAAATGTCTTTATCTGTTCTTAGACTCATAGAAGTTGAAGACTGAAAAGGCCTGTTAAGTTAGTCAGTTAATCCATCTGCCCGGCAATGCAGAATACCCTCCCCACTCCTTAATCAAATCCTATACATGTTATTATCTGCAATAAACTGAATATAGCAGCAAAGAATCCTGTGGCACCTTATAGACTAACAGACGTTTTGGAGCATGCGCTTTCGTGGGTGAATACCCACTTCCTCAGATGCATGTCATGAATATAGTATTCCAGGTGAACATATTAATTCCACTGTATGTATCTTCTGTTCACTTCTTTGTGCTAACCATTAAGAGATGTCTTCAATGAACTGTCCATAATAATGCCTAAATCCTTCTCCAGAGGTTACAACTAATTCAGATTCCATTAATTGTACTAGTAATTTAAATTCTTCCTTCCAATGTACACTGCTGTGCACTTACCTATGATGAATTTCATCTGTTGTATTGTTTTTCAATTACCTAGTTAGGTTAGATCCTGATGGAATTTCTCACAATCCCTTCCAGTCTCTTGACTACTTTGAATATTTTTTACCTGCAGCCACTGCAACTCACTGTTAATAATCTAGTGAACAAAGATATTGATTGCCACTAGTCTTAGTAATGATCCCGGGGCACCTTTCTATTAACCTCTTTCCACAGTGAGAATTGTCCATTTATTCCTTTCTTTGCTTCTTATCTCTTAACCAGTTTTTAATCCATGACAGGACTTTCTCTCTCACCATGTGGTTACTAACTTTCCTTAATAGCTTCTTGCAAAGGACTTTTTCATCAAAAGCCTTTTAAAAGTCTAAATAAATTATAATCACTGATTCTTCTCTGCCTATCATTTGGATAATTCTTTTCAAAGAACTCTTAACAGGTTACAGAGGCACAATGGTAGAATCTATATCAGTTTGCTCATATAGCCAAATGGTTCATAAAATATCACAGTTTTTTATGATTTTTCTCAACTATTTTTTCTTGTACTGAAACAAGAGATTTTGCATCACGTCATTTTTTTTAAATGACTGTTTTTCATTTGTTTTAGCTTTTCCAGTATAAGAGTAACACTTCCTCCCTGAAGCAAACAAAACTAAAAGCACAGATGCAGAGACAAAGATACACAGCTCAAGACGATGAAAGATTGCATAGGCCAATGTGACTAATGCATTATTATAAATCAACATGGATGCATCAAAATTCAATCTGTCTGAAAGAGATGCATCATGACAGTCCAATCGTGTATTTATTGAGAAGTACCACTATAATGGGGCTATGTAAAGACAAGGTATTTTTATTTATTATCAAATAAAGTCAATTTCTTCAGCAAATTAAAGCTCTTGAGCACTTTCATGCTGTTTGCATATAAATCTCACTCCACCTTCTCCTTTGGAGAGGCATCCTCAGTCAAGAGATGTGGGGTACCTAGGAACAAACACAAATAAGTGGCTAAACTGGCTACTTGAAGACTTTTAAATATTATTTGTATTTTATATAATATATTTAAATGATGTAGCTTAAAAAGTGATTGCTTTTTAAGGACCTAATCCTGCATTATTTGCACACTCATTATTAGTGAAGGGCTGGCTGCTCTGATTGTATATGAGCGTCTTGTTTCACCCAGAACACAAGAATTTCTATACGTTGGAATGAGTCAAAAATCATAATAGCCCTGGCCAGTGTTTTCTGTTATTTTCAATAACGATCTACACTATGTGTAGATAAATGTGACATTTATTTAAATTGATACAACGTGGTCAAATTTTTAGTGCACAAACAATTCGTTACTTAACTATGCAGTACAAATCGCCAGATCAAAGTGAAACAAAGTCAACACTAAAATATTCTCCAACAAAAAAACCAGAATTCCTCTGAATTCACTCCGAACCCTGCCCAGAGGGTGCCTGGTGAACTAGATTTTGCAACATGGCCTGAAAGTCAATGCATTCAGGTGTTGCTGGACTGAAGTAGAAGTAATTTTCAGAGGGGAGGGCCCTCCAGTGAAAATTCCCTAACACCCGATCTGATCTCAACTTTTACATTAAAATACAAGGAGAGAGGCGAGCTCTGGAATACACAGGAATTAATCCATAAAGCAATTAGTAGGTCACAGTCAACACTCTAAATTGCACTTAGAACCTAAGTGGAAGCCAATGTGACCTATTGAACAGAGGTATAATGCAGTCCCTGCACACAAATGTATGCAATGGGCCACATTTTAATCCAGCTGCAATTTTCATGTGGTCTTCAGGTGTAGCCCATAGTAGAGTTGCAGGAATCGATGCTGGAGGTGGCAGTAACATGGAGAATTGTAGTGAAGTCCAGCTCTGAATGAAAAGGTTGCCACCTCTTTGCCAAACTCCAATGAAAAAAGAAGCACTCTTCACTATTCACTGGACATCCAGCAGCAGGCAATGACTGAACATTCCTAAAATTGCAAACGTGGGTAATAAAAAGTGCTTTTCAAAACAAAGAATCTCCAAACACACCTCTCTCTATAAAACACTTAATCCATCGCTGAAGTGAATCCACTTCTGGGGTGCAACGCATTAGCTGCGTAACAATGCAGAGCAACACAAAACAACAGTTTGAGACTGGAAGTGAAAAATACTAGCGTCAATTGAACTTGGAGAGGATTTTAGGAAGGTGAAATGTAATTACCCAAACTAAAATGTGACCATAATACAAAGGCTAACAACCCTAGCCTCCCCTTGCTCTCCAGGTGAAAAATGCCACAGGATTTTAAATGACAGTGTTTGGTAAGGACCTCGATTCTTCATTTCATCTGAAATATGACATCCCTAGCAGTGCCATGCTGGGGCGTTGTTTCAGTACTGGCTCAGTGGGAAGTATGTCACGTACTAAATCACCAACTCCACTTTTAGCAGCACCCTGGGATTTCCTAGGAGGTTTCTCATGCAATTACTGGCCATGCCTCAGCCTGATTAGGTTGTGAGATTTGAGGTAGGTTAGCATTTGGGGCTACTTGTAAGATCTCCGAATTAATCTCTTTATAATTTATATGAAATGGTGGCACCTTTGTCTGATAGGTTGTTGTTTAAATAGACTAGTAAAGAGCAGTCCCTAGGACAGGTATTTCCCCATTCTCTTCTGTGGTGAAGACTTATGACCCCCCCTCCTCCAGGTCCTCATCTTTTAATTTAGGTCCAGACTACCTAGAAAGTCTTCTAGCTTTGTGTGCCTCCAGATATGGGTATTCAGCTTGAGACACACAAAATCAGGGGCCAGTTCTGAAAATGTCAGTCTTAGCTTAGTCTGTGGCCTCCTTTATTCTCCCGTTCACAGCCAGGTTGTCTTGTGATCCCGCTGACTCTCCTAAAGCTGCTTTAAAAAAAAAAAAAAGTCTACACTTTATTTTTAATTTGCCTTTACATCTTTGGTATTTTCTCATCAAATACCTCAAAGCAGTTTTTTCAATTTCCATTTTATATCTTGCTGCCTCTACATTTTATTTTCTCTTCTATTAGCATCGCTTAGGCAGCATTGCTTTTGCTTTTATTAAGGATATTTTCTGGCCTGCTTAAACCCTTGTATCTTTCTGTTTAACCATCCCATTTATTTTCTTGTCTCTTTGCTTCCTTTTTTTGGCCTTGGGAATGCAAATCTTCTGTGACTCATATACTTCGTAAGCCTCCATGCTGATTCTATGGATTTTAATTTCCTAACTTCAAGCAGGAGGTTTCTAACTTCCTTCCTTTCCTTAAAAAAAAAATAAAAAATCCTCTCTTGAAGTTTTAATATCCCAGAGAGTAGTGCTTCTTCATGTGATCCTCTCCTCCAATGATGCTGAAATTATTTATGTGGTAACTGTTGCTCAATGGTTCAGTTACGATTACTTCTTCAACCAACTCCTGTGTGACAGGACTAAGTCAAGTATGGGAGAATATAGAGAATTTTTTTTTACACTCTCTTTCGCAGCAGAATATTCACGTGGGTAATATGAGGTTATTATTCTAATAGCTTTTATTGCCTCCCTGTTCTTTTTCAAATTTAACTTCACAATTATTGTTCTGATCCGAGGTCAGGACTATGCCCCTGATGTTGTGTTTGTATTTTATGATCACAGATTTGTATCCACTGCTGAGTCTACCTCAGAGTCCTCTCTACCAAGACATTTTCGTTCAATAGAATTCATGGAATTCTTTATGTATGGGGCTACTCCCCCCATCTTTGCAGCCTAACTTGTCCTCCCTATGAAGTTTATAGCTAGAAATTATGGTATGCCACTGATTATGCTCACCCCACCATGTTTCAAACATGCCAGGGTTTTTTTCTCGCAGTGAGACAGTCCAGATCACCCATTTTTCTCTTAAGCTCTTTTGCATTGGTTTATAGGCACTTCTACTTTTATAACTGTAAGATGACTTGGATGAAAGCTGCAGGCTGACCAGCTGAAAAGCCTACAAAGCCTCTTCAACTAGACCACTATGGCATTTCCTGAGACATAGGACCTACTTCTCATTTACCACCCTGGCAGTGCAAAGGGTCTTAAAATGGAAGTAAGTTATATTTACTTTAAGCCCCCTTTATGCTGCCACAGTGATGTAAAGGACCTTGAAGAATCAGGGCTCATGGACCTGAAAAGAGGAATTTTATTTTGCATTTTGAAATCTAACAAGAGTGTTGTCGCTGCTCTTTTTGATCCATTTTAGAAGTGCCTTCCTCAGATCCCACCACTTGCCACTGTGCATCTCCACCAAGCACCAATTTACCTTATCATACGAAATCTCTATTTCCTCCGAATTGCTCTGAATACTAACCAACATTAAGCCATCTGTACAGGTTAACTTAATGTAGTGGGTAGAAATGAACAGTGTAATGGGCTGTCCACCTGTTCAAATCAAGGAAAAAGGAGTGCTTTCTTTAATGGTTCCCTCTTCTTTCAGGCTGGAAAGTGTGGTTCTAGCAATTTCTGTACTGGAGCACCCTGAAAGCTCTGACAAGAACTTACAGCTCCTGAAGCTAACCAAGGGGCTCATCCAAAGCCCCCACAAGTGAGCGAGTCTTCCCATTGAGTCCAGAGGAGTAGGCCCAAATAGGAGCCAATAACTGAACCCAGGATCATCCTGTTCATGGACCTACAATGGTCTTCACTTGTTTAACAATGTTTTTCTTTAACTGTAATTTTTGCAAACTTAAAATACCCGATCCAGCTGTTTTTCTTCCTAGGTGCCTGAGGTGCTGAGGCTACCATTACACTGTGTCTGTGGCATATCTTAATAAGATTTCAGCCCTGACTTCTCCGTCACCCATGAGACTTTCTTGGGCTTTCCTCCTTGTCTCTACCATAATTCCCCAGCCACTTCTACTAAGGGTCTGATCCAAAGCCCATTGAAGTCAATGGGACTCTCTCCATTGACTTCACTGAACTGGAGCAGGCTCTAATTCCCCATCTGTACCTTTTAGGCAAGCAGCCCAGGACTCAACCGGCTGTCTGAGGCTCCAGAGCAACATGTCTGTGCTGTGCTAACCTGGTTCTACTGGTCTGAGCCCTTTGATAGTCACTTAAAAACCATTTGTTATTTTGGTAAAGACATTTTTACCTGAAGTCATTCCAGTGCAATAAATAATACTCAGCCCTTTCCCTCCAAGGATCTTGAATCTTCTAACAAACATCAATTACTTCAGCCTCCCACCATCCCTGGGAGACTCGTGAGTGTTAGGTCTGTTTTACAGCTAGGGAAGCTCAGGCCTGAAAGGTGGTCATGGTGATTAAGGTTATACAAGTCAGTGTTGGAGTCAGGATTCAAATCCAGATCTCCTGACTTCCCCATCCCTCGCTGCATCAATTAGACCATGTGTTTTCCTGGTCTTTGAATAGAGAAATGTCATATTTTAAATAGTCCAAGTAGCGAGTTCTCTAAATTACTCCCTCTGCAGAGATGCATGAGTATCAAAGACCTCAGAGACAGTCATAACACTGGAGACAAATTAACAGGCTGAGAGCCCTGGACAAGACAATGCACTTTTGGAATTGGGCTGCTTCCTCAAATGCTCAGAAGGTTGAACTTAGCGTATTATATATTGTGCATGCGCGCACGCACACACAAGCAATATTACATTTACTTTCTGCTCTTTATCGCTTCTTTATGTAGCACAAAAATGGACTCAGTGTTTGGGGGTTTTGCTGCTGCTGTTCATTAGATATATTAGGTTCAGATTTTGTTGGGAGATCTGAATAATAAGGTCACATGAGGCTGTACCCTGAAATGCTACCCCCCTTTTTATATTTCTATGAGTATCAGAGTTCTTTCTGATGGCAGGATGTGGAGAAGAAGACCTGCAGCTAAGGTCATTCCCACTTGTGACATCACTATTCAGGTCCATCAAAGATTTTAATAAGGTCTTCCTTTTTTCTTTCTTTCTTTTTAAAGGGAGGCGGGGAGGCCCTGATATTTAATATGAAAAGTACCCCAGCCCCACAGGCAGAGATATCCATCAACTGGAATAGCTCAGCGCCACCCACCCCCATCTACCCAGGTGGGCCAGATTGCATAGAGCTTTTGGGGCCAGATCCTCAGCTGGTGTAAATCAACATAGCTCCATCTAGTCCCTGATAATTTTTTTAGATCAGTCTATGATAGTCTCTGTATCTCTCACAGCTTTTTTTAATGAACTCATTTTGAAAGAAAGCTGTTTTTTTGCAGCCTGACTTTCCCTCCAGTTACACATGGAGTAAGAACAAATTGCTTTTCTCTTTTGGGTTCGTCTCTCTAAATACGCATGTGGGCGTGCACACACGCAGAGGACTTGATAAAGGCTTCTACCAGGAAATCAGTTACCTGTTTTCACAAAGTGGCTCTCTGGGACTGAGAACCTTTGTAGTCAGCTCTTCCATCTGTTTGCCTAAATGGTCTTAAGGGAGACTAAAAGCAGTGAACCTGGAATAACAACATTTGACTTCTACTAGGCCCTCTGAGAGTTCAGTTATTACTTAATGGATTGAATTGGCGACATATCCTGTACCAGATAACAGCCAAGGGTTGTATTAAATTAACCTTCGCAAATGGGTATTTATTGGTGTGCTCTTTAGAGAAGGTTAGTTATTGGGCTACATGCGCTAGCTGTAATTAATATGGCTCTTCATGCTTCTACATGCTGATACATATTTGCACTGTCTGGGTGAAAAATTTCTCAGATTAAAGCCTTGATGGTGGTTCTAGCCATTTAGCGATTAAGTGTCACTGTGTTCACTACATTGAGCATAAATCCTGTCTTGTAAACAGCAGGGAGACTAATGAGCTTTGCCCACATTCTGGTATCGTTACAAGGGGTTCCAGCAGAGTAAAAGGGGAGTCGTTTGGAGAGAGGAAGAGAAACAGTGATTTGAAAGCAAATGGAAAAATTCTCAGGATTAGATAAATGAACGTGTGTGTAGGCAAGGCATTGCACTTACAAGACTTATAACCCACTCTGGTCACTTAGGGAAATCTCTGGGTTGTGGGGTCTTAGTCCATATTGTAAAAGCTGTTTGTTTGGTAAAAGGTGAGGCTTATGTTTTTAATTTACACACCTAAAATTATTAGTCTGCTTCTATTTAGAGGTAAATAAAACAGCTCATTTTTCATGCAGGCCATAATGAATAGCTCACAATTATAAAAAGACTAGTGTTAAACACCATTAAATATTGGCATGATTTTGTTATACCCCTAAGTGTTTTATTTGCTCAGCACTGTAATCAACTCCTGCAAGAACTCTTCACATCCAATTTTCGTCTTAGCACCACAGTGTACCTTGGGGTGTAAATCTGTCAGATATCCAAACACAGTGGGATACTTTTGACAGCTTAATCCCAGCCTTTCCCAATCAGCCTTATGGATAATAGAAAGTAAGTCGAATGGACTGTTCCAATTTTCTATTTGTGGACTCAATAGCTAATTGACTGAAACAACTGAAGGAGAAATCAAAATTGAACTCTGAGGCAAGGGACTCTAACTGAAGTTTTATTTCTTTCGAGAGAGATCATGTTTAAAATAAACAAATCAAAATTCCCCGAGCTCCTTTGTTGGAAAGAAAAGCCCCTGTTCATCTGTGCCTCTGAGCAAGGAGATTCCATTGTTTTTTTGAAGAAGAGGAGAGATGATGTGCTCTATATCTTTTTGAAGCGCAATTGATGAAAGAGTTTCCAAATTAGTCTTTTGGGAATTACTTCACATCTGCATCTACCAAACACAACAACTTTTTTTAAAGGCTTTCACCAAGGATGTCATGGGTGGTATTCCTTACAGTGTAAGTGGTACATAATGTGACGTAACTTAATGCTGATGATGCCAAGCTATTCTCTTTCTGAAGCCCATTAATGACATCCCATTTTCAGGAAGACTAATATTTCTGCATAGTATCCTAGAAATAAGTGACAGTTTAACCAGTATAATAATGAATGGTACCAGACCCAGAGCTGAGCCCCAGGAATAAGGGCCTCCAGATCTTTGAGAAAGTTCAGATTTAGATCTTGACTTTGTGGTTTGGAGTCTTCAGCTATAACCAGTCTGGGAAGTCAAATAATCACTTGCATGTATCTTATTAGATGTATTAGTGAATATCATGATTACTAGATATATCAGTGAATGCACTTTGGGTAGAACAGGGTTAATGTAAACTTTAAAATGTATAGATGTTCCACAGAAATCCAATCAGGCTGATAAATATTCAGCTTGATCTTATATATCCCTGAAGTGCTGACAGTTAGAACAGTTAATCCAAGGTTGTATTCCTAAATGCTTTTTAGACTGTCTGGTATTTCACTTTTAGGTAATTTTTGCACGGCAGGACCTACAATAAAAGGAAGTTTCACTAGTATCATTTAGCAAATACATTCAAAATGCTCTAACAGAAATATTTGCAAACATTAAGTAGGTTAGTGGGATACTAGTGGGGGAAAATTTTCCAGAAGCTATGACTGTTCACTTGGGTCTAATATAGACCTAGCACTTTGCAGGTCAGTGGCTCTGCTATTTGTCTCTGACCTAACAGATCTGGAGTTCTTCACATCAAAACCAAGTCTTGCTGAGCTGAGATCAAACGTGCTAAGGTAAGAATCCTGCCAGTGATTTATCATGCCAGGGAGAGCGATCAGGCCATATGGGGCCACTGCAAATGAAGTTGACATTCCAGCAATTTCTCATATGTGATTATAAAGTGATTTTCTCATATGGAACTTTCAAGTCAAACTGAACTCTTCCATGACATTTTTCTGAGGGCAGAGTTGTCTGTAATGTTCAAGATCTTACTAGGAGTAAATACTTACCTAGACCAGCTAAAATGTGGCCTAATTTGTAAGCAACACCCTGCACTTTGGTAATGAACATGTGAAATAGCAAATAGTTAATTACAAACAATTTTGAAGATTAATGTTGCTGTCTTCATTTAAATATTAGAATCATTCTCCCATGCAAAAATGAACACATAATTCTGTTCTATATTATTATTTAACTACCAAATCAGTGCTGAGATGCACAATAACAAGCACAGCACACAAGTATCTGCATGATTCAGGGAAAACATGCTGTTCAATTTTAGATTCATTTCTAAAAAAATCCCTTATCTGAATAGTCCTTATGCCCACTGCCTAAAATGACAGTCTTTGTGTAAGGATACTGGTGAGGAGAAGGGTTTCCAGAATTGGTTTCTTAATTGCCACAACTTCATTAAAGTTCAGTGACAGCTCAATAATTGATTTTTCAAAACAAATACCTCCTCCCTCCCACCAATGCCCCAAAATGAATTTTTAGAAATCTCTCATCATTTAATTTGTAGGTCTCAGTAAATTCAATCAACCAGATGGACCTTTTGACCTAAACATATTTTTTCCCCTCACATGTAACCAAATTTGCAGTTACTTGTTCATGAGTGGCTTTTCTTTTCTCTAAATGGCAGATCCAGTGCAAAATAAATGCTTCAGGAATCCCAGTTTCCAACAAAACCCTTGTAGGGCAGATTAAGACAGTGGAGAGTTTCACCAGAAATTAAAGAGAGAACCCCACTACTGAAAGCATGACTGAAAGTTTAGTTAGGATTGCATGAAATATTAGCTGGATTAGAGCAAGTGTAATTGTTCCTGTATTGTGCTACTATCAGCAGATAAATTCTTCATTAAATGAAAAGGTGCAAATTACTTTGAGAAAAGCAATTACTTACAGCACTGCATGTAAAATTGTGTTTATAGGTTGTAATAATATAGCCAAAACGAATAAGATGTTTCTGATCTGTTACAAGGACAGTGTAACAAACAATGCACTTTGATATATTTTCCTGCCGTACAGTAATTTTCTGGAAGAACCATAAGCAAAATTAATCCCTTTAGTATGACTGAATTAAAATAATGGCTGCTTCATCAGCATGTACCACAGAGAGAAACTCGAACAGAAAAGGGTATAATCGCTGTTTGGCAGACTAGGTTTTATGCAGGAAATACTTGTGAAGGAAACAAGTTAAGTAAGCATGCTACTACTGCACATTGTTAAGACATACTTAATCTCCTCAAGTAATTACCCAAACCTCTTAATTCAAAATCATATAAACAAAAACATTTAGATAAGCTGGATGTTTTTTCAAATAGGTGTCCCCTATGGCTTAGAAAATAAACATGACAGGTCTCCCCTGGTCTGATGTGTTGCCATTTGCAAAAGACCAGACTCAGCTCTAAGAAAGACAGAAGACTAATTAAGCCAGGGAGATAGGCAGATCAAACATTTGGTGTGAGGATTTTGTTTCATAGGGAGAAGAAAAATCATGTTAAATTCTACTTGCACAACCGATTGACAGGAGGTTGTCAAACCCCATCAGTGTCTCCTGCTACTACTCAGGATTTGAATTTCCCACAGAACTTCTCCTCAAGCCACAGCCGCTTCTGACTGTACCATTTTAACTCAATTGACATTACAATGGAGTAACTCCTGATTTACACTGGTATAGGTAAGAGCAGGATCTGGCCCTGAAACCCTGTTCTCAATATATTGATGTACTTTACTATTTTAAAACTTAGATCCTGATCCAGACCCCAATGCAGTGAATGGAAAGACCATCATTGACTTCAATGGATTTTGGATCAAGCCCTTGTTGTTTGAGGATTATATCCAGAAAAGCTATAGGCCCCAATCTGAGCTATCCAGACACACTGCACTTGAGATAGGCCTCAAAGGGGTGGTAAAGGTGACTCTACTCCATTTCAATCCATCCCAATCCATGGAACTGCTGGGGGCAGTTCAGCTGTCAGCATAAGTTAGCAGAGCCATTGTGGCCATTGCGGCACCAAAGATCATGAGTCTGGCCACACGCTTCCTGCCCCTAATATGCCCCCTACACCAGAGGGACCCCCAGCTGGTCACCTAGACCAACTTAAAGCTTTATTTGTGTCACCATTATGGTGCAAAGCACCTTATTGGGGCTGGGGATTGGGATCAGAGATGGAATGACTTGATCATGAATTTACTAGCCTGCAGAGCTTGATGCAAGACGCATCTTGTCTGACTCTGGAAGGCTTTCCCTGGGCCCAGTCCTTTTCCTTGCTCATGGTCTCATTGGGAGAAATCTTGACTCTACTGAAGTCAAGGCAAGTTTTGCCTTCATTGACTTCAGTGGGGCCAGAACTTCACCCACTGACTTTATCTTGGACTTATTGGCTGAATAAAGGCTGCAATATGGGGCTTCTTTTGATGGTTTGGATCACTATATAGAGAGAAGCTATTTGTCCCATCAGTTGTGTATAGTTTAATGTCTCGCTTGTAATTAAAATAAAATCTCTGAGACTTGAACCAGATTAAGATGGAATCATTCTTACATGATGGGGGCGGGGGGAACTGTCTTTGTCAGTAGGAAACTAAATTCTGACCTAAAGGACAATGTTAAAACAAAAATAATGGGCCAAATCCTTTCCCAGTCTAACGAAGCTAATGGAGGGTAACTGGGATTAAATTGTCCCAGTATATTTCATAAAGATCTTATCTGTTGTGCACAATACTTTAGATTATTCAGAAGAGAAATTTTAAAATTAGTTTACTTTTTACCTCAAGTGTGTTGCATTTCAGCCAGTAGTGACAATGAAACTGGGCTGATCAGTGTCACTTTCACTATGTCGGTTTCTTGGCAATTCGCCCCTCTGAGTCTTATACTTTAGTCCCTAGCTGTAAATGTTTTAAATTTCCCATTCGATACATTTTAGATTTTAGTTATTTTGTATCTTGTGTTTTTTAATAAAACCTAAATTTGAGTTAACAAATGAAAACCCCATTCTATGGCAGTGTTTCCTTAAAGGCTATGACAACTTGTTCCAAATTAGAGCTGGGAAAAATCCCACCTGGTAAAAAAAGATCACTCTTCTTCCTTTAGAAATCTCTTCTTATTTGGTACGTCAGGCAGAGGTGAATAAAAGTCAACAGACAGGCAGCCAAAGAAGGAAAATCAACATGTGTGTGGGGCTCCCAGTCTCTCTGGCTGGTTTCAGTCTCCAACAAAGCAACGGGACCTCCCAATACAAACATCTCCCTACTGGCTGCTTGCGTAGCTACCTTTTCATCACCTACAGGCCTGCTCCTGCTCCCTTTGAAGTCAGTTGGAGTTTTTCTATTTACCTCAGTGCAAATGGGATTGGTCCCCTCATGGTGGAACAGCAGTTCATTGGCAGTCTTGACTTGCTTGACAGAGTTTAAATCTCATTCATAGTTCATTGTCACTCATTAAAATGATTACAAACAGTCCCTATTTGAAAGACACCTTATTATGAAAACAAATGCTGGACAACTTCAGTGGGAGCCACACTGTTTCCTCAGCATAGCTTTAGTGAACAACAGAATAGCCACTGGCAGTTTATACCATTAATCTGTAAATCCTGCCTCTAGCCATGATTCTCCTACCCATCTACTGATACAGTTTGAAAAGTGGTCCCATCACTGACACAGCCCAAACATTGGACCACGTCGTGCCGCTGGCTTTAGAAACAGAACTCCACATTGCTTAAAAGTGCACAGCCCACATAATTTGTTTAGTGGCAAGCACTGTGTACTCTGTTCATTCACTGCACTATCCCTTATTTTATTTATATTTAGTTTGCTGACCAATCACCAAGTTCTCCACCAACATGCCAAGATTGCATTTTGTAAACTTTATAAAATATGGATTTTTCCAGATTCTGTAGCCACCTGTTGATTCCCAGGCAATCACAGAAATGCCCCGTGACACACACTGTCTAGAATGCTGGAGGCTTGTTGTGTCAAGGCGGCCATAAAAGTGAAGGAAAACAAAGTCTGAGAAAATAAACAAGCTGTGCCTCTGATTGGCAATCCCGTCTAGTTCATTCCCTTCCCAATGACTAACTGTTAGGACTCCTGAAATGTGTCCAAAGGAGAGGAAATTAAGTTGCTGAGATGGGAAAGGATATGAAATTTCCTGACCAGACTGAGGTACAGGTGCCCAGTATCTGTGATGTTAGGAAACATTTACCAAGGGAATGATTCTGGATTTTTTGCATGCCTCTAAAATTGTCCCTCCCCCACATCCCCCAAAAAGTCCTATTATGTATTTCTTAATTCCTCCAGCTATGAGAAGATGCTGGGGGCCAAACAGCTGTGATTCCTTCATAAAGTACTTTGGCATCTGATGCCCCCTCCCCCTCTCTTGTAGCCTTGGCGTTGAAGGCTCTCCAAGGAAAAAAGCCACATATGAAAAAGGGATCACTTTGATAGAACGAAACTATAACCAGCTACTAAATCAATTGAGTTAGGAAATTCCCATTCATTCCTGCATTCATCCAGAACCATATCTCCTGTGGGAAGCCATTATTATTTGGATGATAAAATCCTCTTCCTGTACCAAAAAAACATTTTTGGATCAGCAAAAGTACAAAAACATTGTTTATTAAATCCATGGGAAAATAATTCTATCTCAAAGGAGCTGAAAGCTAGGCCACTGTCTGTCCACTGGCGGAGGTTCTTACTTGTGCACCTGGGGATCTTATAGAAAAAAGTCTGATGACATCATCACTAAGCAATATCAAATTAGGAATGTAAATCATCATTTCACTAGCACATCATCTGAGAATATTTTAAAAAAAGGAAATGAAAAGTTACTTTGTTACCACCTGTGTTGATTGCTCTGCTGAATTAAAACAACTCCAATGCTATTGTTCCTGCATATTTTTAGAGAAGACAGTAAACATGAGAAGTAATGAACATGCAGGAATCCCTGGTGGATTTAAAAATCAGTTCCGCTTCCCAAAGCCAGAGTTAGCCCCAGGGTAAACATCAGAAGAAATTTGTAATTCAACAAAAACAAATTTCTTCCATTAAGAGCAGCACAGAAGATATTAGCTCTGTGGCATATTTGTGAGTGTGTGGGTGTGGGGGCTGTCACTTAATAGGAGGTTGTAAACATAACTTTGCTAACCGATCATGTTCTAGAAATAAATTACAGCTATGTTTTGAAGGGAACATTGGTACTAATAATTACCAAGCCTCAACTGGGACAAACTACTAGCTAACTGGGCTATTATAATGGGTTCTTCATGAATCTTAGACTGCTTTGCATTAGGCTAAAACAGCTACCACTACCCTGATCTTTCAGAAATGATGAACATCTATAAATCCTACTGATGCTGGTGCTCAGCAGCTTTAAAACTCAGGCCATATATACCATAATGCATGATCCAAAATAAAAAACAGGCCTGAGATTATATGTCTGCAGTATCTCTGGGTGACACTGAGAAGTCCATTGGTTGTTTTCTATAATATTCAGGGTGATATCGCAGGTTTCATTTTTCTAGATATTCCATCGTGTTTGGAACAGTCATGTGTCCTAATCAATGAGCCAATGCTTTCTTTGGTTACAATGCCCAGTGAAGTCAAGGGGATTTGTACATGATTAACCAAGGGCAGACTTTGGCCCTTCTAATGAAGTGATTCCCCAGGCAAAAAATGGAGCAACCATTAGGCATTCAAAGTTCTGAATTAGAAACTATCAGTGCGTGCATGTGTGCATGAGAGAGAGGGAGTGAGAATATTAACCATGAAACCATGGCCCGATGAGAGAAATATGGGAACCCACGCTCTCCCATTTCATTTTACTAAAATGTTATAGATGTTTTCGGGGGGGGGGGCTTGAGCTTGGGGCTCCAGTACAATCCCTCCATTTTTTCCTCCGCTTTCTTCATCCCTGATGATAGCAGGAATGTCCCTACTCTTTTTGGAAAGTGTCATGGACCTGTCACAGGAACTGGGCAAGTGGTCCCTCTTGTTGATGCCCCGTGTGAATAGATGGCATTTTGAACAGTGAAGAACAATCTCCCCAACCTGTTAGATTATGGCATCAGCACTGATGCTTTGCTAGTGAGCAAAAGGCTGGCATGATTTCTCAGTTAAAGAATTTGTAGCATTGTAGGCCAATCAAAATCAGCTTTGCTCACCTAAGAGGAGTGTCATATTTGTTGCCTAGATAGTTTATTATTGGGCAGTTCATTGTGCTGGATAGATTCGTGGGCTATTTGACAAGGAACACAAATAAAACGGGAGAGTTTCTGTTCTCCCTTCCTGGTCTGACATGGCTGAAGTACTCACTTAAATGAGGGTAGGTGGCAAACTTAATGCTCACTGCATTGCTTCCAAAACCTCTCCACTGCTTTCCCTCCTCATTTGGCACAGTTTCATTGACAGCACCCAGTGGACTAGATTACTAAACTACTCACAGTGCCACATAGCTAATACATGACATACTGTACGCTTATTCTTTTCCCTATTGCAAACCACAAAAGTGAACACTAGGATTCAAACAAAAACAAATTACTTCAGCAACTCCTGGAAAACTCAAGTGGTTAATCAGTTACCTTTTATTTAAATATATATACTTAATGCTGAATTAAGTTGTAAAAACCAAGGGCTGATTTATGGCCTCACTCAGCCTTAATTAACATTGATTTCAGGGGAATAGTAAATGTGAATAGCCTTCACAATTGGGGTTGAACAATGAGCTCGCTGGGTGTTGTCCAATTTGTAGCATGATTTACATGGAAGCAAGCCCTTCTTTTCCTAGGGTTATCCCTTTTTTCATCTGGTATTTAGGATGGGTTATATATAATCCATAGATAGGAACATTTGCTGTCAAATATTTTCCCTGATTTAGAGCGAGCCACTACAATGGTCACTATAAATAAGGAAGAAAAAAAAACCCAATTTGAGGCTTTGCAGGGATTCCTTGTTCTTGCAATGTGTCATCACTTGTCCATTCCATGGCATTTTTACGAAGTGGCCATAATGAAAGTCAGATTAAATGTACAGGATATATACATTTAATCAACAGCCATTGGAGTCAGTAGTGCTGGAAGAGTTATAAAAGCTCCAGTGAATGCAAATTTATTGCAAAAGAATCTGAATCTTGGTGGTATGAATGTCTGCTGAATGGTACTACCTGACACAGAACACCTAAAACTTTCAAAAGTGAGTTATTTAAGTGTAACATTTTGCTTGTAAAGCAGCCAGCTGCTGGATTTCAAGACTTGAAACTGTTCCAAAACATTGGACAAGGTACTTTATATGTGCACTAGAGTAAATACTCTGATTTTACTGCCAATTTAAATGTGCTCAGTTTACAGTAATGAGCTTGTATAGGCATTACCTTGTTTATAGAAAGTGGAACAGGAAGAAACTAACATTAACCATTAACAGTAGCAATTTCTTTTGCCTTCTAGCTCAGCATTATGCCAAATAGATCTTTCCCATGTCCTATCTAAAAATCTTTGCTGGTGCTGCTTTTTAAACACTATGGGGATAAACGAGATAGTCAATAAAAATATTATATCATATAGGTCCAGTTAGTTTTGTGACTTCCGTGTTGCTACATCCAGTCCCTGCTTTAAAATGCACTTTAACAATATGTACAATACATGTCCTATATACTGGTGAACTTGATGATAGCAGCTGGTCCCAGCAGAACATATTCTGGCATTTTTTAAGCTCTTTACAAAACCAGAACAATTTCATCTGGGAAGAAAACCAAACTGCTGTTTCCGCACCCTGTTCTCCTTTTCAACTTCTCCATCTAAACTTCTTTTATTCAGTCCAAATGTTTTGTTCTTTCAAGACAGAGAAAAATTAGGAAAGAAGCTTTGTGTCTCTGTGACTCTGCAACCTTGGACAAACATCCTTGCCACCTTCCTGGCCATCTATCCAGAGGTTCTGAAAGGGCCTTGCCTCTCTACCCTGCTGCTGACACTGCTTACAGAGGTCCTATTGGGGTGGGGTCTCCTTCGCTCATAGGGCTGGCCTTCCACTAGCCCACATGTCTGGGAAAAGAAAAAGGGGCAGGGCGGGTCTTGGTTAGATGAGGTGTCCCCAGATGGGCTCAATGGTGGGTGCAGGGAAGGGACTAGTTGGGGCTCAATCACTTTCTGCTATGGGCCACTGTGAATACAGAACACACGTACATAATCTCTACAATATTTTCACATCAAGTCATTCAGAATTAGTTACCTTCCAGTGGCCCAGTCCATAAAAACCCAGAAAGCTGAGATCCAGCAAATCCATGTACGTGCAGATTCATCTTGCTCTTGCAATTGCCCATTGGTGTGCACGATTAATTTGTGTGTGTGTGTGTGTGTGTGTGTGTGTGTGTGTGTGTGTGTGTGTGTGTGTGTGTGTGTGTGTGTCTCTCTCTCTCTCTCTCCAGGTCCAAGTCTCACCCTTGACTTAAAAAAAAAAACAGACCCACAACACTGTCCTTCACGTTTCTCTCTCAGTTTATAGGTCTTTATTTGTTTCTGAATGACAATGCCTCCTCTGTAGGTTCCTGAGTGAGTTTTCTAAATTAGCAATAATTTATAATTCTCCAGTTTATTTTTCTAAGATTATCCTTTTGTCTTTCCTTTCTCTTTAAGAATTTCCTTGTATCTGGTTTTTCCTCATCTCTTTACTATCTTTCTCACTCCCTCATTTCCCAGCACATAAACTGCAGCCTTATATGATCTTTCTCACTAGTCAATGATTCAATGTTACAAAGACCTCTAAGGCTGGTGCTTTTCTCAAGGTCCAAGTAAGTTATAATATTGTCTAGTTAACCCTAGAGGCAGGCAAGTGTTACTGGCCTTGCATTAGAGACAGGGAAATTGAGACAGAAGGCAAAGTGACGTGCCCAAGACCACAGTGGAAGACATTGTGAAAGCCATTATTGGAATGGAGGAGATCCTGGCTCCAAGCCATGTGTGCAGACTTTTATATCCTGGTCTCTAGTAGAAGCCAGCTCAGCAATAGTTCTACTTTATATGTTGTTTGCACAGTGAAAAATAGAATTATGGATTAATTTGTTATCACATGAGTTTCACCAAAATTCAAACCCCCATGGAATTGTGTGATACATAACATCATCAAACACACCGTCAACTGAGGAGCATTGTGCCAGCCAGAGTGACCACAATGGATGGTGTCACACAAGGAATCATGTATGGAAGTGCCCAGATCTGGTTCAGTCCTGCAAAGCCACAAATCTCTGGGGTGTCCTTGCAGGCAGTGCTAGGCAGGGTAGGGTGCACAAAACTTTGCACATTGTTGAAGAGTTTGAGAGCATAGTTTACTGGGGTGTTTTCCTGGTAACATGACCAAAAAGCATGTAACATGTCTTTGGAATATAATGAGCCATTGAAGGAAGTTCAGATCTCTGCAAGATTATGACATTTTGCAAAAAGTCAAACCCATTTATTCTCAGAATTTGATGATGACATTGCATATTGAATGCCTCTAGATGCTCCATGTCTGCCTGTAAGTGGGTCTAGGTTTCTGACCCACATAGCAATATAGGTAGTACGCAGGTTTGAGAGATCCTGAATTTTGTCTCAGGGCAAAGTTGTTTTTGCAGCCATAAGTTAGACATGGACTTCATGAAGGAGAGAGTGAGACCTAATTGTTGAAGAAAGTCCAGTCTGGTGTGACTGTTTGACTCCGCTGGCAGTCTAGGTAGATAAATTAGTCAACACTCAACCCCACCTGCACCAAGGGTTCTGTTGGCCCAGATCTGAGGTTCTGGACCTTGGCCTTCTGCCATGAGATGCCTCCACAGTGCAGGCAGTGTCTTGGAGACTGGGGGTTGAAATTCTCTGACTTCTTCACAAGTACGACACCATCGCTGGCATAGTCTTGGTCAGTGAACACCTTCCTGACGAATCTTGATTCCAACAAGTAGAGCGACAAGTGCTAATATCCACTTGATAGTCTGACAGACTAGTGCCAGGGTGAGAATGCATCCCTGTCATGCAGCTGAGGTTGAGTAGAAACTGTGAAAGGTGGGAACAAAGGCGCACTCTTACACTGGTACTGATGTGAAGATCATGCACCAAATTTAGCAAAACATCTGGAACACCAATTCTTTTCAGTGTGAGCCAAAATGCTGATCTGCCGTCTGAATCAAAAACCACGTTGATATTGATAAATGCTACATGAAGCAGAAATGCAGCTCAGACAGAAGGTAAAGTCATCATCCATTTTGGACCACCCAACGGTGAAATCTGATTGCGTGGACAATAATGTCTGTTAAGGAGCAGCTGCATCCTGCCAAGCTGAATGCGAGTGAAGATATTTCCAGGGACTTATGATAATGAGATTGGCCTGCAGTTGCTACATTCAGTGTGAGATCCTTTGCCCTTGTTCATGGACACTATGATGCCATCTTTCCATTCTGCTGATGCTCACACTTAAGAACAGCTGATGCAGGGCAATGCTCACTGGTTCCAAGGCATCTTTGAGTAGCTAGGGTGGAATGCCACCGGGTCCAGCAGCATGTCCATTCTGTAACTTTTGGATGACCTTTCATACTTTCTCAGATGATGAAAAGATCAGTGTGCATCTCTGGCTCTGCAGCTTTGTGATGTGCCAGGTCACATAGCTCTGGATCGTCATCAGCATGTGTGTGGTTCAGCACATTTTTATAATGTGTTTTCCATTTGTCCAGGACCTCATCCGTTGATGAGCAGGGAGAGCTGTCTGGTTTTGTGATGGGGATGTTAGAAGGCTGTTTATGGCTGCCAGCCAGGCACATGATGGCTCTGTGCCAAGGCTGCACTGTATCACCAGCGAGCAGCAAAAATCCAGTCAACTCCGCCATATGACATACTGCTAGTTGTGGGAGATTTCAGTGCCGTGACTGGCTGTGATCAAACTCGGTATGAAACTGTGACAGCTTTGGTTAAGGTTCCCCAAATCATGACACCACCACCCAGCTTTGGATGTGTGCTGCAAAGAGCTTGTCTCGTATGGGTTCCTGGTTTAGGCACCTTATCAGCCATCGCAGTACCTGGATTTTAAACAATGGATATGCCATGAAGGAAACTGACCACATCCTCATCAGAAATTGATTCATAGTGAGATCTTATGAGGCCTTTGTATGGTGCAGAAGCACCAGCAAACTCAGACCAAGACTAGCTGTCCCTCAGGTCTCACTGCATTTTCCAGCTCCTCACAAGCCACATGAGAACCAACAGTCAATGTCAGTGTCTGTCCGAGGATCCTGTTGAAACCCTGAAATACACACAGGCAGTTGAGGATCATATATGTAAACTTCATATTCTCTAGGACAGGGGGTTCTCAAACTAGGGGGTCAGGACCCTCAGGGGGTCATGAGATTATTACATGGGGGGTCACAAGCTGTCAACCTCCACCCCAAACCCCACTTTGCCCTCAGCATTTATAATAGTGTTAAATATATAAAAAAGTATTTTTAATTTATAAGAGGGTTTGCTATGTGAAAGGGGTCACCAGTACAAAAGTTTGAGAACCACTGCTCTAGGACAAAGGGGTTATCGTCTAAAGTGGTATACACAGGACCAGCACTAGGTTTTTTGCCACCCCAAGCAAAAACATTTTTGGCTGCTCCCCACCCCAGCCCTGGGCTCTCAATGTCCCATCCCCACCAGTGCCCTCCTCCAGCCACACCCCCTGCTGCCCCAGCCTGGGCTCCCCCCCACCAGTGCTGACTCCACCTGGTCCCCCGTCTCCTCCAGCCAGTCTGGCACTGGCAGGGTTGGGGTAAGCAGTGGGGCTCCCATGCCGCAACTCAGCCCAGGGTCCCTCCAGCCAGGGCTCTCACCTCCAGGACCGGCTGGGACCCAGGAGGGCAGAGCCGAAGAACCGGGGAACTGCCCCAGCAGGGGGCTGAGGAGCCGGGGCAGGGTACCCCAAAGGGAGTGGAACCCCAGAGAGCGGGACACAGGCCCTGCACGGCAACGCCCTGCCCTCTTTGGCCCCACTGCTGCTGCTGCTTCTGGCCGCCCTGCCACAGTACCTGGGTGGCTCGGGCCGCTTCACCCATCCCCAGCTGCAGCACTGGGGGGCGACTGCCCTGCAGCACCTGCAGGTGGCTCCGTGTGCCCCACCGGATGGCCCCCAGCCCGAGTGTCCCCGCTCGGAGCCTGCCTGGCCCACCCACAAGGTGTGGGTGCTGCTCTCCCACAGCATGAACTGCAGTGGCCGCAGGGCACCCCCCATGCATGACACGCTGCTGCTGCCAGGGCTGGCTCTAGACTTTTGCTACTGGAAGCACGAAAAAAAAGAGATGGCTGGAATGCCGCCCCTGAAAATGTGCCACCCCAAGAACATGCTTGGTTTGCTGGTGCCTAGAGCCAGGCCTGGGTATACATAATGCTATGTCACATGCCATAGCTGGAACAATTGGTTTCAGATGGTCATGCAAGAAACCTGGACTTTCTGAAGAGGACTTTGATATGTCAATGAAAAAAGCAGAAGCATATAAGCCGGGAAATGTTTGAGAACATAAACGTCAGAAAGGCATTTTCCAGGCCATGGCAAAATGTGACCATGAGATCTAAATCAACTCCCTGGCCAATGAAGCAGAGGAACTGGAAGTTGCAAAGTATAACTGTCTGCCTCCTGCCTACAGAGCCATCCCATGATAAATAAGGCGATGGGTTTGTCACATCAGATTTTTCTCTAAATTTTCTTTTAGCTGTTTGTGCGGCTCCATCATCCAGGCACATCAGTTGTCAGGGAAGTCAGGGCCCTTGGCCATCTCTCTTAACCATGTTCTGTGGGTGGATGTCCAGAGCACAGCTTCAGAGGCACGTTTGTCAGTATGACAGCGATACCTTCACTTGATTCCCTGGTATAGAAGTCAGAGCGCAGACTCCTGCAGTGGCAGTAACAGCAATCAATGGGGTGACAAAGTCAACATATGACTTTTGTCTAGACAAGTCTATGATGTTTAGGTTACTTAAATAGGAAGTATCAGTTTTGTCCAAGCAGGGTCAGCAGTTAGGGTTAACTGATCTGTGAGGAAGCAAGAAGGGTATGAAATGTGTGTCATGAACTCATCTCCTGTCATGTAGCTATGAACTCAAAAAGGGGCCAGTTGTTGCATGTATTTTTCCAGTGAAAATGGGCTAGGTTTCATGAAGAATTTCATGGTGGGATGTGGATTTTCTTAGTGAAAATGGGCTGTTTTTAAGTGAAGAAGGGTTCACACTGAAAACTCATGGAAACTTATGGCTTCCACCCAATGTCAGTGCCCAAGTCACCATTGAATTTTTGTATTTTGAGTGGTGGGAACAGCAGTAACAGAGACAGCCACATTACAGTCTACCAGCAGCAAACTATTATGACCCACATATTTTGAACTCTGCAGATTTCTACATTAAAACAAATGTTCAGATATTCTCTGAGTAACATAGATCGTTTCTGGTGTTATGAATGAAAGGGCCAATCCTGAGTGCCTTACTCATGGTTAGCGTGTACAAGGTGCATACAACTCTGAGTAAACTGCGATATGTGCTCACGCCATACCTGGGGTGCAGAAATCCTATCTTCAGCGGTGCAACATACTCCTATCTGCCCGCTCCGTGGGCTAGCTCTCCTCATCCCCTTTTGGGTGGACTGGGCCTCAGAGCCAGAGGAATGAAGCAATTCTGATTGGCTCTTTATATGGGATGAGAAGCTCCTTGTGCCATTGTGTAACGGCCACCCACATTGTTGTCACCCAGCATACCAGAAAAATCACTTGTCATTAAAAAATCTTAATATAAGCCATAAACAGTAGAGTAGTGATATCTACAATTTAGGGTATGTCTACACTACTTGCCAGATTGGTGGGCAGTGATCAATCCAGCGGGAATAGATTTATCGTGTCTAGTCTAGATGTGATAAATCAACCCCCGAGCCCTCTCCCGTCGAATCCTGTACTCCAGTGCCAAGAGAGGCTCAAACAGAGTTGATGGGGGAGTAGCAACGGTTGACTCACCACAGTGAAGACACCACGGTAAGTCGATCTAAGTACGTCGACTTCAGCTACGTTATTCACGTAGCTTAAGTTGCATAACTTAGATCAATCTTCTCCCACCCCTCCCAGTGTAGACCAGGGCTTAGAGATGGCTCTGTACAGCATATGCCTCATCGGTCATGGTATCAAAGGCCTCCTGGTGAAGTGGACGGATGTTCAACACTTTGCAGGCTTGGTCCCTGTGTGCAGTGAGCTTCCTCAACTCCCATTGACTCAAAGGGTCACTCAGCTTCTTGCAAGATTAAAGGGCCCATAAGGGGCTTTCTGTGCTTTAACCAGAAAAAGGGGCCTACCCTATAAACACAATTTAAACTACCTTGCAGGAAACGGGCTATGAAGTTTAATCCTGTCGCTCCAGTCTAAGGGTGAACTCCTGTGCCCACTGAAGTCAATGGCAAAACTTCTATTGACTTCACTGAGGCCAGGACTTCCCCCTAGAGTGACTTATTGAAAGGGGGCATTTCATATTTTCTAATAAAAATTTGTATTGTTTTCTCCAAAGTCATGCAGTTGAAATTTGGACCCCTACTATGTAGTTACCAACACAAAGTCCCACAGTAACAACCCTTTGCCAAAATAGCCACTGATTGGCAGAATTAGAATCTGCATTTGATTTGCCCATGACAATTAAGATGATATCGTCACTAAGAGGACTTAACAGTAATTTCCATTGTTCTGTGCAGATATTTAATTCTGTTTTACGACTTTTCAGTTTAGTCATAATCAACTCACTGTCTCTTGGAGAATTGTGGTGTTTGTGATGACTTAATATTGACTGGGTTATTTCAGTGACAAAACATTTACTTGCTGAGATGGGGATTTGAGTGACTAATCCACCATCTTGCCTTAGTCCTGGTAGTTTCAAGGTTTTGCTCCCATAAATTGATGATATGTGATTGTTTTTGTACTGTGGGTGACTCAAATTTCAATTTCAACCATGCCATTTAGGCCCAGATCCTCCCAGGTATTTAAGCTCCTAACTTCCCATTAAATCAGTGGAAGGTAGGAGCCGACATACCTTTGGAGGATCTAGGCCTTAGGGCCCCTTACTTCAGTGACAGCAGGATCAGGCCCTTCATATTAACTTTAGAACATTGTAAAGCAGAAATGAGTTCAGCACTTTGGTGCCAGAGTCTGCAGACCTTTATTGATTACTTTACTGTGACTTCAGTGAGGTTCTCATATGAATAAAATGCTACTTGCTAAATGACTGGTACCTACAGAATGATTCAAAGCTTTAAAGTGCCTTTTCTTCTTCCTCCCATTTTTAGATTTTCATAAATAATGAGTGGCAAAATTCTGAGAGTGGGAACATGTTCCCAGTGTATAATCCATCGACAGGAGAGCAGATCTGTGAGATCCAGGAAGCTGACAAGGTAAAGTATCCCTGTGATATGGTTACAAGTGTACACTAGACCAAAACCTATATCTCTTACTAGTCCACTCCAGAATCCCCACTGATGATAGACCAATCTTTTATTAACCCCTGCCCCCATAGTATGATTATGGTATATTGTCTGTTCGGAAACTTCAGATACCAACTAATACTCTGTCAGTATTTACCTCAGGGCTTTATTGTTCCTTCCTCCTCAACAGGTTGATACGGACAAAGCAGTGAGAGCAGCTCGCCTTGCTTTCTCTCTAGGCTCAGTGTGGAGGAGAATGGATGCATCAGAAAGAGGCCGTCTCTTGGATAAACTCGCGGACTTGGTTGAAAGAGACAGGGCAATTCTAGCTGTAAGTGGTGTAGGGGAAAATCAAAAGTTGTTTTGTGTCTGAACTTTATATTCTGGGAGCAAATAAGTTCATAGATGTGAGTGACATTGGTGTCAGATTGGTAGTATGTCTGTATAGGTTTTCTATTGACTTAAATGGGCATTGGATCAGGCTCTGTGTGTGTGTGTAATGCTGACAGACCCCAGTCATCAGCGGACAGGATCGAACCTGGGACCTCTGGAGTTTAGTGCATGAGCCTCTACTGCATGAGCTAAAAGGTAACTTTGGCTGTTAGCTCAGGCTATAGAGCAAACTAATTTAATTTTCTCTCTTTAAGTGGTCTCAGTGCCACTAGATGGGACAGAACACCACATCCAGGAAGTGTGTGGATTACATGTGTATTTGTAACTTTGTGTTATGTTCTAAAATAAAAAAATGGAAAAATGCATAAATCCAATTGTGTGGTAATAATTAATAAAAGGATAGGTGAAATGCTATGCAGTAGTGAACCAGTAATGCAGTTTAGAAATTATGCTATTTAGCATATACATTAAGCTTATAAATTGCAGCATTGTTAATGTCATTTTCTGCATGTCAAGTGCTTTGGAACTAAGCTGGTGAACATCTTAATTCCAGCTTTGTCAACACTTAAATCATGTTACCACGAATGTATGCTGTAAAATCGCCATGGGGGAAAGGAAGTGGACAACAAACCAAGCTCACTGTGCCTGTCATTTGATTTGTATGTCTACAGCCAAATTCTTTGCTGATTTGCATCACAGGCAATGCTGCTGACTTCAGTTTGGGATGTAAGTCAGTACAGAATTAGGCCCCTACTCTTCTGTATACAAATTACATTTATGGTCTGTACCTTGTCATGTTTTCCACCTGCTATCTTATCTCCACTGTACCCATTCATAACAATTTCTGTTAGATAATGCTAACAGTTGAAAGTTAGTTAAGCTACTCAACATCTAAGGAAATTTTATTGGATTCTTTTCACTAAACAATCTTAGGGACCCTTAAGAGGATGCCTAATAAGATACTGTTATCAATGGGAAAATTGAATTAAAATAAGGCCCTTAGCTTGTTAAATTATGATCTTCCCTAGGGGAGAGCTTGTTTATTTGATGGTAATAAATAAGCTGGCTGTACACTATAGATATCCCAGGCCTCAACAGGGGTCTTGGCAGCCAGTTATAGAAAATTTTATATTCACATCAATTATATAAAGAGGAATACATCAATTCTTCTCTCTACGAAGTGAGATAGTTAATGCAGAGTTACAAAGAGCCCCTTCTCAGCTGTTATCATGAACATAGCAGGTCCTACTTTGACAGGCATTTTTATCTTGGATCCTGATTAAAGAAATGTTATGTTTATGTATTTGAACTAAACAAGTGACTATTAAGTGTATACACACACACTCTCACACTCTTAAAATCATAGGGATTTTAGGGGCTTTGAAAATTACTAGAATTTTTCAAGAAAAATTCTGTATGTTTCAGATCAGTTGAAATATTCAACAAAAGTTTTACCATGCAACTCTTGAGAAGTCTTTGTTCCTACTAATATTGCCACACACCCCCCACAATCCCCCCCAAAACAGTAGCAGTAAAAAGGGGTCTTAACAGCTATTGTGAAGTTCCTGATGTTGGGGGAAGCCTGGTTTGATCCTCATTACTACTTGTCTGTCAGTAGTGTCATTACGTGAGCGGTTGGAGTATTGCAGTCTGCATAGCCTGATGTGCTACTTTGCTCTTGTCCTCCAGACCATGGAATCGCTGAATAGTGGCAAACCCTTTCTGCAGGCTTTCTATGTAGATCTTCAGGGAGTCATCAAAACGCTGAGGTATTACGCAGGTTGGGCAGACAAGATTCATGGAATGACCATTCCTGTGGGTAAGTAGAATTCACAGAAGCAGCAAATTCTACCTGCAATATGATTCTTTTTTGAAATTTTATTTAAATATCTACACAAACACGTGGGCAAAATGGAGCACCCTTGAGACCTATTAGATTATGGAATAATCTCTTGTAGAAGGTGGAGGAAGCCCTACAATTGGATTACTTAAAATCAGATTGGAAAATGCACTAGATAATATGCTGTTGAGTACAGTATTAAACTGGCAGTAGGATGGACTAGATCACTTACTGTGATTAAAGTCAATGGAAAGCTTCACATGAACATCCAAAGGAATGTTTGGACCCCTATGTATGTGTACCATGAAATAAACTACAGATAGCTTTTGATAGCTATATTTAAATATAAATATAACTGTCAAGATGGATATTACGAACCCTGATGCATTTGAAAATATAGGCATAATTTGGGCAAATTCTGTGCATAAGCCTTCATGTAGCTCTCCTACTGAAGCTACGCCTTACTTTTCACCCCTATTGCCCCTGCTTCTCCAAACTTGTAGCCTTAGTTGTGCTCATTTGTGTGGTTTAAAATGGGCATTAGTAATACCCAGCATGCACCAGGATGTGACTATCCAACTCATTTTACTTGTTATTCAAACTGGATCCAAATTAATAGATACTTTGTGAGAGTTTGAAATTTCATTAGAGTGAAACATCCATAAATACAAGATACTTTTTTTTATGGTATCTGCTTCCTTCTGAGGTGCAGTGGGATCAGTAGTTAATAATGTGTGTGGGAGAAAAGCTGAGGTATAAGTGGTGGGGAGACCTTATTCTGCTCTTCTATTTTAGTAAAGAGGTAAGAAAATGTAGCTGAGTTTTCTTAGCTTTCATTTTTAGCTGACAACCCACTCCCTTTCCACTTTCTTTTGAAAGCATACTAATCTATGGTCTACAATGAGATTGCTTACAATGGGCTATGGCCCATCCATGACTGCAATTAGCAAATATCTCCAGTGGTTGGAGATGGGACATTAGATGGGGAGGGCTCTGAGTTACTACAGAGAATACTTTCCCAGGTAGCTGGCTGGTGGGTCTCACTCACATGCTCAGAGTCTAACTGATCACCATATTTGGAGTAGGGAAGGAATTTTCTCCAAAATCAGATTAGCGGGGACCCTAGGAGTTTTCACCTTCTTCTGCAGCATGAGGCATGAGTCACTTGCTGGTTTGAACTAGAGTAAATGCTGGAACCTTTATAACCTGAAATCTTTAAATCACAATTTGAGGACATCAGTAACTCAGCCAGAAGCTATGGGTCTGTGACAGAAGTAGGTGGGTTAGGTTCTGTGGCTTGCAATGTGTAGGTCAGACTAGATGATCCATGACAGTCCCTTGTGGCCTTAAAGTCTATGAGTCAGTGTATTTTCACTAAAGAAATGGCACTGTAACATTGGGTAAAAGCTCTTCTGTAAGGACTAAAGAAAATATTGCCACCAAATTCTGTGTGTCCTGCTTTCACTTAAAATTGACACAAGAAATAGTGCAGAGCACACCATAGATTCATATATTCAGCAAATTTCCTGCTCCCTAATCCCTTCTTCCCTAGTCAGTGAATGCCTACTCCTCACTTATGAGCCCAGCAGGAATACAGAACTTAAGTCGTTGAATAAGAGGCATTCCCAACTAGGGAGAACAAATATTCTGTTTATTCCAGTCTTTAAAAATGCAAACAACCAAAGACTGCAGGAAAGCAGCTGTAAAACTGAGTTTGATAGTGAAGTGGTCTGAGTTCCCGAGGCCACATTTTCAATAAGCCTCCCTAAATACAAACCACAATGGCCTGCACAATTACTGGTATTCATATCCTTGTGCAAATGAGGGATTTTCCAGACACAAATGGGTGAAATCTCAATTTCTGAGGGTGCAATTTGGCCTTTTTAAGCTAGCAAGGTTTTTCTCCCTGAATCTGATTCACCCCGTGTTACTCTGGTAGACTCATGGCTGTCAGTAGAGTTACATCAGTGTAAAGTTAGTTATGCTAGCCTAAAGCTGGAGTTATCCAGGGATGACTGTTTTCATAGTTACAGTCAACTTGTCAAAGGAAATCAGACATGACAATAAAACCCCAAATGATTACATTTCTTCCCCCACCCCGTCTGTTAAATGTGATAATGAATTAGACACCCTACCGTCCTCTGATGTTTATTTTTGACAAGGTTTTTCTTCTTTAAAACAACTACAGACTAGGGAGAGACAGGGAGGAAGGCACTGGATATAGGGGTGGCTAAGAAGGAAGAGTGTTAGTTAGAGTCACATTTGTTCTGGTCTCAGTGTTAGGGCTCCACCCTGCCCTTTGCTCCCTATTACAAAAACCTATTGATGTCAAGGACAGCAGAATCAGGCCCTGACTAGAAACTGTTAGATTAATAAAGCTATTTCAGACCAAAGTGTAGCTGTAGCTACAGTATATGCCATATCACAGGTTATAGAACCAATTCTGCTCTAGTTACATCCAGGCTATCACACAATGTGTTTCCAAGGCTGAATCTGTCATCTCTGTTTCCCATTTTTATATGTGCCACTATAAGAGCCATATGGTTACATAATAAACCTGCCATATTACCATATATGTGAAAACTAAATACCCATGACATGGTTTTACTCCTGTGAGAGATCTGGTTAAATACCCTTATGAAAGGTGTTCCAATACCAAAGCAGAGATCCCTGAATATAATTATGATTTTCTAATTGGAAAATTAAAAAAAAATAAAAATCTTTGGGCCAGATCCTCAGCTGCTGTGAACTGGTGGCTCTGTTAACGTCAGTGAGCTAGGCCAATTTACACCAGCTGAGGATATATTTTTTTAAAAATAACATGCTCTTTTCTTTAAACCTGTTTTAATACAACTTGAAAAAGAGACAAATTCAGTTTGTTTTTCTGCATTTATCTTAATGATTTGGTAGAAAAAAATAGGAGAGGTGTCAGATTAACAGCCTGGCTGAAGTCCCTTACCTACCAAATGGCTACAGTATGGACTGCAACAATGCAAGCTTCACACATTGTCCTGCCATATGCCTCCACCCTGACCTGGAGGTACCAACTCTAAGGGTTCTGCATTTCCTTCTTACTCCATGTGCAATTCTTATTCTTGCTGGTGAACATGCACTCCTGCAATATGTCCCATTTGAAACCAAGGGGATGACTTGTGTAGGTGTTCGCTAGCATGAGTAAATGGGCACTCAGTTTGGCTCTCAATTACCACACCCATTTGATCTCCAGTTTCTTTGCTTACTCCTTACAAAGTTGATTGATAATGAATGAGGTGGTGAACTTCGTGATACAGACGCTTGTCAGCTGAGACCTAGAGGGTGACCTACTTCAGCTCTCAAAGGACATCAGGCAGTGACAACTTCCATTTACTACTAATCTGGACTGGATTTGAATCAGTGGCCTAGATGTGGAATGCATATCCTGTTGCCATTCCCTCACGCCGGTCACAATCACAGGAACTTTACAAAGTATCTTTCACACATGAATTATGTTAGAAGTCATGAAATTGGTTAACAGGGATGATCCTTTTGGATCTCACAGCTATCCCTGGAGAGTCTCACCAAACCTAGATCTGTGCGTTTTCTGCTGAGTAATGGGTTAATAATGAATACAAAGATGTCTAATAATGGCTGCAGTACAACATACCAGAACCCTGTCTACCAGGGCTAATTCACCAGGGCTAATTTTGCTGATTTAAGGAGATCCCAGTGGGAAGCTTGTCCTTCAGGAGGGATGGCCAGAGCTAGTGAACAGCCAATTCGCCCTCCCATGGGGATTCAGCGTAAGCTGTCTCAAGTGACAACAGCTCACACTCCTGAAGAAGTTGCAGAAAGGTTCAGGTGCTGCAGAGATTAAAGTCAAGACCTTTGTGCCTGGCATAGATGGATCTTCTTTCAGTCACTTCGGTGTAGGTGTCAGATATACAGACCTCACTTTGGCAGTCTCCTGCCTGCTGACAGCTACTAGGAGAGCACTGGGGAGAGTGAGTGAGAATTATCACATTTTCACACCATCTTAAAGTACCAGTGTTTTCATTACTGTGAGGTTTATAAGTGTATATTAAAACTTAAAAGTTTCATTGTTGCCTGTGTAGTTTCTGAGCACAAGGGATTCGGGCTTTTTAACTATCATTGTTCAGTTAAAATGACTAACTTCATCAAACTTAGTTATTCCACCATTGCAAAAACTTGTTTTATGGTGTGCACCAGGAAGCCTAGCGATGCACCTTTGGCATTTCCAACTTCACCTTCACCCTCTGGGTAATTTGAAATCAGCAGTGATGGCTGAAGGAAATGTTATTAAACATCCCCAATAATTTTACCAGAATTGTGAGGTCCGTGGATGACCAACATTTAAAGTAGGTGTCAAAAATGGGCACTTATTCTGGAGTCTGGCAGAAGCCATGCAAACATGAGAGGGATCACTGTGAAGAAGACTCTGAGTGAGGGAAGAACGGGCCTTTTATGTCCAATCGAATTAGCCATGATGTGGATGACTTCGCAACCATGTTTGGGTTCATTGCAGCGTTACCTCATGGGCCACGAAGTAGTGCAATAATGATGACACAGGGATGGCCAAAACACAAATGGTGCTACTGCCCTGTTACTGTTATATTGTCGGAGGCTTTCTGCCTAGGATCAATTTATCTTGGTGTTAGCAAGCATAGGCTGGTATTTTCACCTCACACTTCTAAGATTCTTTTAAAAATATGCTCTAAATAGAGCATTGTGAAAGTTTTGAAATATAACCCAGTCTGTATAGTTCCTCCTGTTCTTTTCCTTCTGTCTAGGCCAAGCAGACCAAATTGATTATCAACCATCTTTCTTCTTCCTTCTCTGTGTTACACTCTGTTTCTCTCTCTCTCTTATCAATTAATCTCTCTCTCTCTCTCTCTCTCTCTGTGACTCTTTTCCTCTTTTGTCTCCCTCTGCTGCACATAACCTGCTGATAACTATTTTATAGCTAATATTCAGTTTCTGGTCTCTTGAAAACTTTGAAGCCAAATCCCAGCTGATTAATGTACAGTAGTGCTTCATGGGTATGTTTCCCCTACACAAAATGAAACAGACTTACAGAAACAAGTAAACTAAAAAATTTTGTTTCTAATCAAAGCTAAGCTGAAGCCTGTGTTTAAAACCAGGAAACTTTCTGGATTAGCCCATTTATTGTTACCAGATGTATGGGACCAAAGTCTGCTGCAGGTTCCCAAAATCATTCCGTGCTCTAATTTTTGCCTTTTCCCCCGAGATTGAGCCTAGGTACACTTCTCACCAGTCTTACCCATATTTAGCTGAAGTGATTCTGGTGCATAATCAGATGCCTATATTTGTAAATACATGTGTGTTCCTATAGACACAGACCCACTCAGAGACCTACAGCTCTAACCAGGGCAACGTGAGAGGTTGGCAGAGAGGAAAGATCAGACCCCCAGATCAGGGAGCTTTCAGATTTCTGTTTAGTTCTTGAAGTGACTCAGCTCACCCCCTTCACTGTAGTGATTTAGCTCAGGAGCCTGCCCCCACCACTAAATGAAACCTCCAGGCTGGGCACAGGTCTCATTTTAAAGCCTGGTACCTACCACATTTGGGTTTTGCCATCTTGGTTTTCAAGGCTGTAAAAATAATTGTCGGTGATTCAGAGAGACAAGGTGGGTGAGGTAATCTCTTTTATTGGACCAACTTCTGTTGGGTGAGAGAGACACAAGCTCTCAAACCACACAGAGCTCTTCCTCAGTGATTCAGAGGATTAATTTTTTCTTCTCTTCTTCCAGCCTGGAGGCAAGTAAGTGGCTTCCTTTGAGGCCACTGCCAAAACCTCTGTGGGTATGTCTACACTGCACTTAAAAACCCGCAGGTGCCAGTGCCAGCTGATTTGAGCTCTGGCTAAGGGGCTGTTTATCTGGAATGTAGACATTCGGGTTTGGGCTGGAGCAAGGTGGGAGGGTCCCAGATCTCATGCTGCAGCGAACAGCCCCTTAGCCCAAGCCCACAAGCCTGAGTCCACTGGCCCAGGCCAGCCACAGCTGCCTAGTTGCAGTGTAGACATACCCTTTGTGCACAGATTGTCCTCCTCTCTCCCAAGGAACCAAGCATGTCATCTTTGCATGTGGTGCAAACAATTGGGTTGCTTCAGATTTCCCACGCTAGCTCGCGAAAGATATTTCAGTGACTACTTTATTTCTTTTACTGCCATCAAAGGCTGATCCTTAAAGCTCTCCCCTCGCCCTTTTTTTTTTTTTTTGTTCTGCCAAGTCAAACTGCTCTTGAGACTAACCATTCTCATCTGTTTCAGATGGAGATTATTTTACATTTACAAGACATGAACCCATCGGAGTGTGTGGACAGATCATCCCTGTGAGTATCTCTGCTAGTGCCTTGTATTTATTTTCATTTGAACCAGCTCTCTTTAAAAGACACATAAAACATGGACCTCAGCTATGTGTGTTTTCCATTACGAAAAGAAGCTGAGCTCATATTGTTGACATATCTTTAACAGTCTCTCTGCAAATGCTTATTTGAACACGCTAATAGGGTTTTAGCTCTGGTATTAGGAGTTAAGTTCTCAAGTCATAGAATTCTCATGATTAAAACAAGCAAAGCAAAACACAGTGTTAATATGCTGTCATTGGTTATGGATGTTCGCACAACTTATGGAAAATTGATGCTTTGCTGTGGCAGTCATTTTTTATTTAGTTAGTTTTTACTGCAATTTAACAGACTCCTCCAAGTTCCTGGGACAATGTTATGTATTTTAATTCTGTTCTTTCCTGGTGTTTCTTTTTATAAAGCTTTTAGAAAAGAAGAAACTCCAGAAGACACATCGTTACAGTTAACATTGTGCAGATTATTAAAAACATGAAGGGTTTATTGTATTTGTTGCAAGGGAGAAGGACACTTATTATTTCATTCAATTCAATACTCTTTCCCCCCCTCCCCCCGTATGCACCCTCGGCAAACTCCTGTGATACATTGCATGGGAACTTCATTGAATAAGCATTCTTTTCAAAAGTACTGGTTAATGGTTTCTGGGAGAAATTTCAATGGGAGGCTCATGTACAGCTATTAAAATATGGTGCGGAAGCTTTTCCTTTACAAAGCATTGGGGAACTAATCAAGAATTTTTTGTTGATGTTGGTTTTTGTTTTATTCATGTCTACCACAAGCCCCTGAGCAGCCAGGGTGTGTTTGTAATGTGCAGCAATTCCAATAAAAAGGAGAAAACCCCAAAAGATGATTTTTAACAGTGTCAAGGCCTTTTTTCTCTTACTATTTACTATTCTATTTCTTTGTAAGAGGTGGCTCTTGTGGTTGGTACTCTATATGAACGCCTTGGGAAAGAGCAGGGCCGGCTCTAGGGTTTTTGCCTCCCCAAGCAGCAAAAAAAAAAAGCAGTGATCTGCAGCTCTACTGCCACCGCTTCAGTCTTCGGCAGCAATTTGGCGGCTGGTTCTTCCCTCCGAGACTTAGGGACTGAGGGACACGCCACCCTGGTGACTGAGGGACACACCACCAAATTGCTGCCGAAGACCAGGACATGCCGCCCCTCACCATTGGCCGCCCCAAGCAGCTGCTTGTTGGTCTGGTGCCTGGAGCCGGCCCTGGGAAGGAGCTCATAGTCTAAGCCCCTATCCTGCAAACGCCTACACATATTCTTAACTTGTAGTCACATGAGCTGCTCTGTGGAATGAGTGACTTCAATGGCAATAGACTTGTGCAAAGTTAAGCATGTGCCTAGGTGTTTGCAGGATCGGAACCTTAAAGCCCATTCCTAAGGCACTGGGCCCTTCCTGGGAGCTGCTCAGTGCCCTTAACTGACAAGTTCTGCTGAAGTCACTGGAAGCTGCGGGTACTGAACACTTGGCTGGAGGTGCCCAAGATCCTGAAGAATGCAGGATTGATTTACTTTATTTAGATTTGCACAAAAGTATAAAAGGGAACCTTATCCAAGGCACCTGCAATGTATTACAAAAATAAAACTGAACAGCCAGCACTACACAAAACTTCCCTCCCTGCTCCAGATCTAACCCCCATCAAAACCTACTCTCCACTGTAGCCTTGAATGCTGCAGTATACCCTGAATGTTAACAAACCCAGGCCATTTGGGGCCAGAGTGCGAACTTCTCCCTGACCTGAGATCCCCTCATGGAGAGCACTCTATTGCTGAGCTCCTCTCTTTTAAATGAAGGGGGATCCAGCTCAGGTGCTGCTGCTGATCACAGCTGTGGCATCACGACACAAGGAGAGAGGAGATCCAGTAGGTAGAAAGGTCCTAGGCCAGAATCCAGCTGTAAATTAGGCCCTAACAGCACAGTCCAAACCCATTTCCACATAATCCATTACATATGATTTATGCAGATATGTAGGTTGAAGCTTTATTTATTTTGATTTTTAGTGTCTTACCTAGCAAAACCTTCCTGGAGAAGGATGAGGAAAGACCTTGCAAGGTTCCTAAGTAGGGATGCCTATTTTCACCCTGCCGCATTTTGCACTATAAAACTCTTCAGAGCTTTACTGCAAGAGGCAACAGAAGTGCAGGCTGTCAGCATACTGTTGGCCCAATGTCTCCACTCCCAGGCTTATATACTGGTGATGGAATTAAAACATCACTCTGTCTCCAAAGTTTATAAACAACTGAGGGGGGAAAAAATTGGGTGTTCAGTGAAGGAAAGACATTTGTGTATTTTTTCAAGCTTGCCAGGGGCTAGCGAGAGGTCTGTGAGAGTGGCAGCTGATGTGCATCATGCAGTAACACCTTCTAGCTAGTGGTTGACTCTTCATGACTGATATTTCTATTTTCTTCCAAGTGAGATTATTATAGTTACAGCTATGAGTTCAGTGCTGCAAACACAGACGTGAATAACTTTACCCACATGAAATCAACGGGACTGCTCATGTGAGTAAAGTAACTTACATGGATAAGTGTTTGCAGGATCAGGCCCAAATGCAGAAGGTCCGATACCTTTGATTATTGCTACCAGATGAAATCCTGGCCATTTTGTGCAGCAAATAAATATAATGGGCCAAATGTTCTGCTGCGGTAAATTGGAATCCTTCAGTTGAAGTCAATGGAGTTGCACAAATTTACACCAGCAGATAATCTGGCTGCACCAATTTATCGTCTCTATTTTTCTTGTGTGTTTCATACCAATTGTTCAACAAGAACTTGCAATGAAACCAACACAGATAGCTGACTGTCTTTTTGTCTCTGCTATTTCCATGGCAATGATCTGTAAACACGTTACAACTTCCTCGGTAAATAAATAGACAATACAGACTCCTGTTCTTTTTGTGGATACAGATTAACACGGCTGCTACTCTGAAACTTGAGTGCTGATACTGTAGAGATATTGGGAGAGATGTGGGGGGAATTATTTCTTATAATCCCATCAGTTAATTATGTATGGGTTTGCCTAGAAATGTTATGGATTTCTTAAAAAGCATTCAAGGATTCAAAATCTATCTAGCTATATATAATATAAAAATCTCTGGCACTGATGCAAAATAGTTCTTTCTGAACACCACAGAGCCAGGAGGTATTTGTCCTGGGGGGCGACGGTGGAAAGAGGTGCCAATCACAAAATAGTCAATGAAATTAAAAGCTCTGATTAAAAAAATTGACGTATAACCCAAAATTCTTTTTGAGAAGATAGGGGGCGGAGGTTATAATTCTTTGAGTAGAGGAGAAAGAAGAACTGAAAGGTCACTGTTGCCTCTTTCTTAATGGTGGTAATTAAAAAAACCCTTGCTTTGTGCTGGGAAAGATTTATGTTGAGGATAAGCCTGAGAAATCTGTGAGGTAGCAGCTTGACATCTTGAAAACAAAGCACCACTGCAATATTTTTCCATCTATCAACTTTTATTTTTTCCTACAGTGGAACTTCCCCCTGCTGATGTTTGCATGGAAGATTGCCCCAGCTCTGTGCTGTGGCAATACAGTAGTTATTAAACCAGCAGAGCAAACACCACTCAGTGCACTTTATATGGGAGCCCTCATCAAGGAGGTAAGAATAATTGACAGGAATAATGTCTCTGGCTCTCCTTACAGCTGAGGAACTACCACAGCATGTCTAGTTCAATATGCCTGGTCAATTTTCACAAACCACGTTTCCTCTAATTCTGTTTTGCTAGGCTGGCTTTCCACCAGGAGTAATCAATATTTTGCCAGGATTTGGTCCAACTGCAGGCGCAGCGATAGTTTCTCACATTGGCATAGATAAAATTGCTTTTACTGGATCTACTGAGGTAAGTGTATTCTAAAATATGTTACTGTAAGATATCAATCCAGAAAATATTTGGGAACGACAGCCAAGCTGATGACTGAAGTTCCTCTGGGTCATCCAGCAGAAAGAATATACCCACACAAGAGTGGTCTGTCCTTCCCAGCTAAATCTACATATTATCACACTACCAAAGCAGAGGTGTCAGTTTCCCCTTAACACCTGCTCTACCAAATACCATGGCACAAGAAGAATATGTGGAAAAATATTGCTAGGATTTCCTATGGGCTTGTGAGGATATGAATTAGGACACATGGGTAGATAGATTGTGTAGTATAAGCCACAGGGTGCACAAGTCCCTCTTTGGTGTCCATAATCTGCATGACCTAGAAGCTACTGAAGAGGTTAATTCTGAAGAGAACAGTTTTAATCTATATAAAAGAGACTGAACCAATCAGAACAGTGACTTTGCCTAACTCTCAAATATGTGCAAAGACCACTGTTATCATTCAGGAGTTGGGGATAGTAGAGGTACTGCAGGCTGATGCCACTAGAAAAGGGTCCTTGTCTCTCAGTCTGAGGAAAGGAAAAAAGGAAACTAGAAGGAGAGGAATCTCAATGGGAGTTTAAGGATTGGTAATATTTAGAGAGTGCTAAGAACAGGCTCTGTTCCATTGAGACTTTGACAGACCATTGTATGGGCAGATCCTACGATTCCAGGGGTCTGTTCCCTCCTTGATATGTGTACGTGACTTCCACTAGGCTCAATGGGTATTTTGTGTGCATCAAGGGTAGACTACACTCCGTAGTGAGATAGATTTGCTCTTGGTGTGAGATTATAACCTGATCCAGCAGCCCTTATATGCAGGCATGGTAACTCTCACTGAAGTCACTGGGAAACTTGTGCGTGCAATGACTGCAGGATCAGGCTAACGTATTACTTTTAATACTTTTTGGTGCTATACAATCTATAATAAATCTTAGGTACCACAGTGTATGGGCCTACATTGTCAGTATAATGTATATGCAATTGTGTGCCTAGTTTGCACACACAATTACCTTGCAGAAAATTACCATGTGTAATTGTGTGTGGATTTTTATTAAAATTTAGGTTATAATATACAAAAAGTAACAAAGTCAATTGCAACAAACATCAGATTCCAGATTACTTTTGAGAAATTGCAACAATTTCATAACAACTCCTGTTCTGTAAGCAATTTACCTTAGCACCATAGAATATTGGAAATTTTAATATGAGGTCTGTCTCTCCCCCTTCTTCTCCTCCCCCCCCATAAATTAAGTTGAAACAATTGTTTTCACAAAGGTATGTGGTCTGTGTTTAAGATAAATATTCTATTATACAGGATGTTGCGCTGTTTGGAGGAGAAATAATACAGATGGGTTAGGTTTCAAAGTTGTCTTTTGTAGCCAAAATAAATTTTTATTGTAGTTCAAGACAGCTTTAGTTTTAATAGGCGTTTAAAACTCAAAAGCTGTGGGTTTTATACTAACTCAGTGCCTACCTTTAAAAGCCTTACTAATAGGAAGTGAAAAGCATTACTGAGATGAAAAAGCAATTCTCTAAGAACCTAAAGCAAGAACAGATGGAACATTTTAATGCAGAGTTAGTGTAAACTGTTCCATATTGTTTCTGATTTCCTGTAACACTGAATTCTTGTAACAGCAAGTCAACATTGTAACATTTTAGACATGGTCCTGTAATATCAATGGTTATACAGAGCATCAGACTTCTCAGAAACTGTTTTCACATTTTTTAACGAAATAAACATGGAAATGTTTTGTGTGTCTACTCTTATCTACAGCAGGTCAGTTGTATATTCCAGTGATGTGGTTTCCTACAGCTATCAGATACACTCAGAGCCAGAATATTCCATTCCCACAGCTCTTCCAGGTGTTAGCACAGGCAGTTAATATTTTAGCTCTAACAAGTTAATGATAAAACCTATTAGAAGAAAAGCAAAGTTATTCAAGTTTAAGTGCCTGAAGCATGGGTTTTTCTCAGCTCTCCACCACTAGAACCTCTTGCTTATACAGTAAACAATTCATATTTTCCTGTACAAGCTAATTAAGCTCTCCAACTGCCTGCAAAAAAAGTGTGTTTGCAGAATCTGAATTAATTGGGTTTTATTGTGTCTTTTTCAGCAGTGTTCCTTTAAGGAGGGTTGGGGGAAGAGGTCATTCTTGGTACAATTTCGTAAATAATAAAAACTCAACAAACAAAAGAAATAAGACTAAAAGAGTCCAAGTGGATGACCATGACTCCATGCTGGAGTCCATTGTGAGGGCTCAAGTCTAGGTCTGTACAATGATGACAATTTTTTCCTCATATTTTGACTTCAATCTCTAACTCATTTAGGCCCCACTTCAGGGAAGCACTGAAGCACGTACTTTATATCCATGTCTGTTCAAGACAATGCATCAGAACATGCTTTAACTTTAAGCATATGCTTAAGTTCTGTCTTGAATAGGGATGCTTTCCTCAATTAGCGCTATAAACGACATCTCTCATTTTCCTCTCCTAAACTGAGATAGCCAATATGATCCCAGTTGACTGGAGTGATAAAAGGCTTCTGTTCTCTCAGTAAACAATGTAACTCATGATAATAGCAATGGAATGCACATTGAATCCAGAGAACTATCCTCCCCCCACTCCTCGAGAACTTGGCAGAGCCAAACTTCTGGTTTGAGCCAAACTCATTTTACAGTCCACCACTCATTCCCTTCTGCAGCACAGCATGAAGGGGAGTAAAATAGGGTTGCCAACCCTTCAGGATTGTCCTGGAGCCTCCAAGAATGAAAGATTAGTATTTAAATAAAGATTATGTCTTGTGTTGAAACCTCCAGGAATACATACAACCAAAACTGGCAACCCTAGCTCAGTAAATCACTCAGTTAATCACATAGTAAAGGAGTCAGGGGTATACATATGGGTCAGGTGGCCACATGCTATGTCTTCTGTCACTGTAAAGCCGCCAGCATGCCATATTACACAAGCTCTGCTCTGTGAAAGTTGGGGTGCGTGGTTTGATGTGCCAGCTGCAGACAGAGTTAGAAAGAAGTGATTGTATTTGTCATTCTCAAGTTTCAGATTGGTAGCTGTGTTAGTCTAACAGCAAAAAGAATGAGGAGTACTTGTGGCACCTTAGAGACTCACAAATTTATTTGGGCATAAGTTTTCGTGGGCTGAAACCTTCATCAGATGCATGGAGTGGAAAATACAGTATGAAGATATATATATATACAGAGAACATGAAAAAAATGAGAGTTGCCATGCCAGCTCTAACAAGACAGTCCCTCACTCTCACAGATCTTGGGAGACAGGCCAGTTCTCGCTTACAGACAGCCCCTCAACCTGAAGCAAATACTCACCAGCAACCATACACCACACAACAAAAACACTAACCCAGGAACCTATCCTTGCAACAAAGCCCATGCCAACTCTGTCCACATATCTGTTCAAGGGACACCACCATACGACCTAATCACATCAGCCACACCATCAGGGGCTCATTCACCTGCACAACTACCAATGTGATATATGCCATCATGTGCCAGCAGTGCCCCTCTGCCATGTACATTGGCCAAACCGGACAGTCTCTATGCAACAGAATAAATGGACACAAATCAGATGTCAAGAATTATAACATTCAAAAATCAGTCGGAGAAGACTTTAACCTCCCTGGACACTCAATTACACACCTAAAAGTCGCAATTCTTCAACAAAAAAACTTCAAAAACAAGAGTCCAATAAGAAACTGCAGAACTAGAATTGATTTGCAAACTGGACACCATTAAATTAGGGCTTGAATAAAGACTGGGAGTGGATGGGTCATTACACAAACTAAAAACTATTTCCTCATGCTAATTTTTCCCCTATTGTTACTCACACCTTCTTGTCAACTGTTTGAAACGGGTCATCCTGATTATCACTACAAAAGTTTTTTTTCTCCTGCTGATAATATCCCACCTTAATTGATTAGTCTTGTTAGAGTTGGTATGGCAACCCCCATTTTTGGGGGGATGATGGAGTCCTCAGTACCCCCTCCCTCCCTCCATGAGCGTCCGTTTGAGTCTCTGGCTTCCCGTTACGCTTGTCACGCAGCACTGTGTAGTCTGTAGATTTTTTTTTCAAACGCTTTGGCATTTCGTTTTCTGTAATGGAGCTCTGATAGAACAGATTTGTCTCCTCATACAGCAGTCAGATCCAGTATCTCCCGTACGGTCCATGCTGGAGCTCTTTTTGGATTTGGGACTGCATTGCCCCCCGTGCTGATCAGAGCTCCACGCTGGGCAAACAGGAAATGAAAATCAAAATTTCGTGGGGCTTTTCCTGTTTACCTGGCCACTGCTTCCAAGCTGAGATTGCTGTCCAGAGCGGTCACAGTGGTGCACTGTGGGATACCACCCGGAGGCCAATACCATCAATTTGCGGCCACACTAACCCTAATCCGATATGGTAATACCAATTTTAGCGCTACTCCTCTCATCGGGGAGGAGTACAGAAACCGATTTAAAGAGCCCTTTATATCGATATAAAGGGCCTTGTAGTGTGGACGAGTACAGCGTTAAATCGGTTTAATGCTGCTAAAATCAGTTTAAACGCGTAGTGTAGTCCAGGCCTAAGGTGCCATAAGTACTCCTTATTCTTCATTCTCAATTTATATTTCAAATTGCCACATAAATTAATCATGTACTCAGCAGCATTGACTGCATCTCCATAATCTTCAGTGGAGCCGGTAATGCCTGGCCACAATGGAAAAGACAGTGGATAGTTGGCATCCACAAACCCCTCATCCAATCCTTCTGAAGGCCTACATTCCCACTGGCTTCACCTCATAGAATTAAGGAACCATGAGGCAGACATTTTTGCAAGTGTGCCTTTCACAGGTCTTTATGTGGAAAGGGGGACATTTGTCCCTAACAGGAAGTTTAATTCAGATTAGAGAGGAGAAGAATCCATGCAGAACTTGCTATTGCACTTGAATCAATCAAAATATGAACTAGTCATTTCATGATGGCTCAGGTGTTAGGTTTGTGATTGTTTTGTTGAGCAGTTTGTACTCTCCGGTTCATCTCGGACTCTTGGGCACTTTGAGAATTTTTTAAAATGTCACATGTGCAGAATCCATCTTCCCTTCATGGGTGTAGTTTGGGGAGGCCAGGGGGTTTTGCCCCTCCCAAACTGCAAGCCTCGGGCAGGCATGGAATTTGCCTCCCCTATGCATGGCCCCTTTGGCCTGATTGGAGCTGCCCCCACCCCAAATATAAGGTCAAACTATGCCTATGCTTCCCTTTCGTCTTCCCATCCCATGAATAATGTTTTCCCTGATACTATCACTATTCCCTTCCCCCATCCCCTTTCCTTCATGGCTCATCTCATGCACAAAACAGTGATCCTTCACCTCTTTCATCCCGCACACCACTTTGCAAGACAAACATACCTCCATGGATCACCTCCTCTCCTAATCCCCCAATGCATGGTTCTCAATGGTTCATTAGGAAAAATTCTCCAGACCATTGGTGGTTTATGAACTATGCTTTGAGAATCAATGCACTGAAGGAAAAAAATTATACTGAGCACAAGGTCCAGATTTGGAACATTTTGCCATGGTCCCTTTAGGTTTCAGCAGCGCTGTTGGCTTCTCTGCGTGCACTGGTTTATACTCTTCAACAGCCTGCTTGATGGGAGGATTTTTAACAAGGTTGGTTGTTTTTATTAGGTAATTTTTTATGAATCAGACCCCAGTTGTGTCCCTTCTCAATTACTGCAAACTTCTCCTCTCTGGCCCCATTGACACCCTATTTCTCCCCCACCACCTCGGTCAAATGTTAGCTGCCAAATGGGACCTTCCTCACCAATTGAGCTGACCATGTCACCACCTATTTGTATTCCCTCAGGGGCTCCCACTACTTTGAGTTTACAGGTCTCCTCCTTGCTTTCACAGCTCTTTGTGACTCCGCTCTTGCCACCTACCTCATGGGTTTGGTTTCCTGTCATATTTCCCTCACCCTCTCTGCCTGACCATTGGTGCCAGTCCAGGGTGAAATCCTTGACCTGTTGAAGCCAGTGGGAGCTTTGCCATTGACTTTAGTTGGGCCAGGATTTCACCCCAGTTGCCCTGTTTGTTTCACATAACCATCTCCATTTTTTCTATGCCACCCTCTGTTTGATTTCCTCACCATCTCACTACCTTATCCACATTTACATCACTTTTAAAAATACAGTTCTCCCAGGAGGCCCACAAGGAGTGATTATGTTAAAGTTACATACAATCAAATGATCTTTTAAAAAGTTAAGGTATCCGAAGCTCTGGATTTCCCAGTGTGTCCCTGTACTTGCCTTTAGATGCTAGTTCTTTAGAGCAGGAGATATCTTCATTTTTGATCACTTTACAGGTCTCTGTAGGTTGTCAACACTAGATAATGCAGTATTAATGGTGGACAGAAGTGAGAATTGAAGACTGATCCAAAAGCATCTTTAACGTTTTTTTCACCATATGGAATGGGGTCATGTATTAACTGAGCCATTATCACACAATTCTCTTCTCTTTCCCTATAGTAAAATGAACTGCTGCAGCCATTGTTTACAACAACATACATTCTTGTGAGGGGGCAACAATTTACATATATCTCAAATGCAGAGCGGTAGTTCTTCCTCTTCCTAAGATCTTCTGATTCTTTAAAGACAGGTTCTCTAAATAGTGAGGGGGAAAGGGCTCAGAAAGGCAGAAAAGCTGTTATTGTAGCTGCCAGCCAAATTCTGGAGCCACCAAAAATGCCTGTGTTATTGAATGCACTAAAACATTAACTTCATATTTACAACCACAACACATTGTACGTTCAAAAATGGAGGGGGTTGAGGCCAGGTTGAGAATCAGGCCCTCTATGTTACATTTACTAAACTAGTAATAGTATTATCATCATAAGATACTAACACAACTAATCCAATGTCTATCTGTATATAAAGCATGAGTTCTTGTAAGGACATATAGGACTAATATTATCTAATGAATCAAGGAAAAGGTATAGTACTGTAGTTGGTAAGTATATAGTCAATAGAAGGATGAAAACAATACAATATAGATTAGAAATGTAGTGACAAGGGGAAGCTTTTAATATAAATTTGCATGTTGCTACATATTACCCAGCAGTTTTCTCAGCAAATGTTTAATGTGTATCAATAACTCCTGTTCAAAAACAAATGTTTTTGCCTCCAAATTTGAATTGGTTTGCAACTCCATCCGGTTTTTACATGCTCTCAAGATGATAGGAATCACAGATAGCATGCTAAACATTTGAAGCACTGGCCAACAAGAAATGTATTTTAGGTGGCTGGTTTCCATGCTGTTCAAGCTAAACCTCATTAAAAAGCAGACAGAGTAACTCAGATTAAAGATATGATTCAGTTCTATGTTCATGCAGTTATGTGCATAAGTCAAATAAATATTCAATAAATGGGTTTGGATGCCTATGTAAACACAAGGTCCATAAACAACTTCAATAAAACCCAACAAAGCGTTCTGCATTTTGCTTGGCAGAGTGTTTTCTTTATGCAGTTAGATTAACAAACCATGATCTCATCGTTAGTCAACAAGATACTAGAGAGACCATCAAAGCAAGCTACAGGAGAGTCAAGATTGATTCATGCCAAACAAATGTTTGTAGCTAACAGCTGTATTACCATTGATTCTAATTTACTCAGCAGGATTCTCCTTTCATTTCCTAAGTGAGATGAATGTCATGTTGCATGATATAGACAGCATGTCTACCTACTGCATGAGTAATGAGTTGTGTCAGCTTCTTGTATCATAAAATATTTCCTTGTTTTTGGATCTTCTTGAAGGATTATGTCCTGGTTTTTCTTCCACTAACAATAAAATTCTTAGAGGCGTGTGTTCCACTGAAATGTCCAATACAGGAGGGTTTGGGAAGGATATATTATAACTCACTCATAATTTAGCTTAAGCCCTCTTGATAATTTTTGTCACTCATTCTGCTGGTCAACTTGTGCTTCCTGAATGACTAGGATACCTGAAATAAAACCATTCTTTTTTCTTTCCTTATTGCATTTGGTGGAGAGCTAGGAAGTTGTCCTTCTTCCAGATGTGAAATAAGGACACATACCAAAAGCTGCTCTTGTCCACTTTAGGATTGTGAAGTTCACTAATCTTTGCTGGTTTGAGGACAGTCCCCAAGGTCCCCACTTCAGAAGCAGAGTACTTCATGTGGTCAAACAGTGTTATACTGAGTGATCTGGAGACAATCTGGAACCAAAGTTCACACAAAATAAGCAACATCTCAGCTTTAAAGGTTTTGTCAAAAAATCCCACTGAATTCTTTTACCTCAGAAGTTTAAAGGGATAAACTGACCCTGCTGTGTGAATCCAAGGATTATAGGTAGTGTTTACTTGATTCTTAGATCACTAAAAAGCCTCAAAACATCGAGAGGTTCAGGTCAGAGGAGCACCTGAACATTCAAATGCACTATTCAGGACTGGAGTGGAAACCTCACAGGACTAGGGCTTTGTTTTGGTTTTTGTGATGGGGGAAGAGGTTTTGAGATTTCCAGGGTTTTAGTAAGATTAGAAATTACAGCTTTTCTTGTATGATTTTGAAACTTCCACTTCTGTCTGGAATCAGAAAGCACAGAGGCAGATGAAAATAAAATTTAATGGGTGCAATAGCTTACCCAAAACTCAACCCTCTAAAAGAATCTGGGTAAAGTTTTGGATCTCATCCCAAACTGGTTTGCACACTCCTATTTAATATGTGACTAGATGAATCTCTTCTAATAAGAAAGACTGAGCATTCAAAAACAAAAAACAAAGCAAACTATTGAATGCTTCTGTCAATTATTTAATTAATACAAAGAAAACAGCAATCAGTTTAATAATTTAACACTTTTAGGGACTGCAATTCAAGTAGCTGTTTTGAACAGAGGTGTCTTGTACAGCTGGGTGTCCCATTCCCCCCGGGCCCCGCCAACCACCCACCACCACCCCTCACCCCACATAACAGATTGTTTTCTTTGAGATGAGCCAAATTACATCTACCCACACCCTCCATGCAGTTTACAGGGTTATGGTACTTCACAACTTATCCAGGGATACTCCTGATATCTATCTTGCTGCCTATTCAAAACAAGGATGGGGAGTTGAGGTTTTCTGTGCCAACATTCCTGCTGATTAATCAGCTCAGCTCCATTATCTGTGGGGGAGTCCTCGTTTCCAAAGTTCCCTCGCTGCGCTGCATTGCCTGTTGGAAGTTCACAGATATAGCTAAGAGACACCACAGGGAACATGAACTAAAAGACTACAGGGACTGGAACGCTATCACTTATCCCTTGGTAACTCTCGCTGTGGATGAAGAGAGAAATGAAAAAGGCTCTTTTTCTCAATAACTAATCACAGCCCCAGTACCCTCCTTAAGGCTCCCCTCATGCCATGAGTGCACAGAGCACCGTACGGGCTGAACAAAATGCCAGTGCTTACTAGCAGCATGCCCCATAGTAAGTGGCTTTGTGGCTTACCCCTCATAAGCGTGAATTTATTCTCAGTGTTAAGGCTGAAGTGAGACTCTCTGTTAAGCTTATACTTGGAACGTTGACAACCTCTTTATATTAAAGACAACACATTTCCAAATTAGGACCATGGTCTCCCGCCCCTTTGGACCTATAACATTTGGCAACCAGGGCCGGATTTCCAATTAGGCACAATAGACACGTGCCTAGAGGCACCGGCATTCTCAGGGTTCCATAAAGTTAAAAGAGGGTTAAAAGTTTCATTTTTTACTGAAAACATTGGGGTGCTGAAGATGCTGTGCCTAGGGGCATGTAAGGTGTAAATCCGGCCCTGTTGGCAACCACTTGTTTTGCCAGATGTTTTAAACTTTTTTGTAAACTAGTCACAAATATTGTGACATTAAAATGGAAACGGTGTGTGTGTGTGTGTGTGTGTGTGTGTGTGTGTGTGTGTGTGTGTGATATTCTGCTTTTTGTTTGTATTGTGATTTTGGGGTGGAACTAATTAATTATTGGTCTTTCAAAGAGGGAAGCTGAAGACATAAGGCTGCAGAGTGCCATTAGCTAGCACCGACTATAATGGCCAGGCTCTAGCTGATTTTCAAATGTACATTTCATAACCGTTTGGGAGATGTTGGGATTTCTAAGTGACGTGTTACACATAGTCAGTGTGGCCTGGCTGTCAGTCACACATAGTGGTAAAATCAGCTCCAATTAAGGGGATATGTAAGGAATTTCATGATAATGTCAGCACTCCATTTCATCATTAGAGGTAAAGAAAAGATACTGAAGTTAATTTATTTTTTAAAAATCCACAGTCAAACTTGATAGTGGCATTGCCAGATACCCAGTTAATCACTGAGTTACAGGGAATGGTTGACAATTCCCTAATTATCCTGTGGGCTTTTTTCTTTGTTTTTTCTGGTGGGGGCCCTGGGTTCTATTTCATTTGCTTTATGAGTACTCCAGTGCTGGCTTAACTTTCTCCAGCAGACTGACTTTAATTCTGCAGGTCAGCTTCTCTCCCATTAACCCCTTAATGCTGGCACTCACAATCACTTGGCCCTCTGTATAGAAGTTTAACATTGAGAAATATCAGCAGTAGGTCCTGCAGCACAATCAAAGCGTAGATGAAAGTTTTAGCTGCTGATAGGAGTTTTGCACAAGGAAAGACTGATTTCTAATGGCTGGAAAGAAGAATTGGGAATCAAAATGCATGCGTACATGTGTGTCAGCCAGCTCCTGACTTGCGGTGTGACCGTGGGCACGTAATTTAGACCCACATTCTCATAGGCTTTTAGGCATCTAACTCCTTAGTTGCCTAAATACTTTTGAGGAGCTGAGCCTTAGGCCCTAATTCAACAAAGCACTTAAGAACATGCTTAAGTGTATCCCTTTTCAGCAGAGCACTGAACCCTGTACTCATGTTTTACTATATCAGGGCCTTAATCTCCCCGTGACTGTTTCCCAAACCTACAAAATAGGCATAATAATACAGTCTGAACAATGGAAACCACGCAGAAATCTGGTTAAACTAGTTATTGGGGATTTCCCCAGCCCAGGGGAATCTCCAGGGAACATAGAGCAGGTGTTACTAGCTCCATGCTATGCAACCCTTCTGACATTGGCATAGGTGGCATGTCATAGGTATGGCTAGCAGAAGGTGGGGGTGGTCACGCTAGTGCTGCACTTTATTGATCCTCACCTGCAGAGTCATCTCTTCGGGCTGCTCCAAACTACACCAGGGGGTGCATTTGCCTCCAATGGCCCTTGGGATTGAGAAGGAGCAAAGGGATCTCAAAACCAGCTTTGACTCCCACCCTTACTACCTGTTCTAGCTGTGATGCAGCTTAGTATCTGGCCTGGTATGTGTGTGCTGTATTTTGCCTGTGCAATCCTTCTGTAACTACTGTATGCTGTTAATCCTATATATAATGCAGCTAATTTTAAAATGATGTGATATTCTCTGGTTTATAATTTCACTCTTCAAATTAGTTTAATTCTTTGGGGACTAAAAATTGAATGTTTGAGAGGGTGTGTGTGTATATACACACACACACATTCCTCAGAATTTATTTGGCTAACAATCTGGAAAATGTCAGTGTTCAGAGTAGATTGCAATAAATTACAATACAATTAAAGTAATCGTATTACTAATTGCTGTACTGTATAAAAGAAGCATGATGGTGCTTATTACTAAAGAAGAACTTAATGCCTTCTGCACTAGTACAAGTGATCTTTTTTCAATATCAGCAGAAAGCGGTCAGCCGAAACCTCTTGTTAATGGTATAGAAAACCCTTTGCACTTACTCCATATAGAATTAAAAAACTGGCTTCTGTAATAAGTCATTCCAGTTACACAGATTTCAGCTTAATTCTCCTATTGATCCTGGCAATAAAAAGACAGAAGAAAATGATCACTAAGCCAGGCTTTTCCCCAGCTCCAAAATATACGCTGCCGTGCCCAGTCTCGTGCAAGAAGGTTTATTTTCTTAAGAGAAGCCAGCAGACGAACACAAAAACAGTCTTTTAAGTCATTCCTTAGCCTTAGGCTTCAGGTCCCCCCCCGCCCCTCCTACCCTGAGGGTCTCTGGTGCTCCTGGCAGTTTCCCAGTTTCAGTCAGCTCTGCTCCCTTCCTGGAGCAGCAGCCCCAAGCCACCTGACCCCTTGCCCTAGGGACCCAGCACCCAAGTTAGCTCTACTCCACATAACTTCTTTGCCCCTGCCCACCGCTACCACCATCCAAAATGCCCTTCATGGGCCCAGCTGTAGCCCAGCCCTCTTTAATTGGCTGGATTGGACTCACCGACTCTGGTCCAGAGGCACTAGGCTTACTCTATCCCTAGGGACTAGCTACCCTGTGAGTGACAAGAACCCAAACCCATTTCAGCACAGCTATTGAAGGGGCGTGCCTATTGACAGGTTTGTCCCATGTCTTGGCCACCCTCCAGTTCTGGGAAAGGCCTGGTAAGTTGTCTCTTTCTTACATGAATCTGTGGATTTGAAGAACCTGCTGGATTATTTAATAGTTGTGTCCCACTGATATCCAGAGCTTGCTAGTGCAGTTAACTGTATGACGGCATAGTGTGTAAAATGTTTCTCCATTTCCTTTCAGGTTGGGAAGCTGATTCAAGAAGCAGCTGGAAGGAGTAATTTGAAGAGAGTAACTCTGGAGCTGGGAGGGAAGAGCCCCAACATCATTTTTGCAGATGCTGATTGTAAGTAAACACTTACACATTCTCCTTAAATCTGACAATGATAATACAATCCATGCAGTATTCCTTTTACTATGTGATTTGATTGTATATTTTACACTCCTCATGAACTTCTTAATTTGCAATGTGCTGCAGAATTGTGCATTGACAAAACATAACTGCCTTTGTCAGAGCCTCAGAGGGTAGCTGGAGGTTTGGCAGCTAGGTAAGGTGTGTGCAGCTGAGAGTTAGAATGTAAGAATGGCCATACTGGGTCAGTATCCTGTCCATCCAGATCAGTATCCTGTCTTCTGACAGTGGCCAATGCCAGATCCCCAGAGGCAATGAACAGAACAGGCAATCATCGAGTGATCCAGCCCCTCTTGCCCACTCTGGCGCACAAGTACTAGGCCAGATATTTAGGAGTTTTGGCACCTTAGAAGTTCCGGGCAGCATTTTAGGATTGTGGGATCAGGGGCGGCTTTAGCTTTTTTGCCGCCCCAAGCACGGCAGGCAGACTGCCTTTGGCGGCTTGCCTGCGAGAGGTCCCCAGTCCCGCGGCTTCGGCGTACTCGCCACTGAATTGCCACCAAGTCTGCGGGACTGGCGGACCCCCCACAGGCAAGCCGCCAAAGGCTGCCTGACTGCCGCCCTCGCAGGGACCAGCAGGGCACCCCCCTGCAGCTTGCCGCCCCAGGCACACACTTGCTGCGCTGGTGCCTGGAGCCACTGGTGTGTCGGATAAGCACATTAGCTGGAAGTTTCTGCTAAAATGTTCAGCAATTAAGTAGTTAAAGTGTTGACATTTACATTGTTCAGCAGGAGGTTTTAAAGTTAACACCTTATTATAATGAATGAGTCAGTTCACACCTTGCTTTGAGCTATTGTTTCAGGCTGCTGTTCAGACACACTGCACTCATTGCACTTTTGAAAAGCTTTCTTTGGCTTTCTTTACATTGACAAAAATACACACCCTGAAAGACCAAAGTTCTGTCGATGAAAAGCACCGGTGTGAACAGCACTTTATCTGCAGGAGCACTCCCCTGCCGACAAAGCTACTACCACTCCTTGGGAGTGGAGAGCTCTCTCCCGCTGACAAACAGCAGCTACACTGCACGGCTTTTAGCAGCACAGCTACAGTGGCACAGCTGTGTCGCTAAAAGGTGCGTAGTGTAGACAAATTCTTTGCTATCATAGGGTCTAGAAATTTAGGGGTTTTAACTAAACAAGAAAAAGCAGTGCCACATGCCGATCAACAGAAGGATACAACACTATGTCCACTTTCAAAGCTTTCAGATAGGCTCTGCAAGATTAGGATAAAGTTGAAGAACTCTCAACTACAGAGAGCTAGTTGGTATGTGGAAAAGTTACCAACTCTACTGATATACAGTACTTATACAACTACAGTTATCCTGGTATAAAACCTGGGTGGACACACTTATTCAGGTAGAAGAATGGCTTTTATCACGTTAATCCCCGTCCCAAGTGACAAACTACAGTGGCATAAGGGCCTCCACATAGAGAGTTTACCATGTAACTATAACTGTTTCAATTCACACCTTAGATCGGGGTCGGCAACCTTTCAGAAGTGGTGTGCCGAGTCTTCATTTATTCACTCTAATTTAAGGTTTCGCGTGCCAGTAATAAATTTTAACATTTTTAGAAGATCTCTTTCTATAAGTATATACTATATAAATAAACTATTGTTGTATGTAAAGTAAATAAGGTTTTTTTAAAATGTTTAAGAAGATTCATTTAAAATTAAATTAAAATGCAGAGCCCCCTGGACTGGTGTGAGTGCCACTGAAAATCAGCTCGCGTGCCGCCTTTGGCACATGTGCCATAGGTTGCCTATCCCTGCCTTAGATTATACACCCAAAAAAGTTCCAATGCAGACAAGGCCTCAAGTCTTGCTATGCACAGACTTTCACTGATTTAACTCAGCCAGTGCAAACCCATTTACGGACACCCTTATGTTGGTTTGAGAAGTTTAATTTGAATTATTTAATGCTATTCCTATAAAGCTATTTCTAAAAAAAAGCTAAATTTAATTAAGTGATTTAAACTGAAATTGTCCACGTGCTTTTTACAACCAGTTTAACTAATGTGGCTGAAATCACATCTTACATTGAAGCCGGTGCCACTAGGCATGTAGACAAAACTTGACAGAATTTTCCTGGATTGGGACAAATGGTTCTGCCAAAAGCTTTGTGATTTTAGGTAACCTGAAACAAGCAGCCAAAATATTAATTAATCCATCTCTACAATTAACACCCTTCAACAGTTGTCCAGTTCTTGCTCAAAGCTACAGTTTTCACAGACAATTGACAGGCGACAACTTATTCTCCTTCCAAGCACTTATTACAGATCCCATATGCCATAAATGTTTCCAGAGCTTCTTTCCCTTCTTTCCCCTATATTCTGCTTGTCCTACAGAGAAATTTAAATATAAAGTACAGTTATGTTCACAGTGTATCATACACAACAGAGGATCAATAGCAGGTTTTGGTCTCCTTGCAAATATACTACTAGCACCCAACCTGAGATTTTAAGACACTAGTTAAACATTGAAGAGATTTTGCTGGCTGTTACAAAGGAACTGTTTAATCTGTTTACAGAACAACGTGTGTGAAAGTTTGCTGATAGCGTGGCAAAGCCATAGAAACTATACTATTCTTTGAAAAGCTACAAGAGGATGGTTACAGCCCTTCGGAGCGCAAAACTATGTTAAGAAAAGAAAAAGGAAATCAGTTAACCAGTTCTAATTGCTATTGTTCTCAATCTTTGTGGATTCTTCTTGGGAGAATTTGAATGAGTTTCAGGAAACAGTCTGAATTACTTTTTCAAGATGATGGCGAAAAGGAAACACATTTGACATGTTTCTTAGACAGGGTATTCAAAGATGTTCTGAAAATAAAGCATTGTTGTTGTTTTTTAAATCCCCACATTGATCATAATCTACACCAAATTTCAAAGTGCTGCAACTGACGAGGGGTAATGGCTACCTTTGTTGGACATTACTGCTTAATAAGGTGGTATTTTTAATCTTTATAAAGACACATGAAATACAATGAGGGCCAAATTCTGTTCTAGGAATCTGTTGCTCTCAAATAACCAAGGGTGCAATTTTTGTCCCTATATACCTGATTTTCCTCCCACTGGTGTACAGGAGTAACTCCCCGGAAGTCACTAGCATTTCAGTAATGTCAAACCTCATGTAAATGAGAGAAAAATTATACCCTAATAGTCTATAGCATTTGATCTCTTAAATTTAAAACACATATTGTGTACCATGTTTTCACCAGGATTGTTACATAAAATAAAATGAATCCTCATGTATAGGACCATACCGCAGTAATGTGTTTTTAATTTTTTGTAAACCAAATCCTGTAATTCTGCTATGAAGTTATAAAAACTTAACACTAAATAATATGTCTGATGCTGGCTACAATAGCAGTGTGTGAATTACTTCTCACAGCAGTGTGTGGCTGTCTTGGTTTTGTAGTGGACTATGCTGTGGAACAAGCTCACCAGGGGGTCTTCTTCAATCAAGGACAATGTTGCACTGCAGGCTCACGAATTTACGTAGAAGAGTCGATCTACGAGGAGTTTGTTAGAAGAAGTGTCGAACGTGCCAAGAGAAGAATAGTGGGGAGTCCTTTTGACCCAACTACGGAACAAGGTCCCCAGGTAACGAGTAATGCATCAGCTCTTCATGACACATGGGCACTGCATAGAGCGTATGGTGGTGCCTGTTTAGCACTGAGGTTCTCATTCAAACCACAGCATGTTTTGTGGCCAATGAATGCATGACTTGTTGTGGTACACAGGGATTGAAATAACAAGCATTTCTAAAAGTATAGTTCCAAAGGGGCCAACCTTATCTACTGCAGTGCAGAAGTAGGTCTCTCCCCCTTCATGAAAAGTCACATTCGCATTATATTTGAGCATACTGGCAAATTCTACAAAGTGTGCTTCATAGAATTAAAGGTAGATTCTGTCCTACACTGTGCACCTCCAAGCTGCACTATGAGCACATGCAATGGAGAGGCAGACTCCCAGAAGTCTCTGCTCTATGCTGTCGTCCTTCAAAAAGTTCATAGTGCCATAATTGTGATTGTTGATCTCCAAAAAGGGGTGAGTTTTGAACAAAAATTAGGCAGATTTGGAAAAATATCTAAATTGCACTAAAAATTACCTATAAATACCTAATTGTAATTAACCCCCCCTGGTTGGGTCATTTGTAGGACATCTGGACCTAAAGGCATGACCCATCTACCAACTGAACAAAAGGCTCAGCTTCATTAGATGGAAGGCAGTAGCAGACTTATTAGCCTCGATATGGCGGGACAAAGACCATATAGGGTTAATTTGGGTTATGCTATTCTTTGAGATGGGGAAGTCAATAGGAGTTGCAGGTATTTAGTACCTCTCAATTTTGAGCCAAAGTGAGCATATCTCAGACTCATTCTGGTTTGTAGTCGAGAGTACTATCAAGCAGTAGAACTAACCCGGTTTCTTCAACCTTTAAGATTGATAAGAAACAGTATAACAAGATACTGGAACTTATCCAAAGTGGCATTACAGAAGGTGCAAAACTCGAATGTGGAGGTAAAGGACTAGGAAGAAAGGGTTTCTTCATTGAACCTACGGTGTTTTCCAATGTAACAGATGACATGCGGATTGCCAAGGAAGAGGTATCCACAAATTTCTTCTCTGGGGCACAATCATCATAAATTTGTGTCTAAACAGGATTTATTTTATTTTATTTATTTGAGGATATAAAAGTCTTAGAGTTGGAATTTACTGCTGTAAATGGAATATGGATCTTGCTGGGCAATGGTGTGCGTCTCAATACCCTTTAGGGGTAGAGAAGCTCTCAGCACCTGTTTGGGTAAAGAATCTGTCTTAGTTAGCCAAGTTCTAGAGCTGATAAAAGAGAAAAGGAAGTGGATGGGATTCATTGAGTGGCTGCTCTTCCTAGGGCTCTGCTTTGGGAAAGCTCACACAGTTTTGCAGGGAGCTGGTGTCGCTAATAAATATTCCTTTTGGAATTGGTAAAGAGTAAAACAGGAAAAGGGAGACAGCTGGAAAAAATGGGGATTTTTATCCCAAAGCTGTTTTACAAATTAACCATTAATCTCTGTTGCAGATCTTTGGGCCTGTTCAAGAAATACTGAGATTTAAAACAATGGATGAAGTTATAGAGAGAGCCAACAATTCAGATTTTGGACTGGTAGCTGCTGTCTTTACAAATGACATAAACAAGGCCCTGACAGTCTCATCAGCAATGCAAGCTGGGACAGTCTGGTAAGGCAGCAGTCACCATGCATTCCTGCTGTTGGAGATAAGGAGTTTGACTCACCATTGTGCCACCCTAGTTTTCCACCCTTTCCCAGGCCCAATCTAGATATCTACTAACCGGAGAGGTAAAAGTGTTTTGCCATCACCCCACCCAGTTTACTTGTGTATTGTGCCTTCCCCATCTTCTTTAGATTGTAAACTCAGCCACTGGCATGCTGGTAGGCACTGCTGAACAACAAATAATAGGAAATCATCATTATCATCCTAATAAAATAAAAATAATGTCCTGTGTTGTTTTCAGAATGGAGGAACCCTGTTAGATTTTTCTGATGAACACACCAATAATAATGCAGTTGCTGATGTTAAAGTACATACATCAAGAAAACAACAGGCACCCACTGTCCCTAATCCTTAGGGATTGACAAGCTCCATTTCTGAGGGCTAACGACAGCATGTAATTTGATACGTCAGAACTGGATAAACTAGAGAGCCCAGAGGAAATCAGGTGGAAAAAGACAATTTCAAATCTAATAGCAAAGTGTTACAAGGTGGCATTGAGATTTGTTAACAATTAACAATTAACAGTTTGTTACTGAAGCTGAATTCAAGCTACTTTACTTTTTCCATCAACATCTGAGGAGCTGACCCTGCTCCCTTTCGAAGACAATGGGAGTTATGTCATTGTCTGCACTGGGAGCAGGATTATGCTCATAAAAGATAAACTGCTTATGTTTCTTTTATGATTGAAGTTACTTAGTTACTACAAATAGTTGGCTAGTGTCCTTACTTCTATGAGTTTAGTCCTCCCAACTGGATTCCCAAATACATAACTGACAATGCACCAGATTTAGCTCCTTTTCTTTTGACAGGATAAATTGTTACAATGCCTTAAATGCCCAGAGTCCTTTTGGAGGGTTCAAAATGTCTGGCAATGGGAGAGAAATGTAAGTATCATATTATTGCCTTCTAAACTTTGCTCAGATAAACAAGTAAGGAAACATTGTGAATTTTTAGCATGAAAATGACAGAGATAGTCTACCTGATGAGCATGGTATAAGAAGACAGGGATCAGGGGCGGCTCCAGGCCCCAGCATGCCAAGCACGTGCTTGGGGTGGCGTGCCACAGGGGGGACTCTGCTGGTTGCCAGGAGGGCGGCAGGCAGGCTGCCTTCGGCAGCATGCCTGCGGGAGGTCCACCAGAGCTGTGGGACCGGCGACCAGCAGAGCGCCCCACGCGGCATGCCGCCGTGCTTGGGGCGGCGAAATGTCTAGAACTGCCCCTGACAGGGATACTCATGTCTTGGTTGTATATACATTTGGTTTGCCGGGCCCTATTATTTTTCCCTTGGAGATTTTGGAACAGCAAGGTGACTTAGCGGGACTGTCTTCTCATTCCTAAAGAGAATGGAAGTTTCCAAATATCGCCCTGATCCAGGAGATTTTTCCTCAGACATATTAACTGGCAATTTTCTGGGAAGATTCCCATGTTGTCATTCTTCTGCCATATTGCTTGTCTCCTTAGCTGTAACTCTTTGTATTCTTTCTGTCTCCACTGTTGTTTGCCACAGTTCCCAATACTGGACCACCTGCATGTAATTAAAGTGCTATTTATCTCTTCCAGATTTAACAATGTTAAATGAAATCAGGCCTACACTAACGTGACTCTATTAACACTTCCTAAAAAAAATCCCCCTTCTGTTATGGAATATTTGTCTTCTTTCCTAATTCAGTTGGAAGTAAATGGCAGATCTCTTGGAGTGGAATCCCACCCTTAATCCTCTTCTTACCATACCTTGTTTAACATCCTACCAGTATTAAACCCTCATGGAAATAGCAAGATATTTTATCAATTGTGTATGCAGCACATTTGATTATGTTTTTGTTAATATATATGTATAACAGGCAAATTCCTGTGCAGAGGGCACGTGAACCACTTAAGTCCCATTTAATCCCTGAAAATAGCTTGTGGCTGACTACACATTCAGCAGTAAAATCAAAATAAGGTCAAACACTTTCAAACTAAATATGGTGAAGTAGAGTCTGTTCCATAAAATGGCTCTATGCAGATAGATATATCTTCCCTTGTTAAGAACCACTTAGCAGAACTCATTCATGAGTCAGACTGTTCTCAGGATATCTATGCCTACACTGGAAGTGCTGCAACGGGGTCGCAGAAGCGCTGAAGTGTAGACAGGGGTTCTTCCATCACCATAATAAATCCATCTCTCAACCCCTGGGGCTTAGGCTGGCTTAATTACATCACACAGGGTGTGAAAATTTTCAAGGCTCTGAGTAGTTAAGCCAACCTAACTCTGTCGTGTAGATCAGCCCTCAAACTGGCTAATTCTTATAATTGTGAAAATATTCCAAAAACACTGAGCACAATAGAGCATACTTAGTAGTACCTTTATTGAATGGGACGACCTGTGAGAGTAAAGATATTCATGTGTACTTAGAGGGAGATTTTGGAGCACACAAAGGGCAGATGCATAACCCAACCTTTACTGAAAATCAATGGGAGTTGGGCACTTAATTCCCATTCGTGCCTTTGAAAATCTCTCCCACAGAAAATAATGTTTAAATCTGATATAATATTTGTCTCCCCCAAGAAAAGACACCTGATGACAATTCTGCTGTGAGTTATCTTTCTAAGCATTTAAGAATCATCTGACCAGGGTCCATCATGTCTTTTATTCTCTCTCCCCGCCCCATGTGCACACACACATTTTACCGCAATGTCAAGGTTTCAATGTTAACATCACAAGGTCAAGGAATGAAAACAGTGAAGGTTCTAACAATGTTAATTTTGCTATGTTGGCATCCATGTGTTTTACTGCACAAACAGTAGTAAGCTTCACATGTTATTAGAAAAATAGAACTAGGAAACATATTATATAACATGTGCATCACAACTGAGTTAATATTATATTAGAGTTAGGTAATAACTGTGTCACCTTAATGTTGCATTAGCAAGATTTGATTTAGGCTTTGCATTTCATTTCCTAAATTTTTCCGCTATTTTTTCATAGGTAGGAAAGAGTGAAAATCAATACTTGAGGGCTGCTACACCAGTTTTACACTCACTTTGCACAGGGGTACCTGATGACACAAAGTGAAAAGCTGTGGAGAATCAGACCTTACATACATATGAGATTCAGGTCTATTGTCTACTAAGGCTGCCCCTTTACGATGCTCTGGAAGTGTAAAGAGGCCTTAAAGTGGTCTTAAGTTACAGTTACATTCCTATTAAGGCCCCTTTACACCGCCAGAGTGCTATGAAGGTGACCTCTTGTAAATGAGAATCAGGCTCATCATATTTAGTATGGCCAAATTAAATTAAAAATGACCCAAAGAAAGACTTTCTGATTTCAGTCCAAACTTTCCCAAAGGAAGTTCAGTTCTACTTCAGCCTCATTGTCTATCATTGAGTTAATTTGTAAGGTCTAGATTGAGCTTTTCAGCTTGGTCCTGCATACAGGGCAATGCCCAGCTGCACTGCTCAGAAGGAGCCAAGAAGAAATATCCCTGGGTCACAGTTCCTTTCCTGATTGTCTCTTGTTCTTGGGGAGAGGGAGAGAGGGAGCATATATTATTTCACCCATTTTTGGAGTGCAGCTTACTTCCCCCCTCAGGCCTGATCAGCTGATAGATGGGAATGGAATGATGGCTCTGACCACTCCCTGCACATTGACTCCTCCATTTCCCCTCTGCAAAAATTGGGTGTGCAACAACAGCTCTCTCCTCGGTTAGGCCTGCGCATGGCCGTGCACTGGGGCTTTCTTCCTGCTCCGTACTCCCCTGTATGGCTATATTAGAGGTAGGGACAATCAAGATAAGGTTATAAAGGGGCATCAACTTCCTGGTAGCTCTAGGACTCCTCACATTTGTCTACCTTCTCAAGTTCAAAACAGAAAAGGGGAAAAAAAAGGTTGTGAAGGCCCATATCACCCCCCATTGTTTTGTTTGCTAGACCAGAACAAGACAGCGGCTGGCAATTGTGGTATATAAAGGCTCTGGAGTCTATTCTGGCTGGGTTAACTATTGACTCAAAAATGTGTCCGAGGGGTATTTGCAGCCAAGTTTCAGCCCTACTGAATCAAGCAGAAATTTTCACACAGAGTGACTTATTAGCATTAGTTCTTCAGCTCCATGGAGCTCTCTGTGACAGCCTCTACTGAGCCTTTGGAGAATGGCTCTGTGGCTCAGCTAAATTTGATAAATGTTTTGGTCATTGTGCAGAAGACAAATCTGGGGACTTTCTGTTGCAAGGTGTGGGAGTTTGTCCAATTGAATGTGCAACTTAATTGTGAAGAATCCTCATTAGTTCATTTCTCTTCCTATACTTAGTTTCTACTAATTCATACAATGCTGACTGAAACATCAGTCTGACTGAGTTAAATATCAACTGGCTAAGTCAGGTGTAAGCTTTACTGTGCCAACAGGCATGTTGGAAGGGTTTCAAAACTGCAGGTGGGGGTGAAATGACCTGATAAATATCAACATCTCTGCACAAATGAATTAACACTCCAAAGGGAGGTCAGAAGGGTCTCCCCCCGGAGAAACATTTGTGTGTAAAAATGTACACTTTGGAAATAAATTCAGAACAGGCTATGCAACATCAGGAGCATACCCAAGGGTTTTATAGTGGACAGCCTCTGAATAATAACCCCCTTCCTCTTTTGAAAGCAACATTTATTAAAAGGGGGATTCAGGAGAGTCCCCCTGGAATTTTCTTAATGGTGCAATTTAGGATTCCATTCTGCGCTCTTGCATAAGGAAGAAGGGAAGCTCCAAATGCCAAACAAACTCACATGAAGTGCAGTTACAGGAATTCTCTAGGTTTAATCCTTACAAATAAGGAAACTAAACTCAGTGCAGCCTCTTGCAGGGAGACAAAGGGTCTAAACAAGGAGCAAATGCCCCTACGCCTGGAGAGCCTATGTTTGAGACTTCTAGTACCAAGCCAGGTCAAAAAGATGCTCAACTCATGTACTTAGATTGTAAACTCTCAGGGGCAGAGCCTATTTTTGTGTCTCAACACAAGAGGCCCCCAATTCCATGACTGCAATGCTAATATCAAATAATGACTTGTCAGTCACCCCAAATGTATGGAGAGGAAAGGAAACGAGCTGTTCCTGAGAGAGAAAAGGATTAGAGTCATGCAGTGTCCACACTAGAGACTTAGCAGAATTGCCCAAGAGAGGAGCTGGGCCAGAGCCAGTTACAGAAGAATCTATCACCAATAGCTTAATCTCCATATTTCCCAAGTAGTGGATGTAGCCAGCAGTATCCAATCCCAGGTGGATGAGAGTAACTAACCTTTAAGAGCTTATAGGCTCAGTTAAGTGTCACTGTGCCAGGGCTAAAAGGGTTTCTGGCTACTGGACATCTGGGTAGGTTGAACTCTGGAGTGGAGTACGTGTTAATGCCCTAAATTCCTGCTGCTAGGTGTTTCCTCAGTCTCAGCCTCTGTAACTGCTGCTACCACCCTCCCTACTCATTGGACAGGAACGAGCAGGGATAGAAGACAGGCAGGTCAGGGTTGAACACAGCTCTAGTTTAGGGATATGAGTAGTTCCATTTTCCTGCCATTCATTCCTTGACTTCTCTTTGTAGAGTGCTAACACAGGTGCCAGTTGTGCTGTTCGTTCTTGGCATGTGGCTATTTTTCCTCCAGGACCTGGGAGGGATGGAGACTATCAATTCATTTTGCATGGCTCCATCAATGGACAGTGGGTGCTTCTAGTCACTACTATCCTAGACAGGATTCATAGTGGCTCCACACCTCATTACCAAACCCTGGAGCCATCCATACTCTTCCTTTCTCAAACTGGGACTTGACAGTCAGTGGTTTTAGAAGATAAAATGAACCTTAATCCAGTGTTAAATACACAATATAATAATGCAACTGTGCTTTGGTGTTCAAGTTATATCATGACTTCATCAAATAACCTTCTACTACATATTATGGCTAGATAAGGAACTAATGCATGGACATGAGTTGATAGGCTACAATTTGTTTTCTAGGGGTGAATGTGGATTGAGAGAATATTCTGAAGTTAAAACTGTGACAATAAAGATTCCTCAAAAGAATTCCTAAGAAGATGAAGGAGCATGTTGTGCAGAACAACATGTGATGCCACCCTCAATATTCCTTATGGGACCAGCACTCAGGAATAAAAAGTGTTGTTACGCAGTATATATTTAAGATATTAGGTTACAACATATATACCAGGCACATAATTGCATACAAAATGCAAACCAACTCTGTATTGTTTCATAGCACTCCACTGGGAACCCCCCCCTTTTTTTGTAAATCAAATCGTGCAGCAAGAGTTAAAATTGCAATTGGATACTATTTAATAACTGTACCACTATAACTCTGTTAGTTACACACACAACAATCCTTTGCATACATATGCAAAAAAGGCAAGTTGTTTTAAAATCATTTTCTCAAACAAGGCTGGATTGGGCTGATATTCTTATATGGTGCTTTGCTACAGATCTCATTTGGAGGCCACCATTTTAGCCATACACAACTGACCAAGTATCACTGATGTTCTTTAATAACCAAAATTGAACTATTTTGAATTGGAGCCAGCCAGTATGATACATTGGCAACTTTGCAATCAGCATGATATTTTGAAATGGTTAGATTTGGGGGAACTAATTTATTAAATGAATTACTAAATTTGGAAGGATTCTAGTTAGCAATGAGGTTTGGTTTTCATGAATACACGGAGATGATCTGATATTCATAGTGCATCTTAACAGTTATTTTATGTCTTATTATAGGTACCAGCTCACTTATAAGATTTTTATAAAGTTTTACCATCCTCCCACAAGTGCATGGCTGGATGGGCAGGAGATCCCAAAGGCTATACAAAACTAGTTCAGCTTTCTAGCCCCCCCACCCCCTGCCGCGTGCCATGAAATATCTGCATAGACTGACTCTGCAGGCTCCTTGGCCAGCAAACGACTCGTGATTACAGCAGATGTTTCAACTTTGGCCCGTTGGGAAACTGTGATGTATTCATTAGCGTTGGAAAAACCTGCCCGACAAGCTTGATTTTACAAAAAGATGGCTTGCCATCCTCACCCTGCCAGTGAGCCCCAGAAAAGCTTAATTGCTGCTAGTGGACTTTTCATTGATTACACTTGTGTTTTGACACAGCATCAGAACAAGAGCAAGCCTATTTAAAAGTGAGACATTTACAGTACACTGCCACACCCGATGGTTCCAGAATCCCTCCTGATTCCCAGTTAACAAACTGAACATAAACTCATCAGTCTTTGTCTTTTTCTTCTTTCCATTTGCAGAGTAACACTCAAGAGCCAGTTTGGGGGAGTCTGGGGGGGGGGGCGGAGTGTTTTATGTTAACAACATTTATTTAAAAGTACAGTAAATATCCTACTGTAGGTACATTATGTGGAGTGTAAGGACAGAATTATAGCCTCATGTGTTTAACAGTTTGTTTCCTAACCATAGGCCAAGGTGCTGAGCACTCTGGGCCCAATCCAGCAAATCATTTAGGCACTTACTTAACTTTTACATATTGACTTCGGAGGGGTACGCCTGTGGCTGAAGTTAAGCCTGTCCTTAAATGCTTTGCTGAGTCAGGACCCAAGTGCCCAGCATCTTCCGGCACTGAACCCCAAATGCATTTTGTATTTATAATTCATGCCATTTCCTGTGTGTGGTTTTTATGTACTATGTAACATGCTGTTATTCACAAGTGACAGTACATTCACAGACAGAGCTGAAACCAAGTATTCCTGAGTTGTTACATGTGAATGTCATGTACTCCTACTGTAGCTATGCCAGAGTAAAATAAACATACAGCAAATAACAAATTAGTTATCTTTTTAATTGCAGTATAAAATGTGAAAAAGGAGATTTTATTTCTTTTCTGCTATTTACTTAAAAACAAAACAAAAACAAAAAAAGAAAAGAAACCTGTGCTAGCAATAAGCATTTATATTGTGTATTCTTCTGTATTATTTGTGTGTTTTGTATGTCTCTGTGTTATTTCAATTAAATTCAGGTAAATAATATACAGCTGCCATTCCCCCCCGCCCCCCGCAACTTTTGTCACTGTTGCTACATTTGACGTACATGAGTTTGTGAAAACACTTTTTTGAACAATGTACCATCTGCATGTAGTCAACAAAACATTTTTTCCAATCCCTGCAAGCCTTTGTTACAGTTTATCATGTATATAGTTATGTTATTAAAAAAAGTAAAAGGATATGAAATATTTTCTATGAAGTTTTCCATTAAAAAGGTTTAGAGAAAGATTTTGTAGCCTGCGAGAGTTCTTTGTTGTTGATGGAGCCAGGAGGGAAAAAAGCATTACATTAGTGAAGGGACTGCTCTCACAGTAGCTTTATTTTCATTTGCAAAAGTGAATGAAGTAAATGGCCAATTATGTTTTTTGGAATATTTTTGCAGCTGTATAGAAAAAAAACCCTGTGAATTGTGGATCCAGGTCACAGCCAAAGTTCATCCTCGCCCTCTGTGCTCATAAAGTTTAGCTATCAGTGACAGTCTGAAATCATTTGAACCAGTGGGGCATCCTTGCAAACTGTTGCATCGCAGCTTGAGTTTTGGATAAAGTTTTTAAAAAAATGATGATGGCTTTACTTTCCCAATGAGTCACAGATACCAATAAATTAACACCACAATCACTTATGGACTGATATTCCATTGGCCTTTAGTCTCTAAAGCCAAAAAGGGGCAGTTTGAATGTCACAGCACTTCACAAGCAGTAGAATTTGCATTCTATGGTATGTACAACTCCCCCACAAACAATTGGACAATCCCTTAAATTCCTCACATATTTCATTGCCCAGACCAGTGCCCATGTTTTGAAAAATTGCCTATTTTGCTAAGATAAAATAGATATGGTTACATCACTTGGCTTGGCAGAATTCAATTTTTGTTTTTTAAAAATAATTTTGATGTACCATATCAATTTTTTAAGCTTTTTAATCAATTTAAATTTTCACATTTGTGCAAAATTATGGGGTTTAAGCATTTTTTTTTCAAAGCAATTTTAATTCACGGTTGTGGGAAATTCCAGGGAGGAGGTCAGACAATAATTACTTAATCTCACAGTAGATACTAAGAGTCAACAAGTTAAAAATTTGACTGTTAAAACACAAATTATCAACATCATATATCAACAGCTATAAAGTAATGATCCTTAACTCAAATGGTAGCAAGTTTTGCAAGCAGCATTTTTCTTACTCTACCTAGCTGTAAATTTTTATCATGATCAATGGAAATATTTTTTCAGTTTGTGTGTGTACAGTGAAATCGACATTTCCTGACATTGAGCAATAAAAATTGAATCCCTCCACACCTAACAATTGAGAATACGTAGACTAAACAGAAAATACTGGGGTAATGTGATTTATTTAAATACATTTTTAAGGGTGACCATTATACACTGGGAACCTCTAATAGGATGGGAAAAGAGGAACCACTTGATGGGGAAGTTGTTTTATTGGAATAGCAACTAAATTGCAATATGAGAGAAAAGGACACAGTTATTGACAAATACTGGGAATCAGGAATGTTTTTAAATGTTGCAGGGCTTCACTTCCACTTACTGCAGTAGGTAACCTGCAATAAGTTACCATGGACATACATATGGACAGTCAACACTTCCCGCTGTATCTCCATATTGATGTGTGTTCTGTTAAGCTAACGAGAGCAGCGTTCTGACTGCACTGTGCAGCCACAAATTGCTCACACAAGCAATGGAAAGTTGATGTAAAGAAAAACAGAATAGGGCCCAATCCTGTACCACTGATACCAATGGAAGTTTTGCCATTCGACATCACTGTGTGAAGAATCCAGTCCATGTAGCCCTTAATTAAAACAAGCTAAACTAGCAAATGCCAAATGAGTATGGGTGCCTGCCAGAACAGTGAGAGTAAACACATTACCACACATACTATACTGCAGAAATGCTTAGTTTTAAAAGCTGTGCAGTCAGAATTTGGAAATGATTTTAGCATTTCCATGCACAGATCTTTGGGAGGAGGCTATAAGATGAGGAATGCATACTCCCCCCCGCCCCTCCCCGAGGTTTCCACACACACTGAGTGGTGAAAATATTTTAATGGAAGTGACAATTTTAACAATGCACTGTTAGTATGTATATAGACGGTATCTAGCACTAAGACAGTCCCTGTCTCAAAGAGCTTAAATCGCTAAAGGGAAAATGGTGCCACAGCAAGATGAAGTGACTGCCCTAAGGACACAGCAGCAGATCAGCGGCTGAGCTGAGAACAGGTCTCCTGAGCGATGAAGAGGGACATTGAGAGGGGGAAAACCATATGGAGAAAGAATTTTTTTTTAAATAAAAGCTAAATATGTTTAGCAAGGCAGACATAAAACCATGAACAAATACTTGAAGGACGTAACCACTGCAAAGGGAGAGGAATTACATGGTGCACATAGGGGTCTATGTAGGAATGATTTAGTCTGACTACCAGCACGTATTTTCTAAAGAGTGAACTGCAGGCTCCTGTGGATTGCCTCCCAAGGAAGAGCATGGAAGCCCCAGCACAGGCCTTTTAAAACTGACCTGGAGTATTGCATTGGACAATGTACAATATGGGAGAAACCTCAGCTGGCAGGGAGGGGAACTGGCCAGACCAGCCAGCATCTCTAACTTAATTTCATTCTTTACATTTGTGCACCCCATCACCCACACTAGAAGGTAAGCTATCTCTGAGCATGCCACCTAAGTAGCCACTATAGTGTATTTCATAGGCCTGATTCACTTTGGACTCACAGCTGTATACATCCACTGAAGGCACTGATGTAACGTTGGCCTAAGTGAAGAACCAGGACCACTATTTACATCATCTTTGTATCTGGCATTTACACTGATATTTGTAGGGTTATGTAACATGTAAATCAAAAGTTAAGTGATACAAAACTACCCTGTGCATTATACTATGATCAGCTGCTCCCATGTGAGGCTGTGACTCGGGCACTGCCAAGCAACAAACAAAAAAAAAGTACTTGTCCACATTTCAGCTGCTGTTTCCAAACACATTGTTTCTGTTGTGCTCGAGTCTTAGTTGTGACACTAGCTATAATGCCCAAGGGTTCTTGCTGGTGACATTCTGGGTGGGTAAAGGACAAATGAAGTTTGTATCACTAATATAGTTCCCAGAATGTTGTTGTAACTTTCCTGTTTGCTATTAATTAAAAATACTGTGCTATTTTGAGGCTGGGTTTCATGTGCACAGCTTTCCTAATGGGGCCTGCTAAATAAACCTGGGTTTTGCAACAGACGACCTCACCAGGCAGGAGTTGCTGAAGAGGCTGTGCGTATCGCCTGCTGCAGCATTCTAAAAGAGTGTTTGTGCTGCTGGCAGGCAGTGTGTTGCCAGGATAGCTCACACATAATGCATTTGCACATCAAATGAAGCTGGCCTGCTCTAAGAGCATGGGAAAGGCCTGTGTGGAACGGCATGTGTCCTACTTCCTAAACATGTATATTTTACACTTTGCACTTGGTTATTGGCCAGATTTAAAGTACTGCAAGTTCCGCTAAGCTTGTCGTTTTGCCTTTGAAGTGGAACTGTTTGGATAATGTTTCCTTTGGCCATTTATCTATGTAGCAAAGCTGGAACCAAAAACCCAGCTGTATTGGCCACTTTAAATGTGAGATCCTTTTAAAATATCAAGAAAACACAGACAAAATTTGAATATTTTTCAAGACCTTGCTTAGCCACCGTCCTTTACCCCTGCCAATAGCCTGGTGTTATTACCAAATGTGCTTATAGCAACTCATTTCTAATGTGGCTTTTCCTGCTGTTTGGAAAAGTGCACAGCTGCATGCAGATTTCAGACAGAAATTGAAACCAGAAAGACAGTTGTGTGCAGCATGACAAATTTGCTGCCCTTACAAAACTGAAACAAAACAGATTCCATTGACTCCCCCAACAAATGGAAAAGGTGGCAGTGGGTGAGCCTCCCCATGTTTTGTTTGATCCAATTGAATCTACGAGATGGGGCTGGAATTCTCAAGAGAGCATCATGTCTCATGAGGTTTCTGCTACTTCCTGCTTTGAGTTGGGCCAAAATATGATAGAAATAGCCTTTCTCTCAGTCTTTTGGCACTTTTGTTCCATTCCCAACTGTAACCCAGCAGTACAGAGTGTGGCAAACAATAATTAATAATACACAGAAAGTTAGCCATGGGTATTTGAACCTCACAAAGGTTCAGTGTAAGTTTTAAATGAAGAGAGGATGGCAGGGAACTGTAAAGCAAACATTTTACTTTCAGGAAATTACATACTGGGGACTATGACCAGAGCATTTGTATTGTATCTGTTGGGCTAGACACTGAACTGGGGCACACAGTTAGAATGCGGCTCTTTTCTGCTTACTTCATGACTAGGGCTTTTAGGGCATATTTTGATAATAAACTGATGTACACCTAACCCAGGCCATGACAGCTGGGGGAATAATCACGTTGCCAATTCTGTTACTCTCAGACACACAAAGGTCTAGCAGAGCCATCACGTAGCCTTCAGCCATATTTGTCTACAATTGTCAGTAATTATGTCCAAATATTATTTAGAGCTTGCCTTGCAATCTAATTTGGGAGCAATGTATAGCGCTTTCCACCGAAGGTTACACAGTCTCTCCATTCAAAGAGTTATGCCTCTAATATCATCCACATGAACATCATCTACCAGTATTGCATAGAACCTAGTACTCCAGGAGTGGAGTCTCCCCCAACGTTGCAGTTAAAAACTCTCTCCATGACAGGTCACTGTCTGACTTTGGAACTCCACAGGTCCTGCCCACACTGCAGTCACCTTCCAAGGAGAACCCTCTTTTGCCAAGCAAACCTCCATTTTGAGAAAAGCAACAAGAGTGCCACTGGTACCACAGGATTTATGGGAATTTGATCTGTTCCCTCCCCTGGGCTCTCAGAAGGCCTTTCCAAATCTCTCAAGTGCCCCTACTTCAGAATGTTGTACTAGGAACCGTGCAATTGGAACCCGGCTCTCCCTCTCCTACTCAAAAAGACAGGCATTGAAGCCTATTTTTAAGCATGCTGCCTCCTGCCCCCACGCCAGTCAGCGTGGGCTGTGGCTTGAAATCTAACATTATGGGCCAAATGTTTTAAGATCATTTCCTATTCAGGTGCACTGGATGTCACACCTTAATACAGACAGGCTGGTTTAGGGTTGCCAGGCATCTGGTTTTTATCTGGAACGCCCTGTCGAAAAGGACTGGGCTGCTAAAAGGCCAGTTGGCAGCGCAGTGGGGGGTAAGGCAGGAGGCTATGGGCGCCTATGGGCAGAGCCCCCAAGCTCCCCCACCCCCCGTAATCCTTCCAGACATGTTTCAGCCACCTGAGGTAAATGCTGCCTGGCCAGAGCCTGCACCCTGAACGCCCTCATGCACCCTCAACCCCTTTCCGTAGGTTGGAACCCCATCCCGCACCCTAACTCCCTCCCAGAGCCCACACCCCTCACCCCTGCCCAGTGGCGTAGCCAGGTTTTCAGTGTAAGGGGAGCAAACATAAAAAAGGCTCCCTCCCTTGGCTCCTTCTCTGGCCATGCTCCCTTGGCTCCTCCCATTTCCCCCTCAGATTAACCCTGGGACCAGTTCAGGACTCCTGCAGGCTTCCCGGGGGTGCGGATACCCCCCCCCCGCCGTCTCTTCGCGGTCCCGGGAGAGTCTTTCCTGCCCAGCGCGCTCTGCAGGTATCCCCCACCTGGCTGTGCCACCCGGCCCCACCCACAGGTCCCGTCACCCCCCACCCCAGATAGTCAGACCCCCCCGTGCAAGGCACCGGATTCCCCTGCTCCTGCCGCTCATCTTCCCTCCTGCACTGCCCCCTGTCATCGGCCTGCTCCTGGCGCTCGGCGCGCTCCATGCAGGCTCACCAGCCAGGCGGCCTTAAAGGCGCAGGGGCCTTTTCGCCTCCCTCCCGCCTGCCACATTAGCAAGGGGTTGGGGGGGCGGGGAGCACTTGGCTGCCGAGCCCTGAGCCAAGGAGCCAGCCCCCTCGCTCCTCCGGCCGCGTCTGCCACCCCCCCATGGCTCCTCCAGCTGTGCTGTTGGCAGCGCTGGCTGGCAGGCACCACTTCCGCGCCTGCCGCCCTGAGGGGAAGCAGCAGCTTCTGCTGAATCCTGCTAGCTACGCTACTGCCCCTGCCCCAGCCCTGAGCACCCTCCTGCACACCGAACCCCTTGGCCCCAGCCTGGAACCCTCTTCTGCACCCTAGCCTGGAACCCCCTTCTGCACCCGAAACCCCTCATCCCCAGCCTCACGCCAGAGCATGCACCTCCCAGCCGGAGCCCTCACCCCACCCCAGACCTCAACCCCTTGCCCCAGACCACAGTCCCCTCTCCCACACCCTGAACCCCTCATTTGTGGCCTCACCATGGAGCATGGACCCATAGCTGGAGCCCTCACCCTGCCTCCCGCACCTAAACCCCCTGCCCCAGCCCTGTGCCCCCTCCTGCACTCCGAACCCCTTGGCCCCAGCCTGGTGCCCCCTTCTGCACCCAAACCCCTCATCCCTGGCCTCACCCCAGAGCATGCACACACACCCCAGCCAGAGCCCTCATCCCCTTCACACACACCTCAACCCCCTGCCCCAGACCAGAGTCCCCCCTCTCGCACCCTGAACCCCCCATTTGTGGCCTCACCACAGAGCATGGACCCATAGCTGGAGCCTTCACCCTGCCTCCCGCACCTCAACCCCCTGCCCCAGCCCAGAGTCCCCCTCCCGCACCCAGAACCCCTCATTTGTGGCCCAACCACGGAGCATGCACCCATAGCTGGAGCACTCACTCCCATCCCACCCTCCTGTCCCAGCCCAGTGAAAGTGAGCAAGAGTGGGGGAGAGAGAGCGACAGAGGGCCGGGAAATGGAGAGAGCAGGGAGTGGGCCCTCAGAGAAGCAGTGGGGTAGGGGCAGGGCCTTGGGGAAGGGCAGGCAGGGGGCGTGGCAAGGGTGTTCGGTTTTGCGTTATTAGAAAGCTGGCAACCTTAGGCTGGGTACTAGCTAAGATAAAAGTCTGCACTTGTGGGTAGTTTACATTTTAAAACAGAACATCCTGAGCTCTTCCTCGGAGTTTTTGGCACTGAGGCTCTTTCAGTTGCACTCCTCAGTAGACCAGCAACAAATAGTGGCATGCTCTGTTTTCACAATGTCCAGTCTGGGAAGAGTAATTACCAGTTAGCCTTATAATGTGAAGCTTCAAACATTCAGGGCCCCATCCTTATTAAGACAGAACTCCTACTAAGGACTGCAGACTCTGGCCCTAAATGCTTGTCCACATTATGTTGCAAGTTACTCGCAGCTTGGGGATTCCACCGGGTTCAAGAGCCTTCACTGTGCCTGCATTGTGCTTGTAATTTTTTTAAATGAGAATAAAAGAAATATATTTCCCCTTAATGTTACTTGTTTCCTTTGTGTGTGTGTAATGCAGCATCACAGCAATAAAACAACGTCCTCACAAATGCTGTAATCTCAGCATTTTGTAAACACAGCACAAAACTATTACTGCATCAATTAATAGTAAGCAACTTTTTGACACAGTATTAAGTAACACAAATACTAATGCAGCCAGTCTGCATGGTATGATCTGAATGGTGTGCCTAGCCAGTCAGACATGCACAAAGAAAAACAAACTGATGGCTAGTTTCCTAGTATCTAATTTTCATGGTTTCTGGGAGAAAATGGATTTGTCCCCTTTTTTTTCCTCTAATGTTCATTTTTAAAGATTATTTTTCTCTGTTCTATTCAACAATTTCTTCCTCTTGTGCTTGTGCTCAACAGATACTTGCTCAGAGCTATGTTCAGTAACAACTTTAGCTAGTTTACACACTGAAACAGCACATATAAAGTTGTGCTAGCCTGGAGGCCCCAATTTGTGCATGTTTAATCTAAATCCATCCCTATTCAGCAAAGAATTTTAGCAAATGCTTAACTCCAGCATGGTTGGGAATTTTTTGATTGAAAGTTTTTGAAGAAAAGTGTTTATTTGTTGAGACTGAAGCTGTTAACAAATCAGGGTTGTGGTTTTGAAAAATTTCCTGATTAAAACAATAATGTTGAGAATTTTTTTTCAAAGTTATCCAAATTTTTTTTTCTGACTTTTTTTCAAAAGGAAAAAATTCAATTTTTTCTGGTTCTAAATGACTTGATTTTTTTTTAACGTTTAGCTTAAATTTCAAAACATAAACATTGAAACAAAATGTTTTTAAATTACTGGAACTAAACACTTCATTTTTTCAGTTCATGAGTATTTTCACGCTTGCCTTTCCATCCAAGTTCGAAATGGGAAAAACTTTCAAACTCTCAAAAGTATTCCTGAGCCAGGCAAACCATTTCCTGCCCAGCTCTAGTGGTGAGCACCCTCCTTGGCCACTCACCTTTGGTCAAAAACTGGTCAACTGCTCCTCTTCAGGTTTGGGAAACTTGGAACTCAGTGAACAGACAGAACAAGGCTGGGGAACATAACAGAGCTTTCGTGAAGAGTTTCAGTTCACTAGAGTTCAGTAAACCAGGGTTTTGTGCCACTAAAAATTCACACATTAATACACTGGAAATGACTGTTCTAACTTCTCATTTTTTCCCCCAGTTCTAGCTATCAAGTGTCATACGTTGTCATCTATCCTTGCCAGGAAATTAGACAGTGGTGAAGGTGCTATAGTCACAACACATCGTTCAAAAATATTGTTGTAATCTTTAAAAATAACCACCCACAAGACAGGCTAGATCCACACATACAATCCAACTTTTCCCTGTTTTTGAAGGTGATTAAAGTTCTGGAAGACATGCTTGTTTACATTAGCTTGAGTCACACACCATCTCCCTACAGATGTTATTAGCTGAGCAATGTGCAGATGCTGCTAATTCAGTGAAGAACCTGATGAATCAAATTCAACCTGAAGAGTATTTATGAAAACATTTCCCTTTATATTAGAACCCAAGCTGCACAACCTGGCTCTAGGTCCAAAATTCCACAGTGTGAGAGTGTTCAGATCTGGAGAATTTGGTTCAGCCAACTATCTGTGTAAGGGTCATTCATGAAGTCCAGATCTGGATTGGAAGTTTCCCCAGTATTCAGAGGTGTGCAGATCCTGAGCTGGGCCCTTCTCTAGCTAATGTGGCATGTGATTATCACTGTCCAGAAACAGAAGTAACAGAACTAATTAATCAAGTTTACTAGCACAGAAGCAGTCAATACTATGAAGCAAATGCAACATTATGAAGCAATTTATTTGAATGGATGACTTTTTTTTCTTCTCTTTTGCAGTATCTCTGTCTATGTTTTATGCTCCCGTGGCCTTCAGAGCATACGAAATACATGAATTAGCTATGGTATTATTTGTATTAGGGTTGTGCCTAATGGCCCACCAAAGACTAGGCCCCATTGTGCTAGGTGCTCTAAAACATAGTAGAAATAGTCCATGCATTGAAGAGCATATAAGGTAAATAGGCAAGCCAGAAAAAGGGTAGGAAAAAGGAAATATTATTACCCCCATTTTTCAGATGGGAAACTAAGGCCCAGCTCCTCAAAGGTATTTAGGCATCTAACTCCCTTTGAAATCCATAGCAGTTAGGGCTGGTCTACACTACACAAGTAGGTTGACATAAGGCTGCTTACGTCAGCCTAATTATGTCAGTGTCTACACTACAGCCTTCCGCCTGCTAATCATGGACAGTGTGTAGCTCTGAAGTCAGCAAGATATTACTCTGTTATTCTGGACTGCACACCTGACATCAGCCATACAGAACAAATGACTTTAATGGAGCGTTTTGTAACAACAGAACCTAGTGAAAATGTCCCTGCAGTGGTGACTGTCAGAGAACATTTCTAGAATTTATTGATGATGATACTACAGGAGCTGGTATGACAAATGTACTTCTTAAAAAACTGGATGATACAGGAATTGCGATAGATGACATGAGAGGTCAGGGCTACAATAATAGTGCCAATATGAGAGGAAAGAACAGAGGAGTGCAGACATTGATCCGAAAGTTAAACCCTCAAGCTTTTTTGTCCCATGAAGTTCTCATTAATTGAACTTGGTGGTCGGTGATGCAGCATCGGCTTCTAGTGAGGCTGCTGAATTTTTTTATGTAATTCAAAGCATCTATATAGTCTTCTCTGCATCAACTCATCGATGGCAAATTTTGAAGCAACATCTGGTAACATTCTTTCTGACACTGAAACCACTGAATGCCACACGATGGGAAAGTTGAGTGGAGGTGATAAAGCCTATCAACACCAAATTGGGAAGATAGATGATGCCATAGTTGCCATTATGGAGGATAATGCTATGACAAGAACTGTTCGTAGGAGAACAGTGGCAGAGGGAAATGGAATCACCAGAAACATACATAACTTCAAATTCCTGTGTGGCTTAGTGTTGTGGCATGACATACTGTTTGAAATAAATGTTGTAAGCAAGAGACTCCAAGGTGTTGACCTTGGTATATCTGGAGCAATGAATCAACTGGACAAAGCAAAGTTATACCTACAGTCTTACCGGTCAGATGAGGGATTTCAAAACATTCTGAAGAGTGCACAGAAGTTGGCAGAGGAACTTCACACTGAAGCTATTTTCCCTCCCATTCAAGAACACAAGAGTCACCAAAGAAGACATTTTGATTCTAAGGCATGGGATAATCCCATAAGAGACCCCAAACAACAATTCAAAGTTGAATTCTTTAACCAGGTACAAGACTGTGCAATACAGTCAGTTGAAGAACATTTCATGCAGCTCAAGGAACGCAGCAGTATAGTTGGGATGTTGCATGATATTCCAAAACTCCTCACTATACCTGAAGAAGACCTACACCAGCAATGCAGGGCTCTAGAGACGGTGCTGACACATGATGATATTCGCCATATTGATGCAAGTGATTTATGTGATGAACTGAAAGCCCTTTCAAGATAAATTTCAGCAGGACCAACTCCAAAGGCTGTTCTGGGATATATGTGCACAAATAAGATGACCACCCTCTTTCCAAATGCTTTTGTTGCTCTGCTCATACTTCTAACACTTCCTGTAACATTTGCCAGTGGAGAACGCAGCTTCCCCAAGCTGAAGTTAATAAAAACATATATATGCTCCACAATGACACCGTTGAGGTTGGTCAGCCTTGCAACCATTTCAATAGAACATGAGCTGGCCCAGACTGTGGACCTTCAGCAGGAAGCAGTTCAAATCTTTGCAACCAAGAAGGCACGGAAAGCACCACTTTGATTATTCAAACAGATAAAAATGCCAGCGTTTACTATGCAGACAAGAAAAGTTAACTTTCAAGCACCTGAACAGCAAATGCAAGTGTTACTTAAAACTTTTGAACGAGGCATTTTAAGTTGTTAGTTCTCCTTTACTGGGGTAGGTAGCAGAGCAGTACCACGAGAGGAGTAGAACAGGAAGAAGGCTTTCAAAGTTTTGGCCTAAGTGAGGAGGAACGTGGGTGTCATTTGAGCTCCCCGTCTCAGGTGCCAAAATCTTGTGGGCCAGTCCTGCTTCCTGGGTTCATCAGTAATCTCCCTGGATTCCAGAGAAATTACGGATGAATCCAGAAAGCTGAGTAGTGAATACCGCCTCCTCAGCTACCCCAGAACCTGCATGGGGCATATCAAAAGCTCAGGTTCTTCTTTGGGAAGAGACACTTCCATGCTGTGGCTTTTCCCAGGCAGCTTGGAGTCTGGGGAGGGGAGGTGCTTCTGTGGCTGGCCCAAGACTCTTCTGAGTAAGTGGGGGGGCCTCCTCCCAGCAGGTGAGGGAGGGCTCGGGGCAGGTGGTGGGTGGCTCGGCCAGGGCTCCTCTGGGAGGTGTGGGGGACTGGTGCGGGGTTCAACACCGGAGCTTCAGCCAGCCTGGGGCTCCTCCAGCCAAGGGGGAGGCACTCGGAGCTCCTCCGGGCAGGGGGTGCTCATTGCTTCAGCCCCAGGAGGGCAGGAGGTCTCAGGGCTCCAGCTGCAGGGGGTGAGGAACTGTGGGGTTCTGGCCTGGATGGAAATGCAGGCAGAAGGGGCAGAGCCAGGGGCTAGCCTCCCCAAAGGGCAGCTCCACCCACTGCCCATGCGGCCAACATAAGTGCCCTAGTACACCCACATAATAACTTCATCTCCACCAGTGGCATAAGGCTTATGTTTGTGTAGTTAGGATGACACAATGTCAGTGTAGATCAGGGTTCTCAAACTGGGGGTTGGGACCCCTCGGGGGTCAGGAGGTTATTACATGGGGAGTCATGAGCTGTCAGCCTCCACCCAAAACCCTGCTTTACCACCAGCATTTATAATGTGGTTAAATATATAAAAAGTTCTCTTAATTTATAAGGGAGGGGTCGCACTCAGAGGCTTGCAATTTGAAAGGGGTTTGAGAATCATTGGCGTAGACACTGTGATCCTTATATTGTCTGTTGGATGTCTTGTCAGTTTCATGGCAGGAGCTGGACCACGTTGCCCATGGGATGAGCGGTCCTGGTGGCTTCCCCCCATTCCTGGTTGGGAACAGGAAACAGAGTTGGGGGAGCAGCCTGCCAGGAGCCCAGGAGCCTGTAGGGCAGCTGGGCTCCTGGCAGGGAGCTGCCAATGGAGCTGAGAGACCAAGCTCTTAGGTTGGTGGAAGCGCTCCTGGTGAGGACACGCAGCACTGACCCAAGGAGGTAGTGTGGACTGTGATGACTGTAAATCAGCCTAATATAGGGCGACTTACCTTTCTAGTGTAGACACGCCCTTAGTCACCTAAATATAGTTGAGGATCTGAGCCAGAGAGATTAAGTAATTTATCCAAGGTTACACAGGGAGTCTATGGCAAAATCAGGAGCTGAACTCGTCTCCCCTGATTCCTCAGTCTATGCATTCACCACAAGATCATTCCTTCTCTCTGATAGTACCAGCTGTACAGGCTGAGGTTTAAGTCTATTTTAAGACAAAGTATAGCCAATACACATGCATGCTCATATACACTTCCCCCCTCCCCCCGATCCCGCAGCCATTGCACCTGGAAATACTATAGACGTAAGTGGGAATTTCATGTGCCTGAAGAACTGCAAGAGCAGATTGTAAAAAGTTTTCATTTTTGACATACCAAGTGGGGAAAAAAACCCTTGTAACACTTTAAGACTAAAGACTATTTAAGATATTGTGTCTGATACTCAAGTAAGTAATGGCCTGAAGACAAATCCCCTACTAGTAGCCACAGCAGATATTCATTTTACATTTTACTCAATACAGGATCTCTTAGCTAATAAATAATAACATGAAGCTTCACCAGGGCCTGGTTTTGGAGAAATTATCTTTTCAGCACTTGTATCAATTTACTGCAGTTTAGTTTAGTTGTTTCCTGTTTCTCAGAAGCCAGTTGGCTTCTTCCTTAGTTGGAAGTGACAGCAATTTAAAAATAACATATTTTGTTTTTATTTTACACATATGCACCCATATTTTGGTCACAATTTTTAAACATGAATGCCTAAAATTAGGAACCTAGCCCCCATTTACACACCTAAATCAGTGGCTTGATTTTCAGAGGCATAGGGCATCGTTAGCCCCACATTGCTTTTAGTGGGAACTGCAGATGTTCAACACCTCTGAAAGTCAAACCACTTATTTGGATGCCTAAATAGTGGCTAAGAGCCTCAATGCAAGAAAGCACTTTAAGCATGTGCTTAATTCCATTTGATTTTAAATAGGGATGCTTTTCTGAAATAGATCCTAGGCGCCTGACTTTAGGCACCCTATTGTTTAAATTTTGGCTTTAGGCTAGATTCATTCTGATTACTTACAATGCTTATCTTCTTTGGTCAAGAGCATTTTATCATAGCAACTTTCAAATAACAGTTTGCTAAAGCTTCCTGGGTCATTCTAAGCTACAACTGATGTAATCTTATTACAACTCACACAGTGTGAATCTTGAGGCATTTCAGGAAAGCCACAAAATTCCAAATTTCTGATGGCCACAGGACAGAGGCACAGGAAGAACTAACTGAAGGACTACGCACTGTCTTTATTACGTTTGTAATGGTTAGTCTAACAAACTGCATTTTTAAAGCAAAAAGAACTATTGATGGAAGTTCTATACAATATATCTGTTATAGACTGAAAAGGTACATATCTCTCTCTATATGGAAACATCTGTTGTTGAAAGATCACACAGCCTATCCAATTTATATAACAATTAGTCTCCAAAAATGTGTAGAATAACTTTATTTTAAAACCTTGTTGAAATACTTCTGATTGGCTGCTTTGGTGGATTAGACCCAAATTAACAGTGCACACAGGCCCCCTTGCACATACCCTGGTGCAAATACTCCACTTGCACACAGTCTTTGGCCCTTAGACACTGCAGTGCTGACCATTGCAACGCTTAACTCTGAGGCACCCTGTTGCCCAATGGAATTCACAGCCCTGAGTTAGGCACCCAGTTAGGCACCCATGCTCTGTATGGAGAGAGTTCGGTGCCTGAGTAAGAGATTCACAAAAGGCAGTAAGCTGAGCAGAAACCTGCCTAAACTAGCCTGAGGTGATATGCAGAGGCAAGGGGTGGAGCTTAGGGCAGAGCTTCTCAAAGGTACGCAAGGTGCCTAACCCCATTGATCTGAGTCTTAGGGTACCTGCCTGACAGGCCTGAGGTATGAACCTCTCTCTGTTTGGGATTCTCAGCTGTGAGCCCTCCTCTGGAGTTAGGCACCTAAGACAAATCACCCTTTTCTCATAAAATCAGAGAGAATGAGGGCAAGACTCCTACTCTGGTAGAGGTAATAACCCTTTCACTTACAAACCCATATTTCCTGCCTCCTTGTTTTGTACAACTGAGCAGCCTCCTGGAGAGCCATAAATGCATGGCAAATCCCAAAGGTTCTTGTACTTATGAGACTGCTCCAGAACCAACAATGATTTTAAAATCAATAGATGCTAATGATATTTTTTAACTTATGGTACTTGTAATACATACAGATAAAGGCAGCAAGGAAGATGGGGCATGGGCTATTGTGGAAATGCTTTTCCTTTGTCCCAGAAGACCTAAGAGGTACTGAATATATCATGGAAGTGCTTAACTTCTGAGGGGACTTTTAGGGAAACTGAGCAAGGCATGATATTTTTCACTCCCCCTTTTATTCTTTATAACCTTTGTACTGACCCATTCTATAACCCCTGCCCCTACTTCTATAGGGTGACCAGATGTCCCGATTTTATATGGACAGTTCCAATATTTGGGACTTTTTTTAATATGGGCTCCTATTACCCCCACCCCCTGTCCCAATTTTTCACATTTGCTATCTGGTCACTCTACTTCTGTCTCAACTTGAAGGCCACCCAGGAACAGGAGACTCTATGGCTAGGTCTACACTGGGGCGGAGGGCAATCTAAGATATGCAAGTTCAGCTACACGAATAGCATAGCTGAAATTGGCGTATCTTAGGTCGATTTACCTGGCCATGAGGAAGGCGATGAGTCGACTGCTGCTACTCCCCTGTCGACTCCACTTCCGCCTCTCACAGCGGTGGAGTTCCGGAGTTGACGGTGGAGCGACTGGGGTTCGATTTTATCGCGTCTACACTAGATGCAATAAATCAATCCCCGATAGATGGATCATCACCCGCTGATCTGGCAGGTAGCGTAGACATACCCTATAGTGACCATAGTCAATGCTACCTGGCTGGCTATTAATGGAAAGGGTTAAGTGGCACGTGGCAGCTGTAGCTAATCTGAGCCGGCAATGTTTGGTAGTTTTGCTATATAACTGTTTACATCTAGAAGTAGAAAAAAGAGTCACACTAGTCAGGGAAATGCCTATTTCCACATAAAATATTATTCATAGGAGACAGTATATAATAGTTCTCTTTGACCAGCCTGGCAAATGACATCAGAAAGGTTAAATAGTGGCATCCAGACTCAAGCATTTAATATAGAATGAATAATGTATTCATGGAGTATGAAAACAAAGCTATAGTTTTATAAAGATATATAGAGCAAACACATACACCCAGATTAAAGAGATACACAGACAAAGCCTGGACATTCACTGTCCCCCACATCTGACAGCACTCAGACCAAAACCCATGTGAATAAACTTTTATGTGAAATGTCTCTGTTATATCCATTCTATTCCTAGTGACTGGTGAGTTTGTGATTTCATCAAAGAATTGTTCATGATTCATTCTTTCTAAGATCTTGCTGCTTATTCCTTTTGGTCCCCTGATCATCTAGGCACCGGTAGTGAAATTCACCACACTGACACAAAGGTTGCAGGATGTATGTGCTTGAAATGCAGGTGGTGAAATGAACAACTCCACAAGTACTCCTGTTCTTTTTGTGGATACAGACTAACACGGCTGCTACTCTGAAACTCCAAACCAGGATCATAACAAGGGGCCACCACTTAGCCTCCTTCCTCACACCTATGGACAGGAATAGCAGATGCAATCCCTCCTTGCTGGTTGTGTGAGGTATTGGAGCCACAAGATCCACACAGAGCAAGGAACTAGAACCATCTAATGTGGCTTCATGGAGTTCGCTTAATAGCTGCGAGTAAAAAAGGATTGGCTTTAGAAATAGAGAAGGAGTAGAACGATAAGCATAAAAGGCAGCCATATATCAGCATGAGTTACGGTATGAGGTGAGGGGTTGGCCAGATGGGGGTTGGGGGATCCCTGCATTGCCATGGAAATTATCTCCATGCCAACCTATGTAGGGCCAGTATGGAAGGTCATAGGAGAGAGGCTACAGATCCTCACCCCCTCTCTGATGATCCAGCCTCCTCCACAACTGCAATGACATGCTTCAGCCAGCCATTGAAAGATGCAAACAAGTGATGAAATACAATCTGTGCTCGTCCCCACAGCAGAGGGCATCCCCTCAGCCATGCTTCCAACCCTTCTCTGCCCAAGGAGAACAATTCATAAGGTCAATCCTTATTTCCCTTGTTTCTCATGAGGCAATACACAGTTCATTCCAAAGACCAAATCAATTTCCTATTTTCTCTAGTGTCTATATTCATATCAAAACGCAGTATGCTCACTATTAGCCAAAGACATAATTCTATATTTTAACATTAACTAGTTGCAACATCATTTGCAAGAGCTGAAGAGCTCTTATAAATAGCTTTAAAAGCTATATGCTTAACATTAAAATAGCTTGGCTTTATTCAAAGGATTTGCAGTTGTTACTATATAGTTCACCAATGCTAAACTTATGTGTGATTTTCCAAATGCATCAATCTCAATTGCTTTCTAATTATTTCCAGAGAACATTTTGGCAGCTTCCATCCAAATCTATACCTCCAAATTTGTTTTAACTATAAGAGAAATAACTACCTGAGGACAAATTTTATCTCAGAGTTTTGACCCTTGAAAACTTTGCTTCGAGTATACTCTTTTTCTAAAGGAGAGAACGATTCTAATTATAGCATTCCACAGGGTTTGTGTAATAATGGTGCTTTAAAATAACCTATAACAAATCAGGTTTCCTTACATGATCATTGCCTGACCATTAATATCTGGATGTGGGCTTTTTAAATTATATACATATTATTTTGATTGGGGATCAAAGAGCCAAAATACTAATCTGTGAGTTAGCCTCTTGGTGTGATTTGGACTCATAGCAGTGCATTATAAAAGGGCCAGGGATTATGTTTTCATAAACAGTAGCACAGGTATTACAATGCAATAGATATTTCACAAGCACAAATATTAATCATTAGAGGATAATGCACTGACAATAGTGGGAAGTCTGAAATGAGGCTGACGGAATGTAAAAACACCCCATGAATGCAGTGATGTGCAGAAAGCCACTAGCACCGGTGAACTGATTATTTTGGTTTACTAATTCTGATCTCCTCCGAATACTAGTCTTAGATCAACTAACTGATAAATACCTGTCAGGGATGGTCTAGATCAGTGTTTCCCAAACTTATAACACTTGCACGCCTTTTTTGAAACATTTGTTTTACTGGCGTACCCCCTTCTCCAGTGAAGATAATTTTTTTGTGGGGGGAAGAGGGCGGTAGCTACATTTTTATAATACACTCCTAATTCATTTCATTCTGGATTAAATATTTATTAGAAATAAATACAAAATTATATTACATACAGTTGAAACAAAACTTGTAATAGAAATAATAGTTACATATAGAAATAGTATTAGAAATAATTAAAATAATAGAAGCAAATCAACAGTCTGGCAGAACAGTGTGTGTCCGTGTGTGTGTGTGTGCATATATATATATATATATATATATATATATATGGTGAATTCGTATCATTCTGAAATTAAAATATGCTGCTTTGGTTAGGTTACTGAAGAAAGTACTAGTTTTAATACTTACTATTTCAGTATTTTTCAGCACAAACCAAACTATTCAGTGCGAGGAATGGAACTGCTTTTGACCAGACACTATTGCGGGGATATCTGGCTTGATGTTTGTGATCTTAAGATGAAGATGGGGCTCCATGTCAACAAGACGATTTCATTTTTTTGTTTTGATGCCAACCAGTGCAGAGAATCCAATCTTGCACAAATATGAGGTGGGAAAAGGCAGAAGATACTTGACAGCTTTGTCCGATAGAGCTGGATATTCAGAGCTAACCTCCAACCAAAATGACATCAGTGTATTTTGCTCAAATTTTGTTTTCAGGAAGCTATCTGAACTATCAGATAGCTATCTCCAAGAGCCGTTCTTCTTCTGAAGCAGAGAGGCTATTTGGCAATGTTTGAACATTGATGACAAAAGGGTGCCTCGTCCATTCAAAGGTGTCATCCAGTTCAGGGAAACACTTACAAAGATCTTTCTGCAAGCTTTCCAAATGCTGCTTCATGGTTTGCAACACATCACTATCAAGTTCGTTAGTCGAGTTTATTACTAAGTCATGAAGAGATGGAAAAGAATCCAGTTCATGATGACTAAGACATTTATGCGACAGTTTCAATTTTGTGACCATGGTGCTCACTTTGTCTTGAACATGGAATAAGGATATGAGTTTCCCTTGCAAGGATAGACTGAGGTTGTTTAAATGAGCAAAGATATCTGCAGCATATGTTAGTTTGCACAGCCATTTCTTCTCGCAGCTCAAACAGGCGATTCAGAACTTTTCCACGCGAAAGCCAACGCACTTCAGTGTGAAATAGGAGTTGTGTGTAATCACTACCCATCTCATCACAAAGCTGAGAAAACATCAGAGCATTCAGAGGGTGGCCTTTCACAAAACTGATTATTTTCACAGCTTCATCCAGTACTTGCTTTAGATCTGCCGGCATGTTTTGGGTGGTGAGTGCTTCCTTGTGAATGCAACGAGCCAATTTTGCTTCTGGCGCAACAGCTTGAATACGTGCAACAACTCCTTTCTTCGAACCAATCATGACTCTGGCACCATCCGTGCTTATTCCAACACAACGACCCCAGTCCAAGTCACTGTTTTTAATCAAGTCATCAATAACTTTAAAAATAGCTTCTCCAGTTGTATGTGTTAGCATAGGTTGGCAGAACAAAATATCATTGTGGACGTCATTATTCAGCTGGTATCTGACAAACAACAAAAGATTAGCTAAATTCACAACATCAGTGGATTCATCTGCTTGCAGTGCATAGTAGCGACTCTTGGTTACTCTTGACAATAATTGCTGCTTTATGTTTTTGGCCATATCAGTGATTCTACAATGAACAGTGTTATTTGAGAGGAGGGACACGATCTATAACTTTGCTAGCCTGGTCTTCAATCATCACTTGCACCATTACTTTGGCTGCAGGTTTTACTAATGTCTCACCAATCACTTCAACAGCCCTGGACTTTGCAATTAAGTACGCCACACTCTATGAAGCTTCGAAAGCTTTCATATTTTCACCTCCCATCACATTATGAATTCTTTTCGGGGACTTTTGGAGATCTTTGCACCTATTTTTGAAGAATTCTACAGGTTTTCCCTCGTATTCTTTATGTTTGCTATCGAAATGGCGTTTTAGGTTGGATGGTTTCATGCTTTCATTTGTGAAAGTCTTGTAACAAATCACACATAGTGGAACAGGCTCCACCTCATCACCCAGTCCACGAAAATCCCAGTTTAAGATACTCTTCAACATATTTGCGGGCTTTTTTTGTTTTCTTTGCAGCTGGTATGTTCAATAAACTTACAGATGGTTCACACAGTTCACTAATTTTGTTGTCACAATTGTCTGATGTAGCCATATCATTGCATTTTTCAGCATAATTATCACTAACATTGATATTTCCTTCATAATTCTCTTTTGTACTTTTCAAACTTAGCCAGGATCCATTTTAAATGGGTTTAACAAAAACAAAAAGAGAAATTTTGTATATTAATACACACCAAGTATGTACTTACTATGATCTTTAAACTACTACGAGTAGTTATTCACTTTTATCTTTTATCCGTCAGTATGACTTCTGCGCATGCCACAAAGGCAACTGTATTACCAGATCTGCAGTAACGCACATACGTGCTTTGCGTAGGCACACGAACCAATTTTTACTGGCATGCTGCTGCCAGCCAGGGGCCCGGCTGCTGGCCTGGCTCAGCCCACTGCTGGCTTGGGTAAATGGGACCTCCGGCCGGCAGCGGGCTGACCAGGACCAGCGGCCAGGACCCCAGCTGCAGGAGCAGGCGGACGGAACCCTGGGCCAGCAGTGGGCTGAGCCGCTTAACCCGTCATGGGTCTGGGGTTCTGGCCACCGGCCCTGCTCGGCCTGCTGCTGGACCCTTGCCACCAGGGGTCCCAGCTGCTGCCTGCCTGGGTGAACAGGCCACGTACCTCTTGAAACCCTTTCACATACCACCAGGGGTATGCATACCATACTTTGGGAGACACTGGTCTAGATAATACTTAGTCCTGCCATGAGTGCAGGGGGCTGGATTAGAAGTCCTCTCAAGGTCCCTCTTATGATTCTATGAACTTCTCAGTAGAAATGATGGGATATCAACATTAGGAATGAGGTGTCCAAATCTGAGAAATTATGAACCAACTTGAACTTCTGCTCAAAGCTTGAACTACACTCAACCTTATTTAAGGTCTCAATAGTCCAGTCCATTCCTTCAAAGTCACTTCCTAGTTTAAAGCAAAGCAAGGAGTAGAATTATTAAAATGGTGGGATAAAGGACGCTTGTGATGTTCACTCCAAACAACCAGAAACTTTGTGAGAAAAGCCAGTTCTTTGGGAGATTCCAGGCCCGTTCTCCAGACCAAAGAGGATGGATAAGCACCTAAACTTTTCAGGGCTTACCCCAACCTAGCTTACCCCTAACCGAACTTAGCCCAACATCTGAGCTTTTGGAACTTCACTTATCATTAATCAGAAGGCAAGTTTTAAAATCATAACGTGTTGTAATCAGATCAGAATGCTTGCCTAATGAACTCCCACAGGAACTAAGGACCATCATAACCCTCTACCTTCTGTGATAAGTGCAAGGCATATTTCTTTCACCCTGCCCTCTCTACAAACATAAAGCAATGCGTGCATAGAAAATAAAACAAAAATTCCAAAATAAAGTCGCTCCACTGCATACACTTCTCCCTCTGGGGAGAGGATCACAAAACAAACACAACACAGATGTTCAATTACCTTGCTTAACGCACTGGTGGAAGGTGCTCAGATACTTCAGTGATGAGGATGGTATAAGAACCTGTACAGAATAGTTTGCAAAATGGCTTTTTACAACAACAAAACCAAAGTTAGCTGCTGCTGCTGTTGTAAGAATACGCAGCACTCTGCAAAGCAGAACCACAAACATCTGCAGAGTTACAGAGGGTTTCTTTGCAACATCGTGGACTGGGCTGATTCTGAATTGTGTCTCTACTATACACAAAATACAGCACATCAGTTTGTCTGATAAATGATGTAGCTATTTCACTGTGTGGTTTGACATACAGACATATTATCAGTTTGTTCTTTTTCCACATCATTTCACAGCTTCTGCCGGAATTAAGAACAATAAGACAGAACTGCCAGTAGATAACACTCATATTTCCAGAGATCTATTCCACAACAAATGAGTCTATTGACATTCAGGAAAGCAGGCAATATTGGTAAAATAACTTTCAAAAAATCTTGAGGGGGAAAAAAAGAAAAAGCCCTTCAATTTTTCTGGGCAGAACAAATGTTTGACTGAAAAGCTTCAAGTCCAGCTGGGAGAAGGCCAAGACTAATTTAACCTTTGGTCAAATGGTTGGGAGTTAGCTAGTTTCCTTTTTCCTCTTACATCACTCCCAGAGATTTAGACAAAAATAATATGGCCCTGATTACATGACATTACAGGCTCTCAAAATGCACCAGGGAGGATAGTGCTGAAACCCCTTGGAGACAAATTAATCCCAGCAAAGCAACAGCTGTAAAATTGATAAAAACAGGGAAACCAACTACAATATCTACAGCAGGTACTTGTAGGATTTTAGTACAAATTATTAAAGGTGCTAAACAAAAAGGACGTTTTTGTAACAGTTCCAACATCATCATTTGAAAAGATTCTGTTATCACAGAGCTAATGTTGTGTGTAATTGCTGTTAAGCACTATAATAACTCAGTACATGCTTTCAAAAAGTTAAAGTATACTCGAGCTTAAATTGATTTCTCAATTTAAGAAAACCTTGGTAATCAGCAAATACATAATCTGCAGTTTTTTAAATGCTCTGGACCTGATCACCATTTCTGTCCTTATCTGCCTAGTACACACAGTATGACAGATCAGGAGTCATGCACCTGTTTACGCTGTGTAATATAACTGACTTTGAATACTCTATTGGAGAGTGTTGCCGTGTTTCAAGAAACTGCAGTCAGGAGCCCTCATGGGGCCTATTGTAGAACTTTTATGCATCATTTACAGTTGAAAACAAGCAAAATGTTTCCTATTCAGGGAAAATAGAACCCTGCCTTCCCCTCTTTTTCATTCACTTTATAAATATGAATCTCTGTCCTAACACTCATGCTATTCTCTCTTACTATAATATTATATTTGTTATGCCCAAAAGTCTTATTCCAGGAAGATATGAATTGACATGAGTCACTCCATTTACCCACTACTCTCTATAACTAGTCATTTGCCCCATAACGCTCCATCTGTGTGTTTCCTGGATACTCATTCCAGTGATATGCCATAGTGTGGGCTCTCAGGATCACCTTCCTAAAAGATGGCCAAAAAACTAATGGCAAAACTGAGCCAATTATTCTGACTCTAACAGTGTTCTCTTCACTGGAGATGGCTGAATAATCCCTGAGCTATAACATACTTGTTGCTTGTCTCTGTACCTTCTCTGATTCCAATATAGTTAAATGTCCCTCATTTCAAGGCACAGCCACACCACTTCGGTGTCAGCTCACTTTTATTGTGGGAAATCACTGATGCTGGAAATAAAGAACCATGGCACCGAGGCTGCAGTTATTTCCACTGAAGGGATGAATCCCACGGCATTCCTCCGACTCTTTTTTGATGCCTCTCATTTTAGGTCTTTGTCATACACTTTGTCTCACATTTGGGCATTGGTAGGTGAGAGGTATGCTGGTAGATGTGTATGGTTTCTGTAACCAGAGAGTTAAGACAAAGGTGAAAATCCTGGCTCTATTCAAGTCAGTGACAAAACTCCCATTGTCTTCAATAGGACTTGGATTTCACCCAAGGTCCCTGCCCCGAAGAGCTAACAATCTAAATTGTACACAGCAAGAAGGGACTCTGGGAACCCAGAAACAGACAAGGTTACGGAGGAAAGGAAGGAGGACAACCCAGAATGAGTGGATGGGATTATTTAGGTGGCACAGTAATGCAGCATATTAATTCTTCTTAAAAGGCAGGTTTTACTTTATTTTGCTTTTAAAAGGGCAGTACGGAACAGCTGTAGAAAATGATAGGTTTTTGAAGTAGGATTTGAAGGAAATATACACAAAGATGTGAAACAGATATCTAACAGCCATACAGATCAATACATGAGAAAGACGAAAAGGCCTGGATCAGTCCACGAGCAGCAATGTGATTCAGTTCTAGCGCATTTTCCCAGTGTAGGCAGGGTTTTTAATCTGAAAACTGTTTTCAGCCCTGTTATAAAACTAACCTAGCCTCTTGTAACTGTCTTGTGACCCCAGTGGCACCTCCTGCTGGTCTCTGTCTAGAATTAGCTCATCCAGCTGCCGGAGCATCCTCTGCAGGCCAGGACCCCAGTGCCCCTTTCTCTGGGGTGCTGCCCCTCTGGCAGTAACCCCTCAGTCTCAGGGTCTCCCCACCCAGGGAAAACCTCCCCTCCGATTCCCACCTCGCCTCAGTGTAAGGCTACTGTCACCAATAGCCCCCGTTCCCTGGGGCAGACTGCAGTATATGCCACTCATCACTGGCAAGGGGTGGCGGTTAGGCCTGCTGCCTCTGTCTAGCCTTGGGCTGTCCCCTAAAACTCCAGTACCTGTTTGGCCTTATACTAGGCTGCAGCCTGGGGGCTTTCCATGCCAGAGCTCCCCAGATCCCTTGGCCTTCCCCTAGCTCTGCTCCACTCCCAGTACCTTGTCTCTAGCTCCCTGCAGCCAGGCCTGTCTCCCTCTACAGCTGGAGAGAGATGCCTAAGCTCTGGGCTCACTGGCCTTTCATAGGGCCAGCTGCAACCAGATTGTGGCATGGCCCCAGCTGCGGCTGCCTTCCCCATCAGCCACTTCTCACAGCCCCAGCCCTCTCCCAGGGCTGGCTTGGATCCTTTCCAGGCTGGAGCGGGTGACCACCCTGCTACACCTCTATAGACACACTCTACCATAATTTGGCCAGCATGGGTCTTACGAAAACAAAAAACAGTTATCCAGATTGATTATGGAAACCAGGCTATTAACACACTTGCTACAATGACAAATAAATATGGCTGTAGCTAGCACAGTTCTGATCCCAGTGCAGAGGCTGTGAGCTTCATTACATTTAATTACTTCTGGCTTTAACTCAAGGGCTACTTTAAATCAAGGATGGCTCCTACTAAATAAAATTACTTTTCACCTTAAACTTGCATGGAAAAGTATGGTGCCCAGTGAGGATGGCTACTAAACCAGGATGGATGGCATTCATTAAAAGCTGAATGGTAAAGGTGCTGCTGCTAACTAGAGGTGATTACTAACTGAGAGCAGGTTGTAAATTAAGCTATATGGTATCTGGCCTTCATCTGTTCTGATGGAAAGATCCTCATGCACTGCTCAAATCCCTTTTCCTTTCTTTCATCTCAATATTTTCTGGCTGGGCGGAATGTTATGTAAGGGCCCTTCCCTTTGCAGAAATTGCACTCAGGCAGACATTTATTTTTTCCTGTGGGTTTGCCCCCATAGCAGGCTGGGCGTAGGGAAGTGAACGTGTGGTATTCAGCAAAAAGAGCCTTCCTCAGAACAAAGTGTGCCTTGAGACACAGGCAGGGTTTGGGTGACTATATTTGAATGTAGATGATGGAAGAAACCCTCTCCTACGAAGGTCATAGTATATATATATCCTGAAAATACTCAGACTATGGACATGATTGCTCTGATTAAGCAGAAAAATCACCACAGACATTACCCTCCATAAAACACAGCATTGTATCAAGACTAGTAAATAATTTGATTTCGGCCAAACCAGCTTCCCAGCAGAAGAGCTGAGGTATCAGAATCAGACATAGGTGACTTAGAGCAGATAACATCAGAACTGACCAGAAATTTGCCCAAACCTTCCTACAGGTTTTTCTAATCTTTGTTGTGTTTCTGGAGCTCATTCATATTCAGCATCTGCTCTCCATGTTTGACCACTATCCAAATATTTGTTCTGTGCACTTAATTTCATTTGCTTTCATTTCACAATCTGTACTGATTCATTTTTTCATTCTTTGATTCCCCCTCACTAGGTTTTCATCTCTCTTTTTTTTTGTCTCCTGCTTATTTCTCTCTCTCTCTTTATTGTCTTGCCCTAAATTTCCCTTCCCCATTTCCCTCTTGCCTTCCTGTCATCATTTGTTCGCTATCACCCTGC